>NW_028327179.1:12682500-15082500 GCF_987537825.1 Furipterus horrens
ACATGAGTGACTTCTTTGCTGAATCAGATAATGGTTCTCGAATACTGGAAGACTATTTCCTAAAATGGTTGTGCTGGTCACAGCGTAGCAGCTATAGACATGACACACTTTTAAGTTTAATCTGTATTATTAACATTTTCTCCATCACATTCTTAAGTCTAGATAGGCAACAAAACAATAAATCAAGGGCTGGTTTGCAGCATTTGCTGAAGGCCGTGGTGTAAATACACCTATCATGGTCAATTGCAAGATCCCTATGCAGCTTGAATGGAGAATTGGGATAAGACACAGAATAGTCCACTGTTGTATAGTGTATCACCCATACAGAGACAATGGAAATAAATAACCCCAAGAGCACAGATAATAATAAAATACAGTAAAAGAATTAGGAATTGATGAGTTTAAGTATTTATCTTTGTTTTTAATGAAATTTCTGTAATTAAAGCTGTTCCATGAGTTTTCTTCCCAAATCCAAGTGGGTTCACACAGATCTGCCTCATCCTTTTCAGGGGCCACCTTTAAGCAGGTGTTACCTGAGAGCAAGAACAGATGTGTCATCTTACATCCCTACAGAAAGCTCCCTCCCACACCAGCATATTTTCTCATCTCACCTTCCCAGAACCCCCAAGGGTCTCTCTCAATGACCCACCACTCAAGGAAGTGGCTCTATTAATTTTTTGAAGGCAGCATTCTCCTTGGGCCTCTGGAGGGCTTTGTTACTGAATGGTAGTTTGCATATGTTTTTATTCTAGAATATTTTTTTTTCTTTCTCTTTCTTCCTTCCTGTCCCTTCACTTCACAATTCCATTATATGCCTAATTCTTTTGGAAAGGAGAGATCAGCATTAATATCATTTCTGATTGGCACCTTCCTCCTAAGTGATTATGTTCTTCTCTGAAGTGCTGGAGAACAGAGCTGAAAGAGGTGGAGCCTCGAGGAAGTCTGGAGGGAGGAGATGGGGCATGGATCAGCTGCATCAGCAACAGCTGCCTGGGGCCAAGCCCATGGCCTCCTGCGAGCTCCCTGCGACACGTGATAACCCCCCACTTGACCCCACTCCCATCCCACCCTGCATTTTAAATGCAGATTCCTGAGCCCCACGTCAAACCTGCATTTCTGGGGTTGGAGCTCAGGAGTTTGTTTTTCAACACACTCCCCCACTAATCCCCACTTACTAACTTAGACCCTCTACATGGAGATCATCTATCTCACTTCTGATTACTTTGCAACTTGGGAGTTCTCACACAGCAGGTGACAGTGGCTTTGATTGGTTCTCTAAGAATCAGGCACCTTCAAGAGTAGTGAGAAATGAATAGTATGGAATAATGGAGTAATTCTAGTTATAGGCCGAAATAGCACAGAAAAGTAAGGGAAGCTGGCCTGAATGACAGGAGAGGCAATAATCAATACCCTAACATAAAACAGTAATGCAGACATCCGGCCAAGATGGAGACCTAGACAGACAGCTAATAAGAAATGCAACTATGTCAAAACTAGAGACAACCAGAAGTTCCAGAAAATCAAACTGCATGGAAGTCCAACAAACAAAGATATAAAGAAGAAATACTCACCCAGGCAGGTAGGAGGGATGGAGCTGGGGCGAAGAGGATGCAGTGTGGTGGTGGCAGCAGTGGCTATAGTGGCAGGCAGGCAGAAAGTGCAGCTACATGTTTTAAAAAGTCAGGAGAGACACCTGGGGAGTATTCCCAGCTCCAGACCAGACCATGCAGCTCACAGTCCCAGCGTTGGGAAAAATCAAGCCTCATTGCTTCTGACTGTGCAAACCAGTGGGGGTTGGGGCGGAGGAAGAAACTGCCAGTCTCTCAGCAGAGTCCACTTCTTTGAAGGGCCCCATGGTCCTAGAACGTTCCACAGACCCACCAACTATGGGAACGATGGCCAGGACAACAGCTAGAGAGGTGCCAGTCCCATATAGAAGTGGGAGAGGTGCCTGGAAAAGGGGCGAGTACTGAGCAAGCAGCACTGTTCCCTTTCAGACCCCTCCCCCACACACAGTGCCACAACGTGGTGGAACAGGTCACCCTGTACTGACAAATACCTAAGGCTCTGCCCCTTACAATGTAACAGCAGTGACAGCTCTACCTAAGACACAGAGGCAAACAAATGCAGGAAACTGTCAAGATGAGGAGACAGAGAAATATGGCCCAAAAGAGGGAACAGATCAAGGCTCCAGTGGGAGAACTAAGTGATGAGGAAATAGCCAACCTAATGAATGTAGAGTCCAAAACACTGGTGACTAAGATGTTCATAGGCTTGACAGATATGCTTGAGTGTGGCAAAGGCATAAGGGAAGAAGTGAAGGCTGTGCTAAGTGAAAAAAAGGAAAATCCACATACAACCAATGGTGAAGGGAAGGAAACAAGGGTTCAAATCAATGATTTGGAACATAAGGAAGAAAAAAATCAGTCAACCAGTACAGAATGAGGAAACAAGAATTGAAAAAAATGAGGGAGGCTTAGGAACCTCTGGGACAACTTTAAACATGCCAACATCTGAATCATAGGGGTGCCAGAAGGAGAAGAGGAAGAGCATGAAATTAAAAGCTTATGTGAAAAAATAATGAAGGAAAACTTCCCAAATTTAGTGCAGGAAATAGACATACAAGTCTAGGAAACACAGAGAGTCCCAAACAAGCTAGACCCAAAGAGGACCACACCAAGACACATCATCATTAAAATGCCAAAGGTTCAAGATAAAGAGAGACTCTTAAAAGCAGCAAGAGAAAAGCAGAGAGTTACTTATAAAGGGGTACCTATAGGACGGTCAGCTGATTTCTCAAAAGAAACTTTGCAGGCAAGAAGGGACTGACAAGAAGTATTCAAGGTGATGAAAAGCAAGTACCTACAACCAAGATTACTCTGTCCAGCAAAGCTATCATTCAGGATGGAAGGGCAGATGAAGTGCTTCCCAGACAAGGAAAAGCTAAAAGAGTTCATTATCACCAAGTCATTATTATACGAAATGTTAAAGGGACTTATTTAAGAAAAAGAAGATCAAAACTATGAACACTAAAATGACAACAAACTCACAACTATCAACAATGGAATCTAAAAAATAAAAAGAAAATCCAACTAAGCAAACCAGAATAGGAACAGAATCATAGGTGTTGGGATCATTCGGAGGGTTATCAGCTGTGAGGGGGAAGGGGGAGAAATGGGGAAATGGTGCAGGGATTAAGAAGCATAATCAGTTGGTAAAAAATAGACAGGGGGAAGTTAAGAATAATATAGGAAAAGGTGAAGCCGAAGAACTTATATGCATGACTGATGGACATGAACTAAGGGGTGTGGGATTGCTGGAGGGAAGAGGAGTACTGTGCAGAGGGGAGCAAAGGAGAAAAAATTGGAACTACTGTAACAACATAATCAATAAAATATACTTTAAAAAATGAACAGTAATGCAGCTGGCACCATAAAGCAATCCACTGGGAACTGTAGATTGCATCCTTAGCATCTCGTTGTAATGAAGTTCACAGAATGCAGCACGCATTGACCAAGGCAAAGCCTCTTCAACGCTGAATATTCTGCCACATTGCAGGCACATTTATTTTATTTGAAAGAAGAATGGTCCTGCTGCCAAGCCATCAGATAGTGAAAAGAGATATATTTGATGGATAATAAAAAATGGTCTGCCACAGTCTTTGTATAACACGTTTCTAATGTAAATGCATCTGGTACTTAGGGTCCGTAGTTCTGATGTGTAGATACCTGCAGAGAAAGGCAAACGGGGACCAGAAGAACCATGTGGGGTGAGTCAGAAGTAAGGCCAGAGAGAGGGAGATCATTATTTTTAACAATAACAAACAACAACAAGAAACCCACTTGGCAAACATCACTCACTTTTTCCCGACCTGTTCTTGGGATACAGATTGACAGCCCTTTTAATATGAAATAAATCAGGCAGGAGAAAGAGTGTCTGGAAGAACATACAGATTGAGGGCTGACTGACGGAACGCGTCCGAAACGCGCTCTGTTTGCCTTTGCCTTTGTAACAGCTAACTTGAAAGGATGTCAGGCGCTTTGAAAAGCTGCGAGGATGTGTTTTGAACCTGGAGGACGAGTGTGCAATGTACGTGCCTGAGCTGCTCGTGACAGTGGAGCCCTGCTGTGTGCCTGCACAAATGCATAGTATGCAGACCCTGCAGATACAAGTGGCCCTTTCAGTCTCCCCCTCCCATGTTGGGGTAAAAAGGCGTTTTGCCTAATATCTGCTCTCGCACTTAGTTAGGCCCAGCCAGTCATCCCAAGCCAGTGTGCTCACACTGGTGCACTAGGGTCCAGTCACTTCTCACCAAGGAAACTGGCTGGTAATGAGCCATGTCACCTTTCAAGGTGTGCAGTCAGTGGACATCGTTGTCAAGTGCACCCCCACCTTGGTCCAGCCCTCAAGATGCTGAAGTCCCTTCAGTTAGCTGTCTCCTTGGATTTCCTGGACTGTCTAGTGTTCATGGTTATGTTGCAAAGCAAATCCCAATACCCATCAGTCATGAGACAACCAAAGTCAGTTTCAACATCTCCCAAGGCAGGGAGAGAATTTCTGCTCTAAGGCAAGAAAATGTTTGAGGGTATGGGCTGAGTCAAGAGTGAAAACAAGAGAACGAGGCAGCAGGCAAGCACAGGAAAAGGATCCAGTGCTTGAAGCGTATCTTCTTTCTCAGGCCCCACACCTGCCCTCTTTAATACCTTTGCTCTCTTCTGCCGGGAGACCCTGCCCAGCCCTCGCACCTACCAGGCACAAGCATCTCCTCTGAAGTCTCGAGGTCTGGCTCCTGCTAACATGGCTCATTGATCAAGCAACAAATACTGGCTGAACATCAGTGAAGTGGTGGTCCCTGGCCTAGGCGCTAGAACTAGAGTGATAACTAATTCAGGGGAAGCTGCTCTCCTCATGGAATTTGCATTGCAGTGGGAGACAGTAAAGAAAAAAGGGCTCTCCCAACAAGGTGAGTATAGATTGTGACAAATTCTGTAAAGGAAAGAGAGTCGATACAGTACCTGACGCTTGCCTGGTTAGACAAGAGGCCTACCTTACATGGAGTGACCAGGAATAGCCTACCCAAGGAGGGGACATGTGAGCTGACACATAAATGTGATAAGAGCCCAGCCACGTGATGAACAGGAGTACTAGGCCACGTAGAGTGAACATAATGTGCAAAGACGCTGAGCCAGGGATGGTGTCCAGTGGTCTCCAGTGGTCTCCAAATGGGTTGCAACACCTCCCTACAGCACCATCCTCCTGGGGCTGTTGTCTAGGTTACTGGAAATGAGGCAACGCTTGCAGAGTGTTTTACACTGTGCCTGGCATTGAGTCAGTGCTCAAGAAATGTGAACTGTTATTATGATTTTCAAACATTTGGGTTCATGTTTGGGGTGGGATGGAAATATTAAGTCACCTTCTTGGAGTCATTCTGGGCCAGTGTGCCTGAATCTGGATGATGTCAAGCATTCAAGTGCAATTATCAGAAAAATTACTTCCCCAGCAATTAATCATCAGTATAAGGCTGCCAATACATCGCATTGACACATTATGACACATTGCACAACACATGAGAATGGAGAGTAGAAGGGGCAATTTGGAGCTGACCTTGTTTAAGTCAAATTAATTGAAAGTCAGTGGGAGTTTTGCCTGAATAAGGGTCAAGAACAATGATCAAAAGGAGTAATAGAACAAGGAGATGCTTTTCAATTTGTTAAGTTTTAGAGTAATTTTTTACAGTTCAGGGATATGTTGAGGTAGCACTGTTACCAAACCCCAGCCTATGCTGTTCTGGATCAGCTGTGGGGTCTGATTGCCTGCCACCAAGAAGCATGATTCTCGATACAAAAGTTTAGTAGGGAAGGAAAGAGGGTTCATTTAAAAATTTTACAGATTTAGAATCATGGCAAGTTTCTACCGTTTAATCCCACCCCCTTTAAAACACCCAAAAACACTTAGTACTGCCTCCCCTGCCAAACCAGGCCAGTTTCAGAATATGCCAGTCAGAGGTGCTATCTTTCGGAAAAGCTGAAGTCCAAAGCTCCATATTCCCAGTCACAGTTCAGCATTTTAGGCATCTCCCACTAATCCATACTTGGTTAGTCAGGTCCCCACAATTCCAGCCTCATCAGCTGTGCTGCGTGTTCTCCAGGCAGGTCTCCCAGTGGGTCTCCTCTTCCTTACTCCGGACCTCATGGTGGACTCTCTCCAAACCACGTGGCTTCCCTTTTACACACCAGACCTCCTAGCTGACTCCTGTCTACCCCCTTCCAGACTCCCTTCCAGACCATCATCCTGCAAATCTAGCTGTGCTTTAGAGAATCAATTGTATCATAATAGTGGCTTGAATTTTAATTCAGATTATAACTCTATCACTAGAAAGACGGTTATTTGGAATTTTGTTTCAGAACCAGCATTGGCTATGGATTACTTGCTGGTTTTATCTGTGGGTCTACTCCCTTCAAGTCCCCTCAAAACATCAGTAAGCAACTAGAGAAAAAGGCCACTTAAATCCACTGGTGGTCTCCCCTCCAGTCTCTGAACCTGCTTTGCACCTGCTAAGATTCTCAATGGCTCCAAACAAAATCATTTGAATTTTGAAACATCTTCGTCAGAAGACTTTTACATAAATATTTCACATGTCTAACTTGGTAACTATATTCCCAATATGATGATAGGGCAAAGAGCAAAAATGCTCAGTAGACTGTAAACAATTTGAAAGCAGAAACTGTACCTTTTATTCTTCATACCCTTAACCATGTCCTGCACTTATGAAATCTCCAATAAATAAGTGCTCTGTAATTGGTAAATTACCGAGAAGTTAAATCGCTTTGTCTAGACAGATGGGATTGATTTGAGCTATAAACTGATAACGTTAAGTTCAGATTCTATGCACAAATGTTAATAATATTTCCTGGCATTGAAGCTTGGTATATAATCTACAACAGGTCTTTAACTCGTCAAAGGGAATTAACTGAAACTTTGCAGTAAGAGATTCTTGAAATTTGCACAAGATACAAAGTTGGGGGGAAGGGCATGTTTGTGCCATGGGCTTCTGGCTTTAACCAGGTTTGAGAAGGGTTCTGCTAGTCAATAAAAAAGGCATAGAAGCCCAGGTTCCTCAGAATGTAGCTTGAGGCAAAAGCTTATGAGCTGAGACTTCTGGGGTGGGGGGGTGCAATCCCAGGAAAGCAAAAGTGGGGTAAGGAGAGTGATTCAGGGAATGAGGGAGAACAAGATGGTGAGATATTAAGCTGCACCTCACTGATGGCTGAGTGATGCAGATCGTCTTGAAGAAGGCCATGTGAAATACTGCCTTCCAGGCCATCTGCTGGTGGGGAGGGTGGGGAGCAGGGAAGGTCAGGAAGAATAATTCATCCACTGACTCCCATACCTCAATGGCCAAAGTTTTGTTTCTCAGGTATTAATTTTATGCGTCCACTTGGAGGATGTCTTTGGATGATAATAACATTAAAATCAGTGACAGCCTGCTGGCCTTCAGACTAGAACCGCACCATCATCTATCCTGGGTCTTGAGCCTCTGTAGGGTTGGCCCACACTACAGATTTTGGACTCACCAACCTCCATAATTGGCTGAGTCAATTCATTACACACACACACACACACACGCTCACACCCCACTGGCTGTTTGTCTAGAAAATCCTAACTAATAAACCCCTGTATTTTCAAGCTGCTTGTGCAGAGGTGCACGTTGGGCTTCCAGGGAGTCTCGGGCATCAGTGCTCTAGAATGGCTCATGGACAGGCATGAGTTATGTTGGGTTATGGCCATAAAAGACAGTCACCACGGCAACCGGGGGCAAATCAAGCAGCCAGCTGCCATAATTGAGGCAAGAGGCTGTGCAGTGATGCCTAAGGAATGAATGACTGTGCAAAGAGGAAAGTCAAGAGCAGGTTCTGATTCTAAAAGGTATATTTACAAGGATAAAGTAAGGAAATGTGTGCTTATATTACAGTAGAGTAAATTTTCAAATAACATGACAACATATGTATATGCAAAGAGTATCCACGGTTTCATGTCACTATCTAGATGCATGACTTTGAGACAGTTACTTAGCTTCTTAGTTCTTGGTTCACTAGTTTTTAAAATGAGAGCATTGGATTGATGGTGTCTAAGCTTTCTCTCAGCTCTAAAATTCTGATCTTTTCTATAATTTGGACAAAGATATAGAAATTTAAAGATTACACAGATCTCTTACATAAAATGTCAGAATCAGAATTTGAACTATCTCATTAATAGAAAGAATGGACTAAAATCAATATGATGAAATTGAGCATAACTAAATATCAGGTCTGAGATTTGGGTCCAAGTCATCAATTCCACAAGTACAGATTATGGGAGATTTGACTTGAGAGTCATTTGTATTAAACAACAGCAGCAGTCAAGGCTGGGATTTCCACTGACCCCAAACTCTAATGAATCAGCTGCTGAAGAAGCATGTTCTTATTGGGGTTTCTTCACTGAGAGAGCAGTTGGATGAGATGGGCCAGGGGACTCTGATAGTCCATCTGAAGATTCCAGGCTCCATTCATACTCCTCTCTCTCCTTTCCCCTTTGCCTCAGTACAATTAGATCAGAGCACAGGGCCTCAAAGTCAGTTGCTCCCATAGGATTTTAATGGATTGCTAAATGGCCCAAGGTCACCCAAAGAACCTCAGCTTTTCCTTCTCTTCTCCCTCACAGCGCAATTGTTTGGGATTGTGGGTCCCCTGCCTGGTGTAGAAAGCCATCTAAACACAAAGCTCATAGCCAGGAGGCAGCTTTGGGAACCTTCAAGAGTTATAGAAATTAAGAGGTGGTCCCCAGGGTGCTCTGCTACTCTGCTGACTGGAACCAAGTCTATCTGAAAGTTGGAGCTATGATCCAGGTGGGGACCGACTGTGATTTAATGTCATCCAAGTACAACAGACCACACTTTAAAAAGAAGCCATTGTAAATTATTTGTGCCCAATTCTGCCGGAGGATGGAGGGCACGGTATATTCTCAAGTACAAGAGCCGGGCTTGTATCTAATAATTGTTATATCTTCTCTGAAATTTACTGCCGATGTCTCAATTTTAACAATTTAAATAACAAGCTTAACCAAGTGGAACGAGGCTCAGGCAGGCTGGTACTCTTGATGAAAGCAGGACAACTCTCACGTCTGAGCGCATTTTTACTTTGACATGAGCAGTGACACACAGAGATGAAATCTGGTTAAAGCGGCAGCCTTCTCAACCCCGTGACAGCTTCTTAGGCTAAGCAAAACAATTTCAAGAAAGTGCACGCACATGCTTGTTAACTTTAGAAAACTGATTAGGGACAATGCTTATGAATATGATAAGGGAAGCCAAAGGAGCTGGGTAATTGGTACGCTGTTTTCTTCATTTTTAGTGGACTGCTCTATGGCTTTAATCTTTGGGTGCATCAGTTTGTTTAGAAACTAGATGGATCTCCTCCGTGCCCCAACTATTGATGGTATAACATTTTTATTTTACCTGCAGCTGATGCTGTACGTGGTCAGCCATGACTTCCTGTAGATTATTCTCATTACCCTTTTGATGCTCTTTACTCCACGTCCTGAAAAAATTCCCCCAATTTCAAAAGATGTTTCATGCCCAAAGCTATGGAACATGTGCAAAGCAAGGTCAATTTTGAAAGATGTTTGTGTCCTTGGCAGCCATAACACAAGATCATGCTGGAAAGTCACAATATGACTTGTAGAATTTCTCCCAAATTGCAAGGCATATTAGAAGAGTGAAGAGGTGAGCCTGTTGAGCTAAAAGATCTTAGAAAACTCTCTTAACCTGTTGGATGCCCGTTTCTTATTTAGCAAGGCAAAGAACCAGATTACATTATCAATTTTCTTCTAGCTGCAATAGTTTATGATCGTATGCTCCTAATCCAAGGGCAATTCAAACTAATTCAAATTCACTTGCATTATTTTAAACTAAGTATCAAAAGTTTTAATAGCCACTTTATCAAACAGTTTAGCAGTCTCTTAAAAAGTTGAATATACACCTACCTTATGACCCAGCCAGTGCTCTGCTAGGTATTTATACCTAAGTTTACCTAAAAGCTTGGACGCAAGTGTTCATAGTATCTTTATTTCTAATTCAAAACTACCCAAATATCCATCAACAGGTGAACGGATAAATTGTACCCTGCTCACACAATGGAATATTACTCAGCAAAAAAGGAATAAATTGTTGGTACATTCAACAACATAGATAAATCTCAAAAAATTATGCTGAACAAAAGAAGCCAGACAAAAAGAGGACATACAGCGTAATTCTATTTATATAAAACTTGAGAAAATCCAAACTAATCTAAGCTGAGAGAAAGCCAATCAGAGGTTGCTCGGGGATAGAGTAGGGAGGACAGGATGGGGCGATTACCAAGAGTCACAAGAAACTTTTGAGATGATGGTTCCACAGGTACATTATATGTCAAAACTTGTCCATGTGTACACTTTAAATAAGTGCGGTTTATTGTACACCCATTACATCTTAATAAAGCGGTTTTTAAGAACAGAAAGTCTAAATATTATGCATATACCTTAATTCCAATTCTAAGAATTTGTCACAGAGAATCAGAAATGTGAGGTAAGACACAGAATATAAGAGAATTCATTGCAGCACCATTTATATACAAGATAAAACGGGAAACAGCCTAAATGTCTAAAAGAAGAGAATTGATTATATGTTGGAGTATAAAACAGCCATTAAAAGTCATGCTTCAGACAAAATATTTATTGTCATGAAAAACGTTTGTGATCTCTTTCTATGTGAAAAAAGGCAGGGTACAATGCAACACTCATAGAATAAATGGTACTATATTTTTAAACAGTCTTATGTGGAGGTTGATAATTAATCACACACCTCTCTTCCCCTCAGAGTTTGAAGCCAACTGAGAAATAGACTAAAGTGTTGGGCAGGTGGAAAGCAAAACACCAGCTTCGTTAGTAAAATTTTCATTGGAAAGATATAGCTTGGAACGAAGGTAAAGTGGGCTTCCTCCTCTTTTCCTCCAAATTATCCTGACATGCTCAGAACTGGGATGGAAGGGCCCACCTTGGTCAGCTTAACCCTGTGTAGTGCTTCTCAGCCCGGGCTACTGACCTCTTGCACAGGGCTGTCCGACAGATTGCAGGGTGGTTCACATTCCTGGCCCCCACCCATTAGATACCATAATGTCCCTTAAGAATTGTGATGACAAATAAACTTTGCAGCATGTTTCCAAATGCTCTTCCAACCAAGGGCTGACAACCATTAGAGGTGCTGAGGATGACCCAAGATAAAATCCATAAATCTAAGAGTAGAAGGGAGATGTGCTTAAATAATTTTCCTAATCTCTGCCCCTGTCCCCTCCAAGAAGTCCTCTTCCTCTGGGTGTAAGGGAGAAAGCAAGGCAGCAGATGGAAAGGCAGAAGTACTCTGCCAAATTTTTCTTTGGGGATGGGAGTTCCAATTTAATTGCTCCGGGAAGAAACACAGGGAGGGGAAAAAAGGGGGATGGTTCCCCTTGAATTGTACACATCTCTGTAAAGACAAAGACAAAGTCTGGAAGGACATGTGCCATAATGGCTACCTGGGCTTGGCTGGGCAGTGGGACAGAGAGAGAAGGGATTTGGGGCATTTATTTTTCTTTGACTCTTTCCCGCATGTTTTCTGAATATATGACGTTTGCTACTGAGAGGGATCCCCTTTTTTAAGTAAGAAAAGAAGCAGACTAAAAGGAAGAGGAATTCCTGAGCTTTCCAGAGCTGCAGCACCAGCCAGTACTTGGCCTGAGACTTCCCCTCCCTGTTTCATTATTTCTGGGTCATTGTCATATGTTTTGAGAAGATGCTGTATCAGGACACGTTGCCCATCATCTGTAACATTCGGTGTGGCCCTGAGAGTGTCCAAAGTGCTTCATACACAGGAATGGATGCTGTTTTCACCTTGCCTTAGCCAAGGAAGAGAGGCATGAAGTGATTTTTCTAGAACAGCCTCCACTTAGTGTCCTCGTGGGATTGACTTTCAGGCACATCCTGGATCAATCTTCTCATACTGACCAAACCAAAGCCTCAGATGCGTCAGTCTATTACAAAACTGAAGTTACAAAAAATTGTAGACATTCGACTATCTAAAGCTTTTAACAGCAAAAAATATAGTGCAATATAATAGTGCTACTCATGATACTAAGCCCTGGCTGGTTTAGCTCAGTGGATTGAGCGTCGGCCTGCGAGCTAAGTGTCGCTGGTTCGATCTTCCAGTCAGGGCACATCAGAGAAGGAAAACTCTGACTCCAAAAAACCTCCGCTGCCTTGCGGCATACCTCTTCAGGGGAAAGGCTAAGGGAGTAAACCCCGACAGAAAATCCGGAGCCGGAGTCCCTAAGGCGGTTTGACGTTGTAGTCAACACCGGCAACTCCTGCGGCGCACCTGAAGCCAAGCTGTATTGACTCCGTCTTTCCCTTGGATCCTTCAGCTGCGAAGAGAGGGGGGGTCTGCTGCATGGGCAACAGCAGACCCTCCATATCACCCCGCCCAGGCTCTGTAGCTTCAGCTTCACTGGAGAGGACACTCCAGCGTCATCGCAAGATGTCGATTCAACACGGGAGGAGACAGATACCATGTCACTCCCGAGTCGGACTGCACAGCCATTCTCGGCGGTGCAGATAGACTCTTAAGAAGCTACACCATCGTCTCTCAAGACGGACGGCTGCCGACGACGACGACTCATGATACAATGACATGATTTGTTTCATTTATTAGGCTCTGTAGTAGCATTGTCCTGTATAGGAAATGGTTGTGTGAAAACCATTTTCCCGCTGTGGTTAGGTAGCCTCATTTGAAGAGAATGTCAAAAATCTAGATGACTAGACCCTTCCCATGTATAAATGGCCCATGGGCATGGACAACAGGGTGGGGATTGACTGTGGGAGCCGGGGGGTTGGGGGGGGGCAGGGCAGGGAAGACCAATAGGGGAAAAATTGGGATAGCTGTAAAAGAAAAACAATTAAAATAACGTGAAAATAAAAGCCTAGGTGAGGCCCTCTTTGAATGTGAGGTTGGTTCCTACATTTCTTAATACCCATCTTGCTCCAGTTTGAGCTCAGAGGCAAGTTCTAGTTATCATTACAGACTCAGTCCCTATGGTGAGCCTAACATTTGGAAGGGCAGAGATCCCATGGGAATTTTAGGATCCTTCACTAAAAATTCAGCCAAACAGCATGGAGAAGCTCTCCTATAAAATTACACACACATCAACATCATCATCATCATCATCATCATCAACCACCAATTCAGAATTTTTGCAATCATCAAAATAGAAGTTTCTTTACATTAATGATTTGTCCATTTGTGATTGTAGCAAATGCCACAGACACCGTAGGAAGCTATCCAAGAGCTAAGAATAGTCCTTGTAAGTGTTGCTTTTAGAAATTCTGGCTCCCTCATCCCACCAGGGATGTCACTGGCCCTGGGCACTGTGTGTGTGCTGTGAAGACGTCTTGCCTGAACAGAGACTCTCCTGAGTGAGTGGGTTCAAGCCCAGCATCACTTGGCTGCTGTGCTCCCTGGGTCTCTGCCACCCATGTCACTGAGCACATTCTCTCAGCGTCCTGTGCTTCCAAGTGCCTTGCTCCATCCCCTCCCTCCAGAGGGTAGGGCAGAAAAAGAGTTAAAGAGCACACACTGAATCCTGCTGGGCAAGCACAGGGTCACCAAGAGCACTGCATTCGGGAACTGAGCGAGGCTCAGCGTCCCCAGTGAGAACTTGGAGCCAGAAGTAGGTTGGGGATGCTTGTATCCTGGGGGATGCCAGGAACTATGTCAGGGATTCTTCAAATTTTTTCTATACCAAATCCATGGTGAGAGGTACCGTTTATACTGTGATTCAGTCCACAGATACCTACACGCGGGCACAGATATGACCTTCTAACTCAAACCAGCTTCTAGAATGCTTCCCACTATGGAATAGCTATTTAATAACTTTTTCGAATGAACAAAGCAAAACCGAAACTTAGTGAAATAATAGTATCACCAGGTGCAATGCACTTTGATATTTTCTTTTTTATTCTGTTCTATTGTGTTCTATTCTATTCTGTTCTATTCATTTCTTTAAAAAGGTAACAAGTTGCAACCCACTCAGGTGCTGTCAGTATCACTAAAAGGGAGGCCGACATGAAAGGAATTTACACACTGCCTGTCCCTCACTGAGGATGACTGAAACTTGACCATTAGGAAGCAGGGGCTTGGAGACATTGCAGGCAAGCAGGCTGGCACTGGGCGGTAACCTGGCCATGGCAGCACAGAGCAGCAGGGAAGCTGTGTTCTTGGCCAAGGTCAAGGGCCCTGTTCTCTGGGTGCAGACTTATGTCCTGCCTCTGTGTTCCAGTCCACACACTTCCCTACTGTCCCCTCACTTGAAACCATTCTCCAAGCCCAGGAAGATTTTGCAAATGGAGTCAGAAGTGATACTGGCAATTGCTGTGCTTGGGTATCATTCGAAGGCTCAAGACGGGGGAGGAGGAGGGTTGTGTAAGCTGCTCTGAAAATCACAGTCATGTGACAAATGAGAGATCCACTCAGACCCACAAGGAGCACAAAAGTGAGGAATTAAACAACGTTGTAAATAAAGGGATCGTTACTCTCGATGCATTAATCCGCACTTAAGACCTATGAAAATTTCCCATTTCAAGATAAATGAAGAGCATTAGGTGCTCATTTTCCAACCTGAATGCGCTGGGGGTCTGAGGTCTAGGTCAGCCAGGGCGGTTCAGGTGACATGCCGGTGGGTCCACGTCAGGGTTGCAGAAGGGGACAGTCCTTGCATTTCTGCTATGATGAAGGTTGTAACCATAGCCCCGTTTTCCACTAAAGAGATGTGCATACCTGATGAAGTCGGGAGGAAGGTTCTACGTCAGTGCGTTTGCCTCCTCCAAGTTTCATCATCACTCACCAAAGAAGCATAATGGCTGCGTGTTTAAGAGGCGCTGGGAACAGAGGCGCTGCTGGTAATTGCCTCACGGCCGGGTGAAATGAGGTCTGAGGCACACCGGTGTGAAAAAAGCCGTAGCCCCAAGTTTATTAACACTGAAAATTAAAACAAGCTTGGCCCCAGCCAGACAGTCCTTGCTGAAATGAATCCCATTATCCCTCTAATAACTGCATGGGGCTCAATTGGATGCCACCCAGGGGGGTAGAGAGACCTTAATGCAGGTCACCTCACTGCCACCTTGGAGGAACTGAAGATCCTCTGGTTCACGGAATAAGATCACAGAGAAAACACAAACACTCCTGACTCCTCTGCAGCTCCTCCAACTCCGCCTAAATCCACGGGCATTTGAGAAGCTGTGGAAATGGGGGGGCGGTGGGCAAGAGAATTATTGATGTATAGGTTCTGACCTGGGGGTCATCTTTAATAGCTGCTGAATACAGTTTGCAAAAGTAGGGTTCTGGAACTGAGTGCTCCCCGGTCCATTTGAAGGAAGTCAAGCGTCTTTGCTTGGGGCTCAGCAACCAATTTTACCTTCTTTGCACCTTAATCATATGATGAGATATTTCTAGATGCCCAGGGCTAGAAGGAGAGTAGCCCTTAACCTCAAGCACATCCAATCTACGTAGGAAGCAGGCTGTCCCAGGTAAAGTAATCAGAAAACAACCATCATAAACTACAGCCTACAGCCTGATGAAAATGCAGAGAAACAAAAACCGGGCGGTCAGAGGACTGCAGGCGGACACGCTGCTTAGATAAAGGAAAGGCAGAGGGAACTGCATGAACAAAAATTTACAGACATGAGGCACTTGGAGGAATAGGGAGGAGAACCACTTGGCGGGAGGCCAGCTTTGAGCTGGGAACTAGCGGACAGCAAGCTTGGGGGGGGGTAGAGAGAACGGCACAGGGTGGAGTTCGGATTTAATGCTGGATTGAAAGGGAACTCTAGTAGGTTTCAGGGAAAAAGGGGGGCTCAGGTGGAATCAGGATTAAAGAATTTAAATCATCTTACATTGAGTTTGCTGCACGTTAAGAAAAAATACATTTGGATTTCATGAATTTCATTTACTTTATAGTCACAGCCACTTAGTTCAAATGGCTTTGGGTGCTTCTCAGAAATCCCACTCTACTCCCCGCCACACCCCGCCAGCCTGCTGACTGACCCTCAGTTTCAGAGAGACAATTTTGCCCCTTTTTCCTTGTCCCCACAAGCCTCTGCTTGTGTTCTCCCCTCAGCTGCCGGCCTTGCCTCCTACCCGCTCCTCCTCCACCCACTTCACCTGCCGGCCTGCCTACACCCTGCAGCTCTGCCCCTGGAGGCCACCCCTCCACCTGTACCAGGTCCCCTCCCTTCCCTGCTCAAGGACACTCTTCCACAACTTCTTCCTTCCTACTCCTAGCAGCATAAAAACCTGCAGCATTTCCATCATATTTAAAAATAAAAAGAAAGGAAAGATGGAAGGAAGGAAGGAAGGAAGGAAGGAAGGAAGGAAGTTCTTTCTTGACCTCACATTTTAGCTTCTGTCCCATTTCTCTGCTCCACTTAGCAGGACAATTCCTCAGAAGAGCTGTCTACAGTGGCACACGGCACACCTGCACTCCCATTCGCTCTTGAACCCCCTCCTGATTATCAACCCACCCCTTGTCAAGGTCACCGTTGGCCTCTGTGTTGCTAAATGCAATGGTCAACTCCGCATTTTCATCTTATTTAAACTCTTGACAGTTTTCTTCACTTGGCTCTCAGGACACTGCTCCTTCTCCATCTCCAGTTGATTTCTTCCCATTCTTTTTCAACCTCTAAAAGTTAAAGTGCCCCAGGGTTCAGTCCTTGGACCTCTTCTCTCTCTAAATTACCCTGAGTTGATCTCATCTAGTTTCTTGGTTGTAAACACCATCTATGTGCTAACATGTCCCAAATTTATATCCCCAGTCTGGACCACTTCAGACTCCAGAGAGATTTCTACTTGGATGTCCGCCAGCTACCTCGAATTTAGTATTCCCAAAAATGAACTCCTGGTTCCTGTCCCACCTCCCACGCCCACATGACACACACATGCATCAAACCCCCCCCCTCCAGCAGCCTCTCTATTAAGATCAGTGTCCTCCTAGTCTTTACTCAGGACCAAAACCTTAGTCATCCTCGACCCCTTTTAAGCCCCATATTCCAATCCATCAGCAAAACCAGTTGAGTATTTTAAACTATATCTAGACTGACCATTTCTCACCACCTCCACTGCCATCTTCGTGCTTCAAACCACCATCCCTCACCAGAATGATAGCACAGTGCCCTAATAGGTCTTCCTGCCTCCACCCTTGCCCCAGGATGGGCCAAGCTCAACACAACAGCCAGAGTGACCGTTTTACAGTAAAAGTCGAATCACATTACTTTTCTCTGCTCAAAACCTTCTAACAATTTCCCACATCACTCAGAATAAAATCCAACATCCTTACAGTGTTCTAAAAAGTCCTGCACTCTCTGGCCCTGGCTACTTCTCTGTCTATATTCATCTTCTCCCTGTCTCCCTCTCTCACTCATCTCAAATATACCACACACGCTCCCGCCTCAGGACCTTTTCACTTACTGCTCCTCTGGCTGACATAGATTTCTCCCTCCTTCAGTTCCTGCCCATGTCACCTTATCAGTGAAGACTTCCCCAACCGCCATATATAAAACACAAACACACTGGTCCTCTAGTTCTCTGCTTCTGCTTGATTTTTCTCCATTCAGCTTATCACCATCTGTTAAAGCACATTCTACTTTTTATTTATTTGTTTTCTCCATTAGAATATAAGCTCATTTGGGACAAGGACTATGTTGTGTTCATTCCTGCGTCAGTACCGACTGTGTAGTAGGAGTTCAATAAATGCTCCAGGGAACAAGATTTGTTTGAACTCATCTTCCATGCACCTGCCCTTTACAAGAAAAACACAAAAATTATCTCTGCTCCAGCCATCCCTAGTCAGGTAGCTCTACATCCAAGGCCTGGATAACTCCCATGGATGCCACACACAAAAATATCTGGAACACATGGTATTGCTGGCACCCCCCTTCTTCCATTCTCACACCCTCCGGGGCTCCCAGGATGAGTTTATTTCTGCCTTCTGTTCCCTCACCTAGAAAATGAGTGTTCTGATGCCAGCTGCTGCCAGGTTGCTGCCCATCAAAACAAAAGTAATTGAGTATAGCCCACTGTTTCCTCCCATTAGCCTGAGGGAGCAGTGGCTGGGATGTCGAGTCTCGGCTCTTCCATTTACTTACTATGTGATTTTGGCCAAGTTTTTAATCTCCTGCATCTCAGTTTTCTTAAAAATAGAATGGGAAAAATAAAGCTAACTTGTAGAGTTATTGTGGGACCCGATGACATGAAAAATGGATAATGCTTGGCAAATAGCACTTGTTCACTAAATGTTGGTTTCCTTTCTCTTCTGACCAGAAGGTGAGTTGAAAATCACTCCAAAATCACCATTTGTAACCCAATACTTGACCATGACCCTCCAGAGATGCCCGGCCAGGGCTCAGCTGTGACGGAGACCAGCACAGGCTGTCTCAGCAGGTTTAGGCCATCCTCTGTCTTCTCCTCCTCCCTTCTGCTTCCTCCTTCACACAAGCCCACAGGGGGACGGGCTGCCCTTGGCACGCCTCTTATATTTATAGCAATCCTTCTTTGTCCTGCAAGGGTGGTGAACTAAATTCAGAAAAAATGACAGGTCATTACAAATATATTGCGTGTTGTAAAATGAAAGACTGTCCTTGTTAGAAAGCCAAATGACTTACTTTGGGAGTAACTTTAAGTGTTAGGCATAGGATATTGCAAATGCAGAATGCACATGTTACACTTTGGTATAAGACTTTAAATGTACATGTGGTGCTCTAACATTGACACGTGTGGACATTGGCATTAATCCTTTAACTGGAATGCTCTCTGACATTAACTCTCCATTGCTCAGCTCTCTATTGATTTGGGTTCATCTCTAAAGGTTCAGACTTGGAGAATACCCAGGCCAGGTCTTCTCTAAGGAGAGTGGTGTGGAGAGTTGGTAATTAGCCAATGAATTCCAGTAATTATGTAATGAATTACAAATTGTCTATGCCAGTGCTTCCTGGAATATTTAATTTAGCAACACACCAGTGAACTTTCCAGAACACCTGTGTGGAAGTGCATGGGGGGAGGGGTGTCCAGTGGGAGGGCCTTGTCCAGTTAGCACCCCCTTGTACTTGTTCATCTACATCTCCTCACCCCAATATATTCTTATGAACACATGTCATTTCCTTGACATTGGTTTTAGTATGCCACCATCTCCTATTGCCTCTAAAATAAAAATTCTAAAGTTTAAAAAAAAAATACATTAAAAATTCTAATTGGCTATATGCATTACCTTGGGTAAGTCCCCATCTACACTAGATAGCTGAACAAAGTTCTGGAATTCCTAAAACCAGGACTTTGACACCCAGGTCATGAATGCCTTGAAGAGTTAACTAAGTAACAGGTCCTACCCTCAAAGCTCAACATAGCTAATGGACACCAGTCTCCCAAAGATATATTTGACTGTGGTTGTGCCCAGGCTCCTGCAAGCCTGTTTATGAGCCCGCAATTTGGCAGAGTTGCGTCTGGCATGAGTTATATGCCTTTTGTCAGACAAATAGTTTTCCTGATGTTTATTTTCAATGGTAGACTTATCAAAGTGAGTGTGTGCCAGAGTTGTGTAGTTCTGATGATGAATGAGTCTGAAAATGAGGGAGAAGCCTTCAGATACTTCTAAAGACACAGCACCTCTCCCACTTTCAATGGCCCTTTCTTTGAACACCGCCATAACAAATATTCATTGCAATTTCTTCCAAATTAGATGATGACAATACTAATTAAATTCCTGAGGCTTCCTTGTCCTCTCTGGGCCATGATTTATATCTAGCCATGTGACTACAGTAGCTGTCTTCAGGGTAACTATAGGGCAAGGGAGAGCTTGTGAAAGCTATCATTCCTCAATGAGGTCAGGCTTTCTTCTGGTGCCAGTTGGTAGGCCCAGGAGCATTTCCCTCCTCAGCATAGCCACACTCACACTTGCCACAAAAATAGGAGATGTGAAGGCCATTGGAGCTGAAGTAGTGGGTCATCACAGCTACTCCAGGGCATGTTTCATCAGTCAGTCAGGAAACTATCTGGTCTCCCTCAGAAATAGTACAGTGATCTTCAGGTCTAGCTCAGATCCTCAACCAAGGACCATTAAGTATTTGTGCAGCAGTAATGCTGTTGGCTATTAGGGTAAGTTGGGTGGGGATCATAGGCAGAGGGAAAGTACTCATTCAAGAAATGTTAATTGAACATCTGCTCAGACCAGCCCTGGGCCAGAACCTGGGATATAGCTATTAATAAGGTAGACATTGCTGCTATCCTTACAGATATTGCTCTGTGATTAAAAGAGCCCTAGACTTGTGGTAAGAAGGTCATTACTTGAATCTAGGATCTCCTACTTTACCTCTTTGAACCTCAGTTAGCCTTAAGCAATATGAAGATGAAGGCTCTATCTACCTTCCTACCTACCTACTCATAGGACTATATAAATATGTTGACATGTTCTGTAAACTATATAGCACTAGGGAAAGATAAGGTATGACTACTATAGAAATGTATGATACTTTCTCTCGTATTCAGAAGAATGAAAAACAAGGACTTGAACAGGTATTTGTATGTCCATATTGCTAGCAGCATTATTCGCAAGAATCAAAAACATTGAAATGAACCAAATGTCCATCAGTAGCTGAACGGTTTAACAGAATGTGGTTTCTTCATGAAACATTATTGAGCCTTTAAAAGGAAGGAAGTTCTGATACAAGCTACAACATGGATAAAGCTTGAAGACATGCTACACGAAACACAGGAGACACAAAAAGACAAATATCGTGTGATTCCACTTATGTGCAGGACCTAGAGCAGTCAAATTCACAGAGACAGAAAGTAGAACAGTGATTACCAGAAGCTACAGGGAGGGGGAATGGGGTGTCCTGTGCAATGGGTCCAGGGTTCGGTTTGGGGTGATGAAAAAGTTCTGGAGATGGATAGTGCTGACGGTTGCCCGGCGATGTAAATGTACTTAATGCCACTGAACTGTGCACTTAAAAATAGTTGAAATGCCTGTTGAAAAATGCGGCTATGCCCAGGTCAGTGCCAAGATGAAGGACCAGCAGCTTTTCCTAGAGGAGGCTTCTTAGCATGCATCAGCTGAGTGAACTCCCACAGCCCGGGGTCTGGTCTGCCACTTGAAGACTCCAGGCTCTGCCTTTGTCAGCACAGAGAACTGGCCCAACTCTTCATGGGCACACATCAGGAGCACGACATCTCTGTGTAAAATCAAAACTCATCATTAATGTTTTTAGTGAGAAATCACTGTCAGGGATATTCCAAGTCAGGGTCACCACTGGGTCTGCTTTCTGTTGGCAAAGGTTCACACGAAGCAACAATCTGAAGGTTATTGGTGAAACTGAATCAAGACAGGGCAAACTACAAGTTTACGTGGCACCACGATAGGATAAAATGCTCTTACCAAAGGGACTTGAGTCCTTGAAGTCTGTTGATGACTCACAAGCCTATGGCTTCCATCACTGCATTAGAGACCCTTCCAAAAGGATCAGAAATCAGCTGTCCAGTGACTACAGCTCTCTCTCTTTTTATCCTGCTTCCATGGCTGAGTGATTCTCCCTCTTTCTGATCAAATCATTCTTTGTTTGGCTTGTCTAATAAAATCTTCAAACAGGTTGTATTTGAGTTGCGTGGGCTTGGGGACTCTTTCAGCTCCTTCAGATGACTTCTGGTCCCTCCACTCTGATGTATTTCGTGTTGAAGGTTTAAATCTCACAAAAGAATGACAGCCCCTCCCTACCTACAGAGTTCTCAGGAACACCTTCTGGAGCTCCCACATACTTACAACAACTATTATTACCCTTCCTTTCCAGTTATCTCAGCATATTGGGGACTAGGGAGAAGAGAAAAGATCTCTTCTCTGTACAGTTGAGCTGGGAAGGCAAACCAGAGGTGTCTCTAACAGTGACTGATGCAAAAAATGATGATCTTGCTAGAGAGGTAGAGCCTTTCCTCTCTCCATTCTCCTTCGGCTCTGTGTGCCATTAATAATTGCCTGATGTTCATGACAAATCGCAGGTAAATCCCAGGCTGAGCTCAAAATGGACTTTAAATATTTCTCTTCCTGGCAGTCTCTGTGGAAAGAGGCAAAGGATTGCTGGTACGAGGATATCTCCACTCAGATCCACCTGGTGGAGGTCAGGGACAAGGGCCCTGGGGGAATTTAACCTTAAGCAGAGCAGATCTGCAGATAAACAAAAGGAACCATGGTTTCGAGCCTGGTCAGTTTCTTAATCCTTTATAAGCACACACATTAATCACTGCAAATTCTTATCCCAGAGTGGAATTCTCCAGAAGAAGTCAATTTATGGAGGCAGATGCTTCTTCTCTTAGATGTATTCTGTTAAGCAAAATAAATTGCACAACTGGGAAGATTGATAGTAATATTAAGTTCATAATAACCCAAGTCAATTCTAGGTGTGAGACCTGGAAAGGTCAGTTGGGGAGAAGTCTATAGCAAAGGCACAGTTCTTGGGAGACATAATACAGTTATTCTGTGTGCTGCCTTTAACCTAGTGAACCTGGACTTGGGAGTCAAACCAACCTATGGCCAAATCCCAGCCTTTCTAACACGTAATTCTGGATAATGGTTAGGCTATTCCGTAAGTCACAAATGGGATCATGAGATTTGATAGGCTAACTTTGGGATGCCCGAACCCCCTTCAGCCATCAGAGAATGAGGACTTTGGAGATATGGTAGGTGCCTGAGCTCCAGCAGGGCAGGCTGTCCAAACACTGACCAAACAGAGGTAGACAGAGATATTAGGGGTCTACTTGCTCCTCTTGTCCTTTATCGACACCCCCTACAAGTTTACAGATTCCTCCAAGAACAAATCACTTCCTTTTTAAGCTGTCCTCGCATTTGGAACTCCCATAAAGACAGCGATGAAGTGAGAGGTACCCTCAGCTTTCCACTGCAGGTGTTCCGAGATGCGATGAGTTGTGTGAATTCCCGCTTAGCGTAATGGATTCTCTCCACCTGCGCTGGCCAGTCAGCTGAGCCCGGTGTTTTCTGATGCACAGCTCTCGTGAAGAAAAATCAGTGTTTTTATCCCCAACGTTAGAACCAAAATTAGCCTCTTTTCACCGCAACCCATTTCACTGCCATGTTACAAATACATTTTGTGCATCAACCTTCAAGGCTGTTGTGCTTCCTTCCTGCTCTCCCCTCTCATTATACAAGAGTTCCAGTTATTCCCCATTTTGTTCTCATTAGAACACTGCTTGTCACATGTTTTCACCAGAGACATTCATCACCAAGGTCAAAGGGTGAATATTGTGATCTATTACGCTTAGAGGAATCTAATGAAAAGCCACATAATTATCCAATTTAAAGAGGAGCATGTAAAAAAAAGGGGGGAGCACTTGCTATAATTTAAATTGTTTTGTTTCCCTGAAGCAAAATTCAGCACCTGATTGACAAGACCTAATGATAATTCTTATTGATATGGTGATGTTAATTGTGGAGAGATATTTAATAAGTCCCATATTCAGGAGGTAAATGCATGCTCTTAACCTGCACCTGAACCTGATTTTTGATGCAGCGTGGGGATGAGGTACAGATACAGATAAGTGAGCACAAGTGGATTTTCAGTCTTGTGTGGCAGAATGGAAATTGGAATCTTCAGAATCTATTAGGAGAACAATTCCACAGTTGCTCACACTTTTATAAATTATACTGTATATTATAGAAAGACACAAAGTCAGGGGAGGTTCAAGAGAGGATATTGTCGTGACTTTGCTGAGGAGTTTTTAGGTTGGTATTTGGCGGTGGCTTTGTTTTACTGTTTTTAACCAAAGACACACACTGAAGAATGTGATCTGTATTCATTTTCAAACAAAATGGACTAATGAAATCCATTTCCGGTATCACCTCTCCCCCACCCCCAGGTA
Organism: Furipterus horrens; assembly: GCF_987537825.1. Classification (NCBI taxonomy): domain Eukaryota; kingdom Metazoa; phylum Chordata; class Mammalia; order Chiroptera; family Furipteridae; genus Furipterus; species Furipterus horrens. The sequence continues at coordinate 12,706,511 of NW_028327179.1, forward strand.
AGGCTGACATTCCAGCAACAGAGGCCAACTTTAAAACCTAGGTAGATTCTTGGAAGAAAATAAATTCTTACACCATTAAGTAAATCTTTTGAGAGGTTCATGGGCCTAAATTCCAAAAGAAATTAACTCATGGGGGCTGAAAAACAACTAAATAAGTGCCCATCCTGAGATCACTGGGCTTCCGGAAACAGCTCTTGGGGCTGCGGATGAAGATGGGTCATCAGTGGCTTTCTTTCTTTGTTTTTTAATTGAATTTATTGGGGTGACATTGGTTATTAAAATTATTTAGGTACCAGGTGTACAATTCTATAACACATCATCTGTATGTTGTACTGTATGCTCACCACCCCCCAAGTCAAGTCTCCTTCCATCACCATTTATCCCCCCCTTTGGCCACTTCTATCTCCCCTCAACCCCCTTTTTATGTTTTCTGTGTCTATGAGGTCATTGTTGTTTTTTTAGCTTAATCTTTGCATATTTTTCATCCAACCCCAAAACCCCCTTCCCCTCTGACAGTTGTCAGTCTGTTCTTTGTCTATGAGTCTGTTTCTATTTTGTTGAGAGACTGCTTCAAAATCATTACCCGGACAAGAGATGATGAGTCACCAGATCTGGTTGTGTGTGACTTGGCTCTAAGCTGCAGCTTTCCCCAACTGGGAAGCTGTGCATTCTTTGTGTTTTATTATGTCCTAAGAGTGTTTTCAGTATTGGAACATTAACACTCTATCTGCTATTGTGAGACAATCCCATCATTTGGGAACTAATCCTCATGTAGACATCTTTGGACAAATAATAAAAAGTTACTCTAACAATAAACAGACTTCAAAAAATAATCAAAGTGGCTTAAATTGGAGGAAAGGCAAGTTGTGGACTTCAGCTCAAATTACTTTTTTAAAACTCCACCTTCACTTACTTTTTTATTTTTTCTTCAAAAAAAAAAGTATTACATGGTTAGCATCTTCATGTGATATCTTGATCAATATAATTATTAATGCCAAGCTATATTTCACTTCAAAAAAACCAAGCCAAACATTGTTACATATAACCCAAATCACAAATGGATCACTGTCACCAGAAACTATGAGTTATTAATCTACAAATTAGAACACCAGAGAGCCAAACTGTAATGATTAAAAGGGTGTCCCAGAAAACAAGAGTAACTTAATGAAAAAAATATTTAAAATGTTCAAAGCATTTCAAGATAAGATCGTTCTGAATGTGGCCTCTGGGCTCTGGCACATAGTGAACATCAGTAAATGAGTGAAGACCAAGGAATTCTTTCTTTCTTTTTGCTTCATTGTTTTCACTTTACTTTTAATGCACATACCTTCAAATATTCCAGATTTAAATTATATTGACATTGATCCACATACTCACCTTAACTGAAAAAGAATTAAGTTTATTGGAAACAACCAAACTGATCACAGTTTATGATAGCAATGGCAGTTCAAACTACTGCTATGATTTTCAACTTCTTAGGCCAAAGCATTACATCATGCGCAGGAGATTATAATTTCTCTGAACATTTCTGGTATCTCACTACCCGAAAGGCAATATGCCCGCAAATTGAAGAGTTCAGAGAAAAGCCATAAAGATAATTAAGGAGGCCCTCAGATTGACTGATGGAAAGAGCTGGAAAGAAGTAAATGTGGGCTGTGTGACCCTATAATGACCCGGTGGTTCTAGGAATGATATGCAGATATCTGGAGGGACAAGATTCCCGTCTGCTGTAGGCATTAGTCCACACAGGCTCACAATGAAATAATAAACAGAGAGAACCTGGCACTGGTCCAGGTCAAAAGCCTGGGCTATCCCGGCACTGGGCAGCTGCCAATACCTACCCTGTGCTTCTGCACCTCTTGCTATGGGATCAGGATAGGCCCGGACCTAAGAGAGGCTGTGATAGTGCCAAGATCCCCCTATTTCTATTCTGATGCTTTTCTGACTAAACACTCATCCTATGCAAGATACCTGGATCCTTGAAATGGTCTGTACCTCAAAAGAGAAAAAGCAAGGGCTGGTTAACATCATGCTTAGGAGTCTGGGTTCAAATCTCAGCTCCAACGCCTTCCAGCTGAGGGACCTTGGAAAAGTTACTCAACTTCTCTGAATCGCTCTTTCCTCACTTGTAAATTGTAGATGACAATACTGTCCTTCTCCTAGGGCTGTTGAATGAAATTGCTCACATAAAGCACTTCTCAGAGTGCCTGGCCTATAGTAAGCACTAAACACACAGTTATTTATTATAATTAACAGCAAATGCAGGGAAAACTCTAAGGATCAACAAGATCCAACTCTCCTAAAAGGGCTTCCGGACCCTAAAACATTCACCTGTGTTGGCCTTGCCTGAGGGATTAAGCCAGAGCCTGAGCAAATTTCACAAAACTCCTATCAGTGCTGACTTCTCGCCAGCATGCCAGTTTCCTTTATACCTATTTTAGGTTTAGGGACTAAATGTCCCAGTTTTCCCTAGATTATGCCAAGTGACTCAGGGTCATTATTAATGCCACCTCCTTTTGCTCATAAGAGTCACCATTATGATGATGAATAGGATCATCCTAGTTACAGATCTCTTGACATCTTTTTCTCCAAACCTGCTCTATCCTATTCCACCTCTTAATAATGAGTTTCCTCATATATTAAAGTTACTATGAAAAAGTATTTTTCATCAGTCTTTACCTGAGCCAACATTGAGAGCTGCCCTCGGCTTATTTCAGGATCTGGAGAATGGATCCATGTCCACACTAGCCAGATACTATCCGCATTTTAATGTGCTCAAGCCAAAGGACCTAGCCAGTTAGTCTGTCCTAGCCCCATTTTTAAATTTATTTTCCCTGAAAAATTTCCAATCCTACTGAATCTTTTGTAAAACTTTACTTTGTATATTTTCTAAAACAATAAAATATTTCCTCTTTTTCTTTTAGCGTGTGGAGTCAGAAGACCTAGGTTTCAGTGCCAGCCCCATCTTTATGACCTGCAAGAACTCGCAGAGGTCACTTACTCTCTCTGAGCCTCAGTTTTCTCATCTCTACAATGGTAACAATATGCGGATAGTCATGTCACCTGCAAATAATGATGGCTTTACTTCTTCTTTTCTAATCTGCATGTCTTCTTCTTTTTTTCTTGCCTTAGTATACCGGCTAGGACCTCACGTAAAATATTGAATAGAAGTGGTGAAAGTGGACATCTTTGCTTTACTTTCCTTCTTATGGCAAAAGAACTTGATATTTCACCACTAAGTATAATGTTACCTGTAGACTTTTCATCAATGTCCTCTATCAGGTTGAAGAGGTCCTCTTCTAGTTCTGTTTACTGAGTGTCGAATTTTGTCAAGTGTGTTTTCTCTATTCATTGACGTCATCACGCATTTTCCTCCCATAGTGTGTAATTTATCAAATTGCAATGATTAATGTTTAACTGTTTAAAGAATCTTACATTCTTGGAATAAGTCCCACTTACAGCTGGACGGCATTTGCTAATATTTTGTTAATGACTTTCGTGTCTATGTTATTAGCTTGATGCTATAAGAAAAGTATTTTTACTCCCTTCCTATACATGAGAATCAAATGAGATTGCTCATTTTAATTTGTCTTATAGACTGTAAAGTATTGTCTACATGTAGGCTGTAAAATTACTGCTCCTACTAATGATGATATCAACACATGGCACAAAGGTGGCCTTACCACAGTCACGGCCCACAGTCTGGTCAGGAACTGGCCTCAATGATTCATTCCCACTGCTCCGCAAATTTGGTCATAACCAGTAAGTCAACCCTCAGCCTACAAGTCTGAAGATGCCTTCTGGACTTTCCAGAGAGCACCCAATTTTAAGCACATTATTCCCTCACTTATCTCGGGTATTACATTCTAAACCCCCACCCCCCACAATAGGTGAAAACCTGCGAAGTAGGAACCTTACATTTATTTTAGTATTTATATATATTTTAAGGCTTTATAACCCTTTCCCACACACTTATAAACCATTTCTACTCCCTTAATAACCTTTCCCACTCCCTTATTAACCTTTTCCACACTTTTATAAACACTACTTATGCTCTTAAACATATTCTACACTCTTAGACCTACGTAACTTTAACAACATACGTATACAGTACCGCAAAATCCCGCGGTATAGCAAAAAAATCTGCGATAAATAATTAAATATAAAATTTTTAAAAATCCCGTGATACAGTGAGGCCGTGATAAGCGGACCGCGACATAGAGAGGGACTCCTGTATTCTTTCCTACTATCAAATCTATCACACCATATGTCCTGATTTTGAGTTTAAGAATAGTTCTCTTTGAATGCATTGTCTTATTCTTGCCTATAAAGAAACTCATCTGCCAGTTTCTTGACTACCCAGGTAAATTCAAAACATTTCCCCACAGTGTCCAAATTCAGAAAATGGCAGGGCTCATGATAGGCACAAAGTTTTAACATATCAATAAAGATTTCAGCTTCTACTTAGGAAGTTTAAAGTGAAATAAGTTTCCTCAGTTTTGACAAAGGTTATTAAAAGTATCCTGATTTGTATATTCCTTGCATAATCCTGTGTATTCTTTCATTCAGTCATTTATTTAACAAATATCTATTGAGCATCCACTATGTGCTAGGTGCTAGGCATTGTTCCAAGTGCAGGCGCTACAGCAGGGAACAAGGTGGGCAAGGCAGTGCTGTCGTGAGGCTAATATTGTTCAGGTGCTAATTTTAAGCTAAAGTCCTACAGTGGGTTCTGGGTAGTGCTGCCCAGGCCTCCCTTCAGGACCACAATACTCACTCCCCTAGCTGCCTGGAGATTCGACTACTGATAACTCACATCTGAGATCCTCCCAAGGCCTTGCCCTTGGCCATCACCGGAAGTTACATCCCCTTGCAGACACATCTCATACTGATGGCTGGGGGTTGAGGGGCTACAAAGGCCTATTCCCTTGCTTCAGCACAGGACCACAATGAGGGGCCATCTTGGCCCTATGTCCTACCTTCATCGCAACTCAACGCTTCCTTCTGCCCCATTCTCCTTTCCTCACTCCTCCCAGCTATTTTTTCCAGAGCATTCTCTAATCAACTTTCTGCACACAAATCCCCAAGCCCTGCAGGAACGAGCTTGAAATAAGCCTAAATCCTGATATCTTCTTAAATGCTACCTCTGGGAGTAGGGAAGAGATTAACTGAATGACTATTAAATGCCTTTCTTCAAAAATGGTAGAGCTTAAAAATATACTAGGACCTAAGTAGAAAACTTCATTGAAAAGCAGAAATCACTTTTTCCCCAAAATTAAAGCTATAACTGACAATTCCTTAGAGAAATCATGACTCTCAACCAGTATACTTCTTAAACGTTTAACAAACAAACACCACCACCTGCCACCATGGAACAAGAGTTCAGGAAAACTTGTCTAACATTAAAACTGCAGGTGTGCAATGCCCAGACTTGAGCTGTGGAAGTTAGTACAGCACTATTGAGTGGGCAGAACACTCAGGGACGATGTGGGCTACAGGCTGCCACCAGCTGTGAGATGGCATTTCTGTCTCACACAAGAACTTTTACAACAGAGCAACCTAAGATCTTCACATTCCTTGCCCGCTGCACAGTCCATGACATTCTTTCAGGTTTGGTTTCTCTTGGCTGGCAGAGCCAAATTTGTCAATGGTGCAGTGAGACAGTGAAAGCCACAAAGAGACTTTCAGAGAGGAAAATATTTTGATACCCAGCCAGCCCAGGACAGTTCATGGTGTGTGTGTTTCCAGTGCCTGGCAAATGCTCAGTGAGTGATGCCTACTGATGACAGCCTCGTCTTTCCCCTGGGGTATTGTTACAGAAACAGGGGAGTCCAAAAATCCCCAGAGTTTGCTGCTGGGGGATGGGGAGAAGTAAGCAGCTTTTCAAATGCTTCCACATGCCTGAGGCTGGTGGCTACTGTCTTTCTTATGCAAATGGCTTTAATGCATCCAAAGCCTCAGGCAGATGGGAGGAGTCTTGAACCAGGGGACGGTATGGAAAGCACACAGAGCCTACGTAAGGGTCTGTGAATGGTCAGAACTGTTTGCAACGCCCACTGCGTCAGATGACGCAGTCAGGGATATATAAGGAGCTGCAGACATTTTAGACTCAGACGCTCTCTGAGACTCTCGCTCTCTGACTCGGACTCTCACTCGCGCTCTGACTCTCTCTCTGGCTCTCGCTCGTGCTCTGACACTCTGGCTCTCGCTCTGGCGCTCTGACTCAGACTCTCTCTGGCTCTCACTCTGAGACTCTCTCTGGCTCGCGCTCTCGCTCTGGCGCTCTGACTCGGGCTCTCACTCTAGCTCTCGGGCTCTCTCGCTCTCGCTCTCTCGTGTGCTCCCTCCACGTGGCTTGGTGAAGGGGCCTTCTCCATGTGGCTTGGAGAAGGGGTCTCCAGGCTGCTTTAAGAGGCTCTCGCCATGCGGTTTTGAGAAGGAGAGAAGATCCACGCGGTTTGCAAAAAGAAGGCAGTTTGCAAGGAGGCTGAGAATCCAGGTGGTTCTGCATTGAGAGCTGGAGGGCACCACAGCACAGAAAGGACCTCCCCAATCAGATTGAATGATTGGCAGCTGCTGGTAAAGCTGAACTGTGTTGGGAAAGTAGGGAAACGGTTTCTCTGACTTCCCTAAAACTAGCCTGGTTTGGAAGGGGGGGAGGCAAGGATATGTGTTTGTGGGTGTTTTAAAGAGCATAAGACTTAACAACGGAAATCCGCAAATAACTAAATCTATATAACTGTTAAATAAACAATTCGTTTTCTTTTCACCAAACTCTGGTATTGAGAGTTATAATTTTGGCGGCGGGCAATCGGGCCCCTAACTAAAGAGCCCGTGGGTTTGTTTTCAACTGGAGCAGCCCAGGGGTTCTGTAACAGTATGATGGCAAAGGGTGAAATGACGAGCCCCTGGTGATGCACTCATTCATCTGTCAGCTACTTATTCAACAGTGTATTGGTCAGGCTGAAAGCAAAGCCAAATCACAAAGAACCAGCCAAACAGAGTAGCTTAAAGAAGCACAGGTTCGTTCCACACTCATGTAGCATTACAAGGGTAGGGGGAGCTCTGCCATATGTGGCCATTCAGGCCCCAGGCTTTTCATCTGCTTGCTCTGCTACCCTCCAGAGTGTTGCTCTCGCTTTCACGGCCAAGCTGAGCATGGGCACCCCGGCATTCCCGCCCTCAGGAGGGTGAGCACCCATTTAGGGCTAGGGCTTGGATTCCGAGCAAACGAGGCAGAGGTGACACACATCACTTTCCCTCTCATTCTGCAGGTCATGACTGGGGCACCTAGCCCCCCCAGCCACAAGGGGAGCTCGTAATGTGGTCTAGCTGGGCACCTGGCAACGTGCAGCTGAAATCCTATCCGTATGGGAAAGAGAACATGCTTTGGTGGGCAACTGGCGGTTTCTGCCAACAACATCTTGGACAGCAGTGAGACCTGTAGTGCTTACTCTCATGGAGTTTACAGTCTGGTGGGGAAGAAAGTAGGCAGATAAAGAAGTAATTACCAAACATAGAGATCCAGGGTGAAAATGAAAGAGGTGCTGTGATAAAGACAAGAGAACAGGGCAGAGACAGAGGAAGCTAATACACTATCCCAAGAGGAACAAAGAGTTGGGTGTGTCTTGAGGCCGGTCCAGAGGGTGGAGCTGGAGCAGTGTGAGTGGGGCTGGGGGTGGGGGGCTGAGGATGCAGAGGGAGCAGGGCAGGACCCATGAGCCCCTGCAGGCCATGATGAGGTACTCTCATGGTGACATGGCATTGAGAAGGTGGGTTACCTAATAGGATTTGCTTACATTTTTAAGATCCCTGTGGCTGCTGTGGCGAGAACATAGCCATCTGTGTAACCCACAATGAAGAGGAAATTCTAGGACCAAGAGGGTGAGTATTTAAATCTTGCCTCCAAAGAATAATTTTAAGTACAAATAGGTAGTTACTGAATAGTCATGAGGATGTAAAGTACAGCACAGAAAATAGAAGAGCCAAAGAACTTATACGCATGACCCCTGGACATTGACAACAATGTGGGAATTGCCTGAGGGAATGGGTGGGGGGCACTGGGTGGAGGGGGCAAAGGGAGAAAACTTGGGACAACTGTAATAGCATAATCAATAAAATATAATTTTAAAAATACAAATTTTTAGCCCTGGCTGGTGTGGCTCAGTGGATTAAGTGCCAGCACACGAACCAAATGGCCATCGGTTCAATTCCCAGTCAGGGCACATGCCTGAGTTGAGGGCCAGGTCCCCATTTGGGGGCACACGAGAGGCAACCATACATTGATGTTTTTCTCCCTTTCTTTCTCCTGCCCCTCTCCTCTTTCTAAAAATAAATAAAATATTCTTTTAAAAATACAGATTTTTTAAAAAGAAGAATTTTAAGATAAGAAATGAATCCCCTGTTGCTGAAGCTTCTTTGGGTTGTCACAAGGCCTTCTGAGATCAGCCACCAGGGCAGCAGCCTAAAGCCATGGTCAAAAATCCAGAGCCTTCAGACCAGCTGTGCTGAAAGGAAGATGGTCAGGAAGCACTTGGGGGGTGGGCATTGTGATAGGTTTAGAGCAAGTCACTTACCACCGATGGAGGGGCTCCTCCTGCTTTGGACTGCAAAGCTGTTACCTGTCTTGAAAATACAGGTAGCTAGGGAGCAAGAGTTGGTTTCCCCTGAAGATACAGAAGGATATGAAAAGTCGAAATACCTTCTCTAGTTTTGTTTATCTTAATGTAGAAAATAATAAAGGTTTATTTGTAGCAGAAATGGTAGGCAAATAATTGTAATTTGTCTACACCTTTTTAAAATGCAGTCTTGGATTTGCAGCTACCTGCAGACATTAATAATAGCTAAAAGTTGCATAATTTTCACTAATTTATGAAGTCTTTGTCTGCATTGCCTTTTGCAGATACTTAGTTGAATTGATTTTTCTATAAATGGCTCTTAATAAGTAAATGAAATCAATTGACTAAAAATTGAAATGTGTAATGGGCCTGTGTTACCTAGTCATGCATCATAAGCATTAAAGTCTTTAAAAATAGTCGGGAGATCCTGATGATTCAAGAAGCCTTGATTTCCTGAGCCTTTGGTTTATGAACTGGTGACAACATTGGATGAAATTCTGCACATTTGTAAGTGAAAGTCTGAAACTTTGGAGAAAAGGGGTTATTTCAAATCTTTCTTATGAAAACACCCATGCACAGTGTGTCCGTGCTAACTCAAATGCTACATTAGCTGCAGTGTGAACTAACCATTTCAAGCACTAAAGCTTGGCCTTGGGATGAAATTAAAGAAGAAATATTTAGGCAGAATCATTGCAGAATTACCCTCAAAGTAAGATTGCTAAATCCATAAATATTTTCCTAAGGGAAAAAGTGAACATATCATCAGCTTCTGATTCTAAACAGAAAAAACATTAGCCTGTGGACCATAGAAAATAACCTGGTGTCAGACACTGAATTATGTTTTTCCCATCTCTCATTTTTATTGTAACTAATATTTCCTAATATATTCAACAAGGAAATGTAAAATAGAAATCTGCATTAGGGGGCTCCAATTTACCAATTTTAAGAGCTCAGGTAACTGTTCTGGTACAGAGCTATTATCTGGGTATCCATGTCCCCAGTACGCAAGCCCAGCAGGTATTTATAGAGAATTAAGGTTGCCCCAAAATAATGAGTGTGAGAGGAACAATGCAAAAGAGGGAGAGAATGAAAGGAAAACTGGAGTCAAGGAAGTAGAAGGTTCCACTTACTATTCCTGACTTACCACTCTTTTCGGAAAACATCCGCCCATGTCTTTATCAGAGGACACTCCTCCCTCCCTCTGAGGCATCCATTCATTCATCTGCAAGCATTTACTGAGCATGTACCAGGAGCCTGCCACTGAGCTGGGCCCTGAGACTACAGAGCTGAGTCATACATGGCCCCTGTCCTCAAGGAACCATGGAATGCTAAGAAATGAGCAGAGAAAGGAACAATCTAGAAAGAGGAAAGTGCCGAGCACGAAGAGCCTAGACTCATGCTGGCCCCCGCTGTTAGGCTGGCTTTATAAAGAGTGAGTTTTAGCCAGCCTCTGACTATGGATATGCTTTCCTCGAGGAACAAAGAGGTGCAAGCGTGGGGCCGCTGGGGAGAGTAGCAGGAGATGAGGCTACCAGAAAGGCGAGGGGCCCATTGGGAAGGAAGGACCCGGGCACCAGACTGAAGAGTTTAGTCTGGATTCTGCAGAGAGGGCCCGCGGCAGCTTTTACAGCCAGGGAGGGGCGTCTGGGTTTGGGAAAGGCCAATGGCATGACATGAAGCATGTTGTCTCACATTTGACCTTGAGACATACTGTATGCAGAAGACCCTTCTCCAGGGCAGCTCTCCTGTGTCAGAGCCATCCCGTGTTCTAGGTCAGTGACTTCATCCCGGGACTGCGCAGGAAGGACAGCAGCCTTTGCATCTCCATGGGGTCTAGGAGCGCAGCCAGGAGGATGTGAAGCCTGGCTGGCTTCACCACTGGGAGCTGGACCCATCTGTTGCCGGGAGTAACACAAAAAGGGGGGGGGGGGGTGTCGCTCAGTGTCTTCTACCTCTCGCAGCTTGGTGAGGGGACCTACACAACGACTCCTTCCTGTTGACCTATTTTCACCTATTTCCCTTTTATTTCTTACTGCATCATCTGGCTGTGACCCACCCTAAAAAAGACCTCCAAGCTGCGTCCCTTGCCAGCCTCAGATCCCACCCTAAAATTGCAGCAGACTGTTGCTTGGAGTGGCCCAAAGACACTCTTTCTGGCTCCCTCTTGGCTTTCCATTGACTGTTTCCTCCAACTGGAATGTTCCTTGGGTACCTGGCAACCTCCTACTTCCCTTCCCAGATTCAGCCCTAGTAGAGTCTGGTCTCAGAAAGCTTTGCTGAGGTCTCCAGTTGGAGTCTTTCTGTCCCCTTACCCTGTGCATTCTAGTCTGTTCCATACTAAGCCCATTGCAGCCATTAATATCCTTCACAACCACCTCTCTCCCTTCCTGGGAGTCCTCAAAAGACTTGAAGGGTAGAGAACATGTTACTTTTACTGGTTGTCTCCCCAGCTCCCAAACATCTCGGCACATAGGAGATGTTGAGCCAATGTGGACTTTTCTTAGTGACTGTCACGATAACCCTTCACATTCTTACAGCGTTTTATTGAGCTTGCACTAGAAAAGCCCTCGTAACTCTTTTCATCTTCTACACACAACACTCTTGCACTTATTATCCCCACTAAGAGATGAGAAAACAGAGCTTCAGAAACTTGTCCAAAATCCCATGGCCAAAAAGTGGCCGAGCTCAGTCTTGTTCCTGGGTGGGCTGGTTTGCTCGGAGCTCTCTGGGTCGCATGATAGAGAAGCGGCACTGAGCTCCCAGTCTCAGGTTCAAAGACGTACGATAGACAGTCTTCATCCAGTGCCCAGGGCCACATCTGCTGCTCTCCTCGCCCAGTCCCATCAGGTCCAGTCTGAGCCTCCCTCGGTGGGCTACCCTTGAGGGTAGGACTCCAAGGAGCCAGACAGATGGGATGCTGTGAGAGGTTACTCGAGATGGCCTCTGGCAGGCTGACTCAAGTGCAAATTATGGTCAAGCCAGCAAGCTGAGGCTGCAGCTAGGACTGCAGTCACTGGAAAAATGAGAGCTTAAATTATTTCTCTTGCAACCCCGCCCCTCGCGTGGGTTTGCATAGAAAGCCTTACATTAGAGCCTGTGTCTGATCAAAACGACCCTAAAACCAGACATAGTAGAGCTCAACTTAGCAAGATCATTAGGTGTTTATGGATTGCCTTAATTTTAATTTAATTGATTGATTTTTTTAACACGAAATACGTTTTTAGGGTTTGAAATTCCAAAGGCACAAGAAGGTAGACAGAAAACATTGTCCTTCCAACCCTTGCCCCTCTGTCACCAATTTCCCCTCTCCAGAGGTATTTCATGAATATGCAAGAAAACACATACACATACTCATATATATTTATGCATATTCATTCCTCCCACTTTGATATGATGGGCAGCCTGTTTATACACTATTCTGTTGTACATCTTGATTAGTTTTACACTTGACAATGTGCCTTGGAATTCCTTGTGTCTCAGCACACAAAGAGGTTCCCCCACCTTTTTTACAGCTGTACAGTATCCCATTGTGTGACTAGGCCAAAATTTGTTTAAGCAGCCCCCTGTTGAGGGACATTTAGTTTGTTTCCCATCTGTTGCTATTATAAATAACGTTGTAGTGAATAAGCTTATACATACATCATGTTGTTCACATGGGAGTATATCCGTAAGACAGATTCCTAGACTTGGAACTGCGGGGTCAAAGGGTTCGTGCATTTGTAATTTCAATGAGGAGCTTTGCCAAGTGATCTTCCACAGAGTTTGCACTAATTTAAAAATCTAACTAGAAGTATACAAGCAGACCACTTTCCCCATAGAAGCCTCTTTCCCACAATCATCAGGGATGGTCTGAGGAGTCAAAACAGCTAGGAAGCCCAAACAACTCCTCTGCATTTAGAAAACAAAGATAGGGGCAATGCAAATCAAAATCACAGGGAGACGCCAATCCATGCCAAGTAGGATGACTAGAATAAAACAGGAAATAAGTGTTGGCAAGGTTGTGGGGAAATTGGAACTCTTGTACATTGCTGGTAGGAAGGTGAAGTGGTGCAGCCACTTTGAAAAACAGTTTGGTGGTTTCTCAAGAAGTTAAACATAAAATTACCATGGGACCCAGCAATTCCACACCTAGGTATGTATCCAAAAGAATTCAGATACTCAAACACATACTTGCTCATGAGTGCTCATGGCAGTATTATTCACAATAGCCAAAAGGTGGAAACAACCCAAATATCCATCCAGGGATGAATGAATAAATAAAATGTGATAGGTACATATGAGGGAATGTTAGCCATAAAAAAACTACAAAACTCTGATGCATGCTACACCACGAATGAACCTCAAAAACATCATGCTGAGTGAAAGAAGCCAGACACGAAAGGTCACATATCACATGATTATATTTATATGAACTATCCAGACTAGGTTAATTCATAGAAATAGAGTACAAATTGATAGTCATCAGGAGAGAGACTGGTATTCCCTGACTGGGGCCCCAGCTGGGCAGCTCTGCCTCATTCTGGCCCAATTTGGCTATGAGACCCCTTTTTCTGTTATCACCCCTAGTGAATCCTCTTCTCTTGAGCTAGCCTAAGAGCTTGCAGCCTTTTGCATTCACAGGATCCAAGCAGACACTTACTCAGCTGGTCACAACTTCCTGCTTTGGGCCCCCCACTTCGGTACCCAGGGTTTACATGTGCTCACTATATAACCTGTTGGGAAAAAAATGAGTGAATGAAATTTACACCCAGAACAATGGCTGAGAGGCATTTGGAGCTTGTTTTCCTTGGTAGTATGTTTTAATTGACACATTCTGCACCCTGGATAGAAAATGAGATTTTCACAGTGTGGCCCCTGTAGTGAACCTAGAGCAAAAAGTCATGGAGGAAGGGGGTAGGAGAGAAGCAGAACAGGGCAGGTAAGGAGGGCTGTAATGCCAGTTTGCTTAGACATTTACCCACAAACAAATACCTCTAAGGACCTCCTCAGTTGCTAATTTGAGCGAGGACAGTAGCATAGCACCCACAAAGGAAAGTGTACCTGGATGAAGAGTCTACACTTTTTCTGTTTAGTTACTGGTGTCCTTTTCTTAGACAAAACATTTTAAACCTGGCGTGAGGCAGAAACTTCCCACTCTCCTGCAGGCTTGTGTCCCTCTTTCCTTGCCATGGCCTGGTGCACCATTGTTATCTTTCTTGTTATTATTATGTGGGCCCTGATCAACATCACACAGCATCCTGTGTCCACCCCAGCTTGCAGCTCCCAGAGCCAGTCCCCGGCTAGGGGGCAGTTATGACACCTTCAGACACAGACAGGAGATAACTTTCAGTGCCTTCGATTCCAACTGCCTTTGCCTCTCTCAAGGCCAAACTTCTTGAACAGTGGTCAGTCAGCCCAGTGGGCTCTTGCCATTAACTGGAGAGAGTTCCAGCTATGTAGGAAATAATTCAGTGCCAAAGGGAAAACATGGAAAGGGAATACTCTGATCACGACTGCCTTATTCTCTACATATAACAGAGGTCATCATTCCCTGATCCTTCTTTCATCTTGAAATTTATGAGGAAATAGCATATGGGGTAAGGGTCAGCTTCTACAAACATCATTTAGTGCCTTGCAACACAGACACAGACAAGTCTTGCTCACTGAGTATGTGGTCCCTTCCATTTCCCAGCCTCCTTTGCTGTTAGGAGGCTGTACAACTAGTTGGAGCCTATGGGCTCTGGGAATGTCCTCTCTACTGTGTCTAAGCTGAGACAGACTAACGCCAGCTGGCCAGCCACCTCCACCTCCTGCTCCTGCCAGAGTCTCACCGGAGGCCACTTGTTCCTAAGAGCACAGCCGCCAGATAAAAAAGGGGTGCCCAACAAGCATGTGACTTTAAGTGAACAAAAAATGAACTTTTATTGCATTATAAGTCTCTGAGATTTGGGGGTTTATGTGTTACAGCAGAGGCCAGCCTGCTCTGGGCCTCACACTGTGAGATGCCAGGTAGGAAATACCTAAGAAAGAGTCCCTCTCTCAAGGAGCTTACAGTCTAGGTGGGGAGAGCAAGCAGGCAAATATTCCAATGTCAAATGTTGACATTCAGACCACGAGGTCAACAAATGAATATAGATATTATTCAAACAGCTCCATAATAGAAAAGTGATCTTTACATATGAGGGAGAAAGATAGGCTGCAGGCAAATAGTTACGACCCTGAGAGAAAATATTTCACTCAATAGGAGGAGTAAATATAGGAACCTATGCAAAATAGGTGAATACACAGTCCTGAAGTGGCATGCTAACTCTTCTAACTTTATACTTTAGAATATTTTAAAACATACAGAAAAATATTCAACTAGTCACCCACTTGAGCAATGATTATTTCCCAGTGTGGTTTTCACCACCCCATATGTTACTTTCCCTGTACTGATTTTTAAATAATCTAATAACCAGTCCATGGTCAAATGTCCCCAACTGTCTTAAAAAACAAACAAACAAAAAAAAAAAAACCAGCTCTTTGCAGTTAGTTTGTTCAAATCAGGACCCAGGCAAGTTCTAAACACTGAACCTCACTGGTGTGTCTTTAAAATCTGATTTCAGTTACGACTTTATCCTCACGTACATTGTTCAATGTTATTTATAAACATCAACTTCATAAACATAAATAATGCATTGTAAATGCCCTACCTTCTTGGCTTTCACATAAGGACAAAAGAAATCTCATAAACATCCCCTGAAATATTGACAGCCACCAATCGTGTTGGGTTTACAAAGGCCAGACAGCAAAATTTCTGGCCAGACTGCATGTGTCAAACACACATCACATGTGACCCATGAGGGAAGTCAGATCTGAGACCCAGACAAGCCCTTCAGAAAGTGACACAGGAAGAAGAGAGGGTACAACAGAGTGTGTCCGTCTCCTTAACCCCTGGGATACATGTGCTCCCATCCTGAGACTTGGGGAAATACAGGGAAGGTTGCTTCTATCAGATAAGGTGGAAAGTGGCCTGTGACTCTGGTCCCTATCTTTGGCTTCACACCAAGAATAAATAAGTGGAGTTCTGAGAGGGAATGACAGCCTGCGGGGACGGGGTATTGAGCCTCTGACTTTGGCCCAATTGTAACACTACCAACCAGGTGAGCAAATGAGACCCAATGGTCTCATGGCCAAATTCTAAATTCAGATATTACCATTTACTGATATTGTGGAGTCAGAGAGAATTGTAGAATCTGAGAGAGAGAGAGAGAGAGAGAGAGAGAGAGAGAGAGAGAGAGAGAGAGAGAGCACAAGCACAGGAGTAAGGAACAAACAGAGACACAGAGGACAGAGTGAGGAAGCATCCATCACTCATCCATCCATCCACACAAAGGAGAGGTGAAGGCAGCAAGAAGGAGCCAGAAAAAGGGATAAGCCAAGAGCAGGCGTAAGGCAGAGTGAAGAACAGAGTGGAGGACACCACCTTTTCAATCTGACAGTTTCCTGAAGAATTCTACTCCGAAAACTAGACACTCTGAAGGAAACTAACAGGTAAGCTTTCAGTTTCCTGCAAAGGACACTGAACAGCCAGCTTCGTTGAATTGCCTGCACTGTGCTCCCTGGATGGGCGCTAACAGCTGGCCTTTGTTGGGTTTTCCCAGCTATGGTGATAACAAAATCAAAGCAATCAACACAACAGCATATCTGATGTAGACTACTCGACTTGAAGAGGACCCAGATTCCAAAACCAGACAAAGAGATCACTAAAAGGTCTGAAGAGAAAGCAGAGGGCTGTGGCTGGGGTAATGGACAAATTAAGAAGGCTTGTTTGAAGCAACTTCATGTGGCAACGCAAACGGTGCATGTAAATGATCAAAAGCAGTGGGGACCCTCTCTCATCAGTCACAAAGGATGCTTGAGGCCAGTGCCTCTGAATGCTATTTTAGTAGTGGTCTCATACAATACATCTTAAGGAACATTTATACTGTGTTCACTGTGCATTCAACTGTGGCCACTTCAAAGGTTTAGCCAAGTATTTTATGGCCATGGTAAAGGGTTCTTATTGATTTAAATTACAAGCTTGGCTCCCCGTCAGCTCCACTTGAGGGCAAAAATGCAATAAAATATCCCACAGCACAAGAGACAGACATATCATATTGAAAATTTTAAGAGATCCTTTTCACTATAATCACTCTCAATGATATTTATTTATATGGGCAAGGTTATCTGAGAGATTTGTCTATAATCTTTAGGCTTTAGGGATTTGGCTTAGCTTGGGTGTTTGCTTGTTTAAGAATCTAGTTCTGACCTGGGCCAGAAAAAGGTCGTGCGTGCATTCTGCATGCTCTGGCTTAGTCTCTCCCTGGCTCCTGACAAAATGACTGGTTCCAAAAATAGTGACATTGACATACTGGCCATCACAGCTGAGGGATTATGGTTCTCAGTCCTCCGATCATTTGCATATCCAGCAGGCCAAGCTCAGATGAATGAGAGGCGTCAAGGCATGAATGACAAGCCCATCAAGGTGATGCAAGGCTGTCCCCGAATTAACTGTCAGAGAGACAAACGCCACTCTGGAGGCGGAGGCATGAACGTGCTGTTGGAAGACTCAGTAAAACTGAGCAGGGTTCGAAGCTGTCAACATGAAACGCTGTTTATGCTACCCACTAAACCCTGGGATAATCAGCACGAAGGAAGTCCCCTTATGTTAAGAAAAAGGGAGAAAGCCAAAGCAGCATGCTCTGTCGGCTTCATTCCTGGTTCCTTTATGATAATTTGCCTGAAACATACCCAAGACAGAGCTAACCCCTGGACATACACAGAAAATAGCAAATGACTATTATGTATCTGACATTTGAAATAACATGTTTCTGGAGGGTTGGCATTACAAGAGTCATTTCACTTCAAAATGTTATTCCTAATGTAATTTTTTAAAATTCATAAGAGGCACTTGCTAGAATTCATTGTAGCACTAAAGTCACTCAAAAGACAGAGGTCAAATTCATTTCATTTCTTTTATGTTTTCTTCTCTCTGCTAGATGAAATAAATGATTAAGCTTAGAACACTTGGCAGTTCAGCGAATGTGCTCCGTGGCACCATTACAAGATCGATTTTCTCAATACAGGAGTCTTTCTAGGGTGCACATTGCTTAGCTGACATCTGTCGCCGTTGTCATGGCAGCGCTCTCTCCAGCATAGTGAGAGGTCAGGCCTGACAGGGAAGGCCTCGCCAGCTCTACCCCAGTCACTTCAAGGTTAACAGCCAATGGACCAAAGAAATAGGCAATTATAGTACAGTCAATTCCGGTTAAGGAAATATCTGAGAAGTAAATATGTCTGATAAGTGAATGGAAATGAAACAGCCAATGCTATTGATGCAATCCCATAATATCAATATCATTTCGCGGTGCAGTTTGGTGGTTCCTTGTAAAATTTCCATGCTCAAAGAAATCTAGCAAGAGAGAGTAAGCAAAACTTCATTACGCTGCCATTAGCCTCTTACTTGAAGAATAGAATTCCCACAAATGGAGAGATGAATAGCAAAAGAGCAAAGCTTCTTCCAGGGAAAACTGCAAAGAAGATTCCCTGGGTCTCCATCCCCTGCTGGTTTAGTTCCCTGGTATCTCCATGTATGCCTAAAAATTATTCTCAGCATCTTAAAGGAAACTGACTAAATAATATTTCTCATTGCTATTTCTTACTTACAAAATTTATTACTTATCAGGATGAAAGTCTTTCCTATAGTTTCAACAACCCTGAAAAATATCAAGTTTTCCAAGTTACCAACATGTTGGAATTAATAATTTTCAGTGATATACATTTCTGCTAAAGCATAACTTTTGATAGAGAAAAATGGATTATTGTAATAGACATTCTTTGAATAGAATTAGAAAAATGACAGGTGGAACTAAAATGTAAAGATTTTCAATTACAAGTTGCATAGCCCAGGAATTCAGTTACTGACAACCTCTGCAGGTTGCAATACTTGAGATTCATTAAAGTACATGCATTCATATTACCCACTCCTGATTAAAGCTTGCATTTAGTATAATGAGATCCTTAGATTTCATAAGACACTTGAAAGAATGGCAATGACTATTCTTCAGCTGTGAGATTTCGTTACAAATAAGAGTGAAAATTACAGATAAAAACAAACATATATATGTTATTATTGTGGTTACACATCTCAGGTTTTTGTGAAAATGTCTTTGGCTGTGGTCAGTGTAGACCATAGTGACTGCTGAGGTCTTTGGTCCATCCTTGGCCACATCAAAAGGAGGCATCTCATCAAGCAGTACTCAAGTCTTACTTGCCAACTTACTTCCCAGAGTTCCCACTAATAAACCAAAGCCATCATGTCTTCCTCTTGCTTCATGGGTGGAGGCTGGTTCAGCACCTAAACTGGTGAGCTGACATTAATTACTCCCTTCAGCCTGAGAGTCTCCTGAGAACCAATGGCTTCATTCGAAAGTTCAGCAGTATTTTAGAAGAGTTATGTGTGGATGCAAGACAAAGGAACCCACTCCGGTCAGCTTAAGTGGAGAGAATTCTAGTAAAGATACACAGGCAATCGGGAAAGGGGCCGGAAACATGAGAAACAAATGACACGCAAGCCCAACAGAAATGAGAACTGAAATTGGAAAGTGGAAACCAGGGTTGTTCTCACGATGTGTATTCCATGTCTGCCACACTTTTTCTTCTTCTTTATCTCTCTTTCAACAACTTCCTCTGCTTTCAATGTGCTTAACTTGGCACAACCTTTCAGTTCTCACATCATCCTCATCTTATTAACCCAGTTTCTCAATGTCCAAGTTTCAGATCCCTTAAGACAGTCTGATTAGCTCAGCCCAGACAATGAATTGTTCTCCCACAGTCAGGCACCCACTTGGATTTAACCAGCTGGAGTGGAGGTAAGAGTGGGTGTGGTTATGCAATTTAAACATGGCTCCCCTTGGAAGGAATCACTTTGTAACATATATGATTGTCTAACCACTATGCTGTATACCTGAAACCAATACAAATAATATTGAAAGTAAAATGTAATTTAAAAATTAAAAAATTAAAAATAAACAAGACTGCCCAGGTCCACCCCTTAAGCAAGGGCAAGGTATGTACTCAAAACATATCCTCTATGTCTTCTACAAGGATCAAAGATGACACACGCATTGAGAATCCTCCACATGCCCAGAAGAGTTCTAAGAAAAGTGATGCTGAGATGGTTATTCAACACTATAACTATGAATTTGTGTTAGCTGCAGTACCATTAGTCATCCAATCAGTATTAAATGACCAGCCCTGCAAAGATACTGCAAAAACTCCTTCCTTGACCAATTACAGAAAACACACATTCATAAGCCTTGGCCTTCACAATGGGCTTTTGCCAGCATTGCGCCCAATGTCCCTCCGTGACCTGCATTTGTCCTGCGCCTTAGCTAACTTGAACTGTGCCCTGTTTCCTGTTCAAGCCCCACCCTTTCCATTTCTCATGCCTCCCTCCACACTGTGTTTCCATTCCATCTTCTCTCTGGGCCACACTCTAATTAAATATAGCTAACACATAGAGGCTCTCAAAGAATAACCAGAAAGTAATGCATGGCCCCTGGAAATGGGGTATTTTCTCAAGCAGATAGTTTAAATGGATGCGGTGTCATTTGCTAAGAGAAAGCATACAGGACCTGTCCTTGAGGGCCAGCTCAGATGCCAGTTCCCTCATAAAATCTCCCCTTGACTATCCAGATGAAAAATCAATAATCTCTCCTTAGAGGGAGCATTTATTGTCTCTATCACCGTTTTCCAAGTGTAAGAACTTGTGGGTCCTTGAAATTACAAGCCCACAGACAGTTGAAAAACAGTGCATTAGAAGTTAAAGCCTGTCACTTGGAGGAGCCATCTGAGTCACGTTAAGTCATAAACTCGGGCCTCGAAATTGCACGGCAGTTCTAAGTTGTTAGCTTGACCTCCAGATGGTCTAGAATACTCTTTTACTAATCTTTAGATGATCATTAAAATAAAAACACAAATCATCATTATTATTAAATCTCAGTTTTAAATACCTAATTGTTCAGGGACTATGTAGTCTGCTATACCCAGAAGACTCCGTGTTCAAATCGCTGGGCTCACATGGAACTAACCAGAAGCTACCTTAACCATTTTGATTTGACTATGTATTTGATTATGTAGCTCTGGCTTCTAAAAAAAAAAAAGAGTCCCTGTAGCTAGGTAAATTAAATACCTTCTATTCACTTTTGATCGAAGCCATAATTCTAGGGCTTGTTTTGGATGGTGATACATCTCCAACTTGTTCACCTGTAAGCCTACTCAAAACACTGATCCTCACTGATCCTGGCCTTTTACAGACCCTGTGACTCTAGACACATCATCTCAGCAGAGACGCCTAACATTTGCTAAAATGAGCACAGAGGATTGCTTTATATGCTCAAGTGTTATGAAAAAAATACAGTATTAACTCTGTTAGAGGATTTTCTGCTAATTTATCATCTCTGGTCAAAACAGAATTGCTGTGGCAAAGACAGGGATGACTTGTTTTATTCTTAGTCTTATTCTAAGTGATTTTTTTTTTTTTTTTCAGATTTGGGCTGTGGCTATTTTTTTAATCCCTTATCCAATTATGTAAGATGCCAGGAACTATGCTAGGCACCTAAGGATACAAATACCTTATAGCTTAATGCAGAAAGTGGATATGAAACGACAATGCAATAGAATAAATTTTACAAGTGAGCTATACTCTAAAGGCTATGAGAAGGAAGAATACTTAGCACTCAGGCATTTCAGGAGTGTGTCATAGAAAAGAACCTTTTTGGTGGGGTACTGTATTAGTTATAGATTGCTGCATTACAAATTGTCCCAAAATATAGCTGTTTAAAATAAACAATTTTTTTTCCTCTCAGTTTCTGTGAGTCCAGAATTTGAGAGCTAGCTCAAGGTTCCTCATGAGGCTGCAATCAAGTTCATTCACATGGCTGTTGGAAGGAGGCCTCACTCAGTTCACCTCAGTGGGTTTCTCTATGGGACTGCTTGAGTGTCCTCAGGAAGTGTCAGCTGGTTTTCCTAAGAATGAGTAAACAGAGAGAGAGAGAAAGAGAGATCCTCGCTTGGACGTCACACAACACCACTTTCTGCATCTTCTATTCATTAAAAGTTACTAAGTATAGCCTTAAAGGGGTGACAATTAGGCCCCATGTTTTAAAGAAAGAAGTATCAGAGAATTCATGGACACGTTTTTAAGTAACTCTGAGTACTGAAGAATGAACAGAAGCTTTTTACAGAGAAAGGAAGAGCTAACTGCCCAGAGCAGCCTGGACAGAAGGAACAGTATTGTATAGGTGTGAAAAACCATGAATTTCAAAAAAACGCGAGGAATTCACTGGAGGTGTTAAAATTTATTTTAGCCTCGTAATTAGATAAAATCTTACAAAGCCCAGTATGCAAAACAAATAAAATGTGTTCTCCTACAGTTGAAACTAGGTGACGGAGGGGGAGAGGGAACTCCCACTCTAAGGCAGCCTTTATGATAACTCCGTGGAGACTCTAGAACTTCACTAGTTGTTTGAAAACCACTACAATGTTCAACAGCTATTAGTACTCATTCTACAGGTACAAGGCATACTCTGTTAATCTTTGTCTTATAGGTAACAAATTGTGTTCTTGTTCTATCAATGGGCCATAACAATAAAAAAATAAAATTTTCATTAAGAAGAGAATAATGATCTTGTTGCAATATGGGAAAATTCCAATTTACTAATGGGTTATATTCCAAGAGTTCACTTATAAGAGGGCTCTTTAGAAATCTGTGTATTAACTAGCTATGCCACAATGATGCTGTGTAACAAACCATCTCAAAAGTCAATGACTTAAAACAACTATTATGTATTCTCATAGCTGCAGATCAGCTGAAGATTAGCTAATTTAAGCTGCTACTCAGCTCCATGGCTCTGCTTCAAGTTGCAGGTCAGCTAAAGGGGTAGCTGCTGCCCAGAGAGAGCTCATCTCACAGAGTGAAGAGAAATGCAAAGGGGTACAAAAGAGCAACAGATAATGACAAAGCCTCTTAAGGCCTAGGGGCAGAACTGGCACACTTTTGCCCATAAGGTTGGCCAAAACAAGTTTCATGGACCTACCAAAAGTCAAAGGGTAGGAAAATACATGCTAAAGCAAGAGGGTGAAGAATTAAAGCCAATCATTCAACCTACTCCATTCTCAATTCATTTTTTGTAAAAACAAAATTTAAATTGTACTTTATCATATTAGTTCACCCACACTGATTTAATGCTAGGAAGCATAATGCCAGCAGCTTAGCTTCATGCATATTTTTTAAGTAAGCCAACTTTGTCTTCCCAACTCGATTTCTTCACCCACTTCTCAACAATGCTCACATGTCTCCCCACATGCTCTGTATCTTCATGGCTGCCCTAAACCCCTCACTGTTGTGTCTCACTCATCCCTCAACACTTCCCTCTTCCCAATTATTTCAGCCCCCAAATTCAGAACTCTGAACCCCTCCATTCAGACCCTCCCAGATGGCTGCCAGAAGGAAACCCATCTGATTGATCTAATTCATACTCGCATCTGAATGGCCCATTGCTTCTTAACACTCCCAAAGATATTCACCTTTTGAAAGGGGCCTGTCCCCTAGCCCAGTGATTCTCACACTGGTGAGATTCAAGATGGTAAACACATTGGTAAAAGTCCAAAAGTCTGAGTCATTTTCTGAAAATGGGACTTTGTCTTACATAGGCTTGCCGGCTAATCTCATTTTGTGAAGGAATTGTCATTCATACATGAGGATCCTGCTCTGTTCACTTTATTACTCTCAGTTACAGTATTTTCTTTTCTTCTCTATGCTGCCACGGGGAATTGAACTCGCCAAGAGAAGATAAATGTCATGGTGTGATTTACATCTCATTACAGGACCAGTGTTGTTTCCCATTTTGAAATTTACTCTATAGGCCAAATCTTTAAAGACTTCCTTTTTTATTTTTCAACATTAAAATGACATATTTCAACACGATATATGCCTACTTTGACTTAGGAGGAATTTAATGATTTGGCCCTTGCATTGGGTTTTTATATGAACATCTTTATTTTAAACAAACAAAAAAGAAATTACTATCTTGAGAACAATGTTATTAATCGTCTTTGAAAATGTGTTAACTTTTAAAGACAGAGCATAAAGAAAGATTCCAAGTATTAAATTTTAGCAACAGCACTTTTCTAACCTGTTCAAATGTCTGGGTACAGACAAAGGGAAGTGGAAAGTTGAGGATTGAGGATACCATGTAAAAGACTAATCTGAATATCTGAACCAAAAAATATAGCTTTATTGATCCTTGGGTATGAATTTATGCATAGTTCATCATTTTTCCTGATGTTTTCATGACAAAAAATAGCAATGCCTATATGTCTTATGACAATATTATTATGTCATATTTTAGCCATTTTGAGCCACCTTTGAAATAGTCAATATCCTCCCTTCCCCATCAGTTTGTCATGCAAACCATGGTACCTATCATCAAGTTACCTGTAGATGGGCCAGGAGGAACAATTATTTCTCTTTTTGTCTAGTCAAGTGCCAATAACCTTAGCTCTGACTTAGTATTTAGGGTGTGTTGATTAAAGAGCTCCTTCTCATGTTTTTTTCTTATAGTAGCCAAAGAGATCTTCCAAATTCCATCCTACCCAAGGAAGAATTTTTTCTCTTCTTAACAATCTAATTCTGATGATATCAAAATATCATCAAAACTCTCAGTGACAAGATCTGAGAGAAGAGGTGTATAATAAGGAGTGTTGCTGGAAAGGTAAGTTCCCCCCACCTTGAATGGCAGTGTAGTCAATCACTTGTCAGTCATGAAGCTGCCCTTGTTACTGACTCATTTAGAGTAAACTCATAGGTTAATGGCTAAAATGAGGCATGGACTCCAGAGCAATGGTTTGAATTCTAGATGCTACATTTTCCAGCCATAACTTGGGCAAGTTATTTAATCTCTCTCTGCCTCAGTTTCCTTACCTATCAATGAGGATAATAGGACATACCTCTTAATCAGAAAGAGGAAGTGAGTCTATGTGTTCGATGTGTTAGAACAGTGCTTGGCCTCTCGTAAGCACTCTATCAGGGTTTATTGTCCTTGTCATATCATCACCACCACCATCATCATCTTTGGATTCCTCTTAACCACGCAGTCTCTTTCCTCATATCTCAGATATTCAAGAATATCTGAATCAGCCCATAATTGATTGAATTCTTTATTTCCTTCTTAGACATTGCTGTTTGGCATGCAGGTTGGACAACCACTAAGAATTTGGTGTGATCTAATAAAGTCAAAATGCTGGTTCTCTATAAGCTAACAATGCCACTCTCAGGCATATACAATAAAGAAGTTTTAGACCTGTGCGCTAAAAGACTCGGTTGGATTAGAATTCATGGCAATGTGGTTTGTAATAACAAAAATGTAATGGAGACATTCACATGGTCATCAACAAGAGAACAGATAAATAAGTCTTAGAGTATTCATACAACAGAATAACAAACAGTAGTGAATATGGATAAAGTATGTTACATGTATCAACCTGGACAAATCTCACAAACAATATTGAGTAAAAAAAACAATTCATGGAAAAATATATCAGTGTGATTCCATTTACCTATGGTTTAAACATTGGGACACTTGTTTTTAAAGAGCAGGAGAATGGTAAGTACAAAATCATGATCGTAGTTACCCCTGGAAGTAAGAGGGATGTAACTGGAGTCTCAGTGGCAGGTAATAATGCATTTCTTAATGTGAGTGGGTAGACATGTAGACATTCATTTTACTGCAAGGTTTTATAATTCACATATATTATGAATTTGTAAGCAGTGTAACATTTTATTTAAAAGTTCTTCAATGAAGGAAAAAATAAAACCACCCCTTGGTTGGCCAGGCCATTTCTCTCAGGTGACACCCCCACCCAGGTCTGTGGCAGCACAAATTTAAAAGGGCCCCAATTCCTCCCCTTCGGGGTGCAGGGCCATCCTCTGCGGGTGTTTCTTTTGGGGGATGTGCAGTCGGGTCCAGTCAGGAGGGTGCTCCGCCTCCACTGGCGTTTTTGTGTTTTCTTGATGTAAAAACGTAATATCACGCCAAAAATGATCTGGTCAACTCTTCTCATAAACATTACCTATCGCCTCACAGGGCGGGAGGTGGGTTTGCTTTCCCATTTTGCAAAGAAGAAATGGAAGCACAAGTCAACCACGATTCTCCCCCCCAAACTGTGACAGTCACCCCACTTCCTTCAGGCGACTTCTGTTCTACCCTCAAAGGTCCCCTCGGACCTTACTTCTGACTCTGCAAACCATCTACACGTTCTTTTGGAAACCAGAGAGCTATAAATCTTAAATTTAAAAAAAAAAAAAAAAGGATAAGGGAATGGCACCTCTGGGATTCAAACCCAACTCTCCTGATTACAGGTTCCGCAACTGCACATCCTCCAAATGGGATTTAAATCCATATGCGCTGTTCATCAGGCAACAGCACGCAGGATGGGAGCGGGAGGGGTGAACGCTGAAAGCTCCGGCCAGCACGCACCTGCAGTGCTGGGAATTAGCCCTCGCAGGGGCCATGGCCACCCTCCCCACGCCCGCAGCCACCAAGGGCTTCTCTTTGCATTATTTATGTATTTCGAAGACTTGGGGGTGGAGGAGGAAAGAGAGGAAGAAAAGGAAGTGATTTTTCTTAATAGGTTTGCTCTTCTTACTCTGGGTAGAATCAATGTCAGTGGGTTCGAGCACACTCCCTAACGTCCCCTCCCCTCTAAACTGCTTCCTTCCATTGTAAATTATTCAGGCAAAATAAAATAATCCTGTGCTCGTAATGACCACCACCCCGCTCCCCCCAAACGGACGAGCGGTTGCTGCAAGGCTGCCCCCCTGGACGCTGCGGTGGGGTGGCCGGTAATGGGCCCCGCGCGGGGGCAGGGACGGGTTGAGGCTGGATGCTGGTTGTATGTGGCCTCAGCGCTGAGGCAGAAGGCCACGCAGTGAGGCCGCTGGGCTTCCGTGGAAATGGCTGGGCTTCTGGGAACGGGCCTGGAAGCCATACAGATTTTAAAAGGCTGCTCTAAACCAAATTTTCCTTATTTTTACTCTAATTTCCATCTTTGTGCTTGAGAATAAAGCTTTTGTGAGAGGCTCTAAGGCACCTCCCCAGTCTCCCTCAAAGAAAAAGTAATGACTTTTCTCCCAGCCTCACCCCCTTCATAGACTTTATATTTAGTAGGCTTATTTCTTCCTGTAAACCTTTTGCTTACCTGTGTGGGCCTTATTACCAAAATCTTTAGGAATGGGGTCATTCTCCTTTGGAACTTCAATAAAGTTCAGGCAGAGATGTCACAAGTTACAATGTGAGAATGAACATTCTCGACCCTGCAGTACAAAAGCAACTCACAACAGCAACAGAAAAGCTGTAAACTGGGCCAGAAACTTACCACCGTAATACCGTCCCCGTTAACAGCGGAATGCAGACTCCAGCACCTGCCCTCAGTAATGAAGGGCAGCCACTTGATCCACACTTGTAAATGCTTAAGAGCCTCTATCTATTAAACCCACTCCGTGACTGGTGCTCCATGTTATGGGAAGTAATTATGTCATCGGTTATAATGCCAGGCACCAGTGACACCAGAATCACATTCCAACTTCGCTCCTCTCCTTTTAAATGTTTACCTTATAGTTCAATTCATCTTCAGAGGGATAGATCTTTTACCAAAGCTGCACAATTACCCCAGAAAAGTGAAGAAAAGGATTTGTCCTCCAAGAGCAGAGATTGTAGCATAGGTGGTGGGGAGAACCCTAAACTTGAAGCCAGAAGTCAAAGTCAGCCTGGCTCTGCCATTTAGCAGCAGGGGGCAGGGAGTAAAGCATACAAATGCTCTGACCCTCAATTTCTTATCTTCCTATAATATGGAGGGAGATAAAGGATGTCTGCCCTCACTCAGCTACAAAATACTGAGAACACATAAGCTATTGTTACATTTAGATAAGAGTTTGGAATAGTTAGTATCAATTCATCATCTGACAAAAAAAAATCCAGAATAACTTTTTCTTTTTGAATAATGGTCTCTTCCTCTTTAAAGCACTAATTTTCTTTCTAATTTAAAGCTACTATTTCTTTTAAAATATTTTATATCCACATTGAGATTATTTCTTCTGCTCTTTTTTTCTTATCTTTTGCTTGTTTGTTATTTAATTTCAAGAAAGGAAGGGATTCATTTTGGGATTTAAATTTTGAAACTAATGATGAATTCCTTGAAATCCTACTATACTCTTAAAATCATAGTTCTGGTCAGAAAGGATACAAAAGCAGGCAGTATTGGGTGTGGGCTCAGACCACAGAGACATTACAATCTAATTAGTTACTTAAGATCATTTATGTTGTTGCATTATGTGTACCATTATAAAACCAAAACATAAGAATAACTAAAGCCCTGAAGAGAATAGCTCAGTTGGTTCGGTGTCGTTCCACAAAGCCAAAGGTCACTGGTTTGATTCCTGATCAGGGCACATGCCTGGGTTGCAGGTTCAGTCCCTGGTCAGGGCATGTATGAAAGGCAATCAATTGATGTGTCTCTCTCTCACTGATGTTTCTCACCCTTTCTCCCTCCTTTCCCCTCGCTCTAAAAATAAATAAATAAAATCTCTCAAAATAAAAAAATAAAAGAATAACTAAAGGTCAAGCTATAGTGGAGACCACTGCCTCAGGGCATAGAGAAATGAAGAGCTCACCTAAGGCAGGAGCAGCCAGGAGAAGTTTCATTCAGTAGGTGGGTTTGAGTGAGCCCTGAGGGTGGGCAGGATTTGAATGGAAGGCAGGAGAGGAAGGGCACCCTGAGTCCTGAGAAGGCAGAGTGATGGTTACTAGCAGTACGTGACCATGGGTCAGTGAGAAAAGTGGCCAGATCAAGTGGATAGAAAATGTTGCAAAATCTAGGGATAAAAGCTTGGGTCAAACTATGAAAGATTCAGAATTTTACTTCCATGGAATAGATACCTTTTGATAATTTAAACTATTTGGGGTTACATGTAACTCACTGCAGTGGGTAGAAGATAAGCAAGATTCTCTGCTTCAAGACACTAATACTCTGGACAGAGGACTGAGTCTCTGGACACACAACTACTTGAATCCACTGAATTGGGGGAGCCAAGGAACCTTCTGGGGAAAGCCAAACAAACAAGTCAACAAACTTGAACTGTTTTTATAGCCATTGGTCAGACAATTTTGTACATATCCTGAAAGGGGGGAGCCAGGTTGTGTGAAGGATGGAAAAGAACTCACTGCAGGGTGGGGTCTGGCAGGGCAAGCCTGTCTGTGAAGAGGGCCTGAGATCCAGAGATGAGAGGTGATCCTGGATAGCTGGTGGTATCTGGTGCCCGGAACCACGTGACCCACTTAACCTGATGGTGTCAACAGACCTGTGTAGGAACTGGGAATCGGGGGAGGGAGGCTTCAGTACATTTCTTTAACACCTCACTGCTCAAGCAACAATGCTGTAGGACCCCACTGTCACTGTAACATAATGGAGGGAGCATTTTCACTTCCAGGAGACCACTAAGTAGTCACAGCAATTCGAAAACTGATCATATCAATGGGGCCAGGGCCATCTTTCAGTATCTGCACTTAAACAAGGGAAGAGGGTTCTGCAGAGCAGGTCAGAAGTAGCCACATGGTAGAGATAGCAAAGGCTAGGAGTATCATGGTTAATTAGATATATTATCAAAAACATTTAATTTACCTCCCCAGCCTCCATGGGAGGAGTATACTTCTCCAACCTTTTGACTTGGCCATGGCCAGGTGAATTGCTTTGACCAACAGGATGTTAGATAGGACACAAGCTGAGGGTCAAAATGTGCTCGTGTGGTGGGGCTTGCCCTCTTCAACCATCCGCTTGAGAAGATTATGTCCCAGTTGGCCTCTTGGTCCAAGTAGAAGCAGACTCTGACCTGCAGGATGAAGCAGAGTCAACCCCAGCAAGCTTGCACATCCATGAGAATTAAATGGCACGATATAACGCACATACCCTGAAAATTCAAGTCTCACAGACTGCAGAATCCAACGTTCCACCAGCGGTGATCGGCCTCAGTGAATGCGCCCACCCATGTGTTATTACGGAAAGAAACTGTGAAGAAGAGCCCCACACAAAGGGTGTTGCTTTGTTTTCTCCCATTGAAAGCAATGGTTTACCCCAGCTTTGGCAAAACTAAAGCACAACCATGAAAAAAAGCTAAAGCTAGCCCAAACTACAAGCTGGGTTCTGCAGCAGAAGCTTGTGGAGCTCACACAATTTTTTTTTCTTTCAGTGTTTCATTCCTTTCTTAAAAAAAGAAAGAAAGAAAAGGGGGGGGAGAAACCCTTATTTAGACTTACAGAAAAGTTGCAAAAAATAGCACAGACAGTTCCTATAGTCCCTTCCTCCAGCTTCCCCTAAGGCCAACATTTATTTGAATTTCACCAGTTTTTCTCCTAATGTTCTTTTTCTGTTCTAGGATCCAATCCAGAATCTGACAATGTATTGTACTGGCTCCTTAGCCTCTTCAAATCCATGACAATTCCTTAGTCTTCCTTGACATTCTTATCCTTGGCACTTTTGAAGATTACTGGTCAGTTATTTTTCAGAATGGGTTTGTCTGATGTTTAGTAAGAATACCACAAAAATAATGTGTCCTTCTCTGTGCATTGTGGGAGTGGGGAGCAGGAGGGACTGTCTTCTTACTGGTGATGTTAACCTGGATCACTTGGTTAAGGGGGTAACTGCTGGGTGTCACCACCGTGAAGTTACTAGTTTTCCTTTGTAGTTAATAAGCATCTTGAGAAAGATACTTTGAGACCACACAAATATCCTGTTTTTCCTCAAACCCACCGATTTTAGCATCCATCAGTGGATCTTGTGTGCAACAATAAAGAATGTGGCGTTTGCAGAACGGTAGTTCACACACCTGGAACTAGAGGAAAGCAGCTAATGAACCGTTCCCATCGTTTCCCCACCTCAACCTAACCAATAATGAGATCTGAACCAAGTGTGCAAAGGGGTAAGAAAGGTCCAGTTCCTGAAAGGAAGGAGCCTCAGCCTCAATTTCTAGGCTGCTTTGCAGAGTTGACGGCACAGCAGTTGACAGATCTTGCTTAGAAGGCGAAGAGGAGAACAACCAGAGAGCGCGACCAACTTCCATGCTAATCGGGGTGAATGAAGCCATGACTTAGAGCAGAAAACCACAGGACTCTGTTTAACACAACCAGGGAACTCAACCGATTCAGCCAGCTACGTTGTTTTTCATTTGTAATCAGAGTCACAAAGAAACAGCCTCCTCGTGCCCTACCCCATAAGCAGAGCCCCAGACAACATTCTCATTTTCAATAACTCTTCCCCTTTATCTCACTCTGCCTGATGCCTAATAAGCTGATTGCTATTTACTTTGGACCAACAGCTAATCTGTTAATGATTGATTTTAAATTTTTACAGTCATTTGTCTCTGGCAGGACCTGAGGCTGCAAAAGGCAGTCCTTTCCTACATGATGAATTGGCTTTTTCTTTAAAAAAAAAAAAAAGAAAGAAAAAGGAAAGAAAGAAAGAAGGAAAGAAAGAAAAAGATTGAAGTCAAAAGTCTTTATGGTTCCATTCTGCTGACAAACAGTTGACATTCAACAAGAAATTTTAATATCACAAAAGAAATGAAGACTCTTCTTGAGATCCACCTGCCTTTGAAATTGTAAGCAAATAATAAAAGTGGACATTTTGCTAATGGTGACATGACCCTCTTCCACATGAAGCAAATTGTAATTGTACTTGTGCTATAAACTTACAGAGCCTAAAATTCTTAATGAACAAAACTGATGCTCATTGCCCAACCAGAATGGGATGGCTAAACTAATGCCATCGCTGTCCTTTAAAACAATCTAAATTGCACAGCATGTGATGTATTGTATTTTTGTAGGAAATATGCAGAAAGTGAATTTTGCCTTACGTGAACAAAGAAGATTCTTGAATAGTCAATGGTTATTTGAATTGATATCACACAGCAGTGCTCTGCAATTTATTCACTGCTTTTAAAAGTGGAGCCACGGAGAACTACTGTGTTCTGAAAAGTAGACGAAAATCATGCACGAGAGAGCTGTGCACATTTATAAACACTGTTTTCTCCACAAAGTTAAGCTTGCCTCAGAGACTCCATGTCTAATTTTGTGAATGAGAATGACTCCCATGGCTAGCATTCCCATCAAATATTTATTAAAACACACCCCAAGACCTCCTGTCTCAAAATGGAATTAGACGCATCCAAGTGTCTCAGAAAGATGAGAGTGATTTAAAATGTGAATCACTAGACTTTTTGGGGGGATCTCTTCATAAGGTATGTAAATGTCTAACCACTATTCTGTACACCTGAAACTAACATGATATTGAATGTCCACTATAATTGAAAAAAATTTACACTTAAATTTAAAAACTAAACAAAAAACCAAAACCATGAACCAACACTTCCATGAGGTAAAAAGGAGGGACACGGGTACAAAGTTGGTGTTTGGGCATTTGTAAGTGGTGGCAGGTCTTCCTGGAGAGCCAGTGGTATAAATTAACAAATTCGACATCTTGCAGAGCCTCTAAAAGGAAAGGCTAAACTGTTGGAAGGATAAAAGCCCTAATCTTATTAATATTTTAGATCCCGAAAGACATGGAGGCTCCATCTGCTGTCAGCAATACCTGAGAAAGAATCAAGGCGGCGGGGGAGGGGGGAAGGGGGACAGAAACCACAGCCTCTCAGATGGTCTACTGACCTTCCTGAGAGGCAGGTATCATGTGACAGCAATTGCCTATCTCAGCAGACATGCTGGAAACAGGAGAAAGTGTTAAATATAACCAGGTGGACAGTGATGAATTGACATACTGAACAATCGAACGCTTCAGTAATCAGCCTAAGGATCTGATATCAACAACATTTTTCAGTTTTGTCCAAATTCATTGAAAGGTGTACTTTAGCAAGTTCACTTCTCATTGGCAAGACCTTTTGTCTTTATGCTGCTTTTCTGATTGAATTCTGTGTCATCGTCTGTTTGGGCGGCTCTTGCACACGAAGCAGACAGACTGTTCACTTGTGAGAGAGGAAGGATTGGGATGAGCACAGATATAAATGGGCTTTACTCCAACATTAATTTAAAAACTATTAAATATCTATCAAAATGGTTATTTAGAAAGAATTATTAAAGCCGTGGTATATGAAAATGCATCAGGTACTGTGGTCTAACAGTACAGTAAACCTGAAATATTGAAATATTGCCCCCTATTTTACAGTAGGAAGCTTCTATAACTATAATTCTAATTATAGAACTCTAATTAATGTCTACATGGCTTCAGATTACTTCATTAAATCTTTGGAATAGTTATATTATCCAAAGACAATCTCTATCCATTAGAATAAAGAAATCATTTTAAATAACTTTTTTAAATGCTACTGATATGCTTCTCTTTTTATGAGACACATAAGTCATACAATTCAGTTTAAGGTTTCATTCTTCTTTATAACAGTATTCCAAAAATTCTGTAACTCAAAAACACTTTTTGTCTCTGGTACAGCTGTAACAAGGCTGTCAGCTGAGGTCACTCCCTCCTTAGAAGCTAAAATAAAAACTGGCTCAAATGCCCATCCCACATCCTATGAGAGCCAGTGTTCTCTCCAGGGTTTCTGAGACTTCTTGAAAGCACACATTTTCATAGTCATTTCTCTCTCTCCCCAATTACTTCCTTGTGCTAGGTTCTTGATCTCACTGCCCACCTAGATTCTGAAGATTGATTTCTGCCAAAACATCACTCAGAAAAAGTGTTCATGTTGAGCGGACTCTCTACTTGCTTTAAAGTCTCAACAAGTGCATCATGCCACCATCTTGCTTTCTCCCTTACTTCACTCCTCTCCCTTCTTCTTCCTCTCTACTGTCTCCATTCCCAAATTCCTGTAAACTTTTTCCACAGAGCAATTTTCTGTCTCCTAATCTAGCTCCAGACTGTCCTATCTCCTGAGGACCTTATCTTCATAGCCAAATGCTTCCATTAGGGTGGTAGACAGTCTCCCCCCTGAAAGGAATTCCTGGCTGGCTCTTAAAATAACAGATTTTTCCTCTGGGCTGTTCACATATTACAAGAAAGATCTGACTCATTCCTGCAAACATTCAGGAAAAGAAACACAAAGAACCACTAAATTTGTGATAAGCACCCTAGGAAAACATGGAAGGTCTATAACAAACAGGAATAGAGGATCAGAATTTGGGAGCACTATACTTAAGAGTATGGTTTGAGGGGACTCTGTTTTCAAATTCACCCTGAAAGTGGTCAATTAAAGGATTGATTTACGGATAGCCAGAGAGCCATGTTGAGCTGGAAATAAGCCTTCACGCCAATAACTTCCTAAGACTGTAAGCTCCTGGCTTTTCCCAGAAAGTTCAGTGTGGAAGTGCCACAATGGTGCTATGTGTATGAATGATGTCCTTTTGCTAACTAAGCCAGAACATAAAATGAGACAATGCTCTGCAGCTTGGGTAGGTAGAAAGAATTCCAGGAACTGACAAGAAGTCAATTGCTCTTCCTTCACTCCCAGATTCAATATAGGAGATAAACCATCTCTCCAATGCCCATAAGCTTTAGGCCACTCAGAACAATATGGATAATAACTTAGCATCTAACTCACATGCCCACATTAGATCAACACCTTAGCAGAGTGTTAAAGTATCAGATCCATGAACACAAATAGAAGATGACTCTATCCATTGGCAAATTCAGACACATCCTAACAACTCTAAAGGGATAATTCATGTAGAAGAATTATCCATCAGTATACAATGCAATAAAATCATTGCAAGTTGCTTGATAGGGAATCAAGTAGTTAACTTTATTAAAATTGGTTGCATCCCATAGAAACTTTACCCAGCTATAATAGGCTGCCCTGTCAGAGACATGCTGGACAAAATTTGCCCATGCACTGAGAAAAATACTGCATTTCAAGGAATCTGGAAAGACAATGACTTGTAATTGGTCAAACATTGTCCTTTGAATAACAATATATATGGTTTTATACATTCATATTGAATTCATGTATTTAACATATAATAAATAGCAAACATTTTTATAATACTTACTGTAAATCAGGCACTATTACAAGAACTTTATATATACTAACTCATGCATTCATCTCAACACTAAAAGGCAGTTACTATTATTCCCATTTTACATCTGGGGAACAGAGAAGGAAAACTCTGACTTCAAAAAACCTCCGCTGCCTTGCGGCATACCTCTTCAGGGGAAAGGCTAAGGGAGTAAACCCCGACAGAAAATCCGGAGCCGGAGTCCCTAAGGCGGTTTGACGTTGTAGTCAACACCGGCAACTCCTGCGGCGCACCTGAAGCCAAGCTGTATTGTCTCCGTCTTTCCTTGGACCCTTCAGCTGCGAAGAGAGGGGGGGGGTCTGCTGCATGGGCAACAGAAGACCCTCCATATCACCCTGCCCAGGCTCTGTAGCTTCAGCTTCACTGGAGAGGACACTCCAGCGTCATCGCAAGATGTCGATTTAACACGGGAGGAGACACATACCGTGTCACTCCCAAGTCGGACTGCACAGCCATTCTCGGCGGTGCAGATAGACTTAAGAAGCTACACCATCGTCTCTCGAGACGGACGGCTGCCGACGACGACGACGACATCTGGGGAAACTAAGACATAACTCACTTGAGGTCACACAGATAAAATATAGACAAACTAGGATTTGAACGCAGGAAGCCTGGCTGACCAGGCTTGGACACTTGGCTCCTATGCCTTACAGGGCTTCCACTAAATATGGGCCCACAGCTGACCTCAGCAACTTCACAGTAGGAGCACCAAAAATAAGAGCTCGTTGCCTGGGGTCTGATTACCACTAAGCACTTGAGGTTTGAGGACACAAGAACACCTCACAAATTCAACCTAACTGCAGGGAGGGCAATAACTGAACTAAGGAAATATGCATTACAAAGTAATTTAGAATGTACTGGTTTGGTAAATTCCAAATGCATGTAGTGCCTTCAACCACAAGCTATTGTGTCAAGTATAGGTCCCACGGGGCTGCTTAAATAAACTATTACTACTTAATATGGCAAAATAGTAAAAATAATTCGTTAACACATTCTTTACACTCCTACTTGGACTATTCATTTCTTTGCAAATCATTTCTCCCTTGAAAATACAAGGGGAAATACTAGCCTGACCAAGGGAACTAGTGCCAAGAGATTATACTACATAATGATGGGTCTGAATCTCTAACTAAATCCATGAGACATTGCAACACTGCAAAATACATCTTATTCTGCTTTGTCTTGCATTTAAGCACCACCTGTGACATAGCCAGTTGGCAGCCCCAAAAGTATTTGTTCTTGAATGCTTCAATCGTCATCATCGGCAGCCGTCCGTCTCGAGAGACGATGGCGTAGCTTCTTGAGAGTCTATCTGCACCGCCGAGAATGGCTGTGCAGTCCGACTCGGGAGTGACAATCCCTGCCGCACTTGTTACAGGTGAAGGCAGATGGCCGTTGTTGCTGCTGTTGACGCTGCTTCCGCCTTGATCTTTTCTGGGCTGCCTCCTCGTTGCGCGCAGCCTCTGCGCGTGACGTACCTTGCCTGACCGCGAGCCTCCAGGCTAGGCGGTCGTCTGCTTGAACTTC
This sequence comes from Furipterus horrens, assembly GCF_987537825.1. NCBI lineage: Eukaryota > Metazoa > Chordata > Mammalia > Chiroptera > Furipteridae > Furipterus > Furipterus horrens. Next base: position 12,742,806 of record NW_028327179.1, read on the forward strand.
CCATGTGTTGAGATTGATGGAGCATTGTGTCATGTCCTTTTTGCAGATGTCTTTGAACCGCAGTTTTGGGCGCCCTGTCATCCTCTGGCCTTCTGCTAGCTCGCCGTAGAGGAGGTCTTTGGGAATACGGCCTGCATCCATTCTTTTGACATGGCTGAGCCACCTGAGGCGTCTCTCACTAAGAACTGCATGCAAACTGCTCATGTTGGCTCGCTTCAGCACCTCGGTGTTGGGGACCTTATCCTGCCAGGTGACATGCAGGACGCGTTGCAGGCACCTCATGTGGAAGCTGTTGAGTTTCCTTTCGTGCCTTGCGTAGGTGGTCCACGTCTCGCTGCCATAGAGGAGAGTGCTGAGTACGCAGGCTTGGTAGATGCGCAGTCTGGTTTTCTCAGTGAGGCTGGAATTGTTCCACACTCGCCGGTTCAGTTTGGCCATAACTGTGGCTGCCCTGGCGATTCTCCGGTTGACCTCCAAGTCAACTGACAGAGAGCTCGAGATGGTGGACCCGAGGTAAGTGAAGTCGTTGACAACCTCCAGAGTGTATCCGTTGATGGTGATGCATGGGGGAGTCCCGTGCCTTGAGCCATAACGTTCGTCTTCGTCAGGCTGATGGCTAGTCTGAACTCCTTGCATGCGTGGGAAAGGCAAGTGACTAGCTGCTGGAGTCCCTCTTCGGAGTGTGATGTCAAGGCTGCGTCGTCGGCGAAGAGCATCTCACGGATGAGCACCTCTTTGACTTTGGTCTTGGCTCGTAGACGGGCGAGGTTGTAGAGCTTGCCATCGGATCTGGTGTGAATGAAGACACCCTCGCTGCAGTCCTTAAAGGCGTATTGGAGGAGCATGGAGAAGAAGAATCCGAACAGCGTAGGCGCGAGGACGCAGCCCTGCTTTACTCCGCTGCTGACTGGGAAGGCCTCAGAGGTTGCGCCGTTGTAGGACACCGTGCTGTGCATGTTGTCGTGAAAGGACATGACCACAGCAAGCAGATGTGGTGGACAGCCAATCTTCCGTAGCAAGCTGAAGAGTCCGCTTCGACTGACCAGATCAAACGCCTTCGTGAGGTCGATAAAGGCGAGGTAGAGTGGTTTATGCTGCTCGTGACACTTCTCCTGCAGCTGGCGTAGGGAGAAGATCATGTCCACTGTTGAGCGGCCAGCTCTGAAGCCACACTGGGACTCTGGGTAGACGCGGGAAGCAAGGGTCTGCAGGCGGGCAAGAGCGACCCGGGCGAATACTTTGCCGACGACGCTGAGGAGAGAGATGCCCCGGTAGTTGTTGCAGTCGCTGCGGTCTCCTTTGTTCTTGTACATGGTGATAATGTTGGCGTCTCTCATATCCTGGGGGATGTAACCCTCCTTCCAGCAGAGACAGAGTAGATGGTGGAGCGGCTGTAGCAGGACTGGTTTCCCACTCTTTAGGATTTCTGGAGGGATTCCATCGCTTCCTGGTGCTTTCCCGCAAGCGAGGCGGTCGATGGCTTTGCCGAGCTCTGCCGCAGTAGGTGGGGTGTCTAGCTCCTCCATGACTGGTAGGTCTGGGATGGCGTTAAGAGCAGTGTCTGTTATGGTGTTCTTCGTTGCGTACAGCTCGAGGTAGTGCTCGGTCCACTGCCGCATTTGCTGTTCCTGGTCAGTGATGACCTCACCTGTCTTGGACTTAAGGGGGGCGATCTTGGAGGGGATTGGGCCTGTTGCCTTCTTGATACCCTCATACATTCCTCGTGCGTTGCCTATATCGGCGGCTTCCTGAATGCTTCTGCACAGGTTTAGCCAATAGGTGTTGGCACAGTGGCGGGCGGTCTTCTGGACTTTGTTCCTGGCAGCCCGTAGAGCTTGAAGTGTACTGGGAGTGGGCGTGACCTTGTAAGCCAGTAGGGCCTTCCTCTTAGCCTCGATCACGGGTTCCATTTCTTCCCAGTGAGCCTCGTACCTGTCAGCGTTCTTCCGCTCTTTCTTCCCGTAAGCAATAATGGCGGAGTTGTATATGGCGTCGCGGAGACGTGGCCAATTGGATTCGATAATGTCATCTGCCGCCATTCCCTCGCCGAGTGCATCTTCCATCCTGTTGATGAATTGCTGGGTCTTAACTGGGTTGCTGGCACAACTGGTGTTGATGCGTGGGCGACCCTTCATCTTGGAGTGGTGCAACCTCTTCGGCGTTATGCGCACCTTGCTTACCACGAGGGCATGGTCCGTGTCGCAGTCTGCACTGTGGTAGCTGCGGGTGAGGAGGGTGCTGCCAATATCCGTTCTTCTGGTGATGACGAGGTCAAGCTGGTGCCAGTGGCGGGAGCGGGGGTGCCTCCATGACACCTGGTGGGTCTCTTTGCACTTGAAGAATGTGTTTGTCACGCACAGGCCATGGTGACACGAAAGCTCAAGCAGTCGCTGACCATTCTCATTGATCTTTCCTCTCCCAAAGTTTCCGAGGCAGGTGGGCCAGGCCATGTGGTCGGCTCCTACTCTTGCGTTGAAGTCTCCAAGGAGATAAAGAGTGTTACTTCTGGGGATCTTGGATAACGCTTCGTCCAGTGCATGGTAGAACTGTTCTTTCTCTTCAGTGGTGGCGCAGAGGGTTGGGGCGTACGCGCTAAGAATGCTGACTGGGCCGAAAGTTGTTGACAATCGGAGGGTAAGTAATCTCTCTGTGCCTCCTGTGGGTGGCTCTATGGAGTTAACAAGCGTGTTCTTCACAGCGAACCCAACACCGTGCTGTCTTGGTTGGTCCGGAGACTTCCCTTGCCAGTAGAAGGTGTAGTTGGTTTCTCTGATAGTTCCGTTGTCGGCCAACCAGGTCTCCTGTAGAGCCGCAATGTCGATGTTTAGTCGTGCCAGTTCCCTGTCGATGACGGCGGTTTTCCTGGCACCATTGACCCACGGAAGGTCTGCAGTAAGTCCGGGACACATGGTCCTGATGTTCCAGCTAGCGAGGCGAAGAGCTGGAGGCTTCTTTCTTGTTGTTTGCTTGGAATTGCCTGGTGTGAGTGTTTTGTGGCCCACTTTTCAAGAGACGCCTCTCTGATCCCCACGCACCCAGTGGGGCAGGTGAGCCATGGCGAGACGGCACCTAATTGGCTGGGGGCTGCCCAGCTTGAGGCGGGCGGTAGCTGTCCAGTGAGGTGCGATGACCTCTCCCACCGTCAGAGGAGACCCCTGGCGCTCGTTTCCTTCGCCAATCGGATGAGCTTATAACCGGTAACTGTCTCCTCCCGTGTTAAGTCGACATCTTGCGATGACGCTGGAGTATCCTCTCCAGTGAAGCTACAAAGCCTGGGCAGGGTGATATGGAGGGCCAGCTGTTGCCCATGCAGCAGACCCCCCTCTCTTCGCAGCTGAAGGATCCAAGGGGAAAGACAGAGTCAATAAAGCTTGGCTTCAGGTGCGCCGCAGGAGTTGCCGGTGTTGACTACAACGTCAAACCGCCTTAGGGACTCCGGCTCCGGATTTTCTGTCGGGGTTTACTCCCTTAGCCTTTCCCCTGAAGAGGTATGCCGCAAGGCAGCGGAGGTTTGGAGTCAGAATGCTTCAATAGGAAGGTGGATAAGGTACATTCCTCCAACTCTCAAAATGCAATTCTCTCTCTTCACTTACTATCCCCATATAACATAAACCCTTGCTTGTTCCTGCACTCATTTAATTAATTTTTGCTTAATCATTCTTTTTCTTTTCCCCATAAGCCTCCAAAGAATAAGTATATCCCACATAGTTGACTCGCCCTCTGTTCTTCATTTTTGGCAAAGGAGAGAATCTGTTTAGATATCTACCCCTTCCACACATAACTCAGGATTAATCCTAACTGCTCCAAGCCAGTAACTGGTTTAGGTGTGTGCAGGTGAGCAAATGTCAGCTGAAGGGTCTCCAGAAAAGTCCGCTAGAGGGTTTCTGGCTTTCCGTATGAAAAGATAGACAAGGAGGAGAGACGCTCTCTCCATCTCTATTGGACATCACTATGCCGAGATGTGATGTCTGGAACTGCAGCAGCCACTTAGGACTATGAGATCAACTAGCCTGAAAGTGATAGAACAGAAAGATGAGAAGAACCTGGGCCAGCCATGATGTCACTGAGCCATAAAATTAACCACAGAACTTGTCTACTTCCAAACTTCCAGTGGTATAAAGCAATAGATGTCCTCACTGGCTCAGCAAGTTGAGTCAGGGTTTTCTGTGGCTCAGAGCTGAAACATGACTGCATAATTCACTTTAATTAATTTGTTCAACACGTATTCATTGAGCAGGTACTATCCCCAGGCATTGTTCTAGAACTTGGGGAGAGTGCAATAAGTAAAATAGACAAATTCCTGCCCTCGTGAATATATGTTCTAGTAGGGAATTCACTTTGTGCAATGCCTGATACACTTAGCGCGGCACAAAATGGGAAGAGAGAAGGCATGCAATGCTGCCAGGATGGAAGAAAAGGTGCGTTTATCTGCACCAGAGCCCTTTGCAAAGGCTGTCTCATTCAGTCATCACAGCTGCATGGTGATGTTGGTACTAGGACCCCATTTTCTCGATGAAGATGCACGGACTCAGAGACTGTAAATGGCAGAGCCAGGGTAAGAATCCAGATCTTCAACACATTCTGACTCTTTCAGCTCTCCTGATGCATCAAGCCTGCAGGGTAATAAGAGGGTCAACAGTAGTAGCAGAACTAGACCCACCGGATCCTGGCGAGCCAGCCGTGGACAAGTCATGGATATCCCCCGTCTCCTGCCTGGTCTCAGACAAAGTCCCATTATGTGCCTTGTGAGGACTGTAAACAGGACAAGGCAGTAAAATTCAGGACAATCCCAAACAGATGGACATCTGGCAAATGTGAGATAAACTCAGAGCTTTTGATGAGTTGGTGACATTGCAGGAAGGAGCGGAGATGAGGGCTCTGAGGGGTCTGTGGTTTCCCAGCCTGTCAGCTCCAATCCAGGCTGCCCAGAAAGGGAGGTGGCCCCACCCTCTGTAGAAAATAAACAAAGATAGCTCCTGGGTCACAGAGAGGCTACCAAAAATCAGGGCTGGAAGGGAGGGGAGGAGAGCTATGTGTTTTGCAATAATAATGCATAAAGGAATCCTTCCAAAAACTTCTGCTTGGGAGCTTCTTGGTGACGTAATGAAGGTGGTTTCTATTTATTGAGCATTTGACACATATCAGGCAGTTGCTAAGTCCTTTCTCTGTATGATCATATTATGAAGTTAATTCTATTGTTATTCTTGTTTTTACAGATGAGGAAACCAAGGTGCAGAACGTTTCAATAATTTGTCAAAGGTCTTAGAACAAATAAGGGGCAGAACTGGGATTTGAGCCCAGTCTGTCTTTTAATTACTCTCCTGTGCTCCCCTCTGTGAAGGTTTATGGAGCTTGAAGACCCTGGCATTTGCATCCTCCACTCTGATCTAGGACAATGCTTTTCAGCCGATCCAAAGTGAAGGACTGGTTTGTTTCCTTGTTTGTGTGCTTTGTCCAACCTGCCATTGATGGATACTGAGTTCGCATACACCTACAGAGTCCCACCTCACAGACTCGTGAGCCAACCTGCTCGACATCCTCTGAGCCCATCTTCTGACCCCTTCTTAGACGGTGCAGCCATGTCAAATCATGGTGAAGGTTTTAGCTCTAAACACTTCCTCTCAAGTGTCTATACTTGTCTCATTGCAGCCAGTAGCAAACAGTTCAGAGAGGCTCTGGCCCACAGAATACACTTTGCACAGCACCGATCTAGGACCTTTGACCTTCAGCCCTCTGCTCCTGAAAAGGCAAGAGGGCACTTTAACAATGCTGAGTATTTGTATGCATAGTTACATCTTAGAGAAGAAAAGCCTAGCTTTTAAGAATCCGAATGAAAAAAAAAAAAAGGAAGCAAAGACATTGATAAAAAGATAGTTCACAGGCCTAATTGCATCTTTCATAGTATAAACTGCTAAAATGCAATTGTCTAACAGTAGAGGAACAGAAAAATAATTCTGGTAAAGCCAGTCATTGGAATAGTATACAACCATTGGAGGGATAGGTATAATATTACACAGAAAACAAGATTAACATAGAAAATTATACAAATAGTATCAACTCATCTCTAACACATCAAAATCTGCTGTCAAGAAAGGACTTTATCAACTATCTTGTCCTTAATTGTAATTTGGTTGATTATTTTAGCTGGAGGCTAGCATTAGTTTTTTGGGTTTTTTTTTTTTTCCTTAACATACTTGTAAACAACTCCTTAATTTATTTTAAGAAAGCTGTTATAAATTCATTCTCACTAAGGTGTAAATGGCTGATAGTACCTAATAGTTCCCAGGGATCATTTGCCCTTTAATTGGAGACATAGTTATCTAAAAGGAATTGTCAGATTTGAATCAGCTGTGCAATAGAACTAATATTTTGAAATCAGGGAACAGGAGAAGTTGACTAGAATCTCTGACATTATATGCCATATGCTCACAAGCTTGGTCTAAGCTCTTCTCCTTTCAAATGAAGAAACAAGGGTCCTTACCTACACCAGCAAACCATGAGACCCCCAAATATATATAGGTGTGTAAGTAAAAGCTTTTGAATTATTTAGGATTTAAAACTCACCTACTTCTCAAAAGAATTTAAAACCACTGAAGAAAATTTAAACAATTCGATTTTTTAAAAACAGTTTACAATATCCAAACAATAGCTATAAATATGCTACTATAGTGGAGCAATGAATTAAATTTACATTTTCTTCCCAGGACACAGCATTAGATTTCACTCATCAGAAGATTTGCTGATTGATTGTATCTCCCAATAACACTTCTCACATTGGGTGTTCAAAATGAACAAATTTAATTGGAGTGCATCTACGTCAAGGTTTAATTATTTCTTCCTACGGAAACCTGTGGAAATCAATATGAACTATTTGGGAAATTCCAAAGCAACAGCACATCCTAATAGCCATTTTATTTTTTCCACTAAGCCATTTAAAGCATCTCAGGTTTGAAGTGCATTACGTGTGATCACTTGGTAATGCAGTTATAACTCAGCAGACCCCCCTTCCCCTCACCTCACCATCAGATGATCCACATAGGTCAAATTTGGTGTCAAGCAAATTAAAACTGTTATTTTATTATCCAATGTAATTGTTTCAGTATTAAAAGACCATTCTGCTGAATGGGTTATGTTGGTGATTATGCCATTAAGTATGTGGGGCTAACTATTGGTTGAGTTGAATGCCCAGGATTGTGAAAGCCCTCTCTGAGCTCTCCTGTATGTGGCAAATCATTCTTAACTGGGTACTCCAAATGGTCTGTGTTCCTCAGATGCATTTTTCTAAGCTATTAATACATGGGAGCCCCTCCTGCAATTCTCCAAGCGACCATTAATTAACAGCGAGAGAAGACCCAGGCCTCCCGTTGTGATGGGGCTGAGGCTAAACTCTTCAGCAATGATCGTGCTCAGAACCAGACTCTCGTTGGATGCCATCGCTACTCACATCAAATACGCCATGATGGGAAAGGGGGCCAGAGAGAGAAGGTTATTGGAACAGGGTTTGTTTTAGAGCATTTTTTTAAAAACAAATACATTTTTGAAAGCTTCAAGGAATCTCAACCTTGTAAAGAATTTTGAAATGAACTCCTTAGCCGGGCCCTCAGAACAGCTCCCATATTTGAGGACTCACTAAGTACTAAGTTGTCCCCACCCTGCCCCCATTAGGAGATGCGAGTATCATTGCTGATGCTTGAAAAGCCCTTTACAGATGGGAAGAGAAGCTCAGAGAGGAGAATCTTCCCAGAGCTTCATGGTAACCTGGAAGTTATAGCAAAGATATAACTTCTCTTGTATACTGACTCCCTAAAACACAGCGATCCACCTCCAGGCTTACACTCTGTGCCAGAGGGTGGCTTATGTAAGCCCGTACCTACACACCATACGGTTAATCAGAAAAACATCCAAACCTGTAAAATACCCAGAAACAAACTTTACAAGAAACAGACAAAATTCATTTATGAGACACACACCGAGGGACATTTCAAACAAAGGCTGGAACAATTGGAAAATCGTGTCCCATTCTCACACAGGACTCAGAATTGCAAAGAAGCCAATTCTCTCCCCCAAACTAATCTATAAATTAAATGCAATTCTAATGAAAATCCCAACAGGGTTTTCTTTGAAACTTTGAAAAATGATTCTAAAGTTCATCTGGAAGAATAAACATTCAAGAATAGCCAGGACATTTCTAAAAATGAACAGTAATGAGATATTAAAATGTGTGGTCTTGGCACAGAAATGCAGAGTGATCGAATGACCATGGTAGAAAGTCTATATGGACATTTAGTACATAATAGAAGCAGCATTTTATATCCATGGGAATAAGATAAATTATAAAAGAATTGGTCTTTAAAAAAAAACACAACTAGCTAGCCATTTGGAAAGAATAAATAGAGCTGGATCCCAGCCTCATTCTTTATACTGAGTTAAATTCCAGAGGGATCAACAATTTAAATGTAAAAATTGGAACTATAAAAGTAAGAGAGGGGAAAAAGATGAAGATTTTTACTACCCAGGGAAAATGGCAGACTTCCTTATCATTAGTCAAAAGTAATAAATATAAATGGGAAAACCTGATAAATTTTATTTTATAAAAATGTATAAACCCCTACAATTTTAAAAGACAAATAGAAAATTATTTGCAACAAATGTGATTTTAAAGAGTTAATATCACTAATGTAAAGAATATATAAAATATTTTCTTCTTTATATTCTCCAACATTGACTCTTTTACAATGAGCAAATATCATTTTTTCTTATTGAGAAAAATAATAAAGCTGTTTTTATTTTTAAAAATAAGTATTTGTTTAACCAGGCCTATGTCCTTCAGCATATAACTTCCAATATTTAAAGACACTGACCAATCCCATTAGATCGTATCATTGCAACATGAACCACAAAGATCTCAAGGTGGATGCGCTTACGAATCACTGGGGAAGGTTTTATTGCTGATTTCAGGGGCAAAGGAATTTGCCTTTAAAATTTAGCAAGCATCTTGATGTGTCTCCCCTGCTAACCCCACTTTGAAAACTACTATAGTAGCATATTCATTCACGAAACATTTTAACCTGCAAAATAGTACACTGGGAGACTATCTCTGAATCTACCAGGAGATGTAGAAATACCCAGTGCATCTTAAAGCAGCTTCATTAACCATTGAAGAATTGTTTTCTCGGTCTCATAGCTTTGGTGGCCTCTTAAGATCTGATGTTAAAATACTGGTGCCGAAGGAAACTTATTATGTAGGTTTTCTCCTCCAGATCTCTTACAATTTATGCCAGGAAAACAATGCTGGGTATGACACTGAATTCTCTGCAGCTCCTTGATGTGAATGAAGTATGGGGGCTTTGTCTTCTGCAGTTAAATGACTCTTACAGGAATTCAATCTGTGCGCAGTCCAAATTTCATTTCATGAAGATGCCACATATGTTTTCTAAGGTGAAAAAAAAAATTCAGATTCCTTATTGGAACTTTTCTGATTTATCTTGACAATCTGCTTTTCTCATAAAGTTGGAATAACCTTTGCAAGTTTCTAATATGGGTTCTTTGTTCCCTCAGTTTTCACTTCAGTGTTAGGAGCTTCACAGGCTTTAAGTATTGAGACACTGTACAGTTCGCTAGGTATGTGTGATTTATTCTAAGCCACCTTGTTGGATTAAAAACTCAAGATTACAAGTCAATTGATGACATCTAGATTTAAATGTAGTCTACTTTGAGAGATCTTCCTACAACTGGGTTTTTCGAAGGATCTGAAGACTTTAGAAATTGATCCGCTTTTCTAATTGTTCTTTTCCTTCTTTCAATTTTTAGTGACACAGAGTTAGGTCCTATCACCTATATGTTTAGACCTTCATACCGAGGTATTCTATACTAGATTTTTTTTAATTCTGTTACCTTTTATTTGTTTATATAAAAATGGGTCATTCCTTCCTTCCTTCCTTCCTTCTTCACTCATTATTTGAGTACCTAGATATGGTCTAGTTACTTTGTTAGATCATAAAAACATAAGAATTATTTGACACTAATTCTAAATTATATAATTTTATTCTTTCCTGAGCTTCCCCAAGAAGGAGACAAACTTCAGTCACAATATAGCTCCAGAACTATCAACTATACAACTACTGTGAAATTAGTCTCAATAATCTTGGCAAATGGCCATGAAAAAAAATTTAGGGTGATTTATCATCAGTTAGGTACTGACAACTGGCATTACTTTCATCTGTTGCTCATGGTTCCCAGATTGGTACTTTCAGACCTCCCATTCTTCACTGGTATAAAAATATGTAAACGTCCTGACACCTGATGATTACATGACGTGCTCTGACCATGGTTTTACCTCAGCTCAGTTTAGGGACACACTCTTCCAGAATGACCATGCTTCCCCCCAAATCTTTACTCTCTTCCTTGACTCTGGGAGTGGATCATTGATGAAAGACTCTGCTGTCTGAACAAAGATTGCATGTCCTCCAAACCCTGACAATGATTGGGATTGCCGCATACCCATCCAAGCAGTAAGAATTCTCTTTGTATTCTCAACAACCTTGTGCTGCTATTGGATTTCTGAGAATATCAGAAATTTATTTTCAGTGCCCAGGCCTTGTTCCATGCCAATGAAAATATCAAAGCGGTTCCATTAGGAGTTCCTCTTGGAGGTTGTTTCCATGGATTCCACATATGAGATAATCTCATAGGAACCTCTTTTGGAAATCCCCCAAATCGGCATGGGGGACAGATGGCTCAACTCTATGGGGTTTCAGCAGAGCCTCTCAGCCCTCTTGCTTTCATTTGTTGTAAAATTCAAGACTCTGGACAGTGACCAATAGGGCTGGCAAAACATCTTTCTTTAGTAACTTAGTAATTACACCAAATCCCCTGATTTTAGGCAAGTCTCTGGTCACAAAATATGTTATTGTGGCACATGTTTGGTCCTATGGGAAGTCTGCTTATGTTTATTTTGTTTGCTTCTAAATAACCTCAAACACAACTTGGAAAACCCTGAGCCTAAAAACTGGGGGGCTTACATAAAATTCATCTGGAAGTCAGCACAGACTTCATCCAAGTTCCTCATTCTTTTGGGCAAGATAGGCTGGGTAATAATTCTCAAAGAGTATGGGTGTAGGCTTGGAAGGAGGTGTCTCATCAATAGGCCACCGTGTTCTCTGTCTCTGTAGACATTGACTCAGTTAAAATGTCTCCCTCAGTCACAGACAAAAACATGGATGGAATCTTATCAAATCCAGTGAAACTTATTCAGCATGTGAATCCCAAGAAACAGAACACTTGACATCCAACTCTGCAATGTACTTCAGTGAAACCATTTAAGCAGTGTCTGCAACTTTCAGTGAAGAGAGGATTTACTTGCATGTGAAGAGCAATTATCAAAAGATTTATATTGCCTGCTAAGTTTTGTTTTCTCCTTCATTCTCATTAGTCTTTCACTCACACTCGCTTTTTTTTTTTTTTTTTTTGCCAAAAGGTATATGCAGTTTTTGAAATCACAGTAAGTGGCCAGGTGAGTTAGATCCAGCAAATTTTAACCACTATTTACTACCATCTTAAAGGAACACCCCCAGATATCACACAGTGCTCCTTCACACACAGAACAGAGGAAGATTTTATAGGCAAGTTCAAGTCCTACAGCTCGAGGTTACAGAATTTGAAAGCTGACAAAAATATTAGAAATGATCTAGTCTAAATAAACATTCCATTTTACTAATGAGGCACTTTAAATTTACAGGATGCCCCACTACAATTCAGATATAGAGCCTAAATGAGACCCCCACTTCTTCCAGGACAGCTGACGCAAGGCCTCCTTGGAGCCATTCACACCAGCATTCCCACAAAGCTCCACCCTTTCCACGGTGGTTTCCTCTGTCTAGCAGTCTTTCCCTGCTGGTCTGGAAACAATTCCCAATTCATCTTCCAAGACCCAACTAAAATATCCGTCTTTGGGGAAACTATGACTCCATCACAGTTAGTCGCTTATTGTTCACTTTGCCACACTATGTGCATTTTTTTCTCTTTTAGTTCTATTTTATTGATTACGCTATTACAATTATCCTGATTTTTTCCCCATTTGCCTCCCTCCACCCAGCAGCCCCCACTCCCTCGGGCAATTCCTGCACCACTGTTCCTGTCCATGGGTCAGGAGTATAAGTTCTTGGCTACTCCATTTCCCATACTGTGCTTTACATCCCCATGGCTATTCTGCAGCTACCTATTTGTACTTCTTAACACCCTCACCTCTTTAATCATTCCTCCATACCCTCCCCCCTATGGCAACCATCAAAACACTCTCCATATCCATGATTCTGCGTCTGTTCTTGTTTGCTTAGTTTCTTTTTTAGATTCCATTGTTAACAGATATGTATTTTTTTGTTCATAGTTTTATTGCTCATAGTTTTGATCTTCTTCTTTTTCTTAACTAAGCCCCTTTAATGTTTCATATAATAATGGTTTGGTGATGGACTTCCAGCAAAGGTAGTTGTAGGCAGACACACTGCGTCTCCCTCCACAACTAAGAAGAAATACAACTACCTCAAAACTAGAGACAACCAGAAGTTCCAGAAAATCAAGCTGTATGGAAGTCCAACAAACAAAGATATAAAGAAGAAATACTCATCCAGACAGGTAGGAGGGGCGGAGCCGGAGCGGAGAGGACATGGTGTGGTGGTGGCGGCAGCAGTGGCGGTGGCAGGCTGGCAAAAAGCACAGTTACACGTTTTAAAAAGTCAGGAGGGACGCCTGGGGAGCGTTCCCAGCTCCTCACCAGACCGAGCAGCTCACGGTCCCAGCACCGGGGAAAATCAAGCCTCATTGCTTCTGACTGTGCAGACCAGTGGGGGTTGGGGCGGAGGCAGAAACTGCGGGTCTCTCAGTAGAGTTCACTTCTTTAAAGGGCCCCCACCATCCTAGGACATCCACAGATCCACCCACTCTGGGAACGAGGGCCAGGGCAACAGCTAGATAGGTGCCAGTCCCACATGGAAGTGGGAGAAGTGCCTGGAAAAGGTGCAAGTGCTGGGCAAGCGGCACTGTTCCCTCTCGGACCCCTCCCCGACATACAGCGCCACAACGTGGTGAAACAGGTCACCCTGTACTGATGGATCCCTAAGGCTCCGCCCCTTACAACGTAACAGGAGCGACAGCTCTACCTAAGACACAGAAGCAAACAAACACAGGAGCCTGTCAAGATGAGAAGACAGAGAAGTATGGCCCAAAAGAGGGAACGAATCAAGGTTCCAGTGGGAGAACTAAACGGTGAGGAGATAGCCAACCTAACAGACACAGAATTCAAAACACTGTGATAAAGATGCTCACAGGCTTGACAAATGGCAAATGCATAAGAGAAAAGGTGAAGGCTATGCTAAGTGAAATGAAGGAAAATCCACACAAAACCAATGGTGAAGGGAAGAAAACCAGGGTTCAAATCAATTATTTGGAACATAAGGAAGAAAAAAAATCAGTCAACCAGTACAGAATGAGGAAACAAGAATTGAAAAAAATGAGGAGAAGCTTGGGAACCTCTGGGACAACTTTAAATGTGCCAACATACAAATCATTGGAGTGCCAGAAGTAGAAGAGGAAGAGCAAGGAATTGAAAACTTATGTGAAAAAATAATGGAGGAAAACTTCCCAAACTTTGCAAAGGAAATAGACATACAAGTCCAGGAAGCATGGAGAGTCCCAGGTGAGCTGGACCCAGAGGGGACCACACCAAGACACATCATGATTAAAATGCCAAAGGTGAAAGATAAAGAGAGAATCCTAAAAGCAGCAAGAGAGAAACGAAGAGTTGCCTACAAAGGAGTACCTATAAGACTATCAGCTGATTTCTCAAAAGACATTTTACAGGCAAGAAGGAGCTGGCAAGAAGTATTCAAGGTGATGAAAACCAAGGACTTACAACCACAATTATGCTATCCAGCAAAGCTATCATTTAGAATGGAAGGGCAGATGAAGTGCTTCCCAGACAAGGTAAAGCTAAAGCTAAATTTCCTCCACCAAATTAAGGAAGTTTTCTTATATTGTTTTTTCAAATAGATTTCTAATTTCTTGCTCTTTCTCTTTTCCTTCTGGAATGCCTATGATGTGACTATTGGACTCTTGAAGTTTTCCCAGAGACTGCTTATGCTATCCTCTTTTTTTACATTTTTTTTTCTCTTTGTTGTTCTGATTGGTTGTTTTTTGCTTCCTTAAGTTCCATATCATTGATTTGATTCTTGGCTATATCCATTCTACTGTTGTTTCTTTGTAAATTGTTCTTTATTTTAATTAGTGTATCCTTCATTTCTGATTGGGTCTTTTTTATGTTGTTGAGGTCCTCATCCTGGTAACCAGTGTTTTGAACTCTGCATCTGTTAGATTGCTTATCTCCATTTCATATAGCTCTTTTTCTGGAGTTTTGATGTCTTCTTTCATTTGGGCCATGTTTCTTTGTTTCCTTGTTTTGGCAGCCTCCCTGTATTTGTTTCTATGTATTAGGTAGAGCTGCTTTGACTCTGTGTCTTGGTAGCATGGCTTAATGTAGTAGGTGTTTTGTCGAGGCCAGTGGCACAGCCTCCCCTATCACCCTAGCTGGGTATTCAAGGTGCATCCTTCTTGTGGGATGAGTACATTCTCCTCTTGTAGTTGAGCCTTGGCTGCTATTGGCAGATCAATGGGAGGGATTTACCCAGGCCAGTCAGCTGCAAGGATTGGCTGTGACCACTTACCATTAACCTCCATCCTCCGTGGCAGATCAGGTATACAGGGGCAGAGTGGTGGTGCTCTGACATGGTCTGTAGCTGTCCACTGGGTGCACTGGCCTTGGGGTTTCCCAGGTGGTGCAGGCCAAGGTCAGTCCCCACCTGTGTTTTACCCAGCCACCCTGCCTGAGCTATAAAGCAATCTGAGATGGCTGCTACTTGTGCTAAGCTTGGAGATTCCCAGGTGAAGCCTAGCTGTGAATCTAGGCTGGCTGCTTCTAGTGCCAGGCCTGGGGTCCACTGAGGCCAGCTGTTGCTTGTCTGATAGGATTTAGGAAGATGTGAAGCATGATCCAAGACCAGCCACTGATATGGAAAAGCAGCTTGGGTGGGTCCATAAGTTGGGTGAGGCTGAGTCTCTGGGGACCTCCAAGGCAGGCCAAACAGAGTTAACCAGGTTGATGCAGTCTCAGATATGGCACCAGCTTGCTGGCTCTATTGGAGGGATAATGGACTCTGCTCGCCTTGATGCCAGAAACTTCAGTTTCTCCCAGTATACCACGGGTGCCTTTCAAGCTGCTACTCCAGTGCTAGAGCTCGAAGGGAGTGAGTCTGAGTAGGTGAGTCCATGTGTGGGTTCTTTAAGATGAATTGCTTGGCATTTTAGCAGTTTCTTCCACCGATTCAATCCTCTCTGGTTTTTGCAGCCAGAAGTTGTGGGGACTTATCTTCCTGACACTGGAACCCTGGGCTGGGGGACTATTGTGGGGCTGGGACTCCTCGGTCCCAAGATATCCCTCCCAAATTTTTATCCACCATTATGTGGGCAAGGGACCACAGTCCATTCCACGTCTGCACCCTTCCTACCAGTCTAGATGGATGTGGTCTCTTTAATTCCATAGTGGTCAGACTTTCATTCAACTCAATTTCTGATGGTTCTGGGTAATGGTTGTTTTATATTTTAGATATAATTTTGATGTGGTTGTGCAAAGAGGTAAGCCATGTCTGCCTACACTGCCATCTTCTTATGTGCATTTTCAAACTGATTTATAGCTCTCTGTCGCTCCCACCGGGAGCTGCTAGGAACAAGGATTAAATGTCAGCCATCTTGAATCTCCAGCTTCAAGAACAGCCAGGTATATGGTGGATAATAAATGGACAAATTTTAAAAAGGAAAGAAAGCATTAAGCCAGGCTCTGTTCCATAATTATGGGGAACTCACAATGAGGAAAAGAGAAAGCTTTTGCTCTCAAGGAGCTTATAATCCAGTGAAGTCCCTTCTAATTTCCCAACAAATATTTGTTGCATGATGAGTTAACGTGGTCTAATCCCAGTTCTCCCATATTGATAGGCTATTACCAAAATGTAAATGGTCTCTGTGTGTCCTGTGGAGCAATCATTTCTTACTGTGACTAACAAAACTTCCTACTTTGTAGTCTGACTTCCGCACTTCACTGCATTTATCACAGTCCCCCAGTGCTTTCACCATAAAGCTGAGCAGAGAACCTGGAGGGGAAATTCACTCACCTACATTGCAAGTGTTCTCCATGCTAGCATGCTGTGCTGGCCTGGAGTGGGAAAGTAATGTACTATTAGTCGTAGTGTAAGTAGCACAATCATTCTAGTTATCAGTTTGGCAATATGTATCACCTCTTTAAATGTGCAACCCTTTGTCCCAGCATTTCCACTGCTAAAAATGTATCCTGTAAACATATGGGCGCAAATCTGCAAATTTACATGGATATTCATTGCAGTGATAGTTGAAATGGCATAAATTTCAAAATTATGACATCTATAACTTGGAATTCCATGCAATCATTAGAAAAGATTCAATAAATCTAAATGTTCTGAAAAGGAAAGATGTTGATGTATTATTAACTCAAAATCCAAAGCTTGAAGATTATGATTGGTATTAACCCATTTATGTGAACAGAAAAGAGATATATATATTAGTATACATATAAAAGACCCTGGCTGGTTTGGCTCAGTGGATTGAGCGTCGGCCTGCGAGCTAAGTGTCGCTGGTTCGATCTTCCAGTCAGGGCACATCAGAGAAGGAAAACTCTGACTCCAAAAAACCTCCGCTGCCTTGCGGCATACCTCTTCAGGGGAAAGGCTAAGGGAGTAAACCCCGACAGAAAATCCGGAGCCGGAGTCCCTAAGGCGGTTTGACGTTGTAGTCAACACCGGCAACTCCTGCGGCGCACCTGAAGCCAAGCTGTATTGACTCCATCTTTCCCTTGGATCCTTCAGCTGCGAAGAGAGGGGGCGTCTGCTGCATGGGCAACAGCAGACCCTCCATATCACCCTGCCCAGGCTCTGTAGCTTCAGCTTCACTGGAGAGGACACTCCAGCGTCATCGCAAGATGTCGATTCAACACGGGAGGAGACAGATACCGTGTCACTCCTGAGTCGGACTGCACAACCATTCTCGGCGGTGCAGATATACTCTTAAGAAGCTACACCATCGTCTCTCGAGACGGACGGCTGCCGACGACAACATATAAAAATTACTGGAAGAATATATTTTAAAATATTAACAGAGATTATAACAGTGGATGGCACAGCATGGTACTGGCATAAAAACAGACATATACAGTAGATCAATGGAACAAAAGAGGGAGCTCAGAAATAAACCCACACCTTTAGAGTCATTTAATATTTGACAGAGGAAGCACATACAATGGGTTAAAGATAGTTTATTCAATAAATGGCATTGGGAAAATTGGACAGATATGTGCAGGAAAATAAAACTAGGCCACCTTCTTAAACCACATGCAAGAATAAATTCAAAATGGATCAAAGACTTAAATATTAGACCTGAAACCATAACAATCCAAAAGAAAACATAGGCAGCAAAATCTCAGACATTGCTCATACCAATATTTTATCAGATATATCTCCCCAGGCAAGGGAAACAAAAGAAAAAATAAATAAATGGGGCTATATCTAACTAAAAAGTTTTTGCACAGCAAAGGAAATCATCAACAAAATAAAAAGACAACCCACAGAATGGGAGAACACATTCACCAATACATCTGATAAGGAGTTAATATCCAAAATTTATAAAGAACTTACAAAAATCAACATCAAAAAAACCATACAACCCAATCAAGAAATGGGCAAAAGACCTGAAAAGACACTTCAAACAGGACATACAGATGACCAATAGACATGAAAACATGCTCAAAGTCACTAATCATCAGGGAAATGCAAATTAAAACCACAATGAGACACCACCTCACACCAGTCAGAATGGCCATCATCAATAAATCAACAAACAACAAGTGCTGGCAAGGATGTGGAGAAAAGGGAACCCTTTTGCACTGTTGGTGGGGATGCAGACTGGGGCAGCCACTGTGGAAAACAGTATGGAGAGACCTCAAAAAATTAAAAATGAATCTGCCTTTTGACTCAACAATCCCACTTCTGGGAATATATCCAAAAAAACACAAAACACTAATTCAAAAGAACATAAGCACCCCTTTGTTCATTGCAGCCCAAGATATGGAAGCAGCCCAAGTATCCATCAGTAGGTGAGTGGGTAAAACAACTATGGGACATTTACACAATGGAGTACTACTCAGCCATAAAAAAGAAGACCATTTTACTCTTTGCAACAGTATGAATGGACCTGGAGAACATTACACTAAGTGAAATAAGCCAGTCGGGGAAAGACATACCATAGGATTTCACTCAAATGTGGAATCTAATGAACAAACTGAACTAACAAGGACAATGGGGACAGACTCGCAGATGGAGAGCAGGATGACAGCTAGTGGGGTGGGAGGAGATTAGGGGATGGAAGGATTGAGCAAAAAGGAAAAAGGACTCATGGACGTGGGCAACAGTGTGGTGACTGCTAGGGGGAGGGGGATTAAGGGGTCTAAATGGTAATGGAAAATATACAATAAAGGTTAAATTTTAAAAAGCGGTGGTTGGCACAGAAGAAAAGAAGGGATGGGAAATTTTTATTTTTGATTTCATACACTTCTGCAGTGTTTGAATTATTTTACCATTCAACATAATACTTTTATGATTTCTAACCATGTCTCCCATCTTACCACCTTCTCATTGTTTCTACTTTAGTTTAGTCAACTAGATTTTCTCAGGATTGAGATTATTTATTCCATATTAACTCTCTCTCAAACTTATTCTGTCCAACCCAACTTTTTACTTTAAATATAACCTTCCCAAGGTCTTTAACTTATTATTTACCCATGAAACTATCAGTACCTGGACACCTCCCCCCCAATCCAGGTATTGAATTTCAAAAAGCACATTTGAAAAAAAAAATTTTTTAAGCTAACTCCATTGCATCAGTTAAAACATCAACAAACATTAGCAATACCACATTGTCATGATGCAGGAGGTCAAAGACCCATGCACTCTGCACCAGGAGTCACAATGGGACTTAACTGGGGCAGTTCTGGTTCAGCCATTAAGATCATGAGCACTCCAATCTCAATGAAAGTGCGTAAGACACCGCCATTATCCCCGGATCATTGCTACGATAGACCCAAACAGCTCCAGTCTATCGTGTCAATGTGTATTTAGGGAGTCCTTAATGCACGGATCATTGGCGAGCTTCCCCATAAAAGCCCTGCAGGAGCGGTGGCCGTGCGTGGAGTCAATGCACACCCGGGGACTCCCCCGTGCCTGGGTCATTTGCAGCGCATCCTGCCGATGCACACTCCGGGAGCCCTTACTCCGCAGCCTGCGTGTGCTAAGGAACAATGTACACCCAAAATACTTATGAGGAAGTTGTTACAGTGCATACACAGTAGTCACTCTTCTAAATGGCGTGTCAGCAAGTGTAGTGTGCGACAAATAACTCCTGAAAGGCACAAAGCGCCCCTAAAGGCCCAACTTCATGCATGGACGGTTGGTCCCTGGAATTGTGGCGCTACTGTGGTGGGAATGTGGGCCCTTCGTCGCAGTGAACAAAAAGAAAGGAATAGCCAGTTTGTGCAATCTACACCGCTTCTGCTCAGTGTTGTCAAGGTTTTCAATATAATCCCAATTACTGCCTAATTATTTTCTGGGGCATTTGATGCTTAATATCCAAGAACCTTCCCTCTCTCCCTACTCTGTTCCAAAGCACCTGCAGAGGAAGGCAAGAGGGTTAGACCAACACAGTCCAATAGAAATAGAAGGTGAGTCACATATGTCATTTAGAATCTCTTTGTAGCCACATTTTTTAAATGTAAAAAGAATCATCCCTGGCTGGTGTGGCTCAGATGGTTGAGCAACCACCTGCAAACCTAAAGGTCACCAGTTTGATTCCCAATCAGAGCGCATGACTGGGTTGTGGGCCACGTCCCCAGCTGGGGGCATGTGAGAGAGGCAGCCCAGATTGATGTGTCTCACATGTTGATGTTTCTCTCCCTCTCTTTCTCCCTCCCTTTTCCTCTCTCTAGACACGAATAAATAAAATCTTTTTTTAAAAAAAGGTAAAAAGAATCAGATTTAATAGATTTTAATAGTATACTTTATTTCCCCAATACATCCAAAATAGCATCACTTCAAAAGCCAATGAGGACCCCTGGCTGCTGTGGCTCAGCGGATTGAGCGTCGGGCTGCGAGCCAAGTGTCGCTGGTTCGATTCCCAGTTAGGGCCCATGACTAGGTTGCACGTCAAGTCGCCAGTGGGGGGCGCGAGTGAGAGGCAACGACACAGTGATGTTCCTCTCCCTCTCTTTCTCCTTTCTCCTCTCTCTAAATATAAACAAATAAATATTTTTTTAAAAGGCCAATCAGTACTTTAAAATAACTAATGAGCTTACGCCCCCTCTTTCATAGAGTCTTCACAATCCAGTCTGTACTTCACACTTTCAGTATATCTCAGTAAGGATTTTAGCCATATTTCAGGTGCTCAGGAGCCACGTGGCCAGCGGCTGCCCCAGTGACCGGCAAAGCCACGGCGTCCTGGGAAAATGAGTCCCAGTAGCTGCAAGACTGGCTGTCTTCCGTCACCTACCCATCTCAAAGCAGGCGTGTCTCTGGCTTTCCACCTCATTTCCTTACCAGTGCTGAACCTTCCCAGTGGCATTTTCTTAGCCCCTGTGCTGGCAGCTGTGTTTTGGGTTTTGTTATCGTAAAAATGACTACAAATAGGCATTCAGAAAGGGGAGAGAACCACTTAAGGCCAAAGTGGTAACTCAGCCTTCGGTCCTATCTCTTGGAGATGGACGTGAAGAAGAGAGCCAAGGGCTGCCGGGGGAAGTGAAGAAAGCTGAATGGGAAGTGCAAAGGTGGTGGCCTCGCTGCCACTAACTCTCTTCCCCAAATGTGCTGCCAGCAGGACAGCGGGCTGGCGTCTGGGGTGTGTGGGATCGCGGGTAATCAGTCCCGGTAGGGTCGCTGGTGTCTGGGGCTGGGTCTGTCCCAGCGACAAAGCGTGAGTGCCAGGAGAGGGAAATGGACAAAGACGCGGGGGAAGAAAGGGAAGAGAGCAACCGCGAGGAGCCGAGAGCGCAGCAGAATGCGGGGTGCGGGGCGGGGCATCCAGGCAGTCAACGCGCCTTTGGCCGCCAAGAGGAAAGCGGGCGCCGGGAGCTTTTCCGGGGACTCGTGGACACGCGGGGGGGGGGGGGGGGGGAGCAGGGCGGACCCGGCAGCTCTATTGGAATAGCAGGCTCTGCCACACTCGGGGCGCCGCTGACAACTTCATTACCTCCGCTTATAAAAATGACTGCCCGCGAATGCAAATGGCTTGCCGGTCTCAGCCGCCTGCCTCCGCTCTGCTGCCGGCTGCGGGCGGAGGCCCCGGGAGCCGCCGCTGCCGACACAATGAACGGCCCCGCGGGCGGCGGCTTCCCCTCCGCACCCCTGCGCCACCAGGACGCGGCCTGACCCGCGCTGGCTCTGAGGGCCCGAGTGGACCCCGGATTGGAAAAAGAAATGCGGGTGCGGTGGCTGAGAACTGCGGGTCCGCTAAGATTTGCTTATGAATATTAAGTAAATGCCTGGCCTCTTAATCCATCTAATTAATTTGTGGAAATGCCAGGAAAATAAACTACACCGTGGATAGAGCCCTGATGGGAGATGTTGGACCCCAGGGTTCCCCGAACACCCGTCCATGATGGTGCATTTGGGTGAGAGCAGCCCCGGCGCCCCGTTTGCGCTTATTGAGCAGGAGTAAGAGGGTGCGCTGCTCCCTGCTACCCAAGCCTTTGGGTCAGCTGCCGCCATAAGGATGCTGCTGCAGAACCGCCTTCCCAAAACCCCGCCCTAGCTGAGCGATCCATGTGGGAACAGAGGCTAGCCGTGTGCAAAAGGAAACGCAGCCCCTGCAGAGACTCTGCTTCCTTTGGCATGAAGCCGGGGAAGACGCGCTCCCTGGCAAGAAGTCACCTCCCGCCTTGTGACAGCTCCGGTTATTACATGTGGACTCCTTGTGAGCTCCTCGAGGACAGGAGCTAGGTTACTTTTATTAATAACAACAGTAGCAGCAACAACGAGAACATTAAACATCTACTGGGGGCCTATTATGCACAAAGCATTATGCTAACTGCTTTACCTGGAGTGTTTTTCCCACAGCAACCCTGCTGCGCTCCTGGAAACCAAGGCGGAGGGAAGCCAGCTAGCAAGGGTTGGAGCTCGGCTGAGAAAGCAGGCCTGCCTCCCTCCAGAGCCTCAGCTCTCAACCACTCTGCAATATTTCTTTTCTGGGCCTTTCTTGCAGCTAACACTGCTGCCCCACACCCCCTTCCTTCACCCTCCCACCCCACCTCCCAGCCATTCCTTCCTCTCCCCTGTGGCCCACGGGTAAATCCTAAATGGCCTAAATCTGTTGGATCAACCCCTTCTTTTGTCCAGGGCTTGCTTCAGTAAGAGCATGTGACCAACACTAGGCAAGGGGACATCTGCTGGGGGGTTCTGGGAAGTGCTTCCTTGCTCTAAAGCAGACACGAAATAATGCCCATTTCTTCAGCTGGATAATATCTTGGCGCTGTGTGTGATTTGACTGTGATCGCTGCCCGGTCACCTTGGAGGAGTCAGCCAGCAGAGAGCTACTCTTTAAGTAGCTAGATCTGCAGGATTTAGTACTCTTAATGAGAGGGCAAGTCTCCTTCCAGCCCATCTCTACCATCAGGGAAGTTGTGATGCCTCGTGTTTATTCGGGGTTATATTTAAGGTAAATTCCTGTCGGATACAAGAGAACACATAAAGTGGTAAGCAATTGAAAAACTCTGGAAATTTGGTCACGTCTCTTCCCTGCTGTTTCCCTTTCTTCGTCAGGAAGACCATTGAAGAGGGTCGCCTCCCAGGCCTTTAACACAGAACCTCACACTTCCAGCTTCTCCTTCTGGACACTCATCTCCAACCTCATTCCATCTCAAGGCTCTAAGCAGCTTTTCCCCAACCCCCATTCCCATCGAGGCATCTCTTTGTGGACCCAGGCAAGGCACCTCTTCCCTCACCGAGTATCAGACCCTCCACCTAACTGCGGTGTCCGCCACCCCCCCAGGTTGTTTTCTGGCCTCCAAGTAGTCTCTCTAGAGAACCTGCATCTGCATTTTGAACGTTTTGGAAAACAATGGTCACTTAACCAGTCACTTAAAACATAGAATCCAAATTAGAATGGAAAATTGATTTTTTATTGTCTTTAAAATCATGTACATTTTTTCATTAAACTATGCAAAGATATAGATAAAATGCATACTAAGCGCTTTCACGAGACATCCAGAAATAACAAGCGGTGACCTGCTGAAACCTCTCTAATGTTTCTCACCGCTGAGGAAAGGGAGCCCAAACTTCTCAGCAGGACATTCAGGGCACCCCACAATCTGCACCTAACCAGCTCCAGCCTTCTCTGTCTACCATTTTATACCCCCAAACACACTATTGCTCTTCACACTCGCTAGAATGCCCCATCTCAAATATCACCGATCCTTCCAGGTTGAGAGTAAATACCATTTCTTCCGAGAAGCCATTTAGTGACACAAAATGTTGAGTTACCTAGTCTTTGTTCTCAGTAATATTACACTCAGTATTCTTAAAACAATACACATGTCCAAATAGCAAAGGACTTAAATACTGTTGTGCAAATAAGGAAAATGAGTGATAAATGTTATCAGCAGAATATATACACCTCACTCCCAATTTAAGATGAGCTATTCTCTTACATGTGATAAAAATAAACTTCTTACACCTCATGTTTTTATTAAGGTAACTTTTATGTAAATAATAGAAAACTCATCTCTACTTACTTATACAACAAGGAAAATGTAGTATTTTATGACAAAGTCTCAAGGTAGCAGGTGCTGAGATTGATTAATTCAATGGCTCAGTAACGTTTAATGTTATCAAGGACCCAGTTCTTCTCATCTTTCTACTCTGCTATCCTCTGCTTGCTGACCTTGTCCTTAGTTCATTCTCCTCAAGGTCTTAAAATGGCTGTCATTGTTCCTGGCATTACTTAAAGACATGGAAAGTCAAGCCAAAAAAGTAGAACTGTTCTTATCTTCAATTCCTTCCTAAGAGTAGGGAAATTATACCAGGAGACCCCACCAAAGATCTTCTCTCATTGCATTGGCCAGAACTTGGTCACATGCCTATCTCTGAATTTTCGCTGGCAAGGGAGATGAGCTGATGACATCATCAAGTCAGGACACTTACCCTTGAGTTATATAAGAGGGTGGGAGGGGAGGCAGGGGGTAGCACAGGAAATATCAAAACAAAATCTGAATGTTAACCAGTCTCCCAGTCATCTGTTTCTGCATACAAATCATCCCTATACTAAAAGGCTTAAAAAATAATTAATTTTTCTCAAGAATATGGACTTAAAGAGAAAGGGAGTGATTCCCAGGAAAGAAGGGAACTAAAAGCATCTCTGCAAACTATGGTGGCTTATCGTTTGGAAGTCAAAAATAGTCACATTTAGATTATTCTTGTATTGATTCTTTCCACAAAATAATGTTCAAAAAATGGTATATATTTTAGTCAATAGCAAACTGATTGGCTGACTTCAACTGGTAATTTCTTACTGGTGGTAAAATCATGTTTGCTTTTTTTTCCTGAATAACTAGCCATGGTGTGGATTCCACCTAGTGGTTTCTTTAACAGTATTAATGTTTGGCTGAATTAAGCTATTTTTGTCCTAAATTATGTAGGTCGGGAGGATAGCAAGTAATTCCTTTGATTTAGCAAATAATATGATGACTGAATTATTCACCACCACACTAACCCTTTTGAAAACCTGTAAATCACAGAAGCTTTTGAAAGTAAAATTATTAAATAACCATTCCCCGCTTTTAATCAAGGCAGGTAGGAAAATTACAACGTGCACTCTATGTTTTGTAATGTCACTTCCTTATCCTAAATAAGACTTCTGGTTCTCTTTTAACTTTTATATATGTGCGGCAGAAAGTTCTTAAGTGGTGCCTATAGTTAGATTCATGTCATTTACTAACATAATACAGGGACTTCCTTTTGTGATTATACCTCCTGTCTTCTAATAAATGTGTAACTGCCCCTATAACACCACCAGTCAGATGATTAATGTTCATATAAAAATACTACCTCTCTCCTCCCTTTTTTTCAAGAAGTTCATGGGATTGCTTGCACAATACCATCTCTGTGAATCATAGACCATTAAAGCCAGAATTACAGCCCTCTACTTTGATAAGTGAAGAAAGTGAGGCCTTAGAATTTAGAGAACTCTCTGGAACTTTCCAGGCTAGTTAGGGGTAGTGTGGAATCTCATTATCTTATTTTCTGGTTGATTGGCCTTTATGCCCAACATGCTATTAATGATTAACATTAAGGATAGATTTAAATCTAACCAGGTTACCAAATTCCTTAATATGGAGCTGGTGACACCCTCTCGGTCATGTCCCTGCAGGGCCAGGTTTCAAACTATACACCCTCAGGGGCAGAGAGCATGTCCTCTAACCTCCCGTCCATCATATCCAGAGATCCCACCCAATACCACGTAGCATCAAGCTCCACTCACAGGTGTGTTCTCCTCAAATCCAGTTCATTACATTTCCCAGTAACCCAGGCAAAGCCAAGGTACAAGGAATATGCTTGACAAGTAGCTTCTCTCCTCCCTTCCCATTCAGCTCATGAAGAAAGGGAAACACAGGAAGAGTTCAGTGGATAATGTATTACTTGCCATCTTTTCACCATTGGTCAATTTCAAGCCAAATTTTAAGATTAGAAGCACACAGCTCAATCATAAAAGTAGGTTTTTCCTTCCCAAACATTAGTTGAATTTTCCCCAGTAATTGTTTAGGTGTAGAAATACTGAGACCTGTATTTTTTTCAATCTGGAATTATTCCATTAGCAGCATTCACTCCAACCCACAGCTCATTGTTCAAATCATACCTTTCTAAACAAGAGAAAGGAAAATGCGCCCCCATTCACTAATATTTTTAAACAATTAAAGCACAACTAAGAAAATGAAACCTGATGTCACCTCTTCATCCCCCTTCTTCCTCCTCCTCTTCGTCTCCTCTGACCAACAATTGCTACAATCCACGCTAATGAGGTGGACTGTGTTAAGAATTTTTTTCACTTACCATTTCTCATTATTAATAAATTTTACACTGACAACTATAAAGTGAACATTTTGGATTTATGCACCTAACCTAATTACATATGCTGCATGTACGCATTTCATTATTTACTTGACAGATTCATTCCTTGATATCATAAATAATTAAACAAGAATCAAATATTAACAATCAGATACATGTTAATTCTCCTCAAATCTGTAGAAACAAACTATATTTTTATCTTCAGTTCAACAAGCACTGATGAAAATGTCTTCATTAGGCAAATTTCTTAAGCAAAGTTCTTGATCTACTTTTCCTACTTTCACTGAAAATTAAAACCTGGAACAAATTATTCCAGGATTACTTCATGGGAAAAAAAATGAACATAACAGTATTTCTAACAAGCCATTGGCTTCATAATCTTTCTCAAGCACTGCTGTATCTCTTAAATGAAGCATTAATCTGTGTGTTTGTTAGGAATTTTTTAATATGTTTTTTAGAATAAGCTAAGGCCCAGCACCATATTGGTGGCCAGTAGTATATAACCAGAGCTTCTTCTTTAATGGGTTGATGGTTTCAACCAATCATTTTATAACTCACTTAAAGAATAATTTCCAGGCATCATGGATCATGCTAGAATTAAATTTACTGGGGCTGAAAATGTATCCTGAGGTCAAAGTACAGCTGTTCTTTTTTCTGCTTTAATGAGCGAGGTTTAAATTTTTTTATTCATGTATATCAACATCTTCATTGATCAAACTATTCTCACATTTTATCAAATTTGCTTTGGTAGAGCATACCATAAAATTTCACCATTTAAAAAAATATTAAAGATTCATAGATAGCCACATTATTCATAATACAAGATTAATGCCAGACTGACAGGTTTTGTAAAGATCTGGCTCTTTTTTTCCTAAGTGCATATACCATATCTATGTGAAATGTACCTCTGATGTTGCATATTGATTACTCCCTTCTCTTCTTTGCTAATGCTAAAGAGAGAATATTATGGAATGATTGTCAGGGTTAGTGTGTCTCTGACCTACACATGTACTATTAATAATTTATGAGCTGACTTGAAATACAGCACCAAGAAGCCAACTGAGGACCGCTGCCTGGAATGACATGTATGCAGGGTTGACAGCATGTGCACCCAGATTTCGAGGTTCTTTTGTTAAAATACGTAAAGAGACATACACGGTCTAAGTGCCAGAGCTACCTGAATGGAAGGAAGCCAGGCTTCTTTGTTAGCAATTTCAAGGAGCTACATTTACCTCTCTTTATCTTCACCTTCCCATGACAGGAGATTTTCTTTTTAAATCATTTAATCATATTGTCAGGGGAACTCATATTGTCTATAAACATCAGCGAATCTAAATTCAAATGGCATGGAGGAATATGAAGCAAATGATCAGGTCTTCCTTATTTCCCCCATTCCTTCGCACCCAGAGTTTGTCTGGTGTGTATCCTTCCAGACTGTTCTATGCTTATACAAAGATAGAGGAAGTGGGGAGAGTTCCCCCTAACCTCAAAAACGATATTGCACTCTATACACTGTGCTGTCATTTGCTGTCTTCACTGAACAATATATCAAAGACATGCCCCATATCAGCACATACATTTTTTTTTTGTAGCTCATTTTTAAAACAACAATATAGTCTTCCATTTTATAGAGAGGTGGCATGGCTCACTTACCCATTTTTTTTATTAATAGATTGTTAAACTGTCCCAGATTTTTCCAATTAAAAAACAATGCCACACACACCAAATGTATATGCTGTGCACCTGCTCAACTATTTCACTAAGATAGATTTCACTAAGATGGCTCTAGGGGTAGGAATGCTAAGTCAGTAAATGATTTTTGAAAACTTCTTAATCTATTAATTAGGTAAGAATCAATAAATATCCTATTAAGGATTTAAGCAGTATACTAGTTCATTAATAGATTTGCTTATAACATTTAAGTGTATTTTTAAAGTATATTTTTAAAGTGTTAATACTAAGCAGTAATCTAGGAAAAGACTAAGTTTTAGTTACCTTAATTTCATGTGTGGGTAGCTTAATGCAAAAGTCAAGTCAAGTCTAAGTTGCTTCTAATGGTTTAGCAATACATCATCAAGCCACACATCTGAACATATTATTTTTAGCATCAATGTCCAAAGCAGCCAGTCTTCGTTCTAGCAACACTACAAATAACTACCCTTTAGAGACATGATTATAGAGACTGATAACTGTGAAGCCACTGAATGCTTTTTCAAAACATATTCCAAAAATTTCATGTTTGAAAACATTTCATCCAGGCAATCTAATTAAAAGGAGTGTATGTTTATCTGTAACCATTGCATATAAGTAAATTTTTGAAATGCTCTGCTTTTTGCCCAAATTATTTGAAGCTTTGATGCCTAATGGTTACCCACCCAGTGTGTCTGTCACACTCTATTATATGAATTGGAATATGCTTTCAGAAAAGATGTCTTGCATCCAATGACAGGCACTTCCTAGCTGCTAGAATTCATAAAAATAGGAAGATTGATCATTTCATGTAGAGATTTTCTTCAGCAAGAAGATAAAGGGAAACCTTGTTATGCCAAATGACTTACTAGTCAAAAGTAGCCCGGACATTGAAAAACTGGAAACTAGTTAATGGTTTGTAACAAGTCAGAAATAAAGACATTCGACCAAGAAAATGACATTAAGCAGCAGTGGCTACAAGAGGAAAGAGCAGCCTGTCAGAATCAGGCGAGGGCTGCAGTGACAGGTAGACAATAAAATGAGATGACACCGGTTCCCCTCACTGGGGTGCTTTCAACAGCTTTCTCTTGGGAGTTGCCATGCGCTTCCTTTCTAGGAAACCTTCCCTCTAAAGATGGCAGCAGGCCCTTTGGAGGTCTTATTAAAATTCTCCTTCTGTGTCCTAAAATGTATTATAGAAGGCAGACGATAGAACCAGGACAGTGAATTCTTTGTTGTATAAAGGAAAGGGGGCAACAGCCAGGCCAGTAAGGGAATATTGTGCAGGAGGCATCATGAACTGGAAGGAAGTCGGGGTGGTGGGGTGGATCAGTGCGTAGTCCCACCTCGAATAGCTGACAGCGTGAGTCCAAACAGAAGCACCGTGGCACATAATGAATATTTCATATTCAGATTGGTACCCACTCTATCTGCAAATGAATTTCACACATGAGCTTAAACATCCACAGTATACAGTCCAACCACACCATTAGGATGATGCTGTTTTCATTTTTAAGAGAAATGTTCTTTCACTCACTCTCCGCCACAGAACTGCAACAATAAGTGTACCTCTACCTCCGTCATCATGGGCCCCAAAGGCTATGCCATGAAAGGACTGGAAAAAAGCAAAGAACCCAGCTATTGCCCAATGAGTTCTTTAATACCACTAGTTTCAAAAAATGAATCTACTTTATCCAAAATAATGCTATCACTGTTTTTTACTTGACACTGTTCTAATGTAAAGTTATATCATTTCATATATGTTTATTCACAGTGTTAGAATACCACTAAACTAATTTCCATTAGAGTAATAGCTGTTAGGACAGTCTTCTAAACTATTTCTCTCTTTTTTATTCTATTCCCCATGTATTTTAGGCCATATGACAAAATAAACATTTCATAACCTTTTTCAGCTAATTTTTTTCTACTAATGCCATTGAAACCAGTGGGAGGTCTCTATTTTCCACACTGCAGTTCCACATCTCAAATTATTTCTGATATAGATAAGCTGTCCCTTAGTGAGCTATGAAAGACAAAATCTTAACCTCTTTAAGTCCATTTCATTTGACAGCATGCACATATTTACATGAAATAAAAAGCAAATATTTGTTCTTTTCATACAAGCTGTCAACACGAACTTGGGCTGTTTAGAAACCTGTTCAGACAAACAGAATTGGCATTGGCTTCGTGACATGAGACAAAAGATCAACGACAGGTGAAAATCAGGGATTATTTAAGAGGAAATACAGAGTAGACATGCATTTTTGGAACCCACGGTGTCATGTGATTCCATAACTTACATAGTACATTCACAATTAAAACTTTATTGTTTATTCATTGATTATTTCTTTAAGAAACCATGGGCTTCATCTTAGTTCCTTGCTTACCGGAGTACTGACTTTCAGTCCATGGCAAGGATAGGTATAAAAAATGTTTGTTACCAGTTAAAGTTGATTTTCACCTCTTTTCCCCAGGGAACTTTCTAATAGCTGATAAGGACATATTTTGGAATCAGGCAAACTGAGCAAACTGATGTCACCATCACCTGATCAGCGCCACTGTGCCTCCACCTCCAGTTGCCCAACAAACTCACGCTTCCGCTTTAAGAAGCTGGTGGTTCCCGGGAGCGCAGAAGCAGTGATGTCTGCAGGGTCAAACTTACTTTCCTCCTGCCTCTAGGACTGGCACTGTCACGGCTCCCCTGGGGAACACCTCACTCCTGGGGGCAAATTTCACAGGCCGGGACCCACTGTGTTCTGAAGCACAAGGACTTAACTTGTTCGGCCTCCTGTGGACAGCGCCCCATCTGCTGAACACACATTTTAATAAGTAAACTCAATTTCCAGGCAAATACCTATTGGCATTAACGAGAAAATAGCATCTCTACAAGATTCTCTGAAAAGAAATCCTGTCGGTGCCACTCATTCCACCTTCAAAGACAAGTCCCTGTAATTACTTTCTCCTCTTCATTTCCTTGTCTGGATGAAGCAACGAGATCAAGAGAACCTATCCATTTTCCCCAGATACCTTCCAAAATGTGCGCCGGCTTTTCGGGCTGGGATCAGAAATTTCATTATCTGTATTTGTATTAGTAATTCACTGCACAAAGAGGACAGGGAGCAGAGGAGGAGAGCAAGCTTGGAAGCAAACATCAGACAGACAATTGTATATATGCAAATGCTTGCAAATTTCTGCCAGCATCTCGCTATCTATAACCGAGCAACACGGAAGCCTATTCATCCCTTGGCTTCTTTGCTGCCAAAGATGGTTGTGGTTTTGAAGGAAAATATTCAGAAAGTGTTGAACTTTCAGCTACCGAGACTAAATCGAATTCAAAGCCTACTACATAAAAGACGATGCATAAATATAATCAGTGACTTTTCTAGAATGACATGAGATATGCAACCTCCTGGCTGCAGAAGGTGAAGAAGATGCCTTGGGAGGGGGCAGGGAAAGAGATGGGTACAAGCAGCTCTCCACCCCAGTTGTCAGAGGATTGAAATGAGGCCTCTTGGCTTTGGGGCATTCGTTCTGTGTGGAGGGGGTTGGGGGGATGGGGGGGGAGTATCTACATAAATAACTGGGCAGGAAGGGGCATGGAAACCGGAAACAGACATGAGAAAGAAAATACCCCAAATTCAAATTCACAAATACAAAGTGCTCGCTTTCAAGTGCATATACATAGAGTTTGAAAATAGCAAGCAGCAAGAATCATTGTGTATTTTGTTTTGTCTTGAAATCAATATTTCCCAAGTAATAATGCTTAGGGAAATTTTCATGACACTCTTTATTTGTGTATATTTACTCTCTATAGCTATTCTACTCCCTGAAAATCAGTACTTACGGTAATAATTCACCCATATATACACCTTCTCATGCAGTAATTCAGTTTCTCCTAAAAAATATGCTTTGATGTAGAGTCAGTATTATATCCATTTTACAGGTAAAGAAACCAAGGCTCAGATGTTCAGAGTTACCCATATTTACATCATAATAACTAGTGGGACTGAAATTTCAACTCTCGTAATCGACTGATTCCCAGGCGCTGCTACATCATGCTGCTGAACGACAGTACCAAAGAGAACTCACTCCACGGGCAACGGTCTTGACCATTTTTGACCTCCCATCAGCATTTGACGTGGCTCACTGCTGCCTTCTTGAAGCCCTCGGCTTTTTTTATCCTTGGAGATTGCTCTTCATTGATTTGCCTTCTGCTTCTTAAACATCCTCAGTTTCCTTCAGGACCTCCTCTTCTCTGGTCTTCTGTCCAGCCCACTCTGTCATTTATCATTGCCATCAGTGAGCCACCTCAGCCACTTCTAGTCCTTCATTTATTCATTCAACAAATATCGCTTGAGCACCTTCTATGTACCAGCCAGTGCCCAGGTACACTGTATCCCACATGAAGAATAACGATCATGGGGGTGCAAAAAGACAGGTGAAAACATATAGGTAAATAAAATAAAACAAATATAGATGGTGCCCTAGCTGGTGTGGCTCAGTGGATTGAGCCCCAACATGTGAAACAAAAGTTTGCTGGTTCAATTCCCAGTCAGGGCACATGCCTGGGTTGCGGGCGAGGTCCCCAATTAGGGGTGAGAGGCAAGCGATCAGTGTATATCTCGCACGTTGCTGTTTCTCTCTTTCTCTTTCTCTCTCTTGAAAAGTAAATAGAAAAAAATTTTTTTTAACTTTGAAAAAATATATAGATGGTAAGTGCTATAGAGACTATAAGGCAGGGGTAGGGAGGGAGGGGGTAAGGGAGTTGAGAAGATACTACAATTTTGAATCCAGAAAAGCCTCACTGATATGACATTTGTGCAAAGATGTCTGTTGTCAATTTACCTCTCAGAGGATTTCCAAGTTTGTATCTTTGGCTTTTCTCCAGGTTCCAACTCCCCACATTGACAGCTCTAAGCATGTCACTTCTTCCTGCATCCACACCACAAAGTTGTCATTGCCACATGAACTCATGTCCCCCTCCACTTCCTCCTGCGCCTCCCCATGGGCTCTCTGCTCCGGTTAATGCATTGCCTCCCTTTCCGTCACAAATGTGCACACTGTCAGTGAACATATAAGGAGCACCTTCTAACCAAATGCGCTGTTCTAGGAGTTAAGAAAATACAGTAGTCTTAAGAGCCATTTTCTCCTCCAAAGCTGTGTCTAGGGAAATTATTAAGGATTTAGAAACAGACCTGTGTTCCATTCGAACTCTTCCACTAACTAGCAATGGGCTCATCTTTACAACGGGGGATAATGTTACCTGTCTCATATTAATGTTATAGGGATTAGCCCTGGCTGGTGTGGCTCAGTGAATTGAGTGCCGGCCTGCAACCAAAAGGTTGCTGGTTCAATTCGCATCAGGGCACATGCCCCGGTTGCAGGCCAGGTCCCCCATTGGGGGCAACTGAGAGGCAACCAATGTATCTCTTACACATTGATGTTTCTCGCCCTTTCTCCCACTCTCCCCTTCTCTCTAAAAATAAATATACAAAATCTTTTAAATTTTTTAATTAAAAAAAATTTTTAATGCTGTAAGGATTAAATACAACTGCCAGTAAAGTGAGCCAGTGAGTGAATAAATTGATAAATAAGTAAATGATGTGTTTCCTGCAATGCTTGGCATGGGACATTCTAGCAGATTAAAGGATGTCAGAGAGGCCCACTCTCCTATCTCTCATTCTCAGGCAGGTACTCTCCTGCCTTGATTTCTAACCCAGTCACCCCAGCGATAAAAAGTTTCCTTTCTCAACAGCTGCACAGAAGTCATTGGTTCGGATAAAGTCATGCACCCACTCCTGAACCAATCACGTGGGCCAGGAAAATACCATTGGTCTCATGGGCTAGGTTTGGGTTCTAGCCCCCTCTGGGCATGAAGATTGAATCGGCTCCACTGAGGACTGAGAGTGAAGAGGGCTGGCGCCTGAGGAAGATCAAGAGATTTGCAAGAAGAGAATGGACAGCGGGCAGGAAAAGCCATGAATGTCTCCTGCCGTCAACTAGGGCACCTAATTCATTCTGTCTTGTATTCTGGTTAGCTGTTTTCATGTGTTTCCGCCCTTGGTGTGAGAACCCCAGAGGAAAAGGACTGTATATTTGTTATCACTGTATCCCCTAGAGAATCCAGGACAACCCTCTGAAGACAGTGCACACTCAATAAATGTTTCTGGACAAAAATTAATTCTTCAATGAACTAGTTTAAACTAGTACTTCTTCCACCCATTTTAACTTCTGTGGTGTCTTGTTCTCTTTTTGTTACATGAAAATACGCAAACTCTCAAACACACACCTTTTAACACCTTATAAGACAGGATTCCAAAACAAAAGCAGATCAACTATCTTCGTAATTTACACATATATTAACTCTCCTCTAAAACCATTCTCTCAGCTAATTTTACACAATTCAGTGTTGGCCTTCTGAGCACTTCATTCCGCTGTTTTGTTTCTGTTCAGCAAACGTTGCATTTGCTGAAAATGCAAGTGCACAGGGCTCACCGTCGCCTGTCACAAGGCATCTCTACGCAGCTGTTGTCACTGGATTTTACCGCAGCATAGAAACATCTCCAGTCTTCCCCTGAGTGATTTAAGTTCTATCTCTATGGCCTTTCTCAAGGACGACCCCCAAATTCTATCATCTCAAATGCGGACTCTCTCCTCCCTTCTGAACACACAGCCGTTCAGCTGGAGATGTTGCTCGGCCTTGCTTGTAGCTAGATGGCCATGGGACTTAAGTTCCTACCAAGTGATGTGGCCATGTGTACAACTTCCAGATCATGTTCCTAAAGAGGTCTGAAATTGGGCTTAAAATAAGGAGGGCCTTAATAGGGGATCTAAATGATACATTTTTGACCAGATGAAGATAACTTTAAGCTGAGTGACGGGCACGAGGGTATGTATTATAATAGTACATTATCTCTACATTTGCGTGTGTGAGAGATTTTCTGTTGAAAAATAAATTAAATGGCGCTCACTCAAGGTGGGTTCCCGCCTTTCTTCTTCCTGGCTGGAAATACAAATGCCTGGAGCAATCTGAGGAGCACATGTTGAGGACGGCAGAGACACTCCACCAGCCTGGGTCCCTGAGTGACATCCTGGAGCAGGGCTTGTCCACCTGCCTTTGAGAGGTCCCATTGCATTTTGGGGTCTCTTTGGCATAGTTAGTGTTCTTCATGTAACCCCAGCTTATTTACTTACGAACTGTCTCCTTTGCTCTAATAGACAGTATCATCTCATTTGCCTCCATCAGTCCTTTATTTTTTTCTGTGCTGGTGTTAAAACTCAATAAACGTTTATTATGGTTACATTTTGTGTTCCTATAGAGGTCAAGCTGAACCACAGGCTACACAAATACCTATACTGCACTAAGACAACCTTAAATTAAATTGCTCAAATCACAGCTCACTGTCAAAATCCTTACAAAAACGTAACTTTTGAGTTTGGAGGATTACTATTTAATACAGTGATGGACAAACTTGATGCAGAAAAAAACCATAAGAATGTTTGAGGGGGTTAAAATTAGACTCTTCTAGTGTTTTTTAGGAGATTTTAGTAAAGCTTTAAATTACTCTTTAAATAGTTTCTTAAAGTCAGACTGGGCTTCACCTTGACCATAGTAGCATACATTTGAAGAGATCACTAATCTGTCTGCATAATCAAATACTTCAACTTAATCGTCCTCTGCTATGTTACACACTGTACTAGGCACAGTGTCTTATCAGAAACAATTTGACCAAAAGAAGTATTGCATCAAAATATTTCATGGGCCCTGGCTGGTGTGGCTCAGTGGATTGAGTGCCAGCCTGTGAACCAAAGGGTCACCGGTTCAATTCCCAGTCAGGGCACATGCCTGGGTTGCAGGCCAGGTCCCCAGTTGGGGGTGCGCGAGAGGTAACCACACATTTATGTTTCTCTCCCTCTCTTTCTCCCTCCTTTCCCCTCTCTCTAAATAAATAAATTAATTAATTAATTAAAAAAATTCATTGGATGGCCTCTTCAATCAATGAAAAGCATACTCTCCAGCCAAGATTTCTGACTGCTGTGCAGACCTCATGAATGGACCATTACATTACCATTTCAAGGTCTACTGCCAAAAGACATGGGAGATGAGGCACTGAAACAGAGCACTCTTGTTCACCCTCAGGACAACAGAAGTTTCCAAGTTCAAGGAGACATACATCCCTGAACTACCTACAACCATTCTCTAAGCTCTTCTGCTACTTGTGCCAGCTGCACCACAAGGTAGGAACTTCGAGAAGAGTCTGCAGGCCTTTGGTCTCCCTTATGATGGTAATTCATCATGGACTCTAGAATGTGCTCTGCACGCAACTGTGGGCTGGAGCGGGGAGGTGGGGGTCAGAGATGAAACGCAGTCCTCACCCTCCAGGGGCTACTGCCTGAAGAGAGGGACCGACGGGTGACCCATCATGCAGGGGAATGAGTGCTGCCAGAAGGCATGTGGGGACACAGGTGGGTCCTGCTACAGAAACATTGAAAGGGCACCTGACTTGTGGTGGGTGTGGTCAGTGGCATCAGCTCAGAGGAGACCCTTCATCATCCTGAATAGCTAATTGGAATCAGTCAAACAAGAAGGCATTGCAATGGGAAAGGAAAAGCCGCATCCATGCAGAGGGAGCATGCAGTGATTTCCTTATCACCTCACACCTGCCCTCAAGGGGTCAGTGAAGAAACAAACTCCAAAAGCCAGAGTGGCACAGTCCAGGCCACGCACCTTGTAAGCAATGAAACAGGGTTAAACTTGGGGCCTTACTTCCCGCCTCTTTACAGAACCTGGTCCCTGGAGGAAAATCCTTCTCTCTTAGTGAGATCCACACTTTGCTTGAACCCTGGCCTCGAGAATACCTAAGGTGAATGAATGCAAATGTCCCTTAATCATTCTGGGGAGGAACACAAAGTGTTATAGATTCAAAAGATCATAGTATTTTAGATTCTCTTCTTCGAATCAGTTTAAGAAAACTGCATACACTACCACCACCACCCCCCCACACACACACTTAAGGACTCAGTCTATATTAACATATAAAAGGCACTGAGAAGTCCTGCAGAAAATTGATGTTAAACTTCATTTAACCCAACGTATCTGAAATGTTATTGACCATGGTAGCCTCTGATCTCCACCCCCCTTTTTTTTAGAAACACTTATTAACACCTCCAAAAACATTCTATATTCAAGCTTCTTACTATATTGATGAGGAAACTGTAGTCCAGAGAGGGTGGGCGCCACCTTTGGGTTTGTATTAGCCACAGAGCCAGAACCAATGCACTAGACTTCCTTCCAGTCAACACTGTCTCCAGGAAATACCACTTCAATATGTCCATTCTATAACTCTGATATGTAAACAGAACACACAGCACATGACTTAATAACCTTGTAATTGACAACTTAGAAATTACCCTTTTAAAAAATACAAAGGAATCCCTAGGTGAGAGTTGAGATCGTGTATACGAATTTGAAGTGTGTTTATATACACTATTAATCACCCATGTCGTGGTTTATACTAGTTATCCAAGTCTTGCTAATATCAATTGTTTATCTTCACAGCCTTCCCACTAAAATAATAATACCAATAACAACTACTGGCCCTCTTTTTACTCTTGATGTGAAGGATAACATTAATATAGCGATGCAATTTCTAGTGTTTATCTTCATGCATTTATTTAAATGGAACCAAAGCTGAAGAAATCACTTGTTAACCAGATAATCACAAAACAAATCTCTATACCAATGCCTTCATTGCTAGATCAAATCCCATTATTGCTAAAAAATAAAAATAAAACTTCTTTGGTTCGAATCAAGACAACACAAAAAGAGGGATGGGTGGAAATTTCCAATCCTTTCCCATCCTGGAGAATTGGAAATCTTTTTTGTTCTTGCTAAGATTTCTATTGTAACAATATTTGTTATGTTAAAATGTAACTCATGCTTGATTAAAAATGTTTTAAGGTGATGTACAAAGTAAAAAAACATATTTCAAAAGTGGTCCGTCCCCAACTTTGAAGAGTACTTATGAGAAACAACATATTAGGAAAGGTCAGTTGGGCTTTCTGTCTGAAAAGTTAAATGTTCAGTGCCTGTATTCTGCATTTGTTACCAAAGCCTTCTTTATCAGCAGGAGAAGGCAAATGATACCCTTCGAGTGTTTTAAACATGCAACTTCGCTTATCTGCCTGTGTTAATGATCCTTATGGCAGTTGTTATATTAACTTTATCACATGGCTCAGTAATAGGAAGAACCTATTGCGAAAGGAAGAAAAAAAGCATTTAGTTTCATCTTGGGACCTTTTTTCAACATAGCAATTTTCTGATTGTTAAGTGGCGGTCAGGATGGGGGTAAATAAAAGTTAGATTTTGACTAGGTTTTCTTAAAATCTCAAGGATGAAACTAGACATTTCCCAGTGGATGATTCATTAAACATCAGATACTGCAAAGAGGATACAGATTAGATTATTGATGAAATGCTCATTATGTGAGTTCTAGAATTCGTGGGGTCCACAGAGGAGCTGTGATCAGGAGACAGTAAGTGGCTCCTGAGAAAGCCAGTCCACCTTCAAGACCCTGAATTGCTCATTTGTGGCTCTGACATACAAGAAATGGCATTTGCCCCTCATAAGAGTTCTATTTCCTTCTTCATACAGTCTCTGTGTTCACACAGAGGAAATTCAAAGGCTCTGTCTTTTAATCCCTTTTAACTTTGACAACAATACCAAACCTGACTCTGAGACCCTTACCTTCTCATTCTCTCAAAGTGTTTGAGAAACCACCTAACTTTATGACTGAAATTAATACTTTCATGCAACTGCAAACGCTTGAGCTCGATACACATACTAGCAGAGTGAGCACAAGCCCCTTCTGCTCCTTCGGCCAGGTAAGATGCTTTTTCCTTTTTTTTTTTTTTTTTTCTTTTTCTTTTCTTTTTTTCATGATGCCTTTAATGCAGAGCAGGGCTACTGATTACAAAGAGGCAGTTTGACTCCAGCAATAGGTCTTCTTCACTAATCCTCACTGTCATGGAAATTCCAGCCGCTACAAGAATAAGAGGCTCAATCCATATTTGCCAGCTCTAATATGAAATCTGTCAGAGCCCAAATTAATGAGTTCCAAATTCCTTACATCACGATAACAGGTTAAGACTGGTCAATTAATTACATAAATCCTTCCCGATTCATTGTGCGTTTGCAGCCCAGATTGTGTCTTACATTACTCCGTGACACAAGGCCTTTTGGCTCCTGTTGTTCCGCCGAAAGGCCCCATTTAAGTGGAGGCTGCCTGCCACGGCAAAATGTTAAATGTCACACGTTAAATTTGCACTTTTCCGTAATTGCTTTTGTTAAAAAAAAAAAAATTAAATTAAAGCACAGGGCTCCCAGTACACCACTATGCAAAGGGCTGAAATTGTACTGAATGGATCCCGGCGCAGGCAAGGCCCTGCCTTTTACCTCTAAGAGTTCACACAGACCCCTCTGTACCTGGTGCCCAGGAAGCAGCAGAACCCAGAACGTGTGTGCTTGTGAAAATAAACCGAGTTTCCCTTTAGCAGCAAAAATATTCAGAAGATTCTTTTCTTTACAAAAGGATTAAAGTGGGATCTATTTTACATCGCCTGCTTCCCTTTTGTTTACCAGTATAAGTATTAGATATTTAAGACATTGTTGCTCTAATCACATTTTCAGGAATATACATTGTTCAAATGTATGTGTGTTATACCTGCACAGGCCTTCCAAAAGGATGCTGCTAACGGTTTTGCTATTTGAATGTATTAAGTGGTACATACCTACCCAGGAAGACTTGAGGATTAAGAGCTCAAAGGACTTCAATAATCACCCAGGACAAACCTTTTCCTTTCTGAAACATCACAATGCGCCTGGAATCACAGCTAGTGAGAATTACTGTGACCTAGAACTACAGACTCCCCATTCCTAGAGCAATCTCTCCTCACCCCAGTACATCTCCTGTAGAGTGGCCTTTTTATGTGCTTGGGTGCTCTGTATGGAATGGAACCAGTTCCGCTGTGTTTCCTTCGTCATCTCATCGCAGGCTGGGGCTTCTGCGAATACACGAGCCAGCAGATGATGCTCCAAAGCACAGACTGAAATCTCTGTATGGCGTAGGTCCTTCGCTCTTGGGAGCCTACCCCACCACACCACGCAGACGCTAGCCAGACCCCAGGCGGCCCGTTCTCTGCAGAGCTAGCCAGGCAGCGCCCTCCTCTGTCCTCCGGCAGCCTTGCACCCTCTGTCTCCGACCGCGCGCTCGCGATCACGCACGCGCGCTCCTGCTATCCAGGGCACAGAAAGCTCGTCTCCGGGCCCCCAGCCTAATGGGGTGGAGGACTTGTCTCTCCCTGCACGCCCCCACCACACGCACGCCCACGCACACGCACACACATTAAACCCTGACCCAGGGCTGTTTCTAGACCGGGAGGCACGAAGTTCTTCCTAGCGAGGCAGCCCTGCCACCAGACGCGACAACGCCCGCCCTTTCCAGACGGGAGGGAGCAGGTTAAAGCGATGGCAGGTCCGCCCTGCAGGTTTTAGGGTCCTGGGGAGACTATAGAGGACAGAGGTTAACTAATGTGTGCACTGCGTGCGCTTATCAAACATTTGGGATGCGTGGGATTCGCCCAGCCCCGCCGCCACTCCAGGGCACTCGCGAGGACCCTCCAGGCCTGTTACACCCAGGCCCAGGCAGCGGGCCGGTTGAAGCGCTGTGCAGGCCTCTGCAGAACAAAGACTCGTGCCCGGCCCTGTGTTGGGAAAAGCCGCCGCCACCTCCCTGCGGCTCCCGCTCGGCAGACCCTGACCACGCTGTCCTGGAAACCCACCAGGGCGGCGGGGTCCGCCTCCAGGAGCGCTCACAAACCCAGCCAGGGCCCTGGAAACGATGAGCCGGCAGCCCGGAGGGTCATCGGTATTCCACGCTCCCTCCCACACCAAACCCACCAGCCCCTGGTCCCTCTATATTATTTTTTATGATTTTCAAGCAGCCAGAGTTGTCATCTTAATGCTGGAAAGGGGATCTCGCGGGCCCACGTTTGAAGCAGGTGGGGCCGGGGAGAGGGCGCTGCAGGCTGTGCAGTAAATCGCTGCCTTTTTGCGGTTGTTGTTCCCACTCACCACCCGCGGCCCCCCTCCACCCGGGTTTTTTCCTTTCTTTCTTTCTTGCTGCAGCGCAGTTGCTATGGGTTACCAGGGCGGTTGCCATGGGTTACCGGACCGAGGCCGACTGGCTTGCTACCTGCCACCCAGTCGCCGCGGCGCTGCGGTCTGCAGAGCGGCCAGGGCGGGAGGAGGCAGGAGCGCGCGTGTGCGGAACGAGGCGCGGGGAGTGTGCGCGAGCGGCGGAGGCGCCGCAGCCAACAGGCGGCCGAGCGGGCAGCCGCAGGAGTTGCCACCGCCAGTGGGGTGGGGGGCAAAGCTATAAGAAGGCCTAGAGGTAAGAAACTAGCAAAAACACAACCTCAAGTTATGCCCGTGCTGTGCCTCTAGCAGCAAAGACAAGCGGTGTGGGGTTTTGGATGAATCTACACTTCTCGTCGGGGGAGAAAGGGTATTTTCCTCTTTAGCATAAGTGATTTGCATAGTGTCTTTAGACCAGAGTTTAAATTCAGCAGAAAATTGTAGCTTTTTTTCCCCTCTTTTCCTCTCTATATTTTGAAAAGAAGTCTTCGGGATTTTAGAGAAAAAGAGAAGAGTCATTACCAGAGTTTTTACAGCTAAAATAAATTAGTGTCCAATGCACTGTTCATAACAATGATCTAGAAAAGTTTCCAGCAAGAGTGAAGAGCAATTGTGTCTGACTTAAACAGACAATGGTGTCTCGTTTGGGAGATGCATAAGGCAAAGAATAGAGCCAAAATCCTTTGTAAATATTTCCATTTTTAAAGAATTGTTGATTATTTACATCCTTCTAAAATTTTTGGACTCCACTCTATTAAAATGCGTTAATTTATTATGACCTTTATTAGCAAAGAAAATTGGGTCTATGCTTTGAATGTCAAATTGCAATAACTACTTTCAGACAGCATTTTGTCTCTGAAAATGTGTTTATATATAATAAAGTAACAAAAGGTCTGTATCCCAAACAAAAGCAGAAAACTGTATTGAAATTGTTTCTTCCATTGAAAAGATTCTGCATTGTATTCATAGGATACCACCTTAGTGATTTAAATGTTGAGAGGAAAATGATTTAGAAACAGAATTAGCTTTTGTTTTGTTATTTTTGTCTTAGAATATTAGAGGCCTTTTGTGAAAGGGGATGCTCCTTTACAGCTGAAATACAGAAAACCTTATTTGTACCACAGTAGCTCAATAATGATGAATCTTTAAGGCAATGAAATACATATATATATATATTGAGTTCATAACAACATTCCATTTAGTGTTGGATATAATGGTAATTGTGGCTTGGCTAAATGAATTTGTTTAAATCCATAATGGCCATAAAAGAGGTTTTAAGGTTTTTGCATATTATTTGTTTGTATTTAATTATTCAAGAAAACATGAACTGGGTTTGAAAAGCTCCTGCATGATATTTAATATCTTT
Source organism: Furipterus horrens (assembly GCF_987537825.1). Taxonomy (NCBI): domain Eukaryota; kingdom Metazoa; phylum Chordata; class Mammalia; order Chiroptera; family Furipteridae; genus Furipterus; species Furipterus horrens. The sequence continues at coordinate 12,785,290 of NW_028327179.1, forward strand.
AGGGTCATAACTGCTTAAAGGTAAACATTTCTGTTTTTCCTTAGTAATTTTTAAAACTTGAAATTTCAACTAAAATTTAAATCACTTTCTTCCAAGTGAGACTTTAAAAAGAAGCCCTACGTAACAGGTTGTTGACTTTCATTGTTGACACCTTTGGGTTATATATAAAACCATTTCTCAAACAAAACACATAAACCTGCTTTATAGGTGAATAGTTTACACCTTCAGAATTTTTAGCCAGGGAAATACAGCTTTGATACACATAAATCATAAAACACCCAGGATTAGACTTCTTTAAATTTAAGTTACGTTAAAAATAGTTTTAAATAAATATCTATTCTATTTAGTTTAGTTACTTAAGTAATTATTTTCTCTTCCTAAAGAAAGCTTTATAAAAATACACCAAAGAAAAATAAGAGACCTGGACAAAGCCAGAAAGCCATTGGGGGCTGAAGTTGATCTAAATATCTCAGCTGCTGGATATCAATTTTAATAGTGCTTAGATATCAAAACAACCAAACCAAGGCTCGAAGCCTCAAATGTGTACAACCAGAGTTAACGTTATCCAGCTTCTTCATTAAAAATTACCGATCATTCAAAAACCCGCCAAATTTAGGTCTAAGTCAGGAGAAATACAGTATTATAGAAAATAAGTTATCCAACAAACTAAAGTTGATTTTTTTTTCATGTTTAATGTGAAAATGGTGAACTCATGAGGTTTATATACCACAGTATTAGGCATTACTTAATTTCCATTTTGATGGCTGTTACATCATCTAAAAATAATATGACAATTGATGGCATATATTACATGCTTCTCAAAACTTGCTGACAAACAAATAACATGAATTCAAATACATATCGCTGAAGAGCTGGGAATCACTCATAAATGACGGGATAGTAAACTTTACATGTTGACAAGATAAAAAGAAATTGCTAAACCTCTTTTTTTCTAAATTAAAATGAGTCTTAGATGATAAAGTAACAAGATCTAATACATTAAATCATAATATTTACAAAACTTCAGTAATGTTTTAGACCAGACAAAAAAACAAAAAGGAGAAATTATGGAAATCATTCTTATTCTAATTTAATTTTTTTTCTATTTCTTCTTAGTTACAAGAATTTCAAAGACCTTTTAATGATACAATAACTTTTAAACTAGTTTAAAGTGAGGTAAGGTAACATTTAATTATAGCAACAAGTTATCCCAGTTATGTAAAAATATCTTCCTGTTAGTTTCAGAGATATTTTGCATGGTTCATCAGGGAAGAAGCTTGGATAATTATGTCAAGAAAATGCCGCCTCATCTGAAATTTGAAGTTCAGTGTAGTTTAAGTCATTTTCTCTTTGGGCCACAAAAATAAATTTTTTTAATTAAATTATACTGATCTCTGGCAGATACCTATAAAGAAAGGGCTTTTAAAAAATGAATAATTAACTTTGAAATTAAGAAGTTGATCTCCTTTTCTAAATTATAGTAATACTTATTGGTAAAATTAAATTTATTAATTTGTATAAGATCCTACTTCTAACTTAATGATAAGTAACCACCTCTGACAAAGTTATCTAGTGATAAGAAAGTGCACATTTAGTCAGAAAATAAATCATTAACCTGTAATTCTAATTACACAGTGATAATGAAAACAAATTATTTGTTTCCAGAAACCATGTGTTAAAGCTGATTTTGTACAATGAAACTGTATTTCTGAATCTGTACACTGAAAATATAAGCAAAATTACTAGCACTATTTCTGTTTTGTCTAAGATGTAAACATTATTTTAACATGTTTTTATTCATAAGATACCGTTCCCATCTAAGTGTGAAATAGAATACTGGAAAGGTTAAATGCTCTTAAAATACTTCAGTCAAACTCCCAAAAGCGAAGTGTTTTCCCAGTGCAGCGAGGTACCCACAAAAGATCGGCCACATGTCTGACGGAGGCAGCTGACCCAGGCTGTGAGTCTTCCTGGTGTGTGTCCAGTAACACTGCCCCATGGATACAAGAAGGAATCCTCTACCTGGATTGTAAATGTTAGCTATTCCCCTATCTTTTCAAATTCAACAAAACCAACGAGGTTTTTGTTTGTTTGTTTGTTTGTTTGTTTGAACACATAAATCCTTTCATTTGAGGGCAGGACCTTGTTTTACCAATAATGGTTGCCTACAAAAGAGTGTTGCAATCACAGGCTTTTAGCTTTTTCCAGAAGCTTAGCCAAAATAAGACAACATAAAAACAGCACTAATAACCCAACGTCTTGAGGAATTTAAATACCTTATATCATGACAGTGAGCTTTAGGTAAGAATATATCATCAGCAAGCTTTCTTCTCTATGACTGGACATAATTTGCTGTTCCTAAGGTGGGCACATTAGAATTCTTTCTCAGGATTCCTGCGGAGCTGTGCTCATTTTACACCCACGTGAACCGCTGTCATCGCTACTGTGCCCAAACCCGGAGGACGAACTGGAAAAGAAGAGAGGGGGAAAATAATAAAAAGAGGAAATTGGTTTTCACAACACACTCAAAGCCTGAGTAACAGAGGAGAACTTTAATTATCTCCAGTCACAAAGAGAGACAGGAAATTTGGACTTTTAATTAGCCATTTGGAGTGCAGTTGGATATTTTTTTAGCTAGATAATTTAAACGCGAATAATTCAAGTCTGACTAAATGAAAGTCACATAATCAGAATGCAGATAATTGAATTTCTACTGCATTCATTAATTCAGTGTGGAGGTGTGTGTGAAGACTACTATGATGAGCTGTCACAACTCAATAAAATCTCAGTCAATTAATTTTTTCATTATCTTAGTATAACATCAACAAAAAAGTGAAGTGTGTGTAGCTATCCGTACACAGGCACATGTGTACTATGTGTCATACAAATACATATACATTACATCCAAATGCCAGGAAATACCTTTCTGAATCATAATCTACATCGTTTTCTTTTTTCCCTTCTTCATTTTCTTCAGGGAAGCGTCTGTACATCAAGGCAAACTTGTGAATTGCTTCCTCTACAGAGTATTTAGTCTGCCCAGAAACGCACGCCTCGATGTCTTCTGAATTCAGATGGCTTTGCAAAAAGAGGTGAAGGCTGCTGTCTGAAAGCAGAAGCGCGTTGTGTAGGACCCTATATAAGGGGGGAAAGGAGAAATAATCAGTGAACAGGGATGGACAACGATAGGGCAGGAGAGCGAGAGACATTAGAAATGTGCCAGTGAAGTCATTTCTCAGCTCCGGCAAACTGCTTCCATTATGGACGCTGCCTATTAGAGGGATGAAAGCATATGTTAACTTTTATTCAATTATTTGGAGATTTAGGTGAGTAAAAACATGAAGCTAATAGTTAAGAACATCTGTTAAAAAGAATAACTTCAAGGACATTGCTTCAATTTAACCATCTGTTATGGCCATGTGGATTAATTATGGAAATATTTTGCTTATGTAGTCATAGAAATTTATTCTACTTAAGAAAAAATTTACTGCCAGCCAGCATGTCAATTCTGTAATCTTTATGGGCTAAGCTGTCAGGAAACATCAAAACTTTTAACTACTAAAAAAAGTTCTATTAGAAAGTCATCTTTTTATTGGGGCAAAAAAGGACTTTACAGCTACGCTTGTACAAGTTTCCAAGGGCTAGGTTGAGAGATGGGGTTTTTTTTCTTTTTTCTTTTGAATATATAAGATTGACTAGAAAGTTCTCCAAAATCTTTGGTGGTACAAAGAGTGTACAGATTTCAACTAGTGCCTCAGAACTACAGAGAGGAGTAAAATCTACCCTGTAGCAAAATCTATACATGCTCAAATTCGTATTATCGGTGAATATGTTTTTTCTGACAAAATAGACCCTTATATTTAAACAAAAAATGTTTTTATCATTTAAGTATGATTATAATTTTGTCTCTATTAATAATGATATAGTGACAAGATACTAAAACCAGTTGTAGGATCCAAAACTAAAATACTAAAACCCAAGTATAATTTTGCCCAACATGGGATTTATCATATAGAGAGCTATGAAAAACAGGTTATGTCTTTAAGACTAAATGGGCCTTACTTTAAACTCCACATTTTTAAGCAAGTAACCAGGAAAGTACATCTCTTTTGGTCATTCATATTTAATTAACTTAAAATCCAAGGTCATTAGAATATTTCCCTTCCTTCAAAATGAAACAGTTTTATTTCTGCAAGAAGGCAAACATCTAAAAAAAGCACAGTATCCACACCAAAATCTAGCCATCCCCTTGGCTGCAATAGGCTTACAACTGTAGTTTAAGAAAATATTCTTTACCGCCTACAAAAAGAAAAAGTAAAACCTTGGGTTCTCCCAGAAGATGACCTTATATAATCACATGATAAAGAGTAATTTCCCAAATACAAGTAGTAAAGTAACAAATACCTCTTTCTCCTCTTCGAGATTTATTTTCTACATTTACAAATGTTTACCACTCTTGTTTTAAATACTTCACATCAAGAGGAGATTTATATGGCAATGACTCATTAATATTAACTTGCATTCACTGTGAAGTTTGAACAGTGTTTCCTGCCAGCAATGGTACAAGTAACTGTTCATAGGATCATACTTACTGCTTTGTTTCTGGTGGAATTGTGTTTTATTTTCTTTATAAAATAATGAATAATCTTTAAAATTGATTTTAGACGGTTCAAGGCATTACACCACAAAAGTAATGAGCACTAATGCCAATGATATTGGACACAAATTCATTTTAGCTTTATTTCATGTCTAAAGCAATTCTACTGAGCCTTTAACTGCTCACGCGCTGTTATTAACTTGCTAGTAACCTAACACATGGGTACAGCAAACAAAAGTGATCAGAGCCTAGGTTGATTGGGACCTCAAGGCTACTGTCTTTTTTCTGGAGCTATAATTCAATTTCCAATTTTACTGTACATTAGACTCATTTCCCAGAGTTTTCTTTTCTGCTTAATACTGCCATCTGGAGGACACACAGGTGAAAAGCAAGAGGGAGCACACGCAGCTCTCAGTTCGGAAGTGAGAGAACGCTGTGCCAGGGGACGGGCCCTCTGTCCACCCACACAGGTCACAAGTTCAAAAACAGGACATCTGCTACGCACACTTCTGGGTTTTTCAAATCTTTCAGTCTGGAGGGCTAAATTTATGCCACCGCGCTCCACAGGTATGAGTTTTAAATAAGCAAAAATAATTTTTAATGTATTTACGATTTTTATTTTTACTCAGATATTTTATTCTGAAATTAAGAACACAAGATGCTGAGAGTATTTTCCCACCTGCTTCGGTGAGCATAACCAGTTCATTTAAAGTCACGTCTGGTTTAATATATATCAGACAGCGTTGTGACTGCCATCACCATAATATTAAAGCTTATTTTTACCTTAGTCATATTTGCACCACATTTTCCGCAAACAAATCTAATAGCAGTAAATCAACTTCAAACTTAATATAAAGAGTACTTTGTAAAACAGTCAATAAAATGTCATCATTATAAACCTCCGTAAAAATAAATGTATACAATTTTCAAGCCTTTATAAAAAGGACAAAAAAGCCTCTAGAATTTTAAAGGAATTTGTGAAAAGCTATTTAAAACATGAGTCACAAGTTATTCTTTTTCCCATAACAGCTTTAAACTAAACAAAGCAAAACCTGTTTTCCCTTGAATTGGATAGAGTCGACAATCTGGTTTTCCTCCACATGATTTTATTAGGTGTATTATATGTTGGTTCAGTTGAGAACAATATATAGCTATGCAAAAACATTTTATCCTAACTAAGGATGCCCTGGGTCTGCTAGACCCAATATAATGACATACATACACATTTGTATCGCATGTGGAAGGCTAGCAGCCTGATGTAGGGAAAACAGTGAAATCAGCCTGTTTACCTCTTACCATGAGAAAAAATACAACCTGCAAATCTTCACTGAAGACGTTCATGAACTGTGCTGTGGTGCCCTCTACTGAGCACAAAGACATAAAAACTGGGGGGGCGGGGGGGACCTGCAGTGTTTCTATGGCATCCCTTTACAAAAACCTGTAATATTCCTTCAGTTTTGAAGAAATCCAAAAGCCTACATTGTAAGGTACATGTAGTTATATTAATGGGATGAATTCAGTAAAGGAGAGTTGGCTCCCATTCGTGATTATCAATCAAATATAAAAAATTAGTAGGCATGCCATTTCCACAGTTTAGACTCTATCAACAGAGTTTATAATTTTGGTCTATAACTTTCTTTTTCCAAGGCTACAAGAAGTAAGTTGCAATTTGTGATTAGACAGGGGAGAAAACCCAAAAGGGAGATTATAGCCAAGATTGAGGAAAAATTAATGTATTTGAAAATTTTCACAATCATACTGACCAAATTTCACTTGCATCTAAGAGTTCCACTAACTGTAAACTTGCTATTTCCTGGGATTAACATAATGCCTCCACCTTTCCTATAATTTCCTTGACTATAAAATTGAGATCATACCTAACTCCTAATATTATTGTAGGTACTGAGACAAAATGGTAAAAATCTATACTCATAGCAAGTGTTCAATAAATGGTATAATTTTTTTTTTTTTTTTTTGTCACCTAGCGAAAGAGACGACTTTCTAATTCCTCTATGAAGATTGGCCTGGATATGGACTTTGCAATTAAATATATATTATTTCACAAATGACCTTAAAATAGAAAAAAAATAAACTGTTATATACACAAAATCAGCAGCACTTTGGTTCCAAAGGGTTTGAACATATTAAGTGCCCTTGGTTCATAACTTCAAAACTTAAATAAAAAAACAGGTATTTTAAACACATGCTAAAAATCTATCACACAAGCATATTCCACGTTTAATGCTATGGTGTCTTCCCTTTCAAGTTCCTAAAGTCGTCTACAAACAAACAAGGTACAGGCTACTGATGGCAGCCTTACTTAAAAGGTAACCAATGGGACCTCAGAGGATGTCAAGCTGGGGACAGGACGCAGTGCCAAGATGGCCAAGTTATATGCTGTATCCAGTTTCCCAAAGTGGGCTTGGGCTGGGGAACACCTGGGGCACCAAAGACATGGAAGGTTGTCACTTCTACACACACCGGCCAAACAACAGCAGAGCTGTGCCTCAGAATCTGAGGACCACAGGAGGGTGGGGCAGGTCCAGAGGGGTCCCAGTATTGCGATCACTTAGGCCAGGCCTGAATCCAACTGTGCGGTGTTAGACTCCTTGCTTCCTTCAGGTTCAAACCACATAGGAGCAGCACCAGCGCGGAGACTATTATAGCTCACACCGCACAGCTGAACAGACACCTCACAAGAGAACTTGGTGTCTGTTCTATGATTTGACTTCTGGTTGCTAATCCAGATCCAATTTTAATGAATCTAGCCATCCCCTGATACACATTGAGTGCTTCCCCACTAGACTGGAAGCTACAAAAGAACAAGGATTTGTGTCTATTTTGTGCAGTCCGGCATCCCCAGTACCCAGCCTGGCCCCGAGTAGTCACCTAATAAACAGTTCTTTCTCCGATGCATCATCTGAATGACACGACCACCCAGGGAGGCCGGCAATGCATGGGTAACACTACCGCACTCCTTATAGCCAACCACGGCTCAAAGGAATTAAGCGACTTTCCCACGGTCATATAGCCAGAAGACAATCAAGAGCCAAGATTCATGAGAGACCTGGAGCCCAGCTCCTCTAGCTGCTGGCCCAAGCCACTTTTCACTGACGTCTGCGTCAAATTCAGTCAGCAAACAGCCAAACGACACATTATGCAGAAATGACTGAGTGCAAGCATAATCCACTGCCGTGGAAGGACACTCACTCAAGTCATTAATTTGGCAGGATCAGCTGTGACAAGAAAGGTCCTGTTCAAAACAATAAAGTGATTCCTGGTAAAAAAAAAAAAAAAAAAAAAAAAAAAAAAAAAAAAACCAACCACATGCCCTGCAATTAACTAGCAACATAAATATAGAGACACATGCTGTCCTTTGACCTCATTCAAGGAGGCCTCTCTACAGAAGACAAGGAGCTCCCTGGTGGGATTTGGCCGTCCCTGCCCAGGCCTCACGGGCAAGGGCCAGTCTGCAGCTTCCCCGAGCAGCATCTGGTGTGACAGGCCACTCTGCAAACTTGGACTGCAGGGACCACATCTTAAGGGAGAGGCCATCAGCCACCTGGGTCTCCAACAGACCACAATTAAAATCAGAGCTGTCCCCAAAGAGAAAGAAAAGAAATAACTTGACCAGATCTTTGTTCTGTCAAGCATGTGATACTCAAAAGAATCCCAATGTAATGTTCTCCCAGGACTTGGCTCAGTTACTCAGTCTTCTAGTCACATGTCATTTTTATTTCCCTGGCTTCTTATTCTTTTCTAGGCCTTCCTCAATTTATAATCGTGGGTGTTTCTGTATGTCTCCATGACCCCTTCAAAGGAAAGGCAGTCTATCAATCTAATAGAAATAAATACTAAAATACATGTGCATACTTAATAACCAAATCCTTTATGAATGAGCCACATGGAGAGAAGGCAGTATACAAGGGGGGACCCCCCAAATAACAGGAGTTATCTTCTGGAGAGCAGGCCCCTTATAGTACAGGCTTCCCCCACTGGATGAGTGTTCTAGGAACCCATGTGTATCAGTGTACCACTGGGTGTTGTTGTGAGAGGCTGCGTTTGGCTTCAGTGCATTTTTTTTTTTAAGATTCTTTCAATGCCTTTGCCCATTTCATGATGGCTGATTTACGAGTGCACCTGCCCACGTCCCAGTGAGTGTTCAGCAGTTTTTGACCAAAAATAATATAGCTTCCATGCCCCACCCTCTGTATTCACCCAATATTGCCCTGAGAGACTTTTTTTTGTTTACCTGGATATAAAAAGTCCTCAAAGGGAAACAGTTTGATGATGTGGAAGAGATGAAACAAAAAACAGCAGAAACACTAAAAGGTATTAAAATCCACAAGTTCAAAAACCATTCTGAGCAGTGGAAAAAACATCTTGATAGGTGTAGTGCATCAAATGGAGAATAGTTTGAAGGTGACTGAAGTTTAAACATGTAAGAATAAATACACTTCTTTTTATACATAACTTCTGGGGTTTTTTGGGGTCCCCCCCCCTCATTATTATATAAGGCTAGCTCTAAGGGACCATGTAGTGAACTTAAAAGGAGATTACTTTAAACTCTGAAGCTAGTAGAAAAAGAGAGTCCAGAGACTGGGCACTGACACTTAACCAGTAGTCATATGACTCAGCCTAATTTCTTACCTATAAAACAGGAAGTTAGAAAAATTAGCTCAATGCTATTTCATTTCTAAGTGCATCAAACAAATAATGGCCAATACTTAAGTACCACATACTATATGCCAGACTGCTATGAGTGCTTTACATTCATTAATTCATTTAATTCTCTCAACAATCTTATACAGTAAGTACTATTATTAACTCCATTTTACAGATGGAAAAACACAGGCAAAGAAGAGGTAAAGACTTGTCCAAGCTCCCAGCTTAAAAGTGGCAGAGCCAGGATTTGAACCCAGGCAGTCTGTACTCAGAGTCTGTGTGCAAACCAACGTGCTGTCCAGAGTGGGGGAAAGAGAAATTATAGTAGTGTAAATTTAAGGCACCTTAACTATAGTACCTCCCATCACCAAGTAATCCAGGGTTAATAACCCACTGAGACCATCAAACCCCAATAAATACTCCCTTATAAAGATTCCCTCCGAAGAGTAGAGTTAAACTATTCAGTTAGAGGAGCCCAGAGGGTATTAGCAGCCCACTGCAGAGCTGATTTTCATCTGTCAATCTTAACTGTTGTAAATAACAACAGTTTTTAAGAAGTGCCTTTTTAATAAGGTGCTTCCATCTCCTGGAGATTTTTAGTTTTGTCAGCTAAACTTCCAAGTAATTTGGCTCAGCTTTACAGCTTAAGGGACCACGTGTATTTATTATCTGACCCAATTAGCTCATTGTTCTCTTTCTGGAAGATTTGTTCCCGAATATGCACCATCAGATGTGAGCCACAAGATGGAGCTCTAATACAGGAAATGAATGGCTGAGCTTGGCCCTGGAGCAGATCATTAGCTCGGAAAGGGTACTGTTCTCCCCGCCTGATCACTGCACACTCGACTCTTGCAAAGCACTTTCCTCGCATTTCCCGTGTGTCCACACGAGTTTCTGCACACTTACTTTCTGAGGAAATCTTCCAAACCCTGACGTCGTTGGTCCACATGCTGGCGATTGTTCATGTTGAAAAATAGGTTTTTAGATGGAAGTTCTGGCAGTTGCCTTATGAGAAAGGAAAAATATAATCATCAAATAAGGCGGTTTAGTTACAGAAATCTCTCAAAGTGAAAGCAAAGTATGCATGATAATTATTGCCCAGTGATTATATATATTACATATATAGTTATATAGTAAGGATGAGAGTATTAACTTAAAGAAAACCACTTTTTTTAAGGACTTTCATGGTCAATACCCATAAAAGTTGGTGAGAGTCAAGTGATAAATCTTGAATTCAGATCCTGTAGCCACAAATCTAACTAAAGGTATAATTACAATCCAGAATGCCTACAAAATCCTTCATAATTTATTGCCTATCAGTCATGCATGTCAAATTTCTAAATATTGAATATAATAATAAAGTCTCCTCGATGTACTGTTTAAGTCACTTACACCAGCAAAGCATTACTTTGAAGTCTCTGCCTCAGCCACACAAATTCTCTGTATCTTCTTCGTACACAAGATGTTTTCATTGTAAAACACATGCTATTGGTCTGTTCAGAAAAAAAGAAAAATATAAGCCTCACTTGAGGAAAATATCCTTTTTTCTACTTCTATATCTCACTATATGCCCCCCAAAATTTGTTTAAACTGGATTTTTGAAATCGAAAATACATTCGCATTTAAACCATAAATGAGCAGCATTGACCCCAGGCAAGCCATACATTCCCTGAGGCCCGAAGTAGCCTCCTGATCATCTGCCAGCACTGCTTTCAGAGACCAATCATAAAAATTAAATCCTGAAGCATAAATGGCCCATAAAAACTCAGGGTCATCCGCTGCATTTTAACTCCCTCCATTGGTCCGTGTCACTGGAGAAGCCTTGGGGACTAGAGATGCTTTCTCCCGGCCCCTGACATGGCAGCACAGAAGCCGTCATGTCCCTGATACGGCCACCACTACAGATCACACAAATCACCAGGAGTCCTGACATCACTTTTAAACAAGAGAACGGCATTCCCCTTCACAACTACACGTGCGAGGGAACGTGACCTGAGTTAGAAAGGGGTGTGACACACAGGGACAAACATCCGCACAAGTGACCCAAACTCCAGTCCTGGCTCTGCTGTGGGCAAATCCCTTAAATGCCACTTTCCTGAGTGATAAAACCTATTTCACAAGGTGGCTGTGAGGACGGATAGCAAGCAGTTGGCAAATGTTATTGAACGTATTATTAGTTATTAGATGTTGGCTTCCTCCCAGCTACCCTAAGGCAGACATGAAAAAGCCACCTCAGCAGAATGACAATGCTTCTCCTTTGGGTAAACACGAGCCTGGCAAATGTGTGTTTCTGCTTTGGGTAACATAGGAGATGAACAAATATTTGTCTATTGATTTTGTAAGAAGCTCTCTATGCTCTATATGTCCTTTAAATTTCTATTTCATAACCTTTAATTACCAAACGAGAAATTTTTGCCATATTCTACCATTTAATAAGCACCCAGCAGTTGTTTTCCTTGGGAAATGCGATTAGTTCTTAAACTGTCCCCAGGAAATATATGACAGAGTCCCTGGTATTTCTCAGAAAGCCTTGGATGCAGAGAGGTTAAATTAAGAGACCAGCCCCCAAAGTAGCGATTGGTCTAAATTCCATCCGATGCGCTGGATGGAGTTGGTGGCACAATAACATTCTGCCTCTGGATTGCAAAGCACACCAGGGCCTCCCTTTAATGCGATCCTTGGGGCTAGGAGAGCAGGCCGTTTATTCCAGAATGAGCCCTAATGAGGCCCTGGAAAGCAGGTGTCCTTTCTGAGCTCCTTCCCCGGCGGGTATGCAGCCACGGGGGACTTCGTAGCCTCAGGTACACACTGGGTGAATTTCAACGCCTTTTCTTTCCCTCCATTTCTCTGTTCAGGATCATTGTGGATGCCGATAACTGGGGATCCCGCTGGCACTACACCAGACAAAGGTCCTTCTACCTGTAAGTCCTTCATCTGCAAAACAAGTTCAGGAGCGTATATATGATAGGACTACCCACCTCTACAGTCCACTAGTTTAAAATTCCAAATAAACGATAGGATTTCAGAGTCACCTGATATTTCCCTGGAGATTAATTTAAAAGGGTTAAACACCGGCTTCTCTACCTGCAAAGCATTATGGGTACAGCATCTAAGGGGGCTCACTGTGACTCTCCAGTCCCCCCACCGATTCTTTTTTTTTTTTTTTAACATTTTATTTATTTCTAGAGAGAGGGGAAGGGAGGAGAAAGAGAGGGAGTGAAACATCAATGTGTGGTTGCCTCTCACATGGCCCCAACCCCGGACCCGGCCTGCAACCTAGGCATGTGCTCTGACTGGGAATCGAACCGGTGATGCTTTGGTTCACAGGCTGGCGCTCAATCCACTGAGCCACACCAGCCAGGGCCCACACTGATTCTTAATTGTACAACAGATAGAAACTGCTTCAGCATCAGACTGCAGTGAAATCACTAATTTTTTAAGTTCCCCTAAATCTATTTGCTTGTTTCTGCTATCTATCAAGCCAAGGTTCATTCACTGTCAATTTATTAGCATGTCAGAGAAACGTTAGAACACCACCAAATAATATTTGTGGAACCCATTATTTCTGGTTTGAGGTGGACATTTCTGAAATCATATCATGCTACTTATGTAGCAGAAAAAAATCTATATTTCATTAACTCCCAGAGGATAATCAGATTTCATGCCTACCATAAAGTATGTGACAAGGACCCACACATTTTTTTAGAGGAAGTTAAAAGGCAACTCAAGAATTTCATTTCATTTTCAAAGGCATAATCTTATATATTTGTGCTATAATTTTCCACACAGAATTTATATCTGGTGTGATTTTATGAGTAAAACCAAAACAAAATAAAAATACAAAGTATATCTTAGCAATGGCCTTCAACACAATCATCAAAAAAGCAGTTCTGAGTTTATACTTTGTTTATTTTCTAAGTAGGAGAAGCTTGGGTGGGGGGGGAAGAAAGGAGAAAAAACAAAGTTTTATGGCTAGGGGTTGCATATCCAATTTACCGATTTAGCTAGTTATCATGGGAAGATTAAAGGTAGCTAACTTTTACCACACTTGTGCTTGTAGTCACAGAGAAAACCTGCGCCTGTTGCTATGCTCCCAAGAAAAGTCTAGACTAAATCAATGGCAAAAGTGACTATATTCATGATCAGGACGTAAAGCTCTAACATGTAGCCAAATCCAGCCTGCCACTTGGCTTCACGAATAAAGTTTTATTGGAACACAACTACACTCATTCGTTTATGTCTTGTTTATGGCTGCTTTCGCCCTACAAGAGCAGAATCAAGTAATGTGGAAAAAGACTGCATGGCCCACAGAGCTGAAGATATTTACTACCTGGCCCTTCAAAGATTTTATTTATTTATTTTAGAGAGAGGGGAAGGGAAGGAGAAAGAGAGGAGGAGAAACATTAATATGGGAGAGAAATATTGATCAGTTGCCTCTCCTACGCACCCCAACTGGGAACCGGGCCTACAACCCAGGCAAGTGCTCTGACCAGGATTCAAACCAGTAACCCTTCATTTTGCAGAACGACACTGGTCAGGGCTACTACCTGAGCCTTTAGAGAAAAAGTTTGTTGACCCTGTTCAAAGTTATCACTGAGGGCCACACACCACATGACATTTTTCAAGAGATTATGACAGAGCATAATTTCCAATTAAAGAACATCATTTCTATTTACATAATTACTCAGAATCTAGATGAAGGTAAAACAATTGCACATATTCAGTTCCTACTTTGTATTCTACATACAAAACACGACACATCTCTTCTCCAGAGAACTCTACATCCTCTCAAAACAAGACATCAATCAATGTATTTATTGCCCAGAAATATGCTATAACAGATCATAAATACCATTGATGAGGTATAAATATTCTTTAGCCATGAATTTTACATGTATTTGCATCTTTATGAAGGTAATAAACATTAAAATATTAATATTAACAAAGGTACAATAAGGAATTCAAATAAGAAATTTTCAGCTTTAGGGACCATCTTACTCCTTTGAGATACACGCATTAGTTGTAATCATTAAAATTCAGTTCTTTGAATTAGGATAACCTCACAAATTTCAATTGTTAAGGACATCATACCATCCCATCAAACATATGCTACTAAAAATTACTGATTTCTATGAACTACTGACTGCATACTTACGTGAATACAGATCTCATAGTCGATATAGGAGTGCCAGAAGTCCTCCTTCTGAATCCGAGGGTCTCGAACCCAGACACTTACAAATTCCTGTAAAGGCATCAGAAACAAAGAGCTGGGTTTCAAGACCACAAGTGGGGGGCAAGAGATGGCGGAAACGGCTGTCCAAGAGCAAAGCGGAAATGAGCTTTAACCTATGTGGTTATGATTCTTTAAATAAACAAGAAGTTAAAGAAGTTACTGAATTAGGCTCCATAGGAAGTCCTCCCCCTCCCTCCCAAAAAACAAGAACACATTTGACACAAAATGGAATTTTCAAAATAAGGCAAAACCAAGCTGATTTGTGTTTCTGGAGAGTTTTGGAAGCTAGTAAGAACGTATACTGAATCACGAGAAATAGGTTCATGTTTTTCTCAAACTTTAAAAGCAGTCATTTCTTACTTTCTTCATCTCTCTGGATTAAATCTACAGGCCCTGCCTGATACATCACTCCCTGGAACACAAATGAGTAAGAGTAGCAAAGGTCACGTGAAAAGCAAGCGATGAGAGCTGACAATGACTTTGTGTATGCCCCAGCTTCATGAGGACAACTTAGTTTAAAAATATAACATCGCATACAAAAATGTGTTATCTTTGGCATGATAAATTTTAAAGTATAATTTATTCATCTGATGATTATAAATTTGTTCATTGAATTTAATTTCCAATATTTTAACTTTGGGGTTTAAAAAGAAGGGCTTCCAGGCTGAAATTTCAGCCATTTCTCACTGCTTTGCTTTGGCATGTCTGAGAAGCAGGCTATAAACACCCTGGAGCAGAAGCAGAAGAAAGATGGTGAGGTTTTCTGGACAGAGCACCTCCATTCTGTTATGCAGATAATAAAATGAGAATTTTCAGTATTTTATCATTTTTTTAAGTTTAAATTTTTTATTGCTTTGAGAGAGAAACCTTGATTTATTGTTCTACTGATTTATGCATTTTTTGGTTGCCTCTTATATGTGCCCTGACCAGGGATCAAACCCACAACCTTGGCATATCAGGACAACGTTTCAAACTCACCAGGGGAGTACAGAGGATTGTTAAAGGAGAAAAATAGTCCACACTCCCTGAAAATAACCCTTGCCACCTATCAAATTTCACCTTCTAAGACAACATGTGCTTTGTTCTTGCCTTTGAGACCTCTGCCCACTGCATGCCCTCAGTAGATAAGAATTGTAAGTTAATGTTCCAGAAAGTCTTACTTTAAAATCCTCTCATCATGTAGTTTTTAAATCTTTTTATTGATTTTAAAAAGAGCGGAAAGGAGGGGGGGAGAGTGGGAAAGAGATTTGTTGTTCCATTTATTTATATGCACTCACTGGTTGATTCTTATATGTGCCCTGACCAGGTACTGAACCCACAACCTTGCATATCGGGATGATGCGCTAACCAACTGAGTTTTCCAGCCAGAGCTCATTATGTATCTTTAACGTCATTTAGAAGACAAAGAGGCAATAAAAATAAGGCAACAATATAGTGGTATTCAATATTGCAGCTATTATTTCTCAAAAACACATTCTAAGTTGCAAGAGGCGCTTTAA
The DNA here is from genome assembly GCF_987537825.1 of Furipterus horrens. Classification (NCBI taxonomy): domain Eukaryota; kingdom Metazoa; phylum Chordata; class Mammalia; order Chiroptera; family Furipteridae; genus Furipterus; species Furipterus horrens. Next base: position 12,801,284 of record NW_028327179.1, read on the forward strand.
GAACAATTGTTACAACAGAGTATTTGTAATAGCCCCTCATTCCATATAGTGTGGTTGGGTCACAGAGAAAGCACATCCTGTGCAGGAGATGGAAACTGAAACGAAATCCAGGCAGCCTGCCCTTGCTCTGTCCACATTTCACATTGTCTCCTGTTGGTGTGGAGGTCTCGGTGTGTAACTCATTTCCCTGGAGTACTTTTCACACATCCACAGTTCTTAGAAAAAATGTATCAATTCTCAATGAACAGATGAATAGAAGGCGAAATGGTTTAAGAACAGGAGAGAAGACCAGAGTCCAGAAAAGACCACATTTATCCCTCCACACCCCCACACACTCAGGGCTGCATGCGGACTTGCACAGGCCCTGGATACTTTTGCGTTCCTGGCCCTGCTCCAAAACACAATATTCAAAATCCTACTTTATGACTTCACTGGCACAACGATGAACATATTACTATTATATACCAAAACCTTTTCTTTGACCTAAAAGTTCATTTTACTTTTCTGATTAAAAAAAATTAAAACATTTTCATGGGTTCCTAAAAGCATTGTGGGCCCTGGGCCAAGCCTATGCTCTGGGCAAGGCAGAAAGCTGCCAACAGCTGACAAGGTTACCTGGCCCTGCTTTGAGCCAGGAGGCTCCTAGTCATCAAGTCACATGAAAGCCACACTCCCTCACAGGGCACTGGCAGCTCTGTTTTTCCAGTGGAGAGACAGAAGTCCTTAAATATACCAAAAGGGAAATTAAATATTTCCAACAGCTCAATGTTCCCTATTAACAGAAGACATGAACCTGTTACTGATTAAACAAAAACAAAAGATAGAAGAACACATTTGCCAATTTGCTACAAAGCCGTAATATATTTTTTTTAATGTTTCTGAACTTAAGCAACAAAATCCACAGCGTCACATGCCCCCGACCACTCAACATATTATTAATCGATGTTGAACAATGAACAAATCATTCCGAAAAAGAAATCAGGGCTTTCTTTTCCCTGTTTGCTATTGTCCAATGTTAACATACAAGCTTTGAGTAACATGTCTCTTTTCATGGAAAGAGCACTGAAATTGTGGTCACAAGACTAGGAGAAAATTCTGTTACCCACTTCCTAAATTAGGAACTTATTCACTGAGCTCCTGTTTCCCCACCTGGAAAATGGGAATAATGCCTGTCCAACCTATCTCAGCTGTTTTTTAGGAGAGTCAAATTACAAAATACTGGTGAAAACACTGGGAAATTTTTCTTTAGGTGATACATGAATATAAAGTATTATTATACTCTTATGTAAAGTATTATTACAAAGGAAAACGCTTATAAACCCAAAGCACCAAGGTCTTCATACAAACATTGGCAATCAGCAATTAGGATTAACCAACTGTATGTGTTTTTTTTTTAAGATTTCATTTATTTTATTTATTTATTTACAGAGCAGGGAAGGGAGGAAGAGAAACATCTATGTGAGAGAGAAACGTCGATCGGTTGCCTCTCATACATGCCCCAACCAGGGCATGTGCCCTGACCGGGAATCGAACCAGCAACCTTTCACTTTGCAGGACAACACCCAACCAATTGAGCCACACCAGTCAGGGTTATATGCTTTTCTTTAAGTAAAAATTATTAAGGTTCCAGTAGCAAACACTCTAAGACTGATTTTTTTTCAGCGAAAGGCGGAGTGACCTAAAGATTTCACAGTCCTTACTCAGAGCAAGCCCGTCAGAATACTTGTTGAAGGAATGGACAGCAGAGTGACAAACTGGTAAAGAATCTCTTTTCTTTGTCTCAATGGGTTGGAATTCTCAGACTCTACCATCACTACTACTTATTAAGTGTAAACTTTCATCTTTTTGGAGAAAAGTATGTTGAATACATAGCCTAAAACCATGCTGGGAAAAGATAATGACTTCTAAGGACACAGCGATGCATTTCAAATGCATCCAAATATTTTGCCTATCCTGCAAATCTTTAACTTGGTTAGAGAGCTGAATATCACTCTTCTTTTGTGGATGGTGAACTTTCTGCCTCCTCCTTCTCTTAAATGTTGCTGTGGTCCTGAGAGCCACCCCAGGCTGCTATTCTTCACACCCTGTTGCTAATTCCAGGGTGATCTTACCCAAGCATAGTATCAAGCACCCAGCCCAGTCCCAGTCACTCTCCACATATACCGCCTCTTGCCTAGATGGCCCGAATTGGAATGTCCCACCCTGCCCACATCACCCTGTTCCCCTTCTGATCCCCAGCAACCGCAACTAGAAATTCAGTTACCCCAGACTTCTCTCTTTAAATCACCTCCCCAAGTCCCCCAGATCCACCCTCCTTTGAACCACACCATATTCCCTCAACGACTGCTTTGGTTCAAGGACCACTTGCCCAATGTTACTGCAGGAGCTGCTGAATGATCTCTGGGCCTGTCTCCAACTAATCCCCTACACCAAGTAAGATAAGAATGGCTCCAAAGCACACATGTGATGATGTCATTTACCTGCTAATAGTCCTTCAATACCTGACCCATAACCTTCAAGATCAAGTTCAAACTCCTTAGCTAGCACAATAGATCCTTTCATGGTTCTCACTCTGCTTATCTCCAAAGGCTAAGCTAGGTTCTCATACCCACATGCCATTTCACACCTGCATGCCTTTGAACAAGCTGTTCTCTCTGCCCAGACAGCTGTCCCCACCCCACTTTCTGCTTTTTTCTTCTTTGTGGTCTTCTTTTACTTTTTGCAAACTCTAATTCATTTTTCAAAATGCAACTCAGTCTGGAAATCCTCAGATACATCCAGTCTATCGACAGATGTGGCCCTCCTCTGAGCCCCTAATGCCTCTGGGCAGACTTCAGGCACCCACCCTACTCACCACACCTTACTGTACAGTAGGTCTCCTCTACCAGATGCTAGGCTCCTGTAGTGGTAGCTTAGGCCGTCTTGTATGACCTGAATGGCTGGCATGTATTCTATTAACATCACTCAATGAATAAATAAATGCCTGCAGGAATGAATAAATGAATTGCCTGCAGGGAATAACAAAAAGATCAAACTTTAGTTGAAATAAAAACCTCATCCACTTGGGTTCCTGGACTCAATGAATTAGTGATAGCTGGTCTAAAGTTCTACAAGAATTAGCAGCTGGTCGAAACTTTATCTTAATTTAACAAGCCCCTTCCTCTAAGGGTGTGCCAATGAACAGCATGTGGCTACAGGAGCGATGTTTAAGATCTATGAGAGGAAAATGTTTTCAAGCACCCTGAAGAACTCCAGAAGCACTTATTTACATAGAAATAATTGAAAATCATTCTGAAAGCTTCAATAACTTGGGTCCCCAAAGACCTGTACCAGACAACAATTTGTTTGCCTCTTCGGAGTTAAAATATGTACTTGAAAGTAATAAAAGTACACTTCTTTTAAAATATTCAATAATTCAGCTGGGCCTCCCCTCCTCCACCCTGCAATTAGTAGAAATTAGTGAAGTTCCACCATGCTTCCAGCTATGAACAGTTCGCCCAGGAAGCCAAGGTTCACCTATAATCTCTTAATTAGACACATCCCTCACGATGCTGCCCCCATCCTTCAAAGGCATGCTGACAGCTTGTCAGCCACAGAGGACAGCTCTGAGCTCCATACCTTGAATCACATGGATTTCCTATGAAAATTGCTTCAGCAGCAGCAGTTACTCAATTTAATAACCTTATTAAACACTTCAATGACTTCTTGGGCCTAATGACGATATCTAGCATGAAGAAAGAAGCCAAGCAGAGTAAAATTAAAAATTTAAACTAACTGATCCCTACTGTTCTCCACGTGAAAATGGGCTCCTGAAGAGAGACCACTAGACTCTTGGAAAATCTAACCCCTGTGTTCTCTTTAATAATCACTCTTTGATTTTAATATACTACCTCTCCCCACCTCCACCCCAAGTTCAACCTTTACCCACTTATCCACCTACCTTGTCTTTTTTTTTTTCCTTAGCCCTGATAGGAGATGAAATTAAGAATAAAAGTAACTAGTGTACAGGGCACCAACACATGCCAGGCATTGTGATAAGTGTTTTACACATGGTTTTCTTTCTTCTTTCCAACAATCCTTAGAGGTCAGTTATAATATTGTCCCTTTTTACAGATAAGAAAAATAAGGCATCTAGCCCTGGCCTGTGTGGCTGAGCGCCGGCCTATGAACCGAAGGGCTGCCAGTTTGATTCCCCGTCAGGGCACGTGCCTGGGTTGCGGGCTGGGTCCCCAGTTGGGGGCTTGCAAGAGGTAACCGACTGATGTTTCCCTTGCACATTGATGTTTCTCTCCCTCTCTTTCCCTCTCCCTTCCCCTCTCTCTGAAAAACAAATAATTAAAATATATTTTTTAATGTTTTAATAAAAGAAAAATAAGGCTCTAAAGCTTAAGCAACTGGCCCAAAGTCAAACGGCCAATAGGCTGAGCCCGGTTCCAACCACCAGTTCTCCTTGCTCCAAAGCCTGAGCTCTCAAACATGTTCTATCTAGTGGCTCTTTTAGCAATAATAAATCTCAGTCATTTCACTGTAATTGCATTATTTTGGAGAGGAAAACATTATCTTGTTTGCTATTAGCTAAAATATCAGTTGAAACAACATGCTCTTCTGAAACTCTGTACTGCAAGGCTTTGAATTTTGTTTTTCTATTTCTAGCACCAAACACGATATTAGCACAAGGTTGATGCTCATGAAACATTTGAGAATTAATCTGATTACAAAGAATGTACAGGTTCTGCAGGCTGCAAGTTATAAGATGCTGCTGAAAGACATCAAAGAAACATATACTTCCTTGTATACATCTATATAAGTATCATACCTATACTGTGTCAACAGCCCTGACTGGTGTGGTTCAGTGAAGCGGGCATCGTCCCACAAACCAAAAGGTCACCAGTTTGATTCCCAGTCAGGGTGTGCAAGAGGTGACCAATCAATATTTCTGACATCAATGTTCCCCTCCCTCTCTTCCTCCCTCCCTTCCCCTCACTCTAAAAATCATTAAATAAAATACTCTTTTTAAAAAAGATTCAACATAAGAGATAAATCCTCCCCCAACTGATCTAAAGGTTTAATGCAAGTTCTGTAAAAATCTCAGTAAGATTTTTTTGAAGACATAGATAAGTATATTTAAAATTCACATGGGAAAGGAAAGACCCTAGAATAGCCAGAACAATTTTGAAAAAGAATAAAGTGGGAAGAATCCCTGTTGCTGAGACCTATACAAATATGCCCAACTGATTTTTGACAAAAGTGTGAAAATAATTCAATGGAGGAGGAACAGCCTTTTTAACAAGCAGTTGGAGAGCTGGACATCCGCAGGCCAAAAGAGGAACCTCGACCTACACCGTGCACCTTACCCAAAAATTAATACAAAATGGATCATAGATTTAAATTTAAACATGAAGTCATAAAACTTTTAGAAAAAAATAGGAGGGAACCTTTTGAGACCCAAGACTAGACAAAGAGGTCTTAGACTTGATACCACAAGGACAATCAATATAAGAAAAAACTGATAAATTGGGCCTCCCCAAAATGAAAAATCTTTGCTCTGCAAAAGACCCCCGTGAAGAAATTGAAAAGACAAATTACAGACTGGAGGGAAATATTTGCAAATCACAGATCTCTCAAAGGACTTGTATCTACAATATATTTTAAAAATGCACAAAACTTAACATTTGGAAAAGCAAAGAATTCAATCAGAAAATAGGCTAAACACATGACAAGACATTTCATCAAGGAGGACAGACAGATGGCAAACAAGCAAATGAAAAGATGTTCAACATCACTAGCCACTAGGGAAATGCAAATTATCACCACAGCGGTCGATCACTACACAGCTACCACGGTTTCTTGTCATATCACCACTACTTTTTATTTTAGCCATTTTGATGGTTATGTCATTTAAATTTAAAATTTCCACTGTAGTCTAGCTTCAATCTTGTAGTGCAAGCAAACATAACTGTGCTCATTATAAAAATGCTTACTCGGACTATAAAAAAAGAGTAGAGACAAAAGCTAATAAGGCAGAATTTCTAGGTGTTAGTGAGGATTAATTTTTCATGGCCTTGATGAGAATTTTCTATCACAAAAATGAAAACGTTTTCATTCTGTGCTCACTTTCTCGGAACATTTTTTTCCCCTATTCCAAAGTAGTGTTTTGTATGTTTATATATGTACTGGAGATTCAGGCACTCATTCATTCATTCATTCATACAATTAACATGTATGGAATACCAACTCTGTGCTAAACAGCTAATGCTTACAGAATTTAATCAATGTCTTATTCACAGACTTCTATTCAAAACTTCCACACAACAATCTCAGAACTAAAATTTAGCCATTTTACACACTACATTCTTTACAAATAGTAAGCTTGGAAGGCAGAAGGACTGTATCGAGTAATCTTCTTTTATTTCCCACTAATGCCTATGACAGCCTACAAGGCATACCAAGGGGATGTTACCTCCACGTTATAGCTTAGAGTGTGTGTTTAATGCTGTGCCCTTGCAGGTCTGAATGATGACTTTAAGAAAGCTTTGATTACTTCCGGTTAAACAACTGTGGACGAGGTTCAGTTGGACCTGACTTTTACTGGGCTTATAACAGTTCATGATGTTGCAAGTTTCTTTACACAAGTCATGTCCAAAATCAAGGAGTTATCTTTTTATATCACATAACACATTAGGAAAAGTGCCATGGAAAAATTGATCTTTTGCAAGAAATAACTGCCAACCTGTGTTAAACTGCACCACAAGGACCCAATCAGTAAAATCCTGAATGGAAAAGCCTTACAGGAGAAAAGATGTGGTTTATTTAACACATAAATCGCAAAAGGGAAAAAAGCCAGAATAAGTGACTCTAAGCAGTATATTAACCAGATGCAACATGGTCCTTATTTGGATCATGATTAGAACAAGCAAATACCAGATACTTTTTCTTTAACATAATCAGGGAAACTTAAACACTGACTGAATATTTGATGGCATTAATTATTTAAGGTATGATAATGTGGTTTGTTTCTAAGAAGGGTCCATTGTTAGACATGCATATTGAAAGACTTACAGATGAAGTTCCAGAACATGTAGAATTTGTTTCAAAATAATTCACTGTGTGGTGGCAGGAGGAAATGGGAGAGGCTGGGGAGATAGCTTGGTCCTGAATTAATAATGTGTTAAGCATTGTAACTTTAGGTACATAAAGGTTCATTATATTAGTGTCTCTACTCTTGTATGCTTAAATTTTCATAATGAAAAGTTAAAACCAGAAAAAAGAAAAGAAGAGAGGAAGAGAAGAAGGGAGGGAGGGGATCCCCAGCAGACTGCATTAGAAAAAGGAACAAAAGTGGCATTTGAAAGTGAAAATAAGTCAGAAATATGGCTCTGAAAATGTTAACCATTTGTTTAACACGTACTGACACCATTCACATGATATTCTAATACTTGCCTACCTTTTAAAATAAGATTTTTTCATTGTTATAAAACTAAAACATGTATGTGGTTAAAGATATATTTATATATAAAATTTTACCTATCAGAACTTTTATATATATTTTACAATTTATGTATATATAATTGGCATTATATATCATTTTTAACACAAATAGGAGTATGCTATAAATACTGTTTTGTACCTTCCTTTATTCACTGCACAATCTTTTAGAAATCTTTATATTTATATATAATTCAATGTTTTTTATTTAAAACAATGTTTAATTCAGAAGTGCTTTAGATACGCAGAAAAATTGTGAGGATAGTAGAGAATTCCCATATATCTCATACCCAGTTTCCTTGTTATTATGTCACACCTGATTAGGCAGGGAGGGAAGGAAGAAGGAAGAACAACAAATTTAGTTTCAGGGAGTGGGAGAGTGTTTTGTCTTGTCTTGTCACTTCCCTTCAAAGTCCCCAGCATCCCAGGACACAGGTAGAAGCCCTGCTTATGGGATATTCTTTAATGATATTCACTAGTTCCAGGTGAGTCAGTAACCAGTCAGTTTCTCAAAATCAAATACATGCTTTCCCAGAGCAAGCCTCCACTGTTAGCATCAGTCAGCATACCATACCTTAAAGATGGATATGTTAAGCTTAGATCTAACACACCTACAACACAAGCACCTCCCTCCCATCTGCTCCAGCAAGGCCCTGTCTCCTCCCTGGTGGCAGGGTCCTCCTGGTGCCTGGAACTCTCCCGGGCCACTCATGATATCTCCTATCACAGAGCTGATGAATTTGTTGTCACTAAGTTATTAATAACTGGTAGTTGCGATTGCATTCAGTGTGAGGTATGTGCATTTTGAAAGAGAGAAAAAAAACCCTTATCCTAAAGGTATAAATCTCTAAAGGGAGATTTCAGCTACTATGATCCAGGAGAGCAGAGGAGATACACACACACACACGAGATACACACACCCTTCCAGTCCCATCACATAAGTAGAAGCGCCCCATTTACACCAAGTGAGCCCTGGGCAGTGGAGCGAACCCATGCCTTGCAGGGGCTCCGACTCCAGGAAACACTGTCCAGCAGGAGGAAACTGCTTACTCACACATCACAGGGGATGAGCTTGACATGGCTGGACACAAGGTTCTTTGGTAACGCAGAACAATCAAACCGCTCATTCTGGACACCAGAACGTACAAAGAACAAAAATGCCTGACTCCGCAAAAGACGCTGTCTGAGACATGTCTCCTGTCACAGCCACCTGCCTTTTCATTAGGATTCTGGGTTCTGTCTCATTAAACAGAAGAGTTGATTCAGTTGGGTCCATCTAATTATTCTTATTAAAATATGTAACCATAATATTTTAATTGTAAATTAAAGTTGCATGCATGAATGAATCTGAATTCATTTTAATTTTACAATGGCCCAATGCCAAGGCCATTTTTATGGAGAAGATCCATCAGCTTGGATACCTCTCTCCTGGGAATTCAAACCCATGTGCAAATGGAACATGTTTAACTAACAAGAGAGACTCCCACTCCCTGTTTCTCTCTAGATTTATTATAGTAATAAAGCTATTTTAACAAGAGAGACTGCATTTGGTTCCACATCCCCCAACCCACCCTACCTCAAATCTTTAAAAAAAAATTTACCAAACGTCTAGGCTGGCACTACCAGTTAGGTAGAACAGAGATGTCACTCCTGGGCTATTCGAATCTTGAACCAGGATGGTAAATAGCTCTCAATTCATGTGCCAACCCCATGATTAATTAGTACTGTCTGCTGTGGGCGCGCGAGCTTACACACACACCGCCCCCTTGGTCTAGATTCTAGAACAATCAGTGCTACTGCATTCAGCCCTTCCATTTGCAGATACGTGGGACCTGAATTATTTTCCATGAAACAATATGTAAAGCCTCAGCCACAACCTCCTCCCTTCTAACTGGCAATGAGAACAGGGAGCTGCTGGGGTAGGCAGGGAGATAAAAATGCCTTTCACAATGGAAGCTTTAAAAAAGCCTCTTCTGGACTTCCACGCTGAGGCTCGAGGGTGAAAGGGAGTTCGTGAGGCTGGCGGAAGAAAGATTATTCCAGGCAGCAGGGAAAAACCTTCGTGAAAGCCCAGGGGCCCAGAGTGTGGAGCAGTCAAGACTCAGAAATAAGTTCCGAAATGAAGAGTGGGAAGTGCGCTGGGGTGGGCGAGGGGCAGAAGGTGAGCCTGGGAAGGGAAGCAGGGCCGGAGCATAAAGGGCCTCAGAACCTCATAGAGGAGCTTTGACCTTGTTCTAACAGCAGCGCATTAGAAGCCAGGTCACTGTGGCCACGTGCAGTAAATGGACTGTTACATGGTAAACAGCATATCGCAGTACATCCAGAATCTAGCCTCGCGGGGTCGTTTCTTGCTGAGAGGCTAAAGTAAATTTCTGAATATTATACCTCTTTCTGCCTACAGTATCTTTTTCCTTTTCAGCTGAAGGACTCTCCAGTTTAAATTTTATTATGTAGTTACTTATAATAAAGGACTTCTGCAAGGTCAATAAAATGCTTTCTTTATGTAATTGGTTAAAATGTGTCTCGTTTTTATTCATTGAAATGAGTTCATAATAAAAATCAAGTGATTAAACCAGTCCAGAAAAAAAAAAAAAACTTCTAATTGGAAGAAAGTCTTTGTGGCTTGCATTGGTAGCTTTCGCTCAAGAGAATGGCTGTTAAAATGTGCCTTTGGAGCAGTGCTGGAGCTCGGCAGGAGGCCGCTCCCGTGGCCCTGCCCCGTGTCGGGCCTTGCAGGTGTGCAGTGAAGAATTCCCCTCACCAATGGGAGGGCCGGCCTCTGCCCCGGCTCCTGGGACGTGCCATGTAGGCCCGGGCAAGGTCCTGCCTGAAAGGAGCATCTTTGTTTGCCTGGGCTTTGGCCCCCAGACAGTCTAACAATGTGAATATGACGGGAGCTCAGAGCCATACTGTGTCAGCTGTGTCCTCGAAAGGGGCTGGAAACCGAAGGTGTTGACTTGACCCCAGGAGGAGTGGAGACTAAAGGTCAGCCTCGTTCTACACACTGAGCCCCAAGAAAAACTCTGGGCACCAGGACTTGGTGAGCTCCCTTGTGCCCATTGTCACACACAGGTACTGGGAAGGTGACTCCGTAAGGAGAGGACAACCAGAAGCTCTGCATCTGGACCCCTCCCCACCTCTGCCCTAGGTGTCTCTTCTTTCGACTGGTTCTAACTGGTATCCTTTCCCTGTAAAAAAAAATGTCACTGTGACTATAATAGCTCTCAGTGAGTTCCATGAGTCTTTCTCATGAACTATCAACCTGAGGGTGTTTGGGGAACCCTGGAACTTATAATGGTATCAGAAGTGAGTGCAGTCAAGTGGGGATTTTCACATTTGCACACTTCACAGAGAAGGTACTTCCTGAAGCCAGCAGCTGGGTCCCAGCCTTGCTTAACAGGGGACAGGGAAAAAGTACTGGGTCTTGGTATTGTGTGGGGTTACCTCTAGAGGGAGGGCAGGGAATAGGGGGACTGACAGGAACGGGAACAAGGAACCTTCTGGGGTGCTAAAATATACCTTGATCCAAGTGGCGGTTACACAGGTATAAACATATGAAAAATCCACTGAGCTATACACATAAAATCAGGGCATTTTATGCATTTTACTGTACAAATGTTATATCCAAGTTTTAAAAGTTAAAAAAATAAGCAACAAAAATGCTGCCTTTGGAAATGGGGGAGGCCATCCTGAAATTACAGGACTACCGAGGAGAACCTGAACCCAGAGGCAGGGCTCACGTGCAATGTAGCAAAGGGGTTTGCGGAAGGATTCTCTGAAATGGATTGGTTTTTTGTTGCTGTTTTACTGATTTAAGAGAGTGAGAGAGAGAGAAACATCAATTCGTTGTTCCACTTACTGATGCATTCATTGGTTGCTTCTTGTATGTGCTCCAACCAGGGATTGAACCTGCAGCCTTGGCATATTGGGACAACACTCTAACCAACTGAGCTAATGGCCAAGGCTGAAATGGATTGTTTAGTGCTTTAAATTTGGACAAGGTGAACTAAAGACCATGTGGTTGTGTGACTGTTGTATGTACATGTGTGTGTCCGTGTCTGTGTGCACACACATGCTCCCTAAAAGGGCCCATCCCGTGTATGACTGTTCAGTTTCATTGGGCTCACCTAGTGATGACATGTGTGGTACAGCAGGAAGCAGGGCAGGACAAACGGGTACTTGTGAGGGACGGCCACTCAGAAAGGGTTGGTGTGATGGTGGTCCTACCCTCCTCCCAGTCAGACGGAAGCTCAGGAAGCTGGGATTGGAGGCCTGAGAGGTCGGGCTGGGTTTGGAAAGGGAGCTCCCCTGCTTATGTGACACCAAGGTAAGAGATCCAGAAGGTGACAAGCGGGGCAGACGGTCGCCCTGGGTAGTTACCAGCAGTACGGGAAGTCCAGGATGAGGCAAATGAGTAGAAAACCAAGAAAGCAGGCTAGAAGGAAACTGTTGCAAGCAAAGGATGGGGGCAGAGTCTGGGAGAATTCTGAGTCATGGAAAAGATACTTGTATGAGCGGTGTGGGGGAGTGAGCTCAGAAACAGCTCAGTCATTGGAACCAAACATGAGGGCCAAGGACGTGGCAGAGCTGTGAGTGGGGCAGTGGGTGTTGTGTTCACTCTCAGCCTTCCTCTCGGGAGCCCTAAGAATCCTGACCTCCACCACAGGCTTACCTAACCTGCAGTGAGGCAAAATGCAGGGTTATTTACGTTTGGATTTGGGATGACATACCTCTTTCTGTTGTTCTGGAAGCATCTTCCACACAGGACAAGATCAATCTGAAAAATAAGACACCAGCCCTCGGTGACATGAAACCTGAAGCAGATAAACCTCTCGTGACTTCCCACCCAAATCCCCCAAGAGAGCCTGGCCACCCACAGTCTCTGGCAAGTGGATTGAGCACCGGCCTGTGAACCAAAGTGTCACCAGTTCAATTCCTAGTCAGGGCACATGCCTGGGTTGCCGGCTGGATCCCCCATTCAGGGCATGCAAGAAGCAACCACAAATTGATGCTTCTCTCCCTCTCTGTCTCCCTCCCTTCCTCTCTAAAATAAATAAACAAAATCTTTAAAAAAATAAAATAATAAACTACTCTGGTGTTCAGATAACAGATGGTGTGGCCCCAAGGGGGACAAAAGTTCTTAGAAATCCACACCAAAGAATATTCCTATAGAAAAGTGAGCAAAAGTTATCAATAAGCAAAGGTCACCAAACTCATCAAACAAAAATAGTAAAGGTCAAACTCAACAACCAAAAAAAGAAACAACCTGATGTTTAAATGGGCAAAGGACTTGAACAAACATTTCTCCAAAGATAATATATGTGGCCAAAAATTATATGAATAGATACTCAATATCACTAATCATTAGAGGAACACAAATCAAATCCACAAGGAGTTGTCACCTCGCACTCGTTAGGATAGCTTCTATTAAAACAAAAACAAAAACAGAGAATATGGAGAAATTGGACTGGTGGGAATGTAAAATGGTGCAGCTACTGTGGAAAAGTATGGAGGTTCCCCCAAAAATTAAAAATAGAATTACCATATGACCCACTAATCCCACTTCTGGGTAGATATCCAAAAGAATTAGAATTAGGATCTCAAAGAGACATTAAGCACACCCCTGTTCACAGCAGTGTTATTCATAACAGCCAAGAGGTGGAAGCAACCCAAGTGTCCACAGACAAATGAAGGACTAAGCAAAATGTGGTACATATATATGCCTGGCTGCCGTGGCTCAGTGGATTGAGCGTTGGCCTGCGAGCGAAGTGTCGCTCATTCGATTCCCAGTCAGGGCACATGACTAGGTTGCACGTCGGGTCCCCAGTTGGGGCCACGAGTGAGAGGTAACCGCACAGTGATGTTTCTCTCCCTCTCTTTCTCCTTTCCCCTCTCTCTACAAATAAGTGAATAAATAAGCAAACAAACAAATAATTTTTTTAATGTGGTACATATATATAATGGAATATTATTTAGCCTTTAAGAGGAAGGAAATGCGGATATATTCTACAACATGGATGAACCATGAGGATATTACGCTAAGTGAAATAAGCCAGACGAAATAGACCAATACTTTGTGATTCTGCTTATATGAGGTTTCTAAAGTAATTAAATCATAGAAACAAAAAGTAGAATGGTGGCTGCCAGGGGCTAATGGGGAGGGGGAAGAGGAGAATTCCTACTTAATGGTACAGAGTTTCAGTTTGACAAATAAAAAAGATCTGCAAATTTGTAATACTTAAATCTTATGAAACTGTACACTTAAAATAGGAAAGATGATAAATTTTATTTCTTACCACAATTAAAAATAAAGTTTTTGAAAAAAGGTCAGTAATCTATTTTAGATATTTAACCTTCTTATAGACAGAAGTGCAAATCAAACAAGATACTGTGCAAGGATCACATGAAATGGGACTAAGTGCTGGTGGTAGGAATGTGAGCTCTTTCAGTATTTTTCAAAGACAATTTGGCCATATGTTTTAAAAAAAAGCATTTTTTAAAATTTTTGACTGACTCAATTACTCCACACTGGGAACTCAACCTAAAAAATCAGTCAGGCATATGCAAAAGTTATTTATTTATTTTTATGTTGTTGTTCAATTACATCGTCCCCAAAATTTTTTAATCAAATAAAATGGAAACCCAAATGTCCATAAGTAGTAAATTAGAAAAAAATGGATTATAGTAGAGCTGCATAATAGAACACCTTGTAGCAAACTATTACAGAAGAATATTAAATGATAGGAACCGTTCAAAAAGTGGTTTTTTAAGTATGTTTTTATCTCTTACTTATTTAAGAACTGGAGCCTACATAGAACAAGTTAATAGTAGTCATTTCTGAGTGGTGGGATTCTGATTGGTGTTTACGTCCTCCTTTTCTAATTGTTCCAAAAGTTTACAATACATTTGTTATTTTTAAAGTCAGGAAGCCATATACTCTTTATATGAAAATAAAACTTGAAATACTCAAGTACTTTTATTATTCTTTCTTCCAAACAAGCACACAGCTAAGTTAATTTCACTTTTTGTGTTTGTTTCATTTCCTCTTACAATATTGAACAATTTTCCTATTTAATATTTAAAAAAAGGAAATCACTGACTTCTTACCTTCATCGCATAAGGAAATACCATCAGCAGTTATTTTTAAATTCAAAATTGAATTTCGTGCCCATTTTTCCTGGACCAGCTCTCAGTACTACCTGGGTCCTCGGCACCACATTGGCTGGGTCTCCGGTGGGCCTGAGCAGAGGGGGCCTGGCCCTCCCAAATATCTAAGGGGAAGGCTCTTGGCCAGGGTCCTGCAGAAAAGGCAGCTCTACAGTTAGCCCGGCTTTGTATCACCGTCCCCAGACACAGATAACAGCATCGGTGATGGGCACTGAACTGCAGGCAAGCCAGTCCACCGGTCAGTCAGGTGCCTAAGGCGTGCCCCGCACAGAAAGAAGGAAGGGGGAAGTGCTCGCCTCGGCAGCACGTACACTAAAATTGAAACGATACCGAGAAGATTAGCATGGCCCCTGCACAAGGATGACACGCAAATTCGTGAAGCGTTCCATGTTTTTAGCAGCGCTGTTTACAGTAGCCAAGTGCTGGAAACAGCCTAAGTGCCCATCTGTAGGTGAGTGGATCAAAAAACTGTGGTACATTTACACAATGGAATACTATGTAGCAGAAAGAAAGAAGGAACTCCTGCCATTTGCGACAACATGGTTGGAACTAGAGAGAATTATTCTTAGTGAAATAAGCCAGGCAAAGAAAGACAAATGCCATACGATATCACGTGATACAGGAGACTAAGGAACAACATAAACAAATGAACAAACTTGAACAAGGAACAGAATAACAGTTATCAGGGGGGAGGGGAGAAGGAGAAAAGGGGGATAAGTAAGGGAAGGGTTTAGTCAAAGAACATGTATAAATGACTCATGGACATGGACAACGGGGTGGGGATTGACTGTGGGAGAAAGAAGGAAGGGGGGGAGGGCGCACCTGCTGCCTCCTGGGGTTTGGACAAGGAAACACCGTGAGACTTGGCAGTCCCTGGAACCTGAGCCTAGGAAATGATGTAAGAGAAACCGGACTGATGATGATGTCACTACTGGCATTCTGAAGGAATCTGAGCTTTTACTTAAACAGAAGCCATGATGTAGGTAAAAGATCTCGTGAGATGTTAAAGAAACTGACCCCCAGAAAAGCTGAATTGGGAGCCGGCTTCACCTGCCATCTGCAGGGTTGCCTGAGCCGCTGCCACTGCCCAGAGTTCTCAGTTTTCCAGTGGCTTAAGGGTCTGATAGCTCCTGGGTTCCCCTGCACAGTGTCCTTACGATAAGCACCCCTTTACTTGAGGACACTTGAGGGAGATCCCAATGTATGCAATCAAAAGAACTCAACCAAAAAGAAAAAAGAGAAAGAAGAAAACTACACCAAAACATAGAACCTGGTCTGAGGCGGGCAGCCATGTATCTCAGGGGCCAGCGGAATGTGCAGAACAATCTGCCATCCAGGCCCAGGTGGTTCTTCCTCAGTCTGGGCTCAGAACTTTCAAAACGCAGACCAAAATGGGAAAACAAACAGAGAGCTGAAATTCAGTTAAATTTGGAAAGACAATAAAATTACCATTTCTGTTTTCCCAGCATTTATCACACATACAAAAAAATACTGAAGAGGTTTAGGATTCTAAGAAAATACTGGTTCATAGCACATAAAACAATGAAACTTGCTAATCTCTACAACATAATCTCTACAATGAGTTCCAGTTATGGCCATGAATATGACTGTTAGGCCAAATTTAAGGTTTAAAATCCAGGAACAGGAAAAATATATACTATAGTATTCCAACCTCACGACTTTTTTGGTGGCATTTAGAAAAAGTGCTACCTTAGACTTATAGATGTTCTGGACACATAGGCTGAACTTGACCTCCACCTCCCTTCAGACACACACTAAGGAGAGCCATGAGCAGGGGACAAAACATGGCAGAATAAACAGAATGAGGAAATAAGCCATAAAAAGCAGATGTGGGTGAAAGGAGTAACCACTAGACCAGCCAGCAGGTAATACTGAACTTCCTCACTTGAGACATCCTCTCTCCTCAGCAAAACCCTAACCTCCCAAATCAAAATCTAAAAATAGTTTCCCAAATGGTCTCCTACCTTTTTTATGCTACTAAAGTTCTCCAGAAGAGTGGCTCATCTGGGCTACTCATTTTCCTCTTTTAGAAAAGCACGTAACTCTCAGAAGTTAGGGGAGGGGTATTACTAATTTAAATATTAATGTGAATTAATCAAAATGCATTCCTATTAATCTAGAGCTATCTGCCTTCAACTGCTCACTCCCCTCCCCCAAGCCCACCACCATGTGGAGTTTTGATTAGAATGGGAGAAAGGGAAAACCACTGATACTTGGATGTATGGAGTTCTCGGCAGGCTGATGTATCCCTCAGTGCCCTGTCACAGGGTCATGGAAGACCTGGGAACACAGCTGCTGGAGTGGAGAACAGCAGAAAATGCCCTGCTCTTCTTTCCTGCCAATAATTGTAGATGGTTTTTCAGCTCTGTTCACTCTACCTGTTCACCTGATAAGAAGACTTCGCAGAATTACTACCATGACTTCCCATCAAAATACTACCTGAAGGACGGCATGAAAAGAATATCTAGAATTAAATTTAACAAAAGAAGGGCAAAACATATACTCTGGTAACTATAAAACATTATGGAAAGAAATCAAAGCTCTAAATAAATGGAAAAATATCCCATGTTCATGGATCAGAAGACTTAACTCTGGTGTGACGGCAACTCTCCCCAAAATGATCTACAGACTCAGTGCAATCTCCATCAGAATTGCAGCTAGCTTCTTTTTACAAACTGACAAGCCGATTCTAAAATTTGTATCTTTCTGCAAGCAACCCAAAATAGCCAAAACAATCCTGAAAAAGGAGAACAAAGTAGGATTCCCACTTCTTGATTTCAAAACTTACTACAAAGCAACAGACTCAAGACAGTGTACAACTGCCACAGGAAACACACAGACCAATAGAACAGAACTGAGAGCCCAGAAATAAGCTCATACCTCTATGGCTAACCGATTTTCAACAAGGATGCTAAACCACTCAATGGGAAAAGATCAGTCATTTCAATAAATGGTGCAGGGACAAGTAGATAGCCACATGCAAAAGAATGAAGTTGGAACCCTACCTTATACCATATACGAAAATTAACTCAAAATGGATCAAACACCTAAACGTAAGAACAAAAACTGTGAAACCTTTAGAAGAAAACAGAAGTAAATCTTCATGACCTTGTATTCAGCAAACTATTCTTAGACATAATACCAAAAGCATAGGCAACTAATGAAAAATAGATAAATTAGACTTCATGAAAATTAAAAGTTTTCGTGTTTCAAAGAACACCATCAAGAATGTGAAAAGGGCCCTGGCTGGTGTGGCTCAGTGGATTGAGTGCTGACCTGAGAACCAAAGGGTCATTGGTTTAGTTCTCGGTCTGGGCACAAGCTTGGATTGTGGGCCTGGTCCCCAGCTGGGGGCGTGTGAGAGGCAACCATACATTGATGTTTCTCTCCACCTTTTTCTCTCCCTTCCCCTCTCTCTGAGAATAAATGAATAAAATCTTTTTTAAAAAGAATGTGAAAAGGTAATGCACAGAAGGGAGAAGATAACTGCAAATCATATATCTGATAAGAAACTTGTATCTAGAATATATAAAAAACTCTTACAACTCAATAATAAAAAAACATAAGGACCTAATGTATAACATGGTAACTATAGTTAATAATACTATATTATAAAATTGAAATTTTCTAAGCAAGTAGAACTTAAATGTTCTCACCAAAAACAAACGAAAGGCAAAAAGTGAGGTAATGGGTGTGTTAATTTCACAATGTATACATATATCAAATCATCACACAGTACAGTTTGTCAATTATACCTCAATCAAGCTATAGAGATAGTAATAATAATAATTCAAAAATGGGTAGAGGACCCTGAATAAACATTTCTCCAAGAAAGAGTTACAAATGGCACATGAAAAGATGTTCAACATCATTAGTCATCAGAGGAAAGCAAATCAAAACCATAGTGAGATGCCATTTCACACTCACTAGGCAGGCTAGAACCAAAAGGTCAGATAACAGTAAGTGTTAGCAAGAATGTAGAGAAACTGGGACCTGCCTACACTGCAGGTGGAAATATAAAATGGTGCAGCCACTTAAAAAAAACAGTCTGGCAGCTTCTCAAACAATTAAACAGACTTATCATTTGACCCTGCAGTTCCACTCCTAGGTATACACCCAAGAGAAATAAAAACATGTGTCCACACAGAAACTAGTATATAAATATCAGTATTATTCATAATAGCCAAAAGGTGGAAATAACCTAAATGTCCATCAGTGAATGAATGGATAAACAAAATGTGAGAGATTCATACAGTGGAATATTATTTGACAATAAAAAGAAATGAAGTACTGATACATGATACAACTTAGTCCATATATTATAGAAACTCCATTCACATGACAGTCCAGAACAGGAAACTCTATATAAAGACCAAATAGATTGCTTAGGGCTTGGGTGGGGTAGGGAGAGAGGTAAAAGTTAAGGGTCTAGCAGAATGGTAGCCAAAGGGCCATGAAATGAGGTAATGAAAATATCCTAAAATCGACTGTGGTGGTGGTCGCACATATCTGTGAATATACTAAACACTTTAATTGGGTAAATTGTACAGTATGTGGATCTCTCAATAACAGTGTTTTGTTTTTTTTTTTAAAGTACTACCTGATACCCTGAACCTGACCTGGTTCATTCGTGGCCCTAGTGTCTCTCATCCTGCGAACCACAATGTCCACCAAGCCACGCTGAAGGCCCTCCGGCACCATCTGTCCCGTCCCCTGGGGCTCTCCCATCCCCGGCGCTCTCGGACCCAGCCTTCCTCTGGCATCTCCTTTTCCAACCCTTCCATCCACCACGCCTTGGGAACGCTCAGCCTAGAGCCAGCGAAGGCCCCACATCCGAACCCACCTCCGCAGCACCATCTAACTGGGCCCTGGCTTCTCCCCCCGCCCTCCCCTGTCACCCTCCCAGGTCGAAGCTGCTCATTTCATCAGCAGTCTCATTTCTCGGGACTGGGAGAAAACCAATTTTCCTTGTCGCGATTATGTCCGGACAACAACCTACCAAGAAGTACCTAGAACCTAGGAATGTGACCAGCTCCCTCCTCCTCACTTTCTGGCCTGACCTCCTTCTCTCCAGGTTCCTGTTCCTCATTCCTGCATTTTTAGGGACTTCACAGAGAGACAGAGTTAGAGATAGAGAGAGGGGGCAGGGGGTTTCTTCCCCACATTTCCCTGATTCCTCCATTCCCTGGTCTTGCCTTATAGCCTTTCCCCTTCATTCCGGTGACCTAACCCCTTTATTGATCAGCAGTGTGTTTACCACAATCCCAACCAAGAATTGTCTTTTGAAATATAAGCTCCAAGTCTCCTGTAAAAACCCACCCTTCCTTATTTCACTTCCTCATTCTCGGCCAATTTCTTCCTCCACTTGAATGAAAAGCCACCAGAACTTTGATCCTACCCTCTCTGTTCTCCCTCTGGACTTCACTTTCTCGTGCCATTCAAATACTTCCCCTGCAAGGACAGTACTCGCCCTCCAGCACCCTGATTTTCTGCTTCCACTGAGACGCCAGCGGCTTCTCTCTGTGGATGCCCACGCAGAGCCCCGCACAACCTCTGTGTCTCCCATCTTCTCTCGTGCCCTGCCCACGGCCGAAGAAAACTCGGTCATTTCTTTGACAGGCTCCCTCACCAGGTTACGGTGAGTTCCAGCCCCAGTGAGCCCCTCCAGGGTTCAGGAGGCCCTCCGCCCACCCAGGCAGCTTCAGAGCTTGAGCTGCAGCCTCCCGCCTCCTCCCCGATCTGCTCCCCTTCTGCCATCTGTGAACTGTATCTCCTACTTCATCGAGACAGTAAGAGCGGGTGTACACTCTTCATCTTGGTTCTCTGCCCTCCTGAAACCTACGCATAGATTCACCCGCTTCCCTCAGTCGCAAAGGAGAGCATCAAACTCCCCCGTCTTCATGGTCTCCCCCACCTGCTCCACTTTTCCCACCTCATTAATAACTCCAACGTCTTCCTTTTCACTAGGCCACTCCTCCTTCCTCAACAAGCAAGTTCTCATCCCATTGTATATCAGCAACCCTGGCTAATTCATTCAACCTGTAAAGACCAGGCACTGCTGCAGGTGCCAGGGATCGGGCGGGAAATGAGCAAGACAACCAGGACCCTGATCTCACATCACAGCGAGGGGGAGAGTGAAAGTAAACATGTAAGTTAATAAACGGACAAGATAATGAACAAGCTTAATGAAGAAAATAAGACAGAATGATGTAATCAAGAGTGACTACGGGGACTTTGTGGGGACTACTTCACATTCAGGTCGTTTAGGGAAGGATTCTCTGAGGAGGTGACATTGGAGCAGAAACCTGAAAGGCAAGAGGGAGAGACAACACTGTCTTGGGAAAGGGCACTCCGATGGCAAAGCCCCACGGTGACGGCACACTTGGAATATCCGGGAAGCAAGAGGAGTCCCTGGGGCTGGAGTGTGGGGCACGGGGGAGACAGGCTTGGAGAAGGAGGCAGGGAGAATATGGAAGCCACCGGAGCATTTTCGGCAGGTGAGTGACATAGCCTGACATGTTTTATCAGGCTCCCTCTGACATCCAGGTGGGGAGGAGTTCCCAAGTGAAGGCTGGGAGACCTGATGGGAAGCTGCTGACATTGTACAGGCCGGAGGTGAGCGAGGCTCAGACACAGCTGTAGCCACAGAGACGTGTGTTAGGGGAAGTGCTATGTCATTGGTGCTTATCCAACTGAAAGGAGAAAGTGGTGTCACACCGTTGTAGGAGAGAGGGGCCATCACATCCATTCAAGAAGGATTCTGGATTCTGTGAAACACGTAGTCCGGGAAGGAGCTCAGGGCCTGCAGGTGACATGCTGAGGCCCACAATGGGGAAGAGGCCGTTCTTCCCCCGACTTCTGCGCTGACCCCCAAGGGCTGGCCTTGAATTGCACAGACAGTGAGTGGCATGTTCTTGGTGGAGCACATGGGCGGTTTCAGTGGTTCCTCAGCAGAAGTCACAGACTCACTGTCACCTTCCGCTTTAAAAGGTCAGGTCCCCAGTGCGCCATTGGCAGCCCTCTTCTCTTCAGCTGTATACTCATTCTCTGAATGGGCCGTCATCCCCAAATCACATGCAAAGAGGTCCAGTGTCAGGACTGTCTCTGAGTCCAGCCTGGCCACCTCTTTGTGAACCTCCGCATCCAGACCTCCTACAGGTACTTCGAACTGTGCCCAATCCAGGCTGGCCCTCACTTCTTTTCCACAGCCTGTCCAATTCTACCACCTCCTGTGTTATCCGTTTTAATTCATGCTGTCAACATCCACACGGTGACTCCAGTGGGAATCCCAGAAACTGCCTCTGATTCCTTCCAATCCTTTAGTCTCCAAGTCCAGTGGGTCAGCAAGCCCTGCCAATCCTCTCTCTAAATGTCTCCTAAGTCCGTTCCCTTCTCCCAGCCTCCAATGTCAATGGACTAGTTCAGGCCCTTGCCATTTCTCTCAGGGACCCTAACTGGAATAATAGTAGATTCCCAGCACCCAACACTCTTAGCAGGTGCTCAGCAAATGGTTTTTGAATGAATAAGAGAGAAAAAGTGCATGCATGAACAAAATAATTGTGTGAACAAATGAGTGAGGAAATCAATGAATAAATAAACAAATAACTGCTCGCTGTGTAGAAACAAAGAAAACTAAGGAATATACAGTGTAGTGGAGGGAATGCAACCAAGCAGGTACAAGGCATCAGGTGAGAAAGAGATGCCATGTGGGGGAGGGGCATGGAAACTAGCACCTGTTGCATGACCTCCGCTTGTCAAGTATTAAACCAGGCACTTCACACATAGTTCACACATGACCCACCCAGCAACCACGTGATATGCTGCACTCCAGGTGAGGAAGTTGACATGCAAAGGGGTTAAATAAGCATCCAAGTTCCCCCAGCTCCTAAGTAGCAGGGCTCATATTCAAACCCAGGTCTGCAGGCCCCAAATCCCATGTTGGTTAATGGACACAGGCTTACAGGACAGGCCAGACTTTAAAAGATAATAATAATAACCAACACAGAGAGCGTGTCTGACAAACTGTCACTCGTCTAAGAACCCTGCATATATCCTCACAGAAACCCTATGTGATCGGTATGAATGTCATCCCCATTTTACAGTTAAGGAGACAGAGGCACCAAGAAGTTAAGCAATGTGTCAAAGGTCAGACAGCTACTGCGAGACAGAATTGGGATTTGAACCCGGGCAGTCTTGCTCCAGTGTCCATGCCGGCCGTCCCTTTAACCTCACGCTGTACTGCCTTAACAATGGAGGTCAGATGGCAGAAGTGGGCGACAGGTGGAGGGAACAGTACGATTACAGGCAGGGAGGCAAGAAGGTGCAAGTCATGTCTGGGAGCAAAAGGGCTCATTGTAGCTGCAATTGAGGGACTTAATGAAAAGTGAGATTCCAGAGAGAAGATGGGACCAGACACGTGGCTTTCTGTTACCGGGTCCAGGGCCAGAGACCTGTCTTGTGTGATAATTAAAGTGCCTCCATCTCTCACCAGGTAGGGAACGGTGGGGGAGCAAGTCTGTTTTCTTAACCAAGGTATGTAGTTCTCTTACATTTGAAGGTGGAAAAGCTAAAAATCAAAGGGACAACTGATTTCTTCAAGGTCTTTCTGTTAACTAAATGGTACAACCTCTTCCACAGTTCATGGAAATAAATATAAGTACCCTAACTTCTTGGCATTGACTTTTCATATGGTTTTATTTTGAAAAGAT
Organism: Furipterus horrens; assembly: GCF_987537825.1. Taxonomy (NCBI): domain Eukaryota; kingdom Metazoa; phylum Chordata; class Mammalia; order Chiroptera; family Furipteridae; genus Furipterus; species Furipterus horrens. Next base: position 12,824,665 of record NW_028327179.1, read on the forward strand.
TACAAGTAACTTGTTTTTAATCTCTAATTTTGTTTCATAGCACTTCAAGTGTGAGCCAATAAATTATCATCTTTACAGCTCAGTACTGGGAGGATATATACAAGTCAAACATAAATTTGTAGTATTAGGAAAACTTTAGCAGAAAAAAAATTAAAAGACAGGTCCCAAAAACTAACCTTTAACTCCAATACTGCTTTGGGAAATGAAAAGAAGCGGCTGTCAAGCAATCGCGGCAAGCCCTTGGGTCATTTTAAACCTTCAAGGACCCTAATCTCTTCAGTCACAGGAAAGGCCACCTTGGGATCTGTACATGCTATTCTAGTTCCTGCCTTCCTGAGGATCTAGGGGGTACAAAAAAGTGACCAGAGCTTCCAGGCCTCTGGCTTGAAGACCAATATGGTCATTCCCACAGTCAGGGGAGAGACGTAAGCAGGACAGACCTAAGGACTACAAGAAAGGACCCAAAGAAATGTTCTCTGACCCCAGAAAGTAAATATTTTAATGTAAAACAATTCTTTTTACATAATATTTATTTAAATTAAATGTAAATTAGTATACTTCAGGAAGTTTGAAAAACAGGAGAGCTAAAAACATCACCCATACAACCAAGGTGACCATATAGCCTATTCCCTTCTAGACCAACTAACGCCTCCTCTTTCCCTTCAACAGATATGTACTTAGCACCCACTCTCTTCAGGGGCCATGGTAGGAGCTGTACAGAGATATAACCTGTGGGCACCACTTCCAAGTGTACCCTTCTGCCCATGCCCACCTGTGCTAGCAAACCCTACTTCTGGTCACCATCATCTCAGCTAGACTGCTGACATAGCCTCCCAAATGACTTTTCTGTGCTTGCCCCATACCATCCATCTTCCACACACTCAGAGTGATCTTAATCCAGCATTCAGATCAAGCTCCTCTGTGGCAGCAAACCCTCCCACGGCTTCCCACTGCAATAAGAATATCCAGAAACCCCTCACTGAGATGTGGTCTGATCACAGCCTACCTTCCTGCTTCTCCTCTGTCCATTCTCTTTCTCGTACTCCACCTCCCGGCCTTCTCTCCATCTCTCGTATATACAAACTCCATTCCACCCCAGGGCCTTTGCACGTACTAGTCCCTCCCCCTTTTTTCCTAGGTCTTTTCTGTGTCTTCAGCTCAAATGTCACCAGGCATCTTAGCTATAACAATAACTAAAGTTTCTTCCCCTAAGTTATTCTCTTCCCAAGTACACCATTTTATTTTCTCAATGGCACTTAACACAATCTGAATCGATATTATTTATTTGTTTACATGCATTTCTCCCTATAATGTGAGCTATGAGGGGGCAGAGACTGACCAGTTCACTGCTGCACCCCAGGCCCAGTGCATTATAGCAGATGCGCAACAAATAACTGGAATGGAGGAATGAACAGGGCACAGGAGAGGCACTATGAGAACAGATCCTATTTAATCCTCAAAGTATTACACAACTGTTTTTCGTTATTCTGCAAAATGATCAACTAGTACTACAACGTGGAAATAATAAAATAAAATGTTCATCCAAGTTCACATCAACACCAATAAGCAATATCACCTGGATTAAAGGAATTAAAATTTTGCTTTGTAGGACCCCCACCAAAATATAACAAAAAAAAACCCTGAAATTTGTAACAGGGTCCCTAAATGGCACTTAGGTCCATGACCAAGCTTGTAATGATCCACAACAGAAAGGGAAAAAGAAAATAATGCATTGAACTTTATTTTTGCATTTTTAAGTATATTTTATTGATTATGTTGTTACAGTAGTCCCAATTTTTTCCCCTTTGCTCCCCTCTGCCCAGTACCCCACTTCCTTACAGCAACCCCACCCCCCTTAGTTCATGTCCATGGGTCGTGCATATAAGTTCTTTGGCTTCACCCTTTCCTATATTATTCTTAACTTCCCCCTGTCTATTTTGTACCAACCGATTATGCCTCTTAGTCCCTGCATCATTTCCCCATTTCTCCCCCTCCCCCCTCCCAGCTGATAACCCTCCAAATGATCCCCATACCTATGATTCTGTTCCTATCCTGGTTTGCTTACTTGGATTTTATTTTTACTTTTTAGATTCAGTTGTTGCTAGTTGTGAGTTTGTTGTCATTTGAACTTTTTATAAATCTAAAAACTTCCCATCTGAAGGACTCTCCTTTGGTCTTAGATTATGCCTTTGCTACTTTTGAGGTATCAAAATAGTCTCTCTTTTATAAAAGGACAGGGATCGTATCTAATAGGTTTGGGGAAGGTTTTTATGTGTTTTATGCAAAAAGCAGAAAGTTAGGAATCCTGTTCAAAACCGCAACCTTCTTTCATAATTTTAGTAATCCAAGAATTTCACAAATCTGGGTTTTCCAATGATCTGGTGGCCCTTGGAGGTTTTACTAGCCCCACAGCTGTACCAGCTCTAATCCAGGAAACCTGCTGCCTGGAGTGCTTAAGAAAGATCTCCAGGGCTCGTCTGGTCTCTTGGGAAAGGGCACAACCAATGACACGCTCCACAGTGGGGAGGAGGGTGGAGGGCGTACGGCGGGGACGCCACAGCTCCTCGCCCCTCTTGTTTCTTTAGGATCTCTGGCCTCTCTCACAGCACCAGCGCACCGTGGGTTCTCCGCACACGTCTACACTGATTGGACAAATAAACGTGGGGAAACAGGCCTCAGAAATCACCCAGTAGCTTGGGCGCTGCACTAGCGAAGCACAGGCAGCCGATGTCCACCCCCACGGGGGCACCACAATGCCAGCTGCCCAGTCGGAGGGGCAAGAAAACGCTGAGGCAAAGGTCTTCATCAGACCTGGGAGGGGATCTCAGGTACACAGCCTCACGGTGGGGAGACACGGCAGCATCTTCCCATTTGAAGGAGTGAAGTAGGGTCCGGACACTTCATCGACCCAATTAATACATTGTTAATAATAAACCCCTTTCCTGTTCATTATGGTTGACTCTCTCCACTACATATGGCTTATTTCTTTTTTGATTGTTTTTCCTGCTATTTTAATCTGTTTTCTAGTCCCTTCCTCAGATACCTTTGTTTTCTTTTTTAAAGCTATGGAGTTTTCTAAAAGACTTTCTTTCTTTCTTTTTAGAGAGAGAGGAAGGGAGGAAGAAAGAGAGAGACAGAAACATCAATGTGTGGTTGCCTCGCGTGCCCCCAACTGGGGACCTGGCCCACAACCGAGAGGCATGTGCCCTGACTGGGATTCGGACCAGCAACCCTTTGGTTCACAGGCCAGTGCTCAATCCACTGAGCCACACCAGCCAGAGCTATCTTTTTTCTTAAAATACTTTAAGCAGAATCACATGCCATTCACAGACTGTTTTCTTAACACTCAACTATCAAACTAAAAGCAACTGGAAATAAAGAGAACTATATGCACAACAAAAAAACAATTATTAAATCTCAGACAAGTCACTGTCACAAGGAAAAGCCCAAGAGTTTGAGAGAAATATATGTTAAGCAAGCCATATAGCACTCATTCCACATTACACACATTCATAATATCAAAATGTAATTCTGGTGTAAGCATTAAATCCTTCACCAGAGTGGACTACACTTTGTGGACGCATCCACAGAAAGCTATTCTAGTCTAAGAAGACAAACAAGGAATATGTTTGGTACCTGTCAAAAATTCAGCTTCCCGAGGGCTCAGGAGTTGATTTTCAGTCCGATGACAGGTTCGATTGCACGGTACTTTTTATTTTTGTACCACAAGTGAACGGTGAGTTTTAAGAGAAGGAGAAAAGCAGGAGGAGGGGTTTTGTTACATGAATATTCAGGAGAAAAACAAACTTAGGCACATGGGATTGGCTGAGCCCCAAATTATGTAAGGCCAAAACTATTCAACACTTTTCAACATGCAGTCTTCACAGGTATATAATTCCTTTGACTAGTCTCTTCAGAGGATGAATACAGCAGGTCCTCCCAGGCTGGCAAACCAGGCACGAAAAGCACAGTGAAGCCACCTGTTAACCACGAGACGGGCGTTGGGTGAGCGAAACAACCACCTTGGGGAGGCGAGAATCCAGTTTACAGGTTCTACCCAGATCACGTATCCGCCTGATGAATAAATTCTAGAGATCTGCAACACTGGACCTGCAGTTAACAGCTCTGTATGGTGCACTTAAAAAGTTAAGAAGATAGATCTCATGTTAAGTGTTCTTACTACAATAAAAAAATTTTTTAGTGGTCAGGAATCTGTTAAGCAGTTTTTCAAGTGAACTCTACGGAAAGAACTGAGAGAGAAGCTCTAGAATCCCTAAAATGCTGCAAACATAGAAGCCACTGCATGGCTCTTCCACACACACACGCACGCACATGCACACGCACACGCACACCCAGCCCCTTCCTCTTTTTGCCACTTAGCTTCTACATTCTAGTTCCTTTGTGTGCTTCCTGTATTTTTTTGCTTGAGTTTATTGGGATGACATTGGCTAATAAGATTATAGAAGTGTTGAGCATACAGTTCCATAACACATCATCTGTATATTGCGCTGTGTCCTCATTACCCAAAGTCTAGTCTCCTTCCATCTCCATGTACTTGACGCCCTTTATCCTCTTCATCCTCCCTCCCCCAGCATGCATCTTTTTAATGTAAATACGTGGTCCTTTCCTGAGAGATGAAGCCTGGTATACAAAAGAAAATAAAGCCCTGTTCCCAGCTCCCCTACCACCTGAGGGGAGAGCTTCACCAAGTATCTGTTTCCCCAGCTATAAAATGGTGAAGGGAGAGGAAGGGGCACTAAGCTGCCATCATGACCTCAAGGCCCCTGCACGAGTCTAATGTGAAGATTTTAAGACTTATGTGTGGCCAACACTTTGAATGAAGTAAATCCACAGCCAGATCCATGCGGGACTGCGGGCATTCTTGAGTTTCCTCAGATGTCATATTAAGCAACTCAAACTGCTTCATCACAGTGGCCCTGCGTCTCTTATTTCTCCTCCTGGCAATGACAGCAAAGTCAGCAGAGACCAACACTCTGCCATGTGCTGCAGAAGCCAAGTTCCTCTCCTTATTCCTGTGCACAGGCCTGGGAAGCAGCCCCACATGCAGGGAGCACACCTGAGCACCGCCACGCTCACCTGTCCAGAGGGTGACTCCTCCCAGACTCATTCCATGAAGGCACTGACGGGAAAGACCAGGCACTTGGGCGAGTGCCACCCAGATGCCAGCTGTGAGCCCTGGGAGAGGAAAGAGAACCTCCCCGTGAGAGGAAGGGAAAGAAGAAAAACAAAGCGATCTCAGATGTTCCCCAACCCACCACCCAGAACCAAGGGGCCTGAGAGCCCAGGCCACTGGTCACGGGGTGGCCTCTGTCCAGGTAAACCAAAGACCACCACTTAAAATCAAATGTGGCCCTATGACAAACGTAATCACATAGGCTTTCGTTTCTTGTTTATCTGTCTCCACAGAGCAAGGCAGGCATGGTGTCTGTTTCATCGTTAATTTTGCCTGATTGCTTGACACAGTATTTGCCACTATATAGGTGCTCAATGAAATATAATGAACAGATGGATCGATGGATGGATGAGTGAATGATATCCTATCCACCACACTCTCTGAGGTGAGGAAAGGATTATGGTCTCTGTTTCTCAGATAAGAGAGAGTGGATGCCATGACTTTGCTCAAGCACGAAAAGCCCAGGGCACTTCCTCACAGGACTATAATAAACCAGCTTGTTATCACCTATCTGTCCCTTTGCACAATTTGACTTATTATGTAATGTGGCATTAAAGAGGCCCCAAAAGACTGACGCCCTATCATCTAGGTCTGGGGGGGTAAAGCAGCAGTGAGAAGAGGGGCAGAAGGATGTAAAGAGCCAGGAGCATAAAGCTCTTAAAGGGGGAAGAAGTCCTGGTGGAGGGGCCCCAATCTCAGTGAGGGATCCCTGAGAGGTCCTGGGTATCCCAGAGTCAGCAAGAGGAACCTGAGTGGCTATGAGCAAAGAGGGATTGCCGAAAGGCAGAGGAAAACACACAGGGAAGAGGCCCTTGGTTGGAAAATCCAGATTCCCGTTTCTGCTTAGTGTCCTTATCTCAGGATCATTCTCTCTGAGAACCCTGAGGATCCTGGCGGCTCCTTGACCACAGGCTAAGAGGCTACAAATCACCAATGGCCGGGGACAGGAGGAAGCAGCTTCCAAAAGACAACAGGGATAAGTGCAGGCCCAGCCCTGGGCCTGGCCATCGGCCTGTGGGGACCCGCCAGACCACAGAATGGAGGTTTCTGCTCCTCGTTCTCCAGGGACACAGAAGAGGCAGAATACAGGCTTTGAGGAAGCAGGTAACAATGAGCGCCCCACACCAGAGCCTGCTGTAGATACCACAGTTCTCTCTCTAGGGACACCAGGCCCTGCTGACCTAGTACTGATAAGGTTCTAGAAGGTGGCCCCTAAATCCACCTGCAGGGTGGTGCGGGGAACGCGGGGTGGGGGTAGTGATCCCCTTGGTTAGAGGTGAGCCGTTCAGGGTGAGGAGATACAGAAGACAAGGCGAGTGGGAAGAACATTCTGGAGGCAGGCTCAGAAACTAAAGAAACTTAAAGAAACCTGATCAGTGCCCTTACCATCCTCCCTTCATCCCCTCTGCTGAGTCCACTAGGGCACTAAGGGGACACACTTCGGTCCAGCTTCCAAGGCTACCTCATCTGCCTCCAAGCTACTAAACAGCGTTACTTTCCGTTCCAGTGTTCCCTCACCTCAAGTGACAGCCCTCCTCTTCCTGTCGCTGGCAGTGGCCCTGCTGTCCCCAGACACTCCACCTTTCTCTGCCTACCTCTGCCTTGCCCATCCGTTAGGGCAAAATACCAACAGCAAACACTTCCACAGCCCTTGGCAGGGCCACAAACTCCTCGCAGTTCCTGACACACACAGTAGCCCCTTTACTCTGCACAGGAGCCCGCCGAGGAGGCGTTGTTGGTATCCTCACATTACAGATCAGAGAACAGAGGCACACAGAGAGATGAAGTCACTTTCTCAAGGCCCCATAGGTAGTAAAAGGCAGAGCCAAGATTCAAGGCCACAGTCAGCGCCAGAGTCCTTCTCACAGCACAACCCAGAATGCCAGCTCCTCCCCGAGCCTCCCCTGACCCCATCGCGGACAGCTCCTTGCAATTCTCTGTGCCACTTCCCACATTTGCATGGTGTGAGGACGGGCCACGTTCTCGTCATCTCTCCCCTCCTAGATTAGAAAGCCCCTGAGAACAAGACTTTGACATTATTTCTATATCATCTTTGTATTCGTTTCCTGTGGCTGCTGTAACAAATTGCCATCAACTTAATGGCTCGAAACAACACAGATCTATTATCTTACAATTCTGTAGGTCAGAAATCCAACACAGATCTCTCCAGGCTACAAGCAAGGCATCCGCGGAGCTGGGTTCCTTCTGCAGGCTCCAGGTAAGAAATGCTTCCTTGCCTTTTCCAGCTCCCAGAGGCTTCCTGCATCCCTTGGCTCATGGGATGCGCCAATCTCTTTCTCCGTCTTCAAAGCCAGCAACGTATCATATCTCTGGCCCTTCTTCTGTGGTCACATCTTCCTCTGACCACAGCCAGGAAAGGTTCTCCACTTTTAATGACCCATGTGATTAGATTAGGCCCATTTTGGTAATCCAGGATAATCTCTCCATCTCAAGGCCCTTAACTTAACCACTTCTGCAAAGTCCCTTTTGCCACGTAAGAAAACAAATCTGCAGGTTCAGAGATTAGGACGTGGACACCCTTGGGGGCACTATCCTCCCTACCACAATCTTTGTACATCAACCTTGAACATAGCAGTCCCCTGACAAGTATGGAACTGAATCACAGTTCAGCTGCACCAGCCCCTGAATACTTGATTATATTGTCTCTCCACTGAACTCTGATCAACATGTACATTAGTCTTGTGTCCCCAAACTGACCAAGAGCTCTTTGAAGGAGACTGTCTCCCCTTTTAATAGTCCCAAATTGTGACAGTGTTAGTACATGGTGGACACATAAAGATCTCTCGCCCTGAGTTGTGGGGCTCAGTGGGTTGAGCGCCGGCCCACTTTCCCCTACCTCCTAGTCATTTTTTATCCTTCCAGAGATATTCTATGCATATGCAAGTATAAGACAGGAGCATCACATACAGTCCTTTCTATTAACAACAGAGATTGCTCCCCAGTTCTCCTTCTGTTTTTGTGGGTATATACCATTCCACTGTGCAGACAGCATGATTCATCCCACCAGCCCCCGCTGACAGACACTATTTGGCTATTATAAACAGTGTTCAGTGGGTACCTGTGAATTTATCTGAAGGATAAACTGCTGTAAGTGGTATTTCTGAGTCAAGCAAGACCATGTGAATTATTAACTCTGACAGATTCTGGCAAGGTGCCCTTGGCAGGAAACTAACGCACATTCACCAAGCATGTGTGTGTGAGTTCTGTTTGCCTACAGTTTTCCTAATATGGATGGTTTTCACAATTTTTTATCTTTGCCAATCCCACATAGGCAAAATGTGGCATAGTTCGGTGTATTTTAATTGATATTTTAAGGATGGGTCAAACATTTTTCATGTGTTTCATGAATTTATTTTACACTGGTTGTTTGTTCATATCCTTTGACCATTTTCCTGTAGAGTCATATTCTTTTCCTTATTGATTTGTAGTTCATTATGTATTAGGGAAATTGATCCTTAATAGACAACATGAAGTGCAGAGGTATTTTTCCAGTTTGTAATCTGCCTTTCGTTTTGCTTTCGGGGCTTTTGCTATGATGACTGTTTTTAGGTAATAAATTTTATCAATCTTTTCCTTATGGCTTCTAGGTTTTGCACCATACTTAGAGCACCCCTTCCTACTGCAAAGTTATAAAAATATTCTCCTTTGGATTATTCTAGAGGCCTGTCATCTACAAGCAGTGAAAAGTTCTCTTCCACAGTCATGAATTACATCCTGGCCATAATATGCATACTGGCCATAATGTACACAAACAAAATTTAATTCTTTAAGTAACTTTTATCTTCTGATACTTGGGAGTTTATAAAGCACTGTCTCATGACAGCCTGCAAGGCAGGCAGTGCAGGACTTATTAGCCTTATTTTACAGAACAGGACACCAATGTTCAGAGAGGTTAAATGACCACTGAAAGCTACACAGTGTGGTCCAGACTCCAACTGAGGAGTCCCAAATGCCGGAAGTTGTTCTCCTCTCTCCACACACTGTCTCTCTTTAACAAAAGGATGACATCCACGTGCATTAAAATGTTAAAGGACGTCACCAAATTCATTTCTAAATAACTTCAAAAGAATGTGAATAATAACTTTTCTGTTCAAGAGAAACAGTATTTACTTAAGTGGGTCACACAGTGGTCCAATTAAGCAATGACTCATCCTCAACACCAGGCCAGTGTTCTCACCACTTGACAGAAGTCCATGTCCCTATGGTGTGCCTATATCACCCAGCAAAATGTAATCAAAAAGAGACGTATAAAGTACAGCACAGGGAATAAAGTCATTAATATTGTAATATAATAATCACATATGGTGCCAGGTGGGTACTTGAAATACTGGGGGGGGCGGGGTCACTTTGTAAAGTGGATGATTGTCTAACCACTATGCTGTGCACCTGCAACTAATACAAGAGAATATTGAGTGTCAACTGTAACTGAAAAATAAAGTAAGAGATGTAATGTTCCGAGGTCTCAAGGCTTCTGAGCAGATGGACCCTGACGAGCAGTGCTTACCAATGTGGGCCGGGGGAGAAGGTGAGGTATGACCAGCTCAGGAGGACTCTTCTCAAACATCACATGGAGCCCTGCCTTCGCCATCACCGGCCCCCCAACAGGCTCCCATTCCAGGAGCACATCGCATGCTCCCCCGAGTGTGCTGATGATGGGACATTTTTTGAAAACCATTGTTCCAGGGTCTGCGTTTGCACAATCCCTATAAACCCCGTTCCTCTGTTCTCCCACCAACCCTTTGTCCCAACGCTGGTGCACACTCACAGGGTCCAGCTGCCCTCACCAGGTTAGTGCTGAAACTCCCACCGCCGGCCTTTTGTGCCTCTTGCTCCCTCTGACCTTCTTCCCACCTTCCCAACCCAACCCCCCAGGGTGGCACCTTCCCATCCTGCAGGTGTTGGCTTATACTTTTTGGTTTTTTTTAATCCTCAACCCAGGATATGTTTATTGATTTGACAGAGAGAGAGAGAGAGAGAGAGAGAAACATTGATCAGTTGCTTTCAGTACACACCCAACCAGGGATCAAACCAGCAACCCACGTACGTGCCCTGATCAGGAATCAAACACATGACCTTTTGGTGTACAGGACCATGCTCCAAACAACTGAGCCACCTGGCCAGGTCAACGTCTTGGTTTACATGCCACCTCCTTAGAGGGGTCTTTCCTGACCACCCACAAAAATAAACTCCCCAAATAAGGCTCTATCTACCCTCTTATTTTCCCCCTAGAATTGATCACAGTTTGTATTATTTTATTTGTTCATCTATTTCTTGTTTATTTTCTGTCCTCTCAAGAGTGCCATGAGGGGCAGGGACCTTGTCCAAATCATTCATACTTTATAACCCTAGCACTTAGTAGAGTGCCTGGCATATAGTAGGTGCTCAATAAATACTGGGTCAATTAAATTTGATTGAATTGGTCCCAGCTAATTTTCTCCATTTCTGCATCACTGTCAAGTTTCTAAGCAGCCCAACCACGTGGACTGGGAGACAGGCACAAGACCGATGCCTGTCTCCCCTGCCAGCCCACCTCCTCCCACTCATGGTTATCCCTTACTTGCCTGTAAAAAAAAGAAAGCTTGTAGCCAGTAAGAACACAGAATGGAATGTCTTACAGCCTATATGTCTTTCTCTATTGCTTCCTATCTTTCCTCCTGACCTAACTCCACTGCATTGTGGAGGATGAGATTGGGCAATAGTATTAAAATTATATCATTAATAATTGAAAACAGCGATCAAACTAAAAATAACTGATAGTTAACTACATGTCAGACACTGGGAGAAGCCTGAATATAAATTATCTCATCTAATCCTCAAGAGAACCCCACAAGCCAAGTCTTATTACCCCAATTTGACAAATTCGGAAACAGTGCCCAGGGTCCTGCAGCTGGGTTGTGAACCGTCATCTGAACCCGGAGAGCTGAACTCAGGAAAGCCCTCACTCCTAACAACCACACGTCTAACACGGCAGCCAAGCTACCTCCTTAGAAATATATGCTTAAAAGATAGCAACTAGTGAAGAATACCAACCAAGAAATTGAGTTATTAATGTCTTGAATGCCATAGGGGCATAAGGTAGGGGCAGAGTTCTGCCTATACATGAAGTTGGGACTCAGGAGTCAAAGATCTGGAAATGAGTTTCTCACCCTCAGCAAGGAGGTAACGCTGGGAGAAGTGTTGTGCATTCACTCACGGGACAGACCTCTTCATGGTCTTCAGCTCTAAAGCGTAACTAATGAACAACCAGACAACAATGACAAGTCAATTCAGTAAGTAATCACTGAGAGCCTGCTGTCTGATCGATCATTCAAGGTTTGGGGAGGGATTTTGTTTTTTTAATGTAACACTCACTGAGTTCTGAAACCTAAAGATGTCCAGATGAAGACAGGAAATGTTCACTTATAATACAAAGTTCACTGTATGTGTCACAGGAGCCACAGCAATGACAGGGCTACAGGAAGGAGAGAGGCAGGGGAGGGTGTGATGAGGCCTCGGTGCCTGCGTTAGGACAAGCAGAGAGAACAGGACCAGCCTGGAGTGATGAAGAAGCAATACCACTTTTAGGAGACGGACGGGCCCACGCCTGCAGGAGTGGAGGGCCTGTGCTGGCAGACTACTGCAAGGAGGCAAGTCTGGAAGGACTCTGATGGGCACTGTAAGATGGGGAAGTCCCTCAACAGTGAGAGGATGAATAGCAGGAACTTCCATCCTGTTGGAAGGCAGGACTACACAAAGAGGAAGCCTGAATGGATGGCAATGACTCCTCTGGGGATAGGGAGGAGGATGAGTTGACAGAAGTCACAGGCCATAGGCTCCACCAACGGCTGCTGGAACGCACCAGCCAGCAGGAGACATCGTGGACTCAAGGAGGGCAGGACAGATGGAAAAGCGCACTTGAAAATAACAATAAACAGAGCACAGAGGATCTGGGGGACTGAGAAACTATCCTGTATGATATTATAACGATGGACACTTGTTATACATTTGTCAAGACATAGAGTGTACAATACAATGAGTGAACCATGGTGGTCAGTGTGGACTTTGGGTGATAATGATGTGTCAATGGAAGTTCACCGATTATAATAACATATGTACCACCCCGATGCTGAGGTTGATGATGGGAGAGGAGAGGCAGGCTGATCGTCCCTCTGGGCTGGGAGGGGTAGGAGAGGGCATAAGGGGGATAAATGGAGATGGAAGGAGACTTGACTTGGGGAGATGAGCACACAGTACAATATACCAGTGATGTATTATAGAGTTGTACACATGAAACCTGTATAGTTTTATTAAGCAATGTTACCCCAATAAATGTAATTTAAAAGTTTTTAAAATGTGTCCAGGAAGTTTTCTATATACAAAAACAGTTTTTTAAAAAAAAGATCTCCCCTCCTTGTACTTTCCGTCAATTTTGCTGTGACCCTAAAATTGCTCTAAAAAATCAAATATATAGAGAGAAAAACATGGACACAGAGCACAGGGGTGAAGAGAGAGTCAAGGATGACTCACCAACGGGCGACTGGCAGAGGCTGGCGTCCCTGCAAAAGGAGGAAGTTGGAAAGGGGCCTGTTTTTAGAGGAAAGAGGGAAAGAAGGTGAGTTCAGTTGGGAACAAACGGGAATGGTGTAGGACGTCCACACCACCCTCTTCAGGCATTTGGAGAACAGTTTGAGGCTGAGATAAGAAAAGGGTACAGGTATGCAAATTAGAGACCCAAGTCAGCATTAAGTGTTCCTCTTTCAAACTGAGTGACAAATACTCTTTCAAAAAGGAAGAGCATTGTGACACCCTGGAAATAACAACCTCCCACAAAGCTTGTGGCCTCTGTCGCACAAGAACTGCTGTTGCAGGGCTCATTTTAGTTACTTGTAAGAACAGCAACACCAAAAATTGTGACCCACCGGTCAAGTCAAATCTGCCCAAAGTGACATCAGTCCAGATATGGAGAACTGGCAAGTAATCTGAGGGGCAGGCAAGAAGAGAGGTTTCAGTTTCGAGTAAGAGTTTCCGTTTTTAGAACCAGCAGGAGGAACACGCAGTGAATGGGAAAGGCAGTATGGTTTTTCCATGCCAAGCAGCCTACATGTGAATTCTTATTCTGCCCTTCACCAAGGGAAATTATTTAACTGCTCCGTGCCTCAGTTCCCCCAGCGGTAAAAAAGGGATAACCGCCTACTCCACGGATCTGCTGCAAAGATAAAATGAGCAAATATGGAGGCGTGTGCCTGGAGCACACTGTCAGCTATTGTCACTGTCCATTATCCATTCTAGACTTTTCCAGGATCCCAGAGGGGAAAACTGCTGAGGTCTCTTCCTCAGGCTCACAGAGCACCTTAAAAAAAAAAAAAAATTTTTTTTTTTTCTTTTCAAATATCTGTTTTGTCAGCTAGGACTGTAATATTTGCAAGAGCAGACTATTTTAAATCCTGAAGCTCTGAAACTCAGCCCACACATGTGAGACCCGCACCTTGGCCTTTCCTTGCAGCAAATCATTTACCCAAGGATGTCCACTGCCTGGCCTTGGCCCAAGAAGGCTAAGGAAAGACATTAAGAAAGTCCTTTTAAGATTTGGTAAATGCTGAAGTTATTATTCCTTAAACTATTTGCCTGAAGTACTGACTGTAATCCAAGGGCATTTACAGACTCAGTTTGGTAAAGTTCTCAAAACAAAGGTCACAGTTTCTCAATGCTTCCCAACCATTAGGAAATGAACTGATAGAAAAAGCCAGCATCCCCTCTGCGCTTCCTTGTAAATCATTAATCTGATTTCCTGAATTGCCACGTGCATTTGAGCAGAAGGAGCCCAGATCTCAGGGCCTGAGCATCCATAGAGAGCAAACGAAAAAGCTCCAGTCTCCTGCTCTGAGACACCAGAAGCCCAAAGCTATGGTGACAGTGCCCCCCAACCTAGGCAGGGACCTGGGGTGTGGAAGGAACAGCCACTTCTCCAATCCCTTCCAAATGCCACTCTACATAAGAAGAGCTGCTATATCAGTGAGAAAGGGGAAGGTAATCATCATGTAATAACAAACTCCTTTGTGTGTGTTTGTATTTATAATGATTTCTAAGGAACATAAATTCCCTACATACAAAAAGCCCCTTGTTCTGCTTTGCACTTTGAACCATTTGTGTTTGCAAGTTTGAGAGAGGAACTGGGGGTACCCATAGCCCTGGAGGGAAAAAGACTCTGGAGCTCACCGGAAAGCAAGGAGGCAGGGCTGAGGGGCAGAGAGAGGGACCCAGAAGACCCCTGAGACAGTAGAAGGTGAAGAACCCCAAAGATGACATCTTCACTAACCTAGGAAAGTCTGCTGGACCAGCAAAGCATGGGGTGGGGGAGATTCCTCCATCAGTATGTCAGGGCTGATGGCAACATGAAACAGAAACAGCATGTGAGCGTGAAAAGATTGCTCCGGCTGCCTTCGGGGAAGTGGCCTGAAGGGGAGCGAGACAGCATGAGAGAGGCTGGATCACAAGCTGAGTGGAAATGCATGGCAGCAGTTTGAGCTGAGGGGGGAGGGGGTGGACAGACAGGATGGCTCAGATGCAGGATGAGGGTGAGAAGTAGCTCCTGTGTTCCTGGCCGGGACAAATGAGTGAATGGCAGTAAGAATTTATTCTGATGGGCAAGGTTGGAGGAGAGCGTGCTGGGAGTGGGGAGCAGAGGAGGAATCAACAAGAAGCTACAGAAGTTCAATGTTCTGAGCCCGCGTCTGCACAGACCACCTCAGCGGTCCTGTATCTCGTTTTAGATTCACAATGCTGTGTTTCTTTTTTTCCAAGGGGACTTCAAATTGTCTAAGTGGTACCCCACAAAACCAGATAGGAGGTGATCAACAGTGTTGGGCTTGTAAATGTTAAGGTGTCTGTGACCCATGCACAGAGCCATGGTCAAATCCAATGTTAAATGTATAAACCTAGGGCCAGTCGAAATCGGAAAGGGATTCCAGACTCCGCTTTTTTATCTCCCTAAAAGTATACAGGCTGTCCGTGGGGGCAGGGAGAGGAAATCAAGGGAATCTACTAATGTAGTTCATTATAGTTCTGCTATTAATGAGACATATTTCTTTTCTTTTTTCAAATTAGAAGAGGAAGTTTATTCAGAAAGTTACGGAGGCAGTAGAAGTGAGCCAGCTGAGCTGCACAGGCTCAGAAAACAGGTTACAGAAGCAGAAGAGGGGCCTTGGAGCTGAGGAGAGAGAGAGGCAGACGGACTGCCCTGGCGGAAGGAAGAGGGGAGAAGGAAATGTGTGCAGGCTCTCGAGAGCTGAAGCGTTGAGGGTAGTCATAAATATCATCATGCCTTCGTTCCCCCAGTTTGTTTATTTTTATTTTCATTCTTTTATATTTTATTTATTTATTTTTAGAGAGAGGGGAAGGGAGGGCAAAAGAAAGGGAGAGAAACATCAACGTGGGGTTGCTTCTCGCGCACCCCCAACTGGGGACCTGCCCCACAACCCAGGCACGTGCCCTAACTGAGAATAGAACCTGTGACCCTTTGGTTCACAGGCCAGCACTCAATCCACTGAGCCACACCAGCCAGGTGTCCAGTTAAAATAGAATCTGGTTCATAAGTTTGTTGTGAGGATCAATGAGACTGCCACATAAAAACTCTTCACAATGCCTAGCATATCACAAGTGTTCCATAAATTTCAGCTATTGTTATTAACAATTCTGGAGGACAAAGATTATCATTACCTGAATTTATTTCTGGATAAAGGATAAATCAAACTTAGGTTAATTGCCCGGCTAATAGCCTCTCAGCTAGCAAATGACTATGCCAATATTTCAACTCTAAGAAGTCTGAAACCAGAAGTTGTAACCACTACCAAATAAAACCTCCTATTTGAACAGGGCTTAGAGAACAAAAAAGGTGATTATTACCTACTGGATTACTAAGAGAAAGAAAGAGGTTAGCGATAACAGTCCAAACTTTGGGGTATTCTCCATCATGGAGGTCAACCATGACTTTGGCCCAAAGCCCTTCTTTGCCACTCTTAGAAATGAAAGAAGGCAAAGGCTGGACCTTGCCCTTCACAAGTGGTTGTTAAACCACAGCCCAAACAAAAAATAAAAAAAAAACAAGCCATTTCCCAAAATAGCTTACCTAAACAAGTGAATCCTTCAAAATTAAAGTAGAAATAAGTCTTATGGCTGAGGAAAGATATCAAGAGTGCTCCCAAGTCATATCCAACTGCTCCTATAGACCACAAACAGTAGTCTTTAATTCATACACTTTTGTTGGAGAAAGAAAAGTGTTTATTTTTAATTCTTTTTTTTTTTTTTAGATACCAAGCTCCAGGAGGCCTTCCTGTAAGTAAAACAGGAGGAAGTTCGCACCACCGCCCAGCATGGTGGGGAGAGAAGTGGGAAGTGCCAGTCAAGAGAGCCCTGGTTGTCACCCTAATAAATTCAATAGGAAAGGAAAACCAGAGAGGGCCCAGATGAGGAGCATTGTCACTTGAATGGGTCCCCACTCTTCCAACACCAATTTCCTCACCTTGGTGAAACAGCAACCTCAAAAATGACAATGAAATAGAAGGTCAAAAGAAACATCATGATCCTGTTGACTGCAAGTCAGTGCTAACCACGCTAGTTCCCATCATCATATATTTACCTCTAGATACATTTTGTTTTTGTATCTTTATTCAAAACAGGCCCAGGCCTTTTTTAAAAAAAAGCCTTAGGAATAGGCATCACTTGGAAGTAATGGCAGAAACAGCACCTCACCTCTATTCTCGGTCTGAGGAGCCCCAGCTAAGCTTGGTCAATGGATGGAGAAATCAGTTCTCACTAGTGGCATCCACATCACGCCCCCCCTTACTCCTGCTCCCAGCCCAGGGGAATAAAGGGAGCTGATACACCCCAAGCCTACACCCACTTCACACCCCTCAATGGTGGGGAGAACCCTGCAGCAAGGGTCAGCAGCCCACAGGAAGCTAGGCCTGTTTCTACTCCAATCTGGCTGAATGACTCCCCTCCCAGGGCCTTAATTTCCTCATCCCTAAAATGAAAGGTTTGCATGAGATCACATGAAAGCCTCCTGCCTGCTCTACACTTCTAATTCCATTATTCTTCCATGTAAACGTGACTTACCGAAATAAAAGCCCTTCATTTTGTTAAGACAACAGGCCCCAAATAGTCACTTATGCTAATTCCACCTCACTAAACTAAGACAATACCTAATTTACTTGTTTGTTTAATCCTCATCCAAGAATATGCTTTTATTGATGAGAGAGAGAGAGAGAGAGAAATATTGATGTAGGAAACATGGATCCATCGCCTCCTGTAGCACCCAGACCAGATATCAAGCCAGCAACCCAGGTGTGTGCCCTGACCAGGGACCAAGCCCAAGATCTTTTGGTGTACCGGTCCATGCTCCAACCAACTGAGCCACTGGCCAGGGTGACAATACCTAATTTAATTATAGTGTCAGCCTCTATCAGGAGTAGAATCTTAAATCAGTCCATCTGGAATTACCTGGTCAGTACTAGTGAGGTAATCTGCTTGAGAGACCCCTGCCATCCCCTACGGAAGGTGGCCTTCCCACAACCAATCCGATTTTTCCTAGTATAACTTCCAGGTCCGCTCCCTTCTGCCTGGAAAAGTCTTCCATTTTGTACAGCTCCTGGGAGCTCCTTTCTGTCTGCTACATGGGATGCTGCCTGATTCATGAATCATTGAATAAAGTCAGTAAGATCTTTAAAATGTACTCAGCTGAATGTGTTTTGACACTTTCAAGCAGGACATGTTGCTCTAAGTCCCGTGACCATGCCCCTCAATTACCCGTGTATAATCTTAACACAAGGATGATGCATCAGAACTGAAAAACAGGCTGTTGCTCCCTGGTGGCACCAAAGCTGGTACTCAGTCAACGTGGATTTTCTCTTAATCCCACGATTTCACGACAAAAAAACCCTGTTACCCTCCCAATTTCTAAATCCAAAGCTACCCTTTCATGAATTTGAAAGAAAAAGGAAAAGGAAAAGAAAGAGAGAAATCACCCAAACCCGGCCTGGTGTAAGGTGCCACAGCACTTTTTCTGGCATCCAGATTCCACCTCTGTGCCACCCTCTTTTTAGCCGCGAACCCCTGGATCAATGCGTTCCGTGCCCTCCCCTGGCAAACGATCCCGTCTTCCTCCTCCTGCACACCTCAGATGGAGAGGAGGCATTTCCCCGGCTCCTAACCCAGGACAGCCAAACCTCTTCCTAGACCGCGGCGAGCGGCACCTCGGCGCACCGGGAAGGGCCCCCGCCCCCGGAAAGGCAAGGACAGACGGCTCGCCCCCTGGCTGTGGTCCCCACCCGGCGGCGCCGCGGAGGCCTCGCCGGAGGGTCTCCTGTCACTTACGCGCGGCAGCTCCAGGCAGTCAGGCAGGGGAGGGCCCGCAAGCAGCGGAGTTTGCTGACTCAAAGGCGCAGCAGCGGCGGTGGCGAGCGCCCAGGAGCGCACACGAGCGCAGCCCCGCGCTCCCCGAGCTCTCCGCGCACGTAGCAGCTCCGCGCCCGCGCTCAGTGCTCTCCGTCTGGCCACTGGCTTCCGCTGTCCAGGCCGCGGCCACCGCACCGCCCAGCCCAGGTGCGGCTCCCTGTCACCGCCTGCGCCCCGCCCTCCTGTCTGTCCGCGGGAGATAAGGCGGACCCTCGGCCCGCTGGGCTGCGGCGAGCGGTGCAGCCGCCGGAGGGCGCCAGCGCTCCGGACCCCGGATTCCGCCTCCCGGGCGCCTGACATCAGACTAGGGAGAAAATACCCAAGTTTGCCCGGGATGCTGAGGTTAAGTTGTGTGCAAGTGGCATCCTTTGGAATCACCCCTGGAAAGCCGCCTTGAGCTTGCTAACCCCGCCCCCTTAATTATGGGGAGGATTGATGAACGAGGAAAGGGCTGTAGAAATTATGTGGTAAACAAGAACGATAGAATATTAACGGTGCAATCTAGGTGGAGGGCCTATGGGTGTGTACTATAATAGTCTTCCAACTTTTCTTTCTGTTTAAAATCTTTCATAATTAAACTTTTGGGGAAAATAAAAGAGATCTGTTAAGGAGCCTGAATTAGTAAAATCATTTCCCAAATGGCACCTTGGGCGGTGTCTGACGCATCTATTTGCATGGAAAAGAAATGACTATGTTATTGGTTTATGTATTTACTATATACACTGTTTATCATTATTTTAGAACGTACTCTTTCTACTTACAATAATAAAAACAATTTGCTTGAAAACAGTATGCTATGTTGCCTGTGGCAGCCTCATACATCTGATTTGCTCTTGAGCTTAATTTAATCTGGTGTTGTTTTGCAGTCACGTGTAATACAGGCTTTTAGTCTTGGAGCAATAGTATATACCATATAGCATAGGTGTGTAGCAGATTATACCATCTAGGTTTGTGTAAGTACACAATGGTATTTGCACAACTATGAAATCGCTTAATGACACGTATCAGAATGCATTCCCGTCATTTAGTGACTTATGACTATAACCACTGAAATGGCCAGTGGCAGAATAAACGTAGCCTAATATTTCACTTTTCAAGCACAAATTTTCTCCTTAAATACATCTGGCTGCCAATGATCATTAAGGGTTATTCCAGGCCCACCTGAATCTGTACACGTCTATCCTCCAAACCTAAATCGACTTTGCATAACAAAACTCCGAGATTTGCAATGTTAAGTCTTAAGTTCTTGGATGCTGAACTGGCATCGTTGAAACTTGAATCAGGTATTTCATTTCCTAAAATTGCACCCAAGTCATTACACAGAAGTGAATATAAACATGATCACTTTTAAAAAATCACATTCAAGTGTATTTTTTAAATTCTTGTTTCTGTGCTCCACAAAGAAAAGCATTCTGGCTGGAAAACAAAATGCAGATGTGTCTAAGATCCTAAGAGAGTTTGTAAAATTTAATTTTTTCTGAATTTATTATCGTTAAGAACACAACCTTACAACTGAGGACAGAGCAGCAAAAACCTTTCGCGAGTCTATCAGAGGTCACTTAAATATGTTAGAATTATGGCCCTATGAGAAAGGAAGAATATGAAAAGAATTCAGAATAGAATGAAGCAATAATGAATTATTTTAACTCATTCCATCAGTGTAGCAGCTGGGTGATGTTTCTGGCTGATGAGTGGACATGCACAGGCCTAATTTATTTTTTAAGTAGCCAGTCTGGGTATATGTATGTACAAGGTATCTCTGAAGGATACACTTCGGTGAGGGTATTCTATGTCTTCCTGAGCCTTTCAAATATTATAGAGCACATTTAAAAATATGTAAACAAAGTGAAAGACGAACACTAAAGATATGAACAGACAATTCACGAAAGAGGACCTATGAAGGGCTAATAATCCATAAAAGGAGAATCCATATTTCAATGTTTAGCTTAGTCAATAATTTTTAATTAACAGGATCTCATGCTGACAACAGGTATTTTCATGCTCTGTTCATGAGAGTATAAACTGAAAAAGCAGTTTTGGAGAGTGATGTGGTAGTGTCTTTTCAAAACTAAAATTGTGTGTACCCTGTAAGTCGGCAACACCACTTCTCAGTATGTCCCCTATAGAAACCTTTCCATATGTGACTGGGAGTATGTATGTACAAGGATGGGCATTGCAACATTGTCTGTAACAGCAAAAAACCAGAAGCAAGTTCAATGTCCCCCAATATGGGAATGTTTAAATAATCTATAGCACATCCATAACATGGAAGACTGTGCATCAGATCAAAAAATGAAAGAAGTCTATGTGTATAGACATCGATAGATCTTCAAGGCATATTCAATGAAAAATAAATTCAAAATAATATAGTGGGCCCTAGCCAGGTAGCTCAGTTTGTTATAGTGTCATCACAATATGCCAAAGTTTTAGGTTCCATCCCTGGTCCAGGGCACATGCAAGAAACAACCAATGAATGCATAAATAAGTGGAACAACAAATCAATGCCTCTCTCTCTCAAATGAATAAATATTTTAAAAATTTTTAAGAAAATAATATAGTGGGCTACTATTTCTATAAAATAAATTTTAAACTTACAAAATGTGTTCTATTTACCTATGTACATATATTTATGTATGTAAATAGATGGTCTGGAAGGACAGCCTCAAATTTTTAACATATTTCCTCTGGGAGAAGAATGACCCAACATTGCTGCTAGCCCATGTAACACCTTTGTGAGAGTTTTTTTAAGGCTCTTTCTTCTGGACAATTTACTGCCATCTGCTGGAAAACTAGCATTTAAAAAATGTACAGCCCTGGCTGATGTGGCTCAGTGGACTGAGTGCCGGCCTGCGAACCAAAAGATTACTGGTTCAATTCCCAGTCAGGGCACACGTCTGGGTTGCAGGCCGGGGCCCCATTTGGAGGGTGTGCAAGAGACAACCAATCAATGTTTCTCTTGCTCATGGATGTTTCTCTCTCTCCCTCCCTTCCCCTCTCTCTAAAAATAAATAAATAAAATCTAAAAAAGAAAAAGAAGAGAAAATGTCTTTCATCTTTAGAAAAATTAAGTTAAGAAAAGTAACTTTATGGAATAAATATTTAATAATTTATGAATTCTGAATGCATTTTATTTTTTCATTCATACAAATATCTCCAACCCATCAACAGAACACCCAGACATGCCCAATAATAATTAACTTTAGTCATCTTTGATATTTACCAAATGCCAATCACATAAAAACATGACTCTGAATATATTTTTCAATTTTGACATTATGAAGGTAAACCTGTCAAGGTAGAAGAATAGATTATATTTTATTTAACAGTTTGTCAGCTTGATTTATAACTTGTAAATATTTAGACATACGTATGCATGACTCCATTTTACTCTTGCCCTAGACCTATAAATGTTAGGGGCACATTTATGGATGTGCCCATAAATATATATATGGAAAATAAAATTAATATCACATCATACAGTGAAGTACAGCACAGACAATATAGTCAATAATATTGCAATAACTATGTATGGTGCCAGATAGGTACTAGACTTCTAATAGGGGGATCACTTCATAAATTATATAAATATCTAACCACTGTGCTGTACACCTGTAACTAGTACAATATCGAGTGTCAACTCTAATTGAAAAATTTTTAAATACAATTTAAAAAGTCACATCACAATACAAAGAAAAATTTATAAGAACAAAAATAAGAAACATCACATCATACAGAAATATAATTTCAAGGTGCATCAGAGAACTGAATGCAAAAGGTAAAGCTCTTTTTCTTTTCTTTTTTTGCTTAGTCCCTCGACCCACCCCCCACCCCCCACCCCCATAGCTGTCATCCTGCTCTCTGAGTCTGGTTCTATTTTGCTTGTTGTTCAGTTTATTCATTAGAGTCCACATATGAGTGCAATCATATGGTCCTTGTCTTTCTCTGACTGGATTATTTCACTTAGCATATTTCTCCAGGTCCATCCATCTTGTAGCAAAGGGTAAAAGTTTCTTATTTTTTAGGGCTGAGTAGTATTCCACTGTGTAAATGTATCATAATTGTTTTATCCACTCATCTACTGATGGATAATTTGATTCTTAAAGCGCCCCCTGCAGGTTGGAGAGACAGGTGTTATTGTCCTCATTTTGTAAATAGAAAATAAGACCCAAAGAAATTAACTGATTTTACTTACTTATGGTTGATTTTCAATCTATTTCCAAAACTATTAGAAGTGGTAGTTAATACTCCTAAAGTTAATTACCCCCATTTTATAGATGGGGAAACTATTACATAGAGCGGTAAATGTTAATTAACTTGCCAAAAATTATACAGTTGTTAAGTGCACAGCCAGGATTTTTAACTCCAAAATCTACGGATTATACTATCCTGTGAGCAAATATCTCCTACTCTATCTTCCATACCAAAAAATTCGCCTATAATTTCACCTCCTCACAGTGACAATCACAACTAAGATTTTATTCATGACTTTTTTCTCTTCTAATACATAATACTTAGTACTACATTACATATTTATCTACAAACAGTGCGATATTCTATAGGCTTAGTTCTATATTAGCAATGAATCCATACTACTTCCCAGTTTAAATGTTCTTCCTCAAAATTCTTTTCAAATGGCTTCATTGAAACCATAATATATCTGTGTCATAGTTTGCCATTCCTCTGATGTTTGACATTTTGCTGGGCACATGCCATTTGAATTCTATATTTGTTCAGCATTTAATGGTTGTATAGAGAACTAGGTGCTCAATAAAGAATTAAAGAACGCATCATCATCTCGTGGAAAGACAGAAGAGGAGAAGTGTGTGTTTTCACTCTCCTCTTTCTCAGCAGACATCCTCAACCAGCATTGTTTCATGGGTAAAATGAAAATCTTTTGAAAATGATATGGATGTTACTACTTCACTTGCTTGATTTTCTCTTCTGGGTTTTTTTTTTTTTTTTTTTTTTTTTCCATGCTGGTAGTCCATCAGATTAACAAAACTAGTTCATCCAGTTTTCTAAGTGTTCTCGGTGGAAGACAAGAAAGGCATCCGTATTCGTTATCTATTGCTGCATAAGAAATGAAAACTAGCAGCTTCAAACAAGAAGCATTGATTATCTGACAGTTTCTGAGAGTCAAGGATCCAGGGATGGCATACCAGCGGTTCTGAGGCCTTTGAGCACGTTGCAGTAAAGCTGTTGGCTGGAGCTGCAATCATCTGCAGGCTCCACTGTGGTCAGGACTCCACCTGCAAGCTCACTCAAGAGCCGGTCGGCAGCCCTCTGTTCCTCATTGGCTGTTGGCTGGAAAGCTCCCGTTCCTCACCAGGGAGGTAGGTCTGTCCTCCACCAGGCAGCTTGCTCACCCGTGTCAGCGGTCTGAGGTTGGAGAGCACCCAGACCGGCATCAGTCTTTTATAACCTGTCTTGGAGGTGACATACCATCGCTTCTGCTGCAAGCTTTTGGACACACAGACCAAGGCTGATACCATGTGGGAGAGAACTACTGGAAGGCACAAATGCCAGGAGGCAGTCCTTGGGGGCCCTCTTGCAAGTTGGCTACCACAGCATCTAACCAAGCAAGCTTCCTGTCTCTACAACCAGCTTGCCTCCTGGAAATCAGTAGAAATAGGGGAACACAGTTTCATTTTTAAACATGAGTGTCTACTCGCTTCTGGGAATTGTACACATGGTTTGCCAAGCCGTATGTGGTTTGTAGAGGCATACATGGCTAGGAGGGTAAACTTACTTGCTCTCTCGGTGGTGGTATTCTTTTTTTTTTTTAAGATTTTATGTATTTATTTTTAGAGAGAGAGAAAGGGAGGGAGAAAGAGAGGAGGAGAAACATCGGTTGCCTCTTGCATGCCCCCAATTGGAGACCTTGCCCGCAACGCAGGCATCTGCCCTAACTGGGAATCAAACCCGTGACCTTTAGGTTACCAGGCTAGCACTCAATCCAGAGAGCCACACCAGCCAGGGTGGTGGTATTTAATTTTGCCACATTTTCTTTGGTGCTTATCTGACATCTAGACACTGAATACAAGGCATTGTTGGTATTAATTACTTCATTATAGTTCTCTATTCCCTGTTGAAATAACTAACCTTATATAAAATTTCACTATTTCTTATAAGATTACTGGTGTGGGATACTTACCTGGCAGGGCAGATACCATGATCAAGAAGGTGGTTTTCCCAGGGCGAGGCTCACCCATTGCACTCTGGGTGTGCTGCCCACTGCGATTACCCCAAACGTGGCAAACTCGATTGCAAAATTTGTGGTACTGGGGAACTGTGTTTGCACTCGCCTCTGGGAAGAAAATTACTCGTGTGTGTGTGTGTTTTTTTTTACTTTAAATGCTTTTTTCCCCCTGAAGGTTTCCAACTTTATTTTAATAATTATGACTTTCTTTTTTGGGGTCTTTGTTTTACTGTGGGTACAAATTTATATACTCCAGTGGGTGCTAGAGAAGCAGCACAGGTACCATTGGGGGCATTTGCATGCATATAAGAATGTAGTTATAAAATTTACTCTTAAATTTGCCTATACCTAAATAAAAAGCTTCTATTAATTAACCTACAATTTTAAAATGTTGTAAATTCAAGCAATTTGTCCTTCCTCCAACTCTGTTTTTTTGCAGAATGGGTTTCTTTATCTTTTGGGGGCACCCCTCGCATGTTTATAGAAGATGAGTCTTCCTGAATAATGGAATGCTGCATGTAGGAACAAATGGGCTTTGAATTCTTGATATGGGGTCAATAAACAATCAGACTAGTCTTTCCTTTGTTGCTATGATATGTGATATAGATCGTCAGAGCAGCCTTGCTCTGAGAAATCACCCGGAGACCACCGTGGGAGCAGGCAACAGGTTTATTGAGGGCAAAAGGGGGGAGGGGGGAGGGGAGAGGCAACTCCTAGGCCGACTGGAGGGCCCGTAGGAGCAAGGGGAATGGGGAGCAAGGGAATGGGGACTCCCAGTCCTCCACGCAGGCCAGTAGTAGTCCCCGCCCACCCCCCCGCGCTTCTGCAGGTGCACTTTTTAAACTTACCAACCACACTTTCAGCGAGGGTGTTTGCTTATTACCATATTCATTAGACTATTTGCATCTCATTGCTTCTCCACCACCGGGTTGGTTAACACATCCTTGTGTCTGCCCAGATTTGCTTCCTGGCTACCTCTATATTCTGACATAAATGGACTATGATATTAGAAATATTTCTTGAAATAATATACGTACATATATAAACTGCATCTCTCTAGAGCTGGAAGTGTCGTCTGGTTTGTGAAGTGAGTTGAATTTTTGGCCAATGGCAGGTAAGGACTTTGCAAAGCATGAGCCTATAACCTTAGGTGGAAATTGTCTTTAGGCTCTGGGAGCACGTGGACATGTGTGGTGCTTGAACAGGCATCTGGTTAAGCTTTTCTTCACATCTTTGTGCACAGAGGCTCAAACAGTGACCAAGATACAGTTCTGTCCCTTGGGAGCGTGTCAGAAAAAATAGGCAAATGAAGTAGCAATTACAATACCTTGAGAAGTATGATGGGGTAGATACAGGAAACTCATGGCAGGAAGTCTAACTCATACATTTATTTTTAGGGGAAAATGTAAATTAGTAGGTAGAGAGGAATTGAAGGCAGAAAGAAGTAGGTAATGTGGACAAAAAAGGGTACCTATGGAAAGTAATCTCACAAGGTGATCTGATCATAAATTCCTAACCAGGCAGGTGATGCCCCAGGCATATAACCTTTTAATTGATCTTTGCCTGAAGCCCTATCCACTGCTTCTGTGCTTCTAGGTGAACATCGTCGGCAGCCGTCGGTCTCGAGAGAGGATGGTGTAGCTTCTTAAGAGTCTATCTGCACCGCCGAGAATGGCTGTGCAGTCCGACTCGGGAGTGACACGGTATCTGTCTCCTCCCGTGTTGAATCGACATCTTGCGATGACGCTGGAGTGTCCTCTCCAGTGAAGCTGAAGCTACAGAGCCTGGGCAGGGTGATATGGAGGGTCTGCTGTTGCCCATGCAGCAGACCCCCCCCTCTCTTCGCAGCTGAAGGGTCCAAGGGAAAGACAGAGTCAATACAGCTTGGCTTCAGGTGCGCCGCAGGAGTTGCCGGTGTTGACTACAACGTCAAACCGCCTTAGGGACTCCGGCTCCGGATTTTCTGTCGGGGTTTACTCCCTTAGCCTTTCCCCTGAAGAGGTATGCCACAAGGCAGCGGAGGTTTTTTGGAATCAGAGTTTTCCTTCTCTGATGTGCCCTGACTGGAAGATCGAACCAGCGACACTTAGCTCGCAGGCTGACGCTCAATCCACTGAGCCAAACCAGCCAGGGCTTTAGGTGAACATGCCTTTTAATTAAGCCACAACCACCCTCAAGTGAACACACAACCTTGTTAACTATCCTGTAATCCAATACCTGCTGTACTTTCTCCCACCTCTGTGTGACCGTCTTTACTTTTCCGCCTCAATTTCAGGTGCATAAAAGAAGCTACAAGACTGTTACTATTGGGAGCATCTGAGATCTTGCTTTCTGCCGTATGTCATCAGTTTGGCTCAAATGGACCCTTATAAAGTCTCTACAGGTCTGGATGTTTCTTGGGTTGACAGTAAGAAATGGAGCCAGTGAGTGAAAGCAGGGAGAGATCGATGGACGGCAGGGCACGTCTAAGCCTGTACAGTGAAACATTGTGATGGAGTATCTATTTTAGGACCCTGATAAAGTGCACATGTATTAAAAGGATGGGAAAGGAGGGCAAAAATTTCTCAGTTTATCTATTTTACGTTGGAAAAATAGTACTGGGGGGGCAGACTGAGGAATATATCTTTTTAAAAAATATTTTATTTATTTATATTTAGAGAGAGGGGAAGGAAGGGAGAAAGAGAGGGAGAGAAGCATCAATATGTGGTTGCCTCTCACACACTTCCAGCTGGGGACCTGGCCTGAAACCCATGGATGTGCTCTGACTGGGAATCAATCCAGCAACCCTTTGGTTCACAGGCCAGTGCTCAATCCACTGAGCCACCACCACCCAGGGCTGTAAGGGATAAAGAAGCCAGTGACTCTCAAACCAGTCGGAGATAATTAACAGATGAATCATGAAAAGGGGGCAAGGAAATGACATTCCGCAGCTCCTCATACAGATCTCTGGGATCAAAAAGAGGAAGACTGTCATTACCAAACACAGAGAAATGGGAAGATGTAGCTAGATAACTTTGAAAATAAATTGGAGATAGACCTATAACTAGATTACCCTTAGTTAATCACACCCTGAGTTAAGTAGTTAATTGCATTAGATTGTGAACCCAGATTAACTAGTAATGGAGAAATGGGGG
The DNA here is from genome assembly GCF_987537825.1 of Furipterus horrens. Taxonomy (NCBI): domain Eukaryota; kingdom Metazoa; phylum Chordata; class Mammalia; order Chiroptera; family Furipteridae; genus Furipterus; species Furipterus horrens. The sequence goes on from NW_028327179.1 coordinate 12,852,644, forward strand.
AGGAGCGGGGACAGGGAGCTAATCGTGTTAGGGAGGAGGAGCTAATCCCGTTAGTATAAAACCAGTTTTCTTTGTCTACTTCCTGTGCACATGCTCCTGGCTGGTGGTGCACCTGACTCTGCAGACTCTGAGTAAACACCTCGCTTTGCTGCTGAAGTCCTGTGTCCCGGTGTTTTATTGTGAGCTATAACTTTATTTTTAACACAGTAAATATCAATGTCCAAACCTGTAAGACTTTTTATGAGTTTATTTGAGCCAAACTGGCGACGATTGCTAGGAAGCAAAACCTCAGTGGATTGAGAAAGTGCTCTGGAAAATGGGAATTTACACCTTACTTTATACATCAGAATCAAAAGAGGAGGTGTGAGTGAAACTGGAAAAGCCGGTGTCCATGCTGCCTGTCATCTACCAGACCCAATAAGCAGAGACAGGGACTGAATCTTTATGGGCGCTTTATTCAGATGGTCAGGGATCTGAGAAGATGGTGGGTTTGTACCCTAAAAGACCATCTTAAATTCCATTATAAATGGACCCTTTTTATGAGAATGGAAGTGTATGTTAAGGGTTTAGCATTCAGGGAAAAGGTTAATTGGATTAAAAGCTGCAGCATTCTTTCATCTGTGTCCTGGGCTGTGGTCTTTGTGTCCTGGACGATGGCCTTTGTGTCCTGGACAGTGGTCACCCTGGAGCCCAATGGCTCAGATACCATCTTGAATTGCCTGCAGTCGTCCTGAGGCACAAAGGTGGGACTGCTTATGGTCTCCTGGAGTCGGGGTGGGTCAGACCTCCAGTTCCTGAAACAACAGCTTTTACATACATTGATTACTAAGCTTATTAGCTGTTACCCGAAGCTAAAATTTTCCAATATTTGAGTCCCCCATCATAAGGGAGTTACATGAAATAAATTTGGGCGGTGGGAGAAAGCAAAGCAGGGAAACCTCTGGGGTTGGATAAAAAGTAAAATGATAGACACAGACTTCTTTTACATAGATGGGTAAAGGATAGTTAACAATTAAAATGACAATAAAAGTGAGGAGGCTTGTGGTCTCAGTTCTGGTCTGGTGGTTGTGCCCAAGGGGTTCAGAAAAAGGGAAGTTACCCTGACATTCCAAAGGTATGTTGTCATAGATGGAAAAAGACAAGAGACAGACTTAGTTAAGGTAAAGATTGACCTTTGTCAGGGAAGATTCTAGCCTAGGACAGGACTACCCACCACAAACTGCTTTTAGTTAAAAAGTTCTAACTTCAGACTATCCTATTGTTACAGAGTGGGGGTGTCCAAAAATCCCCAGAGCCTGCGGGTTGGGGTTTATGAATAGGCGGCAGACATTTTAGCTAGGATCTCCATGCAGTTTTGAGAAAAGGAGAGTAGATCCATGCAGTTTGCAGGAAGGAGATCTCCATGAGGTTTTGTGAAGAGGAGAGGAGATCCACGCGATTTGCAGGAAGGAGGAGAACACCATGTGGCTCTGAAAGGAAAGGGAGAACTCTATGCGGTTTACAAGGAGGCTGGGAACTCCACGTGGTTCTGCATTAAGAGCCGGAGAGCACCACAACACAGTAAAAACCTACCCAATCAAGATCAAATGATTGGGAGCTGCCAGTAAAACTGAACTCCATCTGGGAAGTAGGAAGACTGTACCTCTGACTTTTCTAAAACTAGCCTGGTTTGGTAGCGGGAGGCAGAACTATGTGTTTGTGGGTGTTTTTAAAGAAAATAAAACTGAACGGCAGAAATCTGCGAATAATCTAAATCTATATAACTATTAAATAAACAATTCTTTTTCTTTTCACCAAACTCTGGAACTGAGAGTTATGCTTCTGGCGGTGGGCAATCGGGCCCCTAATAACTGAACAGCCCGTGGGTTCTCTTTCAATCGGAGCAGCCCGTGGGTTCTGTTACACTATGTGGTTACTTTAGGTCTCTGAGTATGTAAGGCCGCCATGCAGGCCTGCCCTGAGCTTGTCAGGTTGACTGTGTGGCCTGTTTTAGTCCATAGGAACTAAACTACAACACAGAATAAGAACACGGAGTTCTGTCCTTTTCTTCCACTTAATAAATACAAATGACTAAAAATACTTTCTTTTGCAAAGAGTTTGCCTCTCTTCCTTCTACAATTGCACGGAGGCCCCCTGCGATCACTTGTGATGTAGCTACAAACGGATAGGACAGAGCCAGCGCTGCTTGCTCTCGTGGTGCCATTTGCCGAGCAGGCTGATGACTTCTTTAACGTGACTGCCATTTCACTCTAGTCCCCAGAACTGGAAACTACTGGAAAGCAAGAAAAGAACTAACTAACCGCTCCCTGCAGCCACAGGCAGAAAAGATAACATTGGGACAAACTGCAGCCTCGGGTTACAGCGCCCCCAACAGTCCAGGGGCTTCACAACAGTCACGCCTATCCTTTTATAATCCAATGATAATTCATGAAAGCTCAAAGCTCCCACCCCTCTGTGCAGGTGTCTCTCTCCACGCCACGCCGCTCTCCTTTCTTGAAGAGTGAATAAAAACTACACTTTTTTCCCTGTGAATTCTTTCACAGCCTGCGTCACCCACCACCCTAACAATACTTATTCTCCAGCCATTTCCGCATCCACCTACACAAAGCCCTTTTATCCCACTCAGTGGCGAGGGCTCCATCTCCTTTAATGTGTCCGCCAGTCCACCTGAGACGTGGCTCTGAAAGGCGGGAAACAGGTCGTGTGGGTTTGAAGAATACCACAGAAATCATTAAAACAGTAGTTTCAAACCAACCTTTGGTCATGGAATTAGGAGAACAGGTTGCTATTATGGACCACTTCCCCAGAATCCCACAAACACACACACACAGAGTTCTGCATTAAATTCATGGGGCCTCTGGCATCAGGTTAAGAACTCCTGGTTTAAAGCACAGGCATGGGTAGTCCCAAGTGTGGTGCTAAAACGGGGGTACAGGCCTTCCCCACAGTCTGTGTTTTGGGGGATGGAGATAGTACAGCTTTTAAGGTACTTTGCATATCTATGGCAGGCTGGAAGCTAGATAATAGCTGTGCTACTGCCCCAAGGCAAAAGGTGTACCTGACTTTCAGGATTTCAAAGGAAAAGGGGAGCAGCCTTGAGAGAAGGACCATGTGAGGGAAGTATGATGGAAGGGGGCCATGAGAGAGGAGTGTGTTGGGGAAGCATAGTGCAAGTGTGCCATGATGTAGGAGTGTCACAGAGCAAAAGGGGGTTCTTTCATGTGGTGCCTTGGTGTAAAACCCAACAACTAGTGTTGAAGAAAACAGGCCTTTGTTTACAGTGTTCCAACCTGGGGAGGGCAGTGAGCACTTCAGCTCAGGGCCCTGTTCTCCCACGGGACCCAGCACTTGCCTTGCTCCCCAAAAGTCTAGAAGCCAAAAACATGCCCAGAAATTCCCCATCCCTCCTCTGTCAGCTCTGTCTTTCAGGATCTGGGGTACGATGTCATCAGCCTCCGTATAACAGACCAGGAAAACATGTGCCATGTTGCACTGGATCATGCATGGTTCTCTCTTTGCCCTTTCAAAGCTGCATGGTCTCCTCCCTTTCAAAGCAGCATGGAGTTCTCACCAAAATGCCTGCTGTCTATTTTTAAATCCCTGACTGCGTCCTCTGATGCAGTGGGTGTGGTAACCAGTTCTGACCATTCACGGAACCATACGCTGGCTCTGTATGCTCTTTCCATACCATTCCCTGGTCAAAACCCCTCCCATCTCCTTGGGGCCTTGGAAGAACCAAAACTATTTGCATAACTAAGAAACTAGCTACTAGCCATAGTTATGGAAAGGCATCTTAAAAGCTGTTCCCTTCTTCCCATCCCCCAACCCTCAGGTTCTGGGGATTTTGGGGAACCTCCACTCTGTAACCGGAGCATGTTGTAGCAGCCATGTAAGAGGCGGCAAGCAGTTATGCAGTTTGCAGTTGGGATTTGGTCATATGGGCTAGGTTAATAAGAAAGGAGACCTGCTGCCGTTTTGATCATGCCAGTTCTAGCTAACTCTGAAGACACAAAGGACTCCGCCTTGCAGACCTGGACTCTATCTGGACCCTTGAAACTCAGGACATGTAGAAAGGACACTGTCTTAGGACTTGTGCCTTTACTGGACTTCACCACGATCCAGTGTAATATGGCACACACTTTCCTGGACTATTATATGAAGGCTGGAGACAACATACCCCAGATCCTGAAGGAAAGAGCTGACAGGTAAGGAATAGGGAACTATTAGCCTTGGTTTTGGCTTATAGCCTTTTGGGGAGCAAGGGAGGTGCTGGTGGAAGAACAGGCTCCGAGCTGAAGTGCTCCCAGCCACGCCCTCAAGGTTGGAATATTATAAATAAAGACCTGTTTCCCTGGACACTAATTGTTGGGGCCTACACCAAGGTGCCATGTGAACGGGCCCTGGTTTGCTCGGTAACAGTGCCACAGCAAAGGCGAAAGGAAAGCTCTCAAAGTGAGGAGGAGGTGCTCAAATAGGAATCTCCAGATTTTCCCAACACTGTGCCCGGAGGGCAATGGTGCGCCGCCATGCAAAGGCGCTCTGCCGTTGAGAGTGTGAGCTAAAGCCTCCTAACCGTTCTTTCAGAGAAAGTTAAGGCACACCACTCAGTCCCATAGACAAGAGATCAGCACACTACAGCTTTTCGGGCCAGATTTACCTGTTTTTCTGTGACCCAAAAGCAAAGAATCGTTTCTATATATTTTTTAAAACGCTTGAAGAATATCAACAAAAGACTATTTCATGACTTGTGAAAAGTATATGAGATGCGAAATTCAATGTCAATGGTTTTATGGGGATATAGCAATGGTCATTCATCTCTGGCTGTTTTCCTGCTACAGGGTCAGAGTTGCTAATTACAGCAGAAATCATATGGCCTACATAAGCCTGAAATATGTACTAGGTGGTCCTTTACAGGAAGTTTGCTGACCTCTGCTTTAAAATAAAGCTAGTGGGCATCAAAAGACCTAAGTGGTTAATGGAAGTTACCATATTTGGGGCCCATATCAATAAAATAATTATTTTCGTTATAACAGATCATCTAGCCCTGACTGGTGTGGCTCAGTGGATTGAGCACCAGCCTGCAAACCAAAAGGTTGTCAATTTGATTCCCAGTCAAGGCACGTGCCTGGATTGCGGGCCAGGTTCCCCAGATGGGGGCGTGTGAGAGGCAACCGATTAATGTATCTCTTGCACATTGTTGTCTTCTCCTTTTCTTCCTCCCTTCCCCTCTCTCTAAAAAAGTAAATAAAATCTTTTTAAAAAATCATCCAATTTGTTTATTCTTATTCTATTACTGTTGTCCCAATTTGTCCCCCTTTGCTCTCCTCCACCCAGTCCACTATTTCCACAGTCAATCCCCACACTGTTGTCCATGTTCATGGGTCATTCATACTTGTTCTTTGACCAGCACCTTTCTCTTCTTTACACCATTATCCCCTTCCCCTCTTCCCTCTGGCTGCTGTCAGCCTATTATTCTATGTTTCTGGTTCAATTTTGTTCATTAGTTTATTTTGTTCATTAGATTCCTCTTGTAAGTTAGATCATATTGTATTTGTCTTTCACTGCCTGGCTTATTTCACTTAGCATAATGTTCTCCAGTTCCATCCATGCCATCACAAAACGGAGTTCCTTCTTTCTTTCTGCTGTGTAGTATTCCATTGTGTAAATGTACCAGTATTTTGATCCATTCATCTACTCATGGGCTGTTTCCAGCACTTGGCTATTGTAACCAGCACTACTATGAACATACAGGTGCATAACTTCTTTTGAATTGGTGTTTTGGGATTCTTAGGGTTTACTCCCAGCAGTGGAATTGCTGGGTCAAAGGCAGTTCCATTTTTAATTTTTTGCAGAAATTCCATACTGTTTTCCACAGTGGCTGCACCAGTCTGCATTCCCACCAATAGTGTACTAAGGTTCCCTTTTCTCCCCATCCTTGCCAGCAGTTGTCTTATTGATTTATTGATGATGGCCATTCTGACAGGTATGAGGTGATATCTTCTTGTGGTTTTAATTTGCATCTCTCTGATGGCTAGTGATGTTGAGCATCCTTTCATATGCCTACAGGCTCTCTGTATGTCCTCCTTGGAGAAGTGTCTGTTCAGATCCTTTGCCCATTTTTTAATTGGATTGTTTGTCTTCCTGGTGTTGAGTCATAGATCTTCTAATTTTTATTTTTATTTTTATGGTTTTATTTATTTTTAGAGAAAAGGGAAGGGAAGGAGAAAGAGAGGAAGAGAAACATTGATGTGTGAAAGATATATCCATTAGTTGCCTCTCACACATCCCCAACCGGGGACCTGGCCCGCAACCCACGCATATGTCCTGATTGGGAATCGAACCAGCGACCCTTTGGTTCACAGGCCAGTGCTCAACCTACTGAGCCACACCAGCCAGGGCAGGGATTGAATCTTCATGGGCGCTTTATTCAGAGGTCCAGTGACCTGAGAAGACTGCAGGTTGTGCACCCCAAAAGACCATCTTATATTTCATTTCAAACTGATCCTTTTTATAAGAAGAAAAATGTGGGTTAAGAGATTTGGAATTCAGAAAAAAGTTAATCAGATAAAAAGCTATAATATTCTTTCATCTGTTGACCACTGATTCGTTATCTGTGTCCTAGGCTGTGGATATCTCTCCCCGGCACACAATGGCTCAGATACCATCTTGATTGCTTGCACTCCTCCTGGGGCACAAAGGTGATCTCCTGGAGTCAGGGTGGGACATACCTTCAGTTCCTGAAACAACTTTTTACACACATTAATTGCTAGGCTTATTAACTATTACCTAAAACTAAAATTTTCCAAATCTTGAGTTTCCCCATCATTGTGACTACTTTTCTTTATTCTAAGATTTAGTTGACCACTAGTACAGAAATCCTTCCAATAAGCATGAACTGTAAGGCCCCTTGGGAAAAGTCCCATCAAAGCCTAAGGACTCTTATTATAATCATCTATCTTTAAGATATTTGTTTCTTGTGTTTGAGAATTAAACCACTGGTTTGTTGCTGCATAGAAACAAGTTGGTAATAATAGTTAGCTTGACATTATTAGGAGAAATTATTCTAAAAATTCACGAACTTGTCTTAGTAATTTATTTTAGGGTTTTTCTTTGCACTTTGATTTTCAATTCTTAAGTTTATTTTACAGAGAGGAAGGCTGAGATAGGAAGTGAAACATTGATTTTGTTGTTCCGCTTGTGTACGCATTCATTGGTTGATTCTTGCATGTACTGTGATAGGGAATCAAACCCACAACCTTGGTGTATGGGACAACACTTTTAACTAACTGAGCTCCTTGGGTAGGGCCTGCACTTTGATTTTTGATTTGTTTTCTGGAAGCAAGAAGACAGGAAAAAATCAGTCAGTAAACAAATAGTAAAAAATGGTTTTTGTTGTTTTTTAATTTTCTGTTGGAAACCTGGAAAATCAACCAAAGTTCATGAATTGTTGGGAAGGTACATTTCATCCTGATTTATCTCTCTTGACTGGCATCTGGGTTTCCAGTCTTCATGAAATCACAACCCCAAGAAGTTCAGAACAATCTAAAGGCGGCCCCGAAAGACTTAACCTAGCAGTTGGGGCAATGAATCCCAGTCAATAGCCAAGAATGTAGCTGACAACGTGAAACAGAATTGAGTCCTCTTGCCAGCACTCATACATAGCCTTCAGGGTCCTCTGTGGTATAGGCTACCAGACAGCACAAACTCTACTTCCCCAATAGCTGACTGGAAAGTCCGCCTGTCAGAATGTCTGTCATTCCCAGCTCACTCTGTGCTGTGCAATGCGTGCCAAGACTCAGGTGTTGACCCAGTTCAGGTCATTGGGTGCCAAACACTTTTGTAATCATCCTGTTAACTCTGTGAAGGGGATAATGTCATGACTATTTTATAAATGTGACACCATACAAGTGTGAGGAAGGAAAGACATGGAGGAAACACTAGGACAGAAAGTTTCAAGGAGGTGACAGAAAATGATAGCTTGATCAAATAAGAAGTTTATGAAGGAGAAAAATAAGAGGAATTATTTTAAGGTTTTTTTTTTTTTCATCATCTAAGAGCCTTTTCATGCCCTAGGATTTTTAGTTCCTCCCCTTTTTAAAAATTTTTAAAAATTAAAGATTTTAGTGAGAGGGGAAGGGAGGGAGAGGGAGAGAATCATCCATGTGTGGTTGCCTCTCACATGCCCCCAACTGGGGACCTAGCCTGCAACCCAGGCATGTGTCCTGATTGGGAATCGGACCAGAGACCCTTTGGTTCGCAGTCTGGTGCTCAAATCCACTGAGCCACACCAGTCAAGGCTTTTTTTTTTTTTTGAGAGCACATTTATTAAAGCTGGGAACAGTGAAACGAGGGCTTAGGGTAGAAGAAGCAACAGGAGAGAGCCCTGGCAGGGTTGCTTGTGCTCTCTAGAAATGTTTTAGAAAAGAAGAGGCCATGGCAGGGTAGCTCAGTTGGTTAGAATGTCATCCAGATAGGTCGAGGTTGCCGGTTTGATCCCTGGTCAGGGCACATGGAAGAACCGACCAATGATGCATAAACAGGTGGAACAACAAATCAATTTTCCTCTCCCAAATCCTAGAAGAAAAGTTAAAGGAAAATGGGCCCAGGTGGGGCTCCTTTAGCTCACCGGAGAATTGGAGAAAAGGGGGCCTTGGAGATAGATTCAGGAAGTCAGCCCTGAGATGAGCTGCTGCCCGTTGCCCCCCAGCTTGTCATGGGTCCCTCAGAGTTTAGGAGATGCACACCAGAGAGGGAAGAAGAGCGGGGAGGAAAAGGCGCAGGTATGCTCCGGGAGGGAGAGGGAGAGTTCGGAGTTTACACTTTATTTTTTAAACAGCTTTATTGAGATGTAGTTTATTTATCAAACAATTCACCACTTTAAAGTGTATAGTCATGGCTTACAGGTTTGTACAACCAGAGGCATGGCTCTTAAATGTAGCATACTTTTTCTTTTGGCTGGCTACTTATTTCATAATAATTGCACCATTCCTTATTTGAGCCTGTTTGTTGGAAGGAATGATAGTAATTCCATCATGGATTTGATTCATCCCTGAAAATGAACATATACGCATAGTCCCTGAATTCTTCTCATTTCTCTTCCTTCCTCCAACTATTTAGGTTAAAATAGCAAAAATAGGACCAATCCAGTCCAATTTTCTTGGAATATATGTTGAAAGGGAATGCATATTTGCCACTGAAGACAAATCCTTGTTTTTAGACAAATGAGAATAGGAAAAATTACCAACAGTTTAGAAAACAATGATAAGCACAAGGGAGGCGATTGCAAATTGTGTGGTGCAAATTTGAAGTAAGCTTCAAGATTTTGGGGGGAAAAGATGTAAATTCCCTGGTCTATTTTATTAATTCAGGCACTTGATTTACCCAAACTGCAGCAGTTAAAATTTAAAAATGTATTTTGCCCTTTCCAGCCTTTATATGATCTGTATATTGAGCTTGCTTTATTTTAGGGGTTTAGTCTTCTTTTGGCAATCCTTTTTTAGTTTGTCTTTTAAGATTGTATTTATTTATATATTTATTTTTTAAAGATTTAATTTATTTTCAGAGAGGGGATGGGAGGGAGAAAGAAAGGGAGAGAAACATTGAACCGTTGTCTCTCACATGCCTGAAACTGGGGATCAAACATTTTGGTTCGTTGGCCAGAGCTCAATCCACTGAGCCACACCAGCCAGGGCAGATTTTATTAATTTTAAGAGAGGGGAAGGTAGGGAGAAACTGAGGGAAACATCGACTGGTTGCCTCTCACATGCCCCCGCAAGCTGGGACCTGGCCTGAAACCCAGGCTAGTGCGCAGACCAGGAATCACACGGGCGACCTCTTGGTTTGCAGGACAACGCCCAACCCACCAAGCAACATCAGTCAGGCCCTTTTCGAGTTTCTGAATGATAGAAATGCTCTGTTTGAAGCCCAAACTTAAATCCACAGCCCTCCCTCCCCTCCTCCAATTGATACCAGGCCCACTTGGCACCAGCAGGATCCAACTGTGAAAAAGTCAAATACTGGCTCTTGCGTGCATGCGTTCTGGAAGAGGGAGAAAGCAAAAGCTCGAGTCCTCTTTTGCTCTTATTTGCATAACCACCACCTGCGGAGAGATCAGTATCCTACTTATGATAATACAAGAGAGAAGTGATTTAAGAATCCTCTCCTATTAGATGTAACGCTACGGTGCTGGAAGGGTGGTGAGCACAGCTTTCTTGGGAGCTGGATAACAAACTGCCAGAAAAACTACAGCATTCCCTCTGCAAAATGTTCTAACTTTTATCTTTTTCAGCACATCAGAGATAAGTTTCCATTACTCAGAAAGTTTTCCTGGTGCAGAGTAATCAAATATCCATGAAAGCTAAACAAAGAGACTCAGGGAGTGAGAAGGTATAACAGGAACCCCATTGTGACACTATTTGCTAGAAAGATGAATTCACTTTAAAGCAGCTCCATCTTGGGACCTACCCAAAGGTATCCAGTTACTGAAATACCAAAAAGGCCTTGTGAAGTGGTGGCTTGGATTCTGAATGTAAGATCTGTCTTCTCGAATTTCCCAATGCCCACTCTCACCTAGACTTTCCCCTGGATATCTGCCCCTCATTTCTCTTCCCACTTGACGCTCCCCCCCGCCCCCCCACTGAGGTGACTCGGAGCTTTGAGAAACTAAAAGTAGTTTTGCAGCTCTAAAAATCTTAGCTCAATAGTTAACAGTACTGTACTGTACACTTCGAATTTTGTTAAGAATGTCGTCTTGTGTTCTATGTCTTTTTCACCACAATAAAAAACAATTTATTAATAAATAGCCTGGTAGAGTAGCTCAGTTGCTTGGAACATTGTCCCCATGTGTCATGGTTGCAGGTTTAATCCCCAGTCAGGGCATGTGCCTGGGTTGTAGGTTCAATCCCTGGTTCAGATGTGCACGGGAGGCAACCAATCAGTTAATCTCTCAATGTTTCTTTTCTCTCTCCCTCTCTAGAAGCAATGAAAAACGTCCTTGGGTGAAGATTAAAGAAATAAAACATTCTGGGTGGCTCCCCCTCTCCAACCTCCAGGGACCATCTCTGCCTTTCCCCTAGGTAGCCCAGATGGCTCACTTCTGTCATTTCCTAAAAATCTTTTGTTAAAACAAAAAAAACTTGGTTACTAAAATACAAGGCATTTTTCTAAGTGCCTCATATGTACACATCTCATCTTAAAGAGGGGAAGGGAGGGGGAAAAACATTGATGTGGGAAACATGTCTCACCCCCCCTCCCCCCTAAACCAGGGAACTGGCCCACAACCCAGGCATGTGCCCTGACTGGGAATCAAACTGGCAACCCTTTGGTCCACGGGACAACACTCAACCCACTGAGCCACAGTCAGGGCCACATTCATCTCCATACAAACCCAGAACTCACCTATTTTATAGATGAAGAACTGAGGCACAGAGCTAAAGTAACCTGTTGAGAGACTATGTACACTGCTAGTTTTAAGGACAGGGCCAGAAACCAAGCAATGAAGATGGCCCCTAGAAACCAAAACAAGGAAACAGACCTCACCATTGGAGCCGCCTTGAAAGGAACCAGCCCTGTTAATCTTTAGTCCAGTGAGATTGATTTCAGACTTCTGACCCTCAGAACTGTGAAAACAATAAATTGATGTCTTAAGCAATTAAATTGGTGTTTTTTAACAGCACCAATAAAGAACTACAACATAATGATAAAATTGTTTCCAGAAATGCTTACTAAAGTTCATTGTAAAGGCATTAAATTTCGGATATGAACAGGTATCACCTAAGAACCCATCATAATTAATTTTCTTAAAATTGAGGCATAACTGACATAAACAGTTTCAGGTATACGACATAGAGATTCACTGTATGTATTGTGAAATGATGTTCTTTCCTTTGTGCAGATTTTGGAAATTAGAAATAAATCTGGCACAACTTTACCAGTCCTACCAGAAGACCTGTTTTTCAGGTGGTAGTTTTAACTAAAATAGGAGCTAAGTATCAAAATTTGACATTAAACTAATTTTTCTCTCCCCACAAGAAAACACTTATAGAAACAAGTCTGTGGGTGTTTCCACTCCCACTATAAATGTAATCAAATCAAGAAAAAGTCTCATCACATAAAGCAATATAAAACTATTTATTGACCACTGTTTACCAGTATTTACAATAAAGTAAACAATATACAGTTGGATAACATTCAGTTTACTACAAAGTTAGTTTTTCCTGGCTTCTACTGAACCAGTAACCCAAATACTGAGACTGAGCCTACATGTAAGGAATGAGCTGGAGTAAAAACATGCAGGTCAAGACTTCGGATTATGGAAGTTTGCTCATCCATTTATTCCAGCAGACCTAAATTGCCAAGGTTTCTAATGACTTGATTAGGTTTCCATGAATAAAGTTTTACACACTCCATAATCATAACTTTTCAGTCAATATAACAGGGATTTTAACTTTAAAGGAACGACTTACTAGGTGAAACCTTTAAGTTTTGCTTGCCTAATTAAAACACACCAGGGCTTGCCTAGTTTCTTCATTTGGGAAGGGACATTGTTGGTAGTGATAAAATTTTCCTTTCAGGGGTTTTGCAAAAAACAAAACAAAACAAAAAACCCAAAACTTGCATTTATAATTGCAGACACAGACATGGATTCTGATATGGCTCTTAAACTGTCCAATTTAAACTGCTAACATAATATTCAAATTGCCCAAGTAATTACAAATTATCTATTTAATTTCAAAGGTTAAAGCTTCAGGAAAAAGTTCAATTTAACTTGACGTGATTTATTTCTTAGGTTGTTGAAAATGATGGCAGCCCAGAAACACGAGCTTATCTATGGTTGTGAAATGCCTTTTGTTTTGGATAAAAAGGAAAAAAAAAAGGAAACCATTTACATATGTATACATGCCAACCACTCCCCACCAAATAAACAAAAATACCCACAATGGTCCTTAGGCATATGCGACTTAAACACAAATTCTGACTGAGTAACAACAATGGAGGTTCCCCCCCGACATTTAGAAAGCTGCTCTCTAACGCAGAGGAAAGAATACCATGGTATCAAATGTTTTTTTCTGATCAAGGAAGCAACTACAGAAAGCTTTTGTTCCAAAGTAACCAGTGCTACAGACGCAACCCCCCACAACTCCCCCAGTACTACTTCAAAACAAACATGATTTTCATTAGAATGTAGTTATTTCTTCACACTATTAAATCAAAAAACCAAGACCCAAATTTTATATATATATAAATATATATAAAAAGCAATGCAAAGAATTATTGGGCTTCGTCTTCTGGACAAGAATGCCAAGTTAGTCTCTCTTCATAAAAAGCAATTACAATTTGAGGACACTTCATATTTGCCTCTTTTGCCAGCACCAAATCTGCCTCATCTGAATCTTTCCTGTTGTGAAAAAAAAAATTTCAGTTAGAAGTCTGAACCCTTTTTGTCAAATGAGAATTGTTCATTTAAGAAATCATAATTTAGACTACTGGTCAGGATGGAGGCATACATAGACATGCTTCACCTCTTCGCACAACCATAGAAAAAATTACAACCAGATTTTAAAAACAAATAACCAGAACCATCAGAAAATCAAACTATATGGAAGTTCGACAACCAAAGATTTAAAGCAGCCACATTTGTCTAATTGGGTAGAGGGGCGGAGTCATGATGTGGCTGGGACAGGTGGCATGGACGGTCCCACATATATGCAGTGCACAGAAATCGGGAGGGACACCATGGGAGTGAGCCATCCCAGGCTAGGGCTCCAGCACCAGAAAGATAAACCCCCGTTACCTCTCTGGCTGTAAAACCCAGTGGGGGTTGGGTCGGCAGCAGAAACTGCGGTTTTTCACTGCTTAAAGGGCCCAGGTGCTCTTAGAACAGAAGGGCCCAGGAGGTCTTAGAACATACGCTAACCCCAGAGCAGGAACTAAAAGGGCGCCAATTGTATATGGGAAGCGGGTGAAGTGACTGGAAATGGGACAAGTGCTGGGAAAATTGCCAGAAGCCAGGCAGTGGCATTGTCCCCTCTCTGACCCCCCCTTACCACAAACAGCCACAAAGCGCATCGGTGGCAATTACCTAAGGCTCTGTCCCACACATTTTACAGGTGCCTTTGCTACACAGGCCACGCTACTACAACAGGGAGTAAAAACAGCTCTATCTAATACACAGAAACAAACACAGGGAGGCTGCCAAAATGAGGAGGGGAAGAAATATGGCCCAAATGAATGGACAGAACAAAACCACAGAAAAAGAACTAAACAGAACGGAGATAGCCAACCTATCAAATGAAGAGTTCAAAATACTGGTGATAAGGATGCTCAGACAATTCAGAGTACAGCCAAAAAATAAAGGAAGAAATGAAGGTTGCATAAATTGAAATAAAAACATACAGGGAAACAACAGCGAAAGGAAGGAAGCCAAGATTCAAATCAATGATTTTGAGCAGATGGAAGAAATAAACATTCAGAACAAAAAGAAACAAGAATTCAAAAAACCCAAAACAAAACAAAAAACAAACAAAAAAACGAGGAGAGACTTGGGAACCTCTGAGACAACTCTAAAAGTACCAACATCCGAATCATAGGGGTGCCAGAAGAAGAGGAGCAACAAATTGAAAACATATTTGAAAAAATAATGAAAAAAAATTACCCTAATTTGGGGATGGAAATAGACATACACAAGCCCAGGAAGCACAGACCGTCCCAAACAAATTAGACCCAAAGTGGACCACACCAAGGCACATCAAAATTAAAATGCCAAAGATTAAAGATAAAGAGAGAATCTTAAAAGCAGCAAGAGAAAAGACGAGAGTTACCTACAAAGGGATTCCTATAATACTATCAGCTGATTTCTCAAAAAAAACTTTGCAGGCAAGAAGGGACTGGCAAGAAGTATTCAAGGTGATAAAAAGCAAGGATCTACGACATAGATTACTCCATCTAGCAAAACTATTGTTTAGAATGAATGGGCAGAGGAAGTGCTTCCCAGACAAGGTAAAGCTAAAGGAGCTCATCATCACCAAGCTAATATTACACGAAATGTTAAAGGGACTTATTTCAGAAAAAGATCAACACAATAAACATTAAAATGACAACAAACTCACAACTATTAACAACTGAATCTAAAAAACAAAAACAAACTAAGCAAACAGCAAGAACAGGAGCAGAATCATAGATAGGGTTACCTGCTGGGAGGAGGAAGGAGAAATGGGGAAATGGTGTAGGAATTAAGAAGCATAAATTAGTAGGTACGAAATAGATTGGGGCGGGGGGGATATTAAGAATAGTTTAGGAAGTGAAAAAGCCAAAGAACTTAAATGCATGATCCATGGACATGAACCAAGGGGGGGTGAGACTGCTGGAGGGAAGAGGGGTACTGGGCAGAGGGGAGCAAAGGGAAAAAAAGTTGGGACAACTGTAACAGCACAATCAATAAAACATACTTAAAAAAGGTAAAAAAATAGCAATATTCACAAAAGAAGAAATCATAATTTAATCAAAGTTATTTAATACTTCAAGAGGGTTATGTGGTACTTGTGTCAGGGTTCCAATAAAATCTCATTTTACAAAACAGGCCAGTTTGCCAGTTTTTGCTTTGAAGTATCATTAGCAAAAGTAACTAGAATCATCCTTTCAGCAGATTACTCTCTAATGATATAGTTATAAAACCTTTTCTCAATAAAGCCTCACAAAATTTAAAACATGTGCATCCCTTTGTACTTTGTAACAGCAATCACCCACATACTTACCATTTCATGAGAAACATTAATTCTCCACTGCTGTCTGTGGCACCAATTATTCGTTCAGGATCAAGACCTCTGGCAAAGCCTCTTGGTTTATCAGCCTGTTTAAGAGAGGTTAACTGATTATTTACATAAATGTTTCCATACAGCAAACAATGTTAACTCCCAGTTTGTCTTCATGATATATACAGTACCTTTTAAATAAAAACCTTCCAACAGTGAAAGAGAAATGACTAGAACACAGCCCATATTTAGTACTAAAACACATCATAGTTTTCATTAAACTTAAAAGCAGAAAAATAAAATTTTGGATGTCTATATAGTATTCTGAACTGTAAGTTAAAAAAACAGATAAAGTAATTCCTTTATTTCTGATAAAAACTGTAAAACTAATAGTAAGACAATCATAGGAAACCTTATAAAACTTATTATAAAACACTGATTCTCAAAGTGTGGTCTCAAGATTACTGGGAATCCGTGAGACCTTTCAGGGGTGTCTGTTTATTTTGTCTGTAAGGTCCCCTCTTTTCATGTATCTGTGACTTTGGACTGTCCTCACATACCTCCATCAAACATAACACTGCAAACCAAATACAAAGTCATCATCATCTTCTATTAGCTAGACATTGAAAAGACTTGCAAGAATGTAAAACGCCACTCCTCACATTTTATTTTTCATGAATAGTTATGAATAACATGCAACAGATTTTGTCATTCTTAAATGAACACATAATATTTTAATTTCTACTAGTTAGTTATAAGTTATAACCCACATAGAGAAAAGTTTGCTTCAGAGTCCTCAATTTTCTGGAGAGCTGCTTATATCAAGAAATTCTCTTTCCCTATCCAGACTTTTACATCAATATCACAGACACTGGAATCAGATGTGTACGCTGGTTAGAATAACAGTTCTACCTTTACCAGCTGTGTGGCTCTGGGCAAGTTAACCTCTTTGTAATTTAGATTATATATAAAATAGAAATAATCATACTGGGTTGGCCACAAAGTTCATCCCCCCGCCCCATAAAATGCCTCTAATAGAGCTTAGTTGTCTTTAGCTTCATTTGACATTTTGTTAAGATTGTGTTCTAATAGCTGTCATACCAGTGTGCATTTTTAAAAATGTTATCAAAATTTGTGAATCACTGTATAGCCATTTTAATATTGAAGATGGGAGAAAATACACAACATTTCAGCATGTTATGCTTATTTCAATAAAGGTAAACACACAACTGAAACACAAAAAAATATCTGTGCAGTGTATGGAGAAGGGGCTGAGACTGATTGAATGTGTGAAAAGTGGTTTGTGAAGTTTCCTGCTGAAGATTTCTTGCTCCAATTGAATGAAGTTGATAGTGATCAAATAGGGACGTTAACTGAGAACAATCAACGTTATATACCACACAGGATAGCCAACGTACTCAAAATATCCAAATCAATAGTTATTGGTGAAAATGTGTCTTACTTTACAGAAAACTGACTTCTTGGACAATGCTTCTATTGAGCATGTGGTTGGTTGACTTTTAAATTATACAGTCATCAGTACCCCTTTATCTGCTCAAGAAAACAGGTTCAAGACCAAATGGATGCTTGCAACTGGAAATAGTAGTAAATCCTACACACTACGTTTTCCTCTATACATACATACCTATAATTAAGTTTAATTTATAAATTAGGCACAGGATGAGATTAACTAATAAAATAGAACCATTACAACAATACTGTAATAAGAGTTACATGAATGTGGTCTCTGAGAATTATCTTACTGTATAATACTCACCCTTGTGATGATGTGAGATGGTAAAATGCCTATGTGATGAGATGAGTGATGTAGGCATTGTGATGTAGCATTAAGCTACTAGTGACCTTCTGATGATACATCAGAAGGAGGATCATCTGCTCCGGGTGATCCTGGGCCATTGAGCCATGATGAGATCCATGGCTGGATGTCAGGAGCAGAGAATGTTGGGGAAATTTAGCATTTTTGGAACCCAGCTGACCACGGATAACTGAAAAGGTGAAAACTAGTGTATACTGATTAACATTGTTACTTTTTAGCTTTGGCTATCAAGTATCCAGAACCAAATCTATATCCAACCTGTCTGTCATCTGTAAAATGGGATAATACTGATAATTTTATTAGAGATATCATGAAGATTTACTGTTATCCGTAAAATACATGGCATCTAGTTCAAATGATCTCATTTTAAAATCAAAATGTTATCAAGAAATGTGTATTGTATGTTTAGTCTCCAAGTCTAAATATTAATTCAGAACCAAGACCCTTTCCCAAATTGTCATTCCCCGTAGTCAGGGCAAGTATAATTTGTTTTGAAGCTGAGGGTAGAAGCAAAGAGTTATATGATTTGCCCAAAGCCACAGAGACACCAGTGAAGCAAAGACTGGATCAAAACATGCATGTAGTAAATAAACCAACTGTCTCAATCATGCCAATGAAACATAAAAAAATTTATTATCAAAGATTATATACTTCAAAATCAAAGTATTTTTTGGCACTACTTTGATAATACAAAGATCACATACCAAAGTATTACACTTTCTTGTGGTTAATGTCACTAATGGTCAATAATCAGGATGTGCTATGTGGAATGTTTTTACTGCACTTTAAGAAATTTCAATGATCTCATGTTAATGTTCTTTACAGGTCTGCTAGGCTCGGATCATAGGAAATTGCATGATCAGGCACCAAATCCACAAATGTACCCAAAACAACACTAGCACAATTACAAGTGGTACAGACACTTACTATATTAATACAATGTAGGCTAAATCATGCCTATCCCTTTTGTTCTAAATATCAAGCATGTAAAAAAGGCCTTTTAATGGTATTTTAATAGTATTATTATTTTTTAAATCCTGAAAGTATTTTAAAAACCAAGCCATCAAACTTTTACAAAAAGCCAGTTTGTTGCGCAACATTTTATACTTACGGCATCTCTTTTCTTCTTTGATTTGCTATCATCAGATTCACTGTCAGATAAAGACTTTCTTTTTGTACCATCTTTTTCTTTACCAGCTTTTTGAGAATTAAGAAATGCTTCAATTAACTCTGGACAATCTAAATTTTCTTCAGGTTCCCAGGTATTGTCAGCACTGCATTCAGTTAAAAAAAAAAAAAAAATTCATTCAACTAAACATGGTTAATCAACATCATCCAGATCTATTTAACTCGTATCTGAAAAGTCCTCTGTGCTAATCATTTTTTCCTTATTCTTCACATTCTTTTGACACAATCTGATCTTACTTCTCTTTGTGTCTTCTTTCACAGTACCTACCCAAGGGGTCAATCTGTTATATTATCCCCAGGTTAACTGAACCTGATTCCTAGCAGAAATTTATCTGGAAGGGCTTAAAAAAAAAAAAAAAGTGGATTCCTAGGCCCCATCTTAAATTACTTTATCAGATTAATCAGAATATACACAGACTTAGGGCCTCCAACAATGTGCTTTAAAATAATTCTGAGGCATTCTCAAACATGGGACAGTACTTTCAATTTCTACTGAGTGCTCAACTGGGAAATGCTATAAAGGAAAGGTCGGCAGGCCAGAAGTTAAATCTAGCCCTCTAACTAAGAATGTTTTTCACTTTTTTTTTTTTAGATTTATTTATTTTATTTTTAGAGAGAGGGGAAGGAAGAAGGGGAGAAAAACATCAATGTGTGGTTGCCTCTCGTGGACCCCCGACTGGGGACCTGTCTGCAACCCAAGTATGTGCCCCGACTGGGAATCCAACTGGCAATCCTTCGGTTTGCAGGCCAGCGCTAAATTCACTGAACCACACCAGCCAGGCCTGTTTTTCACTTTTTTTATTGGTTGAAAAATAATTCTAAATAAAAATTATAAAAATTGAATTTTGGGGCCCATAAACAAGGGCTGGAAAGAAAATAAGTATCAATTACCAAATGTGAAACTAATATCCTTCACTAGTGAAAGACTTGCGAACTTTGTGTGCTCTGGACCAAAAGCCTTCACACAAGAAGATGGAATGAAATTAATCATTTTACAGATGCTGGGAAAGATGCTATTAACCTCTGGTTACAATTTGGTCTGCTGATATTCTGAGACCCCCAAATTGGCAAAGGTAAATTAGAGGCTGAAGGAGGATGAAAGAGCTAAAGTAGAGTCTCCATTCTGTAGTGTTCTTTTCAATATAGCCTTCTATATTGCCTACTACAATGTGCCACACACAGCAGGTTCTCAGTCATTCTAGGGACCTTAAGTTTGGGGAGAAGGGGAGGAGCTAGTTTTCTAACATTGAATGGGTAGGACACAGAGACAGCTTTTACTGTCCCATGGGTTTAAAAACAAACAGTCCACAATATCAAGGTTATCAATTCTTTTACAAACCGATTAAATCTAATTTTAAAATAGTTCAGACTTACTTGCCTGATTCAGCTACCAAGGGGAAAATTAAGAACTTATCATATATACTTAAGCTCAATTAAGGGTACTGGAAAGATAAAACAGAAAAACCTAAACTTTCCATCCAACTCATTCTTCCCAAATTGCTATGGAAGTTGCTTTAAAATGTGAATGGTGGGAACAGTAATTACAGATAGCTGAAGCCTAATAATTTGACTACCATACTCCTCATCTCCACCACTCAGAAATTTTTCTAGATCTCTACCTATCCACCAACACTCAAGTGCCCATGGAGCCTTACTGCTTTTGTGGTGTAAGACAGAAAGAGCATCCAAGCAGAGCAAGCAGCACATGATAAACATTAAGAGTATAATTTCTGCATGTAAGTTATTCATAAGACAGCTAATATTAAGAGCAGTTATGAGGGCAACTAGTAACAAGGAACATGAGGAAACAGGGAGTTAAAAAAAAAAGGCCCAGACCCTACTCCTTAAGAGACTAACATACAGTAAACCTACTGTTAGAATTGGATTATAATGAACACTTCTGTTTAAGAACCACTGGTTCTACATCACATAGCTCCCATGTTTTTTAGTGCCCTCTTTATGTAGGGAAGTGATATAGATTAGGCATTTTAATTAGTATAATATTTAGCTATATTCAAGTGCCTTACATAGTAAACTACACAACAATTTTATAAATCTGACTTTTCAAGGTAATTAATTAGTCTTAAATTTGCTTGGTTGAATTGTAGGCTAAAAACTTGGTTCCTTTTAAACAGGTCTCAAACAAGCTACCCTGCATTAAAGAGGTCCCTAAATTTAAAGAAACCTATGGGAAAACTGATAAAAAAGTCTGAAGTTAAAAACAAGTTTTAAACACCACTTATGTGCAGTTAAACAGACTTAAAAAAGGGATTTACTTACTCTGTGAATCCCTTCCACTTCAGGAAATACTCCACCTTCCCATTCACTACACGTCGGTCCAATACTTTTTCCACTACAAATTCTTCAGGCTCTGCCTCTTCAACTTTTTTACTCTTTCCATTCTGTTTCTTTCCCATTTTTTGCTAAAACAAAACAAAGAATTAAGAAACATTTAAAAAAAAAATTTGGGGGGTACATTTTAATGGCTAAATTGCTTATGTTATTGTTGAATTTGACACCTAAATTTTTACTTCTATATTCCTGGATAGACACTTTCTGAAAAAATAGAAGCCAACAGATAACCAATAAAAAGAATACTTAATTCTGCTGCTTTAGCTTAAACCTATCAACCCCCACCTTTCGATGAAATAATACAATTAAAAACACTGTGGAAAACACTGTTATCTTGTCCTAGTCTTAGTTCTATTTGTCTACAAGACTGTGTTTACTACAGTTTTCACTCATTTCAACTACAACACAACCACACACAACTAGGAGACATCAGAAGATAAGACAGGAGAGAGTAAGAAGTGACAGGTATTACAAAGTGAACCACAGAGTGGTTGAAATCACAGCCCTCAAATTCTAAGACCACCATTGCAAATTCAAACACCAATGTTAAAAGCCTCAGCAATACAGAAAAAAGCTTAACTGCAAGAATGAAAACATGGTTCAGTATTCTGGTGTCAACTGCAGGGTCAACCAAGAAGACAATGAATAGGTTAAAAAGAACAAGACTTTTTCCATAACCTCTGCTGACAATACATATTACTGACCACTTGGAACAAAGCTATAATGCTGTTATTTCAAGAAGCAGAAATGGATCATTTTAATTTTGTGGGGGAAAAAAAAACAAAACTCCTTTTCTTGGTTTCTCCAGAGCCCAAACTAGTAGCCAACAAAATTCACGTTAAACAAGATTTAGCCTAGTGGTATTTTTTGTTTTTAGCATAATACTATTTGAGAAGACCAAGCTCAATCCACTGTTTTTTATTCACTCAGGTTTGTTACAAGAGATGGCACAAGACGGCAAAAGGACATTAAAATTATGTAGTCATTTAGAAAAACTCTCCCCCCCTTGGGCATTGTACCCGGTCAGGTAATTTTCTGCTTCTGGACAAGGAAGGTTAAGTATGCTAGTGGGAAGAGTAAAGAGAAGCTGGTGTGGATAAACTGATCCTAAATGACAAACAAAATAGCTAGGTCTGTGAAGGTAGGAGAGTAACAAAATAAATAGGATGACAGAAATAAACACAGAAAATGAAAAGCACAAACACTAAGATTTAAAAAAATTTGCATAAAAAAATGAAGTATTATAATAGCACTCATACACTAGTATAAAGTGCTCATCTTTTTCTTAAAACAATTTCACCTACTTTCCCAATTTAAGATATACCACTTATCTCACAACACACATGAAATCATTTAAAAATAAAGACTTTTTAAAAAGTGTGTGCAAAAGCAATTTAAACAGAAGTATCTATTTGCTTTATCAATATTCATCCTCAAAGCACCAGGCACAGCTAATTCCTTTTCCAGCTAATACCTGGACACAGGTGACTGTAAAACCAATTCAATTATATACACTTTGGTTTATTGATTATGGAACTTGAAAGATTAGCTCTGAAGGGGCACAGGAGTTGCTCTGTGCTTTTTCCACTAATGGCTCTGATGAGAATCATTTGTGCCAGAAACTCATCAGACTATTTCCCATGGTATTTCATTTAAATGTGCAATCTAATGATGACACAAATTATAAATTACCAACATGCTCTTTTTAGTGTGAAATCCAAGGGGAGAACAAACAAACCAAAACTAAATGCTTTCCTTTATTTAGATAGTAACACTCACCCTTACGAGCTTGCAATTATTATTAATGCAATATGTTATAAGTAAACACTGTGGGAGCCATAACATTGAATTTCATGATTCTCATGTGAATATTCCAGTGTTTACTGAAGCCTAAGAACACAAACTTTGGGTTTAAGAAACTGCTGCAGAAAAAAAATTTAACTGCTCAGAAGTTAAGATTTTACCTTAACTGCTCTTCTCTCCTTCCTGGACATACGTGCAATTTGGTAATTTTGTATATTAAAAACATAACAGCAATGATTTAAATATAAGGCCCTTCTGTATTTTAGAATGTTTAAAATATGACAAAATGCCAAATTATTTGAAAGATTCAATGAGTTTTGTCCCATTCTAAGTGTAGTGTTCAAGGTACTTAAAAAAAAACCTGGGCAATATTGCAAATACTTGATTTCTCTAGAACTCATGACAGCGAGTTAGGTGATTCTCTGCCAATCAACAAGGACTTCAGTGCTTTGTCCATGCTTATAACATATTCTTCCATGTTACATAAATTTGTGCTTCTATTTCAAGATATATTTAACATCCATATTGTGCTATTCTCTCAAGGTTAGACTAATTTAATTAAAATACTATTAAGCCAAATCAATTAAGTACCTTGATAAAATAATTTCTTTTTGTCCCCAATTCTCCCCATTAACATTGGGGGGAGAGAACACTAGGGACTATAAATAAATATAAATTTCTCAACCACTGAGATGCACAGTTATAATTTTGGGGGGAAAACATCTGAGTTAATCTTCATATATTTTAGGTTTTTATTAACTTACCAATGTAGTTTTATTGGAGGCCATTTTTTACTGCAGACTTGAAGAGCTATTACTAGAAAAATGCATGAGAGTTAAAAGTAAGTTTGCATGACACAAAAAGGTAGCTAAACACACGTTTTGTTTGGATCCCAATCCCCACCTATGTAGCACACATTATCAAATATGTATACCATTTCACAAAGAAGCAGATTTGAACGCCTGCTTAAGTTATTAGTGATAGATGCCCTAGAGTCTACCAGTATTTTAACCAAGTGGGTCCTAGAAACCTTACTGGAGATATTGGTACCTAAGACAGCTTTACAGGGCAAAAAGAAAAAAAAGTAGACATATTTTTCCAATCTAAATCCCATTTATACCATATTCAGCATTTATTTTAAAATGGCCAAATATTTTGGTTCAAAATCAGACACCGTGAGTTTTTCCTCTAGGCCTCTAGTAGGTTGTAAGTCACCTAAGTAATCCCAACTTGGTTTCTTCTCGGAAACCCTACCTCTTTACAGCCACTCTTTAAAAAACTAAAGGAAAAACACACCAAGATGCTTCAGTACCATTTCGTGCCACTTAAAAACAAATCACCTTCAAGGCACGTCCACTCCCACCCCCCAAGACCCGGGTCCCACCCGCGTAAAGAAGCTTAAGCACCCGGCCCCGCCCCCCCCTGCAACCCCGCAGCTCAGGCCTCGTGGTCAGCGCATCCGCGGGGAGAAACAAAGGCCGCGGCGCGGGGGTTCAAGGGCACTGCGCAATGGGGCCCCCGCTTCCCCCCCGCCCGGCGGCGGCCACGTAACGGCGCGCCCGCTGCTGCCTCCGAACAGCGGGCCGCGCAGATGCGGGAGAAAATGCACCGCCTCCCAGAAAAGGCCCCGGTCGCCTACCAAACCCGGGAGGGGGGGACGGGCCTCTCATTTGATCGGGAATGGGGGAGGGGAGAAGTAAATGCGCTTTGTCTAAAAATAAGGTAGCTGTCGCCACAGATCTCTACCCTTTTCAAGGGCAGTCTTATCCCAACAAACTGCAAGCCCCGGCCCCTTGCCCCGCGGTGGGATCTCCGCTCGCCTCACCGCTCCTCTCCCCCTCCCCCACCTCGGCGGTCGGGTGGGGATGGGTGGGAGTCGGGAACTGGGTAGGGGGTCCCTGGGGCGCATCTTAAGCACCACTTCCGAGATAGCTAGAGAGAAAGAAAGACACCGACTTCACCGCTTCCGCGCTGCTCCGGCTCCCGAGTCCACGACGTCTCCGGCCCTGCACGCCTTCAGCTCCAGCAACATCCGAGGGGGAGGGGGGCCGGGGACTCGCGCGCGGGGCCGCTGCCGCGAGAAGGGGGTTGGCACCGCCCACGCTGGGCGACCGCGAGGGGCGGAGCCGGCAGGCCGCACGCCGGGAGGCGGGGGAGGGGCCGCAGGCCGCGCTGTGCCAGCTGGGAGCCGGAGACCAGACCCAGGGGGAGGGCGGTCGCAATTACCGTTCGCGGAGTGGCGTCTGGTGGTCCCTGAGGGGAGGGAGAGAGAAGGAGCGGAGAAGACGGTGACCAAGATCTTCTTGGCGCAGGCGTTTCTGCTTCACAGCAGAGCGCTGGCGCCAAAACCGGACTCCGCCCACTTCCTCGCTCCGGGGGTGGGTGTCTTCAAATGCCTAGAGGGGGATGGTGAAAACTTAAGTTGGGCAAGAATTGGGAACTAAGAATGCTACCCTTTTCGGGCCCCCGAGGGCTGGACCCCAAAGGTATTGGCCAGGGTTAGGCTGGTGGAGTGTGAAGTGTAATTTGTTGATTGTAAGTCGCTTCGGGTGTTCCGTGACGGGGCCGAGTCAGTCCCCTGCTCTAGGGAAAGGGTGGAGAAGGAAAAACGCAGTGGGAAGGCTACACAAATTTTTACGGCAGGAGAAATGCATTCCTGAGGGGGCGATCTTCTGGACTATGGATTAAGGTCCACCCAACAGTTTAATTTTAAATTGCGCGACCGTTCCTCACCTGCCCAGCACTAGGGCGGGGGCTGGACTCAAATCCCGGAGAGGGAAATACGCTGACTCGAGCCTTCCGCAATTCACGGATCCCATTTACGCAAGTGACGTCAAGTCCTCCCCTGGCCGTAAAGAAGGGACTAGTACGTAATTGGCGTAAGGAGGGCGGAGCGCGTTCCCGCCATTGGCGGCAGTTAGGACGTTTACGCAACGGCCTGACGTAAAGACGCGTTGGTTGGGGGGAAGGTTCTAGAAAAGCGGCGGCAGCGGCTCTAGCGGCAGTAGCAGCAGCGCCGGCTTGCCGTGTGGAGGTTCCTTTAGCGTTGTTGTTTCTCCAGCGGCGGCAGTTCTCACTACAGCGCCAGGACGAGTCCGGCTCGCGTTCGACCGCGGAGAGCTGTCTCATCTCGCTCGGCTGCGGGAAATCGGGCTGAAGCGACTGAGTCCGCGATGGAGGTAACGGGTTTGAAATCAATGAGTTATTGGAAAGGGCATGGCGAGGCCGTTGGCGCCTCTGTGGAAGTCGGCCATCCGTTTCGTGGGAGAGCGGCAGTGCAATTGGGCCACTTCAGAAGCGGTTGGTCTCGGAGTATTTCTGAAGATGGGCCGTAAGCGGGTGCCCGTTTGTTCAGCACTTTCCCCACTCAGCCTCCCGGCGCCATTTCCCTTTGCTGGGGGTGGGGGATGGGGATCTTCCACATGGCGGACGCAGCCCCGCTTTAATGAAAGTGTGGCGCGGAGGGGGAATTCTTACAGCTTTTTTAAAGTAGGCGCGTTTGGGGGCCCTAGCGGCCCTGCGTGTGAGCATTTCGGTTGGGCTTCAGGTCCTCCGGAGCGAGGCTGCAGAGCTTCCCCTCCCCCTCTCCCCGGATTTGGCGGCCGCCATTTTCATTTTTCTCCTTCCTCGCCGCGTTTTTCTTTCAACTGTGAGAATTCTACTAGTTTGGCCACCATATCAAAGAATAGACGTGGTTAACTATTTTTCTTCCATCTGGCGCCGATTTCATGGCGTTTTAAGGTGGATTCTGAGTGTTTTGGGAGCTTTGATCTTTAAAGTCCTGCGCACCTCATTTTAGAGGAGGCTCTCTGCCTCTCGATGAAATGGCGCCATTGCGTTTAGAAGCCACAGCGACGAGCAGGCGTGTGGGGGGGGGGGAGTGCTACCGGGCGGGTTCGCACAGCTTAAGAGCCTCTACGTAGAGCGACCTAGGGTGTTGGGCCCAGTTCTGAGGCGACCCAAATAATAAAGGGAACATTTTGTGTTTAGTTAACGTGAGTAACGGGTTGGTTTTTCTTTTCACCCCCGGGTCTGCAGTGACTTAAAAAAAACGGTTTTCTCACAATCACCTTTAGAAATAAAATCAAAATTAGAAGCCACCAGGTTCGTACCGATTATAAGTGGCGGTGGGGAAAGGTTATGGTGGGGGGGATATTCGTTTTTGACGTATTCCTTTTGAATTGCAGAATATTTTCGTACCCTAAAAAATACAAGTAAAGTTATTTGCCGGTTAAGACGGCGGGTCGTTATAAATGATTAGCTAGAAATTGTGAGGAAGTGAAATAAAAATGACTGTCCTTTGACTTCTTAAAACCCGGCTCAGTCCTTCAGTGCATGTATAGCTGTCTTAGTCTGGGTGGCTATGTATTTGAACTTTGTTACTTGCTTTTCTCATTTATGTTTGCAATCATGGTTGATGATTACATTGGTAAGCATACTGTCTTAAGCAAAGTGGGGGGGGCCTCTACCGGGGTATTTTTTTTTTTTTTGGCTTTAAGCACGCTTATAAAATTTGTAATTGATAGTGGACATCTGGTAAGTTTGGAGGAAACTGAGGTAAGTAATGAGCTTTCGCTTTTGTTAGTGATTGTAAAAAATGTTGTAGATGTATTTTTTAAATTTTAGTAATTTGGCCTTTAAAGATCTCTATTTCTCTGACTTTGTTTAATCCAAATATCAGTATGGCAAATAACTAATAGATTTTAGTAGATTGATACTTAAATGTATCAGGAGCTAGTTTGATAATTTGTTAGTCATTAAATTTTTTTGAGATTTCTGAAAGCAGTTAACTGCAGGGGGAAAAAATTGAATTGCTTATCACTGTATTTTTTGAGTTGATGGGAGAATATCATGCATGGAGGGAGACACCTCCACAGACCTGGGTTGAGAGCTGTCATAGTATTTGCTGGGAATATGATTTTTCCTGCTGGATCGAAAACTACAGTTGATCTTTTAGTTGTATTACACAGTCATAGCAGTTGGTCTTGGACAGTAGACCTATTCTGGTAGAAACCAGTATTAAAAAAAAAATTTAATCTAGTTGCCTGAAAACCAAATGACCACCAATCCTTTCTTAACTGGCAGCCCCAAATTCAGGACTGTTAATGCATCATATTTGCTTGCTGGTTTATGGGGAGTTCAACTCAGGCTTCTTTCATTTTTGCTTGCAAAATTAGGGACATGTATACTGTATAGTTTACCAGGTGGCCAGTAAGTTGAATTCACTTGAGCATTCTGATTTCTTTTTTCGAATGAATCAGTGAAGGGTAAGTGTTGGTACTCAGTGTTCATTTAGATATTTTTACGGTTTTTGAAAAGTGAAATGATTACAGTGAATGTATTTGCTGCTATCATGGTTGTTTGTCCCATAGTAATACAGATTGAGTTGTCAAAGTACCAAAAATGGGAGTACCCACAAAATCATTATGTTAAAACTTTTCAAGGTTTAGTTATGCTTTAGTTGGCCATAAAAATCTATGTTGGTCAGAGAGGTGGATTTTAAGGATATTTTGCTACAGATAACTAAATGTGTAAATTTTTACCCCCAATAGTTGAAATGGGCAGAGGATGGTTTTTATTGCGATACATTAGAATGTCCACCAGAGGGAGCAATGAAGGAAACAAATCAGACTCTAAATCCTGAAACGATAAACTGGGTTGTAAGGGATCAACTATTTTTATGTTTAAACTGAGTAGAGTGAACTTAATCTGTTCTAGGATATAGGGTTGAATGCAAATTCTGAGACTCCTTCAACCCTTCAATGACTATGGAATAGATTTGCTCCTTTCTCTTCAGAAATTTTTTTTTTTTTTACTAAGTGATATTTATTTGAAATGTCAAGTAAATTTAGATCAAGCATTTTGACTGAAACGTTATTTCAGCTGACGCAATTTTCGGTGTAACACAACTAATATACAGTTTAACATATGGTTTAAATTTGATGTAAGTTTTTTTTTCCCCCCCTCCAGAAAACTTTAGAAACTGTTCCTTTGGAGAGGAAAAAGGTACTCTGCCAGCAGGTCACCTTATATTTAAGAATTTAATTTCCTGCATACAAAGAGAAAATGTAAATAAAAATTGAAATGGTGTTTTCATTTGCAGAGAGAAAAGGAACAGTTCCGTAAACTCTTTATTGGTGGCTTGAGCTTTGAAACCACAGAAGAAAGTTTGAGGAACTACTACGAGCAATGGGGGAAACTTACAGACTGTGTGGTAGGTTAAGTATATAAAAGTGCCTTCGCATACTAGGCCTTGAGCTGCTTGGCTTCTGTGTTTAAAATGATAAGTGAAAAGTCAATGAGAAGTTGACTTTTAAATCTATGTTCTTTTAATTCAACTAGTAACTAGATCTAAAGTTACGCCTTTGGTTTTAAAGGTAATGAGAGACCCTGCAAGCAAAAGATCAAGAGGATTTGGTTTTGTAACTTTCTCATCCATGGCTGAGGTTGATGCCGCCATGGCTGCAAGACCTCATTCAATTGATGGGAGAGTGGTTGAGCCAAAACGTGCTGTTGCAAGAGAGGTGAGCATAGTATATAGCTTGGTTAAAAAAATGTGAAGGCATTTCTGTCCCATTGAAAACATGCAATTTTTGAAATAATTTTCTGTATATCTTGATGTTTTTGTTTCTCCTATATTAAAGCTATGATGGTTGTCTTAGGCTCATTTATTTTTCAAAAGACTAGTGTCTTTCTTACCAGCTACTGCTTTACCACCAGGGTAGAAGTCATTTGTGGTACCCAGAGATTCTTTTTCAATCATGTTGGGTTTCTTCTGTCACAGTGACTTCCTTTTCCCTCTTTACAGGAATCTGGAAAGCCAGGGGCTCATGTAACTGTGAAGAAGTTGTTTGTTGGTGGTATTAAAGAAGACACTGAGGAGCATCATCTTAGAGATTACTTTGAGGAATATGGAAAAATTGATACCATTGAGATAATTACTGATAGGCAGTCTGGAAAGAAAAGAGGCTTTGGATTTGTTACTTTTGATGACCATGATCCCGTGGATAAGATTGTGTGTAAGTGTATAAGTACTAGATGTGTACACCCTTGTAGATAAATTTTGGATATGTTAATGTCTCCAATTTTATTTAAAAGTAAATTTTGATATAATTTATAAGTTATAGCTGATTTAATGAAGTCCTGAACTTTTCCTTCCAGTGCAGAAATACCATACCATCAATGGTCATAATGCAGAAGTAAGAAAGGCTTTGTCTAGACAAGAAATGCAAGAAGTTCAAAGTTCTAGAAGTGGAAGAGGAGGTAACTTTTAAACAACACCCCCCCACCCCAATTAAATTTATTTGTGTAAGTAGTTGTTACTAACTAGGCCATTGGTTGTAGGCAACTTCGGTTTTGGAGACTCCCGCGGTGGCGGTGGAAATTTTGGACCAGGACCGGGAAGTAACTTTAGAGGAGGATCTGGTAAGTTTTTAAGTTCTAAATGTTAAAAGGGTGAATGTGCTTGGTGAAAAACTGATTTGATTAGAATCAGGAAATCCCACCTAGTTTTAAGATGCTATTTATAAGACTTTAGGTGGGGTAATCTGATGTGGGTCAGGCAGGAGATAGTAGTTAAAAGATAATCTTAAAGCTAATAAAGGACAATCAAATCCAGAGATCCTTTTATGGTCTTCTAAAAAAAATCAAAACCACTTTGCAACCACCTTAAAAACTACCAAGTGCACTTAGTAAGTGAAAAGACCATAGAGTTTTGCTAGTGGGCTTTAAAAAGTCTGTAACTATTAAATTTTTTGCTTTAGACTTCAAATATTTTCCAAATTAAAATAAGGTACAAACTAAAAAACTTGTGTCTCCCATTTAATGTCATTTCTATGTGTAAACAAATGGGACCCTTTAAATTTTGCTTGCCGAATCCCCAAATTAGACAATCATCCTAATGGTGAGATTTAATTTGTACTTCGGTGTGTGTTTATTTTTAAGAATAAAGAAGTAACATTCTAGTATTTAGCTTAAAGGGAGTTGATTTTTAATAATCATCCAATTAATGGAGAATGTAGAGGAAAGGAGGAAAAACTGAATAGTTAAATTATTGATCAGTCTTTTTTTCTATCCCAACAGATGGCTATGGAAGTGGTCGTGGATTTGGGGATGGTTATAATGGGTATGGCGGAGGACCTGGAGGTCAGTTTCTTACCCATTTTTATTTTGGGGACTTGAAAAGATTTAAAAGATTTAATCACACTGTTATCCAGTTTAACATACATGAGATTTTCCTTAATACTTTACATAGTTACCTTTTATAAAGAGCATAGGTGATGGCTGTTATTCCTTTGTAACGTGCATCTTAGCTTTTGGATAGCTGAAGGAAAGGGTATACTTATTTATATATGTTGCAGGCTGCAAAATTACTTGGGTGGATTTTAAATGAGAGTTTAAAGTTTGTTTTTAAGCAGAACATTGGACATAGATGTGATACTTCATGTACTGTTTCCTGGAAAAAGTATAGGACATTGTACATGACTAATCAACAAGTACGGGAGGTATCTGTAATAACAGTGGTGTTGTCTTAGCCCTTAGCAAGATTAGTTCCCCCAGGATAATTCCCCAGAAGTCACTGAAGGAACATCTCCAGAACACACAAGGGTACAGAGGGTGCTCCTGGGTCCAGCTGGGGTCGTGATCTAGTAGCTGTTTTGTTGCAATACATAAAGGTTGATACCTGCTGGCAAATGTCCTAGTGAGAAAGACATTTAAAGCTGAGGAGTAAAAGGTTAGATTTTGTCACTCATTACATATAACCAAGTTTCACATATATTCCACCTTCCAACTATTCTTCAAAATCCAAATTATAATTTAAGTTTTATGAGAAAGATTAATTAGTTCATATATTACTGGTAATGTGAGATTACCAATTTAAGTTTTGTACTGTCTTAAGTTTTCTAATTTCTGCTCCTCCCTCTTTTATATTGTACTCAAGTGAAGGGTAGTTAAGCATATTACTAGGAAACACAGTAATTCATAGGAAAACCTGAGTTGGGGACTTAGACCAGTTAGGGGATTGTGGTGGCTATTCTACTTGCTTTATTCACCTATACCTCATAGGCCTTCACAACCCTTAACACAAAATACAAATAGTATTTTAAGGTATTTTCAGGAGAACCCTTAATATTTTTAGTTTTAGGGAGGAGCAGCAACATAAATAAGTAGTTGTGTCCATAGAGGTTTTATCCAGTTGTTTTAGGGTACGGGCTCCCCATCCCCAAATGTTTACAGGGATGTTGTGTTCTGCCCTAGAGGCTATTCTAGAAGAGATGTCATAGGATAAGTATATTTTACTTGTAAAAATGTGTTTTGGAAATCTGGAAGTGGGTGTGATAAAGATAGTTCAAATGGCATTGAAAATACTAAGTAATTACTTAAAGGCTTATTTTATAATAGGTGGCAATTTTGGAGGTAGCCCTGGTTATGGAGGAGGAAGAGGAGGATATGGTGGTGGAGGACCTGGATATGGCAACCAGGGTGGGGGCTACGGAGGTGGTTATGACAACTATGGAGGAGGTAATAAATTCACCTGCATCCTTTATGTGGGAATTCGGAGTGGAATTGACTTTAATGAGATATTTTTCATATCATTGTCAGTAGTTCCCTTAAAAATTGTAGAATTGTAGATAGGTCTTGTGCATTCATTCAGATTTGCTCTTTTGGGAGATTTGTCTTAAATAATTAGTATGTATAACTGGCTTAATGTTTGTATTCTGAGGTTCATTATGCAAAACTTGTGTTTCAACTTTTTTTACAGGAAATTATGGAAGTGGAAATTATAATGATTTTGGAAATTACAACCAGCAACCTTCTAACTATGGTCCAATGAAGAGTGGAAATTTCGGTGGTAGCAGGAACATGGGTGGACCATATGGTGGAGGTAATTTGTTACGTACTTAAAATTATTTTGTATGATTAAAGGAAAGGATTACTCTTATGATATCATTTGAAATGGGGAAGATGACATGATTTATAGGGTCACTGAAATTTGTGGAAAATACTTCAGTTGTAACAAACTTGAGTTTGGTGTGATGGGTTTGAGATGTTAACTGGTTTAATATACAGGGTGAGGCTGAAAAATAATATAAGAATAAATTGTGTTTTATGTACTCAGAACTAGAACCTGTATTTAGTAGTTGGGAGAGTAGTTGAGGTATTTTGTGAGGTTTTTTTCCCCTTTTTTTACGTAGTTATTTAAGAGCCAAATAAAATTACTAAGCACATTGCTAAGTGGTATAAATTTGTGTGTTTTCTCTAATAAAAGTTCTTACTAGTCACAAATATTTTCAAGTTATTTTTGTTTCTATTTTTGATTTTTTAATAGGGAGGGAAGAAGAGAAATATCAATTAGTTGTTAGGCTTATTTATATATATTCCTTGGGTTATTCTTGTATGTGCCCAGACCACGGGATTGAACCTGCATCCTTGGCGTCTTGGGATGAAGCTCTTAACAAGCTGAGCTACCCAGCCAGGGTACAGTTATTCTTGAGAAAGTTTTTAGTAGGACCAAATAGGTTATCTATGATTCTGAATAATTTATTTCAAAGTAATTAACATAATTAGAAACAGTGGGTTATGATCTGGCTTGTATAGGTAGATATCAAGAAGGATTAGTAACTATTTGCTAATCATGGGAAACTGAAGTAAGTTTGCTTTCTCCTGGTTCCATCAATTCTAGGAAATTATGGTCCTGGAGGAAGTGGAGGAAGTGGGGGCTATGGAGGGAGAAGCCGATATTGAGCTTCTTCCTATTTGCCATGGGTAAGTAGCTTTTGAGTTTTTACATTATTATTGCCTGGGGAGACCTAGCTGTCAGGAGTAAAAAGCTTTTTAGGATCATGTTATCTTTCCTTAAAATCTGGGTAGATGGATAATTTCATAACCTATTTTTTTTTTACTCTTTACTTCTGTTGAAACAGGCTTCACTGTATAAATAGGAGAGGATGAGAGCCCAGAGGTAACAGAACAGCTTCAGGTTATCGAAATAACAATGTTAAGGAAACTCTTATCTCAGTCATGCATAAGTATGCAGTGATATGGCAGAAGACACCAGAGCAGATGCAGAGAGCCATTTTGTGAATGGATTGGATTATTTAATAACATTACCTTACTGTGGAGGAAGGATTGTAAAAAAATGCCTTTGAGACAGTTTCTTAGCTTTTTAATTGTTGTTTATTTCTAGTGGTCTTTGTAAGAGTGTAGAAGCATTCCTTCTTTGATAATGTTAAATTTGTAAGTTTCAGGTGACATGTGAAACCTTTTTTAAGATTTTTCTCAAAAGTTTTGAAAAGCTATTAGCCAGGATCATGGTGTAATAAGACATAAAACGTTTTTTCCTTTAAAAAAATTTAAGTGCGTGTGTAGAGTTAAGAAGCTGTTGTACATTTATGATTTAATAAAATAATTCTAAAGGAAATTGTGTAATAATAGACTTTTTATTTTAAATAAGTTAAGGAGTGGGTAGTATAATTAAGGTCCATTGCAAAGCTTGTTGTTGTATTTGTGTAAGATAAATGCTGGTCAGATGTAAGTGTGTTGTCTGCAATTCATCAGGATTAAATTACCTAGATAACTTAAGGGATATCTCTGCAAGGAGAAACACCTTTTTAGATCTTTTAGATGCTGCTTCTTCAATGCAAGGAAAGGAAATAACCCCAGCGAGGTACTCTTCAGGGATACAGGTCTAGTACAAGAAAACTTGACGGCTACTAAGTTCAGCCAGTCTTAAAAAACTGTGCTGTTTCTACAAAGCTTTAACTACAGTAGTTTATAAGGATGCCAACGAAAGCTGAGGGTGTAGAGCAAATAGTTCTAAGCTTCAGTTAAACTTCTTTAGGTAAGATCTTATTTACTTTTCCTTTTTTAATATTCCTCCCCAAAAGATAAACTAATATTCTTCAATGGTCTTTCAGTATAGTGGTTCTTGCGTAGTTTAACATAGCTATAAATTGAGTTTAACAATTTATAAACTCAATAATTTTATAAATCCTGTTTTCCAATCTGTCATTTATTTAAATTATTTTGATTGTCCCCCCCCTTCTTTCTTTCCCCTCCCCCTCCCCCCCTCTCTATGAAGATTCAGGTGCTTAACATATCATTTTTTTCCCTGCTGGAATTTTAGCATTGATATGAACCATGGACAAGTATATTCTGCTGCCACAAAGACTGTAAACTGCTTCATTTCAACAGCTGAGGCAAGCCAAGTGATTAATAAAGCTTTTCTTGGTTCCTTCAGTGGTGTTGGTAGTAACATGGTAGGTAAAAGTTAGGCTGCAAGTTCAATAAATCATTCCCATTGTTACAGCCTTGTGTATTCACATTTCTTGGATCAAGCATTTTGAGTGAACTGGGGTTTTATTAAAAATAAAGACATTTTGTTTTATTTGATATGGTTGTTCTAGTGTTACATGCTTATCAGGATCAGGCTAAGGAGAGGTAGGGCAAAATGGTTGAAGATATTTTCAGATAATAGTTTGTACTGCCAGTGTCTCTACATTATAAATCCTGTATGCATCCAGTCCTAAATACTGGGGTATGAATGTGGTAATTCTTTCCCAGTTCCCTACCATATAGGAGAGATTTAGGTTGGCTGCTGAAATTCATTTCTTTTAAATGTCATCAGTTTGATTGCCTGGCTTTAATTGCCTTTTCAGGAATGTGATAATCAGGGCATATTCTACTGTATGCACCAGTGAGTCTTCTTTGATCCTAAGACCACCACTGAAGTTATTTAGGTTCTTTGGACAAACATGATAAACTTCTTCAGATACTTTCTTTTTCCTTTGGCAGGAAGGTGTCTTGCTGCAGGTAACTAATGAAGAAGTGGTCAACCACAGAGTCTTCAAGAAATAAGAAATTCTGTATCATCTGAAAGTAGTTCTTGTTGGTGCCTTCATTTTAAAAAGCACTCTTAAGATTAAAGGGAAATGTTTTCTGATAAAATACAATCATTTAGTACAGGTTCTTAATATAAAACAATTACAAATTGAGTATTGTTTGTAGAAGTTAACATCAAATTAACAGGAGAGATAAATGTATCATGTCTTAAGTTAGGTTTTGTGAGTAGACAGATTAAAGTTCTATTTTTAAATATAAAGTTTATAAAATAAATACTTTTGTATCCAAATATTTGGTGTAATGTTTACACATAAAATGTGTGAATCTTGTTCTATAAACATTAACTTGTCTAAAGAGTTGCCATCCCCTAGATTTTTAAAGTAGTTTCACAAAGCTGTGCATATGGCCATTTTTCTTGAAATATTAATAGACACAAGACGACTAATGTGGACATTATTGGCTGTCCCTAATAAAAATGCCATTCTTTATACACTGTATAGTCAGCGTTTGAATGCTGCTAGTTTTCTGGTTTTACCCTGTGTGTTAAACATCACTGTGATGGCGTTTAAAATACTACAGATTTTAAACAGCTGGAGTGGTCCAAATATAAGTGGTTATGAAAAACACTGGGACAAAAATCTCATTCCAGTTTCTCAAAGTAATGCAGTTTACAGTGAGCATTGGCAGCTGCCTTTAAAGGGTTAGGTGTGTTGTATGAAACTGAGTAGCAGTGACTTTCTTGGACATAACCTGAAATTTAAAAAAAAATATGAAACAGTAAGGTTGACTTTTTTTTTTTTTTTTTTTTTTGATAATAGATTATCAGGTAAGTCAAACTGGTGATGGCTAACACAAGATAAACTATTTTGCTTAAAATAGTTCAAGTAAACTCAATGCGCAGCCTCATTTAAAAAAATTTGAAGATTTTAGAAGGTTGACAGTGACAATGGTATAATAAAAATACCCACCCTTTAACCAACACAAATAGCAAAATATTAATACATGATAAACTGAAATAGAGGTTATTCAAACAGGTTCCTTTAGAACTTGAGAAGTGAAGTTTTATGTTTGAAGACTTCTGAAGAAGGCAACTATTTGGTGCAGCTATTACACCTTTTTCATCTCACAGAACACAAACTAAAATTATGTAACACCAAAAAACGGGTATAATTTTGATTTACAAAACTGAATACCTTTTTTGTTCCAAAGTCTTAAGAATCCACTTCCTTGTGTAAGGATTTCTGGTACCCGAGAATTAACCATTATAAGACAAAACTTTAATGTAGTGTGACCAATAAGGTGCAACTGTTAATATGACTTACATAGGGCTCATGACTGCATTCACACCAAAGCTATTGTGTTGGCTTTTGTAATTCCATTTGACAATGTAAGGGGAAGGGTCGGTGCCCCTGATTTAAGAGGTGTTACATGTGCGTTTTAAAAATTGTACACAGGCTGAAAATTGTTGGTACAGGTTGATAAAAACTCATCTTTGGCTTAAAGCATTGCTGCATAATGCTAATCGGTACAACAGTTTGGACCAATAAACGAGTCCTCACGTGGTATTACAGGTGAACAATTTGGAAACAGTTTACTTTTGTGATCCTGGTATAAGCTCAAGATTGCATTTAGTAATTAAGTGGTAAATTGGCATCCCAAGTGGCCTGATAGAATTGGGAAAAATGTTTTTGGCTATTTTCCCCCATAGCTGAGAACAAGAAGCTTGAATGTTAGAAGTAACTTTTCTATTCTGGTGGTTGCAAGAGGGTTTTACTGTACGTGGTTACCAAAAGGCAAGCCCACTTGCGGGCTGGCTGTCACACCATGGCTGGTGAAAAAATTTTAGGGCTGGATCTTAAACCATTTTAGTGTAGGAATACAAACCGGGTCCTGTAAAAGTGGTTCTTAACAATTGGTACTAGTACTGAATGTTTAAATAACTGAGCTAAATTAGTAATTTAGGTAGGCTTTCAAAGTGTTTTAGCTCCTGGGGAAACAGCTCAGAAGTGTGGGTATGTATGTGCCTTTCTGGGAAGAACACTGAAGATATACGCACATTATTGGTCTATGGTACCAGTGTACCTGGGTGGTTGGCATAACACAGAATTTTTAATGCTGCACCAGTAGTAATGTAATTTCTAGCTAGGGGTAGCTGAACAGATGGATTACCCCAAAATGAACAAAAGGGGCCGGGGGGGGGGGGCTTATCCAGATGTTATCTAAGTTTGTATTCAAGTTCTTAAGCAACAAGTAGTGTGCATCATGCTGGCTGGCATTTTGAGTCTTGGTTCTGGATATTGGGCAGTATTGAACTGGGTCCAGCCTTGATAGGGAACAAACCATATGTCCAGAGATTGCTTGTTGAGCATACCTTTGTTGATTTTGTACACATGATGTTATCCAGTGCCTTACATTGATGGCTCCAGATTTTGCATTTCAACAAATGCAGTTTTATGTCAGGAATACTGTAGTGGGGAGGTCAAAGTAGTTTTGTGTTCAATATAAAATGGAACTTA
Source organism: Furipterus horrens (assembly GCF_987537825.1). Lineage (NCBI taxonomy): Eukaryota > Metazoa > Chordata > Mammalia > Chiroptera > Furipteridae > Furipterus > Furipterus horrens. Next base: position 12,890,932 of record NW_028327179.1, read on the forward strand.
TGTTTGGGTTAGTCTAAATTCAAAGTGGAAAAATGCTTACCATAGAGTAGTATAAGTAAACATTCATCTTAAGGATCTAGTTCTCATGGTGCCTCCTGAGGTTTTTTTTAACCTCACACCAAATAATTGGAGACATATTTTGCACAGATCTTGTTTTCACAGAACTATTGACTGCTTATGTTAGCTGGTCTGGTTTAGCTATTAAATGGATCTGAAGAACTTTGGTTCAACAGTTGCACTCAGTAAAATGCATAGAACTTCAATTAGAACTTGGCCTTTTGAAAATGGTTCCTAAGGTCTGAAGCTGAATAAACCAGATTCCTTTTTCGCACACTACCTTCTTTTTCAGGATAACCTGCATGTTAAGATTGCTTAACTAGTAAAACAGTCTAGTCAACTTTGGATATCAGTTCTTTAAATATGGAGTTGAGAATAAAATCTTAGGGATGTGTCTGCTAAGACTGGACTAAGGATGGTTGAAGAATCAGTAGGATGCGTGTGCATGTATGTGGTGTCATGAAATTAGAGGTTTAATTCATTGACCTTTGGTTACGATGTACCAAAATACCTTCCAGGCTCAATTTTTGTTAGGAATTCTTTGAATCCTAGTGCCATACTGTGTGCTTTTTTTCCCTCGCCAATTTTATGTCCACCTTTCATCGTGGTCCTAAGTACAGGGATTTGGGGAGTTTGACAATAATTGAGTAGTAAGGCTGCTAATAGTTTTGAACCTAAGTATTGTAACTGTATTGTAGCCTCGAAATAATCTGTGTAGAGTACCCTAAAACTAACCTAGGTACCAGCGGTTAAGACATCCAGGGATCACTATCTGCATTTAAACCGATAATTGTACAGAACTGGTCAGAAGAGTGATACCTGTAGCAAGCATTATTGTAGCAAAATCTAAGGCTTGAAAGAAATGTCTAGGCACAATTTAAAGTGGAGAAAAAGTTTATTATAAAAATACTTATAAAACACTGTACTTTTGCAGCCCAATGCTTTGACTTGCAATTTCTACATTGTTGGGCAAGTGATTTTTGTGGTAGACATCTGATTTCAGATGAACAGCATTCATGTTAACTCCTTTGCATTTCAATGCTATTATTTTCAGGTTGACTGTCCTGTTTCATATGGTTTCAGCATTTCCAGTTCTATCATTGTCGTCTTATGTTCTTCAGATGCTCCTTCCTCTGTTGTTGGTTTGTGTTCATATATGGCTGGCTTGTAATGTTTGCACAATCAATGTTAACATGTGGTCATCCCTACAGGCTGCCTTTTATTTGCCTGGGTTTTCCTATACACCGGTAGCTCTGTTATCTAAAACCTTCTGTTATCTAAAACCTGTCGCATTAGAGGTCATTGTTCTCAGCCATTAAAGCCTAATTTTTTTTTAATACTCACCCAAGGATATGTATAAAGATTAGAGGGAGAAAGAAAAACAACCAGGTACTGAATCCGAAATCCTTTGGTATATGGAATGACTCCAGCCAACTGAGCCAAGTGGCCAGGACCTAATGCACTTTAAAGCTCCATTTTTTGTTTCTGACACCATGGTTTAGAGCTCGGCGAGTTATAATTTCATACAGTACCGTGTTAAATCCAAGTGTGGATTTCCCTTATCAAATTAGTAGGCTATACTGACTAATTTGGATCAAGTCTTAACATGCTACTCTGAATGCTAGATAATGATCTTTATTCCTGAATATGGTTATTTTGGAGGAAAAATACCCAAGGTAAATCTGCTTATAATTTATATAAGGGAAAAGTTTTTTAAAAATTCAAGTATAAAATTTATTTCCACAGAAACATTTGTAACAAGTATTCATAAAAATGAAAACAGCTTTTGAAAAGCTCAGTTCAGTGCTAACTAAAAGAATGTTAAAGCTTCTCTGCATTTCAAGTCAAAAATACATTTCAAAATAATTATATCCAGTGTTTTTGCCTTTTTTTTTTTTTTTTTTAAGGGGAAGGGAGGAATAGAGGGAGAGAAACAGATGTGTGAGATATATCGACTGGTTGCCTCTCACCCCCATCAGGGGACCTGGACTGCAGCCCAGGCATGTGCCTTGACTGGAAATTGAACCAGCAACCTTTTGGTTCACAGGCCAGTACTCAATCCACTGAGCCACCAGCCAGGGCAATACTTGCTATTTTTGAAGTGACTATCCTACTATAAAAATGGCTACCAAGGTGACTGGATGGTCATGTCCAGTTTTCACATCACCCTATTCTGTGTACATATTTATGAGTTGTGCATACAATGCAGGACTTCATGGAGAGGTGTGTGTGTGGCTTTCCCCAGAGTTCCCACAAGTCTGATCTTGAAGTCCTAAACCTGTCCATATATTAAAGCTTCAAATACAGCGTTATGAGTGATTCAAGTAGCAGTACTTAGAACAGTTGAGGTAAGCCTTGAAGCAGTTTCAATGGTTTGTGATCCATATACCATTAGAACGTTACTATTTTGTACACATTAATGGAATCAACCCATTCTTAATTTCTTCTCTTTTTCTTTCCCTTTTGGGTTTCCTTTTTGTGGCCTGAGGTCACCAGTTCCTTGGGTATAATCAAAACACTTCCGTCATGGCTGCATTGAAGAGCATATTCATTTGGATTGACTGGCCTACCTTCATCGTCTCTTAACCTACTAAAAATATCATGATACAGGTCAAGCAATTTCTGTTTCATTATGTTAATAGCTTTGTTACACTGGGCTCGCTCCCTCTTGAGGGTTTCCTTCTTTGCTTGCAAGTTACATATATCATCTTCTAGATTCAAAATTATGTCCAGTTTGCGCTTACGACAGTTCTGAGCGGCAACTTTATTTTTTCCTCTTCGTCTAATATCACGGATGAGTGACACTTGTAAATCTGTCAGGCAGTATCTGCTTAGCATGCTATTGAAAGAATCTACAGGCATTTGGACAATTTCATCTACAGAAAAAGGGATGTGCAGAGCTTTAGCATGGCGTTCATCGCGGCTTAAGTGTCTGTGTGTGTCATTCCGGTACCTACTCATTTTGTGTGACTTCCTAGGCCATGAAGATCCAGAAGTGGATTCTGGTACACTTGCCTGTAAGTGGTAAGTGTGATTATGAAGCATGTGTTGAAATGCAAGGTCCTGGTGAAAACCAGAATCACTCCTGAGATCCACCTGACAAATCTTACTGGGCTCTGGGTAGTAGCCTCCTACAGCCCCTTCTAAAGCACATTGGGAAAGAGAGTCAAGGTCACTACTAGAACCTATAGCACCTTCACATAAGGAGGAATTAGACTTGGTGATGGAGGTAGTATTGTGGCTTGAATTTAAGGAAAGCCCAGAATCAGAATCTGGTTCTTCAAAAAGGTGAGAAACTTCCAGTGGATCAAAACCTTCAGTAGCCAGAGACATTGAATTTATCTCATCAAACACATTTATGTCAAGGTCATATAGAAGATCTTGGCTTGTTTGATTCCGTATCTGATGGTCAACAGGTGGAAGAAATCCTGTCAAATTAGTTGTAGGAAGAGTCTGTTCAGAATTGGTGGTATGAGAATTTAACTGCAGAAATGGTTCTTGTGGCTGTGAAGTCCTTTCTGCTGGATCTCTTCTAAATGTATTGTTAGGACACAGCAACATAGCCTCATGGAGATTTACATCGTGACTTATAGCCTGGCTAAAATTTACATTATAATATGTTGAAGAATTCATGCCATCATTGATACTTCCTGGAAGAGGAGGAATATCTCCCAGTGAGATGCCCTGAAAAAACAGAGAAAAGCACTTTTAATACTCATAACCCAATTTCAACAGCAGGTCTAGTACCCAATACGGTATTTTCTTTGCTCGCTTTCGTCAGTTCCTCTATACAAGTAGGGATATGCTGTTGGCTATTAACAGCTTTCCCTCATTAAATAGAGGCTGCTCAATACATGGTCTGAGCCCAGTCATGGCAATTATGAAAACTTAATTAGGTTAGTAAAAAGCTAGTCTTGTTATTAGATCATTCTCATGTTATATGCAACTCTTACCCCTGCTGTTGGCAATCTAAGTCCATAGTGGGAGGATTGTGGATAATAACAGCTACAGTTTAGTATTGGTAGGAGAGGGGGTCTTTTTTTTGAAATAAATGACACAAAGTATAATGAAGACAAATGCTACCAGAAAAAATAAAGCTATGCCTCAGGTTTTGAAATGTTTACTTCTGTTTTAATTTAATGTGAACTATATAAGTTTGATTAGACCTTTGTGATTATCATTTGGAGGAATCGTATACATTTTGGCCAGTTCTCTGAAGTGTTTCTATTAAAAGTAATTCTAACTAAGTCTGTGCTTAAATAATGCATTGGATATTTATAAGTATGTAAGTATTTTAACTATTATCACCCTGGTATCAAAGCTATATTTATTCACAGAGACCAGTGCAGATATTTTCTTGCAAGGATAAAAGCCAAGGTTCCAGTTACCTCCAGTGAATTTTCAGGCTGTGATGAAAGCAATTGAAGTAAGCCTTCCAGAGAGAAAGATGTATCAGTCTCAATTAGAAGTCTCTGTAGAAAAACACAAAAGGTGCACCATTCATTAAGTTAAAAGACTGTTGTGGCCCAGGTTCGTGTGGCTCAGTGGACTGAGCATTGGCCTTTGAACCAAAAGGTTGCCGGTTTGATTCCTGGCCACAGCACATGCATGGGTGCAAAGGGCAACAAATTGCTGTATCTTTCGCACATCGGTGTTTCTCTCCCTCTTTCTCCCTTTTCCTCTCTAAAATAAAATCTTAAAAAAAACCTGTTGTATAAGTACTGTGTACTAACAAATTGGGTCACTGGAGCTCCATGTTATTGGATGATTCTAATGTTACAATCTTACTCTATTTTACTATTTTATAAGATGCAACTCTTATCCTTGCTGTTGGCAATCTAAATCCACGTTGAGGAGGATCATGGATAGTAATGGCTACAGTGAAGTATAGTGTTGGTTAAGGGGAGGGGTCGCCTCTTTTTAAAGTAAACCAGACCAATAAAGTATAATGAAGACACAAATGCTACCAGAAAAACAAAGCTGCCTCAGTTTGTCAGATGTTTACTGCCATTTTGATTTGGTGTGGACTATATAAATTTGATTAGACCTTTGTGATTATGATTTAGAGGAATAGTATACATTTTGGCTAATTTGCCAAAGTTGGAAATGTTTCTGTTAAAAGTCATCCTAAGTCTGTGTGCTTAAATAATGCGTAAAATATTTAAACTGTCACCAGGTATAAAAGCTATATTCATAGAGGTCAATGCAGATATTTTCCTGCAAGGATAAAAGCCAAGGTTCCAGTTACCTCCAGTGAGTTTTCAGGCTGTGATGAAAGCAACTGAAATAAGCCTTCCAGAGAGAAAGATGTGGCAGTCCTAATTAGATGTCTCTCTAGAAAACCACAAAAGGTGCACCATTCACTAAATTAAGAGACTGTTGTGTAAGTGCTGTGTGCTAACAGATTGTGCTGCTGGAGTTCCATGTTACTGGATCATTCTAATGTTACAATCTTACTGTATTTTACTACTTTTATAAGATGCAACTGTCATCCTTGCAGTTCGCAATCTAAATCCACATTCTGGAGGATCATAGGTAATAACAGCTAGAGTGTTGGTTGAGGGGAGGGGCTGCCTCTTTAAAGTAAATCAGACCAATAATGTGTAATGACACAAATGCTACCAGAAAAACAAAGCTGCCTCAGTTTGTCATATGTTCACTACCATTCTGATTTGAACTATATAAACTTAATTAGACCTTTGTGATTATTACTTGGAGGCATAGTATAACATTTGGCTAATTCTCCAAAGTTGAAGTGTTTCTATTAAAAGTGGTCCTCGCCCTGGCTGGTGTGGCTCAGTGGACTGAACGCTGGAGTGTGGATCGAAAGGTCGCTGGTTTCATTCCTGGCCATGGCACGTGCATGGGTTCCCGGCCAGGTCCCCAGTTGGGAACATGTGAGAGGCAAACGATTGGTGTTCCTTTCATAACATCTATGTTTCTCTCCCTCTCTTTCTCCCTCCCTTCTGCTCTCTGAAAATAAATACAATCCTAAAAAACAAAACAAGCAATCCTAAGCTCCTAAGTGTGCATTGGATATTTATTAGTACATAAGTATTTAGACAACTATGTCATACAGGTATCAAAGCTATATTTATTCACAGAGGTCAGTGCAGGTATTTTCCTGCAAGGATAAAGCCAAGGTTCTAGTTACCTCCAGTGAATTTTCAGGCTGTGATGAAAGCAACTGAAGCAAGTCTTCCAGAGAGAAAGATGTGGCAGTCCCATTCAGATGTCTCTGTAGAAAACCACAAAAGGTGCACCATTCACTAAATGAAAACTGAAGTGGTTGCCTGGGGCTTTAGGTTTTACCCTGAATGGACAACCAGGTCTTACCTCTGTGCCGGATTTTTATCCACATCCTGGGGCTTTTATACCCTTTTAGGTTCTCAGTATTCTCATAGCCTTCCTTTTATAAGAGCCTTCAACTCCGAACTCCTCCCTTATTCCTGCCCTATCTCTATATAATTTTTGCCTAAAGTTGTTAGTTTCATCTTATTTTGCCCCTCCACTGTGGACCCTCCAAATTTGCTACAAAATTATCCGACTTTACAGTCAAATATGTATGTAGATGTACCAAAGTGTTTCACTACTTTACTCACCACTGTATCACCTGCCTTCAAGGTTTAGTTCCATTCTTGCTGAAATAACTCCTTCAATAGTTCTTTTAGAGAGGCTGTCCAAGTAGTAAAATCTTAGTTTTCATAACCTGGAATTATTTGTCTTCATGTTTAAATGATAATTTGGCAAAAGTATCAGGTTTAATGTTTTCCCTCAGTACTTTGTCCTAAGGCGTTTATTACTATTGATTTGTTTGCGATGTCATTTTATAGGCAATCTTTTTTTCCTCCAGTAATTTTAAAGATTCCTCCCTCCCCCCCTCCTCCTTTCCTTCCTTCCTTTTTCTCCCAAATAAGTTAGTTAAATTGCAGGTGGAACAAAATTCTGGATGTAAAAAACAATGAAGAACACACTTTGACAGGATTCTTGGCTGGGCTACTCTGACCTCACAACTAAGGTTGAAATGGCAATGAGAAGGACTAAAGTAGTGAACTACTGCATGACTATTATTATTTTCCACAAAAGTTTATTTTTTAAAAGATTTGTTTTATTTTTAGAAAGAGGGGAAAGGGAGGGAGAAAGAGAGGAACATCAATGTGTGGCTGCCTCTCGCGCACTCCAAACTGGGGACACCTGGCTCACAACTCAGGCACGTGGCCTGACTGGGAATTGCCTGGGAACGATGGTCAGGGCAGCAGCTAGAAAGGCGCCAGTCCCATACAAAAGTGGGAGAAGTACCTTGAAAAGGGGCAAGTGCTGAGCAAGCGGCATTGTTCCCTCTCGGACCCTCCCCACGTACAGCGCCACAACATTGCCCTGTACTGACGAATACCTAAGGCTCCACACCCTAAAACGTAAGAGGTGTGACAGCCCTTGCCCAAATCACAGAGGCAAACACAGAAAGATGAGACAAGAAGTAAGACCCAGAAGCGGGGGCAGATCAAGGTCCCAGTGGCACAGCTAAGCAATGAGCAGATAGCACGGGGGACAACTGTAACAGCATAATCAATAAAAGATAGAAAAAAATACAAACATAGTTCTTCTATTTTGGGTCAAGAATTACTTTCCTTTTGAATAAAGGTTACTAGGAGTATTCAAAGAATATGATGGACACATTTAACTTTATAAGGCTTATCTTTTAAAAGCAAAGCATTAATATAAACTCGTCTTTAGTGAGAAGAAAATCTCTTCAGACCAGTTAACCTACATACAGTGTATTTATTCTTCATTAAGAGCTAGCAGTCTAAGTCTGGGCCTGCAGTGGGGCTAGAAAGAAGACACTGTTAAGCAGTAAATTATCACTCAGAATTTTCACCTGAAAGAATGGAAATAAGTACTATTCCAACAAACTGCACGAGCACCACCTCTCAGCAGAAGAGTAAACTGATGTTAACTAAACAAGACACACAGGCCAGGAACATGGGGGAGCAAATTGAGGAGCTGGGCCCGAATTCAGGGACTGAGGCACAGATGTCTTGCTTTAAGTGATTAACAGGTTTCTGGAAAATTTTGTCCAAATCGATATTTGTCCTAATTTCAATTGTATTTAGATTCTCTAAGGAAGCTCCTTACTTCGTCTATCCATTTTAGCATTCAATGAGTGCCTACTACGTATCTAGCAGTGAGTTAGTTCAGGTAATTCTGAGAAGTAGAAAACAGTTCCCGCTTTTTGGGGAAGCCCAGTGAGGGAGGAGAGGCAGAGGCATGCCCGGGAGAAAAATGAACCAACAGCATATAAACCAATGAAGAGCTGAGACTGGGATAAAAACATCTCCCTCAGAAAAGATGACTGCGAGGCTCTCAGGAAAGTGGGCTGAAAATGCTTCCTTCCAAATGTGTTTTTCTTCTTAAAATTTGATTATCTAGAAGTCACGAGGACTTCACTCCAGATTCAGGGAAGGATGCGCTCTTCTAGAACAGGATAGAACAGGCTGGAGGGATGGGAACAGTAGGTGAACAAAGAGAGCAAAGCTCTTCGCTGATTTCACTCCATCAATGCTGTAACGTTTGATGTAATGTCACATGGTCGAGGAGACAGTGAGGGACTGTCTGAAGAGGGCTAAGGCACAGTACCCTGTCCTCCAACAGTGTTCAAAGCACAGCCCCAGGCTCTACCTGGGCGATCATGGCTGAGAAAACCATCAGGACAAGACCCTCAAGGGGGCACCTTTCAGGTGAAGTGGTAAATGGTTTATTAAAGTCTGTAACCTCTGTGCCCATTGCCAAGCTTGTGGGCTGGGACCTCAGCAGGGCTGAGCAGAAATCAGAGTATGGCTCAAGCGAAGGAAAGGGGAAGTACAGGCTACAGGAAGAATCCTCCCGTCAGCCTGGCGCCTGGAGTTCCTCCATCTACACCACTTCTCAACGCTGAAGAGTGTGGTTAGATGCAGAGGAGTCAAGGAGGCTGTCCCCACTGGGCCTGGCTTTAGTCTAGGCCAGGGTACAAAATGGGCTCTGGAAACCCATGGAACAAGGCCCAGCCAGAGTCTGAGTGAGGATTTGAGCCCAAGCCTCAGCTGGTATAGAAGGTGATTTGCTTGCAGGTGGCTGGGTAAGGATTCCCGGATGCAGGGTGCCAGCCAACTCTTTAAATGCAATGAACACAACCTGCTAGCAAGTTCTGGGAGGGTTGCAGGTGTGTACACAGACTCACACAGACACACTATCTTGAGTTTGTAAATCAAATGACCACTCCCACAATAAAAACAAACACATGCATTTTTCATATATCAGATTTGCATATAGTAGGTCATACTTACATACAAAATTCATTCTCAACACAAATGGACAAAGCCATACAAAATCTACCTTAAAAGCCAAAATGGTAAGGCTGGGAGATGCTTACCTCATTTCTAGATTCAGTGGTCTTTTCTGCCTCCCACTGAGGTTTATCTGCTATTTTATTTTCATCTTCATTCTTCTGATGTAGTGATGTTTCCTTCTGGGCTGATGGTACTCTTCGCTCATTTTCCTCCTGCTGGGAACTGTGACCAATAGCTCTTAATACCTCATTCTCCTGTAAAAGTACCCAAAAAATGTGCTAAGTAGAAATCCGTATTTCATCAAGTAAGTCAAACAATCTTTAAAACTGCATTGTACTTAACTGCTCAGTGATCATGAAAACATACAAGTCAAAAGCTGAGGCTGACATTTCATTATCAAAGAAATGTTTAATTCCGAAACAAAGCTCAGTTTTGAGTCTTGTCCTTTATAAGAACTCACTGTGAGGCAGGCTGTTCTAATCTATAGAATTTAAATCATATGCAATTATAAAGCCCCTGAACTTGTAAATTCGATTAAATTTGGAAAGCGATGTTGCCTGCAGTTTTTATTTATTTTCTGTTAAAAATAGATCAAACAGCCAATTTAGAAGCAATCACTGATCAAACACACATAGAAATATCTGGAAAGTATTACGAAGTATATTCATTGTGGCTCTGTCTGAAAGGTGGGATCAGATGGGGGCAGGGTGCTTAAATAGTTGACTTCACTTTATAATTTCGGTACTGTTTAAACATGTATTTCTTTTATACACAGGAAAAAGGTAAATATATTTTTATTCCAAAAAATAAAGTTAACAACAAAGTTTAAACTAACATCTCAATAGTTTCAACTATGCGTATTTACCCAGATGAGTCCTTCCACCTTTTAACTTACTATAATTGAGGAAACTCAAATAATTGACAGGCTAGAGAAATTTGTATATCCAAACATTCAAATAGTTACCATTTACATTTACTGTATATACTGATACTTTCAATTATGATATTAAAATCTCTGTATAATTTTCCCCCCCTTTACTTGACCGAGGCTTCTCAAAATCTTTCAAAGAATCTATTTTTAATTTCTCTCTTCCAACAACATAGCACTCTGAACTAACTCACAAAGGGCAGCAGCACCACCAACCCCTCTAAACCAGTTAATCTCATCAGACAAACACAGGAAGGTGAAAGAAATGAAAACCCAAAGATGCCAGAAGCAGCGAGAAAGAGAGAAATATCGAAACGGAGCAGAATAAGGAAGCTGATATGCCAGTGGCCGGTGTGGCTTTTCCTTGCTTCTTCCTGGCTTTGTTTGCTGTACCTAACTCTATGACATATACTCAACTTTCCTCTTGACGCTAAGGCTGTCAATCTCGACCTGTCCATTTGCGCACCTGATTCCAAGGAGCGCATGTGCTTAAGAACGTTGACCCCACTCCTTTACCTCCCTTCTGCACCAACATTGTTTTCCGTCTCATCAGCCTATTAACACACAATAACACCAGCCATCTGTAAAATCCTCTCCCTGGGTCTTACATTACTCTTTAGGGCCCATCTCATTTCTGGCAAAACCCTCCAGTCACCCGGCGTGAGTGCGCATTCTCTCTGAAGTCTATTCCAGTGAGGATGCTGGCCCCGCCTTGGCTCCACTGAAAAGCTTATCAGGTCTCTCCTGGTTGGCCAGTTCTCCATCCTCACCTTACTTGACCCATCAGCAACATTCACTTAGTTACTTCCTCCTCCTGGATGAGTAGTTCACCTGGCATCCAAGTACCTTCTCTCTTTATTCTCCTAACTCGCCAACTACTTCTCCTTTGTGGATCTTTCATCTTTATCTCTAAACATGGCAATGGCCCAAAGCTCAGGCTCAGGCACACCGAGCACTCTCCCGTCTCCAGCCAGTTAAATGCTCTCCCTCTGATTGTTTGGCTTCTCTTCCCCCAACCCCCATGGCTTCCTTTAGGTCCCTATTCAATATCACCATCTCACTTTTCTTTTAAAGCAACACCCCCCCAAAAAAATTCCTTCTCCCATTAGCATCTATCTCCCTTATCTTTCTTAATTTTCCCCCACAGCATTTAGTACCAGCTGATACATTACCACATTTATTTCTTTGATGTCTATCTGTTCCACTAGAATGTTAGGCCTTGAGGGCAAGGACTCCTCTGCCTGGTTCCTGCTGTATGATACATAATAGACTCTTAATAGGTATTTTCTGAATAGACATAACATCCTAAGCTTTGGTAGGGATCTGACTTCTAGTGGGTGAGATGCTACAGTCTTGCTCTTTGCTGCAATTACAACTTAGCCTTGTCTAAATTTGGGGAAGGAAGGAAAAAGTCCTCAACTCTTGAACCTCTCCATTTTGCCAAGGCAGTTTCTTTTGCTAGGCCTGAAGATAATCAAATTCAAACTTCTGGGTTCCTGAGGCAGTTGACTTTACATTTGCAGCTGGTGGGTATAGGAGCTTCTCATCCGTAAATGGCACGATCGGTTTAGAGCCACGAACCCAGGCACCCAAAGTTAATTTGTAATATTTGAGTTAATACAACACATGTGGACCCGCACATGAACTTGCAAACACCAGACTATGTGATTTATGTTACATTAATAAACAATAACAGCGATTAAGTAAGGAGTAGATCAAGCCCATAAGGAAACAGATCAAGTAAACTTTAGTGTAAAATTTAGTGTAAACTCTAAATTTTTTAGAGTGTATGTGTATAAGAGTTTGATAACAAAAGTATGTAAGATGGCTTAACTAAAAACTTGGGAAGAAAAAACTGAATTTCTCTATATGGCCACATTCACAACACAAGAATCAATTACGTTAAAAAGCCTATCATATACTAATGGATCATTACTCACTAACTGTTAAAAAGAATCAATGACTCCATTTGAATATAAACAAGCAAATGAAAATTTCTTTTCAGAATGATGGAGTTAGAAAATCATCAATGGATGCTAAAACTAGGGCATAAAAATTTGATAAGAAACAAGATATTTTACTCTCAAAGCATCACTGCACATATTATTAATTACAAAGAGAAAAATAACACTACATGAGAAACCTGGCAAACACCATCTAAACCAGCTGGTCAAATATATCACCACAATATGGAGACAAACCAACATCATGTGCCACCTGCTATGATATGGAGAAGGACACATTACTGCTTCTGTAGGAGTACCCGCCCTACATTTATAATCTCAATGTAATCACAAGGAAACATCAGACAAATGAAAATTGGGTCCTTTTTACAAAGCAACTTGATCGATACTCTTCCAAAATCTAAACGTTGAGAAATCTCAAGACTGAAGGAAATTCTTTCTAGATTAAACTTGACTAAGAAACTTGATCACTAACTTCAATGGGTGGTCCTGGGTTAGATGCCAACTGGTTTTGCTGCTTTTCTGGGCCTGGAGCTGAAACACAACTGAGGCCTAGATGTATTTGAGGTGAGTCAGAACCTGACTGTCCTGTGGGTTTAATGCTTAAGGGCCATTTTTTGGCCTCCTTGTTTAAAGGAGTCTAACCCCCATGACCAGAGTTATGCAGAGTGGAGGAAAAGTTTCCCTGGGGGCAAGGTCCTTGTTTTCCCAGTTTTGCCTGTTGCTAGGCACCTGGGGCTTTCCACTCTGGTGACCCTTCTGTACATGTCCTATTGTCTTTGCTCTGCTTCTGTCTGTATAACTGCCTACCACAGTTAGAGAGAAATCATTGTTCTTAGAAAATGTAACTATTTGGGTATCAAAGGGCACAATGGCTTTAATTCACTCCTAAATGTTTCAGAACAAAAAGAATTATATATTGTATGTATATACAGAAATAAATATAATTAGAAAAATAGATAAATCAAATGGGGCAAAATGTTAACAATAGGTACATTTGAGTAAAGGACATATACTATTCTTGCACATTTTTTTAAAAATAAAGACTTATCCTACAAATTCCTACATAGCTAATGTGTGCATAGTATTCAAGTGTATCTGATAGCAGTGTGTGTCTGTACCTATTTTGCATTCAGATCTTGCTATTAACACGAACATGAAGCCAAAGAGTAAGTTGGGATTATAGTACTGGTCTACTGTTGTCTCACTGGACATAATTTACTACTGGCTAGCCTCCAAATTCACACACAGAAAAAAAAAAATCCTACACAGCAAAATCACTTTGGCCAAGGTCAACAGCATAACTAGCCTTCCATTAATTTGTATTTTCCCCTCAAAGTGAACAGTCATATCAACTGCTTTAATAATTATTTTCACCTCTTTCTTTTCAACATTTAAATTTCATATTTAATTTTCTTATCTAATTGCTTTGGTTATGCTTCTAATTCTAGAAGCATTATGTTCGATAATAATGATATAAATGATATAAAGGAAAACACCGTCTCTGGTCTTAATACTGTACTACAACACTATCCCACTTCTGACAGCAAATGTGTGGGTTTTCCACATACCAAGCAATTCCGTGATACCAGCAGGTGTCCTAGGGAGCAGAATTTGCCACCTCGATACATGTCTCTTCCATGCAGGATTATGTTAGTCTGGTTATTTTTAAGAAACAACAGGCTTAAGCCCTGGCTGGGTAGCTCAGGTGGTTAGAGCATTGTCCCAGTACACCAAGGCTGTGGGTTCCATTCAGAGTCAGGGCACATACAAGAATCAACCGATGAATGCATAAATAAGTGTAACAAATCGATGATCTCTCTCTCTCTCTAAAAAAGAAAGGGAAGGAAGGAAGGAAAAGAAAGAAAAGAAAGGAAGGAAGGAAGGAAGGAAGGAAGGAAGGAAGGAAGGAAGAAAGGAAGGAAGAATGGAAGGAAGGAAGAAAAGAAAGAAAGCTGGCTTAAGAGAAGCTGTGAAAACCAAGTTTCTACAAGTAATCTTTTGTAAAAGACATGTATCTGCATAAGCAAAATCTTTATTTGTAAGGGTATCTCCACTGCTGTACCGGAAGACAGGGAGGATTCAATCAATAAAACTAATAAAATGAGAGGGCAATGACTTAAATTTGCATAACAACCTCACCCTTGCTCCCTGTTCTTTTCCTGGAAGGTTCCCAAAACTGACTCCTCCCTCCCCCAGTACCTTCTTTTGTCTTCAGTTGCGTACGGTATCGAAGGTGATGGGTTAGGCCATTTTCAAGGGAGTTGTATCTTCAGTTTTTCTGGGTCTAACCCATGTAAACAGGAGGTATATATGTTATTAAACATTTGTTTACCCACTGTTAATCTGTCTTATATTAGTTTAACAGACCAGTCAAAGAACCTAGATGGGTCCTAGAGGAAAAAAAAATGTTCCTTCCTAACGGTGTCTGTAATTTTGCTTAATTCTGACACTATCTACCAGGACACAGCACCAGATCCCACAGGGGAAGGGCTCAGTCTCACAAGACTGCCCCGCCCCCTTCAGATGCCAAATGCAAGTCCAGGTTGTTACCTGTGCTTCCAACCAACTGGCTACATCAATGAAGAGGTTCCCATAACCCCCTCCTTGGGTTCCTGTAATTTGCTAGAGCAGCTCACAGATCCTAGAAAAACATCTTACTTCGTAATTACTGTTTTATTACATAGAGCAAGGTATGGGGGAGGGGGCACAAGCATTTTTGCCCTCTCTGGGTGTGCCTGTCTTCCGACCCCTCCACCACCCTGGAAGCTCTCCAAACCCTGTCCTTTGGATAGGCAATCACGACTATCATCGCACAGGAATGATTGATGAAATCATCGGCCTTGGGCCCTGGCTGGTACGGCTCAGTGGAGGTCACCTCTTTGATTCCTGGTCAGGACACGTGCCTGGGTTGCAGACCTGTCTCTGGCTGAGGGTGTGAGAGGCAAACGATTGATGTTCTTGCATATCATCAATGTTTCTCTCCCTCACTTTCTTCCTCCCTTTACCTCTGGCTAAAAACAAATAGATAAAATCTTTAAATCATTGGCCTTGGTGATTGAACTCAATCCCTAGTTGCTCTTAGCTCACCTCAAGTTCCAAACTTCTAATCACAGGGCTGGTTCCCTTGGCAATGCACCCCCCACCCCCCAATCCTTAGGGGCTTTCCAAAACCCACCTGATTAACATCAATCAGATGTGGATAAAAGGGGGATTGGTATGAATAACAAGATACTTCTTTTCCCTTTATGGCGCTGGAGCTATTTCAGAAAAGAAGGACAAAAAAATAAACCTAATTATTATAACAAAAGATGCTCCCATCCCTCTTAACATTTAGGAAATTCCAAGGGCTTGGGGAGCTCTGGGACTGAAAAAGGGATAAAGACCAAATGCGTATTTAAATCACATCATCACACCTGACGTTCTCACCTACTCACGATTTTAATGGGATGCTTTTTGCAGCTTGTGCCATTACAATGCTTTAAATTTTTTTTCAATTACAGCTGCTGTACAATACTATATTAGCTTCAGGTATCCAACAATGATTAGACATTTACGTAACTTTCGAAGTGATCAACTTGGTAAGTCGAGTACCCACCTGGCACCATAGGTAGTTACTACAATAGCATTGACTGAATTCCCTGTGCTGTACTTTCCATTCATTAAAGGAATGCTTTTAATGCTTCACCAGTAAGGATGGCATGTAGACTTATTATTTGAGATTCAACAGGCAATCTTTTTTTAGTCATTTGCTCCATCAATACAAGTGCCAGATACCGCACTAAATGCTGGGGACGTGATAGTGAAAAAACACACCCAGACTGCCCGGTCGGAGATTACATTCCAAAGGGAGAGGGAGGGAGCCAAAACTACAGGCAAACTAACAACAACAAAACAAACAAAAAAAACCACACAAGTTTTATAAGTGAAAGAAAAAAAGAAAGAAACTACTTAGAATGAGTGATCAGCCAGGGAAGGCCTCTCTCTTAGGGGAGGTAATATTTCAGCTGAGAGGTAAATAAATAGAGCTGTGTGAAAAGACAGGAATACATTCAAGACACAGGTAAGATCCTGTTGCCATAACATTTTCAATTAGCTTCCTAATGATGAAAATTTACTTGTTTCCAACATTTTCCTACAACAAACAATAGTAAAATGTGCTCATAAATGCTTCTTTGCACACATGTGCAAGTAGCATAATTTATGTGCACTTTTCATTTGCGGGATTCTACCCAATAGCCCTTCAAAGATATTTGTGTTAATTTAAATTCCTATCGACAATGGATAAAAGTGTCCATTTGTAGATGAAAACTGGCATCTCATTGCTATTCTAATTTGTATTTCTCTTATTAGCACGAGGCTGAACATCTTTCACAAATTTAAAAACTTTTGTATTTTCTGTGAACTGTTTTGGCCTTAGCCCATTTCTCTGTTGGGGTGTCAGTCCTGTTCTTATTGACCAATAGTAGGATCAGGTCATTTTTCACGCCACCTTCCATCTAGTCTCTGCAGCAATGTGGGAGTGGAAGGGGGAAACCAGGCAGGCTGTTGCAATAATCGAAGTGAGAGCGGATGATCACCTGGAAAACGGTACTGGTAACTGATAGAGAAGTGGAAGAATCCATGACACACCGTGAATAAAGAATAGGTAGGGATTGCTGATGGACTGGAAATGGGAAATAAAGAAAAAGGAAGGATTAAGAGTGACCCCCCAGAAAAAAAAAAATGGAACTATTGTAACAACAAAATCAATAAAATATATTTAAAAAGAAAAAAAAGAGTGACTCCCAGATTTCTGGCTTAAATGACTTGGTGGATAAGTTAAATTTGAGGTGTGACAAGTCAAGTAGAAATATCCATCACACTGGTGACATGAGGACCTGGAATTTGGCAAAGGTTGGAACTGGAGGTATAAACAGGAAGTACATCAACACACACACACACACACACACACACACACACACACACACACGAACAAACGAGATTCCAGCAGGAGAGTACAAAGCAAGAGGGGCTGAACACTAGCACTGCAACCTTCATTCAGAGAAGCCAGCAGAGACTGAGGAGAACAGGAAGGGGGGCAGGGGCTGGGGAACCTGGGGCTGGAGGCAGTGATAGGAGGGGGGCCAGCAACGTCTAGGAATCCTAGCGTTTGGAGAATGGAGTGGTCAAGTGTGTTGAATGCTGCTTGGAGGTTGCACAAGTAAAGACAGAAAAGTACCCATTGGATTTGGCAACAGGAAAGCTGTTGGTGGCCTTTGAAAAACCAATTTAGGGTGAAAGCCAAAAATGACACTGCATGAGGAGTAAACAGGAGGTGACAAACTGGAAACAGTGTATACAGTCAAATCTTTCAAGCCCTGGCTGCTGTGGATTGAGCACAGGCCTGTGAACCCAAGGGTCACTGGTTCGATTCCCAGGCAGGGCACATGCCCGGGTTGAGGGCCAGGTCCCCAGTTGGGAGGCGTGTGAGAGGCAACCAGCCTATGTTTCTCTGGCATGATGCTGTTTCTCTCCCTCTCTCCCACCCTTCCCCTCTCTCTAAAAATAAAAGTCTTTCAAGAGTTTTGGCAACGAAGAGGAGAAATGGGTCAGAGGAGTGTTTAGCAGTGTTTTGTTTTGAAGAGACACTAGAGTATGTTTCTAAGGGAATGACTTAGGAGAAAGGGTAACTGCAAAGCAAGGTCCACCAGAAGACAATGGAGAATGAATTCCAAAGTATCGGGCAGGACTGATCTTGAAAGAAAAAAATGGAGCATTTATTTCAAGATATTTCAAGTGGATGCAAGATATTTGAGGATTTGGATAGCAGAAGTTCTATCTTTTCTCATTTTTTTGACTGGTGTTATGAAAAAGTAGAAATTAAGATGATTTTAAAATATGCCCACAAATTATTCGATGCCCTTTTCTTCAAGCTTTGCTTCCTTCTCCTTGAGTTGGGGGCTGGACTTAGTGAATTGCATCTAATGAAATAAGGTGGAAGTGACAGTATAGCACCGCAATTTTCAAAACATGCACTACCTGACTATTTGGTCTGGGGCACTGATCTCTTTTTCCTTAGATTGTCAAATAAAAACATGACAACAGCCAACACAATAGCTGTCCAGTGTGAATGAATCAAAATTATATCTTAAAAAAAATAATAATTTATTTATTTGTTTGTTTATTTATTTTTAGAGAAAGGGGAAAGGAGAAAGAGAGGGAGCAAAACATCACTGTGTGGTTGCCTCTCACTTACGCCCCCAACTGGGGACCTGACATGCAACCTTGTCATGTGCCCTGACTGGGAATTGAACCAGCGACACTTGGCTCACAGGTCAATGCTCAATCCACTGAGCCACAGCAGCCAGGGCCTTATACCTTTTTTTTTGGTCAGAACGGCCGCAGAATTTTAGGAATGAATTTATGTGTGCCGCGAAAGGAAAAGGGTTCAGAGTCACTGTTGTAGCACTGCTGCCTTCTCTTTGCCCTCTCTGATCCCTTGTTCTGGTGAAAGCCAGTGATCACAGTGTAAGGACAACATTCAAGCTCTCCTTATAGAGAGGGTCACTTGGCAAAGAACTGAGGCTCCCTGCCATCAGCCATGTGAACGATCCATTTCAGAACTGGGTCCCACAGCTCTAATCAAGCTTTCGGAAAACGTAACCCAAGTAACATCTTGACTAGAACCTGATGAGACCCTCGGTGAGGACCACCCAGCTAAGTTGCTGCAGAATTTCTGATCCACAGATACCGTGGGACAATAAATGTTGGTTATATTTAGCCATTAAGTTTTGGAACAATTTGTTATGCAGTCAGTAACTAACATAAACATGAAAAAAAAAAAAAAGTGCTTTTCCCGGCTGTATTTTGCATGACAATGCATAAGAGTGATTCCTGGATTTCTTGGATGTGTGTGTGTTTAAGGTATTTTGATATTACTGTCATGCTGGTTTTGAAAAAGAGTTGGGAGGCTTTGTGGAACAATTCCTTAGCGGAAAATCTAAAAAGAATTCTCCTTGAATTCTTCAGGCACCAGGAGGTTTTTGTTTATTTGTTTTTGTTTTTTAAACTATGCTGGCGATGTGGTCAACCTCTTTGGAGAGGCTGGCCAAACAGCCTTCCGAAGAGGCTGTTCTTATTTACACTGCCATCAGCGCCTATCCATTTCCTCACACCCCACCCACTCTGGGTTTGTTTCTCAATCATGTGCTCATTAGAAGGCTACAACTGCCGCTCATTAGTGGTGAATGTGAAGACAGGAGGGCCAGGCATGCTCTAGACTGAAGGTGGGAGACAGATTCTAACAGAAGAGAATGACTGAGTCCTCTTAAAGACGGAGGCACGAGGAACGAAGGGAGCCCAAGTCACAGTAGTTCGTGCTTTGCTGCCTGTAGTCATTTCCTTGATCCTTCCGTCCCCACAGGCAGAGGCAAGAGAGACAAGGCGAGAGAACCAGGGCCAGTCATGGCAGTGCTGAATACCAAGTCCTGAGAGGGCCCATTCCAGTTCCCATGCTCCAGCTGGTCTACAAATAAGGAGGTACATCAAACCAGTCCATTTCTAGCCCTGGCTGCTGTGGCTCAGTGGATTGAGCGTCGGCCTGCGAGCCAAGCGTCGCTGGTTCGATTCCCAGTTAGGGCACATGACTAGGTTGCACGTCAGGTCCCCAGTTGTGGGCGCAAGTGAGAGGCAACCACACAGTAAAAAAACAAACAAACAAACAAAAAAAAACAGTCCATTTCTGAGAGGGTAAGAAGGGGTTATTAACAATGAAGCTGGGCAAGAGGCATTCACTAACACTGTCCCCAATGGTCATCCTATCGATGAGGCCACAGGGGAAAGAGGAGACAATCGAGAACCTTGATGTCGAGAACCTTGATGGCAGAACGAAAAGTGCTGGCTGAATTCCACAGACCTAGGGAAGAGCAATACTTGAACCTGCTACAGCCTTACGTATTCAATAAATACCTTCTTGGCTAGTCCTGCCCTTAGTCCTTCAGCTATCACTGATAGCAAGCCTGTGACACGGCTAACAGAAACACGCGTGACAAGAAGCGAGGAGAGAAGAGTTTCCCCCAGGTTACTGCGATGCACATGGAGCTGTGCGACCTGGTTCCCCCGTGCCCATCCAGCTGTGCTGAGAGCTGCTTCACCTAAGGTCACACCCACCCCAGGGCACCCACATCCCTCCCACAACTGGGCAGGCCTGGCCATCTCGGCTCTGTGGGGGACACCTTAGTGATGTGTGCTACTTTAGCCCTAAAACTCCTGGTTTCATTAGCCTGCATCACAGCTTCATGTCTGCTTCTGGATAATCCTGCTTTCGTGTCTTCCCCTCCGCAGCTGCAGCTGCCTGGGGCGACCCCTTACACACATGCGCACTCAACGCGGTCTCGGGTTCCTTGCCCAGAGAACCCAACCTGTGACAGCTTGGAGAGAGGACGGACCAGCACCTCAAGGTGGGGAGGGGTGGAAGATCTAACATTGTAATATTTCCACAAAAGCATTTCGGCTAGGCGGAACAGAGGCCAAAAACCCAACCCACTCCTGTGTCCTCATGTGTGAGATCTTTTCTAACTCACACTTTAAGAAATTAGTTGAGAAAAAGCACTTTCTACATTTTCAGACACTACAGAGCCATTCGTTACTCTTCCTTTCTATTGCTTTTTGATTCTGAAGAGTGGCCATTAACGCCTAACTGCCGGCAGCTCACTCAGAACATGAGGAGAAAGCAGTGCCAGCCCCTGGGAGCCAGTCAGTCACTGCTGTTCGCTCCCTTGTCCTGTTTTTCTCAAGCCAGTGACATGGAGCTGGGATACAGAGTACATGTGTTTTACAAGGACCCTGGAGATTTATGGTCCATGCTCTTAATCTAAAGAATGAGTAAGTTAAACCCATCATTAAGTTACTTTTTATTTGCAGGTAGGTGGTATTTACTCTTGTGAGTCTGGGACTCAATAAAAAGGAAGAAAAGGAAGTTTTCATGTTTGCCATATAGGAAGCCATCATGAACCTGTGAGCTGGGGTGTCTAAGCACAGTGCAAAATCCAGGGACTTGTGGTGATGTGGCTCCTGCCAGAAGGGCCTTCCCTGCCATGGCTCTCTGCTGGAAAAAGACCTGCTGCATCCTCTGTCTGGATCCAGAACCTTCTCAGTGTGGGACCCTCAGCGAAAACTCGGTTCTCCTGTCTCTAAAATCCCATGGCCACTAGGTTTTCCCTCACGACACGGATGTCATTCTAAAATTCCAACTATCTGGATCTTTTCTTTCCAGCTGGGCTGTGAAGTTACAACAGCTATCGTCCAGCTGGTAATTCACCTTCAGCACCCATGTAAGCCTTGCACGAAGGCCTTCCGAGTCAATGAAGCCAGTGGGAAGGGGAAGAAAGGAGCAAAGCTCTTCTCCTCTTACTAAAATCGCTGAAGTTCTGATAACCGGCAACATGATTTCTAAGCCTGTACTTATCATACTGTGTTGGGACCTGAATAGTGTGATCGAGAGTCTGACCCTTGAAAAAACTCTTTGTGAACAGTCCCAGCTGGTTTAGCTGGGCCTTTCATTTATTCATCTGGGGGAGGAAGGACCGAGACCTGCTTTGACCTTTAGGGTTGGATGAACCTTCAAAGACAAAAGGCAGTGTGGTGCCTCCGAGAAGAATGACATCAGAGGGAGAGGGGTGAAGGCCACGGAATGCTGAGCTGGAGTCATCGGGATTGAGAGAAACAAGGAGCCGGATAAAGAGAGACTGTGTCCTGTTCGGCCTGGGTGGTTGTTAACAGCAGTTTATAATAATTACAGCTCCCATTTATTGAGCACTCGCTGTGGGCCAGACATCACATACATGCTCTCACTTGAGTCGCTCAGCAGTCCTCTGCAGGAGGAAACTGGGGCACAGAGAAGTTAAGCCCCTTGCCTTCAAGCCGCAGAGGTGGCACGTGACAGAACCAGGATTTGGTTGCAGGCATTTTTACTTCAGATCCAGAGCTCAGGCACTGTCCCGCTACTTGTCACCCCTCTTAGAACCATAGGTCTCCCCCAGGAGCTGTCCCCTGCAAACCTGGGCTGCTTTGCTGGCTGGCTTCTGGCAGGGCTCCCCCGTGGAAGGAGGCAGCAGGACACTGGAGGGTGAGAAAGGCCAAAGCATTTCTCTGTCCATTTCTCTTTCATTCTCAGCAACAGCAGCCCCTCCCCCTCACCTCCCTGGGCTCTGGTGCCACACTTTCCACCCCCGCCTGCTGCTAGTCTCTGGGCTCCCCAACCCACAACTGCTCCTACAAGGAGTCACTCACAAGTCCCTTTAGGCAAGTCTTCCAGGGCGAAGGCTGCTTCCTGCCAGAACCCCGAATGCTCCACCACTACCCACGGAGGCTCCTACCTGCTTCCCCCGCGTTACACAGAGAACGGCAGTGGTGGGAAGAGCTGGCTCCACATGGATGAACGAAACTCCCGTGTGCACATCGTTTCATCGTGTCTAACAGCGGGCCACTGCGCGCAGTAATGAATCTCGTTTGGATCGCACGTCCAACGAGCCATCCGTGGAAAACTGCTCAAGAGATCATTGGGGCCTCTGACCACTGATTGGATATTTGATGATACCAAAGAATTGCTGATTTTTTTAGGTGTATGCATGGCACTGTGGTTCTCGTTAATAGCTAAGAGTCATTGTATTTTAGGAATGGACACCGAAACATCTAGAAGGGTGCTGCCTCCTCAAAAGTCCAAGGCCTCCTTCAAATACTTGAGCTGGCTGTTTTGTTCTCTCTTCCGTCTGATCGTCTCAGCTTGGAACCTCCCCACTCTGGTCGACCATTTCCTGAATGATCCCCGCCCCCGCCCCCTAGGGACAGAAGGGTTCCTGTCACACCAAAGCAGGTCCCAGCATGACCAGGCAGAACAGGAGTTCCCTGGAGATTCGACTCCCCGCTCCGGGGCAATAAGGGCAAATCATCTGTTGAACATCTACAAACATGCCAGGAACTGCGCCAGCCCTTTAACATACGGTGCCATTTCATTCTCACCGGACTCTTCCAGAAGGAGGGGAACTCTGTCCTCTCTCAAGGGTTGCCCCGGTGGCAACGGAGCAGGGATGGTGTAACGATTGGTTTTATGTGCTGACGTGCTGTGCGCAGCTGCTCCAATACTAAACCGAAGTGTCACTGCAAAGGTATGTTCTAGATGTGGTTGGTAGCTCCGGCCAACCAGGTGGCTTTGAAGAGATCATCTTGAGAACCTGAGTGGGCCTCATCCAATCAGTTGAAAAGCCTTACGAGCAAAACTGAGGGTTCCCTGAGGAAGAAGAAACTCTGCCTCAAGCCTGCTGAGTTTCCAACTGGCCTAGAGTTCGGACTTGCTGGCCTCCACAACCGCAGCAGCCTTGAAATAATCGTGTATGTGTGTGTGTGTGTGTGTGTGTGTGTGTGTGTATGCATGCATGCATATATACATTCATATTGTACTGGTTCTGCTCTCTGGAGAACCCTGACTGCTACTGAGTTATACCCAATCTCAAAAGGTCACACCTCTGTGACCATGGGTGAGGCCTCTATGCCACCACTTGTACTCTGTCCACCACCACCTGCGACTTAACCCAAAACAACCCAGGTGTGTCCCTGGGCCTCTCCAGCCTTAGCTGCCTACAAGTGTATTTGAATAACAACATATCCATAACTAGATTTTGAGAATAAACTATTCATAGCGAAAGGCTGCCATGAATGGTAGAAGCGTGTTTTGACAATGCGTCGTTTTGTAGTGGGTGGGAGCCACGGTTTACTCGGTGCTTAAGAGCAGCGGCCAGTTCTATTCTGGGCAAGGTTGCTAATTTGCTGTGTAACTTTGGGCAATCCTGTTTCACCACCTGATAAATTATAATGCCAACCTGAAAGTCTGCTTTCTGCTGCCCCCATCCTCTCAGATTGGAATTAAGTGGCCAGATGGCCCATCGGGATTCAGATCTGACCTACTTTCTAATTGGACTCTGGCCATGAAGGACCCATGACACATTCAAGTTCATGGTATCAAACCAACGTGGAGGTGATGGATGAGGCATGCTCAACAGCTGCTGGCTGAACCGGCCTGTGCTCCTCACCCAGTGCTGGGTGCCATTTGAGGGTTAAAGTGAAGACCCAGTTTCTACACTTAAGACACTGCAGTTCAAAGTAGAGAGTGCTGCTTGTCCTGGCCTATGCTCTCTCTGCTCCCCTGTGCTCAGGGGGTTCTGGCAGGACACAACAATCTCCCTCTCAATTTGAGAGGGCTGCCCTCAGTAGATTATTGGGTTGGCTCTTAAAGGCACAAGAGGACAATTTAAGATTAAAAAAAAAAGGTAGCAAATGCCAAGTTCCATAAAAGAAATGTTACAGAATGTAACAGGAAATGGTTGTAGATGAAGTGACAGTTGAGATGAGTCTGAGAATTTAACAGCGGGGAGGCAGTGAAAAGAGGCATTCTGGCCAGGATAACAGAATAAGAGGCAGGGAAGCAGGGGAAACGGAGGGGAGGAAGTTTTAGTTGAAAAGTAGGCTCCAGGCAGAAAGGATCATGAGACATGAGCTCAGCTAGGGCAGTTAGGGGGTTGAGCCACATGGGCCACATGAGGAGCCTTGAATGACAAAATATCGAATTGGGAGGTTCCCCAAATAAAAGTGGAGAGAACCAAGGCATGCTTTGGAAATGTACCTCACAAGAGACCGGAAAGAAAGAAATTGGGGAAGGGGGCGTTACAGAGCCCTAAGAGCTGAATCGAGAGCAGTACCTGACATTTATTGAGGGCTCACCATGTACCAGCCCTGCTGAATTTGCATGATCTGCTTTAATCCTCACAACTCTGGAAGGTACACTCACCACCCCACTTTACAGATAAGGGAACCAAGGCACAGAGAGGTTAAGAAGTGTGCCCCAGATCATACAACCAGTCAGGGTGGAACCGAGACCTACAGCTACGCTGCTGGTAGGATCCAGCCCAGAGCACTGGGCACCAGGCCAGCCTGCTTCTGAGTCAGGGCCTTGCTGACGTCTCAGCTGAGCTGAGAAATAGGGGGAATGGAGAGGAGAAGGAGGAGGAGGATGAGGATACAAGAGACACTGCAGAGATGGTATGCCTGTAACCTACCAACTGAGGTGAAGGGCTCCCTAGAATAAGTGAAATAAGGTTCCTCAGGGTTGCTGCTCATTAAGACAGCAAAAAACAAACAAACAAACAGAACAAAACAAAATCCCCGGAGGTGCTCATGAGCATATACCAAATCCTGCTGCAAATGGTCCTACACACGGACGAGCTGCTTCCAGAAACTGCTTAGTTTTCAACAGTTGGAGCCCACTTGCTAATAAGAAGCCAGCTGAACACCCCAACGGGTGCCAGGAAAAGGGAGATGGTAACCCTGTAACGGATTGAATTGTTGCCTTCAAGATCCCTATGTTGAAGCCATACCCCTCAGGACCTCGGAATGTGACCGTTTAGGAAACTGAAGAGCCATGGATGTAATTAGTTAAGTTGAACAGTGTGGGTCCCTGAGCCACACTATTGGTGTCCTTATAGAAAAGGAAACTTGGACACACATGCACACAAGGGGGTGCCATGTGAGACTGGGAGAAGGGCTGTCAAAGACTGCCAGCCAACTGCCACAAGTGAGGGCCTGGAGCAGATTCTCCCTCTCTAGGACACTAATACTGTGACTATGTCATCCTTTCCCACACAAGGGTCCCTTTTACTGTGTCCTTCCATAAGCAAAACGAAGAGCCTACAGTGGAACCTCGTAGTGCTGCAATGTATGTTAATTACTGGACTATTTCTGTATCCTAATTGTGAGTTAAAAACAGTAAGTGTTTGAAATTTCATCAATCTGCAATTGCCTGGGCGTCAGGGAGACCGTCTGATTTCAAAAGGAAAAGCAATTTTTACTGTAGCAATCAAGGACCTTTCTCTTCCCTCTTCTCTTAGAAGCAAGTACTGACTGGACCAGATTCTTCCTGTGACCTGAAGAAACACAGTCCCACGAGCAGTAAACTGAGAGGTCCTCCTGGCCTCCTCACCAAGTAGAAGGTGCCGGTCGCAGGGCACACGACCACATCAAGATGACCACAAGCCCTCTCGGTTTCAAAGTGGCCACAGCTCCCTGAAATACTGAAGCTGGCTGTGAGTAGCCTTCCCACCTCCAAACCCACACATTCAATTCGGCAAAAACTGTTCACGTCTTTGTTGCACCCACGCATTCCTTTGAAGGATGCGTGCTTCCTTGGTCCTGAGCGGATGGGGCTGTGGTCACGACTGTGGTTGCGAAGGGAAGCATGTTTGCCCTGGGGGCATTCCAGATTCT
This sequence comes from Furipterus horrens, assembly GCF_987537825.1. Taxonomy (NCBI): domain Eukaryota; kingdom Metazoa; phylum Chordata; class Mammalia; order Chiroptera; family Furipteridae; genus Furipterus; species Furipterus horrens. Next base: position 12,917,499 of record NW_028327179.1, read on the forward strand.
GCTTTCAAACAGTGAAGAGCCCCACTAAGAAGTGAAACCAAAGCAGTACTTCGTTTGCTACTTGGAAAATCCCCGACTCCAGAATATTTTTGCACAGGCACAAAAATTATGGAAAATCATACTATAAAACCAGAGTTTCCTACAACTCAAATGTAAGCCACCAGAATGATCTATGTAAAAGCATAACAAACCTATGATGGTCTATGGGGCAAAGCACTCGCCCTCCGTCTTCGAAGTTGACAGTAACTGACAAGTTATCAAAGCACTTAGGGCATGACCGGCACAGTTCTAAGCCTGTTGTGTGGAATGAGTCGTCTCTCAGAGCATCCCTATGTGGTAGGCACCTCATTATTCTCAGTGCGCAGGTGAGGAGAACGCAGCACAGGTGGGTTAAGAAACTGGCCTCAGGTCACAGAGCTATTAAATGGTAGAGCTGGGGTTCAAAACCAGGCAGTCTGGCCACAACACACCCCACGCCCTTGACAAACAAGCATCCAAGCCAGACATATAGACAAATAAGACAAAAGGAACCAAAGTGAGCGGGGACAGGTTAAGGAGGTGGGTTGAGCATGGTGGCGAAATATGAGAACAGCAATTACATTCCAAGCGCTGGGCTGGGGCTTCACACACGCGTTTCGCACCGAACCGGCACAGCACCCAGAGGTGAGCGTTACTCACCCACTGATGAAATCCTGAGGCTTGGAGTGACCTGTATGAGGGCACATTAGGAAGTGATGTCCCTAAACTCAGGTTTGCAGATTGCGAAAATCGGTGTCGTTTTCTCAGCCCATCTTCTCCCAGTCAGAGCTTCAAATTGTAACTTCAGTGTTATGAACAGTATACTCTGCTTTTAAAAGTCAACTCAGTCTTGAAAAAAGTGGGTCAGGAGTGTGGGGTGTCTCCCCATTCCAGCCGTGCGCTTGTCCAGAGGGCCTGAGTACGGTTCAGGTGCTTAATTAATGTGCCAGTTTGAAGTCAGTTAGCTCATACTCCAGTCCCACTTCTGGCACTAAAACTGTGTGGCGTTAACCAAGTTCCCTAACCTCGCTGGGCCTCCATTTTCCTTAAGTACAAATTGGATATAAAGCTGCCAAGCAGGTGTACCTCACAAGGTTAGTGTAAAAAGGGGCATTAACAATAAAGGCGAACTGGCTGTGAAAACTGTAAGGAGCTACACAGCTGATCATCCCTGAAATTAGTATGATCAGGTCATCCCCACAGCTACCAAGGTCCAGCAGGCCCACAGCTGCCAGCCGGGAGGCGCCACCAGAATGGCCCCGGGTGAACTTCACCCTTGCCCCTGGGAAAGCGGTCTCAGGACTCCAAGGTCAGGCTGGCCCTAGGCCCCGGGAATTTCTCCCAAGGCAGGCTTGCCTGTTTAAACAGGTATCCACCAGGTGATGGCTAGGAGGGGGAGGGAAACCCTTGCAGAGTGAACTGTCTCTCTCCCTCCAGGTCCCTGCATACTTTGCCAGCCGGTTGGCATTCGGCTGTGAGGGGGGCAGGGTGCCATCTGGTACAACATCCAGCATTGGGTTTCACCCTGTAGGCGACAGAATCAGGAAAGGTAGCCCTGCTGCCTGCCATTCTCCTCAGGAGGTAAAAGAGGATTGAGGGGAGGATTGGATGAGTGGGTGGGAAGAACCTTCCACAGTTCCCGACAGCCAAGAGGCCACCACGACTCTCACCAGCCCCCACCCCATTAGTTCCGGCCCCAGGAAGAGGAAGGGATCAGATCTGCATAACAGTGAATCACCCAGCACTTCGGCACAATGACCCCTCCAGGAGAGGGTGGAGAAGCTCGTCTGACAACTGCCCACACAACCGGCAATTCTGAAGAGCAGCAAACAAACCAGTCTAGCCCCAACCCCCGTTTTGCATAAGACTGCGCTCCAAAAAACAACTTCCAAGGAACACGTGTTGATCGATACCAAGAGTTCACACTAAGGTTTGGGCCGAGAAAGGATTAAGATCCCTTTGAAGGAACTTAGGATAAGGTGGTTTTATGGAAATTGATATGAAAGTGTCCTTACACTGGAAGGGGCATTTGGGAGCCACACATAATACTTCAAACAGATCTTGGTGAACTTTGTTCCAAAAGAAAGTTAAGCCACAGGGTTTGAACCTGTAAACCAAAGGGAATTTGTTAGTCACTAGGTGACTGTTGGAGTCCCTGTTTTATGCTAATAAGCGATTACACAAGTTCTAGCAGGGAGGCGCATTGTTGCCTCGGGGGAAGGTCGGTCACCGCGGGATGGTCGGCCAGCTGGCCTCAACCTGTTCACCGACCACTGCTCCTTCATCCAGGGAAGCAGCAAAAACGAACCGCAATTGGGTTAAAAACCGGGGCGGGGACCATCGCATTATGCCGGGAGCGTGGTTATTGAAAGAGAAACGTGCCTCCTTCAGGTCCTCCGAGTCGGGCACGGGTTCCAGAAAAACAAACAAACAAACAAAAATCTCAGTGTACAGGGCGTACTGAAAGAAGGCAGTGTCGACAATATGACCAGCATCCCTTCTTCTGTCCCCTCCCCAGCCCCGAACTACTCTTCCTAGCCATCCAACACCAGAACGGTGTCCCCTACAACGAAACGGACGATTTCACCCACTTCTTTCTCAAAAGCCTAAAAGTCTAATAGCCTTCATCCAGATTCACAAAAAGGAGAGGCGCAGAGTCGTCTGCGAACCTACAATCACGTAGGGGTTGAGTGTGGAAAGTCGGCGGTGTGCCCCCTCCCCGGGGTCCTCACACCCTCTAGGCCTCCTGGCTATCTCACCCCCACCGCGTTCGCGTCCTGGCTCTCCCGTTACCTCGCTCGCGCGTCCGCAGGCGCCCGGCATTTGAGCCGTAGGTTCCGCCGGTGCCTCCTCCTCCTCCAAGGGGCTACTCGGAGCCGCTCGAGGATTCCCGCCACCCCCCGGCGCAGACTGGCTGCTGCCGTCCGCGCTGACGCCGACTCCTCCGGCCGAAGAGGCGGCGGCGGCACCGAGCAGCCCGTGTGTCCCGTCGGCGTCCCCGGCAGCCACGCTGTGCACCAGCCACGCATCCACGCGAGTGCGGGGGATGAAGGGGACTCCAAGCGTGCGCACCTCCCGGAGCAGGTGGCCCTCGTGCTCCGCCGCGGGGTCCGGCTCCCGGTCTTTGGGGTGAAGGTTGTGCGTGCGCCCCCACCCTTCGGAGGCTGCGAAGGGGCTGGGCGCGGACACGGGACTTGTCTGGCAGTCCCCGAGCAGTAGCTCATCCTGGAGCAGGGTGAGCGGCGGGAGCAGCAGGTAGAGATCCAGGTCCAGATCCAAGTGAAGCCCCGCCAAACTTAGCAGGATGGTTAGATGCAGTAGGCAGCCGCCTTCGGACCACCACGGCTTCGGGTACTTCATTCTAGGCGCACGCCTGGGGACGCCCCTACCCGCCCCGCAGGTCCCGGCGCTCCAGCCGCAGCTCTGACACGTGCGGGCCCCGCGTACCGCCGACACCTGCCCGGAAGAGACAGAAGCGAAACAATGGATCCGGACGCACAACGGCTGTCGCGGGTTCCCGAGCCCCGCACAAAGGTGATCTTTCCCAGGTCCGCACTGAGCCGGGGCTCAGGAGAGACGGAGGAGGAGCCACCTGCCCGCGATGCCCGCCTGCCCGCCGGCAGTGCAGGTCGGCGCCGCTGCCAGGCCCCGCCCCCGGCCGCGGGAACTGCTGCCGGGAACACGCCCACTGCTGCCTGGGGCCCACGCCTGTGGGAGGGGCCTGCACGAGGCTGCACGTGGCTCCCGGCTCAAAGGCTCTTTATTCCAGGGGAGCGCAAAGCTCTCTGGGAAGCAGGAGTTGTGGGCGCTCTGCGGCTCCCAACCTTGTGCTGGTAGGCAGGCGGTTGATCTGAATGCGCAGGTGGGAGTAAGGGGTCAGGGGTCAGGGCGAAGTATGGGTGGGAAGGGACCGGATGTGTAGACTGGGAGAGAAGTCAAGGCACAGGCAGCTTGCAAGGGGGTTCTTCCACGTGAGGATACTGGGCCCCCACAGTGTGTTCGGGAGTCTCATCCCTGGATTCAGATACCTGCCAGTCAACTTTTTAAGTTACTGAACTTCTCTGTGCGTCAGTTCTCTTACCTGTAAAATGGGGAGACTAGTACCTGTCCAACAGGTATGCGGTGAAGTCTGATGAAATATTACATGTAAAGCCCAGAGTTTGACATATAGGTTCCACAGCTGACCCTGGGATCCAAGAGCACTACCCCCTCCTCAGGCCGCGTGCTCCAGCCTTGCAGACTCGTCACTGTTCTCGGGAGCGCCCTACACAGCGCTAGGCCTTCCCCCGTGGCCTCCTTTGCTCCTTAAGTGAGGGTTGAGAGCACCAGCTCTCAACCCTGTATGGTTTTGGCGCAGGTGGGCACAGCTAACTAGGTTCTTGGGGATCGCGGACAAAGAATTGAAGCGAACACACAGAGTTTATAACAGAAAGAGAGAGCAGATTTATTAGGCGATAGTACACTCCACAGAGCATGGGAGCCAGCCAACTCCCAGCAGAGACTGACCTCAGGGGCTGGAGGGATTCTATTCTTACAGGGCAGATACTTCCTGGCTAGTTTTGGTGGGCTTTTATTGCATATGCACAATTCGTGATATTACTTTTAAGCTACTGTGCATGCTGTCTCCCATGATTTTCCTTGATTAGCCACCAGGGAAGGGGTCCCACAATGCTAATTTATTATAACGCTATTAAAATGAAGCAAGGGTCATGTAGCATCTTCTTTGAAGGTATAGTCATGATTCACCATGATTCAGTTTTTTTTCGAGAAAGCGGGGAAAACCAAGCTTAGAATAGTCTCTGTCCAGTATCGGTGTCCTTTGTCTTAGTCCTGGGGTGCCTCCAGAGTTTCCTCCCTCCTGACTGTCTCCGACCTCAGTTTACTTACTCCAACATTTACTAGCCTGGGCCTTGGACAAACAGCTCACTCTCTGCACGCTTCAGAGTCCTCACTGTAAAATGGGACTAATTATCGCACCTTCCCAGCAGACCTATTTTGAGTTCCAAATGAGATGCATGTCAGCCACCAACCCAACACTTGGGAGGAGGAAGTGCTCTCTGAGTGTTACCCATTCTTTGTATTACCCATCCTCCAAGCCTTAACTTCAAGCGAGAGCCTCTGAATTTTCACCATTTAAAATTAATAACTTCTCCCCATCTGTTCTCCCGCAGTGCTTTCTTCATAAGTCACCATTGCAACACTTGGCACCTTCCACTTTGTATTCTAGTTGAAGAAAGTGTGATTTACCCATTGTCAATTCTTGAGGGCAAAAATCTCTGCTTGGCCCACCTTTGTGTTTGCACAGTTCCCTGGCACTGGGCTTGCAAATGTAGGTTTTACTAACCCTCACTCCCTTCCTTGGTGGGGAAGGAGGAGATGCCCAGCTGAGGGCTGGCAGTTGTGCAGGAAATTGAGCAAGACTTGTTTTTAAAGGCCCTTTGCTCCACCTGGGTTTCTCCTTTCTCTTGTGGATACTATGATAACTTCACAGGAGATTTCAGTTTGCCCTGTGAGAACCAGGGGAGCAGAGTCAGTGTCTGCTTTGCTTTGGTGGATGAGTTAGAGGTGAAGAGGCTGGAAGAGGGATTAAGAGAGATGCTGGCAAATTAGTGAGATTTGGGACAGAAGCCCTGTTCACACCGCTTAGTTCCTGGACAGGGGATTTGGATTCTGGGCTTGGTAAATGTCAGCTGAGTTCATGTTTTCACTTAGGCCCTGCTCAACTGCCTGATGCTGTGTTGGAGGCTGTGAAGGATGTGAAATGGATACTTTTGCTCAGTAAACTCATGATTTCATTAAGATTAGATGTTTGAAACACCTAGAAACAAGGGAAAGAATGCTCTCAAATGCCAAAATATTGAGGAGATGTAATTGACTAAAAAGACATGCTGTAAACCGGGTGAGAGGAGAGATTGTGCCCTCTTGAAAATGGTATCTTCCATAATCTTGCACAGAGTTGGTGCTCAAAAAAATTGTTTGTTGTTGAATTGAGGAGTTTACACTTGAGATATGTTTTGAGGGATCTGAATAGACTAGGAAGGGCATTCAAACTTCCTTTCTAACATTAGTTGTGAATTGATAATTATAGTATATGTCGGGCTTCTCAGTTCAAAAGTGTGGCTTAATCTAGTTTACAGACTGGTGGAAAGGAAAAGGAGGCACATACAGGACTTTGGGGTAAATATTAAACAGGAGACTTGTAATCCCATACACCCTTGAAATTAATGGTAACAAAGTTTCCATTTTTAGAAATACAGAGAGTAGAATGAGATTATTATTGTTTTCTAGAATCCTTCCATCCGGGAATAGCCATGTAAATACTGCAAACCATTGTTATGTAAAAGCCTTGAAAAGTCATCGGCATTTATTAAAATCCTTAAATCAGCACTCCTCAAAAGATAGTCCAACACTGATGCCAATCCACAAGCCATTCATATCTGGTCTGTATGAGGTAACTTACAGAATGGAGACTGTTTAGAAATTTTTACAACAACTTGAAATTATTGCAACATTCAACATGTGATCAATGGGTTTGCTTTTTTAATGTCTTTGTGATATTTTTTTTTAGAAATTATTTATTTTACAAAAAGTGTGACATACAACATGTTGGAAATGAAAACGAAACAAGCAAACAAACAAAAGAGCTTGTCCTTTGAGAAGCATGACCTTAAATGGAGTTTCTGTGAGACAGGCAGCGTTTGTGGCTCCGCTTTTCTCAAGTGTGGGCTGAACCTTGTGACCTGCTTCTAACAGAGAATATGGCAAAAGTGATGGAATGTCATTTCCAAGGTTAGGGTATGAAAAGACCCTAACTTCTGTTTTGCTTACTGTCTTAGTCTGTTTGGGTTGCTACAACAAAAATACCACAGAACAAGTGCCCATCTGTAGGTGAGTGGATTAAAAACTGGTACATTTACACAATGGAATACCATGCAGCAGAAAGAAAGGAGGAACTCCTACCATTTGCGACAACATGGATGGAACTAGAGAGAATTATGCTTAGTGAAATAAGCCAGGCAACAAAAGACAAATACCATATGATCTCACCTAATATAGGAAACTAATGAACAACACAAGCAAACGAGCAAAATAGAACCAGAGGCATTTAAACAAGGAACAGACTGACAGTGACCAGGGGGGAGGGGGGAGGGAAAAGAGGGGGAAGAAGGGGAAGGGCCTAGTCAAGGACCTAGTATAAATGACCCATGGACATGGACAATGGGGTGGGGATTGACTGTGGGAGAAGGGGTGGGCAGGGTGGGGGGGGCAATGGAGGGAAAAGTGGGACAACTGTAATAGATAAACAATAAATAAATTTTAAAAGATACCATAGGACCGGGTGGCTGATAAACAACAGGAATTTATTGCTCACAGTTCTGGAAGCTGGGAGTCCAAGATCAGGGTACCAGCATGGTTGGGTTCCAGTGAGGGTCCACTTCCGGGTTGCAGACTACTGACCTCTCTTGTTGTGTCCTCACATGGCACAAGTGGCAAGAGAGCCTTCTCAGTGGCTTTTATCAGGGCCCTGATCCCATTCTCAGTGGCTCCATTCTTACAACCTAATTCCCAAAGGCTCTACCTCCTCATACCATCATCTTGGGGATTAGGTTTCAATACATGCGTTTGGGGGGGACCCAAACATTGAGCCCATAGCATGTACTTTCCTGCCCCATCCATTGCTCTCTCCTTGGAGAGAGTGCCATGCTGTGAGCAACCCTGTTAAGAAGCCCATGTGGCGGGGCACTGGTGTCTTCAGCCAATAGCCAGTGAGAACCTGGGGCCTGCCAACAGCCACCAATGGGAGCTTAGAAGCCGACCCTCCCCTGGCTGGGGTTTGAGATGACTGTAGCCCTAGCCAACTTCCTGATCAAACCAAAGGATATATCTAAGTCACACATGGATTCCAGACCCAGAAATGACTCCAAGATAAAAAATGTGTTTCAAGCCACTAAATTTTAGCATAATTTGTTATGCAGCCTAGGCAACTAACATACCTAGCGTGAGACGTGTACATCAGACTAGTGAAAGGAAACACTAAAAATTCAAGTGCAGGTATATTCAATGAATAATTTGTAACTATGAAGTACCATTACTGTAGGGCATTCTGGTCCCCAGATGCAATAATCTGGTTTACCCCTTTAAATGTAAAATTGGAACTTGGCATGAAACATAGTTACCACTAAAACAGGGCCACCAGTCAGCTGGGGTTAGGTGAGCACAAGTGCTTTCTCCCATGGCAGTTTCTTCTTCTAAGTATCTATCCAAATTCAGCAAGAAAGAGACCGGAATCTTGGCATTCTTTTTTTAAAGAAACTTTTGGCTAGGATTAGCCATAGGAAATTTAAATTTGTGATAGAAATTCCAGGATTAAGCAAAACAACCTATTAAAAAGTCCAAGACGTCCTAGCTGGTGTGGTTCAGTGGATTGAACCCCAGCCTATGAACCAAAGCGTTGTGGGCTCGATTCCCCTTCAGGGCACATGCCTGGGTTGTGGGCCAGGTTCCCAGTTGGGGGCGTGTGAGAAGCAACCAATTGAGGTACATATCTCTCGTATATCGATGTTTCTCTCCCTCCCTCCTCCTCCTCTCTAAAAAAAAAGAAAAAAGAAAAAAAGAAGTCCAAGACATAAATTAAGATAAAAGTCATATTATCTAGGAGTAAGATAGTATTAAGATAGATTTATTCGTGGCTAGTTTCAAAACTTAGTCACTAGGATTTAAATGATTGAGATATATTGCTAAAGGCTTCTGCAAAATAGATTTATGAATGGCCTAATTTGCTATCTCATACCAGTCTGATGAATCCTACTGATACTTGATAGAGAAGAAGAGTTTATCCTCTTTCTCTTGTTAGTCTGTAATCTTATCAAAGTTTGACTATGAAGTTATTTTGGACAGTATGGTGATTATTTTTACCATCTATCTGCTCACACGTAGCATTCACGATAAAAGCTTCGGTGTCCTGAACCTGGCTCTCTGCTGGGCCCTTTTCATACATAATCTCATTTACTCCTTGCAGCAGCTCTATGAAGTAGGTCTTACTTGCCACCATTTTTCATTGTCTAGATGAGGATTCAGAGGCTCAGGGACATGACTGCGTGAGCCCAAGGACATGCCCTTGGTAAATGACAGAGTCAGAATTCAAACCCACAGCCTCTCCCCTTCCCACTGCAGTTTTGCTTTTTGGTGCATTACTCCTCTTCCTCCTCGTGAAGGAAGAAAAGGCCATTTTACAATCAATGCATTCTTTCCACAGTTTTTGAAAGTGTAAAATCTGCTAAAGCTGTATCTTCTCTGCAAAGTTTCAGGGGAGATGGAGTATGGGTTTTGTCTCTCCATGCGATGCTCCTTTCTGATCTGTTACACAAAAATGACCAACTGTGTGTTTCGGGCACCCTCTCATGTTTGACTCTTTGGTGATTCTTGCACAGTTTTGATTCCTGTTCATCTCTGCCAGCCTCATTTCCATCAATGACATATGAAGCACCCGATTGGTGGCAGTCATCAGGATGCAGACTCTTAAGACAAGAGTTGCAGTCTTAGTAGCGAAGTAGGATGTACATAGGGTGAAATGCATGCCACTGATTTGGGAGCCTAAGACTCCTCATATGAGAAATCGGTTTACTTAAGGTCAGGCCTATGCCAGGGAATTCACAAGCTAAGTAGCTTTGCTGCCTCCTACCTCATCTCTGTAACAGGGATTGAATATTCAGCTTAAAGTTCCAGAGTTTGCAGTTGCTGTGTGTGTGTGTGTGTGTGTGTGTGTGTGTGTAAGGGAATTGCAGAGACTAGAAAGGGAATTATATAGAAAGTGAGGTAGTGAGGTCTAGGGGACATTGGAACAAGACCGATCAGCTGGGAGTGAGAAGTCTGTTGCTGCATATACACATCTGCATCGGGACCTACCATTGTCCACCTTTGTCCTGTCCATCACATTCAAAGTGTTAGACACCTAAACTGTTCTGGGCCTGGTTCTGTTTAACCATCTTAACCTAGTCAGGGTGGCTAACCACTATAGTAAACAACCCCCAAATTTCAGTGGCTTAACCCAAAGAAAGTTTACTTTTTTTCTCATATCACAGTTCAAAAAGGGTTTGGGATCAGGGGAGTCTGCTCTTTGGGCTCATTTGAGGACACAGGCCCTTTCCTTATAGTGGCTCTGTCCTCTTCTAGGTCCTTGATGTCTTCTCTCTTCAGCTGGTGATGGAGAAAGAGAGTGAAGATCAAGCCTGGGAGGGTATGAGGTGGGCCTGGACATGGCCCGCGTGACTTCCACTCACATGCCATTGGCCAGAACTTGGTTTATGCTGCATTCCATTCATTCAGAAACCACTTATTCAGCACCTCCTTTGTATCTAGCTCTTTTGAGGAAAATGTATGTATATTTTATATATGAAATATTATATATATATTAGCTTCTCACAGTGAATTAACACACTAATGCAAACCCAGAGTGGCTTGTTCAAGCTTGATAAGTAGGTGTTTAAGATGTCGCCTGCTGAGTCTGGTCAGAGCAGATGATACAGATCGTGAAAAGAGCTTGGGATTCCTGGGTCTAAGTGTAATCCAAGCTTGGCCCAAGCGAGTCATTTGGAAAGGACCCTACGTCTCTGGACCTTGGGCCTCACACCTGCACAGTGAGACCTTGAACTGGACAGGTTTCTGAGTTCCGTTTCTGTTTTGTTTCTGAAAGTCTTAGCAATGAATGAGGATTATGTTAGATCACTACCAAACTCTAGTCTTCTCACTTGACCATGAGACTTTTGGTCCTAAAATCTCCACCACATAGCTTTGGAAAAGAAAGCAAAAGATAATACCCTCTACTCCTAATTAAATCTCCACTGGGAGAAGAAATCTAAAAGACGTCGCTTCCTGACTTGTGATGCATCTTACTTTTTTGTTAGCACATTTCGTTAGCACATTTCAATGACATTTTGAAAGTCTAACACTCACATTGGTCTTTACTCTTCAACTTCACACGATTTGATGACTGGGAAGCAGCACATAGTTGGGTTGGGAAGAAAGTCACTGATTACCCACAAAGTAGAAGACCCAAGCATCCATAATGTGGAACAAGTACAACAAATACAGTTTGCAGAGGCTTGGTTTATTGCTCCTTTGCTTATAAGAAACTACTCATTTTGAGGCCAACAATCCTGGTCATTATTTAATAAATTTGATGGGTTTTTTATTATCTGAACTGATGATTAGTTTAGTACCTGAATTCTCTCATTTGCTTAATCATCTTCCTCAAGCATATTTGTATTTTTGATAGAAGCTCTAATGTTCTCATTACAAAATCACATCATTAACCAATTCCTGCTTCACCCCTGGCTGGTTTGGCTCAGTGGATTGAGCGTCGGCCTGCGAGCTAAGTGTCGCTGGTTTGATCTTCCAGTCAGGGCACATCAGAGAAGGAAAACTCTGACTCCAAAAAACCTCCGCTGCCTTGCGGCATACCTCTTCAGGGGAAAGGCTAAGGGAGTAAACCCCGACAGAAAATCCGGAGCCGGAGTCCCTAAGGCGGTTCGACGTTGTAGTCAACACCGGCAACTCCTGCGGCGCACCTGAAGCCAAGCTGTATTGACTCCGTCTTTCCCTTGGACCCTTCAGCTGCGAAGAGAGGGGGGGGTCTGCTGCATGGGCAACAGCAGACCCTCCATATCACCCTGTCCAGGCTCTGTAGCTTCAGCTTCACTGGAGAGGACACTCCAGCGTCATCGCAAGATGTCGATTCAACACGGGAGGAGACAGATACCGTGTCACTCCCGAGTCGGACTGCACAGCCATTCTCGGCGGTGCAGATAGACTCTTAAGAAGCTACACCATCCTCTCTCGAGACGGACGGCTGCCGACGACGGAACCAATTCCTGCTTAACTGTTTCTTTGTCCTTGCTCGTTTTTTCTAATTCCTAGTTTTATCTTCCTGCACTTCCAGAATATCTGTCTGGCCTTAATTCAGCAGCAGCTTTCTGGTTGTCAAACTACAAGACTGAAGGCAGAGTTTCCTGAGCCCCCCAGATTGCTTTTGAGCCCCTTGCTAACCCCTGCCTACCTTCTACTCACATTTTAAAATGGTAAATACTAGTCAGTTTTTGCTTGCAAATATTGTCTATTTAGGGTTCCTCCTCAAATTCACATCCACCCCAAAAGAATGGGACCTTAATTGGAAATAGGGTCTTTGCAGATATAACTAAGGTAAAGATTGAGATATATTCTGCCAATTGATTTTTAGAAAGGAATATATATATATATATAACAGTACATCCTAATTTTGAATTTCAGTAAATAGTGTCTGATTTTCTGAGTAAAACTAATATAACCTTGCAGATACTGTCTAGATTAAAAAGGATCTAAAAGAAGTTTCATACAGCAATTTAAATTTGTTCAGAGAATCTTTTTCTTCAGCTGTTCCTCTTTCCCTTTCTTATCCTCTCATTGCTCTTTAAAAGTGCTTTGTGATCACAGTGTATTATTTACTACTTTGTGACTTTTCTTGTAAAGATTTCATTTATTTACTTTTAGAGAGAGAGGAAGGGAGGGAGAGAGAAAGGAAGAGAAACATCAGTGTGCAAGAGTTACATCCATCGGTTGCCTCTTGCACGCCCCCAGCTGGGGATCTGGCTTGCAACACAGGCATGTACCCTGACTGGGAATTGAACTGGCAACCTTTTGGTTCTCAGGCTGGGACTCAATCCACTGAGTTACACCAGCCAGGGCATTACTTTGTGACACTCACAAGCATCAGTTAAATATGAACATTGCTCTTCCTGACATATATCTTTTTAAATTCAGTGGCAAGTACATTTTCCAAATTCTAGGGAACTATATGCCTTCAAACCTTCAGGACTGCCAAGATGAGTTAGGAAGGAATGGAAGCCGGATCTGTTTACTGCAAAAATGTCAATATTAACTAAAACAAAGAGGCAGGAGTACCCCCACTGGAATGCCATCTGTCCTGGTCTTTTAGACCCTGCTGGAAAATCTTTTCACATCCAAGAGATGCTTATTTGGCATAACTGACAATAAAATTAAGCAAGGTGGCGTGCAGATCAGAAACTGGCTTATGTAAAGAGATACTTGGCTATGTGAACACTGGTAGTATAGAAATGTTTCATTTTTGAAACCATTAAACTAGGGATTGTGACCCTGAAACACCCCATCCAGCTATGTTATTTCTTCCAAGTTTATTTCCCGCAGAGGCCATCACCCCTCAGTTGGACCCTCATCTAATCTTGCTCTTCTCAGGAAAAGAGCAGTCACCCCAGCCTCAGCAGGGCTGTAGGCCATCTCCTCCAGCTGCCCTTCTAACAAATTGGAATGGATCAGAGGTGCACATCTCATTGCAAGGCATTTGGCTGCTCTGCAGGCATCTTGGCCCAGTTGAACTAGATCCAGCTAACCCAGGAGCATTTTGACCACTGTGGAAACATATTTCAGCCCCCAAAGATATATGGGCATGTTTACCTAAGAGGATTTGGGTATGGACTACAGTCATTTATTCATTCACTTCATTCAATAATTATTTAATGAGCATCTACTGGATGCCAGACATTGTTCTGAGAAATTTTTCTTCGAATAAAACAAAGCCTCAGGTCTGATGGAGTTTGCAATCTACTTGGGGGAAACAGGCATCAAACAAATAATTTGTCAGGGGGTGATAAATGCTGAGGGGGAGAGAGGGAGGGAGGGAGGGAAAGAGAGAAAGGGAGGGAGAGAGAAGGGGAGGAGAGTGGCAGCGTGTGTATTGTGTATGGGTGCACACACCTGTGTTACATAAGGAGATGGACAGGGAACGTCTGACCTGAAGGGGGTGAGGGAGAGCACCACACAGTTAGCTGGAGGAACGAGTATTTCTGATAGTGAGAATAGCAAGTTCAAAGGCAAGAGAGTACCAGCTGTATTAAAAAATAGCGAGGAAAAAATATAAAAAATAAAAAATAGCGAGGAGGCCTGTGCAGTAGAGAGAGCCATGTCTATACCAAGTCACACTGGACGTCACAGGGCGTGGTGAAGAATTTGTATTTTACTTTGAGTGCCATGGGAAGCTATTAGGGAATTGTAAACAAGGCATTGATACATGCAAAACGCTGAAAGCACTACACAATAAATTAAAAAATCAATCAAACAAACCACAACAACAAAAAAAGCGCAAGCTTTTATTTTGGCTTTCCTTGACTTTAAAGGTAATCTCCACTCTGCTTTATGAGAATGGTATTTTCTTTTCTAATATATGGCAGAAAATATGGAAAGCAAATATAAAAATCCTGATCTTACAATGCCATCATCCTCCATCTACTAGAGGCCTCATATTTACCCCATGTCCAAAACTTAAATTTCTTCATTCTTTTTTTTCTTTCCTTTACTCGAGTAAGTCCTTATTTTCATTCATTGCTCAGCAATGTGTTTTTTTTTTTTTAAGACTTTTTATGGATCTTTAAACACTTAATACAAAATTAGATAGAACACTCAGCTTCAAGCAATTATCAATTCATGGCTAATCTTTCTTCTATGCTGCCACCCACTTTTTCCCCTTCCTTACACTGAATTCCTTTATAGCAAATCCCAGATATAGCTTCTCATCCATGAATACTGCATTATGTTTCTCTAAAAATAAAATCTTTCTTCTTTTTTTTGTGTATCATAATACAATGTTCAACACACCTACAAATTTAACAATATTTCTTTATCATCAAAAATCTAGTCAGGGACTTCTGGGCCAAGATGGAGGCATAGACAGACACACTGCATCTCCCTCCACAACTAAGAAGGAATACAACTACCTCAAAACTAGAGACAACCAGAAGTTCCAGAAAATCAAGCTACATGGAAGTCCAGCAAACAAAGACTAAAGAAGAAATACTCATCCAGACAGGTAGGAGGGGTGGTGCTGGGGCGGAGAGGACATGGTGTAGGGGTGGCAGCAGATGTGGCAGCGGCAGTGGCAAGCCAGAGGAAAGTGCAGTCACATGTTTTAAAAAGTCGGGAAGGACACCTGCAGAGTGTTCCCAGCACCAGACCAGACCGCGCAGCTCATAGTCCGAGCCCAGGGAAAATCAAGCCTCATTGCTTCTGACTGTGCAAACCAGTTGGAGTTGGGGTGGAGGAAGAAACTGCTGGTCTCTCAGCAGAGTCCGCTTGTTTAAAGGGTCCTCACAGTCCTAGAACATCCGCAGACCTACCCACCCTGGGAACGACAGCCAGGGCAACAGCTAGAGAGGCGCCAGTCCCATACAGAAGTGGGAGAAGTGCCTGGAAAAAGGATGAGTGCTGAGCAAGCAGCATTGTTCCTTCTCGGACCCTCCCCTGCCCCATAGCGCCACAACGTGGTGAAATGGGTCGCTTTGTACTGACGAATACCTAAGGCTCTGCACCTTACAATGCAACAGGAGTGACAGCTCTACCTGACTCAGAAGCAAACAAACACAGGAGCTTGTCAAGGTGAGGAGACAGAGAAGTATGACCCAAAAGAGGGAATGGATCAAGGTTCCAGTAGGAGAACTAAGCAACGAGGAGATAGCCAACCTAACAGATGAAGAGTTCAAAACACTGGTGATAAAGACGCTCACAGGCATGACAGATATGCTTAAGTATGGCAAACACGTAAGGGAAGAAGTGAAGGCTATGCTAAATGAAATGAAGGAAAATCCACACAAAATCAATGGTGAAAGGAAGGAAACCAGGGTTCAAATCAATGATTTGGAACATAAGGTAGAAAAAAACTCAACCAGTACAGAATGAGGAAACAAGAATTGAAGAAAATGAAGAGAGGCTTAGGAACCTCTGGGACCACTTTAAATGTGCCAACATCTGAATCATAAGGGTGCCAGAAGGAGAAAAGGAAGAGCAAGAAATTGAAAGCTTATATGAAAAATAATGAAGGAAAACTTCCCAAATTTGGTGAAGGAAATAGACATACAAGTCCAGGAAGCACAGAGAGTCCCAAACAAGCTAGACCCAAAGAGGACCACACCAAGACACATCATCATTAAAATGTCAAAGGTGAAAGATAAAGAGAGAATTTTAAAAGCAGCAAGAGGAAAGCAGTGAGTTACCTACAAAGGGGTGCCTATAAGACTATTAGTTGATTTTTCAAAAGAAACTTTGCAGGCAAGAAGGAACTGGCAGGAAGTATTCAATGTGATGAAAATCAAGGACCTATAACCAAGATTACTCTATCTAGCAACGCTATCATTTAGAATGGAAGGGCAGATAAAGTGCTTCCCAGACAAGGTAAAGCTAAAAGAGTTCATCATCACCAAGCCATTATTATATGAAATGTTAAAGGGACTTACTTAAGAAAAAGAAGATCAAAAGTATGGACACTAAAATGGCAACAAACTCACAACTATCAACAACTGAATCTAAAAAGTAAAAACAAAATCCAACTAAGCAAACCAGAACAGGAACAGAATCTTAGGTATGGGGATCATTTGGAGGGTTATCAGCTGGGAGGGGGAAGGGGGAGAATGGGGAAATGGTGCAGGGATTAAGAAGCATGATTGGTTGGTACAAAATAGACAGGGGGAAGTTGAGAATAATATAGGAAAGGGTGAAGCCAAAGAACTTATATGCACAACCCATGGACATGAACTAAGGGGGCTGGGATTGCTGGAGGGAAGGGGGGTACTGGACAGAGGGAAGCAAAGGGGGAAAAATGGAACTACTGTAACAAGATAATCAATAAAATATATTTTTAAAAAAATGAAGAACGAAAACCCAACTAAAGAGTTGACTCAGCACTGTTATTGGAGGGTGGGGTGTCTACCACTTGGATGTATTTGCATCACCATCACAGAGTGGGAAAGGACTGTAGCTGTCATCTTCTCTAGCTTCCTCAGCCTCCAGTTCTGGAATCTTGGACACTCTAGATGGTCGAACATGCCCAGGATCTCACAGGGGGCCGATTTCATGGGTGCATGCCCAGATCTAGGTTTATAATGTTCCCCTTTGGCCTCTAACCCTTTGCCTTGCTCTCTGTAACTTCCCAGAGTAAATCCACTTCTATAAGACAGGTTTCCTAATAGTTGGAGTTAGGTTGCATGTGTCCACTAACTTGCCATTTTCCTTTTCCAGGATGATTTTGTAAGTCTGGATCCTTCTGAGGTTCTCACTTAATCAAAAAGAACCACCTCCCAGAGGGATGAATACAAGCCTTTAGTCAAGCACAGAGCAGTACCTGTGCTTCTAAACTAGACTCTCCAAAAAGCCCGGGAGCACATTTCCAGACCAGTATCCCATCTTATTCAGCCTTCCATCCCTTTCAGAGTTGCCAAAACTTTCACCATCCTGGAGGGCCATCACTTGCTGGCATCAATTAGCAAATGTTCTTAAAGGGATACCCAGCAAAGGAATGAAATGTAGCAGCTATTGTCTGGATGGAGCCCCCTTTTCTGGGCAGCATACTTCTAGATGGTTGGGTAAGTTGAGAAATTCACATACCTCCTTTTGGCTATAATTTAACAGTTCCTGAACATCTTTTATACATTATTATTTTAGCATATAACTTATTTAAAATAGTACAGCCACTTCGGAAAACAATTTGGCATAGTAAAGTTGACCCAGCAATTCCATTTTTAGGTATACGAGCATATCAGGAGATCTGTAATGTCGACAAAAACAAACAAACAAAAAACAAATGAACAAACAAAACTAGAAATACCCTCAAACGCACATTGGCAAAAGAATGAGTAAATACATTGCTCATTCATTTTTCAAAATTGTGGTTAAATATACATAACATAAAATTAGCCATTTTAATTATTTTAAAATGTACTGTTTTGAGGCATTAAGTGCATTCACATTGGTGCACAGCCGTCATCCCATCCAGCTTCCTAGCTTTCCTATCTTCTACAACTGGAAATCCAGTACCCATTAAACACTAACTCCTCGGTTCTTCTTCCCCTTGGCCCCTGGCAACCTCTATTCGACTTTCCGTCTCCATGAATTTGACTCTTCTGGTACCTCAGATAAGTGGAACCATACAATATTTGTGCTTCTGTGACTGGCTTATTTTACTTAGCTTAATGTTTTCAAAGGTCATCCATGTTGCAGCATGTAGAAGAATTTTCTTCCTTTTTACAGCTGAATAATATTGAAGCATACTATATACAATGTATATATTACATATAATATACATATATGCACATGCATGCACACACACACATATATATCACGTTTTGTTTATCCATTCATCTATTGGTGGGTGCTTGGATTGCTTTCATTTTGGCTCTTGTTAATAATGATGCTATGAACATGGGTGTACAAACATTCATTCAAGTTCCTGCTTTCACTGCTTTTGGATATATACCCAGGAGTGGAATTGCTGGATCACAGGGCAATTCCATGTTTTGAGGAATTGCACTGTTTTTCACAGTGGCTGAACCTGTTCACTCATATTTTTAAACTGCATATAATATGCTACAGTATAACTATAACATGGTTTATTAGATATTACCAAAAATTTTCTGTAAAATGTGCTAATATATATATGTACCAGAGTTTCTAGAAATCCACATCTTTGCCAACACTGAGTATAATTCGATTTCTTAATTTTTGCCAATTTAGTCTTCATTTTTATTTCCCTGATTACCTTTGCAATTACTCATCATTTTAGATGTTTGAAAAGTTTTGTTTTTAACATGGAAATCTTTAGTTCATTAATAATTAATTTTTGTGTATTTTGGATGAGACGGGTCTAACTTCCTTGCTTTTTAAGTGAATAACTGTGTTTTCCAGCTCCATCCTTTCCCCATTGCCACCCACCTCCTATGTCACTTCCACATATTGCTGGTCTGCCTCTGAGCTCTTTATTTGTTCAGTTGGTTAACTAGTCCAGCTACACTAATGGCATCTGATGTATTGAGACTGATGAGAGGTTAATTGGGCACGTATTGTTTAGTATTGTAATTGCACCCAGGTATAGACTGGGTGGTTAGACTTGGCCTGCGTGGAGCTCACAGAGACATATTTAAATGTGATATTGCAATGTGACAAGTGTGGTAATAGAGGAATAGCTGAAATGCAATGAGAAAAAATGATGAAGCAAACAGAAAATTCCAGTATGAGGGAGGCTGACTGTTTCAAATAGGAAGTATATAGTATTGTGATTGAGAGCTGAGTTCTAGAGGTTGACAAACTCATATTTACTCACTTTTAGCTGGTGACCTTGACAGATCCTTGAAACCTCATTAAGCCTGAACTTCCATATCTGTTCAATAGAGATAATAATAACTTACCTCAGAAGGTTGCTGGGAAGATTAAAACTTAACATGTATCAGGAGCACTTAGCCCAGTGCCTAACACATTGGGAGTACTCAATAAATGTGAACCTATTAATTCATTCACTTCATAACATTAATTGAGTACTTACTATGTACCAGGGATTGGAATAGGCTTTAAATACAAGTGTAAGCAAAGCAGATGGTCTCTAAGCTCAAATAACTTTCAGTCAAGTGGCATATAGATGGTCATAAAATAATCGCATATATATATCATTACAGACTTTGCTGAGTGATATAAAGGGAAATTATAGTGAGCTAGGCCAGAATAGAAGAGGGAAACCTGCTCTATGATTATTATTTTTATTGCTACTTCTGAGCAAGGACTTGAAGGATGAATAGGAGTTTATGGGCGTGGCAGGCAGGGAAGGCCACTCCAGGCATACTGAACGTCAAAGGAAAAGCCATGGAGATGTGAAAGTTTTCCCCAAGGTCATGGGCAAGGGCCTGGGCACATCGCACTTCTCCGAGGCGAAGGGATTTCTCCTGTCCACCTTTCCCAGGGCACAGGCAGGAGAAGGAGCCTGAATGACTGCCTGAGGCCCCCAAATATGTCTTGTGGCTCAATGAACCCCAATCTTTGGTCAGTGTGACAAATTATTCTCAATGCCACCAACCAGTTCCTTGGCAATAACAGACTGATAATGAGTGGCGAAAATAGCTCAGATGAACTGTATTACAATGATGTTCTTTTAATGTTCGTGCTGATCAAGAAGTATTTAGAAGTGACTTCAGTTTGGCGATCCAAAGCTAAAAAATACAAAGTGCTCAGAGAAAAGAAAGTGATGAAATGTTTTTCTAAGACGTAAGTGAAGTATTGTTACAAGATGATGGTTATATTGTTTCTCATTTAGAGTAGATGTGCCATTATATTTACAAGAAGGGAAAAATAGATGAGTGGATCAAGCACCATTCAGTAGTTCTCAAATTTTAGTGTATATCACAATCCCCCTGGGAGCCTGTTAAAAATCTAAACTCCCTGGCCACCCCTGGGGCTCAGTAGATGCCTCCCTCACCCCACCAGGGCTCTGTTTTTAATAAGCTCCCAAGAGGATTCTGATGCTGGAGGACACCCTTTAAAAAACCTTGAAGACTTACCATCTTTAACTCTTTTTTTTGTCTTTGTTTGCAAAATCTTCTTTTAGAAGAGTCTCAAAAAGGGCGCCTTCTTTTCCATTCTCTCTTCCCCTGCCTCAGTGTCAGCTAGGGGTCTCAGGTGCCCAATTGGCTGGGAAGGTTGCATGAACTTATGAGTCAGGGAAGATAGGAGAATAGAAAGTAAGCTGGTCCGGCAACCAGCCTATCCATCTAGTCACTCTGCTTTTCTAAACACAGTGCAGGCCAAGAACACATCTGCGAGCTTTGTGCAGCTCAGTGCTGACTACTGCCCATCCACCACTGACTTAGAAGTTAATACTGATTTGGCCAAAAAGTCCATTTAGTTTTTTCTGTAAAATAGAAGGCACATTTTTTATTTTCACCAATAACTTTATTGATTTGGATATTTTGAGTATGTCGGCTCTTTCCCATGTGATATAACACTGATTTTTCTCAATTAGTGTCTCAATTTGATTGCTATCAACTTCAACTGGTCTACCTGACCCTGGAGCATCGTCCAGCAAGAAAGCTCTAGCATGAAACTTTGCAAACCACTTTTGACATATTCCATCAGTCACAGCACTTTCTCCATAAATTGCACAAATCCTTTTTTTTTTTTGCATTCAGTTGTGTTTTTGTCTTCCTTGAAATAGTAAAGTATAAAATGCCAAAAATGTTGCATATTTTCTTTCATATTCAATATTAAAATGGCTACATAAAAATTCACCAATTTTGATAAAGTTTTTAAAAAATGCACACTGACATGACAGCTGTCACAATTCAGTCTAACAAAATAGTTTCTGATGAAGTTAAAGACAATGAAGCACTACTGGAGCCATCATATGGAAAAAAACAAACTTTTTGGCCAACTCAATAGTACAGGCTCCAGACCCCACTGACTTCAGGTGGAGTCCAGCTTGCCAATTGCGAACATGTAACTACTGCTCCCTGTTGGCCCTTCTCTTCTTGTTTGTAAAACCGGACTTGGCCAGTCAGGCTCTTGGGAGGGTGAAACAGGGTTGAATGAGAATGTGTCCAGTACAGGGGCTAGCAATTTGGGGGATTAAGATTCCGCGAGCAAGATTAAGTTAAATGATGAAGTAGAGTGAGCAGATAACGTGGGGGACATTCCCATCCACTGTCACCGACTGTGCAGAGTGACAGGCAGACACCTATCTTTCCCTGCACTTGGCCCTCTTACTCTGCCCGCTGTCCTTTTGCAGTTGCCTCACAGGTAAACCTTCATTTTCTTCACTCCCATATATTTAACCAAATTCTTCTCGGAGCTCAACTGAAGTCCCACTTCTATGAACCCTTTCACTGCACTAGTAACTTCAGCTCCTACTGATGACTCTTTTTTAGATTACTGTTGTGGTTTTCATCCATAGCTGTGCCATTTAGGTTCTGATTACATTCTGCCTTATAGGGAGCTTGAATCTTACATGGGTGGGCCTTGACATCTCACCTAAAATAAAAATCTTGGAGGTCAGGTAAATATTTTGCTTTCAATAACTGCGGGAGAAACTGTGTATGTGAAAGGGAGATATAAGTTTGCATTGACCAACTTGAAGTCATTGGTCTTGCTTAGTAAAGAGTCAAGGCTTTGACTTTGTATATAATTTTCATATAGTTCTCACCTATGAATTCTCATCTAATTCTCAAAGAATCATGCATTCTTAGTATTCAATTTATTCATTCATCTATTTCTGTGTATTTTATATACAGAAATATGAGAACTTCAACCTATATCTACCCCTTTTGCCTCAAAATGCACACACACATATACACACACCCATACAAGGAGGGACAACTGAGGGCCAGGATTATAATAAAGGTGTTGGTATTGGTTTGCTGTCACCTCCTATGTGCCAACATACTGATCCCAGGGTTGTAACCCTCCTTCCTGGTTGATGGATAGGGAGGCTGCTCCTGGCCATCTTGCCCCAGTGTGGCTCCACTCCGACAGAGGTCCTTACCCTCTTCTTTAAACATTTTGCCTAGAGACCCTTCTTTTCCCATCCCCAAATGAAAGGACACTCTCTTCAAGCGACAGTGCTCTCAGCCAGCCCTGCACAGTCTGCACTGAATGGGTTGGGGGCACCGGCAGGACACACTCCGCGCAATTTTCTTTACTTTCCTTTTTGTCTTGATATTTTTTGTACCTCAGTTTTGTCTCTTCTGGCGACACTGTGTCCGAAAGAGCTGTTTCAGAGGCTTAATCTTGGGGTCTGGGGGCTTGATTTTGGATTCCCAGCCCCTTTCCTTTTCCTCCAGGGCAGCCCCACGTCTCCACGCATGCGACCTCTAGTGGTTGGTGGTGGCATCTTAGTTAAATTCAGTGTAGGGTCTCACTACGTCTTGACACCAAATAAAATACTGTAAGCAGCGAAGTGAATCAATGAAATGGGTGAAACGTCCTTTTAAAGTTCCTGTTTCTTTTAGAAGAAAAAGCTCGGCTTTACCTCTGACAACCAGTTTCTCTGGATATCTCTAGTTTCTTTAGTACATTTGCACATGAAATTAATTGCACTGCCCTGTCCTACAACTTTCTGAGGCCCGAAAACACCTAATTTTCACAGTCTAGAGATCCTATTTGTATTGAGATACTGTCCCCATAAGTTTGTCAAATTCTGAAGGCTTGCTAGGCTGCCTCCATTTTATCCTTTATAAAGCATCTTCCTCAATTCAGGACGGGGAAAGAAATCCACAAGACCCGTTCACCCTCTGGAACGGACGTCTCACCAGTGCCGGCAGATAGTTTTCTTGTGGTCCTGTAAGCTGATGAATGAAAAGAACCTGAGGTTTTGCAAGGTCCTCTGCAGGAGGAAGTTAAGGAGGACCAGGCCTGGGTCCTGCCAGCTCCAGACCTCTACAGACTCGGCCGCCTCTTCTGGAGAACAGGGATGCTTCACGGGACCATCACTGCACAAGAGGGCTCCCAGAACTGTAGCTCAGAGACAGAGCCAGAAAACCGCGTGAAGTAGCCCTCATTGAGGACAGAGAACTAAACCTTTATTCTCCCAATTCAATTAAAAAGCCTGATGTTGCTAAATAGGAATGAAGACCTTTGCTTTTTTTCTCAAGTATAATGAAATAAAATTGATTGTCTATAAAATATTTATCAGACCTAGGCTAGTGTTTGAATGATAATATCTCCTATATGATTTAAAATGTCCTCTCTCTGCTTATTTCATTATTGATTAGGCAGACAATTTTACTTAATGCAGTGACTATAATGTGTTTCCTGGCATTAATTGACTCACTCTTGAGGATTAATTTTTTTTTAATGATAGCAATTTTTTCTGGGACTTTGTTTTCCCCTCAAAGGGTCATATCCAAATTTATCAGACTGTTATTTGGTGCATGATAATTTGGGTATAACTGAATAATTTATACCTATGTTTGCCAAACCTTGTTGCTCATCACAATTACCTGGGGAGTGTCTTAAAAATATAGATTCCCAGGTCCCATCCGAGCCCCAGTGAAGCAGAATCTCTGGGGGTGCAGCCTGGGAATTCTTCCATTTAAATAACCCCCCCAACCCCATTGATTCAGGTACAACAGAATCCTGGCTCCTCTTGGACTAGAATTTTGAGCTGACCAACATAGTTTAGTCTTGTGTAATTTTAAGGTAAAATGTTGTTATTAAATGTAGGATTTTCAGTTGCTCACACCATATGTCCTTGTTTCTTTGCCACCCCCCCCATGCATTAGAATTACCCAGCATCCCTCTCTATATGAGAAATGGGCTTCTGATGAGGACACCAAGGGGAAGAGGGTTGGGAGTGGAACTGTGTCGTCACTGATGGTAGTAACTGTGAAGGGAGGTGCCAACTAAAGCCAGCAGAGAAGTTCTCTTTCTCCCTCATGCTGGCCTGTTCTGGACCAAGCTCTTGGGGTCAGTGTCACTCATTTGACTGGGACCCTGAAGACCCTCAGGAAAGCTAGGTCGTCCTGGGTTACAAGTGAGCAGGACTCCCCATATTAATGATATGAGTTGGTACCTGGCCACAAGACTTGAAGAGTACGGACCTATAAAGCTACTTGGTGAGCAGAGACACAGTCATACCATTTCAAAGCTATCAGGACAAACACAACAAGCGTAACCACAGCAATGACAACAAAAAAACACTAAGGTGTTGTTCCCCTCCCCCTCATGTCAGTGAACAGGCTTTTGTTTACTGGACAGAGGCCATCCACCTGAACTAAATATCAGTCTCCGGGTTTCATCAAGCACTTCATGAAAATAAATTGATCTATTAGAAAAGCCTTACATGTGATACAAAGAGTAAATGACATTTAAAGGCATGTATTTTGGGGCACAGGGCAAATTTGAACTATACAGAAGGGATATGATGAAAAACAAAGCTTCTTCTCATCCTTTCCAGGTTTTGTTCTTTAGAGACGCATACTAAGACCAAGTTCTTGACTAGTCTTTGAAAAAGTATTTTAGGCTTATATCATATAATACCACCTCATATATGTATAAGCAGTGGCCTTCAAAAAAAAAAGTTGTTTCCAGCCTTTTTGCTATCACAGAAGATGCTTTAATGGATGTATCTATATCTAATCTATATCTACATCTATACACACATACAGTGTGGGGCAAAAGTAGGTTTGCAGTCATAAGTATGTGAAACATAGAGCGTATTCTTTTTTAAAAAAAAATTTTATTTGTTGATTTCTAGAGAGAGGGGAAAGGAGGGAGAAAGAGAGGGAGACAGACATCAATGTGTAAGAGATACTTCGATCGGTTGCCTCTCACGTGTCCCCAGCTGGGGACCTGGCCTGTAACGCAGGCATGTGCCCTGATGGGGAATTGAACTAGCAACCTTTCGGTTCTCAGGCCAGCATTCAATCCACTGAGCCACACCAGCCAGGGCTATTCTTGTATCATTATTAATTATTGTATTATTTTCCATATAAACAACTATAAAACTAATTACCTGGGCCATGAGTCTCTGAGCCCATGCATGGTTAGTGTATTTGAAGGATACCTTTCTGGAGGTAGAATTTACAGGCTTAGTGGGCACGTGCACACCTAGTTTTGATAGATGGTCCAAATCGCAACCTGTGTCCCCAAGGGGTTGCGCCAGTTGACCTGTCACCCAGAGTGTCTGAGAGTCGTCTCACTGAGTGCTCTCACTGTTTCTAACAGCTCTTCTGCTGACTTTCTGTTTGTGTGCTTTTCACACAAACATTACAGATCAGGAAAATTTTACCTCCTATTTCAAATGTTAATACCGCTGTTTATTTCTTTTACATGTAGTTCTAGAACAATGCTAAACAATGGCAGGGAGAGGGGTATCTTTGTCTTTTTCCTGACTCTAATGGGAAAGCTCCTATTATTTCCTTATTAAGAATGAAAATTTTTAAAAAAACTTATGTTTTTGCTGAGAATTTTAAAATATCAGAAATGAAATGTTAAGTTTTATAAAATGCCTTTCTGGAATCAATACAAATTATTTTATTGAAAATTAATTAATTAATTACATTGAATGAAGATGTTTCAGGAAATCTAAAACTTCTGGCTGTCCTGAATCTATCAAAAAAAGTTATGATTACAACATTACTTGTAATATAAAACAAAAACAAAAAGCCAGAAACTGTGAAAATGTCTCTCAATAGGGAAATGATTTAAATAAATTATAGCACTTTCACACAGTGGGAAACTATCAGGCTCTTTAAAAAATAATGAAGTAGATTTTATGTGCCAAGATGGATCAATCTGAGATCTGAGGTCAAGCAAAAATAGCAAGTGCAATATAGTGTGCGTCCTCATTTGTGCAAACAGTAAAGAGGGGCACACACATATAAATATGCGTGATATGAAAAGAAAATTCTGGAAGGTCACAGAAGAAACGATTAGCACTGTTTGCTTCTTAATGAAGGATAGAAGTCTGGAAACTGAGATAATCAACTCTGGATTTTTTTTTTTAATAAATGTTTTTAAATTTATTTACTTATTTATTTATTTGTTTTTAGAGAGAGGGGAAAGGAGAAAGTGAGGGAGAGAAACATCACTGTGTGGTTGTCTCTGACGCATCCCCAACTGGAGACCTGATGTGCAACCTAGTCATGTGCCCTGACTGGGAATCGAAGCAGCGACCCTTGGTTCGCAGGCCGACGCTCAATTCATTGAGCCACAGCAGCCAGGGCTGTTTGGATTTTTTAAAAAACCACATGCATTTATTCCTTTTTCAATGAAAAGAAAATGACAAAACATGTGTTATTTTAAAAGTAAAAAAATTTGTTCATGTTAAAGGTTTAAGTGCTAGTAACCAAAATCTGAGAGACAAGCAATATTAAACATAATTAATTATGGGTCAGATTTGTCATGGAGAGGTTTTTATTTATTTGTTTTTGCACCTAAGGCAAGTACGTCACTCCTCTCACCCTGGTCTCAGGTCTATGAAGAAGCTCCAGCTTCTGGAATTTCCCACAGGCCCCCGCACCCTCTACAGTGGGAGCTTCTTCCCCCTGAGTCAGCCTCACCCTTGCACTTGGGTGAGTCATGTAGATGTGTTACAGCGCACGCTCTCCAAGTAGAGTTCCCAACTCTAATCTCAATAACAAGGAAGCCTCTGTGGCCTTGTGCTGATTGGGACTCTTCCAACTCAGATGAGCAATAGGGAAATGATTTACTCAATTAGGACCAACAATATGATGACTTGTGCTTTGGTTAAAATCATGATTATGAACAAAGTGATCACATGTACATTATGATTTTAACTTCGCAAAAATAAAAAGGGATAAGTTGATGAAGCAGCTTTGGTAGTGCAGTTTGGTAGAGGGAAAGGTTTTCCCTAAACGTATTCTTCATTTTGGCATTACCTCAGTGTATGTTTTAAAAAAATTGTCTTCCTCAACAAATATTTTTAAATTTAAGATTTTATTTATTTATTTTTAGAGAGAGGGAAAGGGAGGGAGAAAGAGAGGGAGAGAAACATCAATGTGTGGCTACCTCTCCCATGTCACCAACCAGGAACCTGGCCTGCAACCCAGGCCTGTGCCCTGACTGGGAATAGAACCCATGACCCTTTGATTCAAAGACTGGTGCTCAGTCCACTGAGCCACACCAGCCAGGGCACCTCAGTGTATTTTAATTTAAAAATTAAAAAATTGTTTTTGAGATTCTGATATGAAAAGAGCAAATATATTTCCTTGTTTCCTTTTAATGTTCAGTATGCAGAAGGGTCAAACTCACACAGCTAAGAAATTCAAGACAGTACCACCCTTCAGGGAGGATTTTTTTTTTTTTTTTTTTCTCCAGCTGCTGTTTATTGACACACACATAGGCTCTATAGCAACAGGCCTGGAGGTGGCTGCAGGAGAGGGAAATGAGGATGGAGGGTGGAGTGTTTGTCTGTAGTGACAGCTGAGTAGGGTGCAGGAACAGAAGCGCACACCAGTGTGGGTGTGGGGAAGGCTGACGGGGTTGGAGAAGCAAGTGAAGGCCAGGGCCAGACTCTGCGGAATCTGGAACCACCGCCTGTCCAGCCTGGGCCAGGCTTCGGGGTTCTCTGCGTGTACACTTCTACAGCAGCTGGACGGACTGCACAAAGGAGAAGCAGGAGCTGTTGCCCTCTATGTTAAGCTCTGGAGCCTCCGGCCTTGCATCCTTGCCTCTCTGGAGTGGGTGGGGTCGTAAGATGGGCAGCCTGGCTCTGGGCTACCTCACCTGGGCAGGGTCTTAAAAATAGCCATGTTTTACAGAGGCATTCACCCTTTTCCCTGGCGTCCCAGCCCACTAATGCCACACTACAGCCCTAGGTGGGCACTACAAGCATTGCTGGCCTAATGGATTGGGTGGGGGAAAGGCACAGGACAGGGGCTGGAGGGGCTTGGGGCCCGTCACGGCACAGATATGACACACAAAAATATGAAATGCTTCACGAATTTGGGTGTTTTCCTTGCTCAGGGGCCATGCTAATCTTTTCTGTATCATTCCAATTTTAGTATACAGTGATCCCTCACTTATTGCGGGTATTACGTTCTAGACCCCCCCACGATAGCTGAAAATCCTTGAAGTAGGAACCTTACATTTATTGTAGTATTTACTGTACGTCGTCGTCGTCGTCGTCGTTGTCGGCAGCCATCCCTCTCGAGAGACGATGGCGTAGCTTCCCGAGAGTCTATCTGCACCGCCGAGAATGGCTGTGCAGTCCGACTCGGGAGTGACAATCCCTGCCACACTTGTTACAGGTGAAGGCAGATGGCCGTTGTTGCTGCTGTTGACGCTGCTTCCGCCTCGATCTTTTCTGGGCCGCCTCCTCGTTGCGCGCAGCCTCTGCACGTGACGTACCTTGTCTGACCGCGAGCCTCCAGGCTAGGCGGTCCTCTGCTTGAACTTCCCATGTGTTGAGATTGATGGAGCATTGTGTCATGTCCTTTTTGCAGATGTCTTTGAACCACAGTTTTGGGCGCCCTGTCATCCTCTTGCCTTCTGCTAGCTCGCCGTAGAGGAGGTCTTTGGGGATACGGCCTGCATCCATTCTTTTGACATGGCCGAGCCACCTGAGGCGTCTCTCGCTAAGAACTGCATGCAAACTGCTCATATTGGCTCGCTTCAGCACCTCGGTGTTGGGGACCTTATCCTGCCAGGCGACATGCAGGACGCGTCGCAGGCACCTCATGTGGAAGCTGTTGAGTTTCCTTTCGTGCCTTGCGTAGGTGGTCCACGTCTCGCTGCCATAGAGGAGAGTGCTGAGTACGCAGGCTTGGTAGATGCGCAGTCTGGTTTTCTCAGTGAGGCTGGAATTGTTCCACGCTCGCCGGTTCAGTCTGGCCATAACTGTAGCTGCCCTGGCGATTCTCCGGTTGACCTCCAGGTCGACTGACAGAGAGCTCGAGATGGTGGACCCGAGGTAAGTGAAGTCGTTGACAACCTCCAGGGTGTATCCGTCGATGGTGATGCATGGGGGAGTCCCCGTGCCTTGAGCCATAACATTCGTCTTCGTCAGGCTGATGGCTAGTCCGAACTCCTTGCATGCGTGGGAAAGGCAAGTGACTAGCTGCTGGAGTCCCTCTTCGGAGTGTGATGTCAAAGCTGCGTCGTCGGCGAAGAGCATCTCACGGATGAGCACCTCTTTGACTTTGGTCTTGGCTCGTAGACGGGCCAGGTTGTAGAGCTTGCCATCGGATCTGGTGTGAATGAAGACACCCTCGCTGCAGTCCTTAAAGGCGTATTGGAGGAGCATGGAGAAGAAGATTCCGAACAGCGTAGGCGCGAGGACGCAGCCCTGCTTTACTCCGCTGCTGACTGGGAAGGCCTCAGAGGTTGCGCCGTTGTAGGACACCGTGCTGTGCATGTTGTCGTGAAAGGACATGACCACAGCAAGCAGATGTGGTGGACAGCCAATCTTCCGTAGCAAGCTGAAGAGACCGCTTCGACTGACCAGATCAAACGCCTTCTACTCCTGTAAAGCAGGAAAGAGGAAGGACATCTCTAAAATCAGAGAAGGAAAACTCTGACTCCAAAAAACCTCCGCTGCCTTGCGGCATACCTCTTCAGGGGAAAGGCTAAGGGAGTAAACCCCGACAGAAAATCCGGAGCCGGAGTCCCTAAGGTGGTTTGACATTGTAGTCAACACCGGCAACTCCTGCGGCGCACCTGAAGCCAAGCTGTATTGACTTTGTCTTTCCCTTGGACCCTTCAGCTGCGAAGAGAGGGGAGGTCTGCTGCATGGGCAACAGCAGACTCTCCATATCACCCTGCCCAGGCTCTGTAGCTTCAGTTTCACTGGAGAGGACACTCCAGCGTCATCGCAAGATGTCGACTCAACACGGGAGGAGACAGATACCGGTTATAAGCTCATCCGATTGGCGAAGGAAACGAGCGCCAGGGGTCTCCTCTGACGGTGGGAGAGGTCATCGCACCTCACTGGACAGCTACCGCCCGCCTCAAGCTGGGCAGCCCCAGCCAATTAGGTGCTGTCTCGCCATGGCTCGCCTGCCCCACTGGGTGCGTGGGGATCAGAGAGGCGCCTCTCGAAAAGTGGGCCACAAAACACCCGCACCAGTTAATTCCAAGCAAACAACAAGAAAGAAGCCTCCAGCTCTTCGTCTCGCTAGCTGGAACATCAGGACCATGTGCCCCGGACTTACTGCAGACCTTCCGTGGATCAATGGTGCCAGGAAAACCGCTGTCATCGATAGGGAACTGGCACGACTAAACATCGACATTGCGGCTCTACAGGAGACCCGGTTGGCCGACAACGGAACTATCAGAGAAACCAACTACACCTTCTACTGGCAAGGGAAGTCTCCGGACCAACCAAGACAGCACGGTGTTGGGTTCGCTGTGAAGAACATGCTTGTTAACTCCATAGAGCCACCCACAGGAGGCACAGAGAGATTACTTACCCTCCGATTGTCAACAACTTTCGGCCCAGTCAGCATTCTTAGCGCGTACGCCCCAACCCTCTGCGCCACCATCGAAGAGAAAGAACAGTTCTACCATGCACTGGACGAAGCGTTATCCAAGATCCCCAGAAGTAACACTCTCTATCTCCTTGGAGACTTCAACGCAAGAGTAGGAGCCGACCACATGGCCTGGCCCACCTGCCTTGGAAACTTTGGGAGAGGAAAGATCAATGAGAATGGTCAGCGACTGCTTGAGCTTTCATGTCACCACGGCCTGTGCGTGACAAACACATTCTTCAAGTGCAAAGAGATCCACCAGGTGTCATGGAGGCACCCCCGCTCCCGCCATTGGCACCAGCTTGACCTCGTCATCACCAGAAGAATGGATATTGGCAGCACCCTCCTCACCCGCAGCTACCACAGTGCAGACTGCGACACGGACCATGCCCTCGTGGTAAGCAAGGTGCGCATAATGCCGAAGAGGTTGCACCACTCCAAGATGAAGGGTCGCCCACGCATCAACACCAGTTGTGCCAGCAACCCAGTTAAGACCCAGCAATTCATCAACAAGATGGAAGATGCACTCGGCGAGGGAGTGGCGGCAGATGACATTATCGAATCCAATTGGCCACGTCTCCGCGACGCCATATACAACTCCGCCATTATTACTTACGGGAAGAAAGAGCGGAAGAACGCTGACTGGTACGAGGCTCACTGGGAAGAAATGGAACCCGTGATCGAGGCTAAGAGGAAGGCCCTACTGGCTTACAAGGTCACGCCCACTCCCAGTACACTTCAAGCTCTACGGGCTGCCAGGAACAAAGTCCAGAAGACCGCCCGCCACTGTGCCAACACCTATTGGCTAAACCTGTGCAGAAGCATTCAGGAAGCCGCCGATATAGGCAACGCACGAGGAATGTATGAGGGTATCAAGAAGGCAACAGGCCCAATCCCCTCCAAGATCGCCCCCCTTAAGTCCAAGACAGGTGAGGTCATCACTGACCAGGAACAGCAAATGCGGCGGTGGACCGAGCACTACCTCAAGCTGTATGCGACGAGGAACACCGTAACAGACACTGCTCTTAACGCCATCCCAGACCTACCAGTCATGGAGGAGCTGGACACCCCACCTACTGCGGCAGAGCTCGGCAAAGCCATCGACCGCCTCGCTTGCGGGAAAGCACCAGGAAGCGACGGAATCCCTCCAGAAATCCTAAAGAGCGGGAAACCAGTCCTGCTACAGCCGCTCCACCATCTACTCTGTCTCTGCTGGAAGGAGAGTTACATCCCCCAGGATATGAGAGATGCCAACATTATCACCATGTACAAGAACAAAGGAGACCGCAGCGACTGCAACAACTACCGGGGCATCTCTCTCCTCAGCGTCGTCGGCAAAGTATTCGCCCGGGTCGCTCTTGCCCGCCTGCAGACCCTTGCTTCCCGCGTCTACCCAGAGTCCCAGTGTGGCTTCAGAGCTGGCCGCTCAACAGTGGACATGATCTTCTCCCTACGCCAGCTGCAGGAGAAGTGTCACGAGCAGCATAAACCACTCTACCTCGCCTTTATCGACCTCACGAAGGCGTTTGATCTGGTCAGTATTTACTGTACAGTACTGCAAAATCCCATGATATAGCGAAAAATCCGCGATAAATTAAATATATTTTAAAAAATCCCGCGATACAGTGAGACCGCGTTAAGTGAGCCGCGATATAGAGAGGGACTACTGTATGTGCTGCTGAAGTGAGCACCAGCAAGGCTTTTTTATTGTCACCTCTAAGCAAATGAATTGAGCTTCTGCCGTGGTAAGGCTGGGCACAATTGGAAGTAGAAAATCCCATAAAGGAGAGATTCCGCTTTGGAGCTGCTTAATGAATGGCTGCCACCAGGGTTATAGTTTATATCAGCATGACGAGTCCTGATGCTCATTTATCATTTCACGTCTTTATGCAAGGCCCTACTGTTGTTCTCTTGTTGATGAAAATTATTTGTTGTGAGGAGGTGATTGTTTAGTGACTTAGGGGAATGCTTTAGAAATTCTCCCTGAATGTCCAGAGAGCTTTGACTCTTGGAAATCTGATTGGTCGCCATTGTGAGGAACGCTATTTGCCTCCTTTCATTCCCCTGCATATTTTCCCTCTCAGCTAATACGGTAAACAGCACTGGTCTCTGCTCATTAATTACCAGGCATATCAGGCAAGACCCAACTGTCCTAAACTTCTTCCTTCCTGTTCTAAAGGAAGAAAGAATGCCCATGGGTTCATATATTTCTGCCTCTTTCCTGGAGATGACTTTATCTACACAAGCAGAAAAAGCACTAGTGTCCTTTTGTTAGGGATAAACTGCCTTCCTTGCTGCTTTGCTGACTGGCCTCACCTAGAATGAATCCTCTTCTCCTTCCTACATGGGATCCTTTGGTCTCATCATTAGGAAAAATGGTCTTCATAAAATGACACTTGAGACCTGCCTACTTCAGTCAGTTCAGAGAATGGCCAGATGACAAGCCAAGTCTCCACCACTGTGGTTTTATGAATTTACAGCTGGGAGATTACTTATATTGTAGGGAAAAGTAAAAACGTGAAGCTTGAACTGGGAAAGGACAGAGTTTGGGGAAAATGTGATATTCAGGGATGTGTTTTGGCAACCAGCTCTTAGCCACATAATCAACCTTCCATAGGAAGCAGAGAATAGCAATGGACAGTGATCAATGGAGAAATCTAAGGGAATGATGGGAAAATCTTAGTAAGAGCAGCAAAGAGTGCCTGTCTGGGGTTTTAAAAATTTGAGTTTTCTCTTTTGTCTTGGGAGCAAGGATTAGAAAATAAAGCAGAAAGCAGTTAGGAATTTACATGAGATAAGATATGAGAGAGAGAGAGAGAGAGAGAGAGAGAGACAGAGAGAGAGACAGAGAGAGAAACAGAGAGACAGAGAGAAACAGAGAGAGAAAGAGGGGCTTTTATTTTTTAAGTCTGGAAAAAAATCTCTAAACAAACTTACAAATGTTAAATAAGAAGTATTGGAACCACCCAGGTGCACGATAAAACATATCCCTGACATGAACTTGCAAAATCTCGGGGAAATGGAGGAATCCATCAGGTGCCTAGAGATACATGCCGATTTGGGCATTTGGGGATCAGGTTTCTCGTCTGTCAAACAGGCTGTTTCAGGACACCTCTAAGCCTTTTCAGTTCTGGCACGGGCATGTTCTCTAGCTAGTTGCTTTGGCAGTGTGAGAAGTGCCATCACCAAGCTCTGCGAGGCTTCGCCCTGAGCCTCCCAGAAGTCCTCCCTGTGGCGGGTGACCGATGCACCCAGCCCTGGTGCTCTGAGTGTCCTCTCTCTGATGTATTTCCTTCTGGCTGTCTGGCTTCCTTCCACGGCAGCTTTGAGGCAGTGCCTATTCTGTTTCACAAGAGGCTTCACATTTCAGGAGTGGCCTTCAAGGTCCATATGGGACTATTTACTTTTTATTTTTTTGTTTGTCAATGATCTTTAACTGAAATGTTTTCCTTTGTAGTTCATGACTAGCAGGGCATTCATTTGCACCGCTGCTGATGTCATCTCTGATGTCACGAGGTTGGCGCCGTCAACACTGCAGCCTGCAGACTGGGCAGTCCCCAGGAGCTCTTTAATGGTTCCAGAGAGTTCTCTTGCTAAAGATCGGCGCTACATCTGTCGGGCAATGTTGACAATCTCATCAAAAGTAGTGTTTCCATCGTGCTTAATGTTTTTTGCTTCTTTCTGTTTCCTGGTGGTTCTCTGAGGACTTTAACGACCAGGGCAGAGGCAGGAGGCACTACCTCAACCTGGGCCTGTCTTTTCTGATGGTCAGTTTCACTGTAATCCTCAGACCCTTCCAATGACTGGTTGCTTTGGTGATGTCATCGGTAACCTTTTTTGCAGACAGACCCAGGAGGCCCATTTTGGGGGCCAGGGCAGAAGTGGCACTGACTCTCCCACCAGTGCACCGCAGGTATGCGACTTTGATCTCATTGGGGTGACACTTTGGTGGCATGGTGGCCGCTGCTGGTGTTGGATGAAGCAGGATTCAGGTTGCATCAAAGCCTCCTCCAAGCTGAAGGCCAAAAGCCACATGGGACTATTTAGTGACAGAGCAAAGGCAAGTTTCCATATAACATCTGTGCATTTTTCATTCACCTGTTTTTTTTCTATGATACTTTTGAGCAACGATCAGATTTGGATCAGTTTTGGTACTTGCAGTGGCTATCTCTTGTTTTGGTCTGATCAGCATCCCTTTCCCTACTCAGCCAGGCACTCCTTTGGGGAATTATCCTACTCAACTGTAGTCTTGATGAAGCTGTCAATCAAGGGGGAGGGGCGGGATCTGGACCCAAATCAGGCCAATCACATTCTTCTGGAAATTTTAATCACAAGTGGAATAACATGAGGTCAGAAAAATAATTCAAGTCCAGCGAGGCACCATTAATTCTTATTGCTTCAGATAGCATACTAAAGTGGCAGTGTAGCCTTGGGTGTAGGAGCTGTAGAGATAGTCTGTGTTCGAAACCCAGCTCTGCCACTTTCTAAATAGGACCTTGGGCAAGCTAATTAACCTCCTTATGCCTCAGTTTCCTCAGATTGTAAATAAGGGATAGCAGTACTTCCTCATAGGATTGTTACCATTACATGAATCAGGCAGAGCTCTTTTCAGGACACAAGAACCACTCTGAGTATTTGAAGCAGAAGAGGAATTTGATGCATGGAATTGGAAATATAAAAATCAGTGAAAGGCTGGAGAAGCAGGCTTCAGGCTGCAGCAATGGCCACTGGACCACACTTCCATACTGGCCTGCCAGGGAGGCTGCCTCTTCTGCTACCATCAGGAAGGTGCACCATTAGTAGATCATCACTGGGACAGCTGACTTCAAGGACATAATGCCACAGCTGTGACCCAGGGACCAGGACAGCACTCAACTGCTACTGCAACCACCTTTCATCACTCAAGAAGCTGGGGACTGGGAAGGACTCTATCTGAGAGCATCAAGATCACTGAGGGTCAATTTTTAAGGCTGAAATGAGAGCTTTTGGTAAAAGTGTTTGTATTTGTAAACAGGTGATGCAGCTTCTGACTGAATGATCTGAGGACCCTTTCAACTATATTTTCTTAATTCCCAAGTCACATACAAAATTCAATTTCATTAACTTGTAATTATGCTTCATTTCTGTGATTGCAAAGAGGGAAGATGGCAATTCACGGGCCCTGCAGCAAAACAGTAACATTTATTGCTTGCATCTTCCTGACTCCCTTGAAATGCAGTTTTAATGGCATAATTTACTTTTGTAATACTGGTCTGGTGACCTGGAGACCGGCAGTGCGGTGACATACAC
The DNA here is from genome assembly GCF_987537825.1 of Furipterus horrens. Taxonomy (NCBI): domain Eukaryota; kingdom Metazoa; phylum Chordata; class Mammalia; order Chiroptera; family Furipteridae; genus Furipterus; species Furipterus horrens. The sequence continues at coordinate 12,953,606 of NW_028327179.1, forward strand.
TGTCTCCCACTGAACCAGAGGAGGTGAGTGCAGGAGTCGCTGCACAGCAGGACCCCACTGGGGGGAGGGTTGCTGGAGCGTGAGCAGAGGGAGGTGTGAGGAGCAGGAGGGCTTGCAGAGCTAAGCCAGGCATCAGAGCTGCTTCCTCCTGCAAATTGCCGCTGGGCTTCAGGCTGGAGCAGAAGCTGCTTGAATAGACTACAGGCCTTTGTGTTTGTTTGTTTAATCAGCAAAGAAATTCTGTGTTAACTAGGCTTATCATGGTGATCATGTTGCAATATTCGCAACTATTAAGTCATTATATACCTGAAACCAATATAATATTTCAATTAAACCTCAATTGGAAAAGAAAAGAAATTCTCACGAGCTGAATAGTGAATTAAATAATTTTACTATACTTAAGTATGCAAAAATACAAAGTTATGTAAAATTTTGCATATATAATTTACATAATTTCATATTTTTATTTATATATATAGAATATATATTCCATGCCATGCCAGTCCCATTTTATATATACATATTATATATACATATTATGTATACATTTTATATAATATATGCATATATATATATAATGATATAATTATAAAACAGTACAGTGCTGTGGTTAAGAACACAGGTTCTGGAGTGAGACCTGCTTGGGTTCAAACCCTAGAGCCACCAATTACTTGGTATGTACCCTTAGGCAAGTTAATCTCTGTGCTTCAGTATACTTACTGGTAAAATGAAAATAGTACCTATCTCACAAGAGTTGTTGTGAAGATTAAATAAGCTAATCCATGTAAAGTGCTTAGCACAGTGCCCAGCATGTAGTAAGCTCTCAGTAAGTATTATACAAGCAATTATATTATTAGAAAAACAAAGTCAATGTATGAATGATGCACAGGCACATCCGCAAAACCAATATCGTCCAAGGAAGCTGCATTAATTTCGTAAGACAGTGTCTGCTGCTCTGACACTGATCGGTCCTGTTGTCTCCGGTCTGGCTCTGAGTTACTTTGGCTTTTGTGTTCGATGCTAATGCAGAGAATGCCTGTCAGCCTGGCCTTATGGGCTAGTTCAGAATAATCAGACCTCATAGTTAATTACAACTCTGCCCTTGAGCATTCCTGAAATGCCAATTTTAATGAAACGCCCTTCATAACTCTGTGGAGCTGCCTTGTTCATTCAAAAGTAAAGTTTGTAATCTCCACATCCTGGAAATCTGCATTAAGTGAGTGTCTAATTGCATTATTGCTAGAACAAGAAACAGAAAAGTTCTTTCTTATTTATTTATTGCTACATTAATAATAAATGAACTTTTACAAGCTGGTAGGTACAAAATAGGGGCTATGGACAGAATGATAATGTGGTTCTGATTAGTTCCTTTGGGTTTGGACCTCAAAACACTTGGCATCCTAACTACTTAAATTATTCAACTTATTTTGGACCCTTCATTGTTCATCATAACATGATATCATTTGGCTTCCTCTTGGTAAGAATGTATTTACAAATATAAACATAAACTCTGAATTATATGGCAGAATATCAGCTTTAAAAAAAAAGATTATCATCAAATGAAAACAGAAAATTAAAACAATAACAACAACCAATAATCCTAGAGAATTGAAAATCCTTGGGAATCTAAGGATTTGCTCACGTGGGTTACTCAGTCCCTGGTAAACAGTGGTGCTCAATAAATGTGTCTGAATGAAGGAAAGAAACCAGTAAAGGATATGAAGGAAACAGCCATTCTTGTGGTCTGGGTCAATATGGCAAGGGTAGGCAAGAGGCAAGCAAGAGGCTGGGACTTAAGAGATCTCTGGGCCCACTGGGCTCACCTCTGGCACTCTGGCTGTGGGCACCTTTGGGGACTAATTAGGAGCAGGGTTGAGATCAGCACAATGGGTAGAGGGTGGGGCTGAGATCCTGCCATTGGAATTGCAGCAGAAACTGGACTGCCCGGCCCTGCAGCTGGGCCCTGGGAGTCAGTCAGAGTCTGGGAAAACCGGTCAAGTGTGCAGGCAGGGGGTGGGATAACCTCCACCCGTGGACCACATCTTACTGAACCCTGGGACAAATCGCCCCCGTCAACTTCCAAATTAAAATGGCCGGTAAAATAAACTCATTTACCAGCAAAATGAGTTCATTCAGGAATAGCAGAGAACTGCAATTTGGGACAAGCAAGTTATGGCAGCCCGCGGTCAAGTCCAAAGACACAAAGGGAAGGTTAGCTTTTATATGGTGTTAGGAGGAAACTGGGGAGGGTTGTATTGGACAAGAGTTAATTGGAGGAGAGCAAGAGTTTGTGGCTGTGGTGGCTTCTCATTGGCTGCAAGTGGTGCTTAGTGTGTTGTTGCTGGGGAGGGAGGGAACTTCCTTTTCTTAAAAGCAGGAGAGCAAATTTCTATGGGGAAAATGTCCTCCCTTGTCAAAATAATTCTTATTTTCTTTCTTCCTGTTGGTTATGTAGGCTGGGAGGAGTGGTAAGTGCTTCCCCACTCCATCTTAAGTGTGGTTTCCTTTATCTTCACACACCACGTGAATCTGTATGAATACTGTCAGTGCCTCCATTTTGTTCTACCGGAGAAAAACTCACTTTAACTTGAAGTTCAGGGCCAGCGGTCCCATATGCAACAGTTTCTGAATGGAACAAGATAGTCGACACCCATAGCCCCCAGCCCGCGGTGTGGTAAACATGCCTGGGCCCAACTCCTGGAGCTCGGGACCCCTCGTGGCTCCTTTGGAGCATGGTGTCTGCATTTTGAACAAGGTCCCACGTGATGCTGAAGCAGGAGGCTGCAGCCCTCACTGACACACTGGTCCACGGTTTCCTCGGAGGGGCGGCAGGCCTGGTGTCGCTAAATCAGCTGAGTTAGTTAATTAAACAGCCAGATGATCTTTATTGATCTCCTACCACTTGCAGGCCTCTGTGGCTGGTGTCTGCAAGAGAGGCAGTTGTTCAACCGTGTCTCCAGCCCCTGCCCCCCCCACCATGCGCCCCACATTCCGTGACTGCTATCTTTTTCCTGTAATTAAGCCTCCCTCTTGTGCCCCAGTTTTACTCCCTGGGTACCTGTATTGTTCCCCTGTGTCAGAATCCGTGCTGGTATTTGTCTCTTTGTTCCTCTGGGATCTCCTGAAGCTGCAGGGGTCACTTGAGTTTGGGGAACTTGCCTGCCCTGAGCCCACTGTCTAAGGAGTCCTGCTGGTCCCATGGGGCTCTGTTCCCCTTCCCAGCCACAACTGCCTGGATCAGTGACCCAGAGCTGTTCCATCCCGGTCAGGCTGGAGGTGGCTGTTGAGAGACACGAGCTGGTTGCTTTCTTGGGAATTCGGAGGCTAACGATGAGTGCTAAAATGCCACAAAGTCCTCAGGTGCTGGTATTGTAGACTTGCCTTAATGGTGAAGTTGTTTAATTTATACCTGGTTTTAAGGAACATAAAACGTGCAGACTGCAGAAAGGGTCCAGTTCTCACCTTCTGCCTGTCCACAGATCTGGCTGCCCAGCTCTTTCTGGAGTTCTGAGCGCCTTGTTTTGCCTGGGCAACACGGCCCACCTGCCTGCCTCCCTGATGCTGTGCATCTCAACTTGGTCTGCGCTCCATGTCCCTCCTGGCAAGTCTGGACACCCCTAACCCCTGTCAGCACACTGTTACATTCTTTCTCTTACATGGATAGACTACCCCAGGCTGTGTGGGATGTGGCCCCAGGGGCTCATACAGTAGTGCATAGGAATGTCCCAGGCCTTCACGGTCACTCACCTCTCACTCACTGACCCACCCAGAGCAACTTCCAGTCCTGCAGGCTTCATTCATGGTACATTCCCCATACAGGTGCACCCTTTTTAATTTTTATACCATAATTTTACAGTACCTTTCCTATGTACTGTAAAATGGATTTTCAACCATTGTGTTGCAAGAATTTTAAAACATGCAATACCTGACCATGCTCCTGATGTAGCCTAATGTTTAGGCTTCAGTGTAAAATGTTAAGCTTTTATTTCTGACCTGTTCTTATATTTTGCAAAAGAAATATCACTTCCTAACTTTCTAAAGACAGGGCTTTCTCTAATTCCATCTTTTTAAACTAACATCAGAATTACCTGAGCAAAGAAATGTGATTTAAAAGGAAATGACATTTTTCTTTCAGGATGCTGACATTTTTACTTGAAGACTTGATTATATGGAAATTCCTACACACCTTTTTTTTGGGGGGGGGGTGGCAGAATAGAAAGCAAAAGGGTTCCCTAATCGTGATTCCTGACGTAAAAATTGCTAACCTTTCTATATCCTGTTTTGTAAAGTGATAATCCATAAAATTATTCTTCTTGTTCTTTTCCTTAGCAATTTGCAGGCAGTACGTGTCATGTTTCCTGCTCCTAGAAGTCATTGCTGATATGGGTCAGTGTGTACTTGTTTTTAATTCTAGGCTATGCCTGGTCCCTTTTCTCTCTCCCCTGCTTTTCCCTTGCTACAGAGCTCATCTCTCCAGCAGCAGAACCAGATCGCTCCTGAAACTAGCATTGCAAGTCAGTATCACGTTTTGCATCTGTAGAAGCTGCTGCCTACATCCTTGTGGCATTTACTGGGCTCTCTGGGTTCTCTCAAGCTGAAGAGCGATGATATTCAAGAGGTCATTTTTCCCCTGGCTGAGACAGCCACCTGCAATGGTATTTGTTTTTCTAGACCAGTGACTTTCAACCTTTTTCATCTCATGGCACACATAAATTAATTACTAAAATTCTGCAGCACACTAAAAATATATTTTTGCCGACCTGGCCAAAACACAGGTGTAATTTTGATTCAGTCACACCAGACAGCTATTGTACTGGCTGTTGTCATTTTCTGATCTGACAATCTAAGGGGAAAAGGTCAGTGCCCCTGACTACATAGTCAGGTATTGAATGTTTTAAAATTCTTGCAGCACAATGGTTGAAAATCCATTTTACAGTACATAGGAAAGGTTGCCCATGCCCGTCCGTCTCGAGAGACGATGGTGTAGCTTCTTAAAAGTCTATCTGCACCGCTGAGAATGGCTGTGCAGTCCGACTCGGGAGTGACACGGTATCTGTCTCCTCCCGTGTTGAATCGACATCTTGCGATGACGCTGAAGTGTCCTCTCCAGTGAAGCTGAAGCTACAGAGCCTGGGCAGGGGGATATGGAGGGTCTGCTGTTGCCCATGCAGCAGACCCCCTCTCTTTTCGCAGCTGAAGGGTCCAAGGGAAAGACGGAGTCAATACAGCTTGGCTTCAGGTGCGCCACAGGAGTTGCCGGTGTTGACTACAACGTCAAACCGCCTTAGGGACTCCGGCTCTGGATTTTCTGTCGGGGTTTACTCCCTTAGCCTTTCCCCTGAAGAGGTATGCCGCAAGGCAGCGGAGGTTTTTTGGAGTCAGAGTTTTCCTTCTCTGATGTGCCCTGACTGGAAGATCGAACCAGCGACACTTAGCTCGCAGGCCGACGCTCAATCCACTGAGCCAAACCAGCCAGGACTATAGGAAAGGTACTGTAAAATTATGGTATAAAAATTAAAAAGGGTGCACCTGTATGGGGAATGTACCATGAATGAAGCCTGCAGGACTGGAAGTTGCTCTGGGTGAGTCAGTGAGTGAGAGGTGAGTGACCGTGAAGGCCTGGGACATTCCTATGCACTACTATAGATTTTATAACACTCCACACTTAGGCTACACTAAATTTATCAAACAACATGATATTAAATCAAACACAAGAAAAACGATATAGTTAAGAGTCACAGGAGCCCTGGCTCATGTGGCTCAGTGGATTGAGCACTGGCCTGTGAACTGAAAGCTTGCCAGTTCGATTCCCAGTCAGGACACATGCCTGGGTTGTGGGCCAGGTCGTCAGCTGGGGCATGTGAGAGGCAACTGATTGATGTTTCTCTCCCTCTCTGGCTCCCTCCCTTCCTCTCTCTCTAAAAATAAATAAAACCTTTAAAAAGAAAAGAGTTGTGGTAAATACGAGGTATAAGAGATTGCTGCTGGCGTAACACGACACACTGTTTTACAGCAAACATTTTTTAATGAGTAGAAAGAGTACACTCTAAAATAACGATAAAAAGTATAGTTTAGTAATCCATAAACCAGTGACATAGTCATGAGTTATCACTACCAAGCCTTATGTATTGCATACGGTATGTGCTGTACTTTCATACACCTGGTGGGGCAGGAGGTTTGTTCACACCGGCATCACCACAAACATGAGTAGGTTGCATTGCACTACAACTTCAAAGGGCTATGATGTCACTAGGCAATAGGGAATTTTCAGCTTCATTATAACCTTAAAAAGATTTTACTTATTTTTTAGAGAGAGGGGAAGGGAGGCAGGAAGAGAGGGAGAGAAACATCAGTGTGTGGTCGCCTCTCGTGCGCTCCCAACTGAGGACCTGGCCTGCAACCCAGGCATGTGCCCTGACATGGTGACCCTTTGCTTCATAGGCCAATGCTCAATCCACTGAACAAGACCAACCAGGGCTCATTAGACTCTTATAGGACCACTTTTCTAACTGTGGTTCATGGTTGACTGAAACATCATCATGACTGTACTGTCTTCCTATATATACGTAAGCTTTTCAGTTAAAGAAACTACTTTTCAACTCCTCTTGGCTTTCCTGAGTTGCCAGCATCCCTACTCTTGATTTTGGGGTCATTATTAAGTAAAACAAGGGTTACTTGAACACAAGTGCTATGATACTGCTTACTACCCTGCAGTCCATCTGATAACCGAGAGAACTACTAAGTGACTGATGGGGGACCATCTACAATGTGGAGATGCTGGAGGAAGGGGTAGTTCACGCAGATCCCAATCGGGGAGGCTCGGGATATCGTGAGATTTCATCACCCTATTTTTTCATTTAATATTTTCAGACTGCTGTTGACCACAGGTAACTGAAATTGCGGAAAGCAAAGCTATGGGTAAGCAAGGACAACTGGAGGTAAGAAATATTAAGGAATGATGACTCTAAGGATAATTACAAAGATACTTAATTTGGAATAAGGATTTTACATTTCCTGTGGTCTTTAACTTCCCATTTTTTCCTTTTGTTCTGTTGGTTTAGTCTTTACACAGGATGAGGAAGTTTCACTCATCAATATCACCTTGCTAAAAGTTCACTTCCCTGTTCCTGATACTGAGTTGGCACCTTTACCTCTAAATTGTATACTTTATCTTGAAGCCCTTGTGGATTTGGGGAGACTTCCTTAACTGCTAGGGAGACTTACCAAATTGAGGACTTTTGATACATTTTTGATATTGAATATTTAAAAATATTTTTTATTAATTGTAGAACACTACAAAAAATGGTCTCTATATTGTATTTTGTAGCTGCTTTTCAAGGCTGTACTTAGACCCAGGACAGGGGCAGTTGCGAAGGCAAAGGAGGATCTGCTATGCCGAGCCACAAGGGAAATGGTAAATCCTAACACACAGGTGCTCGCTATAATGGTGCTTGTGATGTGTTCTTCTTGCTGGTTTTGTTCCCTCTCAGGGAGTGAGTAGTTACCAAATCAACCCTCAAAAATATCTCTGGAGCTATTTCTTAGGATTTGCTTTTAGTGCTAGTTTATCAGTTCCATGATAAATAAATTCTCATTACCTCATCATCACAGTCTCTTTTTGGTTTATAACCTAGAATAGTCAAGTACCCATCTGTTCCTAATGTGTTCTTTAGCTGTTGAAATGAATCAACTTTACCTTCCAAATACAAAGATTTGACATTGTAACAGATATTTAAAAAATAGGCCTCAGGGTCTGTATAAAGTTTCGAAAGAGGAGTTTTTAAATGCTCTGAGTAGTGGTATCATTGTTGGAATATGAGGGTAGCCTCTTCAGGTTTGCACTAATGAGAATGGGAAAGTTTTCATGCAATTGTTTAAAAATCTGAGATTACTTTAGAGTCTCTCTCCCTCTCTCTCTCTCCCCACTCAAATAATACAAGTGTTCTGAACCATATATCATTTTGCTCTTGTCTCCATGCTCAGCCTTCAGCCTAAGGGTATTCATGTAAGGCTCTCTAAATTACTCTTAATGGAGCATGAACATTTTCTATAACTCAAAATCCTAACTTCATAGGATTCTTCATCTTTTTTGTGATTTCAAATTGTTATGCCAGCCTAGTTCTTGGGACCTGTTTCATGGGCAGTAGGACAGATCTGAGCAAATAAAGGAATTTATTGGGCCCTGTAGTAAATACCTTACTTACTGAGTCCTGTGCGCATGGCTGTGTGGAAAGAATGATTTTCCCCTGTGTTTGAGAACTTTCTCTAACCTCAGACCTGAAGTGAAATTCAAGGACTGTGAGAACAAAAAGTCCCCACAAGTCCTCTGGAGAGTGAAACCTTGCTTTTTCCGGCAAGCAGGATAATTCTCAGATGACATGGTTCTATTAGTCTTCCCTGGGCTCCACTCATCAAAGCGTGAACTAGTCTTGGACAAGCTTTACCCAGCTCTGACACCTTTCATCTAAGATGCTGAGGCTCTCTATAAACAGCAATTATGTCTTGTAACACCCCTGTTAGCCCCATTTGATGGAGAAGAAAAGTGAGGCAGAGCAAGAATTCATTGTTCACACAGGTGCCAGCAGTGAGGACTGATGCTGGCCTGCTGTGTCTGGATCAGTCTGTAACCAAAAAGCACCAAGTAACTCATTCTACTCCAGGGTCACAGCTCAGTGAATTACTCTGGTTTCTTGGTTTGATTTTCTGACCAGCTGTGTTCAGAGAGTGGGCTTTTAAATAACCACCCTAGGGGATAAGAGGGGAAAGGGATGAGATTCTGGAAATCTCTCCCTACACATTCCCCTTCTCTTTCTATGTGCGATATGGGAAAATTGCTCTGGCCTCTCTGGGAATGGTCATAGAAATAAATATGGACCATATTTTCAGAACCAAAAATTGAGTTTCAATTGTGTGAAAAAATATGAGTGAATTTATAGAACTGATGGAGAAGAGAGTCAACATTGGGGTTGTACTGGAAAATCCTGAGCATATGGCAACACTGGGCACAGGAAGTTTAAGTATCTTTAAGAGCATTATAAGCAATAGAGAAAAATTTGGATCTGCCAAGGTAAACAATATTGCATCTCAGTAAAATTTCAAGGTTGAGGTAGGGTAGGGAATAAAAATTTGGTGACTTTCAAAGTTTAGGCAAAAGAGAAGGAGTTTCATTACAAATTCATCATGCTCATTGACAGAAGTGGGAAGGAAGTTCTGATAATTCAGATTATGTATGCAATGACTTATTTAAGCAAATATGTATTAATCTCAATTTAATTGCCAACCTTTAAATATTTTTTAGGTTTCTGCTATTATCAATGCTCATAAGTAACCATCATTTTGTCTTTACTGCTGATGTTTGGGAAGCCTTGGTAATCACACACACACCAACCCCAAACCCCTCTATCTAGTTCCTCTTTCTTGTAGGCCCTCTGGTTTCCCAGAAAATAAAAAAGGTAGCCAGATACTTTGGGCTGAGAAGTTAGACAAAGGGGTAGAAGAAGGTAGAAGAAGAAGGAGGGGTCATGGGTAAAGGTGGGACCTAGGGGAGATTGTAGAATTAGTACAGCTGTCCAGTGGCTTCTTGAAGGGGAACAAATGCAGACTCTCAAAAAATATGTTGGGACTTACAGCCAAGATGGAAGTCTAGACAGACACGCTGCATCTCTCTCTAGAACTAAGAAGGAATAACTACCTCAAAACTAGAAACAACCAGGAGTTCCAGAAAATCAAAGTGCATGGAAGTCCAGCAAACAAAGATATAAAGAAGAAGTACTCATCCAGACAGGTAGGAGGGGTGGAGCCGGGGTGGAGAGGACACAGTGTGGTGGTGGCAGCAGCGGCAACAGCAGCAGGCAGGTGGAAAGCGCAGTCACACATCTTAAATAGTCAGGAGGGACACCTGGGGAGCGTTTCTAGCTCCTCACCAGACCACGCAGCTCACTGTCCTAGCACCGGGGAAAATCAAGCCTCATTGCTTCTGACTGTGCAGACCAGTGGGGGTTGGGGCAGAGGCAGAAACTGCCCATCTCGGCAGAGTTCGCTTGTTTAAAGGGCCCCCACAGTCCTAGAACATCCGCAGACCCACCCACTCTTGGAACGACGGCCAGGGCAGCAGCTAGAGGGGCGCCAGTCTGGTGTGGAAGTGGGAGAAGTGCCTGGAAAAGAGGTGAGTGCTGGGCAAGTGGTATTGTTCCTTCTCAGACCCTTCCCCCACATACAGCACCACCATGTGGTGAAACAGGTCGCCCTGCACTGACGAATACCTAAGGCTCTGCCCCTTACAACGTAGTAGGAGTGACAGCTCTCCCTGGGACACAGAAGCAAACAAACAGGAAGACTTCCAGCCAAGATGGAGGCCTAGACTGACACGCTCTGTCTCCCTCCACAACTAAGAAGGACTACAACTACTGCAAAACCATAAATAACCAGAAGTTCCAGAAAATAAATGGAAGTCCAACGTATGAAGTTATAAAGAAGTGGTGCTCATCCAGACAGGTAGGAGGGGCAAAGCCAGGGAGGAGAGTTCAAGCTGTGTTATCCATGGCAGCAGCAGCAACGGAGGCAGGACAGTGGTAAGCACAGACACCGTATTTAGGGGGAGGCAAGAAGTGCCTGGGGAGCACCACCGGCTGCAGACCAGACCCGTCAGCTTGCAATACCAAAGCTGGGGAAGGCAGACCGTCGTTGCCTTGGACTGTGAGGCTCGGAGGCATTGGGGACAGAAGAGGAGGCTCCTGGTCTCTCAGCGGAGAGTGAACAGCAGGAGTCAATGGCAGGAACCCATCTTGGACTCCCACCCCCACAGAAAATGCCACAGCGTGGTGAGACGGGTCTCCTGGTTGTGACGGGTGCATGGGGCTCTGCCCCCTATAGTATAGGAAGTGTGACAACCCTGCTCAGGAAGCAAAGGTAAACACAAAACTGTCAGGATGTCACAGACCATGAGGAGATCCCGGTGACGCAGCTGACCAGACAGCAAATATCTAATCTAACGGCTCAGCAGATAGGAAATCTTTCTGAGGCTCAGTTCAGAGCTTTCGTTACAAAAATGCTTACAGAGCTAACAGCAGATCTTAAACAAGACAGGGAAGGAATGAAGGCTAGTCCTGCTGAAATGAACAAAAACACACGAAACTAGTGGTGAGGGCAAGAAAACCAGGGATTGAATCAACAAATCAGAACATAGTGAAGGAACAAACAATCAACCAGTGCAGAAAGAGGAAACAAAAAGTGAGGAAAATGAAGAGAGGCTCAGAAACCTATGGGACAGCTGTAAGTGGGTCAACATTCGAATCATAGGGCTGCCAGAAGGTGAAGAAGAAGAACTAGAAATTGAAAAATTATGTGAAAAAATAATGATGCAGAACTTCCCTAACTTGGGGAAGGAAATAGACTTACAGGTCCAGGAAACATAGAGAGTTCAAAAAAAACTGGACCCAGGGAGAACCACACCAAGACACATTATAATCAAAATGTCAAAAATTAAGGATAAAGAGAGAATCTTAAAAGCAGCAAGAGAGAAGAAGAAAGTTACATAGAAAGGGGTCCCAATAAGACTATCAGCTGATTTCTCAAAAGAAACTCTGCAGGCAAGAAGGGACTGGCAAGAAATATTCAAAGTAATGAAAAGCAAAAACCTACAACCACAATTACTCTATCCAGCGAAGCTGTCATTCAGAATAGAAGGGCAGAGAAAGTTCTTCCAGGACAAAGTAAAACTGAAAGAGTTCATCAGATCCAAACCACTGTTATATGAAATGTTTAAGGGACTTGTTTAGGAGGAGTATGAAAACTATGAACAATAAAATGAAAACTGTATCACAACAACCAACAACAGAAGCTAGGGAATTGAAACAAAGGCAGACTAAGTAGGCAGCGAGAGTGGGAAAAGAATTATAGGTATGGGGAGCATATTTGGGGGAGGTCAGCAGGGAGGGGGAAGAGGGTAAAGGGAGAGAGATGGTACAGGAATTAAGAAGCATAGTAGGAGGGAGTGGAGTAGAGAGGAAGATGTTGAGAAGAACTATATGTACAACCAATGGGCATGGGCTAAGCGAGGGAGGGACAGCTGGAGGGAGGGGGGTCACTGGGTGGACGGGAACAAAGGGAAAAGAAATTGGGACAGCTGTAATAGCATAAACAATAAAACATATTAAAAAAGAGAGAGAGAGAGAGAAGAAATACTTATCCAGACATGCAGGAAGGGTGGAACCAGGGTGGAGCTGACACAGTGTGGCAGTGGCAGCGGCAGGCCAGTGGAAAGCACAGTCACACGTTTTAAAAGGTAGAGAGGGACACCTGGGGAGTGCTCCGAGCACCAGACCAGACCGCACAGCTCAAGGTTTCAGCGCCAGGGAAAATAAAGCCTCTTTCCTTCTAACTGTGTAAACCAGTTGGGGTGGGTCAGAGGAAGAAAATACCAGCCTCTCAGCAGAGTCTGTTTGTTTAAAGGGTCCCTACTGTCCTAGAATATTCACAGACCCACCCACTCTGGAAACGATGACCAGGGCAAAGCTAGCAAGGTGCCAGTCCCATATGGAAGTGGGAGAAGTCCCTGGAAAAGGGCAAGTGCTGAGGAAGCAGCACTGTTCCCTCCCAGACCCCTCCCCCACATACGGCACCACAACCTGGTGAAAGAGGTTGCCCTGTACTGATGAATACCTAAGGCTCCGCCCCTTACTATGTAGCAGGTGCGACAGCTCTACCTAAGACACAGAGGCAAATAAACACAAGAGCCTGTCAAAATGAGACAGAGAAGTATGGCCCAAAAGAGGGAATGGATCAAGGTTCCAGTAGGAGAACTAAGTGACAAGGAGATAGACAACCTAACAGATGCAGAGTTCAAAACACTGGTGATAAAGATGCTCACAGGTTTGACAGATATGCTTAAGTATGAAAAACGCGTAAGGGAAGAAGTGAAGGCTATGTTAAATGAAAGGAAAATCCACACAAAACCAATGCTGAAGGGAAGGAACCCAGGGTTCAAGTCAATGATTTGGAACATAAGGAAGAAGAAAACAGTCAACCAGTACAGAATGAGGAAACAAGAATTGAAAAAAATGAGGAGAGGCTTAGGAACCTCTGGGACAACTTTAAACATGCCAACATCCAAATCATAAGGGTGCCAGAAGGAGAAAAGGAAGAGCAAGACATTAAAAACTTATTTGAAAAAATAATGAAAGAAAACTTTCCAAATTTGGCGAAGAAAATAGACATAGAAGTCCAGAAAGCATAGAGAGTTCCAAACAACCTAGACCCAAAGAGGACCACACCAAGACACATCATAATTAAAATCCCAAAGTTTCAAGATAAAGAAAGAATCTTAAAAGCAGTAAGAGAAAAGCAGAGAGTTACCTACAAAGGGGTGCCTATAAGACTCTCAGCTGATTTCTTAAAACAAACTTTGCAGGCAAGAAGGGACTGGCAAGAAGTATTTAAGGTGATGAAAAGCAAGGACTTACAACCAAGATTACTCTATCCAGCAAAACTATCGTTTAGAATGGAAGGGCAGATAAAGTGCTTCCCAGACAAGGCAAAGCTAAAGGAGTTCATCATCACCAAGCCATTATTATATGAAATGTGAAAGGGACTTATTTAAGAAAAAGAAGATCAAAACTATGAACACTAAAATGAAAACAAACTCACAACTATCAACAACTGAATCTAAAAAATAAAAACAAAATCCAACTAAGCAAACCAAAATAGGAACAGAATCATAGGTATGGGGATCGTTTGGAGGGTTATCAGCTGGGAGAGGGAAGGAGGAGAAATGGGGAAATGGTGCAGGAACTAAGAAGCATAAATGGTTGGTACAAAATAGACAGGGGGAAGTTAAGAATAATATAGGAAAGGGTGAAGCCAAAGAAATTATATGCATATAAGTAACAACATAATTACTAAAAAAGAAAATCTAAAAAAAAATTAGGTTAATAAAACTATGAAAAGTGCCAAAAAAAATATGCTGGGAGGTACTTTTTTTTTTTTTTTTTTGTATGCTTGGAAGGTACTTTTTAAATATGCCCAAGAGAACAGAATTGCTTTGAACTATGTGAGTTATTATAATGGTAACAATTATGAGGCGGGTGAAATAATAGTACTAGTAGTAATATCTACTTTTTATTGAGTACCTTTGTGTCAGGCATTTCAACACTGTAATTCCTAAAACACCTTTATATCAGGGTTGCAAATCCATTCACACCAACACACTCACATATGCAGGGAAATGTAGTATCTTTACTTCTTTATAACTGATCTGATCTTCTTAATCTCCATGCCACTAAGTATACAAAAACTTCTGTAGTTAATTCCAAACTTAGTCTGACTCAATAAACGAAACCACTTTTTTTTGGATAAATCTTAAATCTGTTGGTTAAAATGGTCAGACTTTCCGAATTCCACTTCACCCCAAGAACTCTCCAAAATACCATTTCTGTGGGGAACGTGTGGCCTATGAAACTTCATGGCCCCGGCCTCGTGTAGACCCTTGGATGTGAGTTGGTTGATGTTCAGTGAGCTGTGGTTGGTCCAGGTTCACTCTCCATTCTGCCAGTTCCCACTGTTTAAATCTCCCGTCATTCAGGACATGGTGGCTCTCTCTGCTGAGCGAACCTTGCCTCTTTCTGGGAATGAGCACTATGGATCCTCCTGAAATTTTGGCTGTGACTCCCATTTTGGACATTTCTAAAGTCTGTCCACTGACCCATAGCTACAAAGTCTCCTCACCTCTGCTGTGGTGACACATATTCCAGCTCCTTAGCCAGACCCTCAGCTCCCTTCTATATCTCCTCGTTGGGGACACCTGAGAACTTCTGGGTACCATCTAAGTTCCAGGGTAACAGGCAACTGGGGAAGCAAGTATCAGGCTAACCATGCAGCACCATAAATTTATTTGGATGTGTACACATATATTGGGACCAGGTGGCCTGAGGAGACTGTTCATTAACAGGGGGAGGGGAGGCTACCACCCTACCCACACCTTCCCCTCCATGTCCCTTTCACAAAGTCACCTCTCCCCACTGGAACTTGAGGCCAGAGAAGGGGGATTTTGGGACACAGAACTGACTTGTCTTCCCTCCTCTGCCACTCCTCTTCCCCTTTTGTCTTTCTTGATACATTAATTGGGAGCTAAAGGAGTTTAAAATTTTTCATTTCTCAACCATATCTGACTTTCATGAACATTATCTTATTCATGAACATAAAAATAAGACAAATTTAAAATTCAAAGTTGCTTACTGGCTTTTGTGTCCTAGGCAGTTTCCTGCCATGTTTTCCACAGCATAAATCAAGAGTAAAATGTCCAGAAAAGGCAAATCTATAGAGAGAAGGTAGATTGGTGGTTGCTGAGGGCTGAGGGTGGGGGTGGGGTGGTGGTCAGTGATGGCTACAGGGTACACGTTTCTTTTTGGGGTGTTGAAAATGTTCTAAGGTTATGGTAATTGTTGTACAACTTGGTGAATATACTCAAAGCCATTGAATTGTACTCATTAGATGGATGAAGTGTATGGTACATGAATTATATCTTCATAAAGCTGTTACTTAAAAAAAAAAAGCCACCTGGCTTGGCCTTGGAGGTAGTAAACTTCAAGGGACTATGATTTTTAAGTGGATTAAAGAAAAACAGTGGTATATTCACACAATGAAATATTCTAAAACAATGAGGAGGAACAGTCTAGTGCTTGTCACAACATGAATATTTCTCAGGAAAATATCATATCACACGGAGTAAAAAAAAGTACATCCCGTATGATGCCATTTAGAAGTTCACAATCAGGCAAAGCCAGTCTGAGCGGCTAGATGTTAAGATAGTGGTTATTCTTGGAAGGAAGCAAGGTGTTGGTTATGTTGTTTCTTGATCTAGGTGTGTTTGCTTTGGGAAAACTCATTGAGTTTATCATTTGTGCAAATTTTCTATAAATATGTTATACTTCATTAAAACATTCACTAGGAAAATATTTGTGTACTCTTTGCAGAAAAGTGTCCCCATTATACCTGCAGGATGAATTTGTTATTCCCATCTGTGAGATGAAAAACCGGAAGTCTAAGGGTTTTAGTGGCTTGTTGATGGCAACATCGCTGTCGGTGGCGGCTCTAAGGAGGCCTCGCTTGCCCCTGGACTATGACTTCTCATCCTTCCCCTGGGCTCCTCCCTGCTAGGTCTCCAACTGTTTTCCCTTTGGCTACAAGTCGAGTTTTCTGTGGAGAAGCTTGTTCCTTTTATACAACAGCCACAGAACTTCGAGGTCTTCTGTCCTCCCTCAGTTGCCCTCCCCCGTCTCTAGCAGTATAGATGAGGGGGTCTGCAATGCCAAGTCTTTTTAGGCCAGTCTTCACATTGTGACCAGCTCTCCAATGAGAGCTGTGGCTCTCTCAAGTGCTAACATTTTTTTTTTTAACCAGCTCTAAATTCCCCTAAACGCTTCAATAAGGGGAACAGCATTCAAAATAGATGGGTGGTATTCACCTGTCATATTACAGCTAAAAATAAAAAAGGGGAGGTGATAGTAAGATGCCATTGGTGGCAAAATACCAGCTGATTGACACATTCTCATTATTATTTCCACAAAAGGAGGTACCTAACACACAGCTGGCCCTGTCATCTAGCATGGCAGTAAATTCTGGTCATTCATTAGTATAGTTTGAGCTAGAACAGGGGTATGCAGTGTCGATCTTGAATACAAAGGAAAATGGGACGTGGTGCAAGAGTGAAAGCTAGACATGCTTAGCATAGGATAATTGGATCGATTTGCACTCAAAGGTGACTCTCTTCTCCACGCACAGGAGAGGTAAGTAATGGGAGGCTCCGGCCAAGATTCTGCTGGAAAAAGACCAGAGCTATGTTTGGGCTGAGACTTCTGATGTGCCTTTCATGTAAAAATGTGCTTTTCAATTTAAGTTGACTCATTGAACTGGATCAGAATTTTAAGTGGAATTCTGAGATCTTCTGCATAATCATTGGGAATTCTTGAGGTGTTATTTCCATTAGGGTCCATCTAGTCCCAGCACGCTCCTTTTCATGAGCATTTGTGTTTTTCAGTGATGAGAGAGGAATCAGTGAGTTCAGCTTAGTAGTAAGGACATAGAACTATGTTGCCATAGAAACCTGAATCTTGATGTGAACAGTTTGCCTGGGTTTTGAGTTTTTGGCACTTGACCTTCAGCGGTTGTAGGTGAGAGGGCTTCTCTGTCTCATGAAGGTCATGCTTCTTGGAAAGAGTGCCAGGCAGGACTGGCTGGCTTTGTCACAGGAAAGCCATTTCTCATGGACCACATGGATTTTTTGAAGGAGGGACCCCAGTTTATTTAGGGACAAAAAATATCAACAAATATTAATTATTATTTTAAATTTAATGTAAAAATTCCGATTTCTTGAGGGGAAAAGGCATAACGGGAAGAGAGTAATAGAACCTCTGGATTGTACCTTGGGAATATTTTAAATGTAAAGTTACTTCCATCACAAAGTTACACTCTTTTAAAAAGGTTTTTAGCTAATATAATTTTTAAAATTAAGGTTATTGTAATGACATTGATTATTCACACAATGTAAGTTTCAAGGGTACAATTCTATGACACATCATCTGTATATTGCAGGGTGCGCTCACCACCCAAAGCCTAGTCTCCCTCTGTCCCCATAAATTTGACCTTCCTTACCCTCTTCATCCTCCTCCTACCTCCCTTCCATTCGGGTACCCAACCTTCCATTGTCTCTGTGTTTGCATCTCTTCTGCCACAGGGACTTTTAAAAGAGAGTGTTCTGTCTTTGCTCAAGATGGGCTTATTTAATTATTAACAAAAGGTGGTCCAGAAGAAGTTTTGAGTGCCCAAAACTTAAACTTTTATCTTTGGGCTCCTTCTGCCAATATAGCAAAATCTGCCAATGAGTAGAATTTCCGGTAAGGACTAAAGTTGAGAGTAGTGTATTCTTTAGTAGAAGCTTGGTTTTATAAGATTTACTAGGAACAGGGATATGAGACTTGAATGCTGAGTTTTTAGTAGAGGTAGAAACGGTCTCATTATATTTTTCCATTTAAAAATTAAGGTGGAAAGAAATCTTTGCTTTTAGACAAAAGCATTTGGGGATTTCTGGGGACAGGTTGAAAAAAGGTTTTCTTCAATTGAATCTGAAATGCAGTGGCTGAGAACAATTCATGTAGGAAAAATAGAGACATCTGCTGGTCGGTTGGCAGACTGACTTTTCCAGATGCTCCAAAGGCCCCTGAAGTAGTATTTGAAATACCCAGACAAGCCTGTCACAGTTTATGAAGTCTCCTTTTAAAGAGTGATTGTGTAATCATGGAATAAGAATGTTCAATAAAAGGGTAGGAAACTTACATATAGAGAGGTTGCTGAGCTCTGATGCTTTGGTAAGGCTTTCTCTTGACTACACCTGGATCAAAAAGCCTGAATTCTTTCACAAGAGGCCTGATTCCACTCTATGTTCTGACTCTCGCAGTGAAAGGCCCCGAGGGAGCAGTTCTGTGAGACAGGGTGGCTTCTTCCTAGTCTCGTCAGCAGACATCCTGAGGTGTGCAGGGTAGGAAGTGCTTGCCTGGGGTCTAACCCAGCTTCTCCACCACTTAGCACCTTAACGCTCCGTGTGTTACCTTGCAAAGGGACTCAACAACATTTACTTCTAGGGCTGTTAGGTGGGCTAAAGGTGATTTTTGGATGCAAAGGTCAAGCATGCTTGAGAGGGGCTCCCAGGGCCCTCTCAGCCACAGCCGTCATCTTTAAGTTTGCCTCCAAGCTCAGGGAGGAGCTCTGTTCTTTATTTGGTATTTTCAACTCCCTGCACAAATGCACTGTTGTACCAGACTTGGCTAACCCCAAACAGAACTCATCAACTGCGGCCGCCTCGCTGCCCTCAGTGGCTTTGAGTCCAGTCAGAGGAGCCATTCCTGATGAGACGCTGAGGCCTGCGATTCGTTGCCAGAGCCTGTACATTTCACTACGGGCGCAGGTTCTGGAGGCGGGGCCTTAGTTTTCTCTTCTTTAGAATGGGGCCAGTAACACTCCCTCCCAGAGCGGCTGTGAGGAAGCAGCAGGGGGAGCTCACAGGGCCTGGCCTGCAGAAGGACTCAGCAGGCACACAGACGGGTCTTCTTTTCTCCATTCCACTGCGTCTCGGCTGGATTAATGCAGCACCCCCTAGAGCCTTCCAGCTGCTGCTCGCTCCCTTTTTTCTTATAGGCTGTTGCTAAGCTAATGTCCTTTATGCTCATATCCTTGTTGGGCTATTTCCTAGTCAAGAAACTAGACAGGCTTCTTAAATAGTGAGCCAGACTCCCCTCATCTGGGTCTAAATCCTAAATAACCTGACTCCACCTTGTATTATCCAAACTTACTTTTCACTAATCCTGGATGCACCATCTCCATTCCAGATAGGACCCCCACCCCACCCCCAGTATATCTTCTTTATTTTGGCCCCCATGCCTTTGTTTATGCTGTTTTTCTTCTCCTTCATTCTTCCTTCTCCCATCTTGCAACCTTGCCTATATTTTAGGATGCAGCTCAATCCCACCTCCAGTTCCTTAGCCTGGAATGACTTTTCCTGCTCTAACGATTCTGAATTCCTGTTGTACTAAGGAATCGCACCCAACAGCCATCAGTTAGAATTTACTTGTTCTTGACTTTTCGAATAAGTTCTGTGAAGTAAGGGCCGGTGTTAATTCCCCTCTTTGTGCCTCAGTTTCCTCCTTTGTAAAATGATGCTAATGAGAGTTCCTGTTCATAGGATTGTTGTAAAGATTAAACTAATGTATGTAAAGCAAGTGCCTAGCACCTAGAAAGTGTTTGCTAAGTGTTAGCTATTATTATAAGGGATCAAAATAGATTGTTTGATTATCAGCCATGTTTCATAGAAAAGCCAGCAAGCACTGGACTCGGGGGCCCTTCACAGCCACCTGACCCAACATTGTATATCTTTTAAACAAGACATTAATCCATTTGACAAATATTTGCCGAGTGTCTATCACATTCCAGGTACAAAGTGTACCATCTGTGTTAGTCTTAGCTTTGTTTCTTTTTACATATGTGGCCAATCAGTTATTTGCATCTGAAATAAACAATGTAGGTCAAATATTTTCATCAAAGAGGCTTTGAATTCAAGTCTTGACTCCATGCATATGGCCTTGAACACACACTTCACCATGTCTGACCTTTAGTTCCTCTTCTGTAAAATGGGGCCTGGCCATGTGCTCTCTGTGTCCTCATCTGCCACTCCATGAGCTTACTCTGTGACTGCCAGCCATTTTACCTGCTCCTACTTAACAAAGGGCCTCTGAGGCGCTCCCTGACCTCATTAATGTCACCACCCTTTTAAAATTTAAGGCAAATAGAGGAAATTTGATCTTGCTTCCCAAATGTTATAGGAGAGGAAGGGACGTGTGTATTTTAATACACTTGTCACCTCTTCCTAGTCTCCTGTATTCTGCCCTTCCTTAATTCAATCACACACGTGCACGAACACACATGCGTGTACACACGTCATTTGTATGTGTCTTAACACAAGGCCCTAAAATATATATTTTAAAAACCATCAGTGCCTAGCACCCTCCTAATCCTATATACTTGCTCAATACCCACTTGCCGACAGATGGAAATTGCCCTCACTGCTGCCATGGGAATGCAGTGCTTTGCTTTTCCAGTGGTTTCCAAGTGTGGATGGGCTGTGAATCTCACCATCTCCCTTTCACTCCTCCCTGTCTGAGTCACAATTTCAGGTGATACCTCTGCACACTAAAGTTGGAGGCCCACAAAGGTCAACCCAGCTGTATCAAATTCAAAACTACAACTGCGTGTGGGCTAGACGAGGCCCCAGAGAACCACAGCTTCACTGAAAGGGGGACAGATGCCATTCGGTTTGCCATTCACTTCTGGGTGTTGGATGGCCTGAATTTCCAATGCAGACTTAGTAGACGGCAGCTGGCTGTCACTCAGGCCAGAAGCATGGTGTTCCCACGTACACCTGCAATGGTCTCAGTCACCAAGGGTGTCTTTCCTTTCTGCTCTCGGCCTTCATAATGTGTGGCTTCCCTAATGAGGCTGGACTTGCTTTGGAGATAAGATGTGCACATCGTTCCAGTTGCTTGGATTTTTCAGGAATAGGGTGCTGCATTCTGAGAAGTAGCGCATTCTAGAGCAGAGTCTAGATTTCAGAGTTTTTGGTCATGACTCAGTGTAAGAAATCCATTTTATGCTGAGACTCAGGGTTCATATAAACACACACATATAAATTTGCCCAGTGGACAAATATATCTATATCTTTGCTCTTTGATATTTTTCTATTCTAGTTCACCAAAACCTTACATTTTTAGGTACAAATCCAGGTCCAGAGTCTCTGTCAAAAATCTGAGGAAAGCTGCCCTTCTACCCTTCATCATTTTCAAATTATTTTAGAGTTCCCCATCTTCCTGAACCGTCTACCGAACCCAGATGATGAAGTTTCTTACTTGCACTCCGGGAAGCACACCACGCTGCTAGTGGAACAGGGTGATGTTTCTAGGCTTCTTGGAGTTAGAGGTGGAATTACTTTATTTTTTTTATTTTTAAATTTAATCTTTAGTGTATTTTTTCCATTACCATTTAGTCTCCTTATACCCCTCTTTCTCCACCAATGACTACACTGTCGTCCGTGTCCATGAGAACCTTTTCCTTTTTGCTCAATCCTTCTACCCCCTCACCTCCCACCCCTCCAAGCTGTCGTCTGCTCTCCAACTATGAATCTGTCCCCATTTTCCTTGTTAGTTCAGTTTGTTCATTAGATTGCACATAGGAGCGAAACCATATGGTACCTGTCTTTCTCTGACTGGCTTATTTCACTTAGCATAATATTCTCCAGGTCCTTCCATACTGTCACAAAGGGTAAAATTTTCTTCTTTTTTTATGGCTGAGTAGTATTCCATTGTGTAAATGTCCCATAGTTGTTTTGTCCACTGATCTACTGGTGGACATTTGGGCTGTTTCCATATCTTGGTGATTGTAAATAACGCTGCAGTGATCATAGGGGTGCTTATGGTCTTTCATATTAGTGTTTTGGGTTCCTTTGGATATACTCCCAGAGTGGGATGGCCAGGTCAAAAAGAAGATCCATTTTTTATTTTTTGAGGTATCTCAATCCTGTTTTCTAAAGTGGCTACACCAATCTGCATCCCCACCAACAGTGCAAAAGGGTCCCCTTTTCTCCACATCTTCACCAGCACTCGTTTGTTGATTTACTGATGATATAGCCATTCTGACAGGGGTGAGATGATAGCTCATTGTGGTATTAATTTGCATTTCTCTGGTGATTAGTGATGTTGAGCATCTTTTCATATGTTTGTTGATCATCTGGATGTCCTCCTTGATAAGTGTCTATTCAGGTCCTTTGCTCATTTTAAAATTGGATTGTTTGTTTTTTAGGTGTTGAGTTTTCTAAGTTATATATAAATTTTGGATGTTAACCCCTTATCAGATGTATCCGTGAATATGTTCTCCCATTCTGTGTGTTGTCTTTTTATTTTGTTGATGACTTCCTTTGCTGTGCAAAAATTTAGTTTGATGTAGCCCCATTTATTTATTTTTTTCTTTTATTTCCCTTGCCTGGGGAGATATGTCCAATAAAATATTGCTATGAGCAATGTTCAATATTTTGCTGCCTATATTTTCTTTTAGGGTTTTTATGGTTTCAGGCCTAACATTTAAGTCTTGGATCCATTTTGAATTTGTTCTTGTGTGTGGTGTAAGAAGGTGGTCTAGCTTCA
The DNA here is from genome assembly GCF_987537825.1 of Furipterus horrens. Taxonomy (NCBI): domain Eukaryota; kingdom Metazoa; phylum Chordata; class Mammalia; order Chiroptera; family Furipteridae; genus Furipterus; species Furipterus horrens. The sequence continues at coordinate 12,976,342 of NW_028327179.1, forward strand.
TTTTTTTCTGCAAAAATATGTTCAATTTTACCAATACCATTTATCAAATAAATGATCTAGCCCATTGTATGTGCTTCCTTTGTCGAATATTAATTGAATAGAAAGGTGTGGGTTTATTTCTGGGCTTTTTCTGTTCCATTGATCTATATGTCTGTTTTTATGCCAGTACCATGCTGTTTTGATTACTATGGCCTTACAGTATAGTTTGATATTAGGTAGCGTGATTACTCCAACTTTGTTCTTCTTTCTCAGGATCACTATTGCTATGTGGGCCTTTTGGGAATTATTTTAAAAGTATGCCACTCTTTCCTGAAAGCACCTTCAGAATATTTGGGGCAAGGTGGGGCTTCTCTGCCTTGGGAAGATTTGAAAAGCTTCTCAAATGATTTCTACCTTAGCACCTGTCCTGAGGGCTGGGCAGGTCATTACTCCTGAAAATCACTGCAGTTGGGAGCCACCTTAGTCTCTTCAAAATGGATGTAAAGCTGACCGTTTTCCACTGTTAATAGAAAAGTGTTGGCAATACATCCTACAGCCAACAGCGTGTGGTCACACCATGGCTAAAAAGCTGTCTCCACTTTGCCTGGCTGCACCTTCCCCAGGGGCCTTCCAAAGTGCCTCCCAGCCACTGGCTTCCCCTCTCCGCGGGTCTTTCCCTTTCAAGGTACTTAGGAACTTAGAATTCTGTCCGCTGCCCTCTTATTTTATCTAACCCATGGGAAGTAATAGCTCTCGGCCTTCATTTACCACTTTTGTGGCAGTGTGACTCCTAGAAGGTCCGCTTGAGGACAGCATAACCCGCCACCTGAATTAGGGGCCGACCCTCCTCCCTTTCCTTCTGAGTGGTTGTCACCTTCCAAGATTTCTGCACCTGAGCCCCAATGACACTTTCTGTCTGTGCTGGGTAATACCGTGCCTGCATGATTGATAGTAAGTAGATGCCTCGTAACTCCAAATGAATGGAAGGGAGGTCTAGGCCTGGCCCTCTTTCAATTTACCACCATGCCCCAGAAACAGCCAATGCTCAAAGAGAATTTCCCCTACAAGCCCAGACTCCCAGGTTGCCATTCAGGCCTTCTGCTTTCCTCTTCACTGGTGCCCAGTGGCGATGTGGCAAGGCGGCCATTAGTGTAGACTGGGTGCTGGGTAGTCTGGTTCAAGTCTCTACTTCACATCGACTGACACAGAACTCTAAGAATGGCATTAAGAGTTGTGGGGGAGGTGGAGAGAAGCTATAGGGCCATTAGTGTGTTTATTCTGCAACCACTTGTGAATGAAAGAATGCGTACACACACATTTGTTAATGCATGAAATTTCTTTGGATGAATCCCAAAGAAGCTAGCAGTAGCAACTTGCTCTGTGAAGGGATAGAAGAAAGGAGACTCGCTAATTTTTCACTATACACCCTTTGAATTACATATGCATGTGTTGCTAAGCCAAAAAGTTTAAATTAAAAAAAATTCCAGTTCTGTTGCTTGCTAGCAGTGGGACTTTGAGAAAGTTATTTGACTTTCCTAATCCTCAATTTTCTCATCTGTAAAATGGAGCCAAGAAGGCCCATCAGACTGGATTTGGTGGGTTAAATATGATAATGCATACAAAAACACTCAGCAGATTGCTGGGCACATTATTGTAGAAATTCCTGAAATGGGAGCTATTATTGTTTTGTTACCTGACCCGGATACTTAGAATTCTGTCCCTCGCTCTGTGTTTTAACCCACAGGCCAGAAGCATGGACAGTAATCTCCATCATCTTGCATTTCCCACTAACGTTGCCGCTTGGTGGCTCCGAGAAGGTCAGCATCTGGTTGAGGGCAGTATAACTCAGCTGCCTGCATTAGGGGCTGACTTTCCTTTAATCCCACCCCTTAAGAGTTCTTCCATGTCCTTCTTACACTCAAGGTACTCTGAGTTTGTTCCTTCCAATGTTTATTCTCTAACTGAATCCCTCATACACACCTCAAATGACACTAATGAAAGTCTCTGAAAGCTGGAAATTCTTGAATTAAAGCACAAAAGCTTCTACCCCAGGGTACCTAACTCCAGCTGGTTGCTTTGGCCTTGGTGGAAGGGCTCACAGTGACTCATTTTAGCTCATGTTGCCTGAGTCAGTGTAACGCTGTCAGAATTATTTGTGAGTCATATCATTTTTCTGCCTCGATTAACTTTTTCTGGTACATAGGTTACTTGATTTATTTGCTTTTACTTTAGTCATGGGAAGTAAATAGAAGGTTGAATTTCAAGAAGCTGGAGGTTGGTGCAAAATGATTGTCAACTCTTATTATGCAGTTGCTTTTCCTGAAATTTTTGTAGCAGTGGCCATGCTGAAGCGAATTCCTCCCTCTCTAGAGTCTTGTTCAAGTACCAGATGTATTCCAACTTGGAATGGAGGACAGGGAGGGGTGGAAGAATAATGTCATGTGCCAGTGTCTAACCACATTAAAACTTAATATTAGCTAACATGTATTGAATGCTTACTATGACCAGACCCTGTGCAAGGCCCTTAGTTCAGTTCTTACCCGCACTCTGCAAGGATTTGTCCCCATTTTACAGATATGGAAATTGAGTGACTTGCCCGAGAAGTTAGTAAGTGTCCCTGTGTCCAACTAGGCCAGTGGTCACAGAGCACATGCTTTTAATCACTACCTGTGTCAGGGATCTGTAAGCCTCAGAAAGCAGCCACAGACAATATGTAAACAAGTGAGTGTTGTTCTGTTCCAATAAAACTTTATTTATAAGTAGTGAAATTTAAATTTTGTAAAATTTTTATATGTCACGGAGTATTATTTCTCTTTTGATTTTATCCCCGCCATTAAAAAATGTAGAAACAATTGTTAGCTCATTGGTACAAAACAGGTGGTGGACCAGATTTAGCTACTGGGCTGTTGAAAATGGGACCAGGTGTGGGGAAATGAAAACTCTCTAGAAGAGGTTTGCCCAATCTATTCTAGGTCCTTCTGGACTTTAGTCGGGCCCTAAAATGAAGAGATGGGGAGAACGGTGGCCTTCCTCATCTGCCCTAATTCTCATGCTTGCGTTTCTTTTTATCACTTTTCACCCGAATCCTCTCTCTCAGCACCTCGGGCCTCCCCACTCTCCTGGGTCACCCACTTAGACTGCCTCTCCCTGGGCAGCATTCCTGCTTCCCTGTACCCCAGGCTCTCATTTTCTCGGAGAAGTGGCATCAGCTAAATTATATGAGATCTGTTCAGAAAGTATCCAGCCACACACTATGGAAAATTGAGATATTTATTGAAGAAAATACAGGAGACAAGAAACAATGTACATAGGACAGTGATGCTCCAGTCCCCTTCAAAGTAGGCACCTTGGGACCTCACACAGTTCTCCCAATCACCATCAGTTGCCCCATCGTATTTTCCTGAATCTCATCGATGGTCTGAAATCTCTTCCCCTTCAAAGGTGATTTTAGTTTTGGGAAAAGCCAGAAGTCACAGGGCACCAAATCTGGGCTGTAGAGGGGCTGAGTCACCTGGGTGATTTGATGTTTCTCCAAAAATCTCTGCATAAGACGTGATGCATGAGCGGGCACATTGTTGTGATGAAGCTGCCAGTCACTGGTTGCCCACAGCTGCGTCCTTCTGAATCATCTGCACAGTTTCCACTGAGGAATGTTCACGCTTAATGCAAAATTTGGTGCAGATTCATTGCTCTGCTCACTCAGTCATTTTGAATGCGACAGCCACACAGTGCACGTGCTCCCTCAACAGGCGTCTACTGCCCCCACTGACTAGTACAGTGAAGTCGTTATTGTTCACACATGTGCATCCCAGTCCCCTCTCCTTGGCTGCCAGGTTATATCTATGTCATACAAACTGTTCTCATTATGTTAACAATGGCTAGACTTTTTGTGGACAGACTTTGTATTTTAAAATTTTGCCTTAATATATTTGCATTTCAAAGGAAGCTTCTGGACAGAGCAATTCAAAGATAGGGCTCTCTGAAGCACTTAGTCTGGGGAGATGGGTAGGCTGCATTGGGGGAGGGCTGGGAGCTGTTCTCAAGAGAGAGATTCTAATTGCCCTTAAAATCACACCTGGACAGTCTTGAGTGAGGTGGGTCCTAACCAGAAAACCTGGGGCTTCCCAAGGCTCCTGGACTGCGCTGGAATGTGGGTAAGTGATGCGCTTTTGTGGACATGCTGTGAGAACCTGTGCTCTTTACCAGCCAGGATGAAGCGGCTGAGTGATTCAGTTTAGAACTAACATGGAGTGATTGGTAAGCGAGGACTGGATGCTGGAGGCAGTGGCTTACTTTCTTGGCCCGGTTAGGCAGATTTCCCCCAGGTAAAAACCACTGCTCACTCACCTCACTGACCTTACAGCCCGTGGGAAGATGTTGTATCAGCTCCTTGGTCCTTTGATTTGCACCTGGTGGTGGAGGCTCTCTGAGCCCCAGACTCAGCAGAGGAGCAGAATGCCACTCTTCTTAAAGGGGAGCACACTATTTATCTGTTTTGTGTTTTCTGTCTTGTGATTGTTCTCTCTCCCCTCCTCTCCCTCCAACTATGAGTGACTGACAGTCTGGTGCTAATTACAGATAGGTTTCTAAGCCTAGCAGGTTCATCTGCTTGTAGATGTTTTCTCTTTTAGCCATGTCAGCCTCTCAAGGATACATACAGGTCCTTGTCATGAGCCTTCCTGGGAAGCTGGGAGGATATCTGACTCATTTTATTGTGGATACAGCCACGAGTCCATGGCTGTCCAGAGCTTTTTCTGTGCTATTCCCGTGGTCACTGCAACTAGAGAAGGAAAATATTTGCAGGTCATGTTTAAGGAATAGCAAGATAGGAAGGAATGCCTGGCCACTATTCTTACAGTGGTAGAATTTTCCCAGGGAAATATATATTTTTTTCCTTTTTTCGTCAATAGGCTAATTTTTAATTTTTTTGGCCAGCTAAGTGTGTCTGTGTGGGATGTGTATATATGTGTGTGTGTGTGAGTGTGTGTGTGTACCTAGAGAAGCTATGGAATACACTGTTGTATCTTTATTTTATTTTATTTTTGCTGTCCTCAGATTAGGTCAGTTTGTAGATAGACTTTAAAAAAAAAAGATTTCATTTATTTATTTTTAGATAGAGGGGAAGGGAGGGGGTAAGAGAGGGAGAGAAACATCCATGTGTGGTTGCCTCTCGGAAGCCCCCAACTCAGGACCTGGCCTGCAACCCAGGCATGTGCCCTGACCGGGAATTGAACCGGTGACCCGTTGGTTCGCAGGCCGATAATCAATCCACTGAGCCACACCAGCCAGGGCTAGATAGACTTTTATAATCCCACAAATTTCCTTTTATGGGGAGGGAAAAAGTAAAATAAATAGTTCACCTGTGAAATTAGGTATTTGATATTCCCATATAGCTTCAGAAAGGAAATGTGCATAGTGAATATCTGTCTTTGACCCCCTTTTCCCTCCAGAGAAACATCGGCTTTCAGAGGTGGCCTGCCATATTTTATTTGACACACGGCCTTTCAAACTCATCAATATTTGAACAACATTCCAAACTGATTGGTGTTCGGGAAGTATTATATTTAGCTTCTTTGTCTGCCTTAGAGATGTGGAGTTAGGATGGATTAATTAAATCAGCATGGAAGGCTAATCATGAAATTTTGGGTGGTTCTGAGCTTGGGGGTCTGTAACAGACTTTTTGCTGTGTTTTTGTAAATTTTATTTTACAATGCAATCATTGGGGTCCTGTTTCTATTTTTAATAATGCTTTCTTAAAAAATGATCATTCTTTTTTCTATCTAATATGATTAATTTTAAACTGCTTTAAAAATAATTAGGAAGGGCCCAGACCCCCAGTGGCTCAGATGATTGGGCATTGTTCTGCTTAAGCAAAAGATAGCTGGTTCAATTCCCAGTCACGGCACATGCCTAGGTTGTGGGTTCGGTCCCATATAATAGTAGGAGAGGCCACCTATGGGTGTTTCTTTCTCATATCAATGTTTCTCTTCCTCTCTTTCTCCCTCCCTTCTCCTCTCTCTCAAAATACATAAATAAAATCTTAAAAAAATAATTAAGAAGGAACACTGTTTCAGAGGATAGTTTACAGGAATCTCTACCATAACAGTTAATAAATGCTATTGGGGAAGTTGGGAGTACTTCATCAGAGCATATAAATGCAAATTAGAATCCTAAACAAAAGCACAGGGATTTACAGGGAGCTGTGAGATGAAGATCTAGGAAGAAGGAATTTTGAATTTGTTGGCCATTTTATTTTCAAAAATACACCCAAATGATAAAGGATCACTTTCTATCTGGTTACCTAGTATTGTTTTGACACATTCAAATTTTCTAAATACTGTAATAAAAGCAATCATCCTAGATAATGTAAGTTTAAGCCTTCCCTCCCTCCCTCTTTTCCTTCCTTCCTTCCTTCCTTCTTCATTCTTTCCTTCTCTTCTTCCTCTTCCTAATCTCAAGGCACCATTCCCCAGTGGGAATAAGAAAAACATTAAAAAATATATATTAATTTTTAAGTTTGTTTAGAAATATCATTTGAAGTGAAGCTGCCATACTTTTCTTCCTTCCTACTAAAAAATAAGATGTTTACCTTGAAGCAAGTGTTGTTGAAGTCTAAAGGACAGAGAAACTTATTTTAGTTATATTTTTTTAATAGAGATTCTGATAGCAAACGAATTGAGAGAAATGCTATTTGATGCACCGTGAAAATGTAATGTTATTGTCTGACTGTCACTGTCATTTGGAGTGATATATGGCCCCCTCTCCCTGGCATGGGAGATTAATGAAATGACTCTAATTTTGGCAACTCTTGTACGTCGAGAGAGGGTAACATAACTTTAACTTGATTTGTGCAAAGGGTGGAGCTGACTTTAAACAGGGCATCATAGCTTCTAGCCGGTCACTTCGGTGACATTTCGTAGTGCCATTTCCGCCCTGTTCAATGCAGGCTGTCCTGAACCTCCTCCACCTCTGGTCGTGCCTGTACCAAAATGACACTGACTAGAGTTGACTCACAACTGTGATCAGGTGATATGTCCTTTCAATGATTGTATTTGCCAGTTTATAAACAGTTACTGGGTGCTTTGATCTATCTTAAAAAGAATAAATACATATTGGTTTTCTTTTTAAGATTTAATTTTTTTTTTTTTTTTTTTTTTTTGCTATGGTTTCGCTTCCACCTCTTTTAACTGTTCATGCTATCTAAGCTGCAAGGGTCTCTCCTTTGTAGCCCCTGGGACACCCAAGGCGATTTGTTGCTGCAGTAGCTAAAAGAATAGGCTTTGGAGGAAGACTGGTTGGGCTCAATCCCTCCCCCAGCACCATTTCATAAGGGTGTTAGATTGATTAAATGAGACACTGTGTCCTGTAAAACACAGGGCCTGGCACAGAGTGAAATTGTCTTTAGTCTTAAAAAAAATCTTCTAAATGTTTCGGTTCAATGCTTTCCTCTAAACAGCCTATATTAACAGAGACCATCGATCATCAGTGGCCACTACCATCGCAGAAAGAGAGAACCAGACACCATGACGCTTTTGATGGAAGCACATGACACCTCTAATAAAGTGGTCTTGTCAAAAAATCAAACCTGAATCTAATCAGGCCGCGATCTAACCACCACTTCTCAGAAAATAATAGGGCACAGAGGGCAAAACCCAGAATGCGGCAAGCTCTAGGACAAATGACTATACCTTCAATAAGTGAGCGGCCACGAAAATTAAAGTGGGGGTGGGGGCCCTATACACCTTCCTTGGACGGTTGGAACAAACTGTAAAAGCACTTAGGAAACAATGGGGAATATGGAACGCTGAGTGTACATTTGATGAAATTAGGAAATTATTGTTAATTTTTTAGTGGTGATAATGGCTTTGGATTTGTTTTTTTAATTTTTAATTTTTATTTTTATCTTCCCCCGAGGACATGCTTATTGATTTTTAGAGAGAGAGGAAGGGAGGAAGAGAGAAGTAAAGAAACATCAATGTGAGAGAGAAACATCGATCGGTTGCCTCCTGTGCACTCCCCAACCAGGAAGTTGCTGCAGTCTAGGCATGTGTCCTGACCGGGAATCAAACCCACGACCCTTTGGTTTATGGGATGATGCTTCAACCAACTGTGCCACCTGGCCAGAACTTGAAGTTGTTTTTTCTACGTTTTTAGAAATGTATACTTAAGTATTTTTAAAATATGCACTTAAATATTTATTTATGGAGGCAATGATATGATGTCCACATATAGATGAAATAAGTGGCCCGAGCTGCTAATTATTGCAGCTCCATGATGGGTAGATGGGGATGTATTATAGTATTCTTTCTACTTTTATGTATCTTGAAATTTTCCTGAGAAGAACTAAAAAGGAATCAAAAGAAAGTAAAAGAACAATTACCAACCAAAACCAAAAACTCTGCCAAAATCTAGTGGGCACTTAATCAGAAGCAACAAACCCCCAGAATCCCTTAGCACCTGACATTTTCCATCCAAAACACTGGATCATTGATTACAAGAGGCTTCCTCACTCAGGTGGGTGATTTACCCAACACGGTTTATTATCCTTAACAGAATTTGAGAAAATGGCTCTTTCAGGTTGGTTTCTGTCACCTGCCTCTGAGGTCAAATAGTGCTATCAGGAGTTGACAGTTGCTATCTGGCTCAAACTACTGGAGGTCATGGTCATTCCATTATATTTCTAAGACTGCAATTTTTGAACCTGCCTTTGCTGGCTGTCAGGTGCTCTGTTGGCTGTCTTTTTATAGATGACATCAATATCAAGTGGCATGTAAAAGCTTTCCCAAACCATGATTGCCTTATTAATCAATTTATAAAACTGATCAGGAAAGTGTTAGGGGATTTGTTAATGTAGTAATTAGGAAATAAATCTAAAACCTACCTCTGCTGGATAAGCTAGGCTTTTAAAAAGAGTGATAAAGTTCCAACAAACAAATGTATCTTAATATTTAATTTGCTTTTCTCTTCCATGACCTATACTTTTTGCTCCATGGTGATGTCTCCAGTTAGCAACTAAAATATTTCTTTTCTGAGTGAGGAGGAACATAATTTGACAGCCCGGGTTCCTTTTATTGTTAATATTATTTTTATCTTGGGGACTCAGGAAATAAGATTTCAAGGTTATTAAAAGAAATGCAGGGCTAAAAGATCAGATGTATTTCTTTTTGAAATTTTTAAAAGTAAATTCATTTGGTATAAATAACATTCTGTCTTTCTTTATGCCATCACATTTAATCAAGATGGGCAGCATGAGTATTTCAGAAATAATAATCAGTCTATCACGACTCTGGACCAAAACATTTACAGTTTAAATGGAAAAAAAACAAAACAACCCAACAACCTTATCTTATTAAAATCACTTTTGGGGAATTATGATTAGTTATTAAAAACCCATGGCCACATTGAAAGTTGAAAGGGATTACATTTGATCCATGAATGATACAAACATATCAGAGAAAGAATGGTATGAGTATAATTGTTATAATTCATTAAAAATTCCATATATTTTATGAAGGGTATTAGATTTAAATGTGAGGTTTAAGTAAGAGTTTCTGATCCCTGTCAGCTTTGGAAGTTTCTAGATTTGTGGAACATCAGGTCATTCTCCTCCACAAAGCTTGTCTCTCTGTGTGTTCCTGATACCAAATCAGATGCATGTTGGAAATTTCCTTCACCTCTTCAGTGGCCTCAGCCTCACAGCTTGGTCAGGTGTCTGGGTGGACTAGGACTCCCCTTTCTCTGTCCAACTCCTCTGCATTCTACAAGAGCCAGTTTAAATGTTACTACTTCTATGAAGTTTCTACTTTGCTACCATCCCCCACCCCCTTGACCCTTAGTCAATTATACTCATCCTCAGCACTTAATCTGTTGTATAAACACTGTAGTGTTTAGATAATCCCCCAACTCAGACCTGGGGTCCCCAAGTTCTCATGGGTTGCTTCTCTTTGTTAGTCTGAGGGCCTTCACGGATGTTTACTGAATGACCTTCTTTCCCGTTTCTGCTTTGCCCTCCATTTTGTCTTCTGAGCCTCTCTGCATTGGCAGGTTGCCCGTTGCTTTATACAGGGCTTTCCTTTCCATTTTTCCTGTAGCTTCTGATACCAACCCTGAGAAGTGGATCAAGATCCTCTAGCCCTGAGTTTACAGAGGTGGACAATTTAATCAAGGTCTTGCAATTAATTTGTGGGAGAAATATAACTGTTATCTAGGTCTCTGTTTTCCTAGGATAGGTGTTCCGCTTTGTGGTTTCTACCAAACAGTTATCAAAGTAAGTTAAATATTAATTATATTCCTTACATATTCCCCACCCCTGAGAGATAAGAATCGAACCATCGCTCATTCTTCCACAGCAACCTTTTGGCTGGCTCTGGAGCTAGGTACAAAACCTCAGGCAGGCACTGGGCCTCGGCTCCCTCTGGTATCCTGGGGCTCCTGGAGGGGAGGTAACCGGAGACCAGGGGAAGCCCCTCGGAGTCCTCCCTGTGCTCAGGCTCTGGGTGCCACCTTGGTAAGGGTAGGATTCACACCAGGGAAAGGAAACCACATCACGGTGCCTTGTATTTCTCTTTCTGACCGCAGCGCTTTGCAGGCATGAGTATTCTCTCCAAAGTGTGTCACAAAATACGACAAATGGATACTCTCCATTTCATAAGCTCAGGACCTGCATGCAGCCTTAACAGAGTGGCTGAGGCCTTTACAAAAGAGAGAATTGCTCAGGCCCGCAGCACCTGAGGCAGGTCTGAAATCACCAGCCTGCCCTGCCTTTTGGGTACTGATGTGACTGATGTTTCAAGGCTGAAGTTAGAGGCTTTTCCTGTGAGCACACGCCCATCCAGCTATAAAGAATTAGACCAAGGACTCCATGTGTAATTTGCACATGCCTCTGCATACCAGTTTACAATAATCGTGGAATAAAAATTGCTTAGCTGAGAGTTGCTATGCAGCACTGTTTAGCAGGTTGCTTCCAATATTGCATTTACAAAAATTACATATTTCATATAATCAGGCCTGCCTCTTACTTAATCATCCCACACATCATATAAATCTTTAAAATGGACAGGTCTATAAATCACTAGCATTTTTCATTTACCACTTATTCCAGGCCAGTCAGTTTCTTATTTAAATTGCCATACAAATAAATCTAATAATCCTTATTCACTTACATCATCTCAAACTTTAAATCTTATTCTGGCTGAGGTCATAAGTGAAATCAGTATTGAGGGCAAAACTAGCAGCTGTAACAACTATAATAGCTTGCCAAATTATATTAAAGGGCCCAAATAACATTAAAAAGATGAGGAAGAATTGAATTACATTATTAAAGTGTGATCTGCTGAATCAGGCAAATGCGGGTCTTAAACAGAGTTCTTGCAGGGGCATAGCTTCCGTGCAGGGTTGGAGCCAGTTGGAAGAGAGGAATGCTTGCCTGAAGTGTCTTATTTGCACACCTTGATTAAAATCTAGATCAGGGGTTTCCAGCCTTGGCACTATTGATATTTTGGGTGGGGCACCTCTTTGTTGTGGGAGCCTGTTCTGTGCATAATCGCATGTTGAGCAGCTTCCTTGGTCTCTACGCACTAGATGGCAGTACCACCCGCTTCCCCCAGTTGCGACAAACAAAAATGTCTTCCGATATTGCCAAATGTCCCCTGGGGGAAGAATCACCCCTGCTGGTATCTACTGGTCTAGATAATCAGACAGGATTGAATTTGGGCGGGTCCCAGGGAGAACTCTGGTCTCATAGGGAGACATGCTCCACACTGTGGCCCTTTCCTTAACATTCGTGCCACCGACTTTAGTGGGTGGGCAGTGAGTCCAATGTGGTTCTCAGACCAAAGGGGGGAAGGAACCACGACGAGGAGGGTTGGGAGAACAGTCAGTACACAGGACAACTCTCAGAACTCAGGCAAAATGCCTCCCATGTTCAGGTCCGTCACTTTCCTTGCCTTTTCCCTTTGGATTAGCAATCTGCATCTACACCTTTTGTAAGAACACAATAGCATCACTGGCCTGGTGTTCATAGAGCTCACATTAGCATGCAACTTAAATGGTTCAGAAAGGTCACGTGATTTTGTGGTCCTCAAAGGAAAATGGTGAATGTTTTTGAAAAGGACATTCAAATCTCAGTAATTGGCTTACAAGTAACTTAGCATTATCAAGCATGTACAAATGTTGAGGATGGGGAATCTGGTTTCCTCTCTTCTTATGGTTGGCAGATTGTATCTTCTGATAGCTGGCAGAGATGCGGGTAGTTCATCTCCGAGCAGTGGAAGGAACTGGCTGCAATTAGTTTTCCCAGGAAGATTCTGCCAGGTCTTTGACAGACTAAGGAGTTATTCCCCGTATAAATCATTCTTGCTCTGCCATCTTAAATGCACATGCTTTTCTAGAAGGGCATCCATCCTGTATCACCCAAGCCTAAATAAAGCAAATAGTGCCATTACAATTTGGAGATGAAATTCCCTGACAGCTCCGTGTAACAGAATGCTCGGAAGGGCAGTGGGGAGGCATCTGTAATTATGGGCTGGTCATACCTCAAGACTAACTAATGGGAACGATGACATCATTTATACTGGGGACCAAGAAGGCAGAACCAGGAAACAATATCAGAATGAAATTTGTTGTGTCCAGGAACTCTCCTTTTTGAAAGGTTTTTTGATCAGCATTGAGAACAGCGAAGCCATTCCATTGTCTTAAACCTATGGTGACTTATGAGTCATTGAGCTGTCATGCTGATTCACTTTGTGTGGGGAAGAGGTTATTAATCCCGGTCAATTTTACCTGTAATTTGTGGACCCTCATCTCATCTTTCCCATTTATTTCTCAGTATAAAATATTATTTTCATTCATGTTCTTTGAAGATGAGTTTAAAGCTTTCAGCTATTTCATTTAGTCATCCTACGAAAGATACAAATTGTGCCTTCTGGTGCCTTCCCACCGAATTAAAATGCACCAGGATGCCTGATATTTAAGATGGCATTATTACTTCTAAAGTGAAGAGTGTAAGTCTCCCCTGCAGCTAATTTTCTACATGTCCTTGAGTAGATGGAGGCAGGATGAGAAGGCAGGGAGTATCTGATACTTTCCTAGTGTGGTTGTGCTCCATCGCCACAGTCAATCAGTACCTGAGTCTACCTGATTCTTCAGCTAATGATAAATATTAGAAGTGTCTGTCCTTGGTGTTTTTGGGGTAGTTTCTACTCTTAGTGAAACACACTAATGTATTTTCTGAGTTTTAGCACTACTCTTCTCTGAGTCCAAAGGCTTTGGATAAAGAAGAGATGGAGAGACAAGAATTCTTGGCCTCTTATTAGCAGCATCTATGAGCTCTTCACATTACCAGGGTCATGATCCCCTCAACAAGCTTCAGGTCAGCAGCATGTTTTATTTGAGAAAACCATTTCTTAAAATGAACTTCCAATGTAAAGCCATTGTCTTATTTTTATTGTTCTATTACAGCTGTCCCACTTTTTCCCTGTTGCTCTCCACTGTCCTCCCCACCCCCGCTCCTACAGTGAATTCCCACCCCGTTGTCCACGTCCGCGGGTCATTTATACATGCTCCTTGACTAGACCCTTTCCCTTCTTTCCCTCCGTACTGCTCACCCCCACCCCCTCTGGTCACTATCTGTTCCTTGTTTCCATACCTCTGGTTCTATTTTGCTCATTTGTTTGTTTTGTTCATTAGGTTCTTATAGGTGAGATCATATAATATTTGTCTTTTGCTGCCTGGCTTATTTCACTTAGCATAATATTCTTCAGTTCCATCCATGCTGTTGTGAAAGGTAGGAGTGCCTTCTTTCTGCTGCATAGTGTTCTATCGTGTAAGTGTACCACTGTTTTTTTGATCCACTCATTTACTGATGGGCACTTGGGCTGTTTCCAGCTCTAGGCTATTGTAAATAACGCTGCTGTGAACATTGGGGTGCATAGGTTCTTTTGAATTGATGTTTCAGGATTCTTAGAGTATAATCCCAGAGATGGAATCACTGGATCAAGAGACAATTCCATTTTTAGTTTTTTTGAGGAAATTCCATACTGTTTTCCATAGTGGCTGCACCAGTCTGCATTCCCACCAATAGTGCACTAGGGTCCCCCTTTCTCTGCATCCTCACCAGCATTTACTGTCTGTTGATTTGTTAATGATGGCCATTCTGACTGGTGTGGGGTGGTATCTCCTTGTGGTTTTAATTTGCATTTCTCTGATGGCTAGCGATGTTGAGCATCCTTTCATGTGCCTGTGGGCCCTCTGTTGTCCTCCTTGGAGAAGTGTCTGTTCAGTTCTTTTGCCCATTTTTTTAAAAGTCTACTTTATTGATTATGTTGTTACAATTGTCCCAATTTCTTTTCACTTTGCTCTTCTCTTCCCAATACCCTCCTTCCCTCCAGCATCCCACCCCCCTTAGTTCAGTCCATGGGTTGTGCATTTAAGTTCTTTGGCTTCATCCCTTCCTATATTATTCTTAACTTCCCCCTGTCTATTTTGTATCAACCAATTATGCTTCTTAGTCCCTGCGCCATTTCCCCATTTCTCCCCCTTTCCTCTCCTAGCTGAAAACCCTCCAGATGATCCCCGTACCTATGATTCTGTCCCTGTTCTGGTTGTTTGCTTAGTTTGTTTTTGTTTTTATTTTTTAGATTTAGTTGTTGATAGTTGTGAGTTTGTTGTCATTTTAGTGTTTATAGTTTTGATCTTCTTTTTCTTAAATAAGTCTCTTTAACATTTCATATAATAATGGCATGGTGATGATGAACTCCTTTAACTTTACCTTGTCTGGGAAGCACTTTATCTGCTCTTCCATTTTAAATGATAGCTTTGCTGGACAGAGTAGTCTTGGTTGTAGGTCCTTGCTTTTCATCACTTTGAATACTCCTTGCCAGTCCCTTCTTGCCTGCAAAGTTGCTTTTGAGAAATCAGCTGACAGTACTATAGGCATCCTTTTGTGGGTAACTCTCTTTTTTTCTCTTGCTGCTTTTAAGATTCTCTCTTTATCTTGAACCTTTGGTATTTTGATTATGGTGTGTCTTTGGGTACAATTTGTTTGGAACTCTGTGCTTCCTGGACTTGTATGTCTATTTCCTTTGCCAAATTTGGGAAGTTTTCCTTCATTATTTTTTCACAGAAGCTTTCAATTTCTTGCTCTTCCTCTTCTCCTTCTGGCACCCCCATGATTCAGATGTTGGCACGTTTAGAGTTGTCCCAGAGGTTCCTAAGCCTCTCCTTATTTTTTTCAATTCTTGTTTCCTCATTCTGTACTGGTTGACTGTTTTTTTCTTCCTTATGCTCTAAATCATTGGTTTGAACCCTGATTTTCTTCCTTTCACCATTGGTTTTGTGTGGATTTTCCTTAGTTTCATTTATCATAGCCTTCACTTTTTCCCTTATGTATTTGCCATACTTAAGCATAACTGTCGTGCTTGTGAGCATCTTTATCACCAGTGTTTTAAACTCTGTATCTGTTAGGTTGGCTATCTCCTTGTTTGTTAGGTTGGCTATCTCCTCGTCGCTTAGTTCTCCCATTGGAACCTTGATCCATTCCCTCTTTTGGGCCATATTTTTTTGTCTCCTCATCTTGACAGGCTCCTGTGTTTGTTTGCCTCTGTGTCTTAGGTAGAGTTGTTGCACCTGTTACGTTGTAAGGGGTGGAGCCTTAGGTGTGCATCAGTACAGGTGACTCGTTTTACCACGTTGTGGCACTGTGTGTGGGGAAGGGGTCTGAGAGGGAACAATACCACTTGCTCAGCACTCGCCCCTTTTCTGGACACTTCTTCCATTTCCATATGGGACTGGTGCCCCTCTAACTGTTGCCCTGGCTGTTGTTCCCAGCGTGGGTGAGTCTGCGGACATTCTAGGACCGTGGGGATCGTTTAAACAAGTGAACTCTGCTGAGAGACTGGCAGCTTCTTCCTCTACCCCAACCCCCACTGGTCTGCACAGTCAGAAGCAATGAGGCTTTATTTTTCCTGGTGCTGTGTGGTCTACTCTGGTGCTGGGAGCGCCCCCCAGGTGTCACTCCCTACCTTTTAAAATGTGTGACCGCGCTTTCCATTGGCCTGCCGCTACTGCCGCTGCTGCCACCGCCACACTGAGTCCTCTCCACCCCGGCTCCGCCCCTCCTACCTGTCTGGATGAGTATTTCTTCTTTATAACTTTGCTTGTCGGACTTCCATGCACCTCAGTTTTCTGGAACTTCTGGTTGTCTCTAGTTTTGAGGTAGTTGTGTTCCTTCTTAGTTGTGGAGGGAGACCCAGCGTGTCTGTCTAGGCCTCCATCTTGGCCAGAATTCCCTTTGTCCATTTTTAAATTGATTGTTTGCCTTCCTGGTGTTGAACTGTATGAGTTCTTTATATATTTTGGAGATAAATGCTTGTCTGAGGTATCATTGACAAATATGTTTTTCTGTATGGTTGGTTCCCTTTTCATTTTGATGATGTTTTCTCTAGCTATGCAGAAGCTTTTAATTTGATGTTGTCTCATTTGTTTATTTTTTCCTTTATTTCCCTTGCCCTAGGAGATATATCAGTGAAAATATTGCTGCATGGGATATCTGAAATTTTACTGCCTATGTTTTTCTCTAGGACTTTTATGGTATCACAGCTTATATTTAAGTCATAGCCATTGTCTTTTTAGGAAAGCATCAAATACTTTCAAGTTAGACATGCAGTTATTTATATAAAGGAAACGTCAGGATTTCTAGTCAAGATGGAGGTGTAGGAAGGTGTGCTTTGCCTCCTCGCACAACCATAAGAAGGATCACAACTAATCTCAAAACAAGAAACAACCAGAATGCCAGAAAATGGAACTGTATGGAAATCTGACAAGCAAGGATTTAAAGAAGAAATACTCATCCAGGTGGGTAGGAGGGGTGGAGATGGGGAGCTGGGACGGAGAAGATGCAGTATGGTGGTGGCATCCAGCAGAATGGGAGGTCCTACATTCATATGTGGCAGATAAAATCTGGGAGGGACACCTTGGAAGAGAACCATCCCCAGGCCAGTCTGCTCAACCCAGGGTTCCAGTGCTAGGAAAATAAAGCCTCATAGCTTCTGGCTGTGAAAACCAGTTGGGGTTGGGGTGGTGAAAGAAACTGCCCACGTCTCGGGAGAGTCCACTTAGAGGGCCCCAATGGTCTTAGAATGTACACAAGCCCGCCCACTCTGGGAACCACTATCAGGGCAACAGCTACAGGGGTACCAGCCACATGTGGGAAGTGGATGAAGTGACTGGTAAAGGGGCAAGTGCCAGGTAAGTGGCATTGTTCCCTCTCTGGCCCCTTGCCCACATATAGTACCACAAAGCTGTGAAATGGGTCATCCCACAGTGACAAATACCTAAGGCTCTGCCCTTTATAACCTAACAAGTGTGCCAAGACAGGGAGTCAAAGCAGCTGTATAATACTCATAAACAAACACAGGGAGGCTGCCAAATTGAGGAGACAAAGAAATATGGCCCAAATGAAAGAACAGATTAAAACTCCAGAAGAAGAACTAAGTAAAATAAAGATAGCCAACCTATCAGATGCAGAGTTCAAACAGTGGTGATAGGATGCTCAGAGAACTCATTGAGTATGGCAGATGCATAGGGAAGAAATGAAGACTACACTAAGTGAAATAAAGAAAAATCCACAGGGAACCAATAATGAAAGGAAGGGATCTGGGGTTCAAATCAATGACTTGAAACATAAGGAAGAAATAAACAGCCAACCAGTACAGAATGAAGAAACAAGAATTCAAAAAAACAAGGAGAATAAGAAGACTGAGACATATCCAAAAGTGTCAATATCTGAATCATAGGGATGTCAGAAGGAGAAAAGGAAGAGCAAGACATTGAAAACTTATTTGAAAAAATAATGAGAGAAAACTTCCCTAATTTGGCAAAGAAAATAGACATACAAGTCCAGGAAGCACAGAGAGTTCCAAACAAATTGAACCCAAAGAGGACCATACCAAGACACATCATAATTAAAATGTCAACGGTTAAAGATATAAAGAGAGAATCTTAAAAGCAGCAAGAGAAAAGAAGAGTTACCTACAAAGATGTTCCCATTAGACTGTCAGCTGATTTCTCAAAAGAAACTCTGTAGGCAAGAAGGGTCTGGCAAAAAGTATTCAAAGTGATGAAAAGCAAGGACCTACAACCTAGATTAACTCTATTCAGCAAAGGTATCATTTAGAATGGGAGGGCAGATAAAGTGCTTCCCAGACAAGGTAATGCTAAAGGAATTCATCGTTATCAAGCCATCATTACATGAAATGTTAAAGGGACTTATTTAAGAAAAGATCAAAACTATGAACATTAAAATGACAACAAACTCACAAGTATCAAAAAATTAATCTAAAACTAAAACAAAACCAAAAACAGACTAAGCAAACAACTAGAACAGGAGCAGAATCATAGATATGGAAACCATATGGAGGATTATCAGCTGGGATGGAGAAGGGGGAGATAGGGGGAAAAGGTACAGGGATTACGCATAATTGGTAGGTACAAAATGGACAGAGGGATGTTAAGAATAGTTAAGGAAATGGAGAAGCCAAAGCACTTATATGCATGACCCATGGACACGAACTAAGAGGGGAAATTGCTGGAGGGAAGGGATATACTGGGTGGAGGGGGCAAAGAGAAAAAGAAAATGGGACAACTGTAATAGCATAATCAATAAAATATACTTAAAAAAAGAAACATTTACCGAGTCACCCTTTTATCAGGAAAGATGATTGAGCTGATGCTTATTTTAAGGAGAGATTATTTTATGTCTCACATAAAAATATCTTGCATTTTCATGCTCACTTTTATTCTAGGAGAGTAAGCATTTGTAGGCCATTATTGGGCTGTTTTTCTCTATAATCACTGCTGCCCCCAATGGGATGATTTTCATGCTCAGAAGTTGGTCACCTCAACTAGTATGGTGGGATAATTCCTTTAGAAGTTTTACTCCAAAGGCCCACAGAATGCATCACAGCTAAAAAATGCCCTACAATGACTAGACTTTTCACTACTGGTGGCACAGTCTATGTCTTTTTCATCATCCATGCCTAGTCTAGGGCCAGCTATATATCAATGACACCTTTCATTAAGCACTACTGCATACCAGGCACAGGGCTAAGCACTTTACACATATCTCATTTAAATCTCACGGCAGCTCCACGAGGTTCTGAGCTGGTTGCTGGCCTGTCTGCTCCCAGATCCGTTCTCTGCCCTTTCCTGCTCTCTTCTGTATCACCTTCCCCAGGCTCCCTGGCTTATAGGCAGGTTCAGCCAGTAAGAGACAATGGTAAAGAGTGGTGGGCAGGAAGGGGAAAGAAGTGAGGCTATGTGTCCTTTCTTGGTCTGATGCAGATCTTGGCTCCAGGAGCAACTGGGTCTCCTTCGTGGTTCCAGCTCCACTAGCCCTGGCTTCTGGGCTGGCCTCACTCCCTGTTCTGACACCAACTAGGGTTGGTCGTGGCTTTTTTGATATAGCTGGTTGTCTCAGTGTCCATTTCTTTGAAATGTCTGGAGTGGTTCTTCTCTCCTGCCTGTAACCTGACTCACAGAAGCCAGTGCTGTGGTACCCACATTATCCATGTGAGGAAACTAAGGCTGATAGGTGTTAAGAAACATACCTAAGTCTGGTCATTCAACCTCTTAATCATGAGACATGTAATCCTGCCTCAATATACAAATAAAAAGTCATCAAGTGATTAACTAACAAAGCAACTCTCAAACCTGGGCTCATGGGGCTAAGAAGACATCTGCTACACCTGCATCATTGCTAGGCCAATTGAGAAGACCTCTGTTTTAGTCCTCCTTATTTTTCCCCCAGCAAGTTGTAACTTTGGAGACATGCCTTAACCATCCTAAAGCTGCCTAAAACATCTCGCAGTATAATTCTAATATAAAATACAAGGCAAATAGGAAGTGAGACTTGGCAATGTAGGTTCTTCCAAGAACCCACAGGCTGGATCTTGATTGTGCCATGAAGTTTATGTGGCACCTTTGTAGGGGACGCTGTACATCTCATTTTGGTTTGACCACAAGTTCAACAAATATTTTTGAATGCCTGCCACATGCCAGGCACTATTCTAGGTGCTTGGGGTTTAGCTGTGAACAAAACAGACAAAAACCACTGCCCGCAAATACAGTCCACTCTCTGTTTTGTTTTGATGTGCTTTGTTTTGTTTGAAACACCCACAATGCAAAATCAAACAAACAGAAAATACTGTTCCTTAGAACCTCAATGCTGAGGTACAGTCTCGGATACCACCTGGACTTAAAGGAGGGTCATATGGTTGTTGTCCAAGAGCGTTTTTTCTAAAGAGTATAAAAGCCAGATAATAAATACATGGATGTGCCTGTGGGCTCAAAGGGCAAAAAGAAGGTGTGATGTGTGTTCTTCTAGGAGGCAGTACAGTGCAGAGGTCAAGAGCAGGGACCTCAGGGCCCAACTGCCTACATTCAAGTATCTGTGGCCCTCTTACCAACGCTGCCCCCCCTGGGCAAGTTACTGAACTTCTCTAGACTTTAGTTTCTTCATCTGCAAAATGGAAACGGCAATACTGGTAAATCTGATGCATAGGGTTATTGAGAAAATTAAACGAGAAGACATGTGCAGTCCTCAGAATGGGGAGAGCCACTAACATCTATCATTTTCACTGCATGATGATAAATTGTGAGCAAATTTCATGGAGGTACCTGAGGACAAACTCTTGAGCTTTAAACAGACTGGTTTCATTAATGTGGAACACTGATTATTTTTCTTAAAATCTTACCCTTTGGATTTTTTCTCATTAGAATATATTTCTCTCTCTCTTTGCCTGTAACTCCCATAGCCTTTGTGTTGAGTAATTTCCCTTCCTCTGAGGTATCGGCACCAATGAATGTCTTTTTATAAGAGCCTAGGCATTTGGGACCCCACTAATAAGGTTTTCTTGTAATCTAACTCAGTCTAAAGGGTTTTTATTAAGTGTCTACCATGGGCACCTAGATTGCCAAGGGAGCTGTAGGGGCTGATGTGCACTGAGCAGGTAGGAGAGGGCGTCCAATTTAGTCAGGATTTACACGGAGCCCAACTAACTGTCTTTAGTCATCTTTATAATTTATACTTGCTGATTATTTTATTTACTTCATTAGTAATCCACCTTGCACTGTATTTTTTTCATTCATCCATTCAACAATCAACACCTACTCTGTATTTAGACATCTCACAGGGTCCTTGTGGGCATGATTCCTGCCCTTCCCAGCCTCTGAGAGGTTGGGTACCATACCCATTGTATGAAAGAACATGCTGTTACACAGTAAGAGAAATTCCCTGCCCCTCATCCCCCGCTGGCTTGCGGAGAGCGCGCTCAGCCCTGGGAAGCCTCATGAGACAGCCTGATATGAAAGAGAACTTTGAGGTCTCATAATCCTTACAGGTTCTTCTTTCTTGGGAGCAGTTGGAGGGACTTTTGCCCCCACCCTTGTCCTCCAGCTATGAGAAGAATGTGGGTGACTTTTGGAGACCACTGTGTTCCCGATGGCGACTGAAGGGCAGGGAAGCCCTGAAGCAGCTGCGGAGGCCTGACCAGAGCTGCTGCTGGGTTAGAGCGCAGCGTCCCTCCGTGTGCTGGAGTCCAGTAGGATGCATTAATCTCCTTGGGGGACAAATGCAATTCATCCTCCCTCCAGATGGCAGCAAAGTGACAAGACGCGGAGATTAAAAGAGATTGCGAGGTTGTGTGGGTGACAGCCCCATCAATCGGGTTACACAATCCAGGACTCTGTTCTCACCAAAGGCAAATGGCATCATCTTGTTTGCAAGTGTGATGAGTCTGGGGCTCTGGAGAAAAGTCCATTCTTACTAACTTCCCTCAGGTTTAATTCCTTTAACTTTCATAATTTCTGTTTATAAGAAACAATTCTCATAGATAAATACTATTAACAGATGGCTCTCCTTGTGTCAAACTCGTCCTCGATGCTATCATTTTTATTTTTATTGATTTTCATAATACAGCATGGCTGTCGGGCTCCCAGGGAGATTGGTGAGTGGGAAGTTCCCTGGGAGCTCTGGTGGCATCGATGCCTGTGCGGGGGAGGGGGAAGGAAGCAGGACCAGTGGGGAGAGGCTGGCCTGTATTGCAGTCACCCCGCTGGCCTCAGCTGATTCCATGGTGGCCTCTGAAGGTGGGATGACCCTTCTGAGTTGTTCCTATTTGTGTAAAAGGACTGTGTCTTTATACTCCCAGGTCAACCAGTCACTAATGCAAGCTGCCCCACAAAGGAGCATGACTGTGGGCATGGTGGCTTTCCTCGGCTGAGGCCACTGGGAACTGTCAGCCTACCACTTTCCCTGGGGAATGGAACGTGGGTCCTGAAGGGGACATCTGGGTGGCACGTATGGCTCTCACAACCAACACATAGCTGGGACCTTCAGGATGACCTGCACTTTGAAACTTCCATGACTCTATCCATGACTTCATCAGGACCCTACCCAAAGGCATCCTTCGTCATCCTGTATCTCGTAGTAGCATCTGACAGTAGCATCTCCATCTCTCTCAATAATCTGCTTCTGTTCCTCATATTCTCATTCTTCCCTCTCTTGCATTGGCCTCCTTCCTACTCCATAACCCCGCTCCCATCTCCTGAGCTTCATTTGTCAAGCCCTCCTTTCTGCCCTGTGACTCTCGCTTGTCTCAGCCATCTCTGTGGCTGCAAGGACAGTCCTCACGGGAAGGGACTCCAGATCCAGGTGGATGCCCTCATCGCTCCTCGGAGCCCTAGTCTGGCTTCCCTACCTGCCTGCCCCCTTCAAACCCAGCAGGCCTCACATCCCCCCTCCCAACTTCCTGACTCCTCTTTTTCTCCCCATTGGACTCCTTGTCTAATTGTTATGCCTGGAATCTCACATTCATTTTGAGCCTCTTTGTATATCTTCCTCTTTTACCATCTTACTGTCACCAAATCTTGTAAGTTCTTTGGTTAAAAATATTTGCCCTTTTTATGGCATTTCCACAACTGATGTTTGTTCAAGCCATTAACATCATTATCAGGGCTACAGCAGCGATAAAGACAATAGCAATGTGACTTGGGAGACATTCCTTCATTTCTGTAGTACATGCAAGCACCTGGCACTGATCTAAGCACTTTATATTATAACATCGATACATTCCTCCTAACATGTCTCTGAGGTAGGGACTGTTATTGGACCCATTCTACAGATGAGAAAACTGAGGAACAGAGAGGTTAATAACACACCTGAGATCATACAGCTAGTAAGTGGCATGCAGCACCAGAATTACGAACCCCAGAAGCTTGGTTCTAGAGCTTGGGCTCTTAACCATTAAGCTAAACTGCCTCAAGGTGGTGGTTGTCTGCTGGTGACATCTGCATTCTCATCACCATCATCTTTCTTGACTATACCACCTGGCCATCACTCACTCCTCCTATCTCTTTAAGATTGATTTGAGGCGTGTCTCTCCTGTCCACCCAGGGCAGAGATCACATTTCATTCATGAACCTCATTGTAAATAGGAGGAATTTGGTAAAATTCATTGATTGAATTATTTGAAATACCACGTCAGTAGCCTCCTGATGGGCCTCTCAGATGTCACACAAACAGTGAATTTTCCTTGTGGCACCAGAGTGATCTATTTACAATGGAAAGTGGATTTACTTGATTCTCTGTTCAAACTCTCTGGTGGGTTTCTGTCAAGTCCAGCATCCCTACCATGACAGATTCTGCCTCTGTGGGCTCCTTCCAGCCTCATCTCCTAACCCTCTCTGCCGCCCCCACTCTAGGCACGGGACATTCTGGCTGTTCCGCCAACACGCCCAGGGTGGCCTACCCCCGAGCCTCACGTTTGCTCTGCGCCCTGCCTGGAGGCCCCTCCCGCAGACCTCCGCCCACATTCTCCCTCACTCCATTTAGCTCAGGTGTTCAGTCTTCTGTCTAAAATAGCATCCGCCTCGCATCATCCTCTGTTTCCTCCCCCTGCGCTGTGGTATTGATCCCTACCTGACATTGTATCTCCTGTTTATTTGTTCACTTTCTGTTTACCCTTTTGCAATGTAAGCGTTCCAAGAAGGCAAAGACCTCGTTTGTCTTGTTTAATATGTTATCCCCAGAGTCTAGAACAGTGCCTGGCATATAGCAAGCCTCAACAAATGCTCGTATGAATGAAAGATCGCCGGAAATGGGGAGACTCAAAATGACTGCCCGGGCTCTTCCTCCTGCAGCCAGCAGGGGGCTCTTCTACTCTCTAGAACTCGGGATAGTCTCTGAGTCTTTGGGGCAGTTTACCTGAAACTGTCTCACGAAATCAGAAACACTCACCTCCTCCTTTGTTCCCCCCCTCCAGGTAGGATTTTGCCAACCCAGGAGAATATCAAACTCTATGTTAGCAAAGAGTTTTGCTTCTAATAGGTGGTTCCTCGAGGATATTTTTGATTTTTGGCTTTGAAGGGTATAAGGTTCACTGCTAGAAAATTCCTCTGTTTCAAATTCACTTGCAAGAACACATTGTTGTCATAAACAGAGCCAGTGGGACGAGAGCACAGCAGTCATGTAAGTGCATGTAGGTGTTTAAGCCTCACAAATTAACTAGCTGACTGAATGAAGTCAATCGATTATAATTTGTGTTTATAGCCTTTTGAAATGGAGATGCCTCTGTGGCTGTTTCTTTCTGACCATCTTCTATATAACCTGGAGATATAATATATCTTGTTGGGAACAGAGGTCAGAACTCTATTGGTAAATACAACATCTTCTTTTGGAGAATAAATCTTGCCCCTACTTAAAATAGGGTGGTTTTAAGGTTTGCAGCAATTTAAAAATTGAAAAATCCCCACTGGAGACATTGCTAATGTGCTTGAATGGGCTTATTGTCTGTTGCCCATTTCCTTGAGATTCTGGCAGCAGTGCCGGCCTCATTGCCACGACAAAAAGAACCATATAGGATGGTGTGTACTCGGCCAACACAAAGCAAAGCTAGTTTGGCAACACTTAACTGTTGTTGGGAAGGCCCAGGTATCGTAAGGATATTAATACAGCTAATATTCTGTGACTCATGTCTGTTTCTGTACAAATGATCCTTAATTTTGTACACAAGAAAATTCGCCTCCCTTGTCAGGCAGTAGTTTCCTGGAAAAACCACAGTAAGCTTCTGTAAATGAAGCAGAGTAAATGGATTCTTGTAAAGGAAGGAGCGAAGAACTCGTGGGCCTGCATTGCTTACCTCGATGGGGAAGGCTGCCTATCAGGGTATTTTTTTAACAAACAGAATCCCTCATTGCAACTCTCAGTTTTCAAACTGCGAACTGGAGTTAGCCCAGATATGCATATTTTTAGTTTTGGAAAAAAACGCTTGGAACTGCTGACTCTGGGCAGGTAGAAATGAACCCCATGGACTGAAGAGTCAGGTAAAGGTGTTGTGTTGAGTCTGATGACCTAACCCAGGGGCTATTGTTTCAGGGAATTCCTCAGAATGAACTATTTCTCATCCACGTTAGAATAAAATATGTTTTGACAATTGATAATGTTTGCCCAGTGTGGGTGGAGATCCTTACCAGGCAGTTAGTGTGCAGGTGCAATAGTAACATCAATAAAATAGACACAATTCCTTGTGTTGGAGAGTTTATAAAACTGCAAATGGAAGAGGTGCACTTGAAAATAGCTTAAGATCATTACAAAGCAAGATGCTAATGACTGTGACCCACACTCATCTATTTCTGGAAAGTGTGGTCTTGGTCCCTCTAGATCAGTGGTTCTCAACCTTCCTAATGCCACGGCCCTTTCATACAGTTCCTCATGTTGTGGTGACCCCCAATCATAAAATTATTTTCGTTGCTACTTCATAACTGTAATTTTGCTACTGTTATGAATCGTAATGTAAATATCTGATATGCAGGATGTATTTTCATTGTTACAAATTGGACATAATTAAAGCATAGTGATTAATCACAAAAACAATATGTAATTATATATGTGTTTTCCGATGGTCTTAGGCGACCCCTGTGAAAGGATCATTTGACCGCCAAAAGGGGTCACAACCCACAGGTTGAGAACTGCTGCCATGGATGAAAACAAATTAGGCTGAAGTTTAGGTGTTTCTCCAGCAAGAACATCACAGTATATCCCAAACTTATTTAGCAATGTGGCAGCTCTCCTGAGCATAAAGGCATCATTTCACAAGTTAGATCCAGATGTGGTTCGGGTGGAAGGGCAGTGTATTTTAATAAGTACTAAATGGCAGTTCATTTGTTCTAAGGTGTTTCCTGAGCATCTACCATGTGTTGGGCACGGTGCTGGGGGCCTCAGGTTACTTATGATCAGAAAGGGGGTATGACACCTAAACAGATTGCTGCAGTAGAGTGAATAAGAGACGAGCACCTTGCAGGAGGTCCATAGGCAGTGTGGGGGAAGTTCAGAGAAAGCTGGACTACTCATAGATGGGGAGCCTGGGAACATGTCGCTGGTGGGTGGGTCTTGTAGAACAGGACATGGACACCTTGGAGACTGGCATGGCTCTCAGGCTGAGTCCTGAGCAGTTGAAGGTGCTGGAGCTTTGGTTCCCTGTCTTTGTGTATTAGATGCCCAGAGAGAACTCCACCTTGATAAATCCAATGTTGAACTTGGTTGTAATTTCACTCAGTATCTTTCCCCATTCATAATTCTCTTCCTGTCTAACCTTCAAGACTATGTCCTCAGGTTATTTTAGTTTATTCACTCAGAAGTCATTTCTTCTCATAGGAATGGATGAATAAATGGTGTCTGTGTTCCCAATTCGTTTGCATCCTTCTTCTATATAAAGACAGTTGCCACTCAAGCTTGCAAGATTATGGGCTTTTTTTTTTTTTTTTTTTTTTTTTACAGATGTGGCGTAGCTCTGTTCTGGACAGATTGGTGGTCAAGGTGTTTTATGCGTTTGTACCATTTGTTCACGTGACGGTCCTGTGTGTTCTTGTCTAGAAAACTGGGGACTGAAAGCTGTCTCCATGTCCTGCTGATGGACACGTCTTGAAAAGAGAAGACGACGTGGAAGGGAGCAGGTGAGAGACTTGGATTTGGGTGATGAAACTTCCTGTCTGAATGACTAAGCCTCCCAACAGGGTGTTAGCAGGCTTCCCACAGACACCTCAGGTTTTGAGTGCATTCAGCATTACCACAAGGAATCCCATTTTTCGTAAAATGGTAAGGTGGCCTGATCTTGAAGCGTACTGAGACCGCCAGCCAGGAATAGGTGCTTGCTCCAAGACTACTAAAAGTGGACTTGTGTGTCTTGGATGTGGAAGTGACACAGTAAACATAGAGATTTTAAGATGCAGAAGCATTCCATTAATAATACTTTAAAACCAGAAAAGGGTTTGACACACACTAGATGCTTTAAGAGCGCCATTAGCATCATTTTCATATGTAAAAAGTTACTTTACAGAGAGCTTGCTGCTCCTGTCCGCCTGCTGACAATGCCCTTCGATGACTAACTAGTGTTTTCAAATAAATCAAGCTGTTGCTTTTCAACAGAATGCTCTTCTCAAAACTATATGGGTATGTACCAGTTTCATGTATTTGGAAACCCCGCAGAAACCTCCTAAACTACTTGCTGCGAAACAAAAACAATCACCTTTGCTGATTGCCGGTAGCCTTTAGACATCACCAAACAACCTGACTACTGCACCTTTTTATCATCTTTATCAGTCACACTGCAATAAGTCATTGTCATGGCTGAATTCTTCCAAAGCCTGTTTCCTCGATATTGAATCACAGACCGACTTGGGTTTGCTCCTTGGTTAACCTGTAATTACTACTTCTCCATACCTTTGGTCAAGTCTCTTCTCGGTCTCTATCCGTCCTCTGGGCCAGCGGCTGGTTGCTTCCTGTTACCCATTGCAGTTTTCCACCCAGACTGTTTCTAATACTCAATCCCTCCACACGCCACTGGGGCTAAAACTGCTGCCTCTTTTTGAATATGCAGAAGGAAATGTGGCTACACCCTACATTTCCTTAGATTCAACCAATTATGAATTTAGAACCTTGGAAACAATTGCAAAACATTCTTTAAAAACAAACAAACAAACAAACAAAAAAACCATCCAGATTGCACTTTGTATCTGTGAGGGCATTATGTGCTACTTCTGCTGAAGGGCAAAAAATCCATATTTTTGTTTAAAAAAGTGAATCTACTTTATGTAGCACCCAAATTTAATTACTCTTAAAGCTTTTTAGGATCCCAGATGAAAGATGCTACTGCAGTGTAAAGTTCTAATGTTATTTATTTCCCTAGTCATCAACATTAGTTGGTTTCTCCTTTCTTGAAACCTATTTATCATTTGTATAAATATAGTATTTGGGGAGCTTCCTGCATTAGATCATCTCCTGTCCTTTTAGTGCCCTTGATGTTCATTGCACTTTACTGGGGAGTCTTGCTAAGACATTAATGCAGTGGCCTCTTCTGTTCTAATGTCTCTGGAAGGTCTTTAATGTTACTTATTGCTAGTGAGATGAGAGCTGACAGTGATTTTTCTTGTTTTTGTCCTATGTAGAACACTATCTTCTTTTGTATGGGGATGACCAGACTTTTCTCTTGATGTCAGTATTCATTCACATTTATTGTTATCTCCTGGGATGCTAGGCCCTATACTAGGTTCTGTGATGGCCAAGCAATTTCTTGGTCCTTAACCCTCTGCAAAAGCCAGCTCAGAATGTGTCTCCTTTGAGAAGTTACACCTGGCATGTTTTCTCCCACTCACCCATCTTATGGAGTATGGCAATTGACCCTCAGGTAGCTCCCGTGAGTCCATCTCCTGGTACTACTGTCCTTCTGTAATTCTCTCCCCTTGAGTGTGGGAAGAAGCTGTGGCTAGCTTAACCTATAAAATATAGCAAAGCTAATGGGCTGTCACTCCCACGATCATGTTACCTAAGATTGTGATGTCCATCTTGCTGAGACACCCTTTCCCTAGTTGGCTTTGAGGAAGCCAGCAGCCACATTGAGGAGGCAGCCTGAGGGTGGAATCTGGCTGACAGCCAGCAAGAAATTGATGCTCTCTGTCCAACACCCAGCAAGGAACTGCATGCTGTCAACAACCATGGGAACCTAGACATGGCCCCTTCCCCAGCTGAGCCTTTGGATGAGGGCTCAGCCTGGTCAACATCTTGACTGAAGCCATACAGAGGACCCAACTAAGCCATGACCTGGCTCCTGACCCACAGAAACTCTGAGATTGTAAATGTGCTTCCCCATCTAATAAGATATATACTTGTAAAGGTGAGAGCATTCTACATCCTGTATTTATTTCGTACATTGTGATGCCTTTCCAGGTCAGTGCATAGAGAAAGCACACATTTTAAAAAATGCCTCCATAGGATCCTAATTGCATGGTGTCCAATAAATTATTTAATCTATTTCAGAGTAGTGACCATTTTAGCTTGTTTCCATTCTTTTAAATTTGGTGAAACAAAGCAGCAAGATAATAGTGTTGTGTTATGGTATTTTTACATATGGGAGTCGTTATTTCTGTATATTCCTAGGAAAGGATTTGCTAGGTCAAGTGTATGAGCATTTAAATTTTGATGCATATTGCTAAGTTGGACAAGTATTTTAAAGTCGTGGGTTCTCTGGAACTATTCATTATTAAACTAGATTCTAAAAAACAAGCAGCAAGTAGAAGTCAGAGAATAAGACTGGGAACAGAGTACTTCTGGCTCAAATGGAGGCTTAGACAGACACTCTGCATCTCCATCCACAAGTGAGAAGGAATACAACTACCTCAAAACTAGAGACAACCAGAAGTTCCAGAAAACTGAGCTGCATGAAAGTACAACAAACAAAGACATAAAGAAGAAATACTCATCCAGACAGGTAGGAGGGGTGGAACCGGGGTGGAGAGGATGTGGTGTGGTGGCGGCAGCAGCAGTAGCAGTGGCAGACTGATGGAAAGTGCAGTCACATGTTTTTAAAAAGTTGGAAGGGACACCTGGGGAGCTCTCCCAGCACCAAACCAGACCGCACAGCTCACAGTCCCAGGACCAGGGAAAATCAAGCCTCATTGCTTCTGACTGTGCAGACCAGTGGGGGTTGGGGCGGAGGAAGAAACTGCCAGTCTCTCAGCAGAGTCCGCTTGTTTAAAGGGCCCCACGGTCATAGAACGTCAGCAGACCCACCCCCTCTGGGAACGACAGCCAGGGAAACAACTAGAGAGGTGCCAGTACCATACAGAAGTGGGAGAAGTGCCTTCAAAAGGGGTGAGTGCTGAGCAAGCGGCATTGTTCCCTCTCAGACCCCTCCCCCACATACAGTGCCACAACATGGAGAAATGGGTTGCCCATATTGACTATTACCTAAGGCTCTACCCCTTACAATGTAACAGGTGCGACAGCTCTACCTAAGACACAGAGGCAAACAAACACAGGAGCCTGTCAAGATGAGGAGACAAAGAAGTATGGCTCAAAAGAGGGAATGGATCAAGGTTTCAGTGGGAGAACTAAGCGATGAGGAGATAGCCAAAGTAACAGATGTAGAGTTCAAAACACTGGTGATAAAGATGCTCACAGGCTTGACAGATACACCTAAGTTGGCAAACTCATAAGAGAAGAAGTGAAGGCTATGCTAAATGAGACAAAGGAAAATTCACACAAAACCAATGGTGAAGGGAAGGAAACCAGGGTTCAAATCAATGATTTGGAACATAAGGAAGAAATAAACAGTCAACCAGTACAGAATGAGGAAACAAGAATTGAAAAAAATGAGGAGAGGCTTAGGAACCTCTGGGACAACTTTAAACATGCCAGCATCTGAAGCATAGGGGTGCCAGAGGAGAAGAGGAAGAGCAAGAAATTGAAAGCTTATGTGAAAAAATAATGAAAGAAAACTTCCCTGAATTGGCAAAGGAAATAGATGTACAAGTCCAGGAAGCACAGAGAGTCCCAAATAAGCTAGACCCAAAGAGGACCACAGTAAGACACATCATAATTAAAATTCCAAAGATTAAAGATAAAGAGAGAATCTAAAAAGCAGCAAGAGAAAAGCGGAGAGTTACCTACAAAGGGGTGCCTATAAGACTATCAGCTCATTACTCAAACGAAACTTTGCAGGCAAGAAGGGGCTGGCAAGAAATATTTAAGGTGATAAAAAGCAAGGACTTACAACTAGATTACTCTATCCAGCAAAGCTATCATTTAAAATGGAAGGGCAGATAAAGTGCTTCTCAGACAATGTAAAGCTAAAGGAGTTCATCATCACCAAGCCATTATTATAT
The DNA here is from genome assembly GCF_987537825.1 of Furipterus horrens. Lineage (NCBI taxonomy): Eukaryota > Metazoa > Chordata > Mammalia > Chiroptera > Furipteridae > Furipterus > Furipterus horrens. The sequence continues at coordinate 13,007,533 of NW_028327179.1, forward strand.
AAAATGTCAAAAGTACTTACTTAAGAAAAAGATCAAAATTATGAACATTAAAATGACAATTAACTCACAACTCTCAACAACTAAATCTAAAAAATAAAAACAAAATCCAACTAAGCAAACCAGAATAGGAACAGAATCATAGGTATGGGGATCATTTGGAGGGTTGTCAGCTGGGAGGGGGAACGGAGAGAAATGGGGAAATGGTGCAGGGATTAAGAAGCATAATTGGTTGGTACAAAATAGACAGGGGGAAGTTAAGAATAATATAGGAAAGGGTGAAGCCAAAGAACTTATATGCATGACTCATGGACATGAACTAAGCGGGGGTGGGACTGCTGGAGGGAAGGGCAGTACTGCGCAGAGGGGAGCAAGGGGAAAAAAAATAGGGGCTACTATAACAACATAATCAATAAAATATACTTAAAAAAATGACTGGGAACAGCGTAGAATTAGGCACAGTCACTTAACCTCTCTGTGCCTCAGTTTCTTCCTCTGTAGGGTAGAGATGAAAATAGTTCCCATCTAATAGGGTTGCTATGAGTGTTAAACGCGATAAGTATATTAAGTACTGAGAATCCTACCCCGCACAGATAAAGCCCTATATAATGAAAGGTGTTGCTATTATGACTATTTTAGGCTGGAACTGTGACCCTGGCATGGGTAATTCACTGCCCCTCTCCCACCTCAACCACAGGAACAGGGCTGGATTCAGCAGGTGGCCAGGCACCTGGGGCGCCTTCCCAGCATGAACTCTCCATGGCCTACACCTGGCTTCTTTAGACATAATCTGATTCTTTCCTTTCCCTTTCATGACCTTATGAAATCACATTGCAGCTTATACTCTGTGAGTTTGTCATGTGGGGAGCCAAAAGAGCTTCTTTAAGACTTAAAAATAAATACTTCATTTATGTATTTTTAGAGAGAGAGGAAGGGAAAGAGAAGAGAGGGAGAGAAACATCCATGAGAGAGAGAAACATTGATCGGTTGCCTCACATCCAGGTGGGGTCCCAACCCACCCAGGCATGCGCCCCGACTGGGAATTGAACCTGTGACCTTTTGCTTTGCAGGACAGCACCCAGCCAGCTGAGCCACAGTGGTCAGGGCTTCTTTCAGACTTTTTGAAGGTGAGTCCAGACCTGATTCCCATGAAGCAAGAGAGAAGGGTGCTCCATTTACTGAACCCCTTCTATGTGCTAGGCTTTGTTACATTAAAAAAAAAATTAAACTTCTTTGAATCCTTACTAACCCCCGAGATGTTAATATTACCATCAGCACTTTAGAGATGAGGAATTGGAGGCATGGTCACCCTAAGAAACTCGCCCAAGGCTACATGGCTAACAAGTGGCAGTACGGAGATCTGGCCCAGGATTGGCCTCAAAGTCCCTCAGATTCCCTGGGGCTCCAACTCTCAGCCCAGAGATGTACTTAGTCATGTCCACAGTCTGTGTCTTTATTCAGAAACACCTTATGTCTGTAATTTTTAACAGCCTTTGGTGGAGAATCTTGTCTAGTATCTTCCGAAGCTGAAATAACCATCACACATCGTTTGGGGCTGTTAACAAGTCCGCGTATCCACTCAGCTTCTCTTCCACAGTGCTCGGGGCTCACCCTTCCCTGCCCAGCACCATGCAGAAGGGAGCTGTACGTGTGGTTACTAGAGTCTTCTTTGGACCAATGGCCTTTGTCCTTCATCATGGTGGTCATTGTTAGAGTTGCAGACTTCCCCAGACTGTTCCACTTTCCTCCTCAGACCAAAGCAGAAAATTCTGAGCCTCTGCGCCTTCTCTGATGTCATCCTGAGCAACTTTTTACATTGTGACAATCAAATGGCCTTTGATTCCAGCAGGAAGGTGCCTTTGATGGAATATTTTGTATCACCTTCTCCACTTCCCGGTTACTTTGAGGGGGGTGGGGACACTTTCTCTTGCTTCCTTCAGACAAATTTCAATTTTTAAGCTGCTCCCCACACCCACCTGTGCAACCCAATGTAACTCCAGTCAAATGAGTCATGAATGGTCTTGGAATTGGGGGGTTTGGGCTTGTTTATCTTCACCACTCTCTTTTCTAGGCTTTTCCACAAGTAATGTCAAAGCAAGCTCCAAACTTCCTGAGGATTACTTTTCCAAACTCTTTCTCCTGGAGTATCCAAAGAGGTATCTGTGTGTTCCTGGTATTTCTCTGGAACAGCGTGTAGTTGCCATGATTTTTTCCTTCCTTCTCTAATCAGAAACGTGACTCTTATCACCTTTCACACTGTTCCCGCACACCTTCTGGCTTATTACCTGGAACTATGTCTAGTGCATTGTCTTTACTTGTAGTCTCTAAAACTACCTGTACTTGGAAGCTATTGTTTAAATCTCTCTTCCTCAGAGTGCTGGCTGAGTTGCCCACTGAGAGAACTGACTGCAGTGATAGGTGTAATTTAAAAGGTGCTGGGAAGAATTTCTCCTTCAAACCTTCTCTCTTGCCTCTGACATGTATAGTGAGCAAGATGGACGAGATGCCTGCAGAGAGCTTGCATTCCTATGGGTGCTTATTGGAAAGTGGGGCATATGGGGAGATGGATGCATAAGCAAGGGGTCTCAGTAGCGCCAAGCACAATGAACATATTAAAGTGGGTGCTGTGACAGCATGATTGGGAGGGGTACCTTAATGAGGAGAGACCTCTTTGAGGAGGTATCATTTGGTCTGATGCTTAAATAATACAAGAAGCCAACCATTTGGCAAGTCTAGGCGAGGTCTTCCCAGCCAAAGGGAACAACCAGTGCAAAGGCTCTGAGGCAGGACAAGTTTGGTCTATTCAGGGAATCAAAAGAAAACCAGTGTGGCTGGGGCAGAGGTAGGAAGGGCAAGAAAGGCAGGAGATGAGATCAGAGAGGTGGTGGGGCCAGATCAAGATGAGGTCAAGATGAGAAGTTAAGATTTTACGTCCAGTGCAATGAGAAGTTATTAGAGGAGAGTGACATGATCTAATTTATGTTTTTTAGAGGCTGCTCTAGCTGCTGTAGAGAGAGCAGATTATACAGGGGTAAGCAGGGAGTCAGGGGACCAGGTGGGAGGACATTTCCAGTCCAGATTAAGATGATGATGGCTTAGACAGGTGATGTGGAGAAGTGTATGGACTTGGGATATATTTTGAAGGCAGAGTAAACAGACTTCCTGATGGGTTAGGGTTAGACGTAGAGGGTGAGCCAAGAGAAGAATCATGAGCACCACCTACGTTTTTGGTTTGAGTGCCCAAATCAATGCTGGATGTTATTTACCAAAATGGAAGAGGAAGAAATGGTTGTGGGACAAGAATTTTGTTTAGGTTAGAAGGATCAAGCAGGCTGTGAATCTGGAGCTTAGACTCACTTCATACCACAAGTTCTAGGAGCAGGGCTCTATCACATAGAGCTCAGCAGTAACAAAATGCTTGGACATGGGAGACACTTCCTAAGTGTCTAGTGGATTGAACTGTCCTCATTAAAATGTAAATATGCCCCAGAGTAATAGCTCATAATGTGTTGTTAGTCATTCTCACTTTAGTATGAATTTATGCTTATTTTATAACAGCTATTTGAACATTGCTGTTTAAAAAGGGGCCAAAATAAAAGGACTTTAGGAGCACTAAACTTCTTTGAGAGTACAGGCTAAGTTTTCTGGGTATCCTCAGGAAGGATAGGGGAAGGGTGTTAAAGAAAAGGAAAAACAAATGATAAAAATATAATTTTATTTCAAGCTGCTGTAATGTCGTCATTTGTAGACAAGATAAGTCTCTTTCAAATAGATAATTGCTGTCTGTCTTGTTTTAAAAAATGCTCACTAATTTTATATAATATTTCTAGTTTAGTCTCTATTCTAGTAATATGTTCTACTGCATAATTGTATTATGATTTTTAAAATAATGTAAGGAATTTCTACCTACAGATATCCATAAAATGCTTGGCTTTCTTGGGAGCATCGTTGTATAGTAATGCAACAAAAACCCAACTAACTAGTCTTCCATGAGCTAGCAGTGTGTGTCTCCATCCCACATTTTGGGGACATCATCTTCCGTAAGCACGGCACACTCACTCAGTGGGAGGTGTTTTTAGCACTCAGCTCTGAGTTCCCAGAAGAAGGCAACTGGGCGTGATCTTAAAGACTCTCTTGGGCTGGCCCCGTGGAGACTTAACAAAGCCGTGGAGGAAAAAGGCAGATTTAAAATAAGGCCAATAATAACTACTAAAACTGCTCTGTGGGAATTAAAACAAAATCAAACAAATCAAAGGCTTCCAAGTTAGGCTTTGGGGTAACCATTCACTAGAACTGACTTCTCCATGTGGATAGGAATCTACCCCTCTACCTGGGTCCAGTTATTGCTACTTTCCTTCCGTTTTCTAAGTGGAATTAAATCTGACTCCTTGGCACTGTGACCATGGTAAGGAGGAGTTTCATCTTGTGTATGTTTTGAGAAGCCCTGCTTTTTATTAAGAGACAGATTATTTCAAATAGAGGTAAAATCCTGACTCAAGTAAATGTAAAGATTTTATTTAACGCATTTAATAATCTGAGGAAACAAATGAGGTGTTACTACTGATTGAAAGGAGAAGTCAAAAATCACACACATAACGAGGCCATCGGCCATGCTGGCATGAACTTACAAATAGATACGAAAGTGGTGAGTAATCCATAAGGCAATAATCAACCTGCATTTCCGTGGACAAGACTCATTTGCTTGACCCCCTGTATTAGTGCCCCAGGGCTGTTATAAGACAGAGCCATACACTGCAAGGTTTAAAATGACAGACACTTATTGTCTCACAGTTCTGGAACGTAGAAGTCCAAACTCAAGTTCCCCTGATACCTGCAGGGCAGAGCCCTTTGTGGTCTGTCCCCAGCTTCTGGTGGCTTGCTGACAATCCTTGGCGTTCCTTGGCTCAGAGCTGTCGCGTTTCCATTTCTGCCTCCATTATCACATGCCATTCTTTCTTTGTGTGTCTGTCTCTCTGCGTCTTTTCTTCTAAGGACACCAGTTCATGCTGGATTAAGGTCCCACTGTACTCCAGTATGACTTCGTCTTCCCTAATTGTATCTGCTGTGACCCTGTTTCCAAGGAAGGTCACATTCTGAGGTACTTGGGGTCAGGACTTCAGCTTATCTTTCGAGGGGACGCTAGTCAACCCATCACACCACTCTCTGCAACTGCAGAGCTCTCAGGTAGTTCACAGGCCATGAGAGACACCACACCCAGTAACCGGATTTTTGCCCATTTCAGGCTTCCACAATTTTTCTACACCTTTCCTAGGGTTGCCCCCAAATTTAGGGATCTGTAGTTCATGCTGGTCACCACTGCAATGCTTGCTTAAGTCAGGAAGCTTTACTGTTCCTGGGATTTGGGGGTAAGAGGCCTTTGCTGAGTCTCTGTACTTAAGTTTGTCAGGTAACCAGGTGGTGTCCCAGGCAGGGGTGCAGGGGGGGTAAGGTCTGCTCTTCCTAGAATCCTACCTCGTCTCCACCTCAGAGGCACCCACTTCCCTCTCTGCCCTTTAGACACGCTGAGTGTTTCTTAGAGTTCCTCTCCTGGCAGGTCTCCCCAGGGCCCTGAAAAAACTCTCCCCTCTCCTTCCTGCTTCATACAGTCACGGTCCCTGTGCACTGAAGCTCGTGCTGGGCTTTGCCATTGGAGGGTTCCGGGTCAGCAGCTGTGCTGCCCTTGGAGACTGGAGAATGGACTGGTGAGTTTGCAGAAGGTTGATGCTGACATGTTAAGGGGTGTCCAGTTCACCTGGGTCGAGAGCAGAGCACCCCATTCCCCGAGGATTCTGACCATGACAGGTTTATGCCATTGCTGCTTCAGCTACTCCTGTCACATACAACCACCTCCTTGCTCTCCTGTGTAGCCTTCTCTGGGAAGCAATGCCACCGAGATGGTGAGCACAGGGGTGCAGCTGCCCCACTTCAAATGTCTGGGCCTGCTGTGCTTCGAGGCCTGTCCTACTGTTGCCCCCCAGTGGGCCATTCCCTGAGCTCCTGACTGTCCTGCGGGCTTATAGCAATCTGAGTGTGTGTAGCAGGACATTCGTTGTTTAGAAATGCCTTGTCTTTTTTAGCATACTTACTCTTAGTGGCTTGATGACATTTTTTTCTAGCTAATAGAGTGCTTGTTTATCTAAATTGCTTCCAAACCCCAAATATTAACATTTTAAAACAGTGGATTTTAAATAAGTGATTTTGCCTCCTTCCCCCACGAGGGGCATTTGGCAGTGTCTGGAGACATTTTTTATTGTCATAACTGTGTGGCTGCTACTGGCATCTAGTGGGTAGAGGCCAGGATGCTGCTAAACATCCTGCGATGTGCCAGACACATCCCCCTGCTCCGCCACCCCCGAACCAAGAATCACCAAGGGCTAAGGTTGAGAGGACTTGGTTTAAAAGAAAGCGAGGGTGTAATGAAGTATATAGATATTGAATTATAATGATGTACACCTCAAGTTTACAGAATGTTATCAGCCAATGTTAACTCAATGAAAAACTAAATTGACTTTAAAAAAGAAAGAAAAAAGACAATTAGGTTCAAAAAATTACAAAATAATGCAAGATCCTTATGGAAGAAATTGAAAATTCAGATAAGCTAAAAAGAAAAATGTAAGCCTCTTAAAATCCCAGAAAAGTTTACATTTTCAGCTAAGGTTAAATTTTTTTTCCTTAAAAATAATTTAAGGATAATTCGAATCCTTTCTTATTTCCAGTAAAACTGAGAAGCACAATATTGATTCCTGTTCGTTTGCAAAATTCAGTGGATTGAAGCAAGTTGGCCCAAGCTTTTATGGGCTAGTTGGAGGGAAAAGCAAAGTTACAAATAAGGCCTAAAGCACTTTCTTTAATGCACTGGACCGATTCCAGATATATTTCTAGACATGAAATGCCCCCGGAAGTGCAGAGCAGAGAACCTTGTCCAAGGTGTAGGCAACCGCTCAGCCTCCCGCCTTCCCAGGGAGTCGCTGGAATGGGAGGCCAGCTATTGGCTATTTTTAAAACGGAAGGTTTCTAAAATAGTAAGATGTTAAAATAATGACCTGTGAAAGGAGAGAAGCACTTCTGTGGAGTAAAAAGCCAGAGACAATGTGGCACCAGCTGGGGAGCGTCTCTGAGGGACATTGTGGCCACGTGGGAAAGGGGGTGGCTGAGTGTACAAGGGGAGGGTCCTGCCGGGGGCAGCTGAACAGTCCAGATGAGGGTGAGCTGCCGAGGGAGAAGCAAGCCCCTGGGAGCTCCCTTCTGCTCTGCAGTGTCTTGGAGAAAGCACAGTATTAAGGGGACCAGGCACATCTCCTCACCAAGAACGTCTTGAGCTCCCAGTCTGGGGCAGGCTTTGTGCGGGGCTGCGTGTCAGGGGCACAAAGATGAATCAGGTTATTGTCTACATGGAAGAAGACAGAGTTCGTTGAGTCTGGGGCCTTTCCTTCATTTTCTGAAACAGGAAGTTGCCTGCTCTTGAAATTTAGGGCTGGTACAGACCTTTTAGAGCTGCTTTTGTTCCACTAAGTTGTATCAACATAAATAATTAAGAGTGAATCTAGGCAGAAGCTGTCAGAAATGAATCAGAAGGGCTTTTTGCTGGTGAAGGAAGCACGAGGGGAGGGCTCTGTGCTCCGTAGTAGCGAGTTCGCTTCCCTCAAGCTGTAGAAATGAAAGTGTGTGCAGAGAGGGAGGCAGATGTGAATAAGGGCAAGTCAGCAAAGAGGGGCTGGAAAGCTGAGGTCTGAGATCAAGGGTGGGCAGTGGAACGAAAGCAATAACTTGCCTAAATTAAAACTTGAGCTGACATCAGTGTGGTTTGGAACAAGGTGCTCTCTACTTGTACTCTAACCAATGGCTATGTAATTAAACAAATTATTACGGAAAATTTGCAGCAGAAATAAAAGTAGAAAGACGAGCAGAACTGAGGTACTCATCTCCCGGTTTTCACCAATGTTTTCAAAAACTGCCCATTTTGTTTCTGCCCTTCCCCTGCCTACCCAATCTCCTGAAACAAACTCCAGACAGCATATCGTTGCCTTTGTAAATATTTCAATATAAATCTCTAGAAAAAAACTGGACATTCTTTGAATTTTACACAGCTGTGGTCTAAAGGTCTGACCCTGTCAATCTGAAACATACTGAAGGGAAGGGAAGGTGTCACCTCCTCAGAAGCCGTCACTGCGCCCACCTGTGTTGAGGCGCAGGCCCTCCGTGCTTCCTTAGTGCCCTGTGCATGCCGTACATCATGTAGACATTAAAAAAAATTACTTAATTAAAAACGTTTTCAATTACAATTGGCATTCAGTAGTATTTTGTATTAGTTTCAGGTGTACGGCATCGTGGTTAGATAACCCTATACTTTATAAAGCGGCCCCCCTGGTATTTCCAGTACCCACCTGGCACCATCTATAGTAGTTATTACACTATTAGTGACTATATTCCCTTCACCTTTTCACCCCACACCTCCTCTCCTCTGGCAGCCATCAGTCTGTTCTCTGTATCTATGAGTCTGCTTCTGTTTTGTTTGTTCATTTATATTGTTTGTTAGATTCCACACCTAAGTGAAATTGTATGGTATTTGTCTTTTTCTCACTGACTTATTTCACTTAGCATAATATCCTCTTGGTTCCTCCAAGTTGTCGCAAATGGTAAGATTTTGTTTAAATCCAGTGATGCTGTAAAGGAGCCCAGCTTTATTCCCCAGCAGAGAGAAAATTTTCGGAAGGGTACCTACCTCTTCCCTGAAAGTGCCCATTGCTGTGATGTGGGTTCTGTCACAGTGCAGAGCGCAGAGCAGCAGTGAACACTCCATGGAAAAGGCAAAAGCCTGAGGGAGTCAGTTTCTCTTTTTAAAAGTGAGTTGCTGCTAGCTACTCGTTTCCACGATATAGAAAGAGAATAGCAATGTAATGAGGTTATTTCTAGAAGATAAAAATGAGTAATTTACAGTGGTCCTAAATCTTTAGAAACAACATATTTTTGTTTAAAAAGCATATTACTATGAATCTATTCTACAGAAATAAAATGTCCCAGCAAATAAAGATAGATGTGTGAAACATAGCAAAAATACAAAAATAAAATATCAATGTGTATTGCTATAGGACAGCTGAATAAATTATAATTCACCCATGCAATGGAATGTTATGCAACTATTAAGAAAATGAATTGACCTACATACCTTGCCTGGGAAGATATTCATGATGTTGTCCCAAGAAAAAGAAAGTTGTCAGGGAACTTTTTGTGATATGATCCTATCATTTACATATATACAAATATGTTTTATCCTCACCCAAGGACATTTTTTTCATTGCTTTTAGGAAGAGAGGAAGGGAGAGAGAGAAAATTCGATGTGAAAGAGAAACATCGATTGGCTGCCTCTTGCATGTGCCTGGACCATGGATCCTACAGGGCATGTAAGCACCCTGACCAGGGATTAGGGATCAAGGATGGAACCCTCAACCCAGGCATGTGCCCTGACTGGGAATTGAATCTGCAACCTATCAGTTGCAACCTTCCAATCAACTGAGTCATACTGGCCAGGGCTGATCCTATCACTTTTAAAGGGGCAAGTCCCACATATGTGAATATATGTTTGTGTGACTTAGTAAAAGAAGAATACACACCAGGGTTTAACTTTGGTTTTCTCTTGTGGTTGTGGTGGGAGCAGAGCTAGAAAGAAATCTATTTTTGTGCTGATTGATTTGTTTCAATGAGCATGTTATAGGGAAAACTGATCCTGGAGAGGCTTAACTTAAAAACAGAATATAAGCATTAATATATAGATGGAGGTAAGAATGCAATAGGAATCTTCTCATTGCTTGTAAATTTTTCTTTACAAATGATTTTTATTCTCATATCTCGTGGATGTCAAGTCCACAAGTATAAATGTAAAGTGGGTACTTTGGATGATAGGCTAAGCTGCGAGAAGGTAGGAGACTTTGGTTTAAAGAGAAGGAGGAAAAATTGGGAAGGGCTGTGGTTTGGGGCATTGATGGTGAGGGCATATACTATGGAAAATGTGACGTGATGTATAGGGTCGGGGCCAACAGGAATATGTGTGACTTGTTAATGTCACATGGGCCAACCACGCCAGTCTCACATTGGGAGAAACGTGATTGCTTTCAAGGCCCAATAGATGAGTTGCTCAGCTTACAGACACAGTTTCCCAAACCTACTCTGAGAGATGGGGCGAGGAACAGATATGGAGAGGACTTGGGGGCACCCTGATTTCTACTGTGAAGAGATATGGGGAGAATTTTACGGAAACAAAATCTACTCCACAGCACAGCACTCAATGCCTCTCTCTGACCCCTCTGCTGTTATGATTCCTGTCTCCAGGGTTATTTGGTGGCAAGAAGCCAAAGCCCATTCAGATGATCTCAGGTGAAAGAGGATGTATTATAAAAATATGGGGCTGTCTCATCAAACCTAGTTGTAGGAAGTACACCTGGGCCCCCAAGACATTAAAATCGTCAGGCAATTGCTCTTTCCCATGTCTTCATGTGGGGCACCCTGGCACCTTTCAGGACCAATTCTGTTTTTCCTTCTTTCATTGTCCTTCTCGCTACCCACCCATAGCTTGCCATGGCTGACTCCACATTACATTTCCACTCAAGGGTCACCGCCAGCATCTCCAGGCTGGAGCCTCTGCATCTCTTAGTTCAAGACCATGAGGTGAAGCACCTGATGGGTGGCTGGTCAGCCCACAGATTAGCTGAGAAGGGCGAGGGGCAGGCAGACAGTTGCCCAGTGTGCCTGGTACTTCTCATGCCTGTTTCCCAACTACATCCTTTCACTTATTTTCTGTTCAGACCTCTGATCACCCTTAAACAATTTATTCTCAAGCCTCTTTGCCTTTACTCAAGCTGTTCTCACAGCCTGGCTTATGCTTCCCCCTTTCTTTGCCTTCCGAAGCTTCTCATACTTTCAGACTTAGTTTAAATATTATCTCTGATATATCACGTGCCTGGATATCTCAATCTGAAATGAATTATTTCTTCCTTGGGTTTACCACAACTTTATGCATCCTTCTTGTGTGTGTGTCTGTACACGTGTGTGTCTGCATTTGCTTCTCTGCTCTTTCTCCCTAAATAGGGGCATGTCCTGTTTATCTCTGTATCCTTCACAGCTTTCCCAGCACTGGCAGGAGGTGCTCGTGGACATTTCCTGAATTCAGGTGCCCTATAGCTCACTGAATCATGAATATCTGGATTTACTTCCTCATTAGCATCATCATAAAATCACAGAAAAGATTTTACCATTTTCTGTTAAATTCAGAGAAGTCATCTTGTATATTTGAAATGATTTTTATTTTCATTAAGGCATGCAAAGATATAAGGACAACCATGTATTTGCCCTTTTGTTATACAGAGAAAATAAGAATTATAAAAAAAAAAGTGTTTTTTTCCCATGATGTCTCAATAAATCAGAATTATTTTTAAAGTAGCCTCCTGATGTCTAATTAGGGATCCTAGGGTCAGGTCTAAAGTTTCCCAAAGCTTCACTCAGGCAATGTAAACAATGGTAATTTACTTCTCTAGTGCCTGTAATCTTCCTTTTTACTTGTTAGTTTGATTTGATTTGGCTTTATTCTACTTCTTCAGTGATAAAAATGCCACGTCAGCCCTGACTGGTGTGGCTCAGTGGATTGAGTTCGATTCCCAGTCAGGGCACATGCCTGCGTTCTGGGCCAGGTCCCCAGTTGGGGGCGCTCAAGAGGCAACCACACACTGATGTTTCTTTCCCTCTTGTTCTCCTTCCTTTCCCCTCTCTCTAAAGATAAGTAAATAAAATATTAAAAAACCAAAAACCAAAAATCCTTTTCTGTCTTTGTATTTCTCTCTTAAAAAAAAAGGCCAAGTCAGATAAGATGAGCTGCCCTCCTTTTGACATCACCCTCAGCTAACCCCCGTCATCCCTGACCTTCTTTTTCTCTCATACCCCACACTCAACTCATCTGGAATCTTACCTTTGAAATTCGTGGGGAACCCCGCCATTCCTTGTTCCACAGCTCCGCTTACCAGGATTACTGCAGCACCCTCCTGTTTGGCCTCCTCATGACTCCCCCGTCTGTTCCCCGCCCAGCAGCATTATGGAGAGGCCCGTGAAAACACAGGCCAGATCTTACTGCGCCTTTGCCCACAATCCAGCTTCACTAGAACATAACCCAGGTTCTGCAAGTTCCTCCCTGCGCTCAACTCCCACCTCTTCCCCTGTGCTCTCAGCCTCACTGACGCCTCCTGCGCCCCGACGCTGGACTCCTTTCCTGTGGCTCGGGACAGCACAAATGTCTTCTCTCACATTTCTGGGCGCCAGGGGCTGGAGGTCAAGGTGGTGGCAGGGCCATGCGCCCTCCAGAGCCTGTTGGGCGGGTTCTTCCTCACCTCTTCCAGCCCCAGGTGGCCCAGGTGGCCGTGCCTGTGGCAGCACCACTCAGTGCCTGCCTCCGGCTTCACACGGCCATCTTCCCTGTGTCTGCGTCTCCATGTGGTGTTCTGCCCGAGTGTCTGTGTCCACATGGCCTTCTTCTTAGGAAGACACCAGTCATTGGTTAGAGCCCGTCCTAATGGCCTCATCTTAAGGTGATCCAATCGGCAAAGACCGTTTCCAAATAGGTCACATTCACACGTGCTGGGGGGCTGGCCTTCAACACATCCTTTCTTAGGAGGAAGAGGGAGAGACACAATTCAACCCATAAAAAACGCCCAGGCAGCTTCCTCTGCCCTGGGAGTGCTTGGCCCACTCCCTCGCCTTGTTCGGGCTTTGCTTAAATGGTCACTCCTCATAGCACTATCTTCTCCATTGGGCGCCAGCTTCCAACGCCTTTTAAGCTGTTCTCCTTCCCCCCATCCATAGCACATGTTACATATTAGGGAATTTGCCTATTGATTATGCTTCTAGTCAACTGTCTCAACCCCGCCACTCTCCCCTGAGCTTGAGAAGTGGGGGAGTTGATCTTTTGCTGTGATCTGCTGGTATAGCCTTTTCTATCACGGTGCCTGGCACACAGACACTCAATATTTGTAGAACTAATTGATTGCTTCTGTATTTCTTTAAAGGAGTAGATAAATCTGTATCTTTGGCAGTTTGATATTTTCTAGCAGTGTGGTCTACTAAACAAAAAAAGAAAGTAAAATTATCGGGCTAATGCCATATTGAAGCCTTATGATATGTGGTTAAGACTTGTGTAAACCTTTTCTTAGGCCTCTTTTCCATACGTTTATTATTTGTTCTGGGTGCTTGAAGAAATGGCAACCCACGCAGTTACATTTCTCAATCCTATACTTAGGACAAAGTATATAATAGTCTTGGGTTGTGGTTTCGATTAGCATAGCAAACCCAGTACATACTTTCTTCCTGGCATCCAGATTAAGGGAGCTGTCTTCACTTTCTAGCCCAGTTTTTATTTCTGCTCTCTCTTTTTCTCACTGAAAACATCTATGGTATCCACAATATATTGGTAGGTTAAAAAAACAAGGCAGAATCTACATTCCAATGCCATTTTTTTGTAGATTAATAATAATGTAGCTGTAGTATAGGTCATATATGTTTTTGTATGAAAAGAGTCTGGAACCACATGCATCAGACATGGAATAAGGAGAGACTTTTACATTTTATATTGTTTGGATTTTAAAAAATGAATACGTCTGACTTGGGTCATAAAAAAGATGAAGAGGCAAATAAAAACTAAAAAGTTTTCCACTGCAGAAGGAACAAAAGCTGTTGGATACCGAACACAGTGTGTTCTTGTGTGAGGAAACCCGAGGAAGAAACTTGGTGCTTTTCTGTTTACTGCCTGGAAACTAGTCATGGATCTCATACAGATCCGGGCCATGTTTTCGTAATGTGTACAGGAAGACTGAAAGAAAATACAAATGTAGTGCCAGCTGTGGTCATGCTCTCGCAGTGGGATTGTGGGTGGTTTTGTTGTGTTTGCAGGTAGGTGATGTTGACGGAGGACAGGAATCTCTTTGCGTGCCTGCTCTCTGGGCATAGAGAAGCTCTTGGGCCTGAGGAAACCCCCTCCTGCCATCTGGGGCAGAGGTGGTGGTGGTGTCTGCGTTCATGGGCTTTCATGCAGTGGATTCAGTCCAGGGAGGGCCAGCGCCCCCACTTTAAAGATGCGGCAGTTCTTCAGTCTCAGGGCTGGTGAGGGTCTTGCTAACCCAGAGGAAATTTGGGAAGGGACTAAATTCAGGGCTCCACCCTTCTCCCTGTTGGCTTCACAGGATTCCACCCATGAAGCCATGCAGAAGGGGCCCTGTGAGCTGGGCTGCCTGAGGTGATTCTTCAAACCACAGGGCTCACACTCTAGAAGGGTCCATTGTTCAGCCTCTCTAGTTACATAGTACAGCTGGCGACCTGCTTAAGTGCCAGGGGATGGACCCTAGTGCCTTTGGCAGGATGGACTCTGGGTTTGATATGGAGGTTGCCAAAGCAATAGCTGTGATAGTGGTCCTCCAAAGCTGGCACACCTCAGAATCCCTTAGGGAGCGTCCCTGACCCCACCCATAGCCTGATGCAGCAGTTCACACTATGGGCCTAGAAATCGGGATTTTAGTAACTACCCCTGGGCTGTTTTTCTACCTCAATTCTCTGACCCTGATCCTCCTGTTCTGTACTGACTACCTGGAGTTAATGTCAGACTCCACAGGTTTAAGGGCTTAGTCCCACCAGGCAGCCCTCATTTCAGATGCCAGTTGCAAGTCCAGGGTTCCCAGGTTACCCACACTTCTGTCCCACTTGGCTACAAAGTCAAAGGGTCCAACCCACTCATCCATGATCCATGACCCCCCCCGACCCCCCCCCCCGTTTCAACAGTTCACTAAAACGACTCACAAAACTCAAGCAAGCCCTATACTTATAATTACTGCTTCGTTATAAAGGCTATGACCCAGGAACAGCCACTTAGAAGAGATCTATGGGGTAAAGTAAAGGGTGGGGGAGGGGCGTAGAGCTTCCACGCCTGCACTGAGTGTACCGCCCTCCCCTCACATGAATGTGTTCACAGGCCTGGAAGCTCCCCAAACCTTATCATGCAAGAGTTGTTATCCAGGCTGCATTATTCGGCATGACTGATGAAATCATTGACCACTTGTGATTGAACTCACTCTCCAGCCCCTTTCCTCTTTCCAGAGGGCCAGTGGGTGGGGTTGCAAGTTCCAATCCTCTAATCACATGCTTGGTCTTTCTTTTGTGGCCAGTCCTACCCTTGAAATTTAGGGCCCACCAAGAGGTGCCTGGCTAGCATAAACTCAGTTATGATTCAAAAGGGGTTTGTTATAAATAAGAAAGATGCTCCTATTACTTAGGAAATTCCAAGAGGTTTTTTTTTATAGGAGCTCTGTCCCAAGAACCAGGGACAAAGACAAAATGCATGTTTTATTTTATCACCCTTCACCCTCCACCCAACCAGGTGATTCTGATACAGGTGGCCATACCTTGAGATCCACTGTGTAAGAAGATAGTGCTAATGCTTGAAAACTCCAAGCATCAGTACCATTTTGGTGAGCAGAAAATTCTGTTTTTGATGTAGGCTTCTCCCTGTCTTATACTGTCTTTCTCTCTTCCAGTAAAGTCCTTCAAGATACAGTTGTAGTTCAGCTCCTAGTACCAACAGAGCTGCTTCTTCTTGGTATTTCATACTATGGCACTGATTTGTGGAATTCTCTTTGGTCCTGTATGTAATGTGTGCAATGCTCCTTAATGTTTACGTGTGCCTGACTGTCTTATCTTCCTAGTTGCGTATGGACTCTGCCTTACGTTTCTTTAATGAACCTTGATGCAAGATTTCATATCCGTAGGCATGGTGCTGTTCTCACAGGAAGCACTCCATACATGCTTAATGGAAGTAAGCGAAGGTAGGAATGCTGGTCTGATCCAGGAGGAAGGTGTGAGAGGCTTGTGCACAATTTGGGCGTTTTAAATTTTTGCCAAACTCCTGAAACAACTCAACATTAAGATTAAATTCCTCACTTAAATCAGATAATTTGTAATGAATGTCTAAGCAGAGCTTCTGCTTGGGAAGAACCACAATGAACTACCAGGCAACCCATTTTGGGGACTTATCAATAGGAGTGATGATTGGGGGGGGATGAGCACTAGACTTGAAATCAGAGCATGCAGGGTCACAGCCTGGCTTCGCCCCTTGCTAGTTGGGAGGCCCTGGGATAAGTTGCTTGCTCAAGAGTTTCACTCACTTTTTCATTATTTCAACCACCTAGCACTGAAAACCTATTGTACCCTGGGTCCTGCACCATATGTACTTTATATGGTATCTCACTTTATCAGCACAGCACCTCTCTAGATAGTCATCTTCCCAAATTATAATTTTATAGTTGAAGAATAATCACATTTCTGTGTTCTCCTTGGCAGTTGAACCCTTCAGCCTCCAGATCTCCTACCCAGGGTTCCTGATCTCTGAACACTGGGGAATAGTTATTATTATTTATCCTGCATGGCCTCTGAGACCTATCAGCCTATAAAAGGAAATTAAGGTTGAATGAAATTTTAGAGTTGGAAGGAACGTGAAAGATGGTCTCATTCACCTGCATTCAAATGAGGACTCGGAGCCAAAATCTCAAATCAGGGAATAGGAAGAGACAGAGTCAGACAGACCCAGTGTCCAGGTCTCTCTCCCTTTGGCTCATCCTTGCTGCCTTTGAGTTGAGGTTGTGGGCGGCCAGAGGGTGGCAGTCTCAGAGAGTGCTCTCAGATCCAGGCTGTGGCTCTAAAATCTCCATCCGGACACTGAGGTCTAAGGTGGCATCAAACATGTCCCTGCTGGAGTCTTCATCCGAACCTGACACTCTAAGTTGATTCCTAAGTGATTTCTCCATTTCTCCATCAGGCTGATCACGGTAACCCAACCAAACCTATGTGTCTGGGGGTGCAGAGAGGGGAATGAAAAATGTCTATGCCTTTGTCAGAAAAAACCCTTGCCTGCTCATGAACTGGATGTAGGTCATGAAGGTTCCCGGCAAAACCGAAGGGTTTCTCTCCAACTCTTACCACTGGTAAGGTTAGAAGACCAGAGCTGAAAAAAAGGGCAGCGTCAAACTACCGCCTAACCAACCAAAATAAAGACACAGTGTTTAACTCTCAGTTCTAAATGTATGAGCATTTGTTATGTTAAAAAAACAAATCCTGTGGGAAGTGTAGTTACAGGGGCTAGTTTGGACAGACTGTGTGACTTCCCCCACCCCCAGAACAAAACCAGCCAACAACAACAAGAATCCTACAGCTGGAATGCATTCTGGATTTCTAATCTGAATATTTAGCCGTGATTGTATGGTATTTTTTTCACAGCGTTCCCATACTCATAAGCATGCATTTAAAATCAAGACCCCAAATCCCTTAAATAAAACCTATTTCATGAGTCACACTCTTTATCCAGTTCAAGCTTAGTGGCTTGAAGAAAAAACAATCACTAACTACAATCTGAATTCACAAGTGAAGCCCTCAGCTCTGGTTGACTCACCAAAGTCTGATCTTATGAACAAGAAGAAACACGCTTTTGTGTGCGGGCTCATGCAGGAGAGACCCCTGATAACGCATCTGCATTATCTTCCTGCTTGACTTTGGGAGTAATCAGGAGTTATTTCTATTTTGTTGCCGTTAGCAGCAGATTTGCCCTCCAGGTTAGGTTAAATATAAACTGACGCTAAAAACTTTTTTGCTTTCCCAGAGTCACAAGCAGGAGATGGGACACATGGGACAACCCAAGGAAATGGCACTGCGCAGTGAGGAGCAATGACAGTATTTGTGGAATTAGCCTGATGCACCGTAGGACTCAATACATTTTGAAAAGCAGCTTCTTGCGTTGAACTGAAATTTGCCTCAGGCCTGTGCTGTTGCTGGGATATCAGAGGCTCTCTCTCTCCACCAAGCACCGGGGAGACCCAAACTGTACATTTGCTTCAGGGCCTATCCCTCAACTATCTGTGCCTGGACAAACACAAAACTGCATTTCTTGGCTCCCTGCCCACGCGGAGTGGGGAAGCATCCTGCCGCATTGGCAGGACATCAACCGGAGTCTACAGGAGAATGAGCAAAAAGAATGGCCTCTTATCCACGCCTGGAGAAAAATCCCCCCCAGGATTTGAGGTCCACCGCAAACATGGAGAAAACGCCTTCTCGGTAGATAACGGAGCCTTCCTTGCCCTTCTTCTAACATTACCTCCACAGCCCAAATGGCACCCCACTTTAGAACCAAACCAAAGCCTTCGTTACGAGGCAGGAAGAAGGCAGGCAAGCAGGTCCTCCTTTGTGGCCAAAGTGGTAGGACTTTTGAAGAATCCTGACTGTGCTGCATTGTGACCTTTTGAGGTTCCCCACTCATACACGCGTACAGCGGGATGTTCAGTGAAGTGAGGAGTGGCCAAGCTTCTGAAGTCTTCAGGGTCAGGCAGGAAAGGTGATGTGGAAGCAGCTGGGGTGCCGGTGCAGGGAACACAGGTGGGGCCCGCCTTACGACACAAGTTCAATTCAAAACCACAGCAGTAGCAACAACGTTCTAACTGTTCTGTATGTGGCCCCTGCCGTCTGTTCAGATATTTGTGCCTTACCTGCCACCGAGGCTGGTACTGCTGGGGGAAGGGACTGTAGATCTGGTCACTGAAGGATCATGCATATTTTATGTCTTCAAATGTCATTAGCCTCATGTTCTGCCCACACCAGCCATCAAGCAACCGCAAGTGCTGCTCACTGTGTTAAGCGGCCGTTGGCTTGGCTCCCACTCCTGGGAGCGCAATGAATGAGCGATGTCCACCACATGCTGTCTCAACAGCCCTGCTCAGCTTCTGCAGACTCATGTCTGTTGCCTCTTCCATAGAGTTAGTCCACCTCTTATTTGGTCTTCCTCCTTCTTGCTGCCGTCCATCTTTCCCAGCACTATTGTCTTTTCCAAGGAACGCTGCCTTCTCGTGCTGTGCCCCAAGGTAGGGCAGCTTCTGTTTTGTTATTTCTGCCTCTAGCAATGCTTCAGGGTGAATTTGTTACCCTCTGAAACCCACTTGTCTGTCTTTCCGGCAGTCCAGGGTATCTGTAGAGCTCTCCTCCAACACATTTCAGGTGAATTGATTTTTTTTTTTCTTTTCTTATCGGTTTGCTTCACTGTTTGACTTTTGCATGCATACATAGTAATTGGGAATACAGGGGTGTGGATGAATCTTAGCCTTGGTCTCTAATGACCTTTCCTAATTCCTTCATTGCTGCCTTTCCTAGTCTCTCTTGATTTCTTGCCTGATCACTACCACGTGGTAAAACAGAATTGATAGCCAATGTAATGAGTGTTACCTGAGCAATTATTATGTGTCAGGTCCTGAACTAAGTGTGAGGATGCATTGAATCTTCCCAACAAGCTTGTGAAGTCAGCACTTTTACTAACCTAACCTTACAGATTAGGGGAACAGTTCTCAAGGAGTTAAGGTGACTTGCCCAAGGTCACATGGCCAGTACATAGCCAGGCTGAGACTTGAATCCAACCCAACTGACTCTAGACCTCATGTTCTGAACCACTGCTGTAAAAATGGGTTTCCTACTCATTACACATTCACAGGATATAGAGCGATGTCCTCAGTGTGTCTGTGCTGGGCGTTTCTGATATGTGGGCAGCACTGTGCGTCCACATTGTTCACGGAGCCCCGTAGCTCCATTTGTAGAGAGAGCCCTTCCACGTTCTGTGCAGTGGAAAAGCTGATCTATGGCAGCATTTCAGAGCTGCTGGACGGACGCTCCTTGAAGGCAGGGTCCAGGCATATAGTAGATGCTTAATCAATATTGGTCAAATGACAGAGTTGCTTTTTCATCACACGAGAACTCACCAGCCCCCCAGACTCCATCTCTGGAAGAGGGGCTTATTGGCTGGCCCTTCAGGGGAGTCATAGGATGCTCTCTGGAGTCTTCGCTGCGGAGGGGAGGTGCTTGGAGATGGCACGCAGAACCAGGCTGACACAGGAGGGTGTTTCCAGTATCGAAGCCCCGCCCCCACCCAGCAGCTGGCTTCACCTGAGCAGGAAGCTGGTAGAGAACCAAAGCAGAGATGATAAAGGTCCCCGAAAGCCGGGATTATCTCTCCTTTTCCTCTAAAGCCAAGAAGACAAGGACTGTTGGCTCTTGACTCCCAGAGGAACAGCCAAATTGAATACTGGATAAGCTAAGAATGAGGACTCACTGAGCATAAAAACAGGTGGGAAATAAAAAGTGTGTTTTCGTGTGCATTCTATAGTCTCAGCTTTGTCCGTTGTAGGTGATCTGTGCAAACAAGAACCCAAAAGACCTTTCTTTTACAACTAGAAAATGTGTTTCTAGTACCAAGAAATGCCCTTCATATCAGCCAGTATTTTAACCCAAGGACACTCCAATCTCACAAGAGAATCCAGTTTTAAAATTAAAACGTTTCGTAACTAAAACCCGAACAGAGGGGATGTTGCAGGAAACAAGAAAATGCAAAGAAACATGTGCTGTGACTTCTGGCAAAAAATACATTATGAATGCAAAATACTTCCCATGTGGTTTAGTGAAACGATACCTGAGATATTTAGTTAAAGCAACCTGTTAGAACAAAGTGAGTTTCCCCAGATTAAGGTGCTTCACTGGGAACCAAGACATTTCACACAAGGGCAGGAGTCCTCTGGAGAGGGATTGAACACAGCTCCGACCCCGACGGAAAGATTCCGGGACAGTGAAAAGTCCACCTCGGCTGCTTCCGCAGACGTCAGTGGGTGAAGGGCCTGGAGTTTCAGGCAGTGCAGGTGTGAAGGCTTTGTTTGCCCGCAGTGTGGTCAGGGTGGTGGGACACTCTTTTTCATACCCAGGTGGCTCTGAGGGTCTGGTTCTTTGTTTTGTTGCTGTTTGCACAGTGCCTGGCAGTAGGTCACGTCCTGCCCTGTGTTGGTTTCCTCCGCGCTGACTCATCGTGAAGAATTTGCTTTGGTTGCCTCTGACCCCATCACGTATTTTTGGAACGACGCTGGGCAGGCACTACACGGGGGGAAAAAATGACTCCTCCAACTTTCGCGACCACCATCTCTCTCCTGCATGATTGCAATAGCCTCCCCTTGCCTGCTATGGGCTATTCTTAAGTCTAAGAAAGGTCATATCCCTTCTATGCTTTGACCTGGCAGGAGCTCCCCACTTCACTTAGAGTAAAGGCCTGCAAAGCGCCCTAGTAATGCGCCCCGTCGCCCCTCCAATCTTCCACATTCTGGCCTGTCTCCCACTGAGCCGTGGGCTCTAAGCTCCGTCCACTCTAGCCACACCAGCCCCCTTGCTGGGCTGGGAGCACACCATCCCCGCTCCTCCTTCCCCCGGGTCCAGCTGGCTCTCTCTCTCCCATTCTTATGTCTTTGCTCAAATGTTCTCTCTGATGATCCTGTTTAATACTGCAGATGACTCCACTCCCCTCTGCTCCCTTCCTGATCTCTGTTACCTTCCTTAACTTTCTTCTTTTCCCCTAGGACTTCTGTTTCCCTCTAACACACTATATAATTTACTTATGAATTATAGTTACTGTCTGCCTTTCCCCTGGTGATGCGACCTCTATGAGGGTAAGAGTCTTTGTTTTATGAACAAAGTATCCCAACCCACTAGAACAACTGCCTGGCACATAGAAAGTGCTCAATGAATATTTGTCAAATGAAGACTGATTAAATCAATGAATGAAACCAACACCTTATTAACTCGCCTCCCGCCCCACATGTGCATGTACACACACACACACACACCATTTGTTCTCAGCAGCCACAATGCTGATTGCATTTCTAAGAACCAGAGTCATTGCCGGCTCCACATTTCACACTCAGTGGTCTCACAGTTCCATCATCAGGTTCCCACGGAGGGTCGTGCTATGCTGAGGGTACGGTACGGAAGGAAATAATGCAAAACGTTTCCCCTCAGTGGTATTAAACCTAAGATGAACGTGCAAAAGAGATGCAGGTAACCAAGGAACAAAGAGGCTTAATATATAATTGCATCTTCCACACATCAGAGGTCATCATCTAGCACACACAGCTTTTAAGTTCTAGCTTTGGCTACAATATTTTGTGAATCTCTCTACCCATCACTGCCTAAATCCCATCCCGACTGAATGAACGACTACTGCCCGGAGTAAGGACACAAGCCAGGGACCCTGATGCTTCCATCTCCACTTACTGGTGCACCAATACTGCCTTCGTCACATCACATACCAGGAAGTGGTGTAGTCTGGTGGCCAAGAGTGTGTGTAGGGGCCTTGGGGCACACAGCCTGGATTCACATCCTGCCCCTATCACTTACAAGTTTTGTGGCTCGAGCACCTTTAAGTCTCAGGACCCACTGAACTCCTCCAAGTTTCCTCAGCTGGGAAATCGGCCTCCTTGAATGAGGTCATCACCGTAGAGCTGTCAGAGCAGAGCCTGCCTCTGGTAACCCCCAATTAGTGTTCAAGGTCATTGCTTTGTTGGTCTGGAATCTGCTACATAATTTTGGACATTTTTGCCTGACCTTCAAGTTCCCCATCAGTGTGTCCTCACGTCCAACCTTAATTCTCAGGATCAGCTCTTCATTGTGCCACACCCATCTCTTTCCTTGGCCTGGACTCTCCTTGGTTCACTCATTCTCGCCCTTTCCTCTTTGTCCTTCTTGTACCAACCCAACCCTAGTGTTTTCTTCCCCACTCAGTCTGTCAGTCCTTCCACACTGAACGCAAATCCATGCTCGGGCTCCATCATCCTCTGCCTGGCTCCTCCTACTCCTTCACATCTCTCCCCTATGAGCTTGTGGAGCTTATCTTGGCATACACGTGGGTGCTGTGGACTGGAAGCCAGCTGTACATTTTCTTGTCTCTTTCAAGGATCTTTTTAGAAAGGACATTGGTCTTGTAATATTAACTTTTGCTGAGCCTTTATCTCCATTCTTGTTTTCCCAGGTGAAGCCTGGCCTTGGAAAAGAGCACAACTTAGCCTCAAGGCAGAAGAGAGGGTTTCATTCATTAATTCATTCAACAAATATTTATGGAGAACAAACTAAGTGCTTGGTCTGAAATCAGTCCTATATCATTTCTTCCCCGAAGGAGCTCATGTTCTGCTGGAGATAATGCTGAAGTATAGATTAAGTTGTAGTGGGGAGGGGCACTGTGTGCAAAAGGCACACAGTTGTAGCCTGGCTTATGAGATGAACATGGCTTTGGAGCCAGCCTCCCTGGGATTTGAATATGTACCAGCTTTGCCACTAACTGTGTGTGTGACCTTGGGAAGATTACTTAGCCTCCTAGAGATTCCGTTTCCTCATCTATAAAATGGAACCCCCACTTACCAGAGTTAGTATTTCCTGCTTTTCTTTATTTTCTATTGCTCTTGGGCTTCCACTCTGCTGGTTAGTCCAGAGATGGATTGGGGGTGTGGGTCCTTAAACTTATCAGTGATGGTATCTTAGTTTCTTGGGGCTTTAGCGCTCATCTTGAAATAGCTTCTCTGGGTTAGATGCTCAGTTTTTTTGGGTCTCATCCCTGTCTTCCACTGGAAGACAACGTCTAGGCCTGGTGTACTGGTTTTTAATCTGCAGTAGTTTTGTCTCTCGGGACGTTTGGCAATGTCAGCAGACATTTTTGATGATCACAAATGGAGTAGGGTGGCTTCTAGCATCTACTGGGTAGAGGCCCGAAATGCTGCTCAATATCCTACAATGAATGCATAGTACAGCCTCCCTCCATGAAGAGTTAGCTATTTGGCCCAAGTGTCAATAGTGTCGAGGCTGGGGAACCCTGGTCTAGTGCAGATTGGACAAGATCTCATGATGTGGGGTAGGGCCAGAGCTGCTTCTCTCAGGCCATTCAGCCCAGTCTGCTGCTCTCCTGAGATGTCCACTTTAGCTCTCATTGGCTCAGTAGACTGCTCTGAATCTCAATTTTGAACTCTAATTGACCTCTCTGTTGGGGGTGCCTCATTCCTTAGCACCTCAGCTTGTTGGCAGGCTTGGGAAGTGCAGGCACACCGAGTTGGGACTCTTCTCCTCCTGGCTTTGCTGGGCTGCCATTTTTACTGCAGTGCCTGGCAGTAAATGGGACACCCAGTAATGGGAACTGCTCCCTAGAGTTTGCCATGAAGAACGGCATTATAAAGCCCTCCAGCTTACCCCAAATCTATCTAAAGCCTGGATCCACCCCATGCCAGGATTGCTGTCCAGGGTGGGGGAGGGAGCAGGACCCATAGGTCTGACTCTTTGCTCCCCCAACTGCTGCCCTATCCATTTCCTTTCAGGACTGGAGGGCTTTATTTGAATTCTCCATCCTGTCTGGCACATTCATCCCCTGGGCTATATTCTTGTCCTTCCTGGATGGCATTTTCTCTCCTTCTGTCCTGGAGATATGTACAGAATGTCTGCAGGGAATGTAACTGTGGCAGTGGAATTTAAAAAGTACACCATAAATACTTTCAACATATTAGTCTTGTCACATAACCAATGTGACATATATTCTAAACCTCCTGGCATGGTCCTAGGCCACTCTGTGCCTTCGCTATGGGAACAGAGCAAAGGAAGTGATGGGAAAGAAGCTCCTCAACACATGCCTGGGAATGAATTGTTGCTAGATTGCTCCTGGAAACTCATTCATTTCCCTGAATTAAGGAAGGTTCTCTCTGATGAGGTCACCTGGCGTGTTCCTAGACTTTGAGCAGCAGTAGGGCAGGTCAACACCTGCGCACTGTTTACCTAGTTTATCTGCTTTTCTATGGGAAAAACTGCAGCTTTTCACTCTTGAAAGAGCTTTAACAGCAGTCACCTCATGACAAGGGTTGAGACTTTGGCCACGTGTTTTATTTACCAAGCATGCTCTCCTTTGCTTATGCCAATCTGTGGGAAACGTGCCTCAAGAAATCAATCACACTAATCTTACTGTGGACTCCTGAAATCTCAAATATAAGAAAAAAAAAATATATATATATACACACACACACACACACTATATATATATATATATATATATATATATATATATACACACACACACACACATATCTTAAGAACATACTCTTTCATTGCATTGTGATTTCTTATTTCAGTAATTATGATTTGGCAAATTTAGTTTTCAACATAAAGTGGGAAATGCAATTAAATGGCTATCAAGGGCAAAAGGAAAATAATGTTTTTCTTCTCTAAATCATTTTTTAAAAACTTTAGGATTTTACATTCTTTTAATGGTTTTCATAATTAAAACTCTGGCTTATCTCACTTTATCTTTATGCAGGTGATAAAAAAGCACAACAGTGTTCCTTTTATTATAAATCATGATATTATGAATGTCAGAACTGCAAACGTGAAAACTTGTGTTCATGTTTATATGTCAACATACTTAAGTGCCAGCTGATGTTCTGTGATCAATAAGGCACAATGTATATATGTTATCCTGAAGTATCCTTGGCTGGAAATGTTCATTGGCAACATCCAAATTATGGCTGAATATGAATGATGATAATCAGCAAGAAGAGTGCTGTCCATAAGGCTATTGTGGCAAGTTTTATATCAGCAGGAGATGTAAAACAGCTATCGATTTGAATTAAGTCAGTAAGTCCAACCATGATTTTAAATAGACTGGTGGGTCCAATTGGGAATTTAATGATGCTAAAATTAACTTTCATGTTGCTACCGACATACAATCTTGCATTATTTTGCATAAAGTTTGCTCCTGAAGTAAATTTAGACCCAGTAAAGTGTCTGAAATACCTCATTTGCACTTGCAGTTTGCAAATAAAATATACCAGATTTTTTTTCTGATGACTGGAATTCTCAACCAAGAATAGAGACTAATACAATTTATTACATATCTTAAATTTCGGGTTGCTGTTTCATCTTGGATCAATAGTTCCCAGCCCTGACGGGTATTGGAATCTTCTGGAGAACTTAAAAACAACAACAACAACAATAAAAACCCAACAGACTAATTGAATCATTCTCTCTGGGGGTGGGTCCTAGGTATCAATATTTTAAAAAGTATATTAGATATTTTTAATGGGCATCTGGGAATTAGAACTTCTGCCCTAGGGGAAATACACATTTTATTTTATTTTATTTTATTGGTGTTCAATTACAGTTGTCCCAGCTTTCCCCTCCATTGCTCTCCCCTCCCCCCCATTGCTCTCCACCCATCCCCCACCCCCTGCTCCCACAGTCAATCCCCACCCTGTTGCCCATGTCCATGGGTCTTTTATACTTGCTCCTTCACTATACCCGCCTGCTTCCCCCTATCCTGACACATGGTCTTGTTAAGGAAAGCTTTAAATAGGTCAGCTAGTTTGCAATCAAATTAAGTTCTGTTATAGTTTTGTTTTTACTGACATACAAGTAGTGTTTTAAAAATAATAATGTGTGTAAGATCAAAGGAGAGTGTAACTTAGGTTTTCTTTGTGTGTCCAGAGCATTTGCAAAAGCAGGTGAGTCTGGTTATGGTCATCAAGAAAAATCTGCTAACGAGGATCTGCAATCTCAGTGGGCCTTTTCTTCTTTTGCTTCTTCTGAGGATGGAGTGATTTCTGAGGGACTTCCAGAAAAAGTTAAAAGAATTCTTAATCATCAGTCTAAAGAATGAGGTTTGGAGTATCAGTCCTGTTGCTTCCTGGTCCTGACCCAGGACTGTGGTCTGTAGACCCCCAGCTTCACCTGGAAACAGTTACAAGTGTAGTCTCAGGCCCCGTCCGTGCTCGCTGAATCTGACTTCTGCATTGTAACGAGATTCCCAGGGGATTCTGGGCCCATCTAGAGCAAGTCAGTGGACCCTCTGAGTCTTCCTTTCTGTATCTTAGCAACGGGGTATCTTAATATCTTTTCTGTTTCCCTAAAGGGTATTTGAGAATGAAATGCATGATATGAAAGCATTTTCTTAAAGTATTTTTACTGTGGTAAAATATACATAAGATAAAATTTATCATTTTAACCATTTCTAAGTGTACAGCTCACTGGCATTAAGTATATTCACATTGTCATGCAACCATCACTACTCTCCATCTCCAGACTGTTTCACGATCCCAAACTAAAACTAGGCCCAATAGACAATATTCCCCATTTCCTCTTCCCCGAGAAGCCACCATTCTACTTTCTGTGTCTCTGAATCTGACTGTGCTGGGTACCTCATATAACTAGAATCACACAATATTTGTTCTTTTGTGTCTGGCTTATTTCACTTAGCATGGTATCCTCAACATTCATCCACACTGTAGCATGTATAAGAATTTCATTCCTTTTTAAGGCTTAATAATATTCCATTGTATGTACTGTATATACCAAATTTGGTTGATTCACTTATCTGTTGATGAACATTTAAATTGTTTCTACCTTTTGGCTTTTGTAAATAATGCTGCTATAAACTGGGTGTACTATTGAATCTTTGCTTCCAGTTTTTTTGAGTATTTACCTAGAAGTGGAATTGATGGATCATGTAGTAGTAATTCTATGTTTATTTGGGGGGGGGGGGAATGGCTGCACAATTTCACATTTCCATCAACAATGCAAAAGGATTTCTTTCTTTCTTTCTTTTTTTGTTTATGCTAATTTATTGATTAGTATTCTTAGTAGCTAATACAGAGCTTGACACAGACCGAATAGTTAAAAAAATAATTGGCCCTGGCTGGTGTGGCTCAGTGGCTTGAGCACCAGCCTGCGAAACAAAGGGTCACTGGTTTGATTCCAGATCTGGGCACATGCCTGGGTTTCAGGCCAGATTCCCATTTGGGGGTGCGTGAGAGAAACATTGATGTTTCTCTCCCTCTTTTTCTCCCGCCCTTCTCCTCTCTCTAAAAATAAATAAATGAAGACTCAAAAGGCAAAAACAATAATTGGTGAATGAAATAACCAGTTGATCAGTGAACCAATTGGTCAGTCACAGGGTCAAGGCAGAGAGGTCAGGCCAATAATGACCTCTCTGCCACAAAGATCAGGTTGAGATGTTTGGTTTTTAGTCTGTAGATGATGGACATAAGTATCTCACTGGAAGAACAACAGTGTTAGAAAAATGAATGTGGCATCACAGATTCAGGTCCCAATCTGGGGTATCACAAGGATGTGAAGAGTTAGTCCAAGCCAGTTGCATCTGACTGTAGATTCCTTTTTGCCCACTGGGCATTCACAGAACTCTTTCTTCTTCTTGCCCCTCTAGCAGGGCCTGCTCCAACTTAGCAAGAGGTCTCACTAAGTGTTTTTGCAGATTTTTAAAAATTGTTGTTCTATTACAATTGTCCCAATTTTCCCCCATTGCTCTCCCACCTCTCCCCATGCTCCCACAATCAATCCCCACCCTGTTGTCATATCCCTGGGTCATTCATACATGTTCCTTAACTAGATCCTTCTTCTTCCTTCCTCCCGTCTCCCCCTCTCCCCCTCCCCTCTGGTCATTGTCAGTCTGTTCCTTGTTTCCACATCTCTAGTTCTATTTGGCTCGTTTGTTTTTTCAATGAGTTCTTCTTATAGGTGAGATCATAATGTATTTGTCTTTCTTCATTCTCACCAACACTTGTTATTTTCTGTGTGTATGTATTTTTATATAATAGTCATTTTATTGAGTCTGAAATAATTTTGATTTGCAGTTCTCTAATGAATTAGTGATGTTGAATATCTTTTCCTGTGCTTATTGGCTATAAAATATTTTATATAATACATACTCTCACAACTTTGAGATTATTATATTTAATTATGAAAGTACTGACTACTTTGTTCAAGAAACCTTACCGCCGTGGCTGCTGTGGCTCAATGGATTGAGCGTCAGCCTGCAAGCCAAGTGTTGCTGGTTCAATTCCCAGTCAGGGCCCATGACTAGGTTGCACGTCAGGTCCCCAGTTGGGGGCGCGAGTGAGAGGCAACCACACAGTGATGTTTCGCTCCCTCTCTTTCTCCTTTCCCCTCTCTCTAAAAATAAATAAACAAACAAACAAATTAATTTAAAAAATAAAAGAAACCTTACCAATTTCCTTTAGCTGTTTTATGAGAAAAGTAGCCAGGTTTTCTTCTGGAGTGGAGAGTGAGCTGTAAATACTATCTGGGAGTTCAATCATGCAGTCTGAAAATACTGCAGCCTTTGCCTCGGTTTCCTCATCCATGAAATGAAGGGAACAATCCCAGCTCTAGAGTTATTTTGAGAATTAAGTGAGATAATACACATGCAATGCTTAGTGAGTACGCAAGAAGCATCCTCTGTTAGTTGCCCTCACTACACAGAGTCGGGGGGGATCCTTACACCATAGCTTGGAGAAGAGGAAGGACCTGAGCTGGTGATACAGAAGGTACAGGAGGATGAGAGGTAGAGGAAGGAGAAGAGAGAAGTATTTTGAGCCCAGGAGGCCAGCGAGGAACTATGTGCAGTGCACTTGGAAAATCTGTTCATAGGAGCAGAGCAGAGAGGGAAGTAAGGCTAGGAAGCTGGGTTGGGACCAGGTGGCAGGGCTGTAGAAGGTGAGTCCAAGTGTGGGCTTTTGAAGGCAGTGGGGAGCCACCCAAGGCTCTCTGTGGGGAGTGACATGATCAAAGCAGGCCTGTGTTTATTGTTCTCCCCATGCAGGCACGGCCCTCAGGCCATAAATGCAGCTCCCACACCTAAGGCTTTCATCTTGACCATTACCGCTGTTTACCTTTTGGGGAGTTCCTTGGATATTTACTGAGTGCCATGTAATCAGTTTCATTTGTTAATAGATAAGATTAATTAGATTTTTGAGGTGAGGGCTGAACTTGGCTTTGAAATCTAGGCACTAAAGGAGGCAGCACTCCAGGCTCAGCTGGAGGGTCTCTCTGAATATGTATGGGGTGTGACATCTTCAGTAATATTTTTAAGATGCGGAAGGCCAGAGCAAGAGTTTCTTGGAAGGGGCAAACCTGAAGATCTCAGTCTCCTCCAGGGTGGGCAGGGGTGCTGCCTTAATCGTACTTATGGCAAGTGCTGGGATTGTGAAGGAGGGATGCGCTTTGAAGGAGAGCGTCTTCCACCACATTTCAGCAGAGCTGGCAAAGAGTGGCTGTGTTTATTACAAGTTGTTGGACTCTCTCCTGTCTTTAGTGAGAAAGTATAAACATTATTAATAAACTCATATTACTTTAAGTACAACATATCGAACTACATAGCAGAACAATCAACAAGCCTGTACACTACCTACAAATCCATTGAGTGGACTAATCATTTAAAGTAAAAAGTTCCATCTTAAGGAATGTGATTAGTGGCTCTTGGAAAATGAAAATTTCATTTGGTTCTTAAATATATGTTTGAATTTTATAAATTACACTTTTCTTACCTGGTCAGCCTATATTTTTATATGATATGATTCTATAATTAAGGTGTTAGAACTGGTCATTTATTAACCAAATAAATGATTGTAATTAAAGTGCCAACAGGATAATGAACAAACCTGTTAACTTTTCTTCATTGCAGCAGAGAGCTCTGAAGTCTTCCATTTTATAGGACGTCGTGCAAAAAATTATGCACATGGCAAAGGACGAGCCTTGGAGTGATGAATGCAAGGACCATTCTGTAAAAGGCACTCTTCGGGAATGAAACCCAACATTCTGGTAGATATCACTCAGGGTTCAGTTAGAAAAAGAGAAATCACATTCATCATGGATTTCACAGAAGGAATCAAATACTAATTTTAAAAGGCTGAAAAGGCTGACGTTGCTAAAGAAGTCGCTAATGACCCAGATCAGGAATGCTAGAGGTGACTGCCACGCATGGTCACAGCTGGTCAGAGCTTGTCCTGCAGCACCCAGGCTGATAACTAGAAAGAGAAGACGTGAAGGCGCTGCGAAACTTCACATCTGCTGAAGCCTGAACTTCCCAATCTTGCACAAGGCCATGCGTATCTTTGTCAGAATGTATTTCTTATTAAGAACCACAAAAGAAATGGAGTCTGGGACATATAGTTCGCTGGGTCCCAGGCCTGGGATCTGGAGAAGGGGACTGAAAGGGGCAAGGATGAGTGCTGATTGCCAAAAGAGGTGTGAAATATTATTCCCATTTTACAGATGAAGCAACCGAGGCATGGTGTCAGTGACTTCTTCAAAGTCACATAGCATGAGATTCAAAACCAGGTCTGTCTGACGGCAGAACTAGAGCTTTTTAGCAACTATCGTGGGAAGGATCTGTCATGGGGCAGAGAGCTCCAAAACTTAATTTGCTTCCTTGGCTTCAATCCTCATCAGCTCACATTCTTTTAGGCTATATAATTCAAAACAGACTGTTCCAAAAAGATGATTTTGGCAACTTATTTGGTAGTATTTCCAAATTTGCTAACCTTTTCAACTCCTTCCAAAAAATGGGATCTGGGTAGCTTTTGCAATTATGGTAAGCTCCCTAGATGCAAAGTCTTGGTTTGGTGACATTTTAGGGAGAGGGGTAAAGAATTGTTTGTGCCAAAAACTCTTAAGTCCAGGCTTAAAGCCAAATTATACCAGACAATATCTATGACATCTCTAAAACATATCCAGTTTTCCTTATTCTTTGAGTTCCTTATCGATCTTGGCTTTAGATGAAGTTGCAAAGGAACAAAACTGACATTTACTCATTATGATCCCCAAGCCCAAAAGCCTATAGTCAGTGTAACTCGTTTACTCATTTATTAACAAACATTAATTACTTACCATGCATCTTGCTGGAAGCTAGTGGGTATTTATTTACTCATTCAACTAATATTTGTTGTGCTATATACTGGTTATTCTCTGTTGGTTCACCCCACTTCCTCCACCCCCCATTCACACAGATCTATTCTTCTTTCTTCTCTGCTCTGCTCTGTCCCCAGAAAGGCAGATTTCTGCATTATCTAGGCCCCTTGCTTAATGGCTTCCATTAATTTGAGCAATAGGAGAAACCAGCAGGCCACTTAAGGGCAAGAGAAGCAAGCCGTGGTGACGTTTTCTTACCGACCCCTTCCTGCACTCCTCATTTTTTTACCTGGATGTGTGCCTCCATGACCATTGCTTTTGCTGGGTGGCCCAGTCTCACTGGGTTCCAGTGACATTATTTCCTCCCCTGTCCCTTTAGCCATAGGGGTGATAGTGGCTGGTCCCTGGCATCTCACCATCCCTTGTTTATTCCCATAATCCTGTGCTCCCTTCTGTAAAGAGTCCCTCCATTGCATTTTCTTCATTTGCACCCTCTATGGCATCACGTGCTGACTCTCCCCCAAGACCACCAGAACCACCTATTGATCAAACAAAGCTGAGTTTACTATTTGCTATAATAAAGGAACGCATCATTTTGCTGAGGTCTCAGTAGCGTCTCAAAGGGGAATAGGCATAGAGCTTTGTGGTCCGACTTCATGTAGTTTAAGGTGGGTCTTTAAATTCAGCAACTGGATTAAAATTAGCCAGCATCTATGATGAAATTGTTGAGAGCTGGTGGACACAACAAAGAGGAGAGAGTTTTGAAATGAGACTTGGTAAATAGTCATTTGATAGGCGAGTGGATTTGCCCAGTTGAGTGACCTACAGTCCTGAGAAGGGACCATTTGCCCAAATGAACAATCTATTGTCCTGAGAAGGTGGCTGGCTGAGCAGCCGATTGTTCAGGTAAGTGAGTATTGGAGGATCTTCTTGGTTTAAGGCCCCCTCTTTCTGGGCCAGAATTTCCTTGAACAAACAGTAATGTTGACACAGAGGCCATAGTATTAGTCCTAATAATTAAGCCATGGGCTTCAGGCATCTATCTGACAGGCAATGGAGTGCCCACTGGTGCTCAATCTTCAGCCCGAGCTGAGGGGACAGACCATTACTTTCTGGGGCACTGTCAACCCAGACCCCCACTGCTGCCTGGGTCCTGATTGTGCACCAGACTTCAGGGGGTGGTCCTTTCGACCTCTCAGGTGCCAGGTGTTCTAGCTCTTGTTGCTGGGGGACATTTGTTAGTTCATTTGACGAGGCAATGGCTGCACAGCAGCAGTCAAGGTTCTGGAGATCACGCACATAAACATCGCAACACAGAGAAACAGTCAGAGAGGGATGCTGGTCAGAGTTAGTGCTTGGAGCTTAGTGTACCCAGATTAAGCCAAGAGAACAAACTTGTCCCAGACACAGGGGTGTTAACCAGATCACCTCATTTTATTTAATTTATTTTTTTGGTTTGCTTTCTGGCTCTCTTTTAGTAACAGCAAAGATCCCAGACGGCTCTGTGGGGATATAAGGACAGCATTCTTCCATTCATATAGCCCTGTTCTCTCGAGAGGCCAGTATAATATCTAAAGTAGTTCTACTTGCCAGGTGATGGGAGACAACCAGACTGGAATGCAATGTTTTACTGGCTAAAGTGGGAAACAGAGGGGCCATAGCTCGGCCTGGAAATAAAAGGTGCATTTGATTAAGAAGCTGTTTTCCTCATGGGTGGTTCGGAGACTCCAAAGTCAGCTGGAAAACGCCCTTTCTTCTTTAATTCTAATATGTGCATCTTTAACCCTAATACTTTTCATCTGCTACATGGCTAGATGGTTTCTTTATCTACATTTTTAAGGCATTTGCTACTCACCTCTAATATGTTTCTGCTAATAATAATGTGATAATATTTTATTGTAATTATTTGTTTACTGGTCTGTCCTCTGGCTGGACTGTGAGGTCCTTAAGGTCAAAAACTATGTCTTGGCCACCAGGTATCTGCAGCTCTTGGCACGATGCCTGGAGCATGCTAAATCTCAGTAAGGCAGGAAGTGACCAACCCCTAGTCTTCCTCCTTCCCCATCACCCGTGGCCCCAGGGCCTCGAGGGCAGGCTGAGTTCTTGGCCTGCCCACCAGGGAGAAGAAACCTGGCATTTTTTCTTGATTCTCCAAATAAAACAATAAGGCATCAGGGAGAAATGAATGTGTTTTGTTTTGTTTTGTTTTAAGGATGATTGCTTTTGGTGGTGGTGAGGGTTCATTGCCCAGAACTATGAAAGCCATTTCATTAGACTGGTCTCCTCTCCCCAACTGTCCCTCCTCTCACAGTCAGTCCCACCCCCACATTCTGTCCCATCAGCTTTGCTGGAGAAACCACCCCAGCACTGCCCTTCACCCATTTCTCCTCCCCTCCTCATGCCTTCAGCAAACAAGTCACCTTCTAAATGCCAGGACCCGCCCCGCTGACAGTGAGGCTGAAGGACTGCAGATAACTAATGAGTTTGCACCCTTCACAGTGTTTTCGCTCTTTCAGACATTCCTCTGCTTACGTAATCCTCCTCTTCCTACTCTTGTCAAATTGCTGCTCACTTTTAGAGACAGACTTGGGTAACCACACCTCCCCATGGAGACGGTCACGGTTAGGACAACCGACATCCATGTCCTGCTCACCACGTGCTAGGCACCATTTTCTAAGTGCTTGAGGTATTGACTCTCAATACCTAAAGCTAGTGCTGTTGTACAGGTGAGGGAACTGAGGTACAGAGGGAATGAGCAGTGATCCCAAAGCTGCATAACTAATAAGTGGTTAGCCTCGGGATGCTCTGGTATGTGGCTCACTGAAGATCAGCTCTGAACACAATATACAGACCAGTGATGTGTCTGCTAGATCTGTGGGTTAATGTCTTTCATAGACTGTCAACTCCTGTTGGCAGGGGTCTTACCCTTTATCTGAGTGTCGCAGCTGGCTTGTACTGAGTGGGTTTCATAGAAAGCTCTCACAGATGTTTATTAAATTGGGAAGCAGGGTAGTGAAGGGCTAAGACTAGGATCTTCAGAGGCAAACAGACCTGGTTGAATACCAGCTCCGCCATAAGCTGATTAGTTGTGTGTATTAGCTTCCTAGAGCTGCTGTAACAAATTCCCACAAACTGGGTACCCTAAAAAAAAAACCAAAACAGAAATTTATTCTTTCACATTCTGGAGGCCAGAGTTCAAAATCAAGGTGTCAGCAAGTTTGATTTCTTCTAGTAGCTCTGAGTGAAAATCTCTTCTATGCCTCTCTTAGAGCTTCTGGTGTTTACTGGCAATCCTTGGCTTTCCTTGTCCTTTGTTGTGTCACTCCATTTTCTGCCTTGTCATCACATGGCCTTCTCCCCTATGTATCTGTGTCCAGTCATTGGATTTAGGGCCCATCTTATTCCACTATGAACTCAACTTAATTACATCTGTGTGTATGTATGTGTGTGTGCATGCATGTATTTGGTCAATCGTCTGGAAATAGTATATATATATATATATATGTATGTGTGTGTGTGTGTGTGTGTATGTATGTATATAGTCTGTCCAGAAAGTATCCATCCATGGAATATGAAAAATAGAAACACTTATTGAAGAAGATACAAGACGCAAGAAATACTGTACACAGGGTAATGATGCCTCAGTTCCCTTCAAAGAAGGCACCTTGGGACCTCACACAGTTCTCCTAATCGCCATCAACTGCCCTGTTGTACTTCCCCAAATCTCATTGATGGTTTGAAATCTCTTCCCTTTCAAAGGTGATTTTAGTTTTGGGAAAAGTTAGAAGTTGCAGGGTGCCAAATCTGGGCTGTAGTGGGGCTAAGTCACCTGGATGATTTGATGTTTTGCCAAAAAACTCTGCATGAGATGTGATGCATGAGCAGGTTCATTGTCATGATGAAGCCGCCAATCACCAGCTGCCCAGAGCTGTGTCCTTCTGAATCATCTAAATAGTTTCCATGGAGGAATGTTCAAGCTTAACACAAACTTTGATGCAGATTTGTTGCTCTACTCACTCAGTCATTTTGAATGCGAGGGCCACGCAGTACACATACTCACCCTACAGCATCTACCATCCTCACTGACTACTACAATGAAGTTGTCATTGTTCATACATGCACATTCCAGTCCACTCTCCTTGGCTGCCAGGTTACATCAATGCCACCCAAACCATTATTGTTATATTAACAATGGTTGGACTTTTTCCTGAGAGATCACATATATATATATTTTGACCAAAGCGGGAAAATATACTATCCTGTACTACACTACAAGGGATGGAGAGCAAATTTCTTCTATCGTACAGAACTGTCAGGGAACACGCAGGACACCCTATTTAATTTGAATATTAGATAATCCACGAATAAGTATGTCCCATGAAATATTATAATAAAATATATATTATATAATATAGTAAAATAACAAAAAATTATTTGTGGTTTATCTGAAATTCAGATTTAACTAAGCATCCTGTGTTTTTATTTCCTAAATCTTACAACTCTGCTGTCATAGCCAGAGTACCAAGAAATATGACCATTTTCTGAGGTGATGTAGGTTCAAAATCAGGTTTTTGGAGCCTTGTGGCTTTCTCTGATATCCTGACATCCTACATGCTTGCATGCAACAGGTACACAAAGAATTGCTGGAGTTTTGTCTTCCCTGTTAAATAAATAGGTTGTAGTTTTATGAAGGACTGTACTACTAACATGATCTTGAGGCTGGATGTTCAGACTTCTATGCATTTCTGTTAAGTTTCCAGAAGAGTAAAAGTTCACAAATCGGTTATAGCACCTGCAGATGAGGAAAAACTGTCCCAGTGCAGAAAGGCATGGGGCGATCAAAGCTTTGCAGGATACACACTTCCTGCCTCCAGTGAGGAGAAGATACAGCACCAGTTTGAGACAGAAAGCTGGCTTGCAGTTTGTTGGTGCTCAGCTCAATTGACATAAAAACATGCATTTAAAAAAAGGGAGCCCTGGCCGGGTGGCCCAGTTGATTAAGCATCACCTCACAAAGAGAAATGTCACTGGTTAGATTCCTGGTCAGGGCATATCTGGATATCTGGGTTGCAGGTTCAACCCCTGGTCAGGGCATGTATGGGAGGCAGCCGATTTGAAGTTTCTCTCTCACATTGAAGGTTCTCTCTCTCTCTCTCTCTCTCTCTCTCTCTCTCTCTCTCTCTCTCTCTCCCTAAAATCAAAGAATAGATCCTCAGGTGAGGATTTTTTTAAAAAAGAGAGAGTACTTTGTCCAAGACATTTCTATGCTCTATTAATTTAGTTCTAATTATTTTAAGGAAAACTGGTATGCAAAAATCTCAACTTGGAAAGTAAGCACATGTGTGTTTGGTCCTAAAGGAAAGGTTGTGTCAGAATGTGCCTTTGCAGCATTGTTTGTGGCGGTGAAAAGAAAGGACAAGGGAAACAGGAGTGTCCACCTGAGGGTTGTGCAAATCATTATATATTTACACGGTGGGGTATTTGGTAACTGTGATTGTTATAAAACCTAATGAGTTAGAACCATAAGTACTGAACTGGAGGGATTACTGTGCTCTATAGCTAAGTGAGAAAAAAACAATGAAAGTATAATATGTATAATAGAACTTCTTTTAATAAAGACAATGAAAACAAGAACTGAAACAAACCCTTAGTAACTACATGTATTTGCGTCTATTTTTATGAGAAGAGCATGGAAGCATCCATATCAAACTGTCAATATTAATCACCTGGGGTGCAACAGGAGTTGGTGGGAAGATCATCAGCTTTTTGTTTGTGCCTCTCCATATTCTTTGATTTATTACAGGTGCGTAGAACTTATAAAATTAAAAACAATTAATACCAAATAAAATATAAAGTATATGAATCCACTGATGGGCTTCTTTAAATAGGAGGCTCCCTACCAAACTCTTTCTCATTTCGCCGGATATGTTTAAAATATGGTTCAATTCACAAAGTGTGAGTTGGCAAATAATTTTCCTAGGAATGTAGTTTAGTGCTGTGGTATACTTATGCCTTTTATCCAGGGGAGCTAACAAGAAGTGGGGTTCTGGCTCACTGGAGGAGATATTAGCTATCAAGAGAAAACTGAGATGAACTAATGGTAACAGGCTAAGCTTTACCAGAAATTCTAGTACAAAAGCTCCAGCTCATTTATCTGCAAGGTTGCCAAGCAGATGCTCTGAATATCTTCCTGGCAATAAAGAAATAGTACATGTTTGCATGTATTTGGAAAGCCTTATTTTAAGGTATATGTTCATTCTCTGCTTGTACTAGTCTTTCATTCAACCAGCATCCGAAGGCCTGATTTTTGAGGTCCTTACTCTCCATACTGAGTGGTGTCCTAATTGGTATTTTATAGGTTGACCCATCACTAAATCACTGCTCTAGAAAGTTCTATGTACTTAGATCCCAGAACAACAACAAAAAAAAGTGTTAGATGCTTTTTTATATATTACATATTTACATTAAAATTTTATATATTTTTTCTTTGTGTGTTCTACAAGCATTGCAGATTCTTTTTGGAATGAGGTACATAAATAAAAATAAATATAAAATGTATAACAATGCCGTTGATGGGAAAAGGGCAGATTTGAATATGGCTGATGGGTAAATAGAATGAGTATTGTGATCTTTGTTTCTCCCTCAGTTCCCAGTTGAATTGAAGTTTTCAATTGGTTTCCATCTAACAGGTGACTGTAGGGAACAGAAGGCCCTTTGCTTCTAACTTATTGTAGATCACTCAATTTTTCAGGCATCTGTCTCATCCATAGAATTTCAAGGAGGGCATGTCAATATCCAAATCCAAAATTATTGTGAAAACGAGATAAAGTGTATATGAATTGTCCCAAGTTCCTTGAAAACAGCTGGATCAGTCTGAGGAACGAACAATCACTGTTATTAATTAGCTCTGTGGGCCTCAAACACAAATCAAAACACTCACAGGTCTATACTTAGCAATATTCTATTTTGCACTAATTAAAGGAATTTTTCAGTTATGTAAGACTTTTAAAGACACATAAAGAGCCTGGGTTTCCTGCAGAGCGAGTGCTTACAGCTCCAGGGATGAGCTTGATGTATTGTAGCCTTTTAAACAGTGCAAAGTAGAGCATCTCCTGCTTTGGTTTCCTTCACCGTGTGGAAGGGCTTGACTCAATGTGTTCTGCACGCAAAAATGTCTCCTGTCTCTGGGGGACCCTTCCCGCAGCCTCCTGGAGGCCAAGCTACTGGACTACTTCTCAGCAGATTCATATATGATTTGTAGGCATTTTGAAGGCATGGGGAAAAATTTTCTTTGGACTGGAACTTCTGGAGAAAATTGAACTATATGCAAATTTTAAAATGCACTTTACACATCTGAAACCAGTTTATGGACCTAAGAGGATAACACTGAAATGTGCATAATTTGGTTTCCTAAGAAAGTCTGGTATTTTTTGAGACTTAAAAAATTGAAGATGGTTGTGTGAGAAGTGCTTTTTTCTTTTATTCAGAGTCCAAGAAAAAGTTTCATTTATTTAATTATTCAATTTTTGCCAAAAAAATTACCTTCAGGACTTCTTTCCTTTGTGAGAAGAGGAAGAACAGCCCTCCTTTGGCAGAAGATCTGCTAGGGTCATTGTATCCATCTGAAACAAGCCACGCCTTCCTGTGGCTGCATCTGCTTCCTAGCTCTATTGTTCAAGGTCCTATATTCTGTTCTGTACCTTTTAGGGTGCAAAGGATAAGTGGTAAATCCATTATCAAAACCACCTTACTAATAGCTAAATATTACACACCCACACCCACACCCACACCATGTCCTGAAGAAAGAACAAAACAGCTCTGTACATTGTTCATGTCTGTTCCACTCCATGGGGGTCTACAAAGCATAGATTTGAGAGGGTCTCCTTTGCTGTGGGCAGTTCATGCAAGTTCCTCAGTGTGTCTGGGGTAGGGCTTCCTGATATAATACAGGACACCCAGCTACATTTTAATTTCAGATAAACAATGAATGAGAACAATAGTTGGGACATATACTAATTTAGTATTGCATACATTTGATGTTTATCTGAACTTGAAATGTAACTGGGTACTTTGTATTTGTATTTGCAAAATCCATTGGCCTTGGTCTGTTGCTTTTATTTGGGACTCTTGAGGCCACCCACATTTTTTTCATTTGCTCAACAAACACTAAAGGAGCATTGGCTCTGCGCCAGGCACTGTTCTAGACTCCATGGAGACAGCCCCAAACAAGATAGGCACGGTCCCCATACTGTCCTAGAAAAATTGGTTTTATTAGAAAAACAGACTAATAAATAGGTGTAAGAAGGAGGGAAAGGAAAGGAAAGGAAGGGAAAGGAAGGGAAGGGAGGAGAAGGGAAAGAAGAGGGAAGGAAGGGAAGGAAGAAAGAAAAGAATCAGCAAGGTAAGTTCAAACAGCAATATGTGGTGTAAAGATAATGAAGAAGAATAAGGGTGGCCCAGGTGGTCAGAGAAGATCACCTGGGAGCATTTACACTGAGCTGAGGCTTGAAGGATGAGGACAAAACAGTCATGGTAGGTGCCTCAGGAGGAGCAATCCAGGCAGAGAGAGAGAACAGCAAGTGGAAAGGCCTTGAGATGAGAGCGTGATTGTCTGTATAAAGAACAGAAAGGCCAGTGTGGTTGGACGAGTGGGACAGGGAGCAAGGGTGACATGTAAGGTCAGTGGGGAACTCCTGGAGCCAGACCACAGAGAGCTTGCTGGCACTGGGGAGAGCCACTGGGGTTTTGCAGTAGGGTTTCAGAAGGTCGCTGGTCCAGGGACAGCGTATTTTAAGGAGGAAAGAGTGAAATCTGGGAGCCCATGTAGCAGGCTGTGCCCCTACGGGGGGGTGATGGTGCTTTGGACAAGGGTAGAGGAAGAGGC
Organism: Furipterus horrens; assembly: GCF_987537825.1. Lineage (NCBI taxonomy): Eukaryota > Metazoa > Chordata > Mammalia > Chiroptera > Furipteridae > Furipterus > Furipterus horrens. The sequence continues at coordinate 13,048,007 of NW_028327179.1, forward strand.
CTATGGATTTGGAATATGCGGAAAGGCCAACAGGACTTGCCAGGTACAGTGCAGTGAATGGGAAATACAGAGGATCCAGGGTGGTTTCCTGAAGCTTCTGGAAGGGAAAATTACTCATCTCTCCTAGCTTTTGCTCCTTCCATTCTCCCTTATTCCCTGGCCATGTCCCTGCCTTGCCCAACCCTCCCACGTCTGCTCTCTGGCCTCAGGGCTTGAGTTCCAGACCTGCCTTTTGTTGCTGGTTGGGTAGGGTTGGAGGCTCTGGACTCTAAGGTGGGGCGGTGCTGGGGGAGGGCTGGGGAAGGAGAGGGAGGGAGGAGTCTCCACCACAACGGACCTTCCTCTTGGCTCATGTTTTGGGTGTGATCCTAAATGTAGTGGGTCTTTCTCCCCTTCAGCTATTCTCCCTTTAATCTATCATTCCAGGCTCCAGGAAGGGGCAGAGCAGGCAAGTTTGACCTGTTTTGTATTTTTCCAAAGGATAGCAATATTTCAAGTAAAAATTTCAGACAAGAGTAAGAAAGGGGTCTGTGAGTAACATTCAACCCTTGAATCCTAAGCTTGTGGTAATTCTGTTTGGATCATGATTCCAACCAAGAAATTTCTTTGTTATTCGGAAGGTCAGGTAAATATGGTAAAAATGGCAAATAAGTCTGCTCAGGGAAATAATGTATATTGACAGGAAGGAAGGAAGGAAGGAAGGAAGGAAGAAGGAGACATGAAAGGAGGGAGGAAGGGAGGTAGAGGAGAGGGAGATTGACAGATGGACAGACAGAGAGAGCAAGCTTCCCCAGAATAATATCTGAGCAAAAATTTACAGCTTTATTTTCTTAATCTAATGGTAAGCAACCCCCCACCAGCACAGACATAAAACAGAACTAGTCTGAGAACCAGTACTGATTCATATCTGGGGTAGAGGGAGGCGGGGGAGGCGGTGACTTGCAGGAAAAAAAGCAAATCAAACTAAGAACACAAACAAAATCGCCCAAACTTGGGTTTGATCTTGACTGCAACAGCTGCTGCGGAGAGCCCCAGGAGGGCATTGCTGCCCCTGTCCCCCATCCTCCCAGCCCTGGGTCTGGTAGGCTGTCCCCAGCCGGCATTCAGCTCGTGTAGAAGGAAAGGAGGAAGGAGCCAAGAGCACCTCTCTGGGCCCCATTACCTCATGCTTAAGGGAAGGGGTTGGACCGAGTGAGCTCAAAGGTCCCTTTCAGCTGCAGCAGTACATTCCCACACCTTTTCTATTTTCTCTCTTCTGCTTCAAGCTCACAGATTTCTCTGCAGCCAACACTGTTTTAAAAACTTTCTTCTTTTTCCTCGCCGCTTACACTTCAAGTTGCTCCCGTCTGATGGTGCCTTTTTATTATATTTGGACCTTGGGGAGGACAGATAGATAAAGGAGTTGACTGGTGGGTCACAGTCATGCACACTACAATCTTCATATTAGTACATGATCAAGTACCAGAGAGAAGAGATGTGTAGCTTAGATTTTTTAATCTTGGCTCCCAACATGCTGCAGACTGTGATGATTGCATCAGACCTCCTTCATGAAGCCACATACACAGAGCTGTTTTCAAAGACAGTGACTACCATGTTCTGCATGGCCTGGAGACTGGCAGCTGGCCAGAAACTCCCTCCCAGCAATTACAGAACTCAGTAACTGCACATGTGTTACTATGAAAAGTGAGTCGACCCTCCATTGCCTGGCCCAGGCCTCCTCCTTATTTACATACTGAAAAAAGAGAGGAGTATTAATCAGGAGAAGTGTTATCCTACCAAGGCCATTTCAGCCACTGAGGATCTTTTTTTTCACGACATAGACGATGATGACATTTTGGAACGGGTCACAAAAGAATTATCCAACTATTTCTTCAATTTCCCCCTTATTTTTCAGAGGGAAACTCGAATATAAAGGAAGCAGAGAGATAATACACACAGAGATAACAGCCTTCTGACACTTCTGTTGTCACTAGATGGACCAGTTAGAATGCTTTGGTCTGCACGGAACAGGAAATCCATTTAAATTAGGATTTAACATACAAATTCCAGGGATTCAGAGGCTTAATTGTTTCATCAAGGACACAGTTTTTCTTTGCCTTTCTATTCTGGTTTATTTCCTTAAGCCAGTTGTCCTCAAAGTCCCCAAATGGCTGCCATTGTCCCAGGCAGGACACTCTGATGACAACATCCATGGCAGAAAAAAATGTCTCTCTGTCCTATGTTCCATCTTAACAGAGAGGAAAATCCTCCCAGAAGCCTCACCACTGAGCCCTTCTTTTCATAGGTCAGAGTGGCATCCCATGTACACACCTTTCTAAATCCTCCTCTGGGTGATGGAACAAGACCACCATGACTGGCTTAGACCTCCACTGTCTATTAAAAATGCAGTGTGAGTCACGTATGTAATTTAAAATTTTCTAGTAGTCACAATTAAAAAAAATGTAAACAGGTGATATTGGTTCTAATAATATATTTTATTGACGTAATATATCCAAAATAATATTATTTCAACATATAATCAACACAATAAATTATTGTATTCTACATTCTTTCTGTATACTAAATCTTTGAAATCTGGTATATATTTTACATTCACAGCGCATTTCAATTCAGATTAGCTACACTTTGACTTAGCAATAGCATGAGAGCCCGTGGCTACTATGCTGGACTGTGCAGGTCTAGAGCTAATGAGAGTTATTATGTGGGTGCTCAGAAAGGGTCCAACCACCCCTGAGTTAGGGCCCCTTTGAGGAAGGTGGACAAAACTGGGCTTCTTTTAGCAAAGAAGAAGAGGGGAAATAGCCACCAAGGTGGCAACTAACCCCATCTTCTCTCCAACCTGCACCTCTTCCCATTATCCCTTGTTTGGGCAGAGGTACCGCCAACTACTTAGTCACCAAGAGAAATATGCAGTCGTTCTGGATGCCTCTTTCTCCGCCATTCCTCCAACACAGCAACACACCAAGTGCTGTCAATTCTGCTTCCTAACTATCTCTTAAATGTGACTTCTCTCCGTTCCCTCTGCCATGACCATGATTCAGGGTCCTCTGTCACAACCCCACCTGAACCTGACAACGTCCGCTGAATTCAGTAAGGTTCCTCAGCGTCTCGCAAACTTTGAGGACACAGCTCAGGTCCTTTAGCCCAGCGTACATCAGCTCACTTGGCTTCATTCCCACGAGTGCTCTCCAGTCCAGCCAAGGGGAGCTGCAGGTGCTTTTTGGAATGTCTTTGCTCTTTTATGCCTTCATCCTTTTTACATACGATTCCCTGTATTTAGACCACTCTTCTGCTCCGCCTCTTCCTCTTCCTTCCTCTCCCTAGTCCATGTTCCTCTTCTTGGGAACTATCCTTCTCCTTCTCCTAGGTGGCATTAAGCACCTTAAAGCCGTGTGCATCCTGCTCCGGCACATGTCAAACCGAATTGTGCTCGCTGTACCCTCTCTTCATTAGATGGTAGCTCCTTGAGGGCAGGGCTGTGCTTTGGTCTCTATAACTCCACTGCATAGCACATAATGCCCACCTGGAACATAGGAAATGCCCAGCATGCCATCTGGTAAAGGCTCCTTGTCTGCTGAGTGAGAGAATGGATGGATGGGTGGGTGGATGATTTCCAGTCTTTTCTTATCTATGATTGGAAAGCAATCCTTTCCAGCTTCCGGCTTGGGGAACTGTATTAGTTTCCTAGAGCTGACATCACAAAGTACCACAAACGGAATGACTTACACATTTTCTTTTGTCTTACAGTTCTGCAGACCCCTGGCTGGTTTGGCTCAGTGGATTGAGCGTCGGCCTGCGAGCTAAGTGTCGCTGGTTCAATCTTCCAGTCAGGGCACATCAGAGAAGGAAAACTCTGACTCCAAAAAACCTCCGCTGCCTTGCGGCATACCTCTTCAGGGGAAAGGCTAAGGGAGTAAACCCCGACAGAAAATCCGGAGCCGGAGTCCCTAAGGCGGTTTGACGTTGTAGTCAACACCGGCAACTCCTGCGGCGCACCTGAAGCCAAGCTGTATTGACTCCGTCTTTCCCTTGGACCCTTCAGCTGCGAAGAGAGGGGGGGTCTGCTGCATGGGCAACAGCAGACCCTCCATATCACCCTGCCCAGGCTCTGTAGCTTCAGCTTCACTGGAGAGGACACTCCAGTGTCATCGCAAGATGTCGATTCAACACGGGAGGAGACAGATACCGTGTCACTCCCGAGTCGGACTGCACAGCCATTCTCGGCGGTGCAGATAGACTCTTAAGAAGCTACACCATCGTCTCTCGAGACGGACGGCTGCCGACGACGACGACGACGACAGTTCTGCAGGCTAGGAGACCTAACTCAAGGTGTCACGTTCCCTCTGAAGGCTACCAGGGTCAATCTCTCCCACACTTCTTTCCTCATTTCTGGTAGCTTCAGGCATTCCTTGGTTTGTCCATGGCCTCCTTCTTCCTGTTTCTTTACACCCGATAGGTGTCTGTCTGTGTGTCTAAATTTCCCTTTCTTATAAGGACACCAGTCAGATTGGATTAGGGCTCACCCTAATGGCCTTATCTTAACTGGATCATCTGCAAAGACCCTATTTCCAAGTAAGATCACATTCACAGGTACTGGAGGGTAGAACTTCAACATCTTTTGGGGGACAACAATTTAACCCGTAACAAGACCCACAGTTGAAGGCAGGTATATTTATGTCCTATTGTGGGGTAACAAATCACCACAGATTTAGCAACTTAATACAATACACACTATTATCTCACTATTTGGATCAGGAGCCCAGGCACAGATTAGCTGGGTCCCTGCTCATTCTCGCAAGGCTCTCGTCAAGGTCTTGGCAGGAATGCGTGCTCACTTGGAGGCTCTGGGAAGGAATCTGCTTCACGCTCATTCAGACTCTTGGCGCCATTCACTTCCTTGTGGCTGCAGGTCTAAGCGCCCTGGCTTCCTATTGGCTGTCAGCTGAAGGCTGCCTGCAGTGCTCTGCTCTCTGCCCCGTCATCCTCTCTGTGGGCAGTTCACAATGTGGGAGTTCGCTTCCACAAGGCTTCCAGGGGAGAGTGGCTCATTGTGGCTCTAGATGGAGTTACTTTCTTAAGCTCTCTTTCTCTCTCTCCTCTCTCCAAGCATATTCTATTGATCATAGCAAGTCACAGGTTTCTCCCACCCTCAAGAGGAGGGGATTCTACAGGGAGGTGACTCATTGGGGTCACTTTAGGGTATGTCTGCCACAGTAGGTGTGTTTCTTTCTTGGCCTCCCCAACTTGCCCATAGCAGTTTTTCTCTATTTCAGCTTCTGAGATTTTACCAAATCTGCTAAGGAATGGAGAAAGGGTCATGTTCAAGAGACTCCAGTGGCCATCAGGAAAAGTATAATTAAAAAAATTCAACTCTAATTAAATTGATTTTAATTTAATACTAAATTGTATGAAGTATTTAAATGCAACATTTAAAGTGCATTTATTAAAAAGCAGTATTTGAAATTGAAATAACTATACAGACATAATAACAGCTGGTGCTGAGAGCTGACTAAGCACCATTCTTACACAACTTAGCACACGGTACCTCATCTCATCCCTACAACTCACCTATGTGATGGGAACTATGATTATTCTCATTTTACAGATGGGGATCCTGAGGGGCTGATGGAATGTCTCAAAGTCACACTGCAACTGGAAACTGGTAGACATGAAGTTCAAATCTCTGATCCCAAAAGACTGCTTGAAGGCAAAGCCCACGTATGTAACTATTAAGTTTGACTGGCTGTCCCTGGAATGGTGCTTCCCAAAGGGTTAATGTGAGCACCACCAGCATATGCCTCTGTGATTCTCTTTTTCCCAGTCTTTCCTGATGACTGATCTGTTCTTCCTGAATGATTAGCCTGTTCAATCAAATTGTAGAAAAAGGTTTAAACAACTTACAAAGCAAAAGGGACTGGTTTGCGATCAGGTATTTCTCAGCTGATATTGGAGACGTTCCAAATGATTCTCTACAGTGAGACATCTTTAGTTTTAACTTTATCTGACCTCAGCTCTCCTGGCTTGTTTTGCCCCTGTCTGCTCAAATTGGACAACATTTAAGAGCACCGCCAGCCATACCACTTAGTAGTCTAAATGTCTGCGAACGTATACGAGTATTTTATTTTAGAAAAATAAAGGCAGGAAGTAAGAATTGAGAATCATCATTTCCACAAGGGTGTGTGTGATGCCAGGATTTTTTGAGAGCACTTTGTACTTATGACGTATATACAGTGAACATACAGGTGAGTGAAGAGTCATCGACACCCAAAAGCTAAATGACATGAAGAGCAGCCAACAGCTTCTCCCTCTGTGTCTCACCTGGAACTCTGTGCTTTGACTCAGATCCTAGTTCTTTCGGTGAAATCTCACAACAGAAGGAATCAATCATTAAAATTCTATGTGAAATTCTAGTCTTTTGAAATCACTCACATACTGTCTCTCTGAATGACTTTTTCTAATTGATAAAAATTGTGTAATGGGTTTGTTAACTTCTTACATATTGTGGTTACAATGATATAATCCAGGATCTACTTAAGGATGTGAAACTTTTGCAAGAAAAAAAAAACCAAAAAAAAAAAAACCAAAAAGATTTTCTCTAAATGGTGACTTGGAACTTTGTATTTTTAATTGGATGAGGCATCAATTCAGTTGCCACAAGGTTTATATCACCATTTATACATCCCCCTGAAGCTAAAATGGAGCTAGATAATATATTTAACAAAAAGAATAAAGTGAGATTATGGTGTCTGTGCAACATTTAAAAAGCTGCTTCTTGAGGCTGAAAGACATATGTGTTATCATCAGGCATTTGGTAATGCCCAAAATTTAATGTAATTGATGCCTTCATCTCCCAGTCAAAATGGTATCACCATCCTTTTTCCTTCTCATCATTTAGAAGAGAAAGGGCATAGTTTCCAGTTTCAGCCTGCATTTTCTTTAATAGTCCAAGTCTGTGGTTTGGAGCCTGCCCACCTGAGACCTGTTTTGCTCTTCCCCCACTTCCACTTCATATTCTTTTTTCCCTTTTGTACTTAAAAATGTTTGCCATAAACCTAATTGAGACTTTGTAAATTTGGGAGATGAGACATCAGAAAAATGTAGAAGAATTAATCAAAACAGAAGGTTGATTTTTTTTTCTTCTGAATGTCAGCTTTGACAAACTCTTACTGCCAAAGGCCAGAAGAAATGTTAATGATTCAAAAGAGGGAAAAAACAGTTGACACATTCATTAGTTAGATTGTATGGGTAGCTCTACTGTGAAAAACATTTGTGAGCTTGAGTGAGATGCTTGACTTGTTGCAATTTTTTCTCTCAAAATGCAAATATCATCTTTTTCTTTTTGCTGACTTTTTAAAGTGATATAGTGCACTCTTTCTCAATCTTACTGCATTTCAAAATCATCTTGAGACATAGTAAACCCAGTTGTATTTTACTAGTCCCAGAGTTTCTGGATTCAGTAGGTCTGTGGTGGAAACAGGTTCTGTATTTATAATAATACAAAATGATAGAATTTCACATAACACAGAAGAACATAAGGGAGAAGGTAATGGATCTCTTAGAGTGCTGTCCCTAGAGACACATCCTGTAAGTTGTTTGGTGGACATACTTTTAGACTTTGATACACTCATGGAGCAGACACTGCCAGGTATTTGGTCTATACCCTTGATTGCATTCAGGGTAGCAACAGTGCCCAACTGAGAAACCAAATTTCACAGGCTCCCTTGCAGCTAGTCATGCCACAGCAGTCATAGGACACAATTTTGGCTAATGAAGTGTAAGCAAAAGTGTACATAAGGAGGGCCTTCTGAAAATACTATCATCTTCCTAGTTAAAAAGAAAAGAGCCAGTTGGCTTGTGTCTTTTATACTTTGCCCTTCCCTCTTCCTACCTGCCTGGAGCTTAGAAATTAATCCTGGAGGACAGCTGTCATCTTGTGACCATCGTGGATGATGGTGGTCTGGGAAGACAGAAAGTGGTTTGTTCGTCAGCAGCTGCACCAGCTCTGCATTCATGGGATAAAAATATTGTACTTTCCATGTCAATCCATGTTTTTATGTCCACATAGTACTCCATTGTTTGGATATACTACAGTTGAACGTTTAAAAATAATTCTTCATTGATAGACATTCAAGTTCTAATTTTTCCTTATATATCTGGAAAAGAACACAATTCCAGAGGCCCGTTCTGAGAAGGGGAAGACTTGATTATCTTCTGCTTCTTCTGCTCACAAAGGCTGTGTGAGGTGTGCTCTTTTCCTGTCCCAGGATGATCTACTACAGGAACAGCGAAATATGGCTTGAATAAGGAAATCCCAATGATTGATTATAAAGTTCCCAAAATCTGGGTCATTTTAAGATACAATATGTTCAGGCTGGTCCGATGGAAGTGGGTTATCAGAAAAACTAAACTAAAGTTAGTGTCACTAAAGTCGGTAAAACAACCCCCGACTACTGAATTTGACTGGTCTTGTTCATCATTCCATTGACACCTGTTCTAAATTTTCATGGGCTACAGCAATGTCCTCTGAACATGCAGGATGTGTCATCACACACCTCCTAGAGGCCTTTGCTGCCCTAGGAAAGCCAGAAGTTATTAAAACAGATAATGCTTCAGCATATCTTTCTAAAAAGTGTCAAGAGTTTTTTACTCAGCACAATATTAAGCATATTACTGGGATTCCATATAACAGTACAGGACAAGCCCTCATTGAACGTCATATAAAAAAAAAAAAGATACAATATGTTCAGTCCAGACAAGTTTAGTTCCTTTTCACAGTCTGGCATAAAGAGAAACTCAGAAGGGTAGGCCTCCTGGCAAAGTCCAGTCTTATCTCTCCTAGGAACAAATACTTGCGCAGAAAGACACACATCTACACCCAAAACTAATTTTCAGAGATGGTTTAGCCTAAACCCATGTAGAAAGGAGTTAAAATAAAAAACTCTCCAATGACAATGTTCTGAATGATTTTTAACTTATCATATTTTTAATTGCCAAGAGGCCTTTCTTGTCCTCTAATTGTTCTCAATATTATCAATAATCTGTTCTTCCTTACCTCTCCGAGAATATTAAGTACTGACTTTTAAAAAATGTTCTTTGGTTTGTTTGATTTTTTTTTTTCTGTTATCTACTGGTACCTTTGTTTGTTTGCTCTATGTCTAGCTTTCATAGGCTTTCTTCTAGTGTCTGGTTGTCCTTTTGTGTTTAAGAAGGAGACCTTAAGAACTCACTTGAAATTCTATAAACATGGGCAAAAACGGTTGATTGATGGGAATCACAGGTGGGAAACTGGCCTGTCATTGGGGAAGCTGATGAATAATGAAATATCATTATCACAGGATGTTCTCCTGGAGTTGTTTGGGTCTCCAATGTAGACTCCTCCATCCTTGTGTCTTTGTCTTCACATTCCTGTTGGCGGATAGTCTAAGATCTGGGGAGGAGATGGGGACTGAGAGTTCCATAGGCTATGTGGGCTTTCACCTACTCCTGACTCCAGACCGCTTATAAGCCTGGTGTCCTGTGTGTTGGGCCTTTCCACTCAATCTCTCCAAAAAGAGACATCTCAGTTCTTTTAGGAAGCTGCTTGGGAAACATGGTCACCTGGAGGTGTGGGTGGCTGGGGGGGGTGGGGGGAGAGGCCCAGCGTGTCTGAACACAGACTCTAAACCAACGTCTGTGTTGAGTTTTTTGCCTGACCCTGCCTCTCCTGGCGCCGGGAGTCTCTCAGTCTCTGGAGTTCTATGGAATGATAAATGCCTCCCAGTTTATTGGCCTGGGGTTGTGACCTCATCCTTTTCTGCCAGGCCAGTTAGTTACCTCTCCTTTCGCTGTTAATCATGCTCTGCATTCTATCTACTGGTGTCTTCCCTGGAGCCTCTTCCTGTATGTGGATCAGTAACTTTTATTATTACTTGATTAATTTAGTGGCATTTTAGGAAGGTGAATAGACAAGTGTGTATTCTGTTGGCTGGGAATTCCCAGTGCTTTCTTTATTTTCAGTTTCTGTTGTGGGTCGAATTGTATCCCCTCAAAATTCCTATGTTGAAGTCCTAACCCCCAGTACCTCAGAATGTGGACTTATTTGGAAATAGCATCATGATAGGTGTAAATTAAGATGAGGTCACACTAGAGTAGGGCGGGCCCCTAATCCTATATGACTAGTGTCCTAATAAAAAGGGGAAATTTGCACACAGACATGCACACGGTGGGGGGGGGGGGGGGCGGTGCCATGTGAAGATTGGAGCAATGCTGTCCAAAAGTTAAGGGACAACCGGAAATAAGGAGAGAGGATCCTTTCCTAGCCCCTTCGGAAAGAACTAACCTGACCAAAACCTGTTCTCAGACATCTGGCCTCCAGAACAGTGAGGCAATAGTTTTCTGTTATTTAAGCTCCCCCAACTTGTGTGGGACTTTGTTTGGGCACCCTCAGGAAACTAAAACACTCTTAACCTCTTATTTTGATGTATGTACTCTTGTAGGGCACCGCAAATCTTTAACGGAGGAAGGTGGAGAATAAACACATAAAAATAACATTGAGGTTTTGGTTCCACTCCGCAGCAATTTCCTAAGTGAGGATTGCGACTAGTCAGAGTGAACACGTCGTGGGTCACCTGTGTTATAACTTAGTGTGGTTCCCGGACCTTAATTTGCCTTCGATACATTTTAATTGCCGGTGCTGGTAGTAGTATTGTTATTCTAACTAAATGTATATGCTAGTCTTCAATTTCTTTTAAAATTTAACTTAAAGAATTATTATAACTTCTCTGATGGGACTGTTTTATTCAATAAATACTTGAGTCTCTGAGTCAGGCAGGCCCCGGGCTAAATTCTTGCCTATGGGAAAGGGAACTTGAGACCAATATGAATGGGGTTTGGTTCTTTCTCTCAAAATGCTAACAAGTAACAATTACCTTCTCACTGGTTTTATTGAAGGCCTCAGTCTCACTCTGGCCCCAGTGGGAGGTTTGGGGGCCATACAAATCAGAAAAAAAATTGTATATTGCTGGGTTTTTTTTCTCTTAAAGCCGCCCCATCTAAAAGAGAAGATCTGGCACACTTAGACAGAGAGGATCACACTGAACACTCCTCCATGAAAGATGATGTACACCACCTAACAACTTCACACAGTGGTCATTTCTCAATGTCTTTCTGAAACCAGGCCAGTGGCTGGGGCACTTTCACAGGCAGGTAGTATTGGAAGCACGGGCTCTTCAGGGAAAAACCCTACGAACAGCCTTATAAAGCCTTCATACAATGGTGACGATCTTGTTCCTACTCGGTGGGTCTCCGCTCTGGATGGTTGCCCCTGCCCACTGTGGGCTGAGGGACAGCTGGGAAGAATTTGGTGGGCAGGAATGTGTTGGCTGTGCAGCTGTGGCTATTTGCATAGGCCTGTGCTATTTAGGACGCTGCATATTTGCTCAAAAAGAACCATCTCATTTTCTGACTGCAGCTGCCCACACAGGTCTGGCTGCCCCTGGGGTTTTCCAGCAGCCCCCACGCTGCCACATCCCTTCAGGGCATCTTTCATGCGTTCTATGTGGTCCTTCTTCTCACCGATTTAATGTGGTTTCACCTCAGCCCATTCATTCATTCAGCAACTATGCAATGAGCACCTACTAAGTGTCAGAGGCTGTCCCAGGCCCTGGGAATACTAAGACAAATGAGGTGCAAATACCTCCCTGAGAAGCTTGTGGGCTGCAGGGCAAGGCTGGCAGGTGATTTATTGTGCAGGTTTTTGGCCTTTGGTGTAGTTTCTTTTTCAAAAAATATTAAAAAAATTTTTTTATTGTGATGAAATATACTTGAAATTTAACATCTAATCATTTGTGTACACAGTTCAGTGGTGTTAAGTATATTTGCATTTCTGTACAACCATCACCGTGTTGTTAGTTTCTACTCTCTTTCCTCCGGTTTCAAACCAGATCCTTTGCAGAACCCTGCCACCTGCAAGCTCATTTGTGTCTTTCCATCCATTGTCAAAGTGTACAATGTGGCCACATCTACCTAGTTATTAAATGCCCTGCAGTGTGCCTTCTAGCCTAGACTAGGGCCATGCGTGGTAGACTCATGAGTTACTCACCTGCCCCCCTCCCCCACCAAGGAGTCCAATGCCTTCCCTCAGGTTTCATTCATCTTTTGACTGTGAGTATGTAGTGCGTCACCCAGTAAAACACTAGTTTGCCTCTATTGATGGTGCTGCTCTGCCCCAGAAGACTTGATTTCATTCCAGTCTTCCTGCCTTAACTAGAACCCAGTCAATTCCAGACCCACGTGGTCTCTCCCAATCTCTGATAATGCATTTGGCAGGTGTCATAGTTTATCTTATGGCATCTCTCATATTGATGTCTGGTAGTATCTCTTTGTTATTGCACAATTTGGGTAGATTGTGCCTGGTGCTTGTTCTCAGAACTAATAAGCAGCCCCTTCCTGTTGAATCTGCCAGGACTGGAAATAGATTTTCTCCCCTTCCTTTTAGATAGTTGGCTAGTGTGCCAGACCTGGCCTGTGAGTCCTCAGATCCATTCCTTGCCCTTCCCTGCTTTGCTCTGTGTTGCAGGAGGCTGAGCCCTGAAGGATGAGTTTCCTAGGATCCTGTGTCAGCTGGTTTCTGGCTGGGTTTGGTCAAAGGAAGATACCAATGGCGACTGGATGGTGGGAGGAAGAGAAAAGCCATGTGTCTGTCCTGCCCTGAATCCATAGATTCTTCCCTGATGACATCTATGGCAGCTCGTCCATGGCTCCAGTCCTCACTGGACAGGCCTATTGTGCTTCCAACCTCATGGGTGACCTGGCTTCCAGATTCTATTAACACTTCCTCCTTTGGACCCTCCACTCCAGGTGATAGCAACTTTCTGCTGCTGCTAATGCCTCACCAACCCCCTAACGGCTGCTCAGCTTTGCTTCCTGTTTGGACCAAGGCTGATATAATCCCTTCCTCCTTCTTTCCCCCCCTCCAAGCGGTACAAATCATAAGGACATTGTTTTTAGATCTTGTGCTGCTGATTGTCTTCCCGAGGCAGACTACTGCTCTTTGAATCCTGCATACTTCTTCGTCTCTCCCAACACCATCAGCAAAGTATGATGAAATGGATGTCTATGGACTGGTCTGGGAACCTATCATTTTTATGTTTCATATATGGGCATCTATACTTGAAACCCTATATTCCAAATATACAAGTGAAATTTTTGGACACAGTCCATTTATAAATGGCCAACTTGCTGGAATAACTACAATCACAAGTCTGTGTTTTTGGAGAACTGTTAACTATTAAAATCAGAGAGATTGCTGTGCTCTTCCTGGCTGGTTTCATTTTACCTGAGACTGATGTTAAAGGAAGCACACTGTTCACACCACTGATACAGGTTTTTACTGCACCTATGTGTTGGGGACGAACTGGACTATGAAAGTCAAACAAATGGCAATAGTATTTTTTCAAAGGTACTTATCCCTTTTGGAAATGGTACTCATTTTTTTTTTTAATGTCACTGAATTGCTAGTGTCATCAGTAGCAAATCTGGCTTATGGCACCCCTTCCCTGCCATGTTAGTAGTCGTTCCTGTGAAATGCCACCTCCTTGTTAATATTGAGTTTATTGTGTCACATGGCATCACCCAAGGACAAAATGAGAAATGAAATATTCTGTAAACCACTCTTCTTCTACTCAGCTCTAAGAACCCGTGTTCCATTTTCTTTTGAGGACTGATTATTCTCCATTTTCTGGCAATTTCTATGTCAGTCTCTGAAAAGAAGTAAAGTGATATAATGAGACGGAAAGGATACCTTGTAATTGTTGATCTCTTCATGGACAGTGGGATGGATTACATTCTGACATATTTGCCATAAATACGGATGTGGAAGCCTGCCCATTGCAAGAGTGAGTCACCCATGTGTCTGCCAAAATACAGTTGGGCACTATTTAAGATGTCTGTCTCGAAAAAGTCCAGAACTATATCAATTTTTAAAAACTGATTTTTAAAGGTTATATTCAAACCTTCCGATTTATTCTTCTTGTCTCCCAAAAAGGATTCACTTCGTACCAAGTTGCCCTAGCAGTTAGTGCTTGGAAGAGACAAAACATTTACTGTGCTAGGCTGAGGTCAAGTAGACCAAGGGGAGAGGATAATGCTGCTCAGGGATTTTATAAAAGGAATTGAATGTCTTGGCAAGTGAGCCAGAAAACCCACACTCCAAGGTAATTTCATAATGATCACAGCAGGCATTTTTGTGGCACTCTTGCATATGTAACTTTCATACTTCATTTTCAATGCTTCTGTGCATGTGGTCCATATGTTTACCCCAAAGCGTGTTTGCCTCCCGCTGGAACATGCTCAGAAATGAGCTGTGACATTTTCACATTCCCAAGCTAAAAGGGCCCATATCTATTCCTCTGTGTATCCACAAATGTCCATTCACGTCTGTGTCATTTTCTGTTCTGCTGCCATTTCACAGGAGTAGGTTGAACGTTGCCCTTAAGGTGATCTTCAAGGTTCCCAGTCAAGTTTTCTGCACCTGCATAAAGACAGAGGCCGATTGTTGGAAAAGGTCATCGCTGCTTTCATCAGCTGACATGTGAACCAGTGAACAGGCACCAAATCAATGGGGGAAAACAAAAGAGACCATGGGCAAAATCAACTGCATCCTCAGTTCCATATCCTGGGCAGCTTAGAGACCAGCCCTGTTATTGGTAAGAGAGAGAGAAATTATTTGCTTTGGCTGTAGCAGATTTAAAAAAAAAAAAAAGGATAAAAATAGATGGAACAGGAAGGCATGTATGACTTTATTGAAAGAAAGTATACTGGTTGCTGAAATGTCAGGCTTCGCTTTTAAAGACTAACTTACCTTAATGGACATACTACCCTCGGAGGCGTAATGAGGTCAGAGTCAATGGCAGTTAATATGTGGGCAGCGCTTGCGGGTGAACCATCCAAGAGTGGTGGGTTGTGAGGTTGTCAGGCGTTGCTGAGACAGTTCTAAACTCACACTATTGCTACATGGCTCTTTCTCTCAGGTGGAGCTGACCTTCTTATTCATACCTCAGTAGTGTCCCCTAGTGTAACTGAGAATTCCCCGCCCCCCTGCCCTTTGATCACAAAGGTGCCCACCAGCCCTTCTTTGACCAAGGAGGCTTACTTAACTAAACATCTTTGGAAGGACTGGTTGCTCAGGTTTTTTTCTATTGCATCACAGATGTCAGTGAAAGGAAGTTTACATGGGCCAGTAAATGGGATCCAAATTGCAGATGTAATTTAAAACGTTCATAAAACAAACAAGATATATATACATAGTTATATAAATAATATATATAAACACTTAGCTCTCTGTACACTGGATTTTGCAACTGAAAATGACACATGGGTAAGAATTTGGGGGATGACAGTCCATGAAGTTCTTTTCTGAGTGGTTTTAATTTTCCACTACTTAAAAAAAAAACAAAACTACATGTTTTGGTAATAGCATGTACCGTTCACAGTACTAGCACAGCATTTGCTCATTGTTTTGCAAGAAGACTTATTATTAATAATTATTAATAATTAGCGAAGTTAGATAATTTTGCTACCTGGGTTTTATTCCTGTTTCTGCTACCAGACAGTAGCTTTGTAACCCTGTCAATTAATCTTTCTTGAATTTGGTTTCCTGCTTTATAACATAGAGGAATTAAAATAGATCAGTGATTCTCCAATGGTAGGCCCTGGCCTATTAATGAGCCATGAAATCAATTTAGTGAGTTGTGACCAGCATTTAAAAAAAAAAGAATAAAAAATGTTAGAGTTCATTATGTGTTATATGACTAAATATTGTTTCCAGAACCTTTTGTTTCAGTTAAATCTGTGTGAATGTAGTTATGTGTATACAGGTTTGCAATGTGACATTTTTTCTTACTCTGAGATGAAGTCAAAGAAGTTGGAAGATAACAAACTAGATGATATCTAGGGTTAGAACCTAAGACGGCCGGAAACGGGCACTCCCAGCTATCTACTCATGTGCCAGTGTGACCATCAAGGTTCTTAGTGCGTGGTTGAGAAATGGGAGTGGAAAAGCATGTGTAGCTCCCCCTGGTTGGGCCAAGCCTTTAGCCTCCAGAGAAGGGGACTCTTCAGAGAGGGAGGACATACTCCATCTCCGAGGCTGGCCAAGACCAGGGGAAAGGTACCCAGTGCTCCAGTATAGCCAGGCTATGTTCGCCAGGATCTTGTTGAGATTCCAGCAGCAGCTGCCTCTCACCCCTTTCTCACACCTCAGTCCCTGCCCCTCCACTGTCTCAGTCCTTCCCCAAAGAGCACATACATGGGAGGGAGAATGACCAAGGCTATTTCCGGAGTGGTGTCAGGCACAAGAAGAAAGCACCAGAGCATTTTTCTTCCTGTTCTCACTGAAAATCCAGAATACAAGACCATCTCTAAAGAAGTGAGGGGTCACTGAATGACTGACAACATGCAAAGCATGCACTTCAAAATCAAGTGCCTTGTCCCTCAAAAAAATCTTCCTTGCACAGAATGTTGACCTGGTTCCATTTATTCTGGAAGAGATTTGGTCTTTCCAGGAAAATGCACTATTGTTAGCAAGCTGTATCTTGCACTTGAACTAAATAGCAAAAAAATTTGGTAGTTGACAAATCCCTCTCCTGTTTCACGGTGGACGTGTGGGCTGAGGAGGAGGGAGGATGAGTTCCCTCCCTGCTCTAACGTTCTCCGTAAACTTTATGAAAAGACATGGTTGGGATTACCCCAGCTCTCTCTGACTCCCTTAGAAGAAGGGATGGTTTTTTCTCATCTACACAAAGGTGCCATATGGGCAAGCAGTGGTCCTGGGTGTGAATTATTTATCAAAAATCTCTGTAATAGGTACTCTCATGAGATAGGTTGAAACTGTTACTGAAACATAAAGGAGAAAGCAACTGAATGGTGCCTCTTAAGCCAAAAGAAAGTTGGGCTTCCAGATTGGAGGAGCCGAACACTGGACTGTCTGGTGTTCAGCATCGTGCAGACGGCTTTCCTCCACTGGTTGGAAGCTGATGTCATTGACACGTGGTGTGAAAATCCCAGCGGTGGGTAGGAATAAGCCTGAGGATTCCTCCCAGCTCTGACAGTGCAACTCATATTTAATAAGCATAACCGAATCCAGAGCAGAGCCGCCCCTGCTGTATAGGTTGGTAAATTAAACACTTTACTGTGACATTGACAACACACGGAGAAATAAAATAATAAAAAGTGAATCATTCTGGAAGATTAAGCGAGGTTATAATACATTCTCTTCTCTTTCCCTCTTCTTTCATTTTTTAGAAGAAACAAACTTTCTGACTCGTTCAAAACCTTTTAAAAAGTCCCATGTGATCCTGTCGGTAGTCAATATTTTAAAACATATTATTTTAAAAAATGTGTGTGCTAGTCATAAGATATTGGGCGGAGGTGACTTTCTCCAAAAAGAGAATCAAATTACTTTAAGTGGTATATGAGGTTGGTGGTGGTTGAGGCATATAAAGGAAGAAAAATTCATTGAGTTTGATGTTATGACTCTATTTTATACTCTTTAATAAAAAGCTTTTACAGATTTGTCTAACACAGCAATTTTCAACTTTTTCCACCTCATGGCACACATAGACTAATTACTAAAATTCTGCAGCACACCCCAAAGTATATTTTTTGCCAATCTGACCAAAAAGGAAAAATAAGGTATAATTTTGAATCATTCACAGTGGATTGTTATTGTTGTGTTGGCTGTTGTCATTTTTTAATTTGACAACCTAAGGGAAAAGAGGTCAGTGCCCCAGACCCAATAGTCAGGTGTGGCATGTTTTAAAAGTTCTGTGGCGCACCAATTGAAAACCGCTGGTCTTAACGTATTGTTTCTTTAAAAAAAAATTTTCCACAAAGACTGTCAAGCTACAGTATATCTGAAAAAAAAAAAGTTCTTTTTTTCCTACTACATTGAGGAGTGGGCTCAGAAAGTCCTCGACAGTTTTAATGCCCATTGGGTACTGTATAAGCCTTGATCCAATTTTTACAGGTATTAGAAAAGTTGTTTCATGTAGGTTTGTGCTTCACTCTTTTTATTTATATCATCCAAACACAGGCACATTTACCCACTCATTCACCCGATATTTGTAGAAGTCCTATAATATGTGTGTGCTGGCCTCTGGGGACACCACAGTGAGAGACAAGGTCCCGACCCCAGGGAGCTGACAGTTTTGGGGGGAGCGTGGAGAAAAACGGAGTAAACATACACCACGTTAGATGGTCAGAAGGAGGGTGTGAGTTTGGGGATCTCTGAGTGTGAGGTTTGGTGTGTTATTTCAGATCATTCTGGGGGGTGGTCATATCATTATTTTATTGCTAAAGAAGAAGAGAAAGCTCTTTGAAACAGAGAGAATAAAAAGGGGGGGCCTTAAAAAGGCCAAGAAATAGACACTTGTCCAGACCTCTTAGCCCCAGTGGAAATCCTAACAGAAAGGGAGGCACCAGGTAGAACGAAAAGCAGGACAAGGGTTCTAAGAGCTTAGTACTGGCCTCTCCTTTTAGAGGTCTGTGTATATGACCTTTCTGACTCCTTGGGGCTTCTGATGTCCTCAGGCAAGACAGGATTCTGGTAAAGCAGGCTCTTCTTCCTGTTAGAGCAGGAGGAGAAGTGGGAGGGGAGGGGGAAAACAAAAGTAAGCAACCAGAGATCTGGGTGAGGCCACCATGCTTGGTAGCACTGCGGGCAACTAGAAAGAAATCCCCAAGACATCCAGCTTGCAGAACTGACCCCGAAATCTCTCTTCCCTCTTAAAGATGGCTCCTGAGAACCTGGTGTAAAAGAAGAGCAATTCTTTTAGGAATGTCCTCTTATTTCCATGGAACACAAAACTGAGAGATTTAAAGAGAGTGACAGAATTTCCCAAAGGGTTATAAGTGTAGGATACACCTGATACCCTTTGGTGTATATATATATATGTATATGTGTATATCTATGTCTATATATCTATATATCTATATATCTATATCTATATCTATATCTATCTATCTATCTATCTATCTATCTATCTATCTATCTATATATATTTTTTTTAATTGAGAGGATCATTTTGCACTTCAATTTTGGCCTAACCTTGTTCAGACCCTGTGAGGGAGCACGCTTGGTGAGCAAATAGAAAGTCACATGATGTACATAGTTAGTCCAGCTTCTGTACTTCCTCCAGCTGAGAAGCAATGAGTTCCACTGAATACTTAGTTTAGAGCACTTCATTTTGAAAATAATCTTGAGGAAAAAAAAATCTTTCCTGTTAGTAGGCCTGCTTCAGGAGAGTCAGCAAGCAGCAAGCAGATCTGAGCTGCTTTTAGGAATAAATATTTTTTTATAGTCTCCTGTTCAATTAAACTAAACAAACACACTCAATATAGACAGACTTGCTGGGCAGGATTTTGAGTGGGGTTTCTGTCTACTCTAAATCCCTCTTCCTGGGTTGTGAGTTTTGTATATGTATAAAGTCCTTGCTAGAAATTTGGGGGTGGCTACAAAGTCTGGGCTGCATGCTACATGGTTTACTTGCACTGTGTGGGTCACCAGAGGACTTCTGTTGGGTAAGCCGCATGGATGATGGTCAGCCTGGGGGTTTAGCTTTGATGCTTCACCTTCTGTGAAACCAGCCATTGGTTCAGCAAGAGGTTCACAGGTGGACAGGTCTCTTTTGCCTTATGAGACACGCACATGACCTGCTCTTCTTCCTTTGATACATGGCATCATCTCTAATGTGACACATACCCAACTTTTAAAATTTCCTAACTGCTTGGTGGAAGGCAGCTAAAAATGACCTTTTCTTAAAAACAAAAATAGACTTTAGGGTAGTTTTAGTTTCATAGCAAAACTGGGAGGAAGGTGCAGAGATTTCCCATAGACCCTTTGCCCATACACATGCATAGCCTCCCCCATTATCAACATCCCCCACCAGAGTGGTACATTTGTAACAATTGATGAACCTACATTGACACATTATCACCACCTGAAGTTCATGGTCTATGTTAGGGTTCGCTCTTGGTATTATACATTCTATGGGTTTGCACAAATGTATGATGAAATGTATCTGCTATAATAGTATCATACGGAGTAGTTTCACTGCCTAAAAATCATCTACTCTCTGCCTATTAGATAATTATTTTTAGTATAATTAAAATAACAGACAAGCTCTGAAGACCGCTCTTAAAAGTTATTAGCCTGAAAAAATTCTGTGTGGCTCATAAGATTTAGATGACTTCTGCTTGTATTTACCATGGTTGTATTCTGTCTTCTGAGCTATCTGCATCTCTGCTTGTAGTCCAACATATATAGGTCGAGATATCCACCTGGAATAAATACATTCCGAGCTCACCTGAGGCAGTGGGGTAAAGCTGATTTCTACAATGACAGTAAAGGGTGACAAGGAGACACCTTTTCATTAATATTCAAATATTCAGGCAAGAACCCATCCCCCCCCCTTTTTTTTTGCTCTGCTTTGGTCTATGGCTTGTTTTGTTAATTATATTTTATTGATTATGCTATTACAGTTGTCCTGATATTTTCCCCTTTGCCCCTCTCTACCCAGCGCCTCCCCTGCCCCAGGCAATCGTCACACTATTGTTCATGTCTACGGGTCATAGGCAGGTTCTTTAGCAACTCCATTTCCTGTACTGTAGTTTACACCCCCATGGCTGTTCTGTAACTGCCTATTTGTACTTCTTAATCCCCTCACCTCTTCACCCATTCTCCCACTCACCCCCAATCTGGCAACCATCAAAACACTCTCTGTATCCATTATTCTGTTTCTCTTTTTCTTGTTTGCTTAGTTTGTTATTTAGATTCAGTTGTTGATAGATATGTGTTTATTTCCATTTCATTGTTCATACTTTTTCTTAACTAAGTTCCTTTGTAATTTTCATATAATAATGGTTTGGTGCTGATAAATTCCATTATTTTTTTCTTGTCTTGGAAGCTTTTTATCTGCCCTTCCATTCTAAATGATAGCTTTGCTGGGTAGAGTAGTCTTGATGTTGTTCCTGATTTTCATGACTTTGAATATTTCTTGCCAATCCCTTTTCAACTGCAAAGTTTCTTTTGAGAAATCAGCTGACAGTCTCATGGGAATTCCCCTGAAGGCAACTAACTGCCTTTCTCTTGCTGCTTTTAAGATTCTCTCTTTATTTTTAACCTTTAGCATTTTAATTATGACGTGTCTTGGAGTGGGCCTCTTTGCATCCATCTTGTTTGGGATTCTGTGCTTCCTGCACTTGCACGTCTGTTTCCTTCACCAAATTAAGGAAGCTTTCTTTTATTATTTTTTCAAATAGATTTCCAATTTCTTGTCCTTCCTCTTCTCCTTCTGGCACCCCTATGATGCAAATGTTGGACCTCTTGAAGTTGCTCCAGAGGCTGCTTACACTATCCTCATTTTCTTGGATTCTTTTTTCTTCTTGTTGTTCTGATGGATTGTTTTTTGCTTCCTTATGTCCCAAATCATTGATTTGATTCTTAGCTTCATCCACTCTACCATCGTTTCCCTGTAAATTGTGTACAATATACTACATGTTCTAATATATATGTACACTTGTTTAAATTCTGTATGTTAAGTTTCTAACAAAACAATAGCTTCTTATAAAGTTTCAAATACCTACTTTAATGCCTTTAATAGTAATGTACTTGAATTTCAACATTAGTCTCTCTCTGAGCATAATGTAATACAGTGTTTTAATGTTACTGAACAGCAAGTAGGGCCCTGCTGCCCAGTGTCACCCTCTAGGCAAAATTACAGAGGCAAAAGTTTGCTGATAAAGGAAAGAAGTCTTTATTCAAATGCTTCACAATTTTGGAATAACAGCTTTCCACATGCATCAGTCACTTAAGCCTATCAATTAAGGCTAAACTTTTTAACTCTTTAGTTATAGCTTTAATTACTTCGGCCTATCATTGAAAGCTAAACTCTTTAATACCTGAGTTCTATCATTCCCCTTGTTAGTTTTAATTACCTTATTTCTATAGGGTTAGTTTGCAAACTAAAACAACTTAAGATACAAAAGCCACACAACTTTGGAAGAATGGCAAGCTTCTGCCTCAGAGCTTATCCCCTCTAGAACACCCAAAGAAGAATAACCCTGCCACCCTCTGCCAGGCCAGCCTGATCCTAGGCTGCGCCCAGAGTTCCTTCCCATCCAAAATACCATTGGGAAATGCAGGCAGCTGCAGTATGGTCATCCAGGCGTCCTCAAGGAAGAGAGCCTGAGAGCCAGCGGCCAGCCAGCCAGCCAGCCAGCTCGAGAGCCCGAGAACCCTTCTTTTCCTGGCCCATAATTCCACGCACTCCGGAGGCATTTAGCTTCTCAGCCAATCCCATCCTAGACTGTTTACCACAGGCTTAGGCAATCTCCTCCTACAGCGCCCCTTCTCCTCCCCAGAGATCTGATCAGATCTCTCTGTATCATTAATAGGTTGAAACCATTACAAATTGCTATTTTTGTAGGTCAAGAGGGTCAAATATTGACAATTGATATGGTACAATATCCAGTCAATACCTAAGTGCCTACAGTGTGCAGTAGGCCAATTACTGTGGAAGATTAAAAAATGGGAACAATATATTTCCTCTTTGGAGCCTCTAATTTATGCATCACAACCCGAGTACCAGGTGGAAAGCAGTCTGCCGTTTAGGAGTGGAAAGGCAGCACCCTGATTTGGAGGAGGGAACCATGCTCTTGGTATTTCCGTACACTGTTGCAGTGCCTCAAAGTCCACAGAGTCCCATAAAACCTCAACCCCCGAGGGTCTTTAGTTTCCCAGTGCCTCCTGAGCCAGGTTTAGAGCGCTCAGTCTGGCGTTCAAGGTACTTATCTGACATTATTCCTTTTCCCTTATGTTTACACCTCTGCTTTCCCTCCTCCTGAACGTACTCCCTGCTCACCTGAAAGGCAGTGGAGTGCAATGGTTAAAGGCGTGGGCACTAGACTCTATTGTCTAGATTAGAATCCCACTTCCCCACTTACTAGGTGTACAATTACCGGCAAGTTGTTTGATCTCCGCATGCTCTCCTGTAAAAGAGGGGTAGTATTAGTGCGACCTCATGGGACAGTGTATGTTAAATAAATTATATGAGAAGCCCTAGAACAGATCCTGGTGCACAGCAGAGTAGGAACACAATAAATGTTGTTTTTGGTGACATTACTTGCATCACCAAATGTCGCTCATCTTTCAAGGCTCCAGGCAAAAGCCACCTTCCTCCCAACACCAATGCCCACTCCAGTGTCCCAGTTGCAGTTCTCTTTCCTGTCTCTCGCCGCCGCCCCCCCACAGTACCTCTGTGACTGTCACATGACCTTTAAATTTTTGTTAGCAGCTATGTCTGATACTGCATCAACATAAAAACATCCAGACCTGTAGAAAATTTTTATAGAAATTTATTTGAGCCAAACAGAAGACACAGCTGGAAGCAAGAACTCAAAAGACTGAGAGAAATCCTTCTGAGCACAACAGGCTGCAGTTGCTTCTATGTATGTGAGATGGAGGTTAGTCACATCAAGGTGAGAGGAAGCAGGACAAAGATCGGATGACCTCTTGCATACTTTTAGTAAAGAAGTTGTATGCCTGGGGCATGACGACCCACCATGACCTGCCCACTGAGGAATTTATGATCAGGTCAGCCTGTGAGGTTACTGTCCATAGCATCCTGTCCCCCCGCCCCCAGCCAAAAGTGCAATGCAGAGCCAGTGCAGACGCCACAGGTAAAGGACACGGTTCTGCAGGACACAGCCCTCACTTCAGGTTCAAACACCAGCTGTGCTGCGGGAGGTCCCCTGGGCACCTGCACTTCTGACCCACTAGCTACAAATTCAGGAGTTCCCACCACCTCCTCAGGTTTGCTAGAAGGACTCACAGAATTCAGGGGAGTACTAAGGTTATGATTACAGTATTATTATAAAAAAATACACATCAGAACCAGCTAAGTGAAGAGACACCTTGGGCAAGGGTCTCCAATGCAGAGTTTCTGTGTCCTCTCAGTATGGACTCAAAACGCATTATATTCCAGGCGCATGGGTGTGTGTTCACCAACCAGAAAGCTTACCCTAGCCTTGGGTGCCCAGTCCAGAGTTTTTATTGGTGTTTCATTATGCAGGTATAATTGATTGTATGATTAGTCATGTGACTGAGCTCAATCTGCTATCCCTCCCTGGAGATCAGGTTACTATCACCTGGATCAAGGCCCCAACCCTCTAATCACTTGGTTGGTCTTTCGGTCATGAGTCACCCCATTATCACAGACTCAGGCATCTTGTTATCATAAACTCAGATGTGGTCCAGAGGCCCATCATGAATAGCAAAGGCATTCCTCTCACTTGCAAAATTCCAAGTATTTAGATAGCCCCTTCCAGGAATTCAGGACAAGACCAGACAGATTTTTTGTTACAGAATAGCAGCCCTGTCTGATTCATCTTTGAATCCTCTCCGGTGTCTAGAATTATGCCTTGCACAAAGTAGGCACTCACATGTATTAAAGGGATGGGAAAATGTGGGCTTTAGGAAACTAACTTTGTGTAGGATTGAGCAGAGACCAGGTAAGATGATTGTAATCGACCCGACATTATTTCATTACTCAATGTTCCCTTGCTGGCAAGACTGAAGAAATATAAACCTTAAAAAAGTTAAATCCTTCTGTTGCTACCCCTCAACTAGGAAATCCTGCAGTAATTTTCCGTATGTTGAATTTATCCAAGAAAGCCCTTCACTGGGAAATTAAAAGTAGTCTTAAGTGTGAAGAAGTTTGGCTTCTCATTTATTTAACTGATTGAAATAAGTAACTTGTAATAATATCTCATAGATGGATTTTACTTAATATTGCCATTAATATATACTCTCAGGATCTTTGAGATTGCTTATTACGATGATCTATTCACAATGTCTGCACCCCATGATACTGGGGATTTGCTTCAAAATAATTATGGAGAAAATGATGGGGGGTACATATGAAATAAGACTGTTCATGAGTTAATAATTCACCTGGGCTGGACTGGATAGTTATGAACCATGTAACTCAGCTCCTACTGCAGAAGGTGCCCC
This sequence comes from Furipterus horrens, assembly GCF_987537825.1. NCBI lineage: Eukaryota > Metazoa > Chordata > Mammalia > Chiroptera > Furipteridae > Furipterus > Furipterus horrens. The sequence continues at coordinate 13,073,055 of NW_028327179.1, forward strand.
CCAAAATGGCTGGCTGCAGGGCACACGGAGGACAAGCTGCAAGAGACTTTCAGGGGTACTGCTTCTGCCCTGGGAGGTGTGGCTCTCAGGGAATATGAGGTTCATTCAGAGCATAAACTGAAAACAACTGTTGCACAAGCCCAGATGGAGGTAGTTGTTATAAAGTCTAACTAGCAGGATTGCAAATTGGCCATAAAGACTTCACTGTTATGAGTTTGACAGGAATCTAAGTGATTAACATCGACCACAGGAAGTAAAGCATCCTGGATCAGAATACAGAAGCCCCTAAACAGCACTCTTAAAAAAAAAAATCATTTTAATCTAATGTTTGTACATACAAAAATATATGTCTCATGTGCATGCAAGTTATGAAGCATAATCAAATGAACACGTTTGAGCTTCCTGTCCAATTTAAGAATGAGAATGTTACCAGTTCCATCCTCCCACGTGCCTTTCCTTCCACTCGTATCAGTGATTACTATCCCGAATATTGTTTACTGTTCCCTTGCTTTTTATCACTTATTATGCATCCCTACGCTAGTGTTTGGACTTCATAAAAATGTCATCATGATATCTCTATTCTATGGGAACTCGTTTTTTTTTTTTTTTTCACTTAACATTATGTTTTTAAGCTCCATTCATAGCCATGTGAGGAGCTGGAGTTCATGTTTGGATAGACCACAATCTATCTATTCTGCGGTGGGCATCTTCAGTGTTCCAATGCCATGACCACTCCTACACACATGTGCAGGAGTTTCTCTGGGTGAGAAACACTGGACACCATGTATGTGGATGTTCAGCTTTACACGATAAACAATCCAAGGTAAAGTCAAATTGTTTCCTGAAGTAGTTGTTCCAGTTTATACTCGAGCAGCACTGGGTAAGCATTTCTGTTCATTTACATCATCGCCAATTGTTTATGTTGTCAGACTTCTGAATTTTTGCCAACCTAGTGGGTAAAAAATGCTATCTCACTGAAGTCTTGCATTGCATTTCCTGGTTACTAATGAGGCTTAACCTCTTTACCTGTGTTTATCTGCCATTGACTTTCCTTCTTCTGTGAAATGCCTGTTTGTGCCTTTTACCCATTTCCCTCCTTATTGGGCTGTTGTTGTTTTTTTTCTAATTGATTCTGTAGTTGTTCTTTATATACTAAGCAGTGTTTTTTTGTTTGTTTGTTTGTTTTTTACCATTCACCAGTTTGTTGATCTTTAAAACTAGGTATATGCCATTTAGAACTGGAAGGACCTTAAAAAATGTATAGTTTATCCCTCTCATTTTACAGATGAGAAAAACGGAAACACAGAGAGGTAAAGCAACCTGCCCAACATCTCAATTTGTGTTAGCAGCAGTGCTGAGATAAGCACATGAACTTTTTAACCCCCAAATTAAATTATGTTCTCATTATACTATGATAACCTCCTTTATTGGTTTATCTCATTTTTATTTAAAAAAAAAAATTTAAGTGCCCAAGCAGTACATGTTCACGGTAGAAAAGAACAAACCAGCATGAACAAAATGAAGAAAGTCAAAATCAGCTTTAACCCCACCTTCCAATGCAATGATTCTTTATAGTCTGCATTTTCTTTCCAGATAGAAACTATAATAGATAATTATTATGGAATGCTTACTGTCGGCTAATTAGTATGGAGTGCATACTATGTGCCAGACACAGTTTTAAACATTTTATATGTATTGATCTGTTTGATCTTCTCCACAGCCTTATGATGCAGGTCATCACCATTATCTCCAGTATGACAGGCAGAATAATAGCTTCCCAAAGATGTCTCCTTCCTAATCCCAGGAACCTGTGATGATGTCACATTACATAGCAAAGGAGGATTAAAGTAGCAGATGGAATTAAGGCTGCTAATGAGCTCACCTTAAAATTGGAAGACTGTCTAGGTGAGCCCACTGTAATCACAAATGTTCTTAAATGTGGAAGGAGTCAGAAGAGATGTGTGGAAGTGACAGAATAGGAGAAAGATTTCATCAACCATCGCTGGCTTTGAAGTTAAAGGAAGGGTCTGTGAGCCAAGGAATGCAGGCAGCCTCCAGTGGCCGGCAAAGGCAAGAAGACGAATTCTCCCCTGGAGTCTCCAGTAAAGACCACAACTCTGCTGACACCTTGATTTAGGCCAACGTGGTAGATAGAATAACGGCCAAAAAGATGTCCACACTCTGAACTTTGCAAATGTCATTAAGACTCTTGAGATGCTGAGATTATCCTGGATTCTCTAGGTGCGCCTGATGTAATCACATGGATCCTTTTAAAAAGGAGGCAGGAGGATAAGCATCAGAGTGATGTGACTGCAAAAGCAGAGGTTGGAGTGCTGTGCTTTGAAGATGCAGGAAGGGACCACAAGTGAAGGAATACAAGGTAAGTCAACAAATTCTCTCCTTAAGCCTCTGTAGGGAGCATGATCCTGTCCACACCTTTATTTTGGCACCAATGAAACCCATTTTGGACTTCTGACCTCCAGAACTGTAAGATAATAAATTTGTGTTCTTTTAAGCCATCGTTTGTGGTAATTTGTTACAGCAGAAATGGGAAACTAATACACCTCATTTAAAGCTGACCAAAGCCACACAGCCAGTGGTAGAGAGTGATGTGAACTCAAGACACCTGGCTCCAGAATCTATCTATTTCACCACTCTGAACAGATGGAGACTTAAGTAGTACATATATTTCAATAAATGCAAATCTTCCACATTATTTTAACATCCATTCAGCACCAACGTATTAAATAGTTGTGTCCCACTGACTAAATATACCATTACCATATTTTATGTAATAAATTCCCTGTTATTGGATAGTTAGGTTGTTTTTAATGTTTTGATACTCTAAAATTTGCAATGATAAACACCTCTCTAGTGATATTAATAATTTTCTTAGTAAAAACTCTTAGAAATGCTAGGTCAAAAGAAGTGCATTAAAAAAAAAATTACCAAATTATCCTCCACAAGATTGAACTGGAATATAATTAAAACACACAACTATGGCAGGAATATCTCTACCTTCTGTTTCTGCAATCTTTCTGACATTAATCTATTTTTTTAATCTATGTATGTACTTGACTTATTGTATTTTTGTTTTTGAAGGTTTCAACTATGACATTAGACCTTCTATAGAGTCATAGGGGTTAGAGAGTATTTAAGGTCATTTAGTCTAAACCCTTAGTTTATAGGGAAAGACCCTGTGGCCCAGAGAGGTCAACAGACTAAAGGAAAGGCCCCTCTAGTTGGGCATGGCTGGTCAGAACCCACTGGCCTGACTCCTAGTCCAGCGTCCTTCCACATCCGCTGTAAATGTCATGGTGGTACCATTACTGATTGTTTTTTCTTCAAATCAAGCCAGAAACTTCATTAATTAGAGGTATATTTTAGGGGCTGTAAATTAATCCATATGTTTAGTATTAATAGATAAGCTCTAGCCCTTTCCTAGAGAGAGACTATTTTAATTTTTTTCATTGTGAGATTTGGTAGGCTTGATGGAAGACAATAACGCCTTTCCCCCAGATGTTTTATGTAGGATTCCTTAGAATGGGTAACCAGAGGTTTTCCATCATCACCTTTTTTGCCCATATCATTTTCTGACTTGGCTCGCGTGTTACCCAAGAGCACTAAAGCTACAGATGCAGACCCCATCCCTCTCTCTGAAGCAAACAATGAATAGGAAAACACAGTGCCATTTTCTGACTGACCTCAATCGCTGAGGGCGGGCCCCGCACGTTACATCAGCAGGCCGGCTCCATTACTGTGCTCGAGCTACTGAAATATTGATTTTTACAGAGCCGGTGCACACACTGAAAAATCAATACTCCAGTGCATACAACGGAGCAGGCGGCAGAGCCAGGACCCACTCTGAGGCCCAGCAAGCACTGCTGGAAAGCCTTGGCCAGAAGGGGGTGGGGGCTGGAGGAGACAATGCCCTGGGAGAGGCCCCTGCAAACCCGGGAAGGGTCAGATAAACAACCGATGTGGAGAGGGAAGAGAAAGGAGAGTGGAGAGAAAGATCCTTGAGGATAAAACAGTTGGAAGGAGCAAAGATTTATCTTTCCGTAGGGGGAAATGGGGAGAAGGAGAGAGTAAATTAAGAAGAGAGGATGGGAAGAATTTGACAGGTAAGCCTCTTCCCATGAAAATTCCTTTTGCTTTTCTGTATCATTCGGACAGACTTAGATGGGAATATTATAAAGATGATACAGATATTTTATTACACAGAAAAAAATAACTAGGCCAATTCTGGGAAATATTTATATTAAAAAAACATACAGCCCCTTTCCTTTTTCTTGGTGAGTAGAAGCTGGCAGATCTTACAGTGACCGTCAAAGAGTCAGCATCTGTCATTTGGGCTCTACCTTTGCCATGCTGTTACTTTCTTTTCCTTGGGGAAGGGGGAGGGAAAAAGACATCCTGGTCATGTGGCCGTTTGTCCATTCCCTGTCATTCTAGACAAGCACTTTCTTTGACGTGCTTGGGAAGCAACCACGTTAAGAATTGATTCCTTTCACAAGCCCCGTGAGTTCTCAGGGAATTCTGAGCTCCCCTGAGTCACACCTCCATCCAGACGTGGGCAGGAGAAGGCGTCCCGGGCCCCACTTTCCGGTGCCCAGAACTCAGCAACTCAGCAGAGGTCGGATGGAAAGGGACCGGCCTTTTGGTCAGTCCTCTTAGACGTATTAAAAAAAAAAAAATCAGAACTGGCACTCTTAGTTAGCATTCTGGCCTCTTTTTATTTCGGGTGGGGGGCAGTGGGTAGGCACTTAATTAAAAGGGAATACTTTGTAACCCCGATGAATTCTTGATTTTTGCTCTGTCCTAGAATTCTCTCACCGGGAATCTCGCTATTAGTTCTGACAAGTCCCTGCCACAGGAGGAAACGGCCCTCCCCAAGGCTTGCATTTCGTTCTCTGCCCTGCTGGCAGCGTCGCTGCTTCCTCTTCCCCAGCCCAGGAGAGACCCGGGCCCAACCCGGGCTCCGGTGGGGTCTGGTGGAAGGGGAGCTGCGAAGGAAGTGGGTATCGAGAGGCACCTTGTAGAAAGCGGTTTCTTAGGCCCGGCGGGGCTGCCCGGGGACAAGGTCCAGCAGACTGTCGCCAGAGACAGAAGGAGCAGAGTGGCAGAGGGAGTGGGCAGGAGGGCGGAGCAGGACTCCAGGCCAGGTGGCCACCTGGGGTGCCCCGCCCCTCTCCGCCCCTCCCCCTGCCCAGCCGGCCAGCCGCGCCCCTCGCGTCCCCGCCCACTCTCGCCCACTCCCCGCCCCCTTCCTCGCCCCCATCCGCGCTCGCAGCGGTTTCTTTGCATAAGGAGGCGGCTCCACGGACGGCCTGGGGCGCACGTGACCCCAAGGGAGGCGGGGGGAACCTGCTGACTTGACACGAGCGTCTGTGCAGCTCCCCTTGGCGCGGAATAGAGAGAGCAGCCGTGACCTCCGACCCCGCCCGCCGGCAGCCAATAAGAACGCAGGTCGTCTCCAAACCCAAAATTTCCACGTCGGCAAAAGTCAAGATGGAAGGGAGCAGAGCGGAGCGCGAGGGGGGGAGCCCGCTGGGGAATGCCTGGCGGCCAGCGCTGGAGGGACAGGCAGGAGAGCCTGCAGCGGGCGCAGAAGGGGCCACGCGGGAGGGCGCCCCGGCCGAGGGAGTGCGACCACCCGCCCCCAGCCCCGGGCGCCTCTGAGCCCCGCACTTCGACCCCGCACTTCACCAGCCGCGTGTGCACCCCGGCCCGGGGGACGGGGGACGCTGCCCACTGCATCTCCGGCCCTGGCTTTGGGGAGTCGCAGGGGAGGGTGCGGTGGCGGGAGGTTGCGGCGAAGGGTGGGAGATGGGGAAGACACTTCCCAGACCTGTTGCGCGGGCGCAACAGCTGTCCGGTGCGGTGTGTAGGGGGAGGGGGCTGCAGGGGGTGGGAGGGAGGGTGGTCGCTCATACTGCGGGGGCCGGGGGTGCAGCACGGGGACTAGGAGCAGAGGGGCAGTGTTGGGGGCACTGTGCAAGGGGCGAGGTTGTGTGCAGATGGGGGTCCCCGGGAAGCTTTCTGCCTAATGGGGCAGGGGAAATACCACGTAGTGGGTGGGTGGAGCGGAGGGGAGAGGACTGCATAGACCCGCGTTCTGGGGCCGGGCGCGGACTGCGGAAAGACCGGGAATAAAGTGGTGGGAAGGGCTGGGGGGAAGGGGAGATGCTTGGAGGCCCGGCAAAGCCTGGCTTCCCTGGGCCGTCCCATCTGCGGGACATTTCCAGGGGCCTGTTTTCGCACCACCACCCCTTTTAAACTCTTCTAGCTCCGAGAAGTCGTCCTCGTGGGGCCCCCTCCCCCCACCAACTTTCCAGACAGGAAGGTAAAAAGTTGCCACAAGTTAGAGCGAGTTTGCAGCTTGCCAAAGTTTAAATAGCAGGACCGTGGAGGGGGTGGGGTTCGACAAAGTCGGTTCTGATCGGGGATGGGTGGGGAGGAGAGGGAGGGTGTGATTCCTGCAGCGCGTTTACGGTGACATTGCGACCAGAATTTGTCCAACCGGGCTGTTAAAACACTATTTCTGTTGGGCATTTGCTCCTGCTGACTGCTGCAGTAACTTTCCATAATTAATGACCCGTTCCATTATCGGTCGCATCCTGAGCTAAATTGCTTTTAAAGAGTTATTCTTCTTTGTCTTAGCTGGGGGTGTGGGGAGCACACCTGCAGGAAGAAGCTTCTGGAGGAAGACGGTCTGTTTGGTCTTTTGAGGCAAAGTTCTGAGACACTCCGACTCTGAATATGATAGAAGTCAGTGCACTACAGAACTTTGTCTCTAGAGACTGTGCTCGTCGCCACCACCACCACCGCCCCCATCGCCTCAAGGGCTTCGGATGCCTTCAGACTCCAGAGATAGGATAACCCTGGTGGCCACGTTGCTGCGCCTTTCCCTTGGGGGAGGGGCGGGGCGTGGGGGGGGGCGGTGGTCCAAGTACTGCTCCAGGAACTTGGCCAACTCCTCGGAAGCCCTTGGGTTAAACCATGCAAATAGGAACAGAATCATTCCAGATATCCCATACTTCATCTTACCTTGGTGGACTCCTGACTGTAGAGTTTTGTTTTGTTTTTTTAAAGCTTTGGGCTTTACAAGGTTATTTAATAGGCACTCAGAAGACGGGCCCCACTTATTGAGTGAAGAGAGCCACAGGTTTAGTAACGGGTGTGTGGTGTGTAGTGCCTCACAGGAATTTAAAGTCCGCCCCAGAGGTCAATGTATGTGCAAAGCCGTGGATAATGGTTCTTTTGCTCAAGTAAAAGGTAAATGAGATCCTTCAACGACTGAGTTTGACAAGCTGTTCTCATTTCTGTTTCTGAGTTAGGTCCAATTCACTATTTTTTAAAATAGATTTTATTTATTTATTTTTAGAGAGATGGGAAGGGAGGAAGAGAGGGAGAGAAACATCGATGTGAGAGATACATTGACCAGTTACCTCTTGCAGGCCCCCAACTGGGGACCTGGCCTACAACCCAGGCATGTGCCCTGACTGGGAATCAAACCGGCAACCCTTTGGTTTGAAGGCTGGTGCTCAACCCACTGAGCCAGAATAGCCAGGGCTCAGTTTTATTTGTTAAAATAGGTTTGATTAGATGACGGGGATGAGGGGCGGGTATTTCTACGTGTTGGGGTGGTAGCAATACTTGACATGGAGACACTGCTCTTCTCATCCCTACTGGAATGTGGGTTTTGGTGGGAAGTTTCTATCAATAGTCTGCTCTGTGCAATGGGCCTGTGACTGACACCAAATTCTAGCCCTGGGCCGTCCACATTGGCCTATTTTGATTTTATGAGCTTTTGGCTGGAGAGCTGATTGATCTAAGGAATTACAAAAACTCCTTATTAACAACTGCATTTATCCAACAAATATTTATGGAGATCCTGCTGGGTGCCAGGCACTGGGCACAGGGTGGTGAGCAAGAAGAAAATGATCCCGGTGCCATGTTGCTGGCAGTCAAGTGAGGGAGGGACTCACTTTTGACCTAATTTGTGGGATGCTTGGAAGCTTTGGGGTTGTCTGTCTGTGTCTCTTGAGAGGCTCTTGATTTTTTAAAAAGTCACCACCTTTTTACTTGGTTATATTCCAGTTGACTTATTGAGATAACGGGGAAAGGATCAACTGGGCCAGGGAAGGGAAGGGGAATAGTGCGTTGCTGGCTATTAGAGGCTAGTCATTGCTCTCCACAGGAATGATGAGTCCAGATCCTCAGTCAGCTGGTATTCTCTCACATAGCTATTACCCATTCTCCCACCTTTCCCTCAGTAAGTTTCTCAGTCCTTTACCCAAAAGATGGCTAAATTGTAATTTGTGCAGTACAATAAAGTGACTCAAACCCATGCCCTTGTATCCATTTGAGATGTAAGATGTGCTTTCTTGTAAAGAGGATTCTTTCCTTTGATTTTTGTGTCCCCCCCTGTGTCCACGAGATATTCTGAAAATACCGACCTCCAGCAAAAACTTAAACAACGTTGTGAGAGAGTGCATGTGGCTTTTTTGAGGATGTGGGGTGGAGCGGTTGACTGGGAGAGCGGTCATCCAAGCAGAGATGAGCTCAGAGTCTCCAAAGGAGGGTAAGGCTTGGAATTCCTGCCATAATTATGTCTGGTTTGACTTTATACTTAAATGATTTGCTTGGAAGTCCTTTGCTTTGTCTCTTGCCTGTGACTACTGGTGAATGAAAGGACTAACCAGACAGGAGGGCTATGGTTTACTCTGGAGCAAGGATGAGGGAGGAGGAACTAGAAAAATTGGTAGTGGCGGGGGGGTGGGGGGGAGGACTTACTGTAAACCATAACGTCTCAGACCTCAGTTATTCAGCAACCTGTGGGTACTGTCGACGCCTGAGTATCCGGTGTTACTCTAACTGCTAAGGATGCATCAGGGAGCAAAGAGAGCCAACATCTCAGTCCTCTTGGCCATTTCACTAGAGACAGACGATAGAAATATAAAATAGAAGGATGGAAGACATGCCAGGAAAGGGAGAGCAGGGAGCACTGGGGAGGCAGGGTGCTGTCAGAACTGGGGTCACCAGGCTTGAAGGACCCCTTCACCAGCAGCCTACTCTGTGTGACCCAGGTCCTCCCGTCTTCATTTTCAACATTTCAAATGAATAAAACAATAGGTGCGACAGAAACTATGTATCGCAAAACGTCGGTAGACTTTCTCTTTTTTTAAAGAGCATTTTTATTTTCATGTGCAAAGGTTGGGACATGTGGGGTACTAGAAAATCTCCCACGTAGGGAACAACAATGCCGGTTCCTCACCTAGATGCCATGTGTAATCCCATCTTCCAGCGGCAAAATTATAGGATTGTAGATAACCTTGCATTTCCAAGAATGTTTATTTCAAAGAACTCCCAAGCGCTTTCAAACGTTCTTCGAGTCGTGGGGTTGAGGGTGGACACATTTCCTGGGATCCACAGGAGACAACAGTCCAACATCTAGTGAACATGAATTTCAGGAACTACTTTTTTTGCTAAACTTCGTGTTATTTGACTTAAATTTTTCTTAATCATGTGGGCTGTCTGCACAGGCAGATTTTCTGGATAACCACTCCAGACACAGAAATCTTATAAATAACAAAAGCTGTGGGCAGGGAAAGAAAAAGGCAGAACTCATTCACGCTGCTCTGTATGACATAGGAATAAAAATTTGTGTCACTTTGGTAGCCTTAGAGGAACCAGGTGGAAGGAAGATGTCTCCTCGGCAGACCCCTGCAATATTAGGCACTGGGATCCTAATTCTGATCTGTGAATCCATTAAACGGGCACCAGGAGAGCCAAGAGTGCCTTCACCACAGCAAAAACCACTCCACACTCCAGAAATGATTTCTCTGTTTCGTGCCTCAGATATGCCTCTTCCCCCCACCCCCCATTCAACAGGAAAAACACAGAACGAGTAACCAGTAGTGAAACAGCACTCAGTTTGTGCCAGGCACTGTTGTAAGCATCCACTTATGTTAAATCCTTTACTCTGAGGTCAGTCCTCTTCCTGTCATTCCCATCTTACAGATAAGGAAACTGAGGCATAATAACGTGCCCAAGGCACACAGCTAGTCAGCGACAGGAGCGAGGTGCAGACGCAGGCAGTCTGGATCAGAGTTTATGATCTTAGCGGCTATGCCATATTGGTATCACTCAATTATCCGATTCCAGCATAGTGCAAAGCCTGGGAGGCTAGACTCAAAGTTAAAAGCACTGAACATAATTTGGGCTTAGCTCAGTGCATACCTTCAGTCTGTCCTTAGCTTGTGAGGCTGGTTTCCAGGGTCCTGTGGTAGCGTGGCTTTGGGGATTATTTTGTTATTTTGAGTGTACTGGCCGCTTTTGCCATTGGGTAGAATTGAATGCTGAGAAAAAGCATGGTGTCTTCAAAAAGTTTCCTGGTTGATACAATACAAAGAAGCAATAGAAGCAGCAAATTGCTAAATTCATACATTCATTCAACAACCTTTGAATTTCTACCATGTGAAAGCCCCTGGATGTAAGCAGTTTTGGGTAGTGTGAAATGCACAGGGTGCTGGGAACTACCAGTAACTCAACCTGGAATATCCAGGAAGGCTTCCCAGAGGAAGCAGTAAGTAAGCTGAATATTGAAGGATAAGTAGGAGGTGAATGAAGGGTGGGAAGGGCATCCTAGTTCAGAGGAACAGCAAGTAGAGACTCATGTAAATGTGCAACGCTATGCTATGTTCAGGAGTCAGCAAGTCTTTCTGTGTGGCAGGCATAAATGTCACATGTAAGTGAGTGACAGGAAGTGAGGCCAAGGAGATTGGCAGGAATAGACTATGCAAGGCCTTGTGTGGTATGTTAAGAAATTTGAACTTCATCCTGAAAGCCATGGGAAGCAACTAAAGGATCTTAAGCAGGGAAATGGCCCGATCGGCTCTGCTTTTTTAGAAAATATATTCTAGCAGCAAAGGGAAGGGGGAATTGTTTGGAGGTGGACTAGCCAGTTATGAAGCTATTAGAGTAATGCACACTGAGAGCCTGTGGTATCCCCAGGAGGGGTGTGGGGGGCCTGGGGTAACACATAAGAACTTCCCAGAGAGCGCTCCCGAGGCCCTTACATACATTTTGCTGCTGGTATTCACCCGGGGAATCAAACTGGCGCTAAACTGCATTGTGTATGATATTTCGAAATATTAAACTTGCTTGGCTATAATCCCAGGTTAATTCTGGAAGTGTAATATTGGAAACGTTTCTTTAACCCTTTATGGCATATTGGAGATTTTATCCTCATTCGTCAGATGGGAGAATGCGCTATTATTTATGTACAACTAAGTAAGAAACAGTGCTGTTAATTAAACTATGACACAGTGCTTATGTATCACTTAGATTTTCAATTTTTTAAAAGATCTCTTTTAAGTTTATTTAGGTATAGATTTAAAAAAATAAATCAGAACCCCAGCAAGAAAGAAAGAGCACCCTCCCAAGGGCGGGGTCACTGAAGAGTGTTTGAGGGAAAGGATATGGGTGGGGGTGAGGGAAACCAACCAGGAAGAGTGAGGTGCCTGGGGCTGGCTGCTCTGGGAAGCAGGTACCACTCACTCCCCGGCCACCAGGGGTGAAGAACAGATCCTGGAGGGAGGCCAGGCTGTAGAATAGAACTCTCCAACAGGCGCTGTGGCCTTGGGTGGAGGAAGACAGCCACCGCCAACCACAGCCCTGACCTCTCCCCATGCTCTCCAGGCTCCTGCCATGGCTTCCCATTGGCTGAACCCAACCGGAAGCCAGAGCAAGAAGCCTGGCCAATGCATTTCACAGAGGTCAGCCTCCAGGAGGTAGGAAAAGGCAGAAATTACATCTGGAGGGGCAAACGTGGTCACAAATTGCCAAAGGAGTATTTTGTCTTGTGTTTCTCCTATGCGTACAGAAGAAGGAAAACGATCGGAGAAATAAATTGCTTGAAGAAGCCCTAGAACCTCTTCATACGCACAGTCCTCAAATGTCTGATCATTTCACGGAGGCTCACCCTCTGGGCCAGCGGGGGAGCAAGTCAAGCAGCCGAGTTACTCGGGAGGGTATCCCACTGTTGCCTCTGCCTCTGAGCCGCTGACACTCTCTGCAAGGTTGATGCTGGGCATTTTTCCTTTTAAAATTGTAGTAAAATATATATAACGTGACATTTACCATTTTAACATCTTATAAGTGTATACTTCGGTGGCATTAAATGCATTCTCACCATTGTACAGCATGACCACCATCTACCTTCTAGAGCTTTTTCACTGTTCCAAAACGAAACTCTGGACCCATACAACAATAACGCCACCTGATACTGGGGCCTTCTTGACCTTACCAGAAGGGGCTGACAGAAGATTTTTGGACTGAATTGGTGCAAAGGCAGAAAATGTCCATGAGGTGGTGGCTGCTGCGTGGCTGACAGCAGTTATAAGGTGTTCATCAGTTGGGAGATGCATCCTAATTTCAGAGGTGTTAACTGTGGAGCAATATGTTGCTTAGAACTAATGAAATATGACGAATCTCAGGAGTAGTAATCACAACCAGGGTCCGTGAATGCGTTTCAGGTGGGCCAAAATATTGTTCTCCCCTGCTCTCAGGGAGGCCAGACACCAGCCACATTTCAAATGCTCGGCAGCCACACGTGGCCAGGGTGGCCGTGTTGGACACCTTAGATTAGAGAACATTTCCATCATGGCAGGAAGGTCCCTTGGACTGGACCACTCTCAGCCTGGCTGTGTTAAGTTCAAGTATATGCTTAGTCCCTTAATAGTTACGTCACTTTGAGCAAAACTATTTAATCTTTGTTCCTTTGCTGTCTAGTCATTAAAAGTGTGCTAATGATAGTATTTACCTCACAGAACTGTCGAGCAGATTGAAATTCTTAGTGCCTGGTACATGGTAAGTCATCCATAAAGTTACCTATTATTATGATAGTTGTTATTAAAAGCATTACTACCAACATCGACCAAGCACTTATGAAGCTCTGGGCATTGTCCTCACACCATGTTATGGATAAAACTCAGGTCTGACAAGTGAAGTGAAGCGTCTGTCCCACTAAGCGAGGCAGGGCAGCGAGTCTGAGCCAGGTCCCATGCCCAGGCTTGTGATTTTTGGTGTTTAAACTGTAAATGGCCTTGTTTTACAGACTGGAGAGGACTAAGTAGTTACCTTTCTCTCTGGCATACTTGCCCCCCTCCTGCCCCTCTCCTCCTTTTCTGAGCAAGAGCTGACCAATTCCAAAGGACAGTAAGACTTCAGATTTCGGAGGAACTTGATTGGTTTGATGGTGGAAGGGTTGGAGATGATGCAATCGATCAGCAGACGAGTACCCATTTTCGGTGGTGTGAGCATATTCTCCGCTTCTTGTTCTGGGTTTTCCAAAAGTCAAATAGTCCTTGTAAAAGGAAACCACTTTGTGACCAAGTTAAAGAAGGGGAAATCTTGCTAGAGAATGCAACAGGAAGAGACAATGATCTTCAAGAGCTCCTAATCAACGTTAAAATCGGCGCATGTCTCCACTTAAAGGTTCAGTTGCACACACCCCCTGCTTGGGGGGTGGAGGTCTGTGGGAAAGGCTGTGACAATGGCAGGCATTTATTATGGAGGTTCACGAGAAGGGGCTGGAGGTGCCTTTCTCATTCACGTGCCCGGGAGGGGACTTGTGTCTGTCCCCAGTTCTTGGGCTGAACCTGGGTTCATCTTCGTTGGTGGAAATGGCCCTGCTAATGAGAGAACCTTTAGAGTGGTTTTCCTGTTTGTGCTGCACACTGCCCCAAAGACATGTTCCATCTCCCTGGGGGGATAAGCCCAGTAGCAGCACAGAGAAAGAACTGGTATCTGCAGATAAGCTCTTGCTTTGTATTTCATTTCTTAAGCTCCAGCTCCAGTTGGCTACTGTTTCCCTGTGAGTCAACATTTATATTGAAGTTATTACCATGAGCTGAAGTGCTATGGAAAATACGCCTTCAGTTTTTTTCAGTCTTCCTAAGCTGTGAGCGTGTGTATGTGCGCATGGGGGAGAGGGAAGCCAACTAACGCAGCTTTTGAAAGGCCACTGACCATTGGTCTGTCAGGATATCATGACATTGTGTCTGGGGATTAGAGAAAAGGAAGAGGATGGTTAAGTTAGACCAGCTCGCGCTGTTAAACCATCTGATGTGCACAGCTGATGAGGATTTATCTTTACCCTATGAAACCTGAAAACTGACTTTAGTTCGTCTTTCTAGCTTCCAGATAGTGGATTTGAAATTATTTCAGGCACTTCATCATGTAATAAAATTTGGATAATTTACTTTAAAAACCAGAACTTGAATAGAGAAACAGGAAACTCTTGATCTCTTAGAGCATTTATTCCTCCCCAATGCAAATCACAGGTTTCTTTTTGTTTCTTGAATATGACATATTGAAAATAAATTGTAACACAATGCCTACAATAGTCACCATGTTGGCTTCAATTCTATGCTCCGTGAGGGTGGGGTCATTGTGCCTGATTTTTTTGCTACGTCCCAACACCTCCCCTGCTCCTGGCACAATGTGGCCTTGCCAGAAGCATGTGAATGTGTGAATGAGTCAGTGGGTCCTGACGTTTATGTGTGTGTGTTCTTTGAGAATTAACATAATTTCAACTTATTTTCACTCTTGGTTCCTTAGATGTTTGATATGATAATAGGGGAGGTAACCACATCCTTCCACACACCTGCTTTCCAAGTTTTTCTTCTGTGGAATTAGTTAAAGCACACATTTCCCTTCCAACACTTCTTTTTAGGTTGATCCTGGATTGGGAAGTTTCCAGCCTGGAATGATTACAATCAAAAGAAGCTTTTCTTCTTATTCTTTCTGATGCTGACACACCCATTTCTCTCTTTTAATACAATAGCATTGCATCTTGGATTAATGTCATAGAGCCCAGAGATCTTCAGACTGGGGCCTGCATATCCCGGGAGGTATATGAAGACTTTATAGAGGCCTCAGGCATTGAAGTTTCAAGAGAATTGATTCTACGTCCTCAACTTCCCTAGTTGTGGTTTTCTAACACTGACTGACCTCAGACTCGCTGGGTCTGAGGTTGTCCATCCTCTCTTAGCTCTCCTTCACCCAGTCCCCCTCTCCCATTCTCCCCTTTCTTTCTTTGCTCTCACCTGTCCCAAATCTCAACAAAGTACATTGCCTGAAGTGTGAGAACCTTTGAGATATTGAACAAAGGGACAAATTTTTTTTTGCCAACATATATTTCTTGAATACCTACCATGTACCAGGCAGAGTTCTAGGGGCTGAGCTACATCAGTGAACAAAACAATGAAGACTCTCTCCTCACGGGGCTTCCATTCCAGCAGGAAGGCGTGGCCAAGAAGCAAAGTGGTGTGATCTGGGCTATTTCCTTTAATCAAGACCCTGTGACTTTCTCATTAACCTCATGGAGAAGTGGTTTCTAGAAAAAGCTTTTTTCTTAAGTTCAATAATTATCAATAAAAACTCATACTATATTTACATTATTTTGCTCAATTGTGTGTTTGTAATAATTGTCATGAAGACTTGATCTAGAAAAATTATTTAACACTTGGTATGTCATGGTGTTGGGAAATTAAAAAATTTTTCTATCATAATTCATAAATGTACTTTGACTGCCAAGAAGTATAATAGGATGATGAATAAAAGTGAAAAAAATTACGTCATAAAATATTCTGTGGGGAAAATAGAGTAAATTATAATTAAAAAAATATATTCTGATTATTAAATGAGTTTGTTAGGATATTTTTAAAATCAATAATCCGTTGGTATCAAATTGCTATTACATTTAAGTTTCACTAGATACCTATAAAAATATAATATCACAATTTTAAATTTCAATATTTACAATTACCATAAATTGCATCCTTTGCAACTATTTAAACTTATTTTTTAAATGTCAAATATATTCTTAAATTTGTGCTGGGGACACATAATTTTTAAAAGTTCTTGAGGCAGAGGGGGCCAAGGGACTATGTAAATAAACTTCTAAAGTCCGAACTATAGTTTATGTTTTTTGGAAAGGGCGCTGGTAGATGGAGCGGTACAATAAATATGTGACAATATTGCCTGGTTGTAACTGACATTGGGCACAATCATACCAAAGCTTAATATGGAGAGCTAGGGAAAAAAGTGTGCAGATCGCTTACTAAATATTGACTTAAAAATCGTCAGTGGTTTTAAGTGAACAATATATACAAGTAAATATAAATAATAAATTTTAAAAATAATTTTGGATTGTCAACTCTAGAGGCCAGAAAGTTATGATAACAACATTAAGATCCTGTTCTAGGTTGATGAAAGATGCAGACTCAGGCACCAGCATTGATGGCTGTAGGACCCCTTCACAGGGAACTTGCATGAGCAAAGTTCAATGTGACAGAACCTTATGTGGGAAACAGCACATCCATCATGAAAAGCCCCCTACCTTGTACATCATGGCAGCTCTGTTGAATATCACGCCTGCCACAAATATTTTTCAAGCACCTACTATGTGCCAGGTATTGTGCTAAGGAATAGTTTTATACTGGTGAGCAAAGGGATGTGACCTGTTCTTGGCTGGGCTCACTGTCAATGTCTTGGGGAGGATTAGGCGAGCTTTGTAGGGGAAAGATAAGTAAGGAGAAGTTTCCACACAACTATGAGTGTCAGCAGAGTGCTAGCATGCAGTAAATGTAAGCCATTATTAATTAGTGAAAAGTAATGCTACTACTACTGCTTACTAGGCCTATGAGTATTAATTCTAACCCTGGTTACTGCCACCAACATTACTATCCAGGTGCAGATATTTTACATCCAAAGTCACCATTGGAAAGTGCACCATACTGGAGGCTGTCTTTTTATTTTACTTACTTACTTACTTACTTACTTATTTATTTATTTATTTATTTTTGGGTACAGTGAACTTTATTGATGGTGCATGACAAGGTAGGGCTCCCTAAGCCCCTCCCCTCTTTAGGGGGTCTAGGATGGCAACTAGAGGTCAGGAGATTCTCAGTATGTTGGGGGATCAGTTTGGGGCAAGGATTCCCCAGTAGCTGAGGGCCTCTCTTCCTGTCGCTGGGGCTGGTGGTCCAGGGGGCTCTTACTCCTTGGTGGCCATGTGGACCATAAGGTCCACCACCCTGTTGCTGTAGCCAAATTCATTGTCATACCAGGAAATGAGCTTGACAAAGTGGTCATTGAGGGCAATGCCAGCCCCAGCATCAAAGGTGGAGGAGTGGGTGTCACTGTTAAAGTTGCAGGAGACAACCTGGTCCTCAGTATAGCCCAGGATACCTTTGAGGGGGCCCTCTGATGCCTGCTTCACTACTTTCTTGATGTCATCGTATTTGGCAGCTTTCTCCAGGCAACAGGTCAGATCCACAACCGACACATTGGGGGTGGGGACACAGAAAGCCATACCAGTGAGCTTCCCATTCAGCTCAGGGATGACCTTGCCCACAGCCTTGGCAGCACCAGTAGAAGCAGGGATGATGTTCTGGGCAGCCCCTCGGCCATCACGCCACAGCTTCCCAGAGGGGCCATCCACGGTCTTCTGGGTGGCAGTGATGGCGTGGACTGTGGTCATGAGCCCCTCCACGATACCAAAGTTGTCATGGATGACCTTGGCCATGGGGGCCAAGCAGTAGGTGGTGCAGGAGGCATTGCTGACAATCTTCATGGAGTTGTCATACTTGTCTTGGTTCACACCCATCACAAACATGGGGGCATCAGCAGAAGGGGCAGAGATGATGACCCTCTTGGCTCCACCCTTCAAGTGAGCCCCAGCCTTCTCCATGGTAGTGAAGACCCCAGTGGACTCCACAACATATTCAGCACCAGCATCACCCCATTTGATGTTGGTGGGATCTCGTTCCTGGAAGATGGTGATGGACTTTCCATTGACAGCGAGCTTCCCGTTCTCAGCCTTGACTGTGCCTTTGAACTTGTCATGAGTAGAATCATACTGGAACATGTAGACCATGTAGTTGAGGTCAATGAAGGGGTCATTGATCGCAACAATATCCACTTTGCCAGAGTAAAAAGCAGCCCTGGTGACCAGGCGCCCAATACGGCCAAATCCGTTCACTCCGACCTTCACCAGCGTGTCTCAGGGTTGAGGCTGGCACTGCGCAGGAAGACACAGCAGTCCGTTGAACTGGAGGAGCAGAGAACCCTGGAGGCTGTCTTTTTAAATGTGCCAGGCACTTTGTAAAGCACTTGACAGGCCTTACCGCATTTATTCCTCGCAACAAGCTAATATTACATCCCTTTTACAGGTGAGGCCGCTGAGGCCCGGGGAAGTGAGACACCTTGCTCGAGGGCACAGAGCCATGAAAGGGTGGAGCCGGGATACAATCCCAGGCAGTCTGGCTCTGTGGTAGTGACTCTCTTCTCTTAGTCGTAATAGAATTAAGAGTTCACATTTATGGAGAGCTCTGTCTGGGTCAGGCCTCATGCTAATCCCTTTACACAAGTTATCTAATTTAATTTTCACAGTACAGTAACTCTGGTGTATTATCTCCAATTTACAAGGAAATGAAGTCATGAAGAAGTTAAGTCACTTGCCCAACTGTGCAAAGTTGGCAGACGGCAAAGTCAGGACGCGGAGCCAGGGTTCCGTCCTGGAAGACCATTTTGTAGAGGTCCTTCGCAGCCCGTCCCCATGGGTACTTCATGCTTGATGGCCTCACTTTAGGCTTCCTGCCTTAGGGCCTCCCTGGCTAGTTTCACCTGTTGTTCACCCACTATCAGAAGCTGCCACTGCATCGTAACACACCATTTAAGTAACTTTGAACTGCCTCATGCTAAAAATCTTCAGTGTCACTGTTGCCAAACGGCCTGAAAGTGCCCAAGGTGCAGAATTCACATAGAATCCGAATCGTAATCGCTGACATCACAAACCTCGGTAGGTAGATATTTTCCCAATGGTACATGTTAGGGTGCAGTCACCATGAAACTGCATGATAAAAATTAAAGTTAATTCTTTCATCTACAAGGGTTATAATTTGATCTTGAAACAGTTGGTACAAAATGGTGACTTTTGGCTGTCTGTTTTACAAAAGAGCACAAGTAAGTGGATTTGCCCCTAAACAGTTGTCTTTGGGGTCAGGCCACTGTCCAAACGGTGCATGACACAGTTCCTGGCTGAGATTCTGGTCAGAGAGCCAGCCAACTGCCCCTGAAGAGCAAAGAGACCCACTAGTGCAGGCACACAGGGGAGCTTCAGGGGCCCCAAGCTTGGAGGGCACCTCCCCCTCAGCAAAGGATTTGGTTATTTAATGAACATTTGTTGAGAATCTGGTTCTACAAAGATGAGTAAGATGCACTTCTTGTCCTACAGAAAGTTAGAACCTGATATGACTTAAAAAATAATAATGTGTAAACAAATCCTGTACCATCCTGTGATATGTGGATATTTCCAGGGCTGGGGGTAGCACCAAGGAAGAGGATCCATCTAGTTCTGGAAATCAGGGTCTACGAATAGAAACATACAAGAGGGAGAGGACCCAATAAAATGATGTTCGCTCATTCACAGTCATAGCCTTTGCTTTACCAAAGGGATGATTCAGTCCTGCTGGGCATTTATGTTTAAGATTTGATACACAATTAGTTACTAATAAAGGAATGTTATTTAATCCTTAGAGTAAGTATATAATCCTCTAGGTGCTTACTGTTTCATTTCTCTGAGTATTTGTTCTATTAATTCATGTTTATGGGGCATTTATAAACTGCACGCGGTAGTTTTACACAGGTAAATTATATGCTTAATAAGAAATAAAATATTTCTTGTAGCTGGGAGCTTGTGGATAAGAAAACTATGTTCTTTAGAATTAAGATAGCATACCTAGGTGGTTGTGACTAAGATTGCCTCTCACTTAAACGGAGAGAGGCCCTCTTCCCGAGTCCCAAACGAGTCATCGTCACACACAGGGTCTTCATTCTTGTTTCCAACGGCTGCTGCCAAAGTATCCTGCATCCAGAAAAGCAATTTGTTAGCTGAGGTAAAGGAATAAATTACTCCTAAGGCCCATTCAGTTAAAGTATATAGATATAGTTCAAGCAAACCCGGGATAGAAAAATATGTATTTACACAGCAGATAGATTAAGGATAATAATTCACTTTCCAAAGGATTTACCACTGCATGCCCTTCTAAAATGAACTAATCCCTATGTATTTAGAATGTGGTTTGATTTTTAAAACCCCTCTATAGGCAATTTTGAGGGGGCAATCTATCGTTTAAATGAAGGTAGTCGGGAATGATGGGTCTTACAGATGTGGAATGCGACAGTTAGTTTTTTAGTTCCTATGTGACCTCTTCATGTTTGCCAACTTCTGGGTTGAGACATTCTTTACAATGTGTTGTGGTGTACAGAGATGGAGGCTTGATGGCAAACTATTAAAAGAATAATTGAATATATAAAGTTCTAGCATTCCTTAACACAATGTGAATGCTAGCAACCTTTGCAAGGGTGAAAAACACTGCCTTGAACAGAGCAGTTTATAGCTTTCTGAGCACATTATATGCATTATTGAATTTGCTCTCCATAGTAGTCCTAGGAGGTAGAAGACAAGGTGATATTTTCATTTCACTGATTAGGGTCCAGAGTCACATGGATCAGAAGAGGTGGAGCTGGGACAAGAACACAAGTGTTCTTCTCCTAGTCTATGGCATTTCCCTCTTCCCCAGAATTCCCATTCTATTAGTTGGCGTTAGAGTGAGCCAGTGATTCCTGATTTATCATTTTAACTTCCTGAATTTTATATAATATTCAGCATCTCTACTAGAAAACCAGTCTTCCTTACCACTTCATGGATGTATCTTAGTCAGCTCTGAAATGCCGATTTAGTGATTCTTGGATTTCATGTGTGACTATAGATACCAATAGTGGAAAATGTTTACTCCTGAAGCCCTAAAGAAAAGTAATAGGACTGGTGTAGCTTTTCAGCTAAATATGCATTAGCTTTTTCACAGTAAGGAGAAATGTTGAGAGACGCATTTGTTTATTTGTGGTAATGAGTATTTATATAAAAATGGGAATTTGAAAATGACTTAAATAATAACCCAAAATTTTAGAGAAATTATATTAAATGTTCTCTTTAGTAGTATATGGCAAATACTGTCTTGGGAATGGAAAATTCAGTGCAAGCATTATAAAATAATTCTGCCATAATAAAATGTACCTTTAAAAGAAAGTCTATTAAAAAGTCAGATACAGCTACTGTTCAATAAATGCACAACTTAGAAGAGGCACTTGGGGAAGGCCAACTTTGCCTAGAGTGAGACCTCAGAGAAGAATCATCTTCACATCCTCTACCTAGAGGGGATTTCTCCCTGGAGTAATGGACAAGTACTGAACTCAAATCCGTTTTACTCAAGTACAGGCAATAGCACTTACCCATTGGTAGCAAGAGCCTTCTGGGTTTCCCTTTTCAAACAAGAAGGGGTCCCCTGGGATGGAACTGGACTGCTGTCGAATAACCAACATTAGAAAGAGCATCGTGTCCTTCTTGACTCTGACTGAACAGGGAAAAATATTGATGTCATGGGGAACACCTGATTCTCAGAACAAGGTGGATTCCATAACCTTTCTAACCCCATCAGAATTGCTCAACAGTAAATGTCATGTGTGACCTTCACACTGACTGTACTTGGTTGAGGTTTATGCATAAAATATCCTTAGAATTTTGACCAATATGCTTTGATCTCTGTTTTTTTTCTTACTTTGTAAATATTTCTGACCAAATGCACTCTAAATGCAAAATGAGACAATAAAATTAATAACTACTCTGTAATTAATTAGCATAATGTGATGGTGCTATGTGGCGGAAAGGTCATTGGTGTTCAGATCCTCATTTTGCTTCTTTCAAATCTTGTGATCTTTGATAGATTACTTAGAAATTTGTCTCACATTTTCCTCATCTTAAACAAGGATAAGGATGTCTGATTTGCTAGGGTGTTGAGAGTATTCATGTGAACAATATCTATGCTGTTCATGTATACTTGGCACATAAAAGGTACTCCAAAATGTAAGTTTGCAAAAGCTGAAAATAAGCCTCAACATGAGAAGATTCATCCTTGATCTATCCATACATTCTGGCTTTCAACCATAAATTCCTGAGCTCACAAGTGACAAAGCTTTTATTTGCTGTGTAACCAACACGGTTCAGTTAAGCCAGGCAAAATGCTGTTCCCTAAGTTAGGAATGTCAAACAGGTTTCATCTAACATGCCATTCTGATCCATTGGTTGTGCCTATCTGAGAGCTGTGTCAAGGATGCTGAAACTGTGTGTGCAACCATCGATTAGTCATGCCTGCTGTGGAGCTGGGAGCAGAATGTGGTGGTATGTGTGCTGGCATTTTCCTTGGCTGGCCTAAGATGCTTTTCGTCATGTCTTTACCCAACATCAGAGAAACAGATACCTAGTTCTACTACTGCTGAACTGTGTGCAAGATGTGCAGAGGTAACTCTTCATTATTGGAGGCAGCTTGTTTAAGTGAGAATACGGACGGGCAGAGAGAGGGAAACCTATTCTCCAAATGTCTCCCATTTGCCAGGATGGGCACTGCTCTTTCACATCTATATGCCTTGACACGTGTTCTTTCTACTTTTGAAAATGCCATCCCCATCTCTGTCACTTGGCAAACTCTAACACTTTAAGAGCTAGCTCAAGTATAGGTTCTTATTGTAAAGAGGCCTGATAGATTCACACCCCGATTTGCTTCTATCTTTGGTGCCCACCTTATAATAAGCCCTAAATAAATGTTGATTAAACAGGTACATAGATTCAGTCGTTGGTAGTTGTGAACTTATTGCCATTTTAATGTTCATAGGTTTGGTCTTCTTTTTCTTAAACAAGTCCCTTTAACATTTCATGTAATAATGGCTTGATGATGAACTCCTTTAGCTTTACCTTGTCTGGGAAGCACTTTATCTGCCCTTCCATTCTAAATGATAGAGCAATCTAGGTTGTACGTCATTGCTTTTCATCACTTTGAATACTTCTTGCCAGTCCCTTCTTGCCTGCAAGGTTTCTTTTGAGAAATCAGCTGACAGTCTTATGGGAATTCCCCTGTAGGTAACTAATGGCCTTTCTCTTGCTGCTTTTAAGATTCCCTCTTTGTCTTTCACCTTTGGCATTTTAATTATGATATGTGGTCCTCTTTGGTTCTAGCTTGTTTGGGACTCTCTGTATTTCTGGGACTTGTATGTCTATTTCTTCCACCAAATTAGGGAAGTTTTCTTTCATTATATTTTCAAAAAAGTTTTCAATTTCTTGCTCTTCCTCTTCTCCTTCTGGCATCCCTGTGATCCGTGTGTTGGTACGTTTGGAGATGTCCCAGAGGCTCCTTATGCTATCCTCATTTTTTAAATTATTTTTTCTTCTTGCTGCTCTGGTTGAATGCTTATTTCTTCCTTATATTCCAAATTGATTTGAATCCTGGCTTCCTCCCCTTTACTGTTGGTTCCCTGTAGACTTTTTTAAAATTTCACTTAGTACGACCTTAATTTCTTCCTTAATGTTGCTGTACTCAGTGAGTTCTTCGAGCAACCCAATCACCAGTGTTTTGAACTCTGCATCTGATAGGTTGGCTATCTGTGTTTCACTTAGTTATTTTTCTCAGGTTTTGTTCTATTCTTTCATTTGGGCCATATTTCTTTGTCTCCTCAATTTGGCAGCCTCCCTGTTTTATTTCTGTGTATTAGGTACAGCTGCTTTGACTCCCTGTCTTAGTAGCATGGCCTATTGTAGAAAAGACACCTGTAAATTGTGTGGGGCAGAGCCTTAGGTAATCAGCAAAGAGGGACCACCTGCTTCACTTCTTTGTGACTGTGTGGGGGGAAGGCTCAAAGAGGAGACACTGCTGCTGCCTGGTTTCTGGAGGTTTGTGTGGCATTAGCCCCACTTCCAGTCACTTCACCTCTTCCTCGTATGCAACTGGAGCCCTTCCAGCTGTTGCCCTGGTGCTGAATTCCAGAATGGGTGAGTTTGAGTACATTCTAAGTCCATAGGGGCCCTCTAAGTGGAGTCTCCTGAAAATCTGGTTGTTTCTTCTGCTGCCCCAACCCCCACTGCCAGAGTTGTGAGAATTTATCTTCCTGGCGCTGGAACCCTGAGCTGTGCAAGCTAGTCTGGGGCTGGGATCACTCGCTCCCAAGGTATCCCTCCTGATTTTTATCCACCACACGTGAATATGGTACCGCCTGTTCCACTGCCACTGATTCTCTGTGCCACACCCAATCTCTGTGCCACTTTGTCCATCACCGCATCACTGCTCCTATCTGGATGAATGTGGCTTCTTTAAATCCTTGGCTGTTGGACTTCCACACAACTTGATTTTCTGATGGCTCTGGTTTGTTATTTGTTTTGAGGTCTAGTTATAATTCTCCCTGTGGTTGTATGAGGAGGTGAAGTGTGTCTACCTACACCTCCATCTTGACTGGAAGTCGCCCCATTTTAGCTATTCACACTGTTGCATAACCATCATCCCTGTCCCTCTCCAGAAGCCTCTTCATCTTGGAAAACTGAAACTTTGTACCCATTAAACTAACTCCTCATCCCCTCATCCAAGCTTCTGGCAACCACCATTCATTCTACTTTCTGTCTCTATGAATTTGATTAGTCTACATAACTCAGATAAGTGGAATCATACAGTACTAGTCTTTGTGATTGGCTTACTTCACTTAACAATGTTCTCAAGGTTCATATATATAGCATGCATCAGAATTTCCTCCCCTTTTAAAGCTGAATAATGTTCTATTATGTGTGTATTCTTCATCTTATTCTCCATTCATCAGTCCATGGACACTTGGGTTGCTTCCACTCCTTGGCTACTGTAAACATGGGTGTACAAATATGTCTTTGCATCTCTGCTTTCAACTCTTTTGAGTATACCCAGAAGTGGAATTGCTGAAACATGTGGTAATTCTATTTTAATTTTTTTTGAGGAACTGCCATACTGTTTTCATAGCATCTGCATCAATTTTCATTCTCACTAACAGTGCACAAGGGTCCAATTTCTCCACATTATTGCCAACACTTGTTATTTTCTGTATTTTTGTTTTTGATAATAACAATCTTGATGGGTGTGAGGTGGTATCTCATTGTGGTTTTGATATGCATCTCCCTAATGATTAGTGATATTGAGCTTTTTTTTTTTTTCATGTGCTTATTGGCTCGCCGTCTATCTTTTTTGGCAAAATGCCAATTCAAGTCCTTTGCTTATTTTAAAATTGGGTTGCTTGATTTTTGTTGTTGACTTGTAGGGGTTCTTTATATAGCATGAATATTAACTTCTTATCACATGTTATATAATATTTGGAAATATTTTCTCTCATTCTATGCATTGTCTTTTCACTCTATTGATTGCAGCTTTTGATGCATGTAAGTTTTAAGTTCTTATATAGTTCATACATATATTTTTTGTCTTTATTTTTGGTGTCATATTCCAGAAATCATTGCCAAGTTCGATGTCATTAAAGCTTTTCCCCTATGTTTTCTTTTAAAAGCCTTTCATTGATTTTAAATTAGTCTTTGTATAAAGTATAATGTAAGGGTCCAACTTCATTCTTTTGCATGTGAATACTTAGTTTTCCCAACCCCATTTGCTGAAAAGACTGTCCTTTCCCTCCTAAACAGTCTTGGTGTCCTTGTTGGAAATCATCTGAGCATAAATGTAAGGGTTTATTTCTGGGCTCTCTATTTTATTTTATTTTATTCATTTTATTTTTCTATTTTATTTTGTTGATCTATATGTCTGTCTTTATGTACTACACTGTTTTGATTACTGCAGTTCTGTAATAAGTTTTGAAGTTGGGAAGTCTTTTTCAAGATTATTGTGACTCTTCAGGGTCCCTTGAGATTCCATATGAATTTAAGATGGATTTTTCTATTTCTATCCGGATTTTGATAGGGATTATATTGAATCTGTAGATCTCTTTGGATAGCATTGACATCTTAACAGTATTACATCTTCTAGTACATGAATAGGGTATGTCTTTTCACTTATTGATGTTTTCTTTAATTTATTTCAGTAATGTTTTATACTTTTCAGTGTACAAGTCTTTCACCTCCATGCTTAAGTTTCTTTCTAAGTATTTTATTTGTTTTGATACTATTGTACATGGAATTGTTTTCTTAATTTCTCCTCTGATCACTCATTGTTAGTGTTTAGAAACAACTGATTAAAAAAATAAATTTATTCGGGTAATATCAGCTGATAATATTACATAAATGTCAGGTATACAACTTTATAATACAGCATCTGTATGCTCCATGTGTGCTCACCACCCCAAATCTAGTCTTCTTTAGGTTCATGTGGTTGACCCCTTTCCCCTTTTCTTCTATTAAGCACTTGGATTATCCAGCTATTCCAAATTGACAAAAACTGTAAGTATATTTAAAAAAAAAACACTAAGTAGGAAGACATAGCATGGAATAAAGAAATGTAAAATATCTCATTAATGATTTTATATTATGTGTTTAAATGATAATATTTGGGATATATTAGATTATATAATATTTTTAAAAATTAATTTTACCTGTTTGTTTTTACTTTTTAAAATGTGACTTCTAGAAAATTATGAATTACATTTGTGGCTTGTATTATATTTCGATTGGCTACCACTGCTCTAGTCTGATGGGGCCAACGTTGGACCTAATTTGGACAGCCACTAGACAGGAATGCCATGTGCTGCGTGGCTGAGACCAATCATTGGAGGTGAGTTGCTATTGCAGGGGGTTAAGTCCTAAGGAGGGGAAATTGGCATCTCTTGATTTCTGCAAGGAAAGCAGGGCTTGTGTCTGGTGGATTGAGGAGCAACGGTGATGATACTCAATAGGGTGGGAGAGAGAGTGTTCTCTCTTGGAGGCACAGCAGCCGAGGCTAGAAAGTGGCTCCTTTCGCCTTCGCAGCCTATGCACTTGGAGCCCCATCTGTCTAGTAGATGTGGGTAGAGATATTCTTGCTTGTTTTCCTAGCTCTGTCCAGATCTGTGTTTCCCCCTCACCACTAGACATTCAGGGACTCATCCTTTGCCCTTGAAGGAAAGGCCAGAGCTCTCTAAAGCTGGCAGAGCTGTTGGACTGGCCCTCCCCAGTGGGAGTGTCTTGGTGTTTTCTGCTGCCCAGACAGCACTGGAGGTGGGCAGCAGGCATCTGAGTCAGCTCCCTGTCCTGGCGCCAATGTAGGGTATCTACTCTCCACTTCTGTGGCTTTGGAGAGTGCAGGGTGTGGGTGAGTTTTGGAAGAGACTCAGAAGGACTGAGAGCTGTAGACCGCATTGCGAAACGTCCACCATTCCCAAGATCCGAGTCTGTCCTTGGAGTGGATAGGAACACAGAAAGCGCCAGACTGACAACTTCCTTCCCATGTGTGCAAAGGAGTCTCCTCTACATCAGCAGAAGGATACAGTCTCTAATCCTCAGGTTTCTTCCCTGTAATTCGCCACTTGCAGAGCCTTTGTAATTGCCACCTTCTAGGAGGTGGAAGCTCCTGGAAAACGAAGTCCACTGATAAGAGTGCATATATGTGAATGGAGGTGGTTGTGGAGCAGGGAGTACCATGAGGTCTGGAACTCTGGGTGGCCCAGAATGGGTCATTTCCCTTTGAAGAAATATTTATCTGAATCTAGATGATCAACTGTTTCTGGATACATCTATTTTGCCCTTTGACAACAAAAATTGTTAGATATATTCCTGCCTGTGCATAACACTTTTTATTATATTAAACTTCAATTGCCAGAGAACACGTTGTTATCTTCCGGATATAAAATGCAAGAACAGCTTCAGTTTGGGCATTTAAGGTAGTTTGGAGTCACCATGATATGCAGTCTGGGTCTGATGGAAGGTATAGGATTTAGTCTGCAAACAAGAAGCCTGAGTTATTTTTCCCATGGAGTATATTTATTTCTGACAGTATTTGAGGTTATGGACTTTATTTCTATCTGAAGAAAGAAAACAGGGTGTAATACAATCTTGTGATATCACACTGGGTAAAACCCATTGCACTGATTTTCTTCTAGATGAGGACATCCATTTCAATACTCAAAGGAACTGAGAATGTTTAGTGTTCTGGGGACAGGCTAAGCTGAATTTAAGAGAAGGGTGATCTTTTATTCTTGCTTTAAAAATAAACTATATAATTAAATGGCTATAGATACTTTTGCGGGAGGAAAACAACAGTCAGATTCTTTGCAATCATGCCAAACAGGCAGTAGGTCCTAACCCTATGGCAAAATACAGAATCAATACCAATCAGAAAAAAAAAAAAAAAAAAATGCTAACGAAAGGGAAAGTCTCACAGGAGCCACAGGTGATAAAAGATTTAAAATGTGAATAAAACATCACAGGTCAGCATTAAAATAAACAATACATTTCTCTGCCAAGGCAAAGCATCCAGATGCTAACCAGAGGTGCAAAACAGACTGAACCACATGGTGGAAGGGGTGGCGGTCAGGGGCAAAGAGCAAATCCCAGACCAACCATTTCACTTCCCTTTCACTTCTCCAGGAAGAAAGCAGTCTTCTTTCATGGAGAGCCTGTCACTCTATAATCAGCACTTTCTTTAAAGTTAAAAATCTCTGGAAATATAAGTCTTGCCCATGCATAATTTCTAGGATTATAATAGTTGGAGTCTGAGGAAAAAAAGACCAGACTTGCCTTCAGAGAAGTAAAGATGATTACCTGTTGGTTAATTGTGTAAATGAATTAAGTGCTTTAAAATAATACTTAGGGAAATGATGAAGTCAAAAAGGTCCATTATAGACAGATTGAATTTTGGTTGAAAGGAAATTGAAGTCAGCTCCAACTGGAAGGGTTTTATGGGCTGGGTGGAGAGGAACTCAATAGTTGATAATGCTTCAGGACCATCAGTTCTTAGTGAGTGACTTCTCATCATGGGAATTTCCATATTTCAAAGCCAAATCCTTAAAACAAAACAAAAATACTCAGAAAACAATGATTTCATATCTAGCCATCATCAAAGGAATGCATTTGGCAAATATACGAGTAAATCAATTTTATTATTTTTTGCCAAATCATGGAGAGTGGGTCTGTATCATCACCATTTGAAAGAATGTAATCAACCAACCTCCAGTCAGAGACAGCCCGTTCACGGTGGCCCAGGTGCCCTGATCTCATGTCCCTTAAAGTCACTGGTCTACCTGCACCCATGTATTATGGTCTCAGTTCCACAATTTGTCTTGCCCTGATGCATTGAATATCTACTTTAATGACTAGACTCTACACTGGAAAATTGCACATAAATTTCATAGCACTTTAAGTTTAGAATTTAGAATATTTAAACAGTGGTTGTAGAACCAACTTTATGTCCTTGTGTTAAAATAAACTACAGAGTTTATCACAGGAGCATAGTAACAACATCTACTTCCTGTTTTCTTTCCCAGCTGGCTACATATCTGGCTTTTCTTAACCTTTTGAAGTTCATGTCATAATAGCTAATACTTATTGAGCACACATAAGTGTGCTAGGCACTACACTCAACCCTTTCTTTATATGGGTTTTTGCATTTAACTCTCACAGCGTCCTTACGAGGTAGAAGATGTTATTACAGCCACTTTAGAGATACAGAAATGGAGGCATGGTGAACTTGACCAAGGCCACCCAACTCTACTGCCAAGATAGAGCCAAAGCAGTTTGCTGCATGCTACTTGCTTCAGAGTTAAAAGTGTGGACTGTGTCAATATTCACATACATCTCACCTGATTATTCAGCTAACACCCCTGCCCTGGAACTGCCAATATTTTCACTCCTGATGAATGTCATCCAATTTTCTTCCTCTGAGTTTTGCCTTACCCATTTATTTCTCATTTCCAGAATTGTTTGCCTTACACAATGTGTAGGTATCTAGAAACGCTTGTTTTCTCAGGGTGAAATGAAACTCATATTATTGTTTGATTTATTGTACTTGCTGCTCTAGCTGGCCTAGCTTCAGGAGTGTAGTTTTTAGTTCAACTTAGAGGCAGCCTGTGGAGGTAATAACTTGGCATCTGTTATATACATATTGATGTGTGAGGCCTATAAGTTATAACGGTGGCATTTAATAATGCGTATCTGTGCGGTCCTTTTCCTTATTCTTTCTGCAATGGTGATGCAATCCACTATCACCTGGCTTGATATTTTCCTGGAGCAATGTGATATTTTTAGAAAGATCTAAAATACAGGGGTTTTTTTTGTTGTCATTTTTGTTGGCTTTTTTAAAGGCCATTCTTCCTTCAGATGAAGTTGTTATACAGCTCATTTCCATTTGTAAACATTCTAATTAAGAAACATAAAAAAAAAACCCTCAATGGTTCAAAATATATTTGTGAACAATAAATTAAAATATTAATGTTTCATGCTTACTATAGCATTATTTATAATAGCTAAAAGTTGAGAATACTGTAAATATGCTTAAATAAGGCATTGGTTAAATAAATTAGATGCCATCCATATGTTGGAATATCATGCTTCCCTGAAAAAAAAAATCATATTTTGGAACACTTTAAAGTTATGTGAGGAATGTTCACAATCAATTATTAAGTGATGAAAGCAAAGGATAAAGTAGTATGAGTTATTCCTTAATATAAGAATTATTTAAATGTGTATTTTCATTTTCCATAAATAATGTTTTCTTTAAATTTTTGCTCTCATGTTTATTATTGATTTGTAATTTTTATATTATTATGGATAGACCACACAGTCTCTATGATATTGGTTCTTTGGAATCTATTAAAATTTTCTTCTGATTTGATACAAGCCTTAGGGGGGTAGCCAGCTTTTATACTGGTAAACTAGCTGGATTTCCATTTCATGTGATGGCTCAAAATTAACTCCCATGCACATGACTGGGCTTGACATCCCAATCTTTCTCAGCTATGTCCCAGACCGAAGTGTGTGGTATTAATATTTGTGCTAGATACTTGTCTGGATTTTGCAACATAAAGGACACATTTTTAGCCAGTTCTAGGATGCAATCTAATGTCTGAGCCAATGGAATTAACCATTTGGTTTCTGGGTTTGACATGTTGCAATTTAAATATCAGTCAACAAATGATGATCTATTGGTTGACCTGGTCTATAAGTCAGGATTTCTCAACTTCACCACTCTTAATATTTTGAGCTGGACAATTTTTGCCTGTCATGCAGGTATTGCTGTCCTGTGCACTGGAGACTGTTTGGCAGCAGCATCCTTGGCTTCTACCTACCAGATGACAGGAGCAAAGCCCTCCTCCTCAGCTGTGGTAATTAAAAAAGTCTCCAGACATTGCCAGATGTCCCCTAGGGCACAAAATCACCCCCAGTTAAATGTCAGTACTATAGAGAAGTGGCAAGTTCCCTTTTAAAACTAGTGACTTGGTATGAGTTTCATTGAGTCACTAAGTGCATGCGTTGAGTCTTTAACACACACAGGGCACTGTGATTTTACAGAGCGGTTTCAGTTACGCATGGAGAAAGCCAGCTGTAGTCTGCCGTATTCTCAGGAAGCAGTCTGGGGTACACAATGACATTCCAACACCAGGCTTCAATCCGTACAATGGGGGGCAATCAATCACAGCTCTTAGGAGAAAGTGTGCAGGAGTCAAAGACTGCTGGGACATAGCTGTCACTCCATAAACTGTAGCTTTTATTATTATTATCCAAACTGTGCTCATGCATGTCGACAAGGGCCCATCAACCGGCTCGACTAGTCTCCCCTTTCAGCTCATGCCACATGTCACAGCCACACATCCTTCTGAAATGTTTTTATCAAAACAACCTCAGTTGCATCCATGAGCAAACCAACAAGCAAGCAAACAAGTGAGTTAAAGAAAAGAATGTGAATCAATCAAGTGTCTGGTCAATAGTTAAAACTCACGCTCCAAGGCCTCTCCAGGGGCAGGGAGAATAGTGGTCTCCGCTTCAGCATGTGGCCCAGGCACGCTATTCGTGTCTTGGATGGCACATAGATTCCTCTGCTGGCGGAATGAACGGTTGCGAGGAGATTTCTTCAGCCTGGTTCATTATCTGTGTTAAACTATCAGGGCTCCATCTGAGCGGGCCAACGGGAAGCCTGCTTTTGATTTAACCATGCTCTGAACAAGCTCCTTCTATGGCTTTCCAAGAATTAATTACAGAGCTTAGTAAAGGCGCCTGCTGCGAAGTCCCAAGGATGGCTTTAGGAGCAATTACAGCAGTCGTATTGATGCCAGCAGAACGAGAATTTCCTTGGAGAACTGCTTGCAAAGAGAGAACTGGCTTGTGGAAACAAGCATGCAGGGGTCCATCTATAGCTTACAGGGGGAAGGTAGGCTCACAGACCAAGAAGGGTTTGGTTCACTCACCCAACATCTGGGTGACTGGGCAGCCGTAGACCTCGGCTTATGTAATTGGTCCAAAGAGAAAGGGAGACGGGGAGAGAGCGATCCTGACAGCCAAGTGCTCATCGGAGAGTGTGAAGCTGAAGAATGCTGAGATTGAGTTGCATGGCCCTGTAGTATGGAATTCTGTGGAGCTCACGCTTGCCACACTGGGGATAAAGCAGATCCATCCAGGGGCTCTGAACCAACTGCAGCCATGCAGCGAGTTCCTGAGAGCATGTCCACTTGCGGAGGGCATCGCTGGGTTCCTTGCCGAAAGCTTCAGTGGGTTGTGTCGGCAGCGTGAGAGGGCAGGATGCAGAGATGAGGTCGGTGGGAAACCTACAGAGAGGAGGTGGTTCTTTGTCTGAGCAAGGACTGCAGGAGCCATCCTGGGACAGGTAGCGGCTGCCTCCCGCAGGGCAGGCTCGCTTTTCCTTTGTACGGGAAAGGAGCTGAAATGGCTTTTCATGGCTTCTTAGTGAACGAATGACGTAAAAAATGACCAGCAGTGATAGCATCACAATCCTGCAATTTTGAGGAGATTCTAGTGTAGTTGGGGGGAGGGCCTCAGCCTCCCACCCATGATGGTAATAATGATAGATTCCAAAAGGGTAGAAATCTCAATATAGTGTAATAGAGGTTTCATGGGACTTAATTAGTGGTCCCTCACTGAGGATCTGTGCATCCCCCTCTCCTGTGTCCAGGGCTGTCAGAGGCTAGGCCAGCTCTGCAGACACAAACCTTAGCCTCCCAGTGACACTAATTACAGTGTGGCCTCTGGGACTCCACTGCGCTTTCTGGGTTTGTCTGCTGCCAACATTTTCATGCACACAGAAATTCCAGGATTGCTCCTTGCCCGAACATCTGTGAGTTTTCTGTACAAAGGCCTGGGGCCTCTGGCCAAAAGCTGTTACCATAATTGAGAAAAATAAATGTAAAAAAAAAATTACATTTGCTTCCCTAATTTTCAAGCAATCCCTTTGCTCTTAACCGTTCCTCCCTGTTTTTACCAGTGTGGAGAAACAAAATTCCCCATTTGAGCGAGTGGGCCATCTCACCAGCCTTTGGTAGGCAGCACACACCCTTTAGGGGTCCTGTCCAGTCTCAGGGTTAACTCTCACATTCACATCTCGAGCCCAGACCTGCCCCTGAGACAGGCTCATGTCTCTAACATGACCACCCCCCAACTCCTGAATTCACTACTGCCAATCGGCACCACCCACAGATCCCCCAGCTCAGGAAACAGCAAGTCTAGCCTTTTAGCTGCTCAGGCTAAACACTTCATCATCATTCTAGACTTTTCTCTTTTCTTCATCCCCTCTTCCTGCCCCTACCCAGTCTGCCAGAAAAATCTGTGGTTTTTCTTCAAAATATATCCAACGTCTAACCATTTCTCTGCTACCACTCTGTTCTGTGTCACCTTTATCTGTCACCCAGATCACTTCAGTTAGTGAAGAAGATTCTGGGCCCCATTCCAGTGTGTGTGTGTGTGTGTGTGTGTGTGTGTGTCTGTGTCTGTGTGTGTGTCTGTGTGTGTAGGGGGTGGGGGAGGTTTCCCCAAACATCCAACAAGCAGCTCTTTGACATCAGCTGGGCTTTTTATGATTGTTGATGAACGTCCAGCCTAAGAAAAAGTCTTATAGGAGTTTATTTCAGCCAAATTGACAATGGTGGGGAAGTAAAATCTCAACAGATGGAGAAAATGTTTCCAGACCATGGCACTTTTGCAGCTTATTTTATACATTAGTATCAAAGGAAGAGCTGTAAGGGGTTCAGTGAAGTCTACTGGTGGTAGATTCAGGGGGCAGGAGAAAGCATAGCAGGGAAATCTCTGAGACTGAATGAAAAATAAAGAGACACATGCTTCTTGTACATTGGTGAATACAGCATAGGTAACTATAAACATTCAGGGCACATTGTGACGGTATGGTGGGAACAAGATAACAGTGGGTCTGGTGCTCTGGCGCCTGAGGTTGTGCCTTTGAGGGGTCTGGAAAAGAAGATTGCTCTGACATTTCAAAGGCACGTTATCTTAGACGCATGAAGACAGCAGGCGATGAAGCTACAGGCCTAGGTAGTGGCTACCTACCCTGACCTACTTCTATATAGGAATTTTTACATTCAGGTACTGCCCCACCCCTCTGCTCAGGTGTGGTAACTTTGGTCTCTGGATTTGTAAGGCCCGCCTCACAAGGCTTCACCCATCATGTCAGGTTTGGTATGTGGCCACTTTTTGTACACACAATTCAATTCTATTCTGACAGGAGTTTTGCCCGCTTGTTCTTTGCTCACCTGCTGTGCAGCCAGCTTCCTAACAGACCACAGACTGGTACCAGTCCTCAGCTCAGGGGGGTTGGGGACCCCTGATCTAGGTGCTTTCCAAAAACCACCTTGTTAACATAACAAAAGATACCTTTATCCCTCTCATCGCTTAGGAAACTCTAGGGGTTTTAGGAGCTTTGTGTCAGCAGAGGTTGAGACCGAATTTATATTTCTTATTATAAATCGCAGCATCACTATTAGGTACTTCAGTATCTCCTCATGGGTCTTCCTGCCTCTGTGTCTGTGTTCAACACAGCAACCAGTGGTCCTCTTAAAGCCTAAATCTCATCATCTCATTCCTCTGCCCACAATTCCCTCGGGGACTTCCCATTTTCACTTAGGGTGAAGCCAGGTCCTTAGAATGGGCGACGTGATCCAGGCCTCCCCTCCCCCATCTCACTAACCCCTTTCCTTCCACTTTCCCTTTTGCTCTCTCTGCTTCAGCAACACAGGCCAGCTTACTGCTCCTACCTCGTAGTCTGGTGCTGACTCTTCCCTCTGCTGGAATGTTCTCTCCGCAGACATCCACAAGGCGAACTGCCTCACCTTCAAGAAAGCTCAAATATTCTGAGGCCTACTCTGGCCGTCCTATTTAGAATTGCAATCTGCCCTACTTCCTGTCTAGAGTCCAAATTCCCCCTGTGGGAGCAGCTAGGCCAGGTTGGAATCTAGGATCTACCCACTCCTTACCAGCTGTATGATTTGGGGTCAATTATCTAGCTTTGCTGAGCATCATTTCCTCTTCTGTAAAACGGGATGACTGCTTCCTGCCTACAGGACTACTGTACAGATTCTGTGAGATCCAGCTCACTGCGCGAGGCAAAAGCTGGCCCAAAGTAAGCCTTCAGTACATGGCATCTGTGGCGAGAGGATGCGTGGGAAGGTGGGGGCACACCTGGCATTTGAGAAGTAGAATAATTCCGAGGTGGGAGCATCTATGCAAACACAACTTAAGACATTTGCAGATGGACCTGGAGAACAGATTTTCTCAAACTCATTTATTTTATGACATATATAGAAGATAACATAAGGATTCTCTAACTATATTTTTGCAAAAAAAAAAGAATTGCCCCTGCCTTTACCTTCTTACTCTTCACTCTTTACCCATAACAGTTGCAGAGAAGAATATGGCCTCTGCATCGTGGATGGATATATTTGACCAGATGCTCTCTCTTCTTCCCCAGAGAACAAATGGCCGCCTGCATCAGAAAGACTGCCCCTTGAGACTCTGACCTGGGCCCCACATAATATAAGGCTATGACTTTCTAAATCTCAGTAAATTGTTGTTTGTTGTTTCTTTTTAAAGGTCGGGGGGGACCTCAACTTTTCCTGAGTGCTTTGGTCCAAAGCAGAATTCAAGGACAAAACGGATGGCCCTAAGACAGTATCATTCATGGTATCTGACAAAGTCTCCTCTCTTTATACGGATCTCTGTGTGATCTGAGTCCTGCATGTGTTTAATTAGATGTAATTTTTGGAGATAAAGGAGAAATGATTAAATTATCCAGACTCCAGAAAAATAAAAGATCTTTATTTCAGCCATCCATCAGGCCTTGACATCTAGAGTATTACATGCTATAACTCAAATGAATATATTTCACCTAAAAGTCCAGTGCCCC
The DNA here is from genome assembly GCF_987537825.1 of Furipterus horrens. Taxonomy (NCBI): domain Eukaryota; kingdom Metazoa; phylum Chordata; class Mammalia; order Chiroptera; family Furipteridae; genus Furipterus; species Furipterus horrens. Next base: position 13,109,306 of record NW_028327179.1, read on the forward strand.
TCCCTGTCTATAATGCCATTAAAAGAAATCATTAAGCATTTATGCAGCACTTTGTTCTGGAAAAGTGCTTTACAGTTATTTTTATTGCTCACCAAAACCCTCTGAGGCAGGTCCTTCCCTATATCTTAAAACCAATGCAGAGAGAAGAGATTAAATTACTTAGGGTCTTAGAGAGAATAAACAACTGGATCAGAGTGAGACCTCTCAGTGCTGAAGTCAGCTGTTTTATTTAATCCACTGAACCATAGGTTAGAATTTTATTCACTATATAAGGCGTTAGCTAACTTGGGACCAATCTTTTTTCTTTAACACCTAGATCATTGATGGTGTAGACCTAGTACAAGAACTGTACTTCTTTTTATTGTATCTCTGAAAAGCACTAAGTTCATGATAAAATTTAAAAAGTCAATGTATTTTCAAAGATAGTCTTTATTATATTGGCTAAGGTATTAAATAAACACTGGACTCTCTGTGACTTAGCACTCATACTAAGTTTTGCACTTGAGGTTGGAAGGCACTCCTCCATCCAGTGACTCAGGGATCCAGGGCCCCTCCATCTCAGGAAGTGGTTTCCAGGGTCACTGAAGAAGAAGGTAGGAAAGTGTTGGGGATGCATTTCTATTGCTAAGTACTCTGAACCAAAGCAATACACAGTTCATCAGCCCTTCTGATCGTAATCTTTTGGCCCCAGACTAGCTGCAGTGGGGGCTGGGAATGCCAGAGGACATCTGGGCCACTTGCAGAGTACTATTGCCTCTTCCGTAGACTGATTTTGGCTTTATTTTGTCCCTTTTAAACCTTGAGTTCAAAATGTTAGTGATAACATTTATTTACCTCTTAACTTGGAATAGCTGGCATGATGTCCCTTATGCCACTTCTTTTATGAGCCCCTTACACTATTATTTTCAAAGTCCTTCCGCACATTTCATCTTGTTCAATTGCGGCAGAAAGAGAATTTCTGATAGACAAGGGGACTGCTGTCCTTCCTTTTCATTTTCTTGAGTTCAACACCTGTGGAGCCTGGGAAGCAAGGTCTACAGCTTAAGGAGGGTGTATCCTCTTAGCTCAGCCCCTGGGACTGGTCTACCGCACAGGGTCACAGTCAGAAGTAGTATTTGTTTCACGACTGGCACTAAATCTTGGTAGACTGCTACCTTGTCTTTTGTTCTGTATCAGCGACGTCGCAATAGGCTCGGCTTCCTCTTGCCTCTGTTTGCGGAACCTGAGAAGATTGGAGGACAGATTTGAAGGACATGGGAGGAATGAGAGTGGGGACTTGGTCTGGGAGCCAGGGCAAAGCTATACCGTTCCCCAGACCGTGCAGAGCTCGGTGGTGGGTGCTGTTGTTCACAGCCTCATGCAGTATCTTTGTTTCAGTAATTATATATTAAAAAGGTTGAGATGATCCTAAATTTAAAGTAAAATAAAATAAAAATGAAATGGGAAATGGGATGGAAAGACATGAGTAGCTGGAAGTTCTGGACTATGAAATGATGTGCTTTGGTGGTGGCGAGGCAAACTTAGATTTCAGCTTTTTCTCCTGCTGTGTTGCCTTGAGACACCGCTGCCGGTGGAGCAGATAGATCCCAAGGACTGGTGGCTGGAGAAGGCCGATAAGGAATCTGCTTACAGATTGATTGCCCAGTGCTCTGAGTTAAGCCTCTAGGTCCTCAACGAATGCTGACAACTTTGACCTAATTTTCGGAGGCAATTATATTTGGCTGCGTTGCCGAGCTCTTTCTCAGAACTTCTTCTCAGGGTAGCTGCCAAATGGTGTTTCTGTAATTGTGTTGTAAAGTCTGAGGAAAGCTGTCTTGGGTCGGTGCCCAGGACCTGATGCCCTAGTTGTAGACAGACACACATGGCCGCGCTCTGCACACTGCACTAGAGCTGAAGCCGGCATCTGCAGCCTCTCCCACGAGAAGGCAGGGGCTCTCAGGGACTAGAAAGGCTCTCTGGACCCTCCCAGTTGCCTGACGAGAAGCAAAGAATTTACCTATTACCGTAGCAATTCCTTACCCCTACATAGAAACTCCTTCTTTTTCATAGGAAGGTCTGCTTTTAAAACCACTGTTCCCTTCTACAAACCACAGATTATAAGCTTGATGTGCTGGAAAGGCTCGTGAAGCTCCTTTGACCTCTGTTCCGTCCTTTGACATGAATAATTTGGGTAGCCTTCTGTTTCTTGCGTTCACATATGCCCCACCTAAGCCTCTGGAAATTGGAACGGATCTAGAATTGACACTAAAATGGAGTCAAGTTTCTCCTCTCCAAAATGTGAACATGGCATTGATGCCCTCAGAACACTAGTATTTCTTTGGGAATCATAATGGTTATACCAAAAATACAGACTCTTCTTTGGTTTTGTTTTTTTAAAAAAGACATTTAATCAGAGAGGAGATTATATTTAGCAAGGAGGGTGGAGGGAGAGGAAGAAAATAGGGAAAGGACAAAACTGCCCATAATAGCCTTTGTCGCTGGGTTGTGAGGTATTCTTATCCTGTCCGCACAATTAATGAAGAAAAATAGTTCCCAGAAGAAATGTGGCTGGAGGCACTGATCTGCCCTCCATCCCCCTCACACCAGGCGGGATGAGGTCTGGAGGAGGTCTCCCCAGTGGGAGCTACCGGGAAAGTAACTCCTTGGCCCCGGGTAAAACTTTCTTTCTCAACCTCAGGGGCAAGTGAATTTAGGGCCAAGGGTGTGCACAGAGCTGCAAAGGGAAAGGAAGACGCTTTCTGCTCAAATTTACAGTGCAGATGGGAAGGAAATATTTATGTATTAGAAAGGATGAAAGGACCTTACAAAGCAGTGGGTAATGCAGAGCTGGCCCGTAGGGTTCACAGGTGATAATCTTGGGAAAAGAGCTATCTACTCTTTCTATTTTGGGTAGCTGGGAAAGACTTCAGGAGAAAGTAATCCTGGGTAAACCTTAAAGAAAATACAGCTACAGCTGAATGAGGAGAGGAGGGGAAGAATATGGATGAAGGATCATGTGTTGGAATGACTGGAACAGGGCTGCCCAATTGGAGGAAAAGCTTTGTATTGGGTTGTAGCAGTTAAAACGGAAAGATTTCTTGAATTTATGCCACCTCCATCTAAATTCTAATTACAATTGTACCTGAATCCACCTTTCATGGAAGAGTTAACTATTAGTTTAGTCTGCATAACTCAGGACAATATCCAACTTTATTTCATACATTAGAGTTAGGCTTATTTGGGATTTCAGGCACTGCTGTGTGTGTGTGTGCATGTGAGAGAGGGAGAGAGAGAGAGTTCAGAAAGAGATATGAGAAAATATAATAATAAGAAAATCACCTCTTATTTTTAAAAGGACATCTTAATATTTTCATAATATTTCATTTATTGTTAATAATTTGCATACTCAATTCCTAATTTTTCTTAGGTACTAGTAGCAATGAGCAACACTTACATTAATAAGAAAACCTTACCTTTTACACTTACAAAGCATTTTCACATTTTCATCTTCTCATTTGAGCAGTCAATCCTATTCCAAATTTTCATCCTTTCTGTTAAGGGTTTTCCACAAAGTCACAGAACTGAGCAATGGCAGGGTCCAAATTCAAGCCCAGGTCCCCTGACTCCCAGTCTCAGCTTTCCCCACCTCTGGGCCATACCCCTTATTTCAATAATGGAAATAACCATTGTATTGGCCAAGATGAAAAAGCAATCCTCAATGTAGGTAAAAGGCATCTTAGCCGCTGCTGGTGGGATCACAAATTGGTAAGCATTCTTTGGAAAAAGCAGTCTGGGAAAGTGTGTTGAGTGTCCTAACACTGTTCCGACACTGACCCAGCAAGTCTACTTCTAGGAACCTGCCCTGAGAAATTAATGAGAGATGGGGCCAACGGTTTACACAGAAATATGTTTACTGGAAGAGTGTTCAACAATAGGAGATTAGTCAAGAACATTATGGTACATTCCAATGATAGAGTATTACTGAAGTCATTAGAAATCTCATTTTTGAAGATTATTAATAGTAAATATTAAAAAGATATTTATGATATAAGATCAAATGAGAAATATCAGCATCCATTTAGTATAGCTAGCAGAGAATAAAAAGAGAAATATACCAAACTGTTAACAATGCTTAACTGTGGGTGATGAGATTACAAATAATATTTTTAAAAATTTATACTCATTTTCCATGTTTCCTATAAAGAGAATGTAGTGACTTTATAATTAGAAAAAGATTATATTTTAAATTTAAGAAAATGGTAAGAACAGTTGATTAGAGTAAACACTAAAAAGAAAGAGTGATTAAGGGATTTCAAATCATCATTCTACCTAGACTTGTTTATAAACTGTATGCCTCATGTTCAGAAAAGAACAAACAAGTAACAGTAATGCTAATTTGTTATGTTTCCAAGGAGATTAATATGAATTTATGCTATAACACGAAAAACAATTGCAAAAGAATGTCTAATAAATTTTTAAAGCTAGAAAAGTTTGGCTCTAAAGAGGTGACTCTCTTCCATGATCTAAGCAAGTTTTACTGACCGTGCAGGAGGAGCTGGGCTCTAGGAAAACCTGCTACAAGAAGTTCTTAAAAGTTCCTCCACCAGCGCTGGCCGGTGTGGCTCAGCTGGTGGGAGCATCGACCTCTGTTCCCAGTGTGTACGATCCCCGAATCCTGATCCACGATCCCCAGTCCCCAGGTCCGGGCGCATATGGGTGGCAACCAATGGGTTCTTCCCTCTAGCATTGATGTTTCTCTCTCTCTCTCTCTCTCTCTAAAAGTGATGAGAAAGTGTGTTCCGATGAGGATTAAAAAAAAAAAAAGTTCCAACACCAGGTAGTCATTTGGCTGCTTTTTTCACAGTCTTTGGCCCAGGTTTGTTCTGCATTATAAAGAGGAACAGACACAGCCAAGAAAAGCCCAGAGATAGTCTGGAGCTTTCTAGATAGGAGAGAAAGAAGTAGGGAACTGGCGAGGATAGCAGCTGAAGCCTTCAGGGTTAACACGTCGCTTTTTGAGGCTACTTCAGTCCTTGGAGGGCTTCCAGTCCACACTTGGAGAATTCATCAACAGGAAAACAAATAGCTGGCATGCTCTCTATTTACTTTGCCTTTCTCAAGGTTGCAACATGAATTTCCCAACTTCCAAAGCTCTTCAGGCCAAGGAGACATTTTGTGAGTTCAGGGTCTTTCCTGTTGTCTGTGTGACCCACGTGAAGCCCCATTTGGGGAGCACAGAGGCCCCACCCTGTGGGGTGCTGTGAAAGACAGCATCGTTGGAGTGTCCCAGGGTGCACAGAGATGGTGGATGGCAGGGACAAGGGCCAGAAAACCCCGCTTCTCCAAATGCCAGCTGCTGGGTGGCTTTGGCAAAGCTCCACTTAACGCCACAAGAGCAAAAGCCCTGAGATTTTCTCTTTGGAGGACTTTAACAGCAGGCTTGCCTGGCAAAATACTCAGCGGCGTTCCGGTGAGGTGGTGTCTGACCTGCGATACAGCTAGATCAATTCTGGAAGCAGCCTCCCTCAGCACCACTGGGTTATTTGTGTCCTTCCCATCAACATTTCCAATTAGTAGAGGAGCTAATGCTGGAAACCACCACATATAATCCAGAAAAGACTGTCAATGCAACATTATAAAAATTGAATTTGTGTCAGAAGTGGATTTAGATTCTTTAGGTTAACATTATTTTTGCTATTAGGTAATGAACTGACATTAATTTACTTGGCGCTGTGTGATTAGGTTAATTTACTCCAGGATAATCTTGCATTTTTAAAATTAAAAATGGTAGCCAGATCTTCTCATTATCAATAAAAGTAGCAGGAGCACTACGGAGACATCACCATTTTATACTCAATTGTGCTCTCCTGGGCAGTCAGATAAGCACTAAAAATGACAAATTACCAGGCTTGAACACATCTTCATGTTTAAGTACCTACAAATAACTGTCCATTTGGAATAGTTAAACTTAATTATTTTTCTCTAAGCAGGATAACCTCTTTCATAAGTAGAAATCTACAAATAATATTGGAACAGTTTAAATCTTATATATAATAAGGCCACAGTATGTAATAAAAAAATATGTTCATATACACAAAAGAAAGCTAGTTTATTCTTTTTTTGACCTTCATAAATATAAGTGTTCTGTCCATGGCTCTATAAATTGTTTAAATCCTTTAATGATTCAAATGTGCTGGTAATGTTCCTGTGCTCCTTGGAACTCTGGTTCTGTTAATATTTTGAAAATTGCTTTAATTAACCTTATTTCATCTTGTAGTAGTTATGGAACACATTTATATATTTTGAGTGTGCATTAATTTGTTTCATCATTAACCTTGGGTTGAGTCAGGTGCTAATGCTTTAGAACAATCTCTAGTGCAGGTCCTGTCAATAGCTTGAGCTGTCAGGATTCTTCAGTTTACAAAGGACAGAGAAATAACTTTGAAGGGCAGAGACAGAGAGGCCATAGTTCAGCAGAGAATTCCCAGGGACGGATTTTCTGTGGCTAACAACGGTGAGGGAGGAGGAAGGATTCTGCATGGCCAGGCCTGGGTCAAGCACCCACGCCACCCACCACAGCTCCTCCTGAGGTCAGACAAAGAGTAGTAATCTCTTACTGACCAGAGGGGAAGGAGAATATGAGTGGCCAGCCCCTAAACAGCACCCACCAAAATAATCAAATTTATTTTAATGTTTAATATTAAAGGCATGTATTATGCCCCTACTCTGCCCTTTTCTTTTCACACACATCCAGACAGCCACGTACTGCCAGCAGGTACAATTGAGCCCTCGATTTTTACCCTCAATTTGTTACAACTCTCAAAAACCCAGCTCTCAACCCTCCCTGGTCTTTCTAGAAACGCCAATAGTATCCATGCAACAAACCCTTGCCATGGACACAATGAAGCTTCTGGAGCCCCAGGTGCTCGGATGCTCAGGTGCAGAAATTATGACCCCAGGTAGGCAAGTGACAGGGGTCATTTGTGAGTATTTCCATCTTTTCTTCAGAAGTGCCAGGGTAGACCAGAAGAGGGCGCAATCAACTTCTGCTCAGGGGACCTGGTTGGACTCACCAGGGCTGCAAATAACCTGCTTCTTTCCTGATTTGGCCAGGAGCCTGTGCCATTAAAATTCTGTTCCATCTTTCTCTATAGTGACATCATCTTCATTTTGAGCACATCCTATTCAGTGACGGAAAATGATATCACCCGAACCACTCAAGATATTCATAATATCTTAAGTATGATGTTTAATAGATGTCAAAGTGACATCATTTGAAGAATCAGTGTTTTCAGAGGGCAGAATTCCTTCTATTATATTAATTCTTATCCTGACAGTTTTTAAGGTCTTGGTCTACAGTCAGACCTCCTCTTGGCAGAAGGTGCTTATATTCCCATGCAGACCATGCAGGAGGCAAGAGCGAACCAGGGAGGTTATGCCACTCCAAGACACCTGTCCTCCTGACGGTGCATCTTACATCTCACATGGCTGCCGCAGTTGAGAGGGGTGTATCTGGCTGTAGCTGCCCAGCAGGGTGGAGGAAAAGTGTTATGTGTAAAGGAAAACTGGGTAGGCCAAGTCCTTCCTGATCCCGGCTACTTTGTTCCTACTGGTAAGGATGAGTAGTGGGAGGAGGGAAACCACAGAATTACAGAACTTTTTCAGCTCAGGGAAATACCTCCCAGGGGACTTTTCAATGCTCTTCTTTGAGCCAGGAAGATCGTGGCAAGTTCACTATCACAGAATGAGAGCAAGGCCCCAGGGTCCCTGGGGGGTGAACAGAAGCCTTCATGGATGCCATGATCCTTCCTTGCATATTATTTATCGAAGGCTAACTATTTACTAAACGACCCCAAATCACAGTGGCTTAACACAATAGAAGTTATAGCTTGCTCACGGAAGCATGAGAAATCAGTGTTTGGCGGGCACCTTCCATGCAGTGATTCAGGGATGCCAGCATCTTTCCTTCCGTAGCTCCTCTATCCCCCAAGGCCTCAAAGTTAGTTGTTGGGCTGAGACAGGCAGGGTGGGGAAGTGGAAGATTGTGAAGTTGGGTATCTCACTTCTACTCACATCCCACTAACAGGAAGTTACTCAAAGGCCACACATTGCTGCAAGGAAGGCTGGGAAACGTAGTCCAACTATGTGCCTGGGAAGAAGATGGATGGATTTGGGTAAGCACACAGCAGTCAGTGTCTTTTTCAGTCTTTGGGAGGTTTACAGGGGTAGGCAAAAGTAGGTTTACAGTTGTGAGTACATGGAACAGAATTTACTCCCGTATTATTATTTATTAAGTATTGTATTATTATTTTTGTTAAACTACTTTTGCCCATTCAGTAGCAGAGGGCACATGATTTTTGCAGGTGGAGGGACTTGACTTTGGATACTGGTTGTATGACCTTGGGCAAAGAATTAACCTCTTCCAGCCTCAGTTTGCTCAGCTGAGAAATGGGGATAGCTTCAAGAGGGGGTTCACGCTGAGTGGTAAAAGAGATAACGGATGTAAAATGTCTATGTCACAGCGTGGTCTCACTTAACGGGGGGGGGGGGTGATGATGAGGAGGAAACACTGACTTCCTAATCCCAGTTGGACCAACCCTGGGTATGAGGACTGCCAAGCAGGACCCAGATTCTCCATTGGATGCCAAGAGTGGTGGTGTATTCTAATCAGCATAGGACATCTAAAGGGAAACAACCCTCCAAACCCCACAAGCATCTATTTTATTTGATTAATAAAAATTCAGCCACTTAGCATGCGGTTCTAGCAAGAGAGTTTTAAGCCTCTGTGCTCACTCTGAGACTGTTAACTCTAGAAGGCAGTGATTTTTACTGTTTTCTGGGGGGGAAAAATATGTATGTCTGGAGAGCAGTGGGAAGAGAAATAATCTAAACCGAAGTGTCACCTCTTACATATGGATTTTGAGCTTTAAGACTAAATATAGCTTACAGGAGAGCAAAGAACCTTCTTCTCTCTGTGTCTAAGGCTCATGGCATACCCGCGTCCTGGCACATTAAGGGCCTCAATAAATATTTGCTGATATTGAATTAATAATTGAATGAAGATAGTTACAGAGGTAAAGATGAAAAAACACTCTTGCTTGAGACGTAAAGATTTTTTTTTGAGGGGGGAAACCCTGCACTTTGATTAATGATTTCTGAATGGTTTCTTTAATTGTAAAGGTAACAATAAAACACATTCTCCTCCCCAACCCCACCAGAGCGACATCGTTACTGGGAGGTAACAGAAAGGAGAAGACCGATTATGTCTCCCTTTTGAGGGCATTGTCCTTTAACATAACCTTCCATGCCTGGCCAGTTCAGATGAATGGTAATAGCATATTGAAAGTAATAAATAAAATCATGTCCGGGGCTCAGAAGGTTAAATTTTTTCGAGAAATTATTTTCTAAAATCCAAGGTTAAAATGGCGCCTGAAATCACAAACGTGGGCCTGTAGTGCCCCCTGGTGCCTCTTCTTTGGAATTGCTAGAGCCTGAAATTGTGCCCAGTTCTAGTTATTAGCATGGTTCTGATTTATTTATGAGTCTGGGACTTCGGGGAGGAAGGTTCTTTCTGTCCCTTTTCAAGTGGGTTTCCACCACAATGTCAGAATAATGAGTACATTACCTCTGGTGTAAGATTTAAAAACTGAAGCCACGTGTTCTCTTGAAAAAAAGCTTTCACCTCCAAAAAATTATTAGCTTTTTTTTTTCTTTCAGAAGGCAGATTATTAAGCAGTTTCCTTTCCACATTAAGAGGTTCTTTGTAAATCAGCTGGACAGAGGACAGTTTTTAATTTCAGAGATTAATTATCACATGTAATAATTGAGCCATTCTTTCCTTTTTTTTTTTTTTGAGACCTATTCATTTACATAAAAGACACAGAGCTAGTTTATAAAATTGAGAATGAATATCGTGGACAAAATTAACATGCTGTAAAGGGCAGTATTATGTCATTTAAAAAGTCTTGTTGCAATTTATTCCAATAAGATATTTACATTTCTAGGAATGGGAAACTAGTTAAATTACACATATCTGGCAATTGAAAATGGTGAAAGGTTCTTGTCAGGAGTTTGAGGTTGTTATTTATTTACTAATGAATCTAGCTTAACTCTAAAACCTGCAGCCCAAATTGTGAAATATGATGAGAAATAAAAGGGGGGGGGGTCCTTTCTTATCCTGCCCCTCTCTGTGATGATGAAAGTCAGTTTAATTCAGTTTACAGATATTGCCTGTGTGGCTCCATGGGCCAGGGTCTGTGCTTGGCTGTGGGTAGTGGGGTCTCTGACCTTCAGGAGCACCAGGCCCAGGAGGGAGATACTCTGGCAACACCAGCCATTCCCAGTCTGTGAGCGGATGCTGGACCAGAGAGGGTGCACACGGGACGAGCCTGGAAAGATAGAGGAATCAGGGGACGGTTCCCTGGAGGACATGACCTTGGAAGACAGAAATTGGTCAGGTGGGAAAGAGGGTCAAGGGCATGATAGGAACAGGCACCAGCACAGACAAAGGAAGCCGCTTTCTAGCAAGGGTGTGTGTGGGAAGGAAGGATACACTGGGAGACGGTCCTCAGCAGCTGTACCAAGCCGAGGAGCTTTATACCAAGAAGACGTTCACTGGACAGAGGCAGTGCTGCTGGGGGTCCCAACGCCAAGGGCTGTCAACTGTCAGATGTCCCACCAGACAGTCACGCATAGGTCAAACACCTGCTTACAATCATCCGAGCCTAGTTTTATATTTAAACTGAAAGATTTACATTAAATTTTTTTTTTTTTTATATTTGGTGCTCTGAATTTATCACCATGGAACTGAAGAGAAGATGGTACTTGGCTCTGTTCAGAACCTTACTAGGCGCTTTTCTGCTGTACTGGACAAATGCTGCCTGTAGCATCACGGTCACCTACATAGCTTGTCTGTGGGTCCACACTCCTAGCTGCAGCATCCGTGGGGGTCCCACGCTGAGGAGCAAGCGCTGGCGGTGGCACCATGTTCCCTCAGACTTGTACGGGAACATTTACTGGTCGACTATGTATATTTTATCACAAATTACTGGTAGGGCATTATATTGATTTGCTGTTGGTGGTGTTGAACATATGTTTTTAAATAGATTGGGCATGAGTTTCATTTCTGGGGAGGAAAGGAAGGAATTATGGAAGAGTTGTTATCAAAAGGGGCCGCAGGGTAAGGACCGCTGATGGCGAGGGGAGAGAGATGGGAAAAGAGGTCCGCATCATGCTGGGTAGAGCAGGGCCCCTGACTGGGACTGGGAGCAGAGCCCCGGAATGAAAGCAGACTAAAGTGCACTTCATTTCAAAGGCTGTCAGAACTGCCAGAAAGAAACAATTATAAACAATCAAGCCACAACATCTTCTAACTAACATCAGAGTGGTGAGAGTGTTGTGCTCTGAACTTGACGTTTTCTTAACTTCTCCCATGACTTTGCACCTGAGTTTTCACACCTGTAAAATAATGGGCTGGGTTCAGTTACCTGTCAGGTGCTTTTCTTTGCTAAAACTCTCTGAATCATCTACCGCACCTGTTCTTACAGCAAAGCTGCCTCATTTTCTTAGATCCTGATAATGAACTTCATAAAGAGGCATGGATTTCTTTTTTCATATTGTTTCTTGGTAAAAAATTCAAGACTACTCTAAAAAGATAATAATCTGGAAGAAGGTGAAACAAAACCGTGCAATTTCTATAAATCCACAATTTTGTGGAATTTTCACTTAACATAAAACTGGTAGGTAGAATTTAATGAAGATGTGTGAGTTTCAAATCTAGTTCTGCCAGGCCCTAGCTGAGTGACCGTGACCTGGTTGCTTCTCTCCTTTTCTCAAAATGAGACTAATAATTATCCCTAGGAACTCTAGTTCTGTGAGATTTAAATGAGATAGCCCTTATGAAGCACTCAAATATTCCAAGCCATTCAGTTTTGCAAAATGAAAAGTTCTAGAGGTTTGTTGTGTAGCAATGTGAATACACACCTACACTTAAAAATGGTCAAGATGGTAAATAATGTTACAGTTTTTAAGCCATAACTCATATATGTACAGAGAAAGGCAGAGAGAGAGAGAGAGAGAGAGAGAGAGAGAGAGAGAGAGAGACTAACTAAAAAACATACTGTACCTATTATCATACTATTTGTTTTTATTTTCAGGTACAGTCTCAGCCTGCCCACACATTCATTCCATGAACAAGGACCAAATGTGTCGGTATGCAGGACCCCGGGCTAAGCCAGGGAGTTCAGAGAAGGACACTGTCACTCACCTCAAGAAGTTAAGGCTTTAGAAGGGGAGCCAGAAGCAAACAGTTGCCACCGAGGGTTTCAAGTGCTGTGGCAGGAAGGTGACCAGCAGGATACGGGGACTCAGAGGAACAGCTTTACACTTTCTGAGCGCTTATTGCGGGGAGGCCCCGGGTCACGGTGCACATGAAGGAGGGGACAGTCAGAGAGGGCTCTTGGGAATGTTTGGGGGTCTCTGGAGGACAAAATGGAGCTGGCCAGGCAGAGATGGTGCCTGTGGCTTCTCTGACATCGTCACTGGGGGCATGCTGCTTCCACGTTTGGCACCGAGCTGGTTACGAGGGGGTAAATGAGAAACCTGTGCTTCAGCAGGGCATTGATGGCAGCAGGAGGAAAAGGGAAACCAAGCTTCTGTCCCTGAAAACCGCCACCGTGCCTTCTGCTGAAGCCAGGCTTCCTCTATCGCCAGGGGCCTGTGGGTCACGCACCCCAGCGTGTGACACACACGGCCTAGGCGCGGAGGTGCGTGCGCCCATTGCTGGCTGGTCCTGTGGGCCCGACTTCCACACTGTCCAGAATCTGATTAGGATGCCATTCCCATCTGCTTGCCATTCACCAACCCAGCCCGGGGCAGACAGCTCCCCCCGCCTCCCCCAACAATCCCCTGTGAGATGAGATGTGAAGTGATGGACCTTTCTCTCGCGGTCCACATGAGCACTTGAGTTAATCTATATCCGGGCCTCATGACTCAACGAATTATTTCGTGCATTTACTTTTTTGCAGACTAGTGGTTATAATGAAATTAGTTCTATTACACATTATTGGTTATAATCAGAATTGCAGGAGCAAAACAGATACAATCTCACCAAGTGTTCTATGGCTGAACCATTGAACTGACTGGACAAATTCTTTTCTCCCCCCCCCCCCCCCATTCTTCCAGTTTCATTTTCAGGTTGTTTTCAATGCCCTTAAAAATATGACCTATTTCAACTGGATTTTCCTACAGCTCTTAGGAAGGGTGACTATATAATTCAGCATCCAAACTGGGACAATTTCGAAAGTGAAAGAGAGGCTCTTAATTATTTAGCCAGAACAATAACATAAGCCACAATGGCCCCAGGCAAACTACCACGGTGGTTACCCTACTTTGAGGGTCCAGCCACCTCTCCAACAGTCATGAATTAGTCTCGCTAGGCAATGCTGCTTTTCCTAATTGCCTTTTTTTTTTTTAAATGTGAATTTGGGGCAATCATCTTTATAAGTTAAAAGTTTCCTTTTGCTATATGGATGGCTACTGTGTGACTTAAAAACGACTTTGAGAAATTAAAATGACAAGAAGTCAAGTGTATATTTACATCTAGACACATGCGATTGCTTGGGACCTTCTTTGACGTGACTCTGCAAAGGGAAAAAGGGACATTTAGGTTGGCCTATCTTTACTCCAAACTTGTGATCTTGACTAAAATATGAAAATGTATTTATGGCCCCCTTAGGCATTAGGAGCTTTTGCATGAAGTAGTATTATAGTTTGTCTCCACTCCACAAAAGCCAGATTCGAGCAAATGAAAAGTTCACCCTTTGGCTTGGAAATGGATTATATAAAGGTAAACACGAGAATGTGTTTTTCTGGGAAATGACCCTCAGTTAGAAATATCTGGGTAGCATATAGAGATCCTGACCTTGACTCCAGGTTGATTCAAATGAAACTGGCTTTTTAGTGTCCCTGCCTTCATGGATGCCGCTCGCCATCCGTTATCCACTCTTGGCTAGTCAAGGAATTGTTTTCTGTATTAAAATAGGAGACTTTCTGCTTTTGGTTTCTCTAGTGATCCTGAAACAAATGAACCTGAGGGAAAAAGGAAAGTACCTTTGGGGCCTTGAAGCAGCAGTGATTTCTCCAAGCACAAGAATGTAGCTAAGACCATGCCCTGCCTACTGCCCTACTGGTCACACAAGTTTGTATGAAGACCAGCTGATAATATACGTGATATATGGGCATGTTTTGATAACTGTAAAGCACCGTAACAACATGAGTTATTTGTAATTCGGTTGTTTTCTGGATGGAGTTGAAATATTTTGGCAGTTGTAGAATGAACTGCAGTGTATCCACATTTGCGTATGGTAAGTCGTGTTTTTACACGTGGTTATGCTCCACTGAAATGCAGTTTACATTATCTCTCTGACTGCCCGAAGCAACTTACACTTAGCAAGGCTGGTAGCAGCTTCAAGTTAAGATGTAGATGGAGTCTTATAAATGGTCGCTAAGGGAAGAAAGGAAGGAAAGGAAGAAAATGGAAGAAAAAGAAGAGGAAGGAAGGGAAAGAGGAGGGAGGAAGGAAAGGAAAGACAAAGTAAGAACTCATGATGGTTTCAGCAGAACAATTTGCAATTCATCCTAATGGAGCAGGGGCAACCACCCAGATGATCATGCCAAGGAAAATCTTGTTGGAGTGAGGCCATGTTTTCCCTCAAAACAAGAATCTAGAAAGTGGCAGGTAAATTGCAATTGGACTCCCACCCTGCAGTGCTTGGAGGAGATTTGTTTTCTCTCCGTGTGCGTTGGGGCTCAGGCACCCACACCAACATGGGCAGGGCATCACTGCGGAGGGACAGCTGAAGCCCACACACCAGACGCCTCCTGCCAGGAAATGTTGATAACACAAATATTCACCAACGGACAAATTATCATCTTTTATCAAGATTGTTCTCTCTCCTCTCTCACAATAAACCTGTCTGTGCTGTGCTGTGCCGTGCCGTGTATGGGTAGCAGCGAGTGTGCGCTGTTGAGTGAGTGCATGTGTGTTTGGTAGCTCATCTGGTGTGATTAGGGGAGGAAACAGGGGGCCGGTTCTTTGTTTATTTTGCAGATAAATCTCATCTCTAATCCAATGCAAAGCAGTGTCTTGTGCAAAGGAAAGGAAGCCCCCTACACCACCCCGATGACATTCATATAAATCACAGGTTTATTCCTCTGCCGTGAGGGGCATTACAGATCCGAGCAATGTCGCAGACTCTCATTGGGTGATGCTTCATTACTTGGGGAAAAATCCCCAGGGTCAAAACGTTATTTAAATGTGCTATGAAAATAAATGTGATTTATATGTGCATCGTCTGCCGAGACGCTCTTCCCCGTGACTGTAGATGCTGTTGTGCATCAGGATTAACACCTCAATTTATCTCCGGTTCAAGCTGCGCGCATGCCCTACGACAGGATGTTGTCTACATCCCAGAAATTCCAGAAAGGAGACAGTGTTTGCTGAGCGGTGGGTTTTCGACATTTAGTGGTGTAGTTGACTTTTATGGTTGAGAATACACACGTGTGTGCATGTGCATGTGCGTGCATGTGTGCTGTGTTGAGCCTGGACCACGTTAAAGGGTGTAGGGAACAGACACTTTGGACTCAGATGCATCAATTTCCAGTGGCAGCAAAATGGTGTTTCTGGTCAAAAAGAGAAAGAAGAAAGCACAGTCTTCATTTCAGTCCAGGGCTGGGCCCCACATGTTCAGCTCAAAGTGAGTGGAAATCTCTGAAAAGCAGGTTTGGGCTGATAAATGTCAGCAGGCCTTCAGCCCAAATGGGATTTGATTAGAACAGGAAGCAGTGTGTTCGGGATGTTTCCATTACCAAAGAAAGAAATACAGGGAAAGACTTGTTTTAGGGGGGAATGAGGAAAGTTCCCCAGGCGCCTAAGGAGAGCCTCGGTGATCGCTGCCTTTCCCAGTGGGCTTTCACTGACACTCGGAAAACGTGGGGTCAACTGCGACCCCCACCACATGGCATGGATGCCATCCCATTGCTCCAGACAAGGAGACTCCAGGTTGGGAGGGTTGGTAGAGCTGGGACTAGACACCACAAGACAAAACATCCTCCACTGACCCTCACCACCGCCCTGCCTTTATCCCCATTTGAAAGATGAGGAAACCGAGGGCCACAGAGGTAACTGTTCCATCGTTTGGAACTCTGTGCTCCGAGGGAATTCAGGTCTTCTGCTTCCAGAACACTTCTCTTGGACATTTGCCTAGCTGGTAGCAACATGTATCTTGCTAGTCTTGTCTCTGGCTCCCCTAGCCTCTGTTTTTCTTCAAGATTAAAGGCTCTGAAAGGTGAAGGGATTAACAAGTTCACATCAGCCGTTACAAAATAGTCCCAGGGATGTAAAGTACAACACCGGAAATATAGTCAATAATATTGTAATAACTATGTATGGCGCTAGGTGGGTACTGGAAATGTGGAAGTGGGGACACTTTGTAAAGTATATGGTTGTCGAACCACTATGCTGTACATTTGAAACTAATACAGAATAATACAGAAAGTAAACTGTAATTGAAAAATAAAATTAAAAAAGATTAAGGGTTCTAAATGATATCCAAAATAGGAAGAACCTACATCAAATCCTTCTTAAAGTTAATGTGGGGGAGCAAATAAAAAACTTAAATAAACTCTGTTAGGTTTTTATTTTATTTTAAAATTATTTATTTGTTTTTTTAGAGAGAGGGGAAGGGAGGGAGAAAGAAAGGGAGAGAAACGTTGATGTGTGAGAGAAACACCTTTCACACACCCCCAGCTGGGGACCTGGCCCGCAACCCAGGCATGTGCCCTGACCAGGAATCCAACCTGTGACCTTTTGGTTCTCAGGCCAACGCTCAACCCACTGAGCCACACCAGTCAGGGCATAGGTTGTTTATTTTAAATAAGAGACAGTGGGGGCTGGCTGGGGGCTGGATGTGTGTGTGTGTGTGTGTGTGTGTGTGTGTATGAAATAGATGAAGAACTCAAAGGTACAAACTTCCAGTTAAAAAATAAATAACTCATGGGGACAAAATGTACAGAACTCAACATTGCTGCAGTACTATTATCCAACTTTATAAATCTTACCGAGATGCCAGAAATTGTTCTTACAATTTACTTTTTAAGAAAAAAAAATTCTTTTACCTACTTTGGGTTTGTGTGTAATGTGTGTGTCCCTTGTGGGGTCTTGTGTGAGTTTGCTAACGTGTTAGGCTTAAGCTCAAAAACTAAATAAAAACCATATATATGTTACATATATGTGTGTATATATAATATATATGTGTATATATGTATATCATATATAATATATATGTGTATATATGTATATCATATATAATATATATGTGTATATATGTATATCATATATATATAATATATGATATATATATATATAAAATCTTTTTCTATGGTTGTATTTAAATTCCATAGCTGACAAATTGAAAATCTTTATATCCATGAAGAAAGAAAAAAAAATAAAAGAACCAGACTCTGGGTTCCGCCTGCGTCTACATTCAGCTTTAAGTCTCTTTCCATATCCAGTTGGCTCCCTCAGGAGCGCCCTTTACCTGCTCAGAGGTTTCCGAAAGTCTCAGCAACGGCTTTGGCTATGAACGCAGAGTGGGTAAAACCAAGGTCCAAAGGGTTTTGGGGGGAAAGTGTTATGAGAAAGGGCAGCTGGGTCTGTAAATGGGTTTCTGTGGAAGTTTCTGATGAAGTTGTGACGCTGGAGATGCCCCTCCTTAGAGCTGCTGAGAGAGGTCACCTGGCTCGCGTGATCAAGGTGTGTGTCCTAAGACCCAGAGACAGACAGGGGACAGCCGGAAAAGCAACGGTCGCTGCGGGAGTTAGCGCTGTCCAGCGAGGAGGGTTAGCGGAACGCCCCGTAAAGCCGGTGCTGACAGACAGGACTAGCGTCTGTTTTATGGGCAATCCTATCAGGCCTCCTCTGTGGCTGCGGCTCTGTTTCCGGCGACGTGATTTGACCGGTGGTTTATCCAAATCGGTGTATTAATAAGCTAGGTCATAAGGGTGTTTACTTTTCTATATATGCTCACATATAGTAAACCTGTTATAAAACCAAGCGAATAAGGGCTTCTGTTTCTCCCGCTGGTACCCAGTTGAGGGGAGAGGGGGTGATGGTGGGAGGGGAGGAGGGAGAGTAATCAACTTATTTCCCTGCAAGACATATCCATCCTGAAAGTTTGTAAAAGCTCTTTATTCCTCGTAGGGAAATGATTTTAGTCTTAGGAAGGAAACACATGGCTTTCTTCTTATAGCTTCAACCTCCGTCTTGCCAGCTGTTTCCATTTCCCTAGGCCTGGCACCTAATGAAAGGAGAATTTGATGAGCTGTGTAAGTGGCCACTGGGCAGGGAGGGACAGGGAGGGACGAAGAAAGGCTCAGCTTTTTGGAAGGTGCTCATTGGAGAACATCTCTGCCTTATCTCTAACACACGTCCGTCCCAGAGGGACATCACTGGCTTTGGATGAAAAGCCCAATTTGCTGATGTACCTGCGAGCAAGGCTTTCCTGGGAGGAGGGATACGGGGAAGGCAACCAGCTTCCCACTTGCAGAGTGCTTGTGTCTCTCCCAGTCCCTCCTGGGCCCTCTGTACTTTAAAGCAAATTCCTGCCTTTTTTGTTTCAATTTTTTTTTTTTTTTTAAGGTGTTAGCAATCTGTCTTACGTTCTCCCACCCCTGCTGGGATTTACGATCCAGTTTGTATTTTACTACATGATCTTGGCAGGCTCCCCTCGTTGAAATTCAAACCGAAGCAACTTGATGGGGGAACAGACATAAAAATATTAATTTGGTGGATATTAAAAAAAATCACACTGGTTATAAATCAGGGGCTGTCCACTGGTTCCTTTCATCATCTAAATGGTCCTTCTAACCAGACCACAAATCTTACTGGGGAGGAGGAGGGCGTTTGGAAGGTGGGGGTTCCCTTCCTGAGGTTTTGGAGACAGCTTACATCCAACACTTCCTCAAACCTGGCTTTGTTTTCTATAGGTAATAAAAAGTGAGCACTTCTGGTACAGGCGGGCTAATTAGCTGGCCTCACAGAACAGACTGGGGCTTAAAAGAAAGTTGGCTTGGTCTAAAAGAAATCAGGTTGTGAACATGTCTAAATTTTGATTAAAAATAGGGGTTTGGGAGACTTGGGGTGAATGTTCTGTTTCTCCAAGGTTGTGGAGCCTTTTTGTTAGAATGGGGGTGGATGGGGAATGGGTGAAGCAGGATTGGGGTGCGGGGCAAGGATGGGGAGCAGCAGACCACAGCACGTCCGTACCCGTGACCAAGTCTGAGGAAGCGCCAGCGTGCCCAGGTCTCTGCTGACACCTCCCGCACCAGCCCGGCGAGTTAATAGGGTGCCATGTAGTTATTGAGGGGGGGCAGTCACATTCCTGTGGGGTAGAATTAAGAAAAAGTGGCAGAGAATTTCTCTTCCTATAATGAGATTTTAATGGACTCTTCCATTTCCATCTTAAGGCTGATCTTTACAGTTAAGAGACTCTTGATAGGTACTTTAAAATTTCATGAAAACGCTGGGAATTGGTTTTTAAAAACTGGTTGGATGGCTAAATACTTCTATGAGAAGGTGCTAATAAAAATGGAGCGCTGTCCCTATTACAAATACCCACCTAGGCACATGGGTGTGTGGCTATGAGGAAAATACATTAACATTCTAGAAGCCCAAGGTTTTATTTAACAGCCCAAAATCTAATAAAGCAAACAAATCAGAAATGCAACCCAGCCAGACTCACAGCTAAAGTGTGTGCTGTAATGAAGCTCCAAACCCATCTGATCTTGAGATTAAAGAGAAAGAAAATTTCAGTAGCTGGAAAGGGGGCAACCAGCTTTCTATAAAAATCAAAGCAAGTTCTTGATTCAAAATACTACTGTGACAGCAGAAAGAAAAACGACTATAAACCAATTTGTTTTTAAGGGAAAACATTTCTAACCCACAATTGGTTCGTATTACTTGTCTGACTTTTTTTATAAGCGACATTAAAGAAGGGACCTCATTTCTGCCTAAAGAGTATAATGATGAGAATTATTTAATCTTAAACAGAGGTTTTTCAACTTGGTTACCATGCAATCTAATACTGACAGTGCCTTGGACTTGAAAAATGATATTCTCATCTCCTAGAAATGGAAGGCGGGGAAGGCGCAGTCATTCTGAGCTTCGCTCTGAAGCAATTATGAGCTCTTCACAACTCTCAGACAAGAATTGATTTTTATTTTTAGATTATTAAGCCGTGGGTGTAAGGAAGTCAGGATATGTGACCTACTTTTGACCTTGTAAATTGAATTCTTCTTGAATTGATTCAATATTGAAAAGGCAAACTTTAAAAAAGGCATTTCTGCCTTATAATCTCCCCAAAATTACTTTGCTCCTTTCCCACCTTTACCAAAATCTTCCTGGTCAGAAAGATAGATGAAGAAATAGAATAGTATGTGCAGGGTATCGGAACAGAACATAAACATTTCAGAGTTAATTGCAATGTGCTAAAGAAACCTAGAAAGAAGGAAAAAACTTCCAAAAGCAATGCTGTGGGGTTAGATAATGTTCCATACCATCTTTAATATGCTTCCTCTCATGCATCCAGAATGCTGAGGTGTGCAGCTTTACATTCATGCTGTGGGCACTCGCTTTACTAATTGTTATGGGGAGTAGTGATGTTCATATACACACTTGTGTGCTGAATTTAATTGCCCCAATGTGTCTAGAAGGGACTCTGATTAGACGAAGGGCCCCCGCCCAAGAGGTAGCAGGACCTGTGTGAGTGCAGGCCCCTGTGGGTCACGGTGCTTCCTTCTCTGACCCTTTGAGCAGCTCAGACATGTGCTCCGATTGGGCCAACTTCCAGTTTTAACCCAGTCTGGAGTGTGGACTCTCACCCCAACCTGGGCCTTCCAGCAGGCCAGCGCCCTCACTGGCCTGGAGAACATGTTCTCTCCATTCTCATATGCTCCCCCCACCCCCGCCCCCACCCAACTACCTCTGCCAGGTTTTACTCCCGGTCTCTCTTCCCAGCCTCTGCTGCAATTCCGGCATGGGCAGCCTGGCGGGGCACTTCACAACGACAAGTTCTCTTCAATTGTGTTTCTTCCCCCCTAGAGATAAGCCAATTCCTTTGAGCCTAGAGTCATCACCTGCAAAACGATACTATGCGCAGAAGCGGGGAGAGGAAACGAGGCCAGGCTCTGAGTCCGCAGCCCCTCTCTGCCTCCTGAGGACCATGTCACATTTCTGCTCTCTCTTCTACCCCGCAGCGTGTAAAACAAAGGGTTTTTGCGTGTTGTTGATGTTGAACTGGTAAGCAAAAACCAAGCCACTATACTGTGTCCTACTTTATCACAGGCAGGTTATAATTTTCCTTTTCTGGGAAGGGAATGGCGTGAAGTAGGTTAAGCTAGAAAGAGATAAAGGGATAGGAAGAGCAAGCTACTCATGACAAAGCACTCCACGTTGCTCAGTCCCAGGGTTCAAGGGACTTTGCAGAGGACCCAGTGCAAATGTCTCATATTCCTGAGTACTACAGTCTCGAGGATCAGCCCCAGTAATTAGACTCAAACAATCGCAAATACAGTATTTACTATTTAGAGAAATGAGATCAGGACAGAAAAGGGGTCCCAGGGAGATGTTGAAACTCAATTCTGACCAACATGGGAGAAACCTGGAACAGTTTGATTTTCTGAAAAGAGCTGTGACATTTCCGTCCAAACTAGTGAGTTGATAGTGACCTGGAATAGGAGCAGCTGTCTGCTGCCTTTGTGACACTGGTCCTGGGGTGACCTCCCAGGAAATCAGAGGTTCAGAAGGCCAACCAGTGAGGTGGGCACAGCCCCTCTGTGATTCTGCACATTAGAATCTTCGCAACTTAAGCAGGCCCCTTGCCCAAAGCAGAGACCAGAGACTTCCATGCTTATTTCCCATTTGTTGTGTTTGGTTTAGTCTGTGAAAACAGACTCAAGTACAATGCTTGTGCATACATAAACACTGTAAAATCAGTGCAGACAGCTGGCAAATCATTAATTAACAGCAGTAATGGTCTTCAAACAGCACTCCGGGGATGCCACAGAAAGAGGAGGTTCCCAAATCCAGTTTCAGTTTCATCCATGATTTGAATTCATCCTCATAAAAAAGAAGGGAGGTGGGACAGTGCAGGGAGAAAAAGCCACATAGATGCCACTGTATTACCTTCTACGTCCCTTCCTTCCTCACCAGCCGCAAAGAGGACAAACAGCAAGTGAGCCATGCCACCTCTCTGTCTGCAGGGCAACCCCCCCCCAACCAGACAGACGCCAAATGAGCAGTGGGTACAGGAGGCTGTGCCCAGCACAAGATAATTGTGCCATAAATATAATTAAAGTCAGCAGGAAGACCATTATGGGGAAAACCAAACTTAGAAAAAAATTAGTACTAGTGAAGAAAATATCATACATTCTTTTTATTTCAGTCTAATTTTGTTTACATGATTCATACAGTTTCCAAGAGCATCCCTGGAGAACATTAGGCCAGTACCACATGCATAAACATTCATATATAACATGTAAATTAGAAACAATCTCAGGATTTATATAGAAATTACAGCCACTTCTAGCAAATTAATTCAACGACAGAGAAAGGGTTACTGTCTCTCTTCAAATCAAGAGGGGGAAATATTGAGCAAAGCAGATTTATTTATTCAAGAGGCTTGTTCCTTGCCAGAAGCTGATGTCCCCTTGGCCTGGAGATTTCCATTTTTCTTATCGGATATGCATTGGTGATTGAATTTACTTTGAATACCAGAGCAGTCAATGAGGGCCATAATGGGCAGTTTTAAGTCTGAGCATTGCTAATACAGTCATAAAGTCGATTAGGCCGGAGGAGTTCGCTGTAGGGAAATGATGGAAAAAGGCAAGTTGCCTGAGTTAAAATATTCAAGAATATCAAATCTTAGAGCTGCAAGACGCCGAGAGTGCAAATCTACCATTTTGTAGATGAAGAAACTGAGCCCCAGGGAAGAAGTGGTCGGCCCACGAAAACAAGGGCCAGACTAGAACCCCAGCCCTCTCCCCTGTACTTGCACGCCCTCAACCCCTCAGCAAGCCACTCCTCCTCTGTATTTGAGTTGAACGGGCAAGTGAGAGCACATTGTCTTGTCTGGCCTTATGCTGACATCTTTTGGTGGTGGTTTTGCTATTGGGGATTGTGGTAGATTGTCAAAATGGCCCTAATTTCCCGCTTTCCCTGTACCCATGTTTTTCTCAATGTGATTTGACAGTCCCTCTGCCTTGCTTTGGCCAATAGCATGCAATGACATGCCAGTTCTGAGCCCAGACCCCAAGGAGCTGACCATGCTTCTGTTACTGTCTCTCTGGTTTGCCACCATGGGAACGTGCCAGGCCTCACCCGCTAGAGGGATGGGAGACACGCACAGCTTGGGTTGCCAGATTTAGCACACTTGGGATTAATGATAAAAATTATTATGTATTTTATATGGTATGTATATTTTTAAAATTACTCATAACATTAATATATAAATTAAATATTTTATATATTATATATATTTCGATACATCAAAATATTTTTTAAATTATCTGAAATTCTCATTGAACTAGGTGTCCTGTATTTCATCTGTCAACTCTGCGGAGGCGATCCCAGATGATTCTAATTTGTATCAGTCAGCCAACCCCTAAACAGGCACGAGAGCCCAGCCAAGGTCACAGATCTGTCTGCTCACCCCGTGGCTGACCACAGGTGTAACTCACCCAGATTGGCAGAATTAACGGCCCCTAGACCCATGAGCAAAAATAAATATTCACTGGCCTGTGGCACCGAGCTTTGGTGGTGGTTTGCTATGCAATATTATTGTAACAGAAATAATATGGGACTAGAAAAAGCAACTTGATTTGGGCTTCAGATGAAGACAGTCGAATTGCTGTGAAATCCTGTGTGCAAGCAAAAACAACAGGAAAGAAGTATCTTTCCAAGGCCAGAGACTCCATACATCAATACGCCTTCATAGAACATGGGTCTTATGCGTATTTCTGTCTTCCTGGGATCTTGCCGTTGTTCTGGTGTTTTGTTTTCAATGACCCACTGTGAGGTTATGTCTTTGTCACAGAAGAGCATGACAGGATGAGACAATGTGGCTTTTTTGACTTCCCTAGACCTTTGGTATACAGTCCTCTCTCCCTGGATCAGTGCTCATTGGTGCTGTTACTTTCCTGCCTTCATGTCTCTCCCTTCTCATCCTTCAGGGAGGCAGGTGATTTAAGTGAAGGTTCATCTCCAAGCCCAGCAGTTGCACTTGATCTCCACTTATAGTTCCAGTTTTCAAAGGTTGGCTTCACCTATCAGAGGCCCTGCGCTACGCGTATTTATCTGTCGTTGTGTGATGTTTTGTACTTTTCCAAGCCCTTTCACATTCATTGCCACCTTCCTGGGAGAGCAGTTGCCACAGGCATTGGAACCTCTCTTTTGCAGATGAGGAAAACTAGGCTCAGAGACTTTGAGTGACTTTCTTAAGGTCACACAGCCCAGTGAATACCAAAATTAAAACTAGAACCTAGATTCTTGCCTCTTAACCTTGGACTCTTCTTGATAGGCTCTGCTGTTTTTCGCTCATCAGTTGTTTGGACAGTTGATGCTACAGTTAGGTGTTCCGCAGGCAGCTGAATAATGTTTCTGTGGAAGCCTGACTCAGGTGGAAACAGGACATTCTTAAAGAGGCCATTAGAAATCCCCAGACCTCCACTAAAGCAGGGTTTGCTGCAGATGACTGTCGACTGTATAAATGCTTTCACCTTGTAACAGCCGGTCTCAGCCTCCAGAACAGAGTTCTACATTGTGGATTAATCACTCCATATCTCTGTTTTAAAATCGTGTTACGGTCTTTTAAAAGTATGTTTTAAGATGTACTGTTCCGCAAGGAGGCATGGTCCATTTAAAAGCAGGGCTGCCTGTGGGTTGCTGGTGGAGAAAAATTGAATGCAGATGAAGGGAAAAATACCAGGATATTACCCAGGAAACTCTCCAAATGTATAAAGCAAAGGCCTAAGCCACTCACACAAGTGCAGTGTTTGCCTTGGTTCTCTACCTCCTCTGGATTCTGAAAGATCAGTGATGTTGTTATTGGTCTTAGGGTGAACTACTATCCTGACTTGCCCCAGACTGAGGTGCTTCTTGGGATATGGAATGTTCCGTACTAACACTGGGTCAGTCCTTGGCCAGATGGGACGCTAGGTCGCCCTCTTCAGGCCTCTGCAAAACCCTTTGAGATGAGGTGATGGATACCCCCTCCTCCTCCACCACCAAGAAGCACCAACTCACATCTCCCACCCTGTGCATCCTGCACACAGAATCCTGGCACAGAGGAAACACACGGCTGGATATGCTGAAGGGTGAAATGACCGGTCTGCACCTTTCCAGGGAAGAGGACTGGCTTGGGAATTAGGAGACTGATTCAGTTACTCACTGGTTGTGTTAACTTCTGCCAAGTCATTAATTTACTGCTCCTCAGTTTTCTCATCTGTAAAGAGGGACAGGGACTAGGGGTCTCCAATGTCTCTTCTCTGTTATGTATTCTTGGGTTTTATTGTATGGGGATGAATGAGACAATTCCACCCTGCCCCAACTCCTTTCATCCAACACCCCAGGAATCCCTCACCAAGCCCTCCTGGAGGCCTGTCTTTCAGCTTGACCCAAAAGATGAAACCTGTCTCTGGGCCAGACAGAGGGCAGGGTCTCAAGGCTCTTGTGTGGGAGTAAATCCTTTATGACATAGGTTGGATCATAAAATATTCCCTGATAGACAGTCTCTACTTCTATGCTGTCCAATAGGATAGCCCCTAGCCACAGGTGATTATGAAACAAAATTCAATTTAATTAAATAAAATAAAATTTAAATTTCGGTTCTCAAGTCCCAATAACCACATTTCAAGTGCGCAGTGGCCGCATGTGGCTACCATATTGGACAGTGCCTGCCTACAACATTTCCATCAAAGCAAAATGTTCTGTTGGACGGCACAGCTTTAGAGGATCATCTTGAGCCTTTCCTCAGTAGCCTGGGAGGTAGCCAGGGTGGAAAACAGAGGAGGAGAGCAGGAAATGAAAAGGATAATCACTGTCATCAGCAGTAAATTTTATCTATTGGTGTGGAATTGTGGAAATGATGTGGCCAGCTTACTGGAGATGGAACATCTTAAGGATTGTCATAGGCAATGATCTTTTAAAAATTAATGAAGGAATTCATTAAAAAGGACATAAAAATATGTCCTTCACTGACGCCAAAGAGAAAGGTCATGGTAACTTTCTTTTCACCACTACTCCCATCTGGGCTAACTCTTTGGTCAACTACAGAAGGCACCCACAAATAAATAGCAAAATGGAAAAAGTTAGGCAAGATTCTTCCTTTTGGCAAAGGTCGCAATTGAAGATTTTCCAAGCATCCTTTCAGATGGAAAACAAAACAAAACAAAACAAAACACCACATGGAGCCTGTTTTGTTTATCATTAGAATTAGGTACAATAAAAATCAAAATGCAGCCCTGGCTGATGTGGCTCCGTGGATTGAGCACTGGCCTATGAACCAAGAGATCACTGGTTCAATTCCTGATCAGGGCACATGCCTGGGTTGCAGGCCAGGTCCCCGGCTGGGGGTATGCAAGAGGCAACCCATCAATATTTCTCTCCCTCTCTGTCTCTCTCCCTTCTCCTCTCTCTAAAAATAAATAAATAAAATATTTTTTTAAAAATGCACGGTTAAGTGTTCAGCTTTTGAAAGCATTCCCATCCTTATTTAGGAAGTAAATAAAGAATGCTTTGTGATGATGTAGGTAATGAAGCATTGGAACTCCAGGAGCAGATATAGTTCCAAAGATGCCAGTGGAAGCTGTGCGACCTTCAGTAAGTGATTTACCCTCTCTGGGCTTCTTTAGTTGGAGAAAGATGGTGCTGGACTGGGTCCCTGAAACCGTTAACATCCTCAGATTATTGGGTTGGCCAAAATGTCCATTATGTTTTTTCCATAACAGACATTTTTTTATTTTCACCAATAACTTTATTGATTTGGATATTTTGAGTATGTTGGCTGTCTCCCGCTATTGGCTTCTACTATATAGAGGCTGGGGGAGCTGCTAAACATCTTCCAAGGCATCTTCCTCAGCAAAGAGTTATTTGGCCAAAATGTCAATAGTACAAGAAACTTCGCAAACCACTTTTGACATGTTTGATCAGTCACAGCACCTTCTCCGTACACTGTACAAATCTTTTTTCACATTTCAGTTGCGTTTTTGCCTTTCTTGAAATAAGAAAGCATAATATGCCAGAAATGTCGCTTATCTTCTTCCATTTTCAATGTTAAAATGGCTGCACAAAAATTCACAAATTTTGATAAGTTTTTTTAAAAGCATGCTGATATGACAGCTGTAACAATATATCTAACACAATTATTTTGAATGAAGTTAAAGACAACTAAGCATGATTAGAGCCATTGTACGAAAAAAGCCTAATGCACTTTTTGGCCAACACAACACTGTTCTGACCACGTTCCTGACTTCTGCTGTAGACACTAAAGTTTACAACTTCATCATAACCACAAAAGTTGTTTCTTTTAACAATCATAGATGAACAGTGTTGTCAGCTGCCTCTGTTAAGGCTCTCACAATCAAACCTCCAAACCCTGGAGGCCTGGCAACCCCCCAGGTTTCCTCGAACCCTCACTCACGAGGATGTTCAGCATTTAGCCGCTCTCTCGGAGTCAGGAGCAAACAGCAATGGCGTCATGGCACTGAGGACGACTGGGAGCTGGTTCCAGCTCGGCCACCCATGAGCTGGATGCCGTGGAGCAAGTCCCTTCATTTCTCCGTACCCCAGTGTCCCAATCTGTAAAGCAAAGATAATAATATGGTTGTAGGC
This sequence comes from Furipterus horrens, assembly GCF_987537825.1. Classification (NCBI taxonomy): domain Eukaryota; kingdom Metazoa; phylum Chordata; class Mammalia; order Chiroptera; family Furipteridae; genus Furipterus; species Furipterus horrens. The sequence continues at coordinate 13,137,228 of NW_028327179.1, forward strand.
AAGGCTCGTTTGTTTACCAGCAAGCTAATGAAGCTCAGACTCCAGGGCTCCTCATTTGCATGAACCCCTTTCATGACACTGCTTTTCATTTCCACTTTTGTTGTAATTTCATGATCTTATGTTCAAGGAGGAGCCCCCAAATTGTATAAGTTTCAGGCCCTACAAAACCTGGTTGCAGTATTTAAAACGAGATTTCACCTGGCTAGATTGTTCTCTCTAGAAAGAGAGTTCCTATCAAACAAGATCTTATGAAGCCAGCCTGGTCTCTAGCTTTTCTGTTTCTTTCAGATGCCATCCTGTCTCTCATCCCAGCGTGACTTTGGGCCATGTTGGCTTGTTGCCCCTGGAAAGGTAACACTTACCCAGTCACCTCTAGCGCCCAGTGCATGTTCTTGGAGGCCATATAATTATGGAATCAGAGAGCCAAAAAGCATGCCCAGGGGCTCTTTAAACACCGCCCTTCCCCAGAAATGTTCCTTCCTCTTCTTCCCTTCTACCCAAACGGAGATGCCGCAATCTCCTCCTAAAACATGGCCTGGAATTCCATGTCATGGACATTCTCAGGAACATCATCCTTAGGGCTGACCCTAATTTCTCTTCTAGCTTCGATATGACCATGCCTTTAACTTTCCTCTTTGTTTTGTTTTATGCAAATTCAGAGCACTTCTATAGGTGTACGCATTTACTCCTCAGAACCTACTGCTTTAGCACCCTCTTTTTAGGAAGGAGTAACTGAGGTCCGGGTGGTACAAGACTTGCCTGGCATAGTGGGCAGTGGGGTAAGGACCTGGTAGGGGAATTTTACTGCCGTTCGCATTGTTGTCAGAGGAGGTGCAAAGCCTCACAGACGTCACACCATTTGTGAAAAGCCAGAACTTAGGTACAGTTTGCCTGACCCCCAGGGCTTGTTCCCATTACAGGACAGCTGTCGCTGCTTCTGCCAGCCTCCCCGGCTCTGTCTGTCGTTAGAACCTCCTTCCTTGGTCATCGGACTCAGAATTCTCAGTTTCTGTCCTCAGGGATGATCCCAACTTCCTGCAAGTGTGCCTCAGGTCTCCCATAACAGTCCCTACCTCCAGCTCTCCATTATTAAAAAAGGAAGCCATAGTCCACACTTCATTCATTCATTCTGAAGTTTTTATGGGTACATGTTGTGAACTTGGCACTAATCCTATATGAAAGGAAGGAAGGAAGAAAGGGGGGAGGGAGGAAAGGAGAGAGAGGGGGGGGGAGAGAGAGAGAGAGAGAGAGAGAGGAAGAGAAGAAGCTAGAAGCTTTTAGGGACCTAAATGTGGCAATAGTGGACTAGGAAGCCCCATGCCCTCATTCCCCAGCCAGACACCAGGAGAGAATTCCTAAAAAGGTGTCAAGATCCTGTTTTCTAGGCAAAGGGAATTTCTAGTTATGTCGTTGAAAAACATCTTTTGATTGCATGCTGTGTCAGGCACTAAGAGCTTTATGAATATTAATACAATTTTCACCCCAGTACCACGAGGCTGTGGATACTGTAATTATTTCCCACTGTACTGATGAGGGAAATAGAGACATGGAAAGGTTACACACCTGGCGCAGGGTCACACAGGTGGCCAGTGGCTGAGCCAGCAAATCACGCAGCCTGGCTCCAGGGCCTACACTCCAGATTGTGTTTGAAATGGGAAGTTGGCACAATTTGGGCACGTTTCTGGGCTGTTCAGATGAACAGATGCTCGAGTTATGTTGCTTTGAGGGATCTGCCTTTCAAAACAAAGATGTGGTCTTCAAAGCAGTAATTGAATTCACCCGCTCTTAACTCTTGATTTAATAAACAGAAGATGAAGGAAAGGAGCTGGTTTAAGTTTGGGGTCTCCATCTTTGATCCTAAGTCTTGATAGATTTTACCAGAAAAAAAAAAAAAGAACAAAATGACCAATTAAAGAGGGCATCAGACAATGATTAGGCGAGATCTTTAAGACTCACTTCCTCACCAATGCACTCTACCAGGTCTAGAATCTTAGCATATTTGCACATGGAAGGAGGGCCAACTGTCCCACCCAAGTTCTCCCCTATTAGCAATCCATATATTCCAACACACTTATAAACATTTAAATAGGTAGACGGGTGGACATGCAGTTATAGCTTCTACAGCTTGAACAGAAGTGGAGGTTTGAAAAGCAGTTAATACATAAAATTGACAACAACAAAAAAAAGGTAGAAAATCTAGGTCACTTTGTTTAGGAGGAGAGATTCCTTTGATTAGGAATACTATTGTTTCTATGAATTAGAAAGATAGTATCTCCCTTCCTCGGTGCCATGGAGGTAGATCTCAAGAAGAATGCGTGTGCAAAATTTTCCTTTGCTTGTAGACAATATGGCATCAACTCTGATGATAGAATCAAGAAGTTCTATGGGGTTCTTTCAAAAGACTTGATGCCTTTGTAAAAGAGGCTGCAGAAAGAAGAGCCAGGCGTTTTTGAAAGATCAAATGTTTTTCAGCACCTCTAATGAATAATAATAATTAATTTCCTGGTGCAATAAAACTGTATAATTAGAATGGGTTGGGTGTTTTCAAAATTTTCAAACATTGGATAAGCAAATGGAAAAGCTTTCTTTTCTTTCTTTCTTCCCCCCGCCCCCTAGATTCTTCCTTTATTTTTTGGAGTTTGTGTGAAATACTGAGAGGAAGTGAGCCCATCTGTTTCTGATACTTCCAGGCTTGATGTATCAGAATGTTTTGTAGCAGTTATTTGATGTCTAGTATGCCTCTAAAGTATTTTCCATGAGCTTTAAGCCTGTGCCTTTACTGACAGGAAGTTTGTTTTCATGGCGTTTGAGCATCCGTTTGACACTCAAAAATGAGAAAACCGTAATTGGTCAATTTCCAAGTTCCACTGTGTTTAAGTCAGTTCAGTTTCGCTCACTTATGTACTGGGAGGAAACCCGAGGAGAAACAAAAATGAATGGAGTTATAGATTATCCTTATTTACATGGCTTTTCCTTTGCCCCTCCACTGCCCTCCCCTCGCCCCCACCACACCCCTCCTTAATATTAGGAAAGAGTGATTGTAGCGAGAGATAATGGTGGATCTCACAATAGAAGGAAGGAAGTTAGAGGCTCATCTTTCTGGAAGGGTCAGGAGGAAAGAGGACGAGGTGCCACCGCGATGACACAGCTGTATCCTGTACTATCCTCATGACAACTCTGTCTCCACCCGCTTGGTGTCCGGCATGAGCGAGTGGGTGGGGGAGGGAGCCCGGCGAAGGCAGCCCTGCTCACCGGGTCGTGTTATACCTGCAAGAAGCACTTCCACGTGCTAAGTAAGCCCTCTTCCAGGAGCCCTTTCAGCTGCAAGGCATCTGCTTCACTAAGGAGGTAACAAAGCCACCCCTTTATTCCGCTGGCAGCCTCAGGCTCCCGGGTCTCCTGTCCCTGAAATTACGAAAGAGAGAGTGGAAAAGTCAAAATTCAGTTCTGCCACTCCTACTCTCTGGGCACTTTGGTACCGACGAAGGGATTTCTGTTCTACTTAATTCTAGAATGCTTTTTAAAACAGAAAAAGCCCACACCTGATGTTCATTTTCTACAAATCTTTTGGACCTTTTCTAAGGTCATTTTTCATGGTGTAACCAGTATCTACAACTGCACAGTACGACTATTAGGGATTTGATTCTGGAAGAGGAATGGCTCCGATTGGCAGTCCAGGGGGCCTTACCTCATCCGTGTGACTCGACTAAACTGCGAGCTGACTGCACTAGGTAAAGAAAAGGATCACTATGTTTAGAAAAAAAGAAAAAAGAAGAAAAAAAAAAAAGAAAAAGAAAAACCTCTAAGCAGCCTCTGGAGCTGTGGAGGAAATAACGGATGTTTGTCATTACCTTGTTTAGCTTAGGGTATATCTTCGTTTCACCTGATTGCCATGTCTTTAATTTCCCCTCTCTCTCCTACCCTCCTTCCTTTCCTTGTCTTTTCTTAAGTGACGTATGATCATCACTGAGTAGGAATGCAATTTGAATTATTATAACAGTATTTAAGACTATACAGCAGTGCGATATAGTTTCTCTATGTACATATATGTTATATAAATGCATAGAGTAAGGATTAAAAAAAAAACTACACACCAAACTGAGGAGGATGAAGTTGGTCTATGAGAACTTTAGCCTTTTTAATTTTTTAAGGTTTTGATTTTTAAAAGCAAGAAGAGAATGCATATAGATCACTTTTGGGATTGAAAAACAAAACAAATTTTGAAAGACACAAAACAAAACAACAAACACACACACATCCCAAAAAGGGAAGAAAAGGTAAAAAGAAAGAAAAAAATGTAAAAGAAGGGAACAAAAAACCTTGAAAGTATGCAATGCCTCTCCCAGGAATTCAGCCGACAAAGCCAGTGACAGCTGCGGGCAAAGATGTAATGTCACGTGTAGTGCAGCAGAGTTTATGCCAGAAACTTAGACACAACTTCAATGGCTTATGACATGGGATGTGTTCGATAAATACAATGATGATCATTGAAAGTAGACCCGTCAGTCCATTCAAATAATGTTGTAGAAGAATCCTGGACCATTGGAAGGTTTCTATGATCTAATCAGTATAATAAAAACTCCACACTTTACAAAACAGCACGTGCCCTGTTTAATTTTTTGAAATGCAGATATATACACAAAAAAGATTTCAGTGATACACTATATAAAAATCTGAATAATGGCTTTCTATGGTTGGGGTGTTTTGCTTCCCTCTTCATGTTTTTAATTTGTCTACAGTGCACATATGTTATTTTGGTTGAAAAAATATATGTAACTTTGAAAATGCATTATTATCTCATACATGGTAATTTTCAATGATCTACGACTCTTTAAAATTAGGATAAGCTGAACCCAGATGTATTAAGTTTCTGCCAACTTCACACTTCAATTTGGTCATCAAGCTACCATTCATTTGCCTTGAATATCCCTTCAAATATCCTTACAAATATCACTGACATTTTGCACGTGTTACGAGGATAAACTAAAAAGAAAAGGAAAGACTATGATGATAAAATACATTTACTTTCCCTGGAGTGATTTCCCCCCCTAAAAAATATGTACCATTACCACCTCTGGAACTTAAAGTACTGTTTCACAATTTTAAAAAGAAATGGAATCTTGCCTGGCACGTTGTTGTTCACCACCATGAGAACGTGCAAATAACACTGTAACTGAGAATTTGATCCATCAGGACCTCCAGATTTTTTTTCTTCTATAAAAACTCACTTTACAATCAAGTTTAAATAAATAAGATAGTTTAGTTTTGGGAGCTGAATATGACTTTGAAACCTCACTTGAACTCCTGTATCTATGATGTGAAGGGAGAAAAGCAGGGCAATTTTCAACATAATCCAAGCATAAAGGAAGACAAAGGTTCATTTTACATTTTGGAGGTAGACTGTATGTTTCTCTCTTCAGATATATTTTGTCTGTGCTTGGAAAGCTAGTATTCTAGCACTATTTTGTTTTTATTCTCTATATTGCATCTCTATAGAAAATGAAAGTTAAAGTATTTCTTAATTGCTTCACTATCATACAGAAACAGTCATAGAGTACAGAATCCTTAAATACAATACTTATCAAGAGTCTGTTTTCATGACTCAATTATGGCAGTCTGGTCACAAAACACTTCTTGTTCCCATGAAAAAAAATCATATACATAAATTCTGGAGATATATATCTATCTCCACTTCCAATGGTGAATTTATGCTGTTAAAAAAAAAAAAATTAAGACACATTCATGATGAAAGGAACCTGAAGCAAAACAAACACTCCCTATCACATTCTTAATTTCCTTTCTTGTGGATGGTGTTTATCCACAACACAAATGCAGTCTTTTAACATGTATATAGAGCAAGCACCTTCCAGCTGTGAGTATGTAATTGGTCAATCAGTTCTTATTCAGAGGGATCTTAAAATGCCACTGTATATTCTTACAGAATTCTTACATCCATAAAAAGAGTGGCCTGAATTGTTGCTCTTCTATGGGGCATATCGATTTCCATGTCTCTCTCTTATAAAACCACCCTGGGAAAATGGGTGAAATTATCCATTTCACATAATCCATACATTTAAATTAGGTAAAATAGCAGAGAACACAGATTTAGACTTTCTCACACTTAGCAATTTACTTTATATATTAGGAATAAGACTCATTTCTATAATTTGAGCACTTGTTTGAATATATTAGAGTTGAATTTGACCGTAAGCTGAAGGGAACCAACACGTAAAATGGATTTCTTTCCACAACCATCTGCCACCACAATGAAATCATTTGGCTTTGAAATTTACAGGATATGTGATACATTATAAAGACTGTATGTACTGCTATAAGTTTATGATTTAATGATTAACAGGGCTATTTGCTTTGTTACTTGAACTGTAATATCAAGATGGGGAAGAAGTTAATAGCATTAGAGTCTAAAATGAAATGGTGAGATATGTACTTTTGCTTAATTTTTTAGAGGCCACAAACCTAGCCAATCATGCATTTGCTTAAGTACTTGCTTGATAATATTCTTAATTACATATCCTTTGTGGCTTGCTGGTATTTTCAGGTGCTATTAATAAAAATCAGTATTCCAAAAAGTGCAAATAGATTGGAAGCAGATGCTGATAGTAAAACATAATTGGGCTAAAGGAAAAATTTTGCAGTTTGAAAACAGACTAATGTCTTTAATGTGTTGGTTTGCTGTGATTATACCTTCTTGCAGGATTTGAAACAGGAATAATCAACAAACACATCTTAAGAAGAATAGATAATATAGGAAGGGAGGATTTTTGTAAAACTCAGAAAAAATGTTGACATAAACAATACTGGAATTGATGGCATGTGTTGCAGAAGATACGCTAAACATGAAGAAAACTCAACTCAGTCTTTCCTAGATTAGAATATAAAAATGCAACTTTTAACAAGTTATTTTTTAAAATATGAAAAAGGTAAATTATTTTGGGGTGTATTGTTTTATTTTTAAGCCAAAGACCCCACTACTTTTGTTTTAAGATAATAATACCATGTTTAAAAACAAAACAAAACAAGTGACAGTGGAAATTACGAACAGATAATTATATTTTATTTCTACTTTTTGGTAATTTCAAATGCTTATTTTGTAAACATGTATTTATCTTTGCAATAAAATGAAGTTTTAAAACTATGAACTTAATACAGCTGTGAATTCTTACAAAATTGTAGTTCAAGCAGAAAATAAGACTAATATAAAGCTGAACTTTGAACAGTGAGTCCCTTAAGATAGAGCCCAATCTGAATTTGTAGTAAAACAAAACAAAACAACAGTCTCAGTAGTTATACATAGAAAAAAGTAGGAAGAAAATATAAGGAAATGTTAGATTTAATTTTTGATTATGAGACTATGTATATACATTTTGGTTCCCCTCCACCCCGATGTCATTAAGTATTTCTCAGTTTTTTTCCCCCAAAACATTATTATTTCAGAACCAGAAAAGTCTTACTTGTACAACAACAACAATAATGTGATAGTTTGGATTAAATACCTTTTCATTTAGATTTCTTAAATCAGTATTTTATTCATCATCCCAAAGCTTTTAAAAACAAAATCAACAAGTCAAATAGAGCTAACTTCTAAAACTGATTAACCCGAACATATAATTTTTTGCCATTAGGCTGTAAAATCAGCCACTTATAAATACTAAGAATCAAGTGTATAAAATTTCTAATATTTTATTCATCTATTTTATCCACAGTTCAATTTCAAATAACAATTTTGACAAATTATCAACTGACAATGTGTTTTAGTTTAAAGATAAATATGCATTATTTTAATTGCTTGGAATACTATAGGCATTAACATGTATTTTAAACATTATTTTAAAACATGCCTGTTGGCAATAGAATAATATTTCTGAATATAATTTCATGAAGGAAGCATAAAATAATGTTTCAAGCCATTTACTTTTAAGACTACAAAATTAAAGTATGAGCTAAATATAATCAACACGTCTATACATATAACTGCTGGAAGGCAGTAATTAAGCACATTTTTCTACATTTATTGCAGGTGAGAAAGTGTTTCAAAGAAAAATATTAAACCACCTTGACCTATCAAGAAAACTTTTCCTTTCCACTTGATCTTAAATTTCCTGGAACAAGTATTCTCCGTTCAGAGAACGTTCAGGTTTTTACTAATATAGAAATTATTTGGAAACCTCTTTATTCGTTGGCAGGTTGGGAACTGGAGAATCGCAAAAGTGTCGTTTGTCTTCCAGGAGGGAGATAAGGACAGTTTCGAGGGCTGGATCTGTGTATATGCGCGTTTGTTATTAAGTTTAATGTTTATGTTTAAATAAAGTCCCATAAACCCTCTACAAAAAAAAAAAAAAAATCAGCTCTTTCTCCCATCTTCATTTCATCAGAGGGCTTTGCTGACTATTCAGATTTTAAAGAGTAATCTAAATTAAAAACCAGCCACTTCCAAATTTTAGTTTGGAGCAAAGCTGCTGTAATTGCTTTTCTGGAAGCTGTAGAAATGTTTTTTAATATCAGAGCACTGATGGTATTTTAAAACTTGGGTTCCTGGAATCCGTGTTGCCTTCATTTTCCAATTATTTGCCACCTGACATCTTTGACAAGTCCTGAAAAGGTAAGTGTGTGTTTAGTTGGATATAAAACAGAAGGAATTTTTTTGTAAGAATAAAACACAAATCACAAGATAATTCTCTTATTTAAAAAATGTCAACCGAGTATCCCTGGGGCATATTACTGTTGACAATTTTAACACTTGCATCATTCACAAGCAATTCACAAACGCTTAGCCCGCAAGAATGTCCTACCCTTTCTCGGCTTTTTAAACACTTCAATTCGGCTTTCTTTAGCTTTGCCAGTAGAGAATTAGGGAGACAGGGGTTCACAGTAAAGACAAATATGAATTCTAGTGAAAATGTACTTTATTACAAAAAAATTCCCCCTCCCCTACAAAAGGCCAGCGGGAGCAGCGGATCTTAACGCAGATTGAAAGGAAATAATCTTTTTGACTGTATAAATAATCTATTATTTACTATTACAACATGAATGACTTGTAAAAATTAACGAAAAGATATGTTTAAAAATATGTAATTCCCTTTACAGGGTGAATTAAAACGAATCTTTTCAGAAAGTTGTTTTCCTTTAAGCACTTGGCAAAAGCTGGGCGAGGCTGAACGCGGACCCACCCCAGCCCGCCTACATACCCCCCCGGAAGAGGGGCGGAACAACTGTTCTCGAGTTACAAAGCGAACTCTCGACGCCCGCCTCTTCTTCTTTATGCAAAATAAACCTGCCCTGCCCTTATTAATTCAGCCAATGACCAAACGGCACATCACCCGCTGGGAGGTGGAGTCAGGCTGAGGAAGCGGGGAGGTACACCCGTCCCACGTGTCACGGCTCTCTCCGCCTCCTCCTTATCCCCTCCCTCCTTCTGACCCGAAGTCGGTCACCCCCACTCTCCCACCCCCACCCCCAGCTCAGATCTCCACGCCCCGGGAAGAGGTGGGGAAATAGGCGGAGCGAGGAACGCTTGCGTTCTGTCATTAGCATGCAGCCGTTCTATTGGTTAAGGCTGACCACGAGCAAAGGAACGAGGGGCGGAGAAACTTGTCAAACCGAGCTTCACGGATTGGCTTAGCTGTACGATGACGGAGAAGAGGGCGGTCTAAGCAAATGAAGGCGCAAACGTATCTCCTCCCTCTGGCCCCACTTCGGTGTGAGCAACCCAATGAAAGTCGAGCCTCTCCGACTTATTTCCTTGAACATTCAAATAAGAAATCTAATTGTTTAAATATTCATGAGAGGCGGGGAAGTATAGGGTGTCTTCCGGAAACACTTCTGATTGGCTGGTTTTCTCAAGCAAGTGTTACCTTTAGGAAACCTGCCAGCACAGATCAATTAAATGATTGTTTCCTGCATATTTTTCTTTCTCAAAAGCGCCACACCATATACACCTATTTTTTCTCTGTAATTGATTTCATGTGTGGTCCGTCCGGCTCAGCTTTGTCACTCTTTCGCTCTCAATATATTTCCTTTTTTGTAACTCAAGCCTCATTTTCATCAGTTTTTAAAATGCAAAGATCTGGGACAGATGGAAATAATTAGAACCTCCGCTCTGCTGATGTGTATAATCTTATTAGTTTAATGGGTCACAGGGCGCTGGACCTATTTCCTATGGATCAAAGTGAAAACAAACACGGTTAATATCCCATTTTGTTTTAGAACCACATCGGATCGGGTTCCCTCTGTACGCCGTGGTAATGACAATATTAGGCGACCGTGGGCTGCCTTGAAGTTTAGAGGGAAAATGGAGTCATAGGAATATTCTGGCTTAAAAACTCATTAATATTAACACCAGGTAGCCGGTTGCCAGTTTCCTAAGCTCTCTTGAATTTATCACAGTGGCATGGCTATTAAAGGATTTCAGTATTGCTTGTTTTGATCTATTACCTTAAAGCAAGCGAAAAATCGTGCCTAGTTCGCTGCTAATTATACCAACTTCTCAGGTTTCATCTATTCAGTCCCAGTGCAAAGCTTCCGAGCATTTGGTGTAAATTTCAACTTATGGCTTCTCAATAATTTCTTTATCTGCGGGTGGTGGTCACGCACTTTTTAAATAGTTTGATTTTTAAAAGATTAGCCCCTCCCCGCGACCTCCGCCCAAAATTTAGCTTTCCATTTCAGGGAGTTCTAAGGCCAGTTCACAGACCCCTAAAAGCATCCGTGGACCCTAGTTAATAACCCACACCTGAAGGAAATGTTTTTCATATTTTGGGCTGTGTTTGAGTGTGTTCTTTTTGAGACAAAAAAAATATGATCTTCTAAGCACTTACAGGGTTGGGCTTGGCCTCTCTGCTTGGCAAAGGCCCCCTTTGGAAACCTCCCGCAGTAACTTCTCACTCCAATAAATTAAATGCAACCACAGTGTGGTCTATTACCCGAGAGTGTGAGGTGACGGCGCCTGTCAAAGGTGGCCGGCCGAATACAGACCCTTAAATATTCCTACAGATAATAAATATCTGTGCAAGGAACGGATGTAAATAATAGGTTCCTATTCGTTTAGAAAGCTCAGAACTACAGCAATGAATAAACGCATTGCAGACTTGATGAATGCCCCCAAGTCCTTCACAAAGGTGGGAGGGGAGGGCAGGTCTTGAAAATATTTTGCACTGGGCCGGGTGGCCGGGTGCAAGGCTCCAGGCGCCAAGAGCACCAGAACCCCTGCTTGTGCCTCATCGGGGCTTCTAGGAATGTAAATACCACGAGTTTAGACAGGCGGGGGCCCCGGAAAGGGCCATCAGTGGTTATTAGCAACTTTTTTTTTTTTTTTCCGAAGCTGTCGAGAGTATTTGCTTTCATTCAGACGCGCGGCGCTGAGATTACTAAAAGAGAAAAAACTTCTTGTCATCCACTCCTTGTGGTTTGGGAAACAGGATACTGAGTCCTGAGCTCCCTTCCATAGCTTCTGGGCAGAATTCAAACACGCGCTTCTCTCCCGCACTCATTGCTGTGTTCAGAAACCAAAGTTGAAACGCGTGAAGCAAGTTGTAGGAAAGTCTGACGTCTGGTAAAGATGCGGCTACTCTGGCGGCGACGGTCCCTCAGTTAAATCCTCATTGCCTCTATTTTATGTGCCTTTGAATTTCATTATTTTGTCGCCTGATCTATAACTGCGTTAATATTTCACATAGTCGTCTTTTCCCCCCTAACTTATTTCTCTCTGAGGTCCTTTATGCCCTCTATTTTTATCAATCATATAATTTTATTTGGGGATACTGTTATTACCCTCCCCCCCCCCCGCATGGGGAAAACGATCAAATCTCCGTTATTCCCTAGAACTTTAAAATCTCGCTTTTACTCGTGGATGATAAAATATGTAATCGATTAAAAATGCATCAATTACTGATCAGTTTTAGAGTTATTTTGTTTTTAAAAATTGTAATATAATCCTGGGTGTGTGTGTATGTGTGTGGGGGAGAGAGATTAAAAAAAAAACCCATGTTCATTTCCTTTCATGGAAAAAGATCATTTACATGTATGAATCTAAGTAATTACTCATCTAGGGTAACGGATTATACCAGACTTGATTTTTCATTTTTGGATATACTTCTTTGTACCTAATATGGAGAACAGTAATAACATTAAAAAAAACCAGTCCAGTGTAGTGGAGGGACCTGACTGGTGTCCAAAAACAGATGCCCTTTCTTTTTTTCTTTCCCCTTTTCTCTCTTGATCAACAGTCTCCTTCAGTTATTTTAGCCTGGTGAGCTCAAGCTGTAAACTTTATGTAAACCAGATCGGTGACTGGTGTTCTGGGACAGTTGAATCCTGTGCCATCTAACGCACAGCTCTGGGCGTATGGGGGAGCAAGCTGTTATTTTAGAGGAAAGAAATCACTTGTCTATACCCGCCAGGAAAGAATCCGGAAAAGCCGGGAATTGCTGCGGGCGGCTGCCCACTAAGCTTCTCGGACTGCAAGGATCACTGTCTCTTAGATTTTTTGACACAATGGTATTTAGTATTTGTTGCTGCTGGGAACGTGGGCCCTTATGACGAAGATCTGCCTGGCCTCGTTGGGCAGGTCCGCTGCCTAGCCTCCTCCGCGATGGCTTTCATGTAGGTAGGGCCAGTCTCTGGATTCAGGTGACATTTCCCCCAATTTAACAGTCAACTTCAAGGCGCTAGGTCCACGCCTAGGTCCGCGCGGAAAAGCCAGTGAAAAAGCCTCATCTTGACTTTTACCCTCACACTTAAAGCAGGCCCCTCCGCACTGGAGGCGGGCCCTTCATTGATCAGCCGGCGCGACTGGCCCAGAGGTGCCACTAGCGCGCTGTCCAGCGCGGAGTTAGTTACGGGCCCTGACCTAGCCAAGATCAGAGGTTGCAGGGCTCACCCAGGTTTAAGGGGGCTCTGCTACCGGAAGTCATTTGACAAATCTTAGGCAGGCCTTTCTAATTTTTACTGCTCGGCCGAGCTTTGCAAATCTCTGAACACGCTGTAACCTCCTTCAAACAGTGCTCCATCCAGACACACTTGAGGGCTGGGTTTTATGTTAGGGCCCGCCGAATGAAAGCTGCCTTGCAGGACCCCTCTGCGGTCGAGCCCGCCCCCTTCCAGCGTCCTCTGGAGACCCTCACCTCCTCCAGTAAACCGATTCCTGCGCATCCAAGCGTCCACCCAGCCCCAGGGGCCCTGCAGCCCCAGGGGGCTGTAGACGATCTGGTGCTGGAGAACCACCCCACGCCCCTCCGGCAGGCGGCTGTGAGAGAACATCCTTGGAACCGAGCAGTACCGGTGGGGGCGTGCGGGTGATTTATGACCCTGATCAACTTTTTAGGAAGCAGAAATTAACCCGAGGAGGATTAGGCGGGAGCTTTGAAGTTCACGGTTTTGTTTTCCTTCAATTCAGTCCTTCGATCAAACAGTTCTGGCTGCTTTCTATCTGCCTCCTCCTCCTTCCCCTTGGGTCTCTCTCCCCGCTATTTGTATTCCCCAGCAACCCTTCCTGCATGAGTTTTCATGATTTCAATTAATATCAACAGATTAGCGACTGAAGTTCCAGACTGTGACCTAGAGAACAGAGGCAACATACGTCCCACGTCCCTGACTTCTTGGAATCCTTGTTTTACGTTTGAAACTGTTATTTATATTTGGAGGTCCAGAGTAGCAAATTTGTATCTGTTCTTTTTTTTTTAATTTTTTAATTTTACTCTTGCCCATTCATTCTGTCCAGAGGATTAGTCATCCCTCGCAAAGCAGATGCGTAGCCAGGGTTGGGGTGGTCAGCAGTTCTGTGAGTGACCGCTAACTTCTCAGTCCTGCAGTTACTGCGGGTTTGTTTATTCCTAACAAGCCAAAAAATTCAAATCCAAACGTGAAGACCTTTGCTGTCCTTCGCTCTCACCTTGGCCTCTTTTATTTCCACACCCTCCAGAGACCTCTACTCCTCACTCCCAAACTGTACGTCTCCAAAGGGAATGTGTCTCTTGCGGTTCTTTCCCGCAGGCGCCTGCTGAAAAGGCAATTTCCTTAGGGGTGTGGTTGGGGCGAGAGAAAAACAGAAACCAGGATTGTTTGGGGTCTGAAACCATCCAAGTTTTATTGCATCCGCTACAAAGTCAACTAACTCTTAATGAGCATCCAAGCGGAAAAAGGCGGAGGTTTACTCTGTGTTGGGAAAGGGGAGGGGAGTTTGCTTATTTCTTTCTCTGGTGACCAAAGGTTGTAACACCTTCCCGAGAGACTCTTCCCAACGCCAAGAGTACTGACAAGAAAGTCGGAAGGCATCAGGTTTCAGCTCCCTGAGTGATCGAAGATCATTCGGCCACGAAGACCTTCGACGTTGGCCCTGTCTACAGCTTGTAATGAAAGGATAATCGGTCTTGTAATAAAAAACAGGACCCACACAAACCCAGCATCGAACCGCTTTTTCCACTGTGCCTCACTTCCCTAATAAGGGCCACTGACAAATATTGCCATCCAGTTCCACCCCAAAAAGAGGAAGCAGTAGATCTTCCTTTTAATAACTTCCCAAAGTGTTACAAATAATAAACGGGACGCATAAATCACCGCAGAGGCGGCTGAACGCCGACCAAGGAAAAATTTACTCCTCTAGAGCTCTGGCTCCCAAACGCGCTCTCATTGGCTACTTCCTTGTAGCCCGGCCCCCCCAAATCCGCCCTCTAATTGGTGCGTTGGGCGAGGTGACGTAAAAGGGCGTGGGGGTTGGTCTGGGCCGGAGTTCATCAGTGCGCATGCGCCCCGTGGAGTGAGTGTGTGATTGACAGCAAGGGGAGGTGTGCGCGCGTGCGTGCGCGTGCATGCGTGCGTGTGCGTTTGTGTGTGTGTGAGTGTGTGAGCGTGTGTGGCGGTGGGGGTGATGGTGGTGGTAGTGCTGGCGATGAGTGCTCGAATTGAAGCTGCTTCTGGTCGCTGCGTGGCTGTGGTCCTCTTTCCGGGCATTTTCCGCTGAGTCAGAAGGGCCGATAGTCAGAGACCGTCCACTCACCAGCTCCGGAGACTGGAAGAGGTTTTACCGAGGAGGGTCTCTAGCAGCAGGCTAACTGGGAAGAAATTAAAGAAGTAGAAGGCATGCCTTACCGTGTGTGAAAAAGATACTTAAAAACCCTAAAAAGATATTTAATTTTACCAACGTGTCGATTTGTGCATTTCTTGTGAAGCACACACTAAATCACGCCTAGTATCACAGCCCAGCATTCGTATGCGCCACACACCTCTCCCCCACCTCCTTTCAGCACTCCGGCCCCGTTTGGTTCTCCTGAAGTCACAGGTTACACACGTATTTTAGCCTCCTATAGTCATCCAAACCAGAGCGAACTGTTGAGAACTTTAAAAAAACAGAAAAAGAAAAAAAAAAAAGAAAAAAAACGAAGAGGAAAAGAAAAAGAAAACTAGAAATATGTAACACCAGTACAACAATAGTGGCAAAGATAAATAAAACAGCGAAGGAAAAACCCACTGGCTATTAAATGTAAAGTTTGAAATTTATCTCCTAATCCGGTGAGTGCCGTAGACGCCAACTCCAATTTATTGCAGTGCTAGTTGTTAACGCCTAGTACAAAATGCTTCCGAGGCGACGGCTGGCTGCGTGGAGAAGCGCTGCTCCGTTGCCCTGTTGCATCCAAATTCTCGCGTCGAACAAGTTTCTTTGGCGTGTCAGAGCCGGGCAGAGCAAGGCCGAGTGTTTCTCTGTTTTAAGGTGTTAGGTTATTGGTTCGTATTTGCACATATTTTAGGGAGATAATATAAGTCTTACAGCTGTGCACATATTTTAAAGTATAGTAGCCCTAGAAGAGTTTTGTAGCAGGTTAATCAAAGCTTCGGTTTTACGAATTTTGAATATTAAAACTAGCAATTACCTCTTCGCAGACCCTGAGATATTTTTTCCTTTGCTTTTATTTTGGGGTGTGTGTTGGAGGGGAAGGAGAAATGTACAAATACAGGTATTACAGACGCTCCATTCAAGTACTATACTGTCTGTGAGTGCACGGTAAATTAAAAAAAGAAAAAAGAAAGAGCAGAGTGATGGAAATATGTGACTGTTAAAAGCAAAATGATCTTTTAAATTTCCCCCTTGGTGGATTTTTTCCTTTGAAATCCAGAGCTTTCAGCTTAAGTATTGAAAGCAGTGTTTTTACTGTATCACAGTAATTTTATTTTGAAGCTTCACGTTCACAATTAATTTAAAAATTATCGTTTACACTAAATTATTAACATATATATTTGCGTTTTATTATGCCTTTTCCTACTTAATATTTTAAAGCAGCAAACAAATAAAATTAGTAAACAAGGCTTTGATAGTTGCTTAATTTTGTTCAGTAGAATGCTTTTATTTTATTAGGTGAATATACACCTAAATTTATTTTTACAATAACGAGAAAAATAATATTTTTATTTTGTTGTGCTAGAACAAAGTGATTTTTCATTCTTCTCCGTCCGATTCTTTCCTTTCCAGCTGCCACAACCTACTGACAAGCTCCTAGCTTCCACGGACTAGTATGCAAATTTCAGATGATTGACACCGACAGTAAAAACCAATCACGCTAGGGTAGGTTGCTGGTTGGTTGACAATGATTTGACGTAAAATTGACGTTTTAAAAGCCTAGCGTCCAATCAAGACAATTTATGCAAATCAGAGAAGGAATCATTTTACCCGGGAACCGAGAGAGTTGAGCACGCCCTCACGTGTTCAGTGGAGGATATTGCACAGACGCCTGCAGCAAAATGTTCAACTGTATAATTCGCCCTGTCCTTTCCCCAACTTCTATGCCACTGGAATATAAATGATCTTCTTTTTTAAAAAAGTAGCAAAACAAAACAAGAGTTATGTTGTGCACATATATGATGGTTTTTTAAAGAAATCTATGTAATGTAACTGTGGGCTTCCAAAGCACAGAATTTCCATCTCCATTCCCACCAACACAGCGAACCTGTCTTTAATTCTTGGTGAAGGAGGCTGTTCTCCCTCCCCCCTGATTTCCAGGAGACGAGGTTTACAAAGGAGAAACCCGCCCTAGGCACATATGGTCAGTAAATTTGGCTTCTACAGCGAAATTCCGCACGCCACCGCCAGATGGCACAGGATCGCCTTCCACTCTCCGCACCCCTTGTACCCCGCAGTAATTTAGGAAAATTGAAAACCAGACACTTTAATATTTTATAGCTAAATGAAGTGAGAACGCACACACTGTTAAGAAGCTACATATTACGAAAATAAGCTTTGTTGATTTTTGCTTTATATGAAACTTCTTTTTGAGGTTTTGCCCAGGAAAATTTGAGAGTAAAATACGCAGTGGAAGTGTTGCAAAAACATATCCTTAAAGCAAAGTGTGCATCATAAGCACAGCACCAAGAGTTAAAAAGGTGAGGGTAAGAAGCGGCTCCGTTTCTGAGAGTGTCGTTTGCGGGGCTTCCTAGGAATTAAAATGATATCGAGGGTGAACCTAAACTTCCCAGTAGCAGAGACCACTAGGGCCGAGGTTGGATGGCCGCTTTTGGATGAAGCTACTCTTAGAGCAGCGTGGCTTTTTTTAGGGGATCCTTTGGGGGTCCCGATTACAGATAGGAAAGACTTTCCTTCTATTTACAAGTCACTATAGTCGGAGGCAGCGCCTTTGTTTTGCCAACCCAGCCGGTGGCTTTGGGGTAGGGACCATGGAAAAGTGTCGACCTCCACGTCTCATTTGTTGCCCTTTTTATGAGTGTATCTGTTTTCCCATTTGAGTTCATCAGGAAGAGAGGGTTTCGGGCTGCCCCTGTTTCAAGGACAGATTCATAGCTAATGGTATTTGCAGAGAGAAGGTATGGAAGAAGAAAATACCCAAGTAAAGTGACGAGGCCATTTACAGGTACAAACAGAATAATTGTACGTTCAGTTTCGATCACTCTGCCCTATAATTATGCGTTTTAAAATTGCAGCCAGCAATTAAAAAGAGATCTTAAGTGGACATATTTATCACTTAAAAAAATCTTTCTGAAAATTACCATTAAGTCCTCATCTTACAAAAAGGCGGATCATTGCGTTTGTCGCTTGTGCTTTGTTGACTTTTGTGTGGATGGTTAGGGTGCCACGTCCTAACTGTGCGTCATTGTCTGACCTTATTATCCTTAGTGTCCGCAGAGCAAGAACCTGCATTTTCACCAGCCCTCGTTTCTAGTGATCAACTTCACAAATGGTAGGTAGGAAAACGCCTCACACCCAGTCACATATACTGTATAGGTACGAAAATGGAATAAAAGTATTTTTCACTTTAGAACTACCGTTTCGGATTTGTTAGTTCAAACTGAACCGTATGTGTCTTATTTTATGTCACTATCTTCACAGTTTCGTCTTCCTCCGAAGCAAAATATCATCAGAGAGCATCCAACAGAGGTTAAAGGCAAAGGAAAAAATTTTAGGGAGCGCTTTTTTCTCTTAGGGAGAAAGGGGAGTGATGAGGCCAGAGGACTAACTGAGCAACCTAGACCCCCAGTCCATTTACAAGAGAAGCTACAGTTTCTTAGCCCAGTCTCTCTGCTCTTCATGTTTGTTTTCGGCGCTGCAAAAACAGGGAGCAAAGTGTGTTTCAACAGACAGAGTGGACCTAGGGGCTCTCCAGGCGTCGGCCCGGACCCTCTCTAACATCGGCGTCTAAGTTTCTTTTGCCCCCCCCCGCCCCCCCCCAAAGGAGGGTCCCTAGGTACGGATTTGGCGTCCCCCGCGCGGCGGGACGCTGCGTTCAGGAGTCTGGTCGGGCGGGTCGGAAAAGGCCCCGGGAGTGCGCAGCGGGCGCGCAGGGCAGCGGTCCCGGGGACGAGGGACGCTGCGGTCCCCAGCTCTCCGGTGAGCTCAAGATCCTGCGAAAATGTGGGCAGCGGCGGGGAACACTACGGCCGCCTCTCCCCGAAGCTCAGCTGGAGCGGGAAGTTGAGGCTGGCGGCCCTCCGTCCCCTCCGCCCCTCGCCCCCCACTCCTCTCCCCTTTCAGGGCCTCTTCCGGGCTGAGCCTTGGGAGTCGGTTTCCCCGGGTGAAGTGATCCCGCTGGAGTCCGGCCGGCGCGGCTGTAAATCACCCCGCCCCCCTCCCTCGCCCTCGGTCGGCCTCCGGAGCTGGGGCGGGGGGCGAGGGACGCAGGGGGCGCGGGTCGGGCCCGCGGCCACCCGAGGCCCGCGGCCGCAGCTGGATAGGCCGCCTCCGGCGAGGCGACGGGGGTTAAACGCCGTGAATCAATCCATCAAGCCCACGCCACCCTCCCCTAAGCCCGAGCGCCGCCCGCAGGGCCTGCTTTGTGTCTCGCCCGCCCGCCTGCCACGGGCCTGGGAAGCCCGGCCAGGCCGCTCCGGGGACTGGGGGGCGCGGCACGTTCCCACGAGGGGCCGAGGTGGCCTGAAGGCCGCCCCACCCCGTCCCACCCTGTAACGGGGGCAACTGAGGCCCACGACGACTCTCCTGTGACGCTCGCCCCCTCGTTTGATCGCTCCTTTGCGTTTTCCAACAGAGGAAAGCCAACTCAATCTTCCCCGGAGGCGTGGACCCCTAAACCCTGTCATTCAAGAAAAGCACCGTGACCCGGGGAGAAGGGATTAGCAACCAGGGACCCCGAGCGAGCAGATTGCATCATTTCTCTGGGCCTCAGATTCTCCTTTGTAAAAACGAAGGGGCTGTTGTAGGACCTCTGCCTTTTTTGTCCAGCTCTGATTTCCTTTTGTTTAGGGAAAAGAAACCTGAAGGCTTTTTTGCAAGGTGCGTTTCCGAAAGTTCTCTTTCCCTCCACGTTTACTGCTCCTCCAGCCCCCATCCTCCCCACACCCTCGTTGGCACCGGAGCTTCCCCGTGAGCAAGCAGCTCCGGGTCCAAAAGGCAGGACCCTTGAACCTTGGAGGAACTGAGCCCTGGCCAAGTTTGTTTCGGAGACGCCACCAGGGGGCGATAGAGCCCAAGGATAGAGCAGCGGGGCTCCCTCCACAAGATCTTTCCAAAAGTTTGTCAAACTCAGAGTTGATTTCTTTTCTATATGTATGACTTGTAAATGGCGCACTCAGAGTTCTTTCTTTTAAGATCCCATTTAGATATCAGCGCTGAGGTAGACGGATACAGCCTGAGTGAGGTTCAGAGGGAATCAAGTACGAAAACACTAATGAAAATGCTAGCACCCCCTTCCCAGTGGCTGAGCAAAATGGAGTAAACGTGCAAAATACTAACTGCAAATGCAAAAATGTGGTTCTGAGACCAGACACACTCAGTGGGCTCGCAGGCTTTCGCAGTGGAAACAGGGGCCAAAGGCATTCAAATAGTGAGGATGCACACTGGTGTTTTTTTTTTTCCTAATGAATTACAAATATTGGGTTCATTCTGGGATCATAAACGGAGGGAAGATGGATGGGGTGGAAGAATGCAGAGGAAAGCAGTCAGAGAGGGATATTCTCAGGGTGGGGGAGGAGGTAGGGATGGTTTAGGTTAGAGAATCCCAGTGCACCGTTACCTTCGTAAATTCTAAATAAACAGTTTCTGTCTGCGTCTACCATCTACCGGAGAAGAGCCATATATCCCCGCCCGTCTCCAACGCCAGTGTCGGATTCTTTTTATTTGTTTCCCGCGAATGTTTTACAATACGGATTAGCGGGGCCTCGAGGAAACTGGGGCTTGTTCACTGCAAACAGCAAAAGGGTCTTCAAGAGAAAACGTGTTAGGCTGAAATATCATCTTTTCCCACATGTGCAAGCCTCTTGGACTGTGTTTGCTTTCAAAGTCCATAATGTTTTTATTAAACTATTTCTTTCTTGTAGCCCCTGCGCATATACAGAACTCACAGCGTTTGTAAACGCTTCCATTTTGGTCCCCCTTTAGGAAAACTTTGTATCTCTGCAGTAAATATTTGCTCTAGGGTGAACCTTGGCAAGCAAGAGCTGAAGTCTAAAATCTGGTTTCACTGTATGTGTTTGTGTGTGCATATGTGTGTTTTAACAGTATAGTTATATATTGGAAAATTTGCAGAAGGGCTGGGTATTTTCACTTTTTTTGCTGCATGTGGGAAGGTCTGATGACTGTAATTTCTTGGATGACATTTTAAAATTAACAAATTCTCTTTCAAATTCGATTCTTTCTCGTGTGCTGCCCCTTCTCCCCACATCATGTTAATGAAGTGTTCTTACAATGTCACCCTTTACAACACTCTTTAATGTAGAGATTTGGGAGGTATATTTTAAAGTAATGGAGGATTGTCTTGGCTTCCTAATTCTACTCAATAGTGAGAATATAAGAATTAAACAAATCCTGATCTTCATTGTTCTTGCTAAGCTTATAGTTTCATTTCCTTTAACATTTTAATTTGTAAGCCAGGCCAAAAAGTTTCAGAGAGAAAAATGAAGAGAGCTCAGTAGTATGGCACACACGGAGTTAGGATTTTGGATTTTCATCTCCTGGGGAAATTTTGAATTGAGGCTGTAATAAAGGGACGTTGATTTTGTGAAGGCATTGGATCTGCTATGAAAACTGCCACACGGGGGCTGTGTGTTAGTCATCTTTGAGGGAGTCATCGGGAATTACTAGCTCAGTTTAGCCACACGAGCCTTGCCATAGCAACTACGCTCCATGGCTTCCCGGCCTCTGTCCTGCTGCCCCGGCTGGGTGGTTCCTGATGTAGCTGCTGCAGTGACTGAGGTCTGTCCCCACTCAAGAGACATTCTCTCCTTTCTTTTAAGCAACAATACACTCTAAAGGGAGAAGGCTCTCGTAAGTGGAAAATGTAGAGTTAACTTCTTTCTTTCTCCTGTCCTAGAGGGGACTGTGGTCACAGAGCTGCCTTTCAGAGAGAACTGCTCATGGAAGAATATAACCCAGTGCCTCTGGGTGATGGTGACGAGGCGCTGGGAAAGTTTGGCTTGTTTCTTCCTGTTGCTTTCCTTCCTTTTTCCTTTCATCACCCCTTGCCCCCTGCACTGAAAGCTGTTATGCCCTCTGCTCCTCCTATTGCTTATCAGGGTTTTATTTCTTTTGACCGCTGCAGAGAGAGAACGCAGCTCCGAGCAGGGAGAAAAAGGGACTCTGGGTACACGTTTGCTGTGGGGTGCGCTGGCTGTAGAAGTTGCAGTAACCTTTGGCCAGATCATCAAATGCACGCCTTCCCCTCCCGTGACAACATCGTCCTGGAAAACATCATGTGGATCTGAGTCACTCTCTGGAGGACCTGCTTCTCAAAGTTTGGTTTGGCAGTTCAGGCAGATATAATCCTTCCTTTCATATTTTCCCTGCCCTTTGGAAGAGCAATCGTTTTCCGTCTCCTAACACCCGGGGCACTTGGAGAGATGGCTCGAACTACGTGGAGTAGCTTGGCACGGCCTTTTGGGACCTGACAGAATTTGAGGCTGTGGCACATGGGGGCTGCACCCTTTGATGAAGTGTTACACAGATGTGTGAGCGAATCCATGGGAAGGAAGGCTATCCATTGCAGATGTTGGAAGTTAGAGGATTCTGAGCTATGTGGAATGTGTCAGTCTGGAGAAAGGCAGGGTTACCTTTAGGTGCAGTGGGTAAGTGCTGTTGCCCTTGAATTGGCCTCAATTCATCCATGCTCGGGAATAGCTGACGTTATCTGACCGTTGAAACTGTAATACAACTCAGAATGGGCAGGAGAATGCATTTTATGGGGCCGTAGATGTGGCTGGGGCAAGCAGTCTGTGCATATTTGGATCCTGAATTTTTCCAATAGATGGTAGATGATTAAATCACACTTCTGAAGAATATTTTTCCTAGATCATTTCAGCCCACTAGAAATGGAATGTGAGCCACATAGACACGTCTATGTTTTCTAGCTGTCACATTTAAAATAGGTGAAAAGAAACAGGTGAAATTATTTTAATAATTTTTATTGAATCTGATATCATCAAAATACCCTTTCAAAATGTAATTGATATAAAGTTATTAATGAGATATTTTCCATTTCCTCCCCCGCCCCCCATGCCATCAATATCTGGTGGGTACTGACACTCACAGCACATCTCAGCTCATGTTTTAAGTGCTCAGGACACTTGGGCCGGTGGTGACTGTATCGGACAATGCAGTTCTAGAAAGTTCTGGCTCTAGAGAGTCTAGATACATGTACAAAATCAATAGAGATTTCCTCCCACATTTCTGTTAAGGTCAACAGAATTTTTAAGTATCAGAAAAAATACTGAGGAAAATAGGTTCTAAAATGGAAATATATTTTTAACAGTGTCATTTTAGGCTTGGAGAGTAGAATCCTAGGCCCCAGGCAATGAGTTAAGAAAAATCTTGTGTTTCAAAGAAATAGGTGATACCTATTAGGGACTGTATTCTATATTAAAATATTTATATTTATTTTTAATTACGAAATGAAACCCTACTCATTATAGCACACCTAGACAATAGAAAGTATAGGAAATAATAAAAATCATCTGTAATCTCACCACCTACAGATTAACTGCCGTTCAGAGTTTTGGGGTATTATTGTCCTTACATGAGGATTGCTTCCACACTTGTGAGTGTATTGCAAATATGTTGGTCAATCTTGCTTTTACTCATTTAATATCAGATCAGACACATCTCTATATGTTGTCCAAAGCTCTTCATAAGAATAGTTTTTGGTGTTAAGATGGTATTCCATCATATGGGTGGGTCATAGTTTACTGAAGTTGGTGACTTTTGTAGGATAAATATTTCAGTGTGCTCATTAAATGGTGACTGGGACAAAAAGATTACTTTATGGGAAAATTGCCCTACAGTGTGGCCATCTTCACCCCTCAGGTGTGTGGGGGGGAGCCTTGCCTTCCATGACTGTAGTCACCTCAGGCAACCAGAACCTCTTCCACGTTCATGCTCATTTTTTAGAGAACAGATATAAATATACTAGAAAAGAATTGCTCCTCGTCATGCCCAGCCCTCCCCATGCCCAACCATCTACCCAGTCAATCTAGATGTTTTGTTACTACTTTGACACATTTGGATTATGACTTAAGTGTAAAAAGTAAATTTTTCCAAAGAGAGTTTGAATTTAAAACAAGGATGTTATAAAGATGCTCGTATAGCATTTTCTTTCTCTCTTGTTGAATCCATGCCCCCAAAGATATCACAGGACCCCCTAGGGACAGTATTGGGTCACCTCTGGTTAAATCATGGTTGGATTTATTTTTGCTTCCCCCTTTTGGCCCTCTTTCCCACCATTTGTCATTTTCGCAGGCTTTCGTGACATAAATCTTGTGGAATGTTGGCTATGCTCAGAGCATGAAGGATTCAGACTCTCCCATTTCAGGCGTGTTGGCCAATGTAAGCAACGGAGGGTGGTGGAGATGGGGGACAGACACCACAGGAAGAGGCCGGGGTAGAGGGACGCTGGAAAGAACACATGGTGGTTGAAAATGACAGCGTTCTGGTGGCCGGCTTCTGGAAGTTTAGCCAAGAGCGACTGCGAGAGACTGATGGCCACGGGTCTGTCAGAGGCTGCGCAATTACAAGCCGTCATGACTTTCTATCTATATGCAAAGGACTGTGGGCTGTCTCCAGCCATTGTTGGCTTCTCTTGATTCCGTGTGGCATCCAGATAGTGTAGATTTCCTACCCTGGAAACCAGAGTCCTGTCTTGAAGGAAAAGCTCAGGACAGAGTACTTCTGTGACAACTCTCTTCTCTTACTAAGCTTGTCTCCTCCAACTTTCAAGCACAGTGGGGCTGGAGTGGGTGGGGGCCCTGTGACAACCTTCTCTTTGGCCTCATACCTTCTGTCACAAGAAAGTATTTTCCCCGATTTGTTGAAGAATTTGAAGGCACCCAAGTGTTGGGGGGATTTTATTAAGCAGGCAAATATCAATACATGTTTACTTAAAATCGGTGGCTTTTCTCGCTCTCAATCCAGCAGAGTTTACACTTATTTCTCCTCTGAAGCTCTTTGGCTCAGCAATTTAAGGCAGGGAGTTTGAAGGGTATTTTGTTTCTAAAGTGGGCAGTGTGTAAAATAGTGGACCTTTTAACATCACCCTGACAGACACTTTCAGGGCTAATATAAGTGATGTATTCATAGGAGCTTAAGCAAAAGAGCTTTCCAAAAGGGAGAAAAACTTGTCTTTTCACCCCAGTGCTGACCGATTTGTGGTTTGGATGCTTGCACGAGATATTAAACAGACTCGATGGAAAAGGTTTGTTCGCCTCAAGTTTGACTTTCCCTCGTCTTGTAATTGTTGGCCTCGTGTCAAGTTTTTGTCCGTTCCTCTGCTCTCCTTGGGTCGGGGCCAGCGCCACGGGCTTGCTCTCTCCATGGTGTTGACAGAGTGTTTTTCAGCTGTACCAAAGGCCACAGATTTTATGTCAGACTTCAAGATGCACAGCTTGATAAACATGTCTGCCTCTGGCGATTGGCAGCATTCTTTCTGGAAAAGAAAACAAAAATTGTTTTACATAAATAAGGAAAGTGGCATGAATAGCATAGAATAACACGCCTTGGATGGTGTGCCCGGGTCCTGAGCCTTTTGCAGTATGTTTTACTCTTCAGATCGATTCAGTTTTGAATTCTCTTTTCCCCCCACCATGGCCTGACTGCTTCCAGCAGCCACATGTGTCTGGTTCTCTAACAAATAAACAAATCAACAACTGGTTTGTTTGGAAAGTTGGAGAGTGGTTAATAACTTCAGGATGGATATTTTCATTTTCATGCTGGTTGAAGCGGCTGACACACAACACCTTCCACCCACTGTGGTTTAAGAGACTCCGTGACGCTACATGTCTCTGATATTTTCTAATCAAACTTCCTTTACATTCACTTTTTTCCCCCCTTGGCTGGGGGTCAGGCAGTGAAATTTGGGGAGGGGATCAGCACACGTATGGGACACAGAACTCAGCTCTGTGTTAGCTTGAAAACATTTTTTTTTTTTTTTAAATAGCTGCATCCAGCTCGTTGCTGATTCCCACAATTGGAGCAGGCACTGGTAACTCCTGACAACTTTTGATAATCAGAGAGGGTTCTTAGCTTGCCACCGGACTTCAAAGTCTCTTGATGAGAAGGAAGAGGGAAATAGACACCCTGATAGTCAGCACCCTTTTTCTAAAGCTGCTTTGCTATTGAGCAGATGCTCTGGAAGCCAGAAAGGTTGAACCTTGCTTTGGAAGATTGATGAGATGCTGACAGACTCTTTGGCCAGCCTGAATGGACATGAGGCTAGGGACCCCGGGGAAGCTGCTAGGATTGGTGTCAGCTCACCTGGGTGCCGCTGTGGCTGTGGGGACACTTGGTGACTGCTCCCAGGATGCTTCAGTGGCACTTAACATGAACCAACCCTCCCCCAGAACCTGCTGAAAAGCCCAGCACCAGACCTCTGATGTCACTGCATGCCTGTGATTACACACCAGCTCAGAGAGCAGCCCAGTGACAGGAAGGGTCATCAGTAATGGGTCTGAGAGGGATGTCAAGGCCCAGGGTAATATTTTATTCATTATCAATGTCGGCTGAGGAACTGTGAGTCTCTTTGCTGGATGGTAGCACTTTATCTGGCACCTCCCCAGAGTCAGTGCTGGATTGCAGTTTTTGTTTGATGAGTGTGCGTGGGGGGGGCAGTGTAAACACCTGCTATTGTCTCTTATCAGGTAACAGAGCTGGATAGTGATGAAACAGTTCATCAGTCTTAATCAACTTGGGAGCTGCATCAAAAATAAAAATGGTTGATTCCCAGACTTGGTAATTCATACATGCCTACATAGAGAGACGCATGTATATGTGTATGCTTGTATATACACGGGTCATCTGTGTTGTTGTTTTTTGATGTCTTAGAATGAGCTCTGAATTGAGGACAGGCTCTGTGACATCTTGAAGAAACCTGTTTGCAGGGGGCAGGTTCTAACCTGTTTACATGCTCAGCGGTCCCTGGGTGGGCCTAAGGAAGGTCTGGGAAGCCCTACAGTCATAAGTACATTTTTGCAAGGGTGCTGAGTTACTCAACCTCTCCCAGCGTGTTAGGCATCTGTAAGATGGGGGAAATAGTGCCTGCCTCATTTGGTTAGTGCAAGGATTAAATGAGAAAATGCCTGGAAAGCACTTTAACACAATACCTGGCCCCCAAGTGTTCTCTAAATAATTAGATTCTATTGTGATAATTACTGTTGTTGTTATGATGGGCCCAGGTGAATTTTAAATAAATATGAGAGGCATAGATTTTTACCAGATTTTCAGAGGGAGCTTTGGACCAAACAGAGTAAGAGCACCACCGTCTTTGACATTGCCACTGGAGCGTAAATGTGTACAGAGTCCAACTCACCTTGTCAGAAAAGGAAGAGGAAGACAGGCGATTTGTGAGGTTGACCAATCTGGGGAAATTCCTATGGTCCCTAGGAAGCAGGAAGACTTGGCCAAGGTTTTATGTCGTGGCTATTTTTCTTTCACCTTTTATTAGTTGAACATTTTTCTCCCCTTACTCTCTCCATTTTAATTTTTTTCTGAATAAAGTCCATAGGGTATAAACCTCTCTTTTATACATAACCAAATCCTATTTTCTTTCTTTCTTTTGGTGTCTTGGTTATACTACTCTAATAATAATAATATATTTTATCATTTAGTTTCATTTTGTAATTATTAAAATAAAAATTTCAACTGGAAACTGCAGTTTTTCTGGTGACCTACAGAAATGTTGCTATTTCCACTTTACGGGTGTGCACACTGAGCTAGAGCAGGGCCCATTTTTCATATATAAACGAAGTCAGGAATAGTACTTCCAGTTCAGGTGATGCCAAACCCAGATGCCAAGTAAAATATCACAAAGGGGACTTCCTGCGGTCCAGTGGCCCCAGGAATCTATTTACCATAGAGTCTGTTGGGGAGGAAGTGTCTCTTTTCTGTCATAAATCTGCGGACCCTGTACATATGGCTGACTGGTTAGAACTAAAGGCCTTGCAAGTTCCATGAGTTCCCACATGGACATGAAGACCAATAGCTGTGAAAGTTACAGAATGCCAAGTTACATGTAGTAAAAATGGACAGTCCAGCCCTTCATCTAAAAATTAACTTAACTGCTTGAGGAAAGATAGGGCTATAAAGTTAAATGGCGTAATTTCGCGCATGGAAATGGCTGTCCTTTCTTATATTTAAAATGTACCTTAGGACATAATTACCTCTCCACAAAGCCAATTTCCAAATGAGAAACATTCCTCTGGCTGGATGTTCTTTCCATATCGTGGGGCCCCCGTGGAATAGCACTACTCAGCGATCCAGGGAGAAAGTGTCAGAGCTCAGAAGCAAACTTCCTCAATGAAAGCCTCCCTGGAAACTGGCCTCATTCATTCATCATTATCTGTTCTCATCTCCAGGCAGCATGCCAGCTTTCCGTCCTATGGAATTTGGCGAGAAGGCTCCTCTGAGAAGAATGTTCTAGGGGGTGAGAAACTGACCCAGTGAGCAGAGGGGCGCTGTTGGAGCTGCCAAGGAAGAGGCCAGAGGGTTCCCTGTTTTGACAACTCACTTTGGCTTCTCCCGTGTCTGCTAGCTGACTTTAGAGTCTGGTGTTGTTCTGAATGCAGGACCCTATTGTGTATAAGCAAGATGCTAATTCAGGATCATTTTGCATACGACATTCTGTTTTCCTATTTGCAATTACACTCTGAAATTCAGCTCATCGAGACGTCTTTGTTTCCACAGCTCTTCATTAGCCCTGTAGAAAATCTGACGTTGATGTTGTCTGAATTTTTCTTGTTATCAAAGAAGAGAAGGTCTTCTGCATGTTTCTAATCTTAATTGGAAGGGAAGTCTCAGGCAGTAACATTTACGACTTCTAGTGCCAAATATTTGTGCATATGCTGGTTTCCTGAGTCCCAGAGACAGAGGCAAGAGCTGCTTTGCTCATTCCTGATGCAATTTTCCAGTCCCTACTTGCTGTGAGACACTGTTCTAGGTGCTATGGAGACTGTGAAGATGCATGAGACCTGGATCCTGCTCTCAAGGATGTAGACGTGGTGGGGAAGATGAGGCATGTGTGTACTGAAGCAGAAGGCAAGCCCGAACACGGTGTGTTGAGAGGCACAGAAGAATTTGTATGGGAGGTCAGAGTCAAGAGAGATTGTGTCTAACTTTTTAATGGGGCAAGGCTTCCTGGTGGAAGCGGTATTTAACTAGGTAAATACTATGGGCAGATCCAGAAAAGATGATACGAAGTGGGAATGGGATTTTGACTTTATGTTCCTTGAAATACTAATTCTAGGTACATTTATTCTTGATGGAAATTAGGGTTGGATGATGATCAGAATGGACTTTTCTTTCATCTTCTAACCTTAGATTCTTTTGTACAAGTTACATGACTTTAAAGCAAGAAGGTGTAAAAAGCAAAAATGCAAGGAAAAAGAGCAAGTCACCATAGGTGTTATGGATCATAAAGGACATTTCTTCCACACTGGAGTAATTTGTCAGGTCATTGTGCCAGATATACAAGGTCTGTCCTGAAAAAGTCCAGCCATTGTTAATACAACAAGAACATGTGTCTGACATTGATGCAAACTGGCAGCCAAGGAGAGTAGACTGGAATGCGCACATGTGAACAATGGCTACTTCACTGTACTAGTCAGTGGGGGCAGTAGATGCCAGTGAGTGAGCATGTGTCCTGTGTGGCTGTCACATTCAAAGCGACTGAGAGAGTAGAGCAACAAATCTGCATTGAGTTTTGTGTTAAGCTTGAACATTCCTCCGTGGAAACTATTTGGATAATTCAGAAGGCTGCAGCTATGGGCAACTGATGATTGGCAGCTTCATCATGACGACACGCCTGCTCATGCATCATGTATCATGCAGAGTTTTTTGGTGAAACATAAAATCACCCAGGTGACTCAGATCCCTTACAGCCCAGATTTGGTGGCCTGTGACTTCCGACTTTTCCCCAAATTAAAATCCCCTTTGAAAAGGGAGAGATTTCAGACAATCAGTGAGACTCAGGAAAGTACATGAGACAGCAATTGGGAGACCTGTGTGAGGTCCCAAGGTGCCTACTTTGAAGGGAACTGAGAGGTCATTGTCCTATGTACAATGTTTTTTGTATATTGTATCTTCTTCAATAAATGCCTCTATTTTTTATATACATGGCTGGATACCTTCTGGACAGACCTTGTATATAATCTTCGGAGTTGAAAAATATGACCCAGGTTTCAAAGCCTTTTCCAAGTGGCTGTCATATGGCCTTTACCTGTTTACAAAAGGAATCACGGTGGAGTAAGGCAGTCACTTTTCTGGAAAGCAAGAAGGATGCATTTCCTGATGCTGTCAATCGAATCTCTGTGAGTCTGGCCACTCCTCTTCTCGGTAGACTGCAGATGTGGACGGTAAGAACCCTTGTCTTCAGGGGCAGAAATAATTAATGGAGTAAGTGTATGTTTGTGGCTTGCGAGCAGCCAGGGTAAAACTGCTTGTCCATTTCAGCTTTAGCTTAAACCACCCGGACACTTACTTCCTGACTCAATGGTGATCCTGCAATGCTAACAAAGGACCCCCATTGATTACTGCCGTCTAGTAATTACTGTCAGTGTGAGGCTGTCACTCACAGCGTGTTGACATCTCTTGACAATTTAAATATGGCCCATGTTAAAGGCCTGGACCGATCACAACACAGGGTAAAGAACAAAAGGCAAATATAGACTTTTCCAGCAAACTCAAGTTCAGGGTGCAGAAATACATCGCCAGGGAGGGCATTTGAACTGCTCATTAGAAGGCTTTTCTGTTTGTGCCAAGAGGACACTGGTAAGCTTAGGCTCAGTAGTCCCCATAACATCCCATCAGTGAGAAATCAGGGGGCAGTGATGTGTCCAATAGCACATGATCATCTCCTTGAATATGAAAACAAAAGTGTTTTAGGAACCAATGGAAGGAAAGGCCTCATACCAGGGCTGGGATAGAAGTTGGCAGCCTGTTTTGTAATTCACCTGGACTCCACACTCAGCTAACTGTCAGGAGGGCTCAGCAAACTGTGGCCTTGGGCCAAATGCAGCCCACGGCGCTGTAAATCAAGTTACTGGAACACAGCCACGCCCACTTGTTTACTTACTGTGTACAGCTGCTAGGGCTGCTTTTGCTCTATAAGAGCGGGGTTGAGTAGTTGTAGCAGAGACTGAGTGACCTGTAAAGCTGAATCTATTTCCTATCTAGCCCTTTACAGAAAGCTTGCAGGCTCCTGCTCTGAAGTATGAGGCCCAATGACAACTTTTCTTTCTTTCTTTCTTTCCTTTCTTTCTTTCTTTCTTTTCTTTCTTTCTTTCTTTCTTTCTTTCTTTCTTTCTTTCTTTCTTTCTTTCTTTCTTTCTTTCTTTCTTTCTTTCTTTCTTTCTTTCCTTCTTTCTTAAAAAGATTTTATTTCTTTGTTTTTAGAGAGAGGGAAAGTGAAGGAGAAAGAGAGGGAGAGAAACATCAATGTGAGGGAGAAACACTGATCAGTTGTCTCTTGTATGTGCCCCAACCAGGGATCAAACCCACAAGCCCAGGCTTGTGCCCTGATTGGGAGTCAAACTGATGACTTTTCACTAAGCCACACTGGTCAGAGCCTGATGACAATTTTCATATGAAGTCACTGAGTTGAGTTTTTAGGAGGACAGTCTAAGAGAATAGGTCCATTTAATTGTGGGCTTTGAGGCCTAGGAAGCTGGGCCTGAGAGAAATGGGGCTAGCCTTATTATGGGAACATTAAACCTCTTTTGCAAATTCTGGTTCTATTTCCCAAGGATAGCAGTGCTTAACTAACAGGTATGGCTTCCCATGACTTCAGGGAACATGAGAAAACTGGAGGAATCTTATGTCCCTTGGAACTCACACTGTCTACACTGCTGATGTCTTAAATGGAGGTGTAAAAGTTTAACACAAGCTTTTGATTGGCGTTTGGTTTGGAGAACTATAAATATTTCCTGTGCCACAGGTAGACTGAATAAAAGTTAGGCATGCTTGTTCTGGCATTCCATAGTTAAAGACAAACTTTCTGGACTGCTCAGAGAAGGAATTCTTTATAGCTGGGGAAGAATTAATTTTTAAAGTGCCAGATTGTGATAATTATTAAAAGTTTAGTAGCTGTTTGGGTTGAAAGCTCTCTAAAATTTACTATACTCTCTCTCTCTCTCTAAATATATGTATACACTCTGCTCTCAGTAGGAAGTCCCTCATTTAGGTCTGTCAACAACATGGGCGCTGAATTGAGACCCAGCACAAGAGGCTCCCCGTCCTGTTTTCTTCTACTTTCTACTCCTACCGTGCACAACTTTCACTAACATAGAGAAGATGTCCTTTGGGTTGGATTAAAAGCCAGTGGGCTGTTGTGTTGAGAAAGGTTCTGAGGACGCATCCAGAAGCAGCAGGGAAGAGCATCATGGATGATGACTGATGGGTGGAATGATTCAAGAGGGGGAGTTTCATAGCTCATGCTACATAATCCTTATTCTTGCTCTGTGGCTTCTAGGACTTTGAATTGCAGAGCAGTCTTATTTCTTTGTTATCAGCTCTCTTCTCTGTTGTCAGCAAGTCTGAGACTCAATGTTCCCTTCGCTGGGACTTATCAGCACCTCATAGTCTGTTACCTCTGATTACTTCACTTCCTTTTCCCTCTGGCTTTCTATATTTATTTACTTCTTTTGGCTCCTCTGATTTTAATGACTTCTCCTGAGAAGTCTGTCTTTTGCACACTTCTGGTCAGTAAGGGTGTTGCTTTCTGCTCCCCAGTGTTACTGCATATAGGTGTGCAGATTGTGACCTAGTCAAGGTCGCTTGGCCAAAGGGTGTGAGTGTAAGCTGAAATCCAGAGTACACCCCTTTCATGTCACATTTATTAGTCTGCATTTCCTTCTGCTTGTTTTCTCTCTGTTTCCCCCATTACTCATTGATTCCTAGTTTATTAAAAGGATTATAATCCATTTGTTTTGATGTTCAAATTGCCCCAGATTTGGCCAGCGGGAACTCTTTCAAGCTGGTTCCTGTAGTTTTTCTTGACATATCTCTGTCATTTTTGTGAGTACTTCCTTCCTTTCTGGCACAATAAAATATTTCAACTTTATCTTTACTTCCCCTGCCCCAGCCCTGGAGTCAACCATTTCTCCAAGATACTCTAGTTCCTTTTAGTTGGGGAATGATATTTAGAAATCAAAACTGGGGTGCCAGACAACTGGAATGTCATTCCTTTTAGAAGTCAAAAATATTTTAAAAATTATAAATGATACTATAAATTGATATTGACACTTGTAATTCCAATTCAACCCCATAGGTTCTTCCCTGCTTTCCTCATTCCAGTTTTGACTTTTTTTCTCTACAGTTAGAAGCCTGACTCCCAACAACGCTGACTCTTTTACTCATTTAGTCAATTCTATAATGCACTTAATTTCCATTTGAGTCTATTCCCCCTTGGGCATCTCATAGCTTTTGTGGTAGTTTTTTTCTTTTCTTTATATTTCTGTCCTTAGTAAAATAAATTCTCATTATGTTTTTTCCTGTTTCTCATCCATTTTTATACTTAGTTTTTGAATATATGTATCGATATGTTTATTTGAAAATACACAGTTCAATTTGTGCTATTATTTCTGATAACTTCTGCTTCATGGTTGGATTTTTGGGGAGAATTTTTATTCACTGAAATATTTGTACATTTAAATTTTCTTCTTACAGTAGTATTTTATGCAATTGTTTGGATTTTTCTTCTATTCCTATACATTTTGTGGACAAGTTTTCTATATCAAAAGCACTATTTTCTGTTATTGTAATAAAGTTCAGTATCTTTAATAGATAATAATGGTGATGACGGTGGTGGGGCAGACTGGGAGTGGCTGAGATGTCTTATTTCTTTTTGTTTCTGCAGACTTCTTGTTTTCACTTTCTTATTTCTTTCTTGTCCTTCATTGCCATATCTTCAAGGGACACTTCTCCTTATCTATCTTTCTGATTTTTTCCATAAACAGTGATTCCTCAAGGCTAACACCTCTGTCCTGCTCATTTCAAGCCCCTTCCCAGTAGCAGGTTCCATGAGCTACCAAGCCTCTGACCACGGTTTATAACATTTTGGAAGTTATTGTTCGACTTATTCTTTCTGGGACTTCGTTTTTTTCCCAGATCTGAAATCGTCTCCTACCATTACTTCTTGCTTCCAGATCTGTCGGCTGGGTGTGGCATGACTTGGCTCTATTGAGCTCCACATTTCTTTTTATTATTGGATCTAGG
This sequence comes from Furipterus horrens, assembly GCF_987537825.1. Taxonomy (NCBI): domain Eukaryota; kingdom Metazoa; phylum Chordata; class Mammalia; order Chiroptera; family Furipteridae; genus Furipterus; species Furipterus horrens. The sequence goes on from NW_028327179.1 coordinate 13,171,384, forward strand.
CTGAAGGAGTAGTCCCTAACTAAGACACATTCTTCTCATGGGAGACAACAGGGACAAAGAGGTGACCCCAAAGTATTCGAGCACATTTAAAGCTTTTGCTTAGATATGGTGTGTGTAATATCTGCTCATATTCCACTGACAAAGGCAAGGCACACGATCATGCCTCTCAATGGGGCCAGGAAGTCTATTCCTTCCATATGTGAGCATAACAAAGGTGAGGAGTAAATTATACTCTTACATGAAAGGGAGATGTTGAAATATTTCACTCCAGTGCTTAGTACATCTTCAAGTGGGAGATATTATTTAGCAAAATTTCCCAAATTAATTGACCACAGAACCCTTTCCTTGAGGTAACATTCAAATTCTCCAGAGAACCTTTGGGAGATGCTGATTCATCTTGAGGTGTAAGAACTAATCCTAGAGAGTCTGAGTAAATGGAATATACAGAATTCTAAAACTCATGTGTCAGTAAGTGAAAACCAGACATTAAAACCTTCCCATGTCAGCAAGTCCAATGCTTCTTTATTAGCTAAAGAGCTGTGAAAAACAGATTTAGAAAATAATCCTTAAGTTATCATGTGTTCTGATCCTTATGGATCATCAGCAGTCTTGTTAGGAACTGCCCCCCCCCATCATTTTTTCTCTGAAATAATCTGTCGCTAAGAAATTATCATTTGTATGTCTTTAAATAATAAAATCAAGGGTGTTCATCTGGTTGTTTTATGCCTCTTTCTGTATGAGTATTGTCTTCCCCAGATTCCAACATTAGTCAGAACTGGCTTATTTAACTCATTAATTATAACACCTCGCTTGGTATGAGATATGTGACTAATAACTTGCTTTTAATGATGAAAAATTGCTAACTGAGCATGTGGTGTAGGCATGACAGCATATCTTCATTCTGTGGGCTCTGGCTAAATAGAAAGCAGAGAATTAAAACCTATATTAGGAACACATATTTTTTAATAGCATAAGGTAACTGTCTCCTAACGTTGAAGTTATGAGATACAGATCATTGGGTTAAAAGGATAGAAACAAGGGTGTCCTCATTCTAGTGCCCAACTTGGGGGTTAACATGGATGAACTATTATTCTTTAGTCTTATCATCTGCAAAATAAGAGATACTACCTGGGGTCTTGAAGAAAGTTTGCTAATCAAGGCTGAAAAGATGAGGTGTTGTAGAAGGATGGAAAGGTGCTATCCAGTATTAAGTTGCATTAATTTTATTTTTATCCCAAATAGGTGATCTTTGAAGCCTTTTTGCTAATGTTTTTATAATGATAAATTATATACAACATAACATTTATTATTTTAATAATTAAATTTTAAGTGTAAAGTTCAGTGGCATTAAGTACATTCATGTTGTTGTGTAACCATCACCATTATCTGCTTCCAGAAAGTTTTCATGATTCCAAACAGAACTCTGCCCATTAAACAGAAACAGAAACTCTACTCATTAAACAAAGCCTCCCCATTGTTCCCTACTCCCAGCCTTTGGTAACCTCTATTCTACCCTCGGTCTCTATGACTTTGCCTATTCTAGGTACCTTGTATAAGTGGGATCATACAATATTTGTCTTATTGTGTCTGCTTATTTCTCCTAGCATAATCTTTTCACAGTTCATCCATGTTGTTGCATACATCAGAATTTCATTTGTTTTTATGGATGAATAACATTCCATTGTATGTATATAGCACATTTTGTTTATCCAGCCATCTGTTGATGGACGCTTGGGTTACTCCCATGGTGGTTGGGAATAATGCTGCTGTGAATATTGGTGCGCAAGCTAACCCTTTCCTGGAAGGTTCAGGTCCAGCTCTGTTGTCTTAAAGTCCAGACAGTCAGCTAGGTTGAGGAACAGTGTCTGACAAACAGAAAGGAACAACTGGCAGCAGGCAAACAGTTAAAAATTGGCTTGAAATTTTATAAGCTTCGTTCCCCTCCCTTTATTTTCTCAGGGCAGACCTTTTCTTGGAATTAAGTTCAGCTCTTAGAACCACCCCATGGGTGGCTGATGGACAAAGCAACAAAGCTGACCCAGTTCTGCTCCTTTCCATATTAATGGGGCCATTTGCCATTGTGGGATTGAAAGTCTTACAACTGAGTGACAGTTGTTCAATATTCTAATTACATAAACTTTATGTGTTATGGTTTTGCCATTTGACATATTGGATTTCATAATATGATTGCATTTGTATGTTGGAAACATGTTTATTAATGGGGACTGACATAGTTCTAGTAACAATTTATGTTAAGCTGACTAAGCTTTGTGGGAAATCCATGGTAACAGCATGGGGAAGCCTGGGATACAAACTGACCAGAGTCTTTTCTGTTTAAGTTTCACAAGAAAATTTCTTGGAGATGAAATCCACATTTTCACTCATTTGGACACATTGTGCAATGATTGGATGTGAGATGAGGGAAGACTGGCTCAAAATAGGAACTTGCTGAGGCCAAAAGTCAATGGAATTGCTCTGTAAAGGGATTGCTTGAGGGTGGGGGTGGGGGCAGAGAAAAGCACTTAAATAATCTGGTTTTATTATCTTTTCTTTCACAAGGCCTTCCTGGCTGTGGGTTTAAATATTGCACTAGTTAGCAGAAGCTTCAAGCTTATAGTTTCTCTGGGAAAGAACTAAGGTCCACTCATTCTGATCTAGGTAACTGGGTCTGGGGCCATTTTCCAGGGCAGCTTTGGCCTGCAGAGGCGGCAACATCATTTTTGCCTCTACTTGGTTGAGATCTGAATCAAGCTAAGGCTCAGCCAGGAGGCTTCAATTGTTTAAGTGAGGTTAGGCTTTGTCCTGTCTCAAAAGGTGGTTTAAATAGATTTGCAGAAAAGTCCAAAGCAGTATTAGTAACATCTAAATAAATCAGAAAACAATAGTTATTTTCATCTTCTAGGATATGATGGTTTTAAACCAGCAGAGAGCATTTGTATGCTAGCAAGGTTAACATTATAAAGCAAACAGATGGGTCAATTTAAAAATGATTATATATTAATTTTTAAAATTATGAAAGTAATATATTATGTTATAGAAAATATAGAAAATAAATTTTTTCTCATAATTTAACACCCTAAAGCAGATACTAATGTATTTTGCTGTACTTTTTCAGTCTTTTCCCTTAGTGTAACTATTTATCGATTTTTCTTTCCATATTTGTCATCATAACTTAAGACACATTTGTTATCTTAATCTTTTCATTTTATATTCCATTAAACACTTCCCACGTTTCTATAGTGTCCTCACAGCCATAATTTTAAGTGGTTTAATTGAGGGAAAGCATTCAATGCAGGGCATTTACTTCACTTCCAATTTTAGAGTAAGCTAGACTATGGACATTTGCAAATCTATTATTCAAGATTTTGGCTGTTCTCAAGTAATTCTGCAGGCCTAGGGCATGTGATAATTGGTAATTATATTGAAGCATTTGAAAGAATTTGAATCATAAGATCACAGTCCAGGAGCTTGTCAACCAGTCCATGAACTGACTATCCATATAGGGATATTAACTTAGTTTGTCTATTCTCTATTTGTTCCATATACATTTCATGGGGGATATTATTGTATTAGTTTTTGCTGCATAACTAACCACCAAAAATTTAGATGCTTTTGACAAGACCCAGTTATTATTTAGCTCATGGTTTTATGGTTGGCCAAGATGGCTGGGGGAATTCTGGTCCGTGACTAGGTGGTGCTGGATGGCTCTGGATGGATTCCATCACGTATCTGGGGGTGGCCAGCTGTTGGCCAGAGTGTCTTGGTTTTTCAACACATGACCTCTTTAGCAGGCTAGATTCGAGTTCATGGCAGGGTCTCATGGTGTCAAGTCCAGAAAGAGAAAGTAAAATCCACATGCAAGTATTTCTCAATTATTTTTCAGTGAGTTTGTATCATATTTGCTAATGTTCCATAGGCCAGCTGTATGGCCAGGCCCAGACCAAAGGGCAGATATAATAGATGTTACCTCTTGATGGGTGGAGAAGCAATATCACATCGCAAAGGGGTATGCGTATTGGAATGGAAAAATCACTGTTTGCAAATAAACTAACACGATTTCATTTAAAAATATGTGGTTCAGTTTGGGAATTTACACAAGTCTTTGGTAGATTCTCCCAGAAATCCAAGGGCCACACTACTTGTGACTCATGGGACAGAGGAGCTTCTAGTTATGGGCAAGAATTATAAATAATACTTTAATGAGCTTCTCTGTGTATAGTTAAAAATATTTTGAGTTATTTGGTTATGGTAGATTCCCAGAAGAGTAATTAACTGGGGCAATGAGAATGAGAATTTTTGTGAATTATGTGCTGTCAGCAGTATTATGATTATGTATGTGATTACCTGTTTTACTACACTTCAATTAGCACTGAATGGTATCATTAACAAAATTTGCTAGTGAAAAGTTAAGAAATGGTTCCTAATTTGTAGGGGTGTTTATTAGTCTTCTAGGGCTACCATACCAGAATACCATGTAGTGGGTGGTTTAAACAACAAAAATTCATTTTCTTACAGTTATAGTAGCTAGAAGTTTAAGATCAAGTTGTCAGCAGGTTCCTGAGACCTCTTGTCCACACTTGCAGATCGCAGTCTTCACGCTTGTGTCCTTATGTGACCTTTCCTCTGTGCGTGTGTATCTCTGGTGCCTCTTCCTCTTCTGATAAGGACGCCAGTCATGTTGGCTTAGGGCCCCACCTCATTTAACCATAATGACCTCCTTAAAGGCCCAATTCCCAATTACAGTCACATTTGGAGTTAGGACTTCAACACATGAATTTTGTGGGAATATAGTTCAGTCCATGAAAGGGTAGATCTAGGCTTTGTGGGGCCTGAAATTTATGTAGTTTTGAAGTCCTCTTAAAAAAGAATGTAAAATCCCGAAGGCTAGGTCCTTTCCCTGGGTCTTGGAGGGGCCTGTGTAGTGGTGAAGGGCCTGAGGTCTAGGCTGCCTGACCACACAGGTAGCCTGCCTCTGCTCATTGCTGTTTTTGTTCTTACTGAGCACACATGCTACTCATTTGTATTTGCCAGGTATTTGCTAATGATACTGGTCTGAGTAAAGAATGGCAGGAGAGGAGTGTTCTCACTTAGCACAAACAGTTTTCAGCTTTGAAGCTTTGGGCTTAAGCAGACATCAGCACCAATGGCTGAAATGTGATTAGGAGGGGACAAACCTTTATTCTTAAGTTAGATGTGGGGCTAGAATCTAAGTTCCCCTGGGTGAGGGAACACACCAACTTAAGTTTACATTAAGAAATAAACGCCCAATTGGTAAACAGCATGGAAGTTCAAAACATTAAAAAATAGAGCTGCTTTGTGTCCCAGTGATTCCACTTCTGGGTATATATCAAAAGAAACCCCAATTTGAAAGAACATGGGCACCCCTATGTTGAGTGAAGCATTATTTATTTACAGTAGCCATGATATGGAAGCAGCCTAAGTGCCCACCAGTAGATGACTAGGTAAAAAAATGTCATACATTTGCACAATGAAGTACTGCTCAGTTATAAAGGAGAATGAAAGTTACCATTTGTGACGGCATGAGTGAACCTAGAGGGTATGATGCTCAGTGAAATCAATCAATCAAAGGAAAACAAATACCATATGATCTTACACAGAAAACAAAATAAATGAACAACAACAACAAGAAAATCCTGAAACACACTCATAGATACAGAAAACAGACTGATGGTTGCCAGAAGGGAGGGGGTTGGGGAGTTGGGTGAAAAGGTGAAGGATTAAGAAGTACAAATTGGTAGTTACAAAATAGTCATGGGGATGTAAAGTACAGCACAGGAAATACAGTCCATAATGTTGTAATAACTATACATGGTACCAAGTGGGTACTGAAAATATCAGGGAGACACTTTTTAAAGTATATGATTGTCTAACCACTGTGCTGGACACCTGAAACTAATACAAAATAATATTGAGTGTCAAAGGTAATTGAAAAATAAAATAAAAGATATAAATGTCCAAGGCTAGATTTTCTAAAAGTATTCATACAGGGAAGTGAGATGGCTTTGAGTACCTTCCCAGTGTTTGTAGAGAGGTCCTGAAAAATGGAGTTTGGGGTTCCAATGACAAGCTTCACTCTTTTAAAAATTGTGAATGGGCTAGTGCTGGCTATGGAGAACGTGGTTCTTGCGTCCCAGCAGAGAGAGCTTGTTTGCCTGGAAATCTGTTGTTTTAGAAAAGTGTCTCTGCTGCTATTCCTGCTTCCTTTCCTGCTGGATACAGGGTCCTGAACACAACTCGGGACTTGTGGAAAGGTGTGGGGCTGTGACATGACAGGCATTGCCTTAGGCCAATGAGAATGTAGAAACAGTTGAACCAGGCAGAGATCCTTACGGTGAATAGTTAGTGAAACATGGGTCTTTAAGTAGAAGTTGAGGGGAGTTTGGAAAGTTGGTTTGGCAGTAGGCTGGATGGAAGGCACAGGAGAACATGGGAATGGAGGTAAAGGAGAGAAATTAAGAGGAAAAACCCACATGAAATGACACATTTAATAATACATTGATTACATATAGAAAAGGTAAGTCTCACTTTTTTTCCTCTTGCTAAATAATACAGATAATTCACGTAGCTATGGATATCATTGTCCAACATTACCATGAACCTTCTGGCTCCTGGAAGTCAGCCAATGAGATTCCCAGAGCTTAAAGGGGGTCTGTCTTAACCACCACCCTGAGTTACCACTGACACCGATACAAAACATGTAGAAAAATATTAGCATTTCCTATTCAAACAAATAGGATATAGTCTGGGGACAGAGGGTTATCTAATTTTCCTCTGAAAAGATAACATTTAAGAAAGCACAGAGTTTAAACAGGAAAATCACTTTGCACAACGTGACTGCTGATCCAAACTGGAGTAGGTCTCATTGCGTGCCAAGAACAAGCAGAGTATTGTCTCAACGACGAAAAGAAAAACAGCGTCTGATTTTCTAAGTTTGTCCGGACCCAAATGCTTGGTTAGAATCTAAAGATGTATTTTCTTTGTCCCTCTCTTGCCTCCCTTCTTAATTTTTTTAACCTCCTATTTTTAATGGGGCTATCTATCTAAGTGGATGTTGAAACAGTCTGAATGTTCAGAAAGAGTACATTTCCTACGTAAACAAACACAACCCAGCTTAGGGAGAAAGGAAAGCAGTCTTGTCAACCCTAAAGGACCCAGCACATGGTGATTTTTGTAATTGAAGTATTCCAGGGATTCCAGAGTACAGGAACAATCCATAAAACGGGGACTGGACCACACAAAAGCACACCCACGGCTCCAGGCGGGCATGCTTGAAAATAAGCAGACCTTTAGGAGTGGGAAGCAGGGGGCTTGCATCCTGTGATCTTTATAAATGCCCCTCTACATTTAAAATTCCCCCTAAGGTTCTTCCAGGTAAAAATGGGGTGGTGGTGGTTGGGGGTGGGTCAGGGTGGAGGCTGTGAAACCCTAGCCCTATGAAGAGGAAGACGGATGGACTGCAGAGGTCAGGGCCAGAAGGACATGACCTTGGGGCTTTTTGTTTTCTTTCTCAAGGTCTTTTACGTGCCTTGTTAGCTTACAGTCTCAAGCCTGGGATTCCAATGGAATTCATGTCCATTGAGAATTTACTATGCTCTAGGCACAGGACTAGCTGCTTTTATCTTGTACACATTCTGTCATTTAGATTCTTCAAAGACAACATCGAATTATCCCCAGAGAAGTCGTGCCTGAAAAGACAGGCTGGTGAGAGAGTTCCTAAATTGATTGTAGGTGGAGTTTTCTTTGGACCTTGTCTGTCACAGCTGAGGGTGCTTTCTTGCTCACCTGTTGGTAAAATCCTTGACTGTCTACTTCTCTAAATAACTGTAATTGGATCATTTAGACAACGTTTAAAAGCAGCAGGAGAGTTGTCAGTGTTTTAAAATACAGATTATCTGTGATTTCTGTAACTTCCATTCTAATTCCAGATGAAGTCCCGTGGCTGCCAGGGTCCAGATGAGAATTTTGCACCTCCAAGGATAGGCAGAACCTAGGAAAAGAGAGACCCTGTTCCCTTTCCATAGAGGTGGTCATTTAACCTCCCAGGGTTGGAAGGCAAGATTTCCTTCGGTATAAGTGGTAGCTTTTGACTGACTGCAAGGACTGCCTGAGTTTGTTTAATTTGGAGTGAAGTTTTATGAGTTAGTCTCTAGTGAGGCAAAGCAGCAGTAAACACAGAACATACTGGTCATTATTCTAAGTATTTCTACATTCTTTCTCATGCATGAAAAGAGAAAAAAATTTCCAAAAGAAAATGGGGAGGCATAGTACTCAAACGTGTGTGTGTGTGTGTGTGTGTGTGTGTGTGTGTGTGAGATTTTTGTTTTGACCAAACCATCTGGCATACAACATATCCCAGGAGTATGAAGGCAAACATTTACCAGGAGATTCACATGGTTTCTGCTGTGTATAAACATATTTGTAGAAGACTCTTATGTTTCTAGAAAGTAGAGATAAACATAGATCTCCTTATGCATATATTAGCACAGTCCAATCCTCTGCAAACCAAACTGTTATTTAGTTTAGTGGGCCTCATAAACTCAGGTGGGTGCACATGCCAGAGAGACACACACAGTCTGGAAATGATCAGTGTCATGCCGGAGGAACACTACCTTTCTCCTCAATTCTAATAATAAGAGCAAACAATTCAGGGGTATTGTGATAGAACTGTGTGCTGAAAAGTGGATTCAACCTCTATTAAGTCACAACATAAATAAAACCTAAACAAAGAATCTTAAAAGTGGACCTGAAATGTCCTAAAAAAAGAGGAGGTAATTTACCTGATTTATTAGGGGAGAGAAAAAATAGCTCGGTGAGTGTTCTGCGGATTTTGTGTTTCATGGGACAGACTTTAAGCGAGACGGCTGGGGATTGGGGAAGCTAACCCGAGAGCTCCTAGAACACAGGCTGGGTTTTTAAGGCAATAGAAGGAGGGGGAAAGTCGCCCATCCATCCATTCAATTAACCAAATAACCAACCCACCCACTAAACAAACTAACGCTGTGTGCCCAGGCCCTTGCGAACATGGCTATTATTTCCGAAGGGGATCCTGGCTGTCAGAAGGCCATTCTGTAAGGGAGCACTTCAACTTCAAAGTGGCAAAGGCAGATTTATTAGGAGGCACACATGATGCTCGAGGGAAGGGTTCCTGGTAGGCTTTGTATTATTGAAAACCCTCCGGTGAGATCCAAATACGACGTTGGTTCTTGTCACGTTAGCTGTTGCTTGTGTATTTTGCATAACCATCTCTCTAAAAAGTTCAGGATGGAAGGCTCTTCCGTCGAAGGTCTCTCAGTTCTTCCTAAGGAATAGGCCATCTTAAGCTTTATTATGGGGTGGCAATGAGGTTGCTGCAAGGTGTGCTTCTGCCTGGTTATGTGTTAGTGGGCAAAGGGTATCACCTCTGGGGCCCTGTTTCTTCATCAGTAAAATGGGGCAGCTGTACTATAAGGGCCTTTCAGCTCTAAAGTCCCATGATTCTCAGTGGACCAGAAACCCCAGCTTCTGAGCAAACAAACTTCAGTGTGGTGGAGTGGGATCGTTTGCCAAAGAGCATGCAGCAATTGATCATCCCTTCCAAAAAGTACTTGAGACAGCCTCTCTCTTCTGACAACCGGACTCCGACATCTGATGAGGCTGTGGGCTTTGGGAGGGCACCGGCCATGCTGTCTCCCTCACTATCATATGTCCAGCATGCCAGGCACAGAGCAGGCAGTCAAAAGATGTTTATGGAATCGATAAATAAATGGATGAATAAAAACAAAGGACTTCCTAAGAGGAACCTTGGTTTCGCGAGTACGGCTTGCTCAGTTCTGTGGCATGGAACCCCGTGCCATCAGCAAGCATAAATTTTACATGGAAGTGGGCAAATGCTCCAGCATGTTAGAGGAGGGGCTGGTCACTTGCAGGTATGGGACAGAGGAGCTGAGGTCTCTCCATGCAGCCTTCTCTGAACAATGGATGGAATTCTGCCTCAGAGGGAATCCCGCAGCATGGGCTTTATAGGACTTAACATTGGCTCTGGCCCCGGAATCGGTAGCAGCATCTGTTCATAATAAAATGAAGTGTCCGTACCCCAATTCTGTCTGTGAAGGCCCACACTGCTCCTGCTGTCCAGAGTGGCCAGATCATGAGCTTGGATGTCCAGTAGAGAGCTATATATAAATTGTCCAAAACCAAACCAGACCAAATCAAAACCCCAAACTGTAACACTACTTCCTAGTAACAATATTTAAGTACCTTTTATTATGGGAAAATTTAAACATACACAAATACGGCAGTCCCCCTCTATATCGCGGTTCACTTATCGCGGCCTCACTATATCGCGGGATTTAAAAAAATATATTTAATTATTTATCGTGGACTTTTCGCCATAAGGTTAATAAGGGACTGGAAATGGTTTGTAAGTGTGTGGGAAGGGTTTATAAAGCCTTAAAACATATATAAACATTAAAATAAATGTAAGGTTCCTACTTTGCGGATTTTCACCTTGCAAGGGGTGTCGTCTAGAACGTAACACCCGCGATAAGTGAGGGAATACTGTATATAGAGGAAAGTATGATAAACTCCATTTGTACCCATTATCCATGTTCAAGAATTACCAACTCACGGCCAATCCTGTTTCATATATAGCTCTCTAATTTTCCCCATTCCTTGGAATATTTTGAGGCAAATGTCAGCCATGGTGTTTTTTCATCCACACATATTTTAAAAGGTCGTTTAGGGTACTGAACCACATGGTGAATAGTGAGAGACAGAGAGAACAAAACAAAACTCAACTGAAAGCATCCAGTGCGCCCGTGGGGGTGGGGGAGCGGGGAACTGGTGAAGAAATATCCACACTCCACTCACTCTCTAACTCTGAGGCAGCTCCTAGGGACACCTCTGGTCCGGGGTCTCCAACTTTTTGAAGCAGTAAATCAATGAAGAAGTAAAATTTCTGTTTCCTGTGTTCTAGTGCACCTCAGTACAATTACAACTGCGACAAAGAACATATTAACAGAGGAAGAAGCTAGGCTCTAGAATCCTGGTTGTGGTCTGAGAGGAGATTCTGATATTCCCATCAGCTTAGACACTGAGTTATTGACTCTTGGAATGGTAGAATTCCAAGATATATCAGCCAGGGATTTTTAAATTTCTGGAGAAAAATGACAAGATTGGTATGGAAAAAATACTAATGCCCAATTTACCTTCTAAAAAGGAACCTGGAAAAGTTTTCAGTGGCTTGTAAGTTGCTTTTAATTGTCATCCCGAACAAGGTGTCCAGTCCCTTCCCCACCTAAGCGTGAGAAGTACCGGGGACAAGCCACTTGCATCATTTTTGAAAGGTTGACAACAACTTACAGAGATTTAATCTAAATAAAGAATGCTCAGTGAATCACTTAAAAAAAAAAAAAAAAAAACTCACCTGAGGATATGTTTACTGATTTCAGAAAGATAGAAATATTGATGTGAGAGAGATACATTGATCAGTTGCTTCCTGTATGGGCCCTGACTAGGCATCAAACCCGCAACCTAGGTATGTGCCCTGACCAGGAATCAAACCTGCAACCTTTTGGTGTAGGGGACAGTGCTCCAACCAACTGACCCACCCAGCCAGGGTGTGAATCATTTCTTTTGTTTTTGTTAGGATCTTAAAATCCCCAAACATTTTATCCTGCATTTATACACATTTGTTTACTTCTTGAAGATCCTAAATGAATTTCTTTATTTTACACATTTTTGCTCAAACAATTATATTCTCTATTACCTCTATTCTAATACAACATCAGGTTCAAATTCCTTTTGCTTTAAAAAAAATTATAATAATTTCCATTTGGTCATTAGTGCCACAGGAAAAGATACAGTTTTAACATTAAAGCATATTTTTCTTCCAGCAAAGGAACGCATTAAAGACAATGGAAAGGAGAAAAAAAAAGTGCTTTTCAAGGGCCATTTTTCCCTCTCCACTGTATCAGCTCATTGCAGATGGCATATGTACAATTCACTTTTGACTGAATCATAATAATGTGAGATGATATGCCATTAACCACTTTTTAAAATGCAATGCTCACTAATAAATTCTACTTATAGCCTTAAATCAAATTGGTGCAGATGCAAAAATTATGTAAAACTGGTGGTACCTGCTCCTGACCTTGTGCAGGCCCTCCCCGATTTGACTCAATAAACTTTGTCTTCCCTAAGGATCTGGCAGTTATTCCTATCAGGAGGACACAGTGGGGGCGCTGAGAAGTGGGGAGATGAAGCAGCAGCAGTTTGGAGACCACGAGGGGCCTTAAGAAGATTAATTTGTATGAGGTCCTTGAAAAGTTGGAAAAATCTCAATGCATTCTGAATACACATATTCATTTTGAGCTGATTTCTGTTCCTCTTGTGCCCTGTAAAATTTCAAGGAATGTATTTGAGGTCTGGAGATTTCCACAAAGAGATTAAGAGGGGCTATAAACCGAAGAAATAGTGGTTTTGTGTAACTGTTGGGCATGAAATATTTTCAGTACCAAGATGTCCTAATTTTCAGGATAGAAACTGAGTAAACACCTTATAAACATTCAGGAAATATTTCTGTGACTGCTCTTAATAATAGGGCATGAGTTTCAGTTTAAAAATGGCCCGTATCTGTTATCTTTACTTGGGATAACATACAAATCTACTTTTATATTTACTCCACAAACTAGTCAGTGGCGTGGCTACAGTTTCTATAACATTTAGTTCTGATTTTGTGTTTTGTTTAGCAACCAACCCCTTTCAGGCCCTCAGTAAACACTTTTATTTATCCTCACTGGATTTCATGATACTAACAAAATACTTACCACCTCTTTACTTTGAAAAGGAATTCGGCCTTCTTAGCCCATGTGAAATCCTGAAATGTCAGTCAGCCAACTTGACAGGGGGGCTAGAAAGACTATTTACTGGATCATGCTTGTAATCTAGATGCCGGCTTGATCCTGTTACCACTTGGGGGGAGGTGGGGGAGCTAATTTCTTTAAGAGTTTTGGCTAATAAATGGAAGATGTTCTATGGGGACAGATTTACTTCCCAGATAAACAGACAGAACATATTGAGGAGCAACCCTCTGACCACTTCCTTCCTTCTAACTGCGACAGTTATGTGAGGGCGTGATGCTAGAGCGCCAGCAGCCATCTTGCAATCCTGAGGCAATTAGCAAGGATGAAAGGCCAAAAGGTTGAGGATGGTTGAGCTGAAAGAGGAAAAAAGCATGAATTGTCAACAATAAAATTGAGCTGCTGAAACAGTGTTGAATTCACCCTTTCCAGGCTTTACTATTATTGTTTTTTGGGGTTCAAAGGCACTAGTAGACAGGCTTTTAGTTATTTGTATATGAACCCATTGGCTACTATATGCAATAGCCAGAGGGGAGCGTAGGAAGTGTGGCGTGGGGAGAATGGGGAAAGCCTTTTGGAGTCAGGAAGGGAGAATAGTAATTCAAAAGGCAAGGAAGAAAGATGAGATGAACATTTCAATGATAAGGAACCGAATATGTGGCAATCAAGAGGCACAGTATTGGATGGGGTGTTTCAGAGGCTGTGAGTAGTCCAGCTTAGTTAAACGCAGTAGCTCAGCAGGACCACCTCTCAGGGAGAATTTGGAAATGTCACAATGCCCAGGAGGTGATTCTAGTGGCTTAGGGGGATGGCATACACTAACTGTCTTGCAGTGTGAGAGGTGTGAAGCGAATACAAATACTGAGCAGAAGATCCATTTGGATGCAAGATCTGGGTTGTCGTCCTTGTTGTTATAATATCTCCTTTTGGGGCAAGAGCGCTCCCTTTGTTCAAAAACAGCGATCCCTCACTTATTGCGGGTATTACGTTCTAGACCCCCCCCCCCACAGCGATAGGTGAAAATCCGCGAATTAGGAACCTTACATTTAGTTTAGTATTTATATATATTTTAAGGCTTCATAAACCCTTCCCACACACTTATTAACTGTTCCCAGTCCCTTATTAACCTTTCCCACTCCCTTATTAAGCTTTTCCACACTTTTATAAACACTATTCATGTTCTTAAACATATTCTACACTCTTAAACCTATGTAACTTTAACAACATACATATACAGTACCGCAAAATCCTGCAATATAGCGAAAAATCCGTGATACATAATTAAATATAATATTTTAAAAAATCCTGCAATACAATGAGGCCACGATAAGTGAACTTGATATAGAGAAGGACTACTCTACGAGGAAGAGATGGGGTGATTTCACTTCTTGCAGGGAGAGATTGAAACCGTGCTTAAAGAGTGACTGGGCCACGCTGACCACTCTTTTCAATATCATTGGAATCATCTTCTTAAGCACCTATTTCTCATTCAGAAATTAGTCATTCTTGTCACTAAAAAAAACAACCTAAGAACAAGGCACAAACTACCCACATGAATGAGAGGTTGTTTTCATGTTTAGAAAAGATCTAACTCTTCATGTAATGGAGTGCTTCTGGTAGGAAACCCCCAGACAAAACCACAGCTAGCACAGCTCATTCCTTTAGAAGCTTAAGGACTAAAAAGTGGGTATATTTACACATGTACAATAGGTTGAAAATCTTTATTTTTCTGATTACAAAATAATATGTGCACATCGTAAAACTACACAATCTATAAAGTGGAAGTTTCCTATGATTTATTCCAGATAAACACTGTTGATAGTTTGATGGATTAAGATATGATCCTATTGATAAAGCAACACACTTACTTCCATTTTTGAAAAAGCAATGTGTTTACTCCCAGACAAGAATGAGTAAGACCTAGTTTTATTTTCCTTTTTTGTTTTGGTTTCTTACTTATTGTATTTGTTCCATTACCATTTATCCCCCTTGTCCCTCTCTCCCCTGTAGTCACCACACTGCTGTCCATGTCTGTGAGTCCTTTCCCTTTTTGCTCTATCTCCCCACCCTTAATTCCCACCCCACCCCCAGAGCTGTCAGCCTGCTCTCTAACTATGAGTCTGTCTCTGTTTTGCTTGTTAGTTCAGTTTGTTCGTTAGATTCATTCTTGGGCAATGTGCTATGTAACAGAAGCCATCTCTTATATGCGCGTTGGAGATGTTTTTCCAGAAGACCAGGAGTCAGACTTTGGCTTCTTTTGTTTCTTCCAGCTGCCATTCTGCTGGTGGGCATCAGTCCTTCTGGCATCCGACCAGATTTGGCAAGCATCTGTTCTGATAGGGGTGCCTGCGCCCAAAAGTTAAATATTTTGAATATCATCCCTCTGCTATGACTGAATTGTGCCCCTCCTCCCCATTCATATGTTGAAGTCCTGACCCCCCAGTGTGACTGTATTTAGAGATAGGGTTTTTACAGTGGATTGAGCGTCGGCCTGCGAGCTAAGTGTCGCTGGTTCGATCTTCCAGTCAGGGCACATCAGAGAAGGAAAACTCTGACTCCAAAAAACCTCCGCTGCCTTGCGGCATACCTCTTCAGGGGAAAGGCTAAGGGAGTAAACCCCGACAGAAAATCCGGAGCCGGAGTCCCTAAGGCGGTTTGACGTTGTAGTCAACACCGGCAACTCCTGCGGCTCACCTGAAGCCAAGCTGTATTGACTCCGTCTTTCCCTTGGACCCTTCAGCTGCGAAGAGAGGGGGGGTCTGCTGCATGGGCAACAGCAGACCCTCCATATCACCCTGCCCAGGTTCTGTAGCTTCAGCTTCACTGGAGAGGACACTCCAGCGTCATCGCAAGATGTCGATTCAACACGGGAGGGGACAGATACCGTGTCACTCCCGAGTCGGACTGCACAGCCATTCTCGGCGGTGCAGATAGACTCTTAAGAAGCTACACCATCGTCTCTCGAGACGGACGGCTGCCGATGAATTCAGGTTAAATGAGGTCATGAAGGTGGAGTGCTCATCTGGTAGGATTAGAGTCCTTACAAGAAGAGGCATTAAGGATTTCCTTCTTTCTCTCTCTCTGTCTCTCTCTCTCCATCATGTGAAGACACAGCTAGAAGGCAGCTATCTGCAGTCCAAGGAAAGAGCACATTAGATACTAATCCTGCTAGCACCTTGATTGATCTTGTACTTACAGCTTCCAGAACTGTGAAAAATAAATTTCTGTTGTTTAAGCCACTCGACTTGTGGCATTTTGTTGTGGCAACCCAAGCAGACTAAAACATCCTCCTAACAAGTATTAATTCTCCCTGAAAATTTTATTAGTTTATTTAGTTATCATTAAGGTCTGGTTGCTTGAAGATTTTTTTTTTTTTTTTTGAGGGGGTGACTGTTTGAAGCTTATCCATCCATATGCAGTTACCTGAAAGTGGATTCCAAGTTCAAATTTCAATAGCATCAATCTTCCAGGTTCAGTGTATCCAGGGTACCACCAGTGCCTCCTCTGATACCCTCTGGAAGCGGGGAGAACCCTAGTCACAGTCCACAGATATCTTTCCTTTTCTCCTATTCTCAAGACTCTAAAGCTTGGTTAAAGAAACAGAGAAAATCTTCCCCATGAAAATATTGCTTCTCACACTCCCTCTGATGCAGATATAAGCCAAACAATCATTTAAGACAAGGTTATCCCAGAGTGAGCTATAGGAAGACAAGTGGAAAGATAGAAAAAAATTTAATTCAAGTCATAGTTGTTGTAGGTATTTTTATTGGTCCTTAGCATTTTATTAAAATATTTTGTTCTGATTGTCTGTGAAAAAATTTTTTTCTGTTATGTTTAGAAACAGATGAATGTGTTGATAGAACAGGACACTCATAAGATAGATGATGCTGGAGCTTCTGGGTTGTTTTGGTTTCAATTTGAAAATATTTGAAAACTTGCGGCTTGCCAAAAATATTCTCAGAGAGAAATTGCTTAACTTTTAGGAAAAGTTGGCCTACTCATGTTTCCTGAAGGTGACTTGACTTTACAACCTATGAGAGTTCTTTCTTGATATGGGTCTTCAATATATTTTATTAAAAAGCTTATTAGCTCTTTTATTTATTTCATTTCAAATAGCCTTTGAGAGGTGCCTTGTGCAGATGTGAGATCTCTTTGGTTAGATTGAAATTTATTTTAGTACATGATACAAAGCTACTTGTTACTTTTTCTTGGGAAATTCAAAGAATAGTTTACTACATTGGCATCCCCAAGGCTTCCTCAATTGGTTAATAGAAAGTCCTAATTTTTTCCTTACCAGTGTGTATACCCATTAGGATTTGTCTACAATGCCCTTAAGATATGAGTGCACTTTGCTCCTCCAAAGCATCACACCATGTCTAGAACAAAAGGAATGTCTCTTTGCCATGCATAGGAGTCACTGTTGGACTTGACTAGTGTGAGAAGGTTGGAAGAACCAGGCTGAGCCATGGGACAAATGAAAGGTAGAAGCTGAATTATATTTCATGTCATGGTGGCTTCACCGGGATAATCCATTGTCCATGTCCCTGTTCATGCAGCACAAAGCCAGGGAACTCATCAATGGGAAGAACCCCCTATTCCCTATTGTCAAATGGCATACTGTTTCCATAGCTCTTTCTAGACTGATTATATTTTGTATATTCTCTTTTTGAATAAAAAATATCTCGGTTGAAAACTCATTTTATTTATGGGACTTTTATCATCTCGAAGAAAACAAAACCTCAGAATGTCCGTGTTGTGAGCCTGTGGCCTCAGACCATGGTGGGTGTTTTGGGAAAGTGCCAGGAAGGTTGTTTCTGGAGTAGAAACATCAGCATTTTTCTTGTGGAACTTTAATTGCAAATAGAATGGTGGTTCGGCCTAGACAAGAGATCAAAATGAAACGAGCTGGTGTTTTCATCCTTGTCCCTTAATGGACCATAATTCTGGTCATAAAAACCCACCACTTAAACTTTGGCAGTCTTGCTTTCCCAGGAAGCTTTATTACTAAGTATTAGCTTGACTTAAGACATAGTTTCTCCAAGCCAGGTTTGAGCCAAGGCCATGGGTGAAGAGAATGTGTTTGTGGGTAAGTCAGGGCTCCCCTACGGTCCTGCAATAAGCTATGCAGTGGTCTTCTGAGGCCTCAGGATATTTTTCTGGGTGGAGAAAATATGCTTTAGCCCATTCCATACAAACCATACCTCTGGCCTGGACACAAAGGGAGGTGGAGAGGATTCTGAGCCTCAGGATTTTCCGAGAGTTGCAAGCCAACACATAATCATAAACCACTTCAGGAACTGCTCCCCCTGCTCCCCTTCAAGTGAATCCAGTGTACTCTGGAGAAACTCATGCAAAAGGGTTGAGACCTGCAGGCCTATGGGGAATGATGTTCCTAACCAGTCATTGTTCACTTATGCCTCATGCTCTGTCTATTTATCTTTGTGTCAGTCAACTTCAGGTGCTCTTGACCTTGGCGCTTGGCCTTGGTTGTTTTATGATCAGATTGATCTGTTCCATCCGTCCTGCCAATCAAGTCTTCTCCTATGTAGGCAGTGACATGCTGAGCAAGCATCTGAGGTTCTTGCTATACTCCTCAGCTTTCCCCCATAGTGTAAGAAATGGAATCTATGCTGGCAAAAACCCACCCATGACTGCTTTATGTAGCCTTGGTGTCAAAAGTGGACCCAGCTCACTTTTACCTAGACTGGTGATAGGCCATATCTCTATAATGCTAATAAAAGATAATTCACTTCCAAATTAAAACTTTTAGGTATAATAAATTTTATCATTCTTGTAGCTTAAAAAATGGGAAGTGAGGTGCTTCCTTAAGATGACTAAGTCTTATTTTTCCAAATATAATATTAAAACAGATTGATATTGCCCACCCCCTCACCCCAGAGCACTTTGTAGATTCCGCAGAGGAATACTGCTTCACTGCCCTGCATCCACGCAACGAAACTCAGGTGAAATGCCAGCATAGCTCCTCCTGGCTAGCTTTCAGAGGATGCAGTAAAAACCATTTCTGTGTCTGACATGAGAGGGGGGATATCGTGTAGGCAGGAGGTAATTATCCAGGCTGGACTTGGGCCAGGCCAGTAGGGCTCAGTTGCTCTTTTTGCAAAAATTACCTTCTGGTCTTTAATGACCTAGAGTGGTCAGGTTGGCATTAATTTCCACCTCATCCCAGGAGGGCACCTCTGAGAATGAGAATGCCTGGTAATGCAATACCATTCCTTGGCTCCGAGGGCTGCTGCTAAGTGGGCATGAGAAAGAACTGTTTGCTCACAAGGGGGCGTATTCCAGAATGAGGGTGAGAGTTCACAAAAAGGCTACCCTTTGAAACAGAAGCCAGTAAGAGCCAACACAGAAGGGATGAGCCCAGACACCAGTCATCCGACCCATCCTAAGTTGTGCTGGGTCTACCTGCATCATTTACCTAATCATTCAGGAAAGGCTTTTGGGAATATACTCCAAGCACCAAGCAGTAAGCACTGCACTAGCCTGTGCTCACGGCCTAGTGGGGATGTATGTGGATATAAACATGTGCTTTCATAGGCCTGTTCAAGGTGCTACCACACTGTGCAGTAGAGGCAATAAGGGACATTTCCTGGGTCGGAGAGTGTGGAGTGAATTGCAGTAAGGCATTTTCAACAGTCTTTGAAGGTGACCCAAATGTGAGCTTTTATACAGTATTTTTAAAAAGTGATAATAATAGTTTACATTCGTTTGAGCCTTACCAATTGCTATTCTAAGTAGTTGGCATATATTAATAACAAGATTAACCCTCCCAAGAGCTCTATGAAATAGAGGCTGTTATTTCCACCTTCCAATTTAAAAAATAAAATAAAATAAATAAAGCACAGAAAGATGAAGCAAGTTGGCCAGAGAGTCTTGACTTTACTTCGGGACAAGTCAGAAAATTATATAAAAGGATATGAGAAAGAAATCAGTATAAACCAAAAAATTACTTGTAAAACAGTGAAATTTTGGTTATTAATAATGAAGTATACTTTCTTAGTATTAAATTATCCACAAGAAGACCAAACTACCTTGTCATTCTTTCCTGTTGACCAATGTTGTTATGAAGAGAAAAATGAAACATGGTTAACTATAACTTTGAGGAAATCTTATTTCAATAGCTGTTACAAACCATTATTCCCAGTATAAATTTCTGTAAGCTACAAATCATTGAAAGAAGCTAGTTTTTAATGTCAGTATGTTTGGAAAATTCAATGAGTTGGGGGCATTTAGATAAATGAATTCTATGGCAGTTGATTCCCAGCAAATTAGTTTTCAATGAACTGTTTTTCTGTTACTGACTCATAGTCAATTCTCATACCTGAGAGACCCTAAGGTGAGGCCCAGCAAGTGCTTCCTCTCGTACCTGTCATCTGAGGGTTACAAGAGCAATGTATCTCTAAGCACAGGGATACTTTTTGTGGCAGGTGAAGAGACCTGCCAATGTGACATGATGAAGAAATGAGATGGGTCCTGGAAAGGGGGATTTAGTGCCTGCAACTCTTTATGACTTGAGCAGATTCAGAATTCAAACCTACTTCTAACTCCCAATTTCATGTCTTTTCTCAATGCTCTGTTGCCTCACAAGAACATTATCATATGCATGTCAAGTTCCCATAAATATTTGCAGACCAAGCTCTGCAAGTCTCATTATGGCTCCTTCTTGGGATAGCTTTGAGGAACAATATTATGGTGCTTTATCTCTTACAAATTTCAAGCAAGAAGGCTAAAGGCAAATGTGAAGGAGATTGAAAACAAAATAAAATGAAGCAACTAACCTACCTATAGTTCTGCAGTGAGTAATAGATGATGTTAAAAAGAGTGGTACCCAATCTCTTGACATCCTACTCAGGGAAGCATGAGATAGGCTGGATTTTGTGTGATGCTTATCGTTTGTTAGACCAATGACTTGGCCGTACTGTCTGCAAACACTACCAAGGGTATGGTCTTCCTGACATATTTCCATAAGATCTTTCCATGTTAGCATGTCCATACTCACTCTGTGTGGAGTTTTCCTAAAGAAAGTTTTTGGAATACATTCTCCTGGTTTTCCAGCACATCCTTTCCATGTGCCCAAGTTGTGCCTGGCACTGCCACACATCAAATAGATGTCGATGCCATCTTGGCACAAAGTTAGCCCTGCTCTGCATGGACTGCACATGGCTGCTTTGTAAACATAACAATGCTGAGCTTTCATTAGGGTGTAAGGGAAGTTCCAGTACTTACTCTCCTGCCAGAGGTCACAATGGTAATAACATCAAGGTACAAACATCATCCTGGTTAGCATCTCCAGAGGACAAGCCTGCTTCCAAGAATGTTGTAATGTGTGGGCCTTTCTCTTGGGTATTTCTGCATTTCATATCTATTTATGTGTGCCCTGTTGTTAATCTCTTCTTTTATTTCTCTCATAAAACTTTTAATAAAGGATGATGTTGTTAACACAAAGGGTATTTTCTCCAAAATCTTCTTTGGTGGCCATCTAATAATTTTTTAAAGCCTAAAAGTAGGCTGTTAATATCGGACACATTCTTTAAACAGGGCTGCCACTCACAGGGACCCTGGAGAATTCGTATTTCAAATGGCAGGACTATAAGGGAGGAAGGGCTTGTGGCAGTGAGAGCTATTCTGCTTTATAGTCACGAAAATTTGTTTTTGAAACAGGTTTTATGGATTAACACTACCGCATCAGCCGGGCAACCAGGGCCCAATGCAATTTGGTGAGATTTTGCTCGCTCCCCTTCTCCCAATACCACCTTCGTCATGGGTCACAATAGCTCCAGGGCTCCCATTTCTGCTGATGTGGCAAAGTATGGTACAAATTAAACTGCCCTGGTGGTATACAGAGAATTGCCAATTTTTTTTTTTTTTTTGGTGTTTTTAGCTTCAAAGGAGCAGAATTGGCCCTAACCATGTGTATTTTATTTATGTCTTATACATACGTGGACAAGAATCATTAACCAGAACTAGACCATAGAGCATTTTTCTCACCACAAATTTGGCAATGTACATAAAGACTGTAGCAGCCTATAGGTCTGCTTTGCTTTGTAGGATATCTTAGTGGACAAAGTTCTATTTTTTTAAAACTTTAACTCAAGGATATGATTTTTTTATTGATTTTAGAGAGGAAGTGAAAGAGAGAGAGTGAGAGAAACATTTATGTGAGAGAGAAACATCGATCGGTTGCCTGCCATATGCACCCCGACTGGGACCGAACCTTCCACCTAGGTAGGTGCCCTGATCAGAGATCGAACCTGCAACCTTTTGGTGTATGGGATGATGCTAACCAACTGAACCAACAGGCAAGGGTACAGAGTTCTAGTTTTAAGCTAACACTTTATTTTCACTTGTCAATGCAACTTTGGCCTTGTAATAAAATTGCAGTGGTTTCATAGTGCTCCAAGTAGAACCATCAAGAAAAAAATTGCAACTAACAAAAATCATTTTGGGCTTTCAGTCCCCAGATAGTAATTAATTAATATTATCAACTTGTTTTTCATCACAGAAATATTTGGTTTGGTCGTTTGGATATATATTGATTATTTGAAAACAGAAATGGTTTGTGCATGAGGTGTAGCATCTTTTGGAAAGAGACCTTCTTATGAGTGATCTGGAAAATGATGGTTTGCATTGCAAATGAATAAGTCAAAGTATAAAGAAATGTTTAATTTTCCTTTGAAGGAATAATTGAACTTGAGAAAACACTTATATTGAGAGTTTGGGAGGATAAGGAGGTGAGTAGAAGATCTCTTTCAAAACAAGGGAAATCTCAGGGCAAACAGCATGGAAATGATTTTATCTCAGGAAGTCATATCATTCATGATAGATGCATAACTGAGAATGGTAGTGTGAGTGGAGGTGTAAAAGGAAATAATCTGGGTGTGGATAAATGTTTTAAAAGCCACAGTTGGATCTATTAATAAACCAAGAATAATAAATACTCTTGTGCAACTATATGGTGTGTTTGCAAAAGTCAGTTGTATATAAGTCACAGCTGTCCTCTAAAAACTGTTCTAGAAAAGCAAGAGCAGGAATTCCTGCTACTTATTATTCAGAAGGGATGTTGGAGAGAAGGACATAGCATTTGTCACACACTTTGAGCATCCAGGGCTATGAGGCTTTCTGGGGACATAATTTCCAAAGAGATTCTCTGTCCATGTTGAATAAATAACATCTCTAACCACAGTAACGCACCTCTACACTTTAAAATAGTCTTGAAAGAATGCTCATTTTCACATTTTTGCTGAATTTAAGCACAGGTTTTATGAATTAATGAGTCCCCTTCCTGCATTTCCTTATTGACCTGGATGTATTCTTCACACAGCACGCTCTTCTTTAAGTTAGAAGAGGGATATTAAACTTTTTTTTAAAAGAGAGGAAATCAGAACTTTTAGTTTTCTAGTGGCAATCTTTTAAAAATTATTATGTAAAAACCAATAACAAAAGGAAAGAACAGACCCTAATAAACCCCTGTGAATCCTTTGATCAGCTTTAACGTGGTGCCAATCTTGTGCCAAGTCTTCATAAAGTACAAGTGTCAGGTTACTTTTTTTTTTTTTTTTTTGCAATTAGACCTGTTCCTGTAAAGAGGTGGGAGCTACTGCAAAGTTATTGGGGAAACTTGCTCTTAAAAATAATCTTAAAGAAATCTCATTTGTTAAAGTGAATAATCACCCCTTATCTTTCTGTTTTGTAAATAAAAATATTTTCTGTATTCCTTCCATCTCCTTCTTTTCTGTTTTGATTCAATAGGGAGTACTTTTTGTAATACATCGGACTAACAAATTGTCTGTTTCCATAGGGATTACACAACCTGATCATTTCAATGAGAAAGCAGTGAATAGTGTATTTTTTAAATCACTATGTGTTTGGTTCATGTTTTAGGTCAATCTTGTATGAGAAAATCCTGAAGCTACTTGTTGCCAGAATTAGTAGTGATCCCATAATTTAGCTCACTTTGCATAATGCATGATAGTTAACGCAGGAATTCACCATGTAGGAGTTCAGGTCAAAAGTGTCCCTCTTAGGGACTGAATACCTCTGGTCTCTACCAGAGTCTTAGAGAAGACATGCTGTTTCATTGACAGTTAGTGTGGCCCTATAGAGATCTGTAACTAAGAATGCACTGTGGTGGACTCCCCTAGAAATCTTCCCAATACAGTCATGTGCCAGTTAATGAGGGGGAACACATTCTGAGAAATATGTGGTCAGGCAATTTCGCTGCGTGTACCTGCACAAACCTAGCTGGTGTAGCCTACTAGTGTAACTGCAGGCACTATGCTTTTATGTGTTGGCAGCGCAGTAGGTTTGTTTACACCAGTAGGACATTATGACATTACAGCGTTGCAATGGCTGCCACCTCACCAGGCGATAGGCATTTTTCAGTGCTGTTATAATCTTATGGGATCAGTTGGATATTTAGTTCGTTGTTGAGCAAAATGCCATTACGTAGCACATGGCGGCATCCATTCTCCCCTTCTGCCTTCCTGAGAGAATTCTAATCCTGTTTGAGGTGGCAGTGTACCCGGCCGCTGTGGGTCCCAGCTTCCCCAGTGAGACATTAGTAGAAATTCGCTGGAGATTTTGGGGAAAGATTTTGCTTTTCTGGTGTAGACCAGCATCTCTTTCTTTCTTTCTTCCCCCTTTTTTCTTTCTGTCTGGATGGGGGCCTGGGCGTGGGCTGCCACCTTGCAACCACGAGGTAAGAAGCAGGAAGATGAGTGGAGTGAGGCCGGAACTCGGCTGATGTTTGGAATCGCCACACTTGCCCCTCGCTACTTCGGGATTCCCGTTATGTCTGAGAAATAAAGCCCTTTCGATCAAGTTGCCAGAGCCAAGTTTCTGCGGTTTGCATAGAAGTACAGCTTCACATGAACACGTGCATAATATCCAGGTATTATTGCTGTTTTTTAGATCACAATCTCAGATAGCATCTTTTGAATTAGGGAAACTTTCTCAGACAGAGGTGAGACCAAGACTCAACTCCCAAGTAGTGAATGTCCTTTTTGAAAGGAGCCCATAATTTTCTTCGAAGGGTACACTGAAAATATTCTTTAAAAAAAAAGGAGAGGAAAGCTCCTTCTTCCCAGTCTGTGCTCACAGAGTGAAGCAGAGAATGGAGGAAATGACCCAGAGAGCCCTGACTTCCTATAATCGAGTCACGAGTGATTTTTAGACACATCATAAGATCATTGTTCTTGGTTGGTGTTGATCTCCTTTTAATGTTCATATGCCTTGCATAAGTAATCTAAGAAATTTAGATTTGTGGGGCTCTGCGTTTAAAAATGCTCTTGTCGTTTTCCTGAGAAGGCACCGAATGAAGGTGGCTTATTCTGAGGTCAGGAAGACAGGCATAGGGTGGTTTCGCCAAGATGCCTTCGCATGCTCAGAGAGCAATGTGTGTAGGAAGGGTATTAAAGATCGGTCTCTTCAAGAAGTGACAGATTACCTAACACAATAATCCATGCTATCAGACAAATTGGTTTGAAAAGGAAGACAGCTGGCTCAGTTCCAACACCAATAATACCATCAATAGCAGCAGCAGAGTGATGCGGGAAGGCGGGGAGGGCAGGGCAGTCCTTGCACAGCAGACCTGGCTCTGGGCCAGCTGGGGGGGATCTGCTCAAAGACCTTTTTGTCTTGTTTCTCTGTTTATATTATGGCACCCGGCAGCTACATCGGGGCTGTTAATGTTGGATGTTGTATAAATCTACACAGGTAAAGAACAGGGCCAATGTTTAAGATAGAGAATTTTCCAGCAATTCATCTTGAACACAGAACTCCAGCATTCCTCATTCCCCTGTTCCACTAGATAATTTATGGCTCCCAGGTCTTGGCATTTCGTTAAAACCCCCAAGCATCTGACAAACTATATTTTTAAAAAGTTTTCCATTAGTTGGGCTTCTAGCTGGAGGAATCTATGATACATTGACTTAATCCTTGTTTTTCAGAGATGTCTAAAAAGAGTTCCTTCTGTAAACAACAGAATTGCACATAGGGGATCGTAGACCAAGCAAACGGGTGAGATGTCAGAGTTGCCTTGTGAGAGAAATCTCACCAAATGACTTCGTAGGGGCCCCCGCATGCAGCCCAGCCTCCAAGTCTGCCCTTGGAGCTTGTTGAGCTGCCTGGGGACTGGCGAGCTTCCAGCCTTACCTGGACCAGTTCCGCTCCTGAGTCCAGGTTGCCTGCCTGTGTATTCACTTACTGCAGCTAACCACTGTGAAATCATTCACAGACCTGGAAATCACATATGTAAGGTGATTTATTTATATATTTTGACTAATAATCTTAACTTGTCATTTCGTTTTTAAAATTTGATAAACGGACTGAAAATTTGAAGAGGGAGCTCTTTTGTTAAATTTACAACCCAGCTTCCTGGCATTTTAGGATTGGTTATTTCTTTTGGATTTCTTTTTTTGACAGAAGTAGATGTGTGTGTGTGTGTGTGTGTGTGTGTGTGTGTGTGTGTGTGTGTGTTGGGGGTCTCCTGCTCACTCCTTTCTGGTTTTTCCCAATATGTCAGCATGATGTTACACAGAAATATTTTAAGAGGTATCAGTTTCACAGGATACATGGTGTTTTCCAAATTTTATGCATTAACCAAGAAGAGAACTGAAATATATTTTATGTGCAACCTTTACCTTCTCTTGCTATACTACCTAATATAAAAATCAAATGGTATTTCACCTACCCCTTGGTTATTTGACAGGCAAAATAGAAAATTCAAACCCTCTAGTAGATTTCCTTGTATGTTTCATCAGCTATTGCCATCTACATGGAATTTCAATGATATTCACAGCTTCACTTTACTTTGACCTGAATAGACAGCAAATCTTCTTAAAACTTTCTTGTTTATTTCTGTAACTAGAGAGAAATAAATGGAGAGATGTGATACAAGTGTTTGGATATTTCATATTAAGATTGCAGTTGCTGGAGGGAAAATATGAGTAATGTGGTTGACTACTTATTTTGACTGAATGCCATTGACTGATAGGTTTCCTGCTAATCTCTGCCTGTGCAGACGTAGGTCCGTGTGGCTTGGGTCAACAGTAATAGTGCTGGCAAAGAAAAATCAGAGATGTAGCAATTATCTGGATAATTCAGGTCTAAAACTATTTACTTGAAAGTGTTTCAAGGGAAAAATGGTTTTGTGGGGGCTTATTTAGATCAGGATCTGGCAACTTTTCTGTATAGGGCCAGATATAAATATTTTAGACTTTGCAAGCAGTACAAACTCTGTTGCAACCACTCAATTCTGCTTTGTAGCACAAAAGCAGACATAGGATACACTTAAAAGGATAGGCATAGCTGTGTTCCTATAAACCTTTATTTATAAACAGAGACAGTGGTCTGGATTTGGTCTGTGGGTCACAGTTTGCTGACCCCTAATCTGGTCGCACTTTCTTAATTTATGCTGGGCAAATGGACCTGGTGTGACAAAGCAAATCACTCAGAGTCCTTCAGCCAGTTAGGTGAAGCTAGGTTCCTTTACTCCTGGCTCCCAGGTGCCATGATTCCTCACCCAGACAGCTTCCCTTAGTTATTCCCTAGGGATCTTCATTCTGGAAGTGGTTTAAATCTAGGCAGCTGGTGATTGTTCTGCCTGGTGAAACGGCGAATACCTGTGTAGGCATGTGTGCATAGGGATCTGATGAATGTTATTCATAGGTGTTAAAGTGAATCAAAACATAAGAAACCTGAAGTGTCTGTAAGCTACTTGTTTTTCAAATTCAAAATGTTTTACAGTCTTTTCTCCCATCCATCTTTTCAATTGTTCCAAGCCTTCCCATGGATGTGAACTCTGGGCTCAGGACTGGCTCAGAGTGTTGACAGACTGTAGGAAGGGTCTCAGAGGCAGAGAATGAAAAATGGAAAGCTGACACCTTATAGAAATCGAAGAGGATGACATGATTACGTCTGAAGAAGTGAATAAATGGGGTGTTAAAGCTGCATTACACTGTGAAACCTTCTTGTGGTTCAGGACTCATCTGCTGTGGACAGTTATGGCTTTGTCTACCCTATGCCTGCTCCCTGAGCCATAATGACTAGGGCAGGACGGTGACATACACGAGCCAGGCTTTCCTCAGGGTGTTAGAAGGTGGTTCTGGCAGTAAGGGTGTCTCACTGTCAGGTCTAAACAGGAAAGGCACAAACCCAAGCTGTCTACGACCATGTTCCAGCAGCACAAAAGGCCCCTGACAGCAGAGAGAATGGTGCCAATAGATAGAAGACACAGACAGCTGAGATAAACAGAACGAATTCTGGTGCCTGGTGTCCCTTTTGGATGCCCAGGTGAGCTCTGTGAAACACCCCAGTACCTCCTGATCACCCCCCTTTATTTCACTTCAGTTATTGTTAGGTGAATATTTGGCACCCATAATCAAACAGTCCTGTTTACTTATGTTTTTACCATCTCATTGGTAAAAAATATCTGTCTCCAAATGTCAGGTTGTATATAAAATCCACATTTTCATAGGAAATATGTTTCTTTTTAAAGAAAACCCATGCCGCTATATGCCTCTTACATTCATTATGTTCCCTAGAGGAACAAAGGCACCATTCAGTGTCTTCTTAGGGAGACATGTATAATTATATCCAGAACTTTAAGAATTTATGTGCACATGCTCACAGGACACACATATACAATCACACCTACCCCCTCAGTCTGCAGGAAAGGTTGCTATTTTGAGACATAGCTACCTTTCACAAAAAGAACTAATAATAAAAAGAACAAATATAAAATCCCGGGTAGGCCAAAATTGCAGAGCCAGTGCCTTGTGGTCCATCAGAAGTGGGCCTGCACACGCACACACACACACACACACACACAAAGAACAAATAATAAAACTTTCACAGTGCTTAAAGCCACTATAGAGGAATCCAGCAGTTGTTATAAGAGTGTTTTCATTGCTTCAGGGAGTTCCTTGAACTTCAGATCCATAAACCAGTGTGACTGGTATCCTCTGATAAAGTGAAACAGAAGCTTCAAAACAGAAAGTCAAGTGGAGAGCTGGAAATGAATATAATCAGTGTTCACAAACCAATAAACTTCAAGAAAAATGACTTCATCTGATATGTTAATTTTCATAAGAGACAGTCCACAGAAATCTTGATAAACAGCATATTTCAGAGTATTTAGTTGACTGTGCAATGGCTGTGCAACCAACCCAAACAGACAAATTTGTGACAGAGAATTTCAATTGCTTTGATACTCAATCACCATGTTATTCTTTGGACTTTTAAGAACTTACATACAGTAAAGCTCACAAATATTAAGTATAGAGCTCAATGAATTTTGATATTGTTGAGTGAGAGGGAGCCATCAATCTTGTTCAGTGTAGCAACAAACTTGTTTTTTTTTCTTCTTCTTTGTAATATTCCATTGTATGAGTATACGATTATTTATTTAACTATGTCATTATTAATAAAAATTGGGTTGTCTTCAGTTTGGGGCTATCACACATTAAGGTGCTAAGAATATTCTTGTACCTATCTTTGAGTGAATGTATGCATCCTTTTTTTTCTGTTAATATATTTAGTTCTTCATAATATCCTATCTTTTTAATATCTGTAATGTTTGTGATGATGTCCTCTTTTTAATTCCTAGAATAGGTTACTTGGGTTTCTATCTTTTAAAAATCAGTCTTGTTAGGTGTTTATGAATTTTCTCTATCTTTTCAAACTACGAACTTTTGGGTTTGTTGATTTTTCTTTTATATGTCATCAATTTCTGCACTTACTTTTATTATAGCTTTCCTTTTACTTTTAGGGGCTTAATTTGTTGCTTTCCCCCAAGCTTCTTGAAATGGAATTTATAAATTTCAATCTTAAAACATATGCAAGTACTTCTTATATTTATTATATATTAAATATTTGCATTTAGTTCTATAAATATCCCTTTAAGCACTGTTTTAGTTGCAGTTTTGGTATGTTATATTTTCACTTGGTTCAAATACTTTTTAGTTTCCATTTTGATTTCCTCAATGGCTTATGGGTTATTTAAATGTGTGTTGCTTAATTTCCAAACATTTCTGGTTTTCTATTTATCTTTCTAGTATTGATCAAATAAAATATTTTGATTTTAATCTTTTTAAAACTGTCAAGATTTATTTCATGGTCCAGTTTATGGTTTATTTTGGTAAATATTTCTTAAGCACTTGGAAAGAATGTGTATTCTCTACACGTTCAAGTTGGGTCAAGTATTCCAAATAGGCTGATTAGGTCATGTTGGTTAATCATGTTTCACACTGTCTGTGCTTTTTGCTGGTCTTTGATCTTCATGTTTCTTCAGTTACGGAGAGAGCTATGTCACAGCTGGTGGTAGTTTGGCTCTGGAGAAGGTGGGCAGGTCTTTGTTGTGCAGGGAGGGGTGGGGTTTGGAGGTTGGGAGGCTGGTCCTGCCATTACAGAATATGTGCATGGCACACCCAGGAGTTGTGGGTCTGAACTTATGCTGAAAATAAGTGTCAACCTGGACTCGGACATCAGGGCAACCTCGCAATGAGCCAGAGGCCTGTGTTGAAAATTTAGTGCCATGTTTGAACAACAGCAAAAAAATCAAAGTCGGTCAATTACACAATTGACTTCTCTGGTTGGGTTTTTAATTTCGTGGTCTGCAGTTTTTTCTTCTTTAATTCAGGCCATAAAAAAGTTCACTTTTTCCAGGCTACAGGGCACGTGCAAAAGGCCCTGGCCGAGGTCTGTGAGAAGACCCTGAGCAATGTGAATGCAAATAGGTGTAACACATGCTGGGGGGTATGTAGTTCCTTCTACCTGTAGAGATTTGCCTCCTCAGCAATTTCTGATTTTGGAAGTGGAACCTGACACTGTCTGAGGCTAAGGTTCAAAAATTGCCCAAATCCATTTTAAGTGGAGAATCTTTTCTGGGTGGTCATATGTGCTGGCTCCAAATTGTCTATGGCCCTGGGCTCAGTACTGGTGAGGGGTTAACTAGCAAGCACAGACTTTTCTGCCTTGTTGGGTTCAGGAAGAACAAAGGCATTTGTTGTTTTTGTTTTTAATTCAGAAAGACATAGAACTGATTCCTATTCTTGCACTTTCTGGCTCTGTGGCAAGAGAAAGACATAGTCTCTCAGAGTCGCAGTGTTTTCATCTGTAAAACCCGATTCATAGGATTCATGGTTACGATAAGTAGGAAGTTCCTAGCATGTGTCTGGCTACAGAGCTAATCAGCACATGCTTGTTCCTTGTTCTCCTTTCCTGCTCTCTCAAGTGAAGAAATAGGAGATGGGTGAAAAAGGGGGAGGGGTTACGGAGTACAAAATGCCACTTACAAAGCCAGTTATGGGGATGTGAAGTCGGCAGCCGTCCGTCTTGAGAGATGATGGTGTAGCTTCTTAAGAGTCTATCTGCACCGCCGAGAATGGCTGTGCAGTCGGACTCGGGAGTGACACGGTATCTGTCTCCTCCCGTGTTGAATCGATATCTTGCGATGACGCTGGAGTGTCCTCTCCAGTGGAGCTGAAGCTACAGAGCCTGGGCAGGGTGATATGGAGGGTCTGCTGTTGCCCATGCAGCAGACCCCCCCTCTCTTCGCAGCTGAAGGATCCAAGGGAAAGACGGAGTCAATGCAGCTCGGTTTCAGGTGCGCCGCAGGAGTTGCCGGTGTTGACTACAACGTCAAACCGCCTTAGGGACTCCGGCTCCGGATTTTCTGTCGGGGTTTACTCCCTTAGCCTTTCCCCTGAAGAGGTATGCCGCAAGGCAGCGGAGGTGGGGATGTGAAGTACAGCATAGAGAATACAGTCTACGACATTGTAATAACTATGTACGGTGTCAGATGGGTACTAGACTTATCGAGGGGAATGCTTTGTAAGCTATATAAGTGTCTAATCACTGTTCCCCTGAAACTAGTATGATATTGTATTTCAGGAGTAATAGAAAAATTTTAAAAAGTTAAAAAAAAGAATCACATGATCCTATCTATAGGTTTAGTGTTAAGAGACTGAGTTACGGAGTTGGCTGCAGAGCCTTGCACTGGGATGAAGCTGGCACAGGGAGGGTTGGGGTTCACAGGTCCGGGGCATACAGAACAGTGGCACAGTTTTCTCACGAAATGAATGGATACTGGTTCATTAGACTCTGCCCGTTACCCTCAGTTTACACCGATGTACTTATACATCCCAGGAGAGCTGTAAACCAGCTCGGAAAGACATGACTGGCACTTCAATTTCTGTCTAAATGCAGACAAATCCCTCACACATCAGAAGGGGACCCAACTATAATTCTAACATTTTCCTTTCACACAGGACTGGGATCTGTTAGCACTCATCGCTTTCTGAGATTTGCAGTAAAGCACATCGTAGGAAAATGTTATGACCAGTGACTGAAGGAGGGCTGCTAGTTTTGGCTCAGCAGGAACTCCAGAAGAAATGGAAGCATTGGTTTGGGCTGGTGGAGGGTGGAGGGAAGTCAGGAGTGCTGTTCTCACTCTGAGGGCCAGCAGGGGAAGGTCTGGGAGCTCTAACAACTCTAGTAGGGCATTGAGGTCGACCTGGAGTAATGGAGGACAAGCATTCTGGGTGGATAGGAGCCCGTCTACACCATGTGAACAAGTTACAGGTCTTATCCCAGGCTGGACTTTATCCTTGGAAGGCTGCAGTGGGGATTCCAGAGGCCTCTCCTGAGTGGATAGGAGATCAGACCGAGGCTGATGGGTGATGTCTGCCATGAAGCTGGAAGGGGTTGGTTGACTTATGGCCTTTTTCTTTTCTGATTTCTTTTAAAAGTTTAAAAAATTTTTTTTTTCAAATAGATGTATTTACATAATGGGAAAAGCAATGATAACACAGGGCTTTAATGAACATGAAGTCTCTGATCTCACCTTGCCCCATGCCTGAGTCCTGCCTTCCACCCCTGTGGGCTCCTCCCCAAAGCAAATTCTTTCAATATTTAAATGCTGTAGATTCTTACATTCCCCCTCCTTTTGTCTTTTTTTAAGAAAAAATTCAAACATATGCAAACTTTGAAAGAATAGCATGAGAAACTCCATGTTCTATCCCTACTGTCACATGTCCAGTCTTGTTTTACCTATTTCCCTCCCCTCCCAGATTCTTTCAAAGAAAATCCAAGTTGCTAAATTATTTCATCTCTAAATAATTTACTATGACTCTATAAATAAGGAATCTTGTTTTTAACATAATCACATATCATTATCTCCTTAGTGTCATCAAATGTTCAGTGTTCTCATTTACTTGATGATCTTATCATTTAAAAAATATTTTACTTCACTACTTTTGAATGATACACTCACATCTGAGTCATTTATTATCAAATCCAATAGCACGGTTGCTCTAGTCCAGGGATCCCCATCCCTATGAGAGCAAGTCTGCAAATCACTGAGGGGCAGAAAGATCCTTGTGGGTGAGACTCCAGCTGGGGCATCTCCCCCAGGGGCTTCCCCTGCAGACACTGGCATTCTGATCAGGCGCATCTTGGGGTCAGCTAACGTGGGGCTTTGTGTTTTCACACTGTGGATATGAGAGCAGTGTTGGAGACAAGCATACAGGGAGCACATTTAGGTGCCAGCATTCTCACTCATTCCTGATACATCAGTGGGAAAACAGGAGTGACAATGCCAACTGTTTCTGAGGTGGCCCATGTGATGTAATGGAAAGACATCACATTTTTTTGGAACTAGAGAGCTTGGGTTTAAATCCAGACTTTGTCATGTAACAGCTATGTGACCTTGGGCACATGGCATACCCTCTTGGTGTCTGCTTTCATTCATGTGATGCAGGGATAACAATGCTTACCTCCAAGGGAAGTTGTTATAAAAACTCAATGAAATAACGCCCATTACACACTGGAATAGTGTACCTGGAACATAGTAGGGACTCAATAAACTCACAAGCTCTCTCTCACACATATGTATGTGTGTATAATTATGTTCAAATGCAGTATTTTACTTTTTATTGATAAATGGAAAACAAATATAACTCATTTTTATCTTGCATATTTACTATTGTACTCATTAAAAATGATCTAGTCTTTCTATTTAAACCTCTACTCATGACTGCCTAAAATAAAGATACATATAAAACATAATAAAACAATTCTTTTTGGTAAAATTTCCTTACTTCCAAATAAGAATTCAAATGATAGATTAAAAAAATAAAATAAATTTGATTAGTTTCATGTAATGTTAATTGAAAGTAAACTCTTCTCACTTGGTTGGACCTACTTTAATGGACACATGACTCACAGTTAAAAGTGTTTCAGTCAGAGTCCCTCTGGTTGCAAGTGACAGAAAGGTAGTACAGAAGACTAGCTCAGAAAAAGAGGAATTTTATTGGCTCACAGATGTGGCAAGTCTAGAGGTTGGGTTGTCTCCAGCTATGCCATGATCCAGGGGCTCACAAAACATCATTTGATTTTTCTCTTTCTCTTGCCATATCTCAGCTCTGTGCATTGACACCAATCTGAAGTTTCTTTGCATTTTCAAAGGTGTCCAAGGTAGCTACCTAGTATTTCCATCTTCTGTTGTTCTTGCAACTATTAAACCCAAGGGAAGAGAAACTTTTCTCATATCTCAGGGAACACTCTGATTGGCTCCTTTTGATCATGTGCTCACACCTATGGTGAGAGGAGAGCATAGACAGGGGTGGTAGCTGAGACATGTTGTCTTACTAGGACTACGTGGAGGAAAAAGGGTGATTTCCTACAGGAAAGGCAGACAGGTGATATCACAGAAGGATACTGTTTAGGGAAAAACAATTGTATCATTTACCTAACTTATTTGGCAAATGGCTATTGGTCATGCTAACACAATCAATATGATTTTTATCAAACACTTTATTTCAATTAAAGTGAACATTCTTTTCTGCAAAATGTGTTTATCCTATTAGATTGATGCCAAATAATTTATTTAAAATGGGATTATATCAAATTAAAAAAACTTCTGCATAGCTAAAGAAAACATCATCAAAATGAAAAGGGAACCAACTGTATAGGAAAACATATTTGTCAATGATACCTTGAACAAGGGCTTGATCTCCAAAATATATAAAGAACTCATATGCCTCAACACCAGGAAGACAAACAATTCAATTAAAAAATGGGCAAAGGACCTGAACAGACACTTCTCCAAGGAGGACATGCAGAGGCCCCATAGGCATATGAAAGGATGCTCAACATCACTAGCCATCAGAGAGATGCAAATAAAAACCACAAGGAGATACCACCTCATACCAATCAGAATGGCCATCATTAACAAATCAACAAACAAGTGTTGGTGAGGATATGGAGAAAAGGGAACCCTAATGCACTGTTGGTGGGAATGCAGACTAGTGCAGCCATAGTGGAAAACAGTATAAACTTTCCTCAAAAAACTAAAATTGGAAGTGCTTTTTGATCCAGTGGTTCCACTGCTGAGATTATACCTCAAGAATTCTGAAACATCAATTCAAAAGAACACCCCTATGTTCACAGCAGCAGTATTTACAATGGCCAAGTGCTGGAAACAGCTTAAGTGCCCATCAGTGGATGAGTGGGTCAAAAAACTGTGGTACATTTACACAATGGGGTACTATGCAGCAGAAGGAAAGAAGGAACTCCTACCTTTTGTGGCAGCATGGATAGAATTGGAGAGTATTATGCTGAGTGAAATAAGCCAGGTGGCAAAAGACAAATACCATATGATCTCACTTATAAGAAAAACCTGATAAACAAAACAAACAAATGAGCAAACTAGAACCAGAGGCATGGAAACAAGGGACAGACTGACAGTGACCAGAGGGGAGGGTGGAGAGAGAGAAGAGGGAAAGAAGGGGAAGGGTCTAGTCAAGGAACTAGTATAAATGACCCATGGACATGGACAACAGGGTGGGGATTGACTGTGGGAGAGGGGGGAGGTGGGAGGGGAATGGGGGAAAATGAGACAACTGTAATAGAATAATAGAAAAAGATAAAAACAACAACAACAACAACAACAACAACAATAAATGACAATGTCCTTAAGCACTTAGGTGTCAAGCACTATTTTGAGCACATAACATACCCATTTAATTACCACTAAAACCTCACAAGGACTTCTGGCCAAGACGAAAGCCTAGACAGACACGCTGCATCTCCCCCCACAACTAAGAAGGAATACAACTACCTCAAAACTAGAGACAACCAGAAGTTCCAGAAAATTGAGCTGTACGAAGTCCAATAAAGATATAAAGAAGAAATACTCATCCAGACAGGTAGGAGGGGAGGAGCCAGGGCAGAGAGGACATGATGTGGTGGTGTCGGTGGCAGTGGTGGCAGCATTAGCGGCAGCAGCAGGCTGGCAAAAAAGTGCAGTAACACATCTTAAAAAGTTGGGAGGACACCTGGGGGGCATTCCCAGCCCCAGACCAGAATGTGCAACTCAGTTCCAGCTCCAGGGGAAATAAAGCCTCATTGCTTCTGACTGTACAAACCAGTGGGGGTTGGGGCAGAGGAAGAAACTGCTAGTCTCTCACTGGAGTCTGCTTGTTTAAAGGGGCCCCACAGTCCTAGAACATTCACAGATTCACCCACTCTGGAGACGACGGCCAGGGTAACAGCTAGAGAGGTGCCAGTCCCATAAGGAAGTGGGAGAAGTGCCTGGAAAAGGGACGAGTGCTGAGAAAGCGGCATTGTTTCCTCTCTGACCCCTCCCCCACATACAGCACCACAACGTGGTGAAACAGTTCACCCTGTACTGATGAATACCTATGGCCCCGCCCCTTACAATGTAACAGGTGTGACAGCTCTACCTAAGACACAGAGGCAAACAAACACAGGGGCTTGTCAAGATGAGGAAACAGAGAAGTATGGCCCAAAAGAGGAAATGGATTTAAACTAAGTGACAAGGAGATAGCCAACCTATCAGATGAAGAGTTCAAAACACTGGTGATAACGATGCTCACAGGCTTGACAGATATGTTTGAGTACGGCAAATACATAAGGAAAGAAGTGAAGCCTATGCTAAGTGAAATGAAGGAAAATCCACACCAAACCAATGGTGAAGGGAAGAAAACTGGGGTTCAAATCAATAATTTGGAGCATAAGGAAGAAAAAAACAGTCAACCAGTACAGAATGAGGAGATAAGAATTGAAAAAAATGAGAAGAGGCTTAGGAACCTTTGGAACAACTTTAAACATGCCAGCATCTGAATCACAGGGGTGCCAGAAGGAGAAGAGGAAGAGCAAGAAATTGAAAGCTTATTTGAAAAAATAATGAAGGAAAATTTCCCAAATTTGGTGAAGGAAATAGATATACAAGGCCAGAAAGCACAGAGTTCCAAACAAGCTAGACCCGAAGAGGACCGCACCAAGACATATCACAATTAAAATACCAAAGATTCAAGATAATAAGAGAATCTTAAAAGCAGCAAGAGAAAAGCAGAGAGTTGCCTACAAAGGGGTGCCTATAAGACTCTCAGCTGATTTCTCAAAAGACATTTTGCAGGCAAGAAGGGACTGGCAAGAAGGATTCAAGGTGATGAAAAGCAAGGACCTACAACCAAGATTACTCTGTCCAGCAAAGTTATCATTTAGAATCAAAGGGCAGATAAAGCGCTTCCCAGAAAAGATAAAGCTAAAGGAGTTCATCATCAACAAGCCATTATTATATGAAATGTCAAAAGGACTTGTTTAAGAAAAAGAAGATTAACCCTATGAACATTAAAATGGCAACAAACTCAAAACTATAAACAACTGAATCTAAAAAATAAAAACAAAAACAAGCTAAGCAAACAACTAGAATAGGAACAGAATCATAGGTGTTGGGATCATTTGGAGGGTTATCAGCTGGGAGGGGGAAGGGGGAGAAATGGGGAAATGGTGCAGGGACTAAGAAGCATAATCGGTTGGTATAAAGTAGACAGGGGGATATTAAGAATAATACAGGAAAGGGCGAAGCCAAAGAACTTATAAGCATGACCCATGAACATGAACTAATGGGGTGGGATTGTTGGAGGGAAGTGGGGTACTGGGCAGAGGGGAGCAAAGGGAAAAAAAGTGGGACTACTATAGCAACATAATCAATAAAACATACTTAAAAAAAAAACCTCACAAGATAAATACTGCTGAGTGCTTATTGATGACAATAGATGAGATGATGACATCCTGACATAGCTTATTTCATTTTTATATCAAAACAACTTTAATCTTTGTTTTTTAAAATTTATTTAATTTTATTTTTCAATTACACTTGACATTTGATATTATTTATATTAGTTTCAGGTGTATAGCATAGTGGCTAGACAATTATACAACTTATAAACTATTCCCCCTGATAATCTAAGTACCCACCTGGCACCATACATAGTTATTACAATATTACTGACTATATTCCCTATGCTGAACTTTACATCCCTGTGACTGTGTTGTCACTACCAACCTGTACTTCTTAATCCCTTCACCTTTTCCACCCAGCCCCCCAAGCCCCCTCCCATCTGGCAATCATCAGAAAACAACCTTACTCTTAAAAATAATGTTACTCTTGTCGTAAACTAGTGGGCTTGAAATGATATCACACCAATACACAACACCTGGCATTTACAGGCATGAGTAGCTCAGTAAGCAGTACACCAGGAAATGCCCAGGCTCAAACCAAATCATCGCAGTAATTTCCATGGGTGTCTTCCCTGGGGCCATACATTACTAAGGCTTCCCTAGGAAAGTGTAGGTTGGACTATAAAGTGTCAGTCTAACCTTAAACCAGCGAAACAGCAAGGCAAAATCATTCAGAGTTTGCTCAGTTCAGCATAATCTGAGTGAACCATGCCCAAGGACAAGCTAAAATGAACAAGCAAGGCATGTGGATGAAATATAATCATCACAGGTAGAGGAAAAGACAGGAGAAATCGACGAAGCCAGCTGAATGACATTTTCTGACCAGCTTTCTGTCATCCTTTTGGCTACAGTGTCCGCAGGCACACCCAAGTCCCTAAGTTCTTGAAGCTGACAAGGAAGAAACAGGGTGTGTGCGTATATTTGTGTACATGCATGTGTATGTGTGTGTGTGTGTGTGTGTATGTATAAATTCATGGGCAGTGATGTTGTTGTATGTGTTAAATGGCTGAAAAATTAAGAGAGTGTCGGGCTCTGCTTTAATTGGATTTTCTAAAGCATAAATAAAAGGTAGGGAAGGGACGTGCATTCTTTGATTGATGTCTTCCTTCAGAGCATGCACAGCTGGTCCAGAGTCTGTCTCTTGCCTAATTAAGGGGCCTTATTCTGCTCACGCGTGGAGCTGCTGCCTGCATGCTGGCCTAGAAGCTGGCATTGAACTCATATGGCCAGAAATGCCTTCAGAGGCGGAGTGGGCACAGAAGACCGAAACCTGAAGTGTTAAGGAATATATTCAGGGACAAAGGATGACAATGGATAGCAGAGAAACATGATGCAAAAGCTCTGGTGTGGAGAAAAGGTCCCTAGAAAAGTGCCTTCAGCTGAGACTTGGAAATACCCCCAAGGGGCTAGCCCTTAGGAGGCTTAATGAAGATGAACACCCAGTAGCTTTTGAAGATCAGCCTCGTTATGGTGGGAGGTGGGGTAACGTGGGTTCATCCAGGCTGGGAGAGGAGAGAAGCTGTGTTATAGTCTAGCTTTCTATTGTCTGTTTTTCTCACCAGGGCCAGGATTACAGAGAGGCAAGCTAGGCCGTTAGGGCACAAAATTTAAGCAGATAATTTACTCCCTGAGACCTGCAGTGCTTCAGCCAGAAGAATCTTCCAAACATGCAAATATGAGGGCCACATAGATGGGGTCCAAAGGCCTTAACAACGCTTATAGCAATGCTGCTCTGCTTTAATGTGCCTACAAACCACCCAGGGAGCTCTTGAACATAAAATGCGGATTCCAGGTTAGTAGATCATGGGCGGGTCCTGTGATTCTGCATTTTGAACAAGCTCCCAGGCGACGCTGAGTCTACTGGTCTGGGGAGCCACGTTTAGAACACTAAGGGTTCAGGTACTAGCAAAGTAAGGCCATGAGCCGTATCTGACCTGGTTCTTGTTCTTGTAAATGAAGTATTATTGGAATGCATTTATTTACATATTATCTACGGATTTTTTCTCTACACAGTGGCAGAGTCGAATAGTTTTGATGAAGGCTATGTGGACCGCAAAGTCTAAAATATTTAGTACCTGCCCTTTATAGAAAAGTTTGCTGATCGCTGATTTATGGAATTGGTTTTAGTTTCTCCCTCATCACTCACATTTCAGCCAAACGCCACGAACTTACATTTCTAGGGCTTTGCAAACGGGGTTACCTCTCCTTTGATGCTCTATCCCTTCTCTTTGTTAACTCTTACCTTGTTGTTCTGATCTCACCTTAGATATCATTTCTTCCCTGGTGACTTCCTTGACCTCCCAGGACCGAGTTAGGTGATTCTCACCTTTACTTTCAGTGAGTCTTGAACTTCCCACTGGGACACTGATTGCCACGAACTGTAATTGCCTATTTCATCAACTGGATCTCCCTTTGGACCACAGACTTCTTAAGGATGGGGGCTTAGCATCCAAGCATAGGGCACATCGTATTCAGTTTTAGGTTTGATAACTTTATGACAACTTTAGACACCTTTATGTTTAAGCACACTGAATGGAGAGATATCTTGACATTCCAGAGAAATTAAACCCAATCTGTCTCCCTGTCCTGGTCCCCTTGAAGAGGACAAAGTACTCAGTGGTTGCCCACCCGGCTGAGAACAATGCCGCCACCACCACCACCACCACACACACACACACACACACACACACACACACACACACACGGTTCTCAGCTTCAATTCCTGGGTTGGGCAAGGAACTTTCACAGTCTTTGAGATGAAAATTTTTGTGAATTGAAGAGTGGATCTAATTTTTCCTGGAATCTTCTGCAGTGGGATACTTAAGAGCTGAGGTAAAAGTTTTAGCCAGGGGGAGAGTAAAACTATTGCATATAATGATTCCTGGATGGTGTTGATCCCCCATCTCCTTTAACTGAGAGAATGGAAATCCAGTTCAATGGACCATTTCAAGAAAGTAATCAGCCATTAGGTCAATTGCCTCTTCAAGAAGCCAAGCAGGGATTTTTCAAAGCTCATTTCCACTCAGCAGGGCCAGCAGAATCTTGGGTGAAGAGCCAGCGTCTGCTCAGTGAGTCACTGTGAGCCAGCCTGGGGTCTGGCTGCTGTAGACAGGCCTCTGCAGTTCCCTGAGATTCCTCCTTGAACAGCTCAGTATGCACTTCCAAGGTGGCCCTTCTGCAGGAGGAAGGAGGCACCCAGTGGCGAGGCTTAAAGACTTTAAGCCAACCGTTGATTGAAGGTTGGTAAGATTATCTGGGTGAGGTGGTCTGAGCTCACCAGGTGTACCTCAAACCTCTGATTCGTTAATTCTTCCTTAAATCATCACCACAATGTTTGCACATCACAGAGCACTTACCTCTTTTCCTCACATTCTTTATTTCTGCTCATTTATGGTCAATCCCACCAGGCCCCTTTCCCTCAAGTTCCTAGTGAACGGTCAGAACCTATGTACGTCCAATGCCATTGCTTTTTTTGTTATCACAGATGAGTACTTATGACTTTTTAATATCATAGGCATTTCCTCCGCAATCTCTCTCACTTTCTTTTTGAAGCAAGAAAAAAAGCTCCTTAGGAGAAATTATGTAACTCTAGAAACAACAGCCAGCATTGGAGACATCCTGTGACAGTGAAAAGTCAAATTCCAGATGTTGGGTTTTGATTCTCCAAAGCAATGTGTGCAAGGAAGGAAGGCATTGGAGCCGGATCAGGAACTCATTAGAGATTTGCTGATTTCCCTCACTGCACAGTTAAGAGTTCAAGGCAGGCAGCTGAGAAAGGCGTTCCGGGGCCAGGTCAAGGTGGGAAGCACCTTTAATCTCATCTGCTGAGCAAGTGACAGTCCTCTAACTTTCATATGTCTGGCCTATTCTCCCTCCTGATGTTCTCAATAAATGTTTACTGATGACCGTCTGAGCTAGGACAAACAGAATGTGTCCTTGGAGAAGATAGTTCCTTCATTTCTCTTTATTCACTCAGAGTACTATGTTGTTGAATGAGTAACTTCTGGATTTATCAAAGTCCGACCTATTTTATTCCCCCACTGCACCCCTTTTAAAACGTG
The DNA here is from genome assembly GCF_987537825.1 of Furipterus horrens. Classification (NCBI taxonomy): domain Eukaryota; kingdom Metazoa; phylum Chordata; class Mammalia; order Chiroptera; family Furipteridae; genus Furipterus; species Furipterus horrens. The sequence goes on from NW_028327179.1 coordinate 13,213,370, forward strand.
AAGTAGCTGCTCATTTCTCTGTTTTGGTTTTGTCATAGTTGGATTTTCAGGCCACACGCAGACATACTTTTAGTTTTGGCAAGAGGTAAACAACCAAGGCTCATAAATTACATTCATAAATATTTAGTGTACTCCAATGTGTTGAGGGGGTTTAAAGGAAAGGAAAGAAACCCAAGACTGGTGAAAAACAAGTTTTACCCAGAGGAAAATGAAATCCTTTATTTTATTGTTTGAAGACTTGAAAGCCGTCATCAAGAAACAAACAAACAAAAAAGAACTTTTGAAGTGTTCAAAGGAGTCATGTTCTGCTCCCAACGTAAAGGCAAGGAAAAGATCTCCTGATTTCAATACAATTTAGGATTAAGTGTCCCACAGTGACAAGGTGAAGAAATAGTCCCATTTAAGAGTCGATGAATCATGGAGAAAAAAACTGTGACCTGGAACCAATCAGTGACTGAATATGGAGCTGCGCTGGGGTCAGACAATGGGCAGGCATCAGGGAATCTGGCTTCTTCCATTTTGGGGGGGAAGCCCCATTGTCCTCCTGTGTCTGGAGGAGAAAATCAGGTGACCTCATGTTAAGAAACTTGAAAGCACAGCTATCTGTATTTACTAGAATAGATACTGAGTGGGAATGATATTTGCATTGAGAAAGGATTCTTCACTTTATAATAGTATTCACCTCTGGATTTATCTAGCAGGACCCCAGAACATTTAAATTAGGGTTTACTTTTTAAAACGTTGAGTGCCAAAAAGCTTTTTAGGGATCTCTCTGTTGCATAAAGTGAGATAGTCATGTGCTGGCTAACTTCCTGTCCAGTTGATGAGGATATCAGCACCAACATTATTTGTCACTTCCCTGCTCAGAAACCTCCATCCAGGTCTTCCCATTGTCTATTTCAAACCTTCTCAACCTTGGCATTCTTGATATTGGGGCCGGATAATTCTTGTTGTGGGAGCTAACCTGGGCATGGTAGGATGTTTGGCAGCATGTCTGGCCTCTACCCACTCTTAGTTGTCACTGCCAACAGAGCCCTCATTATGATACAGAGCTCTTCCTGCCATTGGGCCGATCTGATGGGGTTCAGAACACTTGTGGTTATGAGTTTCTGCAGTCACGAGGACTATCCATAAGTTTGAGTGAGTACGATTTCTTTTTAATTTCTTCAGCTCTGCAGCTCAGGTCTCTTTACTGGTTCAGTCAAGTTGGTGACCCTACCTGTAATAGCCTGTTGTAAGCAACTGCTCCTTTAGAAAACACCTGAGTTCTGGATAACTTAGTTGGTTAATCAGTGTTCCCTAACAAAACAATATGAGCCAGCAAAACTCATTTAATTGTGTTTATCAGGGAAGATTTGGCCACAAAAATGCTTGTCCTGAATTCTAGTCTCATACATTAATGACAGGCCATATAACTGTATAGCTCGGTTAATGCTCCCCAAACATTGGCTTTCTCATCTGTAAGATGGAGATAATAGTGCTCAGTTTGTATCAAATGAGGTGAGAACATTCGGAGAAGTGTAAAATGTTATGTAAATTGAAGTCTTTGTACTAAAAATGCTTTCTTTTGTTGACTTAAAGAAAAGAATATTATGTTAACCTTATCCTGGATTTGTGTTCAAAATCTTAGCAGGCATTAACACTCAATTTCACATATGCAGTATAGTTGTTATTTTTGGCCAATGTAATCTAATTCACTGCAGTCCTGAAGTTTGGACCCTGAGGCAGCACATGTGGAATGGAGACAATGGTATTTTCTATTCTTGAGCTCCAATAAATGCCATAGACTTCACACTGTGGCCCCTTGATGGTAACTCTGAGCCTTAGTCCTCTGAAGAATAAACCACTACAAAGTATTTAAAAGCATTATTTCAGACAGGCAGAGGTGATGTCGCTTTAATCCAACATCAAAATTCAAGCTCAAAAGAAAACCATCAAACTCTATACTTCCTTTGTGATAGTTCAGCCCCGGGTTACTGGGCGAGGTGTCACATGGGATGTAGGGTAGGGCCCATTTCCCTTTTTTCAGTAGCATTTATGGTGTTGAGAACATCATGGAGGTCATTACAGTGTGCGTGTGAGAGAGAGAGATGGAGAAATGCAACAGCTTTCGAATTAGACTAATCTAGATTTAAAGAGTTCTGCTCTTCACTCGTTACTTTGAATGAATAAATACTGAATTAGTAACAACAATAATAGTAATTATCTTATTATTCTGAGATGACAATGCTGTTTTTACATCTAGAATGCCTATTTGGGAGGCTCACAATACAACAACCCAGAAGGATGCTTGTGGGAGGATGATTCGGGACAAAAAGTATTACCTTTAGCCTCAGTCTATCAGCTTGTCTCTCCTGTAGGAGAAGAATCAACTGGGAAGTTATGGTGTGGAAGACTGGTTCCCAGTGAGGTCTATTGATAGAAGGAAGGGCAATAGAAGAAAATTGTCACATAACATTCAGGCAAAGGTGACAATTCCTCAAAATGTGTGGCTGGGGAGAGTCTCCAGGAGCCAACTGCAGTGAAGCCAAAACCAGGCCTTCAGAAGGATGGGAAGGTAGGCTTCAGGCAGATACCTGTTGTTTCTCAGGAGCCCTGTCCTCCAGCAATTCCAGGCTGCTCAAGTGTGTCCAGATAAAGCATATTCTAGGCACACCCTTATGGTTCAGATGTTTGCACACTTAAAGTTGTCCCAGAGATTCCTAAGCCTCTCCTTATTTTTTTTCAATTCTTTTCATTCTGTACTGGTTGACTGATTTTTTTCCCTTATGTTCCAAATCATTGATTTGAATCATAGTTTCCTTCCCTTCACTACTGTTTTTTTATGGATTTTTCTTTGTTTCATTTAGCATAGCTTTTACTTCTTCCTTTATGCATTGGCCATACTTAAGGATATCTGTCAAGTCTGTGAGCATCTTTATTACCAGTGTTTTGAACTCCTCATCTGTTAGGTTGGCTATCTCCTCATTGCTTAGTTCTTCTACTGGAACCTTGATCCGTTCCCTCTTTTGGGCCATACTTCTCTGTCTCCTCAACTTGACAGGCTCCTGTGTTTGTTTGCCCCTGTGTCTTAGGTAGAGCTGTCACACCTATTATGTTGTAAGGGGCGGAGCCTTAGGTATTCGTCAGTACAGGGTGACCCGTTTCACCACATTGTGGTGCTGTTTGTGGGGGAGGAGTTTGAGAGGAAACAATGCCACTTGCTCAGCACTCACCCCTTTTCCAGACACTTCTCCCACTTCTGTATGGGACTGGTGCCTCTCTAGCTGCCGCCCTGGCCGTTGTTCCCAGAGTGGGTGGATCTGCGGACGTTCTAGGACCATGGGGGCACTTTACACAAGTAGACTCTGCTGAGAGACCAGCAGTTTCTTCCTCCTCCCTAACCTCTCCTGGTTTGCACAGTTAAAAACATTGAGGCTTTATTTTCCCCAGCACTTGGACCATGAGCTGCACAGTCTGGTCTGATGCTGTGAGTGCTCCCCAGGTGTCCCTCCTGACTTTTTAAAATGTGTGACTATGCTTTCCACTGGCCTGCTGCTGCCACTGCCGCTGCCACTGCTGCTGCCGCCACCATACCATGTCCTCTCTGCCCCATCTGCGCACCTCCTACCTGTCTGGATGAGTATTTCTTTTTTGTATCTTAGTTTGTTGGACTTCCATGCAGCTTGATTTTCTGGAACTTCTGGTTGTCTCTAGTTTTGAGGTAGTTGTATTCCTTCTTAGTTGTGGAGGGAGACACAGCATGTCTGTCCCGCCATCTTCCTTGTCCTACAATCTTATAGTGTCCTACAAGGGGCCCAGCCATATGACTTATTTGGGATAATTAGATGTTAGCAGATATGATGTACTTGTATACTCCCACTTGGGCTCTTTCACTCTGCTATTGCCTTGAGAAGAACATGTTTGAGCTGCCTGCTTGGAAGTTAGATAAGTGAAGAGAGCCAAGTTATTTCAGTCAAGGCCAACCTAGATTGCCACAGAAGCAAGAAAATTATTATTTTTTGTAGAGGCAACTGGTCAACCAACAGCTGACAATAGCCTCTTGAAAGAGTCCAACCAAGATTAGCTTTGATGAAAGCTGAAGTAGACAAAAAGAAGACTGAGCTAGGAGCAGGGATTAGAAGAGAAGGAAATCTATAGGGAGGTGAGGGGTCAAAGATTATCTCTGCCCACTCAGCAGTTATCACTGACCCTAGACTTAGTGGCAGCACTTGTATTCCTGGGGGCCAGTTGGGAGGAGTATGTCATTTAGAATATAGGCTCAGGCTCCCAGGAGTTATTCATATATTTTTCAGGTGTCCTTGCCCTGTAGTCCCATCCTCCAGGAAATGATTTTTCTGGTTTAAACTACACAGGTGAGCACTCACCTATTTCTGACATTGTTAATTAAACACATATAAAATGCATCTAAGTTTTTTTTCAGAACAACACACTACAAAAATGTCAAAGTTTTGATACTTAAAGTTAAGTCAAACAAGCCAGGTGTCTTGCGTCTTGATGCTTCATCTGCATCATATTTCACCTTTTCAGACTATCTCAGCCAACAAGCAGAGGCGGAGGTCTTCTAAATTTTGCAAATGTATTATCAGCTTTTCTTAATTTACTGATATCAAAAATGCTTCGCCCAGCTCTGGTTACAAATTTTCCTGCCATCTTGGTGAGATTTATTGGCTCTCAACACCAGCCTCTGGTCTTGCTTGTCAAGCCATAGGTCAGGTGCAAATGAACCATTTCACTCTGCCTTTTCCCAAGTTTTAAAGATGAAACCTTCCCTCTAAGACAGGGAATTCTGCTTTGAGAGGGCTTGGGAAGAGTGTAAATAGAATATATGTTGGCCATGCACCAGAAACAATTTGGAACCTGTACCCAAAATATGATTGCTCTGCCTACTTTCTAGAAAACCTACAGATGTACCTTTTGGCTACACCAACAACTGTACCTATAGACAGATCACCTACTGGCAGATATTGGACTTATCAGACTCTATAATCATGGGATCCAGTTTCTTAAAATAGATGCTTCTCTTTACATGTACACATCTTATTGGTTTGGTTTCTCTGGTGAAAACTCAGTAATACAACAACCATACTTGAGCCCTGTTCTCCTGTCACTCTGAGGCACTTGGCCTGGGGTGGGCCAAGGGAGTGTCACTTATAAAATATTTTGGGGGGATTCTCATGTGCCCACTGTTGAGGATGACTGCCAGAGCCTCTCTCTTCCCCTCAGATAAAACAGGTCCTTTTTCAATCATATCACTGTTAATTGAGCCCTGACTTTGCCATTAATTGGCTGGATAAACTTAGACACATAACTCTTAAACTTCCTGAGGCTCGGTGCTCTTTTCTCTAAAGTAGAGATAATAACACCAGGGCCACCAGATTATTGTAAAGATGATGAGATGTCAAATGAAATGAGGTGTGGAAAGGCACAATAGTTCTCTTTTATTAGGTGGGAGTAAATGTGTGTTGTATGCCTGTTACTTTTGTAGTCACCATGTTAAACAAAACAGTGCTCTGTGAGTAGGGTGGGGCTTTTTTCCGTCTTTACGTGCCAAGTTTTGGCTTCTCCTCCTTTTTGGGCAGCTCAGTCTCTGCAGTTTGCTTTGTGTGGCAAAAGACCCTGGATCTGACCTGGCTTCAGCACAGCAGGAGAGCAAGTCAGGATGGGTGGGACTCTGGATATTCAAGATTCAGCAATTGTAGTTGATTCAGCAATCTCTGAGTGGGGGCTCTGCAAAGGGAGACTAGTTGGGATGTTGGATAAAGTCATAGGTCGCTTTGCAAATGTTGGTGAAACAAATTGAAATATTGTGGTCAAATCGCGCAGTGTTTAGAGACCAGGAGACACATGTAAGCGATTTTCATGGTTAGCTGAGATGCACGCTGTCACCTGGGGTGAGAGGCTTCAACGCATGCATGGGCGAAAACGATCCCCCTCCGGCTCTGGGCAGCTTGCCGGTGCTGGCATGTTACTTTCAGGTGGCCACACTCCCGTTCAGGTATGGGAAGCACGTTCCTTGATGCAATTTCATCCTGGGACATTTGAGAGGGTTATGGAAAACCACGTTTCCCTTACTCTATCATCCTCAGTGAAATGGATTCAGGACACGTGAAAAGCATGTCCTTTAATTTATGGTAACATAAACAAACCTGAGAAGTCTGGTCAAACTACAAAGATGAGGGTGATGGGAGAGAAGCTAGGGCGTGGATAATGCGGTTAACATCCTTTCACCTCGTGTCACGTGAGTCAGGGTGGATGGCTTTGGCACCGGGTCCATTAGCTCTCTGTTCACATTAAAATTATAAAAATAGCTGGATTTGTTCACATCCTGCATTTTTAATAGCTTAAGGAAAGTGCTTTACTGGACAGGCTTAAAGAATAGGAAATAAGCCTATATTCAGAAAAGCTTATACCAGGTGTATACATTTTTTCTTACCAGGAAAATAACCTATTCAATGGCCACCAGTAGAAATCAGCTGCAAGTTCATGAAATTTTTATTTTATTTTTTTTAACAAATGTGTTGGCATTTTTTAAAAAACAATTTTATTTATTTATTTATGTATTTATTTTTAGAGAGAGGGGAAAGGAGAAAGAGAGGGAGAGAAACATCACTGTGTGGTTGCCTCTCATGAGCTCCCAACTGGGGACCTGATGTGCAACCTAGTCATGTGCCCTGACTGGGAATTGAACCAGAGACACTTGGTTCGCAGGCCGACGCTTAATCCACTGAGCCACAGCAGCCAGGGAGTTCATGAAATTTTTGATGGTTTCAGATGCAATCATTCATTGTATCAGATACGTATAGGCTGCCTCTGGGTAAGGCTCTGTGCTGAAGTCTGAGCAGGTATAAAGATGTGTTGACCTAATGTGAACCCTATAGGGACTTATATTAAAATGTTGTAGAGGATAGTGATGAATACAGTACACAAAATTCCATATTTTACTGGTAGTGTAGCTACTTTAAGACTGAGTTTCCTCACCTGTAAGATGGATCTGATAATGGTAATGATCATGGTGCTAATGGTTATGGATCATGTATCGAGCACTTGCCAGGCTCACAGTGAGCTCAAGTGTAAGAGCTTTTCCTGTATTCTTCATTTAATGCTCACAATAACCTGATAAGGTAAGTCACTATTATCTCCATTTTTACTTCCTTTATAGGATATGAGGATTAAATGCAGTGACATATATAAAGCACTTAGCACAGTGCCTAACATTGAGAGACCTCAGTGAATATTAGCAAGAATAATAATAATGAATATTACATTTTCATTGGTTGTTAGAAGACGGTCCCCAAATAATTGCAATAGCTGTGCTAAGAGAGGGTTAAGCGACTGCTATGAGGGTTCAGAATGGGGAGAGGGAGCATCGGGGAAGGATGAAGTCTTCATGACAGAAGTGGTCTTGGAGCTGACTCTTCCAGACAGGATGTGAACACAATACAGTGTGACCGCCAAGGCATGAAAGCAGAGACACCAGCACGAACATGACCCAGACAGTGAGCAGGACAGCAGGACAGACAGCACAGGACATGGACGAGGCAACTGTGAATAGGCCAGTTAGCCACAGGAAGAGGAAACACAGAAGTTAAGACTGAAAACATAAGTCATATCATGGAATACCTTGCATGCCTCCCAAGAGTTTACACTGAATCTGTTAGGCACGGAAGCTGTGGGAGGGCTGTATGTGCTGAGCGCCACGGTCAAGGCTGTTTGCTTCTTGAACACAGTGCCCTTCCCAGGGTTACCCAGCAAACACATGAGATGCTGGCAGAGCCATCAGTCCTGGGATTTAAAATGAACTCAGAGCCAGGCCACAGTCCAAAGTGGATTTGAGTTTGGTTTTAGGAATGAAGATTAGATCAGACTTGAAAACTCAAAGGGGCCAGATTTCGCCAGTCTGGTCCCTGCAGCGGCAGTGCCAATGCTATATCTGTTTTTGAAGTGATCCCACCCATTTTGCTTATGCTTTTTTGTCTGCCTGATAGAGACACTTGCAAAGAACAGCAAAGGGCACTGGCCCAAAACCTGAGACAGAACCGTGTTGGCTGAAATTTGTATAAAACCTGCCACTAAATGATTCAGCATTCTCTCCTCCTTCCCTGTTACTCCTCAATGGGACAAAGGGGGATGCAAGGACAATCAGTTTGTTGTGTATCTCTTGTATGTTTTTAACGTGCAAGGTCCCTGTCCTCTCAGAGCTTAGAGTCTAGTGCAGAACGTAACGCACGGGCATAAGTAACTGTAAGAGAAAGTGAAAAGGGGTCAGAGCATTGGAGAGTGTGGACAGTGTGCTCGGGTGGTGGAGAGGGTGTCGGGGGTAATGATGGGCTTGCTTTGGAGAAAGACAGCATCTCTCTACCCCCCCCTTATTTTGTCTTTTATAATAATTTAGTGCATTCTATACAGTGTCTTGGAGTTCAAAGAGACCTTGGGTTGAATCTTAGCTCCACCTTTTACTAGTTAGGACTCCTCTGGTAATTTCCTGAGTTTCAACTTCTACGAACTAGTGATGATATTAGTTACTTCAAGTAATCGTTGTTGGGATCAACAACATATCGGTTAAGACAGGCAGAGAAACTTTTGTCTGCAAGTATCAGAAAACCCAACCCAAGTGGCTCGAACAGGGAATTCACTAGCCTAAGAGTGTAATAGCTTCAAGGCTGAATCATCTCATCAAGGCATAGCCTTTTCAGTCTCTGTTCTCCCATCCGCAGTGACTGCTTTCCCCAAACTACTCACTTGTGTTTATGGCAGCGTCCACATGTCCTCATCCATTTCCACTTCAGCTGGGCTAACTTAGGCCCGTGCCTGCCTCTGAGCCAGGAACCATCATTGTAAGGTCTTGTGTGAATTGCTGGGAAGTTATGTGTAAACTTATGTAAGCTACTTAACTTCTCTGTGCTGTTTCCTTATCTGTCACATGGGCTTTATCATAGTACCTACCTCATGGGGATGGTGTTAGAATTTAGTGAGTGATGGTCACCTTAGATGAGTGCTGTTTTCAGACTAGCTATAGCAACCTATTGGTAAGTGATACGGTAAATTCAGTGGATTGTGGCTACCTTGAAAACCACAAAATAGGACAGTAGTGAATAGAGAATCCTAGAGCAGGTTGCGTGTTCTAAAGGTAAATAATGTTTCATGAAACTTCCGTTTAAATGTTGTATTTATTTGTGCATGTATTTGGTTGTAATAGAAAACCTAGTTCATGACCTCAGTTCATGAAAAAGAAAAAGTTGAGGAATATCAGCATGGGCAAATCTGGGTGAATGGCTGAGGCTGGGCCATTCCTTTAACTAGGGCACTGGGAGAGAGAAGTAAATGTTGGGAAGAAATACAAATCAAGTCCCAGGCATTGACTCAAGAACTTTACATGTATTAACACATGTAACTTTCACACCAACCCTATGAGTTAGGCACCTTTATTAAGCCCATTTTTCCAGGTGAGAAAACTTGTAGAGAAGTCACATAACTTAGGCAATGTCACACGGCAAGTGGCGGCGGAGCCAAGTTCAAACCCACACCATCTTACTCCAGAGCCCACGTTTTTCTTTACTACCCTGAGAGTCAGCATTCAGTGTTCCCTCCCTGGAAGGCCAGTGCCCAGAACAATGCCAGGCACGTAGAGTAAGCATTCTATAAACAGTAACTATCATTAGGAATATTATTTTAGAAAGACCAATTTACAACCATGACATGCCCCTCCTGATGTTCTGTCCAACCTGAAGATATGCAGACAAGTCCAAGGGAGGACTTTGACTTCCAATTCCAAGTTGCAGGCTTGCTAAAAGGGATACCATGTTGTCCTCAGAAGACCTTTTAGGGCACAACCAATTTTTCAAAGGCTATGTGGATGAATGGGGTGGCTCTGGTTAGGGACAAAGGCCATTTTCTTTAAAACAATCCACCTCTGTCACCCTGAGATGTATTAGGTGCTAGTCTCAATGACACATCCAGAAATGCACAATATTTAGCCACGGATGGAGGGGTCAGTTTGATTCTGGTGTTTAGATGATGCTCTGATATCTTCCTGGGGTGTTTGGGAAGGAAATGGGAAGACCGAACACAGTGACCATGTACCCTGGGGTTGGTAGCAGCAACAAAGAGAGACCCCGAAGGAGCCTGACCTTATTTTATACAGGGCATCTTGGTGGGGCTAATCTAATATAGCAGATGAAGAATTTTTAAAAAGAGTCCCAAGAGGACCAATAAAGTGGCTTTGAATTTCATTATGCCTGAGAGGGAGGCACTAATTCGATTAACCACAAAATGAGAATTTTTCTACCTCTTTTGTCTGAAGCAGTTTTGAAGACAGACTGTATCCAAGGAAAAGCCTGGGCTGCCTTTGAATATAGTCTTTCTTTTGAAGAACAACAGTCTTGTCAAATTTCAGGCCAGCTTCTGACCCTTTACTTTTGCCTTCTGTAGAATTATTGGCAGTGAGAATAGCACAGTGAGTAAGAGCATGGACCTTGGAGTGTGCTCTCTTGTGTTCAAATCTCAGCTCTGCCATTTCTAGCTGTGTAACCTTGAGCAAGTTACTTAACCTTTTTGAGCCTCACTTTCCTCATCTGTAAGGTGGGGATAATGACAAGTAGCTATCGTAGACACAGGCCTTTTGTTAGGTATTAACTTGTTAAAATAAGTTAAAGCACTCAGAAGAGTGCCTGAGACACTCTATTTAAATGTTTGCTATTATTATTGAGGGTCTGCCATGTGCGAGGCACCATGCAGAGAGCTGGAGATATAAATATGATTAGGGCAAGATTTGTGCTCCTAAGACTTAGGGTCTGTAGGCATGAGAACAGAATAAAATGCTAACACAAGGGGTCAGTGCTCTGACATGGTCCAAGGCCCTGAGAAAGAAGCTATTGTCTCTGAAAAATGTAGGGACAGCTCCATACAAGAGGTGAACTTGGACCTTGAAAAAGTAATAGGAGGCTGCATGGTCAGGGGAATAGAGGACAGGGGGAATGGAGGGAACATGTCAGGACTCAGGAATAGCTTGTCCAAAAACAGGTCTTACAAGGCTACGTGCATCCAGGGATTGGTGGGCATTTATCAGGTGTGACCAAGGTTTTACAGGGTGGACTGGTGAAGTGTGAGTCTGGAAGGTCACAGGGGGAAGGAGGTGAACAAGACTGTTTACTTTGGGGAGACAAGATGGTTCCATTAAATTTGGACTTCTGTGAGCTTTACAAAATTTACTAATTCTTGTCTAAGTTTTTCTTGGACAGAGGACTTCAGGTACTTTTTGAGAAAGCTCGTTCCATAGCTTGTCGTGGGGTTGACAGGTACCTGTCAGTGGGGGCTGCTCTGGTGCTCCCAGCCCCCACCCTCACCAATGGGGGATTTGTCATTCAGGTTAACAAGACTCTGGTTAACAGAAAGACATGTCTGAAGTTTGTTTTTCCCAAACTGCTAAATTGCTTAAATCACTGTTACAATTCGGTATGTCTGTGAAGTATGTGGTTTTTGACTTTGGCAGACGGTGCCATTTTGGTATTGGAATTATTCTCTTAGGTTTTTCTCATTTATCAGTTTCAGAATCCTACTTGCTGCACAATCCTGCCTTGTAAATGTTTTAAAAATTTATATTTAAGTCAATTGTTTGGATCACAGATTGTGTAGTTACATAGAAATAACAATATATTTGGCAAGTGCTCCAAGACTTAGTTAACCTGAAATATAGCTGACTAGTCGCTAATATTTATCAAACAAACAATACAATTGCAATGCTAATAGTTTTGTTTTGAAAAAAAAAAAAAGGAAAACAGGAATATGGAATAGCAAGTTTAAACTTCATTTCTATTTAAAACATGGATCAGCCTAGCTAGATTGCTAGTCTATCACGTTTTTGACAGTTCAGACCACACCTTTGGAGACATTGCCTAATTGGAGCCTCAAAACCATTTTGTGAGGTCACTACAGGTGAGGAAATGACAATTTAGAGAGTTCAAGTGGCTTGTCTAAGAACACACAACTCTTGTCAGAGCTTTCTTTTAAATGTACAACATAAATGAATAATGAAGTAGAGTTACCTTTATGATGTCAATTGCATTGAGCTCTTGCCAAATTTTCATTTGAGTTTTTGGAAGGGAAGTGAGTTATGAGATGACAAGATCTTGCAACTACTTGTCTAAACTACTAAATATTTATTGAACGCCTACAAATCATTCCTGGTTTAGGGGTGGGCAGGGCATCATAGATATTTAAGGCGTGTTTTCTGTTCTTTATTAATTAATGTAGTGGTAGACATTGTAGAGTAGTAGGTCCCTGAGCCAATGCAGTGGGGGCTGGGAGTCTGATGGTTAATCCAAAAGCATGGTTTAAGGTAATAGTAACCAGAACAAAAAACATGCATGTCTTACGTATCAAATATCACAATGTCATTCTGAGTAAACCAACTGAGCCAAAACGAGTCAACGCCTTTGAAAGAGATAGTAAAAAAAAAAAAAAATCAGGTTGCTTTATAGTAGAATAAACATATCCTGCCATTTCCAGAAGATACAGAAAAAAAAGAAGAAGAAAAGGAGGGAGAGAGAAAGGGAATGCTAGACTGAGGCAATGTGACAATGGGACAGTCACCTGCTAATATTAAGCACCTTCCTCAGGCTGTGATAGCAAATGTTGTAGGATTTATTATCCTGTAATTTTTTTTTAATAATTTATTTGTTTGTTTATTTATTTATTTTTTAGAGAGAGGGGAAAGGAGAAAGAGAGGGAGAGAAACATCACTGTGTGGTTGCCTCTCACTCGCGCCCCCAACTGGGGACCTGACATGCAACCTAGTCATGTGCCCTGACTGGGAATCGAACCAGCGACACTTGGCTCGCAGGCCAATGCTCAATCCACTGAGCCACAACAGCCAGGTATTATCCTGTAATTTTTAATTCACACAAATACTCATTAAAACTAGGAACCCTACCTTACTATTATTTTTTATTTCAGGGAAACCAATCTCATGTTGAGTATGTAGTGCTGGATAAATGCTTGCTGAATGAATGAAAGACTAATTTAACACAATCGTAGTTATGTTAGTAAAATAATATCCCAGATCTGAGGCCCAAAGGGTCAACTCTCCTTTCTGCACGTTTAACTGTCTCCCAGAGACAGCCCTCAGCCTCAGGAGATGAGAGAATCTGCTTTGGCTGAATTTCCAAATGACAAGGTCAGCTTTCTTAAAAAATGTGTTTCTATTCCATTCCATTACGCACTTTGTTATGATCCTTGGCTGTCTTCCTGCACCTTATGACAAATCCTCATGGAGCAAATACCTTCTACAGAGGGACATGTGCCAAGAAGAAGAGAGATGAAAGTCCACTTCTACCTTTCTTCTTCTTTTTTTTTTTTTGAGGATTTTTGAGGATTCTGAAAAGGACTGTAGAATACTTTAATTCTATCTCCAGGTTTTTCCTGGAATTTATTTATTTTTCTTCTGTGCTACATTTAAATTCTATGGTTCCCAGTGTATTTATTTGTAAAGTGGATTTAATTCGGTTCTTGTAAAGCCTTGAGAAAGGTCTGCCAGGGGCATGCAGCAATGCACAATGCTTAAGAAAGATGTTAACGTTTTAAGAGAGATTTATTTGACCCTGAGGCCAAATGGCACAGCCTGTGAATGTGATAAATCTAGCCAATAAACAAACAAATAAATAAATAAACATAAATGCCTTTGAGGAGGCAGCCGGCCAATAGGCAGCTTGGCAGTTGGCATTGACTTTTACAAGAGCACTTGTTAATTCCACGTACTCTGGACAGTTATAAAGGGTTCATTTCCTCCCCAGACCTTTGTTCCCCCCCGGGTGTGTGGAGTGGAACACTTTATTTGAGACTGGAGTCGTGAATGTACTCCTTACAAGGCGATGACTTCATGTATATTGATATTGCTAGTAGGGGTTTATTTTCTTTCTTGCGAGGCTGTGATCCTTTGAAGCCAGGAACCGCGACTTACACAGCTCTTTGCACAGAACTTTATCCCTAGAATGTGTTCAGCAGCATTTGTTGGATGCATGGATAAAGAATGCCCAGGTGCTGTTGTTTCTCCAGCACCAAGTATCATGCTAGCACATGGGAAGCACTCAGTAAAGGTTCATCAAATGTATGAACAAATGGACAGGTTGTGCAAATCATGGTTTCAGCAGGTATTTCTATCTTTAGTATTCTTGCATCTCTAGCAAACTTTTTGGTTGCTAGAGTTGCACATTGTAATTATTCGAAAACCTTAGTGTCAGAACTTACCTCAGTGAGGTAAGGTAGTGAGTGGGCTGTAGAAGAGGGGAGAGAGAGCAGAGGGAATAAGAAGTACAAATGCCAAACATATGTATCTATCTGTCTGTTTGTCCATCCATTCATCCATCCAACTCACCCATTCATCCATCACCAAAAAAGGAAAAAGTGCCACCAATATTTAAGTATAATTCATCATTGATTGCAAGCTGCATCCCTATTTCAGAGCTGTTAAATGTGAAAAATGAGTGTCTGAGAATTAGTCAGGTACAGTGGGGCCATTGAAGCAGGAGGCTTCTAGTGTTCTGAGTTGCAGCCATGGTGAGTTCTGGGGTTCCCCTGTCACCTCCTCTGCCCCCACCTCTCTTGCATATGTATGCTGCTAGGCACCCTTCTGTTGAGCTGCAACCAGCTGGCCTCCTGCTTCTCCCCAAGAGGAGGAGCTGGCAGAGGCTGAGTAAAGTGAGCACAGACCGCAAAGGCCAGGAGCCTGGGAAGCTTTCTGTTTTGACTTGGCAATGCCACCCCTTGAGTCCCCTGGTTGCTCTGTGAAGTCAGCATAGTAAGAGGTTGCCCCAGAGGCAGACTCTTCCAGTTCAGAGGACACACATGGCTGGGCTTATAGGTTCTCTTATCCAGAGGCACTAGAAGATCAAGTGCCCACTTCACGTTCTCCCCAGTCCTGAGTAGCTCCTGTTTATTTGCAAAGGCTTCATCTCATGATATGGACCTGCCAAAATGAGAAGTAACCCGATGCCTCAGGCCTAGGCCTGAGAGCAAAGTGGTTTTCTTCTTTCTCCAAGACAGAAACAAGGGCTGGAGGTGAGCAGAAGGTTCAAAGCTATTTGCAGCCAAAGGCATGATCTCTGCCCTTGTGCTCAGGGTGGGGGTGGTCACCCATGCTCTTAGGTTTCACTGCCAACTGCAGCTATTTCAGCACCTCTTTTCTTTCACACGTCTTGGGTTGCAGACAAGGAGGTAACCAGATGCTTCACATTTGCTATAGTAATGCTGTTTCAGTCCCTATTCCTTGACCTTACAAGTCACCTGTTCCTCTTGAGATATTGTCAGCCTGTGAGATGAGACATCTATGGTACAGATTTTGCAAATAATATTAGGAATCAGGTGTAGCCCACACTCACGTCATCATTCAGTGTGGATCTTGGGGCAGCAGAATATGTCATTTTATTATAGCTATAATATTGGTTTAACTTCTTTCATTCCAAGTGAATTAGAAGGTTCTGTAGATTATTATGCCTCACCTTGGAAAGGTTATTTAATGCCTCCATGGTCTTTCTGTCTGTGGTGTAAATCTCTGCCCTCTAAGCATTTCAAGTAGAGGTATTTTAGAGGCTTCCCACTCGTACACCAATAAGTCCAGACTCCTTAGCATGACACTTATAGCCTTACTAGTCAGGACTCTTAGCTCAAATCTAGAGCTTCAGACATAGGTGGACCCAGGGGCTCCATCAGTGCCTTCTGGTCTCTGTCTCTCTCTTGTCATCTCTAGGCTCCAGATCCCTCATTATCATTGTTTCATGCTGCAGACATTCTCTTTCAAGATAATGGGGAAGATGGCTGACCATATCCAAAACTGAGATCCTTCCAACCTCAGAGGAAAGAGGCATTTCTTTCTTTTGATGTCATTCATGAATCCAGGGAAGCCCTGAAGGCCCCTGCTTGGATCTTGTGTCCACCCTGGGCTAGTCGTTAATGCTGGCTCTGATTAGCTCTTCCTGAACCATGTGTGTCCCACCCCCGCCCTGACTGGGGGTGCTTAGATACAGTGATGACAGCCCCACTGGGACCACAAACAGTGGAGGAGGAGCGGCTGTCTAAAGGCAATATGGATGGTGGACAGACAAAAGCACCAGATGTCTTCTAGAACGGCCTTTTATGGTTTGGCCCCTTCTATCTGTCCAGCTCCTCCTAAGATTTCTCTATAGTTTCTTACCTATCACATTGGACTATTTCCTTTGATAAAAACCTGTCTTCATCTTCACACCTCAGTGTTCCCTGGAATTTTTTTCTTTCCTTTCTACACTTGACAAAATTCTCCTCTGTCTTCAAGGCTTAACTAAAATGCTACCTTCTTCCAAACAGTTTTCTGTACTCTCAGATCTTCCACCAAAGGATTTGGGTGACAGCACTTTTAGAGAGTTTGCTTTGTGTTGTCTCTATTTGGAGTTACTTGCTAATATGTCTGTCCCAGAAATGCAAAGATTAACCTAATCACTTAGTCTTCTTCCACTGTCACATAGGAAACATTCAATAAATACAGTAGTCCCTCGCTATATCGTGGCCTCACGGTATCGCAAGATTTAAAAAAATATTATATGTAATTATTTATCACGGATTTTTTGCTTTATCATGGGATTTTGCTGTACTGTATACGTATGTTGTTAAAGTTACATAGGTTTAAGAGTGTAGAATAAATGTAAGGTTCCTACTTCGTGGGGGGGGGCGTCTAGAACGTAATACCTGCAATAAGTGAGGGAATACTATATTGGTTAGATGGAGAATTGTTTTCTTGAGGTCTTTTTTTTTTAGAGGATTCTACACATGTGTATTGGATCTATCCACATACACACAACTCATACACTCTCAGAACCTGAGTCCCTGTACGTAGTATCTCCTCAATGACATACACAAAGGTCTTTGTATAATTCCAGCAACACTCTGGGAATAACACAATTAGCTTAGTCACAAGCACATTATCTTAGCTGATGACTTTTTTATCTCTGGGTTAGGGAGTATAAAAAAAATGGGATCATAAAAAAAAAGCTATCAAGCCAAAAAACGGGGTATGCTGTAGGAGTGAATTATATTATCTCGGGAAAAAGAGCCAAAGCTAAGGTTGTGGAGTGTAATAGGTAAGAATGCAGCCACCAGAATTGAAGTCAGGTTCCACTGCTTGTTAGCTGTGAGACCTTGGGCAAGTTAACCAATATCTCTGAGCCTTGGTTTCTTTGTAAAATAGAAATAATAGAATTTTCATGTCATGAGCACAGAACAAGGTAATGCATATAGGGCACCTAACACAGTACCTGGCTTCTAATGGGTGCTTCCCCCCACTCCCAGCACGCAAACATAAGCTGTGGACAAATAAGTGTGTGATATTTCTTCAGGGAATCCAGCCACATTGGGTGGATCAGCATTGGGAATGCATGAAAGAATGCTCTCTCTCAGTCCTGACCGTAGCTATCTGGCTACTATTGTCATCAGCTCCTGACCACACGATGAATGCATTGAAAGGATGGAATACGTGGATGGCCGGAAGCCAATCAGCTCTGTTGAGAGCAGCAGAGGTGGCAGCAACAGCAACAATGACATGTTTTTGTTTTCACTGCATTTGAAATGTGCAATTAGCCCAGAGAGGGGGGAAGCAGAAGCTCCCTTTGTCTAGATGATACCCGGTGTGTGGAGGACCCCTTGTCTCTCGCTGAAGGATCGGCAGGGTGAGGGAAGGAGACTAAGCCATATTCTGGATTCACTCTGTGCTTATCCATAATAAACTTATTGTAAACACTATAGGAAAAGAAGCCCAGGACGCAGTCCACTGCTAGAATGATGACAACTCCTGGAATTTTCTCTGATTCTTATTACCCCTCCTATGATACCCATCATCCCATGTACTCAAATGCTTTTCATATTTACATAGAACAGCTATGGTGCTTCACCGAGACCAATGCAGATCACATCGAGGAGAAAGGCACATATGTGATTCATTTTCTTAAGCCTGAAGTCTGTGGATTTACCTAAGGACCCAGGAATGTCATGAGGTAAGTTTTGGAAGTGTCTCAGGTGGTGTGGTGATTATCAATTGGCAGGCTCACCTCCTTTTCCATTAATTGGCTATGGGTTTGCATTTCCAAACTGTGACCCACCATGTTAATCGTCTGATGGAATCTTCAGGGAGGCAGAGAAAAAAGTACGCTGCCCTCCTGGTGAACGATGGCGTGAGCACTCACATGCCCTTGGAGCAGTCCTGGACACAGAAACGCAGCCCTCATGAGCCAACACTTCCCTGAACCACGGGATGTCAGGGTGGGTCAGGGTGGGGGACTTTAAAGGTTATCTATGCAGACCCAGTCAAGAGACCCAAAGGAGCAATACTTTCTGTCCAGAGCTTCCCATTTAGTTTCTTTTCTTCCCTTTCTTAGATTTCTCACATTGCATTGTGATTACTTACATATCTCTCTGTCTTCCTGTATCAGTTCAAACTCTTCCCACTGCAAGTAACAGAAAACTCAACTCAAACTACTTTAAGAAAAATAAGAGGGACCCTACTGGCTCAGTAACCAAGGAGTTCAGCTGGATCCAGAGGCTCTAACAATGCTCTGGGGACCCAATCTCTCTCCACTTGTCAGTCCTACAATCCTCTGTGCTGGCTCTGTCACTCAGGCAGGCTTTGCTTGGTGGGGACAAACGTCTACCAGTGACCCTAGACATAGATTACCATGGCTCTAAATACAGAAGGAAAAAGAAGGCCCTTCTCTCAGCTATATTGGCCCACAGTGGCTCTGAGTAACCTCTGAACAAATCCCGTGGCTCTGGCTGCGTGCGCCTGGGGCATGTGCCTCTGGGCCGAGTGTGGGGACAGCCATACCTGAGCTGCAGGGACGGAGACTAGGGGGAGGGTCGGTGCTCAAACACTATGTGGGGCACCATTATTAGAAGGAGGAAGAATGAAAACTGGGCATGCAAAACAGATATCCTCTGTACTCCCTGATTAGATCTTGAGCTCTGCAATGGAAAGACAATGCCCATGGATTCTGCTTCTGTCCTACTTCCCAGGACCGTGACTGGCACTGTAGCGATGTATACGAGCAGATAAGAGTGACTTGCTAGTAATTGGAAGACCTAGGCCTAATTCCATGTGCAATGCTGTCACTCCCATTGGGGACATAATGGCTTCTGGAAAGGTTTAAAGTCTTCCATATTTTTAGCATTTCTGTCCCTTCCATTTAAACAAAGTATTCTAACTTCGGTGTTCAAAATAAAAAATGACAATAATCTTGATTGTGGCCAATGTGCTTTGGCACTTTGGTAACTCTTGGTAACTTATTAATACACCAAATCTTTAGTGGTAATAGGGATACAATTTGGCTAAATGCGTTTGGGTTGGACACATCCCATGAGCTTCCTTAGATTCTTTCGGCTCTGTCTCCCGGCTCTCACCTGCTCCCTCTGTCCAGGCCCTGCTGTGCCTTTCACTCTCTGAGGGCCAATCTGTGCCCCCAACCCAGTGCCACAGTCTGACACCATCCAGTTACACTTCCACGTCTCCAGGTTCTCCCACCATGTCCCAACTCTGATGGAATGACACCCTGCAAGGCATGGGCTGTGCCCTAGGGGCCAGATGGTGCAACCTGGAAGTGTGGGGGTGACCAATGGTGAACAAGAGATAGGTAGGGACAGGTAGATATATTTCCTCTTCGTACTCCCGCTGTGGACTCTGTGAGGCCCACCGTGAAAAAATGGCCAATGTATGTTGGCATCACTTTGCACTGCTTATTATCCTTCCCTTCCTCCTTCTCTTTCCTTTCATTTCATCGCCCTGGACTTGCACCCCCCCAAAGAAAGCACCTGGACTTAATTCAGGCTTCAGGCTCTGTTTTCTAGGAAACCTAATCTAATACATTATTTTGTTTTTAGCCGACATTTTCTTTTAAAGCTGCTGGAAAGGTTTTGAAGTTTGACAATCTTTATTTATTTTTAGAAAGAGGGAAAGGGAGGGAGAAGGAGAGGGAACCCTCAATTGCTCTAGTACACCCCCAACTGGGGACCTGGCCCACAACCCAGGCATGGGCCCTGACAGGTAATTAAACTGGCTGCCTTTTGGTTTGCAGGCTGGCGCTCAATCCACTGAGCCAACTAGCCAGGGCAAAGTTCAATAATCTTGACTGGCTCTAATAAAATGAGGTTTCTGTTTTTTCTTTTTTCCTATTTGTGAAATGGATAAACCGAGACACACAGTGGATGCAACTTGTTCAACATCACAGGCTTAATCACTGACCCACTTAAACACAGCATCTGGGTTTCCTGTCTTCCCATTGAATGCTCTGCACCCAATCACAATTGAAGTCTGGATCTGCACACACAAAGGCAGAGAATAATTGGGACAATTATCCCAATCATTCAAGCCAGGCAACCAAACCTAAAATAGCTGCATAATTGAGCTCAGTGTCTCCACTTCACATTGGGCCCCTGCAAACAGCCAAAGACATGTTAGCTGAATCTTGTCATTATGTTGTTATAAGTGCTACTGGTTGTGATGGGTATATATATTTTTTAAGCAGCTGATTCTATCCCTTGAAATATTTTGCATTATGGGCCAAATTCCTTTCCTTTTAACTAATGGAGATGAAAATAAAATTCCAGTAAAGATAATAGACTTCTGACAGGAGGGGAAATGTCATAATTATAAATAAAACATTTCAGATTTGCCCAGAGGCATACTATAAAGCTGAAGGTAAGGTTAATTAGCAAGTGGGTATTTTGTGCTCTCGCTTCATATTGATTTCAAAATGACTCCTTGTCATTGTTTTATGTTTGTTTTAAATGAGCTTTTGTAAAAAAAAGAATTGAAATTATGCTCAGATACTTACAGAAAACCAATAATAAAGAGAAATCTATTGCAAAGAAAATTCTGGTGATGGGATAAGTTTCAATCCAAACCTAAAAGGAAGACATGATCATTTCTGGCCTTTTACCTGTGTGGTGGTTGATATTTGGGGGGTGGGGGAGGATAGAGGGGTGGAAGCTTGAATTGCCCTGTTTTATGTGGAAATTTATAGAATTACTTGTGCTGTTATATTGCAGATCCTACTCTCTTTCAGGTATTTTAAAAGCACCATTGATAAAGTGATGCTCAAAATGCAATTGCTTCATCATGTTACGATTGTCAGATACATCGTGGACATTCATCAGGAAAAGGCAATAGACCCATCTAGTGCAAAAGCCACTCTGCACATTTGCAGCCCGAATTGTAAATGTCAAACCCATATTAAGAGCACCAGAGAGTTTTCTGACACCTATTTAAAAGTACATGAGTGGTGACTGGTCTAGAAAAAGAGCCAATTATATAAACATTACAAGTACTTAAAGTGGAAAAAACTGTTTTAATGAAACGTATATCGAAAAGAAAGGAAGAAATGTTGCAATAGCTTGGTGTTTTAGGTTCTTGGTGGGGTCCAGCTTGGATTTTGACTTTCCCAGTGGATTGGATCATGGGTGAAATGGGAAGAAAAACTAAGACTTCGTGGAAGATCGTTATCAGGAACTCAAAGAGAGCTCACATGGCGTATTCTGTTATGGCAAAACTGATAAGAAACACTACCCATGCTACGCAGTTGGGAGTTAGAAAAGAGACCATGTCTTAGCCAGAGT
Organism: Furipterus horrens; assembly: GCF_987537825.1. NCBI lineage: Eukaryota > Metazoa > Chordata > Mammalia > Chiroptera > Furipteridae > Furipterus > Furipterus horrens. Next base: position 13,234,994 of record NW_028327179.1, read on the forward strand.
GTTCTTGGCGTGAGAGACTACTGGAAAGAATAGCAGTGACATACTTTAGCATCACGAGTTGCTTATGGCTTAGACCATTCTCCTGTCAACCTTTTGGTTGAGCTCCACGTCTACATAGTCGCTTATGCAATGAATAGGAACTTGGTCAGGTGTCGATCAATTCTTATGGAAAATTGGGCATTTATTCTGGTCAATGTATGGAACAAATAAAAACCAAGGGGAGACAGATTTTTCTCTTTGGATTCTTTCATCTCCAGAGTCTTAGAAGAAACTTAGAGATTTGAAAAAGCTCCTTCCCAGGAAAGATAAGGAGGTTTCTGAAAGAAATAAGAACTGGCCGTTTAGCACTGTGAACTTGTCAGCACCACAGATAGAGAAATAAATGATGAAGGTCAAGAAAACTGAGTGTTGGACCTTGGAAAAACATTTTAAAACAAAGATCTTCTGCCAAAGATTTGTTGATTTCTACTCCCTTTAAAATTAATAATAAAAAGACAATGAAATCCAACCAAATTCATTTATTTTCAACATACAAACCATTCTAGGCCTTTGGTTCCAACTAAAAGTGTGCTTTTCCAGGACAGCAGAAGACACTGGGCTTTGGGAAAATTTGCTTTTTCACAAAAGGGGAAACAGCATTTTAGTACAAACTGCTCCAGTTTCTAAATGCATAAGAGGCAAAAAAGGTTAAAATTTAGGAAAAAAAAAAAGATTATGAGACAGAATTTGTTTGATAATTAGTTCCTTCCGGTGGTGGAGTACCATGATATGCAGCTTCATTTTGGAACAAGATTGAACTTTTCCCCGTTGCTTCGTGTAAGCCTTAATTACACATGAATATATTGAGAAAAGTCATCTGTGGCTGGCTTGTTTTCTGCTGCTTTGGTTCATCTTTGGGGCTTCACGGCTTTCTTAACCCAGCTGATGAATGGGTGCTTCACAGGTGTGTCATTATTAACCCTGGTAGCAAGCTTAGCTGTCTTTCTTTCCCATCTCTTCCTTTGTTTCCCCCATTATATCCTGCCATTCCTTCTCTTTCTATATGTAAGCATAACTATTGTACAATTAAAGGACACAATATTTTAAAAGAGCAGTCAGTTGTATAAAAGAAATAAGATAAAGCCAAAATATTTGAATTGAATTTATTGTCCACTGTTATTAATTTACCTTAGATGGACTTTTCTTAGCTAAGTTCCTTTTTAAAAAACCAGCTTTCTCCTACATAATGATTATTCTAGTAAATTCGTGATATTATAAGCTATGCGGTCTAGGAAAGTAAAGCAAAGATTAATGTGCCTGTATCTTTAATGCCTAGTGTAAGATCATTGCCAAGACTCAAGGTCTTAACTGGGAAAATTTAGCCTCCTTACTGTTTTGGGATCTGACAGCTGTCTCTGTCCTTTTAATAGATCAGTTCCATCCATCTTTTCACATCAGCTTTTACAAAATGCTTCTGTGAAGTGCCAGAAATATACTTCTCATATGTAATTTTGTTATTTAAGGCTGATAAATTGTTTTTTTCTTCCCAATCAATTATTTTTGGTTATTATGCACTTTCTGTATCCCAATTTATTCCAACTTATTTCTGTTTTATCAGGAAAGCTGCATGTGTGGCTAAGAAATAGTGGATGCTTTTAATAATAATAAAGTTTCATATACCTTTGAATAGGAGTGTATGTGATACTTTAGAACTTTACAATATTTCAAAGAACATGTGGGACCCATGCTTATAGGATTTGTCTCAGTGAGGATAATAGGTGATCATTCAAGTCCCCATTCCCCATCCCATTCTAGAGAGAGACAAAAGGATGTGCCTGTCAGCACAAGGTGACATGCTATGCATTTATACTTCTGGCTCAGAATTTTCCTCAGTTGGGAGGTGGGGAAGACTTTATGTATTTTATATCAAGTGTCTCTTACTGAGCCTCATGGTTTGAGTGGGTGTGAAAATGAAAGATGTAAGAGTGGTGTGTACAATTTATTTTATTATTATTTTATGTTTATAAGAGGAGTAGGCTAATTCCCAGTGGGAGAATCCACTCATGTAAGCAAGAGTGAACTGTCTAAAATAGCATATAAATACTAAATTGTAGCCACTATTTATTCCATGGAAATTAAACTGTACTAGGTTTTGGTTTCAGGTTATCCACAGTCATGAAGAAATACTATGAGAATAAACAACCCAAAGAAGATACTACATGGCAGGATGTTGGACGGTGATATGAAACCCCAGGATGGCAATCCACGCCAACATCCAGCATCCAGGAGCTCCAACTATCTGCTCATTTGATGTTTTCAAGGTAATCCCTCCTGAGCGAAATGCTCCCACATCTTTTGATCCAGTGCCTGAGGTCCTTTTTTGGTGGTGCCCCCAGGATGTTAGAGCTCTTTGTGAATGGATCCCTTCCTGCCTGCCCCCCAAGTCCCTTGGGTCGGTTTCCTCTGTGATTCAGTAAAGAAAATGTGCAGGTGTTCAAAGCCAAGGCCCTGCAAGGCAATTTGGAAATGTTCATTCGTTAGTAGTGAACTATCAGTGCCTCCCATGACTGCTGCAGTTTCTATTGGTGCAGATGGCAAAGGGCTGGCTCCTGAGCATGTCTTCCTGCGGCTGTAGAGCAGGACGGTGACAATCAAGTTAACCCCCTTCTAATTCTCCTGTCCCCTACATACAGTGCCAAATATCTGGTTAACTCTGCATCTCCGAGAGCATCGTCTTCATGTAGGTGGTATATGTCCCAGGCCCAGCATCTGGGGGTCTGCGACCAGTGCATGGCTGTGTGGCACACCTCAGCCACCCCAGATGGAGTTCACGCTCAGGCAGGGGAGGACGCCAGCAGACCTTTCAGAAGAAAGGAAGAAAGAAATGATAAGAAAGATGGACATCAGAGCCCTGGCTGCACGCAGACAGCTTTATGTGCCTGTTCTTGCAGGAGTTGGCTAAACATTTTGTACAGTTCCTGGGGAACGTGTGAAGCCCTGTAATCCCCTCCCTGAAGTGAAGTATTGCGACACCATGGCCCGCTGTGGAGCTTGGCAGCCGCGCTCTCCAGCGCTCAGTTTGGTACAAAGTGCTATCATTACTGTTTGGAAGGAGCTCCCTGTAATGTGAAAAGACTACCAGGGAAACGCCAGCAATCACAAACACAGATATCACAGGGCACAGAAAGACAACCACGGATCTTTGTAGGTCGCTTGCTCCCTGGGCTCTGATTTATCTCCCACATCTCAGGCAGAATCCAGAGAGCAGAGGGTAGGAAGGTGTAGGGGAATTTTGCCCAGCCAAGCCAGCAGGCCCAGGTGAACGTACCCCTCCTTTGTAGTCTTGGGTCTTCAACGTGATCAGCTGAGGCTGAGGAGTGTTTGGGGCAAACGCAGCTTAGCTTGTGTGAGTCTGGCCTTGGGGAAAGCGGAATGCGGCAGAAAAACAGAGCAGTGGGAAGTGGTTGCTTGGTGCTGAGTTTGGCCTGGAGTTTAGAGCTCCATTTGAGTCTTCAGGCTCCAAGCAAAACTCAGGGGGGAATGAAACCCACAGGAACCCAAACAAGGTTAGGGCTTGGCAGGAAGCCGTCTGCGAGGCCACATTGCTTTGCGCACAGCTCTGCCTTTGCAGGACTTTGGGCTGGTTGAGCCACCTCTCACCACAAATGGTGTTTCCTTGGACTCGTGTGAACCAGAGTCATTGAATGTATTCAGTCAGGACTTCAATTTCCCCAGAAACAGAAACCCCTTCTAACACCCAGGCCCGTGTCTTTGGCTGGCGAGTTATTATTTACCCCGTAGCCAGGCCAGTGAAGGAAATCTGGGGTTGTTTTCGTGAAGAAATCCACACAGGGATTGTGGAGATGTGGAAGACTGTAAAAAGGAAAATATGAAGAGATCTGGAGCGGAGACTCTCAGACTCTGTTGGGTGAGCCCCCCATGCCCCCCCTTTCTCTATAATAGTCCTGGAAAAACAGAGGTGATGTCGTCATAGCAGCTGCTGATGGCCTGACAGACAGTTTCCGCAACGCTACATGAGGCCCTTTGGTGTCCCTGTCAGGAGATTGGCAGCTGAATGACACCAATGAGGCCAGGCCTGTATTCCCTCTGGGAATGCCGCGCTAATTGATAGACAGAAGGCAAAGAGAAGGATTGTTTTTGAACCTGAAAAGAATCCTTTTTTTTTTTCTCCCTAAAGCTCATGCCCCCACTCTGCACAGCTCTATTTTCCCCTCCCCACCAACACTTTTTTTTTAAAGGTGTTTTGTTCCAGAGCAGTTACAGAGCTTAATGGAACTGAATGACTTTTACCCTTCACGATCTGTCAGTCAAAAGCCCAGCTCCAGGACTGTTAAATAAAGTCCTTTCAGAAGCAGACAGGAGAGGAATGCGTCAGTCAGGCAACAGACCCTGTTGTGTTTTAATCTGTCAGAGGGGTGATGGGGGGGGAGAACAGTGGGCCCCAGGCAGGGCACATTCCCAGCAGCCGTTAAGAGGCCTTGACAAATCCAGGTGTGGAGCCAAAATGTCACCCAATCACCAACATTCTTGAGGTGTGGGCTCCAAGCCCCCAGGCACTTGGGTTTGCAATCAACTATGAGATGTTTGGGCAAACTTTCAGCACAGGTTTCATACTAAGCATTTTTAACATAAAACCAACCACTAAGTGCTGGGTATCGGTACAAGGCATGGCTTTCAAATTAATACACCGTTTAGCTTCGAGCGCTGCAGACAGTAATCCTCTGGCTGAAGGGCCTTCAGGTAGACTCCAATTCCAAAACAATTTTGTGGAGCCCCTTTCGTTTTTTCCTAATACTTTCCCTTCACATTATATGACAATCCATTAATCTTGCCCATTAAGTTAAAATTGCCGGGCAATTTTTTTTTTTTTTTTTTTGAGGGTTCTGAACAGTTGCTTTTGTTCGCTGCGGATTTGGAGCTTTACATGAAAAAAAAAAAAGTCTGCTCTTAGACATGCTCACGATCTATTCCTTATGTTTCGGTGACAATTCCTTTAGGGGTTTTCAAAGACAGAAAAAAATCGAGAAGGATGAGGGCAGAATGGAAATGGGGTACAGGGAGTGGGGACACTGACATTGAGACAGACAGGGCTTGTTCTAAGCAGAGCGCTACAAATGACCACATCAGATATTATCCCCCAAGCCTGAAATCCTGGGTGTTTGGGAAGGAAAGCCACCCACCAGTCATGGCCACGGGGGCAGGCAGGAAAGGACAGGGCAGTGTCTCAACCCTAGGGGTCGTTTTGGCTCCTGGGAAACTTGGGCCTGTTGTTTATTGCTTGCTAACTTTCCTCTCCTGGGGAGATTCTGCATAAAACAAAAGGAATTTCTCCCCTTCAACCCAGTTTGTTCTCCTGACACGTTACCTTCCCCCTCCCCACATACAGTTCCCAAGATAGGCAGATTGAGCCCAAATGCTCTCTCCTCTGTTTAGCTCATCCCCACTCTAAGTTTTGGGGCGTCTATCTCCTGGCCCTTCCTGGGACCATCCGTGATACTTAGCATTATGTACATCGATTGGTACATTAGGCGATGCAAACCTCCTCCCCTGCCCCCTCCTTCTCTCCTTCCATCCCTCTCCAGCCGACATGTAGACACTGTGTTTTCTTCTATCCATGCGCTCGGGTCTCGAGGGATAAGCCTGTTTTAGACAGACTAAACTGAAATTTGAAAGGCCGCTGGCATGGGCTGATAAACTCTGTCAAGCTGAAGTAGTTCTAAACATGGTTAAAATAAATATGGCACACCCTACGTTGCTAAAGCTAAACATTTTCCAAAGAAATGGATTTTCAGCATTTTGCCACCATATACGAGATTAGAGAGTCAAAATAGAGCAAACCAGAACTGCTTAACAACAGCAAAGCAAAACAGTTTATTTCTGCCCTGGGGCAGAGAACTCCCCTTCTTCCTCCACTGATAAGGTCTGTGAGCCATCTTACTACCTTCCGCTTCCCTCCCCCTGCCCCCCAGTTCTTTCCACAGGACTCGGGGGTACATTTTAGGCCCACAGGAGACTTCATGGGATTGATATTCCTCTGGAATATTAATGAAGTCTTCAGCTTCGTTCCTAGAACGATGGCTCTGAGGCTTCCTGCGTCCATCCCTCACTGGTTATTAATCATCTGCCACACTTAAAGAAAAAGCCACGTCTGGGCTCACTTTCTGCCCGCCTTCCTTTCGCTCAGCCTAAAACAAACACTGCGGATCTGGGGCTCTGCTGGGAACACAGGGCCCTTCTCACCCAGGGAGCTAGCTTTTTCTCTACTCCTGAAACTGGAAATGCACGCCGTGGCCTCTGTTTTTCACATTAATGGCTCCACAAAAACGCGCGAGCGGAGTCTTACTTTCAGCCGGTGAAATGCTTCTTAAAACAGCAATGTCTACTCAAGTAGGAAAAAAAAAATCTTTAGAGGAAGAACCTCATTCCTCTAAATTCTCCATAGGTGGCACACAGTGAGTTGCTCTGGTTTAAAAGCAAATAAATACACAAACTGAAAAACAGAAATAAACCCCCATCCTGCTTGGTGCTCTGGCGGTGGCCAAATTCAGTCAATTAGAGCACAGTTAGGGACAAACAGTTTTTCATTCTTCCTGTGCCACTTCCTACGGCTGGGGGTGGGGGTGGGGTAGACTCTCAGAGTGGGTTTGCTTGTATGACCAACACCTCTTGTCCACTCAGTTCCTAATGCAGTCAGCCCTGTGGTTTGATGGTGGGTGGATGTATTATTTGCATGTTGGCCACAATCCATTTAAAGCAACTGCAAGCCACATTGAAAAGTCTGGTCGATAATGCTAAATTCACTCCATTTGCTGGGGGTGGGGGTGGGGGTGGCTGATTCAGGTTCAAAATTCCTTTTAAAAAGTCTTGCTGTTCAAATATACGGCAACTTTAGTGGCAATTCTGCAATAATACACTCTTGGTATTTCATCTGAAGATCTCAAAACCAAATCATCAAAAAACCAGTGGTCTCTCCAGGAAGAGCTGGGGGGGAACTAGGTACAAGATTGTAAACTAGTGCATCAGTGACTTCGGGTTGGAAACAGGCTTGGAGCCCTGCCCACCTGCTGGGCCTATTTCTTTGTCATGAGTTCTGGTGTGATCTTAGTCAAATCAGAGGATCTTTACTATTAATGAGTTAAAATTATAATCCTAGTAATCAAAATTATTAATTATAATGTGACATGATCACATCATATTATTAGTATAATAATAATATTTGCTAAGTGCATTCCATACACATTCTATATGCTTTATTTTATTTAAAAGACAAAAACCCGTCTGGGACAGTGTTTATGGCAGCTGAGAGTTTGGCCTTTCATGATCAACTGCCTGCTTTCGAGTGCTGGTACTGCCACTTACTATGTGTAATCATCGTCTATAAAATAGGAGTGATAATAGTATGTGCTTCACTGGATGATTGTGTAATTAAATGAGTTCACAGATGGAAAGCCTTTAAAACTGTGCCTGGTACCTTGTAAATGCTATATAAGTATTATTATTATTTTGTTCCACTGTGTGTGGCCTCCATTAATAATTCAAGGAGTGGTTTCAACCAATTAGGAGCAGCATTCTGCATCAATAACAATAAGCTCCCTACCTTCCTCGAAACATCATTCACCCTCTGATCACTGTTCTGTCAGAGTATAAAATGACCCAAGGCAGGCAGCAGTGAATTTCTGGTGAGTGAGTGGTTTTTACTCTTTGTGAGAAGCTAGCTAGCCCTGCAGGAAAGGCTATTTCCCTTGGGCAACGCTGAATTCACTAGTGTTGTTCAGAGTTCTCTGGAGGTGGCCGAAAATGTCTGAGGAGCCATGGGGTTGCCCCTTATTCTCTGGATCCCCGTGCATTCTTGCTGTGGAGTCTCTGAAGTGCTGGGCTCGGCTCTGGAGGGCCGTATTCTTTCAAGATGTTTGACCCTTGAAACATCTCATTAAACCTGTCTTGGTTCCCCCCCAGGCCGCTCTTGATCTGCACTGTGAAGTGCCATGGCAGGATATTAAAGTGGCACCCTCCGCTAAGAAAATAGTCTTGAAACTAGAGAAGATCTCTGACCAGGGCACGCAGCAGAGCATACTGGCTCAGTGAGGCTATTGTCGAAAACCGAGACGCCATCCGTCGGCCCGTCCCGGGGTGATGTCAGGCCATCTCAGCCAGCGATGCAGCCGCACCCTTCAGCTTCAACTACAGTTGACTTCTGCCAGGGCGCGGTGCCGCCGCTGCCTGCCGACTGCCAGCTTTGCCACTCTCCTTTCAGAATGACAGCTGGGTCTGCCAGTCACAGCACGCTTGCCTCTTTAACTGAGAGGTCAGGCAGCCCTTAATTTAATCCAGCTTCACTCAGCAAATAGTCATCAAACACATATATAACCTGAATCATTTATTTTATTTCTCACAAATAAACCTCTGGGTGCATATTATCATGAAACAAGAAAACATGCAGACTCAAACTATTTTAAGTTCATTTTCTGGTAACCTTGGTCCTCCCCAAATTAATTCCAAAATGCCTATTATCTTGTTCTCATTCTAGAAATGCAGCTCTCCCAACTGGTAGGTGGGTTCGCACTGATGCCCCCTACCTCTGTTTGTTTTTTGGTGAAATAAGGAGCAGGTACCCCTTATTTTGAACTTTGACTAGATCTGACGGGGCCACACTATAATCTAAGGAGTGATACGGAGCAGAACTAAATGGGTCACATGAAGACCAAGTTCACTGGGCATAACACAGGTGTACTAACTCCTGTAACTCCTTGCTCCTAACAGGAAGAAATTTATGGGGACATCCTGTTGGTGGTCGTGGGAGGAACTAGGGCTGTCCAAGTCAGAGTAAGTAGTGATTTGGTCTTTAGGACTCCATTACCAATTTTGTAGTTCATAAGTCAGCAAATAAAATGTTTTGGGGCTCTCAGGCAGGATGGTGGGCACGTGGGGACGGATGGACAAGGCAACCTGGGACAGCTTTGTCTGCCACCTTTTCTTTCCATTGGGAAATTGCTTCTTCTCCATCCTAGATGGTTTGGGCAGATTGTTAATATAATAGAGCCTCATGCCCTGGCCGTCTCTTAGTCCATTTGAGCCATTATAATGAAGCACCATAGACTGCATGAATTATACCACAAAAATTTATTTCTCAGAGTTCTGGAGGCTGAGTCTGAGATCAGGGGCCAGCATGGTCAGATTCTGCTGAGGACCCTCTTCCGGGTTGCAGACTGCTGACTTCTCCTTGGAATCCTGCATGATAGAGAGAGTGGAGAAGGGAGGTGAGTTCTCTCTTATTTCTTATCAGGGCACTAATCCCCTTCATGAGGGCTCCACCCTCTTGACATTATCTAATCCTAATTACTTTCTAAAGGCCTTACCTAGTCATACTGTCATGTTGGGGGTGAGGTTTCACATATGAATTTGGGGGGAACACAAATATTTAGTCCTTAATACTGGCCCTTGTGAGGGAGTGGGCCTGTGACCTAGGCCTGGCTGGATCCAATCTTCCTCTTCACAGGGATGGGGCCAGGGCTTGGGCACATGGCCTAAGTGAGGTCAATAAAATCCTTCCGTGAGACCCTGTGTGTGTGCACATGGGGAAAATATGGGGGAAGCCTATGATGAGAGAGTATGAGGCCAACATACAATAGAAGAGAGACAAGGAGAACAAAGAGATGGAAGGAAGGGGGAAGGAGGGAGGGAGAGAGAGAGAGAGAGAGAGAGAGAGAGAGAGAGAGAGAGAGAGAGAATATTGCTATTACTTGAGTGTCTGTCCCTGAAAAAGTTCCACCCTTTTCTACCCTTTAACTTCCAAGTTTATGAGCCACTGAATCCATTTTTCTGCTTATAGTTGTGACAAAGGAAAGATTTAGGGGTAAACACACAAGGTTTACCTATTCTCCAACTAACTTTTTGGCAATCTCTTAACTAATCCACACATCTCTTTCCTCACTTGTAAGTGGAGTTAAGTCTAACTACAGTGGTGGGCACACAATAACTCATAGGAAGTATTTGTGGAATAAATAAACTAGCTGATAGTATAGGTATAATTAGTAAATACTGGTTTTGACAATGTCAAATTGCCAATATTTGACCGTTTTTGACCTGCAGAAGAAGCAGTTTTTTGTGGTTAAACTAATAGCACTTTTAGCTACTGACAAAGAGCACTGTTGAAAATTTATTGAGAACCTACTGTGTGCAGACCTTGTTTTGGGTGTTGCGAGGGAGCTAAAGATGGAGACTCTAAGGTCCTTCTTCTTAGGGAGACCGTAGTGCAGTGAGGGACTTCCAACTTACTAACACACCATAGCTATCATGATGGCCTCACTCCATAAGCTAATGAAAAGACTCTTTTTTTTTTTAAGATGTCACTTTTATCAGTGAAATGTGACTTGTGCAATCTAAGAAGGATCTACATAGTGTCAAATTCAGAGGAAGTTTCTGTCACTAAACTGCCTAGAGCCCCTCCTTTTTGCAGCCTTTCTCATTGAACTCTTTGGAAACTCTCACACGGCACCCCAAAGAGGCAAGGACAAAGCAAAACATTGAACACAATATGTCTTTTCAGTCACCTCTGGGGCGATTCACCCTCTCTGCGTGAGAATATTTTCCTTTTGCACCTTTTGTCTGGGAAAGAACCAACCTAAAATCCTACCTGTGCTGCCTCAAGACCCCAATTCACATCAAGCCGAGGCTGAAGAAGGATCATGGGTCACAGCCGAAGAATGACAAACATCTCACTATGCCTTCAACCTGCGAGTGACTGGGTTCTCCCACTCAGTGACATTAGAGATGAACTTTTATGCTTTTTTCTGTCCATATTTTTTGCTTCGATTTCTCGATGTGGTGCAGCCATCTGTTGGGATGATTTATTCTGAATATCTCAATGGCAGGCTGCTGGCCCACCAGTTCTCCCATACACATGTGTACCGAGAAACAGAGCCAGAGCCTTGCAATTCGCCTAAAGCAGGCTGGCTGCCGATCTCGTGCAGAAAAAGAATTACCCAGTGAGCGCACGGTTGTTAACCTCCTTTGAGTCGTCATTTGATTACTCTTCCTTTTCACTATAAGGAACCTTGGAAAAGCCTTAGTGGACCCCAAGAATACGTGCTCTGATGGATGTATGATGGACTTAAAGGGTAAAAATACAGGCGGTAAAGGCCGTGGTCACTAGCACACAGCTCTGATTCATCTTCGGCAGACAGGAGAGATGTTTTGCTTCCAGGCGCACACAAATACAGCAGTTCCGCGCGGTCCAAACTGTGGCACGTGGCTGCAGAGCTCCGTGGCGTTTCCAAACCCTCATGCTTGTCCACACACATTTTGCAAAGGCGGGGGAGCATTCCCGTTGCTAAAGGAGCTCAAGTCACTTTTTTCCTGAATGACCTGTGATTGGGAGGAATGCTGCCTGTCGTATCATATTGTTCTGTGGTGGGGAATATTTTTTATTGCTAGTTCAATAGCATGTCACAGTTATTAAACCAGAGTCATTGTCCCTGGAGGCTCCCAAAGACTCAGAAACTTTGGGGCATGGGGGTGGGGGGGATACACAGCCACAAAACCTGTCAGTTATCCCCATCGTTTCAATGTGGCTGTTATTCTCTGGCTGTGGCCTTTAAGGTGTTTGGGGGGAAATGTTGAGAAAGGGGCTTTCAAGCATATTATTTATAACCAACTTCTTTCCATAACTAAGAACTTATGAGGCCAAATTCATTTACAACAATTTTTTTGGAATGTTTAGAAATGAAAACATTTAAGAAATGGCACACCTATATTGTTACCACTGCTCATTAAAGGGCATAAAGGTTTTTGTTTTTTTAAAAATGTTTGTAGTATTAGCAGATATGGCCAAATATTTCATAAACCCCCCAAATAAATGGCTGCCTGAAAACATTGCTATGCCCGAGTAAAATGCTCCAAGAAGGCGGTGGGTGTATTCCGGGAGGGAACATATATATTCCTTGGCATGTAAAAGCTGCCCCCGCTTATTTAACAGAAATGCAAGTGTGCCCTCAGCGAGCTGGGTGAATGACCTTGTACAGCTGACAGGTGTTACTGAAAATTGAGGGCTCGCCAGGAGAAAAAGGCAGTCCCTCTGCCAAACCGAAGTCTCCTTAGGAGGAGAGCGCAGGACCTTGGGCTGTTTCTGCAGGGTTAATATGAGGTCCCAGCAGGAGCACTCGGCCTTACGTGGGCTACCCCAGCAGGAAACACTAGGGTCCTTTGCTAGCACCTAGCTTTCTGGGAATCTGACCGTCTTGTTCTTTCCCCTGACACCACTGAGACAGTTCCCCGGAATTTGCTCTCCTCAGCTCTTCATACACTCTCTGTATTGGTTTCTTTTTCTTCTTCGGAGCAGCCTTTGTGAGGCCCCGGGGACCACCCCAACACTAGTCAGCGGAGACACAGTTAACCTTCACTGTGCCCTTATTTCTTTTCAAGTGCCTCCGACAACAAGCGGGTGCAGGCAGGAACGTGTGTTTATCTCAACAAAAGCAGAAGACGCTGGACCTCTCCAAGCGCCTCTCTGGCCAACTCTTCTCTGATGATGCCACTTGATGGCTGGTTTTTGAGAATCTTCTATTTTTCTAGATCTAATTACAACTTTAGAGAAATATAACCTGCGGTGGATACTGTGGTAAATGAGTTTACAGTGATTGTGTTGGTTTCGTTTGGATGCGGTTTTCTACTTCTCTTTGAGAAAATTATCTCCCCTTTCCTGGAAAGTTCTTCAAGTTACTCCTCTTCTCCCTGCCTGTCTTTCCTGCCCCCCAATTCCTGCCATTCTTTATGTCTCCCCAAGGGGAGTTAGTGCTCTCTTTCCTGGTGGTTTGGACAGCATGTTCCTCCCCGTGATAATGTGAGGGACCATTTCTTCAGGCCAAGTCCTTCTGTCATTCATCATTTACATTTTTTTATAGGCAATCTACATGTCTTTAGTCTACATCTTATGTTTTGCTTCCAAACATTCCTGTGTCAATCAAAACATGTGTGCCAAGCTCTGACCTGTTTTAACATTTAAAAAAGGGAAAATCTTAAGGTCAATTCTAGACTAAGTCAATGAAACAACTAATTTTATAAGAAATAAACTTATTGGCTGATCTATTCTCATTGGCAATACGATTTCACTCTCGTCAGTGTCTGGTCCCTCCTCCCAGTTAGTATGCACTTGAGGAGATTTGTGAGAGGATTTGAATACAATGGATCATCCTTATCTGACCTTAAAACAATAACCTCTCATAGAAAAAAGCCTGGAAATAGATATATTCAAATGGTAGCATGGTTATCTTTGAGGGCTTTGGGTTATTTTTTGATTTATTTTATACCTTTCTATATAGTATTCATACTAAAAAAAGGTATTTTACTATCAACCATCATCACAAACTCTCTATACAGTGTGTATTTTTATTTATACTAAAAAAAAAATGTATTTTACTACAATTATCATCACAAGCTGTTCTTAAGGGCTTATTTGTAAGGAGACTGTGCCTCCAAAGAGGATCTAAGTAAATGACAACAAACTCACAACTATCAACAACTGAATCTAAAAAATAAAAACAAAAACAAACAACTAGAACAGGAACAGAATTATAGGTATAGAAATCATTTGGAGGGTTATCAGCTGGGAGGGGGAAGAGGGAGAAAGGGGGAAATGGTGCAGGGACTAAGAAGCATAATCGGTAGGTACAAAATAGACAGGGGGAAGATAAGGATAATATAGGAAAGGGTGAAGCCAAAGAACTTATATGCATGACCCATGGACATGAACTAAGGGGGTGGGATTGCTGGAGGGAAAGGGGGTACTGGGCAGAGGGGAGCAAAGGGAAAAAAATTGGGGCAACATATGTAACTGCATAATCTATAAAATATATTAAAAGAACCTTGGGGTGCTGCCTACCTCAGTGTGCCACTTTGAACAATGCAGGTGCCCTCATGTGTGAGGGGAAGACAGTGACTTCCACTTTTAGGAAATATGGCAAGAATCTGATGAGACGGTGTATGGAGAAAGAACTTTCATGCATGCAAAGTGCTGCCCATATAGGAGAAATAACAACAGCCATTGTTTGTTTGGGAGGAACTAATGGGGCAAAGGCAAATGAAATAATCTGAAACAGGGGATGTGCACACAGGTGACCTGCAACAGACGGTATTTTGACTTTTGTTAGCGTGAATGGAGTAAACCTCCTGGAGCCTTCACAGTGGTGCAAGGAGTTTAATATTCTTAGTGGCACTTCCAGCACTGTTTTGTGAAGGGAATGTGTTTGTGTGTGTGTGTGTGTGCGCACACGCATACTGGTAACCAAAGTGCCTAAATGCAATATGCAGTGACCTTGAACTTTTCAATGAAAAAGTAATCATCGTGGCACCATGTAATACCACCACCCCACTGATTCAAGGATCTTTAAAAGATTACCTTATGTGGTGCCAGAAGTTTGGTAAACTGTCAAAGAAAGGTAAAACCATTTCAAAAAGAACCCAAAACAAACGGAAGCAACAACAGTCCTTCTCAGACCACCCAACGAACCCACTAAATAAAATAGTTATGTGGGTGACAAAATGCAGTGGCATTTTTCTGCCTCCCTAAGGAAGGAGTGGATGACAGGGTGTGGCACTGGTGACAATGAAGTCATCTTTTGGAGGCAGAGGGATACCATTCTCATCTCCAGAAGCATGGGGCACCCTGGGTCCTGGTGAAGATGTCCTGTTGGCAGGAGCTCAGAGCCATTGTCAACACAGCTCACGTGCCAGGAGGGGCTGCTCATGTCACAGGTCTGGACTGTTCAGCATTCAAGGGGTTACGTGTAAGGGTGATCAAAGATTTAAACTGTCATGTCGACAGTAAGCTGGGGAACAGGCTGTGCAGAGGCCTTAATAAATCTGCCCTTGACTTATGGCCAAACCTCATTCAGCAGAAAATTATTTCTGCAGAATATTGAGTGCTGTGCTCTGATGGAGACAGAAATAAAAGAGAAGTGGAAATGGGGAGAAGAGATGGAAATTCAATCCACATGCAGTGGACTCTTCAGTAAATTCTTTCTCTGATGAAATAAGAAACAGAATGTGTAAGACTCTCAGACTATGGTGTGTTCCTTTGATTACTAAAATGTCTTAGGGGGAAGAAAACGGACAAGGAGTGATTCTCAGGAAAGATTGATGCGGGGGCAATCTTAGTGACTTAGACACAACTGCTTACTCATTTGTTCAATGAGTCAAGAAGGCTTTACTGAGTGTTTGCTATGACACTGTGGGTACTGAGGTAAGCCTGACATCTCAGAGAAGTCACAGCTCATGAGTTACATCTGCACATTCATTGTACACCTAAAACTTGTCCAGCACCAGCTCAGTTCAACAGAGCGCAATGGGGATGTCCTGCGGTCCCGAGGAGCAAAGTGCTGCGGGAACAGAAGTGCCCTGAATGAGGTGTGAGAGTCTATAGCACATCTTAGGTCCAGGCAAGCAGCAGCACCTTCCTCCCAATACATTTTCCCACTTCATTGTAGGGATAGAGTTTGTATTAATTTGAGAGGCTGATGAAAACAAACAAACAAAAAAAAAACCCTGTCTTTTTCAGATGATATGTCATTTGAATCTTCTTATTGCTTTTTCTGATGACATTTTAGGAAGAGAAGAAAGGGTTAAAGACTGGAGGAATCTGTTGTTTTCAGTCCAGTACACAAAGGCAGGAAGAATCCTTTGGATCTCAGACAAGAGATAATTTGAAATCAAGGGATAATTTAAGAGGCAGGACTTCTCTTTCCACCGGGTTTGAAAAGACAGGGAAAAGCTCAGGAACAATGCAAGAAAACGATGAAAGCTTTTCCTCTTTTAAATAATTTATTCACCATTTGCTTTTTTTCCCCCTGTACTTTCATTCCCAGAGTTGTAATGAGTTTCAGGAACATAAGGTGTCAGATATTGGCTTTTTGTTGTTGTTTTTGTTAAGGTCTCTAAATTCATGACCCCTCTGGGCATTCTAGACACGGGTAATATATAATTTACAGAGATCTGAAGCTTTCATCTTCTCTTCCCTCCAAGTTTTGAAGCTTTTTGTTCAAAGGGGTGATTTGTTTTGCTGTAGTGGAACCAGCTGTGTCTCCAGAAGTTTCAGCCGAGGACCCGGTACCCCAAGCTTTGGCAGAGTCTTCCTCGCTGGGGCAGATGCTTCTGTGAGCAGGGAACGTGGGTTCTTCCTGTCTCGGGGAGGAGAGAAACCAAGACAGAACCAGGTGGCTGTCCTATGGCAAAGGGTTTAAGGTGAAGGCTCAGACAACATGTGAAAATGAAGATTCTTGTCTGCTAGTGAGCGTGGAGGTTGGATGAATGGGGGTCAGGATGTGTTGCGCTGAGAGGGAAGAATTATGCTCACGTGCATCTCTCAGTGTTTCCAGGGACAAAGACACAGTTAGTCCAGGGACTGTCCCATGAAGCGCTGGCCTACCAGCTAACGGGGCTGGGTTAACCATCCAGCATGGAATCCCTCAGTGCCGTTTGTCCCCAGTTAAGAGTGTGTCCAGGAGAGTGTAGGTCCCCAGAAGTGGAAACAGTTTGAAGGATCTTTTGTGACCTCTCTCTCCCTGTCTCTGAGGAAGGAGAGTTGAGCTGTGAGTGGCCTGAAAAGGACTGGGGTGGTGGTTAGCTCTCCTCGTAAACCTGGGAAGAGCCTTGGGGTTGCAGACCAGGAGAGGTAGAGGAAACCAACTATAGCCAAGAAGACTGGCCGCTATTGATCAACTCTTCTGAGTGTGTTAGCTACTAATAATGTGTTTTGTTATTTGAAGGATGTTATTCATAAGCTCAATGTAATATGTTTTTATGCACACCTTTTTAAAAACCTTGCTACCCATTTAATTGCACAAATATATTTTATGCTATCAGGGCACCCTGGTCAAGAATATATTACCCATGAGTGCTGAGAACCTTGTGACTGCTTTAGCCACCAGGGTAGATTATGCGATCACTTGGCTCCTGGTTCCCCCACTTGTACTTCTACTTGCCTCATGGTGCGTGAGGACTGAGGTGGTCTTCCTCCTCACTGGATCCCACCAGGACTAGCACTTCTTTAGGAAGCTTCTACAGAAGTGAAAATAATGATTTTCCTTTCCTCGCCAAGGCTTGAAGTTCTTTGGGGAGCCTCTGCAGTTGTAAAAATAATGATTTTTCTTTATTCTAATAATTCTTCTAATGTGCTCACCTTCGTTTAGAACCAGAAGTTACAATAAAATAGAAAAAAAAAAAAGAAGAAGAAGAACCAGAAGCAAAGTTGTAGCTACTTGATGGCCTCATGACTAGCGTGAGTTAAATGATCTACTTTAAATCACGCAGGTGAATAAATTCATGCTGTCTCTCTAGGAGGTTATATATATATCTTTTGGCTCAAATCCTGCCATATATACCAAAAAGTTCCTGGAGTTCCCTTCTCGCTCCGCTTCAGAGGTAACTGTTAAGAAACCTCCAGCCCCTTCTCCTTCCCCTTTTCCCTATCCAGCCTTCTCTTTCCTTACTTAAGCCAAATCCCTTTTCTTTACTCTTGAATTCAGAGAGTTCCCGCTGGACAAAGGGGGTGGAGAACTCAGAAGAAACTTGTAACAAATATCTTGACTTGAGGGGCTGAGAATGAGGTGGGAGAAGCTAAAGGAAAAAAAAAACAGGCTGAGAAGGGAGAGGAGGAGGTCCCCCTGATCGTGGAGGAGGGTTTGGTTATCAATTCCTTTTAGGATTCCTGCTTTGGCCTGAAACAAAGGGGGCTTGACATATTTCAAAGAAAGGCAAATCATGGAGCTCAAACAAAGCTGGTAAATGAGAAGAGTGTTGCAGGCGCGCCCACAGGGACATTCTATCAGAGGGCGCATGGAAACCCAGAGACTGGCTTGATTAAAACTCAGGAGAAAATGAAAAGAAAGGAATGTGCCTGACATCTTCTCAGTCTATTGAAGATGAAAAGTTAGCCAAATAATTGCTGGGAAGATCTTTGGTTAGGCTTCGAAAGGCTGTTTGGAGAAACTGACCAGTTAGTTGTAAAACAGAATATTTGGAATGACTGTGAAAAAGGTAAACTTAAAAAACTGGAAAGGTGAGCTCTGTGGACCTAAGGGAACACAAAGGCCTAGAGGAGGGCCGGGTATTTTGCGTTTGCCACGTTAATTTCAGGTGAATGTGTATGGGCGATAGTTAGTTGTGAATGCTTTTCCTTGATGTGGTTTCCAGGAGGGAGTCTGACTTGCTTCTTTCATGCAAAGTGGTATCTTATTATAGAGCAAAAAGCAATGGCCTAGGGTTACTGTATCTGAAATCCTGAATTTGGCTTCAGGCATCCATCCCCCATCTAGTTAACTGTAGAAATCAGATGGAGGGAATTTGGCCTTCAGGTTATAGGGCTGGAAAATGCTTTGAGAGGCCTTCTGGTTGGATTACTTCTAAACCCTCCCTGACAGATGAAAATTTATCTTATTTTTAAATGTTCCCCAGAGAAAGAGTGTCCACAGACTCCCTTAGTAACTCATTCCAGTGTTTAACGACCTCCACATTCAGGAAATTCCTTCTTTCTGTCTTACCTAAGCCCGCTGGCTACAGCTTAAGTCCATTTTCTCTTGACCTGCCCCATAAGAGATGGAAAAAAGAGGTCACTCTTGCATAAATACCCTTTCCCGTAATTAAAGATTAATTTTTTTAAATCCAAAAAGGTCTCTATCTCCTCTTTGTTATCCCAGGGCCTCTCCCCACTTGCTTTAGTTTTCCCTCAGGGGTTCCATCTCCTGACCTCTTATCCACCTTGCGGTGGCCCCAAACACTCCCTCTGTTGTCTTAAGTCTAGCTGGGGGCTGGGACAGGAGGGAGAATGTGGCAGTTCTTCTTCCCTTTTCCCTTCCAGCTGTCACGGCTAGACCTAATCGCAGGCAGCCGTCCGTCTGGAGAGATGAGAGACGATGGTGTAGCTTCTTAAGAGTCTATCTGCACCGCCGAGAATGGTTGTGCAGTCCGACTCGGGAGTGACACGGTATCTGTCCCCTCCCGTGTTGAATCGACATCTTGCGATGACGCTGGAGTGTCCTCTCCAGTGAAGCTGAAGCTACAGAGCCTGGGCAGGGTGATATGGAGGGTCTGCTGTTGCCCATGCAGCAGACCCCCCCTCTCTTCACAGCTGAAGGGTCCAAGGGAAAGACGAAGTCGATACAGCTTGGCTTCAGGTGCGCCGCAGGAGTTGCCGGTGTTGACTACAACGTCAAAACGCCTTAGGGACTCCGGCTCCGGATTTTCTGTCGGGGTTTACTCCCTTAGCCTTTCCCCTGAAGAGGTATGCCGCAAGGCAGCGGAGGTTTTTTGGAGTCAGAGTTTTCCTTCTCTGATGTGCCCTGACTGGAAGATCGAACCGGCGACACTTAGCTCGCAGGCCGACGCTCAATCCACTGAGCCAAACCAGCCATAAACAAGGCTAAATGGGATGGATAATGTTTTGAAATTTTAATCTTTTTCTTGCCCATGTTATAGTTGTTTTAAAAGTTGAATTTTGCTGAGACAATAGATCTATGGACATTTATAGGGGCAGTACTTGAATAGAATAACACTCAGAATCCCTTGGTATAATACAAGGGTGATTCGGTGGTGGCTTCTAGAGAAGAAAAAATCTGATTTTGCTCCTGGGGGCCTTTCACCAGGCATAGGCATTTCAGAAAGGATCTCTCCAGCTCTGTTCAGTTGCTATTTGAAATTTTCCTTTAAGCAGTTTCTGGTCTTTGGGTTGAACCACTGATCTTCCCTTCATTGTTGGTGACGAGACCCCAGAACCTAACTAGGTACCACATTTGCCAGCACTTTATACAAATACTTTTAGGGCAGGGCAAAGTCTTGACTTGTTTTCCTGGGCATCAAAGGTGTTAGCTAAATAGAGTCAAGTATTCTTTATAATTTACTTGTGCATCTGGTTCTTATTCATTGTGTGACATTTCTAACATATTTAGATATTTGGGGATCAGAGAATCAAACAGATCGCTTTCTTATAACCTGCACCCCCTCCACCCCCCGATTTCTGAAAAACTTTAATAAACAATTTGAAGCATTCTCAGATTTCCCTATAGGTTTCGAAACATGCTTGTGAGGGTGTTAAATGGAAAACAGGTGTGTAAAAAAAAACCTGTTGCTATTTTTGTAAATCATGTATTTACTCTTGTGTCTTAGCAACAGATCATAGAAGAAAGTGAAGTATGAAGACAGTGCGTTATCTGTCAATCATCATGGAGAATGAGCTCATGGCAAAGCAGGCGCAGAGCTGGTCAGGTGAGAGTCCTAGCATCTAGAACTTCACATAGTCACCCATTCTTATTCTTATGTATCAGAGGGTCCCTATCATGGGCCAGGCAGTCAGTGGTCTAGGTACTAAGGTTACTGCAGGGAATGAAAAGAGATCAAAACTGCTGCCTTTGAGAGGTTTCGTTTTGGTTTTATACATTTATCTCCCACAGCATCTAATAGGGTTGGAAATGATTCCTTCAAAGATGTATCCCTTATTTTGCAGCCATTAAAAAAGGCTATTTATGAGAAGTCTATCATAATGTGAAAAATGTTTCCTGGGTTATGTTAAATGAAAAAAAAAAAACATACAAAGTTGTGCATGCATTCTGTTCTAAGTCAAAACTAAAAACAACAATGTAATTAATCATCCCTTTTAAAAACATACACAAATAAAGGTCACAATAAACAGGCCTACAGAGAAGACTAAAAGAAAGTGCAACGCAATGTTAATGGTGTGCTTGTTCTCAGCCTGGCCCCCTTACATGGCCGGCAAGGAGAGACTGAAGAAAGAGGCAGAGCACCCCAGGTTGGTAAGTGGCAGTTTCAGTGAACAAGGGAACTTAGGAGGCTTTTGTCTTGGGCAACTGCAAGACAAGTAGATCTCTACACTGGCCCATCAGAACCTTGAAAGTTTATGTAGAGGTCTTAACTGGGTTCGGTTACATGTATCGTCCAGATGGCCTCAACAACACCTGACTCTCTCTAGGCTATGCCCTTGGAAGAGCTCCCACTGCAGAAATGGTGGGCAGAACTGTGCATCCCAAGAACATGGTGGAGGTAAGAGGCTTCCAATCGCCCATGTTCAGCTCAAGGGTCTACTGGCAGTCATATCCTCCAACATGGTGAGTGTCTTTGGGTACCAGGATGATGGGTACTTCTTTTGCTTTGTACTTTTATTCATTTTTCATTTTTCTGGTAGTAATTAGGTATTACTTATAAAATAGAATGACACATGCTCATTAAAAGAAAACTATTCCCTTCAATCTTTAATGGCTTTAAGATTTTGCAAAGTCTCTCATTAAAATGTACCTGGGATGAGTTAGTCCCTAAGCCATTGTCAATGAAGACTTAAAAGACGAGCACCTCTGGAAGAGATGATGCCAAGAGGGAGACAAAATAAAATTTTAGTTACATCACCCTGTCCTCACTCCTAGACAGTGACTCTCTGGGCAGGCTCATGGTTTGGGGGCATAGGTGTTCTTGCAGCACTGGGGTAGAATAAAGAAAGGAAAATTTAGTAAAAGCATTAGGCATTGTGCTTTGCATTCCATCTTAAGGGTGAGGAAATTGAGCTCGGAGGTATTATGGATTTGCTTAAAAAAGTAAAAGGTGAAGTCAGGATTCCCTCCCAGGTCCTCCTGGCTGAAGAGAAGTGAACTGCTTTCTCTGAGCTTCTAGAAATGCCCCTCAGACTTTTAACTGCATGCCCAGAGTGGTCAGGGTAGTCCTGATTTAAAAGAAATTTTATTATTTTCAAGAAAGGTCATTTGTTAAATGTGCAACTAAATGTAACTATAATTGATAGTTTTGTCAGAATATTTTCTATCAATTCTTTCATAAATCAGAAAAATCTTCTCCTAGATCACATACCTAGTCTTTGATTCAGAAAATAGGGCTACTTTGGATTACAAAGGCAAAGCAGAGGATGAACTGGGGGTCCAAGACATTTTCTCAAGAGAAAAGGCATATTTACAGGAACTATTTTGAATACATATATTCAAATATATACACATATCAATTGGAGCTCAAGATTTGTACTTAAGTCTCTTGGTTCTTGCAATCTTAATATAGTCACAGAGTCTCTAGGATTTGCTGGGTTTTGAGTTTAATTAGAATTCTAGTAAACTTGAGAGAATATTTTTTTAAGGTTTGTCTTCTAAGAACGAGGCTGCAGAATGATCCAGCTAGCACCTTGATTATTATTTTCTTTCTCAACCTAGAGGCCTTAGAGGCTACTGATCACTGCATTGGAGACTCTCTTATTTATCACTATATAGGAAGTGAAGTCAAGGAAGGTCAAGTCAATTGGTTTTGTGTTTGAACCTCCAGAGGTTACACTGCACTGGGTATTGGTAAACTAATGTACTTTCTGTTGGGGGGACTCCAATAAAGGAACTGTTTAGCACACTCAGTGCAGGTCAGTCTGGATGCCAGGGTTCCAGAAGTACTTTCAAACTCCTCTTGTCAGAGCATCTGAAAGCACCATAGCACCAAGCACTGGATAATAAGAGTTAAAGAGGAAGCAAAGCTGCCGGCGTGAATTTTCTTCTTTTTCTTCTTTTAATAAGAAGGGAATGCAATCAAACTTTTGCATAAAAATATGATAAAGTTCTATTGCTTAGCTTTTAATGATAGCATGGAATTCTAAGTAAGCACGGATGAAATACAACTTGTCAGCACAAAAATACCGCCTGTCATAGTCATTTGTGTATAAAATATGACCTGCAGGTTTGAACCATATGGTTACATGAGTTCTAATTTACGTGGCATCTTCTTAAGTCAGCGGGATGCGTCCTGGCCTGCCCGTGGGAGGCGGAGTCAGCACCTCACCTAGTGAAGTGCAAAGAGCTCCCTGGGGCTCAGGCCGCGTTAGGCTGCTGTGCTGGAGATGGGCGATTTGCAAGGCCCGTGGCAGCTCCCGAGGACAATGAGGGCCCCTTCACACATTGGCATGGCTGGCCGGGCTGACCCCAGAATCAGCGTGCAAAGGTGGACATGCAAAATTGAAAAATATTAAACATTGCAGCTTGTGACTTAGGTGTTCCTTCTGTTCCCACTGTGGGGAAAAGTAACACGATCCCCTGCAGCCGTGATGGGGAGAGCGGACATTTGGATGCCATTTTAAAGCAATGTTTAATGAAGTGAGAAAATGCATTTGCAGCATTGTGCTTCGGGGCACATACACGCAGGCCCAGAAGTGCACAATGGCCACGTTTTGTGATTTAGACGTGAATTGGAAAAGCCAAGGAAATGCCATCAAAATAAAAATCAGACTCGAAAGCTTGAGCTGAGCCCGAAACAGATGTACTTTTTGCTACTTAAAAAAGAAATTCTGTCCTCTTCTCTTCCTTGCCCCCTGCCCCTCCACAAGCTGTGCCCTGTCACTATCTTAAGATGACCTTTCCAGCGGGTCTCTCTGAGATGCTTTCAGTCAACTGTTGAAGCAAGTGACTCTTGACCTTTCTGCAAATTCTCGGGGAGCCCCAGGGTTCTCTGGCTGCCCTCTGGGTGGTCCCCGAAGACACGTTGCCACAGATGTCTGCTCCTGATAAGTCCGGAGATCAGGGGCGGGAGGCGACCCCTCACAGCTCTGCTGGAGGGTCGGGGGCCAGAGCAGCTGCTAACTCTGGGAGATGGGGGCTTTTTTGTTTGCTGGCAGGTGTGGGGGAGGTTACTCTTGCTTTCTGAGGATTCCTTTTTCACTGCCACTGTCAGCTGACCATGAAGTCTTTGTAGTGTTGACATTCTTCTAAAGGATACTATCAGCATGAAGACCCCAAATAAGGCTCAGATACTCATTCTAAGTAAGTCTCAAAATGCAGATTGCTATCCACGTTGCTTTGGAAGAATAAACAGAGCAGGCCTTCTTAAGAAGGAATGTATGTTTAGCAGGTATAAAAGGAGAATGACCGATTAAGTACAAGTGTAACAGAGAAAATAAATCTAGATAAATCTTCATCGCTATAGAGAAGAGACACGATATAATGTTTATTGGGTATCTACTAAATGCCAGGTATTGAGCCTGCACTTTGCAGGATCAGTGGCCTTACGTGGTCTTCACCACAACACTGTGAAGGTGGTTTTATGCTCCTCTTCTAAAGATGAAGAAACTGAAGTTCACAGAGATTCAGATGCATGCACTTGGGCATAAAGCTGCTGTCACATCAGATGACTCAGATCTGTCTGAATCTGAGTCCCATGCCCTTTCCCTTATACTGTCGCCTTTACAGCTGGTCTGAGCTGGTCCTTTATGAGAGAGTGTTCTGGATAAAAAAGTTTATCCCTTTCTGGCCACTTTAAATGGATCCCGCTTGTCTACATATAAACATGCTCATCCAGATATGTGGGTTCGGTCTTCAAAATCCATCTAGCCCCCCCCCCCCCAATAGTCTGTTTTGATTTCTTTTTTTTGCGGTCTGAGTTCTTGGTCCTCGAACTTCTCCTTCTGGTTGTTTGGATTTTATGTCTTAGCTGCTGTTCTCTCTGTGCCCTGGTCCCAAAAACCTGGGGACTTCCTCTCTGCTGCCGACACAGTTCCTGGTGTCTGCTCCCAGGTCTCCTGTGTGACTAGGATGAGCAAGTGATCCCCAAGGCAGCTGCCTGGCTTCCCTGTCAGTGAGAAGCACTGGGCTGCCCTTCATCTGCACCATAGTTTTAGCGCAATGATTTCTTTTTTAGACAGAAATATCCTGATGGTACATATAGGTTTCTGCTTTCTCAAGTACTGATACTAAAATTATTGTAATATGGTAAAGCAGTCAGGCTGTGGAGAAGGGCAAGACCCCAAAGTTCTTGATAGTTCTATTTTCTTTGTTTGTTTACCTTTGTTTCTGGCTTTGCAGTCAATGCTGTTTTTTTTTTTTTTTCCCCTATCAGTATAGCTTTTTATGCACAATTGTGTTAGTTAAACCCGAAGTGGGTTTTATCATACCTCACATATGAAGGGCATTGGCTTTTTGAGAAATCTTTGTTTTTTTAAGGCTCACTGGATTCTGTTCTCTGTTTTACATGATTAATGTTGCCTGAAGGGGGAGGCATGTTGCCAATTAAAAGCCCTACCTTGAGGAGTAGATCAGTGGTTCTCAACAGTTGTGCCACCCAAAAGCACTTGATTGTTTTTTTCTCATAGATCCAGTGTTTTGAAAGATTTGATCTGGAAATGGCATTTGTTTTTCCCATAATTCTATTAATTTTCTAGAGACATGCAGTTATTAAGTGACAGAGTGAGATTTGAGCTCCAGTCTGTCAACTAAAACCTGACCTCTTGACCCTAGGCTACAGGTCAATTTGAGATAAGCGTTACGCTGACCCATATGCAATTTGCCAGTGTTTATTTTTAACCTACAAAAATGGCAATTGCTTATACCAAACAGTATCGTTAGACTTAATACAATTTCAGACAGAACCAATGCTTTATATACCAGTTGGCCTAGGTAGGAAAACATACAACTTTGGGGAAGACTTCTGTAATAATGGCAAAAACTCTGATACCTCATTTCCTGCCACATGCCCCTTCCCCCCATCTACCCAGCCCTGCTCAGCCCTTAGATTTCTGCAGACTCCTTGCAGTTGCGGACATTAGCTTGGGAAACACTAAATTAGGTATAAAACATGAATTTTACCTGATATGATAAAAAAAAAAACAACTTAGTAGTCATGCATAGTTAGTGTTCAAATAGGACTCAAATTCACTTACACATTGTCTAGTCATGGAGTGAAGGTGGAACTTGGGAAAAGAAAGGGAGAGCATACAATTGAGGAACACATCATGAGCTGGGTTTGTGCACATTCTGAGGGAAGACCGAGATTTTTTACTACTTCTAACTATCTGAAGACTTCCTATATAGATAGAAGTCATTAATCCTCCTCCTCATCATTATCATCAAAATAGCTAACAGTTATTTGTTTTATAGCTTCCAAAGACCTCTTAAATACAATGGATTCTCCTAATATTCCTGTGAGATAGATACTATTTTGCCAGTAAGGATACTGAGGAAAGCTCAAACTCTTAGTAGTGGGAATCTTTGATTCTAAAGCAGAGCTGTCCGATAGATGCATCTATGATGATGGAAATGTTCTATATCTGTGCTGTTCAATTTGGTAGCCAGTAGCCACTAGCCACATGTGGCCATTGAGCACTTGAACTGTGGTTAATATAACTGAATTTTAAGTTGGAATAGTCACGTGGTTGAGGTCTACCATATTAGATGGAGTGGGTCTAAAACATGTATTCTTTTCTTTGCTACCCTTTCTCAGATGGATACAAAGTTTTTCCAGCGCTGAAAAGGGCTGTAAGAAGTTACACATGAACTTTGCATGATTTCCTTGTGTGAAGGTTGCTAGACTGTGTAATATTCTGATTTGTCTGGGATTGTTAACTGTATTGTCCCCCCCAAACCTACGGGACAGGTTAAACCACACTCTCCCCATTTCTTTCTAGCCATATGGTCTTATGACAAACATGACTAATTCCTGCTGTTCGGTCTGAATCTTGTTAATCTTCCAACTGGTTAGTACCCATTATGAAGCAGCTTTCATCTGCTGATTCTCATTAGCATGTGAAATTAGTCTAAGCCTAAACTACATTTTGCCAATCTTCCCTCAGTCTGCTTTTGAAATAGAGTCTGTTCACAATAGAGGTTTTGTTTCTTGAGTGTCATGCTATGAGGTCAGATAATTTGCTTTAAAAAACATTTTATTATCAGATATTTATCACTGTTTGCTGCAGCCTAAGCTTTAGTAGCATAATCTATGTATATTTTAAAGGTTTCTCTTCTGCAACAGACAAAAAAACTTTTGTTGTCCAACAAACAAATGATTTTTATGGCTTCATAAAAAAAATTAATCCTAAAATATTTTGTTCAATTTCACTCTACCCACTGATGCATCTAATTATTCTGTCACTAAAATTTCTCAGTATTGCTAAAAAACTTTCTTACTTTTCTACACTCTTCCTTCAATGAGCATAAGTAATACAAATAATTAGAAATGAAAAATTAGAAAAAATTAAAAATAAAGTTTATGTATTTCTTCGAAAATAACTTTTTATTAAGCTTTACAAAACAATTCATGTTAATCAGAAAAATTAGAAATAATTATCCCAAGACTTTCTTGAACAAGTAAAATGAAACAATTGTGTTTTTTTAAAAACTGACAGTAGGTGACCACCTCTTAATTTGATAAAATAAAGCCAAATATAAAAAGAGGGAGCCCTGGCTGGTGTGGCTCAGTGGATTGAGCACTAGCCTGTGGATTGAACGGTCATTGGTGTGATTCCCAGTCAGGACACAGGCCTGGGTTGCAGGCCAGGTCCCCAGTTGGGGGTGTGCAAGAGGCAACCGATCAATGGTTCTCTTGCACATCGATGTTTCACTCCCTTTTTCCCTCATTTCCCCTCTCTCTAAAAAAATAAATAAATAAAATATTTAAAAAATTAAAAGAGAGAAAGAAAATGAACATTTTCTATCATCATTTCTTAGAAGAACTGAACAAATTTAACTGTACAGCAATCATGGTAATGTCTTATTTTTCTCACTTTGACACAGACCTGGGAATACGTCCTGTTGGAAGACATTTGTAGACACTAAGTAGAGAGAAGAAAATAAAAGTCCTCTTGAATCCCACCTGCATGCTTTTCAATTATTTCATGACACTTTATTGGAATAGTTGTGACTATGTCTTTGAAAGATGAGACCCGCATTTTCCCTGGTATTCCCTGCAGTGTCTGTCTTCCTTTCTGCAGAGTCTGCAAAGCCTGCCTAAAGGCAAGGCAAGTGACATGCTATCAGCACAATCTTTAGAGACTCTCAAGAGTCACATAAGTTTTTCCCATCTTGTTGACTCTCCTAAAAATTATTTATTAGTGCAACCAAAACGAGATGGAAGATAATGAATAGAAAATGTGTGTCACTCAAAGCTGGCCAAGAACAGTTACTAAGGGGTAGGAGGAATTATGATCTACTAGGCAAGAGCTGGGGTGTTGGAACCTGCCACTCTGGGCACATGCATTTCCTAGCTTGGTACGGTTCTGAGCGTCAGTTTTCCCATCTGTACAGTGGGAATACCTGTGTCTTCCCATCTATTGAAGTCATTGTGAAGATTAAATGTCAGTTGGTTAGCGCAGGATCCGGGACCATGGGAATGGCAGCCATCATTTTTATCAGCAGGACACTGGGTGAAGGGTGGAAGGTAAAGGAGCTTTTGTTTCTCTTTGTTTGGGGTGCATTGTCACTGCTCACTAAGTATCAATACGCATCATGACAGCAAGTGGGTGGATGCTCGCCAGGAAGGGCATGAAGGGTCTGTGCAGGGCAAATGTCACACTCTTTGATGTGCTGCTGGGTCTTTGCTAGCTTCTTAGAAACCTTGATGGACTCTAATTTTCCTCCTGCTGAATGTTGATCTTCTCTGAGGTGCAGGATCCAGGAGGGAGAAGTTGAGAGAAAACTCAAGTGTGGGTGGGACTCCCTGCAGAAAAAGCCGCTCCAGGAATGCGGGGGGCTGGGATCTGAGTCATCAATTGCCTTTTGTGAAGGGGTCCAAGATCCTAGACGCTCCCTGGGAGCTTTCGGAGAAGACATGTTCTAGAAAAAAGCTTGAGTGTTACTTGAAGAAAAGTAAATACATTTTTATTTTTTCGTTTTTATTCTGATTTTGTTTCTGCAGACGGGCAGGGATGGGGGTTGCGGGAGATGGAGCAGGTCATGGGAGGGCTGCAGAACTCATCTAAATCCGCTGGGCTAAAGCGGCTGTCGTGTCTCACGTTCTAAATAAGTATTATTTAATTTTTTTTTTTGTCCATCAAAGCTGGCTTGGCTTTTGTCGGAGAGTTTTCGGGTTATGGGAGAAGACTCTTTTTGCTGCAGGTAACATTCTCTTCTCCTTTCTTCCCAGTTCGCTTCACTAGGAAAGGACTCTTGGCAGCCTGCAAGGCTTCAGACGGTATTGTTTGAATGGAGAAGCATCGAATGACTAAAGTATTGGAGCTGTAACGTAGGCAAATTATTTAATGTTCCTAAGCTTCATTTACTCCATCATTAGAATGGGGGTGATATTAATACCTGGCTTAGGAGGCATTTGGGAAGAACAAATGTGATAGCACAAGGAACGGAGCACAGGGCCGGAGCAGAGCCAGCCTGAGTCAATGCTGACAGAGCGCTTCTGCCCGACACGCAGAACCAGGCTGATGGTCCACAGCTGATGGCCCAATTTCTGTGCTTTGGACATCCCCGGCCCCTCTCCTTCCGTCCGTTTCCTTCGTTTAGGAACTTGTACCCCTCAGCCCTTCGCCCTGATCAGAAGCAAAACTAGGGATGGAGGTAAAAGGAATTATTGTTCCTCCTAAGCGCAATCTTCAAAACGGGGTGCCTTTTCAACACATTTGAAGATGCTAGGTTGACTTGAGATTTGTTATATTTATGATGAAAAGACACTAGACAAAGCCGTGAGAAAAATGTCAGTGGGAGACAGTGGCACACAACCAAGGCGGTCAAAGGTTGGAAGCTTTCTTATGCGTCTATTCCCTCCCTTTCCCGCGGTGGAGGACCTTGGTCTCTAGCCGCCCCTCCCCCCACTCCCACAGTTCTTTGTACACTTCTGCCCCTGTGCCTCCCGGTATTGTGGTCTCAGTCTCCTCTTTTCTCCCCAGGCTCTTTTTAGGGTTGAATCATGCTTTATTTGGAACCTAAGACTATGGAAGCCCCTTCTCCCACCGCTGTAGGAACTGAAGGTGAAATAAGGCCAAGGTGCTCAAAAGTGGTAACAAAATTCAAGAAAACAAATCGTGTCGACAAGTGGTGTCTTTTTTGGAACTTTCTGAGCGTGGTGATGGGCTGTGGGACGTCGTCCACATTTTCACCTTTGTGACCAGCACGTCTTCAGTGGGTGGTTTGGCTCCGAGATGCATTCTGTAGCTCTGCAGCAGAGTTCGTGTTATGTTTTACTTTTTGGTTTTCTTATTTAACGCTAATTACTCCACTCTCCGGACACAGTGTGTGCCTTTCAATCTGGTGAGTATTCTGTTTTCCAAGGGCCTCCCAAACGGACTGTGTATCAGAAAAAACCAGGGGCTGTGGTTGTCCCACAATTCTGGGCCTTGACCTTGAGGATGATTTGGTGGATTGGGGCTGGGGCCTATGGAGGCGCATTTTTATCATTCATCCTGGGAGATTCTGATGGAGTAAGTTCACAGCCCAGCGTTAGGAGCTGCTCTATCAGGGGTAACACCACACACACACACACACACACACACACACACACACACACAGAGCTGCTCTCCAGCAGGTAATAAATCCTTCCCTGGGATCAGAAGCTAAGGGCCTCCCTTTTCCATAGGAGACAGCCCTAAAGAAGGTTTTGAGTGATAGGAAGATTTCAAATGATAAGAAGCCAAGTCTGGTCAAATTCCCAGGAATGGAATTTAACAGTGACTGATTACTCATCATCTGCTATTTGAGTGTCGTAATAAAGACGAATGGGAGCTTGGGAAAGGCTCTCTCTATAACTCACCTATAGCAGCCAGTGCATTGTAGACCACAGGGTAGGCTGCCGGGGCCCGAGAAGGGCAGTTACTAGTTAATAGGTACGTACTGAGCTTATAAAACATTTTATTAAATGACAAAATCCTAAACATTATACAGGGTCCTATTTTGTGGTCTGTTTGCTGACTGAATTCCCAGATGACTTTAACAAGCAAATGGCAGCCCATTAAAATTACAGTAGTTTTGCAAAGAAAATAGCTCCCCAGAAGAGAAGGAGAAAACCACCAAACTGCTACTGTGTTGATAATTGTCCCAGGAGCTCCCCTCTCTTGCCCATGGCTTGCTGGTGGAAGAAAATCTGCTGTTCTGAAAAATGTGGGCTCCTGTCTGACCTGTCCTCCTGTGTCTTAGGGACACTGCTTGCTGTTGCTAATCAGTCCCCAGACTTGCTGACCTTGTAGCAATTAAGAAAAGCAACACTTTTGTATGCATTTTGCTTAATAAAGAAAACATTTATCGTTAACCATGGAGAAAGAATGAGTTTGTTTTTCCATTTTGGTACAGTGGTTCCCCTTATCCATGATTACGTTTTCCATGGTTTCAGTTACTAGCGGTCAACCACCGTCTGAAGATATTAAATGGAAAATTCCAGAAATAAACAATTCATATTTTAAACGGTGCACCATTTTGAGGAGCATGATATAATCTCATGCTGGCTTCCTGTTCCGTCCCATCTGGGACATGAATCATGTCTTTGTCCTGAGTACCCACACTGCATATGCTACCTGCCTATTGGTTACTTAGTAGCTGTCTGGGTAATCAGAGAGAGCCCACATTTAAAAAACATTTTTTATAGTATATTGTTACAGTTGTTCGATTTTATTATTGCTGTTGTTAATCCCTTACAGTGCCTAATTTATAAATTAAACTGTATTATAGGTATGTATATATAGAAAAAACATAGTGTATGTAGGGTTTGGTATTGTCTGCATTTCAGGCATCCACTGGGGATCTCAGAATGTATCCCCCACGGATAAGGGGGGACTGCTGTACAGAGACCTCAGCTTTCTTTCTAAGAGACAGTACTGTAAAGCAATAACCACTTAGTTCTACTAAGGTATCAAATGGCAACCTCTTGTTTACGTTAGAGTCACTGAATTTTTTGCTTTGTTTTGCCCTCGAAAAGGCACTGTTTCATGCAGACCAAAGGGGCAGTTTCTGATCTCCTGTTTTTCTTCCATATATTTCCAAATGCTCATACAATGTCTAGACATGTTCATGACATGGTTCTCACTGTCTTAGGGTTGGTTCTTTAGTTGTGAACTCTGGATGATTTAAGCAGCAAAGAAATCCATGGACAAAATATTATAATAACTATGTATAGTGTAGGTGGGTACTAGAATTATCAGGTGGATCATTTCATAAGTTATATAAAAGTCTAACTACTATGCTGTACACCTGAAACTGATATAAAATAATATTGAACGTCAACCTGTAATTTAAAAAAAACTACCTTTGCTGTACTTATTTGTTAAAAAAGTCATTGATGGGGTATGGAGGTGGGAAGCATAGACTCCCTAGGGAGGCTGCAGCAGTGTCTTAGAAAGTAGTCAGGAGCAAGGACTGACAGGTGGAGCCAGGTCCACAGTCAATACCGCAGAACCAGCCACTTAGTGAAGCCACTGCTCCTGCTGTGGTAGAACATGCCAGCCCACTGGGTGCTGACAACCCTCCCTTCTATGAGATGCTACACACTGCTCTGAAACCGTGGCCTTTATTGTCCTCTGGAAATGACAGCATTTGACACATGGCCATGTGAACACCACAAGCCACAAATGAAAACTGGTCATGTTACAATATAGTCACACCTTACCAAGGACATGATTGTTATTTCCTTTATATCCTGGAGATGGTTATGGTGATTTAAAGGCAACTCTTGTATATGGAGAGATATGTTTTCAGTCAGAAGAAGACCAGGCAAGGGTGAGTATGCTGGGCCTTCTTTGGTCCTTGTCATCCTGGTTCTTTTCTTGGCCATGTGTAGTTCTGCTTCTGTCTGAATACTGCCTCGATGCTCTTGATGTCAATGGGTTCCCTGTCCCTAACGCTATCGCCTCCACCCACCATCAGTTTGGGTAACTGTAGGTCATGGGGCAGATTTGGGAGAGAGTGAGACAAGAACTGAAGATCTTAATTTATGAGTGAAATCAACATTCTAAAGAATAAATGTAGGGAGAGGAATTTTTCCTCTGAGGAAACTTAATATAAAATAGAGGTGGGGTGGGCGAGCTGGTATAAATTCAGTTCCCAATCACTTATGAGGAGCTATCGTGTTTCAGTCACAACGATGTGCGGGGGCTACAAGGTGAGTAAGGTGGACAAGCCAGGAGCTAATTGGCCAGTAGACAATTGTAAGTAATTAAAGGTTTGCACGTAGTTCTTTTAGACTTCAGAGGAGCGCCCGACTTCACTTGGGAAGTATGAGTGAGTGAATCTGAGGGGTGATGATCAGGCACCAGGAAAGGGGGCAACAGATCCAAACCTTTAAAAAGAATTAAAAGTAAGCCCCAAGCAGAGGGAGGAGGAGTCTAAATAGAAAGAATAGGACCTCAAGGGAGTGAGCTCAAAGCAGTTCCAAGGGACTGGTCCACAGTGTGCAAAGTTAGAGAGAACAGAGGGGAAGTGATGTCATCAGAACCGACAAACCTTCTGAGGAAGCAAACATGGCAGCGATGTGTGAGGTCTCAGTCTGGTGGGAGAGCTATGAAATAATTATGCTGACAATAAGCCCACTCACGGGGGTCGAAAACAAGATAGTTGTCACATACATCAAGCTCATTCAGACATGCATCAGGGGGAACGGAGAGACTTAAGTCCAAGCAATATTGTTAATATTCTCCATCCAACATTGGACCAAGGCCAGAGAGAGTGTTCTGTAATAAATTTCTTCCCTTGGATTTTATCCTGTGTGATATATAAAGCTTAGGGCTGTCTGTTGAGAAGCACTCTTTAACCAGAAGCAACTGACATTTTGGTCTCGGAGAAGCTGAGTATGTATAGCTCCAACCTGAGAGGGATGGAAATTACTTTTATCCAACAGAGTACCTTTGTTGGAAAGATTATAAGGCATGCTACAGACCTGAAGTCACTGAGCTTTCCCCTTTGCTTGAAAAAATATATTCAGTTGGCCCATGTATAAGTCAATTTTCTCGCTTGAAATGGCAAAGATGAACCAACATGGGAATTGAGCTTAAAGGGTTTGGAGATACACACCAGCCACAACCAGGTGCTTTTCTAAAGACTGACTTACCAGGTACTGTCCCCTTTAACACGTCAGGGTTTATCGGCCTGCAGTAGTCATTCAGCAATCCAGCAAGTATTTAGGGAGTGCCTCGGTGTGCCAGGCTCAGCACCAGACCGTGGGTCATAGTGGCCAACAAGACAGAAGCAGGTCCCTGCTCTCACGAAGCTCCAGTTCTGGTTGCAGGTTTGACAATAATCAGATCATAAGCAGGGACTGTTAGGTGGTGACTCATGCCATGAAAGCAACTGTCAGGATCATGGAACAGAGAATGACTGGCGGGGAGTAGTCAGAGACAGTATCTCTGAGGAAGTGACGCTGGGCAGAGACGCGAGGGGTAGGGAAGCAGCTGTGGAAAGATCCAGGAGGGGGAAGAGTGAAGGGGTTGAGGGAGAAATGGCAACTTCATCAGGTGCTGGTGGGGAGATTCAGGCTGAGGGATTGATCTCAGCTCTGCCACATGCAGACCGTATGACCTTGGGCATGTTCCTTAACCTCTCTAAGCTTTTTTTTTTCTCTGTAAATTGGGAAATATTATAGTATCTGCCATGGATGCTTTTATGAGCTAAAGCAAATAGAATGCCTGACAAGGAGTGAGTTTAAATAAATGTAGCTCTTCTTCAGGAATGAGGTTAACAGCTTTTTATTGAGGTCTATGCTGTAGGGTTTATGCTGCAAACTCACTGCTGGGTTGTCTTCTGCTGCTGTCATCTAGCCCTAAGGTTTGAGGAAAGAGTCCCCTTTTTAGGGGAGAAGCAAGTGCTTTCAGTATCACAGGTGGTACTTGTGAGCAAAATGCTGGGCGATTGTAACACCTCAGAAACACTTATTTCCCCAATAAATACTTATTGTGTGCCTGCTCTATGTTAGGCAGTATTTTAGGAACTGGAGACAAATTATGAATAAAATCGAATCTTGGAGCTTATGGATTTTATAGCTGAAAAATCTTGGAAAATACTTTTTCATGGTCTAATTTGAAGAGAGGTTTCAACACATAATCCTGAAAAGGCATGAGGTGCTCCTATTGTAATCATTCTTCAGGTACAACTAAAATCAAGTGTTTGGAAGAAGGATTCTATTTGGCCACCAAAGCTCTCACCACTCTGAACTGGAACCACATTTTCAAGAGGTGTTCAAGAGGTGAAATCATAGGGAATTTGAGTAGCAGTCTAAGCTATTGGCTCCTTTTCTCAGTCAAGAAGAAATCCAGAGGAAGCATGTTGTATATATGGAAAGAGCTAGTGTGTTGGAGTCAGGTAGACCTAAGCTTCTAGTCTGCTTCTGCTTCTTGGGTGTTAAACCTCAGTTTCCTCCTCTGTAAAGTGGGACTATGATCTACCTTAATTTTTGTGCCAATTAAATGAGATAATATAAAGTTTCCAGTGAAGTAACTGAAGTAACTAATATTGACATGCAATGAATGCCACCCCCGAGCACACGTGCGCGTGCGCACCAGTTTTCCTCATCACCGACAAAATTGCAATTATATTTTGGGCTCATGGTTGATCTCAGTGATAAAAACTTTGTTGAGGCTGGAGATCTGAGGCATCATTTTGGGAACTGTTATTTCAGTTATGCTCACCTGAGATGCAGTTTTCTCATTAAAAAAAAAAAGAAAGAGAGAGTGATGGCCATTAGCAGCAGTCCCATAGGATGGTGGGAGAATTAAGTGAGGTAATATATACAGAGAGGGCAGAGCACAGTGCCCGGCATTATGGAAACAGAAATCACGGCTCTCGTGCATACGGTATTTTAAATGGTCATTACTGGGTGGTCTTGGGAAAGAGCTGCCCTCGTGGACCAAGAACCTCCTTGCTCTAGGTCTGAAGCTGAGAGCAGGCAGTGCAATCTGTAACCTCAGTTGCTCTTGGACAATGGCAGTGCTCTGTCTCTTATCAGAAATGTGCATTAAGTGTCACTTGGATGTTGGACAAACATGTCGGATAAGTGTGATGAACCAGAAACTCATGCAGTGAGTTTTCCACCAGGATACAAATGGATAAAAAGTCAAAGAGAGTGAGACTATTGAAGAAAAATTCACATTTTGTTTTACTAAACAGAGAATGTTGAGAATTTGAGTAGTATGAGGCTTGAAAAATCATTTCAAAAGTATAACATGCCTTACATATACATATTCATCCAACAAATATTTATTAACACCCACTATACTCAGGCCAATATTTTCTGATGTTCTATTCTAGAATCCTAGACCTCAATTTGCTGAATGTGTAGCTAAATATTTTACCCAATTTCCAAACACGTCAGCATATTAATGGGGAACGTGTGCATTTTCTTTCAATTAGAC
This sequence comes from Furipterus horrens, assembly GCF_987537825.1. Classification (NCBI taxonomy): domain Eukaryota; kingdom Metazoa; phylum Chordata; class Mammalia; order Chiroptera; family Furipteridae; genus Furipterus; species Furipterus horrens. The sequence goes on from NW_028327179.1 coordinate 13,271,064, forward strand.
TTTGAAATTTAATCAGTAAGTCCCAGGAGAGTGCAGTTGACATTGTTGTCAACATTATGCAAACGCTGACCCAAAAGAGCCATGGCCAAATTTGTTCTAATTGTAGAATATGGAGAAGAAGGCTCTAGGCTTTGCCAGACTCAGCTGTCCCCAAGCAGCATGTCTACTTCAGGAAAGATCAGAATTTACTTTGAACATCAATTGTGAATTTATATATTTCAGTTTTAAAAATTGCATGTTTTTAAAAGTCATATTGCTTCATCTGATGCTCTCTCTGATTTGCATCTTATTCAACCTCTAAGTGATAGGCACTCTTTAGAGGTATTTCTCCACCATTTGCTATTCCATTTCTATATCCTACCCTTACTAGTACCCAAACCAGAGATATTGCAAGAAAAGAAAACCACAGATTAATATCTCTCATGACTACAGCTGTAAAAATCCTACCAAAATATTAACAAATTGTATCCAAGGAAATAAAAAAGAGTAATTCATCAGGATCAAGTGAGGTCCATCCAGGAAAGCAGGTCTGGTTGAACATTCAACATCAGTGAATGAAAAAAAAAATCAATGGGTGTACTTCACCATATTTACAGACTAAGGAAGAAAAGCCACTTGATCATTACAATAGATGCAGAAAAAGCACTTGACAAACTTAACAATCATTCAAGATAAAAGCTCTCAGCAGATTAAGAGTAGGAGGAAAATTCCTCAACCTGATAAACGGCATCTACGAAAACTCTGTAGCTAACATCGTATTTAGCGGAGAGAGACTGGAAGCTTTCCTGCAATGGTTGGAAACAAGGTAAGGATCTGCTTTCTCACCACTCTTATTCAGTGCAACTGAGAAGCAAATGGAAGAAAAGGCATATCTATTGGAAAAGAAGAAATAAATTTTGTCTCTATTTGCATACATGATTATCTATAAAAACACTCTTAGAATTTAAAAAATGAGAACATATGATCAGTTCTTAAAGTCAATTATATTCCTCTATAACAGAAACAAGTGATTGTACAGAACAAGAACTAGATTTCTCACTGTGGAAGAGAGAAGTTATAGTTAAACAAGGGGTAATGTCAGAATGAACTGGGTGGTGCTAGATTGAAGTCAGAGATATCAATATGAAGTCACTTTATTTTTATATGTACATGGATCAACAGATACAGGAGTAAATACACACAGGCATGTACACATAGCTCAGTATACATACATACGTATCCTAGCTCTATCCACTAAGAGGGCCTAGCAGCGGCAACATTCCTCAGCAATAAACACATCTAGTTCCATATCTTGGTTTCTAAATACCATTCCCTGTAAAAGGAGCCAGGTGTTCTTGGAAAAATGGCTAATTCTAGGGCTGCAGCAGTGAAAATATAAAATGAGCCTGGAGTATCTTGTGGTGCCAGGATGTAAAGAAATGGTGAAGAAAGAAAGAAAGGAAGGAAGGAAGGAAGGAAGGAAGGAAGGAAGGAAGGAAGGAAAGAAGGAAGAAAAGAGGAGAGGAAAAGCAAAGAAAAAAGAAAAGAAAAGGCATTATCAAAAGGATATATGATCCAATCTGCAAGCGTTTCTAATGTCTGAAGCTGGAATATTTGAGCAGAAAAATAAGTAATGATAGTATTGGATTATAACCTAAAGAGTAAAATATCCACAAATTCGCACTGATATAAATCCCTGATTTAATAGATAAGTGCATGAGGGTGAAGGGAAAAATCCTCAGAGAGGAATTCCAATTAATACACGCAGGAGAAAGAAGGGACATGGAAGAATCGCCATTAGAACACCACAGTAATAACTGTATCAGGCAGAACCCACTGGAACATTGAAAATAATGGGCGGAACTTTAAGAGAAGTGGGGTATCGGCATAGCCTCAAAGTCTTCCTCAAAATGCTCATGTATGAGGTGGTTTTAAAATGTATCTGCAAATTCGTTGATATCCCTTTCTCTGGGAATTGGGGTTTAAGTCTTCTCCCCTTGAATGTAGTCTGGCCTAAGTGATTTTCTCCTAAAGAAAAGGGAAAACTGGTAGCTTTTCCTTGGAGAAACCTCACAGATACTACTTTCATCAATTGCAGTGCTGATATCATAGCCGTGAAATGTTGCAAAGGGCACATCAGCTCGATGTTCTTCTATCCAAAAATCTATAGCAGTCTTATTCTGAGGAAACACCACACAAATCCTCCTGGATGGATAGGCTACAATTTATCTGACTATTACTTTTCAAACACGTCAATGCCATGTTGCAAATGGAAAGACTGAGGGACTGTCATAGGCCAGAGCACAGAAAATAAAAGGGACAGTAGTGAAAAGACTAGAAAACCCCCAATAAAGCTGTGGTTAGCGGTATCGTACCAACGCTAACTTTTTAGTTTTGATAATTGTACCATGACTAGGTAAGCTAGTAACACTAGGGGAAACTGGGTAGAGGATATATGGGAACTTTATGTTTTTTTTAAGTTTTCAAAGTCTAAAATTATATTAAACATAGAAAATTTAGAAAAAGAATAAAGAGGAGCAGTGGGGGCTGATACGCAGCGAAATTCTCATCTATCACAGCAGCAAGCTGGTCGTTACTGTCTAAAATCAGTAAATCAGGGCACAGGATCTCAAGCACAGTGTGTGTGATTTGAAGATTGCAGCTCAGAAAGTCAAACGTCGGGACTCCTGAGGAACAGGACTGGGCTGCAGGCGTGTGGGCCTGTGGGCTGCTGCTTGCCATTGCAGGCCTTTAAAAAAAAACGTACTTCAAACTTGCAAAAACAGTGCAAAGGTTTCTCCAAATGTTAACATCTTATATGACCTTAGTACAATAACCTAAAACCAGGAAATGGATAGGACGTTACTGACTGCTTTACAGATTAACCATAAACTGCTATGAATTAATCTATAAATTTCTTTGTTCTGCTAATGTCCTTTCACCGGGTCCATGGAATCTACAGTCTCACATTGCATGTATTCTTCATCATCTCTGGTTACTTTCTCAGTCTTCCTGTCTTTCAAGGCTTTTGGAGAATCCTGGCTGGTTATTTTGCAGAATATTTCTGAATTTGGGTTTTTCCAAATTTGGGTTCTGCCTGATGTTTTATGTTTTTCTGATCATGTGCACATTTCTCTGGATCAAAATAAAAATGCATAATTCACACCCCCCCCACCATGGGCATTACACCTGGGGGATCTTTTTCTGATGTAAAATATAGCCTTCTGTCAAGAATTTATTTTTATATATTAAGCCTTTTCTAAGGCACTTAATGTGGGCTTTGTTTTTTTCTGGTTCCATCTTTGGTGGAGGTGAAAAACAAGCAGGCTAGAGCCCCCTCCCTCCTCAGGATTCAAGCTGACTGCGAAGAACAGGCTGCTTCCCTCGGGTCTTGGGAGCAGAGCAACTGCAGAGGCAGGGCTGGGTTTTGGCTTAGGCAGACGTGCCAGGGGGTTGTTGAAATGAGGGTAAGCCTCCTCACCCATAGCTCTGGCAGCCCCTCGGAGGCACCCTTCCTCCCGTCTGCTGCTGGGCACTTAGGTGCCGGCCCCTTCAGGTCTCTGCCTGTCCGACACTTGCCTTTGGCTCAACCGTAGCATCTCCCTCCCTTTGTTTGGACCGTCGGCATCTCCAAATGCTCCCTCTGTCCTTTGAAGCTTTGAGAGACTTTTTGCACTGGTGTAAATCAAAGGAGGGTGAGCTTATTCATTTAGCTCGTCAAAGAAAAATCCCACTGTCATCATGTCACATCCAGAAGTTTTTTCTTTTAATAGCTTTATTCTTTTCCCGTTAAGAAAGGAATTGTTCCAGGGCACTCATTCCATACTGTATATTAGCCATTTCATTTTTCACGGAGGGGAAAAAATACCTTTCCACACATGATTAATACTGCAGTTGAATACCAGAAGAGCCGACCGTGTGCTGGCTTTGGGTCATCCATCAGCAATTTAACATCTGTAATCTAGCCCCAGTGAGTCAACGTGAACATCATGAACAAATCATGGCTGATCTGTGGTTGGAGCAGTTTATGGACCTTGTGGGAGCCGAGCATGCCTCCTTCCCCTGGGATTTGAAAACGAGGATGATCTAAAGTAAGGAGGGCCACATATGAAAAGAGGACCCACAGATTTTTGTCTTTTCAATTCTTGCCAATGGGAGTTCAAAGCCCTGCCCTTTCCCCCTTCAGGGAAGATCAGAAAGAGGAGAGTGAGGCTCCTTTTTCAGAGGCGAATGGACAAGCATTGTCAGAACGGTGCTGTTTTGCAGAATCAGAACTGCAGCATAAATGTGCTTTTACTTTTCTTTCCTCCCACGCATCTCACTTGTCGCGCACAGAATTCTCACTGCATGGCCTTGTGCAGACACTTTCCATCCGGTGCTCAGATCTGGTGGAAATAGCACAATGTGTCTAGAGGTGCGTGGACTGGGTCCCAGGTTTGCCTTTGTCTCTGGATGGGTTGCTTACTGTCTCTGACTTCTCATTTCCTCTGGGACCTTAGCATCCACCGCATAAGGCTGTTGGGAGGCTCCTGGCAGCCACGCTCACATACATGCCGGCTCCTGACACATAGTAGGTCCTCCAGGAACATGTGTTTCTGCTCTGCCCTTCTTCTTTCCTCCCCAAAGAGAACAAGGTGTCTCAGCCAGGATTAACCGATCAAGACAAGTTTTCTGGAAGTTAGTTGAAGGGCAGATCCTTTAGGGGAACACGAATAGCTTTATAAATTGCCTTCAAAAGTCACACCAAATCCTTCAGTCAGTTTTAAAGGAACTGTTTACCGCTGCATATGGCAGTCATTATTTGGAATAATAAACCCTCCGAGAATCTGAACATTCATGGGCCAACAGATGGGTCAACCTGCTTCGCAATTTAACAAAGTAATTTATTTCAATCACCGGGACAGGGCATGCGAAGATTACTAATTCAGCTCACAAGCAAAAGGCGCAAACACCAACCACTACGTGGTTGAATCGTGCAGCCTTTATGGAAATGCACACCTGTTCAATTGGTTTGGAGACGGTCTGCCTTTCGATTAGTGTTTCCTTTTCTTGGAAGGTGTGCAGTAAATTGCCGCAGATTCCTCTGCTGAAACTCATGTACTAATTGGTGTCAAGATGAGATAAAGAGCTCAGTGAAAATTTATACCACAGCATAGGAAAAACTGAGGTCATCAAAGTCGGTTTTGCAAAGTAAAACAGGTGTATCAGAAGTATATTCTTATAATAATTGGGCAATGGGTTATTCTTTCTTCTTGAAGCAGTCTACCCAGAGTTTAATGGGGGAAAAAAAAAAACCCAGCGCCATTTTCCCCTCATCTTCAAATCTGCTCCAGTCCCCCACATCTTGACTCCATCTCTCTCCATCCATCTTTACTCAGGAGCCAGAGAGAGAAAGGAATAGGAGGGGTGGTCAGAGAGCTTCTTGGGAGAAGTTCGTAGGTGCTCAGAAATGAGCTTCAGGGTGTTAAACAGAACTCTCTGGCAGTCCTGATCTTGCCCACCTTGTCTCCTTACCTCCTGACATTGGGTTGGTTGGAAAGTCTATGATGATGTCTGGAAGCTTCACCAAAAGATGGCGCCTGGTTCGCACTGGAGAGCTGCCATGTATTAGGTCAGATGAGTGATGCCACAAGATTGTGTGGTTACCCCTTTTGAAAGGAAGATCCTTTTCTTTCTTCTATGGTCTTTCTCCACTTTGATGTCTGTAGTTGTTACTTCAATAGAGCTGACTTCCTTCTTCATCACCACCCCTCTCAAAATATTTACTTATTGAGTTGCTTTCTCTCTGACAGAGGTCAGTCTAGCTAGTGAGGTTCCAAACCCACGCCATCCCTCGGGCAGTGGGGAGATGGGCAGGGAGGCAGCAATTATAGTTCAGTGGAGAGATTGCTACCATTGGAGGTAAATACAGGTGATGAGGGGACCCCTAATAAAAGCTATTAAAAGACACCTCTATTGTTTTAAAGTCTCTACCTATATTAGGACAGTCAATAAATATTCCAATAGGGCTGCAAAATTGTGGTGCGTTTTGCACATTTATCAAATTTTCGACGCAAATTCAAGAACTGTATATATAAACTCATTTAGAGGCAATGTCAAGAGCCTCAGTTTGAGAAATTTTGTGAATATGAGGCCTGGACCCAGTGGCCCTTCACACACCCAGCCACCCCTACTTCCCAACAGTTCTGTTAGTCCCATTTGATTGTCCCTCCTTCCCAACCCCCTGCCCTGTCTCTCCCATACACTTTTAGCTCAAAATGTCTCCAACTCCATTTTTCACCTTCCCCTCAATCACCAAATCAGTCCTTCTTCCCCAAGTTCCTTTTGCTGTGACTGGCAGCCACATGCTGTCGCTCCCCAAGCACTCTTCCTTTTCATCGTTCCTCCTAACCTGAGCAGTTGTCAAGAGCGGTGGGACTGACGTCCTGAACTCCTGGCCTGTCCCTCCTCCCTTTTGACTGCCTCAGTGAGGACCCTGTGGCCAATCACCTGCATTGGTATCAGGCCTGGCAAGAGGTCTCTCCTCTTCCTGACTCTCACCCACACATCCCTCCCCTACCCACTTGGCAGATCAATCCTCCTGGTACCCGGATCCCCCCCAGCTCCCTGTGGCCCACAGAATTAAATTAAAGCTTGCCAGTCTGAGAATCAAAGTCCTTTCTAGAATAGCCACAATCTCCCCTTCCATTCCCGTCTCTTGTCCCGCCCTCCGCACACCCCAAGCACAAGAAGAACATAGGCTGTTCCTCCAATGCATCTTTGCATTTCCATCTCTGAGCCTGTACGGATGCTGTTCCACTGCCTGCAGGGCCATCACTGACATTCTGCTTGTTGAAACTCTACCCTTCCTTTAAAGTCCACTTCAAATGCTTCAGGAAATCTTCCCCCTCTCCCGGCCCCCTTGAGCCAGATGCGTGGCTCTCTCTTTTGAACACGAGCAGCTCTTTGATTTTTTCTTTTTTTTTACTGTCTTATGGAACTTATCTTTTTCTAACTTGCATTCAGTTCAGTCCTGTTCTGCACATATTAAGCAAGCGCCTCTTAGGGGGCAGCGACTGGGGTATGTGCTGGGGTTGAACAAGTTATTGAAGGCCCCTCTGCTCGTGAAGTTTAGAGTCTAATGGAGGAGGCTGATGGGTAAATATTCTATTGGAATAAGGTGATGAAGTAAGAATATATCTGGTGGCAGAACAGAGAAAAGCTGCCCATGTAAGCTAATTAGAAGAAAAAGGCACAGGGTGAAGGGAAGAATCTACAGGTGATCCCCAGTTATTTACATTGTAATATATCTCATCTAGGTGGCTATGTTCTTGAGGAAACTGGCTGATATCACTGCCTCTCCCTAGGTCTGTGTGTTGTCCCCCCACGTTGGCACTTAAACAACTGTGGAAAGACTTCTCTGTAGAGTGCCTAAGTCTTAAATTTGCATGAAGGTCCCCGGTGGAGAAATAGCAGTCTTGGGAGAAAAGGAAAATAGAATAGAAGAATTTTTGACTTTAAAGTTGTACTCTTTTTCTGGAGCTTGGATTGGGTAATGTGCTATCTCCATCATCAGTCCCATTTTACAACTTTTACAAAGAAAGGTACAGACTCCGGGGCTGACCTCAGGCGTGAGTGTCTGAAGTCCAAAGGCTTCCCGGTCCTGTTTGTCACCTCAGAAATCTTCCAGGACCTATAGCACAGTGATTTCCATAGAGTCCATAGTTGGGGCTGAAGAAGTTGCTGCTCAGCCCTGAACATGTTGGAACTTGGGGAAAAAATTGTCATCTTGTCATGTGCTGAGTGGGATCTACTGACTGGCTAATAGTGGCCCAAACCCTTTTCTTTGTCCTCCCCGTGCCTGGTGTGCAGTTCCCGCCTCCCTTGTGGTGAGATTGGTCTAGCCCATGGGATGTAGCAGGTTTACAGTAATGGCCACCACTTCTAGTTGCCCTGCTCTTTCTCCTGCTGCAAAGCTCCCTGTTGAAGATACCAAGTCAGGGATGGAAGTAGTTAGGGTCCCCACATGTCCCCACGAAAGCTGCCTGCCTACTTGGCACACCCACGTTAGGCTAGCAGGTGAGCGAGAAAGTATCTTCTTCCACTGTGTTAAGCCACTGAGATTTAGGGTTTATATTTTAGAGCAGCTGACGTAGCCTTAACTAATAGAAACCACTTTACATTGTGTTCAGAAAAGTGAGGAAAAAGAAGCAAAACCTCCATAATGGTGCCCTGGGAGACCCGATTTTCCTTTCTGGGAGGTGGCTGTGTGGCTTCGTCTGTGGGTGCCCTCAGCGGGCCTTTGGAAGCTGTTGCTCCTCGATTTAGTCAGTGGTATGTTTGAAGTTGCTCTGTGTTAAATTAAAAAATCAGTAGTTTAAATGTGGATGCAAATGCCTAATAGCTTTAGCAACTGAAGAAAAATTTCCAGATGTTTCACAAAGCACTCCAATACTGTACATTGTGTTTTTTTGTCAATGGGAAATTATTCACAGGGCAATAAAACGTTGTTTTTTCAGTAAACAGATTATGTTTCAGTCTGCGGTGTGAACACTTAAATGGAATGATGCAATATGCCACTTTTTAAAAGAGGGTTTTAAACATGTCAGTACGAACCTTTCAGTCCTCTGTCCCATAAATTCAACTTTTAAAAATGAAATCAAGCTGAGCCCTGTGAAAGCTCATACTACTATATCAAAACCAGCGAAATTTGCCTGTTTATTGCCACCTATGGAATGTGGCAAAGAAACATTCTTTTCACCTGGGACAATTTCTTCAACTTTACACCAAGTGAAATTTAATTGCTTTCACTTCCTGGAATCATTAGGTATTAGTCCGGCAGGAGGCGGAGCCAAAAGGAAAAGCTAAAAAATACGTCTGTGTTTTTAATACATTTCACCTTGGAAGTGTATCCTTCTTCCCTCTACTACTGATTGTGCTGAAAGTTTCAGCTGGGGAAGCCGCTTTAGCAAAACTTAGGGATGAGGAAACTCATAACGGAAGAAAAAGAAGTAGCAGGTGCCCTGTTGGGAAGATGTAAATTGGCACTTGAAGCAATTACTTATGCTTCAATCACTACTATCCGTCAAACAATTGGAATATCTGAATATTTCAAATTTATTTTTTGTCTGTTTTTGCTTCATTGAAAAAAACAAACAAAACAACTAGTAAATGAGGTACCAGGTAAGCAACAGAAACCCAGGCAATCCCTTTTCTGAGCAATGGTTATATCACATCCTGGAAAATCAGAATTGCACAAAACAAGCACTAGCTGATAATTTTGTTCACGTTACAACAGGTTGTTTCACTTTTCAAAGGGATTCATGAATCCTTTCATATTTAATCGTAAATCATATATTAAAGTTCCTTCCAGAGTATTTGAATGAAGATTATGGTAATTACTTGACAGACAGGATGAGAAAGGGTAAAATTAAAGACCCTCGTTAAAGTCACTGCCAGAAATAAAGGTGACCAATCTCTGCACAGACAACGTGAGACAAAGGGAAGATGGCAGCCATTGATCAGGACACTACACTTCCTGATCCCATCCCCTTGTGAAGCAAGGGTTACCTGTGTATCTCATTGTAAATGTCATTCTTCACGTTTAGGACCCTCAGTTCATGACAACCTGCTAAATGCTCATTGAAATCACAAGACAGGACATTGTTAATAGCTGGCTGTGACTTGGAGATCTTTCATTCTTTGGGGAACACAAAAGATGAAATATAGAGTTGGAAAATGTGCAAAGAAGGAACCTAGCATGACTTTTTCTTGGGATAGATACGAAAGGGGAAAGACAATTAAGTGAGAGCAGCAATTTCTCTATAGGCAGGAACTGGCATTTGTACACACGATGGTTTCACAAAGTTTAAAAGAATTAGAGTCTGAGCATCATATATACATCTTAATATTTTTTTTTCCAAAACGGTGGAAACCATTATTTCCTAATGGACAGCTACAAACCTTGTGTGAACTTAAAAAATGAAGAAAATAATTATTTTCTACTGAAGAATTTTAAGATGTGGATAATTTTGGTGCAGAGAATTCAACTTGATTAAAGTCTCTATAGTTCACTCTTTGATTACCCAGACTTCCATTTACTTTGAAGGCATATTTTTCAAGATAGAAGGATAGAAGATATTTCACTTGACTGTTCATTAGCTTGATTTAAAGCTTATAAATATTTAGACCAGTAGTTCTTGGGCCTCTGTCTGCACTGTTGAACCAGACCACACCACCGTTAGGGGAGGACCTGCCCTCCTGCATCCACAAATCAACCTAAAAGTCCTCAGCTTCTTTACTTTCTCTCCCTTGCAGACAGCAGACTGTAAAGATTTCTTCCCCTGTGAAACACCTCTTGATGTTCGTTCACTTCATTGACTTTCATCCCGATGTCAAGTTTGGTTAGGAGGGGTTTCTCCTTCAGAATTTCCTCATATAAGGAAGGAATGCTTTCTGAGGGCCTACATATTGGGTCTCTTCTTCTAGGCTCTGGGAGGTTATACAAGTCAAACAGACCCAGGCCATTAATTTTTAGAAACTGTTTAAAGGAGGAAGGAGCTAGTTAAACATGAAGACATTAGATCTGCCTAATGGCTGTTCAATCTAACAGCACAAAACTACACTCAAAGAGAATTGATCTCAGTATTAGTGTCTGACTTATGACTGTTTTCAACCATTTAATTTTGCAGTAATCTCATTTCTAAAAAATTATATTCTTAAAAGAAAGCCATGCTGAGAGGAGCAGAAGCTAACGTTGACATATCAGCCTTTGATATGGAGGTACAGTAGGCAGACATGAATTTACCCAGATTAAAAACAAATGTGTAATGGAAGTTGAAATATAAAGAATTTCTCCATTTATCTTCTTGAGTAAAGGGGGAAAAAAGCATTGTACACATTGTAGATCATTTGAGTTTTAGGCCGATGATTTGAAACATTTTTATAATAATTCAGTGGCTCTTTTTGAATATCCAGATGTTAATAATGGTTCCCTGCTATGTGATTAGGAATGAATCTGCCAAGGAAAAATGAAGGCTTTTCTCTTGGGGAAAGTTGAGTTATTTTCCCAGGCTTCCTGGGGAAGTCTATCAACATGTGAATAAATGATGGGAATGGGAGTCTGGCTGGTCACCATGGAATTATCAGCCTTGTTTTCTGAGTTTGACCTTTATTATTTACACAATCAGCTTGAAATATGACAAATGTAGTGACTTTCCAAGGATTTTATTTCTTGAAATCCAACGGTCCTTATAGGTTTTGAGGTTGAAAAGTCTGTGCTGTTTTAATAAGAGTTTCTGGTGTCATTGGTTGTGAAGGCCATGACTTTTGCCCAAATTTAGAAACGATATGAATAACAACTGGGGATTCCTTCCTTTAGATTAAATTTTTCTTAGGAGGAAAATAACATTCTTTAAAAAGAAAAGTAAAGAAACATTTAAAGTCTACAAGCCTCCCTTTGAGATGTCCAGTATGCTTGGATAATTTTTGTTTTATTGTTCTCTGCCGGAGATGAGACCTGCTTTAATTTTTCTTTAGTAGTGCAGGTGTTATGCTAGGGTTGTCTTGGGTCTAGAGTCTCAGAATAATTATGTTCAAGTATTAACATAACTATTGGTTATTGGGAAAATAAGTCCTGGTCTTTATTTATTTTTACATACTTAGGAGCTAAAGCATTTTTGGTATAATATTTAAAAATAAAGTTATATCTGCAATGACCTCTTTCTATACATGACTCATTATTCAGTCAATAAGCATTTATTAAGGTTGTCTTTAGTGATTTGTTGTGAAATTAGGGCTTTCTTTTGGCAAAACAAAAACAGCATTAATAGCAATAATAAACAGTTAGGAAAGCTAACATTTATTGCATACAACAGGGCAGACACTGAGGTAAACACATTACCTACTTGGCTTATTTCTTTTAAGCACCCTTTTGAGGTGGGTAGTACAATTATTCCCATTCAGAGAGGAAGAAGCTGAGGCTCACTGAAGTTTAGGAACTCCCTTAACACCATCCAGCTAATGACAAAGCCAGGACACAATCCCAGGATATCTGCTTCTGGGGCCTTCTTTTCAATGGGAACCTCTAAGGGTGGTTCACACGCCACCTTCTGGGGACCCACACGATGAAAATTCTAATAGTAAGATGTTCTTTGCCTTTTCTACATGCTGACATTTGCACTGAAGGCGCAAGAGCGGTGATGAGTGAGCCTTTTGGTCATCAGCAAGAGGGAAGCCCTGGTCCCAAACTGTACCAGTGTCATTGTGTGTTTCACCGTGGGGTGAAGAGCCAGCTTCATGTAAGAAACTCCTTAATGAAGGAGCAAAAAGTTATTAATTTTATTAAACCTTGGCTGTTAAGTACTCATCTCTTTAATATTCCATGTGACAAAATTGGACATGTGTGTGAAGACCTTCTCCTGCATATTGATGGTTGTCTTGAGGAGAAGCTTTGGAGTTGTGAGCTGAATAGTCACACTATGGGTATTTATATGGCGCTGATTTAGTAGATCTTTTCACAAGAATAAACAAAATAAGCTTGTTGTGTTGAGGAAATCACTGATAGTATTTATGGCTAATAGGAAACTTGAACTTTCAAGAGAAAAGTAGAATTTTGAAAATCTTGTATTCATCACCATGAGCTTTAGAATCCTTAAAGAGCTTCCTGATAGCATCAGAGGTGATAGTCACATGTAATATTTTGATATAAAATTAAATGTGCCAATGTTTGGAAGAGTGTATAATTTAGTGATCCAATATTTCTCCAATAATCAATGCTTGATGTTAAAAATATTCTGCATGGGTAAAATATTCATTCAAAGTGAAAAGTACAAAATTGACTGTAATGTAACAAAGTATCAAAAGTTAATTTAGTTTCAGTATTCCACACTATAAGTAACCTTTAAAAAACCACCGGACTCCTGGCCAAGATGGAGACATAGACAGACATACTGTGTCTCCCTCCACAACTAAGAAGGAACACAACTACCTCAAAAGTAGAAACAACCAGAAGTTCCAGAAAATCAAACTGCATGGAAGTCCAACAAAGAAAGATATAAAGAAGAAATACTCATCTAGACAGGTTGGAGGGGTGGAGCTGGGGTAAAGAGGATGCGGTGTGGCGGTAGCAGCAGCGGCAGCAGCAGCAGGTCGGTGGAAAGCACAGTTACACATTTTAAAAAGTCAGGAGGGACACCTGGGGAGCATTTACAGCTCCTCACCAGACCCCGCAGCTCATGGTCCCAGCACCAGGGAAAATCAAGCCTCACTGCTTCTGACTGTGCAAACCAGAGGGGGTTGGGGTGGAGGAAGAAACTGCCAGTGTCTCAGCAGAGCCCACTTGTTTAAAGTGCCCACATGGTCCTAGAACATCCGCAGACCTACCCACTCTGGGAACGATGGCCAGGGTGGCAGCTAGTGAGGCGCCAGTCCCATACGGAAGTAAGAGAAGTGCTTGGAAAAGGGGTGAGTGCTGAGCAAGTGGCATTTCTCTCTCAGACCCCTCCCCCACAAACAGCGCCACAATGTGGTGAAACAGGTTGCCTTGTACTGACAAATCCCTAACGCTCTGCCTCTTACAATGTAACAGGAGTGACAGCTCTACCTAAGACACAGAGGCAAACAAAAACAGGAGCCTGTCAAGATGAAGAGACAGAGAAGTATGGCCCAAAAGGGGAACAGATCAAGGTTCCAGTGGGAGAACTAAGTGATGAGGAAATAGCCAACCTAACAGATGTAGAGTTCAAAACACTGGTGATAAAGGTGCTCACAGGCTTGACAGGTATGCTTGAGTATGGCAAAAGCATAAGAGAAGAAGTGAAGGCTATGCTAAGTGAAATGAAGGAAAATCCACATAAAACCAATGGCGAAGGGAAGAAAACCAGCGTTCAAATTAATGATTTGGAACATAAGGAAGAAAAAAACAGTCAACCAGTACAGAATGAGGAAACAAGAATTGAAAAAAATGAGGAGAGGCTTGGGAACCTCTGGGACAACTTTAAACATGCCAACATCCGAATCATAGGGGTGCCAGAAGAAGAGGAAGAGCAAGAAATTGAAAACTTATGTGAAAAAATTATGGAGGAAAACTTCCCAAATTTGGTGAAGGAAATAGACACACAAGTCCAGGAAGCATGGAGAGTCCCGGGTGAGCTGGACGTAGAGGGGACCACACGAAGACACATCATAATTAAAATGCCAAAGGTGAAAGATAAAGAGAGAATCTTAAAAGCAGCAAGAGAGAAACGGAGAGTTGCCTACAAAGGGGTGCCTATAAGACTATTAGCTGATTTCTCAAAAGACACTTTGCAGGCAAGAAGGGACTGTCAAGAAGTATTCAATGTGAAGAAAAGCAAGGACCAACAACCAAGATTACTCTATCCAGTAAAGCTATCGTTTAGAATGGTAGGGCAGACCAAGTGCTTCCCAGACAAGGTAGGGCTAAGAGAGTTCATCATCACCAAGCCATTATTATATGAAATGTCAAAGGGACTTACTTAAGAAAAAGAAGATCAAAACTATGAACACTAAAATGACAATAAACTCACAATTATCAACAACTGAATCTAAAAAATATAAACAAAATCCAACTAAGCAAATCAGAATAGGAACAGAATCATAGGTATGGGGATCATTTGGAAGGTTATTAACAGAGAAGGAGAAGGGGGAGAAATGAGGGAATGTTGCAGGGATTAAGAAGCATAATTGGTTAGTACAAAATAGACAGGGGAAGATAAGAATAATATAGGAAAGGGTGAAGCCGAAGAACTTATATGTATGACCCATGGACATGAACTAAGGGGGGTGGTATTGCTGGAGGAAAGGGGGATACTGGGAAGAGGGGAGCAAAGAGGGAAAAAATTGGAACTACTGTAACAACATAATCAATAAAATATACTTTAAAAATAATAAAAAAGAAACTACCACTTGTTGAGTTTGGGTGCAGCATCGAAGAAGAAGATCCACAAATAAAGTTACCAAAATGTTCTGCCCTTGTCTAACCACGGAACTGTGATACTGAATATTCTTCATATATTTCAATCCGAACAGCATGCTGCAACAGAGTGAATGCAAGAACAGATATGGGAATCCAGTCGTGTTATACTAAATTACACCAAAAGATTAGACTTGCATAACTATAAACCCATGCCATTTCTAAATTTAAAACTTAAAAAATGTGTTAATTGTGGTGAAGTACACATACCATAAAATTTACCATCATAATAACCATTTAAAACGTACAGTTCTGTATTAAGTACATTCACATTATTAGGCAACCCACCTCTCGAACTCTTCATCTTGCATAACTAAAACTGTATACACGAACAACAGCTTCCCGTTCCCCATTTGGTGAAGTGAGATCAACCCCAACATAATCTCTGTCTCGTCTCTCACTCTCTCTGTCTCTCTCACGCACACAGACACTATTCACATCTCAGCTCCAACATGCAGCAGCTATGTGACTTTGCTTGGGTCGCTTACGAAAGCTAAGGCTTAAGGGAGTAATCAGCTCCACATAGATGTTAATTCCTGAGCTGGTTGTGGCATAGAGTCCATAAGAACGTGGAAGCCCTTTCTGAGGTGTAAAACACTACACCAGTGTAACACAGGGCTTAAAGCAAAGCTCTGAAAAGCTTTAGTTCATGCAGTTTTGTGTAAAAGTACAAGAAATCTCAGGAGGCTGTGAATCCTGCCCTCTGTTCTCCTTTGCATAAGTCACAACTCAAATTATGATATTTCTATTATAATAGGTAGGCCTCTCCCTTTCTCTCCTCATCCCAGGCAGCCTTTTAAGGCAAATTCTCAATTCCTGACCTTGATGGAGGTCCCCTTAGACCTTTGGTTTGTTATTTTAAAGCTATGATGAAAAGAGTTTAAAGGTATGGACATGTTTAAGAAGAATATCCTTATGGCTTTGGGCCTTTCCTTTTCATTCTGCAGTATTTGGCAAGCTTCTTATACTTGTGAGAGCCGTGGGCTGGAGGTCAGGGGACTGGCTGGGTTTTGATCCCTGCTCTGCTCTGTGTCACCTTGGGTCACTGTGTAAAATAAGAAGGCTGGCTCCAATGTCCACTCTAGGCCCTGTCCTACCATCTTGGGCTGCCATTAAAAAATACCACAAACTGGGTGGTTTGAAAAAGAGGAGTTTATTTTCTTACAGTCCTGGAAGCTGGGTGTCCAAGATCGGGTGCCAGCATGGCTGGGTTCCAGTCATATCTATCTTTTTGGCTCACAGATGGCTGCCTTCCCACTGTGTCCTCACATGGCAGAGAAAAAGGGACAGCAGCTTGAAAAGAGAGTTTCTTTCTTTTTATTTTTTTTGTAACTCCATTTTTTTATTTAATACATGATTTAAAAGAGAAATGCATACAAAATAATTATAAATCTATGTTATTGGGCACCCAATATACAAAGAGGCAATTTGCAACACCAATACCATAAAGAGAGAGCAGAGCTTTAGAGGAGCAGAGATTTCATATTCTATTGAGGTTAAGTTGGTGTCAATTCAAACTAGATTAATATACATTTAGGATATTAAATGTATTTTCCATGAAGAGAACATTTAGCAAATATACACAAAAACGAGAAAGAAATCAACATGATTCACTACAAAAAAAAAAAAAAAAGAAAAAAAAAAAAAAAAGAAAATTAACACCAAAGGCAGCAATAATGGAGAAAATGAGAGACAAAAAAATGTATGACAAAAAGAAAACAAAAAACAAAATGTCAGAAGTCCTTCCTTATACTAACTACTTTAAATGTAAATGGGTTAAACTCTCCAAACAAAAGGCAATGGTTGACCAAATTGATAAAACACAAAGTAACAAACAAAAGCCAACTCTTTTCTTATAAGGGTTCATTCAATATTGAGAGCTCAACTCTCAGGATTCCATTTTAACTTAATTATTTCCCAAAAGCCCCATCTCCAAACACCATCACATTGAGGGTTAGGGCTTCACCACATGAATTTTGGAGGGACACAATTTAGTCCATAGCAGGCCCCTTATAATCTAAATGATGAGTCTATATTACTTTTGAGGTGTAGTGTGAGATGCCAGAAAATTTGAGGTAGAGAAAATCCAAACACCCCCCTCACCCCCCAAAAACAACCAACTCACTTCTAAGGAGAGCACATCCTTTAGGAAAGCAACCATAATATAAAGCAATGTGAGAAGACTCACAAAAATAACAGAGACAGTAAGTCCTATAGAAGTTCAGAAAAAGAGAGAGCACTTAAGGCTGGGAGAATCAGGGAGGTCTTCCTGTAGGAGGTGATGCTGGTTGGAGTTTGAAAGATGGCAAGATATCGATAAATGATAATGGGTGTGGAGTTGGTGCCAGGCAACAAGCACAGAGATGGAAAAGTGTTTCTTTGGAAAACAGATGAGTCAGACCGCTCACCTCGAGTTTAGTTAGGGATAATCCTAAAATACTGCTTCACCCCAGACAGGTCTAAAAGCCAAGCTAAGAATTTTGGAACATATTGATGACTGGGGAACCTCTTTAGCTTATTAATAACCAGAGCAGGCTTTTGGGAAAATGAACCCTGCTACAGAGGTGAGTACTGCCCGGGGCAGAGAAGAGATGAGCAGAGAGACCAGTGAAAAAGGCTAGTGAAGTGGTCTTGAGTGACTTCTCACTTTCTCTTAATGTCTAGGACATCTGTCCTAAAAAGAACAGCCTTAGACTTATTCACCACTGGAACTCACAGCCACCCTTCTGGTTTTGGCTTCGGCTTTGAGTAATCAGATTTATTTCCTCTTATCAAGTGTGATATTCTCCTTGCATAATAGAAGCTCTTGTACATCCCGAGAGGTGTCTGTAGCCAGGACAAGAAGTTGTTTGTAGGAGCACCTGACACCGAGAAGGACTGGCATTTCACTGGTCCCTGCAAACCTCCTCTTTGGCAGGACCGTACTTGGTGAGAAGGAAAGCAATGAGAGCAGACTGTGCTCTACATCTTGGGAGCTTTCAAGTGCAAACAGCGGCCTGGCTGCTTTTGTAACCCTGAATTCTTCAGGCCTCTCCTGCTGGTGTGCTGAAGAGCCATGCAACCGTGAGCCCCGCTGCATCAGGTGCCTTGGCTCTCCTGTCCACCCCCGAGAATATGTATGGGTATGTTTCACACGGGTTCACACACAGATCTCATAGGTTCGTCTCCCAGGGCCCTTTTTGGTGTTCATTTCCTGCAAAACCGCTGGAGAAGGCCAATTCTCAGGCCTTTATGCCCTCCACTCTCAGACTGTCCTGGGCACTGATTATTGCAGCTTCCAAAGATTTCAGCAGGTTTCAGGCCCCCTTTGGCTCTCATTGTGCTGAGCTGCTCTGTGCTCAGGGAGAAATGGGGAGACATGGTCCACGGTCTCCCATTGGGGCCTTCTTTGCTCTGCTTGGAGCCTAGAGGCACCAGCATCTCCCCTTCCAGGCTGGCCTCCACCTGCCAACAAAACCCAAGCCCACTGGTTCAGCAGCTTTGCAGACTCTGAATCCCAGAGCCTGAGAACTCCCACAATGCACACCAGTCCTTCCAAGGTTTGTTTTCACTGTGCCTTGTTTCTGTAAGGCCTGAAGCTGGCTAGCTGGTGAAGCAGGCACCTGGGCGCCCATGACAGCCACTCTCAAGGTGTTGGGGGCTCTCTGCTGGGCAAAAGCGTGACAGAAAAGCCATCTGTATATCTGAAGTATCTGAATACACTTACCACATTTTCTTTCTTTTCTTGTATTTTTTCTAATTTTAATTTTTCAATTACAGCTTACTTCCCATATTATTTTGTATTGGTTTTGTGTGTACAGCATAGTAGTGAGACAATAATGTACTTTACAAAGTGATCCCCCCCCATATTTCCAATAACCCCTTGGCACCATATATACATTGTTATAATATTATCACCACATTTGCTTTATCCATTCATCTGTCAACGGAATCTACAATAACCTGGAAGGCTATGCTGAGTGAGAGAAGCCAGTCACAGAAAAGCAAACACTGCGGGACTCCACTTATGTGAGGAAACTAGGATAGCTCAGCTCACAGAAGCATAGGCTAGAATGGCGCCTGCCAGAGGCTGAGGGTGGGGCAGGGGGAAGGAGAGATGTGGAACTGATCAGTGGGTATAAAATTCAATAATGCAAGATGAGTAAGTTCTAGAGATCTACTGTACAACACAGTGCCTGCAGTTAACATGATATTGTGTGAAGGGGATAGATCTCCTATTAAACATCCTTATGACAAAAAAAAAAAAAAAAAGAAAAAGAAAGAAAGAAAGAAATGAAATAACTATTGGAGGGGATGGATTTGTGTATTACCTCGATGGTGGTGATAATATCAGAGGTGTATGTATATGCCCACACTCATCAAATTATATACATTAAACACACGGGTTTTGTTTTTGTTTTGTGTGTGTCAATTATATCTCAATAAAGCTGTTTAAAAACTGCTGGGGCTGAAGTGTCCTATAACATGGCAGCAGTGTGGTCACCAGCAGCAATAGGAGACAGAAAGTGATCAACATCCAAGGCGGACAGGCAGTGAGGGCTGCCGTGGAGCCTCCGGGTGGATGGGTGAGGTTTCAGCGTGGACCTGGGACATGGTGTGCTGGTGTGCATGAGGAAGAGCAGTGGGGCGTCCCCACGCTGAGGGAGCACCCTGCGGTGGGTGCAGAAATGCGAGGAGCAGGGCCGTTTCTCAAAGTGCTGCCGGGTGAGGCAGAGATGAGGCGCAGGTGCAGCAAACGCTGCGGTGGGGAGTGAGTCCTGAGGACCCCGGGCAGAGCCACCCCGTCCTCTCTGCAAGGATCTGCTCCTTCCATTTGAATGGGCTTCCAAAGTGGCCAGGCCTTGTAGAGATGACCAATCTGACAACATGGGCCTCCTCCCTCTGCGGTTTAGAAATGTGCCCTTTTAGAAAGCTTCTGTTTTGAGTGTGATTATTTGAGTATGTAATATATGCACATGGTGCAGAAGATACAGAGGGAAGGTATATAAAGAACAGTAAGTATCCTTCCCACACTGTCACCCTGTTACCCACGCCCGAGGCCACCATTATTTCCAGTGTCTTGTGTCTCCTTCCAGACATATTTTATGTGCAACACAAGTTTCTCCCTCTCTCTCTCACACACACCCCTATTATTTATCTATCATCTATCTATGTCCCCCTTAAATTTTTTTTTTTTAATTTATCTTTAGAGAGAGGGAAAGGGCGGGAGAAAGAAAGGGGGAGAAATATCAATGTGAGAGAGAAACACTAATCAGCTGCCTCTCACATGCCCCCAACTGGGGACCTGGCCTGCAACCCAGGCATGTGCCCTGACTGGGAACCAAACCAGGGACGTTTCAGTTCGCAGCGCAGTGCTCAATCCATTGGGCCACACCACCAGGGTGCATCTTCCCTCTTCTTACATGTAAATGAGAACATACAATATACTCTTTCTGTGCTTTGTTTCACCTAGAAATATACATGTGGCTCTGATTGCACATGAGCTCATACAGAGCTTCCTCAGTCATTACAGCTTCTTATTATCATTTGTGGGTGTTCTTTTGGTCACATTCCTTATTAATGGACATTGAGGTTGCTTTTAATCTCTTGCTGTTACAACAATAGTTTCCATAAATAGATCACATACTTGTAAAAGGCAATACTTTTCTACAAGTGGAGTTGCTGGATTAACTTGTATATTTGTTGAAACCTTAGGTAAATATTACAAAGTTGTTTCCTCTAAAGATCATACCTCTTTCCACTAGCACCAGAAAAGGATGAGAGAACACTTGTTACTCTGCATTACCAACTTGCTTAGTTTTTAAACTACTTGGTCTTTGTCAAACTGAAAGGAGAAAAAAATGTTTTCTCATAATAGTTACAATTTGTGTTTCCTATTATCTTGAAAGAGGTTGTGCTTCTTAAGTGAGCACCTTTAAAAAATCATGTTCCACTGAGTCCTTTTTGGAGTAGGCAGTGGACAGAAGGGAGCAATAATTCAGAAACAAAAGTCTCAATCAGCTGAAGGATAATTGAAATAAGTTCCTTGAGGACAAGCACATGTCTCTTCCCTTTTGATCTTCGTTGGTGCACAAAACTCACTAGAAATGTGTGTCAGGTTGAATTTATGTCACTTTGGCGTAAGAGGGGGAGCCTTTTTCATATCTGCCCTTCAAACTTTGATGTTTCCCTTTCAAGAGTTTGGAAGTGCTTTCCTGAAAGATTCAGTTCAAAGAGTTCAAGTTTCATTTCTCGTTATAATACTACTGCCTGAAGGTCCCATTAAACAATAATACTATTATTTCCATGACTTTGTTGTTGTCTTCCCTAAATCACGGTATATCTGTGAGGACGGTTTCAGGACCGCATTGATCTCAGCGTCTGGGGAGCAAACATTCTGTGAGCTGCCTGGGCTCCAAAGCTGGAAGAAGAATTTCCCTGCAGCCTGCATTTGCTACCAGATTTTTCATATTGCATCAGCCAGTATTAAATGTCAGTGAGTTACAGCCCTTTGGTGCATTAACCTTAACTCTAGGATATTTACCAAAGGAGTTCTGATCCCATGGGACGCATTAGCATTATAATCTACATTATAGCCAGTTGTGAAAATTTTATTTGAATGCAGCACGATATATCAAGATCTATAAAAAATGAATCAGTTTTGCAATTTGACTTTGCAACAATTAAAACTTTCTGTAAACATAGATCTATGCCTCCAATAAAGACATGAAGCTTTTGGTACACCCAAATATTTCAAATTTTAGAATAAAAGGGTTAGTGGCAGTAAAGCTGTTATCTATGTTCCTTGTCTTGCCCCCTCAAGTTCCATGCTAGAAGCCATGCGAAAAAAGATTAGGGGTTGGATCCCATTCCTGCTCTTCCTCCCCCCGCTTCTTCCCTTTCATCATGTATTAAGCAGCTACCACATGCCAGTCACAAGGACAGTCAAAGTGTATGTAATTGGGCTTATAAGTATCATCATAACTTTTCTCAGCTTTTGTATGGGCAAATTATTTTTTTCTGGAAACCTTTTTGTTGGCAACAAACACCAAGAAAGTAGTTGATTTCACAGCCCAGAACTAGTGATGAAACACACTTTCTTGTGCCAGAGTGCTTTTAAAAAATCTATTTGGTTTAAAAAAACATTACCCACAATGTCCCTGTTTAAATGCAAATGTATAACTTGGAATAAATAACAAACTGATATGATATCTAGGATTTTAAAACATTAGGTAAGCCAGGTAACTTAGCTGGTTAGAGCATTGTCCTGATGCACCAAGGTTGCAGGTTCGATCCCCAGTCAAGGCACACACAAGAATCAATCAATGACTGTATTAGTAAGTGGAATGACAAATCAATATTTCTCTCTCTCTCTTTTCCTCTGTCTCTCTAAAATCAATTTAAAAAATTAGATGATCTACAATCATCTAGCAGAGAAGTGACTCCATTTAGGTGAGAGAAGGGGGTGGGTCAGAAGATGGGGTGTTGCTGGAGATGGGAGAGGGCGTACACCAGGCCTTCCAGCCTGTGTGGTGAACACAAGTGCTCCATTGCCCCGGGCACTAGGAAACCTGGTTGCTGCTGGTGTCCCCTGTTCTTTCTCTGGGTAGCTCTGTCCCTCTCTTTTGGGTGGTGACTGGCTCCCTGCTGTTTGTGGGGTAAGCACTGAGCTCCTCAGCTGGCCTGTGCTCCATTTCCAGCTCTGGCTCTCACCCTGGTCTCTGCTCCTCTGTTGACCCTCCGGCAGGGGGCGTTACTCATTGTTTCTGCCTAAACCAGCCTGACCCATTTCTTCCCATTGCCTGGGCTCATGCTGCCACTGGACTAAGGGTGGTCTGCCTGACAAGTATCGGTTTATTTTTCAAGGCCCAGTTCAGAAATCTGTTCTTCCTTGAAGCCTCTGTGATTGCGATTTTCAGCTCCTGATCCCCCAGGTAGAGCTGACACCTCCCTTCTTTGGGGATTTCCTGACTCTACAGCACTTCTAGCATAGCACCGACAACATATAGCACTCATGGGTTTTCCTGTCTGTCCCTCTACTGCAGTCTTAGCACCTGAGGGCAAGGACCAGGCCATAAGCATCTCAGAATCCCCAACTTCTCTTCTCGTGCTAGTAAATAGTGTAAGCTTCATGCGTTTTGGTTGAATAAACCACAAATGACTAAATGTCTTAGAGAGGGGACCTGATGAAATAAAGAGGAATTTATATACTAGGGAAGCCGGGTGTTGCTTCTTGAGGTGTTTCTTGAGCACCTAATACCAGGTCCCGGTTATTTAATCACAGCACTCATTCACTGACAGCTTCATACACTATCTGATTTAATCCCTGATGTAAGCTAAGAGGTGTGAATTATTATCCCTATTCTTTAGATGAGGAAATGATTAAGTCATTTGTTCAGCATTAAACAGCTATCTGAGGTTCAAAGTGAAGGCTGACTGACTCCAAAGCAACTGGTGCGCTAAGCGAGGTGCTCTCAGGGAGGCAGGCATCCCGTGGACACCCCGCAGCCTAATGGTAGAGGGCAAGCCTATGCCTTGAGCTCGTATTCTAGGCATCGTGTGACTGCTGCCATAAAGGTGTAAACAAAAGGGTTTATAACCAAACACTTGTGTATACATAAGTTTTTACCCTCACTATATATAAATAATTCATCTCTATTGCCCATGTATCTGATAAACAGAGATGAAAAAGGCTTCATTGCAACTTCAAGTGCACATATTGGGCTGCGTACGCATTGTCATACTTTGGCTTCTCCCAGCACACCAAATTCTAGCTAATGGTCATTGGCCCAGGGCTGGCCCCAGCTCAGGGGGTGTCTGGGTGACATAGCCCCAAATTGGCCTTTTTAAAATTACTAGCCTGGCAGTGTGGATTTAAACATGGAGTAAACTAGCAGGGTCATGGTAGTGGATTGACCTATCATGTTCCTTTAGATGTGTGAAGCTGAAGCCCATCAGGATAGATGGTGTATATATCCTAATGAATACATTGGATGGTTCACGTGGAAAAGGCACTAATAGTGATTGGGAGGCAGCCAACTGAACACATAAGGAGCAAAAGTTTGGCAAACTCAGGGAATGGTTATTTGGGGCAAAGAGTGGTAAAACATACGGCCATTCAGAGCAGACCACCCAGGCCGGCTCTCCTGATGAGCTGATCACTGTGGTGTAGAGGCTTGCCATGCCAGATTCCATTTCCTGACTCCTTTGGAAAGGTCCTGGGTAGGAGAGGGTCCTGGAAAGAAGAGGCAGATGGTCATCAGGAGAGACACTCCAGCATGGTCATCCTGATGCTAATGTCCCAGTTAAGATGACTTTCTGAGAGGTTGCTCCCCAAAATAATCTGGGCTGTCAGTTTACTCTGGTGGGCTCTGAGGGGTTAGCTGAAGAGAGGAGCCAAAGCAGTAAGATTTGATTCTGCTTAGGGGGCAGAAACCCCCAAATCACAGTGGCTTAAGTAATAATTTAGAAAAGTCTATTTCTAGTGCACCTAAAAGAAACACAGATGCATCAATCTGGAGCTGATATTTTATTCCACAATGTCAGGGACCTACTTCCCTTCTATCTTGTTGAGCATGTGGCTTCTACCTCGTGACTCAAGATGGCTGCTCAGGCTCCAGCTTTTAATTCCTTATTCCAGAAGCAGAGAGAGAAAAAGGCAAGGAAGAGCATGCTCCTTCTTTTAAGCATAATTCCTACATGCTGTGCATAGCACTTCCTATATTTGTGTATTTAGCTGTAACAGAGGCTCAGAACTGTGGTTTTACTTACAGTGGCCACATGTCCAGCCAAAAATTAGAGGTTATTTCAGTAAAGAAAAAGGGGAGAAACTATTTTGCAGGACAACCATCAGTCCTTGTCACTGTAAGGAAGACAGGAGGAACCTCCTGAAATTCTTCGAGTAGTTGGTGCTGGCATGCTACTCTAGAACTTTGTCACCGACAGGAAGAACCTCCCAAAATTCTTTGAGTCGTTCAGCTGGGATGTTACTCTAGATCTGCATCTTGCATCTTACTAGGAACTGCTGTATGCTCGTGGGTCAAAGAAAAGGCAAGGAAGATTGAGAGGAAGTGCATCTCCTGAGACGTGGCACAGAACAAGCACTTGGACCCAGGATAGACCTAGATCAGTGACATTTTCTGACACAGGGTCCTCAGACAGTAGGAGGCATGACTCAAAAGATGGGGTTCCGAAATAAACTTGGGTGGCACCACTTGATGTTTACTAAGCAGGCCTCTTTATGGTGAGATGTCTCAGGACATTTAGTGTGGGCTAATGAGCACTGTGGAACTCCAAGAGTAGACTAAGGCATGTAGCACATCCCTTGTCCACAGTGCATGTCCAGGGTCCTGGGCAGCTTGCTCCGTGGACTTCCCAGACAGGATAAGGGACTCTACACTTGCATCTCCTGATTCCACCTCTGACCACAGGAGTGACAGAAGATTGGTAAGTTGGTGGACCAGCAGAGAGAGCAGAAGATGCTGAGGCTTACATTGAAAAAGGACAGAGTTATCTGCAATCTGAATGAGACAAAGAAGAAATGAGGATTAAAGTGGGAACTCTCCAACAAAGTGGGTGTGGAAAGAACTCTGGCTGGTCCTTCTTCCAGGATGGCAGACAGAGAGAGGACCTGACCGTTCCCAGCAAGACCAAGGCCAGCAACAAGCTCAAACCTGTAGGAGTGGGCTCATTCCACCTGTGACCTACAGGCCAACCACCAGAGAGTGAGAGCCTGATAAAGCCAGAGTAACATTAGACACATCCTTGCACAAGCCTTAGTTACTTAGGATAAAGCGCTCACCATAAACCCTGTTTGCAAGCTGAAATGTAGTCCTCCAAAAATATGTAGGGTTGTCTTTCCCCCAGATTTAGAAATTCTCTTTCAGGTCAAATGGTCCCCTCCCTGTTAAAGGTGTAGGGAAAAGAATCTTCCCCGGTACTGACTGTTGATGGTGATGGAGTTTGTATAGAGGGAGGAGTGGTACTAGTCTCCCTGCATTCCCCTTATCTCTGTGTAGACTCATCCACATTACCTCCAGTATGGAAGTAGGTCTATTTCTTTGCAAATCTCACCCTTGGCAGGATGGAGGAACAGAAGAGGAGGGGCAGGAGAAGGGGGACAAGAATAAGCTTTTTCTTTTGCAGCATTATACCCCTTCATCATTTGCTCTCTTACTCCTGACTCTATCTTGCCAAGATTACTGGACTCTGCCAATTTGACACGATCTTCTGGATGGCCCTTCTCCCTGCCCATGTGATGCTGGCCCTCCCCAGTGCAGCTGTGGTCCCAGTCCAGGTTGGGGGTGGGGTACCTGTTTTGGGCTGCAATAAAGGAACAGGTGCCAGCACACACCTGAAGTTCCTGTGCATACAAAACCCTCCCAGTTACTTTAACCTTCTTTAAAGCTGCCCTGGATGATTATTTTAACCAGATCTTACTGGAGTAAATATGCTCAAGGTGGAAGTCAGGGCTAGACCTCAAATAGCGCTCATTCTCCCTTCTCTCTGCCCGGCTCACTGACGCCAGCCATGTTCTGCAGCTCCGCAGAGTTGAACAGAAAGTCCCTCAGTTTCATCTGTCTCCATGTCCACAAGGAGGACAATTGTAAGTTCAGAGACAGCCTCTCCTTTCCATATCTGAACATGAGGACTACAGCGTGTATTTCTAGAATGACTTGATATGACCTAAGAAATGCTACCAGCACTTCCCTAGGGACGCGAACAAGCACATCTCACGTGGTGTGGTAATTTTCCCCAAAGCAGAGGGTAAGACGAGAATCTGCCAATGTATAATGTAAGTCTAGGCAGATATTTATTAGCTTCATAAGCCTGAGTTACTGATACAGAGAAGGGGGAGCAGCGGAGCTGCCGATGGCATTAGTAACCTGTGCCAAAGGGTAGAGGCACCTACGCATGCAAGGAGGGCAATAACAAAAACAAACTAACAAACCGAAACCCAGGCGCGTCGAAAGATTGGAGTTCACTAACTGGTGCTCACTGAGGCTTGGATCCATCTAACTGGGCTCCAAACTTGAGACTGTCACATTGAGACCTGATAAATGTACCACTTCATTTCTCTGAGTTGTGTATTCCCTCTGTGGCTCCACACTTACACGCTCCAGACCACATCCTTTCCGATTTCAAGTTTTCTTCCAAACAGAGAGGGTATTAAATGCTGAAATGTTGAATATAAGAAGAAAACTTTTGTGGACGGACCAAGCAAAATGTTCAGCCGCCCGTGGCCACTGAGCAGGAAGACAATACAGGCATTTACGGGCCAGACCTTCTGGAATCCTCATTGGGAAGTGTTTGCTGTCTACCGCCCAGGCCTCGACCCGCGCCTCTTCCTCTTTCAAATATCACACGTCGACAGAAGCAGAAAGCTTCTTTCTTTCCTTGAAAGGGAAATACAGTCTCAAGTTTTGTGATTTGTATGGGGCAGGAGTTTCTTAATTTTCAATTTTAATATTTTATTCGCATGAAGTATTAGGGAGTCAATCGATGTTCAGCTCTTTCCGACCCCTTGTGCCTATCTTGGTGGCTGGCACCTCATTTCTGGGTCTGGAATGCTTTTGAAACCCAGGAAGAACTAGCTTCCACCAGCACTTGGTTTTCAATCATAAATGTCACATACGTAAACAATGTATGCAGCAATATCCCACATAACACAATGAAAAGATGTAAATACAGAGTCTTTCCGTCAAATCATCTGTGCGAATAAATATACTATTGAATGTTTTACATGTGTGCATCTTTAAGATTATAAACACACACATCTGTTTAAATTTTGTATATACAAACTTCACACACAAGTAAAAGTTGGGGATACTATTTTCGCTCCTCAAACTGTTTGAAAAATGCGTGTGTTTGTATGTGTAGAAAAATTGGGCATAATTTAAAAATGATATACACTTCCAACATATGCTTTTATATAAAATGAAATGACCCCTCTTGGCACTGAGATTCACCTTCTTTATGAGCAATATTCTGAAAGGCTGGTCTTATTTATCTATACTGTGCCTGATGAAACCTAGTAAGTGTCATTGTGACTTTGGAGGGATTTAGGAAAAACCAGACCTGCAATATAAGCTCAGCCCTCACCCTCCTCTGGGGTAGTTCTTGAAGTGGGCAGGGAAGCCACAGCAAAATGAGGCAAGTGGTGATTCAGTGGTGCCAGAAGCTGCCTCTGCCTATAAACATGAGTACATCTGCACAGGCCACCGAGGGCTGCCAGTCACACTGTCATTTACATGGCAGCCGGCAGGCTGGCAGAGGCCAACTTTCTGTCAGGCAGCTCAGTACATAAGCTCAGAAGCTGGGTGTAGAAGGAAGACATTTTAATTTTCATGGCTACTCCTTTAAAGTCAATACATCTTGTGGGTGCCGATTTTTATCATGCTGCAAAATCATTTGCCCCCCAAAACACACTTTTTAACAAAATCTTTGGAAGGAAGTGGGATTTGGTAAGTATTCTAAACAAACAACTGCCACAGCCACAACCACGTTAGTAGCTGGGGCCGCCAAATGCAAAGAAGCTCTTGTGGACCCAAGGCCCAGGCACGGGGGATCTCTCACTCTTCAGTGAAGGGAGGGAATTGGGCCAATGCACGTTGTCTTGGAGTCATGGGATGTGCTGTCATGGTGGGTCACTTAGTGACCTTTTGGTCTGTAAGACCTCAAAGAGCTGGCTGGTAACAGAGCCAGGTCTAGAATCTGGGTCTAGTCTAGTCTAGTGGCCATTAAAAAAAAATTAATACCTTTTCTGTAGTAGTTTTACAGGGAAAACATGAGTGGAAAGTACAGAGTTCCCATATGCCCTGTCTTACATCCACCCCAAAGCCCTTCCCCCACTTTTTTTACCATTTGAATTAGCGTAGTACATTTGTTACAACTGATGAATCAATATTGATATATTAACTAATGTCCATAGTCTGTATTAGGGTTAGCTCTCTGTGTTGTACATTCCGTAGGTTTTGACAAATGTATTATGACATGTATCCACTGTTAAATAGCATCATACAGAATGGTTTCACTGCCCTAAAATTCCTGGTGCTTCACCTATTCCTTCCTTCCTTCCTGTCTCTGAAATCCTGGCAACAACCAAACCTTTTCTGTCTCCTTAGTTTTCTCTTTTCCAGAATCCCATATAGTTGGAATCATATGTGTGGCATTTTCAGATTGGCTTCTTTCACTGGATGATATGCACTTAAAGGGTTCTTCCATGTTTCCTGGTGGCTTGATAGCTCATTTCTTTTTATGGCTGAACAATATTCCATCATCTGGATGTACCACAGTTTGTTTAACCATTTACCTATTGAAGGTGATCTTGGTTGCTTGTAAGTTTGGCAATTATAAATATTCAGCTGTCATAATAGTAACCTTTTCACTATAGCATATTTCTTCCACATGAACTCATTATCAAATGTCAAGACTTTGCAAAACCTATTCCCAGAAGTGATTGCATTTGGCAATGTTCGAGCCCAATCAAACCTTTTCCGTAGTACCTGCCCTGTGCAAACTTTGTATTTCCAAGAGGCCCCTCTATTCCATCCCTGAACCACTCCTAACACAACACACTTATCGTAGTATCCATTCATTTATTCCTATCTTTTTGTCTTATTTGGAGTGTTTTCTTCCCTCTAGTCTGCCAATTTGAATCGTACTCACCTTTCCCGTCCCCTTACACTCTGCCTCTTCAATGAAGTATCCCCTCCACATGGAGAAAAGAGTGATCAGACAGACATGGTTCTAATCCCAGCTCCTCTATGTTACTAGCTCTATGCACTGAAGCAACTTAACTTCCGAGAGCTCAGTTTCCCATTTATAAAACAGGTTGAATATTATTAACGTTTCAGGTTGCTGTAAGAATCTACATAAAGCACTCAAATACCCTTTGACACCTTAATACATGATACCGCCCTCCTCCTCCTTTTCCTTCTCTTCCTTCTCATAATTATCATCATCACTTCCAAACACAGAAATGATTTCGCCTTCTTCTGGGTTCTCATCACCTCATGTGTGTGTCCGTGTCATGTCTCTAAACTGGAATGCATGCCTGTGTGCGCGTCTGTGCTGGGGGGACAGTGCTTAACCCCTATGGCACGCACAGGGCCACGGGCTGGGTTTCTGAATTGCATTCCTTTTGATATTAAATTGGTGAGGTTAAACAGTCCTAACCCTTGTGTTTGTGGAATCCTGGCCCAGCTAACCTCTTTGTGTCTATGAGCAAACATTCCGAAATACCCATTTTCTTCCCTGGGGCTGCAGGAGGACACTCTCATTGGTCACCCAAACATTTCTGGAAGAGTAAGAGGATGTCAAGGATTTCAGTCTTCGGGGGAGGGGGTCTGCAAGTTTGTGGCTAGGGTGCTCTCACGCTTTTCTCTCCATTTCTCATGGCTAAGGATCACACTGGAGGATGATCTAGACCCTCCTGTCTCCTTTCCCTGGTTTCTTATCCCTGATTAAGGCAAAAGCTGGGGCAGGAGACTGAGAAGAAAGCCCAGCTTTAAACCCATGATGATGAAAGTTTTATTAGGGGTGAGGATGTTATAATGAGTGGGAAGATTAGAAAAACAAGTAACTTGTATGGAAGTGGTTCCCCTACCAAACTGATGATATCTGAGAGTATTGTATGCAGAAATAATGCAACATTATTTACACATGTATTCCAGTCACTTGCGGGACCTGGTATCGCCAGGAATCATTGAGTCTGCCGTGCATGCCACCTACTTGGGTCAGCAAACCTTTTCTGTAGAAGGCCAGATGATAAATATGTTAGGCTTTGGAGACTATGCGAGCTGTTACAGATACTTTGCCACTGTACTGCAAAGGCAGCTATGATAATGCATAAATAAACAGGCATAGCTATGTTGCATGGAAATATAAATTTTGTATAACTTTCACATGCATAAAATGTTATTATTTATCAACCATTTAAAACATAAAAACCAGGTATAGCTTGTTGGCTATACAAAAACAGATGTCTGCCCCATTAGGCTGTCATTTGCTGACCCTGCTTTATAACATCGCAGAGAAAACTGGCTTCAGCGGAATTGGGGTGAATCACATACAACCCTTCGGTGGGGTGAAGTGGAGATGATGAGAGAGGATTTGGTGGTCTTTTGTCTCGTTGCTTCCTTTCTCAGCCTAAATCCATAGTTCTACTCTATCACCTCAATTTAAGTTGATCAGGTTAGGGCAGTATTTCTTTCCCTTGGCACTACTGACATTTTGGGTCAGATAATTCTTTGTGTATGTGGTGGGGAGAGATGTCTTGTGCATTGTGGAATGTTCAGCAGCAACACTGACCTCCACTACTAAATGCAAGAGCGTCCCATCTCTCCCCGAGTCATGACAGTCCAAACCACCTTCAGACGTTGCCAAATGCCTGCTGGCACAAAATCAGCCCCACCTGAGAACCACTGAGTTGTGAAACAGCCTCAGAAGACAGGAAATTCAGTGAATCCTTAGCAACTAATGAACTGGGATAAAGGAGAAGTGTGTGTGTGTGTGTGTGTGTGTGTGTGTGTGTGTGTGTGTGTGTGTGTATGGTCCCTGATGAAACAGTCTTTCCTAGATTCTCATGGAGGAAGGGAAAGTGAATAGCTGATCTTCGCAAAGACAGAAGTGTAATCCCAAATACTGCTTCCCTGGAAGGAGGCACCCCTCAGGGACAGGGACCCTTCAAGTGCTCCACTCTGATCATTAGCAAGGAGTTTCTAATTATGAAGTAATTGAGTCAGTCTCCACAGCAGGTAAACAGGACTCTGGGCTTTTAATAAGGCCTTTACTGGCAATTACTCTTTAAATGGCCATTAAAAGGCCTTCTGTTTTTAGTGGGGAAAATACTTCCTCCTTCCTGTGAAAAGGAACCTCAGCAGAAATGGAATCATTTCACTTTTTGGCCATGAGGGGAAAAAAAGGTAAAAAGAACGTAGAAAAAGGGGAAAAAAAGGATCTTTCTTACGTGGTCATAGTGGGGAGTGTTTAAATTCAGAGGAACGTTTGCATGAACTGACTTAACCTGGGTTTCCATTTAGAAAATGTTGACCGAGAACTGCTCTGGTGTGGAGGTTGGACGTTATTCAGGGTCTGGCCCCTGATGTATTACCAAGAGATTTCCATGATAGATGTTGTATTAAGAACTGGTTTAAACAAACAGACAGAAAGCACAGACCAAATGAAAGAGTTGGCATAGCTTTTCACTCACGGGACACCCTTCTGCACTGGTTCTTTGTCATTTCCAGTGAAACTGACATAAAGATGTATAAGTATTAGTTTTGCCATTGAAATAAATAGATGCTTTGCTGGCCTTGCCATTTGCTTTTCTTCTGGGGCAGTTATGGATAGGAACAAAAGTCAAAGTTTGGCAATTGCCAAGAGTCCCCCTTCTCACTCCCAATCCCCCCCCAACCCCCCAAATATCCAAAATTCAAAACCAAGTTCAAATCATCCAAAAGACTTTCCCATCCTGTGAAGGAAGTTAATTGGAATCAAGAAGTGGCTTACTGGTTCCCAGTCACTCACTTGCCACAAATCAGCTTGTGTTTATTTGCCTCAAAACCCCCACTAAGTAGAATTTGTCTCATAGCACAAAGATTGTTTCCCATGACCAAAACACAGATCTGTCTCCTTTTCCTAGTAAAGAATCTGAGTTATGTTTCTTTTCAACAAATCCCTATTCCCCAACCCATATTATACATTTCACCATGTTTTGTCTACTTGTCTTCTGATTTCAGCTGTGTCATTTTAGTCATCATGGCTTTGTGTGTCAGGACAAACGTTGTCGGGCAAGGATGCCAGTGATATACTCTTAACCCAAACACAGTTCTTACAAGCCAGCCTCCTAACCAGTGACCTACACACCCCCTCACTGTTGACAGGAGTGTTTTTTTTTCCTAATGCATATTTTAGTCTTGATTGACCATCGGCCATATGGCACAATTGTCCTGTGAGTAAGTTTATTATTAGCAGCTCACAGCTGGAGTTACAATAACTACACACGGCTGTGACATTGCACTAATTGACCAAGACACATCTGAGAACAAGATGCAGAAAGTGGCCATTGCAAATTACTTCAAGCAGAAATGGAGAGCTTAGTGGGAAACACCAGTTTCACATTAGAGGTTTCCATGTTAAGACCAAATTGGTCGCGGGCCAGAGGCTGGCTGGAGGAGAGGGCAGAGAGGAGGCAGGTGAGTCATACCCAGGTGTGCTTCTGAGCCTCCATTAGGTCTTTATTCAACTGAATTATTTTAAACAGATTTCTGTTAATGAGAAAGAAGCGACTGCACTTAAGGTGGCCTTAAACCTGAATTTTTCAGTGCTGAGACAATGAAATCACTAAGTCCATTGGGTGCCTTCCGTTTGCATTTCCCTGTCCAACCTGCTGTCACAGGCGAGGCTGGGCAAGGTTTGAGAACAGTGCGTGCTATGTTAGCTCCATCACTTAGCATTAGAGTCAAAGAAGTCGAGTGTGGAGGGGACCTGAGTGTTGTCTGCACCAGTGAATGGGGTGACGGGGGGCAGGGACACTAGCCAGGGGCCATGCATGAGGAAACAGGCTACCACTGGGTCCTCGGGGGAAGGCTTCTGAAAATTATGAAATATGAATAGGCTGTCTGTGCATCTCTCAGTAAATTTCTTTCTCAGATGTTTCCAGCCAGTGTGACTCGATTGAGAAATGACAGGGGGAGAACAGAGGAAAAAGCCAATGAGCTCAGTGTCTTATAAATCAGCGGCACTGGGCTGGACTGGAACTGTCAAACCGTGGAAAGCCCTGCTGCTGTGCAAGCTTGTGAGCCTTTTCAAAAACAAAACCTAGCCCTTGCCTTGCTCCCTAGAAGGGAGAGGGCTTAATTAAAGTTCACGGAGGAATGAGTAGTCAAAAAAGAAATACGGTTCGTTAGAAAATAAAAAAGAACCAACTCAAGGTAGCACATACATAACACGTCCCAATTCTGATCTTGGCTCAGGTGCAGAATTACAAGTGGGGTCGTGAAAAATAGCTAAGTGTTGTCATGACTAAATCCTGCCAAGAGGTGCAATAATACTCTCTGCTGCAAAGTCAAACTGACTGGATAACCCTATGGTCCACCAGTGTCATCACCCTCATTTTATGGATGAGGAAACTGAGGCACAGAAAAGGTAAGTATCTTAACTGAGGTCACACAGCTGCTTAGACAAAAAAGCTAGGATTTGAACCTGCAAAGTCTGGCACCAGAATCCATGCTCCCAACCACTACGGCTCTGGTCTCTCTTTAGGGACAGGTTAATAGTCCTCAGGCTAATAGTCCTCGCTCTAGGCAGTAGGCAGGTCTCATCCTGACAATTCACATTCTGAGAAAGTCCTGCTCTGCCCGTCTGTGCGTCATGTATTCAGAGTCTGGATTTGTGCCACATTATTTAATCACTTCATACTTACATGCATCTGAGATTATGTCAGTACTTTTTTCTCCCCTGAGTTTTTATATTATTGGGTGAGCCAAAAAGCCCGTATGGGTTTTGCCATAAAACAAAAAATTCTTTTTTCATTTTCTCCAATAACTTCATTGATTTGGATATTTCGAGTATGTCTGTGATCTCCCACGTGGTATAATGTTGATTGTTCTCAGTTAACATCACGATTTGATCGCTATCAACTTCAACTGGTCTAACCAACTATGGAGCATCGTCCTGTGAGAAATCTCCAGGAAAAAACTTTGCTAACCACTTGTGACATGTTCGATCAGTCACAGCACCTTCTCCATACACTGTACAAGTCTTGTTTTGTGTTTCAATGACATTTTTATCTTTCTTGAAATAATAAAGTATAATATGCCAAAAATGTTGCATATTTTCTTCTATCTTCAATATTAAAATGGCTCCACAGAAACTCACCAGTTTTGCTAAGTTTTTTTTTTAAATGCATGCTGAGATGACAGCTGTCACAATGTAATCTAACAAAATTGTTTCGAATGAAGTTTAAGAAAACTAAGTGCTACTGGAGCCATCTTATGGAAAAAAAACAAAACAAACGTTTTTGGCCAATGCAATAATTGGTGAAAAACAGCTAAAGTTTGGAAGCACGGGATTCAGAAGGACCCAGTTAGGTTTCCAATGGCAATTGTGAGTCTGCCAGATTGCATTGTCTCCAAAATGGGGAGGCATGAGGGCCACCCCCTCGGGCTCCAGGCCTACAGTTGTGCTCCTGTTGCTGGGGAAACCATAATTGAATTTCCTGAATTATACGTAGTGTGATAGAAAGTTGAATAACCATATTTATTTGCCTTCTAGACCCTGTGGCATCTGTTGTTTGGCTTACAAAGCTCCTATTGACTGAAGGAAGGGGTTCATTGATCCAGAAAGTGGTGATGGGCGTATGAGACAGCAGGAGATGGAGGACTCCGGGGCGGGGCTGAGATTCCTCATCCATGCAGCAGCCACCGGCCAAATGGCCCCACACAGGAAAATCCAAGGATACGGCCTGAGCGCCTGGCGTGAAATTGATCCTTCTTCTCCCTAATGAGCTCACTTCTTGACTTAGGGGAAGAGAGAGGCAGTGTGGGAAAGGAGTGCCTTGGGAGGAGAGGGGGCTGGAAGGAGGCAGAGGATGGGAGGTTAGAGACAAGGGGTAGAATAGGGTTGGGAGGCCATGAGGGATCTTGCCTTTGTCATGGCCACTCCACACAGGAGAGGAAGGCTGGGGACGTGGGGGTGGATACGCAGGTGAAGGAAACACATTCCAGCGTCAAAGGTTAACTACCTCATCAGGGTTCTAGATGTTTAAACATATTATAAAAGGTCTCTATGCAAAGAGCAGGGGAAATCAAAGGATGAGTCCTTTAGCTCTGATGAGCAGGTTGGGTAGGACAGGCTCTCTGACTCTGGTGGCATCTAAGACGAGCAGGATTTCAGTTGGTGAGCGTCTTCTTGAACTCAGAGGATGGCGTAAGTGCAAATATAGGTCTGGAGGGTGTATGTGTCTCAACTGAATGCTGGGTCTTCCCTGAACTTGCCACCCCAGCTGCCAATGTTCCCCAAAGACCGATTGGTACCACTGAGTTGGCAAACAAATGGGTGACTTCTCTGAAGCAGAGGAACATGGAGCAAAGGAGGGAGAGAGGTAAGAGCATCCGGCTTCACACCCAGGGACACTGAGGCCCAGGGTCCTCCCTTCAGCCAGGGCTCTGAGTCAGTCCTCTGAGGGTCACAGGGTTCTGCTGCCCAAACTGAAGTTGGGGAGCATCTTCAATTGGAAATCACTTTCTGGTGGAGGTGGTGGAGAGTTCTTCCCTGGCGCTGCCTTCAGTTTGGCATTTCAATAATTGAAACCTCCATCACCCCGGGACACACCTTATTTACCTTTGTAGTCATTGTCAAACTTTCCGAATCCTCCATGCCATCTGCTCTGCTGAAGAAGGCATTTCAGAACTAATTTTTTTCCAGAGTCATAAGGTGACAAGAAAGAACTTTTTCTTTCTAATTTAGATCTTTTTTATTTAAAGGAAAATTTCAATCATTTCTAGAAAGTAGACAGTGTGGCCCATGAGCCCTCAGGTTCCCACCCTCCAGCTTTCACAGCTTCCCACTCATCTCTCCCCAAGCCCATGCTCCTGGGTCCCCAAGGCCCATGGCCGCATTTCAAAGCAAATGCCAGACATCTTATTTCATTCATAAATCCTTCAGTACTATCTTGATAAGATAAGGGCTTTTAAAAATATATCATTACAAAGCCAATATCACACCTAAAAATAACAATTCCTTAACAGGATCACATTACTGATCAGTGCTAACATTGCCCCACTTGACTCATAAATGTGTATTCACTAATAATAAGCATTTGGTTGCTGTGTCACTTAAATCTCATTTTACCTGTAGGTTCCCCTCCCCCTTCCTCCTCGCAATTTGATGAAGAAACTAGGCTATGTGTGCTGTAGAATCTGCCACTTTCTGGGTTTTTCAATTTCTAATGAAATAATAGAGCTAGGCAATGATAGTCAGTGGCTGCAAAAGCATTAGGTGGAAAACCAAGAGAAACTTTATAACACATGAGAAGGCTGATAGTCCCTGTCTCCACCGATCAATCCTGACATCCCAGCAGGACCTGAGGTGCACATCACCTCCTGTGATGCATTCTTACTGAAAAACTCAACTGGAGTCTCATTGAGCCACCAGCTCTAACTACCAGTTTATAGAAAATATAAGGGATGGAAGAACATAAAAAAAACACACTATTGGCTTCTTTTTCTACCTTAATGTAGCAAACATTTATTTAAAATTTATATGATTACTCCATTATTGCCAGGCATGATACTGTGATGTTTTCCCCATACTGTGATGTTTTCCCCCAGGATTACTGAGGAATAGGGTGTATTTATTCCTCACTTAATGGACTCAGACTGCTTGCAATGCTTTTGTTCTTTTGTCTGCTTTTTGTAGATTTTAATCTACTTTCTAGGACCACTAACTGCTTAGTATTTGTGCGCCTTTGTGATCTCCTCTAGTCTTCCTCCACCTCACCCCCTCCCCACAGGTTCTCTCCATTTCACTGTGGATTGAGAAACCAAGTATCAGCTTTCATAGAACTTACAAAGGTCCTAAGTGAAAGCTAAATAAGAGATCTATTAGTAAATACACAAATATTCATAACCAGAGTTTAGTAATCATCATTGAGTTTTACAGAGTTTTTTTTCTTTTTATCCAAGTTCTTCATTGCATTCTGGATAGCAGAAGCTTCTAGATAAATGGGATGTGACCACTGTTGTCGTACTAACCCAACTGGATTGGTCACAACACCCAACAATAAGTGATAGAAGTCATAGAAAAAATGGCAAAATTCCAAGTTGAAAAAAAAACCTAAGACTAGTCATTAACCTGAAAATCCCAGAGAAATATCACCTGAATTATGTCATTAAAGACCTAGGAAATGTAATAATTTTGCTGTTGACACCCCCTTCTTTTCAAAACAGCCTCTTCCTTTGGATTCCATAGACTAACATGCTCCTAATTTTCTTCTGCCTCTAGGGATTCTCCTCAGTCTTTTTCCTGGCTCATCTTCCTCCCACCGACTGCTAAATATTGGAAACTTTCAAAGCTTGATCCATGGCCCTCTTCTCCTTCACATTCTACACCCTCCCTCTGTGATCTCGTCCATGCTTATGGTTTCAATTATCATCTATATGCTGATGACTCTTACTTTTATATCCCCAGCCTAGATTCTCCTGTGAGTTCGCAGTCATAAATCCAATTGCCTAGTCAACATCTCCACTTGGCCATCTTGCAGCACTTCAAACTCTGCATGTCCCAAAACTGAACTCATACCTTCTGTCTCAAACCCATTCCTCCCCCAACTTTCCCTCTCTCAATAAATAACACTGCCATCCAAGAATGAGTAAGCCAGACACTTGGCGGTGATCCTTGAGACCTCCTTCTCTCTCATTGCCACATCCATTGGTTCAGTACGGGTTGTTGATTCTCATTTCCGAATCTGTTCATGTCTCCTTATCCTCACATCTTCCACTGTAGTCCGAGTTCTCATTAGCCCACTCCTGGATTACCTCCAGAGTCTTGTGTTCTTCCCATGTCTACTCTGTGTCCAATCCATCCTGCAGCCAGTGTTCTTCAAAATTATGCATATCTGTTTATAACTACATTATCTTTCCAATGCCTTTAAGATAAAGATTGAGTTCTTACCATGGCTTACAAGGCCCTATGTTACCTGGTCACTACCGTCTTCACCAGCCTCATTTCATAATCCTCTTCCCTTGTTCTCTGGAATCTAGTCATCCTGGTCCATAGGAGCTGTTGCACATACACTTGTCTCTGGTAGGATTGCTGTATTCTCTTGTACCTAGTTAATTCCTAAGTGTCTTTCTGGATTCAATTCTTTAAGAAAGTCTCTGTTGGCTACTGGTATGTCTCCCTAAAGCCAAGTTCACAGTCCTTGTTCTTTATGATCAAAATAATTAACAACATTATAGCTAAGAAAATTGAGGCCTAGAAAGGTTATGTAACTTGCTTGGGGATTGTACATCCAGGCAGTGGATGTGCTGAGACACACACTGTAATAATCTCACTTTACTAGCAGCTGGGTCCGTTGTCAAGTGTTAGAGTTCTGTGTCAAGTTTTTGGTCTCTAAATAACGAGTAGAAGCTGGAATGAGTTGAGAAAAATAGGAATATGGTAATTAAAGGGAAAGCAAGCAAGACCTTTGAAGAAAGGGAAGAAAAGGAGATCTAATGTTTTCAAGTCTGGTGAGATTATTAGAGTGGAGACGGCAACAAAAATATTTTTTGAATGACAGAAGACTGTATTAGGACATATTTCTGTGGAGATGAGAAATTTTAGCTAGAGAGGCTTTGATTTGACAAAAAGAAAATGCAACTAAAGATTTGAATGAAATACGGAGTTAGCTCACAAGTGACTTTTTGTGGACATGGTTACAAGCAGGTAAGCTAACTTACCTGGTGGTTTGGTGTTGACCTACCTCAGGCAGGACACTGGGCCAGCTGATCTCTTGAGGTTTTTGGAATGGATGGAGGAAAGAATGAATGTGAAAGCGAGCCTCACCCTCACTGGTCATGGGCTAGTTCGCGCCCTCATCCTGCCTGGTGTGGAAAAAGAAATATTGAGTGGCATGCGTCCCCAAGGGCTCCTCAGCTGATCACACTCAGTTGGCCTTATCTGGCTCCCAGGTGTTTCCATTTATCTCTGATAAACTGTCAGCCAAGAGTCAACTTTGGGGTGGGAGGTGGGGGATGTGTGGAGGGGAGGGCAATACCCCAGATGTTTTCCGAGAAGATGGGAGAAAGTTATTCCTCAGTACTAATGCATTTCGTCATCCTTTCTGCTTGCAGATGTTAAATTTGGGAACACTTCCAGGCTCTCTTTTCTCTCTTAAAATTACTTTTGTATTTTAACCACTCAGGACCTAATCATCCTCAGTATGTATCTCTTTTGCATATGGATGAAGCTTTGGAGACTTAAGAGGACCCTAAGTGGTACTGACCCCGTTTCTTCCAGCCTAACCAGTCCTGTGGCTCTCTCCTTTGTAAATCAGGAAAAATGATAATAATCAGAGGTACTGTGTGTAATATAAAGTCAAATCCCCATGGCAATACTGCCAGGGCTTAATTCCATTTTATGGACGGGAAAGTTGCCCCCAAATTGTTTCCCCACGTTCACAAAACTACCAAGTAGCAGAAACTGCTCAAACCTGGGATGGTGTGACTTAAATAGAATTGCAGCCTTTTTAGAACTTTCTTATGTACCAGCCACTCATTAAAGCCTAGGGAGCAAGTATCATCAAGTTCATTTTGCAAGTGAGGAAACTAAGGCATAGAGAAGCCCGGGAGCCTGCCCATCCATGCTCACACAGCTAGTAAGTGTCAGAGTAGAGTCAGGTGAACAACTTGACTTTGGAGCTGGTGTTCTTAACCACGACCCTGTGCTGATTTCTATTCCCTTTCTGCACTCCATAGAGTTAGGGTTGGCTGGATGCAATTTTTTTCTCAAAGTAGCTGATCTGAACTTTCGATAGCTCAAGGTAGACACTTCTCTTCCCTTTGTTGTCTTATCTTTCCCTTGATCTTCTGTTGTTTGAGCAGCTGCAGGCTTTGATCTGGGGAAAGATGAGCCTTGCTGCGGAGCTGTCTCCCTGCTTTGTTTACGAGAGTGTCTTTCCAGGACTCTGTCTGCTTATGGGGTGGAAGTGTCCTGCCAAAAACTCCAGCTCTCCACGCTGGCTGTGTGGCCGACATACCTCCTGTCTTTTCGATGATTCCTCTGTCCTGGAGGGAGAGTGGTGTCTCATAACAGTTTGGAGACACTACAAAAGTTTCCCTGGCAGGATGAACGATTGACTCGGCAGCATGTTCTTGCCTTTTGGAATTGCCCTCCAGTTTTTCCAGGCTCGATCCTGTAAATCATTTCATCTTGAACAAATACTGGGCTGTGAGCACAGATGATCTCAAAGGCAAGGATTATTTGAAACTCCATTTAAGGATCTTTCCTTTCAACAGGTTAATGTAGCTTGAATTTGTGAATTAAAATTTTCTTTCATGCATGCTAAGGCACAGGTACCTTTAGGGTCTTTAAAAGGGAGTAGAATATGTGTCTATGTCGGGAGTCTGGGGAAAAGTAACTTGTCTGTGTATTGACAATGAATTTATTACTGAAAGCATTTAAGGCCCTACTCTATGCAAGTGTTCATGAGGTGGCTGGAAGCAGAGGAGGCTGAAGTGGGGAAAACTGTGAAATGTTTTGAAAGAGATGTGTAAGCTGGAAAGGTCCTTTAGAACATCCTCTTGCTTTCTGTCTTCCCATGAAGATGGAAATCTATCGTGGTTTTCAAGATAAAAGTAAGTCACAGAGTTGGGTAACCATCTGAAGTATTTCATGTTGTAGTTTACGCTCATTGGCCTTATCCCAGCTATGACAGAGAGCTGGTTGAAGGCAGGATGTGACAGTGAAGGTCCAACAACCACCAACTGGTGCCTGTTCCATCAGTGAGGAAGCTTTTTTGACATCTCTGCTCTTCTTTAACATGGCAACAAAACAGTTGCCCACCTGCAGTGTCTGTTTGCTTTTGGAATGAACGTTCTTGAATGGTGAATGTTAGAAATGCTCTTGTGATGTTTGGACTGATGGCAGAAGTGTCTACCTTTTAAGTGTACTTAAAATAGAAGACCTGACTTGTTTTTTAGGGTTAGGGTCCATGAGATTCATTGTGACCCAATGAGTTTAACAAAAATGTAACAAAACAGTCTGTTTAAACTTTTTTTTTTTTTTTTTTTTAATGACAGGACATGCTTTCCATCAGACTATACCCTGGG
This sequence comes from Furipterus horrens, assembly GCF_987537825.1. Lineage (NCBI taxonomy): Eukaryota > Metazoa > Chordata > Mammalia > Chiroptera > Furipteridae > Furipterus > Furipterus horrens. The sequence goes on from NW_028327179.1 coordinate 13,312,809, forward strand.
AATGGAATTTTATAAGTTATTTAGTAAAGTTATAATGATAACAGCCTATCACAAGGAGATGTAAACTGATTAACTTGGGAGGGAGAAAAGAAGACCTGAGCACCTTCATAGGCTTTATATTACAAAAGGTAGGTTTCTAAATTGATAAATGTTATTTCATTTGCATTCCACAAAATGATCTTTTTTTCACAGATGAGCAAATGGAGGCTTTGAGATGTAAGTGAACAACTGATCCAAGGTACAACTGATCAGTGGCTGAGCTTATAAAGGAATTATGGCTTTTGGACTCTGAAACAAATGCTCCTCCAATTTACTAGACTATCTCATTTACCACCTAAGACAAATCATAGTGGGGGACTTCCCATCTGCCTCTTTGCGATGCTTCTCAGGGTCTTAGAGCTGCTTCCGGACCAAGGAGGGGACATCGATTAGGTCTTGAATTAGGTTTTCTGAGCCAGTACTCCAGCTCTGTTGGTCACTAGCTCTGTGGTTTGGAGCAAATTACTGAAACTCTTTGTATCTCCGTTTCTTAATCTATAAAAAAAGGGGGTAATACTCATGCCCAACTCATGGGCCTTGATGAGTATTAAATGAAATGGAAAGTGCTTTGCCCAATGCCTGGGGAAAGAATGTTCAACATGACTATATGTTTTCTCATTAAATTTGGAGCTCACATTATGTGTTGTTATTAATTTATTTAGCATAAAACCTCCCAGAATAAAACATGAAGGTTCTCATGTAAGGCAATTGTGAGGGTAATTGGATATACCAAAGAAGACGTAGATAATCCTAGGGAGTGACATAAAATGGCTAACCATATTTGCTTTTCAAAAAATTATAAATTCAAAATTAAAGAATGAGACTAGAGCAAAGGTGAAAACTATGAACAATTGCAATGAAGCCTAAGCCCCAGTAGTGCCCAGGTACCCAAGAGCTACTAAGGAGAAGGAACCAGACTAAGGGAATGTGTCTTTGTTGTAGTTAATTTCATCACTGCTATTACCACCAGCATTTTTTTTTAAAGGGGAATTTAAAAAACCACTTACTCTGCTGAAAATTGGGTGTCATGTACCCTCAAAAGCAAGCTATAAAATACACCCTGAGCCAGAAAAAAAAAAAAAGCTATGAGAGTATTCTTAAAAAGAAAAGATTAGAAAGAATAACTAAGTCTCTAATTATTTAATTTACATCAGACATTCTGAATTTTCCATTATGGAAAGGGTCTAAAGCTTTTGCCAAGGGCAATGAGAATATGGGAAGAACAAAAAAGCCAACAAAATAACTCTTTGTAGAAATTTCATCTATTTCTGCATAGTCGGAATACCTGTTAGTTTTCCCTGCACCTACAGAAAGCATGCAGACCAAGAGAATCCATCCTGCGTATATCAGATAGGACCTTTCCCAAACAACTCAGACAATTGTGAATTTCTCCTTAAAACAGAAGTCGATTTTTTTTTTTTTTTCCTTCTAGATTTTTCTTTAGGTGAGTTGAGCTTCTGACCATACTCCCTCTGTGACCCTGCATTTCAGGTGTATTTTATTTAGCATTTCACCTTCAGTGGTGATATCATTGTTCCCTGCTAGTGGGGAGGGGGGGTGTGGGGGATAGGGGAGCAGGAGGGAAGGGGTGGTTATGGAGGGATTAAGGGAAATAGAGGTTAGCCCTTCCCCATCTCCACTGGGGCCATGTTGTCTTAGTTTTGATCATTTCTCCCAAATTAAGATTTCTGCATAAAACTCCCATGTCTGTGTTTGGCTGGCAGTTTTATGGCTGACCAAATTGTGCACTGGCCAGTGTTCTGGTTGGCTGAATGTTTACACAGGCTGTTAATCAGATGAGGAGGGGGAATGGATGTGGGGACTGTCTGTGAGCCGGGGCGGTCCTGCTTGCTGTCGTGTGCAAGGGCCTGCACTTTGTTACTACAAATTACATAATGACATGTTACATTTCAAAGTGTATTTTTACTTCAGGGAAAATTAAACCAATAAACAAACAACCCTGGTGGAACAAAAAAAAAAAAAAAAAAAAAAGAACGAAAAAGAAAAAATAAAAGATCCCTGGTTTCCAGATCTTCCTTTTCCAAAAGGTTCTTAATTAAAGTGTAGCTATAAACAAATCTTTGTTTTATTGAAAAGAGAGCAATTGCATATAAAAGCTATTTTAAAAAATTAGCATTTGAACATTTCTTGGACCAGGGTCTGGTCGGTGTTATGTGTTTTATGATCTGTCCAAAATGAAAAGGCAGGCTTGTGTGGTGATGGTAGATTTTCAATTTTTGATTGCTAATCCCTCTCCTGCCCTGCTTGAAAGGAGTGTGTAAACACAGGAATTATCTTAGTTTTTCCAGGTACTGATTCAAGCAAAACTGCTTAGCTGTAACACAATGTTGCCAACTCTGGATTTTAGTCATGTAGGAAGTTGTGTCTCTTCCGTATTCTGTGTACATTTTAGTAACTTGAAATAGTTAAAAAAAAAAAAAAAATCCACCCCTTTAAATCATCTTCCAAACCTTTCACTACACACCTACAAATTCAATATTAATTCTTCTCTGTAAGCTGTTGAAATTAAGTATATGTTCAGGATCCAAGGTTCTAATGATAGCCCTTTCAGTTAATAGTCATGCCATATATTATTCATTTATGCATGTAGGTACTTGCTCAAACTTTTTTTTTTCAGCATAAATTGTGTTATCAAGAGAAAATGTGTCCTCACTCTCTTTCCCCCAGCTAAGTGGAGTACTGAGAATAAAAACAACTTATTAAACTGAATTTTAAATGAGTTATTTTCACCAAATCGATCCTGCCCAAGCTCTGCTGTTATCAGAACCATTTGGCCTGGAGCTCACTGGGTTTGTTCAGGTGTTTGGCTGCTAGGAGTAGCGGCGGCCCAGTAAATTGTTGGATGAAAGATTGCTTCTCTTATATTTTAAAAACATCCCAGAATGCTTACATTTCTTAGGCAAAATTACAATGTGGCTTAGGTTAATTTATCAGTACAATCCACAGAATGAGAAATCACAAGAGCAATGAAGATAGACTGTCCACATCTTCCTGTTCAGTTTATTTATTTTTAAATTCAGGATGTTTAAAAAGGGGCCCTTTCTCTTTAAATATTTGAAATAAATAGTTGAGTTTTGAACCTCACAGTTAAAATTTCAGATTTCATAAGGATGGAAAAAACTTAAGAAGAAAAAATAGCAAAATAAAGGCCAGATACATAATGTAGATGTTTTTTAGATAAAATGGGACCATTTTAGACAATGCTATTTGCTAACACTAGCCCTGCAGATGCAGAAGACACCCTTATTTTATTTTGTGGCAAAAAAATAAAATAAAATGCTTTTCTCTATCTCATCTTGGATTCTTGACAGTTCCAGTTGAATAGTTAATTAAGATTACTTTATTATGTAGTAAGGTTCTTCACTCTGACCCAAATAGACCATCCATTTTTCTAATGGTTTTGTTTTTGCCTTCAGGTATCTTAGTGTAAGGACTGTTGTCTGGAACATTCTGATGGGGATTGACCTGACCTTAGAGGGAACAAAAAAGACCACTTTTTTCACTATTGACTGAACTTGCTTTCACTGTCAATAAATAAAACAATGGTCCAAAGTGAAGAGTTCAATATTAATCCAGGGCCTTGATTCTATGAATGACTAATCCAGTAAGAAAGAAAAGTTGGAGCCAAGCAATAATCTAGGAGTTGCCTAATAAGTCAAGACAGGCCTATGAATGGATAAGACATCTTCATCCTGGTTTTTGGCATAACCAGCATGGGTAGTGATGAGGGAAAAGTACATCATAGCTTGTGTAATGAATGGGTGAAAGTAGGTAATGAAATAATAACAGTAACGAGGCCTTCGCCCCCTCATTGTTTTTGACTGGATGCTGTCCATTTACTTGGGTTGACACCTTCTCTCTTCTGCCCTCTGTGTCCCACCTGGTGTGAGTCTAGGCCCCAGGGGAAGCCCACCAGCAGGACCACAGCTCCTCCACACAGATTCAGCGGTGGAAAGAGAGGCTTAAGGCAGAAGGAAGGGTGAAAGTTCCATTCTCAGAGGGGAGTTCAGATTTAGAAAGCAGAACGAGAAAGAGGGTGGTGGCCATCTCATGGCTTCTTTCACCTTCAACTCAAAATGTAACTCTTAAAATACGTCTGTATCTATATCCATCAATCTATGTATGTGTGTATGTATGTATGTATTTATGTATGCATGTGTGTAACTATCTACCTATTCTTCCCTTTCCCTCCTTCCTTTCCTTTTCCTTCCTTCCTCCGTTCCTCCCTTCCTACCTTTTCAGAAATAAAACTGGTACAAATGCAGAAGTCTGAAATTAGACCTTACAAGCTGGTACTACTCTTATGCTAGAGGGGTAAGTTTTTTTCCTTGATTGGCTTTAGTAAATCTCTTACTCTCTCCTGCTTGTCTTTCTCTGATATTTGTCCTTAATGTGACATATCAGAGAACCTCTTTGAAAATGTTTGTTTAACAGGACCCAGGGAAGTATAAGTCCACTTTACAAAAGATAAAAATGAAGTTTTCTGATATGGACTCGGTACTTAACTTCTGTGGATGTCCATTTTCATATGCATGCAAATCTGTTGAAAATGCTATTTAAAATTTTATATTTTATCTAAAGTTAAATTAAAATTGAATTAAAATTGTCCCTTTCAATTAATGCCCCTTCATGGAGCATTAAGCACATAAACTCATTTATGTGTTTTAAATGCTGCTTCAATTTTTTAATATAAATATATTATTTTACTATGTATGTGTGTGTGTGTGTGTGTGTGTGTGTGTAGAGAGAGAGAGAGAACTTAATGTGTATTATAATAGCATGCCACCTGAAACATACAAGTTTACTGGAAAGGCTTAACTGGCCTTGCAATGAAACAGGCTAATCAAGTCACATTTTATATCATGTCTAATGCCTATGAGTGTGGCATGCAAAATGCTATTTTGAATATTTTTCTGATTGAATGAACAAGCTCACAAGTTCACCATTTTATATTCTCTTAAAGACATAAAATTCGCTTTGCAATTGCTGGTTAAAATGGGCACTATTAAGTCTTTATCAGTTCTGAGCATTTCAGGCTTTTGCATCCAGAAATTTCTCAATCTGACAGAATAAGAAATGTATTTACATGGCCTAAGCTCTTAAATTGTCCCTTTCAATTAATGCCCCATCATGGAGCAATCTGGAAGCCATTACTCAGTAACTCTTCATTATAATTGCTTGCAGCTGAGTATCCAGCCCTTGGTAATATAAGAATAAAAGAAAACTCAGTTAGTAACAAGTGCAATTGATTCCATTCAGAATTCCCCTGGTGCTTTGCCATGTTTGGCCTGCATGAGAGGAAACACGAGGGTTTTTTTTTTTTTTTTTTTTCCTTTTGGGGCCAGGAAATGAACTGGCAGACATAAGATGGTCTGTGTGGTGCTTGCCTTTATTTCTCAGCTGGTCCTAGTTAAAAATGAGACGGTGGGGCTCCTGCTTTCTCCCCCACCGGCTACGGTTTTTTTTTTTTTTTTTTTTTTTTTTTGGAGGGCTTTTCTGGTAATAGATAAGACTACAAAACTTCAATTTGCTGCAAACTAACAGCATCCAGAAACTGTCACCTCCCTTGGCCACAGCTGATCCTGGGACTTACCTCTGCTAAGGAGTGGGGTTTGGACTTTGATTCACTCCCACCTTGATCCTGCCTTTATGAGCGCCAAGTCCCCAGTGCATTTTGTACAGGTGGAGAAGAGAGTGTTTATGTGTTTGGAGGCTATCAATCACCAACTCCAGAAATGTAAAGATCTAAATTATGATAGATGAAAATGTGAAAATGTGATATGGTAAACTCCCCCCACCACCTAATACCCTGTCCCCCCCAGCCCATATAAATCAGAAACTTGGCTTTCAAAAACAGTAGAAGGAAATGTTCTGATCACTCATTCCCCAGAGAGACCATGCAGCCCAGAGCTGACTCCATACTCCAATAAGCAACTGGGGCCATGAGGACAGTCAGTTCATAACATCTTGTCCCCTTCTTCCTTACAGATAACTGAGGACAGGTGACAAGCATGCCCTCACTACTTCATAAATAAAAAATGTGTAAACTATAAAATACATTTTTATTATAAAAAGAACGAATGCTCGGTATAGAAAAGTTGAACCCAGTAACACTCTAACTGCCCTTAATTAGTTTTCGTCTTTTGCTTTCATAATAGAAAATAAACCTTTTTATAACATTAAATGACATTTCATTCAATTTGCTGTAGAAAGAAGATTATCAGATTTCCCATGATGTAGAACAATTGCTATAAATATTTTAGTATACTTCTCATGTTTTTTCTATGCATTTATTTTGGGGATGTGTGGGCTATTTTCTACTTTGATGTGATTATTCTGTATTTCTTACCTTTTTGCAAACTTTTAAAAATTGCCATTACCGTTATTACTGATCACGTATTTTGAAAACCCCCATCAGGGGTTTTTAAAGGAGAGAGAAGCACTTTCATAATGACCCCAACCAAGAAGAAGAGCAGAAGAGTTTGTAAAAGTCTTGTTGCCTTTTGGAGGGTTCAGAAGCTCAGGTGAACATGAGCTGATACAATGTCAACTGGTGTCACTGACTGTGCTGGAACCAGAGTCCCCACCTTCCCAGACTCTCAAACTCTACAGCAATTAAAAGAAATTGCAAGCAAGCCTTAAAGGAGAACATCTTCAAATAAATAAATAAATAAATAAATAAATAAATAAATAAATAAATAAATAAATAAAATATCTAGAGGCAGGTTTGACAAGAGCAGGGAAAATTGGATTGTTTTGTGTGGTTGCTTTCACGTCTCTCTATCAAAGAGATAGAAAACCATCAACTGAGTTGTCTTGAATGTCTGCTGATTAAAACCCATCAGTCTCTCTGGGAGTATTTTCATCTTTTTCCTCTATTTTCCTCTCTTTAGATATGAAGAAATGTAGCCAATCAAAACCTGGATTATTAAAGTCTTTAATTAAAAATAAAATTTTAAAATGTGATAGTGAGATCTGCTGATGTCCCATGACTTTGCCCAGTAACTATGAATTCAGACCAATTATTTATATTAGTGGTTCCCAACCTGGGTCGTATTGGTATGATGGGGGTATAGTCCTTGCTCATAAAGAAGATGTGAGCAGTAGGCTTTTGTGTCTGAAATAATCCCAGAACTTTAACCTTTGAGGGCTGGTCTGGCCCAGGGCTTTGGCCAAAGGGCCTTACAGACACTGGCACTTTTCCCTGTTGAAAGTCTAGTCTGTCGTTCATGGGAACTGGTCATGGATGGGTCCTGGTTTTTCATACATGCCAGACAGGCCTGTCTGCTTCGTTCTCTAGGCTGTTTACAGGACTTTGGTTTTGTTTCAGGTTTTCAGCACCTTTATTCAAATCCTATCTCCCTTCCCACCGAGGCAGCATTTAAGCAATTCTTCCTTTTCCAATCAATCAACAGATCTTTCTTGAGGTCTAGTTGAGTGAAATACTCCATTTCTGCCCAAGGTTGCTGATTAGTACTGCTGTGGCCTGGATTCCCAAACCCAGAATCTTGGCTCTTAATGCTATTTACTTGTCTGTTTATTTTCTAAATAGTTGGAAAATGCACATAATATAAAATTATCATTTTAACTATTTTTAAATGTAGAGTTCAATGGCATTTCAGCTCAGTGGCCTTTTAAGGTCTTCGTTTTTCAGTGAAAATTATGACCAGTAATGCTGCATAATTTGAAATGTTGAGAAAAGTTCATACTTTCAGAGGAGGTGGAATAAATCAAGGCCTGTAGCTTCTTACTTCTCACTGTGGATTGAATTTATTTTGTTTATCTATGTGTCTAGTGATAAGTTCTGATTGCGGATCACTTTATTTTTCACGTGGAAATCCTATGACCTGGAATTGTTCCCATGGAGAAGAGGAGCATTATCAATAATAGCTGGCTCTCGATTATTTGCAGAGATTACAAACCAGCAGCCCCTTGAACACTCACCATCAGATGTATTTGATTAGACCAGCAACATATTTTTCAAAGTATAAATTGGTTTTCATCATTGCAGAATAGGGATAATTTATACAGAAATATTTATTCTAAGCTTCTCTTGAAAATTGGTAGATCTGGCAACATTGGGCCCCCCTGGGCCTGGCAGTCACCAACAAGAGCTGAGGAGTGGTGGCCCTTTCAGAGAGGGCAGGTGCTCTTCAGTCTGCCCCAGGTCCCACCTGTCAGCTTCACTCTTTATTACCCTGGTGACCCTGTCTGCCTTTGAGTGTGTGACCTCTACCATATCACAAAGCTTCCTGAAGTTCTCAAATTGCCCTTCTGTTCATCACTGATCACAAAACTCTCCTTCTTAGTGCTGCTTTCTAGACACTTCGGTGTTGATTATGAACTAAGATCTTTTTGATCAGCTTGGAATAAAACATCTCTCGGAGAGAATATCAAGGAAGGTCTAGAGGAGGCCCTTCTTCATTCACTGATTGAAGGAGATAGATTCTTTTATTTCTTATTGCTGCCCATGGGCTGTGAAGATAATAATGGGCAAAAGGGAGATGAGATGAGAGGCCAGGGAGTAAAACAAAGAAGCAAAGAGGAGGAATAACAAATCCTCAAAGGAATCTTGACCTGGTAAATTGTACTGTTGTTGTAATGTCATAGAACACCCCTCCAAAGATTTGAATAGTACCAGGCATTCTAACCCTAAGACCCATCCAAATGGCCCAGGTGCTTCACCCCCAAGGAGACTGTGGGCCTCTGGTGAGGCCTCTCACCTCAGCAATGAAACATTTCTCAGGGAGGCTGAAGGCGGTGGACCTTCCAATCAGTGAGCGAGAGAGAAACTCCTTCAGAACTCCAGTCACTTCTGGGATCCTGTTTATTCGATTTTAGGGATAAGGAGTCAAGTAACATAAGATGGTCCTTCTCAGGGGTCACAAAAGAATGAAAACTGGGCCCTGGCCAGGTGGCTCACTTGGTTGAAGCATCGTCCCATGAACTGAAAGGTTGCAATTCAATAAAGGTGCATACTTAGGTTTCGGGTTCAATCCCTTCCCTGTTGGGGTCTGCGCCAGAGGCAACTGATTGATGTTTCTCTTTCATATCAGTGTTTCTCTCTTTCCCTTCCTATCTCTCTAAAAATCAATGGAAAAAAAATGTCCTCTGGCGAGGATAAAAAAAAAATTAAAAAGCCTGGAAACCAGGCCTAAGGAGAACAGCACTGGCCTTTCCTTAACCCGTTCCCATTCCTTTGGACCCGTGATGTGGTTTGGGAGGAAGAGGCAACGGTGCATTTGCGCATGTCCCAGCTTCCAGATCCCTTCCCTCCACGGGGTCCCCAAGTCTGGTTTGCATGGCAAGTCTGGCTGAACCATGAGCAAACCAAATCTGAGACCTCGTTCTCAGTGTTAAAGGTTTCCAGCCCCTAGCGTCTGTAAAAGCAAACAAGATAAAATTACACCAACAACAGAAAAGTAGGGGGAAAGCCCTCCCAGGGTTTACCATAAAAATCAAATCCCTCCCAGGACCTTGGTGATTGTCACTGTGCTGTGCTCCTCATGTCACACAGAGCTGTTCAAGAGTTCCACGTAGTTTTTTCCCATTCTGTTGTCTGTGCTACCCATGCATTGGGGCAGGTGCTTCCTGGGTCCACACCATGTGTGGCATTGACATTGGAAGAAAAATTGCTTGGTTCAGCTCAGCAAAATCAAACTCCTAGATGAGTCTGCCTCTGACACTGGGAGCAGGCACAGGTAACTCGGCAGGTATGCAGCAAAATGGCAGCCCTGGAAATTTTGTGGGCTACCTGTTACTCCTCTGAGCTTTTCACAGTGAATACCTTCCTTCCTGTCATACCTGCTGAATTGTTTTAAATGTATGCATACAGGTCAATGGTAACGAGGGAGCTATGATTTCTGGGTAATTTGTTGTCATGTTTTTTTTTCTTTCTTCTCTTCTCTTAGAAGACTCTTCCCATAGGCAGGCCCAGGATTCCCTTTACCAAGAAATTAGAGAACCAGGAAGGAGAGGCTGTTGGTAGCACATCAGCCATGTTTCCGTCCCATCTCCATTGTCAGTGAGAAGATGTCCGAAGGCTGTAAAAGGCACTGTGGCAGAGGCTTTTGCAGCTGACTGCACTTCTAGCCTCTATTGCAACTGGGCGGCCATGTGACGGGGCTGCGGTGGTGTGACATTAGTGCCTATGATCTGTACCACTTCCAGTCAATGTCCTGCATGCTCATTGCCCCTTCAGCTGGTTAGGATGAAAATGATTTCTCAGACAACGTTGGTAGTTGCCTAATGAAGAAACTGAACCACAAGATGAAGAGTCACAGAATCATTCTATGTAGGGAAGCTTTCCAATCAGGAACAGTCTCATTGGGCTGTGACATTAATGAGAAATTTGTTAAACCCTTGAGATAGTTGAATTCTTCTGATATAGTAGTTAGCACTACTTGGAAAAATACAGACACTAACTTCAGACTTTCTGAAAAAAAGAAATAAGGGAATAAGGCCTAGAAACATCCTGTAGGATCTGGAGAATGGTGCTGATGATAGATTAAGAAGGAAAAAAACCCACAGATCCTCAGCAATCTTCAATGTAAATTAACATCCAGAGTAGAAGAAGAAGAATACTTAGTTGTGGCTCGCTCAGGGCCCACCAACTATTCTACAAGCATCAGATCCTTGCAACTTGGTGATACTGACACCTCTCCAGGCAACCAGGAGCCAACACTACTTGTGGATGTTCACTTGGGAAATGTCAGAACCTGAGACTGTCAAATTCTTGGAAAAGCTTATAATTGGCACAGAGTGCAACATGGAGTATGTAATTAGGTCTCTCCCAGAATTACATGACCTTTATCCATGCAAAGCTGGAAATCATAGAAAACATTTATGTGCTAGGGATTTTAATTACAGAATGGGAGGAAGAAAAACATATAGAGAAAAAAAAAGGATGTTGCGGTATACTGGTTACAATAGTTTTAGAAAAGCAGAAAGAAAGTCTGCTTTCTCAGGAACTCCCAGTAGGTTCCCAGCTTCAAAGGGAGGAGAAGGTAGGAGTGAAAGAAGTGGGGACCTGATTATCCTGATATTATCATTGTAGAACATTCCTAAGTCTTTCCTTAATAATTGGATTGCCTAATAGGTGTATCATTTTGCAACCCTGAGATGGGATTGAATTTGTAAGGATGCTTTTCCAGAAACTACTGCGTGCCTGGGGGACAATCTTTGCAGAAATACTCACTGTGTGTGTGGTGCTATCTGTTTGGAATAGCACCAAGCCCCTCTCCCCCCCACCCCCAGCCTCAGATATGGAAAACTAAAAGACAGACACAGGGAAATATTTCTACTTTCAAATATCAGGAAAATAATTCTGCATCTTAAAAAATTGTAACTATTGGTTACAGTTAATAAGATTAGAGCTATATAAAAAGTCAATATGTATGCATTATTTTAAAAGTTCAATTAAGCATAAAACTCTCTTCTCAGCCAAAATGTCTTAGATGTTTCCAAAATAAGATGAAAATGGACTTTGAATTTTTCCATAGGTTTGGGAGTTTTGAACTCTGGGAAAGAGGCTCTTCAAATCCTGATGAGGCTATAAGTTAAATGAGTTTTTCTTTCCACTGCATAAATTGTCTTTAATTAGCTCACTTCACCTGGAAGAGCGCTTTATGTCACCTTCTAAAGCCAGGAAACTAGATGTGAGGCAGATATTTGCCTTTCTCCTTTTTCTTTTCTCTCTCTTTTTTTTAAAGTATATTTTATTGATTATACTGTTAGAATAGTTCCAATTTTTCCCCCTTTGCTCCCCTCTGCCCAGCACCCCCATCCCCAACAATCCCCCCAAGTCCATGCCCATGGGTCATACATACAAGCTCTCCTGCCTCACCCTTTCATATATTCTTCTTCTTCTTTTTTCTAATTAATTAATTAATTAATTAATTTAACAATAAAAAATAACAATCCCTCCCTCTCAGACTTAAGACCCTTTATAATCTTATAAAGGACAACGGGCGAAGGTCTCGAGCTCCTCTAGCTGTTTCAAGCTGGACATGGTCGTCGTCCTACCTACCCTTGGGTCAAGAAATCCCTAATAAGAGTGGGGGTGTGGAGGGGAGGGTGGCCTTCCCACATGGGGAAGGATCGTGCAGACTCCAGGTCAGTTGGCCGTCCCCGGCCATGACATGCTTGATTTAACAGGCTGGCATCCTTGTTGTATTCTGGAGGCAACAGGGTTAAAGAACATCATTCAGTCCATAATCACTAGATGACAAAAGACAGGTATTAATTTTTCAATGTCCCACATTAGGGAAAAGAAGGGCTTCTTTGGAGGAAGGTGTGCCAGGTACATCTCACCTGTCCAAAACCCTTTTGCCCATTATACTTAGTTTGGGCTGAGGGAAATATTTTAGGTTTCCCCCCTCTTAGGCCTCTGGGCTCTTTCTGTCCAAGCCTTTAGGACAGAAAAGAGAAACCAGTTTTAAAGTGAAGCCCACAGACCACCCCATTCTTCACCAACCCAGCCACTTAGTTCAGCCAAACCATTGAGTCTCAGGAGGCAGCAATGCAGACAGGATTAAGTGAGGCCTATACGTACAGACAATCACTCAGGTAATGAGATCGTAGGCTTATGCCCTTTGAAAACAGAAAACACATGTTAATTTATGTAACATAACCCACATACAAGTCTCTAAATCTGTAGGACTGTCTTATCGGAAAGACATCCACTTGCAAGGCATGTGACATTCTTCTTGCCTGTAACTTAAACATCTTTGATAATGCCACAGACATAGTTTAGCTTTCAAATGAAAACAAATTTTAAATGAAAAGAAACTTTAAAGATGGTTAGCTGCACTACTTTATAGTCTACCACTGAGCATTGTGATTTTCCTTGGATCGCAATTTTTCTCCCTAAGATTACCCTCCTTGTCATTAAAGGTACTGCATTAAGTCCATTTTTAATTTATCTTGTTCATTTGCATAAACACAACAAGAGCAGCAAATGATCACTTATGATCTTTAGTTCTGCTTTGCTGGAACTTACGCAAGGAACATTTAGGGTGACCTTTAGTCTGCCTTTCAAGGCACAGAAGCAGAACCACATACCTGGCATTCAGCCTTGCCTGTAAACACCTGTTTTTTCCAAGTCCTTCTGTTTTTCCATTGTGCCTTAAGGTCCCATCTAGCCATCTTTCAGGAAAACAACCTTCATTCCTTCCCTGGAAAGATTGCTGTGGACCGCGCATCCATCCAAGGTACTAAGCCTTTTATCTCGTGGACTTTTATTACCTTTGAAAGTCAATCCCAGTTCCTCAGGGCTTCTTGGTAACAACCAAAGCCCAAGCATGTCTCCTTTAGGCATGACATTCCAGTCAAAGTCTTAGTTAAAAAAAAAAAAAAAACCTCTATTAACAACTGGTCTTATTAATTTTATGCAAAGAAACTTATGTCATTACTTACATCTTTAGAATGCCAAACTCTGGAGGGATCAGATAGAGAGAAAAATATACAGTGTGGAGGAAAATCCTTGTCTTTCCAATATTCACTGAACTTGCATTTCCATTCTTTATATTTTTATTTTTTCCCCCACTAAAATGTTTTTTTGTTTGTTTTTCCATTACAGTTGTCCCACTTTTTTCCCCCTCTTGCTTCCCTGCCCCCTGCCCCCCCTTCTCCCACATTCATTCCCCATCCAGTTGTCCATGTCTATGGGTAATTTATACATGTTCTTTGACAAGACCCTTCCCCTTCTTACCCCCTTCTCTCCCTCATGCTTCCCCCCTTGTTATTGTTAGTCTACTTCTTGTTTACATACCTCTGGTTCAATTTTCCTCATTTGTTTGTGTTGCTCATTAGTTTCCCATAATAGGTGGTAGCATAAGGCATTTTTCTTTCATTGCCTGGCTTATTTCGCTAAGCATAATTCTCTCTAGTTCCAACCATGTTGTTGGAAATGGTAGAAGTTCCTTCTTTCTTTCAGTACTTATTCATTGTCATTTTCCCCCTTTGTATTCGTGTTCCTCTCCATCTCTCTCTGTTTCTTCATCTTCTTAAAGCAGACCCTTTAGCATTTCTTGCAATGCTGGTTTGGTGGAGATGTATTCTTTTAAGCCTTCTTTTGTCTTGGAAACTCCTTATTTCACCTTCCATTTTGAATGAGAGCCTTGCTGGGTAGAGTATGCTTGGTTATAGGCCTTTGTTTTTCATTGCTTGGAATATTTTTGCCATTCCCTTCTGGCTTTTAGTGTTTCTGCTGAGAAATCTGATGAAAGCCTTATTGGAGTTCCCTTGTATGTTATTAGTTGTTTCTCTTTTGCTGCCTTTAGGATTCTCTCTTTATCTTTGAATGTTGGCATTTTAATTATGATGTGTCTTGAAGTGGGCCTGTTGGGGTTCATCTTCATTGGGACCCTCTGTGCTTCCTGGACTTGCGTGACTCTTTCTCTCCTCATGTTAGGGAAGTTTTCTGTCATTAGTTTTTCAAAGAGGTTTTCTATCCCTTGCTCTTCTTCTTCTCCTTCTGGAATTCCTATGATACGGATATTATTACGTTTCGTGTTGTCCTGCAGCTGTCTTAGAGCCTCTTCAGTCTTGTTCAATCTTTTTTCATTTTGTTGCACTGTCTGGGAGTTTTTGTCTACATTGTCTTCCAGCTCGCTGATCCGATCTTCTGCTTCCTCTAGCCTGCTTTTAATTCCTTCTACTGTGTTCTTCAATTCAGAGATCGTATTCTTCATTTCCTTCTGGCTCTTATTGATCATTTCTATGTCCTTTTTCATGCTGGTGTAACTCTCAGTAAGTTCCTTGTAGTTTTTCTGGAGTTCCTTGTAGTTTCCGCTGAGCTCATTGAGCTTCTCCATAATCCATGCTTTCAATTTCATATCTGATAGTTGGCTCCCCTCTATTTCATTTAGCACTCTTTTTGGGGATTCTACCTTTCCTTTTGATGGGGGTTCTTTCTCTGTCTCCCCATTTTTGTGACTCCTATTGTTTGTTGGTGCTTCTTAGAAAGATCTGCGCTTCCTGGATCTGCCCCTGGTGGCATCAGATCCTGTACCAGTCTGGGCCTAGGCAGCCTGTTGGAGACTTCCAGGGATCTACTGCCTTTGTCTGTCTTCTTTAGTTGTTAATCTACTCAATCCGTGATTAGCCATCAGGCTTAAGGACCGTGGGTGTGGCAGCTTAATTCCTGTAGGCAGGGCTTTTGCTTCCCTTCCGGCTGATGCCACTTGGAGGGGTGGGGGGGGAATGGTCTGCCTGCTGTACTGGGAATGAGTCAGCACTGGGACCCAGTTGGCTGCTTCCCCAGTTGTCCCCTCAAAGCCACCACACCACACTCTCCCCAAGCATCTCCAGTCCTCTCTGCCTTCCCTCCGCTTGAGCCCAGGGTAAGTGGGGGCAAAATATTTTTGTATGTGACTCGCTTAAGAGCTCTTTTTCTCCAGCTTTCTTTACAGCTAGCAAGAAACCCTGTGGCATTTCGCTTTTCTCAGCTGGATACTATTTTACTTTCCACTCTGTTGCTGTAGGCTGGGAAGCTCAACTGGAGGTTTAGACCCTGCCCTTCTCAGGGGGAATCCCCAGCTACTGAGCTGTTTCTCAGTCCCTTCAGCTGCCACCCGTGTGAGCCCAGCCAGCCCTTCCGCGTCTCCGCACTCCCTACCGGTCACGTTGTGATGTAGCGGCTTTTTCTGTCTCCCCGTGGTTATAAGACTTCTCTCCAGCTAGTGTTTGGTTGGTTATTCCAGATGACTTCTCCAAAATTACGTTGTAAATCCAGACTAGTTCTGGGAGGAGGTTAGTGTAGCTTCCACTTACTCCTCCGCCATCTTGTTTCTTCTCCTTTTTCTTACTATATAATGTAACCTCGATTTTTCTCACTGACAGTAAAACACATTCAAAAGAATACGTCACAGACACAATTTATGTAATTTCAACTGTGCACCCTTGGCACGGGTTGAATATTTAGGTCCTACCTGTGAAGCATTGATGTGTTGAAACACTACTTGTTTCTGAAATATTTTACACACACACACACACACACTTGCACACATGCATGCACTTGATTAACACGCATATTTACTATGTGCTCTGAATTCTATCATATGCCAGTGAATCGTTTGTGTGCCATATTGAAAATGCTCTATCTTAAGTTGATTACATTCTACAATGTGTTATTACTATTCTGTGGCTTCTTTTTAGAGGACAGGTTTTGACTGATAATGTACAACAAAATGCGCATAGTTTGATATGCCTGACTTCACTCAAAGAAACAAAAGATGGGCACTGCCCTAAATATTAAAATATTGAGTGTTTGGTACATATAGGAACTGTTGACAAAATAGTGGAGAAAACGGCAGGCCAATATCAGCAAGGAATTAAGGACTGAATTCTTTTGACATTATGAAGGGCATCATACATTCATCCTCAGCCTAGGAAAATAGACCAACAATATAATGAAGTGAAGCTGGGAGAAACGACACCAGAGAGATAGGTGACGGCTTTGGAACTGGAGAAAATGGAAGTGTGGTTGCAAATGTATCAATCGCATGCCTCAGGGCTACACAGAAGCCCTCCCACCAGTCCCGCAAACAAGCACTGACCTAAAGCAATGGTTCTCACAGGGACCGTGTTCACTGGATCAGCAGCAGCATTGTTAGGAATGCAAGTTCCCAGGCCCACCTCAGACCCATTCAGTCTGAAACCCTGGCAGTGGGTCCATCAGTCTGTCCTTTAACCAGCTCTATTAATTCTGTTGAGGGTTAATGTGGAGAACCACTGTACGCGAAGTGTTCTTGGAGATGACTTCAGTCTTCCTGTCCCCTACAGCTTCAGCCTCTACCTCCTTTTACTCTCTGTGTCATTCAAGTGTTTATAGACACACATTACTCATGCCAACTAGTCCTTAAGTTCAAGCTCAATTGAAGACACAGTCACCTATTTCAATGCCAGAGAAAATCAAGCTGGGTTGACTTTGCTAAGAAGCAATATGTCTATCTCCAGTGGCACCAAAATTTTGACTGTGGTCAGTTTTCACTTCATTGTGATCACTTTGAACCCAGACATACCCTACCTGACTAGTCCCCACCCCTCCATCTTAACTGTTTTGGCTTCTAATCAAGAAAGGATCTGTCTTGGTAGCCTAGCTCACACTTCGCTTCTCCTTGAAGATTCACCTAATGAGCCACAAACCCACTATATTTAGCTAAAACTCCAGCTAGGTGATCTGCAATGCAAAAGATTTTTTTTTTTAATGTTTTTTATTGATTATATTGTTACAACAGTTCCAATTTTCTCCCCCTTGTTCCCCTCCCCCCAGCACCCCCCTCCCCCAGCAATCCCCCCCAAGTCCATACCCCTGGTTCGTAAAAATTAACTATCCCCCCCCCTCTCAAATATTAGGACCCTTTGTAATCTTGTAAAGGACAATGGGCGAAGGTCTCAAGCTCCTCTAGCTGCTTCAAGCTGGACATGGTCGTCGTCCTACCTACCCTTGGGTCCAGAAAACCCTAATAAGAGTGGGGGTGTGGAGGGGAGGGTGGCCTTCCCACATGGGGAAGGATCGTGCAGACTCCAGGTCAGTTGGCTGCCTCCTGTCAACGGCGTGCTTGGTTCAACAGGCTGGTGTCCTTGTTGTGTTTCAGTCATTCCTCCCCGAGTTTGTTCCTCCTGGATTGTCTCCTTAACAGGAGCGAGCTGAGAACACCGTTCCTACTCCGCGGCCATCTTGGTCCCCCCAAAAGATTTTTAAAGGGAAAAAAATATTATTTCTCTATTTTTCTGAGTGCTTTAAATGCAGTTGAGTTTCTTCCAGCAGTTGATGCTGCATCATAGTTTGTACTAGGAAAAAGGCTTCCTGTTTGATTATGAGCTTGGACATCCCAGGAGAAAGGCAGATCTAAGAATTCTATTCAAGTCCAAAGGTAACATGGAGAAAGCATTTTTCTCTGGGCCCCATAGAAACAAATCCTCAAGCTGTTGCTCAGAAAAATACAAGAGACCCCTGTTAGTTTGCAGCCAGCGAGGACAAGGAGGGCTTGACTAAACATTGCTTTGGACATGGGGATTAATCTACCCTACCTGATCCCTAAATGGGTGCCACAGCCTGCTTTGCTGGGTTTAACCAGGTTCCATTGATAGAAACGAGAGAATTGACAACTGTCAAAGAGGTGAGTGAGGGAGCTACAGCTTACGGGAGGGGTGAGCCTTGTAGCCTGTCTGGCACCTGATGTTGTACACAGATATTACACGTTGTAACTGCCATCAAATGGCAGAGGTTCCATAGATGATAGCTCCGTGGGGATCTGGAGAAAACCACCTACACAAAGGTCTCTGGCTGACTCCTTCTTTATGTCTGCTTCCCAACAAGAAACAAATAGCAAGAAAAGATTTACAATTTGGTGGGCACAAGACAAATGATCTCAGTCTCTGGATGCTTTAAGAGCAAATTTTTGTGCATCACATGGTTAAAATTGATCACTCCATTGACTGTTGTATGGGATGGGCCCAAACTAATGACATTAGGTGATCAATGAGAAAAGGCTGTGCATGAAGAATTAAAAACCACAATAATGGGTTGCTATGGCAAAAAGCTCCTCATCGCAAGGAATAAATGAGGGCTGGTCATGTTCAGAGAAGGCTGGACCGAGAGCCACCTCCCCTGGCTCTGACTCACTGAGCTGGCTCTGTCATAGGCCAGTCTGAGAAGCGTGGCTTATGAAATAAGCCCTTGGACGGTTATATTTCTTTTCATGGAGATTCCAACTTCTCTGTGCTGGTGTTTTCTACGTCTGTAACTTGCCTTTTCCTCCTATGAAATAGATCCCAGGGTGCTGCTCTTTTTTTTTTTTAATAATTAGCTCTGGCTACTAGCTCTTCCTCTTTAAGTGGGTGGGAAACCAGACCGTGGCTGTAACTCACTCAGAGGGACAGAGTGCTGCGATCACATTGTTTCCCTGACTCCTAATACATGCTCGGGCTACTCACCTCCCTATGTAACTGCTGCACATCCAGGGCATCTGGACCTATAAGACCTACTACCCCTACCCCAGACTTCCCAGCAAATATGTGGAGAATAATACAAGGGCATTAAATTAGGCCTCATTACCTAGCCAGTTGGGCCATCCGGCTCTCCTGCACATAATAATGAGGTCTGATTTATTGTGATCATTATTCAGGCATTACAGGTCACTAAATAACATGCTCTGCCCACACATGTCTTCTGAGCTAATAAATATCCCAAGAGGAAACATTCTTGAGAGTGTGAGTCTCAGGTTTGGATTGGTAATTCCAGTCTCATTTATTGTGTGAAGCCACTTGGCCTATTGCTCACAAAATCTTGGGAACAGAGATGAGAAAAGTCTAATAAGCAATGTCGAAGGATGTGAGGGACAGACAAGAAGAGACTGTCCACTGGATTTTTTGACCTAGAAGACCTGGCCAAGGAGGCTATACCAGTGGAGGGGAGAGAGCTGAGGCTGACCTCAGGCAAGTCAACCATGGTGCCAATTTCATAGCCCAACGTGCAAGATGTGAGAACTCTCAGGAGCTAGACCTGTGCTCCTCTCCCCCTTTTCTGTACATGTACTAACCACAGACTACTAGGGGATTTCCAGAGTTCCCGGTCCTGTCACTCTTATCTCTGAACCTTTGCATGTGCTGTTCCTCTCTGTCTAGAATGCCATACCTCAGTCCTACTTCTTCTCTCCTATGGTATCATCCTGTCTGGAGTTTTAGACACCACCTCCCCCACAATCCCCTGGTACCAAGTATGCATTCTTACACGGCATATCATGCTGTGCAGCTTTCACTGACTTTCACTGTGTTCTCCAACAGACTGTAAACTCCTCACGGGCCCATCTGGGTCTCATTGATTGCTGTACTCCCAATGCCTAAGGAAGTACCTGGTACATGGCAGGTGTTGACTAGCTGCCTGGTGAATGAAAACACTAATGCCTATGCACAAGAGAAGAAGAATAATGAAAGCAATGCTGTGATTGTGGTGTGGTCTATGGGGTGGTGACATTTTCACCCTGCCACTTGCCACTCAGGGAGAAGAGGCCCTTCGCCACCCCAGACATCACTTTCCCGAGCCTCTCACTATCTAGACATACATCAAATTGGAAACTTTTTGAGGGAAGGAAATATGATCTGGTTAATCTTGCATCCCTCAGAGCCCAGCTTGGGTCTTGGCACAGAGCAAGTGTTCATTAAATGTTGGATTAAGCTGTTGGCACTCGTAGCTGGGTTTTCCTGCTCATCAGAGGCTGGGGACATGGGGCCACCTTTCTGGAGTGTGTGGGTAGAATGTGGTTTGTGGCTGGAGAGACTAAAGCTTCCTTTTGGCCCTACCCTTAGTTAAAGCTGTGCTGGTGGGCACGGGAGAAGAGGTTCGGGCAGGGTCAAGTGCTCTCTGCAAGTCCAGCCACAGCAGGTCGACACTGTGACACCTGGCTGTATGCTTTCCCTGCAGTCATAATTTTAAATCAGTGGGTATTGAGGTTTCAGCTTTAGATGTAATAGAGTTACTAGAAAATGACAATGTCAATGGGTTGTCACAAGTCCTTTATTGATAATGTCCATATTTATCTTTTTAAATTGCAATATATATTTTTAAAGCCCTGTTTGCCTTGAGGAAGATTCTGGGGATTGGGAAAACAGGATTAAAAGGAATCTTTTTTTTTTTTTTTTTCTAACTCACTGTGTTAAGTGTGTGACTAGTAAATACTAAGTAAGTCTGACCATATATCTACATTATTTATGGGAATGATTTAGGATTATTTGCTTTATAGGAAACTTAAAATGCTTTTAAAATTACAGAAATTAAATGAAATCAGGCTCTTTGAATAATCCATGAATGCAGCTTCACATAATCAATACTTCCACCATTCTGGGATGACATTACATCTCGAGACTATTTTCTAACTTAATAAGATTAGAAATAATAAACTGATATTATTTCTTTGTAAATTGGGGCCTCTGACCTGGTAATTTAATGCCTTCATTATTGCACTAGGAGAATGCCAGGTACTTGTACCTCCATCTCGGCCGAGTGACAGCCCCATTCCACTCGCTTTCTTTAGATGCTGGGTTATGTGCAATGGAAGAATATTCTTAACTTATTTTTAAAATACTGATCATTGTTTTTAGGAGAGTAGTGTATCCAGTTAAAATGGAAAACTGTTATTGATTCAATAACAAAGACAAGTAGAAAATGAGATGACCTATTTCTGAACTGTATTATTATAGATATTTTCAGGCTGGCCAAAATGTGAGCTCTATATAATGGGGCCACAGGAGAGAGGCTTTTGATTTTGATTTTTTTACTTTTTGGTCTAGCCTGGGCTTGCTGCACTCTTGCCGTTCTTTCTTCTTTTTGCTGCTCTCTGGGAGAAAACGTAGGGAAGGGCGTGAATATCTGAATGTGCCTGGAGAGGGGGGCTGGGGGACAGGGCAGGGCTAAGGCCTAAATCTCATCCCACTTTCTCACGAGCTCTGCTCCTGCCACTTCAGAGTTGAAGAACCCCCTGAGTCTGCTCAGGCCGAGCATTTTCCCATGAACCTTTGCCATTGCCTATGCAGCTCAGAGGGAATTTCCTCCCTGCTTAAAATGTGCTGGGCCCACATCTCAGCCCAAGAGACATGTCAGAGGCCCTCTGTGAGGCCTGTTCCCAGAGAGTCACCTATGGTTAGAAGCCAATGGAGGATGTGATTCCCAAGGCTGTGAAACAGGCTCTAAATTGGAAAATGCAATGAAATGGATGGGAAGTTTCCCTGAAAAGATGGCTGGGAGGGGCTGGGCTAAAAGGAGACAGAATGTGTTCTATTTGTGGAGCATGGTTTAAAATGCCAAACACTAAGGGCAGGAGGCAGTTATGGGTTCTTTAATTGACTAGGATAATAGGAAATTGAAGTCTCCCTGGGAGAATGGAAATTATTTGCCAACTGGATCTGTTGATGGTGGATGACTTGCGGAACCAGCTCTGTCATCGGGAAGCTCTGTTGAAAGTTATATGGCAGAGATGACTTGGGCCCAGTTAGTTCTGGACTATGCAACGGTAATAACCACGGCAGCCCGCTGAGATGCAGATGTCATTGTATATACTTTGCCTTCATCGCACTTTCTCCCTAAATCCACCACAACTGTATGGGGTGGATATTACTATTCCACACTTGAGTACTCAGTGAGACCGTGACTTCTCCAATGTCACCCAGATGGAGAGGTGGAGCTGAGACTCAGGTCATGTGCTCAAACTGCGGGCGGGCTCTGTATTACTTGGCTGTGTCAGAAAGAGACAAGAAAGGGTCATGAGTGTACAAAATGACCTCAGAATCAGTTGCTTTCCAGGGGAAATATTTTATTTTGTTCTGTCTCTCTTTTTCTTTCATAAGTGGCTCTGGTTTTCTAGAACAGGGCTTTGGAAATCTTGTAAGTAGGAGGCTAGTTATTACTAAAAAGCACATATGCTTCTAGCCACTTCAACTGAACCTCGAAATGCCCTTGAACATGCCTGTGCTAGGGAAAGCCTCATAGTGAGCACAGAGCATGAACATCAGATCTGAGTTGGGAAGGGTTTTCTGAGGCCCCAGGGATACCTCTGTCCATGGGAAGTAGAATAAGATAGAAGAGACACTTGATTAGTTTCTTGGTCCATCACAATATCTCCTCAAAGGTAATGATCTCTGCTAAACACCAATAAACAGTGACCCCTGAATCAATAATGAGAAACTCATGATACCACATGGTTATAAGAAGAGTGGAAGACTCATGATCAATCCTTCTGCAATGAGTGCAAAATTGAAAGTTTCAACAGTAATTATGACAGCGGCCAACATTTATTGAGTGCTCACTCTGAGTCAGACACTGCTCTGAACACCTTCTGTGCAATGCCAGCTCTTTGCATTCTTACAGCAACTCTATAAAGTGGATATTATTGTACAGTTTGTCTCTGCTCCTATCTTATTGGCTGCAATGAGTCACATGGCACAACTAGCTTCAAAGGGGGCAAGCCGAGGCAAAACCCTGGGCATCGTTATTAAGATTAATAGAAAGAATGAATCCAGGGGGACAGTGAACAGTCTCTACCCCACCTCCACCTTGAACAAATGAACTTACTCTCAGAGTGGTTCAAGTAAAGAAGCCTTTCTCATCCTTTTCTCCAACTAGATTTTATAGAGGTTGTTAATTTCACTGGGAATTCTGAATAAATAAAAGGTAGGAAAGGGCAAGTGAGGGAAATAAACAATCTTGAGTGTTACTTCTATAAACCTTTTTCCTTTGGGAGGAACCAGTGTTTTTGTCCATGAAGCTTTCACAGTCTGATTCAAGAAGTTATGGAAGTTCTTCACCTGTTTATGCAACAGATAGTTTTGAAAGCCCCTGGTGCACCAGGCCGTGGGTATACAAAGGCACACAAGACTAACAATAGGATTGCTGTTACGGGAGTTTATGTTCTGTTTGGAGGAGACAGTGGTAAACAAATACCCAAGTGAACTAGGTAATTTCATGAGTTGATTGATACTATGATGAAAGAATATAAATAAAACCATGTAAAATTCAGTAGCTTAAAACAACAAACATTTATTGTTTTTGATTACCACTTACATTTTTGGTGTCCAGTACAAAATGAAAATATGGGGGTCCTTGGTAAAAAATATTATGAATTTCAAAATAATAACAGGAGAGCCATGAAATCAAGCATGGGACTGTCCTCAGCAAAGAGCCAGGTATGACTGCCTAGGTTAAACAGCCATGGAGCTGGCTCTGTTTGCAGATGTGTGGGCTGGCAGGGCTTGGCTCCAGGCTTCAGGTTGGGTTCAAATACACTCCACCAGCCTCCACACACATTTTCCTTGGATCGGGAGCTACTGAGGCATAGCATCTCATGGTGGGTCATAAGAAGAGAGAGGCATGCCAAATTGTGCAAGAATATTTCAAGCCTCTGCTTATAAAATGTCTTCTAACATGCCATTGGTCAAAGGACTTACATGGTCAATTTCAAGGTCAAGGGGTGGGAAAGTACAGTCCTCCCACCAAGAAGCCACGACAAGGGTATGCATGCAAAACTCTATCAAGGGAAGGAGGGAAATATCAAGAGCAATGATTCTGGTAGGCATGGTAAGAGTGTGAAAGCAACTAATGTTAAGAATGCAAGTGACATGATCCTGTTTAAATTATTAAAAGATTATTCAGGCTGTAATTATTGGAAAGAGTGAATTATAAAGCACAAGACTAGAAGCAGAGAGACCAGTGAGTCAAAAAGAATGATTCTGGCTTTGATCACAGTAGTAGAAATAAAGATGAAGGTGAAGGGTAAATAAAGATGAAAGAGGTACACTCAATGGGACCCTCTTCTGGATTAGATGAAGTGGGTAAATGAAATAGATGAATGTGGAAAAAATCCTTTAAAAACATTTTAAAATGTAAAAATAGATTTATTTGTACACATGGTGGTGCCATTTATTGAGAGGATGATGAGGGAGGGATTAATCCATGGATCTGTATTCTCAGCTACAGTACAAGATTCACAAAGAAGAGACTGAGTCTTACTTACCTCTAAATTCTTAGAGACTTGTACAGTGATTGGCACATAGTAGGTACTTCATAAATAAACCAAAGAGGAGGAAAGTAGACATTTAGTACAATGCGTGACATCCATATTGATTCATTCCTTCAACTATATATTGGTCATACTCCCAATAGTTATTCATTCCGTCAATGATCCCATTAATACCCCAAATTTATCGATCATCTCCTATGTGCAAGACAGTGTACTAGGTGCTGGTAAATAAAAATGATTACAGTGCCTGACCTCAAGGAGCTGGAGCTTTAGTGGGAGAATCAGATAAAAACACCCAAGATTATAAAGCAGGATTTTAAAAAGTGCACAAGGGGTGTGGAAGTGGAGAGGAAAGCTCTAAACACAGCTTCCTGGGGAGAGTTCCAAGAAGTCTTTTCTAGAGGAAGTGATGCTTGAACTGAGTTTTCAGGGGAAGTTGGAGTTAGGCCATAAAAGATGCTAGGAATAGTGTTCTAGGCACAGAAACAGCATGTGAGAAGCTCAGAGGTTTGACCACATCTGTTAAGCCTATGGCCATCTCTAGGGAGAATTCAACAAAGCAGCTGCTCCAGGAGCAACACTGCTTTCATGGGCTCCTGTGATTCTGGCAGCTGTAAAGCCTGATGTTAACCCAGGGAATCTAGTCCCTGTCCCTCTTTTCTCTGTGAAACTAGTGGAAAGCTGCTCAGAGGTATTTCTGCTAAGTGATTACACAGCGGTCTGGGATGTGGGGCCCTGTGGTAATATTAATAAGGACAGCTAAACATGTATTTAATATTTTTTCAGGTACTCTGCTTCTAACATTACTTGGATTATTTTATTTAATTTAAAAAATCCTATGTGGAGAGTTCTATTTGTTTTCCATTGTACAACAGAAGAAACCAAGGCCTGTAGCTATATTTCTCTAGTGTGAAGAATGCCAAGTGATTTTTCTTGCCATTATATTATAGGTGAATTTCAACCCCCCATCTAGAGAGCTCACAACAACTGCCCAATAATTACCCCACTATCCCATGGAAAAATAGACATTGGATCCCTGAATGCTTACTATATTTTACAAATACTTACTGCATGCTAGATGCTGATATAGGCACTTTCCAGATATTAACTCATTTGATTTTTGTAATAACCCAGCGGGGGAGGTCCTATTATCAAGCCTATTCTGTGGATGAGGAAATGGAAGCACAGAGAGTTTGAGTAATGCACCTGAGGCCACACAGCTAATAAGCAGCAGATACAGGGTTCAAACCCACACACTCTGGCTCCGGAGTCCAGCTCTTACCTAGTACACTATGCTTGGTGCTGGTTGTGGCTGAGACCACCGTGCTGTTGGGTTTGGAAGAATATCCAGTAGTCATGAGCAAGCCAGAAGAGGGGTGGCAGTTGGGTCTTTGAAACACAGCATGATGTACAGCACGTGGAAAAAAAATCCCTCACAGGTTCATTAGAGTTCATCAGCACTCACTCGAATTCCTTCCCAGCTGCCCTCTCCACACTCCAGGCCCCTGTGGCTCCCAATGACCTTGGAGAGTTGAATCACGGTCCTGGGGATCTCCTGTTGTCAGAGAGGTCTTTAGTTCAGATGAAGGCAGAGCTGTTCCAGGTAACAGCATTACTGGATAGCTCTCTCTTTAACAGGGGGCAGCACTTTCTCCATTATCACCTCTATTTGGTGGTGGTGGGGAGCCCAAAAAAGCCCTACTGGGCAGAGTTCTCAGAACCGAAGAGCAGCTGAATGTGTTGTGAACACAGAGAATAAGCCAGGACATGGGAAGGTGAACACATGGGTACTGTCTTGGGCAAACTGGACAGAAAGACAGATGTGCGGGCAGTAGGCCATAACGGGCCAGTGACCATAAGGCTCAGCTAACATCAGGAGAAGCAAAACATTCATAGCACAGCCTCCTAAGGGGCAGGACAGAGTGATGACAAGGATACTGGGAACAGCTGTCTCAAAGCAGACCCAGAGGGCCTCCTTCTCAGCAGGGGGTGACCTGGGAGGGAGAATTTCAATATTGACCTGACCTTTGACCCAAACCTAAGCCAAACTTTTAGCGGGCTGAAAAAAAGACATTTTCTGAACCTCATGATTGTTCTTTCCAGATTTTTACACCCTGCCCAGTCCTGTGAGTTTCAATCGTCTTTGAGTAAAGCTCAGAAGGGCCACCTATGAGCCTGCTGGAGCTGGCCGCACAAGAAGCAAGGAACAGTCAACAGTCCACGAGGTCTCTTCTCTCCAGAGATGCTCACTGGTTTCTTGGCTGGAAAGGTCTGATGAGGCAAATAACTGGGCACCGTGGGCTTCCTCACTGTGGGCTCCGGAGGCTCCCAGAGCTGGGGTCATGGAAGGTCATACACACAACACCGAGCCTGGCTCTCCAGGATGCCCAAGCCATTTTGCTAAAAAATTTTTAAAAAATCTTATGTCCAACAAATAAGTATCAAGAAAAGCCCTGTTTTAGACAAGAAAAATGGGGGCAAGGGTGGAGGAAGGCTGATAGATGAGGAGTAAAAGGACAAGAAAGCTACTGCCCTACCCCAACGAGTCCAAGGGTTAGCACACCAACCCCTTATGCAAACGTAGGTTTTTCTCTATTGTCAGTTATGTGCAGAAAGCCAGCTGCCCATGGTATATAATTGCTCTGGCATTAGAATTATTTACTCCAATAACTGTCCCCATGTGACAGCTGGTTTTGGTTACCCTCAATGGCTGCTGGATCTTGGTGGATGTTTTGATGGGCATTACCTTGAGCCCAGGAAAGAAGATGAGGGAGCAGAGACAGTATGTCCCTGTTTAGAAGACTGGCCATTGTCTCTATGGTGCTTTAGAGCGGAAGTCGTACTTCCACGTGTGTGGACAATCTCACTGGATCATTACAACAGCCTTGTGCTGATATAGAGAGGGGCCTGTGACACTATCTATCTGAGGAAGACACTAACAATAATAAAACCTACCATCTGTTGATAATTACAATGTGTGGGGCACTGAACCAAGCAGTCTAGGAAAATTTGCTGTTTAATACTTACAATTACCCTTGGAGGAAACTACATTTTCCGCCATTTTGGTGATAAGGGGAATGAAATTCAGGGAGGTCAAGTAATTTACTCAAAGTCACACAGCTAGTTAGTGTCACAGTCAGGATTTGAACCCAGGTCTTGTTGATTCTAAATCATAGGCACTGAAATCTGTCTGTAAGGTGTTTGTGATTTGTCAAAGGTACACAGCAGTGCAGCAGCACCCTGAGCTCCTGTACCGGCTGCAGGATCCTTCCCCCTGCTCGGAGCTGGCTCTGTGAACTCCCCCAGAGGGGGTGGCTTCTAGCTTTTCTCATCCCACCCACCTGCTCTTCCAGCCCAATCTGTCCAGACCAGACAGGACAGTTCCTTTCTGTGCTCACTAATGAGGTCTCTAAGCCCAGGCAGAGACCTGGGGTGCCCGATTAGGGCCACAGTGGGAGTCGGCCGGGACACAGGCGTCTCCAGCTCATTTTGGGAAGGCACCAGTTCTGGACCACCCAAACTGCTCCTTAGTCAGGGCTGCACTCGGTAACTCTGACACGGAGCTGGCGGCTTTCCTACTCCTCCTCCACCTCCTGATGACTTTCCTGAGCCAAGTGCTCAAGTACCATAAGCCTCTCAAAGCTCCAGGACCAGCGCAGTGGCGGGTTGACGACACCCCTCCACCGGCCAGGGCTGTGCACCTCACCCCGTTCAGTTATTACAGAAGTCAACGGCCGCCCTTGCTCCGGCGGCCTGACATAGGACAGTGCTGGTCCATGCTGCCTCGGTGTCACCAGCACTGCCCGCTGTACCCCCAGGGCAGCCATGAGCTCCCGGGGGGAGCATGTCCCCTCATGGTCACTGCTGGCATCACTGCTGCACGCAGATTGGGTGGAAAGAGGGAAGCTCAGTGTGAGGCTTTAGAATCAGGTAGTTCTGGCTCTCAAGCCCACATGTACCACTTAGGGGCTGCGGGACCTTAGGAAAAGCCGTACTTCGGACCATGTCTTTATCTGTACAATGAGGCTAAACCCACATGCCTCTCGGGGTTGTTTTGTGTGGATTACAGGTGATGCTGCCGGCAAGGTGCCTACAGCAAGGACAGACACGTGACAGCCCTCGGTGGGTGTGAGTCCCTGCCCCCCACTCATGGACACGCACATACACACCTCTTCCTGCAGCCGCCTGTCCCAGGGCTGGATGGCTTGTCAAATAACTCGGCACTTAGACACACTTTTCCAGGAGGAGGGGAGGGATAGGCGCAGCTTGGTTCCAACTGGTGTAGTGTTAAAGAGCCCTGGTGGAAATGACCCAGCTCCTTCTGGTCTCTCCTGAGCGTGGAGACCTGCCTTGTGGGTGTGTGTGCAGGCCCTTCCCCAGCCCTGACCATGGCATGTCCACATGAGGGATGAAGGGAAACATGTATAACCATAGCTCCTGGTGGCCTGGGAGACAGAGGACAATAGGGTCACTTCTCCACACAGAAAGTGCAAGTACAACCTCCCCCCACACTTAGCACTGGAGACTTCCCTATCAGACCCCAAACCACACTTTCAGCTCATCATGGATTTCTCCCACTTCCGGTTACCACTCAATGCTGCGTGCTTTTCCACCTCCACACCTTGGCCTTCTGTTCTCTCTATTGCCTTTATCTGGACACCCCTCCTTCCGATCCTTGTCTAATACCCACCTCACTCATATGCCTTCTCAGTGAAGACTTTCTTAGCCTCTTTGTCTGGAGCTTAGTGTGATAAATAAATGATCATGAAAAGCACCTTTTTCAAGCCCCCACTGGAAGGGGTTCACCCTCCTTCCATCCGCCCTGGAGAGTACCCACTATAAGCAATGCCAGAAGGCAGGAGGGTGCCTTGTAGGATGGCTGTTTGTCTTCTCGTCCTGTTCTCTTTGGAAGACCGTAAACCCCATGAAAGCAGAGACTATATTTTATCTATTTGTCAACTCTATTCTAACAGGACATCATCTAGGCCAGGGTCTCTCAGTCACTGTGGAGGCTGTGCTATTCAGTGCAGGATGTTTAGCAGCATCCCTGACTTCCACGCATTAGATGCTGGTACCGCTCCATCCCCAACTGTGACAACCACAAATGTCTCCAGACTTCACCAAATTAATCTGGGAGGAGCAGAGAGCAAATCACCCCTGATTTAGAACTACTGCTCTGGGCTCTTAATGAAAACATTTACAAATTACCAGAATACATAAAAGTAGAATGAAAGAAGGGTAATGCACCATGTGTATTCATCACTCCTTCTCAATAACCATCAATATTTTGTGAATCTTATTTCACTTACCACCAGCTACTATGTGTTTTGGAGTATTTGAAAGCAAATTTCACTCATAATGACATGTTGCCTGAGATTTGAATACTTAAGTGTACATATCATTAAAGGAGAAGGACTTAAAAATTATGACAATACCACATCTATCAAGATTAATAATTATTCTTTAGTATTATCTAATACTCAGCCAATGTTCAGATTCCCATGATTGTCTCAAATCAGATAGACTTAAAAAAAAAATTTGGTTTGCTCACATCGGGATGAAATAAGGCCATGAAATGCATTTAAATTTCTTTTTATCTCTCTTTTTATGCTCTTAATGTTGGGGAATAATCAATACATATTTTTAATTACTGACCATGAGAGGTGCTGAACCAAATTTTGAGGCAAAGGAAGAGGGCTTCTTAAAGTTGGTCCACAATTGCCTTCCCTGAAAAGAGTCAAGCCTAACAAATGTGTGGCCATCGGCATTGGTTTCATTCTCCTCAGAGTCACCGTTGACACATTTGTTGACTAAAACATCATTGACTTCGTGCATTTATCAATAAATACCTTCACTGTATTTTTAATGCCCCCAAATGAAATTTATATATTTGTTTACAAATAAATCAATGCCTTCTCTTAGAGAGAATAATGGTTTATTTAACTCAGAGAAGAAGCATCTCCTCCTGTTGTTCTTGTTGCTTGGTCTCCCATTCCAATGTCAAGTGGAAATGGAAAGTCACCTCCGATTGATATTGCTTGCTTCTCTGATGACCAGGAAGTGCAGATATGTAAAGCAATTGCTTGGCTAAGAGTCCCTTTGATCAGTGGTGTACTCATGTTTAAGCAAATGTTTCCAGACTTTAGTAATGACTTTCTTTTGGTGTTTACAAGATTATTTCTACAGCAAAAGAAGAGTATGATTTATTTTTCTCTGTAAAAGTAACCTCAGGGTGATAAGAAAAATTATCTATCTATCATGTTGCATTGTTGTTTGCTTGTAGAAGCTGCAATTTGTTTTCCTCTCTTGAAATGTTTGCTTTTCTTATGACAAAGAGAATATTTGGAGATATATTATGTATGCATTTGCTCTATGCATATATTCGTGCCCTTGGGTAGAAATCTAGTGTCCATGGAAGAATGTGGCATTTGATTGAAAGCCAGAGGGCCTGGTAGTTTTCCAACGGTTACAGTTCATGGTTCTGCTTGAAGCAAATACCTCCAACTGTGGATAATGGACCTTCCTTGAGAACCTGAGACAAGTTGCTGGTTAATGTCTCTGAAACAGCCTGTTAAGACTGTTACTACAAATTAGAGTCTGGATCATTCTGAAACCCAAATAGACTTCTTTCATCTTCCAGATGGCCGTCTGATTGGGAGCTGGGCAGGATCACATTTCAGGTTGTGACTTAATGATTCAGGACAATATTTATGGTTATTACTTGACAGAGGGCAGTGAGGAAAATTAAAGCACAGCCCCATGCTTCATTTATGACAAAAAACAAATTCATGGCAGGGTTGTAGATTAGAGATGGCATCTCCAAGCTCCAGGCAAACTCCAGGCCCAGCTCTAAGATGACCCAGCTTGGTGAGGCTGGCAAGTCCTGACTTTAAGACTTCTCTTGGTGCATGATCTCTAGAAACAACCACATAGTTCTCTAACAGAAATATTGTGAAAGGTATAGCTTTGAGTGAGAGATTTCAGAGGAGACACTAATGCAATTTTGTTCTTTGCTGGTATGACGATTATATGCAGCTGAAATATTATGTTTTGGGGCACATTTTTGACTTTATTATTACAGCTGGTAATGACAGGAAAAAAGATAATTATGTCTGCTGGTGTGGGCATTCTGTTTATGTAGTGTGTAATTTCTGAATTAACTTTTCCTTCTAAGATATGGTCTATATGATATAATATTTATCTCTTACATTACCCAGAATTTTAGGAATTCTGTAATTGGGTGCTATGGGGAAGAGAAAGACAAGATAGGGAAGATGAGATGTAGAAAAGGGATAAATAAAGTTTGAGTCAGTTAATGAAAGTGTAGATTGCCTAGAAGAAAAGCCAGGAGAAGGCTTATCTTGCTCCATTAATCCTCTGCTCTGTGAAATGCGAATACACATATTGTTCTGGGGAAAAAGAGAAAAAGCTCGACCATATGCCATTAATACATTTGACCAACTGTGACATTTTTAAATAAGGTTTTAACTGGTTTTATTACACCAACTGTGTAATTTCAAAACGACTCTGTCATCTATTGCATCTATTATAAACAAGCACTTTGTTTAACCAAGCCAATAATAACCTTCACGGTCAGAGAAGGTTGGCATTTGAGAGAACCAAATCCTCTGATTGTTTAGAAAAGGGAAGGGGGGGTGGATTCTTGGCTAGAAACACACAAAAAAGAACATTACTTTGAAAATTTTTAAAAGTTATCACACTATTCCCAATAATTGGATACCGTTTTCTGTGGACTGTTGGAGTGGCTTCCCAGTGCCTGACACCCACGCCCAGGTGTGCGCCATCTTGGCTCCCCACACACAGTAGCTTCCAAAGGGACATCACGCGGTAGGGCTGGTGAGCACCACGAGGGGTCCCTGCCGAGGGGGATCTGCTGGAGAACATGTGGTTGGGCCAACTTACCCAGGGATCACAACCTCCTCCTGAGGCCTTGAAGGGGATAATCAATGGATACCTGCTGAACGGAGCCAGTTGAAGGAAGGAGGAATTCCTGGACATGTCAGCAAACAAATATTTCATCCAGTAGCCTCCCCTGCAATTGTATAGACATATTGATCTGAAAAGCAATACAGATAAAATTTTCATGGAGGAAGAGAAGTTTTATCCTGAACCAATGACCGTCGCATTCCTTCCCCTGGGAGCTCAGTTGTCCTTGTGAAGGTGGGAGCTGAGCTGCTGGAATTGCCACATAATGTGGAATTTTTCCTTCAGGTAGAAGGGACAGGGGACAGTAAGTGTCTTTTCTGAGCCTGGTGATGAATAGAACCTATTTATGACAGACTGACTCTGTCCTGAAATTCAACTTTCAAACATGCTGGTGGCGAGTGAAGATGCAGGACCACATGGAAGGCGCTGCACAAATGCAGGGAGATGTGGACGCAGGCAAAGGGGAGGCCAGTCTGCCAATTAGGGAAGAAGTGAAACAGATGACACCTGACACTGGGCGGAGGAGCCAGGAGGGTTCAAATACGTATTGGGTTCTGTTTTCACCAAGAGGTCAGCTTTAATCACATTCCTAATGTAAATATTACCAATATAAACTAAATAATAGAGGTTAAACGGCTGCTCTGGAGGTCAGTGACTCTTGGTCAAGCTGGAAGATTTCACATCAAATGGACCAGTTGGAATTTACCTGGAGGCCCTCGGTGCCCGACCGTGAAACCCGAGCCCGCACGCCCTTCTGGCTGTCGGATGGAGCGCAGAGAGACGTGAGCCTGGCAGGAGTGTCTCTGCTTTCAGCTCAGAGCTTGAAAACCAGATGCACTGGGGCCCCGGGCTTCCATAATCCCAGGGCTGCCGTTTCTCTGTGGCTGAGAATCAAAGGGAATGTTTGATGCATTAGCTGATGCATCTGCTTACTGAAGTCACCAGGGAAGGACCTCCGGTGGTCCAGGGGGAGCCCTTCTCCCCCTTGGTTCTGGATGCTGCAGGCCCTGAGGAGGCCTCAGACAATCCCTACAAGATGTGCTACAAGGTCTTGCTACAGAGGCAGGGGTGGGGGGCACTCTATCACGACAGAGGCATGTTGAGTGACAGAATCCAGATTATCTGGGCATTTTGATGTGCTTCCCACTTGCTGCTCTCTTGCTCTGCCTGACGTGTGGAGCCATATGTGCACGGCATCGTTAGTCTCTGTCTCCTGCTATGCCTGCTGCCCAGTTCCCCAAGTCATTGTCCTCACCCCTCTTACACTGCCTACAAGTTTCCCTACCTTGGAGTGGGCGGTCTGCCAAAGAGAACAGGACAAGAAGACAAACAGCCATCCTACAAGGCACCCTCCTGCCTCCTGGCATTGCTTACAGTGGGTACTCTCCAGGGCGGATGGAAGGAGGGTGAACCCCTTCCAGTGGGGGCTTGAAAAAGGTGCTTTTCATGATCACTTATTTACCACATTAAGCTCCAGACAAAGAGGCTAAGAAAGTCTTCACTAAGAAGGCATATGAATGAGGTGGGTATTAGACAAGGATCGGAAGGAGGGGTGTCCAGATAAAGGCAATAGAGAGAACAGAAGGCCAAGGTGTGGAGGTGGGAAAGCATGCAGCATTGAGTGGGAACCGGAAGTGGGAGAAATCCATGATGAGCTGAAAGTGTGGTTTGGGGTCTGATAGGGAAGTCTCCAGTGCTAAGAGGGGGGGGTTGTACTTGCACTTCCTGTGTGGAGAAGTGACCCTATTGTCCTCTTTCTCCCAGGCGACCAGGAGCCATGGTTATACATGTTTCCCTTCATCCCTCCTCATGTGGACATGCCATGGTCAGGGCTGGGGAAGGGCCTGCACACCCCTCTACCCCCCAGGTCTCTTGCTCTGAAGAGACCACATGGCCTGCACTTCTCTCCTGCCTTAGCCTAATGTTCTGTTTTTGTTTTTGTTTTTTAAAATACATAGTACTTCCTCCTTTTGCTTTTACTGCACTGTATGAAAAATGGAATTGTTGCTAATGTTTCTTTGGCTCTTCCAATGGGCCAGTTGTTATGTTAAGGGACTTAACAGGCCTCATTGCATTCAATCCTCACAGCCATCCCACAGGGCAGATACCTAACCATTCCCAGTTTACAGATGGGAAAGCTGAGGCAGAGAGGTTAAATAACTTGCCCAAGGTCAAACGGTGGTAGAGATAAAGTTTGAATTCAAATCTACTGACATCAGCCTGTGCTCTTGACCACAGCTCACATTGCCTTTTTAAATGAAATCATTAGACTGCTACCTTCTTGGCATGCGTTTTTTTCTTTTTTTAAAAAATACACTTTTAATTCTTGAACAGTTTCAATTTTACAGAAAAATGGTCAAGATAGTACATAGAGTTCCCACATACCATATGACCATTCTATTGTTAACATCTTATATTAGTATGGTACATTTGTTATGGTTAATGAACCAAGATTGATCCATTATTAATATTAACTGAAGCCCAGACTTCATTCAGATTTTCTGTTTTTTTACATACTATCTCACTCAGACTGCTCCATGGCATTTAGTAGTCATGTCTCCCTAGACTTCTTTTAGCTGTGACACTTTCTCAGGTGGTCCTTGTTACAGCATGCATAGTTTTGAGTTCTCATTTATTTCTATGAGAAAATATAGTTTGCCATCTGAATGTCTTAGCCCTTTGTTCCAAAATTGGACTTGTAATCAGAGATATGGAAAAATCCCCGCATGTTTTACCCTTAGAGATCAACCTAAGTGCCTGACAATGTGGGAGGCAGTGTTAGGCTAACTAACTTCTGTTGAGGAGGATTTGGTGGCTGTTCCGCCAGAGAATGCCCAGCAGGACCCAGGACGTGTGTGACTGTCCACGTTGGTCCCTGGCTCACCACTGAACCATACGCCCAGGACAAAAGTATGAGACCCATCCTGCTGCGTTAGCTTTGTGCCTCGTCTAGTTCACAGAAACCCTCAAGTGGAGGGCAAGGCTGCTGCCTTGTGAGATGTACCTCTTGTCTTCATGGGCATGCCCGGCCCTAAGCCCCGGGAGAGAGATGACTGGAATAACCACATCATCTCTTTCGAGGCAAAAAGGAGAGGAGGGTGAACATGGAGATTGATTGCCTAAGCGCTAGTCTAAACAAAGAATCTACATAAATCTGCATTTGCATGGGAGCAATGTTATAAAATGTGGTCTTCATTAAAGATAGAGGCTGGTGAGGGACCTTAGCAGGGCCTGACACTTGTGATTTCCGATCATTGGCTTCCTGGTCTCTTCAAAGTCAGATCCTGTGTATGGAATATTTGCTTTGTCTAAATAATGTAGCAAAGTCACCTGAAATGAAAGTTGCTGAAATCTATAATAGTATGCAAATATTATGTGTATTGTATAATTAACAAGGATTAAAGATGCATATGCACATGTGCTATTTCCAGGGGGCTTAGAAACAAATGTGTGCTGCTTTGGAAAAATGATTTAAAGGAGGTATCCTGGTTATGAACTAATTGTAACTCACTGATCCCAAAGGAAAATGGTGCAAAGAATAGTCAAGAAAGACGTGAATGAAATTTCTTAATGGAGAGAAGGGAGGGAACAGTTGCTCTTCTTCTCTTTCAACCAGTGAGTTGGATGCGTAGAAAGAGAAAATGGCCTTAGGCAACAGCATGGGGGGGTTGGGGTTATAAAAATGACAAGCCTTCCTTTCAGAGGACTGTTTGGCAGAGCCTGTCCTCTGTTTCCTTGTAAAATGGAGGAAAAGAAGAGTAGGGTGGTTCAGGACTCCTTCAATACAAGAAATAAAGAAGAAATAGGGAATATCTATTCAAAAACAGACCCCTATTGCAGACCAGTCCCGAGTTCAGATTCAAGGGCTGGCATTCTAGACTCTGGTTTTCGGCTCTCGGTGTGTGACCTGGGGGAAGTGATGTCATTGCTCTGGACTTCATTTTCCTCATCTGTAAAACTGGAGCGTTGAGCTAGAAAATATCAAAGGTTACTTCCAGTTCTAATAATTTTTTTTGGTTTGGGGTTCCTATGTGAAAGGCTCGATCCATCCTGGTTTACCTGGGATGGTCCTGGTGAATGCCTAGTGAACTGGTGTCATTATTAATAGTGCACACTTTCCCCTCAACGTGTCTGGGTCTGGACACAAATTATATGCTCACCCTATCCACAACAGTGTATATGACAATTTCATTTGATACCAGCTTAGATGGTTTCCTACAATACTACTAAGAGCCCTGGCTGGTTTGGCTCAGTGGATTGAGCGTCGGCCTGCGAGCTAAGTGTCGCTGGTTCGATCTTCCAGTCAGGACACATCAGAGAAGGAAAACTCTGACTCCAAAAAACCTCCGCTGCCTTGCGGCATACCTCTTCAGGGGAAAGGCTAAGGGAGTAAACCCCGACAGAAAATCCGGAGCCGGAGTCCCTAAGGCGGTTTGACGTTGTAGTCAACACCGGCAACTCCTGCGGCGCACCTGAAGCCAAGCTGTATTGACTCCGTCTTTCCCTTGGACCCTTCAGCTGCGAAGAGAGGGGGGGTCTGCTGCATGGGCAGCAGCAGACCCTCCATGTCACCCTGCCCAGGCTCTGTGGCTTCGGCTTCACTGGAGAGGACACTCCAGCGTCATCGCGGGATGTCGATTCGACACGGGAGGAGACAGATGCCGTGTCACTCCCGAGTTGGACTGCACAGCCATTCTCGGCGGTGCAGATGGACTCTTGGGAAGCTACACCATCGTCTCTCGAGACGGACAGCTGCCAACAACGACTGATAGTAACCAAAAATGAAACAAAACAGCTAGCTTTTTTTTCCCAAGAAACAAATAATAAT
Source organism: Furipterus horrens (assembly GCF_987537825.1). Lineage (NCBI taxonomy): Eukaryota > Metazoa > Chordata > Mammalia > Chiroptera > Furipteridae > Furipterus > Furipterus horrens. The sequence goes on from NW_028327179.1 coordinate 13,350,159, forward strand.
AAAAATAACAATCGTTCTCATTTATGGAGTTGACCACAGCTGCCTGGCCTTCTTGCCTAGGGTTTTCCAAGCATTACCTCATGTAATTCTCGTTACAACTGTAGAAGGTAGTTAGATGACCCTCACTTCTCTTTTACATTTGGGAGCACTGAGGCACAAGAGGTTAAGAAAACCTGCCTAAGTCAGGATTTGAACTTAGGACTCTTTGACTCCCAGGAATCAGCATTTAAGCTTCCGAACATGGCTGTTGGCAGTACAAGGCATTTTACTAGTACCCATAGTACCCCGCTCCCCAAAGGCCCTGACTACTTTTAGCTGCCCATCTTCTTGGCTGTAAAAGCACAGCCTTTGCAAGTTGCAGACCATCCCACCTGACGTTAGACGTGCCAACAAAAACCTTCCCAAAGTCACCACGATTTCATCCGTGCCACGTTTTTTGCTTTCCAACAAAGGCGCGCAGACCGCTGGGCCCTTGAAAGAGTTTCTAAAGCTCTAACGCTTTTTGATATTTACTAAAGAAGGCCTGCCCAGAGACAGGGATGAAGGGGCAATTGTGATGTTGAGTAAGCCACGTTGTTCCTGTTACCTAGCGAGGCAAACAGCTGAGTGATAGAAGCAGTCTCCCCGTGTTCTCAAATCATTTCCAAAGCGAAAGAGGGTTTGAACAAAATAAATGATTTGAATGCAAGACATAAACAACTAAATAGGCCTGCAAACGAGACCAGTAATGAGGCATCTGGGACACCAGTTCTACCCCTGATGCCTTTCAGGGCGAGCCTTGATGCCTTTCAGATTTTCAAAGAAAAATAAACCGGTGACAGAGGAACAGCAGCTGTGGGCACAATAAGGAAATTAGTGGGAGCAGATTTGTAATTAAGCCTTGAAACGAGATCAGTACGATCCCTCCCTGCATGCAAGTACCTTTTGCTTTTTGCCTCTTTTCAAAAATCCCATCTTAAAAAAAATAAACACACACTTTGGCTTCACTCATGCATGCCCCGACCTAGGATATTAGCTAAAGATATGACTTTTCGTGGGAAAAACAAGAAATTAGCTCACAAGAAACACAGCCCTGTGAAGTGAAATAACATTGACGTTGGGTACTCATTTGTTTTTATTTTTGTCATTTTATAACTTTGGAAAAATGGAAGTGTTGTCTCCGTTCCAAAGATTGTATGTTTATGTATAATGGAGGGAGGGTGAAGAACCCTGAGGGTGGTGAGGACAATTAATTTTCATTTCCTAATACAAGAGCAGAATAAAAATGTTATGGTTTTTGCGACTGTCTTCACATCATTTAACAACGGCATCACAGACGAATAAAGCCGAGGTTTCAAAGACAGTGTTATCCTCTAAAGGGTTTTAAAAAATACAGCAGTATTTTTGCATGGAATGAACTTTAGTGTTAAATATATTGATTATGTCTCCTAGGCTAGCAGTGGCTCTCTCCCCCCTCCCTTGCCCATTGCTTAGCTCGCCCACCCCCACATGCCCCAGTTAGATGACCCCTCCCAGGTGTCAGGGCTGAGATTCCCCAGCAGCTATTAAAGGGGGACAGACTTAGACAAACCTTCCTGAACTGGAAGTTAGTGTCTTGCTCAGAGGAGCCCATTCTTACTTCCTGGTTCACCCTGGAGAGTGGGCCCTTCCTCCTGCCTCCCGGTTCCCATCCCCTCTTCCTGTAAATCACTTGGAGCCCAGAGAAACGTAGAGGGATCGGGTCAGACCCAGGTGTCCTGAATCATTAAGCATGCTGGCTCCTTGGGGGCGACCAGACTCCCTGAGCTTTGACAGCAGTGAAATGTGACAAGAAAGTAAATATCCTGGTGCCCCCCCTCCCACACCCCCCTTATCCAGAGGTCAGGCGTCCTTCCACCTCCGCCTTCTGGAACTCAGGAAGGAAGCAAAACAGGCAGGCAGCAGCGGAAACACCAGTCACAAAGCAATGCACTTTAACTAGGTCTAATCGACTCTTAATTAAGACACACTCCTAACAAGCCCATTTATGTAGTCTCCCAGCCCACAACAAATTAAAAGCAGAAAATTAAAGGGGGACAGATGAGGAAGGAGGGAAGAGAGATTAGTAGTGATCATGCTGAAGGCGGTAAGAAATGATGGCAAACAGCCTGACATCAAAGGAGGAGATACAAACGGGCTCCTGAAAAGCAGCCCCAGAATTAGCAAAATCAGCCATCCCCAGCCATTTATATCAGGTCAGACAGCACCGCACATCTGTTACTGACACCATAGTTCCTGCTCTAAAAGCCAAGACCATGTGCACGAAGGAGAGAGCCGTGCCAGGAACATGGAGACCTTGGCCAAGTCTCCATCTCCTGACTCCTGCTGCAAATCACCTGGGGAGCTTGTTGAAAATACGGATTGGGGGCCCTGGCCCTGAGATTCTGATCAAAAACATCCAGATCCTCAGTCCAGCCCGGCATGTTCACCAGGCCCCTCCCACTGTGAGGGTGACTCAGAATCACATGTTCAAAAACAGTGCTCACTCCTTCACCAAATTGGGAAATGGCTTGGGCAAGTCAGTTACCGCTCTGGGCCTTGATGCTTCTGAAAAGAAAAGGTTTAGTGCATCATCTCTAAGTTAGCTTGCAGCCCAGCTGGCTGAGAGCAAATACTCATTTTATAGTGAAGTCTCAGGCAGCTACTGACCAGCCAAGGGAGTGCTCTTGAGGATGGCAGACTGACTCCCTTTTTAAAAAAGGAAGCCTAGCAGACTTTGTTCAATCAGTGTCGCTAACCTTTTTTTAAATTGCACACCTGATTGGTAAGAATTTTGGAGATATTCACTCTCGACCAATGCGTATTTTTATTTATTTATAATTTATGCATGTGCTACTAAACTAATATATTGTTTACATCAGAACACATACACAAAAATAAGATCAAAATTAAAGTGGAAGCTCTAATATTTGCATACACCACTTTTAAGATCACTGGGATACATTTCAGGGCAAATTCTAGTCAACATCCTACAGAATGTGATGAAGTCTGAGAGCACACTTTGCTTTACTTGTCATTGTATTCTCAAGGTCCAGCACAATTCCTGGCTCATGGTTCAGGTACGTTTTAGAATGAATGAATGAATGAACAAATGAATGAATGTCTTGGGATTTGAGGTGGCTCCGCTTCAGTTATCAGGAGTATTCATTCTACAAGGAATACCTTTTCTTCCATGGTAGAGGCAGTGTGACTAAATACAGAAAATAAAGAGTCAAGTTGAGCAGTATCATTCATATCTGAGGAAACTGCCTGTTAGAATTTAGGGAGTATGATCAATATTTATGAAGCTCAGAAAGCCCTCTCTGGGGCAGGAGAATGACTCACAGTTCATGAAAAGGTAAAAGAATTGGCTGCTCTAAAACAGGCATGTATTAAATACCATATGTGTTCATGAAGGGTTTTGTATGTGTGCATGTGTGTGGGTGTGTGTTGAAGACATTCTTTACGAAGTACTAGAGATTTCCTTTTCCAGGGATATGCTCTGTCAGATGCAGCTTACTTAACTCATATTTTTTGAGTGGGAGAACCAGGTAATATATATATTTTTTAAGATTTTATTTATTTACTTTTAGATAGAGGAAGGGATGGAGAAAGAGAAGGAGAGAAACATCAATGTGTGTGAAAAATACATCAATAGGTTACCTCTTGCACACCCCCAACTAAGGACCTGGCCTGCAACCCAGGCATGTGCCCTGACTGGAAATCAAACCAGTGACCTCCCAGTTCACAGGCTGGTCCTCAGTCTACTGAGCCATGCCAACCAGGGCCAGGTAATAATTTTTAAATGTACTTTAAAAATTAATATCTATTAGACCCTTCTTTATGCCAAGACACTTACAATTCTATTTCTTACACAAAACAATAATATTGTGGCTTATGTCAGATGAAGAGTCACTTTGCAAAGCCCCATAGGTGTGTACATTTAGTACTGTTTGTCGAAGTGACCAAGGCCCATTCATCATCAACGTGGCAATCTCCTTAGTGAGTTATAAGGACCACTGGTAACTGCTGGGACTTGAGAAAGAATTACCTTGGGAAGGAGAGGGTAAACCCATCTTTGAAGAAATGGAAAAGGTGGTGGATATCTACTTCACTTAATCCAGCTCTTCTCAAAATTTCTGGCTTTAGGATCCCTTTACATTCTTAAAAATTGATGACTTCAGAGAGCTCATGCTTATATGGGTTAAACCTATAAATAGTAAGCATATTGGAAATTAAAATGGAGAAATGTCTAGGGCCCCTGGACTACACTTTGTGAACCACTGACTCAGTCAATTTGAGAGGCAAAAACCTGACCCATGTCCTCTCCTGGAAGGTGTTGGCCAAGATGTAAAAGTGACGTCTGGCTGGTGAAGACTAAGGAATTTCATTTGGAGAGAGGCTCCCTGGGTGACAGCTGGTGGCCCATCAAATTATGACAAAGCACGTACCATGATGTGCTAGGTGTGGAGGATACGGTATTTATAAGAGTGGCCTTTTCACCTCTGAAATATTTGGAACTGGTGACCTTCCCTTCTTGACATGATCCTTGACACAATGACCCATGTTCCCGTGAATTCTTTGCTATGGGCATCTCTGGAAATCATTAGCTCCTGGGCATGGGCAAAAATTTCTGAAGGGTAGATGCTTCAGTACTCAGGCCTCAAGTTTCAACAGCAGTATCTTTTTGAACTCAGATCTTTGCATTTTGGCAGGAATTTTCTGCTTTGTTATAAACAGGGTAGAAGAAGTACCTATTCTCTTGGGCAAGTATTTAACATTTTATTATTTAAATCTTAACTAAATAAATGCACAAATGTTGAATGAATAAAATATGAAGTATGAAATCAACTTAATATTATTTAATGTGGTCTAGGAAGGACAGATCCTGTTTTAGCGTAGGATAGGAGGGAATCTTCTCTTTATCAGTGAGAGAAGGGGGTGAGGTGGGCTCATTCCAGGTAAGTTGGTCATTTGGACATTGGTCAGGGGGCTGGAACAGAAATGGTTTAAGTGTAAAATAAAAATGTGAGATCTCTTTTTCAAAAAGCAAGAGAAAAGGGGCTATTAAGTTAATATTAATTTATTAATATTATTAATTGATTAAATTAAAGGTATTAAAAATATTAAATGTTTTCATTTTTTTCCACACTCAACCTGTCATGGTGTTTTTGATTTACTATCTAACGTCATTTCAAAAAAAGAGAAATTAAAATTTTAAATTATTAGCATGATTTTACTGTTCATATTTAGACTGTCCAATGCCAGTTTTAAATGGAAATATAAGAGCATTTAACTTGTGTGTGGAATCACTGAAATTATACAATTTGTTTTTCATAGACTATACACACACATGTATTTAACTCTTACCAGAAGAGTAAGCAGAAACAAGTTACAACACTAACTGAGATGTTTTTATTTCATTTCTTGAAACATGCGATTCTACTACAAGGTTGAAGCAGGTGGTTTTCTTAACACACTTACCTTGTACTCATTTTGCGTCTTGCTGAACTCCACACATGATGGATCCATGGGAATGCTGTGTTTGCGAGACATCACCAACGCTGCGTGTGAACAGGGCAGCCAGGAACAGGGACACGCGCATTGTGCATATCTCCTCTGCTCTCACACATGCTCCCTGGCCCCATTGGACCTCACAAATTCAAGAATTTCAAGATGGCAACAGGTGAGACTTAACCAAACACGGGATGCGTCTGAGCACGGGGCCCTGTCTAACTGACGGGTGTTCCTGTGATGACAATGAGGGCTCATCCTGGCCAGAGGAACGACTCTTGGCTTGTGATTGTGTGCCAATCTCTGACAAACATGGGATGCTCAGGACACCACAGGAGAATACTCTTCCCACAGCGCCAGGAGGACGGGCGACAGCTGGGGGAGCCCATGATGATCTGCCAGGTGCATGAAGAAAATGACTGAATTCCATTTCCTGCTTACTTTTTATCTCATTCTTTTAAAAGTACTGTAGAGTGTGTATATGTTTTCAATATGCGCAAAACATATTAGTGGAGTACTGTGTATACATTATTTATATAAACATACACAGGTGTCTGTGCTCAAAAATGTTTTACTGAAAGGAGTACCTGAAAAACCAATCTGAGGCCACCATCCCAGAAGACAGCATGAGGAATGAGTCAAGGATGACAATCTGGGGATGGAAACCCATTTGGTTTCCTTAGCAATGGCTTCCTGAGAGAAGGGGCAGAGCAGAGAGTGGAAACAGAATACAGCACCCGGACTGGGTCAGTCCCCACCCCCACCCACCTTCCTCTGGTGGAGGATGGTAAGGTCTGGATGAGGTCTGGTCAGACAGCTGGGACTTGAGTTGCTGAGAGGCCCTTGATCTCCAGGGGGCAGAATTTAAGTTGCATCCATGGAGGTGAGGCAAGGATAAAGCCAAGGGCATCCCTGGTGCCTTTCACGAACAAGAGATACAAATAATCTGAATCAAAATGAGAGCAGCCTAGTCAGTAATGACAATTTTCTGAGTTCTGTGCCATTTCATTCATTAGGAGTAGGTCTCATTCTTCCCTCTCTACAGACTAGGAAGCAGAGAGCCAGAGTTCAGGGGCTTGCTGGGGGTTCTGGAGCTAACAACAGCCAGCTATGTCTAGTCCCCTGCTTGCTTCCAGGTTGCAGCAGACTCGGCATGCAAGGAGATACTGAGCAGAAATGCCCCCGGGAGGCGGGAACTAATATTGTTATCACCCCCATTTTACAGGTGAGGAACCTGAGGTTCAGAAGAAGGCTATGGGGACCTGTGTGCTCTGGACAGAGTTGGGCACAATGTGGTCCATGGGTATCAGTCTGAGTCAAAGTCTAAAGGCCAGTTGCCATGGCTGACGTGAGGACCAGCATCCTGTTCCCAGTGAGCCCAACTGTCGAAAGGGTTAGAGGGATCTAAGGGGGTCAAAGGTGAACCCTGGTTTTAAAAATGGGTGGACACAATCTTTAGCATCTAGAGAGGAAGTTATAAATTCAATTTATCTTTCAAAGCACACTCAAAGGCATTAAGAATCACTTAATAATGATCTTGTTGGTATTTACGATATCCCTAAAAGGTAACAAAGCTGCTTCATGTCCTATTTACATCTACGCAGAGCTGAGGAGCGGGGACAGGGCCTTCCTGCTTCTGACTGACAGAGAAGCTGTCCAACTCCACCCGGTGCTGCACAGGAGGCAGCTTCTCACTGTCCTTTCATTGCTTACTTTACCTCATTTGGTTAAACCACACAAGCTCAGAGCTTGGAACTTCCGCTTTCTTATCTTGAACATCAGGTACTGTTCCAGCTCACAGCCAGACACCCAGGAAGGAAGTGTTTGTTCCTTTTAGGCAGCGGGCCTGGCCAGCCACATGGCCACGCTGTTGAAAGCTCTGTAAGTAACATCATCTCTATTGTGGTAAAAAGATCTATTAGAGCTGGCAAGTGTACACGGTTAGATGTTGTAAAAACTGCAGAGGCGAGCGAGGGAGGGCCAGGGAAGGGGGGGCGGGGGGCGGGGGGAGAGAATCAAGCATGAGCCTCTTTTTCTATCCATTTGGAGTTTTTCTAAACCCAGTTATAACTTAAACCAATATATCAAACCTCAATCTGTTTGATACGTGTTGGGAAGCTAAACTATGTTAATCTTTTATTTTAGTCAACTCTTTATTCCAGTTGGAATTATATGCTTGCCATTTTTACCATTACTTAAAATGTTTTTGTTCTCTACTTTTTTTTTTAACTTAGATAACTTGTTAAGTAGTTCATAAAATTTGTAGATGTTGTGTCCTTTGGTCTGGGAAAAAGGTTTGCATGGCAAGTTTCTAACCTTGTGTTGTTATTTTCCTGCGGCTTCTGGTTTCTTAGAATGTATGCTTTAAATGAGCTATTTACTGTTGATTTATAATGCAGAGAATTTTGAGAAGTTCTAAATTAAAGGGGTATAAAATATTTCAAATGGCACAAAATATATTTTAAAAAATGGGACACGGAAAAATCCCTGAATCTACCTAAGAAGTCCTGTCAACTAGAGATTTTTGCCACTGTGGTCAAAAGGGCCTGGCTAATGAAGCTTAATAGTTGGGAGGGATTAGATTGTGAATTAGGCAAAATCCATACCTCTTTTTTTTTTTTTATTGTAGAAAATAAAAATTTACATTCAGTTCTAGACTACTCGGGGTCATGGTGGGGGTGGAAAGGTCGTGGGTGACCTGGAAAGACATTCCTGCCTGCCCATCTTTGGCGTCTGTTTGTGCAGGTGTTGAATGTGAACAGGACACATGAGAAAATGCACAATGTTGCAGAGAATGCTCTTACCCTGAAATCTCAGTCCTGTAGGCTGGAAAGCCATCTGGTGGAGCCCTTTAGCCTGTTTTGTTGATCCTCTTTCCAACTAGAGCTGGGTGTATTTCTCAGGTTGACGTACAGCATGTGCTTGGTTAGAATTCCTCCGTCTCCTTCCTTGCTCTCCCCTTTTTCATCTTCTTGGTCTGCCTTGGACAGTCCCTGTGAGGGGGAAGCCATGTCCCAGCAATAATAATAGCTGCCACTGCCTGAGGGCTTACCCCGATCTTTTCCATTTACATTGATCTAAGCTCTTTAGATGTACTGTAGTATTCAATATTCACCACAATCTCATAAAATAAGTTGTATTAATATCCCCACTTTAAGGTTGAGAAAACTCAGGCACAGAGAAGTTAAATAACTTCCCCAAGGATGTGCAGTTTTGTAAAAGGCTTAGTGGGATTTCAACCCAGGTGGTCTGCTTCCGAAGCATGTGTCTACGTCTACAACCCAGTATTCCCACCCACCCACCCTCTGCAAAAAAAAAAAAAAAAAAAAAAAAAGGAAAGGAGAATAATAGTTGTGAAAATAATGACCTGAGAAGATCACAAGGGAGGCTTGTGGGCTGGAAATGATCTGTTTCCTGATCTAGGTGCTGGTTCCATGGAACTTGTGAAAATTCGTGGAGCTGAATACTTATGCATTTTTATGTCTGTGTATTATGCTTCAATGGTATCAAAATAGAAAGGAGAACATGAGCAAAAAGAATTAAGGCATAAGCATATAACCAATGATAAAATTGAGTAATAATCTGCCTTAAATAATCTTCATGTTAAACAACATCTCTAACTGAGTAAGTTTGGCTCACATGTAGGTGGCCTGGTGGGTGGTCTAGAACGCGCGCTCTGGGTCAGATTGTCTGGGTCTGAGTTTAGGGCTTGCTACTAGGTAACTTTGGGTTAATAACCTGATCTCTGTCCATGTCTCCGTTTACCAATCTGTAAAACTGGGGATAGATTATTCCTACTTTACAGGGTAGGATTAAATAATCAAATTTACATAAAGATTTGGAAATAAAATGAAGGTTTTCTCTTCTTTGATGCCGAGGAAGACTTGGCACTGAGGGCAATCCAGCTGGTTCAGGGAAGGGAGATTCACAGAGAATAACTATGATCCTCATTCTTAAATAAATAAAGTGGAGGCATTTAAAAGCCATTTTGTTGGCAGAATTAAGGTGGGTCCCTTCTTCAGGTAAAAAGCTCTTCCTTTCAAAGCAGCTTATATAAGCAGATCCAAGGTTAGCCAGACATTAGAAAGAGTACATTTCCCCATCTGTGGCATAATCATATGTTCCGGAGGTAACATGCTGAAGTGAAAGTAAGTCGGTCTATGTTATTTCCTAGCATTTATGACAAAGGCTGGATTCCAAGGGGAAGCAAATGAGAGAACAAAGAAGTTAAATTTCGATTATCTGACTGTTTCTGTCTACTCCTTGGCTTGATATGTTTCAAACCTGTAACATCAGTAATGTTTGTCCCCTTCTTTCGTATTCTCCACCGCACAGAACTAGCCCACAAGCATTTCTAAGAGGCTCACGGTGTCCTTCCCTTGCCCTTCTGTACCTGCTGTCCTGCCCTTCTTCCCGAAGGCCCATTCTAACTTCCCCGATGGTCAGCTGTGCTTGCCACAATTCTGTCAAAGCAGACGGATTAAACATGTCAGGTGACATATGGAAGAAAGGGCTTTCTGATTTATTATGGAACTTTTTATGGGTATGAGTTATTTCTATTGGCCGGGTACCTGCTCTCAAGACTTGATCACATTTCAAGGCACTGCTGTAGCCATTTACTCAAATATTCCAGGTCCTTAGATGTTTGCGTGCACACGTCTGTCTGTGTGTGCACGCGTCTGTCTGTGTGTGTACCTGCCTGAATACAATTGGAAGGATAGCTGATTGCAAAGTGAGAATGCAGATGAAAAGTGGTCTCTCTCCAATCCTCTCTTTCAATGATTTTAAACATCACTATGGCTATCTTAATTGGGAAAAGGGCTTAGGGTTACAGTGCAATGGAAAAATTTTTTTAAGTTTATTGGGGACGAGTTTGAAAGCATTGTACTATTTATTTAGAGATGTATATAGAATGCTCTATCCTTCCCTGCATTTCTGTTTGCAAGTAGATTGCTGTCGTGTCTATTTCTTGCAGGGAAGTTCTTTATATATACATATATAAAGGCCTAGTGGTATGGGAAGGTCAGATTCGGGGTGACCATTCTCCCTCTAGCTTTTCCGATGACATGTCAGATGAAGGATAATTTAAGAAGCACAGAGCCGGGTGATGGGTCTCGCAGAGCTGCCTGTCTGACGGGCCTGGAGGAAAGCTTATCCCCAGCCAGGTAATTTACGGCAGAAGACGAGCTCAGCTCCCTGCAGGCAGCACAACCTGAGTTCTCCGAACAGCTCCTGCTTTATTAGAGAGAGCTGTAAGTTGGAGACCGGATAAGTTACGGCTTTCCAGCGGCTTCCCCCTTTCTCCTTTTCCTGGTTGTGATTGTTATTTATTATTTGTGGGTAGGGATGAGAAGGTTCACTTTGCCAACTTTTGAACCCTCTCTAAATTCATGGCTCTGAATTGTGAACCATCCCTGAACCTTCTGGCACTTGAGTTTCTATTCTCTTAGCCTTCGGCAGCTTCCCGTTGTGAACAGAGCAAGGCTCTAAAAAATTTATTTTAAAAAGGTGGAAATAATTCCTTAAACATCAACTAGCTCTTTAAAATAAAAAAACAAAACAAAAAACAGAAAGCAACCTATTTTCATGATCCAGCATAAATGAATTGAAAACATATGCTCCCAATCTCCCCCCAGTTTATGCAGCAAGTTCATGGCTGAATTACTATTAGGCTTCATTGGATTCAAAGTTGATACGAAATCATGGGGCAGGGGATGAGCCCAGACATATTAGTTCTTTTGGTTTCTACTGCTTTGCTCCTTATTTAAAATAAAATGCGCTTTGAAAGCTGGAGAGGAGAGGAAAGAGCAGGAGACATTTATAAGCAGCATTTTGCCAAGTAAGAACTTTGTATTAGGAAATAGAGCATTTTGGCTAAAGATTTAAATTCTTGGTTTAATGGCTGTAACATTAGGAGGTAGAAATAACTTTGAAATCTCCACCACCTTGGAGTGCTTCTCATCACCTTCACGCCTGCAGCTAACTTGGCGTTTCCTTCCCAAACTTCAGGTCCTGTCCTTAGGAATCCCGAGAGGTTATTTGCATCTAGTACTTTCTATAGCCAATTGACTTAACTATATCTCTTTGAAAGTGAGCCCTGAGGGTACACAGCCAGCCAGCCAAGGCAGCCTGGGATAAAATGCGGGCAGTTCTAAGAAATTCTGCTCTTCTCTCGAGTCCCTGAGTTCAGAGGTGTCACATGCGCTTCAGCCTCAGGAGACAGAGCATAGCAGGCTTTGGGGAGTTGGGTCCATGGTATGTGGCAGAATTCAAGAAATGTCTACCTCAAGAATGGCTTGGCTGCTGGACAAGAAATACTCGTGGGATGCATACAGGGGGACACACTATTGTGTGTTGGGGACAGATGTGCCCTGAGGCCACAAACTGCCAGAAAACAAATATGTTTGGGAAGGTCACTTGCCAAGGCCTTGTTTCTCCATCTGATAAAAATGGGCTCACCTTTTGCCACCTACCTTGTGGGGTGGATGTGGGCTGAATGGGAGACATCCCACAGAGAGCTTAGGGGTCCCTGGTTTAAAGTCAAGCACCCACATAAAGCACTGACCTCCAGTAAAATGTTTTTATGGGAGAGCCAGCCGCGCAGGGGGCAACGTAGGTGTATTTTTGCCTGTAGCTAGCAACCAGCTCCAAACATGCTTTCTAGTTCTTTGTGGAGAGGAAAATACACTTGTTAAAAGTTACTCTGTGATGACAGAATGTGCTGAAAAGAAACTGCCAAGAACACCCCTTTGCCCAGGCCGGGCCCTGGTGGCCCATTGCGGGCCGGGAGTATCTGAAGTGGGGGTCCTTAGAGAAAGCAGGAATTCTCCTCTACCACAGACTGTTGAAATCTCCCCATTCAAATGTTTTAAAAGCTGCAGAGAATTAAAAATAGAAGCTTTTTGGAGGGAGGAGACGGTCCTTTGGGGGCACTCTGTTTGCTTTGGTTTCTATCTCCTTCCCTGGAATGTAGTCAAAACCCGGAGAAGTCAGCATGCCAAGAGTGGGCCTTGCGGAGAAATGAAACCCCCTCACACCAAAGTGAGGGTGAGGAGCTCCTTCTGGTTTTATAATCATTTCTGTTTATAGTAGGAAAGAAATAGCCCCCTTCTTGAATTCGGCACATGTAGTCTTTTCTTAACTGCTCCCCTCCTTATGCAAACATTATAGGGCCTAGTCCTTCAATAGGTTATTATGGAGCAGCTAATGTTAACTACAGACCAACACTGCCAGTGGAGTGGGATGACTGTCACCTAGGTGGAAAAGTGCCATTCACACAGAGGAGGTGACGATTGCAAATGGTGGCCACCAGAGTCAAAATAGTTGATCACATGCATGGGGAGAAGAATGCCTTGCGTGCTCTTTTAAAAGTTCAAGAGAGAGTATGGGGTGGGGATGGGTAAAAGGTAACCTGTAGGCCACTGGTTCCTGGGGCCCTGATTTCAGTTGCTGGAGTCCTAAGAAAATGAGGAGGCAGGTAAATGTCTTGGGTCTTGGGGCAGCCTTTAGCTAGTCTCTCTCTCTCTCTCTCTCTCTCTCTCTCTCTCTCTCTCTCTCTCACACACACACACACAAACACACACACACACACACCCATGGCTTATCCTCCTAGCTCAGATTATATAAAGCACCAGAACTATCTGAAATAAAGTTTTTCATCAGGGACCCATGGATCGTCTGAACCTGCCTGGGACTTTCTTCCTTGCCTCCAAGTTCCCGGTGGGAAGAAGGGCCAGTAAAGAGCAGCAGAAACACACAGAGTTGGTGAATGTGCTTGTTTAAAGAGGGAGGGCCCAGCACCATCTCTGCTCTGGCTCAACAGAGAAGCTAGGGCTCATTTCTGTTTAAAAAACTTCTAATTAAACGTTAAACACAATTTAAATGTTTACTTTTATTAAAATAGTTAATATTTAATGTTATATTAGCTTCAGCTATACAACATAGTTTGTCAACATCAATATACCTCAGGAAAAGATCACCATACCAAGTCTAGTAACCGTCTGTCATTGCGCAAGGTTATTACGATACTATGGACAATAGTCCCTGTGCTGTCTGTGCATTACATCCCCGTGACTTCCTTGTTTTATAACCAGAAATTTGTACCTCTTACTCCCTTCACCTTTTTGCCCTTCCTCTCTGGCCACTGTGAGTTTGTTCTCATGTCTACAAGAACGGTTTATGTTTTCTACTACTTGGTCATTTGTTTTGTGTTTTAGACTTCACATGTGAGTGAAATCATACAGTATGTGTCCTTCTCTGATGGGCTGATTTCACCAGGTCATCTGCTTCTTCCTCAGCATCTGCCTGGCACTGATGGTGGGGGCAGCCCAGGGGATGCTACCCTGGCCCTGTTGTGGAGAGGGGCCCTTCTCCCTCCCAGAGGCGGAACTCAGACCAGTGGAGGCCTATGCATCTACAAGATGCTGAGGTGGACATACCTTAGCGACTTCCTTGCTAGGAAGAAAAATGTCCCTTGTCTTTCTGCAGTGGAAGAGGGACAGTGAGAAATGTCCCTCCTCTCTTTAGCTCACCGGCGTGATATGAAAATGAAAAAGTTAATGTTGTTGCTGGGCGCTGTCATACTCAGGTGACAGGCAGAGCAACACTAGGTTTATCGTTCTGGTTGTCGCTATTCGCCTATGTATCTGTCGCTCTCTCTCGCACACCACAGGGCAAGGATGGTCTCTACAAGGAAAGACAATAGCACAGGCTGCTAATGAGAAAACTCACAGGGCCTCACCAGGCAATGGTTTCAAATTCTTGTTTCCCTGGGCATGGACCATGCCTCATTCCAGAATGAGAAAATCTGGAAACTTGACTACCTTGAAAATAACGCTATGGGTGTGGAAGGGCTGGGACAGATCTAAATGTTTTAATTAATATTTCAAAAATTGCAAAACTTGGCTAGCTTACGAGTGTTTGATTTATATAGCTCTGTGTTACCTGGTAGCCACTGGCCACATGTGGCTGGTAAAGCATTTGAAACGTGGCTGGTCCGAGTCACAATGCTCTGTAAGCACAAAACATACACTGGCTTTTGAAGACATGGGATGAAAAGCATACAAAATACCTTACTGACCATTCATATGATTGCATGTTGAAATGATAGCTTGTGTAGGTTTATTTAAATCTTATTAAAATTAAATGTAGCCACTTCTTTTTCTTTTTTTAATTAAAATTATTATTATTTTTTTTAACAAGAGACTATCCACTGTAGGATGGCCCTCCCCTACAATGGTTCCTGGAAAATTTAAAATGACCTATGTGGCTGTATTTGTGGCTTGCCTTATAGTTCCGTTGGGCAGCTCTGGTACAGACTATACACAGAGAGCGAGGATATTGCTGTCTGGAATGCAGTTCATTGTTGTACGTCACATCAGAAAAAATGGTGGAACAGTTTGAAATAGATGAAAGGGAAGTTGCTGGGTGTCTTAACACATCCTTGCAGTTCCCGCCACCTTTCGGTTTTTAAGTTTTTAAAAAATAATTATGCAAGTTGTAGAAAATTGATAAAATGAAAATAATTTTTATCTATAAAATGCATATTAATTGTGTCCAGTGCAATGTAATTTAGCATTGCCCTGTGGGTATATGCTTTTGCATTTCTGTGTGAATTCATGTCCGCATTCCTTATTGTCCATATGTGCGTGGTTTATTGAATTCTTTGACCTGGTAACATCTTAGTTGTTCCTTCATTAATTAAAAAATTAAAATAATCTTTGAAATGAGTTTATTTTATATTTGTGTGAGGGTCCTAATTTTGTCTTTTTAAACAATACTAGAGAATTTAAGAGTTCTTGGTCTTTAAGATTAACCCCTAATCCTATGGCCCCAGGGGCAGAAGTGCTTTTGAAACCCTGAAATGGGAGAGAGAATGTGTTTTTCTAGAAAGTTGTCTTTTTGTTTGCTTGTTTTTTACCTAATGGTCAATTGCTGCTTAAAATCTACTCATCCATAGAGCAAACTAAATTGCGAGTTACTCTGACTTTTGTGAGCCAGCCAGGGAACCCTCCCACCCACCCAGTAGAATATTTGATTCTAAGAGAAGATTTACTGAGTTCTGAATAACGAAAGAGAAACTTAGCCTACAACTCATCAGTGAGGTATACACTGTGGATATTGAGCAAACACCCAGTTGTATAAAATCCCTAAGTTTAATGACGAAACACATTTAAAAAGAAAATGAGTGGTTATGCTTTTTTGTTGCCCTTTCTTGTTTTTCTTATAAACATTAAAACACCCAAACCAGCCCTGTTCTTATTTTACCTTGCTTCATTTTCCAAAAAGAACTGGTTTCCTTCAAGGTATGACAAGATAGACCAGGCATATCAGTATTCATTTCATATTTCCAGTTATTCCTGTGGAGAAAAAAATCGGTTTGTACAAACATGAGCAAATTAAAAACATAAAATAGGTGATTTCACCCACTCTCCTTTAAAAAAATACTACACTTACGATGTATATGTTTTGTTTCTTTTGCTTATTTTTTTAAAAAGAAGTTGGCTTTTATTAGCAGAAAGATCATTAGATTTTGTGAGTATTGGCCTCCAGCATGTAAGTTTTACAGAACATGTGAAAGTTTACTGGTCTTTCACCTGCAGGGACGTATGATTTTTATGCGTCGGTAATTCTGAAAATGAAACATTCACTCTACAAATGCAGAACAGTCCACTTATAAATTTTATGTTTTGTGGGCTATTTTATTATATAAGGCAGCCACCTTGGAGATTGAATTTAAAGTACAGTTAAACAATATTCTCACCTATATAGTCAGCCCATATATAATTATTTTCTTTTTTGGTTCTTTGGGAAATAACACGAGGAGGCTTTGTGGCATGAGTATGTCCCTCGGCACCACTATTTTTAATATCATAATTTACTTGGTGATATAACCAAGAAAAATAAAATATGCCTTTTTAAAATAATTTTTAGGTGTTTGAGATTGATTTTTGAAGTTTAACTTGGCCACAAGATGCTTTTGTTTTTTAAATTAAAAATACTTTATTGTATGAGTATGAATTTGTGAACTATTTACTTCAGAATAAGATAACATTCTTTTAAAAAGTTGATTTCATTAAATGAAAACCTTTGATAAAATCTTTTCAAATTTCAAATGTGTTTTTAATGTATCTTAAAAAAGAGTTTTGGTGTATCTTAATTCTAGTAGAATGGGGGGAAGAAACACCGATATATTAAATCTATCATTATTAAAAATTAATGGAATAATGTACTTTAAAAATAAAACCAAGGTTTTATTTGCACAAAAAATTTATTTCTTATGGGAGAGCTTTAATCTTGACCCATTTTCCACAAAAAGGGGTTACTATATACCTCAGCTCTTTCTTTATCTAATTTTAATTTTCTCTCGAGTTGATTTTATTTGTTTTCTTCAGAAAGATTTTGTTGCCATGATGATTGGTAGTTAAACAAGCAGACAGATGCACAGATACAGTTTCTTCCTGGAAATTGAAGAATTAAAGAATCTTTTCCAGAAAATAGTTTTTTTTTAAATTTTTTTATTAACCTGATGATATTTAAAAGATTAATCAAAGGGTGATGTCTTTGTCATCTTCTGCCTATTCAGGACTAAAAAGGTTTGGAAACAGAAAGTTACTATTTATCACACAGGACTATAATATTTATCAATACTATTAGTTGCATAAATAGTATCATATACTATTTATGACATATGGCTTCCTGTGTCAGGAGGTTCTCCATGGCCAACATGCCCATCATCCATGTGAAAAACAGCTAAGAAACGGGCAAATTCGGGAGCTACAGAAGTACTTCGGATATTTGTAATGTGGAGCTCAGCCAACCCATGAAAAGCCTGTAATTGTTGGGAAAACTTTCCTATCTACTTTTATCTCTGAAGAAGGACCTTTATCAGAATTTCAGAAGTATCCTTGCCCATCCTCTTGAGAAAAGATTCAGAATGCTTCGCGAGCAGGATTGTTACAGCTCGCTGCTTGTCTCAATACCACCTAGAAGAAAATGAAGACTTTTAAGAACATCTAATTGCTTGGTGTATATGATGCCCAACTCAATCCTAGGACTACAATTTTCATACAGTCCGGCAGTGCATAAAACTAAGGAGACATAGTTCTTTAAATCACATGCCATCTCAGGCTTCTTTTCTTCAAGTCTAAGGCCACTCTTTCTCTTGAGCATCACACCTGCTTGTGTCCTGTCCCCTAGTCTTTCCTTCCTTCTCCCTCCGAATTAACTGAAGAAAACCTCATGGTGCGCCTGACTTATGGAGGAACAGATAATTCTGACTGTGGAGTGGGAAGGCAGTCCTGTAATCCATTTAAGAATGAATCAATATATGTTCATACAATGAATCTGTGTCAGAAAGAAGTTATTAAAGAAATATTGTGCTGTTGTTAAGGAGTTTTATTAATTTAGAAACCTAGGGTTTCAGTGTTTATAACAATAATGTTTGTGGGAAAGTAATGAATCATTTACAATCATCTGTGTTGGAGATAATATTATCAAAGCCCATCATTTGAGAACGGTCCCCACAATGGACTCCAATTTCTCGTTCTTCAGAACTCTCCCAAATCCCAAAGTAAAGGCATAGTTTAATCTGCGCATGAGTAAAAGTTGAAGGAAGTTGCAAAGCAACCTCCAAGTAATGAACATCTTGCCAGGAAAATGTGTCTGATCTCCAAGGAAAGGGGGCTGGCCAACGGGGTTTTCTCTGTCGCAATTTGCAGCCCTTTGACAGCAATAGCTCCCTGGTGGGAAGCATGTAGACGTCTCAAGAAGTGAGGACGATTCAGAAACATAATTGGAAAGAGAGAACCACAGACAAGGAGGTTGTTCAAAACAGCTCACTTCTCATTTCAGTATTTTCAGAATTTGTCTTTGCATCCCACATGCACTAATCACAACCCTGTACAAAAGACAGACCTTTTCCAGATGCTTTGGTGAATTTACTGTTTTGTTTTCTATATAGGTGATAACTAATTTTCGATAAGGGCTTTACAATTTTAAAAGCATGCAACATTTCATTTTCACAATAATCCTTTGAAGTTTCTATAATAATAGTAGTAGTTATTATTATTATTGTAATTGTTCTTATGCTGATTTTTACAAATAAAAACGCTGAAGCACAGACTATTTAGTCATCCAAGTAATAAGTGGCAGAGCAGAAATTTTAAAATGCAGATGACTGAACCCCAAACTCCCTGCTTTCCTCCTCCTTTTTGGAACGACAATGGGATAGAATAACAAACACATGCTTATTTTAATCATTAATAAATTGATTTTTTTTTTTTTTTTTACTAAGAGCTTGGAGAAATGTAATACGCAGTTTTGTGTATTTAAAATTCTTTGTTCAGAGAACTTAAAAGTTTGTACTTTTACATATATGGACTTATACAATATTTGTACCATTTTGAAATATTTAGGAGAGGAGGAAATGTCCTTCACGATGAAAATAAACTAACACCATCAGGCGAGGGGTTGGCACCAACCCAAGCATCCTGATTGCTCTGTACATTGTTGGTGGCATTTATCAAAGTTGGCAATTGTAAGAAGCAGAACTTGTGTTATGCAGATTTCGTTGGCAATCTGCACCTTCCCTCCAGAGTGCACCGGGGATGGACCTTTCCTCCTGTTACTTCCTTCTGCTCCCCACTCAGTGCCTTCCAGAATTCAGCTTGGGCTGTTAATGCTTGGTTTGTAATGTGAACACTGACCATTCCTGTTTAACTGATGGGAGAGGTGAAACAAAGAGGGGTCGTCAGACATCAACAGCAAACCAGAAGAGAACGTCAGAATCTTCCATGATGCTGTGCGCTTGTGTCCAATGGCTTTATGAGACTATCTTTCAGCTTAAAATTCAAAGATGAACGTCAGAAAAAGAACTTTTGCAGCCCTTTCTATCCCAAGGGCTAAGTCCCCTTTCTGACACAGGACGGCATCTCACTAACACAGGCTATTTTTCAACAACAGATGGGTCTATAAGTGTGACTAGAGCCCTCCTCATGTGTCTGGTGGCATGTGGGCTTCTTCAATTGTCCATGTGGTTCTGATTGTCCTGGAGGGACCATACAACATTAATGCAGTTTCTTCCTTAATGTGCCACCTCTCTGTCAGCCCTGATGTTCAGGCCTCCACGTTTAGATGCAGACCTCCAACAGACCAGCATGAGAGCCACAGAACTGGGTGGAGATTTGCCAAAACAAGCAGCCAGGATTTGAGTGAGGGTAGTGATAACACGATTTCAATTTCATACCATCTGTCCCCAGATTTCTTTCACTATCAGGATGGTCGCTGGCTTTGGAGCATGGTCAAAATGCCAGGGTTCTGGAATGTTCTACATGGAGTTGAAAGGAGCAGGCATCCCTGGGAACCCCATAGCTGGTTCTTGCCATGGGAACGTGGCCAAGATTGCTGCCTCCCTTAAGAAGAGATGTACTTGAAAGTCCTAATGAAAACAGCATCAAACCCTGAGGAGCTGACTTTGTGTCTGAGAGGCTGGGTGAGGGATGTCAGATTGCTCCTCAGGCAAGAGGAAGAGAGAACATAGGCAACCAGGGAAAGGGGAGTAAAAGATATGCCCGCGTTCTTCTCAGCAGGGAGCAAGCTTTCTTCCTGGGAGAGTAAAATCTTACCACCTACTGTGGAACTATAATCCCCCTCCAACATCTTTCTTCAGCGAGGTCTCACCATGCCAATAAGAACGTAAGCCATACAACAAAAACCACAGCAACAAGATAGGCTTTTTTTGGCCAGTGAGTCAGAGGTGTGGTTGTTTTTTTTTTGTTTTTTTTTTTTAATTTTAATGGTGGATTATTTTACACACGCTCTTGGGTGATTATTTTCTTTGCTCCCAGGCAATCTGGATTAATTGATACAATAAAGGTCTTGGAAGCCCTAAAATGTTGGTCCAATTCCCAACTCTGACACAGAGAAGCTAGAGGCCTTGCAAGAGAATATGTAGAAAAATCAACAATTTTTCTATCTGCAGAACAGGGTAGGTGTGCCCCTGGGAACACTGTGTGGCATTTAAGAAACTGTGTTATGAATGCTAATTAGTCACCAGTTGCGTTCCACATGGAGTCTCTTGACATCAGTAAGCTGATTGCTCACGAGATGATAATACTGGCTTAACTCTTAAATGTGGGTTTCAAAAGTATAAGCTTCTTGCAAGTAGAAAAAACTTTAGGCAAGAATCATGGGGTCAACTTCCCTTATTTCACTCAAGGCCCAGAGAGGTTAGCGACCTGGTCCAGGCCACTGACAGGGTTAGCGACAAGCCAGGACAAGAATGCTGGGCTTTTCCTTTGATCTGCACTACGTTCTATAAGCCACGTTGCTTTGTATGTACCCGCTTTCTGTGATGATTCCTGGGGGAAGGATCATGGCGTGGGTTTTTCAGGCACCTGGATGGTGATTTGGGGGTCACGTGCGAGGGCACTCTTTGAGACAGCTGCTTTCCCATCATGGGCAAGACTCTTTCCTCGATGACAGAATGGCCAGCATCTCCTATCAGTCGCCGAAGTCTTAGAAGGCATGAAAATAAACAAAACCTGACAACTCTGTTCCCGTGTTATGACCTGTTCACCTCCCTGCCACTTCCAACTTCACTCCTCTCTGAGTGGCCTCCATGTTATTGAAGTCAGCAGGGCCTTCAGAAATCAGGCAGCATGTGCTGAGTCTGCCGGCGGGAGTGGCCGTGTGGCCTGCGGGGCTGAGCTTTTAACTCCAGGTTAGGCCTGGCACAGAGGAGCAGAAGCCACTGCTAAGACCACTTTTAGTCTTGAAATTTCCAAGTGTTCCCTACCTTATTCTAAATCCCTTCATGTCTTAGAATCACTAAGATCCTCGCTCTGATCAGTATTATTTCTTGAAGTACTCAGGAGCCTACTTTATTCTGCAACTGGAGTGTCCAGTAGACAACTTTAACAAGAGCATTGGTAACCCCTTAAAAAATACAAAGTAAATCCAACTCACAGATTACTGTGAATGACACTAACAGTCCTATATCAAATTTATTTCATGTCAAAGTAGAAGCAACTCAGATAAGCATCTGTCAGTTGATGACTGGTGAACCAAATGTGGTATATCTATACAATGGCATATTATTTAGCAATAAAAACAAAGCACTGATATACACTGAAATATCAATGAACCTCAAAATGTTACGTCAAGTGAGAGAAGGCAGACAGAAAGAGACCACATGTTGTCTGATTTCCTTTACAATGTAATGCCCAGAAGAGGCAAATCTATAGACAGAAAGTAGACTAGTGATTGCTAAGGGCTGAAATTGGGAAGAAGGAGTGACTGAAAATGAGTACAAGGTTCGTTTTAAAGTCACCTAATGGCAATGGTTGCACAACTCTATAAACTTACCAAAAGCATTGAATTGAATACTTTCAATGAGTGAATCTTATGGTATGGAGATCATACCTCAATAAAGCTTTAAAACGAACAATCATGCAACAGACGCCCCAGCTCTTAGTATGGAGGACAACTTTGGTGTAGAGTGATGGCTGGTGTGGTCGGGCCTCCAGGCTGACGGAGCATTAGAGTTTCCCAGAATTTCCCTCGGCTCAACCACTCCTCACGGAGAACCAGTGACCTGTGAGTCAGGGCAGGACATGATGCAACAATTTAACAAAATCAACTGGCTGCCCTTGCGAGGTGAAGTCTGACAAAGCCTCAGTTCAGGGACAAATGCATTCAAAGGGAAAAGCCCACGGCAGTGGCAACAATTTAGATCTGCAATTAAGACACTTAAAGTGTTTAGGGCTGACAAGGAGTTAAAGTAAATGTTGATTCAGTTGTAAAGTTTCCAGAGCCGTAGTCTTGCAAAAGGGTCTTGCACAACTGCAGAGTTTTATTTACTTTTGCATTGTTATTATCTTAATATTCTCTCTCTCTCTCTCTTTTTTTTTTTCCAGAAAATTTTCCAACCAGCTCTGGGACCCTTAGCAGGGGAGACTGGAAACAGATCCGAAAAATGCAGTCAAGATAATTTCAAAAAATCACCCTTTAACGAGTACCATATTCCCTCCAATTTTCCCTTATATATGATCCACCATTTTGCAAATACTGATGTATAAAGAATGCATTGAATGTGGCAAAAGTTGAAGATAGCCCCTGTGGATAAGACCTAATGGACACCATCCTGAAATAATACATACAGCTCAGCCTCCAGACATGTGTCTTCAATTTAAAATAATTCAGCAATCATGTTCAACCAAAACCTGATTACACAAAATGGGACTTTTTAACTCCCAGACTTGGATCAAATTTTGAGGCCACAAAAAAAAAAGAGGGGGGAGAGATAATATGTGCCATGTTTCTATACTCCAGATACTGTGATTAAAAAATCCACACACAAATTTAACTATTTCTTTGAGCTTATCAAAGCAAAATTGATATTTTCCTCCTATAAATATTTGTCTCGCCTTTAGGAGAACGTGTGTGAAAGCCTTGGGCTGAGGTGCAAAGGGAATGGAAGAAAGCCGAAAACTAGTTGGGTTCCTCTGTGGGACTATTATGGTTTCCAAAGCAGTGAACTGGGTCTCATTCTTCACTTGCTTGGAGGCCCAGGATGGAGGAGACAGGACTGGACAGAGCAGGTTTTCTCTGGGGTGGCACTGGATTGCCCCACACAAGCTGTGGTCCTCAGAAGATGTTCTGTCTGTCCTCTTCTAGCTTCACTTCATTGCCAGCTGCCTCCTTTCTCCCTCATCATCCCCATGGTTGGTCTCCTTTCTTATGGGCAAGTTGGACCTCTGCATGTATTATGATCTCTGGGCTACAAATCCTTTTCCTTTGATAGACTGCTCAATATTTGAATGGCTAGCATTATTAGGTACTTGTTACTTCAAACCCCTTTGATAGGAGAAATAGTTATATAAAAGTGTTCAGTGAGTGATAAGATCACTAGACAAAGGAGATCCAAGATGGTGGTCAAGTAGGCGGAAGATCTACTCACCTCCTATAGCACTAAACCAGATTGACAACTAAATTATAGATCAATCAGCCTGAACCACTAACTGAAGACTACCTGGACAGAAGTATTATAACCAAGGATCTACAGAAGAAGCCACACAGACTGAATTATAGTGCATGTAAACTGTAATTGAAAATAAATAAAATTTAGGAGAAAAAGAGATTGTCAGATAAATACAAATGCCCAGTTCAATTTGAATTTCAGATAAGCAACAATTAATTTTTAGTATATGTCCCAAATATTGCACATGATGATGGTCTCAAAATTAGGCAGCACAAACCTGGGTGTACTAGAAATAAAGGTTTTTACTTGTGTTTTCTTTTTCAATCAGATGAACATATTTAGAATGGGTGATTTAAAAAATAATTGGTAATGTTCCTCCTTTTCTTTTTCTTTATAAACCTTGTGGGTTAAAAGAAGGAAGCAGGACCATTCTGGGTACCCACCAAAGGAAGAGTTTCTGTTGTTTCAGATTCTGAGGCCTGGGTTTGAATTTGGGGGGTTGCAGGGAGTGGCAGGTAAGCTCTGGTGGAGTGTTGCTAGGTGGGAGGGCCGCCGGTGGTGCGGGGCAGACACAGAATGGTTTGTCTCAAGAAATCTGTTACTAAAAATAAATTGGCAAAATTTGCAAATGACTTGTTCCCTCCTCCCATAAATTAGAGGGACTTCAATATTATCTCTTTAATAACTTCACTTTTAATCACTTGCATACTAGGTGGGAGAGAAAAGTGGCTTGAAAATCAACGCTCTGGGGATTCCAGGTAAATTGACTAGGCCCCAGCTATCTGTCATTCGTGCGAATATCAGCTGTCAACATGAGCTGGGGCAGAAAAGTGGGTTGAGATTCACTGCGCTCAGATACTTCCAGCAGGGGAAACCCAGAGTTGAACTTTCTCAGCTCTCCAAGGCGCAATTTCCTGCTCTGCGGTGGAGCCCACATTTCCTTCAGTTTATTAAGTTCACATATTCAAGAAGAGACGGTATCTTCCTTTCTCTCCTTGAAAGAGCGAAACCTGTTTTTAGGGTCTGTTCTGCAACACACAGGCTTGCTGCTTGCCCTTGAAGAACTTGTAGTTCAGAAAAAGATGAAGGCAATAGCAAGGGTTGACAGGGGTCAGGGAGACGCTGGGCAGGGAAGGACAGGACAAAGAATCGGGAGTAAACAGTTTAGTGATAGGACCTATCACTGGGACCTATCACTGGGTAGAAGCCAACCACAGCGGATAGAGGAGACATGGAATGTTTGGTTGACCGTGCAATTTTAAAAATATGCAGTGGGTGGGGGTTGTCTCTTTATATCAACCACAGAAGCACTGCTTGAAGACATTTTTCTGAGCTCTGTGTGGGGTCTTTCCTCCTTTGTAGCCACATTTCGGAGCAAAGGGGAGAACAGCCTTAGTTTTGTTCAATTTAAGGTCCATGTACTGCTGTGGAGTGATGCAGATCTCATGTGGACCACCCTGGGTCTGGGCTACAGCACTCATTTCATTCTTCCTTGTGTGAGCATTAATGATTTACAAGTTTCCCTCCTCCTTTAGATTGTAAGTCCCTTGAAGGCAAAGATAACATCCAATTTGTCTCTGTCCCCTAACCGTACTTGGCATTGTTGGGTCCATCATAGGGACTCGATAAATGTTTGGATGAGTAAAGGGAACAGAAAAACCTTTCTTTTGCTTGAGTAGAAAGATTTCTAACTAGTTTCTACTGACATGTTATAGCTATGCCCTAAGAAACAGTCTCCTCAAATTATGGCTTCAACAACAGATCAAAAATCCATTTCCAGATGAGTTTTTGGTAGAAGGCACCTCTCTTTCTCACACACTCTCTCTCTCCAGCAATAAAAAAGTCATTTGTGAATTTAAGAACTGGAGAATAAGAATAAATAATCCATACTCACTTATGATAGGTTTCTAAGGCCAAGGAGAGCATGAGTACATGAAACACACAGATTACCTTTGAACCACACAAACTTCAAGACTTTTTTTGCTCCAAAAGCTGCTGATCTGTGAGTTTTGCCTCTTATTTTGCATATTTCCTCTTTGGGCAAAAGCAGAGAAGTAAGTCATGGACAATGTAGTCTTCCATCAAATCTTGGTTGTAAGACATGGAACTGAGGGCTACTAAGAAAGAAAAAAAGCATTGTCATGGAAATATCCAAGATTCAAAGACACTAACATGTTGAAAAATTTATGTCTCAGAATCTATAAAATACAGATAATTCTGTCTAATGCTTGGCCCAGAGCTTTGCATACTGTCGGTGGTCAATAAATATTTGTCCAGTGAGCGAGTAAATATAAATGACAAGCAGAAACCCTTGGGTTTTATAATGCTTATGGTCAGTTGCTGAGAACGGTGGACAGATCTCTTCTTGGCATTTTAAGTAAGCCCTGCGAAAGGGCAGGGGACTGCTCTTTAATTGCTAAAAGCAGAACAACACACACACACAAATAAAAAAACCAGGTTGCGGACTCTGCTGGTCTACCCCCAGGGAAGTTAGCCTCGTGTATTGTTCATGAAGGAATAATGAATGTTTCATCACCACTGTCCCCATCACACAGGGATCTTTCTCTGAGCAATCAAAGAAGGGATCATTCTGCGCAAGAATCATACATGTTCTAAATACTGCCATTAAAATATAAAACTGTTACATTAACTTTTTAAATATATCCACAGCATCTAAGTCCTATTGCAATTTGATACCTGCCTTACCACCTTTTAAAAATATGGAAAGAAACTCTTGAAATTTTACATTTCTTTATTTTCATAAATGCATTATTTATTTTCTACTTCCCTTCCATAATTTATCCTAATGGAATGCATTTGATGCTTAAAAATCTTGTTAATGAACACTTCATTTTATTTCTCTGCAACAAAAATATTCATGTGATACCATTGATGCTTAACAAATACTAATCTATTATATTTAAATTACTAAACATGAAAAGTAGGAGTCGTTGAATGGTCAGTCACCTCTTAATGAGATGAAGAGGCTTTTTGTTCAAATCAGAATGCAATTAAGGCTTATACTTAACAATTGATTGATGTATCTGAAGTCTCTTTTAGTCTTGAAATTTCAAGCTCACGCTCTCTCTCTCCAATTTATTAAAGATATCAGATCCTTTCCCCCTGTATGTTCTATAAATTATTTGTTAAATCTAAAACTTGATCAGATTAAAGTTCAACCTTTTGGCAATAATATTTTAACCAATAATACTTCATTTGTGTACCTTTTTTATTCTTTGAAATTTAAGTCTGTATCTGCCTTTCAATTCAAAGTACATAGATGCATAAGCAAGTATCTTTGTACCAAAAGGATGGGAGATAATGATGTCAAATAGGATGCAAATAGAAAGCAGGGAGGATGCTGTGTGGAACCCAACAGATTCGCTGAGGTCATGTCCTAACATGTCCTTGCCCAATAATACCTGGCAATGGAAACCGAGGTGACTCAATAAAGGCAAGGCCACCAAATACTCGGAACACCTGGAACAAAGATTTGGTCATCGCATTGGATAAAAAAATATCCAACTGAGTTGCTGTCAGAGTGTGAGCTACTGGCAAAGTATGGGGGGAAGAATGCAGCTGTGATTGCCACTCTGGGCTCCTTGACCAACTACAGAAGTTAGGATTGAGGGAGAGTCCTCTTCCTACTTCTCCCTGGATATTTCCCCAAGTCTGAAAAGTAAAGAAGCAGAAGCACACCTTTAATAAGGGTAGTACCATGGGGAGAGTGAGCTTATCTTCTTGAATCTCCTTGGCAGCTTGAATTTCAGGCACGTGTGTTGTCCTAAATGCACACGTCTTCCAAGACAAGAATTCGTTCTCTCAGGCAGTTCAGTGTAACTCAACCCTTTAAGAAGAGCAAAATCATGCCCTGGGTCATAACTTGATAGATACTCTGTCTCTGTGGGTTCTGTAAGTCATGTTGTCTGTTTCTTCCCTTCGTATCCCTTCCTCCACATAGTCTTACTCCTCTTTGGGCCTTTGTTGGCTATTTCCTACGTTTTCAAGAGAAAATTTAAAAATGGCTATTTTAATAAGGCCTATTATGTTCTTGGTCAAGGGTCCTTGACCTCCTGCTAGTTCTTCCTTATAAAAGTTTAAAAATCCATTCCCCAAATTGACTCTTGAACTAGGGTACCTGGGGTGAGTCTTAGTTCTGTTGCTTTGTACTGCATGACCTGGAAAAATTACTTAACCTCTCTGTGCCTCAGTTTCCTTATCTATGAAATGAGAATGATGGCGACGAGTCCCAGTGTTATGGGACTTTTATGAGGATTGAATGAGATAGGTTGTAAAGGGCCCCTTGCAACAATGTTGTTTTACTGGAAGAAAATTAAGGACTTGTTTACACGACATACAGTATGACCGGCTGCTTGGCAAGCCATATCCTGTTCCTGAGCCTCAGTTTCTTCCTCTACAAAAGGAAGAGAGTAAGTCAGATGCTCTAAGGCCCCGACTCTGATATCCTCTGGCTGTAGTGGCAACGCAGTGACAGGCTTGCATCTGAACTTGACAATGGGCTTTGGTCCCTTGCCCTGCCCGTTTGAAGGCAGGAGACTGACAGCCCCAATGGAACCAAAGCTCTTTAAGCAAAAGAGCTCACCTGACCTGCAAGTGTAACCCAAAGAACTCCCATGAGAAGCCGTCTTCCAATTCTCAGGGGGGAAAAAGCAAAGCTGTCTGATAGCTTTTGAGTTTATACAAACCCCGTCCCCTTCTGTCTCCCTTTTTGAGCATCTCGAACCAAATGAATTCTCAATGTCAGCAGAATTTTACATGTGCTATGCAGAAGTGCATCGCTGGAACCCAGAGAAAGGCCATGAAGCATGTTCGCCCCGGTCAGGTGAAGTGGGGTGGGCCACAGTTAGCTAGTCGAGGCTGGCAGTGGTCATTGTGGCAATAATTTATGGGAGATGTCTGGTTAGACTGGAACATTTACAAGGTGGAAATGTAGTGTTTGATAAAAGGGACGGGCAAAGAAAGAAAAATTGTGAGGGGCTGCGAGACCTGGCAGGGAGAGAGAGAAACAGACTGAGGGGGGCGGCCAAGAGAAGGTGAGCTCACAGCCGAAAGCCCACCATTGGCTTTGAACAAGGACAGAAACTGGAAGTGTCACCCTTTGAATCCTTGCCAGGGCATCTTGATCAAGCTGTTGATTCTATTTGAGCCTAGATTACAAAGGGCTGTGAGTTATACATGGAAAACTGTCTGGCCTGTCCCTTAGCAGATGGGAAAACCAGGGTGGCAATGAAATTAAGGGCTGCGTCGTGGAAAAGACTCCTGTGCTTTCCTTGCTCGGTGCTATCAGAGCCTGCACAGGGTGTGAATGCCAGGACCATCATGGGGAGGGTGTTCCATCACGAACAAAACTACCATTAAAAAACAACCCTTTTCCTCCTTGCAGATTTAAGAGACAAATTCCCCTTTCCAAGAAACTGACAACTGGTTTTCATTCTTGGAGACCTGAGTTGGAGTAGGTGTGAGAGGAGGCTGGGAGGTTCCTCCTTCCCGCCCTCACAGCCCACTCTGGGCACCCTGAGTGATGTTATTGCCTGGAGAGAGCTCAGCACTGGGCACAGACGGAACAGCAGAAGTGAGCAGAGAACCAGCCATCCCTGGAGGGAAGTCTGCTCCCTTCCTTGGGGAGGCACGCCGGGAAAACAAGTAGTTCCTGTTGAAATAGCAGCTAACCACTTCTCCTTGGAGGGTTCCAATTGGGGGATGCAGCTCAAGGGGCTCCAAGTAGCCAGCACAGCATTCTCCCCTTCCCTGGGGAGAACAGCCCTCACCAAACAGCCGAGGGGAGTGGGAAGGCAGATGGGCACCTTTCTGAAGTGACTCTCTCCTGAGCAGCAGGCTTCTCGGCACCAGCAAGGGTTTCCATGAAGTCTACGCTTTTTGGAAACCATTTCACTGAACTTGTAACCCAGCACATAGATATTCAAAATCATAATAATCATTATAACAACTATAATAACACAAGCTGCGATCATAAAGACAAGCATAATAAAATCTAATACTTATTTAATGCTTACCATGAGCCCACGACTGTGTTAAGCACTTTACATGCATTTTCTCACTTAATCCTCAACCAGGAGTGAGGAAGGTACTATTATTAGCTTGATTTTACAGGTGATGAAACTGTGACGCATGCAGAAAAAATGTCTTGCAAAGGTCATGGTGGTAGATTGATTACCAAAGTGGCCACAGCTCTTCACTCTTCCCAGGATGCATACTCTGCAGTGTGACTCCGCAGCTTTTGGCTGGTCTCCTGGCTTGCTTTTGGCCAATAGAATGAAGCTTTGCTGACAGTGCCCCAGTTCTGAGCCTAGACCTCCAACACTCCAGCTCTTTCTCTTGGAATTCTGCTGGGGTGCCAGGTAAACAAACTGGACTAACCTGCTGGAGGATGAGGGACAACGTGGAGCAGAGATAAGCTGTCCCAGCTGAGACCATCCTAGAACCAGCCAGCCTCCTGCAGACACTTGAGTCCAAATGAACTCAGATGAGTCTGGCTCAGATCGGCAGAACCACCAAGCTTGTCTGCTGACCAGCAAGCAATAATAAATGACTGTGGTTTGAAGCCACCAAGTTTTGGGGTGATTGTTTTACAGCAATTAATAACTGAAACAATGACCCAAGTAAGCTAGCATTTCAACCAGGTTTCTTTGCCTTTTAACTTCTAATCTCTAGTGACACTCTCCCATGCTCCCCATCTTCCTTGCCATACTATCTTCTCCAATTCTGCCTTCCCTTTTCTGGTAGGTCCCAGCAGCAGATATTTCTGGGTGCCCACTGACATTCATTTGCTGGCAGTAAATATAGGGATTCCAACTCGAGGGGCAAATCTTGATTGGAAAAAGCCAGCAATGGTGTCTGCAGTCCCTTCATTGGCCATTGAACGGGAGTAACAGGTGGCCCATTTCTGACTACGAGGACAGAAACATCAGAACATAGTCCTGTTCTGATTTTGTTCACTGCCCATCATCTTGTAACAATGAAGGGGGCCTACCTGAGGCTAAAGATAACCCTGAGGATGGGGAGCACAGACACTGAAGTCACTGAGATCCTCAGACACTGAGAGAGAACCACACTCGGGGGCCATACTGTTTTTCCTTTGAATTTCCCCTTGTGTTTAAGCCAGTTAGATTTGCTTTTAAAATAGCAGCCAAAAGTATCCTAATGAATAGAGTCCCAATCACCAGTTAAAAGGATCCAGGCATCCGTTTGCTGAGCCCTTTATTCCTACAAAATACAAAGTCAAAGCCCTTTATTCCAACAATTGCCAAAAACTAAAAACCCAGAGAACACTGAGTCTGACTCCCAGGAGACAGGCCCCATATTTCTGGGCCACTCCTGCTCCTCTGGCTGACTTCAGTAGGAAGGATGAATGCAGGATGGGGTAATAGGAGAAGACCTTTGGGAAGTTCTGGAGAACATGACTGAAGTGTGGTCACAGATCCAAGGAGACAACAGATGCTCAAATAATGTATGTTCTTGGGGGGTAGTCACCCTTCAGTTGGTCCCAGCATTTCTACTCATCTACTCCCAGGAACCACGTGCCTTTATTCAGCAATGTCACTCAAAATATTTAACAGGTGGTATGCTCAGATGAAGACCAATGAAAACCTAGGCTACTACAGTTCTGGGGCAGGGTCTTGGAGGTCCCTGTTTTTGGATCATGGGGAAGTCAGGGGTCATTGCAGGCAAAGAATGTCCTTGAGGAAGGGTCAGGGCAGAAAGGGTAGAAGATGGATATTGTGGGGCAGATGGATGGGCAGTTGATACAGTGAGTGTTTACCAGTTTGAACTCATTTTTCAAAACTTAGCCATTCTGGGGCATAATAGATTATTGTATTCTAATACATACTATAGTCTACGTGAATCTGTCTGCGGGGAGCAGACCCCAGAGGCCAAAGGCAACTGTGATACTTTCTCATTTGCATATTCCCAGCACTCAGCACAACTCCCAGCACACAGGCCGTCTCAATGCAGTTGGATGAATTGAACAGAATCAACAATATAAACCCTGAGACCCATTCTCTTCACCTAGTCCAGAGTCTGAATAAAGAGGAATCTGACTGGTCACAGCCATTTTCCTCTGAAACAATGATTTCTTTGCAGCAGAGTTATGGAGAGCTAAGGTGACCTCTGACGTTCCGACCCCCTTTGCCCTGAGATAGCTCAAGATTAAACTCTCTCATCGAAGAGAGCAGATGGCAGAGCGAGGTGGGGGAGAAAGCAGCCCCTGCGTCTTGCAGGCTGTGGAGCACGCTGTGCCCTAAGCTGCCAGGCCTTCATCATCATTAGTGATTCAACAGTTCTCATTTGACTGAGAAAGGGCGCAAAAGCCTGCCCCACACAACCTTGCCTTGGGGAACTCCTAAAATAAAACTGAAATCCCAGGACTTGGACACGGTCTCCTTCTCCAAGGCACTGCTGTGCCCTATTCATCTTTCCCCCAATACCATGCATGGCAGGGGGTCAGGGGCCATCTGCTGGGAGCAAGAGTGAGGGAATGAATGAATTAATGAATGTGTGAATGAATGGATGAGTAAGGGCATCCTCCTTTGCATGTTTTGGTATAGAATGTATTAAATGAAATTTAGAGTCTTATTAATGTGTGTTCACACCAAAGTTTTGCCATTTAATGGCTACTGACTTCAGGTAAACTCCCTAACTTTTATGAGTTTCTTTCTGGTCTACAAATAGGTATACAATAAAACCAACATCAGAGGCTCACAACTCAGGTAGCGTGCTTAGTTTAACACCCAGAAGTGCTCAATAAATTCTAACTATTGATACTTCTTTTCATCTACATTCTTTTTCTTCATTTTATTGTTTTTGTTTTATTATTATCATTATTATTTGTAAACTCACTTCTCAGAGATACTCTTTGCATGTTTTAGAACTGCCTAGTTTGAGTTTTTCGCCTAACTAATGTCCAGATAAGTCAGCCTTTACAGCCATCTCTCTTGCATACACTAGGGAGGAAGGTCCATTTGAAACAAGCCTATGGAAGAATGTAATGTACAAATTCAATGGGCACCTACTTTAGTTTATCTTTTTCCTCAGAATCTTTACTGAGCGCTTGCAGTGTGCCAGACACGGTACAAAGCTCCTTGTTCTCCTAATCCTTGCAGCAGCCAGTGAGGTGGATACCAAGGTAACCTTCATTTTATAGATGAGAAAACTGAGGCTCAGAGAGGTTAAAGGACAAGGTCAAGGGAATGAATAGCAGAGCCGGCACCATGAACATGATGGTTGTCTCCTGGCACTGCCCACCCCCCCGCCCTGTGTAGCGCACTATTGTTTTTGGTATGATCAGCTTCATCCCCAACTTCAGTGAGTGACTCTACTGGGTTTAAACCAACCACCGTAATCCTATCCCTTCTGCCCAGTGATTGGCTCAAATAAACCAGGCTGTAGTCAATCAGTGCAGGCCACTCCCCTAGACAATCATATTGAAGTGACCTGACTCTGCTTCATTGGTTGGGGGAGACTAGTTCTTCCTTTTCTTCCCCTCCTGGCACCTAATGAGGCAGCCCCGATGGCAGCTTGCAGCTTCTCAGCCTTGAGGGAAATGAGGAAATCAGCCTGAGGATGAAGCTAAAACAGTGAAGTGGAGAGAAAAGCCACTGGCATCCTTGAACTCCTGGAACAACCAGCTCAGAAGCTTGCTCTGCCTGTAGTTCAAATAAGCCATTAAACTTCCTTTGTTGTTAAACCGCTTTTACTTGGTCTTCCTGGTAACTGGGATCAAAAACATTCTAAATGATACCACAAGATTCAAGCCCCAGTCTTGCTGTGCATACCGCCATGTTGCATTGCTTTCCGCTGGTCGTCTTGAAACTCACACCTTTATCAGAAGCCTGTAGCGTCACTGGGTCCCAGCCAGCATACAGCATTGCTGGGGCAGTTAGTCCTCTGGCCTGAAGGCTGAGGCCCCAGGAGGTAGCTGGTGGGCACTTAAAGTCATTCTTTCAAATTAGTGACTGGAGGCCACGAGAACAAAGGTGATGGCTATTTTTAGATACAAGATCATGAAAACCTCTTCTTGGGGTGATTCCAGTCAAGCAAGGCTTTAGAGAAGGGCAGACTTTAGTGGGGACTAGAAAAGCAGACAGCTGCAGTGGCTGCTTATCAGGCCTTGACATACTGAACATGTAAAAATGCTAACCTCTTCCAACTGCAATCTAATTTGTACAAGTGCTTAGAGGGAACACTGAATTGATCAGAGCTGGAAGTACAAAATATTAAAAAATAAATCACTGCTAGTAAAACCAGAGAGCTATCAGGAGAGCCATTTGAAAAGACAGTTAGCAAAGTCAATTTGAGGCACATTCATCAGGCTTTGAAATCAAGGAGGAGGCCCTATTCACATGGGCTTCCTACGAGCCAGCCCAAGAGAATCTTAGAATTCAAGGCTCACAGCTGAAAGCTGACAACTAGGAATCAGATAATTGGAAACTTTAATAAAGTGTTTAAAGAGATAAAAGGAAATGCCAGCCCAATAGCTGAGATCAAGAGGATTTTTTGTTTGTTTTCCCTTTTCCTGGTTCAGCCTTCCTGGGGACACCCATGGTGGGGCCTGCTCCTGGTCTCCCCCTGTAGACCTAGTCTTACCCAAGCATCTAAGCCCAGGGATAAAGTCAATTTCCCCAGACCTGAGGCTCAGGTAATGGAAATTAAGAACCTTCTACATTGGGTCTCAAGTCTCCCTGGCTGCCTGCAGTTGAAGGACCCAAGATGACCCTACTGGGAAGCATCCAGCCTTCCTGCTTACCCACTTTGACCCTTGTACTGGACTGTGCATCCTAAAATCTGCCTGGCCAGGCCTCCAGCCTCAAAAAAACCCCAAAAAACCCATCTCCTTGGCCCCCTGGGGCTGACCCACTCTAGCGATTTGCAGTGTCAGACACAGGGCCACTCTCGACAGCCCCGTCTGTTTCCTTGGCCTCTAGGGGGCAGAGTGTGCCACGCCAAGACCTGGCCCTTTCCTCCTCCCACCTGCCTCGTGCTGTGAGAGGAAGTGACCCTGAGTTGTTTGGGTGTTAACTGTATTTTAAAATGAAATCGTGTATAGCATGATGGTTTAGAGAGTGGTGCTTCTCAAGTAGGGTGAATGGCCAGCGCTTTATACTTTCAATCTATCACAGAATAAAATGTGGGCCCCCTGTACATATCCAGAATGTAGCTTACACCACATGCCACTCCTCATGCAAATCTGACAGTCCTGAGCTCATCCATGCCCTATTCAATGAAATATATCCACTGATCATGTACTTGGATGTCATGGCAATGTCAAATTATAAAAGATTGCCAAAGCTTCCTTTTATTTAGTTCCTGTACTTATCTTGTCACAGATGGGTAACAAAGAGTTCACATCTGCTGTTGACATTTTGAATAACATTTATTTAAAACAATGGTTCTCAAAATGTGGTCCCAGCACCAGCATCACCTGAAGACTTGCTAGAAATGCAAATTGCTAGGCTCCCTCCCTGAACCTAAGGAAGCAGAAACTCTGCGGATGAAGCCCCGAAATCTGGACTTGACCCAGCCATCTGGGTTGTTGTGAGAGCGCGTGGCAATTTGTAGAACCACCATTCGTGCAGTTGGACAGGGGAATGAGCTGAACGCAACAGATATGTTAGGAGATTTCTTCTGTGAGAGCCTTAAGTATCATTCAAAGGAAGTGGTTTTTGAAGCTCTGAATTATGTTTATCCTGAAGTCGATGAGTAGTGCGTTCCACAGACATATACTTGCATAGACTCATCTTAACCCAGCCTCCAATTTGGGTTTCCAACGTTAATCTTTAACACAGTTAAGAGCGAGTGACCACTTTATAGCTTCTTCGCACCCCACTCCTATCAGCGGAAGCATTTTTAGGAGCTCTTCCACAGCACACACGCAGAGATGCTCGGAAAGAAGGAATAGCAAGGGAGGGAAGAGGAAGCTCCTGAGAACAAGGATCCTGGAGCCCTGTCTCTGTGTCTCCGGCACCTGGCTTATCATAATGTTCAGTTCATGTTAAAGGAATGGATTAGTGGATGAATCAACAAATGAAAGAGTGATAGATGATAAGCCAGAACGCTTTGTGAAAGAATCTTCTAATTAATTATTAATTCAACTTTGTGGTTAATGGGCATATCCTTTTGGCCCTGGTGCTTATTTTTTTCCCTGATGAGTAAACTTTATTCTTCAATTAGAGTTTCTATTTAATATCATTTTTGTTTTAGTTTCAGGTGTACAGCATAGTAATTAGACAACCATATCCTTGGAAATCTTATTGAGCCATAAAAAAAAAATGAAATCTTACCATTTGCAATAGCATAAAGGGACCTAGAGGGCGTTATGTTAAACAAAATAAGTCAGACAGAGAAAAACAAAAACCATATGATTTCACTTATATGTGGAATCTAAAGAACAAAATAAATGAAGAAACAAAATAGAAACAGACTCATACAGAGAACAGGCTGACGGTTTCCCAAGGGGAAGCTGGGTTGGGAGAACGGGTGAAAAGGGTAAAGAGATTGAAAAGTACGATTGCTAGTTACAAAGTAGTCCCAGGGATGTTAAACTGAGCACGAGGACTACGGTCGATAATACCGTAATAATTCCGTGTGGTGCCAAGTAGGTACTTGAAATATCAGGGGGAACACTTTGCAAAGTATATGATTGTCTGGTTCTGGTTCTTATTTTTAATACACTTTCCTGAAAAAGTGCATTTTGCTTTTCATCTAGTTTTAGTGAATGCCTATCAAATGCAACCCAAATGTCACTTGACTAAAAGACAGCCTTGTTCAAGTGTGATACATCCAAATTATACCTATCCTAAAGGGGATATTGTGCAAGTTTCTCAGGTCACATAAAATAATAAAATTTAGCATTTCATTTTTGAGAATTTTATCATTGAGAATGAATTTTATTGAAACTCACATGCAGAGAGAAGCAAATAAAAGGATTATAGCCCATGAAGCATGGCAAACTTATGCCATTATTTCAGGTAAAGTGTAATTATTTTTATTACTAACACTTACGCACACCCACATTTGGCATTACCATAACCATAATCGGTGAACTATTTTTATAACAAGCTCAGAGTTGTTCAGGCAGGATTTATCAAGTAGAAATAGGAAGAGTAGGCAAGGAAAATCATGCAATATAAAAAATTTTTGAGAAAAAAGTAAAAACATCCACCAACTGATTTGTGTAGACGGGGTCAAGGCTCTGGAATGATGGATTCACCGAAATGGACTGATTCTTTGTCTAAAACTTCACTGTCACAATGCTGAGACAGCCCACTGATTTGTACTGTTCAATCCCAAAATGGAGTGCCTTGAGAATCCATGACATGTGTGTCTTGAATATGAGGCCTCGCCTCCTTTAGGAGTATCTTCAGACACACACCATCCCTACTGAATGGAGAACAAAAGTTTTGAGGCAACATAAATGGAAGGACACCTGGGAGTACCAACAAGAAGGTTCCAACGTCTGGCTTTGAGTCCCTTTTGTGATCCTGGCCACTCATACTGGAGAAATTGATGGTCTTTTCTAAAAAAGAAATTTTAATATTAGATTTTGAAGAGTGACATGAATTCAGATCTTAAATCTCCCTCTTTAGCCTTAGGGTTGTTCTTTGTACAATGGGAATAATAATACAACCTGCATCATAGGCTAAGATAGCACACATAAAGCACTTATTGTCACATGTGGCATTTCATTAATATTAGCTATTATTAGTTACTGTTTATCAAGCATCAAGCATAGAGTTTTCTTGGTTTGCCCAACATCACTTTGGCATTAGATATTTGAGTTAAGATCCAAAGTCAGTGATTAGATGCCTAACACACACTCTTTACCCCAGTGCTGAGTTCATACCATACTTCCCGAGCTGGTTGGGAAGGAAGCGATGCTTTTTCTGCCCAAAACATATCATCCCTGAAAATATCTCAGCTGCTGGCCATGAAGTGCAAAAGCAATAGCAACAAAAGTACAATCAGGCTCTGAAAAGAGGAACAAAGTAAAGAGAACTCCAAACTCATGCCTGCCGACTTCTCACTTATTTGGAAGTAGCCCACATGAAATTCTAGAACTCTCTACAGGTCACTCACAGTCTGTCCATTAGCTTTCCTATTTGCTGTCTTGTCTATTTACATCAAGTCTTCTTAATATTTAAGAACTTTTCAGGAAATTCAGTTTTAGAAGGACAGCAAAGGAGCTTTGAATTGGCAAAAGCTTCACATTTCAGAGGTGATACTAATCTAAAGAAACACACTATTATCTTAGTAATTTCCAATTGTTCCTGGAAGCATTTTAGTGCGGAGACCACTGCCAGCTATTAAGTAGAGGAGACTCGTTTTGGTTGCCAGAATTAGCTGAAATTAAGATCCTTTGACATCTTCTTACAGAAGAAAGTCAGTTTCAGTACAAACTGTTCAGAATTTAATAGGTTGTGACAGGTTATAAAATTCTATACATTTGAAAGAAAAGCTTTGCTGGTGGAATAATGTGTTTCTAATTTACACATAATAGGCCCGTGAAGCAATGACTAGAAGGACATTAAAGTAATGAGGAAATTCCAGTTATAGACACTTTCTGTAGAGATCTTAAAGATTATGATTAGGGCAGTCATTTTCCCAAGGACCTTATACAGCTAGAGCCAAAACGAAGGTGGCCGGGACAAAGAAAGACGCCCGGAAGGGCAATGAGCTCAAAGGCAGAGCATAGGGAAAGCATTTTGGGGCTAGCTGCTCACCCCAGAGGTGAAGGGTTTTATTCAAACATAAGAAATGCTGTATCTACTGAGTATCCGCCAAGGGCCTCGCACTGGGTGACCGTCCATGAAGGAGGAAGAATCACCAGTGATGTGACCAATAAGAGAGGCAATGTGACTTTTGTGGATAAAACTTTTCTCCAATAAAAAAAGAACTCTCCTTTGCCTTGATTCTTTGTCCCCACAGGCATCCAGTCAAGCCACTCTTAGCCACCCTCCCCATGATTAACACCATGCAAAATGGATCCATTGAATGCTTTCATTATTTAAATAAGTCTCCATACTGCTATATTATTTAAAATGTATACTCGACGGCAGAGAACACTTGGAGTGTGTCATTTGATAGGACCTTGGGTAGCTGTTCTCATTCCACAAGTTGCTACAGAGATAGGGAACATGGCTCATGCCAACAGCAGAGAACACGCTGCTAATGAAAGGCACATGCTTCACTTTATTGCCAA
This sequence comes from Furipterus horrens, assembly GCF_987537825.1. NCBI lineage: Eukaryota > Metazoa > Chordata > Mammalia > Chiroptera > Furipteridae > Furipterus > Furipterus horrens. Next base: position 13,388,888 of record NW_028327179.1, read on the forward strand.
TTAGTATTTTCCTGCCCTTTTTTGAGATCTGTTCCTCGGGAATAAGCTGACATAAGTTAGAAACTTGCTTTCTGACTAGAAACTCTTGTTCTGTCATTGCTTCTGCATCGTTTGTCGTGTATTTTGGGTGCTGCATCTAATATGTGTTAGTCAATACTGACCACCCAGGTGTTGGGAGAACGAGCAATTTTGTTCTTTCTTTAAACATTTCTCCAATAAGAGTTCCATGAATTCTCCTCTTCTTTCCCTCTGTCTTTTAAAAAAAATATTTTTTGAGCACTCTCTATATGCCAGGTATATTGTAAATACCGAAGAATAAGATTCCGGGATCCTTAGAACTTCCATTCTGGGAGGAGAGGCGGGGTGGTGGGAGATAGCCAATTCAGAAAGAATTCTTTGTGCTTCGTTTTCCTCACCTGTCATGTTTCAGCTCTAGTGCACTTTGATCTGTTGAGATCTCTTCTACCAGAGAGGCCTTTCTTACCCTTGGCCTTAACCTGAGAAGGCCAAAAAAAAAAAAAAAAAAAAAAAAAAAAAATTGCATAGAAAAGTTAGTGAATGTCACCTTTTACCTAGAACCCTGCCATCGGGCCAGCCTGAGAAGATGATGGGTTTATAGTTTAAAGGTCATCATATAAACCCAAGAGAATAGAAAAGGTCCAAATAAAACAAAGAAATGTTTATGTCAGCAGCTTTGCTCCCCCAAAGCCCATCTCTTCCTGACTCTTTCAAGAGACATGATATTTGGTTACAAGATACTGTTTCCTTCTTCATCTTCCATAATGAAGAGTCTTCGTGACACTAAATAGCTAAAGAAAACAAACCCAGCAACAAGGTGTTTGGCATCAAACAGAGAGGTAACCTTTTTATTTTTTTAAATCTTTTGATCTTTCAGCTGGTCTGTTTTCTTGAGGTGTTCTGGAATCCATTTGTCTATAACTCAAATTTCCTTTAAAAAAGAGTATGATGGGATTCTTTCTTATTCCTCTGTAGTCATTGTGCTTCATTCATTAATAACATGTCCAGAATTAAGATCAGGAGCCATGGTGGCTCCATTCATTTGGAATGTACTGTGTTTTGTTTCATTTTTTCTATTGTACTCAGCAGAAGTTCTTCCTACATGAGAATCTTCTTGTTACAGGAGACTAGAATCTGGGTTTTTTTCCTGTTCTCAGAATCTTGAGGACTTGAAACCTTCAACTCCACTTAAAGTGAAACCATATTCTTCTGAAAGAATTTTGGACATAACTTTGGGTTGTTGGGTAACGAGGGGTGGAAGCTATTTCAATTATTTTTAACATGAAGAAACAGCCCTGGTTTGTGGATGAAAACAAAGATAAGCTATTGTCACTATTTGGGCTTCTAGAAAACTAAAATCCCAATAGGATGAAACTTGGCCTTCAGACCGATCTGTGATTTCTTTCAGTATAGGTCCAGGCACCAGATAATCATATTCATTTTCTTGCAGAACCTCTCATATGGAATTTTAGATTTGGAAAAAAATATTAAAGGTCATTTAGTTTTATCTTCACTCCTTCCAAATCTAACATTTGTTTCTCCTAAAGGACCAAACGTATGCAATGAGATTCATACAGAGAATCCATGGAGAAACAAAAAGATACAAAATACAACTGTAATTGGCCAACTGCATGCATATCAGCAACCCACTGTTTGGGAGGTACACATGACCCAAGCTGGCTGACTCTACCCAGAGCTTTACCATGACAATTAGAATAAATATATCTTCTTTTAAACAAGTTTCCAGCCAAGCACACCAATGTTACTTGCTGCCATTTTTCTATAATCCTTATTTCTTGAAAGCACCTATACAATTCATGCAGTTTCTACAATTCAAAGTCATGGTTTTGAAAGCGACAGTATTTCCTTGTGCATATGTACTATGAGCTGAATAATTAATTTGCTTAATATTTAACATGTACCTATTACCTATAAGTTACTTAGAAGTGATCGAAGTGAAATTCCCCCAATGGTTTCCCATCTAGTAAGAAATGCAGATAGTCTGAAGGGGATTTTGATGATAGTTTCCAAGTCATAAAATGTACATACCTTTAACCCTGAAAGTCTACATCGAGAACTTTATCCTAAAAAGAGAGATTATAATAACAAAAAAGCAAAGTAATCCAAATGTCTAGTACTAGCTGGATACCACTTACATCATTCCGACCATATTCTACTGATTAGAACATGGTCATGTGGTCACATCTATCTGCAAGGGATGCTGGGAAATTTAATTTTCCACTATGCTCAAGAAGAGGAAACGGATTGGTGAGCACCTAGCTGATCTCTGGCACAGTTACAGATTGCTTAAATGAAATATAGCACATCCATAAACCAGAGAGTTATGCAGACATTAAAAATAAAGCTGTAGAAGAATACTTAATGAAGTAGAAAAAATTTATGCTATGTTAAATAAAAGAGGCAGATGACAAAACATTTAGATTAAAATCCCTGCTTTGTCAGAAGCTATATTTTGTCAAAAATGTATATTTATAAATAAAAACCCTAGAAGGTCTACATCAGTGTTTCTGAGTGGTGGGAAGAAATAATTTTCCTGTTCTACCCTGTGCTATTCTATATTTTCTCAGCTTTTACTGTAAATAAACATATTTTATAATCAGAAAATTGTTAAAAATAACTTTCCCTTAGAATAGTGCTCTCTGGTAGGAATGTAACAAAAATCACACACAAAATTTTAAATTAGAAGTAAAAAGAGTAACATTTGTAACCTAATATATTCAAACATTCCAACATGCAATCAATAAAAATTAAAATATTAATAATATTTTGAACTTTTTTAATTATGCAAAGCCTTTGGAATACGGATGTATCTTACACCTACAGCAGACCTCAGTTTTGACTAGCCAATTTCAAGTGCCCAGTAGCTATATGTGGCCGGTGGCCGCTATATTGGCTAGCAGAGCCTGAGTGTGGAAGTGGTCAGGGTAGACAGAGCAAGTGGTGGAGGGAGCTCACAGGAGGACGATGTGGGGACTGGGAAAAGCTTTGTGAAGGAAGTGGCTTTTGAGATTGAGGTTGGAAGGGTATTATTAATAATACCATTGAAAACCACAATACTGATAATACCTAATATTATTTATTTCTATCTTTGCTCCTTGCACGCTGCCATATGCCCGTCACGGCGCTGACCGCTAGGGGTCGGTAGAGAGAACACCAGCTGCAGCAAAAGTGGAGACGTGGAGGGAAGCACAACACCCTTGCAAATATTTGGGGAGGGATTGGGGCAATACAGGATTGTACTTTGGCTGAGCAGCAAACAAGAAGACATAATGCCAGTTGGAGCAAAGTTCAGAAGCACCTTGAATGTTAAGGGAAGAACTTTTGATTAATTCAGTGAGAAAATGTTGTAATAGTAACATAAAACAGTTCCCAAGCACCCTGGGTCAAGTGCTGTCCCAATGCTTACCATGTAGTAACCCAATCTCCCCACTTTACAGATGAGGAAACTGAGGCATAGAGTGGTCAGGAAACTTTCCAATCTTATACAATATGTAACAATGTTTGGCAGAGCTTGGATTCCAACGTATTTCTGGCTCCAAAGTCTAACCCTTAACCACTCACAAGGACCATGAATTTTGGAATCAGAGACCCCGATTCACATCCCATGCTCTTCGTTCCTTCCCTGGAACTTTAAGCAGTTCCCTAAACTCTAGAAGCTTCAGTTTTCTCCTCCCTGAAAACAGGGCATGTCTTGCCTATCTCATGTGTCACTGAATTGGATGTAATGACACTGGGCACAGAAGCACCAGTTATATTGTCTGGCACAGAGCAAATACCAATAAATGTTGGTTGCCCTGAAAAATGCCATGGGGAGCCATTTCAGGCCTCTAGGCAAGGGAATGGAATGACTGGACTTTCAATTTAGGAAGATTTATGCTGTAAATACCCATCTCCCTTGATTACTCTGCTGGATGGATTGGAGCTGGGAGAGATGTGTTAGGAAGCTTTTGCAATAGTCCAGATAAGAGGTAATGAGGGCCTGTGCTGGGACAGTGGCAGCGAGAATTCAATTGCATTATCTAGGCGTAGGATATTCTAGCCAGGACAGGCCCTATGGATCATCTAGTCCAAACTATCCTCAGTTTATAGAATAAAAGAGCCAATATTCAGATTGAAATGACTTATCCTTGAGACTAGTCCAGGTCTTCTGGTTTCCCCGTTCACTGATTTATTCTCTCCTCAGAGTCAGTGCTGATGTTAAGCATCGACACTAGAATTTCTAATTCTTAATGAAGAATTACCTCAATTTTGTCTAAGGCATATACTTCGTACTCTCCAATAGCATCCATGGGCATTAATCTCATTTGATCTTGCCAAAGGCAACTCCTCTCTACCCCCAAAAGAAGGTAAGTAGACTGGAGTTAGAGTAACCTCAATACTTCATATGGGTAAACTGAGGAACAGGGGAGGGGACACTCATTTCTAGCTTAAATCCTATCACATTTACTTATAAATTAGTTTTTTAAAAATTAAACTTTGTTTTGGCTTTGAAATATTACTAAAATGTTGAAACAGGAACCATATTCATAAAACTTCATACTGAACAAGAACTTCCTGGGGACAGAGAGGCTTCGATTTTTCACATCCCTCATCCCTTAAAGGTTAATGGTCAGGGTTCTCTTGAAATTATGTCCGAAGGAAGACTATTGTGTGATCAATGGGAAATTGGATCTTTGTAGTTGTTCTGTTTTAAATACAGGGAAAGTATGGAAAATTTATAAAAGTGAACATTTTTCCTAGACTTTGTGAAAGTATAGAAAGTATGAAAGTATGTAAAATTTATTGCTTGGAAAATATGCTGAGATGCTGTCTCTTTCCATCTCCCATTCAGAGAGGAGAAAAGAAACCGAACAATCTAAGGATTAGTGCTCTTTGCCTATGCGGAAAGCTCAATTCTACCACAGGAGGGCGCAGGAAGTGCCAGCTGCTTTTTCAGATAAACGACACTAGATGGCGCCCCTCCGCTAGTTTTTCTTCATGTCTGTTTTTAATTTCTTATATTCCTTTGTTTAGTAGCAATGTTAATGGATTAGCTTTAGTCATGTCTCAACATGTCTAGGTATGCCATTATGCCTTTATAAAAGTATGCTAAAAGAAGCAGAACTAGTTATTCATGTTAATATCTTTTTAAAATAATATACAGGTTAATTATATTTCACTTTTGCAGTAATTTTTCAGGACCATCAATTATGAATCCAGACTCAATTTTCCTTTTTGGTCTATCATTTTCTCAGATTCTAGTTTTGTTAAAGATTTCATTTTAGTTTGACTTTAAAAGACACATAATTTTTAGTTCCAAATGAGCCACAAAAATGTAACACAACTCAAACACTGGAAGCAAAAATAGGTATTAATGAAGAAAATGAAAATGAATTCTCCTAGTTCTATTTATGTAAAGAGGAGTTTCTCCAGCATTATTAAGCTAATTAGCTGTATGTCTGAGTTATACGCCTCTCTGGAGTTAGAAACCCTAATTATAAAAATAAGAACATTTCTCTGAATATTTTCAAAGCTCTTTTTCAAATTTGAGCAGCTGGGATCTTATGAGTATATAGACACAGTTGTGCTCCCCTGCCTGCCTGAAACACAATTCTTGAACATTAGGCCTAAGCTGTAATTTTTTAAAATCTGGATAATTCTCAGTAGCACATCGTATGCAGTGGTGAGCCCCACCTAGCTTTTCAGGCAATGTCACTCAACTGAAATTCTTAAGAATCTTGTAGGAATAAGCTGACTGGTCTGGCAGAATCACATGCATGGAATGGGACTTGTTCAGCATACGGGATCTGCCTCTTGGGAAACTTGGAACCCAACTCTGGCTCCATCCTTTACCAGCTGGGAGGGGCTAATATATTAATTAGAAAGGAGGCATTGAGTTCCAGGCTGGACACCATGATGGGTATGTAGAGGAGTAAAAGGCCAGGCAATCGGTTGAGGGGGGCAGACGTTGTTTGTTACCAGAGAGTGAGGAATAATGGAGAAAAAGTGCCCAATGAAATCAGGTCTGTACCCTTGGCCCTAAACTCTGCCCAGGCTTTTGCCCATAGTTGTCAGCCTCAGAAATGATATTAAGTCACCCCTGGCGACTGACTGGGTTGTAGGGAAATCTGTGAAGTTGGGGTAGGGAAGAGGTAGGGAGAGAAAGGGGAAGAAATAATGAAATTGTGAACATTCTCTGTCAACTAGTAGCAAACATTAGACATCACAATCCAAGGTGTTATATTTTCTATGAGATAACTGGCATAAGCATGAATACATTGGGTTCCCCTAGACCTTTATCAGCCTGGAAGCTAGTAATACCTACAAGTCTGTGAGGCAGTGGGCAGAAATGGAATGAAAGTCCTTAGGCCATGCCATCCTTGATGATGTCCATGAAGGGTGACGTCCGCTCTAGTGGAGCTTATCAAATCAAAAGACGCACACGGGACCCCATCCAATGCCGTGTTGGCGTTACGGGGCTCCTTTCTCAGATTGTAGAAACACAGACAGAGGCAACTGTGCATCTCCGTGCAGGCTCTGTCCCCGGTGCGCCAAGACCCAGTGGCGAAGTGACTTGCCGAAGGCTACAAATCAAAGCATTACCAAAAATATCACAGGCTTGGAATAACTGTGTACCTTATGTCATACAGGCTTTCGAGTACATTGTATAAACAAATTTGCTCACTAGTACGTAGCTACGTAATTGACGAAGCCGAATCTTGTGAAAACAGGGTAGGCACGGGCCTCCCTGAGCCCCACTGCGCTTCAGAGGGATGGGCCTGGTGATGTGGCGGGTGGAGCCCCGGGCAGGCTTGTGGGGGGCTGTGGGGAGGCAGGAAGTGGAGAGAGTGAGATAGAATCGGAGTGTGGCAGCTGAGGCAGTGAAACAAAGGGAAGGGAGAAAAGGTAAAAGCAGCTGCCACTCAGGCGCAAGAGAACCAAACCTTCGTGAGTCAGCATTGGCTCCTTCAGGGCCACCGAGGGCCTTGTGGGCAACGTCAAAGGTGTGGACGCCCTAGGGATGTGCTGGCCTCCCCTCCTCTAGGTCTGCCTTAAAGCCGTGATTCCCAGGCCCTGAGGGGCATTGATGGATGGGGTGAATAAAGGTTTTGCATCAGATTAGTTTGGAAAATGATGGATTAAACAAAGTCAGCCAAGTTTCTTTCCTGCTTGGTGCCTTTAAAATGCTACCATATCCTGTCCTGGCTGGGTGGCTCAGTTGGTCGAAGCACCGTCCCATAGACCAAAAGTTTGCAGGTTCGATTTCCCGGTTAGGGTACACACCTAGGTTGCGGATTTGATCCCTGGTTGGGGTGCATATAGGAGGCAACCAATCGATGTCTCTCTCTCTCAACATCTCTCTCTCTCTCTCCCTGCCCCCTTCCTTTCTCTCTCAAATCAATATAAAAACGTATCCTTGGGTGAGCATTAAAAAAATTATATGCTACCCTGCCTTGTAACTCCTTAAAAGGAGGATTTATCATATAGAGTTCCCCAAAACTGTTGAATTCAGAAACTTAAAAAAATATCATAGAGTATCTCAAAACAAATGTTCTGAGGAATACATCTTGGAAAACAATATCCTAACGCGTCCAAATTTATTTCAGATTATATTCTATTTTAGCAATTTTCAGTGTGGAAATGTCAGAATAAAAGAGAATTGACAGAAAAATGAAAGATTCATTGAACCAACTTTTTAGTGACACGTAAGCACAACCAAGGGTCCTTTTGATGGGCTTTCTTCAATCATTTGTGTGCACAGACACACTTTAAAAGCCACAGTCACCCCATTTTTTAGATTATTTTCCCCTACGTCAGCTCTGCTAAATCTGCTCTGCACCCCCACAATTAGGCATGGATGGCACCACCGCCTTGGTGGCATTGTGACCATCAGTCTCAGCCTCTCTTCTGCGATGAGACTAAGAAGAATAAATACAGTTCTCGATTTCCAAGTCAAAGACAGCACGGATTGATATTACACAGTAAAATGCAATGAGATTGAATCAATAACATCTGCAATAAGGCATAATGAAGGTAAAATTATACCTCTGGCTTCCTGAACAGCTGTGAATCTATTTTTAATGATCCTCATTTTTGGCAGCCAGCTAACAACTTCTAAAACGTCCTAGAAATTGGATTGTTAAGCAGATGAGCGCTGCAGTGGCTCAGAATGTCATTAATTTCAGCTGCCTGACCCATCTGCAGGGCCGAGATGCAGGCATCGCAACCTCATCCTCCCCTCACCCCGCAGAGCACCCCACTCCGCTGGGCCTTGGGTGGCCCCAGCAAATGCTGGAACGGTGAGGCAGGAGAGCTGCAGAGAGAGGGCCTCCCTCAGGGGGCTCATGGGCTTTGAATTACGGAGAGAAAGGAAAAGTCCAACCGCCGCCCGGAAGTGGCTGTCATGTCTGCGTGGTGCTGCTGGGACCCTATAAGCACTGCAGAGCTCAAGACATTCTAATGACCCTCTGTTTGTCAGTGGGGGGCACTTTGGTTCCATGAGCTTGCTCTGCCCAGCACTTGGTCAAGGTCACACCACCAGCGAGTGCAGGAGCCAGGACTCGACCCAGGCCTTCTCATTCCGAAGCCAAGGCCATTCCCACGGCCCAGCAGGTCCTCTGCTTGCATGAATGGCAGCCCTGGGAAAGGCGCCGTGAAAGATTTGAGACGGAGGAAATGTGAACAGCCTGGACTGTCTGCGTTTTTCTGAGCTGCCTGGCTCCTTCACGTTTTGCTGTGGTTTTTACTGGGAGCTGTGACCCGGAAACAGGCAGCTGATCCCTTTGGCTGATTGTTTTGAGCTCATTTCACTTTTCTGGACTGGGGCAAGGGGCCCCACGCTTTGCACACCACCGCACTTCCTGCACCCCACAGACAGGTTCGCAGATTCCCAAGTCAGGCTCGCCAGCCTGGAGTCTCAGGAGGCTCAGACTCGCCAGAGTTCCAGGACATGGCGGCTGACCGTGGGAAGTCACCGTGGCAATTCCCTCAGAGCCGAGAGCAGGAGGGTGATCAGCGTTCTCTTCCCTATGCTGGGACCCTGCCACACTGAGAGGGAAGATTTTTGTGCAGGAGAACTAACTGCAGCTAAGATAAGCCATTTGTTTATGGGGCTGGCCCCACTGTCTAGCTGGCTGTCCCCAGTGAGGCTGCCATAGCTGTCAGTCAAGAAGAGTGTGGGGCAGGGTTGGGGGCTGGGCTATGTGATGCCTAGTCCCAGGAGAGTCATACACATCACTTGTGAGTCTATGTCCACACACACAGATCATACACATCACATCTGCATCATCTATGTTGAATAGGGAGGGGGGTAGCTTAGAGAATGAAAGTCCAGAAGCCGCATTTTCTTGCTTGTCTGGGTTGGGTAGTTATTTTCGCCGACTAACGGGAGGCAAATGGCCAGGATGAGCGGGCAGCCACCTGCGGTCAGAGACCTGAAACCCGACTTCATGGTAAGGTACCACTCCCTGGCGCCTCGCAGTGAAAGCCGCAGAGGTGAGGAGTCAGTTTGCCTTGTAGCTCTGAGCAGATCAAAACCTGCGATGGTGGTGTTTCTGGAACTTTCGCTGTGAGTTTCGACTGATGCTGAGAGCACCTGCAGGACTTGAGTAAATTAAAAAGCAGAGCTTAACTGTTTTTTAAACAACACGATATCGTGTTTCTGAGGTAGTTCTATATGTTAATATCTTTTTCCAAATGATAGCTTCTTAATAAACTGAATTTCATGGGTAGCTCATTATTGCAAAACTAATAAGTGATAGGATTTGTTTTCAAAAGGAAAAGCCACACTGGAAGCCTGCATTGGCTAATTTACCTTATGTGCTAACATCACCCATTTGTTGTAGAATTTTCTCACCTGGACTGAGTTGCTAAGCCAAGGCACCTGATGGCCACAGATGGCATTGACAGGCTGAATAGGAGTGCTAAGTGTTTAGGGATGGGAGTCATTGGGATGAGATGGCCACCACTCCTCCCCTACCAGGCTCAGGAGCAGACATCAGTAACCACACAGATCTATCTGGAAGTCCCCATCACCCCCAGCAGGAGAAAGAACCTCAAAATTGTTCCCAAGGCAGCACACTAGCATCTCCTACAACCAGATTGCAGTTGACAGAGACACAATGAAACCTATCTGCATTTAGGGGACTTATCCACTAATTCGGGTAGTTTATTGTGAGCTTCTCATAGAATGACAAGAAGTCTACTTAGGTGCTACTCTTGCTATTTGCTAGCTATTGTGCTTGGAAACCATCCTCCCTAAGTAATGAAGTGATAATGACTTGTTAAACATTTGGAGGTCTTGGCAGTTTTTCCTGGATGCACAGTGGTACAATGTAGGGATTCTTAAACTTTGGATCTATGAACCCCAAGTAGCCCATGCATAAGAATTTGAGGGTCTATAATCTTGAATGTGAAAAAATACATATTTCTATCTTCACCACTTTCCAACTGAAATTTAGCAGTTCCTTCTATTATAAGTGTTGGCAACAAACCATTGTTAGTATCTGTGATTTTTGTCATTAATAGAAATCACAGACTTCATGTCACATTATAGTTCTTGCAGACATTTGGTAAAATCACATATGTTCATCAGGACTTTGAAATTACAGTAGTTGTCAGACAGCTGCTAGTCATTTAATGTGCTATTATAGAAGCACATAGATTATTAGATCACAAATTTCATTTTTAAAAAGTATTTTGATAACTGCATTTTAATGTAATGGGTTTTCTTTGTCTTTCCATGTATGTTCTTAAAAATGTGATTCTTAGAAGAGGCTCTGTGAGTGGAAAGGGCGTTCTCTTCAGAGGAGGAGGCCTGGTTATGGCCTTTGCTAAATGACTTTGTCAAGTTCCCCATAGCCCTACCTCCTTTTATTTATTTTTTGCCTTTTTTTTTTCAATTTTAAAAATTGACATAAAACTCACTATTATAAAAGTGTACAATTCAGTGGCTTTTTAGCATATTAACAGGTTTCTACAACCATCACCACTATCTAATTCCAGAATACTTTTATCATTCCCCCCAAATACCCCTCACCTATTAGTACTCACTGCCATTCCCCTTCCTCTCGGTTCCCGGCAACCGCTAGTCTGCTTTCTGTCTCTAGGCAAGTGCTTTTTCTGGGCATTTCTTATACATGGAACTTTTGTGTCTGGAGTCTTTCACTTGGCATAATGTTTGCAAGGTTCATCCGTATTGTAACACATAACAAGCTTCACTCCTTTTGATAATTGAATAATGTTCCATTGGATTGGATGTACCACGTATTCTTTACCCATGTGGCTGGGTAAAGTCTTAGTTCCTACACTTTCAGAATGAAGCGGTTAGGGTGGACTGTAGCTAAGGATCCTTTCAGCTTTGAGACCCTGTTGGCTCCTCCTTTAGCCCCTGCCATGTTGTTTTGCATGAAGCTCTGATTAGACTCAGTGCCAGGGCTCCTGTCCTCAAAGACCGGCCAAATTCCTGAGAACATATTTTTTTATTCCATCTGTTTATATCTACCAAAAAAAAATTTTTTTTTTAAATTGGTCTGGCAATCTCATGTGATTAAGCCTTGTGAGTAGGTGATCTAAAATGGAATACTACTTTCTCCTCTCCAATTATATTTACAACATTACAACAACCAACCAAATTATAATGAACTGGGTCCATGCACAGGGAACTGAATTTTTAAAAACGCAATAAACAGAAAACTACTTTTTAAAAATCCATGGCATTTATACATCCCAGGGAACAGCTTAAGGCCTTATTCTGGGGGGGGCTCACTCTGCTACTCTCAATGCTTAATTCTGGAAAAGAAAAAAATAACTTTTTTTTGTCTGTCACTTTAAAATTCCACCACATCAGAACAGCTTATTTCCCCAAGCCTGTAAAGGGTAGGAAAGATAAAGGAGGAAAGGGCTCATGGAGATAAGGGACTGGCAATAAATCCTCAGAATGTGTAAGGATAGAATCTTGTTAATAGAGTTTATTTGAGGATCTGCGATGACTTCTTCACTCCATGACTTTCACTCTCGTCTTTATTAGATTATAAAACAGCACATACTAACCAGTCAGAAATAACACACAGGCTCCTTAGCCAGCACAACAAATACAAATTTAATGTGAGAAAAATTCTAAATGATATATTATATTCTTCAAGGGTATGCTATCGCCCATCCCTGCATACATAAGTAGAACAGGAGTCCTCCGTGGTGTGTCCCCCCACCTTTCTGGACCTCAGCTACGCCCAGTTTTGCTTCCAGCCTGTTCCTTTGTTACATAACCACACTCTCAACCCATCCTTTCAGTTCCTTCCAAGTGCTCTCCATCATGGCCCTGGTGTCGGAACCTCATTACACCTCCTGTTCTCAGCCCAGCACTTTTTTTTTTTTTGCTTGCAAGCACTTTTGGTTCTTTTCTTTGGGATCTAAACCAGAAATCTGCAAATTCATCCCTAATCTGCTATAACGCTGCCACCCAATTCTATCTCTCCAAACAAAACCCTTTGGGGAAAGGAAGACAATACCCGTTTCATAAATAATTTTTTCCACCAACCTTAATCTGCTGTCTATGAATATTAATGAGTCTCATCGATTCCTGTCTCCATTTTATGTCCAATATTAGACACCTTCCCAGAAAGCTAGCTGTCAAGGTTGCAAAGAAATCTATTTCACTTTCACATTAAATTAGCAAAATTAAAAAGGGCGACTTCTTTGGCTCGTAGATTTCAAGGGATACCCCTTCAGCCTTATGCTCTGGTTTCTCTTACCTTGGTCCCAAATTACAGGTGGATCCTTGCAGGAAGGAGAGAGGTCACTTCTTTTCAGTCTGTTCCAGGCTGGGGTTGACCAGTAATGGATGGCCTGATACCATGGAAAATTTTTAGAGACCCAGTAAATGTGATCCTCTTACCAATCATGATTCCTTTGCTTGCTTTTTTTTTTGTTCTTGTTGTTGTTGTTGTTGGGGGGTGAATTCTTTGTTGGGTCGAGGTCTGAATTTCTATGAGATTCTGCTTCCTTTGGCTATTCTTGTTTTTAAACTTTTTGCATACAGACCACAGATGAATGGGACTGGGTCCAAGGCTGCCACTGGCTTATAAGAAATCTTTGTGAAAATTAGGAGAGGGCTCCCTGGCAGACCCATTAGGAAGCAGCGTTCATCCGGATGGACATTTTAGAACAAGGAGCCCCCTTGGAGTGAACGTACCTGTGTACCAGCACCCAGGGATTGGTGAGGGGAAGGTGGGCTGTGTTTCAGCACCCACGCCCTCTCCACAGGGCACTTTGCGTCGTTTCTGCATTAAACATTTCACATGTATTTTGGGGGACACCAAAGATTTTATGCTTAGATCCTTCTTAATTGCAATTCACTTTTCCTCTTTTCTTCTCATAGCAGTAATGCTGAATAAGTCCCTTGTTTATCTGCCAGGTTTACTGAAGCACCCTGAATTTATCTTTCCATCTTTGAACAACCTGAATAGGAATTCAAATGACATCCTTGGGTTTTTCATTTATTTGGTTGGTTGACTTTTTAATACATGCTTTTACAGGTTCAAAGACTTGTTTGCTGATGGCATTATTTGCTCTTTAAATGACAAACATATGGCCAGCTGCCAGAGGAGGCTGTTATTTGAGGGGGCCTAGAAGCCTGCTCTCACCCTGGATACCCCACACTTTGCTTGCTGCTCATGCCTCCACGTTCACTGTAAAGCCACCTTCTTTTGGATTAAGTAAATGTTGCCCTGTCGCAATGTGTTCCACTTGGAAAGAACTAAGTAGACTACATCAGTCATTAACATTTTAGTAAGAATTAGTTTATCACATCTTATTCCAGGGGCAGCTATGTAAGAGAAGGAAGATGGTCTGGGGCATGTAACATACTAAAACCCTGGTGGATAGCCAAGTTCAGATAATAGAATACACTTTGAGCACACTGGTCATTTTGACGGCAAAGGACTTAACCTCTCAGACTTGATGTCTCCAACTAAAAAGAAATTGTGTTAAAAACCTATTTCATAAACTTTTCTTGAGACTTAAAAGAGATTGTGTAGATATAGGTTTTGGTGTAGAACATAGTAGCTGCTCAGTATTTACAGGGGTGAGAAAAAGTAGGTTTACAGTTGTTAAGCAATAAATAATACAATAATTAATAAATAATAATACAGGAATAAACTCAGTTTCACGTAATCACAACTGTAAATCTACTTTTGCCCACCCCTGTATATATGTAGTTTGGAATAGGCTCAGGGTAGGCATTTAGTAATAATTATTATTAGCCATCAATCCTTCCTTTCCCTCTGCCTGCACTCTGGGGAGTTAATGAAAACCTGAGCCAGGAGGGACATAAAACAGCGATGTCTCTGGCCAGGTTCTCTTCCAACCTTTTAACACTTCCTTGTCCTCATTCTGTGGTCCTGGCTGGTCTTGTGTGCCCTAAAGCCCCTCGTCCACAGAGAGCCTGACAGGCTGGGCCATACCAGGCTCCATCATGAGACTGGGAGGTTAATTGAAAAGACAGACTTCTCAGCCTCTGTCTCCTGCTGTTTCCGAACCTCACACATGAGCTTGTGTTGAGACTGCAGTCCTGATTTGCTTCCTGATTAATTTGGACAATGCTGGAAAACAAGGTGGTTTCTTCCATTTCTTTTAACACATGTCCATAGAGCGACCTCAGAATTATGTCTCTCTGAGCTATCTTCCAGAGGTAGAGAGAGGACCCAAGCAGATCAGAATTCTCAAGGGGTACATTCCTTTCAAAAAAAAAAAAAAAATCTTTGACCATATTTGTGCAAAGTGAGAAAAGAACAATGAAGTGATGTTTTTTGTTTTGTTTTTCAATAAAGCTTTTCATTGCAAGGACTATCCTCTACGCTGAGATTATGGTTTGCTTGTTTTTGGTATCAAGATGTGTCTGTGTGTGTGTGTGTGTGTGTGTGTGTGTGTGTGAGAGAGAGAGAGAGAGAGAGAGAGAGAGAGAGAGAGAAACTATGGAGAGAATAGATGTGAGTAGTTATATTTTTATGCCTTGACTTGGCAAAATAAAAAATAGGCAAACCCATGTTTCCTCCCCCATTACCACCCAGATTTTTTAAAAAAAATTAATTTTACTGGCTTATGAAATAAAAAGGCTGGAAACCACTGATACGGACCACCCTGGTTGTTTGGGAAAAGAAAATAACTTCCAGATTAGCAACTACCTGGAACATTTTTCCCCAGACTGCAGACCCCTGGGGTTTTGCTGCATAAATTATTTAGTGTCTCATATATGGGGAGCATGGCAAATGAGGGTGAAAGGGGCCTTAGGAGAGCTCGTAGGTTCCCCCGAAACCAACCACATACTGGTGAGGAGAGATGCGGGGTCGAAGGTGCAGCCCCCATTCCTACCATGGACACAACTCTTCCTTTGCGCAAACAGGCCTCAGAACATTTGCTGCTGATGTTAATCCAGTACTTCCAAGGTACTACATTAACATTTAAAGCTTTTTAAAACTTCTTCTGTTCTTACTTCAACCTGGTTTTGTTTGGGTTTGAAAAGACTTTTTTTTTTTTTTTTTGGTCAGGGCCCAATATTATAAAACCACTCCTCTCATCATTACAACTAGGAGGTCTCAATTTTCTAGTCACATGACCGCATTTCCAATCATAGATCTGGAGTGGTGTGGTTTTGCCCTGTCCTTCTGTGCTTGTCAGTCCCACCTCCGCATTTCTAGAACTGCCTGAGAAGATCATGTCTAGTTCTACAGAGTTCTCCGGGTGTCACCCGCCGCTGCAGCCGGCATGGGCTTTAGCCTGCTGGCGTTCAACCCGCCCCGTGGCCCTGGGTCACCCCACTTTCCCTGGCCTTTCCTGCCCGGCCTTGGTCTCCCTCATCCTCTCTTCCCCTGCCAGGTCTTTGTGAGGGATTTCTGCTGCCTGTCCTGGAATAACTGCTTGGCCAAGCCCTTCCCCTCCTCCAAGGTTCAGCTCCAATCACATTTCCTTTAGGAATTCCAGGATCCCTAGTACATAAATAGCCTCCTCTTCTCATTCTCCAGCTGCGCTTTGTGACCCAGTAATCCAATGTACGTGTGATGCACGCTGAAATAGTTATTTATATGTCTCTCTTCCTATCATTTCCACCCACCATGTGACCTCCAGGGTGCAAGGACAGATCATTTTTTCTTTTTCTTACTCACCGAAGCACTGGCACAATGTATTGAACATAATACATGTAATAAATAATGAATACAAGTGAATTGCCTTAAATTCTCACTGAGGTGTAAATGACTGATTGTCACACCTCTTTAGAATGTATAAGAAAAAATTCTGACAGGAACTTTTTTGCCTTAATCAGTCCATGAAGGGAGATCACACGGGATGGCTGGATGGACACTCAGGGAGGTAAATGCCAAAGAAGCATATGGAGTCATGACAAGAGTCCCGACTGTGTCCCTACCAATCACTCGGAGCAACATCACTGGCAGATTTTGCACAATATTAGCTTAATTTAACCAGCCATCATTTCCTCTTAAAAAAAAAAAATAAGAAGGGGAGATAAGGGCAAGTAGAAAAAAAATGCCTTTGAATTAAAATCTTTGCTTTTCTTTGAACATCCAGATGATTAAATGAGATCCAGACGAAAGCAGGCAATTTCCAAAAAATAAAACCCAGCCGCGGGTGTCTGCATTCCCTCATGCTTCCACTGGTAACCCTGTGGTAAAGTAAAGTAATGATTGATTCGGAGAGAATTATGGCTATTATAAACTGTAATCAGTGGTGGATGAGAATAATTACGCAGGGAAAGGGGAAAAGGCTGAAACATGGCCGAGCACTATTCTGATGGATGGGGAAGTCATTTCCTGGCTGTTAATGGCTGATTTTTCAACAGTCAGCACACAAGCTTTAATCCCAGAGGGGAGAAGGAGAAAGAAAGGGCCACATTATTAAGGATGCTACTGTCTTAACCTTACCAATTTTTAATCTGCCTATGGCTGGTGCTTGTCCCCCTGTCGGTCCTTGCTTTTGTGTTCCTGCTGTGGCAGACAGACCCTCTAGGGCTGGCCATTATCTGACAGACAGCAGAGAGAGTTATGGTTGCAGGGAGCTCCCTGATATCACGTGGTAGGTTATAGCATCAGGGCGTCATGGCATCTTAAGACTCTCAGAACTGCAAGGGCTCTGGATGTCACTGAAGCCAGTCTGTCTGTTTCATAGATGAGCCCAGAGAAGTTGCTTCACACAGCTGTTGGATTTCTAGACTTTAGAGGAAATTACCCACACTGGACCAAAAGGGACAGTGGCCTTGTCAAAGAGGCATGCTGGGATCTCTGAGGGAGATAGATTTGCTAAATCCATTTCAAAATTGGCATCAATTTAGTCTCTTGCTTTCTGAGAAGTCTTTGGAATTCAATATTCTGTCTGCATACGTTGTTACTGGGTGAGGGGACAAAGGTCCAAGAGGGCCTGGGCCAGTGGAATGATCTATTTAGTTTACAGACCAGCAGTGAGTCCTCTAACCTGAGATGCTGACAGAGACAGGGAGAAGGAGAGGGACCCAATTTATCTTATCATGTACTGTCATAAAACAGGATAACTGATGTAAATAGATTAGAAGTCATAAAACTGAATAAAGCAGGACAGCCAAGAATTGGTGACAGATACTCCTCTTCAGAGCCCTGTGACTTTGGAGAGCCTTTTGAATACTTCTGCGAAGTCCTGGGTCTTCCTGGCCTCCAGTGAAGATCCCCCGATGCAGAGAAGATGCATAATGGTGTTGGACGTGTGACAAGTTCTCGCAACCTCTCAAGGACAAAGCCCATCAGAAGGAAAGGAAGAATCATCTAAGAAAATACGACTGCCTCTATGACTAAATTATGTCAAGATAGAAGATCAGGAATGTCCACATGCTGTTTATTCCATCTTAATTAAATTTGGACTTCTTTGGAGGGAAAAGTGCCTCAGTTCCAGGAAAAGTTGTTTTGACTCTGAGGCTGTTTAGACTCTCTTTTATGAAAACAAACATTTTAATCAAGATCTCATCATTCCTGGATTTTTATTGGCCGGGTGTTTTCTGGAGCAAACTCCCTTGAGCCAATAATGCATGTCCTTGGTAATACTCCATCCCACAGTGTTAAATGATCTCAGTTTTTTCTCTGTTCTCATTTTTAGTTTCCTGAAATTATTTTCAACAGGATCATTCTTTTTCAGGTACGTTACATAGTGATGCCTTAAAAAATTATTTGTCCATCTGGTATACCTTTCCCATAAGAATACCTTACTTTTCTTTTAGGGAATCATGTTTCCCCTTTTTCCATCATTTCACCCCACCCCACCAGCACTCCACATGACCCCAAATGCAGCAGGGAGCACACCACCTTGATGGGCCAGTCCAACTTGTCTATTCCTAGCCAGAGTGATTGGCTTTGGAACAGGCATTTCTCTTGAGATTTGCTACATGGATGCTGAGAGAGTGTGTGCATGTCTCATAAATTCAGTACAATACAGCTATAAAGATTCGTTTTTGACCTGCATGTATTATCTTTCCAGCTAGAGAGGAAAGAAGGGAGAGGGAGAAGGGAGCTGGGGGTGGGGGTGGGGTGGGTGAGAAGGAGGGAGGGAGAGAGAGAGAGAGAAAAAAAGAGCTCTTATACCTCTTATATGTCTATCTAAGCCCCAGGACCCAGCAGAACCTGATGTTTTGAATCCTAAAACCCTGGACTTCTCAATTGTGAGGCTTGATGGACTCCCTCCTTTGCTGTGAGATAGATAAAGTCGGGTTACTTTTTCTTACTACTCTGAGTCCTGACAAAGACTGAAACTTTTCATTGGGACCACTCTGATTTAAATTTTGACCAGAGAATTCAGTACTTAATTCTCAAAACTGAAATATTTATAATGAATTATTGTGCTAGTAACTAAGGGCTATAGTACTTTATATGGCAGAAAGTAGACATATCTTTTGATGATAATAACTTGGATTTCCAAGCCTATTAAGCATATAGTTACAATCAATCTTTGAATCCATATGATTTAAATGAATGAATGAATGAATGAATGATTGAACAGATAGATGGCTAAAAGTCTTCTAGATATCACCCAGAACCTACTGGAAGTTTCCCTCCTGCCAATGAGTTATTGGAGTTACTATCTCTTTCTCATAACCACACACAAATACACACACTCCAATGCTGTCCTACAGGACTAACCAGAAAAAGAGTAACAGCTCTGTAAAGAAAATATTCAGAATGGTTGTTTAACATGTGATTTAAAGAAGAATGTCATTTCCTCATAGGTGATACCCAAGGTGGAATCAAATTTTAAGAACTCCAAAGGGATGCAGAAACTCCAGAGAGGAAATCCAGACATCTGGCTGGGCATCCCTTACCCTTTTCCTCTGGGGCCAACCTTCTATGTCTCTGAGGGTTAGATCATGCAAAATGAAGCACTCCATCCCCTATAGGCTCTGTCCAGCTCTACACAAAGCCATCCTGGTTGATAGGGGGATACGCACTGAGGTGCCAATCCTGAGAATGCTCAGGTGTGGATGATTAGTGCTTGAGGCTGCCAGCCAAGACATCCCAAAGACTCTTCCCCATAGGGAGTCCTTGGGGATCTACACAGCATGAGAGGTACCTGTTAGAGGGGACACTAGTTGGTGACCAGCGGAGTAGGTGTGGGGGCAGCCATATCAGCAAAGCACACAGGTAATCTCTACCTGACACTGAGCTTGCATGGCCCCAAGAGATAGCATCCTACCCTGCCCTGTTCCACTCCTGTGAAGTGCAATTTCTCTCTTGGGAGGAGGAGAAGAGAGAAGCCACCCCCAGGCACAAGTATTAATTAAGATCGCTGTCACCATGGTGACAGGCAACTTCTCCTCCAGGCAGAGTCCTCTCCATTTTATTCTGTCAAGATGGCCATCTTCACAAAGAGGAAATGGGTGATTCTGCAACAGTCACTTAACCCCAGAAAATGGAGACAAACCCTATCACAGCTAGTGGGTGTCTCCTTGTCTTGTTTTGTTGGTGGTGACCTCCTGGGTGTGACATATTTCTGTTAAGTCTCTATTGGTGAGTCATTGAAGTTAATCATTATAGGTCATATATATGACTGTGTATGTCTGTCTGTATAACCCCTGGCTGGTTTGGCTCAGTGGATTGAGCGTCGGCCTGCGAGCTAAGTGTCGCTGGTTCGATCTTCCAGTCAGGGCACATCAGAGAAGGAAAACTCTGACTCCAAAAAACCTCCGCTGCCTTGCGGCATACCTCCTCAGGGGAAAGGCTAAGGGAGTAAACCCCGACAGAAAATCCGGAGCCGGAGTCCCTAAGGCGGTTTGACGTTGTAGTCAACACCGGCAACTCCTGCGGCGCACCTGAAGCCAAGCTGTATTGACTTCGTCTTTCCCTTGGACCCTTCAGCTGCGAAGAGAGGGGGGGTCTGCTGCATGGGCAACAGCAGACCCTCCATATCACCCTGCCCAGGCTCTGTAGCTTCAGCTTCACTGGAGAGGACACTCCAGCGTCATCACAAGATGTCGATTCAACACAGGAGGAGACAGATACCGAGTCGGACTGCACAGCCATTCTCGGCGGTGCAGATAGACTCTTAAGAAGCTACACCATCGTCTCTCGAGACGGATGGCTGCCGACGACGATGTCTGTCTGTATGTACCTATACACATACATGTACAGTCGTGGACACATGCAGAGATACACATTTATTTGTATATGTTCATGGTGCATGTATCTATATGAGTATGCACACACACAAAAGCACACCCAGGCACATATACCTGTCTTATCCATAATTGTCACTCTGTAAAGAAGTGTTTAGCAGATTTTTTTAAAAATGGCTTCGTGCCCTTTTCTGTTGATAAAAGTGAGAATGCCTATTGTAGGAAAATTGAAAGAAGCAGAAAGTTGTGAAGAGAAAAAGAAACACCACTGATAATCCTGCTAAACAGAGAAAGCTGTTGGACTTGAACCATTCACATCCATGCATATCGTAGGGTTGGCCTCTCTACATAGTCAAAACCGTGGTATGTGCAACAATACTGCAAACTGCGGCTTCCCACTCAGCCCCATGGAAGGCATATTCCCTACCTTTGTCAAAATAATTTAAAGCCTGTCTCTGCATTTCTTTCTGGATGACTTCAGCAAATGCGTGTGATATCTGTGTGTTCCTGGGGAGCAGGCTGCACCCCACCCCCTCTCTCTTTTAGATTGTTGTCAGGTCTCCATGGGGGAACAGGGGACTGGACAAGGCAGTGTGACCTCTCCAGACAGCACCCGACACACACTCTGATCCAGAAGATGCCTGCCGCTTAGCAGGGCAAAATGCATATCGCCTTCCCTGCGATGGACAGGCAGCCCTGGTCCTGGATGGCCACTGGCATTTTGCCCTGCAGAGAAAGCACCTGGGAGGCCAGTTCAAGAGGTACAAGGTGCTGCAGACTTCGCTCAGACCTTAGTGTGCCCATCCCTTCCAGCTTCTCCAGGGCATCTGTATTCTTAGCAGCAGAACAGTCTCCGAAGGTGCAGGCAAGTTGTTTGTGTAAGTGATAGCTCCGTGGGTGCTGTGTGTATTACTCAGAGGCAGGGGATGAGCTGCCTGTGGGAAGAGTCTTGTCGAGTGGCTGAGTGAGCAATGGGCCTTAGCGAGGGGCAGCAGCTCTTGGCTCAGCCGCCCCAGGGGCCTGGCTGCCCCCACTCCGTCCACACTCAGCCCTTGACCACATCCGCTTCCATTTAGTGGGTCCCAGGAGTACTGGATTCAGAGAAGGAAAACAAAAACCAGGATAGAAAACAAGCACTGTAAAGAAGCCAGTTAAGGAGATTTAGGCACTAAGACATTTTTATATATTTTAAAAGAACCAATAAATTTCTTCTCATAAAAATGATAGGAAACCAATTTAGAAGGAAAGGGAGAAATTTACAGAATCACCAGAGACACTTGTAAGCAAATGAGTACAAGAGAAAAGCACTTGGGACGAGCAGCAGTGACGCTGGCGAGAGGCTGGTTGGCTTTTGCTGGCCCACTTGAACTCAGGGCTACCTGCGAGTGACTTGACTCCAGGCCCTCAAAAGGCACCCACCTGGAGGCTGTGCTGGTTGGGGTGGGGGGCAGGGAGAAGGTCAAGGCATGCTGGGCTCTCAGTACCTCCATAACTCTCTCCCTCAGAGATCTGCCCCGTAAGGTGTCGGCTGAGACCTGGGTCCTAGCCCCTGCCCACAACCAACAGGAAGGAATAGCAGGATCTGCAGGACTCAGGTAAAATTATGTGTCTCTGCTGGTGTCTCTGAGCAAGTGCCTCTCGGCCAGCCCTCTGTGTCTACTATTTGGGAGTGTCTGAGACTCTAAGTCATTAACTTCTGCCTTTCTGTTCAGTCACAGCCAACAAGACATTTTGCCTCCTAAAACTATGAAACATTCATTTCTTTAAAAACTTCTAATTTCATTTTCTGTGTTCAAACCGTAGCTAAATCTTCCACTTCTTTTAAGATAAATGTTATATGGTTTTTGATTATAGAAGTAACTGATTTTATGTTATAATTAAGGAAAATTGAGAAAAGTACAAAATATTCACTTATACTGTTATTTGGAAGTTGTGAGTTCTTATCTCTCCTGTTTCTATGTTCTCTTCTTTCTTCCCAGTTGATAAATATTAGGCCCTTAGAGTTTTTCTTGAATTGGTACCTTTTCAAAAGTCCCAGGACATGGTCTAAAAAAACACAGCATGTTATGGTTTAAAATGCTGGGTGAATCCTGCTGTCTTCTCCTCAGAGACGCTCAGAGAAGTCCTGCAGGAAGGATCACTGCTGGACTTGGTTTGCACAATCTCATGCACTTATTTGATCCTGAAACACTTCATTTCATGTAACAGGCATTGCCATCCTGCAGAACTATTCTGAATGCAGAGCTTTGAAACTGCTGTTGACTCATGAGGAACAGGAATCACCCTCTGCCTTTTCCTGGTTTGCACGCTGCCCACCCGCAGAGGGGCGACATCACCCAGCCCTTCTGCGCTGCTGCTGATTTAGGGGCTGGCCTTCGAAATGTCATTAATTGAAGTTCCAGCTTTGATACATTGGATCGTTTTATTATTAGGCTTCCTCGGACTGTTCTGTTAGAAAACATTTTGGTATCTTATTTCGTAATGATTATACAGGGGAACAATTTTTAACGTAATTTCTATTGAGTTTGATTTCTCAGCTGTTTTCGACTTAAATAGGGATGCTGATTTCAAAACTGTAGATAGTTTTCTTCTATCACATCACGTTTTTTCTGTACAGCTTATATTAATGTGACCACTCTAGCCTGGATGGAGCCTGCCTGGATCAAGGGAAACACTAGTGCTCTCCTACTGGCTGAGAGCAAACCTCCCTCGAGTCGGGAGGGGTGAGGGATGGTCTTGGAGACCAGCAACAGGTTCATACTTGTCTAGACTATTCAGTTACATATGAGACAGTGTGGTGAGATGTTGTGTGCCGCTCTATACAGTGAATCGCATTCCGAAGTGTAGTCCAAGTTCTTGTCTGTATACAAGGAGTTAGCAGAATCTATTTTTTTTATTTACTTTGTACCTATTTCCTTTCCTTCAGATCATGTCTGCCTCTGCTATTTCTTATCGTAAGTGCCTAAACAATCCTGATTCATTTTGTTCTATCTGTAGCAGTTTCACCATTCCCAAAGGACAAAGATCGGTCCATTTGTCAGGCAAGCCTGTTCTGCATATTTTAAAGAAAAACTTGGTGATCAAGATAAGTCTTGGGCCCCTCACAAGGTGTAAAAGCAGTGTATTGAGAGTTTATGATTGTGAATGAAGGGAACATGTGATAAATTACCATTTGGTATACCTATGGTTTGGCAAGGGCCCAAAGATCATTCAAGTGACTGTTACTTTTGTATAGTGAAACCATCAGGATATAACAAGAAAAATAAATGTAAGGCAGAGTATGCTAGTCTACCATCAGCTATATGCTCAGTGCCTCATTCAGCTGAAATCCCAATGCCAGTTTTCACTGAACTACCCTCTTTCGAAAAACAGAAGTATGGTGAAGAACTAAGTGACAGCAATGATGAAGATTTTGAAATGAAGATGTCTCAGTTCATAAGGGATTTGATCAGCATGAGTTGAATGATTTGGCACAATATTTGGGACTATCCAAAAAGGATTCAGAACTCCTAGCATCAAGACTGTATGAGAAAAACTTGCTTAAAAAAGGAGCGAAGGTATCCTACTTTTGATCACGAGAAAGTGCATTTCTGCAGTACTTTTGAAGTGATGGTGGCTTTGTGTATTGCCATAACATACATGGTTTAATGGAGGAATTGGGAATTCCAAACTGTAACGCAACTGAATGGCGACTGTTCATCGATAGCTCAAAGTGAAGCTCGAAATGTGTCCTCCTCCACAATGGCAGTTTATCTGGTGCAGTCCCAGTTGGCCACTCAGTTTGTTTTCATGAAGAATATGAAGACACAAAGAGAGTCATTGATCTGTTGCAATATCACAAGCACAATTGGATCATCTGTGTTGACCTTAAAATGGTCTGCTTTCTTCTTGGTCAGCAACGCAGATACACCAAGTATCCCTGTTTTCTGTGTATGTGGGACAGCAGAGCTCATGAGAAGCATTGGGTGGAGTCGAATTGGCCTCCAAGATCTGACCTCAAACCTGGTGATCCAAACATTCTACAGGAGCCACTTGTTGACATAATGAACATTATATTCCCACCTCTGCACATTAAACTGGGTCTCATGAAGTAATTTGTTAGAGCTTTGCCAACTGAAGGAGACTGTTTCAAGTATCTCATTTTGGCATTTCCTAGCCCGTCATTTGAAAAGATAAAATACCTTAATATGTATGTTTGGTAGCAGAATTTACTACTTGTACACAATTTGACTTATAGTAACAATATATAGCTTTTATATGAATAAAATAACTCTAAATCAACAGTATATTCAGGTAATTTTTTCTTTATTTTCCTTTGTATGTATATTTTGTATGATTTTGGGGACAAAGGGAGGGTATCCTGTACCTTAAAAAGTTGACGTGATAGAGAAAAAATACAGTCATTCTTGGATTCAGATGCCAAAAGTTAGTCAAAAATAAGTGTCAGATCTAACTCAATGAAAATCGTGTTCCCCAATGTTATCATCATCACGATCATTATTTAATGATATTTATTGAACATTTACTGCTTTCAGACACTATGCCAAACCCTTTATGTGAACTATGCCACTTAACCTCACACTGGCTTTATCAGGGAAACAATGTTATTCTTCTCATTTACTGGATGAGCAAACTGAGGCTCAGATTGTTTAAGTAATGTGCTTGGGGTCACTTGGCTCCTAGGTGGCTCAGCTGGGATTCAAAATCCATGTGGTCTGTATGTTTTTAACCATCAGAGACCACTCACTTCAGATAGCTCAGCGCCATGTTTTGCAAACAGCCACAGAGAGGTTTAGTGATACATCGTAAGATCTTACTTACTTTTTCCTTGAAATATTTATACAGTAACTCCAATTAACTAGCTGACTTCCCTATCTCCTCTGTCCTATCCCTTTCCTCTTGCAAATATTTATTAAATTTCCACTCTTCAACACTGAGTTAAATGTTAGAAGGAAAATTCAGTCTAAGACATGGAGCCTTCCCTTGGGAGGCTAACCGTCTGATGTAAGATTCCAGTGAGTAAATCGATGGCTGAAAGCAAGACATCTTCCTCTGAAAACCCAGAGGAATGGCATCTAGATCAAGGGGAGCCAGAGATAAACTTCCAGAGGAGGTGACAAAGGAGGTGAGAGTTAGGGTAGGTGTCCAATAACTAGGTCAAGGATTGACACTCCAAGGCTCATGGGCATGCTAGAGGCATGAAGGATGGAGACAGCCAAGGAATTTGGGGAAACACCAGGGCTGGAGCTGGGCTGGGCTGGAACGAAGGGCTGTAGAGCTGGGCAGGGTCAGGTCTGGAGATGGCCCTGTGTGCTAAGTTGAGGGATTTTAGAGGAACGAAGAATGAGATGCTTAAGTGTATGATCTGGAAAACCCATCCAGCAGCAGTAAAGAAGCCAGGGGTGTTGATTAGGTACAAGGAGTTAAATTAGGGATGGAGAGGGGAACTGATACAGGGCTCTCCTAAGGCCGTGACAGTGTGGGTTCACAAAAAGAGTTAGATTAGAGAGAGATGCAGGAAGAAAAACAGAGAGGACTTGATTGAAATTTTGATGTGGGAAGCGACGGGAGAGTAAAAGAGGCTTCTTGGTGTCTGCGGTGATGGTGGTGCTGGGAATGGCAAGGGCAGAGCTGCGAGGATAGACCACGCGGGCCACTCCAGGAACCTGGGGGAGACAGACTTGGTGGCGAGGAGCCTGCAGATCTGTTTGGTGGGTAACGGTGCCATCAAGACAATTTGGGCCTTCATCTCAAGAACTCTACCTGCTCTACTGTTAAACTGGTCCAGAATCCTAAAACTGTACAACACTGATTTTTAAAAAAACTTACATTTTCATTTTCTGTTCTCAAATCTTAGTGAAATCTTAGGTTTGACAAAATTACATTGAGATAAATGTTACCTCTCTTCTGATTATCAAAGTAACACATCTTTATTTTATATATAGGAAGATGTAGGGAAGTTAAAAAGTTCACCTTAGAGAGATGAATTTGGAGGTTGCGTAGTCTTTCTTTGTTTCTTCATTCTCCTCCACCTTCCCTTCTTCTCTTTCTTATGTTATTTATTTTTTTGTTACTTATCCATTTACAGCAGTCCCTCTCTATATCGTGGTTCACTTATCGCGGCCTCACTGTATCACGGGATTTTAAAAAATATTATATTTAATTATTTATCATGGGATTTTCACTATAGCACAGGATTTTGTGGTACTGTACAGTAAATACTAAAATAAATGTAAGGTTCTTACTTCATGGACTTTCACCTATCGCGGGGGGGGTCTAGAACATAATACCTGTGATAAGTGAGGGATCGCTGTATTCACCAACTTATTCTGCTAATATTTACTGAACACCAAGTATATGTCAGGCCCTGTGTAGGCCCTGGGGACACAGCAATAAAACAGTACCTCAAGTGGTATGTGCTGTGGAGAAAAAGAAATAAAATAAAACTGGGCGAGGGGGCTATAGAGTACTGGAGATTTGTCTTTTTATGTACAGTGGTCTGGAAAGGCCTCACTGATAACTGGAGGCATTCAGTGGAGCCACAAAGCTAATGCAGGGGGAGAATGCTCTGGACCCAGGGAACATCAAGTCCCAAGGCCCTGAAGGGAGCGAATGCTCAGCACAGGAACAGCCTGTGGCTGGAACGGAATGAGCAAAGGGGAGACTAGGCGATGAAGTCATGGAGGGAACAGGGAGCTGGCTCCGACGGCAGAGAACAAATTCTTGGAAAGGAACGTACAGACAAGCTTAGGAGGCTATTTAAATATTCTGCAGAGGAGATGATTGTGGCTTGGACCGGTGGGGTAGTGGTGAAGTGCTGAGAAGCAATTGGCCATGGATCCATTTTGAAAGCAGATTGGAAGGATATGTGAGGCTGGAGTCAAAGATAATGCCAAGGGATTTGACCTAAGCTGGAAAGATGGAGCTTTTGTTCACTGAAGTGTATTAGATTTGGTTATTTATATGCCTGCATATGTTTTTACATGGTTGAAACATAATTTTGTATCCTGCTTGGCCCCCCCTTATTTCCCCTAAATGCAGAAAATTAAAGAAGTCAAATAGAAGACATACTCCCTGCTTACCTTCTTACTTTTTCTACATTTATTCTTCCCTCTTTTCTCTTTTTTTTTTTTCTTGTCAGAAAACAAAACATACATGAATTAAGCCATGCATTCTGAATTTTGCCTGTGAGGGGACTTGGCTAGAAGCTGCACTTTCTGTGAACTGCGTGGCCCGTGGCCAAAGGAAATAAAGTTTAATTAATGCTAATTTTTCTAACCCCTTTCTTTGCCTTTTCAGCAAAACAAAACTACCTTTGGGAGAACTGACAAAAAAAGTTAAAACAGACACTGCACTACTAAATCTAGCCATTGCTATAGCAAAAATATTTTCCTACATGGTTTGCACTGGGACACAAATGATAAAATATTTTATCTTGCTCCTTCCCCCACTTACCTCTTTCTTTCTTTCTTTTTTTTTTTTTTTTTGATTGAACAAGTCAGTCGATTTTCATGTGCCTTTATTTCTTTAGAAGATTTAGACAGTCTGTGAGAGTTTGTTTGCATTGGGCTGTGATCTGAGTGCTGGGCTTGGCCGGCCATTGTTACAGCTGACAAACTACAAGGCATAGAAAGAGCTGGGGAGGGGGTGGGCACCTGCTTTACTCAATTAGGGCTCCATTTGTTGGCTTTTCTGGTCCGTGAGATTAAGTCAGACCAGCTATTTGGGGACCAGTTATTAGGAAGTAAGCTTCACCCATTTTCACAGGTAATGGTTTTTGTTAATTAAGCTTAAAAACAAGTTGGTCTTCACTGGTCTACTGGTGAAGGGCATCAGCTGTTAAGAGTTTAAAGGGCTGCTTCCTTGCCTTTGGTCTCCCTGCTGAACATTCTTAGGTTGTGTTTATAAAGTAGTTGAAGTGTAGGTCATGCAGTGGTTTCTGGGAGGTACAGCATTCCCATGAGAAAATGCTGTAATGTAAAGCCCTAGAATATTATGGCTGATAATCATTTGAGAGAATCTCATCTGGTTCCATCCTCTCCCCCATTTCCCGTGCCCAGAAAAAATAGAGCAAGCAAAATAAACAAGTGAAAAGAAAGAAAACCCTCCACCCCGCCCTCCACTATCACCTCCGTCCTATTTTAAAAATGAGGACGTGAGGCCAAGAGTGTGAGTAGTTGCCCAGCACGTGAGCAGCACAACGTGGGGCCTGGCTTAGGAGGTTGGGGCAGAGGGCTCAGTGGCTGTTGTGAAGACTCAAACACATTTGCTGTTTGGATACTCTTTGGCCGTGGCCTTGGATTAGGTCATGAAGGAGGGCAGTGATATATCTTACCTGGACCACTGCCTCCAAAATAAGATCCCTCTATCGCCCTTTTCTCTTCCAGCTCCCACTGAAAATACCTGGAGCATTGAGAGCTGTGGGAGGTTGGGGCAAAGTAGGGGAAGCTCAGAGCATCATGGAGGTGAAACCAAGAGCAGGGGTACTCAAGGGTGCCTTCAATGGACAGCTGTATTGGCTTATGAGGCCCATGCTTTCTGATGGTGCAACACTCTTGATCATCTCCATTCAAGCTACATCCATCTCTTCTGATAATCATAATAGCCCCTTTGAGATAATTACTTCCCTCTTCTCAGGGGCTCTCCCTCCCTCCTCTTGCATAAGGTAACATCTTGGTTAGTTGCAGGTGAAACCTGTGTACCCTCCTGGCATTGGGATATTTTCTCGGACTTTGCTGAATCTGTCACTGAGTGGCTGAGGCAGAGATATCTCCTGTGACCAGGGGCTCATCATAGCCTGATGGTCACTTCCTTCTGCACCCTTCTGATTTCCTGAGGCCTGCCTATGGCTTCCACTGAGAACCCAGCTGGAGGGGTCTGTTCTGCAACCTACTCCATAGGGCCTCCTTCCTGTGGGAATCTGTCCCTCCTCTAGAAGAGTTTGAGAGCTTATAGTCTTTGTTCCCCCCTGGGGCGCATGGAAATTTCCCTGACTCCCTAAATGCTAGGCCAGGGATGCGATAAATATTGGCCAGATCTCAGGCACCTCCCTTAGGAATATCTAAATTTCCATTCGGGCTCCATGTCGCAAACTGCATGCTACCGGCCACTGGGTTTCTCTGAGAGGCATAGAGTATTATCAGGGTGAGCTCAGGAAAGTAAGAAAATAGTTTTCTACCCTGGAAGCACTTCAGTCTACCCTAGCGTCCTTCATTGAAGTTCACCCTGGTACTCCTAGTGTGGCAATATAGAAATGAGAACAGCAATCTACCAATCTGACCTTCTGACCTTCTTTTCCCAGTGGTTCCTCCTCTCCTATTTGTCCAACAGTATGAGCCTTTCTCTTTCTCCTTATCTGACAGGTACAATCCTCCTTCCATATTCCATGACTTAAACAAACAAACTTGATGATCAGATGCCACCAGGCTTGGCCCCTGATATGTCAAACTCCAGCCTTGGGAGTCAGGAGAAAACTCTTTGCTCTTTCTTATAATGGGGTCTGGCTCCTGCAAAAAATAAGAGGCATCGAGTGACTTGTTTTATCTTTATTTTTTGCCTTGCTTCTCAGCATTGGAGTCTCTTTATCTCTTCTTGGCTGGGTGCTAGTTGTGACCAGGCTCAAGGTTCTGCCATGGTTTGAGTTTGGTGAGAGCCAAGAGATCAGATACATGATTCACTCTTGCAGACCCCTGGGCACCAGATCATGGAAAGGTGTAAGTCCTGGCTGACTCTGACACTGCCTGACTTGAGTCTGTTTCTTCCATTTACCTCTGGATGTTATGAGCTCCCAGGGATTCCCTCCATAAATATCTTTCGAGCTTAGTTAGATTCAGTTTCTGTTGTTTGCTGGAGGACCTGCTTCAGTTGTGGCTCATTCACATTACAGGTGAAGTGGTGCTGGCTGCTGGCAGAAGATCTTAGTTCTTGCCCACATGGGTCTCCACAGAGCTGCTAAGTGTCCTTGGGACATGGCAGGTGGCTTCCTTCAGCATGAGTGATCCAAAAAACCAAGGCAAAAACTCAATGCCTTTCTGAAGTAGCCTTGGAAGTTATATATCCTCACTCTGCTATATTCTCTGGTCATGTAATCAAACCTTGATGCATTGTAGGAGAGGCCTATACACAGGTGTGAATGCAGGGAGGCAAGGGTCATCGGGGCCTTCTCGAGGGCTGGCTTCCACAGCAACTGAGCTGTGAGTGCTCTAGACGGTAGGAACAGATAAGCCAGCAAATTCACTGCTCTTTCAGTGAAAGTCACTATAATATAATGCCCTGTGAAGAGGCCTTAAGATTTGGAGAAATTCAAATGTTTCTCATATGGAAAGGAAGTTTTCTTATTCGTAGACTTTTCACCTTTGCTTAGTCTTGGTATTACAAATACCTCGCCCCTTGTCATTTTGTCACGAGAAATGTGAATATGTAGAAATCCATTCTTGGTAGGCATCTGAGAGGGTGATGTGTCTCAACTGCCACTTGGTACTACCAGCTCAGCCAAGGCATCCTCTGGATAGCAACTTATAATTTTTCTTTATTTAGTAGCTGGCTTGTCATTGTAACTTACTGGGGGAAGAGAAGGAGGATCCAGGAGGAGGTGCAGGCCCTTCTCCAATTCTTTATTTTAGATCAAGACAGTCCTTCTCTTTCTTACTAACAAAAATCGTGCCCTGTGGTACATGTTCACAGAATCTTACTGTTAGAACTGCCCCCAGAGATAGTGCAATGACGCTCCATTCTTTCACGGGGCAGGAAGCTGATGTCTAAAGCAATGAGATCTGTCTGTCCATTATCAAACAGCTTGTTAGAAGCAAGTCTAGAACTAGAACTCAACCTCTTACATCCTGGGCCATGGTGTTTCCTGTTAACCGAAGCTGTTTCTAAATCTTCATTTCAGAATTTTTTTCTGATATAAATATTCTGCCTCTATCACAAGCATTCTGATGTAGATCATCCTCTTTTTTTTAAAGGAAGTCAATATCAATTACTTTGGAATCAGAGTCTATTTTGAGGATTCAAAGACAGTTATCTGCTCACTTGCAGAAACAGGCAAATACTCATACACACACAACGTTTGGTGTGCCAATTCAGGGAGTGAGAACCACCTGAAGGCCATCGGAGGGGAGTGTGGAAGTCAGGTCGAGAAACGCCGTTTAAAAGTTTATTTATAAATGTTGCTTTAAATATTAATGTCTTCTACATTTCCAAAATTATACTGTAAAAATATTCTTGATGGGCTTGTTCCCCCAGCATTTAAACAGCATTCTTATTTAGATTACATTTCTTCCTTTGGAAGTTGCATTATCTTTTGGTGTCTCAACTTGCAAGGATTTTTCCTCAAGCACTTCAAATGTTTTTTAATGCATCTTCCAAAGGATTCTAATTTCAGGTCTACCCTTATCTAGGGATACGGTCTTTATTTTATTTAATTGAGAATATTGTTGTTTTATGGGCTATTTAATATGTGAAAGACTGTGTGCAAGGTTGAATCCACCTCCTTCAGACCTCTCCGCATTGTGCATCAGGCATTATTTCATCTCCACATGACAATTCCAACCAGAATTCAAAGCCTGCACTGACAGGCAGAGCCTGTGGGGTTATATTTAAGCTTACCACTTCCCAATCCAGAAATAGGCTTCTTTGGGTTGTTCATGTAGGTCATCGCTTCTGCCACTCAACTAGATGATTATTTCAGGGCTCCTTGCCCCATCCTTATCTTAGCCAATACCTTATTTTCTATTTCTAATAAATTGAAGTGATCTGAAGAGAACCTTCACAGGTGCCTCTCACCATATCCTCCCATCTCCCTGCACTTATAGTGTAGAGGCTGTGTGCCCTCTGGTGAGGATGAGTGAATTGTCCAAGGTCACTCCACTTGTGCACTAGGTCTTACTCTTTCTCTTTACTCAAAGGTGCAGCTCCAGCAATTTCTACTCCTACTCAAGCATCAGCTTTTCTCTCCATACTGGATTATTCCCATCGATGTCAAACCCTGCCATAATCTCTCCCACTGTAAAACAAAGCAAAGTACTCCCTCTTGATCTCATATCATCCTCTAGCTATGGCCTGATCTCTCTGCTCTCAGTTACAGCGAAACTCCTCGGAAGAGATGTCTGTACTCTCAGGGTCCATTCCAGCATCTCCCATTCTCTATTGCATCCACTCCAAGCAGGATTTTACCCCCACCTCTCTGTGAAAACTGTTCTGGTCAAGGTCACCAGTGAATTCCATGTTGGTTACAGCAATAACTTGCCCAGTTTCAAAAGTGCCATCTATTGCCCCTCTGAGACCTACGCCCAAACTACATATCTGTAAAATACTAAGGCTATCACAAAAGGAAGGAAAGAGATGTTAACTCATTTTCACCCAAGTTTGATCATACTGCATGTTTAGCCCCTATTTTGTACAATGCAATTTTATGAGGCAATTGAACGCATCCAACTAAAAATATAAACTTTTCTAGGTCTGCCTATGCAAAGTGGTGCATCAGCAGTTATCCAGTAACTCTGGATTGTTTGGCTGGAGAGGCAGAACAACTAAGACTTTCTGCTCCTTCTCTCTTGCCTTCCACCCTCCTGGCCTCAGATGGAACTCCTCGGCCTTGAAGGATGTGAGCGATTGTCTCACTGTTGGCTTTCCCTTTTCTTGGGGAGAAGGGCCCAAGATCTCGAATGTCACATATTTTACTTCAAAGGAAAATGCACAGCATGAGAATGAAGTCTTAGAGGCAGAACAAGCATCACACTGTCTTAAGAGAGAGCAATCAAAATGGCCTCTCCATGCATGGGCCCCGGGGGAGAGACCTGCCCATCAGACCCCTAGAGGCGGCTCAGAATAGACGAGACAGTGCTGGTGGGCTCTGGTGGGTGGCGGAAGGCATCTAATAGATCGACATGAGAAGGGACTGCTTTATAAGTGACTCACGATTTATTGCAGTGGGGTATGTACGTCTTCCTCACCAACCAGGAGGAGAGAAAGGAACTCAATTCATCTTTTAAGAACTCACACTATTTCTTCTTTGTCTCCTCATGGGGCACTCTCCATTCTATCTACTTCCAGAATGAAAGGTTCATTTATTTCCCTATGTAAGGTCTGAATAAGGGCAAGGTATAATTTAAATGCAGTCAGGCTTACAGTAAATCAGTCATAAAGAAGCAATTATTTTATATTAAAGCTGTGTCCATTCTAAAAAGAAATTTGTATTTATCAATTAACTCATTTTCACTGTTTAAGTTTTCTAAAGGAGATCATGAACTTAAACATATTTATTTATTATTTTCTATTTGTAGAAAAATTTAGACAGCTTGGGGGCTCATATCATATTATAGTCACCTTTTTCAACAATGTTTTCTAAATAATATTAACAAATGCTGTAGATCTATATTTTTTCTTTAAACATTCAAAAGTTCATACTACAGCTTTTTATCATACATCCCAGATTATTACATTAGTAATAGGAAAGCATAGCAGGCATCAGAGCATAGCAAATAATCAAATGTCATTTGCAATCAGACTTGAGTTTGAATTTCAGGGCTGTTACTGCACGATCTGGGGCTTGTTATTTAATCTTGCAATTTATTGAACAAAAAAACAAGGCTACCAATGGCATGTAATTGTAGTAAATATCTATTATTTTTGCCTGTCTATCAGGCATTTCCTCTTTTTGTAGACCAGGTCATTTCCTTTTTCCACAGGAACTGTTCCTCCCCTGTTCTCAAGCTGTAACCAAGCAAACTGGGGCTTGGCCACATGGCACCTTGACACACGACCCAACAATTAGTATTGAAGGAAACAGGTGTTTATTGACAGGATTCCTACCTAAGGAGTGTTGTGCACACTCCTGTTCAGAGCCCTGTTCTCCCACGAGACCCAGCACTTCCCTTGCTCCCCAAAAGGCTATAAGCCAAAACCATGCCCATAAATTCCCCATATCCTTCTTTATTCTTAAGCTGGCTATGCAAACAGATCTCCATCTTCTTTGGAATGTGCACCTGTGGGTTTCAGAGTCACCATCCTCTCTCAGCAGCTCTCTTCTGCAGGATCTGGGGTACACTGTTCTCAGCCTCCACGTAGTGGTTCAGGAAAACCTGGGCCATGTTACACTGGATCGTGGTGGAGTCCAGAGAGGCACATGTCCCCAAAAAGTGGCTTCTCCATACGCCAGAGAAGCAGAAGTCTGCAGTTCAGCATTCCTGGCCACAGTCTAGCTCCAAGCATCTCCCATGAATCCATGCTTGGTTAGGCAGGTCCCCACACAGCTCCATCAGCTCTGCCGTGGTCTTCTTACTCCAGACCTTGTAGACGACTCCAGCCTGTACCCTTTTAGACCATGTGGCTCCTTCTGTTACAGAACGCCAGCCTATGCTGTTCCGTGGGGTCTGATTGCCTGCCACAAAGAAGCATGACTCCCAATACAACAGTTTGGTGGAAAAGGTAAGGAAGTTTATTTAAAAGTTTTTCAGATTCAGAATAATGGTGGGTTTCTACCATTATGTCCCACTCCGTTTAAAACACCCCAAAATACTTAATACTGCCTCGCCCTGCCAAATCAGGCCCGTTTCAGAAAACTCCAGTGAGAGGTAAGTCTTTCAGAAAAGCAGCAGTCCATGGCTCAGTATTCCTGGTCACAGTTCAGCATTTCAGGCATCTTCAACTAATCCATGCTTTGTTAGGCAGGTCCCCACAATTCCAGCCTCATCAGCTGTGCTGCGTGTTCTCCAGGCAGGTCTCCCAGTGGGTCTCCTCTTCCTTACTCCAAACCTCATGGTGGACTCTCTCTGCAAACCACGTGGCTTCCATTTTACACACCAGACCCCCTAGCTGACTCTCATCTACACCCTTTTAGACCGTGTGGCTTCTCTCCTTACATCCTCAAGGCTCCTCCTAATTTTAAGTGCTGACCAGGAATACCATACATCATTGTTATGAAAAGTATATTAACCCTATCATCTGCCCTTTTGCCCTTAGCTGCAGCACAGCTATTACCTAGTTAGCAAATTGACATAGATACACAAAGTACCCTACAAGCTGTAGTATCTATCTCTTTTCCCCATCCACAAAACCATGAGCTGTGGGACTTTGGTGGGGACCCACTCTGTTATACTTCTTATGCCCTTTCAGCCCATATGGTTTCTGCCCACTTCTCTCTCAGCCTGCCCTTATTTTAAATGCTCAGCCCAGAATTTCCTGTGTGACCTCATACCCAGCCCCGCCTATAATGTGCTACTTCTCCAGCTCCCCTGTATCTTTTACCTCCTTTCAGCTGCCATCTTTAGTCAGGGCAAGAGTTTTCCATGACACAAGGGCATCTGTCTCCCCTAGCTATGTCATGCATCACTATATGCTCTTAGTCACATACACCTTCCACTGTGGGCAGCATTCCCCTTCCCTTCACAAAAGGTATGGCTATTAACTCGCCATTGTAATGTAAAGTACCTTAAATGCCATATTGTCCACTTCTCCTTTCCCTCTTCCCCCAACCAAGGGCTGTGGGGGATATACTTCTATCTTCAGGGGACCCCTGCTCTGCACCCCATTACAAGACCAGAAAGTCCTGGTGGAGCTCACTTTCCTCTAGGCTTGGGCTTGGGCACAGGACTCAAAACTCTACTCAAGAGTTAAGATTTTAGCCTTAGTTGATAAGCTTACATGATTGCACGTGGGAAGCTGCTATTCCAGGAACTAGAATGCATGACATATCTGACTCTAGGAGAACAACACACAATTTGTACCCCTGGGGGTCTTGCAAGCCATGGAGATGGTATCTGAACCATTGTGTTCCAGGGAGGGAAAACCCATAATGCAAAGAATTGTTGATCAACAGATAAAGTACTAGGAAAATCGTGGCCACACTGCAACTCTTACCCAATTAACCATTTTTCTAAACCTCTTACCTACCCTTTCTTCTCCTTATAAAATGGTCAGCTTGAAAGGAGACGTTAAAGCAGTTTTGCAGGGTAGATAACCTGCTGTCTTCTCTGATTGTCAACCAACTGAATAAAACACC
Source organism: Furipterus horrens (assembly GCF_987537825.1). Lineage (NCBI taxonomy): Eukaryota > Metazoa > Chordata > Mammalia > Chiroptera > Furipteridae > Furipterus > Furipterus horrens. Next base: position 13,425,544 of record NW_028327179.1, read on the forward strand.
CATAAAATTTCAATCCTTGTCTCTACTTATTGGTTTTGGTAGTGACAGGCAGCAAGAACACCAACTTTGCTGGTTTCATATTCAGGGCACCGTATTTCCTTGGCCGCAGGGATAGGGGATGCGTCTGTGTCCTAAGCTAGACCAAGGACTTTGCTAATGTTTCTGGAAAATCAGTGCATGCTTTCCATGCTTGGATCACTAAACTGACAAAATAGAAGCCAAGGGCTGAGGGTATCTATTTTTGCCACCTTATAAAGGATGCTTCTTGAGAGTAAATTAACATAGAGAAAAGCCAAAAAAAAAAAAAAAAAAAAAAGAAAAGAGAGAGAGAGAGAGAGAGAGAGAGAGAGAGAGAGAGAGAGAGAGACAGTGTCCTAGAGATACGCTTGAGCTGCCAGATCCATCTATGCTGAAACGGCAGTACAACTCTGGTTTTCTTCGTAGCGTAAACAAAAAAGTTCATGCTTTGAAAAACCAGTCTGAAGTGGCTGTCTGGCACTTGCATCCAGAGCAATCCTGAATACTGCAGATATTGGCACCTAGCAGTGGGGATGAACTTAAAATATAAAATTTGTTAAGTCAGGATGGGGATGGAGGGCTGAAACTTCCTATTCTCCAGGCTAGAAGGCTAGGAACCCCGTAATGTAGTAACAAATCTAACTGTTGTGGGTGGTGCACAGGCAAGAGCCTTCCAGAGAAGGAACAGAGTGGGAAATAATATATTTATGGGAGATTACATCAATCATTGGGAAGAAAATACATTATATACTTGAATAGCCACTCTTTCTTCAGCCCTTTCCTAAAAGCGCTGTTAAGATGTGACAGAAGCCATCTCAGCATTTCCCCATCTCCCCCAGCCCTGGTCCTACTTTTCCTCCATTCCTGGCAGATGACCCCACCTCCTCCCTTCACTCACACACACTCCTATTGTTCCTGAGATGAAGGACGCTGCATGGATTCCTCAAAATAACTCCTGGGACTTCTTCTATGGAACCTGTCTCTGGTGTGTCTTGTTTTCTTCCCTTCCAAGGCTAACTCCTGCCCATTCCTGCTTGACTGCAGCCTTGTCCTTTATCCTTTTCCTCTTGTCCATACACAGCAGGTCACCACTGTTTTGGAAAAAAATAGATCCTGACCCTACGGCATCTTCAAAACACCATGTACTCTCTCTTTCCCATCTCTGCCCTTCTCTTGGTGGGTCCTCCACACTGCCTACCTCCCTACTGTCCACTCCCTCTGAGCCTGGCTTCTGACTCTTCTGCTCCTGTGGTTGCCCTCAGGAAAGGCTCAGTGGATTCCTAGCAACAAACCCAATGGTGTTCACTCAGCCTCCTCCTCCAAAGACTCCAGCAATACATAGCACCAGAAGACAGCTGAAGAGGACTAGATTTGAGTGTGGGTTTCTTCATGGCTCTGTGTTCCTTTCTCTTTCTCCCTTCCTCGAAGCATTCATCAACAGTTACCACTGTGCAGAAATACAGGGTCTCCGTCTTCAGCGCTGGCCTTTCTTTAATTACTAGGGACCATTATAAGGTAGTTTCTGAATAGCCTGAACAGCTTGCATGGCTTCCAAATGTTCTATTACATCATCAAAACTTTGGGGCTTAATTAAAACACACCACCCAAGGCTTGTGAGGCTACCCATCCCATTAAACCCTACCACGGCTCATCACTGGATATCTCCAATGCCTGCCTCCAGAAGGTAAAGAGCTTTACTTAGTAATGTGAAAGAAATAGACCTGGCTGCATGGAGTGAGTGCTCAAAAACCAGGAGCTGTTATGAGTATTAATGAACACACAGGTTAAAGGATAAACTTTCCCCTTATGGCTTCATTAATCAATTTGCCTGTTTTCTCCATTTTCTGTAAGCAGGGGGGAAAATGGTTTGCAGTAATGATTGTCAAGGGAATTCAATGAAAGAACAGATTACTCTCTCTTCTAATATGCCAAAATAAAAAGAGAGAAATATCTTGACCTTGCCTGGCCTCTATGGGGCCATTGTGTGGTCAATTTCTTTTTCTTGACCATCATAATGACAATTTGAGAAGACTGATTATGCTACCTCCCACCCCCACCCTTGGATCAGACAACACCATTGAATCAGCCATTTCTTTTTAAAATTTATTGGGGCTGACATTGGTTAATAAGATTATATAGGTTTCAAGTGTATAATTCTGTGATACATCATCTGTACTTTGCACTGTGTGCCCACCACCCAAAGTCAAATTTTCTGTCACCATATATTTGACCCCCTTTACCCTTCATTACCCCCCAACTCCTTCCCTCTGCTAACCACCATATTGTTGTCTGTGTCTATGAGTTTTTGTTTTTCTTGTTTGTTCATTTGTTGCTTTCAGTTTTATATCCACTTATGAGTGAAGTCATATGGTTCTTAACTTTTTTTGTCTTATTTATTTTTCTTAGCATAACAGTCTCAAGGTCCATCCACGTTGTTGCCTCTAAGATCAGGAACGAGACAGGAATGTCCGCTCTCATTACTCTTATTTAACATAGTACTAGAGGTCCTCGTCCTGGCTGGTTTGGCTCAGTGGATTGAGCGTCGGCCTGCGAGCTAAGTGTCACTGGTTCGATCTTCCAGTCAGGGCACATCAGAGAAGGAAAACTCTGACTCCAAAAAACCTCCGCTGCCTTGCGGCATACCTCTTCAGGGGAAAGGCTAAGGGAGTAAACCCCGACAGAAAATCCGGAGCCGGAGTCCCTAAGGCGGTTTGACGTTGTAGTCAACACCGGCAACTCCTGCGGCGCACCTGAAGCCAAGCTGTATTGACTCGTCTTTCCCTTGGACCCTTCAGCTGCGAAGAGAGGGGGGGTCTGCTGCATGGGCAACAGCAGACCCTCCATATCGCCCTGCCCAGGCTCTGTAGCTTCAGCTTCACTGGAGAGGACACTCCAGCGTCATCACAAGATGTCGATTCAACACGGGAGGAGACAGATACCGTGTCACTCCCGAGTCGGACTGCACAGCCATTCTCGGCGGTGCAGATAGACTCTTAAGAAGCTACACCATTGTCTCTCGAGACGGACGGCTGCCGACTAGAGGTCCTCGCCACAGCAGTCAGGAAAAGAAAGAAATAAAAGACATCTAAATAGGAAACGAAGAGGTAAAAGTGTCACTGTTGGCAGATGACCTGATTCTTTATATGGAAAACCTTAAAGACTCCACCAAAAGAAAACTATTTGAAACAATGAAGAAAAACAGTAAAGCTGCAGGATACAAAATCAATGTATAAAAATCCACTGCATTCTTGTATGCTAACAATGGAACTTCAGGAAAAAAAATGGAAAAGACAATTCCTTTTGCAAATGCAACCAAAAGAATAAAATATCTAGGAATAAACTTAACAAAGGATGTGAAGGACCTATATAGTGAAAACAACAAAGCATTATTAAAAGAGATTGAAAAAGACACAGTGAAATGGAAAGACTTTCTTTGTTCATGGATTGGAAGAATCAACAAGTGTCCATCAGTGGATGAGTGGGTAAAACAGGGGGACATTTACACAATGGAATACTTCCAAGCTGTAAAAAAGAAGAAACTGTTACCCTTTGCCTAGATGGACCTGGAAAACATTATGCTAAGTGAAATAAGCCAGTCAGAGAAAGACAAATACCATATGATTTCACTCATATGAGGCTTCTAATGAACAAACTGAACTAACAAGCAAAATAGAAACAGACTCATAGATGGAGAGCAGAATGACAGCTAAAGGGGGTGGGCGTGATGCGGAGGTGGAGGGATTGAGAAAAAAGGAAAAAGGACTCATGGACCTGGACTACAGTGTAGTGATGCAGGAGGGGTATAAGGGGGCTAAATGGTAATGGGAAAAGAATACAATAAACATAAATAAATTTTAAAAAATAGTTAAAATGTTCATATTGCACAGGGCAATACACAGATTTAATGCAATCTCCATCAAAATCCCAATTACATTTTTTAAAGAAATAGAAGAAAAAAACATCAGATTTGTATAAAATCACAAAAGACCCCAAATAGCCAAAGTAATCATGAGAAAAAAGAACAAAGCTGGGAGGAGACAACTTCTGGCCAAGATGGAGGCCTAGACTGACATACTCCATTTCCCTCCACAACTAAGAAGGAATACAACTACCGCAAAACCAGAAATAACCAGAAGTTCCAGAAAATAAAGCTACATGGAAGTCCAATGTATGAAGTTATAAACAAGTGGTGCTTTTCCAGATGGGTAGGAGGGGTGAAGCCAAGGCGGAGAGGTCAAACTGTGCTGGCAGCAGCAGCTGTGGTGACAGTGGCAAGATGGCGGTAAGCACAGACACTTGTATTTAAGGGGAGGTGAGAAGCGCCTGGGGAGCACCCCCGGCAAACCCATCAGCTTGTGATTCCAACACTGGGGGAGGCAGACCCCCATTGCCTCAGACTGTGAAGGCCAGAGGACATGGGGACAGAGGAGGAAAATCCATCTCTCAGCGGAGAGTGAATGGCAGGAATCCATCTTGGACCCCTTCCCCCACACAAAATGCCACAGTGTGGTGAGAAGGGTCGCCCAGTTGTGACAAGTGCATGGGGCTCCACCCCCTATAGCATAGGAGGTGTGACAGCCCCACCCAGGAAGCAAAGGTAAACACAAAATTGTCAGGATGGCACAGATTATGATAGAGATCCCAATCATGCACCTGACCAGACAGCAAATATCTAATCTAACTGCTCAGCAGATAGGAAATCTTTCTGAGGCACAGTTCAGAGCTTTGGTTATATGAATGCTTACAGACCTAACAGCAGATCTTAAACAAGATGGGGAAGGAATGAAGGCTAGCCCTGCTGAAATTAATGAAAACACATATGAAACTAGTGATGAGGGAAAGAAAACCAGGTATCGAATCAACAAATTGGAACATAGGGAAAGAACAAACAGCCAACCAGTGCAGAAAGAGGAAACAAGAAGTGAGGAAAATGAGGAGAGGCTCAGAAATCTATGGGACAGCTATAAACAGGCCAACATCTGAACCATAGGGTTGCCAGAAGGTGAAGAAGAGGAACTAGAAATTGAAAAATTATGTGAAAAAATGAAGCAGAACTTCCCTAACTTGGGGAAGGAAATAGACTTACAGGTCCAGGAAGCACAGAGAGTTCCAGAAAAACTGGACCCAGGGACAACCACTCCAAGACACATTATAATCAAAACGTCAAAAATTAAGGATAAAGAGAGAATCTTAAAAGCAGCAAGAGAGAAGAGAATTATGTGCAAAGGGTTCCCAATAAGACTATCAGCTGATTTCTCAAAAGGAACTCTGCAGGCAAGAAGGGACTGGCAAAAAGGTAAAAATAAAATGATGGGAATCAATCATTTCTCGGATCAACAATTTTATCATCACAGATATGATCTGAACCTCAAAATGTGGTCTTTATAAATCCTATGGACAGAAACTTCTGTCCATAAAGAAACAGAAGTGTAACCTTCAGTTTCAATGTTTACACCATGGGCAAACCATTACAAAATACCTCTGTCAAGTTATGAAATGCCTTAATTTTCCTATGGCTCAATTAAGAATTTCAACTCACTTTCTCAGTCACTTGGAGAAGCTCCCAAGGTATACTAGTAATAAGTATACTTCTAAACAACAGCTTTCTTTTTATCTTTGATATGATAAAGCATGGAGCTGTCCCTATTTTCCTCTTTGCAATGACAACAAGGAAGTTCAAGTTCAAATGTGCAGCCTGAAACATCATCCTCCATCACCTTGGCCCCCTACCCTTCTTTATTAATTTTAAAACCTTTATCATGACCTAACATTGAAGAACATTTTACATCAGGCAGCCTGGGGGAGTCCTTAAGAGCACAGTCTTGGGAAGTAGACTGGGTTTATATTCCAGTTTTCCACTTACCAGTTGTATAAGCTTGGACATTTATTTCACATCTCTTTGCTTCATATGCCAATGAAAAACATATAAAATAGTGCCTAGCACCTAGTAAATGCTAAATATTTTATTTATAAATAAATAAATTAAATAGTTACTACTTATTATCTACCATTCCCCTCCCTTGATCTGGCTTATGCATCACTAGATTATTAGCTTGAAGAACAGTGCCTGACATGTGATGGGTGCTGAAACAGCTGTTGAGTAAATTCTCTTTTAGAATGAGGTTGAGGGCATTAAAAATTAAATAAATACATTTAAACTTGAGCTCAAAGAGAAGGAATACTCAGCTAAGACTTGGGAGACCAAAATTTCAATTCTGGTTTTGCTACTTAGGAGCCTATTGATTAGTGAAATGTGCCCAAGTCAATTACAAAACTGGAATGAGAAAAGTCTGATCTGCCCCAGAGTAAACTACGAATTTTACAAACCTGTATTTACTCCATAAATAAAAGCTACAGTGTTCCCCGAGGGGAAAGTAAAACGTGTTTATTAAGCACTTCTACATGGTGGGCTCTGGGAATAAGGAGGCCAAGGACTATTTTGTTGGCTCCAAAGGAACTGAGAAAAAGCACACTCTAGTTGAAGTAAGTTTTGAGAGCTCAGAGGAGAGGCACCCGAGGGTGTGACTGTCACACTGAAATTGGGAGGGTGAAGTGGCGTCATCTGGTGCGGGGATGCTTTTAGACAAAAGAAGTATGTGTGCAAAGCTGGGAGCTGTTTTCACAGCATGTTTCAGGAATTTAAAGCAGTACCACCGGCCTCATGGTGGGTGAACATAAGGAGAAATGGCAAATGATGACACAGGACAAGTAGTCAGGGGCCAGAACTTTCAGGGTGATGCTAAGGTTCTCCTCCTGCGACCCCCACTCCGCCCTAAAAGCAGCCTGCGTATCCTTTGAAGCTGGGAGATCCCTCCTTGCCCCAGAAGTCCTCCTGACTCTTGTTCTGAAAGCTACCTGCTGAGATGTGTGTCCCGAGCCTGAAGAAAGCCACCAGCATTCCTTGGAGAGAAGCCCAATGGTAGCCCATGTTGTCAGAGCTGGCCAAAGTTTTCCTAGATGAATATGCATAAAACCTTCCAATGCTTGAGGAGAAGGCAGCAGTGGTTAGGAGCAATCTCATTCTCTCAGACATCTTAAACCTATTCTTCCTTTCCCCCAAATTCTTTTTCATTGCCTTCTCCTGTCATGGCACACAAGTGGCACTGATGGCTCCAATTCTCTACCCATCTGTGTACCCATGCCTTTCACCATGGGAGCAGCAGCATCTATTTTCTCATTCCCTGAGTGTGGCTTGGCCACGTGACTCACTTTGGACAATAGATGGTGTTGGAGGTACCGCTGGACCCGTGCCTCTGCCACAGGACAACCTGGGTGGATGGCTCTAAGACAAGAGACCAAATGGGAGAATGTTGGGTCGTTCTTGCCAAGGCCATTATAGACCAGGGACCCCCCAGTCAGCTGGGCAGGTTGCCACAGCAGCACGAGCAAGCCCACCTGAGATGTGTCAAGCCCTGACCACCAGCAGAACACTTACACAAGCCAGGGGGAGATAATTATGGGTTGTTGGCTAAACTATAACATTTTAGAAGGTTTATTTCTCAGAATAGCAGCTAATACATTTCCCGCTATCTTTTCCTTTTTGTTCCTGCTTCCCCCAAAAGGGTTAAGGTGGCACAACCCTTATGAATAAATTGGGGAGGGGGATTGAGTCCCCATTTGGGGGCCTATTCTCTCTACTCATTCATCCTAGGATGTTAAGTCCCTATATCTGTGAGTACCAACTGCCTAGAAAAGATAACATTTGCACTGCGAGATGTGTTTTCCATTGTGATAAACATTTTCCCCTTTACCACAGCACGACTCCTCTGCCGTTCCAAGGCTGTAGGTCCGTGGTAATTGGCACGGCTGCTCAAATCTTCTCTGGGTATTGCCTCACAGAAAGCCCTTGCCAAGAGGAGGACCCAGAGGGAATGGCAGAATTCTGACCACAGGCTGAAGATCATTTCACGAGTGGCTCGCCACAGGACTTGTTTGCTGGTGATGAACTAAAGACTGGGAGCTCAGCAACCAAAGTGGCTCCATAGCTGACGTGTGGTCGAGCTGTCTTGATGGGAAGGCAGGAACCTGTAAGGCCAGCTCATCCTTTAATGGACCCTTTGTGCTTGTCTGGCTCCTGACATTGGGAACAATCTATTAGTGAGAGCCACGCCCTTCATGTCTCATGCCAGAGCCATCTGGGAGAACCTTAACCGCCACTTTTCTGATACCCTAATTGGAACTTCTGACTGACTCGTGTGTACCTGAGGGCCTTAGGATGGGGATGCTGAGAACTTCGGTCCCAAAGCATTTTAAAGGGCAGAGGGGATGTCATTCTTGTTTTCTGCAGACCCATGTGGATGAACGTGGATGGAGGCCAGGAGCAGACCGCTGATTTGCAGGGATCTCCGAGGGCTCTTCAGCAGCTGAATTCTGCCAACTCCAGTGAACCCAGACGGAGTGTGTTTGAAGTCAGCTGCTGAGGGTCAGAGCTCATCTTTCTGAACCTCCTCTCAGCATCTCAGGGGACAGACAGGACTTCTTACAAAAGAGGTCTCCTGGCTAGAGTGTTCAATAGCAAGAAGTAGGGGCTACTTCCAACTTTGACATGAAGAAGAATTCAGATGGAGGTTGGTTCCAATTAATCACCCTCATTGGTCTGTGGGCGACTGAAGGGGTTAGAGACCATCCTCTTGGTTAATGGTTTGCACTCTCTCAACTGGCCCACTGGGTTAGTCATCCCATGGAAGGCCAAGCCTGCTGCTGTTTGTAGGTGACTCAGCCACTGAATCTCCATGGGGACTCACTGGGTATGAGTGCAGATGGGAAGGGGCTCCAGGAAAGCTTGGTTTCCTCCCAAACTGCATTCCTTTGTATTTCACAGAGTAGACCCTCCTAAAGAAGGCATCACATCATTCACTAGGCTTTTACTGGGCACCTACTATGTGCCAGGGACTGTTGTTGTGCATGGAAATGCAAGGATGAACACAGTGTGTTGCTCAGGAGGCACCAGCCTCTTCTCCAGAGCGCCCTGCCCTTCTGATTCTGTGGCGCGAGCACAGCTGTTCTCTCCCTGCACCCACTCAGCTCTAATGCAGCTGGAAGCACCTGGGAGGTGGGGGTGGGGCATTTTCCCTCCCCCAGAAACGTAACGGAAGTCTCTCCTTTCTTATGTATTTATGAAAATGAAACTATTGCATTTTGTTCATTTTTCCCGTCACATTCCAAAATGAATATAAAAATAAGAGGCTAGAGGATGAAATGGAAAGAATATAAGGGACACTATAGATAGGAAGAAACATACAAAACATGTGACATAACGTCCTATACATTGGATTGGGGTGGGTATGGGTCGTGCAGATTTGGCTCGGAGCGCCCTGGATTCCTAGTAAAAAGGACAAAGCATGGCAGGAACATATGCGCAGAAGTCAGAAGGTGCAGGGAGCGGGGCTGGGTGCACTGGGGGGGTGTGCTCCAGGACAGGGACCACTCCCTCTGCTTTTTCCCTTTCGCTACAGCGAGCATGAGAGGTTTTGCCCAGGAAATGTTAGGCTTGGGTGCCAGTCGTACTTGGGCCTTGCCTGTTAGAGTTGCGCTGGGCAGTGGGAGATCTTGAATCCTCTTGTTCTTTGAAAGTTAAGCTCAGGAGCAGCCTCTCTAGCTGGAGGGAAGGGGACTCACTGTTTCAGCCAGCTTGTTGCCATGCAACGCAGAGAATGTCCTGGGGTCATTTTTTTTTGAATAATCTTGTTTCCAAAACTGTGTTTACACTGTAGAGGTTCCTGAAGTTAAAGCCTTCATCTTCGAGCAAACCCAGTATAATGAAACCATCAAGCAACAGGTATGCTCCAGTGGCAAACATAGGACCACAGGGTCATGTGTTGACCCACATATCATGCTTCAGAAATGGCTGCCCACAATATACCCTGTGGGGGACGGTCTGCAGGCACCTCCACCCCTCATCCTTCCACCCCAGATAGAGCGCATTGCTATCATATCATTTCATGGAAGAATCCTGGGCACTTGCTCCTGAGGCTCCTCCCCACTATGCCCATGGGGTTCTTATTGCCTTTAATCCCCCTCCTCACCTATATATAATTTTCATTCCTTCCTATATCCCCCAGATAAAGGAAAAATACTCCCTCTGGGTTTGTCACGTAGCTGGCTCACGTGTTGGGTCAGTCATGCATTCTTTCAGTCCAATCTACTATTGAGTGCCGAAAAAATCAATTTCTTAGGTAATAAAATTAATTTCTTAGCAACCAGATGAGTCTGCATTATCTATCACACAATTGTGCCAAGGTATTTCAAAAAATCTACAAAGTGATGATAAAGTATCTACTCATTATAGGTTAATAAACTGATAGTATAAGACATTTATTCATTTTCATATAAATGTAGTGGCTACTGTTATCATGATTTATTTTCCAAATTTAGTCTCGTGTGCTTAAATTGAGAAGTTACAACATAAGAGGCTTATCTTTATAGCTGTCATTGGTGTCATATTTATATACATGCTACACTCACCAACACTTTAACAACCGAGTAGCAATATAAATTGAATAACTTTAAAGACTATATATGTTTCTGTCTAGGACAAGAGTACATTCATTTATATTACAACCTCATTTTTGTAAAGGATTGGCTGCAGCGGAATGGAATCTGAATGGAGTCAACCATTGCCCTCTTTTTTCCTACGTGAAGCACACAAAATATCACTTTAGTTTCTTCTCGTATTACTGTAAAAATAACTTTAATATTAAATGGAAAGAAACGGCTGCTGGAAGTATATGCCTAATGGATTGTTAGTTTGAGACTTTTTACTTAAATTAGCTGGATTACTGTTCACATTTGAATATTTCTCTACATTTTTTGAAGAGTGAAATGATTATATCCTATAATACAATCATTGTTAGTGAATGTTCCACAGTCAGATGGATTTAGATTTGAAACTGCTGTGTGGTCTGCTAAAAGCCCTTTCGTATTCTAAGCCTCAGTATCTTCATCTAATAAGGAAGGTAATATTGTTTCCTTCAGGCATACGTTGTAAGGTAAATGAAATAGTGGGTGTAAAGCATTAGCATTTGGAGTACCAGCTAAATAATAACTACTTAATAAATGCTAATTAGTATTAAAAGTATTGCTATTGTTTTAAAAAGTTGAGTAACAAGATTACAGATCAAGCTGTTCACATTTTCCCTATATGTTCTTTCTGAAAGAAACACTCCTTTAAAAGAAACTTTGAGTAAACTCAGCAGTTCATTTTAATCTTTTTCTAACACTCAAATCAACTAAAAGAACTGGAGTCCCTAGAAGTTGCTTTCATATGATAATTTCAGTCCTTGTGCAGGTGTAAACATTAAAGAAATTCAAGGTGGGAAGATCGGTTTTAGTACTTTTGGTCACCATGCTTTATAGGCGAGAAATCAGAGACAAAGGAAATTTAGACCTTTGCCCAAGATCAGAGTGAGAGGCAGAGTAGAGACCGGAATGGAGGTCCTTTAACATCCAAGTCAGTTTCTTCCAGTGTCAGTCTTTAAACAGTTATTGAATTAAACTCATTTAATACAAAGTTCTTTTAATATGAAGTTAATTTAATGTAAAATTGGTATCCTACTACTAGGACCTATTATAACAATCTTAATAGGATTCGTGCTTATGTACGGAGAAAACACACTTGAAGTTGTCCACGTAGCACTTCCACATTCTGTATGTTAATATGTCATGTCATCAACATCCGACAGCTACATGACTATACTCTACCTTATATAGTCTTCTTAAATTTCCAGTAAAAAAATAAATATTCCATTTTCTGAAAATGCTAAGCCCCTCCTACTCTTTACTTCTGGCAAAGGAGAAAAAAAGAGAGGGACAAATGGATAACTTTTCGTTCTTAATTTTCATCCGGTGGAATTCAGATAAAAGTAGTTGCTAATTCCTAGTAAATGAAATATTTTGTCTTTTTATTTTCAAGTAGCTTTTAATCTCTCCAGTTGACACCCAGTTTCCTTTGCAATGTTATTTATTTCCATCCGCGTGGCTACTTGGGAGAACACCACAGAAAACTTTGTGAAGCACGCTTGGAGTCAGGTAACAGGTGATCAGTTCTTATGGAGGGGAGGATCTGTTCTTGATAAGTGAGTGTTCTCAGTGGCAGATATCTCCTTTGCTCTTTGCAGCTGGTATAAGTCTGGAAAGTATACTTGAAATGTTATTTACATTAGACTTGCTCTTCTAGCTCTCAGAGCGACTAGATCTTCCTAAAAGAGGCTGAGAAATGAGAAATAATCCTGAGGAAGAAGGATCTCCTGACCCGTAAGAGGACATACTACCTATTTACAGATCCAAAATCGGGCCCATGAGGTATGGGTAGCAAATCTCAAGCAGTACACAGCATCATTAAAAGTATCAGAGAGATGCGGGCAAGTTACATCACCTCCTTGTCTTTTAGTTTCTGGGTCGAGAAGACGCAGCTGATGATGCCTGCCTTACCTCTCAGGATTGAAATGAGATTGTCTACGCAACACACTCATTGCACAGAAAGAAGCTATCATCATTACCAGTGGTGGTGGTGTTAACAGTAGTAAGTTACAGGTTAAAATCGGTAAGGGAATGTTGTCAATGCAATGGAAGAAATGGGGTCCTCAGAGACCATCAGAGGTAAAGTAGGGAGAAGATGGGGGACAGGAGCGTGATGAGAAGCTAGAACATTGTGGGTACCATCCTTGTCACCTCAAAGGCATTGTTATCAGGCAAACGTTGGAAAGTTCTTGCTGAGGGAGATGGCTGTGTTATGTCTGAAAGACTATTATTCCAACAAAAATGGACCTTCCCTTTCCGTCCTTTTGGTAGTATTGCAAAGGAGAGATTATGCCCCAATGTCTGCCTATAACTTGAGGTGTTTAGAGTCTCCATTCTAACATGCATTATTTCAATGTAACTCCATGGGTCATGTCTCAAACAGGCAAGGTTCCCCTCTGCAAGAACATTTTGAAGTCCAAATAAACAATTGTGAACCAGAGGAAAAAATTGGACAAATCCAAAGGAGGGGAGGATTTACTTTTTCTAAATGATCTGGAAGTGCACACTATTTTTTAAAATAACTTTTTTAGATCTGCCTCTTCATAATACCTGTGCTACATGCAAAGATATCATATCCACATAGCCTTACACATAGGGAAAGAACCTGAAGTCAGGTTTGTGTTTTTAGCCCTCAGGCACACACACACTTATTCAACATTGACAAGATTACTTTCATGATGTGACAGGCATCATGCACCTGACACATACCTCCTTCCTGGTCCTGAAATCTACCAGAGCTGCTTCCCAGGTAGTTATAGCAACAAGACAAGAGAGATGAGAGGAAAGTGTTGAAAAGGTATTCAGCCTGTCACAGGCCAAGATGCTTGAGCCAGGAAGAATCAGATGCCTTGCAAAAAGAAATGACATTTTCTCGTGTATCTGATGTTATTGAGACAGATCTCCACAGAGCTGAAAGGTTAAATTAGGAGCTCACCCTCTTATCTGTCAGCATGTAATGCACCAGTTTGGCACAAAATGAACTGAATCCCAACAATACATGGCTGCGTCAGAACTTGGGTGCTGGGGGCCAGGGTCCCTCAGAGTTTCCCAAGCAGCTTTTCAAAGACCTGGAGTTTGGCAAAGCTTAAAACATCTTACTTTAACTGAAGATATTTCTCTCTTCGTTGTTTAAGGTTGTGGTAAAATACACATACCACAAAATTTACCAGTTTAACTATTTTACATGTATAATTCGGTGGCATTAAGTACATTCACATTGTTGTGTAATCATCACCAACGTCTGTCTAGTCTAGACCTTTTCATCATCCCAAACTGGAACTCTGTGCCCATCAGACAATAACTCCCTCTCTCCCTTCATTTTAAAATCTATTCATATGTCAATGAAATTTAGCACTCGATATGGTTTGGATTCCCAATTTCTCCTTTAAAAATACATTTTAAAAAGTTTTTTGGTGTTCTTATATGCTGCTATATAAGGTGCTGAGGAAGGCCTCTGGAAATTTTAAATTTTCATCATGGAACTAAGCTAGAGTGGGTGGCAGTACTTGGCTCCTGCCTCCTGTCACTCCTAAGTGGTTTCCAAGAGGGACAGAATGAGATGAGACAAGTCATTGCTAGCAATTGCTCTGGGATATTCATGACATAGACTCTTCTGGTCTTCAGCAGCGTGAGATCTCAGCTTGGTCTAGAAAAGGTACCTGTTTTCTAGCATTACTCCTGCTCTGGTTCGCCTTATTTCTCTAGCTTGTACTCTTCCAAACTCTAATACACTAGACATCCCTGCTTTCCCTCAGACTCACAACCCCTTCCCTACTAGGATATTTTCAGTTGTACGAGTTATTCTCAGAGTCCAGTATTCAATAAGACTGCTTTCTACATCCTCATGGTGCACTGAGTTAGCCAGGCCTTGATTCCCTTAAAAAGCTGTACAAAATGTTATAGCAGATTAGATGTACAGTTTTAAACAGTAAAACTTTAGGGATAATCTCTTGGTAAAAATGAGGTTTTCCGCATTAGTTCCCATTTAGTTCATCATGTCTTCAGTTCCCTCATGAATTCCTACGGATATTGATTGAATACCATCTCTGTGCCTATTGTTGTGACAGGCACAGGCGATCCAGAGACGATGGACAGAAACACCTAGTCGGAGCGCAGAGTAGCTCCGTGGGAAACAGGCTTTGGGGAAGACAAAATGCAGTGGGAACAGAAGAAGGGATGACATAACTGTCCCTGTCATCACAAGGGGCTGACCCTTGCACTGATCCCTGAAAAGGGAAAATAGAAACGCTTGAGAGAGAAGGGCAGAAGGCATTCCATGCAGAAGAGCCCCATTTTATAGGCATAGAGACTCCCTGGTGGTCACCTAGTGCCTCACACATGGACAGAGACTAAACACAGGGGCTCCCGTGCAGTAGGGTCATCTGTGTTTGGTGACTGGTTGATTAGATATGGGGACTGAGGGTGGAGGAGGAGAGGAGTTGAGAGCAAATGGCCCTGCTAGTCTGAGAGACTAGGTAGGCGGTGACTCTCTTCATTACTACTGTATCACAATTGACATCTTCAGTTTTAACAGTGGTTTATCTTACCATCCTGAGAAAAAAGAATCATGGGAGTTTTCAAGGAGACCTAAACTCATATGCTGTCATCTCTGAAATATTGCCTTTAATAGGTTACAGATATATATATATAACTTTAATGACCAATATCTTCACTTCCCAAAACCACTGATCATGACTTTTTTATCCAACTTTTTATTTTGAAATATCTCAAACCTATAGAAACTTGCAAGAGAATAGTACAATGAATAGCTGTATATACTTGGTCTAGCTTCAACAACTGTCTACATTTTTCCACATATACCTTCTCTCTCTCTCTCTCTTTCTCTCTCTCTCTCTCTCTCTCTCTCTCTCTCTGCTGAGCCATTTGAAAGTGAGTTTATTTTGATGCTTCAACCCTAACTGTGTTTTCTTACAAGGACTTTTTCCTATATAACCATAGAATTATTACTTCTGTTTCACTTTTGTTTCCTCATGATTATATTCAAGTTAAACACTTTTGGCAAAAACACCAAGTAAGTGATGCTATGTATTTGATCTTGTCAAGAGGCACTTAATGACAATCTGTCCTATTATTGATGATGCTAATTTGGACTACTTGGTTAGGTGATGGCCTTCTATTTTCTCCATTTTAACTAATAAGTAATCTATACAGTGATAACTTAAACCACATAATGTATTATCCAGTAGCTTAGCATCTGTTGATGATTTTTGCCTAAATTAATTACTAAATTGGTAGGCCTTATTTTAAAGTAACTGTTGTTTACTAATGGCTCCTCCATTCCAGAATTTAAGGTCATAATATAATTTTTTTGCTGTTTTTGTTTGTTGTCTAAAAATTTAAGACCAAAGGAGAGCATCCAAGTCTATGAAAACATTTCTCATGAAATAGAGCACATGCTAGGAAGATGGCCAAGAAAACCATTGTGCAGCTATATTTTAGAAATCAACATGTATTTTTTAAAAAAGAATAACTCTTGCACAAGATTTAATATTGTCCATGATGTTCATCTTTTGTAGTTTGTGGAAGAAACACTGTAATATGTCACTGAACATCATAAAGGAATCTCATGTCTGTCCACTGATAACTCATTGGCAATACACCACAGCTGTTAAGAGGCAGCCCAGGAAAGAGGGGGAAAAAAAAACCCCACAAACCAGCCATCTGACTTTAATTAGGAAAGAGAATAGTCCCCAAATGTATAAGAATGAGGTCTTTTGTAGGTCAAAATATTACAGAACTTAAAAAGAGGTAATATAATGACCTTATAGATGAAGCTTAGTTAATACTTTAAAGGATTTATGATATGGAATCCCCACTCCTTCCTGACAACAACTGAACCTTTGCTTTAGCTACAGTAAACATTCATCTAGGCACAAAAATCTGTGCTTCCTGATTACTAAAGTCCTTTTAGACACCAGAGCAGAGATACCATTAACTGAATGGGGAAGGCTATCAGTAGAGCAGCTTCTGTGGGCGAAGATCAGGATTTCAGTTTGGGCTATGACACATTTGAGACAGCCATTAGACACCCAAGTGAGATCAATGATTTCAACAAACAGAAAGGCAAAGAGATTCAATATCGTCAGTAGGTTAATTTTTCTTAAGTTGATTTTTAAATTTAACAAATTACAATAAAAGTATTAATAGTTTGGGATAAAACAATCTGATTTAAAAATTCTTGTGGAAAATGAACAAGCAATAATATTTAGAAAAATTCTGAAAAAGAATAGTGATGTAGTAGAACTAGCCCTATCAGATATTAAAACATAAAGTTACAATAATTAGAAAATCATAGTGTTGACAGATGATCTAACAGCAAGTCAATGTAAAAAAATTAAAAGTCTAATATGGCCAAAATACATATAGGAATTTAGAAAAAAATAAAATATATGTGATGCATATACACCTATAGGAATTAAGGCTATGATTAAGGTGGCATGTCCAATCACTGGGAAAAAGATAAATTGTACAATAAATTATTTTGAATAACTGGATAATATTCTAGAAAAAATTAAAGTGGAGCCATATCTCACTTTCACACCAGAATAAATTCCAAATGACAATTAGAGATTTAAGTGTCAAAAAAGATAAAGCCATAGAAGTTCTAAACATTTGTTTACATATGCCCTAAATCAATGGTCCTCAACCTTCCTAATGCTGTAACCCTTTAATACAGTTCCTCATGTTGTGGTGACCCCCAAACATAGAATTATTTTTGTTGCTATTTCATCACTGTAATTTTGCTACTGTTATGAATTGTAAATATCTGATATGCAGGATGTATTTTCATTGTACAAATTGAACATAATTAAAGCATAGTGATTAATCACAAAAACAATATGTAATTATATATGTGTTTTCCAATGGTCTTAGGCGACCCCTGTGAAAGGGTCGTTCGACCCCCAAAGGGTTTGTGACCCACAGGTTGAGAACTGCTTTACTAAATAAATCTTTGGAAAGATGATCAAGAAACTGATTAACATTGGTTGCCTCTGGATAGGGGCACTAGATGACTGAACATGTGTGGGAAGGGATGTTGGGCCATGTAAATGTTTTATGTGTGATATAAAGAGTCCTGACTTTCACAAATCAGGCTCAGGAAATCCCCATGATCCTACCACACTGGGCAGTTTCAGTTACAGCACACTTTTACTCTCCTCTCTCCACTTGGAAAATTAAAAAGAAATAGATGGCCTCATTTGTTCTATTCTATTTTGTTTCAGCTTTATTGAGGAATACTTGACAAATAAAATTATAAGATAAAATATACAGGGACTTCCAGTCAAGATAGAGGCATAGGTAGATACACTTTGCCTCCTCGTGCAACCAGAAAAGAATTACACCCAGAACTCAAAAACAAATAACCAGAACCATCAGAAAATCAAGCTATATGGAAGTCTGATAACCAAGGATTTAAAGAAGCCACATTCATCCAGATGGGTAAAAGGCAGAGTTGCTGAGACAAGGCAGAGAGGTAGTGTGGCTCAGACAAGTGGCAGCAGCAGTGGCAGTGGTGGCAGTGGTAGAAGAGATGGTCCCATATTCATGTGTGGTGGATAAAAATCGGGAGGGGTACCCTGGAAGTGAGCGACCCCAGCCCCAGGCCAGACTGCACAGTCAGGGTTCCAGCACCAGGAAGATAAACTCCCATTACATCTGGCTATAAAAATAAGTGGAGGTTGGGGTGGTGGGAGAAACTTCCAGATTTTCACCACTTAAAAGGCCTGCATGGTCTTAGAATGTATGCAAACCCCAGGGCAGCAACCACATATGGGAAGTGGGTGAAGTAACTGGAAATGGGACGAGTGCCGGGCAAGCTGTCAGAATCCAGACATTGGCATTGTCCCCTCTCTGACACCCCTCTCTGAGCCACGAAGCAGGTGGCCCTGCCCTAACAATTACCTAAGGCTCCGCCACACACAATTTATAGGTGCCTTTGCTACATGGGCCATGCTACTAAGACAGGGAGTCAAAGCAGCTGTACCTAATACATAGAAAATACACAGGGAGGCTGCCAAATTGAGGATACAAAGAAATATGGCCCAAATGAAAGAACAGAACAAAACTCCAGAAAAATAACTAAATGAAACAGCGGTAGCCAACCTATCAGATCCAGAGTTCAAAACACTGATGATAAGGATGCTCAGATAACTCATAAATAAATGAAGGAAGGAAGGAAGAAGGTTACACAAAGTGAAATAAAGAATAATATACAGGGAACAAATAGTGAAGGGAAGGAAGCCAGGATTCAAATCAACTATTTGGAATAAAAGGAAGAAATAAACAGACAACCAGTCAGAAAGAAGAAACAAGAATGCAAAAAAATAAGGAGAGACTTAGGAACCTCTGGAACAACTTGAAATGTATCAACATCCAAATCATAGGGGTGCCAGAAGGAGATGAGGAAAGGCGAGAAATTGAAACCTTATTTGAAAAAATAATAAAAGAAAACTTCCTTAATTTGGCAAAGGACATAGTCATACAAGTCCAGGAAGCACAGAGTCCCAAACATGCTGGACCCAAAGAGGACCACACTGAGATACATCATAATTAAAATGCTAAAAGTTAAAGATACAGAGAGAATCTTAAATGCAGTAAGAGAAAAGCAGAGAGTTACCTACAAAGAAGTTCCCATATCTTGCTATAATGAACACAGGAATGAAAATATATCAATATACTATTTTCATTTCCTTCAGATAAATACCCAGAGGTGGGATTGCTGTGGGGTAGTTTAATTTTTAATTTTGGAGGAATCTCCATAGTGGCTGCACCAATTTACATTTCTACCAACAGTGCATAAAATTTCTTTTCTCTACATTCTTAACAACACTTGTTCTCTTGTCTTTTTAAAACACTTTATTTTTAGAGAGAGGATAAGAGAGGGAGAAAAGAGGGAGAGAAACGTCAGTGTGTGGTTGCCTCTCACATGCCCCCAGCTGAGGGCCCAGCCTGCAACCCAGACATGAGCCCTGACTGGGAATTGAACCAACAACCCTTTGGTTTGCAGGCCAGCACTCAATCCACTGAGCCACACCCATCATGGCTCTTATCTTCTTGTTAATAGCCATTCTAACGGTTGTGAGGTGATATATCATCATGATTTTGACTTGATTTTCCCTGATGCCTAGTGATGTTGAGCATCTTTTCATGTACCTGTTGGCCATCTCTATGACTTCTTTGAAAAAAAATGTTATTCAGTTCCTCTGCCCACTTTTAATCAGGTTGTTGGTTTTTTGTTTTGTTTTGTTTTGTTGCTGTTGAGTCATGTGATTTTTCTATATATTTTCGGTATTAGCTCCTTATCAGATATAGGATCTGCAAATAATCTCTCCCATTCTGTAGGTTGTCTTGATGGTTTTCTTTGTTCCCAGGACTTATTTTGGAGAAAGGACATACCCTGGACATACCTGTCCTCTTCCTAATTATGTTTTTGTCTTTTTTTTTTTTTTGGTCTCCTCTGTGAACTAAAGCCCTCCCTTCCCCATGAGACTCAGATTGCACACCCAGTGCATAGCAGGCACTGTGCTTAGAACCTTCGTGAATGCTCAAGGGAGAGGGCCTAAAAAATGCTTTCAGAGAAGATTATTCTGAGTGGGAATGAATGTGGGCCCTGGGGTGCCAGGAGCTGGTCCATTGCTCGCTCTTACTAGTCCTGGCCAGGAGATGTCAGGCATGTAGCCTCATAGTTCTCATCTGCAAATGGGGGAAAATGTGAAGAACAGAAAAACAAATCATCATGGGAAGATCAGTTATCACTGTTTGCTGTGAATCAAAATGTCTATTTCAGATTCCTGTTTGTCTTCTTATTCCATTTTCTGTTTCTCTAACCTTCAATCCTTTACCTTTTCAATCTAACTGTACCACTTGCTAGCCAGATTTTTTTTTTCCCTCCTTTTCTCTAAATTAGAGGACAGCCGCTTGCCACCATTCAATCCATGGGCAATATCGGTCCCAAAGGATTATTCCTTGCTAATTTGGCCACCTCTTCCAAAGCAGCTTCAGCTGTAGTCTTCAGCCTTTTCGTGAGGAAGGGGTTTCTCGCAAGTTGTTGCTGGCAGCCTGGTTTGACTGCAGGCAGGAAATGCAGGTCTGTTGGGGACTGAAGGAAAAAGAGCCATGTTATGGCAACTAAGGCCTCATGCCTGATGCAGAATTTAAGAACTGAGGGCCAAATACTCTTTGAATCAGTGATGCCGCTCAGTCTTGCCAGGTTTTTAAGTCTTTAACTTTCTCTCTTAATGGAAATAAACACCACAGCCCCATGACCCGTAAGAATAATTTCAAGTCTTTGAAACATTATTCTCTACATTTGATAGCTGATGTGGTAGAAGGTGTATTATACCTACCCACTAATTCTAATAGTCAGATAATTAGGGAGTAATCTATTTTATATGTATGCTTTCTTTTATGGGCTTGATTGAAATAAAATGCTGGCTGGAGAAACATTAGATTTCTCTCAACGGAGTCTTGACAGAATTGGAAAGAAGATAAGCTGGTTGTTCAGAACAGAGATTCCCAGCATAACTGTTCTGTCTGTTCTTCCAGAGATACTTTTTTTGTGTGTGGTTTGTTTTTGGTTCTCTTCCAATTTTCATGTTTACCAAAATCCCAAGGAAAGAAAAAAAAAAACCATTAAGTTTTTTCTATAATCCATTTAAGTCAAAAATGAAGAAGAGAAAGAAAAATTTGTAGCTTTCAAACACCATTAGTTTGCTAATGATAGCTTTCATCCTATGACAGTTCTCAGACTGATAAGATGCTCCAAACATCCACCGCGAACAGAGAGGGCCATTTACAGGCCCCCGCTCCGTCTCTGCAGCTTGCACATGTTTTCAAACATAATTTCATGCCTGCTTTCTGACAGCTCATTAAACAAAGGCCTCTTGGTGCCTATATTGCCCGTCTCCCCGCTGAGAGTGTAACATATTTACGGCCTTTCCAGATTGCTGGCTGCTGGCACCTTCTCTTCCCGTGGCCTGCCTGCCAACTGCTTATCAGTCTCCCCCAAAGGTGACATCCTCCTCGTTTGTTTAGGTAGCGATGGTCCCGTGTTTGACCCTTGGAGGCCAGCAGCCGCGTGATTAGGAGCAGCTCCTGCACCGGCCAGATAAAGGCAATCAGGCGGGCGAAGACAGCGCGGGGCGCCCGGGGGGCCTCGCCAGGCGGAATGCTCCCATTCAGGAACGCGCTGGCAGTTCGTTAGCCCGACAGCTGGCAGTGCGCAGACCGTGGGGGACTTCTGCCTCGGAGAAAGCAAACATGGATTCAGGAGTGTTGGGGAGCTATCTGGGGCTGTGGGCAAGGGTGATCAGGGCGGCTTGCTCCTAATTACCTGCCTTTTGACTGCCATTAAGCCATCATTACATAGCCCAGCCCATAAAAGCCCCACTGAATGCGGCACCGTACACTTAATTTTTATCCCTTCCTCCTGCTTTTGCCAAAAGCATTTTGCTGGGGTCTCGGGAAGACAGATGAAGACATCTTGGATGCAGTGAGAGGCGGCAGGTTGCATCCATCTGCCATTTCAGGGTCTGACAAAACGGGGTAACAGGTTTCCGCTACCCCAGTGTCCTGAGGGTGATGCATCATTTCCACTGAATAGGGACAGAGCTAGTGGGGAGGGGAAGAGCAAAAGCAGGGAAGAAGGGAAGGAGAGAGAGCAAGACCTCCTTCTTTCCAGCTAGGTCTCAGTTCATTCAGCCCTTAGATGCTGTGGGTGAGTGGCCAGGCTCTAAGGGCAGAGCTTGTGTCTCAGCCTCCGACGACCTTGGCCCCAGAAATGCCTGTTGTGCCTCTGGATGTGATGGGTGCCAAAGTAGGACCAACGCTGAGGTGTGCCTGCATTTGCTTTCTGGGTTTGTCATGACAATGGCTGCCACTCTTCAAGTACCGCCTATGAATGAGGCAGTGCATTAAGCCTTTTCTTACAGAATAGTCATCTCCTTTAACAAAACACCACTCTGGGATAGGCATTTGTAGACCCGCTGCACAGATAAAATGGAGGCTCAGACATTGAAAGGCTCCACCAAACTCCCTGCTAGTCAGCAACTGGATCCAGGTCTCTTGTTTCCAAAGTCCCCGCCCTTCACCTCCCAGCTTCTGCTGAATTGATGCTACACCAGAACATCATTGCAGAATTATTGTTGCTAAGTCTGTTTCCTCTCTATGAGTTCTCAATCCCCATCACCCAGAGACAGGGTGAATGAACAGTGGAGACTCCCAGAAGGCCTGAATTAAGAGGGAGCACCAGGTAGGGGATAAGCAATTTTTTGGTCATTCTCCAGAAGTACCCTGGGTGATTCCATACAGCGGCAGCTCTTCAGGTCATGCTTTAAGAAACTGGTTCCTAACCAGGGAGCTAGCTCCCTGGGCAGCGAGCAGTCTCATTTACCTTTGTTCTTGTAGTTCCACATAGAGTGTTCCCAGCACATCATAGGTACTCAATAAACACTGATGTCAGGGGCATGATTCTGTTCAATTTTATTCCCTTGTGCCTTGTTTTTAATTATATTGACATTTCTATACCCTTTAATCATTTAAGAAGGAAGCAGGGGATAGTCTTATACAAATAAAATGTATGTTTCCAATATGCCCTGAGCACTGACAAGGTGATATCTTTCACAGTCGCACCGCCTCCTCCTCAGATGAAGACAGCTGAGCCTGGACCTCCAGCAGTTAATCATGGAGCTGGTTCTTCCAGAACTTATGGTTTTATTGAGTATTTATAATAAAATTAGCCCTGGCTGGTTTGGCTCAGTGGATTGAGCGTCGGCCTGCGAGCTAAGTGTCGCTGGTTCGATCTTCCAGTCAGGGCACATCAGAGAAGGAAAACTCTGACTCCAAAAAACCTCCGCTGCCTTGCGGCATACCTCTTCAGGGGAAAGGCTAAGGGAGTAAACCCCGACAGAAAATCCGGAGCCGGAGTCCCTAAGGCGGTTTGACGTTGTAGTCAACACCGGCAACTCCTGCGGCGCACCTGAAGCCAAGCTGTATTGACTCCGTCTTTCCCTTGGATCCTTCAGCTGCGAAGAGAGGGGGGGTGTGCTGCATGGGCAACAGCAGACCCTCCATATCACCCTGCCCAGGCTCTGTAGCTTCAGCTTCACTGGAGAGGACACTCCAGCGTCATCCCGTGTCACTCCGGAGTCGGACTGCACAGCCATTCTCGGCGGTGCAGATAGACTCTTAAGAAGCTACACCATTGTCTCTCGAGACGGACGGCTGCCGATGAGGATAATAAAATTATCATTGCTTAGAAAGCATCCTATTTGTTAGTTTTGTGCATAAGCATTGTTATTGATTACATATAAAATTATTTGCTAAATAATCTGAATTCTAGCTTGTTTTCTGCAATGGTCTATTGTTTTTTGTGTACTGTGGTTCCTGTGAACCTATCAGTGTGTGTTATTTTTAATGAATCTTGACTTGGAAAGTAGGTATCACTAGCTCCATTTTAGGGACCAGCAAAGTGAGGCTCAGAGAAACTAACTTCCTGAGGTGGCGTAGCTCCCAGATGGCAGAGACAAGATTTTAACAAGCTCTGTTTGACTTCAAAATAAAAGATTTAACATTTTAGAGATTCAGTATGTAACTTTAAAAACAGTTGATTACTAGTATTATTTTACCAATTTTAATAACAGTTGAGGGCTAAACAGATGCACTTTAAAATTTTTTAACATGACATCTACATTTTGAAAATATTAACTACAAGAAATTTCCTATGTTGGCTATTTTTTTTTCTCTTAATCTACGTTCCTGGGTTAACAGTGATGAAGAGATGATCTAACAACAGGTCTATGGAGAAAATAGGCCTCATTACGACCCACTAAGTGCCGTGGACACACTCTCTAAGTAAAAAGTCAGTGGGGAAAACGAAGAAGGGAATTAGCATTTAGCTACACAGAATCACAAATAAGTAATTGCTGACTACTTTCCTTCTTCCGTTTTCCTATCTTTTTCTCTCGTGGGTTCAGCATTGGCCCAGAGTGATACAAGAGCATTGCACAGACCTCAAAGAACATCTGATGAAAATATGATCCCTTTTGATCTCTAGGGAAGTTTTAAAATATTATAAATCAACATTTTATTAGTTCATTTGAATACTACATTTCCTTGGTGTTTGGCATTTGTTTTATCAATGGCAATGAACATATGTTAGAAATGAGCTTCTGGCATGCAAATCTGGCTTGTGTCCAAGAAGAGAAGGGAATTATGGAGTGGCCCCATGATTTTTACTTTTGTCCCAATTCTTATTTCTTAAGACGACTGAAAAATTCCTTTCACGGAAGAAAAAGTCATGCCCAAATCCACTTCTATTAAATAAACACAAAAACCACCGAGATGTGTGGATATAAAGAGGAAACTCTCACTGGGCAGAGGTAAAATGATTGAATTTGTATTTGTTTAAGGGGAAAGGTTTAAGGTAGCCCGTTGTCCCTCTCTGAGAGAGATTTGTGTACAGGAAGTTCACTGGGGAACAAACTTGGAAACAACATTTGCAAAGAAGTGAGGGTTGCGGGATTGGGCAGAGGTAGAAGCTCAGCTACAACAGAGGTCTCAGCTGACCCCACGGGGAGCTTTGCTGTTGAGATGGCTCTTTAGAGTTGTCACAAACTGAGGCAAGGGGCTGGATCTTTGTATCCCTGCATCAATCAAGCTACCTCTGGGAAGAGGGCATGGTTACTTCCGTAGACAGAGGGCGTTTCCCGGGGAGAATCCCGGCTGTGACCCTTAGCAGCCAACCATCCTGGCAGCTGAGGGAATGAGTGCCTCAGTCCAAAATGGGATCGGAGCAGGTCCACCACATTAGAGCTCTTTTAGATCATCATCAAATATGTGCACATCCCAAATAGGAAATCACCGGATCATCCCTTTATTCAATATTGTGCTGGATTTTGACTCTCAGTCCTCAACTCAGATGTGCAAGAAATATCCTGTTATCTAAGATGTTACCTAATTCAGCTCCATCTCCCCATGCTGCCAGGGTACATAGGAAATGTAAGTTCAGTCATTCTTGGGGCTTCCTTTCCAAGTAGGGGCTATTTCCAGGTCTAGGGCCTGAAGCAGGACCAAGGCTTGAAGGCAGGAGGAAAATGTAGGGGATGTTTATTTATAACGTGAACACTCTGGCTGCCCCCAAGAAGACCACTGGCCCCTTTTGCTTGATTCCTTCAAAGTCATAGCTGGGAAAAACCCAGACCTATATCCCTGTGTCCCTAGTCATTCCTTCTGGACATTTGCTACCTCCCCAGAACACTGCCAAGGAGAAGGGCCTTTTTCTTTCCTTCTCTAGACCGCTGACCTCTGTCTGTCTTCTTGCAGCCCCAGGGAATATCTTTCTGATTCAGGAGAAGCTCCTATCTACCTACAACACTTACAAGTAAGTCACTTTACTTTTTCCTACAAACCTCAATTTCCTCGACTCTCCACCAAATAAACACCAAATGCTCCTTTTATAGAGGCAAGAAGGGCTTCATCTTCAAACCCTCCTTGAAGGAAATATTTGCAGCCTACCTCTCTCAAGAATCAAAGAAAGGAAGAAAAGCACAACAGTTCAGTTCCCATATTAAAACAGTCTGAAGATTAATTTTTTTCCAAATCACTCAGAGAGCCCTCATTTGCTGCATATTCTGGCTACAAGAAAAAAGTAACGTATTTTCAATAGTCATGACCAATTGGGTTTTATATACAAGACAATTTCAAGAACAGTTGTCCAAAATGACTCTTAAGTTGAAAGGTTACCTCTTTGAGGCTGAGTTTGAATATAAACACATTGAAACATTTTCTTTTAAATGTATCCAAATTTTAGGGCAGTATTTCCCTCCAACCTAGCCTGTGTATTGTAATGATTTCTGTTAGCAAGCATTTTGAACTTAAAACCTAGTTCTGACACACTAGCAATGTAATCAGCTACAGGCAGTCCCCAATCTTTGAATGCATTGCTTGCCAGGAGCTTGTTTGCACATCTGTTTTTATTAGAATATATGTTCTAAGTATCACAAAACAATAGCATAAATTGTGTGTGTGTGTGTGTGTGTGTGTAAAGATTTTGAGTTCTTTATGGCAGGGATAGTTTATTCCTATTTATGGAATTTATTATTTAATATTTACATTATAAAACAGTAAAACATAAAGTATATAATATATGCTCAATGAGGGAAAAACTCAGGAAACAAAGGGTAAATTCTTTTAATCATCTATAATTCCACCATTGCGAAAATTGGGTATTCAAGGTGGGGCAAAAGTAGGTTTACAGTGGTGAGTATGTGAAACACAGCGTTTATTCTTGTATTATTATCTGTTAATGATTGTATCATTTTCCAAACAAACAACTGTAAACCTACTTTTGCCCTACCTTGTATGTTTTAGTATTGTTTCTATGGTTGGGAGTATGTATTATTTCTCTTTATAGTGTCTATGTTTTATAGAAATCTGTATCTCACTTGGCAATATACTGGTAACATAAAAGGCTGAAATTTTCAGAAGATGGCCTAGTCCTACTTTCTCTTCTGTGCCTTTATCCTATGCGTTCTTCTCTTCTCCCCAGTTTTCCACTTTCAGCACCCCTCCAACTACGGTCCTCCCCCACTTGCCTTCCCTCTCCTGCCACTTAGCTGCCTTCTCAGTCTCCTGGTTAAAACTTCTTTAGTACAGTGATCTTGTGAAGGGCTTGGAAAGAAATCTGAGTGACAATATTCACAGCAATAGTGAATGGCAGACCACATCTTAACACCCATCTTCCAATTGCTTCAGAAAGGATATTTATTAACCCCAAGCAGTCCTTCACTGAGGTACTTTCAATCAATATGATATCACAAACTACACACTCATAATCTTTGGCCCTAATCTGTCTAAAAACCAACTTTTCTTGAAATGTCAGCCTTTTCTTATCTCTTCCCTCTCCTTGCCCATGCCCCCACCCCCACCCATTCCCAACCAGATCAGGTCCCAGGCCTGCTGGGCTTCAGGTCCACGCCCCCTGGGCAGCAGCCCTCCCTCTCCACACTCTCAGTCACCGCCCTGGTCACTGTCCTAGGGTAGCTGCCACTAGACTCT
The DNA here is from genome assembly GCF_987537825.1 of Furipterus horrens. Taxonomy (NCBI): domain Eukaryota; kingdom Metazoa; phylum Chordata; class Mammalia; order Chiroptera; family Furipteridae; genus Furipterus; species Furipterus horrens. The sequence continues at coordinate 13,453,156 of NW_028327179.1, forward strand.
GCCAAGGTTCTCAGTGTCCTTCTGCCAGGCATTCCTGGCCCCCATCTTTGCTACTTCTACCCAAATTACACCCTGACAACAGTGGTCTTCCCGAAACACAGCTCAAACCATGTCCCTGCTGCCTGCAGAACGAGGTCCAAATGCTTAGGGCGCTACACACTTCATCAGCCCCATCCTTCATACCCTTGGCATCATACACACTGTGTCACGCCGAGCATATCTATTCTCTATGCCCTGTGCACCCCTCAAACTTTCCCTGGCCCTTGCTTTTTCTCCTTCTGTCTTCTCAGTCTCAACACCCTTTCTCCCTCATGCCGACTCTTAGCCTTCACCTGTGTATTTGTCTCTCAATACTTACATAATGTTTGCAATATGGCGGGCACTGTTCTAATCTTTTTCTCTGTATTAACTCATTTAACCCTCATGTCAACTGTAAGGGGTAATTACTATTAGTGACCTGATTTTAAAGGAGGAAAAATTGAGTTACAGAGTTATCACTCTGCTGCCTATTTAAATACTATACAAATTTTGAGCCTCCAATTAAATGTCATTGTCCACAAAATATTCTTTCTTATTCTGAAATGGAATAACAAGAGTAATGAGGTGAAGGAAGAGGTTATGGGGAAGAAGGAGTAGAAAAATTTTTAATGATAACTACATGCCAGGCTTTCTATTTAACTTGAACAGAACATTTAATCCTAACCAGAAAGCTATGAGTTAAAAGCTATTAACTTAATTTTTTCAGGTGAGGAAACTGAGACTCAGAGAGGTCAAGTACCTTGTCCAAAGTCAAATAGCTGGTTTCTATGTGACAGAGCAGGGAAATATCCCTGCATCTGGGATGCCTATCACTCCCCACCATATGACCTACTGTGTAGAGAGAGTATGTATCCTTCATATGTTGCATTTTGTGTCTATGTGTGTGTGTATTTATCTCCCTGTGTTAGCCTGCATCATTGTTCCTAACTATTTGCTACCCTCCCTACAAGAGGACAAGACATTCTAGCCTGTGGTCTTATGACTTGCTATGCTTTCTTGTGTCCCTTTCCCACCAGGCTTTGGCCAATGAGATGGAAACATAACCTTTAATTGCCATTGAGTGCCTTGTCTTCCTAGTTTCCTTTCTTCTTTTCCCTCTGACACTTACATAGAGGCTGCTCCTTCAGCCTGAGTCCTAGAATGACGTGCACACACCAAGTGATCTGCAGGTGATATGAGCATGAATGAAAATAAACTTTCAGTGTAAGCCACTGAGATTTGGGGATTGTTTGTTACAACAGTTTAACATATCAAAAGCTGACTCATAAATTCCTCTTTTGACAACAAGCATTTTGAGGGCAAGATACCTGACTCATCTTTGTAGCCTTCCTTTTCACTCCCCAACTAGTCATACCTACCTGATATAAACCTTCCTTTGAAAGGCTCTCAATCTATATTTGTTGAATAAATGAATGCAATGAATTAATAAATCAAATCAAACAATATAGGGAAAAGAACATAAAACCAAATGCCTTCCTTTCCTCACTTCTTTTCTTCCTACCTTCCTCCTTACCTCCTCTTCTTTTTTTCTTTTTCCACCCTTCCACTCTTCCTCCTTCCCTCTTCTTTCCTTCCTTCCTTCCTTCCTTCCTTCCTTCCTTCCTTCCTTCCTTCCTTCCTTCCCTCCTTCCTTCCTTCCTTCTTTCCTCTCTCAATAATAGGCAACTTGCAACTTATGCTGCACTTGGTATTTAACAGACGGGGCTGATATCTTGAACCAGGCAACATAGGCAGGAAGCATCTCAATTCTGACTCCAGGTCTGCATCACTGCCAGTGGCTCTGTGAGGTGCTATCTTTGCCCAGAGCCCAGATAACACAACCAGTGCCCAGCGTGGCCAAACACTTGGTGATAGTTCTAGCATTCAAGATTGATGTTCAGAATTCCAGGGATATTGTGTCTTCTTTGTGGGATTTTTTAGCTTAATCGGTATTCTTGAAATTTTGCTCACCTTGGCTACTCCATAATTCAGACAAATCTGAGGTTGTTCTCCAACAGGAGCTATACAAATTTAAATACAATCCCAAGTCCATCTAAATCTGTAAATCGTTTCTGAAATTGTGACTTTTTAAACAAAAGCAAACAAATTGCCACAAGAAAATAGCTCTCTAGTTACTCAACATTCCTAGCTGAGGATGTCAGGAAGTAAATTCAGGTTTCAGTTGTTAATGACTTCATCCACACATTCTCTTCACATGGTTGACATGGGAAAGGAAGCAAAGATATTCAGAGTTCTTTTAATTTTCTTTGACATACAAAGAATTTGGATGTTGTGCCACATCAGCAAGAAAAAAATAACCATATGAATTTGGAGGTAAAAAAATTGTCTCAGAATCTTTTAATTCTTAAAACTCTCATGATCTGAACTATAGACAAAACAACAAAATTTTACCAGCTAGCAATATGAAAGATAAAGGAAAACTTTTCTGATACTCTCTTTGCTTCCACTTCTGACAAATATAAGATGGCCATGATGAAGGGCCGTGTGGAAGAAGATTAGCAATCTTGATCAGATTCTCTATCTTAAAGTAGGATTATCCTGGTTTGCAAAGCTCATAGCACAGATTTTACTAATAAATGAAGACATAGAAGATGGTACACATCTTTCCTTGGATTTCATTAAGTCTATTAAAATCTTCTTTCCTCTTTGTACTAGAAAGTATGCATTTGCTTTTTTCCACGGTTAGGCTAAAATTCTCAGATGTTTTACAGGCCTTACAAATACGTATAAGAATTTTGCTAAAATTTTCAGACAGTCGAGCAGCGTTTGATCCGTAGGTCAGATCAATGCCTCTGTTCTATCACCAAGTACATTCAATAAATGTTGTCTTCTCCCCTCTGTTCTAAAAAGATGTCATAGCTGTTATTATTGTTGGTAATTTATCATTATTATTATTAATATGGTTTCTTTTAAGGCTCTGTTTAATTTGCTTTTCCTGTTTTTCATGGTTTCTCTCTCTATTCACACATAGCTGTCCCTCTTCATGGACACACAGCCATTGTCCTTGGAAAGAACCTTATCAACCCCAGTATTGTTGATTCCAATGTACTTAGTAAAATCTCTACTACGTGCTTTCTCTAGCAATTTCTCCTGAAGTATTTTGAGCACAACCAGCATCAGGCTGATGAAAACACTAAAGGAGGACCTCTCTCCACTGCCTTCCACTCAGAAATGCCTAGTCCCATGAGCCAGTGCCAACCTTGATCCTTGCTACAAAGGCGCATGGAGCCAGAGCTACAACAGCAAGCTGGCACCACATCTGTCCACCGGGACTTTGATTACAGAGAGAGGGCTTGGTTCTATCAATATATTAACTTGGCACTTTTTATCTTTATTCAAATGCCTTGCGGGGGAAGAAATGCTGAGCCAACCCTGAATAATAAAATGGTAATAAAAATGAGAATCATTATCATTGGCGTCTCTGGATTTGATTCTCAGCGAAGAAAAATGCATAGGAAGTGCCTTTGAGGAAGAGCCAACATTCCAAGGTCTACCTTTGTCCTCCTCCCACTACCCCCCTTGTGGATTCTTTGATGTTCGTGGGGAAAATCCTTTGTAGGGGCCAGATCCTCCCCCACTGCATTCCCCCAAGCCCTTATAATAAGAGCAAGCCCTTCCATTTGTGTGGTGCTCTTGGCTCACAGACTGCTTCCACATCCTCAGCCTCATCTCTACAAGCCTGCTCGAGGAAAAGAAGCCTCTGTTTTCTTAGAATGTATATTCAACTTCAGTCCATGCCCCAGCCATCTTGCCCAAGGTTAAGCAAGTCCACATTCCCAACAAACGTTGTGCAACTTGGAATTTCCTTAGCAGCCGTTGGGACAGTGACATATCTCTTATCCAGCTTTCTCTGACCTGAAAACTTGACCGGCAACTGGTAGGAACAAGAAGAATCCTAGGGGCTAAAGGAACAAGACACACGGACCGGGGCGGGGGCCTCTCGCCATGGCTTCTGTGTGTGTTTTGCTCACCTGTTGGCTCCTGTTTCCAAAGGCAGTTGACATCTGCTGACCCAAAGGCTACCTAGTCTGGAAATAAAGGGGGCTGAAGTCTCGTAGTTTTTATTCATAGGTTTCAACATCTGTAACCCATAAACAACAAGAATCAGCAGGATTGGGCTTCATGGTTCCAACAGTCCTCCCACTTCTCTGTGACCAGGTCCCTCATGCAGTTCTTTCTGCACTTGGGAAGAAAATTAAGAGTACGAAGTTAAGAGGAAGAACACCTCCCTTGCACCCTAAGCTCCCCCATGCCTCTTGCCAGAAGTTATAACTGTTATTGGTTTCTTGTATATTCTTTCATGACTATACTATATATATAAGGAAAAATATATAATATAGATGTATGTTATATATATGAAGTTCTTCCTAACAAAATTAAATAACCAACCTGTATCAATATAAACCACAAAAGAGATTGTGTGAGACTATTCAGCATCATTCAGAGGCCACCTATGGGTCAAATATTTCATTAGCTGTAATACACTAAAGCTGTGTTAAAGCTTTTCAAATGATAAATTCAATATATGTTATGCACTTCTTTTTTTTTTTTTTTTCCTAAGGCTAACAACCAAAGTGAACAATCTTCTTTCATCAATGTAATTTCTTCCCTTTATGGGAGCTCTTATCAATCAACTTTTAAAACCTTACAAATATGGGGATTGACTGTGGGAGAATAGTTGGGCTGGGTAGGGGGAGGAATAATGGGGGAAAAAGTGGGACAACTGTAATAGAAAAATAAATAATTTTTTTAAAAAAAACCTTACAAATAACAATTTCTGAGTCCATACTGGCTCTTCGTAAGTTTGTTGTCAAGCCTTTGCTTAGAAAATGACTCTCTTTTTGCACAGTGAGTAGGGGTGCTATTGAGGAACCTCCCTTTAACTGCACACAAGTATTCTCATGTACTTCTGTCCAGCCAGGTCCTCCAGGAACTCCTCATTTCAGAAGTCATGGGCTTTGTGGATTGGTTTCTGTCCAGTGGTTAAGACTCCTAGATCAAGCAAGCATTGAGTCCTGATACTAACTGCTAATATTCACTTAGAACTTCTCTGTGCCAGGCACTATTTTAAAATTTCATGTACACATGCATGTACCCTCTTACCCCAGGAGGTAAGTATGCTGAGTAGCCATGTTTTACAGATGAAGAAAATGGGTCTTGGAGAGCTTAAGTTACTGGGCCAAGACCAAAGCTCTTCTCTGGTAAGTGGCACACAGGGCATGTTATAATCCTGAAGCTGTTAACCCCTTGAGTATTTGCTTTCCCCTTCCCTGCACTCACCAACCTCACCGGCAACGCCACATATCCTGTGCATTCCTTTTGCCCTACAAGGAAGGCTTGCCTTTCTCCTCTAGCAAGGCTGATCTGACCTGGCTCCAGGACTCTGAATTCCTTAAGCAACCCCCTCACAGCTGTTCTTGGTATTCAACAGATGCCTCTGGATATGAATTTGCACACTTGGCATCTTTGTGCTGCTTTTATAATTTATATAACTTATAATTCGTATCAGGTTAAAAGACCTTTCACCTTTGTGGACTGACTGGCTTGGTTGCTAAACCTGTTTCAGTGAATTGCTGCCGACTGAGAGAGGTGTCCCCTGTGGTGTGAAGGTTAGCCCAGTGACAGGGTGAGAGTGAGCCCCGTACCAAACCCCTCTTGCTGCTATTGAGTGGAAATCAAAGTAAGATATTTCATCCTCACTTAAGAAGTGACACATTTAGAGAAAAAGGGAAACGTCTTAATTCTAGACTGTGGACTGATCATGGGCAAAGGAGCACGAACAAGGGCTGCGTCTGGTCTCATTAGTGTTCCCACATGGGTTGTGCTACCGAGAATCCAGAAATTATGCTCTTATCTGGGGATTCCTGGTCTTGCACCCCAGAGAACCTTTGCCTTTTAAAGAAATATATAGCCCACGTGTTCCAGAACTGCTGTGGCTGCCGAGGTGTGAGATGAGAACACCTATTTCCGTGGAGCCCGCCATGTCTATGAGCCGTGGGCAATTACTTTCACCTCTCTTACTCCTCTCAGTGCTGAATGTCCACCGTGTTCTCACTGGAGCGAAAGAGAAACAGAGACTCCCCCTCCAAAGAACAGACTAGGCCAGCAAGAACTGCCACATCCTAAAGCAATGTAAGGATCACACATAGCCTTTTACAAACAAATCACAAGTAGTAATTTGGGATTGTCCCTGAATTCTGGGAGAATAGCTTTATCAAATCAAAGGCCTTAATAAAATTTTTAAAAACTGCATATGGCGCAAAAAAGAAGGCAGAGAACCCGAAGGACTAGGCCGGCTGGTTCTCCTGTTCCTTTCCCCACACACATCACCAACCACTTCCTTTCAGCTTTCCCTCGGTGGCCCAGGAAGGCGAGCTTCCCCTCCTGAGCTTGACACACAGATTAGTTAGAGTCTCTGCTGGAGCCCCAAAGTCCGCTTGGCCCCACTTTGGAGAAACATTCAAAACAAAGTTATTCATCTTCCTCTCAACCCTAGAGGTCCGGGTATGTGCAACACACAGCGAAAGAGCGCCAACAACAAATGGGGGAGGGGGTCTAGGCTGTGCTTTTCCCCTAAGCCAGTTGCTCGTTCTCTCTCTCTGACTCTCTCCTCCAAAGTTGAATTTGTTTCTGGTCTGCTTCTTAGTTAGTAGACATATCATTCTTTTAGGCTGAAAGTGAAGCATGTAGGCGTAGGAGTAGGTAGAAGTGCCAGTGTAGGAGAGATCGGAGGTGTAAGCGTACAGCTCTCTCTTGATGCCGTTACAAGGGTAAATACGGATCATCAGTTCCAGTTTGTTTAACGGATAACCATTAGGTGGAGACGGGGGCTGTCATATGCAAGATGCTCTTTAGAACCAACGACTTTTGCTCTCTTGCTTATCCACCCCCACCCCAATCCTTCTTCTGCATAAAACTATTGCAAGTGTAGATCCAAATGTTCCTGTTTTCTCCAGTTATGAATTCCTTAAAACCTCTAACTTTGAGGCTGCTAATGTTTCAAGAAAAAGGTCAGTTGCATTAATGGAATGGAATGTAAGCAAAAATAATTTTAGCTGCCCAGTGTATTTTCCTACCTGCCATGGAACTAAATTGCCAGTGGTTTTCAAAAAATGGGATGCTGCCTATTAGATGGGAGAAACAAGTATTTGGTCTTTCTCCAAAAGAGGCTGCCTTGAAAAGTCTTGCCCGGTCATCAAAATGGAGAGGTCTGTTTTCTTACAGTGAGATCTTTTGCTCTTTCAATTGCATTTTCTGCTACACTCACGCTATTTGGTTTGTGCACAGGAGTCTCTTGTTAGGAAAATAGGTTAATGGTAGGTTCTCGAGTTCTTTTCTTAGGTGCCTCAAGTCTCTTAAGAGAGAGATTCCATAGTTTCTACCACAAAAGCAGCCTCGACTTTGGGATTTCTGGCTCAGATAAATGGCTTTAATCACTTTCAAGCTGAAGTGAAAGGAGCTTGGCAGTGGGAAACTTTGGAACACTTCAATTCCTCAAAAGGGAACCAAGGGGCATGTTGCAGGTGTGTGTATAAATCATCCAGAGAGCGTTAGAAGGATTCCTGAATCCTCCATTGCTTTCAGGATCCCCTAATCAAAATAGCCTCTGCTGGTGGCAGCTGCTATACATGTCGCTCATGGACTCTGTGCAGGGACCAGAAGGCAGCAGGTCAATGTCAGCTTCTCCTTCCAGAGCCAAACCCTGTCTTTATGAGACAACATTGTCACTTAGCAGGTTGAGGGGAGGTTCCAAGTAGTAAGTAGGCTGGATCCCCACCAAGCAGTAGACAAGACCACAAATTGACAAAGGCTTTGAGTCTGATTGCCGTGTCCCTAGTGTGCCCTTCATTTTTTTTCACATGGGGGAGGAGGGGAATGGGTTAAGGAATGCTCCCCTGGAGGACTCGAGTGATGGTCGGAAGAACGTGTACCCAGCTAGCTCTGCAGGTGCTATGACTTGTGCCCTTTAAGAGAAAGACAAGGAACTGGTTAAGGAGGAAGGGTTTGGATGTCAGGCTCCCTCTTGGTTCCTTAGACCTGACGTGAGTGAGGATGGCATGTCATACCAAGTTTGGATTCGTCTTGCTTTGGGGACCAGAATCCCTGACTCACCTGAGAACTTTCTCACTTCAAAGGCAACTGCACCATGGAAAAGACCAGCCTCTCCTCCACCTTGGCTGTTTAGAATCAGCAATAAAGAAAATTAAGAGAAACTTGGGAAACAAGTTCTCCATGTGCCATCTTCAGCACTTTTTAGGGGCAGAGAATTGAGACTTGGATGTAAATAGCCTCTTGCTGGGTCCTTTAAAAGAAATAGCTATTTTTTCCATCACATGATAGAAAGACAAAGTGTTGAACTACTGCCTCCGTGTATCTGCTCACTGCTCCTGGTTTGCTTCTTGATATCCAAAACTAACCCCACACAGAAACCTCCCTCAATGACTGTCCTGATATTGGTACTGAGGCCTAGTTCTACTCGTCTTTCTCTTACAAAGAAATGATTGGTTTCAGTTTTGTCTTGATTGGTTGATTTTCAAAATGTTCCTAAAAAGAACACTTAATGTACGAGGTTGACGATGCTACCCATCATTCGGTTTGTCAGCAATAATGCAGGTCCCTTGCTGGGATCAGTCCTCAGTTGATCCAGTTCAGTCCAAGATGACTTTGTCATAAGAGCATTAAACTTCTACATGGATGCAGTTAGGGCTCTTTGCTCCTCCCCCCCCTTTTTTTACCATGGAAAACACATTAATTATAAAACATCAATTTTTAAAACAATTGTCCGCATGCTGCAATGGCAATGGTTGTTCTTGCAAACAGAGGCCAATCTTCCAGCTGTAAACCAGTCACCTCTTTTTCTATTTCATCCTTCATTTCCTGCTTTGTTGAGGTCACATTCTACTGAAACAGCAGTCACAACTGCATTAGGATTTTGAAATGACACATCTGTGTCTAATGGTGGCAGTTTGCATAGAAAGACTGCAAGCCCATTGAAGAAAATGGTGATAATTTTACAAGTAAGACTGATGGCCGCTAGCATATGGACCAGCTTGATGTTATAATTCCAGCAAGTGCCTTTAATTCTGCGTTCATCAATGTCCCAGAGAGTCCATGTGCTATCTATCGTGACACCAAAAATAATTGGCCCAGGTATGGAGCTACTAATCGAAGCATCATAAACTGTATTCCCCATGCTGGAGACCATTGCCTTTGTTAGAAAACCTGTTTCCAAAAGACAGCCAGAGGTATATTACAGCCATTCCTGTATTGAAATGAAAACGGAAATAACACCTCCAGCAGCAAGTTTTATTTTCGAAGCTAATGGTGGAAAATGTAAAACTCAAGATAAAAAGTTGCCCACATTCCTTGGCATTTTCTCTGCTGCAATTGTTCTCCCCACTATGGCTGGTCCCTCTATAACTGTGTCCACGGTAGTGTGTGAATCAAGGGCTCTTTGTCATTTTAGATATGAGCAATTGATGTTATCATAAGTACCAAATCAAGCCCCTTTAACCAACTCCCCTTTTCAAAACACAAGCTAAACCTAGATACTGTTTATAGGAGATGGACCTGTGTTTTCTCAGCAGCAGGGTTTTGCTTTCTTCTTGTGATGTAATGTGGCCCTTGTATTCCGAATACAAATTTATACATTTTGCACTGCTGAACTGATGCTATAAAAACAAAATGATTTGCAGACCAAAGGCCATGTACGTGTGATTTTGACAGCCTTGTGCATCATATTGCAAGCAACGATTTTTCTTAATATTAGCCATTGAAACGAAGTTCCGTGTGAGTGATGTTGCTATTATAAGGAACCACTGATGGCCATGCCAAATGCAGTGTGATTCCTCTTCTGGAAACTGTGTGCTATCTCTGCCTTATATGCATCCAGGCAGTAAAAAAAAAAAAAAAATCATTCTGACTTCAGCCTTAGGTTGCCCTGCCCTCATTTGCATGTTCCAAAACTTCCAAGGGAAATAAAACCATCCCAGAGAGAAGTCATATCTATTTTGGATCATCAGAGCATATAAGTGACCCAGGTGTTTATTTGGCTTTTTGTTTTCCTTCTCTTAAACTCTTAGACGTTAATTTATTGCCATTTTTAACCTATTGCACTGTCTAAAAATGCGATTTATGAAATCCCGAAAGCAGTAACCTCAGCAATAAGCAGGCGGCTTTCTGAGGTGCTTGTTTATTTTGAATGAAACGTCTTCAGTCTTTTTTACTTTTTAACTTCACAAGAGGAAATTTAGCATTTGTACCTTTGGTTTGCAGCTCTATTCACTGGAAAAAAGAACTCGAGAAAAGGAAACAGACCAGAGGAATGAGGAATAATTTATAACTGAACCCATGAAGATGAAAGGAAGAGAGCAAAGAGGGAATTAATGACTCAGCAGAGTTCAGCGTGACCTGATCCACGGTTGTGTCAATGTTCTGACAAAACTGAATGTCACTTTAACCCACTGCAAGTTGCCCTAGACCTGGCACCTGGCCGCTATCTGGCCTTGAGTGTGGGTTTCAGTCTTTTTTTTCCCCCTTTTTCTGTATCTCTGAGACATAGAGGAAGATAATTCTGGGATTCTAAACTTAGTTAGCCCTGTCTGGCTTTTTTAAAACCTGATCTCTTTTTCTTCTTTGTATGTCATGATATTTTTAAAATGTTTACCAAGTTCTTATACATAATGTTTAAAGGCATTTGCTCACTTTTTCCTTCACTGACTTGCACATTCATTTATTTGTTCTTTTTTTTTTTTTCAGTGAACCATTATGAAATCCCAAACACCCATACACAGGACAACACTGTAGAGGTTTGGGGGAAAATGGAAGCACACCAGAGTGAATTAGCCATGTTCTTCCTTTGCCGATGTTAGAATTCAGAAATGGACATAACCTTTGTTCACAGTTACCATATATATAATGAACAGTATGTTAGGTACAATGAAAGTTTATGAACAAAATACTATGGAAATTCCAAGAAGATAAAAATCTTTCCCTGGTGAGAAGCTCAAATAAGGTTTCAAGAGGACTTTGCCTTGGACTTAGGAAGATATGAAGGGGAGAACACAGCTGGCAAGGGGAGGCCAAACCCAGTTTCACATTAAGCTTAGGGCTCAGGGTGGGCCGGAGAAGCAGGCAGGGGGTGGTCATGCAGTGACCGTCATGTGGGGTGACTTGAGTGGGGGCCTGTAATCTCTCTTATAACTGCCTTGTGAACTGTATTTAGAATCATATCCTTTCAGACCTAAAATGGATGTTGGAAATCTAGGTCAGTCCATACACTTTACAGATAAGGAACCCAAGGTCCAGACAGGTTATCACACCACCAGTTAGAGACAGAGCCTGGACCAAACCTCTTTGGAGTTGGCTTTTTTGTTGTTTAGAAGCAATAGAACTCAGTAAGAAGGAGATAATAGCCCGAGAAGCCAAGACAAGGAGACAAAACCACACAGCATTTTTACTTCTGATTCTGTTTTGTTTTCTCAATTAGGAGAGGCTCTCATGGTTCTAAGACCTTCAGATCCAGACTGGAACTCACACTCAGCTCCCCTGGGTCTCTCGTTTGCTGACTAAAGTTCTTGTATCTTGTTGTCCTCTATAAGGGAGTAGCCTCTGCATCAGATGTTACTGGTTCAATCTCAGTTCCACCGCCTACTAGCTAGGATGCATTTATCCTCCCCGTGCCTCAGTTTCCTCACCAGAATGGTTGATCTTGGCTCTACTTCACAACTTTCTAAGTCCTCTCAAATAAGCAACAGCTGGCCTCAGTGAGCCTTTAGCACTGGCATCTCCTGCTAAGTGGCCCCAGGCCTGGCACTAGCAGTAGCCAACCTAGATTCACAGCTTGGCTTCACCTGGGAATTTCCAAGCCCAGCATAAGTAGCAACTATTTCATATTGTTTTATAGCCCAGACAGAGTGACCCCGGGCAAAACACAGGTGGGGGCTGACCGGGCCTGCACCACCCGGGAAACTGCAGAGCCTGTGTACCCAGTGGGCAGCTACAGACCACATCAGAGCATCACTACCATGCTGCTGCACAGTTGATGGTCAGTGGTCACAGTCAGTCCTTGCAGCTTACTGGCCTGGGTAAACGCCTCCTATTGATCTGCCAACAAAAACCAAGGCTCAACTACAAGAGGAAGGTGTACTCAGCCCACATGAAGGGCGCACCTCGAGTACCCAGTTTGGGTGATATGGGAGGCTATGCCTCGGGACCCTACAGGACACCTACTACATTAGGCCGCATTACCAAGACACAGAGTCAAAGCAGCTGTATCTAATACACAGAAACAAACACAGCGAGGTTGCTAAAATGAGGAGACAAAGAAATATAGTTCAGATGAAAGAAAAGATCAAAACTCCAGAAAAAGAACTAAACAAAATGGAGAAACGCAATCTATCAGATGCAGAGTTCAAAACACTGGTTATAAGAATGCTCAAGGAACTTAGTGAGGACCTCAACAGTGTAAAAACAGTCCAGTCATAAGTGAAGGATTCAGACTTCTGACCAAGATGGAGGCCTAGACAGACATGCTGTGTTTCCCTCCACAAGTAAGAAGGAATACAACTACCTCAAAACTAGAGACACCCAGAAGTTTCAGAAAATCGAGCTGCATGGAAGTCCAACAAATAAAGATATAAAGAAGAAATACTCACCCAGACAGGTAGGAAGGGCGGAGAGGACATGGTGTGGTGGCAGCAGCGGCGGCAGCAGCAGCAGGCCAACGGAAAGCACAGTCACATGTTTTAAAATATCAGGAGGGACACCTGGGGAGCACTCTCAGCACCAGACCAGACCACACGGCTCATGGTCCCAGCACTGGGGAAAATAAAGCCTCATTGTTTCTGACTGTGCAAACCAGTGGGGGCTGGGGCGGAGGAAGAAACTGTCAGTCTCTCAGCATAGTCCACTTATTTAAAGGGCCCCCACAGTCTTAGAATGTCCACAGACCCACCCACTCTGGGAACGATGGCCAGGGCAACAGCTAGAGAGGCACCAGTCCCATATGAAAGTGGGAGAAGTGCCTGGAAAAGGGATGAGTGCTGAGAAAACAGCATTGTTCCCTCCCAGATCCCTCCCCCACATACAGCACCACAATATGATGAAACGGGTCGCCCTGTACTGACAAATACCATTACAACGTAACAGGTGTGACAGCTCTACCTAAGACACTGAGGCAAACAAACACAGGAGCCTGTCAAGTTGAGAAGACAGAAAAATATGGCACAAAAGGGGGAACAGATCAGGGTTCCACTGGGAGAACTAAGCAATGAGGAGATAGCCAACCTAACAGATGAAGAGTTCAAAACACTGGTAATAAAGATGCTCACAGACTTGACAGACATTCTTAAGTATGGCAAATGCATAAGGGAAGAAGAGAAGGCTATGCTAAATGAAATGAAGGAAAATCCACACAAAACCAATGATGAAGGGAAGGAAACTGGGGTTCAAATCAATGATTTGGAACATAAGGAAGAAAAAACAGTCAATCAGTAGAGAATGAGGAAGTAAGAATTGAAAAAAATGAGGAGAGGCTTAGGAACCTCTGGGACAATTTTAAGGGTGCAAACATCCGAACCATAGGGGTGACAGATGGAGAAGAGGAAGACCAAGAAATGGAAAACTTATGTGAGAAAATAATGAAGGAAAACTCCCCAAATTTGCCAAAGGAAATAGACATATGAGTCCAGGAAGCACAGACAGTCCCAAACAAGCTAGATTCAAAAAGGACCACACCAAGACACATCAAAATTAAAATGCCAAAGGTTAAAGATAAAGAGAGTATCTTAAAAGTAGCAAGAGAAAAGCAGAGACTTGCCTACAAAGGGGTACCTAAAAGACTATCCTCTGATTTTTCAAAAAAAAACTTTGCAGGCAAGAAGGGACTGGCAAGAAGTATTCAAGGTGATGAAAAGCAAGGACCTACAACCAAGATTACTCTATCCAGCAAAGCTATCATTTAGAATGAAGGGGTGATAAAGTGCTTCCCAGAGAAGGTAAAGCTTAAGGAACTCATCATCACCAAACTATTATTATATGAAATATTAAAGACACCAGTCCCATATGAAAGTGGGACTTAAGAAAAAATACTTAAGAAAAAGAAAATCAAAACTATGAACACTAAAAGGAAAACAAACTCACAACTATCAACAACTGAATCTAAAAAATAAAAATAAAATCCAACTAAGCAAACTAGAATAGGAACAAAATCATAGGTATGGGGATCATTTGGAGGATTATCAGCTGGGAGAGGATAGGGGGAGAAATGGGGAAATGGTGCAGGGATTAAGAAGCATAATTAGTTGGTACAAAATAGACATAGGGAAGTTATGAATAATATAGGAAAGGGTGAAGCCAAAACACTTATATGCAGAACCCATGGACATAAACTAAGGGGGGTGGGATTGCTGGAGGGAAGGGGGGTACTGGGCAGAGGGGAGCAAAGGGGAAAAAATTACAATACTGTAACAACATAATCAATAAAATATACTTAAAAAATAAATGAAGGATTCACTAATTGAAATAAAGAACAATTTACAGGGAAGCAACAGTAGAATGAATGAAGCTCAGAATCAATCAATGATTTGGAATATAAAGAAGAAAAAAAACAACTAATCAGCACAATAACAAGAAAAAGAATTTAAAAAATAAGAAGAGGATAGTATAAGCAGCCTCTGAGACAACTTCAAGGGGCCCAACATCACATCATACGGGTGCCAGAAGGAGAAGGGAAAGAGCAAGAAATTGAAAATCTATTTGAAAAAGAAAATGGTGAAAGAAAACTTCCCTAATTTGATGAAGGAAGTAGACATGCAAGTCCAGGAAGCACAGAGAGTCCCAAACAAGATGGCTGCAAAGAGGCCCACTCCAAGACCTACCGTAATTAAAATGCCAAAGGTTAAAGATAAAGAGAGAATCTTAAACACAGATAGAGAAAAGCAGTTAGATACCTACAGGAGAATTCCCATAAGCTTGTCAGTTGATTTCTCAAAAGAAACTTTACAAGCTAGAAGGGATTGGCAAGAAATATTCAAAGTCATGAAAAGCAGAGACCTACAGTCAAGATTACTTTACCCAGCAAAGATATCATTTAGAATCGAAGGGCAAATAAAGCACTTCCCAGAGCAATTTTATAACCCTCTTTTATAACACTCAAAGGTCGTGTGATCCCCTACATACCCTGAGATTGAAGCGTTCAAGGAGAAGGCCCTCCTGCTATGCATCAGTGCATGCCCTGTGTCTGCCACCTTTATTCAGGAATGGATGTATGACCACATTACTGACTAATTATCTGAATAACTAAGTGGGTGAGTAAATAAATGAAGAAAGGAAGGAATAAGAGTAACGAGCATTTTTCAACAGTCTTATCCTATGGTGCCAGATCACTTGAGACTGAAATGAAAATCCTAACTATAAGTCAGGCTATATTATATGTGTACACATTTTTATGACTTACATTGAAAACTAAGCACTTGATAACGACCTATTTCATTTTTATGAATGTGTAAATTAGGATAATAAAATCTGAAATTAAATTCGCAGACCAGCCTTAATTCAGTCACAGTCAGTTTTCCTTGTGATATACTTTCTAGGGCACTCAGCTCAGAATTGTAGTTCAGTATATTTTAAATTTCCTGGGTTATCTCTTTCCCTGTATTAACCTTTCACGGAACCCAATGGCTCCTTTTACAAATGACAGGATGATCCTAGATTAGATATGGTAAATAAAGGAGTAGATTCACAAAGGCATGCCTTGAGGAGCCTCTGGTAGTAAAACTTACAATAATCTCTTTCTGTGGTTTTCTCAGGAATTTAATCATAATTAGCTCACACATAAAGAGCTAATAACACCCATGAAAAAGTGGCATGGATCCTGGACCTAATCCAGTTCCTGGACCCATGAATACTTTGCAGGAAATACAGAGGACAGAGAAATATGGGAGTGTTGTCAGCAAAATTACAGCTGCAGGAGACTCTATAAGGCAAAACTGGTTCCTTCACAAAAATAGTAACAAACGGAGAGAGTGAGGTATGGGGAGAGAAGAAGGTGATGGATGAGTAACCTACAGATTCAAATAGACTTAAGGGGCACATCAACTGCACCCAAGGTGTGGATCTTATTTGGACCTTGATTCAAGCAAACAAATGGTTAATATAAAGTGAAACTTATGAGATTAACTGAATAAGGTATATTTTACAATTATTGTAAATTTTAAAAGATGAGATAATGGTATTGTAGTTGTTTATTGTTTAAGGTATTCTTATCTTTTACAGGTATGTACTCAAATATTTTTTTAAAATAATTTATTTATTTGTGTGTTTATTTATTTTATATTTAGAGAGAGGGGAAAGGAGAAAGAGAGGGAGAGAAACATCACTGTGTGGTTGCCTCTCACTCCCGCCCCCAATGGGGACCTGACATGCAACCTAGTCATGTGCCCTGACTGGGAGCGACACTTTGCTCAATCCACTGAGCTACAACAGCCAGAACTGTACTCAAGTATTTATGAATAAAATAATTTTTCAGATGCAAAACAATGTAGGAGGGACTTTCACTTCCAGCCAAGATGGAGGGACAGGGGTCTGCTTTATCCCCTGCCTGAAATCCTCTCTCCTCCAAAAAAGACAAAATATGTGAAAAATTTATAATGTCTGGCATTCCTCTAAGACACTGGACATTAGGCAACAGAGGACTGTCCTCCTGAGAGATGGGGAAAAAGAGGTGAGTCGTATCATTGCCACTGCTTCCTGCCTTGAGAATGCTTCTAGATGAGGGCACAGGAAAGACGTAACCCAAGAAGAGTCCAAGGGACTCCCTGAGTTCAGAACGTAGAGCTGAGACTCCAAGGAGAGGACTGTGGGCAGGACAGCATTCTGCAAATGAGAGAGCTGCTCAGAGAAAGGATCTCAGAGACAACAGAGTCACCACTGAGCATTCAACAGTGTATGGGTCAGTGCATGTGTGTGAGGAAAGTACCTGAGGTGGGGAGAGAAAGGCCTACCCAAAAGGGCAAGAGGGAACAGTACCCAGGCCTCACGCAAGTGCCTGCTCTCACCAACCAGATTGGAGAGCCTATTTTTCAAAGGGCATTGGGTTGAGTATTTGGGAAGTTGTTGCTTGGTAGTAGGGGATAATTAGGCTTAGCATTGCTTTGGGTCTACTCGACAAGTAAAAGCCAAGATCCAAAAGGATCAAGCTGTTTTCAAGTAACTGTATCCAAGAACTATGTTCAAGAATATTCATAAAAATACAAAAATATCCTCTACCCAACAAGGTAAAATGTATACTGTCTGGCATTTAATCGAAAATTACCAGGCATGCAAAGAGGTGGAAAAGCACTACTCACAATGAAGAGGATAATAAACCAATATAAACTGACAGGGAACTAGCAAAGTTCATGAAATAGCAGACAAGGACTTTTAAAATTTACAATGATTGCATTTTTGATGTTTTTTTGCAGTAGCTGGAGTGGCTATACTAGTATCAGAAAAAATAGAGCTTAAGGCAACAGCGTTGCTAGAAACAAAGATATTTTAAAAGGATAAAAGTGTCAATTCATTAGAAATTGTAACAATTTATACATGAACATACCTAACACCAAAGCCCGAAAATACAGGAAGCAAAAACTGACCGATTTGAAGGTAGAAATAAACAAGAAAACAATAACAGTCAATGTCAGCACCCCACTCTCAATAACAGAAAAACTCGGCAGAATAATAGCAAGTTTATAAAAGATTAGAACAACACTATCAGCCAACTTTCCACAGGAAAACTCCAGGCCCAGATGACTTCACTGGTGAATTCTACCCCGAGAACTAATACCAATTCTATACATATTTCTCCAGTAACTTCAAGATAATGAAATACTTCTCAACTTATTCTATAAAGTCAGCCTCAAACTGATATCCAAATCAGACAATAACATTTTAAAAATATCCACATGGAATAGAGGTCCTTAGACAAACAGTCCTCAAATTCTCCTTATAATTCATCTAAGTCACATTTTGCCCATCCCCTTGAACCTCAGCCCCCATCGGGTTTTATCTGGATGACTACCCAAACCTCCTTACTGTCATCTCTTACCTTCAATACCCCAAACCCAGTCTCCATACTACAGATAGAGAAATTTTAAAATGTAAAGGTTGGCCGTAATGGCCCTCCTCTCCCCCAAGGTAGAAGCTAAGCTCCTTGACAAGGCTTATAAGACCCGTCATGATCTGACCTGCAGGTCCCCGGAATCACCTCTCATCTCTCCCCTCCTTCATGCTGCACTCCATGATCCAGCCCCACTGACCAGCTTGCTCTTCTCCAACACATCAATCAGGTGCGTGCTTTCTCCTCTGGGCTCTGATGTCTGCTGTTGCCTCTTCTTGGAGTACTTCCTCCACACTGCCACCCCCACCTCATCTTCGTCTCATTAGCTACACATGTGAACTTAAGGTGCTATCGGTTCTTCCAGAAGACCTTTCCTGACCCCACTACCCACCCAACTCTAGGTCAGTTGTCCTGCTAAGGCTCCCAGACTTCATTTTGCTATCAATGCTACACCGTTGATTATAACCTATAACAAATGTCAGTTTATTTTCTCACTAGGTTTTCACCTCTTTGGGGCAAAGACCGTGCATTGCTCACTGTGGGCCTCCTGATGCCGAGAGAAAGGATGCTCAACAAATATCTGTTAACTGGATAATGAGTTCCATTTATTGAATGTTTACAGTGTTCCGGGCATTATGCTAGGGACTGTATGGGAATTATCTTTTTGTTATCACATCTATCCAAGAGGTAGTATTCTAGTATTCCACTTTACAAAGGAGGAGCCTGAGGTAAGAAAATGATAAAATTCACCTGCCATTACAACAGATATATTGTAGAGCCATAATTCAAGCTCAAGTCAATAGGTCTCTAGAGTCTATGCTTCTAACCACAATAGTTTACAAATGAATGAATGAATGATTATTTTAACAGCTACTTACTGAGAACCTACCATATGTCAGGACTTGTTCTAGGTTCTGAGGATACTGCAGTGAATAAAAGAGAGCAAAATCCATGCCTTAACTGAGACTATATTCTAGAGGGGAGGATAGTCAATTATCAAAATCCATAATTAATTTGATGTATTATGGAAGGAGCAAAGACAAGGAAGAGATATTGGGGGTAACATAATTTTAAGTAAGGTGGTCAGGGGAGGCATCAGTGAGAAAATGACATTTGAGCAATGACCTGAAGGTAAATAAAAAACAAAAAACAAAAGCTTTTCTAACATTTCACCATGGTTTTCAAGCAAAGCCTTTCAAATAAATAATAAATCATTTTATGGTTAATATGGGACATATTCACATGGAAAACTAATGTGTCATATTTTGATTTTAAATTTGGCAACTCCCCACTCATGGCAAAGCTCAGCTCTAGGTCAGACTAGGATAAACTGCTTTCATTACTGACTGTGGGCCTGCAGGATCCGTACTGTTCGAAAAGCGCTGGGATGAGATTGCAGAGCACTGGGGTGTGAGCATGCAGCTTTAGCAGGGCTCTCCTTGGCTGGGCACACTACACATCGATGTCTCCCATAAGCAGGAAATACCATTTGTAGATCTTGACAGATGGCTTTTGCCCATGAGGGAGGACATTTAGGATGATTCTTACCAATAGGCATATCGACAGACTTTGAAAGAGAGCTATTAAAAATGGGATTGCGTTAGCTCTGATTTATGTTGAACAAAATAGCAAAATAAGGAACCCATTAAAAGGAAGATGTAGGACTTTTAATATTGGAGGACTTTGAAAGGCAGAAGAAGAGTGTAGAATTAGTTTTTATTTTGCTAGGTTGTAAGAGTCTACTTTTCAATATGTTATCTAAACTTAGGCAGAGCTGGCCATATGAATAAATGGGTTTCCTCTTACGTGTTCTGAACTATACAACCACATGGCAAACTCTAAATGGGAAACAGCTATAAGAAGAATACCCCCTAATAATATCTCTTTCAATTGCCTTCCTTCCCTCAACTCCAGTCTC
Source organism: Furipterus horrens (assembly GCF_987537825.1). Lineage (NCBI taxonomy): Eukaryota > Metazoa > Chordata > Mammalia > Chiroptera > Furipteridae > Furipterus > Furipterus horrens. The sequence goes on from NW_028327179.1 coordinate 13,473,210, forward strand.
CACAGGCTCTTACCTGACAAATCCTTCATGCGACGAGCCTAAATGTCACTTTCTCAGCAAGTATTCCTGCACCTCTAGGACTCCATTAAATCTCCATGTTATCTGTCCCTCTCATAATACTTTTCACACTGGTAACTAGGTGTACTATTTCTATCTTCCTCACTGGACTGGGGCCATGTATTTACCTTATCCGTTACTATCTTTCCAGCTCCCAATATGATATGGACAAATAAATGGTGTTCAGTAAACATAAATTGATTACAAAGCTTTCAGGAGGTTAGCAGCCTCACCAAGCTGCACCAGCTAGGGAGTCTGGTCTAACTAGGAATGAAGTCACACTCACAAACAAAGTCCAGAAGAATGGTACACTGCAGTTCTTTAAATAACAAGTTTGTATGGCATTTCTTTTATAAGGCAAAAATTATAAACATTATTCATTAAAAAAAATAAGTGAAGCATCAGGACTCAGCAGTTTATCTTCTAAGATCAAAGGAACAAAAGGAGCTAAGGAAACATGATGTCCTGGACCCTTCTTCTTCATAAGCTGAGTATGTATTAGAGGATAACAAGGAAATTATGATCCACAGATGCACACGCTGATCGCACATCCATGAGCACCCACTTCTTTTGGTAACATATTCACCTGGTGACAGGATTTGATAATTTATCATGTCTCTTCTGTTCATACTGTTCTATGTCATCATGAAGTTATTAATCCAGATTAATAGGTAATTAATCCAGATAAAGAGGTATTATGTTTACAGGAATAATAATACCCTTAGAGCTAAGCCAGGGTTTCTCAACCTCAGCCCTCTTGGTACTGGACAGGATAATTTTTTTTTTTTTTTTGGAAAGGGGACCATCCTATGCATTATAGGGTGCTTAGGAGCATAACTGGACTCTATCTACCTACCCACTAGATGCCAGTAGCACCCCCCTTGCCAAGGTGTATCAACTCAAAATGTCATAGACACTGTCAAATGTCCCCTGGGAGCAAAACCAAAGTTTGCTGAGAATCACTGAGCTGATCTTTAGTGAGTGCTTAAGACATTCTACCACTTTACTAAGTGCTCATAGCAGAGAGAGCTCATTTAGTCCTTTAAAACATTACTATGAGATAGGAGTCATTAATATGCCCATTCTATAGGTGGGAGAAAGCTTAAAGGTCGCTAAAGGTCACACAGCTGGCAAGCAGTGAAACTCGGGCTTGTCATCACTGCTCTATACTCAAGTGGTTTGTGGGCGGAAAGGGGAGAACTGGGGTTCGGTGAGGAAGAGCAACGTAGATGCTTGACATTAGCTGATATGAAGATTTTATAACTGTCTTCCAGCAAAGGGCAGCTAGGGACAGCCAGCCAGGAACTCCTTATCGGACTTCATTAAGGAGGTAACCCTGGGGCAGTCAGAGCCAGGCTATCTTCCTTGTCTGTGTGTGAGCTCGCCAGCTGTCATCAGGCTACGCGCTTAAGTAAACAAGAAAGATATGAACAGGAAGATGAAAGCTGAAATTCAAGGAGTGTTGTTCTTATTTGTTCCCTAACATTTAAAAATTGTGAACCCACACAAGGTTAGTCTATTGCCTGTGTGTCAGATTTCAACCTGGGGTGCCAGGCCTCAAATCTGATGCCAAATTTCTGATCCCAAACCTCCCCGACTGCCCCTCTCCTGCCCCCTCCAAGTCTGGAAGAGCCAGAGGAAGAGCTCAGACAGGCAAGGCTCAGCTGGAGGCTCTGTGTGTGGTAAAGCTGCTTTCGGGCCAGTCCCCATTCTGTCTCAGGAAAGGGAAAGCAATCCCAGTGCCACTGGAGGAGACGCCCAAGATCCTCTGGGGAGCCAAGGAGGAGGCACAAGACTCCCCCAGACTTGGCTGGTAGAATATACCTCAACTACCAGGACAGCTAGTCTCCCAGCAGGATGGTCAGTAAAAAGCCCTCCCTGTGGGACGTGGCTCTGCCTGCAGTGGCTGCTCCAGAGGTCTCCTGCAGAATATCCACAGGCCAAGCTCCTAGCTCTAAGCCTCCTGCCTGAGACCAGGGCTCCAAATGTGTGGGTGCACCCAGGTCTATAGCTCATACACCAGGAAGCATGTATAGGAGTGTCTATAGCAGCACCGCTAACTAGTGAAGTTTGGATACAAACCCAGGTGCCTACTAGTGGGGCAGCAAAGAACACTATGCAGCATTAAAAATGAATGGAGCAGCCTTGTACTTCCAGATAAAATGGCTTGTAGGAAGCAAGTTTACTCCACTACTTGAAACAAACAACACACACACCACCACCACCATCACCACCATCGCCAGCAACAACAGCAATGAAATAGGCAAAATATGTAAAACCAACTGTTTTAAAGACACTGGAAACAAGGCAGTGAAGAACAATGATTTCTAACACAGAAAAAGAAAAAGAAAAAGAAAGGAAGGAAGGAAGGAAAGAGATGAGCCTTGCAATCACCTGCAGCTTACTGACTTTAGAAAATTTCCAGGCTAAGCACAGGAAGTGTGTATGCAGGTACAGCTCAGCAGACTCCCTGATTTTTGCCATAAAATACCATTTGTGTCCTATGGAAATACAGTTCATGTTGCCTGTAAACACGGAACAGCTCAGCATCTCCTTGTAAACTTATTTCAGTATTCTTTATCTGCCTATATATATGTGTTCTTCAAATGGTCCTTTGAAAAATAGTAACATCTTACTGGTCCCTCCATTAACTAATGAGTTAAATAAAACCTTTGACTCCTGTTCATTTTATAGTTATGTGAGGGTTATGATTTTATCTTCAAAAGACCATGTTCTACAGCATGAAAATGCAGGAATAACCTAGGAGACTAGCTAACCACACTGGAAGAGGCATTTATTATTATTAGTGCTTACTAAATGCTAGGTACTTCTGCATATGTTATGCAACAACCCTAGAAGGTACATATTATTGCCATTTTTCAGATGGCAAAAACTGAATTCAGGGAGGTTAATTAATTTTCCCAAAGTCACACAGCAAGTGAAGTGTGAGGCTGGGATTCATACTCTCATTTGAATGTCTAAAGCCCATATTCTTACCACCCCAGTTTGTTCTCAAAAGGGGAGTGCATGAGCCACAGAAATATGTGTGTGCTTCAGGGACAAGACAATAATTTTTTAGAGTGCATGAAAGAAACATAATTTCTATATTTCAGAAGAAAAAAATTGTTCTGCCACTGCTTAATAAATAGATTGACGCTTGTACCCTTGACCAGTTCACTTATCACATGGGGGTCCCAAAGTCTCCTGAGGGAAGAGGAGGGTTTCCCTGAAATGGAGACGTTAGCAATAGTAACCTCAGGTATATATTCGCCTCCAAACTACTGCAGTGGCCAGTGGTTTAACATCTATTCATACAAGTAGATTGACAGAATATAATCTAGTTTCAACTAAACTAAAATTAATAAAATACACAAATGGCTTTAAACAATTTATGCAAAAAGTATCAGATCTAAGAAGATAGTATAATTGCAAGAGAACAAAAAGAGAATGGTAGAAGTCTCTAACACTTTAAATATTATTATGACTACAAAATAGGTAAAAATAATTATATAGGTGGTGATTGCCAGGGGCAGTTGGAGGGAGGTGGAAGAGGGAATAGGGGGGATAAATGGTGATGGATGGAAAAGAAAAAACTACATATACAGATGTGCACATTTCGGTCTTTTTTATTCTTCCAATGGTGTTTGCTACCCAAAGTTTGGAGCACCCCATGACCTATGATAAATGTCATAATGGTAAGAATAGGTCAATGGAACAGAATCGAGCCCAGAAACAGACGCACATAAATAGAGTCAGCTGATCTTTGACAAAGGAGCAAAGACAATTTAGTGCAGAAGAGTCTTTTTGACAAATGGTGCTGGAACAAATGGTGCTGGAACATCACATGCAAGAAAATTAATCTAGACACAAACCCTTATACACATCGCAAAAATTAACTCAAAATAGATCATGGACCTGAATGTAAAATGTTAAACTAAAAAAGTCTTAGAAAATAAAATAGGAGAAAATCTAGATGACCTTGAGTGTTAAAATGAATTTTGAGGTACAACACCAAAGGCAGGACCCAATAATTGATAAGATGGACTTTATTAAAATTAATTTTTCTTGCTCTGCAAAGATACTGTCAAGAGCATGAGAAGACAAGCCACCAACTGGAAAGATGAGAGAGATTTTGGAGTAAGACAAGTTCTGGGTTCAAATTCTCATTATGGCTCATTCTAACTGACTCACCTTGAATAGGTTCTGTAACTACTCTGATAGATGACCTCATCTTAGCATTATAGCTGGGTCTTTCCTTGCTGCCTTGCCCGACAATACAGCAGGTGGTCCACTGTGCTCGTGCAAGTGGGCTGGGGACTGTGGAGTCATGTAAGAAAGGCTCATGTTCATGAACTTTCATCATTGCGAACAGTGAATGTTTGAAACAGGGTATCTCTTTAGAGGCCACTTGCAGGGCTAATGTTCTGAGATTATCTGAGCCTCTGTCTTGAGGCAGCTGGAGCCACTCAGGTTCACTATCTAAGCATCTCAAACCGTTGGAACTTTCTGTCATCATGACCCTCACCTCAGGGCTCACGTGTGTTCTCCGTCTTCTCTTTGGCCAGCATATTTACACTTGATGAGTACTTTGTACACACCCAAAGCAGACAAACTGTTTTCTCCCCTTTAAATCATTTGCTTAAAGATGAAGGGCTTCAAACAAAGATGAAACCTAATGAAGTGATCATCTATAAACAGTTCTCCCAGATACTTGCTGCCCCCATTAGCACTGCCAGCTCCTACGGCTCCTCCTCAGCCCTACAGTGTGTGTCTCCGGGGCCTTACAATACAGACAGATGGAAACGGTGAACTCCACATGGGCCAGAGGTTAAGTCAGTCAGCTGGGTACCCCCGGAAGTCAATATTCTCAAGACTTCTGCCACTGCTGACTTTAAATATGTGTGGCCTCCAAAGGTAACAAAAGCTCAGTTGGTTAAACCACCATGAAAACAAGATTCCTGGTCCTCCTGGTGTTACTGCATCCTTACCCTACCCAGGCGTTAGCTAAAGCACCCATTTATTATGTTGTCAGGTTTTTAACTAGACCCCAGAGATACTCAGACAGTGGTGGAGAATGGTGAGGAGAGTTTATAAGACAGTCACACATCAAGGGTAAGAATGTTCTGGAAAGACATCAATAATGGCATCATACCTTAGGAGAAGTCTTAACAGGCATTGCACACTAAGTCATGAAGGAATTCGGGCAGAGAAAGAATTAAGAAGGGGTTAGGACAATGACATTTTCTTGACATTTTTGGTGTAAATGTATTTGGGCTACACTTGGATTTTGTCAACAAGTAGTTTTAATTTCTGTGAAATTTTTCAAAAGTAATTCTTTCCAACCAAATTCATCCCCAAAATTACCTCACTGTATACTTTGGGAGAATCTGTTAATTTCCAGGATTTACACAAGGATAGTTTGAATAAAATGACACTATGAGTAAGTTAAAGGAGCGTAAATAGATTTTAGGTTTTGGGGACCTCAGATCCTTCTGTTTCTCATATAACTCTACTTCATTCAACTTACAGGAGCAGCTCCTAAAATGAGAATTTTTATGAAAGTACAAATAATAAAATATGTATATGTCTATATAATGGAATACTATGAAGCTATGAAAAATTATGTTGTAGTCTGGTTTGAGAAAGAGTGGTATCAGAATCAGCTTGGGGTGCCTATGAAAAATATAGGCTTCTGGATATTCTTCCTGACTCATTGATTCCGGGAAGTTAGACTAAGAATAGGCAGTTTAACATCCCTTCTGGTTGGTTCTTAGACATAACAAATGTTTAGAGTCATTGTGGTAGAAAGATATGTAATATCGTAAGAAAATGTTTTATATGACATGTGCAGAATAATTCCAATTTTGTAAAATAACAAGACACATGAAAACGTTTAGAATATTAGCCTAAAAAGTGGAATGTACACACCAACTATGAGCAACAGTTATCCCCGCGATGTAGGATAAGAAGTGGTTTTTATTTTCTTTCTTCCCAAATTGTGACTTTCAAATTTTTCTATATGGAAATAATATTTTCAGAAAATTTTTCATTTTCTTTAAAATATCAGCATTTATATGGATTCTGAGGAAAGCCTTACTGGTGGCGGCTTGTTGTAAACCAAGAATAAGCTAAGAGTCAAGAACCGGGGCAGAGGTGAGAGAGGAGGGCTGGGCGTGGGCAGGAAGGGTGAGCTTCAGCCCCATGAATTACATGTTGGATAAGTACTTGGAACTGCATTCTTTTTAAAGCCTTGACTCTTTGGGAAAGAAATGTTTAAACATCTCCCAGGAAAAAGGTTAAACCACAAACTATAGACCCCGGTCTCTATTGTTTTATTTCCACTTACAGCTACTTCTTATCATGATGTATTCACTGAGAAAATATTTCCCATGTTCCACAGAGGAAGAATGGATCTCTCTCTGTCCTTGGCAGGGCAAGTAATGAATAACTACCCACTGGGCACCTCCTACGTGCCTAGCTTCGTGCTATGGTCTGCAGGAGATAAAAGCGAGTTGTGGATCAGAACCCTTTCTGATATTTGTTTTGCATCAAGGACAGTATAACCTGGCTGGAGAGGTGTGAGTCCATGCACTTTATGCAGTTAGCACAGTGGTGCTGAAGTTGAGGGCAAGGACCGTGAGACACAGGAGGGCACCTTGACGTGGGAGACTCAGGAGCAGCTCACCCACTCATCTGAAGAACTGTGTTCAAGATGAAGGGTGAACCGCCATGTTTCCTGACCACTTCTTCGCAAGTTGTGGTTTTGGTGAGGAGAGTGTTACCAGAGAATACAACTGAGAGAGCGAAATTTTTCTGTATCTTGTTTCTAAAATATAAATGTACGCATATTACTTTGAAGAAATAAATGACAATACTCATTCAGTACACCAACCCATTTTGCAAATGGTGCCTTATTTTATGTTTTATAGATGGCTAGCATCCTATACCCTAGACCTTTTGCCTGACATTTATAATTAATAAGCATATATTTTGCTAGGCACTGTGCTAAGTATTGGGAAATGTTTATAATATCAGGGTTTATTTAGAAATCGAATGCTCTGCATTTATTTGGTCTCCTGTTCAGGAAGCTGAAATGAGTTAAACACTCATCTCTCATCAATATCACCTTTCAGCTCTTTTCTAATCCCAAGATTAAATAGCTCTATCTATGCTTCTCTCCCCAACAGACCACAAAAACAGGCTGCAAGTGTATGTAACACTTTGCACTTCAGTGCATCTGTGTCAGAAGAAAATCAATGGAACAAATAAGCATTGGGTACCACTGTCAAACCACGCACTAATACCTGTCTATTATATAGTAATATTGGGAACATATTAAGGGAACTACATTTATAGTTGTAAAATTGCGTTACATATCCCATTAATTTTTTCAAGATTATCTTGAAATAGAAAGTGAAAAAAGGGAATTCAATTTTCCTGTTTTGCTGATAGAATACATGAGATGTTGAGATGCTGATTATTTGTAGTTATGGAGGGTGTGGGGGGAAATGATTACATTCAAAGCAACTTGCTGATCTAGTTGGTCTAGTGAAAGAAATGGTCAGCTCAGTGTGGAGGGGAGGACCTAATTCAGTGACGTTCCACCTGAGCAACCATTTCACTAATTAGACTTATGTCATGACAGCCATTACAAAAGCCATGAGCAGATTCAAACACTGGCTTTTCGTTCAAGGTGTTGAAACAACGGGTTGATTCAATTAAACCAAAAAAAAAAAAAAAAAAAAAAGCCACTTCAATTTAAAAAATTACGAAGTCACTGTCTTGTTTGAATAGAAAAGGGGATTAGTTAATTGTTTGAGGTTTCAAAAAGGGGCGAGGAATTATCTGTTATTAAATGTATGTGATGCCCATCTAATCACTTATTCTCCAGAATGAACATTTCTGGTTGAATAAAGAAGCCCACATATAAAACACAGGCTCTCACGGGCTCTGTGTTCTTCTTGGGTATCAGGCTTATTTCCTAGAATTCTCCATGTTCTCTTCTCTTTCCCGTGTCCCACTGCTGTGAGCAAGGAGGCCTGACTTGGTTTCCACAATGGCTTCTTGTAGAAAAGCAGAAGAGGTGGATCATTGCCTGTTGTTTGTGGATGTTTTTTATAAGGGTCAGAGAATTTTCAGGAGATTGTCCTTACTGGCTGCATTCCAACACACCTACTTAGTTTTGAAGGTCAAAAGTCATGGTCTTGAGCAAGTAACTAAGTCCTTCTGTGAAAAGGGGGATAATAATGTCTGTGTGGTAGCCAGCATGTTGGACAAAGTTGTTTATCTTCTCAGAGCTTCACTTTCCTTCTTTATAAAATGAGGGTAATAATATTCACACCACAGGATCTTGGGAGAGGCACCGTACCAAGTGCTTTGCCTATATTATCTCATTTAATTCTCACAACAATCCATGAGACAAATGTAAATAAGTAATCACTCCCGTTTGATAGAGGAGGAGACTAAGGCACAGTCAGCTGTCCAAGATCAAACCCTAAGGGGTAGAAGCAAGGACTGAACCCAGGTGTATCTGATACGTGCTCAAGTCTGTGCTCTCAGCCCACACACTGCATCTTCTCCTTTACACACGTGCCAATTGGAAGTCCAGCTTTCATATCATAAGTAGATGGCATGAGGCAAGGGACCAGTAAGCCTCAGGGCCGCCAAGCACACGCTTTCGGAGGATAGTGGCCTAAAGAATCCTTTTCCCACATCAGCTGCTATCACTCATTCAGCGTAGATTGTTAGATGAAACTTCAAGTACTTTAGCCATGGCTTGTGGACCTAGGTACTGTGGGGTGAGCCAAAAAACAGCCAACATGGCAAGGCACATTCTCTCTCAAAAGAGGTTTCTGTTCCGACTGACTGGCATCAGACCAACCTAATGAGCCACAGCTCGTATGCACAACCCTCCTCTTAAGGGAGCATCAGCACAGAGCAAGATAGACTCTCCTCTCCCAGGTCACTCCTAAGGAAGCTTAGAAACTCTCCTTACAGCTTGTGAACCCCACTTCGAGGCTGTAGAACATTACTGGTGTCCAGGCAACCAGGGCTCGGAGCGCAGCCTACCCACCGCATATTCCCAGGTTTGCTTCCAAGTATTTCCTTCTGCCATGGGAAGTTCTCTGAGGATATACCTTTCATGTGGCCGTGTGGAATGAGTCCCGCTGTACAAGTCCAATTATCATTGTGTTGTAGAGAATTGCCAAGCCTCACAGCCCTGGGGTGGGGCGGGGACAAAGCTTCTCTCTCTGAGACCTCACCACCTCCGTCATCCCTTTTCTATCCCCTTCCCTACTTTCAGCACTGTTCCCAATGCCGACCCCCAAAGATGTCTACCCTCTTTGGCTACATGCCTGTGACCTTCTGAGTGACCCCTTCCCCACATCAAAACATATCCAGCTATTGTCCCTTTCCCAGCTAATCTGATAAAGAAATTTATTCTGCTGCGATGATGATTTAATATGTGACCTGGGACAACTTACCAAAGTTTTTCATTTTTATGATGTATATTTTTTCTTTTTATGGCCCCTGAGTGCTTAGCAATAGCCATATGTAAAATGAAACCATATCTTTAGCTGTTCTCACGTCCTGAAAGAGAGCTCCCTAGAACCTTGATAAAAGGTTCCCAGTCCTGCACATGGGAACAGGAATTAATGTCCTGTCTTTAGCTGGCACATATTTGGGAACTCATGCCCTCTGAGTCAGTGAAAAGTCCCCCTGAAGAGCATCTATAAATGGTTTACTGCATGTTTCAGTAGGACTGATAGACTAATTGTTCTTAGGGTCGGATTTTTTTTTTTTTCTTTGCAGGAAATTCATGTCCCTATGTGCTTATTTCTTCTCCTTATGTAAACTCTTGTTAAAATTTTTAAATGTATATATTATAAGCCAGACTTCCCAGAATGACATCCCTGGGATTAGATGCATAATTTAACTTTAGGCTGTATTCACACATGCAAAAGGAAACGGTGAGTTGAAATAATTATTGCGATAATTTGGGTAAAATGGCCTTTTTCTGCCACTAAGGGAATAGCATTTTCCCTCAGATCAGAATTTTCCAGATTGGCTGTTAGTCTTGTTTTCCACTCTCGACTTTGCCTGTGTAAATTATTTTTCAACTTGAATTAATTTTGTTTTTCTGGTGGAGATGGGGGCCTTGGGGAGGAAGGGAGGAGGAGGAATGGGGAAATCTACATTTCATTCGTGGAGGTGGGCCCACATCCAGTTCAAGGCCCAAGTAGGCTTCATTTCGATGTTTTAAACCATTCCAAATCTTCACCTTGGTCTGGTAATTAGATAAAGCGAGACAAATGGGCCATTTGGCCCCGTGGTACTTTAATCACATTGACTCCAGAACAAATGCTTCCTCTCTCAGTAATGAGCGCATGCCAGATCCGCGAGACATTCATTTCCATGCGCTGGCTTTCTGGGCCCAGGTGATTGAATTCCTCTCCCATTTGCAGCATAAATGTGCTCTCTGTCACCGGCCATTTCAAAGCAAAAATGTTGCCTTAAGTTTGGCACAACCTGGGCAAGAGCCTGCCTCATTCGGGGGGTGATAGCTCCTTGCACAAGCTTTGTTATTGGCATAATCATTCTCTCAAATGGATCCCTGGAGGCTTTTGCCTTCCCCAGCTGCTGTGCATTTTCTCTGATGGGTTTTAGAAATAAACAACAAAAAGTTCCTCAAGTCAAGGAATACTTAGAGTTGGCATCATTGTCAAGATGAGTCAAGTATCACAGGGGCAGAAAGTAGGCTGGTGGCAGGGGGAGGGGCGCTGGGGATTCAGTGTTCGGTGGGTACGGAATGCAAGCTGGGGAAGACCAAACAGTTCTGGAGATGGATGATAGTGGTCGTTGCACAACAATGCAAATGCACATAATGCCATTGAACTCTACCCTACGAAACGGTTAAAATGGTGTCCTAGCTGGGGTGGCTCAGTTGATTGGAGCATCATCCTGTAAAGCAGAGGGTTGTAGGTTCGATTCCTGGTCAGGGTTTATGCCTAGGTTGTCTGGTTGGGTCCCTGGGTGAGGATTAAAAAATGGTGAGAATGATAACTTTTATGTTATGTCTATTTTATGACAATTTTTCAAAAAACATTAAAAAAAGACTAGTTCACTTTCAGCATTGGTCAATATTTTATAGACAGTCTCTACTGTCATGGAAATATTGCTTGAGCTCCAGCCCCTCCCCCTTTTGATACTGACTTTTCTGTCCCCCTGGAAGTCTGTCGTTGCTGCCTTTGCATATTACCATTCAAAGATTGAGTCAAAGACATGGAGTGGCAGGATATAGACTATGTGAACTCAAGCTGAAAATAAGAACGGCTTTCCCAACTGATTGTCTAGTTACATAGGCCAAAGGCTATGTCTGTGGATTCTGTCATAACTCAAGGCTCTCGAAATCTGGAGCTTCTAGCTGTTTTGAAATGTACATGGAAAACTGGAAATTCCTCCTGGGTTTGATGTGAGTCTTGGCTAGATCTTCTTTCCATAACCCCTGTGGATATATGCCTTACCTTGTGCATTTTCTCAGACCATCAAGTTATTGGCTTGTATCTAATATAGTGACTTGGTTAAGAGACATTTCCGACATTTAAATAAAGTCAAAAAAGGTTTGCCAAAGAAATGTATTTCTTCCCAGATAATGTAAAAGATTTTGTTTATTTTGTGAGAGTGCCGTTTTGTTCGTTTGCTTCCTTTTCATTATTTGCACATCAGAACCCTTCATCAGTCGTCGTCGTCGTCGTCGTCGTCATCGGCAGCCGTCCGTCTCGAGAGACGATGGTGTAGCTTCTTAAGAGTCTATCTGCACCGCCAAGAATGGTTGTGCAGTCCGACTCGGGAGTGACACGGTATCTGTCTCCTCCCGTGTTGAATCGACATCTTGCGATGGCGCTGGAGTGTCCTCTCCAGTGAAACCGAAGCTACAGAGCCTGGGCAGGGTGATTTGGAGGGTCTGCTGTTGCCCATGCAGCAGACCCCCCCTTCATCAGTATATTTTGACAAAGAGATGGAACTGACAACAGAATAAAATCAGGGTCCCTACAAAGATTTTCAGAAATATCTTAGGATGTTCTCTAAAGCACATTTCTTCCTCTAAAAAATAATATGCAACTACAGTTCTTGCAAGCCCTAAGGAATTTTGCTTAAGTGCAGTACATTGCTCCAAATGGAAAACAAAGAGAAAAGCGAGTCTGCTAAACCCCCGGCAGAATACCGATCAGTGTTAATGCTCACTCACACCTTCTGCTCGGCCATTATTTCCGCAGTTAAGTAGTTCCCCAACAGCAGAGCTGACACCGGTACCTGTGCTCTTGCATCAAAACCTCACTTAATGAGACCAACTTGTGCGTAGCAACTGCTGTTTTGAATCATTTCTAAAGACAAGATGAAGTCGTTACGCACAGGCATTGCATCTTTTTCAAATTATTAATTTGAAAAGCTAAAAACGGCCCCCAGCCGATGTGAGGCACAAGCATTCAGAAAACTGCACCGGCTGTTGGAGTTTTCCCAAACCCTCCCAACCGAACACTGAAGTCTGCCTCGGAAAGAATTCAGGATCGGCAGAAGAAAGAAAACTTGACGCAACCGACTGTGCTCTCAGTAAATGGACGCTGCACATGAAAAATGACACGTGGCGCGCGAGTCCCAAAAAGAAGGTATGTTAGTACTTTCGGGCCTTTAACTTTTAAACGATGCCCCTCAGCCACTGAGCCACGATTTCAAGATTTTTGCCGTTGCTCTACTTTGATCCTATTAAGTTTTAGGATATCACCTCTATCCTATTTATTCTGCCTGGGGGTACTCCCAACATATTTATATCATCACCTGCTTCATTCACATAGTCTGCATCTTAAATATTCAGCAACTTGTAATTTTCCCTGAATTGAACCTCAGAATCCTGACTTGAAATCTCTGTTTCTCCACATCTGAATCCCCAACATCCTTTCTCTATCCCCAAGATAAAAGTAAGAGAAAAAGAGACCTCACCATTAAGAGGTGAGATGAAGTAATAGCGTATTAGCTGGAACTTTAAATGAAAGAGACGCCTTTAATAACTAAGTCCATCTTCCTGTAGAAGCAATGTCTGACAGTCTTGATGAGGAAAAAAGTCTTCTTGTTCCTGAATGGTTTAGTATCTTACCTGTGTCTGAAATCTCTATGCGGTCAAAAGAAATAGATGACTTCTCTTTGAAGAAAGAAACGAGATGACAGTTTAGAGGATGTCATTGACTGACCTCCAGGAGAAATCAAGAATTGATTCCCAAACATCATTTGATAGGTTCATAATGCATTGCCTGGAAAGCAAGGAAGTCAAATAAAATAGCCTAATAATGTCCTGAACGGGCCATGAATGGAGTGGAGAAGAGAGAGGGGAAAGGAGAAAGATACAGCTGGCCTCACATATGGGATCTGTGTGGTCTTTTCAATTTTCATTAAACAGCTGAGGAAGATAAGGAATATTTTTAAAAAAACATACTTTACTTAACACATAATAAGAGCAGCTATAGTTATAGGGGCTGATTCAACACAATGAGAATGACGCTTGCTTTTAAAATCACTTTTTTCTCATTCCTATAGGTTGCATTGTTATCTGTAGCCTTATTAACACCTTTCTATTGCTTTGTTTGTTGGACATTTTTACTTAATATCAGATCCTCAATTGTGTCCTCATTCTCCTAAAATCCGCTTAGGCCTTTGCCACTTTTTTTGTTCTAAGCCCTTTTTAAAATCTGGAATGTCATGAAATAGAGCGTTCCAAGGGTCCATCAGGTGAAGCCAGCTGTTTGCTGAGCTATTTCAAATGGAAAATTGATCCAAAACACAAAGATATTTTTTCAGCTTTTAAAAATCTTTTCTAGGAGAAAGGAAACAAAAGGGAGAACTGATGGAGTGTGTGTGTGTGTGTGTGTGTGTGTGTGTGTGTGTGTGTGTGTGTGTGCTAAGGAAGCAAATGCAGACAGAAAATAGTTTTTCTATGTTCAGGATAAATGCTCATCATATATTAACAATCGGCTCTACTACCCCAAAATTAGTCCTAAAAACTCTACAGTAGCAAATCTACACACATGTGTCTATTCTCCCTGTTGCCTGAGTCTTTTGTCAGTGCCTAGGTATCTGTTAGATGAATTGTGTTCCTCCCCCCAAAATAAACCAAAGTCTTAAACCTCAGAATGTGACCTTATTTGGCACTCAGGCCATTGCAGATGTAACTGGGTAAGGCAGGATGAGGTCACACTGGAGCTGGTGGACTGGTGTTCTTACAAGAAGATGGAAATCTGGACACAGACACACATGGGGAAAAGGACCGTGTGAAGGTGGAGGGAGAGACACTGCCTACAGCTACCAGAAGCTGGAAGAGGCAAAGAAGGACCCTTCCCTGCAGGATTCAGAGGGAGCAGGATCCTGCCACACCTTGATTTCGGACTTCTGGCTCCAAGTACGAGAATAACTTGCTCTTGTTTCAAACCATCCGATTCGTGGTGCATTGTGAAGGCAACCCTAGCAAACTCATACAACATCCAGCAATCCCCAGTTTCTTCTCTTTGCACCTCAAGGCAACCTGTTTGAACTGGATATAAGACAATGCATGCTGGCTCTCACTTGTACCTGGTCCACTTGTATCTGGCCTGAGAAACACTCTCGTACCCTTTTCCTCCAAGAATTCTTGGAAGGCAGTTACTTTTCAAGCTACATCCCTTAATTCTACTACCATAGACCTCTTCATCCAAGCACACACACTTTAGACTTCTCAGGTGTGATTCAGAAACCAGTATCTGAAGTCTCCCCAAACTACAGAGGCCATATCTCATGTTCTCTGGGCATTCTCTTTAAGGCACCTCATTCTCCACTTGGGCTCCAGAAACTCTCAAGTTTATATATAAAGCAGCTAGAAGAAATGAATGAAAGTTTCTGAATGCCAGTTATAATTTCCTGTGATGGAGACTATGGTGTCAGGGGCCCAGCTCCCGCAATCAACTGTGGCCTGAGGGGCAGGGTGGGATACTCCACACAGCACTTTCAGAATCAATCAATCACTGGGGGCAGAGAAGGCTCAGGCTGGGCAGGCATACTAGAAGGGGACTGAAGTGCACCCTTGAATGGAACAGAGTCCACATTTCCTGTTCTCCATACAGTTCCAGATAGTTCCAGCCTTTCTGGTTCCCTAATACCCACCGTTCATATTCTGCACAGACTGCCTCCTTCTGTTGCTATATTCTTTCTTAAATGGACTAATGCCCTTGACTGGGCTGTGGTCTGTTTCTCTCCAGATCTCTAGGTAGCCACTTATCTCTTTAAAGTAACTTTGCATATATTTGATTTCATGCATTAATGTCCATATAACTAATCAAACTACATTCTGGGGGAGAGTAATCGCTGCCATTTACATTCTTAAAGTTGCGAAACCTAGTAACGTTTTATTCCTTAAAATTCAGTGGCTCTTGGTGCCATTTATAAGCAAACTTTAACTCACTTAAGAATAAATTGCATTGGTGGGTTTGTGATTCTTATGAGAATAAATTAATCTTTGAGTTTCATAAATAAAACATGTCATCTTATTAACAAACCAACGCACACAGGTGCATGTTGACCTCAAAGTCTTGATGTTCCCAGCGTCTCCATAAACCTGAGCAGATCAACTCACTCCTCTGTGTCTGCATGCCCCCATTTGAAAAATGAGCATTAATCTCATTAAGTAACTAATAACCTGGGCATGTCTGTTAAAATTCTGGTTCTTGATATTGACATCAGATCTATTGAATGAGAATTTCTGTGCTGGAGCCCAGCATTTCTCATGCACAGTAAATACAAGAATTATCAGGAGACAATATGATCCCTTGTAGTTCAAGAATTCTATGAGTCTATGTTCCAAAATTAACAATGTTTCTCATTAAAATGAACTGCATATGTTTCCATTGCCCCTCAAAATTTCTGCCCAGTTTTTTTTCTCAAAAGGAAACATTATGTTTTATTCAGTGCACCAAAGTTCTAGAACTATTACATGCCACTTTAAGTAAAAGAAATTTGTTTCATAAAGGCACATCAGGAAGTATATTGATTTGAGAGAAATAGAATCTGAATCCCCGCTCTGGCACTTACTAACTAGCTCTACATTTTTGACAAATAAGTTAATTTTTGTTTCAGGGAAATGTTTATTCCTTAGGAAAAAGGAACTGAACATTCCCACATTGAAGGCCATTGTAATACTGAGAATTAGGTAGAACAGTGCTGTGGTAAAGAGCAGGGACTTAGGAAGCAGATTGGCTCCAAATCCTCACGCTATACTTACCAGCCGGGGGACCTAGAGTCAATTTTGGACTGTCTTTTAGCTTCAGTTTCCTCATTTGTAAAAGAGCAACCAGAATCACAGAGCAGAGAGTCGTTTTCTGGCATCAACTGAGTTAATATGTGTGAAGTGCTCAGAGTGGGGCCTGGCACATAGCAAACCCTATCTAAGTGTTGGTTAAATTAAAAACAACATTCCATACATGACAGTGTTTTATAAAGAACTAACCAAATGTAAGGAATTAAGGAAAAAACATGTTATTAATAATCCTGTTCAAAAGCATTCAGGAAGCCACATAGCTCTTGAAATGTCTCTGAAGTCACAATAGAAAAGAGCTTTAGAATCCATTTTCCAAGTCATCAATTATCCCTTGTGCTGTCATAATTAATTCCTATTGTTATAGTTAATAATGGCCAACATCATCATCTTGGGGGTTATTGTTTTGTTCTATTAAGCTATTTCATTACATTCAATCGGACTGAGGGAATGTATGTAATTGACTTGTGAAAATTATTCAATTTGCAAAAGAAATTCATCCAACATTAAGAGAATTGGGTCAAAGAAAAGCCACACTAACTAAATTATGAGGCCCTTCTATTTGCTTTCCCACTCTCTTAGGGAACATTTTCTTTTTATCAACTGAATAGGCAATGGAACGTTTCCTGCCCATCCCTAGCACAAGATCTAGCCCACCCGTGGGCTGACAGTTGGAGAAATAGAAACAGAGAGTTACCGTCAGTCTACGTACACTGAATAGAACTTCCCTCAGATTTCCGCTCCTCCTGTGTGGTGGCTAAAATGCAAAATGGATAGTACACAATGGTGACAACATGGGTAATGTGCAATGGAAATGTGTCTGTTCTTTTGAAAAGGAGAGAATCAGGCATATCACTTTTTATACAGAATCCTAGCCACCCAAATAAATGTGCTTGTGACTAGGACTTGTGAGACCTGACTTTGGTTCTTACTTTGTTGCATGCCAGCTATGTAGCCTTGGACAAGTCACTGAACTGTTGGCAATCTCAGTTTCCTCAACTGTAAAATGGGTGAAGTGGAGAAGATGGCCTTTGGGAATGTAAACATAGCACAGAAGACTGTGGGTAGGCAAATTCTATTCCACCTCATAAATCGCAGAGTAGGAAAAATACCTTTCACTGTCATAAATGTGAACCAACTGTGAAAATTATGTGAGAACAGCTACATAAATTGTATAACATTAGTCACGGATCTATTTGTTCTGCAACAGAGTAAAAATTGCAGATTTTCCAAGTTAGAGGGAAAACCCTACTCCTGCCATGTACAAGTAACCTGAGCTGCTCCACCACACACTGCATTTTGTCACACTGCTTCCATGACTAAGAGTAGCAGAATGGTGGGTCTAGAGGGGTCTATGATCTCCCCTGGAATCCTTGGCAAGTTATGGCAGTCTTTTCACTATAACAACATAGATTCTTCAGGAAACATAATCTGAAGTGTCTCCCCTTGGCTGAGCCCACCTCTTTTGCTGGGCAAAACAATTTTCATTCTGGGTGACAAAGAGGTGTGAGGACAGATTTAATGGTCCCTGTGACTTACTGCATGTGCACATGGTCAAGTGGGAGGTCCATGCACCGTGGTCTCACTGAAGTCATGACATGAGTCATCTCTTCTGTTACCTCCAAATAGCTGATTCTTCCATGCAGGCTGGTCAAGAATTTATCCTTTAAAACCTTTGCCAGAATTATCTGTTTTTCTGTGCTGGAAGCTAGTTTAAAGTTTATTTTTCTCCTTTAGTGTGACCCTGGAGAATGGTTTTTCACTACTTGGTAAGAACCATCGGGGTTTGGGGACAGATTTTAGCATGTGCGTAATAATAACAAGATACTTTGACATAAACAAAAGCAAGCCATAGAAGCCAATGGGCAGAGGAAACCCTTGGACCTGAATTCAAATCAAAGCTCTTTAATAACACAAAAATTCATTGAACCAGTCCTCTTGGAATTCATTCTATAGATTCCTTAAGCAGAAAATTATTTATTTATCTAGCCATACAATCAGTAAGCACTTACTGAACACCTCTACATAGCACGGTGCTAGGAACAGGGAACACAGAGTTGAGTAAGACATGAATTCTTTCTTGTGGGAACTCAAAGTCTTCTGAGGAAACATATATATTATAAAAAAATAAGTGGAACACAATGTAATAAGTGCTATAATATGGATATGGATAAAGGACTGTAGGAAGAGTAATTCTGTCTGGAAAGATCATGTATTCATTTATTCAATAAGTTTAATTCTGTCTGGAAAGATCGTATATTCATTTACTCAATAAGTTTTTGTTGAGCAGTTACTATGTGCTAGATACTGTTATAGGTCCTAGGAATACAGTATTCCCTCACTTATCATGGGTATTACGTTCTAGATGCCCCACTAAGTAGGAACCTTACATTTATTCTACACTCTTAAACCTACGTTACTTTAACAACATATGTATACAGTACCACAAAATCCCGCGATATACCAAAAAATCCACGATAAATAATTAAATAAAATATTTTTAAATATCCTGCGATACAATGAGGCTGCGATAAGTGAACTGTGATATAGAGAGGAAATATTGTATAGTAATAATTTAAAAAATCTTCTGATCTAGTCAACATTGTTTTGGGGGGGAGGTGTAAAGAACAATGGCAAAATTCCTCTTTGTATCTAAATACAGAAGCCATGAATTACATAAATTTATAAGTAAAAGGGAGAGAGCACCTTCATTTTACAAATGGAGAGACTGCGGCTCAGAGAGGCTCAGAGATTGTTGAAGTTCATACTGTAGCACAATAGCAGGGTTTGAGCCCACAAATGCCAGTTAACTGTAGTTTTTCCAGTATTCCGTTGCTCTGTATTTTATATCCATCTCCACGAGAAAGCATCAAAAACTCAAAAATGATAATCACTCTACCTTTGGTTCAAGAAATTTAGATTTGCTTCATGATAGATAATTCCCCAAATTATCCTTCACAGTTGTAATAATCACTGGACGAATAGGAAGGGGAATAATTATAAAGCAATCTTTTAAAAATTTTTGAATCATTCCAATTCAACAAATATTTATTGAGCATCTACTGAGTGCCAAGTACTCTACTATATGCTTTGGAAGATTCCAAGATAAATGGACTATTCTTCCTACCCTCAGGAAAGTTACTATGTGGTGAAAGAGACAGATGGTGTATAAATGCGGTGCTGGACGGAATATGATAAATGCCATAATAAAATTATAAAGACCTGTGGGAGCTGAGAGGAAGAGATGAATAGCAGCTCCTCCACAAAGTGTTTCCTAATTTCCCCAAATGGAATTTGAAATGGAACTTGAAAGATGGACGGAATGTTAATAGAGGGGGAAAGACCTGCTTCAGCTTCTCGTCCAAGGTGACAGAGTGCCTGGAAGTCAAAGAAAAAGAACTCAGACCCAGAGATCGTGAAAAGCAAAGCAAGATAAGTTTTTAGACAAATTAGGCCATCCAGCAATGGCACCCCATTGAGAGTCCTCTGTACCTCAGTACAAATCTCAGGGTCCTAGTAACAACAATAAAAACAGTAATTACTGCCACTGCAGCTATTAAGCACACACACAATATCACAAGTTAGACTCTTCACATCATGCATACATTATCTCATTTAAAGCTCCAAACAGCCCTTTGAAATAGGTGGTACTATCATCCTCATATTACTGGAAAAACATTGTGTCTTAAAGGAGACATGTCACATGTCTGAGGTCACATCCATAAATGTCAGGGCTAGGCTTAAGAGCCAGGGTTTTCTGTCTCAAGCCAACATCGTCCCAGAACATAGTGATATGATAGATCTTTTTCTTCAACGTTGCAACATTCATTCTTGTCAACTGTCCAGAAGCAAGTAAAAAGTAGCATATCTCAAAAGGGACTATTTAGCCAACCTGGCTGAACAAGACCTTACCCCTGTCACACAGCCTTAAGATGCTGGGCGACCATTATCATCCCAAAGAGGCATTTTCAGCCAGGCCTGATTAGTCAGTAGTCTACTAGCCATAACAGATTTATTAAAACTAATTCCTAAGAGTCTAAAAAATCAATACATACACCCTAGATCAGGGAATCAGAATATAGTATGTCAAGGCTCCAATGGCTCAGTTCCTGTTTCTTCTTCAAGACCCATGTCAACTCCTCAGGCTTTACAGCACCTGCCCCTGACTGCAATGCCCTGTCTCTTCAGTTTCACCCTCACAGCTCCTACTTCTGATATTGTTCATATGCACTTGATATTCTGCTGCGGGAAGAATCCCAGCTCTCATCATCATGTTCACTTGGTTCCACTTCATCCCTCAAGGGAGAAAATAATATGGAAACCCATGCTTCCAATGTGCCCTCGACTCTCCCAGGTTCCCTTCCCCAAATGAGGGGAAACACTTACCTGATTCATGGGAACGGGACAGGGCTAACCGCTAATGAGCCTGTGCGGATCTGGGGAGAAGGCAGGGCACTGGTCTTTGGACCTATCTACCCCTAGCACTCAGGCATGGTGGACGCACATTGTTCCTCCACTCATGAGTAGCAAATGGGTGAAGACCTGGCAGTTCTGGTCTGTTCTCTCATCTACTCAACGTCTCACCCCGTGCCCACATGGGGAGGTCAGGGATGTTTGGTCCACCAGCTAGGTTCAAGGAGGAAGAGGAGGAGACCCTGCCATCTCCTCCAACCCAGCTGCATCATTAAGAAGAAGCTGACATTGAGTGTGGATCCCCATTTGCCTTTCTGTATATTTCTCAAATAATTAGTAACGTGAAGTGTTGTAGCTCCTGAGCATTCTCAATACATCTATATGCATAAATGGGTCTTACCCCATCTGGTGGAGGCTTCTTAAGCACAGAGACAGTGTTACATGCTGGTAGGAGCACTGGACTAGGAGTCAAAAGACCCAGCTTTAGGCCAGGCTCTGCTTGGGAAGGTCACTTTCCCTCTTAAAAAAATAAGACTGAGTTTTCTTAGTTAAAAGATGGGAAAAAAAATGATACTCACATTCATCTTATGGGAGAATGGTGAGGATTAGAAAAAAAAATAATAGGTGTAAGAGTAAACTGTAAAGTGCCATAAATGTGTAAGGGCTTATTACTATTATTATTATTACTATCATCATCCTCATCAATAATTATATCACCTTACTAACAGAAAAGGGAGCTATTATTTATTAAATACCTACCACGTGTCAATGCTTTAAGTACATCAGTGAGTATTAAGGTAATATCTTGTTTGTAAGCTCAGTCCAATGGTTCCCCAACGTTGCTGCACTCTAGAATCACCCAGGGCTATTTAAAAAATAATAATGCCTGGCTCCCACCACCACATGTCTGACTTAATGGGTGTGAAGTGTAACAAGTCACACAAATCTCCAGGTGTGGTTCGAGCATCATTGTCACAGTCCTTTGACAGCTCAAAAAGGACACAGACAGATTGGGTGAAATCAGATCTGAGGATTTATTTCTCACCTCCTCACCAAACTGTTCCTAGACTTCCATAGCCAGTGGGGAACACAGTGCCCAGCTGCGCTGTCAGATGTCTGGGTGGCAGCGGGCAGGGTCATCAGAACAGCTGTGGGACCCCACAGTTGGGAGATCACTTAGCTCAAGAACAAACAGGGACGGAAGGAAAATAGATGTCCTTTTAACAAGCTCTCTAGCTCTCTTGTTGACCTCAGGGTCACAGTTTCATTCTCCTTGGGGTGAGTCAGACATGGATATAATAATAGGGGGACCCAGCAGCTCACTGGACAGTACCAAACTCTGGTTTCCCTAATGAGGAGGACTAGCACTCCCTGCCGCTAACCCACACTCCTCTCTCTTCCCAGCTCATTTCCTCCAGTTATGCTTCATTCTTTAAAAGTTCTCTGGTAAAAACTAGGGAACTTCTCTCCATAAGAATGGAACAAGCACAGAGTCCTGTCAGTTGCTTAAGCAAACCTATTCATTCTGTAGGTTTAAACCCACTTCCTTTTAACTTAGCCTTTTAAAGAGTTTTGTAATAGCAGACTCTATAAACATGAAAGATTCTGGGGTCTTCAGACTCAGTGAACAGGCATCCACTGTTTTAATACAGCCTCATCAATTTCTCAATGTTATTGGTGAGCCCAGGGAGAAATCATTCCTAAGGGATGATTATTACAAAATGATAGTACACACAGCCTAGCTTCCTGATGAAGATAGCCTGGGTCCTCAGTCCTCAGTTATAGGTAGGTATTATTATCCTCATGTTACAGAGAGGGAACCTAAGGCTCAGGTTAAGGACTTCTCTCATAACAGCGCTGAGATTCAAATCCAAGTTTGCCCGAATCCTGACTTCATTTGTGTGTGCATTGGCCCAGGGCATCATGTCACCTCTTCCAATGTAACTTTAACCTCAAACCATTTTTCCTCATTAAATTAGGGAGCTCATAGAACATTTAATCACCCACTTATCTTTTCCTAAGCCAGAACTTTTCCACATTGATTGACCTAGTACTTGACAATATGATGTTCAGCAGTTGTTCGGTGAGGGTGGTTGGGACTGAAAAATGTTCATTCCTAATCCAAAAGATCTCACATCTTCAGTTCATTGCCTAATCTGAAAGCTTTCACAACACTGAAAATTCTTAAGTCTTTCCTCTGTTAGTGCATTGACACATCAGTGGAGTTTGCTTGAGGGTAGGAATTGCATGGGTGGGAGGGCGCATGGCACAGACCACCACTTGGGAATATTTCTTTGGGTCCTGGAAAAGACATGCTGTCAGCGTGGACACTGGTCTTCTCTATAGCATGAAGGCCTCCATATGCCATGGTGTCCTCAACAGTCAATCCTAGAAGCTCTGTGCACCAGACGAGCCTAGACATACAAAAGGACAACCCAGAAGATGCCTTCAATTGTGTTAGACTGATTTACTATTTTTTGAGGATCCAGAAAAAAGTGAGATTTAGGATGTCTTCCTTGTCTGAAGATGAAAACCAAGGAAGAAAACAAGTGCCAAAAGGAAAACTGGAATGTCCAACCCCTGGCATTCATTCTGCTTCGGTCAACAAGTCTTTATTTCTTCCCACTCTTTACCTCATAAGCCTGAAAGGTTCCTTTGAAGAACAACATGGTCAGCATTGACGCTGCAGGAAAAAAAAACCTTTGGCCTGAAAACTCTTCTCCAGGTGCAGAGATCCAGAGCAAGGCCCCTTGGTGCTGTCGTCCCTAACAGGAAGCAAGAGAAGGGGTGAGAAAGTGGCAAGGGTTTAAAAAGAAACTCTGCCAAGTCACAGCTTTAAATAAATGGAGAACTTTCACAAGAGGAAGGAAAGTCATTCACTGCCGTTTTTACAAACTACAGCGTCCTGCCCTTTGGTACTTCAAAGTTAGGATAAAAGCACTTTCCATTCTAAATCTAGGTCATTGCCAAGCTGACACTGTGATTATTTACTGTTTCATTCCTGCCTCTCGACATCAGCTTTTACCCCCAAATACAAAAGCAGCGGAGAAGGGAACTAATTGAACAGATTGCCTGTCTCTACAACAACATCGTTCTGGGATTTATGTGCATTATCTCATCTAGGGCTCGACCTGAACCTGTTTTACAGATGAGAAAACTGAGCCACGTGGAGCTTATGTGACTGAGTCGAGATTCACAGCCTGTAAGCAGCAGATCTGAGAGTCATATTCACTTGTGTCTGCTCCAGAACCTGTGCTTTTTCATTACATCGGAATCAAGAAGGGTTTTTTGTTCGTTTGTTTGTTTGTTTGGCTTTGTTTGTTTGGCTTTGTTTGAACAAACTTACCAGAATTTATTCAACAAAATAAGCTCTGCCTTCCCATGGATGAAAATATCTGCCTCCAAAGATGTTATAAGGATCAAATAAAATAAACTTGAAAGCACCTGAGGTACCAGAACAAGGTACTTATAGCATGGGCTCCTTCCCTAGAAGGCCAGCCTCCTGCTCTATGGTGCTCCCTCGGCCACTCAGGGCCCAGGTAACACTTTCAGAATAATCCTCTGATGTATCGGCAAATGTGTTGTCCTATTCTGTGGGTTGTCTTTTTATTTTGTTGATGATTTTCTTTACTGTGAAAAAACTTTTTTAGTTTGAGGTAGTCCCATTTGTTTATTATTTTTCTTTTGATTTCCTTGCCTGGGGAGATATATCCAATAAAATGTTGCTAGAGCAATGTCCAAGATTGTGCTGCCTATATTTTCTTCTATGATTTTTATGGTTTCAGGTCTAACATTTAAGTCTTTGATCCATTTTGAATTTATTCTTGTGTGTGGTGTAAGAAGGTGGTCTAGTTTCATTTTGCTGCATGTATCTGTCTAATTTTCCCAATACCATTTATTGAATTAACTGTCTTTAGCCCATTGTATGTGCTTCTTCTGTCAAATTTTAATTGCCTATAAAGGTGTGGGTTTATTCTTGGGCTCTTTATTCTGTTCCATTGATCTATGCGTCTCTTTTTATGCCAGTACTATGCTATTTTGATTACTATGGCCCTATAAGATAGTTTCATATTGGGTAGTGTGATTTCTCCAACTTTGTTGTCCTTTCTCAGGATCGCTGTCACTATGCAGGAAGGCCTTTTGTGGTTCCATATAAATTTTTGAAATATTTGTTTTAGTTCTGTGAAATACATCATTGGAATCTTAATAGGAATTCCATTGAATCTATAGGGGTTAATATCCAAAATTTATAAATAATTTACAAAACTCAACACCAAAAAAAAAAAAAAAAAAAAAAAAAACAATTAAAAAATGGGCAAAGGACCTGAATAGACACTTCTCCAAAGAGGACATACAGATGACCAATAGACATATTAAAAGATGCTCACTGTCACTACTTATGACCCAGCAATCTCAGTTCTGGGAATATATTTGAAGAAACACAAAATACTAATTTGAAAGAACATAAGCAACCTATGTTCATTGCAGCATTATTTATAATCACCAAGATATGAAGGCAGCCCAAGTGTCCATCGGTAGATGAGTGGATAAAACAACTATGGGGCATTTACACAATGGAATACTATTTGGCCATAAAAGAGAAGAAAATTTTAATAAGAGGGGAAACAAGGGGAAGGGTCTAGTCAAGGATCATGTATAAATGACCCATGAACATGGACAACAGGCTAGAGATTGATTGTGAGAGCAGGGGGTAGGTGGAGCAGCAGAGAGCAATGGGGGAAAATTGAGACAACTGCAATAAAACAATAAAAAAATAAATTAAGAAAAAAAGAAGATGAAAATTTTATCCTTTGTGATAATATGGATGGACCTGGAGAACATTATGCTAAGTGAAATAAGCCAGTCAGAGAAAGACAAATGCCATATGATTTCACTCCTATGTGGAATCTAATGAACAAACTGAACTAACAAGGAAAACAGACAGACTCGCAGATGGAGAGCAGGATGACAGCTAGTGGGGCAGGGGAAGATTAGGGGGCAGGGATTGAGGAAAAAGGAAAAAGGACTCATGGACGTGGACAACAGTGTGGTGATTGCTGGGGGAAGGGAAGTATAAGGGGACTAAATGGTAATAGAAAAAAATACAATAAGAAGTAAATTAAAAAATAAGTAAATAATACAAAAGAATAATCTTCTGAGATAGTTGTAAGTCCCATAAGCCTTATCACATACACACCCCGTAGTTGACCCAAACCATGGTAACCTACTTCTGATTATCAGCTTGATTCCTAGACTTACTCTAAATTAATTACAAATGTAAAAAAATTAATAAATCACCCTTAAAAACAAGAACATGTCATTACTGAAGATTCTTCAAGAATATTTTTGTGACTCTGAATTGTAAAAGAGACTCTCCAAATGTATTTCCAGCAAAGGTATCATCCCTGGTCTTCCAAATAATCTAACATAAAGAGAACTGCATTCATTTGCATAGATATTTTAATGTTTTTTTTAATCTATCTTACTACCGTATACTCATGCCTCCATGGAAATTGCGAATATTCCTTGCCTGAAATGTTGTTATCAGGATACTTTACTTTGATGGAGAATGTGTGTAATTACTCACCCTGGGCTGTCATAAAATATCTTCAGTTCGGCAAATTAAACAACAGAAATTTATTTCTCACAGCTCTGGAGGCTAGAGGTCTAGAGCAAGGTGATAGCTGATTCAGTTTCTGGTGAGAGCTCTTTTTCTGCATTGCAGATGGCTGCCTTCTTGCTATGTCCTCACAGGGTGGGGGTGCAGGGGCAGGGAGAGCACATGATCCATCTCCATCTTATAAGGCCAAAGTCCTATTGCATTAGGGTCCCCACTCTTATTACCTCATTTCATCTTAATTACCTCCTAAATATCCTACCTGCAGATATACTCATGTATTGGGTATCAAGCCTTCAACATGTGAATTTGGCTGGGGAGGAGGGCACAGTTTAGTCTATAATAATATATCACAGTATTTTAAACTCATTGTCTTCCTTTAATCAAGCAAATTTTTCCAGTGGCATTTGGATTTGGAATCATGAAAGCACATAGATATTCATTCACTGACCTCAGGGTTTGACTATTAATTGGCAAGATATTCCATCCTGACATTTTTTTTGCTTTCACATTTTTCTAAAAGATATATACCTGACGATAAACTATCAATAGTGCCTTTGTCTTTAAATTAGATATTATTTGCTTTCTAGTGCCAAAATCTGGGGGTACCTTGAAAAAAAAGGCACTTTCTAGAGCATCACCTCTCCTTAAGGCAAGAAGAAGCAAAGGAGAGAGGGGAAAATTGACAAGAAAAGTTACCAATTTTTCTTTAAGGTCTTCCTTGTTAATGTCAGCATTTGCTCCCTTGCACCAATCAGACAAAATCACTGGTCTTGGGGATCCCCCAAGCATGAAAAGTCATAACAATAATGTGGACCAACAAAAGCTGGAGATACAAGAGTCGATTAAGATTAATTTCCTCATTTAAAAATTATTTTGGTGGGTGGGAAAGGGCACGTCAGTGGTGTCACCTCGGCACACTCCCAAGCCCCACGCATGACCGATCTGATTATTGTGGCCAGCCCTGCCTATGCGTGTTTATATCATCAGCGCAGGGGCAGAGGGGCATGGGGCAGAGACTGCAGCCTGCCCTGCCCCCATTTTCCACCCTCTGGTTATTTTCCTCTAGAGAAACGATGGAAATCATCATCCCTCACTTCACTCCTTCTTTGAGATGACCTGATCCTCCCTCTGACCAGCAGACCAGCAAGAAACATCTGCCGCTCAAAGAAACACATAAACAGTTGCACTTCCTGGACTAAGGGTCAGGAGACTTCCTGATAGAGAAGATCCTCTCTCTTTGCAGGGTGTCAGGCCGCGTTTGCATGCCACTGTTGGACAGGCTGTGCATCTTCCCTCGCCCTTGCCATTGTATTCAGTCCAACTTGGGCAGAGCATCAGCAAGACGTCCACTGTGTCCCCCAGTGGCTCCCTATCACCCCCCAGCACAGGAAGAGGCTGCACCAGGCACACAGCAGGTCCTTCCCTGGGCTTCCCTTTGTAAAGCCCGAGAGGAAGAGGCAGAGGAGGACGACAGCTGCAGTGCTGGCTTGTTCTTGACAAATGGGCCTGTCACTCTTCCTATTGATTAGCAATATTATGACATTTCCTTTCAAAAACGCAGATGTGGCAGGGCGAGTGACAGGGATGTGGCTCTGGGTGGAAAATAAGGTTTGCCATTGTTGGCTCTTCCCCATCTACATCTGTTCAGCTTCAGAGGCATCAAGAAACCGAGGTTCTGAGGGTGTTCAAAAGATTTGAAGAAGTGGAAGTTCTCACACTCTTGGAAATATACGTTAATAAGCTACCACTGTAAACATGAAAGAGACAGCCCGGGGCAGACCTGCCCGGGACACTGAGGAGCGAGGGGGAGTTCCAGGAGATGAGCAAGTGGACCCCCCCCCCTGTCTTGGCAGAGTCACTCTTCAAGTCTCCTGACTCCATAAACCAAGGCATGGAGGGGTCTGTCACTTCTGTCCCCTTGCTTGAAATACATGAAGGGAACAAGCGCGTTGGTGGTGCATCGCGTTCCCTCCTCCAAAGATGTCTTTAATCTTCCCATCCTGGCCCAGGGGGGCTAACAATGTATTAGGGAGGGACAGGCACCTAATTCCAATTTTCCCCTTGTACAAAGCATTCAGATGATAACATGTGCCTGCTTTAATTTGGGAAAGTTCTATGAGGCACTTCCCCCAACCTAGTCCCAACATCTATTCCCATGTCAAGGGGTGGGGGTGGGGGTGGGTGTTCTAAATAGCAGTCCATTTAAGTAAAAAAAAAAAAGGAAAAGTGCATCTTGCAGTCCAACATATGGTACATTTTGAGGTAAATTACAGGTAATTCATGAACATTTCCAGCAGCAAGATTGCCATCGTGGGACTCTTGTATATCCATTACCTTCTATTCTCATTTTTGTGGTTAAAGGCATCTCTCAAGCCTTTGAAGCAGAAAAGGCAACACTCGCTCTGCACCATTTTGTCCTGCTAAGGAAAGTTATTATCCTGTGAACACACGGGACTGATCCGGCAACTTGATTTAGGCAAAGCTGATGGAAAGCAGGCTGCGAGGGGACATGTGTAGCACGGGTTTTACAACGTGAAAGATCTGGGGGTTGGCAAGCGCAACAGTTAAATAGGAAAATAAAGTTTGAGCAAACTCGAAACAGTCAGGCCAACACTATTGGATGAAAGAGGAAAGAAAAGAGGAAGTCACTTGGGGGATGGGGAGAAGCAACAAAAGGAAGAAAAATACTGCTTGTTAGCCCTGGGGGTTGGTGATGTAAATTAATATGAGCTAAATGGGATGTGACCAATTTGTAAGGCATTTGCTTCTCTCTCTGAGGGGGTCGTCTTAGGCTACCCCCTCCACCCCACACTAGTTGCTATAACGGTGTCGACCACCTTTCTTAATACATAGAACCTCTCACGGCTCCTATTACGTCCCAAGTCCAACAGCCTTGTAAGTTCACTCCTGTGACACTAATGTTCCTCTTCTTGGGACGAAACCTACACATTGGATCCTGGGTCACTGGGAAAGATGAAGGGGAGGGAGAGCAGGGGAGAAAGGAAAAACAAAACAAGCTTTCGGCATATTTGGCCCCTCTGCATTGTTTGAGCAGCCTTTGTGTCTGGACCGACTGCAAGAATTACGCAACTTCCAACATCTCCTTCACATCAAAGAGCTTCTGGAAGAGCTCTCCAAGCTCAGAGGCTGAGCTGCCCTGCGCCTCCCCTACCCTCGTCCTAAATCAAGCTTTTATCTGCCTTCCCATCGGAACTGATGCTAAGTGTCCCTGACACACACATCCTCCAAATAATTTGAACTTGATCTGAGGCTTTCGGCCCTCTTGACTCAAAAAAATTGCCTATGATTTGCTTGGCAGCCATCCACCTCAGCATAGGCAATTGTGGGCAGACAAGTTGATGTTCATGAAGGAGTAGTTGCCATGGCAACACAGAGTTCAAAGGAAGGGCCCTCTGTGGTATCAGAATAGGGGAGAGTGATAATGTAATGAAAGCTTGTGTCTTCTCAGGGAGGGACAGGAGCTGGACAAGTGATGGGGAAAAAGGGATGGCAGTATGAGCAATTTGCATTACAGTTACATCTGAACTATGAATTTATTTGGTATTTTAAACATCTACTAGCTTAACTATATGATAGAGATTTTGAAGACTGTATCTGGCCTCGGCTCTATAGTAAATAGTTGAATGACCTTACCCTTATTGCTCATCAGTTTCCTCGTCTCTAAAACGAAGAGGTTGGACTAATAAAATCCAACATCCTTTCCACTGCTAAAATGTTCTGATTCAATCACTCTAAGTGGGCTAGGGACTTTATGGATCTGTTAGATAGTATACTGATGTGGACCACGTTCTATTTATCAAGACTTTATGGATGGAGAGTTGGTGGATATCTGTGGACATGGATCCGACGTCCACGAAACAATGTTTATTAAGCAACTAGCGGGCTCTGAACACTGTTTAAGGTGCTCAGAGGACGGAAAAGAAGACAAATCCCTTATTCTCAGTGAAGGTACATTCTGGCAGGAGAGGCAAACATTATACAAACAAACACAATGGATCATTTAATGGTGGTGGCGGAAAGGGCCACCACATTGAAGACAGCATGTCCCTGGAAAGTCCCTCCATGGTCCAGGTGAGCGGGGAAGTAGTAAGGAGGCTTCCCAGAATAAGTGGTGTTTGGGACAAGATCCGGAGGATAAGTGGGAGTTAATTAGATGATGGGAGGAAGGAGAAGGCTTTGCAGACGGAGGGAGCGGCACATGGAACTTGGAAGTTGGAAGAAACTCAGATAAGCCGGCCGTGGGCCTGGGGAGGTAGGAATGGCCCCATCAGGTCAGGTCAGGTCAGGTCAAGAAGACCATTTTCAGCTGCTCCGTTTTTAACCTAGAGCAATGAGACATCATCGAGAGTTTATAAACAAGGTTGGCTACTCAGATTTACATTATTAAAAGATCACTCTTGCTACATCATGGAGGACAATGGCAACTGGGGGACCGGGGATGCACTTAGGTTTCAGAGACAAGAACATCTTCAAGACAATTGTAAGTGATTGAGGAATCAAGTTTCTTTTACTCTAGGTTACTCTATTTTGACAGTTGGAAGCAATTCAAAAAATAATTTCACAATCTTTTCTCCTTTGCCTTGCCTGGGTGGACACATCCTGTAATGAATTTCCTGAACCCCAATTGGTTGAACCTGCCAGGGGAATGTGTGTGACCAGTGGTGAATTATTATTGATCTATTATTCTTCCAGTGTACCTCCAGTGGCCTGCAGACATTTCCTATTCCAAGCAGTGTGCAAGATGGGGGAAAATACATATGAAATATTCATTTTAAAATTTGGAAATGCTTCCACCCAAAATTCAGAATTATTTACATGCATTGTACCCAATAATAGGTCTACTTTGAAATGGAACAACTCTCAGCTTTAAAAATGCAAAACGTGTGCCTGGAAAGACTTATTTTCATACCTGTACTTACTGGGTATTTGAGGGGTGTCAGCTTGCCCATTTCAGGGAGGAGCTCCGGGCAGCCAGGATTTCAGGAAGAGAACAACTTTAGAGTCAGTGAGGTGACCAGTTTTGGATGCCTGAGGGACAGAAGATGGACAGCAGATAGCGCAGAAGACCCTTATCACTTTTACTCAAAACGCACTGCGCTTTGTTATTCCCTACGGCGCATGCTAAATGTGCGATGTTCCTTACGTGGTTTAATCCTCGGAACACCCTTGTGAGCAGGCTCTATTATTATCTCCACTTCACACATGACAAAAGAGAGGGGTGGAACGTTCACTTGACCTGCCCACAGTGGTGAGCTCTTACATGTGCCCTCTCTGCCCGCTGTCCAACTGATCCCAAGGGAGGAAAATAGTGGCAAGCGACTCCAAGAAGGGAACCTCATGCTTCTGATCATTCTCTCCCTTCAAGCTGGTGCACCCTTTCTCTCTTGTTCCTGCTTCCTTCTTTCCCACTCCTAGAGGGAGGCCGCAGGGAAAGATTTATGAACAAAGAAAAGCTCTCTAACCTCTCCCCCCCCCCATAAACTTTATGAGCCATGTGGACATGTACAGATCAGATATAAACATGATGTCCAGGGCCAGAGTTCTGTAAATAGTGATATCACTGAGGAAAATCTCCAGGGGAATCTGGTTCCCGGGAGAGAACAGACGAGGGTCCTGAAAACAGCGTGTGAAGAATGATGAAAGCTGCTTTGAAGTGAGGCCCAGGGCCTGTGGTGTTTTCAGCAGCTTTTCCCCTGAAGCCCTTGGAATTTTAGCTGCAATAAAAAGATACCAAAAGAAAACAGCTGGTCTGGTCGGATTTGTTCAAGCAGAAGCCATGTGTGGCCGTGCGGCGAGCAGTGCTGCGATGGGAAAGCAGGTGTGACGAGGACTGAGGGGTGGTGTCCGTGATGAGGGCACGAGGTCCGCTGAGCTCACCATACACACCCAGTGCTGTGGGGGTTACAAGGTGCTTCCACTAACTTGTCTCCCTGGGTGCACACCAGGCCTGTTGGGTGACTAGGGAAGCGTTAGCATATCCATTTTATGGATGAGGCAGCTAAAGTGTTGACTTTGGCCAAGGGAAACAGGAAAGAAATTAAACTGTCGGAGCGGTGTCATCTGGTGACAAAACGGCGACCTAAAGACAAGACGGGGGTTCTGAGCCCAATTTAACCTCTGCCCATGAGTTTCCTCATCTGTGTCCGCATTCAGGAAGGTCGTGTGCCGGAGGGGGTCGCTGAGGGCCTGACACCCGAGGAAACATTAGGGAGCATTCTCACGCATTGATTCAGCACGCTTTCTGGGGTGCACAGATGCTTCAGTTTGAATCCTACTGCATCAAGCGGTCAGCTCCCCAAACCCCACCTCTTGGCATTCACACGCTGTGTAGCCTCTCTCATGTTGTAAAAGGGTTGGTCTATGTGTCCAAGAGAATATGGCAAAGGAACGAGACAGAGAAGATTGCAGCCTCCATCTTGGGTTTTCTCGCGTGCGCGCGCGCGCTCTCTCTCTCCCCCTTCTTCCTTCACCCCCCATCACCCACTTTAAGCACAGCCAGCCTGCACATTGTGAGGGCACCCAGGCAACCTACTGACAGTTCCCTACGACAGGGAACTGAGTTCTAGAGTCAACAGCCCATGAGAAGCTGCGTCTTAACAGGAAGCTAATGAACGAAACAAATCAAATGAGCAAAATAGAACCAGAGGCATGGAAACAAGGGACAGACTGACAGTGACCAGGGCGGAGAGGGGA
Source organism: Furipterus horrens (assembly GCF_987537825.1). Classification (NCBI taxonomy): domain Eukaryota; kingdom Metazoa; phylum Chordata; class Mammalia; order Chiroptera; family Furipteridae; genus Furipterus; species Furipterus horrens. The sequence continues at coordinate 13,506,347 of NW_028327179.1, forward strand.
GGGAGGAAGGGGGCAAAAGAAGGGGAAGGGTCTAGTCAAGGAACTAGTATATAGGACCCATGGGCATGGACGACAGGGTGGGGATTGACTGTGGGGGCGAGGGTGGGGGCAGTAGAGAACAACAGTGTGAAAACCGGGACAACTGGAATAGAATAACAATTTTAAAAAAAGAAATTTTAAAAAATGAGCTTGTTCATGGATCCTTCCCCGGTCAAACCTTCAGGTGATAGCGGCACCAGCTGATAACTTTACCACAACTCATGAGAAACTGTGAACGAGGACCACCCAGTGGAGCTGCTCCCAATTCCCAAGCTACTGACATTGAGATCATAAAGGTATGTTGTTTTAGCCTGCTAATTTGGGGGGGTAATTAATACATTTCTGCTCTGAGGCCCCAAGAAGAAGTGGTGGGGGAGGACTGTTACAATTTCTAATACTTTACTGCTGTTCATCTAAGAATGGCGCTTGACAAAGACCCTACCCTGTGAAGAGTGCCACAAAGGAAACACTCTTCATATATAGGTTACGATTTTACTGATGGAACTAAATAGGCATTCTGCTAAGGGGATGCACACAGCAAAACCATGGAACCGCTATGATGGCAGCACCGTAGAGACCTGAGCTGAATCACACGATGAGGAGGAGGGGGCAATGAGAGGAGTGAGCAAAGGGACTAAGGAAAGAAATAGCAGAGTATATATGAAGAACAGGAAAGGCTTCCACATACCTAGAGCCAAGCAGAAAATGACAGGAGATGAAGCTGGTTTGCAGAGGGAACATCAGCCTCGACTAACTGAGACAGCAAACAACAGTCGCCCCGCTAAATCGGTTGCTGCAAGACAAGATCAAATGGGGATTCACATAGTTCATATAGAGCTGTACAGTCCAACATTGTAGTCACTAGGCCACATGGAGCGCTTTACATTTAAATTAATTACAATATAAATTAAAAATCAGTTCCTCAGTTGCACAGAGCACATTTCAAGTGATCAACGGGCATGCCTAGGTTATGGCTACCGGATGGACTGTGCAGATACAGAAAACTTCCATCATTACAGAAAGTTCTGTTGGACAGCCTTCGTGTACAGTATCACTAGATAAGATCACAGGTATATACTGAAATTTAAAGAAAAGTCATGTAAAGATCTCTGCAAGCATCCCATTAAGTGATATCAATGCACCTGTGAGGCAGCAAATGCTACCCAGGCAGGAAGGCTCTGGTCACCCCTCTGAAATGTAATTGGAATGTCATTTTTCAGGTATTTCCCTTGCACTCTTGGGCATCTACATTTCTTAAAAGTAAATAACTGAATAATAATAACTACAGAAATGTGCTTAACATTGCGGTTTTATATATACTGGTAAATTTCACCAGAAAACTATTTATGGGATTTTTTTACCCACTGGAATTCTGTTGGTATTTCACAAAACAGTAGTGTCCTGAGGAACACACTTGGAGAAACTGTATAGGTCATCAAGGATTTGAGGAGCTAGCTTCACAATTTAATAGCTTTTATGACAAAATGTCAAGCAGGACATATTTAGGCAATGAGTTTCATTAATAAGTAAACATTTGCCACAGAGCTCAGAGCTTCCTCAATATCTCATAGAAATATCTAACTCCAGGTCTGGGTGATTCAGGTGTCTGGACTCCTGACTGAATTACCGTCCTGATCAGGAAATGTTTGGAAAAGTCTTATCTAAATATAGATAAGGCAATGCAGTGCCAGGTAAATGCTCTGGAATTGATAACCCACTTGCTTCCAGAATTAAATAATTCTAATCAATTACTGAAGACCATTGATGACTCATGATCCAAACGGACATGTTACATACATAATTATATATGGTTTAATATAATGTACTTTACTAAAAGCACTATGAGGGAGATAGTATAGTCCCCCTTTTAAATAAAGAAAACGAGTTCTAATTTGCTTGTGGCTTGGATCAGACTAAGGAGTCACACTTAGGAACATACATCTGATATACCACCTGACTCATCCATTAAATGAAATGTCTGCTTGTGGTTAGAATGGAGAGAAAAGCAAAGGGTCATCTGCATCATTTTCTCGTTTGTTCCGTGATTTGTTTCTGTGCATGTCATATTTATCTAAAGATGATTTGCTGCCAGTTTGTTGGCTTTGTCCCAATACCCACTTTTTACCTCTGATAACACATTGTTAGCAGTGCTGTACCCACTTACACCCCACGTATTTCACCCAGATAATTTCACTGAACGGATCATGCCAACCCAAGTTATCAGAGATAATCTGGGAATGGCCCATTGCCATGGTGCAGAGCTGGCCAATTCCATTTCCTACTTGGGGCTGTCACAGCAGACTGTAGACCTGGAGGCCACCTTGCTTAGGCTTCCCATGTACCTCTGCATCCTTTGCCGCTCCATCCAGCTGCCGGCTGGTTGCAATTCGCCTTAGGCAGTCTGCTGCAATTTTCCAAGTCCCAATCTTATCCTCCATTACAAAAAAAAAAAAAGATGGGAAATATAATGGGCTGAAAAAATTCCGATCGCAGATGCCAGACATCAAATTACACAGGTAGTAATCACACAGATTAGGGAACATAATGAATACAATATTCAAGCTGCACAGAGACAATGAATTTTTCAGGATGATACAAGGTTCTTGTTAATAAAATGAAATAACAATTTTCTTCTTATTAAAGCTAAAGCAATCTCTATTTTCTAAAGGGACACATGCCATCCAGACCTCTGGGCTGAAATGATTTGAAACTCAATACACGCAGGACCAAACAGGCTTCTGGCTAACTCTTACGTTTGAGATTGTGTGGCTGTTATTGTTCGTTAGTGAGTGGTTTGGGAGTTTACCTAATTTTTCTGAGCCCTCTTCAGAAACAAATGCATTACTCACAACATGTTGGATACAGGAAAGCGCAGAGGTGGGAATCGGGAGCCCTGGGTTTTAGCTCCAACTTCCCCTGTTAGATCTGGTGACCTTGGATATGTAGAGTGATGAACTAGGATGAAATGGTGCGGGGAGTGCTCTGCCCTGGAGGTAAGGAATAAGGGTACAGAGAATTTCAAACAATAATAAAACTAAAGGCAGCCTGCTTTTTATTATCATGCTCAACAATGTCAGTGATAAAATGCTTCTTTTCCTCCCGCAGATCTCTTATTGGCCTAAGTTTTAAGCAATTGATACAAAAAAACCAAGCAAACAAACAAACAAATAAAACTATACATACACATGCTTCAAATTAGCACACTTTATTACTTATCTTTTGTCTTCTACGTGGAAGTCAAGTTTTAAAATTCCCAGTTACAGAGGTGGGCTCCAATACATGTGAATTCAACCCCTTGCAGTGTGCATTTGATCCCAGAAGAAATTTGCAATGACTTAGAATCCTTCAAGTTGACTCTGAGCTCAGTCTGTCTTTAGCTCCATGATTCTACAGACCCCTAAACAGCAGACTGGAGGCAAACAATAACAAGTGATTGTGAAGACAAAAAACAGAACTCAAGCTACTTCAGTTCTGTCATTTTATGTGACTACTTGGCATTTTAATTTGTTAAATTTACAAGAGTGAAACAATATGCATTGTGAGGCATAAAATGTTTGTTTGGTACATGTAGACTTTAGTTCATTCATGAAATATTTAACCCAATTTGAATCATGGTTTCTGATGGAAATCTATCCTTTTAAAATTTGTGATTATTTTACAAATAAAGAAAAATCAACAAAATAAAATGATTACTAAATATACATGTTTATTATTGAAAAAAAATGTTGTTTAGAGAAGGGATGTGTTAAAATTGATGCACTGGGTGTGTCACATAGGCTAGGTACACACTAGGGATGTGACCCCACCTGTCCAGGGGCACTTTCTTTAGATTAGAAGCAACATTTCCCAAAGAGAGGGACTCTGCAGGTCACCAGTTCCCTAGTTCCCTCAGTCCTTCCATGAAATTCGGGGTGCAATAGATGAGAGATATGATTCCCTCCCTGAATGCTCTTGGGGGTTAAACAATGTGCATTACTCTGTGCCAAGCTCTGAGGAATCCTGCCAGCATGAAACAAGATAAAACATCTTCAGCCTGGTTTGTTCATCCAATGATCACTGGGCCTTTTTGTTTCATTTAGGAGTTGACGAAGGACTGTGGGAGGCAGGGAAGAGTGGTCAATGGATAGTCAGGAGAGGGAGACATCTATTTTATTCCCATGAAACTGCAAGATTCACTAGGGCTTAGACCAATGGTTCTCAAACTTGGCGGCACATTGGAACCCCCAGGGGGAGCTCTTTGCGACCTCCATTCCCAGGCCGCATCCCATCCAACGAAATCAGAATCTTTGGGGGCCGACCTAGGAGCAGTGTTCTGAAAACTCCCAGGAGATTTTGGTTGTGTAGTTAAGTCTGAGGACCTGGGGATTCGATCATCTTAAAGTCTCTCTCGGATCTTAAGTGGTAAGTCCCTAGGACTTTTCAGTCCCCACCAGACCCCACTCCTGTTCACGGACTGGAGGCAGAAAGCTGGAACGGGACAATGTGACCTTTCAGCTTTAGTCAGGCAAGGGATCAGGCCGAGACTCCTACCTTCCAGCCCACCTCAGTGACCTGAACCGGCAAGGCTGTCTGGAGCCTGTCAAAAAGAGGATGCCATTAATAATAATAAAAAACAAATGGCTCCTTTAGCTCAGAACCCCCCAGAAGTTGAAAAATGGGATAGTTGTGCACTAAGATGGTACCCAGATGCCTTGAATTGTAAGAAAAGCAGGGAAGGAGATGAACTGCAGCTGGTGTCTCCGTTTCTAGGCTGATTTGCCTATTAACCTCCTGGAATTCTGAGCAGCGGTTCGTTGAGCTCGCTTCTCTCAACAGCCCCGCGCAGGCTCTGCCTCTGGGACACAGTGTGCAGGGCTTTCCATTAAGAAGTTAACATTCGCCACAGAGTTCAGAGCTCCCTCAATATCTCATTGAAAAGAGAGAAAAACAGCTCAGCTTCAATGAAGCCAATGTCGCAGTAAGACGAATGCTAATGTTTTCTTTTTTCTGTGTTTATGAGTTTATTTATTTATTTATTTTTGCTTAACCCCTTCACCTTTCTCACCCAGCCCCCCCTACCCCACTCCCATCTGACAGCTGTCAGTCTGTTCTCTGTATCTGAGTCTGTTTCTATTTTGTTTGTCAGTTTATTTTGGTCATTAGATCCCACATATAAGTGAAGTCATGTGGTACTTCTCTTTCTCGACTGGCTTATTTCACTTAATGCTAACATTTTTTTGAAAGCCACTGTAATTACTCAAAGAAGAGCTCCACCATCCTACCTCTCATTCCCAGGTCTTGCTTTTTTCAAGGATCTGCACTTACTGTCCTTAGTTGGCAAAACTCCCAGGGCCATTTTTTATTGCACAGCCTTGTGGGTGGAACCGCCACCTTTGGTGGGTGACCCGTGTGTGAGCTTTCTCAGCAGGTGCAATCAGGTCCAACACTCTCAAGAACACACGTGCCCATTGGATCCCACTTTACAAACTGTTCCCGAGCTGAGCTCCTGTCCTTTGGCCACCAGATCGAGAAAGTAGAGACCTGAATGGGGAGGCCAGAGAGTTGTTCCTTAGGCTCCTGCGTCACCCTGTCCCATGCTAAGGATCACATTCCTGGGAGACGTCATGCCAACAGGCAGCGCAGAGTCAGAGTTCTGCTTCCACCCTGAGCACAGCTGCTGGGAGAGAGACGGAAAGACCTTGGAGTATTTCCCAAAGCATTTTCTGCGGAGTAAGAGCACTTACATATAAAAGGGTTTCTGCAATATATAAACTGGAGGAACACTGAGTTACACAAAATTGAGTAGGACCATTATTACAGGATTTGTCAGAACAGCCGAGCATGGGGAATATTCACTAAGGAGCTTGAATGAGCCACACTGCTAAGTTTCTGAGTGGCAATGTCGCACCTATAACATGCTTCGGTTTCCTGTTCTGTTAAGTGGGAATGAAAGAGTACCTAGCAGGGTCATTTTAATGATCATTTATTAGATGAATGCATGTAAATCACTTAAAACGCATTAGGCACAAATGTTACCCCTAATCTGAGTTCAAATTCTGGCTGCTTATTGTGCAATACTGAACCTGTTACTTGGCACTTGGAGTCTCAGTTTCCTTATATGTAAAATAGATATACTGCTTGTAACTCAAAGTTTTTAAGGATCACATCAAAACAGTGCATTTACAATAAATTGCTCAGCAAACTTTTGGCACAAAATAAGTGCTCCAAACCTGCTAGCAAAGAATGGCAGAAAAGCATTGCTATGTTCAGTGAAGGACAGAGAGCTTGTCCGTATTTTCGATGAATTTAAACTTAATAGACTGAGTGTCATTGACTCTGGGGAGAAGGAACACAATTTACATTCTAAAACTTGACCAGGAGCTGGTCCCTATTTTCATACAGCAATTCTAAAATTGACAACTATAGTTCCATCAGAGGGTTTGTAGATTTGTGCTATATGTTGTCTGGTAAAATAAAATAATAAAGTCAAAACAGTGTTATTATGAAATCTTAAAAAAAGATCTTATTTCTGAACTACAAAAGGATTAATTTGGATTAATCAAAGCTGATCTCATTCAGATTAAAATTGCCAAAGATCTCTGAAGATTTACCATAGGCCATCAGTCATCAGTGGTTTGTTTTTGTTTTGAATTCAAACATTTTGGTAACTTTAAGAAAAAAGGATCAGGAATTTGCTTCAACTTTGTTGAGGTATAATTAATTGGTATATGGAAAACTGCACATTATTAATGTAAACAAATTTATGTGATTGGATGTATGTATACACTCATGCTACCAACACCACTATCCAGGTACTAAACACACAGGGGGTCAGGACTTCTGAAAGCTCTCACAGACTTAAGTGGAACAAGCACCCACAGATGCCCTATGCATCTGACTTCATTTCCAGTCTCATTCTTCTGGCCCCAACATAAAGAAGTCAGTAGGTCTTGATGAATGGGGACGTTCCCAGGGGCCCACGCATTACTGCTGTCATTATTACATTTCTGGACGCCATTCTCCCTACTTAAACCAACCCAAATCTCAAAAGAGCACTGCCAAAGCTGATTGGAAAAGGACAATGATAAGTTGAGCCATTTAAAAATTCTAATATTCAACCATTTTGAACAAAACACAGCAGTTACATATAGCCAGATTTTCTACTAAATTAAAAGTTAAGCAAGGATTTGGTAATATTTTTCTATGTTCTTAAAAAAAACTTTTTTTAAAGAAAAGAATCAAGAGGAAAGAAACTTATGTCCTATTGAAACCAAGCAAACCCAGTGTTCGAGATAGGACTGTTTCATATTTATTTCAAAAAACTTGCCGTCTGGTAACATTTTTCTGTTCTATTTTTAATGGCTATAAAGTTTCTATCACATCCAGTAATTATCTTCAATCTGAAAAGGAGAAAGGAAATTCCATAATAAGAACTACATGAGACATTGAGTGTACAGGTGCCAGAGAATATTGTTTTATTTAGTAGAGATGCAATTGTAAAAATACGGTTCTTTATAATGCGTGTTCTCAAGTTTATTTATAGACACTATGACACCCACTCTTAGACTCCTTATTTAATCACTAACAGGAACATTATTTTGAAAGAGAATTAGAGTGGTGAAAATATATTCTTAAATGATATATCCTCTAAAAAGCAATCTCATTTTTTTCTTACTATTATCAGCTATAACTACACAGACGGGAGAAAAGAAAAAAAAAAGCAAGGAGACAACTTAAGCCACAACAAACAAAAGTGTTTTAAATTTCTCAGGGGGAAGCTGCACTCCATCATGAAGGAAATTGGAGGGGATATCAAAGAGAATTTATTGTCTGCTGACCACCCTAGTTATTTAGTGAAAGCTGGAAGGGAAAAATAGAGAAGTTCTTAAGGGATCTGATGTAAACTTTCTTTAAATGTGGACAATGAAAAGAAAGCTTGAGGTTATGCTAATTTCATGCTTTGGGACCACGGCTATTTTTGATAACACGTAGTAAATTCACTGTTGCATTTTCAATTAGTCATATTAAACAATTATACCAGGTTATTATGATGACTTTGAAAGGACAAAATAATGACCTCCCTAATCATGACTTCCATTTAATGCCGCAAAGAGTGTCTACCGCCCTCATGTTTCACACCAGAATCACTAGTAATTACTTCTTTCCACTTATGGAAAATGTGCGTTAACTGGAGGATAGAATAGAAAGGTAAATAGAGCTTTTCTGTCTACTGGGGAAAAAGTTAGAATAAAAAATGCTATATTCAACTTCCATCAAAGTCCTTCATTATCAAACAAGGATCTCCCTAAATAGGCAGAGTTAACCATCAACACTTTTTGCTCAAATCTCCGTGTTCTAAGTTTATGTTCTCCATGGGAGGCAGGTTTACAACGATTTGTTCCAGAAAGGACATTGTAGTAAATGGTTTTACTGCAGAATATTAATAGTGGAAAAGTTTCACATACTCACCGATACATAAAAGGAATTTTTCAGAGTACCTAGTTCCTTTTAATGAAGGGGAATGAGTGCACTGGAGGGAGAATGCAGAAGAGAAGAAGAATATTTGTACACATTCCTCAAGGACCCACTTGGGATTTCTCTACTTAGCTGATAAAGCCAGTGAGGTGGCCACGTCCCTGTGTTGAATGTTTTTCTTGATAGAGACAGTGAGTGCAAAATAGCCCACCAAGCCCACCCCCCACTTCCACCAAAAGCCTGGCAGCTGTTGAATTTGATTTAAACGAGATCCTCTGCAGAACCCCAGCCGGGCAAGTCACGAAGGCTGATGGCCTTGTGACATGTTAATGCACGGGGTTTTCTTCTGCTGACCCACGACATGGGTAAATAAAGATAACCTTCACCAAGAAATATAAACTGCTCCCAGGGCACCAGGGGATTCTGGCAAAGAGAGCAAACGTCCCGCCAGCATTAGCTGCCACATCATGAACGTGAAGAGGGGCCGCGTGAGCTAACAGCATAGATGAGGAATTCGGGAAACCTGACTGCTGATACCAGTTATCTGGGGAAAACCCTACACAAAATCTCTTTGTTATCCAATTCAGACGCGTGGTTTTCTCAGTTTCGTTTCCCATTAAAGATGTAGAAAAGGATTATACCAAGTTTTGCCTATTTCGTTGTTTTTGTTTTCTGGCTTAACGTGCAACCCGCTCCCTAATAAAAATCACACCACATTAAACAGGCTGTGTTCAGTACGCGGCAGTTCGTGTGGCTTTGCTGGCGTTATTTTAAGTGTCTGTTCCCTGAATTCCCTTGGAATTTATGCTGTTAACTCCCATGAATACGAACAGACCTCCCAGGCCTGCAGTTACACACGCGGTATATTTATTAGGGGGCAACTTAACTTCTAGATGCTGCACAGAGGGCTGTATTTTGTCCCTGAACACTTGAGTTCCTGAACACACTTGTTTGAAAATGTCTCTTAATATATATGGTTTAGCTGGACAGACTGAAAGTTTTGTGTAATCTGAGAGAGCGTTTAGAAAACATCGTTTGGGGAGGGAAATAAAGCTTTAATGCTACTTCCAAGAGAATAAATAATGCAATTCCCTTTTCCAGGGCAGCGGGTATGTTGGCTTTAGTATTGCTAATAAAACAAAGGAGAGACACGGACGACGGGGTGGGGGGGGGGGCGGGGGAGGGTTGTTGATACAAAACCATCAAATATTTAACCATTTGGCCTGGAAACGTGTGCAGGAACTAAAATCAGGTCCTTTCACCAATACAACAAATACTAAAAATATCCACTTCAAAGGCTTTTCAGGGGGGAAGATACGGCTAAAATCAGAGAAAAATCTTCTGGCAAAGTTTGTGGCTGTATATCTGAAGAGAGAGCTTTCGTTTTTTTGTCTCATTTTAAAGATTAGAATTTATTTTATATTTATGCTGAGGGAGTTAACATCCTCCCTCTTTAATTTATAAGACATTTGTTTAGTATTGTTTCTTATGTTCCAATAGTACTATAATTTTGTTCTACATGAAACTCCACTTCTAACAAGAGAAAATTCACCTTGAATTGTGATGTTTTACAATTGTAATAATTGCTTCAATGCAGTTCTGAACTATTAGTTGAATATTGTTGAAAACAGGTGTTTAATTTTTTTTTTGTTTCCACTTTATTTTAATTTTAATTTTTTTAACAAAACCCAGTCTTGAACAATTATGGAGCCTGATAAAATCATAGATTAGAAAATGTGTGCATGTTAAGGTTTCCTGAACTTTTAATTTCATCTAAACCCACTTAAAGCTGCAGAGAAAAGTGTGGAATTACTGATGCGATAGCGCCACCATCTGGACATTGTCAGAATGGCAGCCACAAGTTCTTTTCCCCTACAAAGGGGGAACTCTTTCCATCCACACGTTTATCTTTGGAAATGAACTTGTTCAGTTTACTTACGCATCCTAGGAATACTCAGTGTGACATTTAACCCTGTCCCCGTACTATTGCCTCTATAGAGAAAATAAAGATCCATTTCACATGGGAGGTGATGCTTTTCTACATCTGAAGAGCAGATGGCCTGACATAAAGTACGAAGGGGATGGTGTGAAGGGAAGCTGGACGCCAACATTTTAGACTTTCGGCTTAGATACGTATATAGTTAGTGCACATGCATGTGCTCCAGGACATTGAAATTCCTCCCCTGTAAAATGAGGGCACTGATTGCGTCTACTTCCCAGGAAAATTGGAGGGTGAAATGAAATAACGCCTGAAAGTGCTTAGCACAGTGCCTCACACATAGCACCAACCAATCATGGGAGGCATTATTGAAACCGGGAGTTATTTAACGTCCTCGCAAACATATGAATTAACATCCATCATCATGCCGAGGCCTTTAAGGCATTGCCAGCTCCAGCTTCTGTCCCAGAAGGAAAGTGTCCACACTTTTCTTTAAGATCATGAGAAAAAGAAGGGCCTACCATCCTCTTAGTGAGATAGGCCCCTCCCACAGTCTGGCCTCAGTCTCCCCCACCAGCCTCAGTGACCTCCATCCCCAACCACTGACTACTCCCAGCCCCCAAAGCGGGCCCCCTGCCTCTGGTCTCTGCACATTTGCTCATCTCACCCCTTCTGTGTGCACATCCCCCCTCTTTGCTTGTTTAGCCCCCTCGCCCCCCCATTCCTGGAGGCTTCAGTTCCACCTTTCCTGTAAGTTTACCTCCCTCTCTCTTCCCCACCACCTATTCCACACCTGGAAAGTGTTAGGATTGGGCTATTCCCTCTGCCCCACCCCCATGTATAACTCGACTTCACAAGCTGTAACACTCCTGACAGGCAGGCACAAGATGCTAAATATCATTATACCCAGAAAAGCAGCTGGATGTTTGTTTTTATGATATTAATCTCCACGATGAAAGTACATTTCCATACCCACAACTTCACAACCCCTGTGAGCTGCCAAAGATGTCTGAGCCAAATTGGTCATGGAAATAAACCTAAATCCCTGACCTACATTTAAAGAACAACCATTCACTATTTAGCACACATGAGGGCTTAGCCCCTGGGCTGCACCAAAAGGAAGAGAAGACAAGATTAGAGTTGTTTTATTGTGGACATAATAAGGTGCCAGTTATAGCTCATGCCCATGCAGAAGCCCTTGTCTCCTGGAGGCCTCTGTGCAAGGACCTATCTGCACATCCTCACTTACTTCCCCAGCATTGCTCTGTGGTGGTAGAAGAGGCACTTGGAAGCAAGTGGGGAAACCCTAACACAGGCAAAGCCTCGGCTGTGGACAGATGGCCCTGAGTTGGAATTCTGCTGCTGTTTACAAGTGGTGTGACTTGTTGTTGTTCAGTCTCATTCCCCTCTTCTGTAAGATGTTCATAATCATCCCGCACAGGGTTGCGGGAGAAGTGATGATTTATGAGGTGCCTTAGTGCACATACACACAGGGCCAAATGCGTGGGTTCCTCCCACAGAGTCTTTGGCCGTCATTTCAGAATTCCCTAGTCTTGTTTCGTTTTGTTTTGTTTTTTAATTTGAAGATTTAAACTCAATTTCAACCTAGAATCACCAGCAGAGGTCGCTCAAGGACAGCCTGAATTCTTCCTGCCCCCAAGCCTGACTTCTAAATTGAGGACTGCACCATGAGAGTTAAAATAGCAGAACATTCATTTTATGGTAGCATTTCATTTTAATGTTATTATTCTATATTATCCATTAAGGGCTACACTGTAACAATTCGATTAATGTTATACTCACAGCTAGAGAAGTGGAAGCACAGGGTGTGTGGAAGAGGAAGGGGACAATGGCACCACATTTTCAATGACAGAAAGAGAGTCTAAGACAATGACCAGCACAGGCAGAGAGGGACCTGGGTCTGCACCCGCCTGAGCAGTGAAAGGGGGGCTGATGGGAGAGAGAGAAGCCTCAGAGAGACTCAGGGGTAAGTTTAAAGGCTCTGGGTGGTCTCCTGATATTAGGAAAGGAAAAATGGGAGCCCCAATGCTCAAAACGTCCCCCCTGGTTGCAGTATATACAATAAGTATGTGGGAACAGACTGAGGCCACCTAAAGTGAAACATAGCCATGTTACAAACACCACACTTTGCGATTTAGATTTCCTAGTGACACATAAAGGTGTATCTTATGCGATGTTTCACAGTTTAAAAATGCTTTCACATTCACTGTTATTTGACCTTCAAAATAATCCCAGGAGTGCATGAGACCACAAACCCTTCTGGGAGACAGCTGCCACATTTCATGGTGTTTTGAATCTACCCCACATCATCGGGCATAAGTGGCACTCTGTTAATAATCTGTTGAATGAATGATCAAAACAGATAAAACCATATCATTATTTATTTACACACAATTTTATTATTTGTGTAATAAATTTATTATACGAGTTTATCAGTTCATTTGGCCAATATTCTAAGTTGCAATCATAGCTAAATGGGCTAGAGTTTTAGGTACAAAATTGGGGGAAACCAGCGTGGGGTCTCGGTGTTGCCCACCTTCCTCTGTGACATCTCCTGAAACTGAAAATCCTGTGATGGGTAGAGGGCTGCAGGTTCTACATCTGATGGCATGGTTCCTACAGAATCCACCCCTGCCCACATCTCCTAGAACCCTCTTTGTTTAGAAGTGGGGTGAGCAGGAGATGTTCCGTTCACAGCATCCCTGGGCAGAAGAAACAGAGCCAACAGCCAGATCAATGATGTGGCAACCAGGTACACGTGGCCCTAAAAGGAATGGCTGTGGAGATGACTCAGAGAAATTAAGCAAGTAAAAATCACTAGGGTTAAAGCAAACTCTTTAAGCAGACCCCAAAAATCATATGATTTAGATCAAAGGTACAAAGGCACTCCCTGTAAAGAGTACAGGAATGGGCAGAGAGGGTTGAGAATGATTCAGTTGCCCACAGAGTAGCCCAGCAAAGTTTCTTGAGGAATAAAAGAGACTACTTGTTCGATGGATTGCAATTCAGATATAGTCATTGGGAGCTTTAGATTTAACACAGAAACCCAGAGAATTATGACTCGTAGATATCAAGGTTGTATTCATCTTCGTATAGTCAGTGTTTAATTTATAATCGTTTGAATTGAATTGGACACTCAGACCATTCTAATTGTCAGAAATGTCTTCCTTTAGATTTTTTTTTTGAAAACGTGGCTCCTTTCAGCTTTTACCCACCTCAGGGATTACTCAGAACAACTCTAATCTTTTCTAGGTGACAGCCCTTCCAATGCTTGCACACCAGTTCTTGCCTTACTCTGGTCTCTCACAGAACCAACTCCTTCCTTCCTTCCTTTCTTTCTTTAGTGTCTACACACCATGCTGCATGGTTGGCCAATGGTCCCTCTAAACCAGTGGTTCTCAACCTTCCTAACACCGTGACCCTTTAATACAGTTCCTCATTTGTGGTGACCCCCAACCATAAAATTATTTTCATTGCTACTTCATAACTGTAATTTTGCTAGTTATGAATTGTAATGTAAATATCTGATAGGCAGGATGTATTTTCATTGTTACGAATTGAACATAATTAAAGCATAGTGATTAATCACAAAAACAATATGTAATTATATATGTGTTTTCCGATGGTCTTAGATGACCCCTGTGAAAGGGTTGTTCAATCCCCAAAGGGGTCGTGACCCACAGGTTGAGAACCGCTGCTCTAAACAGATGTCCCCCAAGAATGTCCAAAACTTGGCTTCATGAACACCCTGTGAGCATGTCATAGCCACCACGAAGTCTTTTATGTCTCAGCAGCAAAATTCACCCATCTCTGTGGTCTCCCTGTATTGAGATCTGGATTTGTAGCTCATTCCTTTATGGAAGGCCAAGTGCACCAACCACAGAATCCATTTCATCACGTTCTCATAAGGAAGTGTTTGCTGCCACCATTGCTCAGGGGTGAGTGGGGATGGAATAGAGCAGAGATTGGAGAACAATTGAAACATAAATGTGGAAAATAATTTACCTGGCTGACATTGATAGCCAATGGCCAAGGGATTAATAACATACAGTCCTCCCAGCTTCTTGCCCAGGGGAGTTAAGTTTTTCTTTAAGTGAGACCACACTGCCTGCGGAGACAGTCTGGCGACTGGAGGTTGGAGGGACAGAGCCGGCATGCTTCCTGAACCCCTACGAGGCCTTGGCCTTCCTCCCTGTGCAGGATCTCACCATTCACCCAGCAACAACCTAGTGCCTGCCTCCCAGCTGGGTCGGAGAGAGAACAACCCAGCCAGGGGGATCTGGCTACCAGGTGCTCATTTCATTTGCCAGTTCCCTGGCAGTGGCAGCCAGGATGTGAGCTATGCCCTTAATGGGCATAAATGGATATGGTACATGCTATCTTTCATTAGGGAAAAAGGAGGCAGCTTGTGCCTTGAAAAGCAGGTGTGTGGGGGGAGTCCAATGGGTAAGGGTAAGAACTGTGAGCAATGCGAGGCGGCCTAAAGCCGGGCCAGACAGAGGCCAGAACCTGGCAGAGTTAGTCTAGTGCAAATGGTTTGATTTGCCTAGGCTGTATATTTTACATCAAATTTAGGAGGTTGGGAAGTGCTTGGGTTAAAAATCCCATCAACCTGCACACCATCATATTCTCTTTGTCTATCTCTCTCTCTCACTAACACAACACAACACAACACACACACACACACACACACACACACACACACACATGCCATACACAGTGCATACAATGAAACCTTCCTTCTACGAAGAAAAGTTAGTTTTCAATCTCATGGCAACTTCCTGCCCTAGAGGAATAGCACCACCTATGAAGGGCAGATTTCTGATGCCACCATGGGCCAGGGTGACTGGCCACTGTGCTCACAGCTCCTGGTCACGGAGGACTGGCCTGCCACCAGGTCCATCCATCGCCTTCCTGGGTAATGGGGTATGGGTTGCAAAGTGGTGGTTTTCTCACAGAGGAGCAGAGAAAGTGGGGCTGGGCTCTCAGCTGTAACTCCCCCCATGGCAACACCCCAGTGACTCTCCGCTCTCTCTCGGGACAGCGTGGCCCCAAAAGTGCCTCTGCCCAGAACTAGAAAGAAGTTTTGGCAGAACTTCCAAGGTACAAGCAAGCACATAACGGGGTTTGGCAGATCGCAGACAGGTGGTTGCAGTTCATAATCTGCCCGTGGGGATGGGGAGGCAGGTGCTGGCCAGATTTCTGGTAAAATGTTGCTTTGGTTGGAACTAGGGTGCTTTTCCTTCAGTTCCCTGGGGCCTCGAGGAGGCTGAGAGAATGCCAGGACTTATTTTGGACAAATCTGACATGTCAGCACTGACAGAGGAGCCTCAAGCTGGCAACCACAGTACGCCTATGAGGTTCCCTAAATACAACTGAATTGTCTGTCTGGACAGGTACATTCGGGCTTGCAGGAAAAGAGCCGCCTTTCCTTTGTGTTCCAAATGCGGAGAAGTCATGAGGCCTGGGGGTCGATCCACTTGCCCACCACGCGGAAGAAGTGCGCATGAAGATCTGCAGGCCAGCGCCTGCCTCCAAGTCACTGGGAATCAGGTCACCCGCGAGTGGCCTCTCTTGACTGGAGGCCATGGGAAGGGGCCAGGGCTTTGCAAAGAGCTCCTTTGCTGCACAGGGTGGGACTGGGGAGCCTGTCAGCCATCTGCGAGGCAGTGGGTGTGCCTCAGCTGGGCTGGCCCCAGAGACCAGAGCAGCAAGGCCCACCTGGGCACCCCGGCGCGGGGCCTGTCCCCCCGCTGTCAGAGCTCTGTGCACGCACCCAGCTCTGCCACACAGATGTGAAAGCAACGCGCAGTGGCTCCCCACTCTTCCCAGGTGCTGGGAAACCTGAGGCTCAGGGGCTCCCCCACCCCTGTCTGCTCAGGCCAAGGCGAGGGCGGCGGGATGCCCCCTGGTGGTGCACAGACAACGACAAAGATGGCAGTCGTGGTCCTGCTAATGGGAAAGCGCTTCCAAAATGGGCGCCAAGTCAGTTTGCAAAAATAAAGAAAAGGAAAAAAAAAATCTATTAGGTAGCAATCTCTTTTTGGGGAATGTGTTTCTAAAGGGAATTTGCATGTCATGGAAACAAACCCCCGAGGCCCAGTTTGAGCTTATTAGCGCTAAATTGGCCACAGCACATGAGCACTGCTCTTGTCGGTGACCTGAGGTTTTATAAGCGCAGGGGGACTCTTTGCAGAGGTTTTACATGTGCTCCGCGGAGCAGCTGAGGGGAGGCACTGAGACCCGCTCTTCCATTTCCAGAGCCCGGAATAGCAGCGCAGCCACCCCAGCGTCCCTCCGCGCAGGGGATCTCCCTGGGTCTGAACCTTCCTTGCAATCTTTGCACCACAGCTTGGCAAGAACAGGACGTAAAAGGCACAGCTAAACCGTGGTACTGGGGGAAGGAGCCCTCATCTCACACCGTTTCCCATGGATTTGATGAGCTGTGTCCTGGCAGAGATGTGGTGGCGGTGGCCCATGCACATCAGTGATGCCGGGGGTCAGAGGGGGACCAGTGACCCGCCCTGCAGCGAGGATGGGTCAAGCAGAGGATATGTCCTCTTGCCAACACGTACACATTACTGGTGGGGGACTAGACCCAAATCTGCCTTATTTTATTATTTTCTATCCTTTTCCCTCACCAGGTTTCATCCTTCAAGCTAGGGGCGGGACAGATGAAAAAAGTGAAGTATGTGTATGCACGAATACAATAATGAAAAATCTGAAGGGGATGAGCAGGCACTGCAAAGGAGACTGAGTGGGACCTCGTGTTGGGAAAGGTAGGGAGGACCCCTGAGGGGGGAGTTTCATTGAGGACCTCAGAGGACAGAACTGAGGCCTCTGAGAGGAGCCAGGCGTGGGGGCAGCGAGTGCCAACTGGTGTGGCAGGAGAGAGCTCCAGATAGGGGTGCGGCATGAAGTTGTGGGGACAGGCAGGGACTCCAACACACGATGCCCTGTTATGGGGTATGGGTTTTATTTTTTTTAATCTTTCTTCCTAAAAATCTGTTTCTTCACCTCTGTAAAATGAGAACACCATGGTGCTTCTCCAAGCACATTGAACAGGCATGGCTTCCTCTGCCAGCTCCTCTTCCGGCACACACATACACATACACACACACACCACACACAGTATTGAGGGCTGGCTGTGGCTGGATTCTCTCCTGTGAGCCACTCTTGTGGCATCTTGCAATATAATGTGACTCTATTTAGTGACTTTCAGTTGTGTCTTCTCTCCAAACTCCAGTATTTAATTCATTGGTTCATTAATTAATTCAGTACACACTTAAGAACACCTTACTATATGCCAAGTATTCTGTTAACTTCTGAAAGTATAAAAATAAACAAATAAAGCCCCTGCCTTCCCCTCTCAGACTCTACTTGGGGCGTTCGAAGGGATAGGAAGCAGAGAGGATTATGGCATCCATCACAGGGGTTTCGTGAGATGACATTTGGGTTGGGACACCAAGAAAAAATAGATTTGCATTGAGAAGGGGCCGTGGTTGAAACACCAAAACAAAGAAGCAGCACCCACAATCACAGAAGAGAAATTCATCTTTAAGGGACCAGGAGTAGCTCTTTGCATCCTCCGTACCAGGTCCCAAACCTGTTGGCCAGGTATGCAAAGTTCTCAAGAGAAAACATGAAATACCATTACCATTATGGTGGGTGAGCACCCTGTTTGTGAAGAAGGGGTTCAGACTGGAGAGCAGTGTCCACTCATGAGAAGGACGTGGGTGTGAACCGGGGGGAGGACAAAGGAGATCGTGGCAAAGAGCTCATGATAATTTGTCAGGATAGACACGGCACAAGTGAGCAAACCCGAGAACTTGGAGCCTTGGATTAGATGGACATCCTGCTCTTGGAAGTTATTATCACTTTCCTAGAATCCCCTGGCTCAGGTATGAGAACCTCAACAGGAAGGGGAATGAAATATGGAGAGAATCCACTCAGGGGAGTGCTTAGCAGGTGATTACACAATTGAAAAATAGCCCCTTTGGAGAAATATTAACAAAACCAGGATTGTACGGCTTGGGGGAGATGGGAGAGCCAGACATGGCCACAATATATAAAAGGCTTCACTCTGGAAAAGATGGTGGATCATCTTTATATTTAATTTTCACTGGGGACAGAAGGAAAATGGTTTGCTGTAACCAAAAGGGTTTGGATTGGCTACAAGAAAGAGATTTCCAGACAAGGAGTTCTTTTAAAAATATAGCTAATGCTTGTCTCTCTGACATAATTTACAAGTGGATTTGCCTGAAGCATGTTGACCAAGTGACCCCCTCTCACAGTAGAGGTTTTATTCCCAAGTTGAAGAGGTCAAATTGTCCATGAAAAATCCAGAACTGGCCTTTTCAGCCCATGGTAGACACTTCAAATTCTTTTGCCAGAAATATTTTTTTAATCTAAATCCTGTTTACTGTATACCTGCTCACACTCTCTTCCTTAATTCTCAGCCAGTTAAAGGGAAGGTGGAATTGCCGAGTGGACCCTGCTTCCTCCTATCTGCCCACCCTATTTCAGAGGGAGTCTGCTGAATAGCTTGTATTCTCATCTGCCGCCTTGCTGGTATATTCAAAGGATTTTTCCCCTTAGTTTCTAATAAAACCTCTGTTCATTTGTGCCTTAATTGCTAACCCTTCCTGCCATGAGAGACAGATTTCTTGTGCAAACTGAATTTTATAAATGTGTTCAATAAATAAAATCCAAAGATTGCCATGCCTTTTGGACGAAGGTTTAAGGACGTCCAGATGCTGACAGAGAAGATAGAGGGCAAGAAATAAATTATTTGTCCAGGAAGTCCCTAAGAGTCCATTGCAGGATGGAAGAGCACATCTCTCCCTAGAACAGAGGGAACGTTGCAGCTTTAATTTGAGGTGCTAGCAGTAATAAGTACCTGGGCTGCAGATGATGAGGGGCTCTGCACGTACTTTTTCCTTCATATAACCATATCCCTCTCTTTCATTCCCTCCCACCTCTCACATTTCCCCTGGGGGTGCCCTCCAACAGCCTGTGGATAGGCAGAGGGTTGGGCTACTTGCCTCCATCAACCAGAAGGCAGCCCTGACCATGATCATCCCACATGCTCGGTGAATCTGAATTGGGACCTTTGCCTGAGCCAAGACTGTCAAAGTGCCAAGCCCTGCAGGGAACACCAGACTCCAAGCACCATGCTGTAGGACCCACTAAATAGACCTGCCACCTTGACTATCAATCAAGCTGCAAAGCTGTCCGGTGCTCTGCTGCTCTTTGCGGGAAAGCTATGATGCCTCAGAAGCTTCCTTATCACCAGCGTGAATAAAGCTACTAATTTGTAACTAACTTATTTTTCAAGACTCCTCCAAGCTCTCCAACTTTGATGTCAAACTATGTTAACAATGGCTGGCTTGGAAAGTCCCTGTAGGATTTGTAAGAAATTAATGTTAGCTTCCTCTCAACCGAAGGCTAGGGCTTTGCAAAACACACCATATGCTTGTCACTTTGCCAATGAATCAAGATGTTTTTGCAGCCTTCTGAGTCTCAATAATTAATGGTAATGTCTAAAGATTACCCCAAGGTTCAGAGAGTAAGGATAGGACCTTTGTAGTGTCCAAAGTTACCCAACCTCAGCTCAGTCCAATATTTCATGTGATAAATGGTCAGGCTTCATACCCCCACCACCACCACCACACACACACATCCCCCACTCATCACCATTGTTCATTCCCTTTTCGTTTTCCCTCCACTTCTGTAATTAGACTATCTGGTTGCTTCAAGTAAATGCTGCTGCCTCTTCCAAACCCTTAAAGAAAATACTTCTCTCCAGGTTTCTCCAGCTTCCCTTAGTGGATAAGAGTATGTTCCAGTTTATCCATTAACATTTAGCACTGTTCTTATCAAGAGATTAATTTCCTCTTAATACGGTCTCACCAACTAATTAATCCAAGCCAACAAATTAAGTTAAAGAAATCAATAGCCTCACTAATTTTGATGATTGTAGAGATTATAGATTCTCCTAAAACTTTTTGAAAGAGGAGATACTGAGTCCTTGCTCTAAAATAAAAGGATACCTCCGGGATCATTTTAAATATTTCCTCTTAATATTTAAGTGCAAGATTTCATCATGCTACTCAGAAAAATGTGAAGTTTAAAACTTCTGAATTGTCTATTTCCTGAATTTTCCACTTAATATTTTCAGACTGCTGTTGCCCATGGGTGACTGAAACTGCAGAAAGCAAATCTGAGAATAAAGGAAGACAACTGTATTATTATTATCATTATTATTATTATTATTATTATTATTAACCCTGGCTGGTTTGGCTCAGTGGATTGAGCGTCGGCCTGCGAGCTAAGTGTCGCTGGTTCGATCTTCCAGTCAGGGCACATCAGAGAAGGAAAACTCTGATTCCAAAAAACCTCCGCTGCCTTGCGGCATACCTCTTCAGGGGAAAGGCTAAGGGAGTAAACCCCGACAGAAAATCCGGAGCCGGAGTCCCTAAGGCGGTTTGACGTTGTAGTCAACACCGGCAACTCCTGCGGCGCACCTGAAGCCAAGCTGTATTGACTCCGTCTTTCCCTTGGATCCTTCAGCTGCGAAGAGAGGGGGGGTCTGCTGCATGGGCAACAGCAGATCCTCCATATCACCCTGCCCAGGCTCTGTAGCTTCAGCTTCACTGGAGAGGACACTCCAGCGTCATCACAAGATGTCGATTCAACACGGGAGGAGACATATACCGTGTCACTCCCGAGTTGGACTGCACAGCCATTCTCGGCGGTGCAGATAGACTCTTAGGAAGCTACACCATCGTCTCTCGAGACGGACGGCTGCCGACGACGATTATTATTATTATTATTGAATTAGTTAAAGTGGATAGAGTGGTTTGTAGAAGCATAAACATTGAGAAGTGATTTGTTATCTTTTTTTTTTTTTTCCAAGAAGGGTGAATATGATCCACTTAAATTTCTGGGAATAGTTATTCCAAAATTTATTTTCATTTTGAAACTATTTTCTTGATTAAAAAGTCTCCTACTTTTCATAATTAACTAGAAAAATATTAATTTTTAAATATTAGAAAAGCATCAAAAATACTCTAAATTATATTCACTATATTTTATGAAGTTAAATGACTAGGAAAAAGATATAATTTAACTGAGTCAATATATCAGTTTACAGGGCATCACCCATTAGGCACTTTGTATAGCTGATATAAGAATTAAGATGTTTTTCTGCCTCAAAGGGTCTATAATCCGGTTAGAGAAACAAACACAAATACAAAGTCCTTATGATACAAAGCAGAAAGTAAGTACTTTAACTGAAGCCCCAAGATCCAAGGGAGAATGAGGTTTTGGGGGTGCTGTGGAAGGGTAGTAGCAGTGGTGATGAAAAAAAACGGTCTTGGAGGATTAAGATTCTGACAAGAAGAGAACTGAGCCCTCCGTTGAAACCAAATAAATAGTATTCAGATACTTGGACTGAAAGCAAGATTATTTCTCTTGGGAATCCCACTTGTAATTCTGCTTGATCACTTTTATGTCACTAAATTACCTAAATGCTAGTGGCATAATATTGTTGAAGCTTCCCCTAGGACTATAAAACAGTCCTCAGCAGACATGTGAAATGATTCTTTTGCTCACAAGCTCATTCCCAAATGAGGAGAGCTTCATATTATTCTTAAAGAAACGCAACTCATTCACTGAGAGAAGGCCCCATGCTGCTGGGTTAATAAGAAGAAAACATGCTCGTGGGATTCCATCATAAGTGGACTTTTTTGGATCCTGCAAGCCATTCTCTAGACTGGTTTTCTCCAAGGTGAGTCTCCAATTCAACCACCTATATGTTTGAAATGCAGAAATTGAGCCTCAATTCATACCCACTGAATCAGACCTTCTGTAACTGAGGCCAGGAATCAGTATGCGTGTGTGCATATGTATGTGTTTTTAAATACCCCCAGATTATACTTTGTGCTTGCAGAAGGTAGCCACCCTTTACTCCAGAAAGAAGTTGATCTGAAGAGGTAGAGAGGCAGCTGGTTCACATTATCTAATCTGACACTTCTGGTGATGTCATTCTCCTCAGATTTCCTTGGAAAGGTAACTATAAAGGATACTTGGCTCCTCTCAGGGAGTAGAGTTGCCAAAGAATTCAGGAGTCTGGACAGGCTCTAAGAACTTTGGGGACCAAGGAAGGAGTCTCCTGACACATGGCTGAATTTGTATTTCACTTTGGTTTTTCCCTCTTTGTTCCATGTCAGTGATTTAAGAGCTGGAAGAAAAAATTATGTATGGCTAGTGCATGTATTTGTTTTTCAAATGGTAATAAAACACAAACAAGTCCTAACCCATGGTGTTATGATCTGTTTTACCCCTGTGAACTTTTGTGTAGGACAGGGACATTTCTAGCTGTCCCCAGCTGTCCTCTTGGTGATCTCCCATCATTGTCATCCTGGTAATGATCTTTGCCACTTCTCTGTGCATTCCCTTCTTCTTGGACGGTGTGTCTTTCTCTTGGTTTTCTCTCTCAGTATGGCGGAATACATCATCCAGTGGTTTCCTCAAAAAGGATGCATGTGAAGTAAACTCCATGAGCTCTTCTAAGATGAAAAGAATAACTTGTCCAAGATGGATATCCTGCAAACTTGCCTCCCAGAAAGTGCTGGCTTCCTTCAAAGCTCAGTTTAAACAGAGTATGCCTGGTGCTTCAGGCAATCAATTCTAATCAACAACATTTAGACCCCAGTTCTTCAATCATTCCAGGGCAAGGGCTGGTGCTTTACTAACCACAAATGCTGATGATATAAGGTCCATTACCACTTGCTTCTTCATACAGCTGCAACCTCAAGGCTTGGATCCTAGCCCCTTGATTACTCCAGAAGGAGGGGCTGTAGCTATCCCCAAATAAAAATAATGTCTTGGCAGAAAAGGCCTGGAGATAAGTTCTGCCAAGTACTATTATCATTGTACCCTAGCCTCTGATTACACAGAGGATATACTGATGCTTCCCTAATTATGAAATTTAAAAGTCCCAAAGCCTAAATATCTGAGTACCTTCTCCAGAGTCTGAAATCTAGCTCTGTCAAAATGTGCTCATCTCCATAGTATGGTGGGCAGTGGAAGAACTTCACACCTGCTACTGATGCTGTTACCATGAATTTCCCCATGAACACTGCTCTAGCATCTCTGGTATGAAGGCTTTCTAGACATTTGCCATATTTGCACAGTATCTTGAATGTATGGAAAAGTCTCTATCCTACTACCCCTGTCCCAACTGTACTATCTCCACTACTCACACCACTCCTACTACTTACTATCTAATTGATAGTTTGGCTGGGTATAAAATTCTGGGTTGAAATAATTTTTTCTTTATATTAAATAAACACATTGATCTACTGTTCATTCAATTCTGTTCAAGAGTTTGACTTCCACTCTTTTCTACATGAACTGTTTGTTCTTTCTTTTCTACTCTTTTCTTTTCTTTCTTTCTTTCTCTCTCTCTCTCTCTCTCTCTCTCTCTCTCTCTCTTTCTCTCTCTCTCGTTCTCTCTCTCTTTCTCTTGAAGTTTAGAAACTTCTCTCTGACCCAATATTCTGAAATTTCATACTTCTATATTTTGGCATGGGTATTTTTAATCTATTAAGAAATGTATTAATGGGCATAGTTGTTAGTCTCTTTCTACTTGAAAATTCATGTACTTTGTGTCTAGAAAATTTTCCTTGAATTATTTCTCTAATGATATCTTCTGTGTTATCCAGATCTCCCATTTATTCAAATATTGGATTTCTTGGACTAATCCTCACCTTTTCCCTCTCCCAGTTTTCATTTCCTTGTCCTCTCTTTAAACTTTCTCAAAATTTCCTCAATTTTGTCTTCAAATTCTTCTTGTGAATTTCTCATGTCTGCCCTCATAATTTTAATTTCCAAGAACTCCATTTTCTCTTCTAAATGTTTCATTGTTTTCTGAAATACCTTCTCAGTTCTCTGGGTATATTGAGTTTGTTGTTGTTGCTGTTTCTTCTTCCAGCCTTTTTTCTTCTCCCTGCATCATTGTCTCTGTCCTCTTTTTTTATTGTGATATTGTGATTCCTATCTTTCATGTTAGAAATTACCCTCAAATGTTTGTTGACCCTTATCAGAACAATTATATTTAAAGGTGGAGCCATAAAGACCTAATTGGAAGTTTGCCACGGAGAGGTTAACTCCTTAATAGAGAGCCAATTAATTGATTTATCATGTAACAGGTGTTGTAATAAAATAATAATAATGATGATAATGTCCCCCAGAAATGTACATGTAAAAATAATTCTACATTCAAGTTTAGGGGTTTACAGATTAACTACTCTTTAATTAATGAAGTATAGTGCTCATTACTGTTTTGACACCTTAAAATTAGTTAATAAATAAATCCTTTTCAAGACTTCATTCAAACACCTTGAATGAGGGGAGGCCATTATCAGAAAATCAATCAATTTTTTTCTGGAACAGCTCTATTTTCTAATTTCTATATTTTTGTGTTATTTATACTTATTGGAGATTTAAAATCCAATCAAAAGATTTTTTTAGCTTGAAACTTTTTAACATAATTGATATTGATCCTCCATCAGTAATTCAAACTTTTGGGGTTAGTGCTATAAAACCAATACTTCTGTTTCCCTGAAACTATCTGTGAAAATATTAGAAAATAATGTATGCCACATCCATCCTTTTAAGGAGAAAGTTGGGTTACTGTGTGCTTAGACTTGTGTTCTGTGTGAGATGTAGAGATACCAACTGGAATAGTCAGAGAGTACAGATATGTACTGGGAAGAGTTAACTACAGAAATTGGGTGGCAGGTCAAGACTAGCTCTAGTTAAGCTGGTGCCAGAGAGAGCCTGCATCATGTTGGGAGTTTTGAGAGAGAGAGAGAGAGACAGTTATCCTGAGGGGTCAGACCCTTATCTTCAGTTCTTCAGTAACACCAGGAAGCTCTTTAGCTTTTGACATTTTATAATAGCTTAATACATGGCTTTCCTCCCTATCTACCCAACACTCAGGGTTAAAGAGATCAAGCCTGTTCTTTTGCAGCAACTCCACACAAATCCTGGAGTACCGTCCTTATCCAACAGGGTGGCCAAGGAGCTTGATAAATCTTTTGCAGGCAACAGAAGTCATTTGTTTCTCCTACTTGCAGTCTAAGAGAAGCTAACAGCAAACATCCACCAGCACACAGGGGTACATTGCTTTGGCAGAGGCAGAAAAATCCCCAACTTTCAAAGGACCATTTTTAAGCCACCATCTTGTTCCCTTAAAAGCCAGTTTCTTCACAGCTCACCCACAGAGTGGAAGCAAGACTCCTTTAAGCTTTCTATCTCACACTTTCCCCCTGAGCTTTCATGTCACAAAGGTGGATGAACTTCCAGTCTGTGACCTGGCTCCACCCCAGCACCTGGCTCTCTTGCCTTTGAGTGACGACCAGCCAGGAATGAACTCAGCTGTAGACAATGTGCAGAGAGGGTGGGAGCCAGGAAGCCAGGCGCAGAACAAACCCTCCCTCCTGAGGTGATGGGCTCCCCAGCTGTCCCAGGCCCCAGAACCTTGCAGTGCCAGTCAGGAGGCTGGGTCTGCTCTCTCTCCTCTTCTATACTCCTGGCAAGGGGTCTTTTCATTGTTATTCTCTCTCCTTCTCTCCTGACTCCAGGCCCCGTGTTTGCTTGTCTTATAGCCAAAGATAAACTCCAGGCATTCAGAATGCTACTCTTTAGATATCCAAATAGAGCACACTGCCTAAGGCAAAGGAATAATTTGTCCTAGGAATTGCATTTTTATTTGTTTTTTCCTTCTTAGCTCATTTTGACTGTGCAACACAGTACACATGGATTCATAGAATCTCAGGGCTGAAAAGTATCATAAACTGCATTGAGACTAACTCTATTTAATCCTTGAAGCCCATGCCTACACCATTCCAGATCTTCCCTCCACTGACACCAAATTTACTATCTCCTGAAGAAGCACCCATATTTGCAGTCAGTGCTATTAGAATTCTCTTCTTCCACTTTGCATTCACCAAAGACAAGGCATTTGAAAGGAAAAATGTCAAATTTGTGGATGTGTATACCGTGGATCGGAACTCTGTCTCTATTGCTGGTGTTTATGTTCAAATCAGGAATCATATAGCTTGGCCAGCCTTTCTTTAATTTTCTGGTATATTTAAAAAAATAGGAAAACATGGGAATTTACCTCTTCAGGAGACTCAGCCGAACACAAAATGCTAAAGGGTGCTGTTGTGCTTTAGAGCTGTGATCATCTGGGGAGAATCCAGCGGATAGTAGGAGACAAGAGGGTTAATGGTTGCCTTTAGGAGAGGTCAGTCAGTCTAGTCCACGCCGGCTCAGCAAGGAGCCTTGTGTGTTCAGTGGCTTATTAAATGCAAAACATGTACACTCTTTACTGAATAATAAATAGAAGCAAACAAACTCTGAAGCTGACTAGGGAAAGAGACAGCAGGGACAGTGAATAGGGGCCACAGGCTAAAGACAAAGCATGGAGCAATGTCGGAGGTGGCCATTGGCTGTGCAAACCTGGGGCTCCTCACAAAGGTGACCTCCTGACAAGTCGAGCAAGGCAGGCTCCGTGGGGGCACACTGGAGGGGTACTTGGAAGTCAAACCACATGTGCAAGATAAGGAAAAGCATGGTTTGCTATTGTCTGTGACTAACTGAATCTCTACTACACTGAAAACGAATGCAGAACAGAGACAGACTCTGCTGCCCAGGCATTCAGCGTGCGAATTAGAAACCCAGGGGCAGGGCCGCACAGGGCAGGAGGAGCCACGTAGCTTTATGAATGTTCCCCCGTCTCTGGGCAGACACCTGTGGGCCCCAGTGAGGACATAATGGATGGTGACTGAGCTCTATGCCCTCCTCAGCACAGGAGGTGATGCCCACAAGCCAAGGGCCAGAAGCACATGGGGGTTTGGAGGATGGACATGTTCCTTCTGTTCTTAAACCGGCTGTTCAGTGAACAGCTGGGTACCGAGAAAATGAGCAGGGCATTTCAGATTTACGAAGCTGCAACCTGACCCCCTAGGCAGAGCCTTTGAGAACAGAAGCAGGAGGCTGACAAAGATAGGTAGGTGTGGGCACGTGAACCCAAAACTCTGGCTCTGATTCCATATGGACCCTTGAACCAGCTGCTAGAAAGGGCTGCCCTGGTGCCAGGAAACTGTCCCTCTTTCAGCCTGGAGAAGCCAGGTACAGATCACCATTTGTTGACGCTTTCTGTTAATCAGGTTAATTCTTGAATTGAGAATGTACAAAGTATTCTCAAATAACTTCGCTTTGTTTAACATCCTTAAGTTACAACAGTGAAAAAATCTATTCCGCACCCAGGCCACTGTCTGTGTGGGGTCTGTTCATTCTTCCCACGTCTGCACGGGTTTTCTCTGGGTACCCCAGTTTCCCCCACATCCCAGAGATGTGCATGTGAGGTGAACTGATGCATCTAAATCACCCCAGTCTGAGTGGGCTTGGGTCCAGTGGTAGGCCCTGAAAATAAGTGAGTTGGGAAAGAATTATTGTATTTTAAATCATCTCTCTTAAATGTGTGTATAGTTCACATCTACTTCAACATTAAATTCTAGAAGTGTTTCAGGACTTTATTTAGAAGTTGGATGATGTTTTTGGTGACAAGAATATGCTGTAGGAACTGAATTACTGTTTATATCAATCAGCCTGTGGTAAAATTGGTTTCCTTACCAAGTGTTGTTTCCCTTAAAGTCACAGTTTCCAGGAACTTACTAATGACAGTAAGTGAGGATTTACTGTAATTTAAATTTTCTGCTAGCAATATTTTTGTTTTGGATTTACTTCACTTCTGTAAGTTCCTAGGATTTTCCTTTAGAGACTGTTGCCATTATTGATGACAAATTTGCTTCCACTGGTGATGGGGTCTCCAACCCCTTTCCCACCATTCCCTTCCCAAGTCAATGAGGACAAAGACGGGAAGAACCAAAGGTAGGAGATGTGCAAAAAAATTTGAAAACTGAGAAAGCAACATCAACTTAATTTGATAACAATTCCAGTACTTGCAAAGGAGTGTGTGACATTAAATTAACTAAGTGGCTTAAGTATTATTGTTCAAAGGTATTTGCCGCCCCTTCCTGAGAGAATTATATTTTCTTACCCAACTGATATTAAATTTGGCCATGTGACCTGCTTTCCAAAATGAAGTGAAAGAAGAAATGACATGTGTCATATGTCACCTCCATGCAGAAGTTTAATGGCAGTGCATGATCTGCCATATTCTTTTTTTCTCTCTTCCAGGAGATTATTCCAAACAGAGGCTACTCTTTCATGGTGAGTCCCTGGAATGAAGATGATGTGAAGTGCAGTTGGAACTAATTGCAATAGACATGTAGCAAGAAGGAGAAACTTTTGATACCATAAGCCACCAAGATTTGAGGATCTTTTGTTACCATAGCATAACCTGGCCTATACTTATTAATATAAAGTACCCTTAAAGGATATACATCGATTTTGTTTTTGAAATGTAGTATCTGAACATCAATTTAAAAGATTGATAACAATCATACAAAATAACAGTGATCATTTCCTGGGTTAGGCATTATGATTTTTTTCTACTTTATGCTTTTCTATTGTATAATTCCTAAATTTTCTACAATTAACAAATATTGCATTTACTATTAAGGAAAACATACATGTCTTCTTTAACAGCCAAGGTATCAATCCATGGTTCCTTTTACTTGAGATACTTTTTCAACAGTAGCCCTATGGTTGGCATGAGAGAGGAAGAGTACGCGATCTGATAGGGATTTGCATATAATACCTGGAAGTGATGCCCATCACATTTGCTCACATCCCATTGTCTGGAAACCAATTAGATGCACCAACAAAACTGAAAAGGAAAATGGGAAATGAAATATTCTCTGCACTCAAGAAAACAATAAGATTGGTAAGCATATAGCAAGTGTCTGCCTCAGTTTTACCTTCTGGTCACCAACTACCTATTTCATTTTGTCCTCAAACACATAGAACTCACTCACCTCTCCCAAGAAGGAGGATTCAAAGTTCTAGTCCACAGCTGGAATCTCGGATCTCTGGGAGATGTGTGGGCTTCTCCATCAGGCCCACAGGAGACTTCTCTAGATCTGGTAATTTCTGAACCGCAGATTAAAGCTGCCTCCCCCCCACCACCACCACGTGCACCCCAACAATGAGGACATTCATCAAGGATGGCCTCAAGGAACACTCCCATTTGCAAGAGAGAAAAGGAAAGTCCCATGTCAGTCACTGACGTGTAAGAATGCTGAAGTCCCATGGAGAACAGGCTCTGCAGGACCCCCACCCCTGGGGTGGAGAAAGTCCCCCTACGAGGCCCATTCTGTGCCTTGGAACAGTGTCTCGTCCTCTGCACATTGTTTTCCAGGCCGCTGGCTCTGCCCATGGAGGCCCTTCTTGGTTTATTATTCTCTTTGGCCACATCACGTGAGGATGGCCTCATGGGAATTAAACAACATTCGAAGCTGTCTCCTTCCAGCTTCAGTTATCAATTTCTATGCCACCCACTTACAACCCACCTATGCCATGTTCTTTGGAGAAATAAATTTCTGAAACTACCAGGCTTTAATCCAGGAAACAGAAACTGCTCTGGAAATTTTGAGCAGGAAGAAGTTTACTACAGGGAATGAGCGGACACGCAGCTATTGGGAAGTCAAGAGAGCAGAGCGCAGGAAGGCCACTTTCAGGAAATCCTGGGACACTGGATGAATGGGAAGCCCCCCACCGATGGTCTCAGCTTCTGCAGCACAAACATAATTGAATCTCAGAAAGACCTGCAGTGCAGTTGGAAGTCATTGCCATTTCTCTCAGCGGCCCACAGCACAGAAGTGGCTTTTTCTTAGGAAGATATTCTAAGCTAAGCCACCAGCAAAACCTACGGCTGCTATCTGTTTTTGCTAATAAGAGAATAATAACTTCTTTTTTTCTGCTTTCCAAATCCTGTGTAGGAAATCTAACCAAGACTCTCCTGGCAAGGGAAACTGGGAAATGTAATTTCCACATTTTACCCCTCCGCAGTTCAGAGAACACTGCTTAGAAAAGGTGGCGCTGATATTCAGAATCAAAAGTAATATTCAGCACACTGAAAATCATAGACATCATTAAAAGTCACAGCCACCTGGGCCATTGTCCTTTTCCTGGCCCATCTTGGCCTGTACTGTGTATTTTCTCTAGTTGGTCAAGAGTGAATATGAGCACAAAACAAATCATTTGAGGACAATATCATGAACAAAATAAAGGTTCCTTCAGGGTCTAAAATTCTGTGACTCTGACCCACAAAACTCAAATAAATCGGAACTTTGATAAACATTGTTGCTGAGCGGGACAACAACGTGATGGGAGCGAACACAGTCAGGGCCGGCTGGGAGTCTGCTACTCATATTCCACCAGAAAGAAAGTATGTGCCTTCTCTAGGCATCTTTCTTGCTCATGGAAACAAAGGGATCAGACTAGGTATGTGATTTCCAAATAAAGTCTTATAAGGAGTTCTAATGGCTGAAATAGATAATGAAGGAGCCATTTGTTTATAGTAGGACAGAGACCTGCAGCCCAGTATTTCCTGTGGCCGCTCCAGACAACTCCTTAGATGAGACTATCTGTAAAACACCCCATATACTTCTAAAGTCATATGATGCAATTATTTTCCAACTTTGACTATTGGAGGTAGAGCCAGATTCTCATTCTCAAAAAAAAATTCAGCCAGCTCGAAGGCTAATTTGCAGACATAGTCTATATAAAAGTGGGGGAGAAAGCCTATGAAAGTGGGCAGGTTCAACATTTTGTGAGCATTGTGTTTGTGACCAAAATTCAGATTCCAAGTGCTATATGACTTACTAAGAGACTTCATTTGCCATTATTCAAGTGATACTCTGATAGCTGGAATAATGCCACAGAAGAATGCCCGTAAGTACTGTAAAAGAAAAATGAACAGGTGCTGCTTAGGGGACAGCCAATTAGACATAACCAGAACCTGCTGATGTTGTCATACGGAAACATAAAATCAGTATTATTTCCAAGGTGGGGATGGAAAACATTCCACAGTATTCACCAGACCTTCTCAGCTATATTAAGTGGGAAACCAGCTATGGTTAGGATCCATTTGGAGTAATTTAAAATATAGTGAAAGCGAAAAAGTAGAAGGAACAGAAATGTATGATTACTAGAGCTTTCTTGAAAAATCTGTCATTTTGCCCATTTTCCAACTGAGCTTCCATGTCTTTCTCACTGTATGAAGACCTTATAACTTAAGCCACGACAAAGGCTAACTCATGAAATCTGCCACAAAGATCTGAAGTAGAAGTAGCCCACTGAAGCAACATCAGGGAGCCCAAGAATATCTATAATTGTATAACTGTCTTACTCTGTTCAGGCTGCTATTCAAAAATACCATAGACTAGATAGCTCATAAACAACAGAAATTTGTCTCTCACTGTTCTGGAGGCTGGAAGGTCCAAAATCAAGATACTAGAAGATTTGGTGTTTGGTGAGAGCCCGCTTTCTGGTTCATAGACACCCATCTCTTCTCTGTGTCAAGGGAGTGCTCTAGGTTCCCTTTCATAATGGCACTAACCCTATTCATTGACATAAGCACCTCCCAAAGGCCCCTCCTCCAAATACCAGCACATCTGTAATTAGATTTCAACACAAAAATTTTGAGGGTAGGGAGACACAAAACTCAGACTTGGTCTACACTTACTCATGGGACTCTGAGTATTCCCGCTTCATGTAGCTTTACACAGAGTTGATTAGTTGATTTTTGGTTGTTCCAGAAGCACTATTAACATATTGTAGACAATGGTGTCCATTAGAACACAATTTAGGAAAAGGTGATCTGGCCCAAACATCTCATTTTAGATGTAAGGTTATTGAGACCCAGAGATGTTGTTTAGCTAGAGACAGAAAACCCATGCTTCAGGTCTTCTGTGCTATTCCTCGTCTCCCACAATCTCCTTGTAGCTAGAAGTGACTCTCATCAGAATCTGCTCCTTTCCTTTGTTACGGTTCCATTGGTTTATTCTCTAGGTGTGTGTGCAAGTGAGACCATTCTCTAAGAAATGTTGGCTCTCTCACCCTTAAGTGGACAATTGCACATTCATTCCACAGAACTAGAAACTGACAATAACATGAGATAAAATGCTGGAATGGCAATATGACCACAGGACAGGATGCCTACCTGTGCCAGGTGCTGTAGATACAGAGATGAGTAAGACACCATCCCTACTTTCAAGCTGCTTACATTCTACAGTGACAAACATGCCTGCAACAAATGACATACCTAAGTGATGAAGCTCATTTCTACCTGAGACATCGGAGGTCAGGGAAGGGTGTTCCAGGCAACAGTCACATACTGACTTTGTTTCCTAAGCACTTGGAGATCTTCTCTCAGAAGCTAAAAGTGTCTCAGGTTTCAATTGTTTGAATTAATCAGAGCAGCAGCACAGATAATACAAAACAGGGACTAAGAAAAAACCAGTTTTCTGCTTTAGCACGCATCATATGAATACCCACCCCACCCCCCATTCCCCCACCTCCACCGCAACAGCAGCTTGCTTTGCTAATTGTGCTTTCTTAAAGCCAGTGCTAACATTGGTTCAGATCCCTTGAGCACACACCAGCTGGATAGTAAGAGGAAGCCGGTTCAGCATTAAAAATTGACCGCAGGTAATTTAGAGGGCAGACAAGCCACAGGCAGATAACCGAGTACTATGTCATTATTTATAACCAGTGAGGAATTGTCCCTGCCCACCCTGCAGTGCCATCTTCCATCTCTGCTGAGGTTGTAGTCTTGTTACAAGTCTTAATAGACTCCTTTAGAATATATCAGTAGCAGCATAAACAAGGTCATGCGAAATTTAGAGGACGTTAATGAGACCCGTGTCAATTTAGACAGCCTGGAAGGCAGTTGTTAGATTATTTTCAAGTGAATAAAACCTGAAATTTGCTTTTCACTTTGCAAATCATCTCACCAGCAACTGCCCACTGTAGGCGCTCTCCAAAGCCCATAAAGCAATAGGCCTTTAAAGGATGCTTCATGAAATAACCGAATCAAATTAAACTGCTGTTTACTTTTGCCGTAGAAACTCTGACAAATAAAATGGAAGATGCTGTTGCCATTTTCATCGACTAAAACAAATCTTCACTGGGGAGAAAAAGAGGCAAAAGAAACGAAAATGTCAGTTGCTGACACTGTCATTCCCTGCCACTCAGTAAATAAACATAACATCTATTAGTTGTCATGGAAACGTTCTGCCTGATTCTGAGCATCAAGGCTCAACAATAAAGAAACCCTGATATTTGCGGCCAGGCACAAACGAGTCTTTTGGCATTTCTCATGAGCTCACCAGCACAGAGCTAACGGTCTCCCTGTTTGTTTCCGTTCTTAGCCATGAATGCATTTGCTTTGGAAAAAGAGACAAGTATCTGAGAAACCTATCAATATTTGAATACAGCTACCTCGCCAATCTTGGCTTTCCCTGCTCTTCCCCCCACCTCTCTTTGAACCTTTTCCTGAGAAGAATTTAAATGGCATATTTAGTCCCTCCATGGTGTGCTTCCCCTACCCAATGCTGCATAAAAGGGATTGATTTAAACCATTTACAGTAACCGTGTTGGGGGGAGGGTCCAGATTTTTGCACCAAATGCTCTTGGATCCCCAATGAGCAGCCACAAATGCAGACAGCAAATAAGTGTGCTTGTGTCTCTCTCTTCTAGGGGAAAGAATTATCCTTTAAGTCAAGACATTGCATGCTTTCAGCTTTAACAAGAAAGCACCACAGATATGTGAGCAGAGATAAAGGATGCTTAACCCTCTGTCTCCCAGGTAACCAGTTTCAGAAATGTTGGCTAAAAAAAACCATAAAATGCTCCTATTATATATATATTTTTTTAATTACTGGATTTATAACACCTCACAAAGCAGGAATGGACCAAGCATCAAGGTTATAGTTGCGAGACACAAGCTTTGGGAGGCAATCGTTGTTAATAATAATAATCATGTGAAAAGCAGAACGTAGCTCACCTGTCAGCAGTGAGCTCAAACACTTAAAATGTCTAAGGCTCTAGAGCCTTTGACAAGCCAGGCATAAATCAGGGGGGATTTAAATTCCTGATTTTCTGGTATTTTTCAAGCTATAAATCTCATACATTCTCAAAACCACATTGACCATAACCATAGCTGAGGGCCAGAGTGGGTTCTGACTACAGCTCAAGCCAGATTGGAACGAGGGGCTTCTGCTTCCTTCCAGGCCTTAAAACAATTCTTTCTGAAGGACAGTTAAGGATTTTTTTTAAAAAAAAGCTTTCTGAAGTGAGGCCAGGAGGGGCTTGCACTGATCCCAATATTCTACCAGGCCTTTCATGATTTTGGATATAGCCATCTCTGAACTTTTCTAGAAGATCCTAATAA
The DNA here is from genome assembly GCF_987537825.1 of Furipterus horrens. NCBI lineage: Eukaryota > Metazoa > Chordata > Mammalia > Chiroptera > Furipteridae > Furipterus > Furipterus horrens. The sequence continues at coordinate 13,541,236 of NW_028327179.1, forward strand.
TCAATTGTGTCTACATACATGAAATGGTTTAGATAGAGAGAAGGAAACAAATGAAAAGGGGAATCAAATAGTCTACAAATAAGTGCAGTGGATCCCCAGTTTCTCCAAGTGGCCTCAGGGCTTTGACATTCAGAATGATGGGTGACTTTGAGAATCAGATTCTCCTGCCTGAGGGAGACATCCTGACTCAGAACTCCCAGGGAACAGGACTTAATCACATTAGCAAATGTCACCAGCTGATCCTTTTTATTTGGAAACCTATGCACTAAACCCTTAATCTCAAAAAGTGGAATCTGGGAATCTGCATTTTTAACTGCAAGGCCAGGCCCTGGCATGGACCCATAAATGTCCGCTACTTTAAAGTGAATGTATCTGTCGCCTGTTGTATTTGTTTCCCCAGAGAAAAAGCCATTGTCCACACTCTCGTTTTTCCACTTATTTCTCACTGTTTTTCAAATAGACTCTCCCCTCACATCACCACATTCTCTCTCCCTTCTGGAGAGCCAGTTTGAAGAAGCTTTATCTCTTCAGACCTTTGAAGAAGGGGCCTCCCCTCATCCGAGGGACCATGATGTCCCAGTAGGGGCACAGGACTGGGACCCAGAAGACCTCCGTGATCTTGACTCCGTCCTTCCACCTCTCTGAGCACCAGTTTCCTCCTAATTTGCGTTTTTCCAGCTCCAGTTATACTGCCACGTGGTACATTTTCTACATTCCCTAAGACCGGCTAGTAAAGAAGTGACGATGTAGAAGAGGGAAGGTAAAAAGAGAAAAAACCAGTTCACATTCTTTTCCAGTAGCTGGGGAAAAGGGAGGTCCTTTTGATTTAGAAGTGCCTTTTCTCCCCCACAGCTCTGAGCTTTCTGCTCTTGAAAACATGACAGTCTTTACCATGAACACCCCCAGAGGGCTCGCTGTGGACAGTGGGCTTCCAGAAGACCCTGTAATGCAAGAAAGTAAGAGGAAGAGGCAAGTGTGGTAGACTCTTTGAGGGACTAACTTTTATCCACTTCTTCCCCTTGAATGCACTAGCCCATGCATATTTGCAGAGTTTCTTGCCTTTTTGTCCACTTTGTAGACACTGTACGATGGAAGGAATCAAAAAGCTAACATCTTGCTTTGTTTTCACTCTATAATTCTAAATTCAATAAAGAACAGAAATAGGAGAAGAAAAAGAAACCTGGGAGGATGTTTGCAGCCCTGGAGCCAAGAAGAGGAATAAAACAGCTGGCGTGTGGGGAGCTATTGCCATCAGTCACCTCTACCGGGCAGGCCTCCAGGGATTCTCGAAGACTCCTCTTTGGCCTGGCAAGGTCTGGGGACACTCCTATTTCCTTTCAGTGCTGAGAAGACAGTGTTTGATTTTTCCAAAAGAAGTTTTCCTAGAAAACTAAGGAAAAACAAAACCAATTTTTCATAAATGCATAGGAGCCTGAGAGATCTTGAGTCCAGATCTGCTCAGCTGACTCCAACTCACTTCCAACCATGTCTGGTTTCCCTGGCACAGATCCTGGAGAACAAGCCCCAAGCATCTTCTCACCCTCTCCTGGCCAAACTGGGTGCTAAACACACTTGCCCCATCTCTTAGCAGGAAGTCACACTGGCTTTGCCCCTCTCCTAGGCCTGGTAGAAATCCTCACTGCTTCCTGAATATCATTCCCCATGGCTTCCTGGAGGGACAGGTGTTGGAAGAGGGCTCAGAGACAGAAGTCAGGATCCAAATTCCCGGCTGTCACCGACAGGCTGTGTGACCTTGCGCAAGCTACCTACCATCTCTGAGTCTTAATTTCCTCTTGTTAAAATGAGGTCACAGTGCTGACTTCACAAACTGCTGACAAGAGAAAAGGAAACGCAAACACATAGTCACAGGGCACAAGTCCCCAGGTCTGCCTGTCCTCTTGGTTCCATTCTCTCCCCTTTGCGAGTTCTGCCCTGATCTGGGACTTGAGCATGGAGCACGTGTTCAGTGTGACTAGAAGAAAGAACAGAGCATTGTCAGGGTTCCTAGCAAAGAGGCAATAAGACAAAATGGGAGGAACTGGGGACCCAAACAAGAGGGTGGTACTTAAAATGCAGGGTGAATGTGGAAAGTCTGGTGGAGGCAGGACGAGAGCAGAAGGGAAGATCAGTCGTGCCAAGGAAGAACACCACATTCGGAACCAAGGGACCTGATTCAAGCTCTCTGCCCTGCCACTTACAAACTTCATCAGTTCTGGAAAGTCCTTTTACTTCTGAGTCTCATTTTTGTTCTTTGCAAAATAAAGCTGGAGATGAAATGACAAAATGTATAAAACGCCTGAAATACGATGGAATGGGCCATTATTCAATGTTTACTTTCATACCTGTTATGACTTTGGAGTCACTTATCTTCTTTAACCTGTTTCTATATTTGTAAAGGGGGGACCTTAGGGAATCCTCCAGACCCTTCCAGCTTTAACGTGTTTTGCGTCCATCAGGAGGGGATAAGTTCGGTTTGCACATGTTGAGTGCAGGCTGGTATTCCTGGTCAAGTGGTTAACACAGACCAAGACTACTAGACAAGTTGTTCTCAAAGCCCATTCCAGCCCTTAGGGGATCTAGAAATTTATAGGCCTTTCTGACTGTCAAAGTGTTGAGAAGGCACTACTGATATTAAAGGGCAGGAACCAGAGATACACTAGTCCCTCACTATATCGCAGTTCACTTACTGCAGCCTTACTGAATCGCGGGATTTAAGAAAATACTATATTTAATTGTTTATTGCGGATTTTATGCTATATTGCGGGATTTTGCAGTACTGTATACATATGTTGTTAAAGTTACGCAGGTTTCAGAGTGTAGAATAAATGTAAGGTTCCTACTTCGCAGGGGGTCTGGAATGTAATGCCCGTGATAAGTGAGGGATTACTGTACCGTGTTACGTGCCACGTGTACAGTACAAACACAACAATGGGTTGTCCTGTGTGACTTCCACACATCCCCACAGATATCCAAGTAGGTCATCAGTTCTCAAAGTATAGCCTGGGAACCGCTGGATGTCCCTGAGACCCTTTTAGGAATAATCAAGCTCAAAACCTTCTTCACAGTAATACTATCATATTATTGCCTTTTTTATTGAGTCGACATTTGCGATGATGAGACAAAAAGAAATGGTGGGTAAAAATGTTGGGGCCTCGCACCAACCAAGCAAGCCAGGAGCACCAACCTGTACTGCATTCTTTGCTACGGTGCACTCATAGTTAAACAAACAAAAACAACAAAACCCTCCATTTTCACTTAAGAGTGTCCTTGATGAAGCAATAAAATTTATTTACTTCATTAAATATCAGCCTTTGAGTATACACCTCTTTCCTCTTCTGTCTGACAAAATGCTACATGCCAAAATACAATTTTCTTCGCGTTTCAAGCTGAACCAGCCATGTTTTTTCATTAATTACCATTTTTACTTGAAAAAAATAGCAGGCAAACTATGGGTATCTTGTAGACCATTTTCTCAAAAATGAACACTTTTTTTTTCATTTCCAAGAAACAAGTTATAAAAGTACACACTGCCAAGGATAAAATTTAATCATTCGAACAAGAATTAGAATTGTGGAAAATTTGCACTGACCACCATGAGCTTCACAGCTTTCCAAGACTTAAAAGACCTTTCTGATGAGATTAGTGACAATATTAATAAATGTAATTTATTGATTTTGTATGATGAAATATGTCAGCATTTGAAAGATCTCTATAATTCAGTGAGCCAATATTTTACAATGGTCAATGCATGATGTTACATGCACTATAAAAGATCCACTCAAAGCTCAAGATAGATCAATGGATATTAATGTGAGTACAAAATATTCACTGATATAATTTCAGATTCTATACTGCAACTAGCCTTTAAGAAACTATCACTTTGGTGAGTTATGTGTCTTACCAGAAAACAATATCCACAATGAAGTCTATTATAACACTCCTGCCTTTTCCAACTATATATCTAGGCAAGGCTAGATTTTCCCAAATGCTTCAAGCAAAGTAGCATATTACTAGAAATGGAATACAGAAGCAAATATGAGAATCTAGCTGCCTTTCATTAAGCCAGACATTACAAAGATTTGCAAAACTGTCAAACAATGCCACTTTTTCAATGAATTATCTTTTGCTTTAGAAGTTATAGTTATTTTTAATAAAAACTTTATTTATGTTAACATGTAATAAGATTATTTTTAAATAAATAACAAATATTATTAACATTTCTAAGTTTTAATATCTGATGTAGTAAATATCAAGTAACCCACATGAACAAATGTTCTTGAGTTCCTCAATAATTTTCAAGAGTTTCAAGGAATTCTGAGACAAAAACGTTTGAAAACCATTGATGTAGGAAAAAATTCAATTATCTAAGCTCAGAACCTAACTTTCTTTCATATGCAAATGAAAAATGTTTTTGTATCTCTGACCCTATACCAACTTCCTGGAATGCAACTGCCACGTAAGTCAATGGTAGATTGTATGTTGCTTGGTTTAAAACTTGACCAAGAATTGTTGACCATTTCATTAAGTCACAATACCAATGACAACACTAGTCATGATATTAGGGTTGCTGATACAGCACCCCTGTTATTTCCTGGCTTTGTAGTTGTGTCATCCTTATTTGGTAAGTCAGTACAAGCACCTACCACTTCACTTTTTCTCCTAGTATACTTGTGCCCAAGGATTTGCATACTGAAATATACATGGTATTAATAATTTCTTTATTTTTTATAGCATAGCTGAGGCATTTTATTTTTTAAGTATATGTATAGGTTATTTATAGTATATTTGAATTTCATGATAATAAAAAGGAAATTATAGAATATTTGTTATGAAAGGGCATTGGGTCGGATATGGTTGTGAACCACTCCTCCAGGAGGTAGAGGTTGATGTGAGAGGTTGGAGAGTAACCTCTATAGAGGTGTTAGCTGAAGCCAAGGGAGAGGTCAGCATGGGACGTCTGGTGCAGAGTGCCATGCCTTTCAAAGTGACGGGGGAATAATCATAGGTTGGACGACATCCCAAAAGGATGCTGCTCATGAACATTTGTCCAAAGATCCCCCAGCAAAGTGCTACCTCCTGGTCCATCTCAAACTTTAATCTCCCATTTGCCTGCCAGTTCTGGTTCATATGCTTTTCCTCCTTGAACTTGTCTCATCTGCTTGTTTGAATCAATAGAGAGCATAGCCCACCTCCAAAACCCATTCTATTACTAGCTACGCTTTCTTGGACACCCGACCTCAATCTTACCTGGCCTGGAGTCCTACTACTGCTGAACTTGAACTCCAGACAACTAAGTTGATTTCTGACCACAGGAAATGCAGAGATCAAATAGGGCATGTTTAAGAAGAGGAAATGTGGAAAATGAACTTTTTGATAAGACAAGAGGTTAAGGTCTTGCTACCCAGAAACCTTCAGTCACAGCTAAGCCTTGGTTATCTCCTTCCTAAGAATTCTGAAATTTATTCAATTTCACATTTTTATAAAATGGCAAAATGTCTCACATTCTGAGGCCATGAATCAAATCCAGTTGCCTATTTATAGGGCCATTTGTTGCTGAAAACCTCTCCCTAGGAAAAAAAATAATTACTTCTTCAGATGGTGCTCTTCTATCTGCCGGAAGATGTCATTTTGAGGTAAGGCCATTCAAACTTGCTAAAATCTGAGTGATAACTCAACTGAAATGAGGTCAATGTAAATGACTACCCACAACAGGGGGAAAATCTGCTAAATTAAATCTAGAGTAAGTACCAACATATCATGTTGTGAGAGTTACATGTGTCAGGTGAAGGAGTGTTACGAGGATTAATGAGTCTGTTATTAAAAAATGCTTTGGGATTCTTGGATGAATGGCATTGTTGAAAGTAGGGGTAGGGCTGGCACTTACAGATTGTAGTTATATCAAGGCCTTGTTATAGACTCTGGAGAGAAAGCAATGGGAGAGCTTAAAACATAATTTTACATTGATTTTTTATTTTCTACTACATTTAGCAGTCCAAATATTGAATTCAGCAAAATGTGTAGGCAGGTGCTAGTGTCTACTTTGCAAAGTTCTGCAAAGATAACATAAGTAAACTCATCTGAGGATCTCAACATGGCGTCATAGTCTATGAAAGAAACACTAGACCAATAGCAAGGACCAGTTCTAAACAAATGTATTCTTATTCCCCACAATGGTTTGTTTAATAGATGTCAAAGATGGAGAACGTCAAGGAGTCCTCTGTTGGGTGAAGTCTAGCCAGAGGCAGTGACATGATTCTGGGCTGTTCCCCGCAATGCTCGATGTTATCATGGATAGTGGAAAATGCAGTCACTTGTTTGTTTATAAATGCCTATAGATTTCAGACAGGCTCCCAGATGACTGAATTTTTCTTTTCTTTTTCACCTGTAAGTCTGCACATTGTAAACTGTGCAGCTGGGATTATCCTACCCCTTGAGATCTGCATAACATTGTCACAAGTCTCCTATCACCTCTCTTGGAGAGTGTGACACTCCACAGCTGTTGGGGGCTCTCCATGGCTGTCTTCATGCTCTTTTCTGGCCTTGAGCTCCTGCTGTACCTGGGTCCTCCCTCACAGGCTCCTGCTGCTGTGTGGCCCACCCATCGTCACCAGCCGAGCCACAAAGCCCAAGCCTTCTCCTGGGCTTCCCCAAAGCCTGCTGACATAAAGCATCTGGTGTGTGGCAGCACATTTCACTGAACACTTGGGGAAACAGATGGCATTTAGTTCACAGAAACAAAAACACTTGAAAATACAGCAACAGGTATTCCTGTTCTCAAGAGCCACCTGCCCCACCCACAGTCACCCTGGCACCGAGTATTGCTCATCAGCCAATTTCCCCTTGAGGATGTAATCTACAACAGCACCTAGATCCAGCATTTCTCTGTTCCCTCCTCCTTGCTTCTCCTCCACACTTCCCTATTTCCAAATTCCTATTCATTTTCCGTGCAGAGCTGTTTAAGTACTGCGTTGTGATCTCCTTCCAGTCGATGCCCTCGGAGCATCATCTTCCATCCTTCGTGCAGGTTACCAGGGTGTTTTCCTGACTACAAACTACTGTTCAGAAAAGGAATGAAAATAATTTTTCCCAGGAAAGAATTCTGCTGCATCCACGTGAAAGCCTTGGCCGCACTGAAACTCCATAGGGCCATCGGAGGGAGCCCCCGGCACCCACTCTGCTGGGCAAGCATGGTAGCTGCCCTCCCTGCCGCTTCCTGACGAAGACCTTCTCCCTCTACCAACCACTGGCCACTGGTCATTCATAGTGCCAAGCACAAGTCACAGTATCCATGCTAACCTCTGTCCAAATGATACTCTATGAACCCCTCCTTAAAACTGACACAATTTTAAATGTTTCAACAGTACAGGAGAGATCTCACAGAAAGAAAATACAGCTCCAGTACCAGACACCAATATGCCTGCTTTTTGAGAGGAAGGAAGAGATCCCTTGTAGAAGAGGCCAAAATAACTGCTGGTTCGTTTGGGGGATTTTGTGAGTCAGGATTTTTTAAATTAAATTAAACGTATTATTTTGAATAGATAATATATGCACAAGTATAAAATTCAAAAGGAACTAAAATGTAGAGTGAAAAGTTCTTCTTCTTCCCTCTCTTAGCCCATAATTGCCATGCCCTCCTTCCCAGAGGCAACCTCAGGTAAAAGTTTCTCCTGGACCCTGTGGGGGTTCAGAATGAGCATCCCAACATGTGCCCCAGTAATATGTGGGCTATTTTGAGAGAGGTGTAGATGTACATCATTAAATTCTACTCGGACACTGTCCCTATATTATTGCTAGACTTTGCAACTCTAGGTGTCAGTGATACTGTCCCACTTTACAGACAAGGAAGCTGAAGTCTAGACAGGTGAATTGACCCTCCCATGATCTTTCAGCTAAGGAAGTAAGGAAGTGGGAAGTCCCACCGAAGTATATGGGGCTCTAACCCCTGTTTCTACGATACTGTGAGACTCCAAGTGCAAGTATGGACTCATGCCATGAGTCATTTAGCATTCATGCCACACTTCTTGCTTCAGGCTGTCCCACTAAGTCAACGAGATGGCAGTGTTTATGACATGCAATTAAATCTCAGTCTCACTCACATGCACGCCAACTCCTCTAAGTAATCAGTGTTATACCCTTTCCGCACGCACAAAAAGGATTAAGCCTAGATCTAGTAATGGCACATTTGTAGTGCGTGACTTTCCTTCCAGAACACAGCTGATCACCCTGAGCACCGGGGACACTTCAGCATTTGGACTCTGCATTTATCACAATGCGTTCTCTGCAACGCTTTTCCCTTTTCTTTTTTCTTTTTCTTATTCTTTCTTTTTTTTTTTTTTTTTCTGTTTTCTTTTTTGGTACCTGGCTCATTAGAGAGACCACTAGTCATTTTAAAACCAAATTGAGTTTAAATACATTTCCTTGACGCATCTGTTTTGTTAACCGTGTCCCACGAAACCAACATTAAAAGCCAATGCCATTAAGAGGGCATAAGGTAAGCTCATTTAGCTGACCAAATTGTATAACACAATGAATTAATATGGTAATACGCCTTTGGAGACCAGCAGCAGATAATAGAGGTGAACAGAGGAGCTCGAGCCTGGTTTTGGAAACGCAAAAGCAATTCATCATTATGCTGTAACAATATAGGAGAGCATTTCTCATTTCCCACTCGCCTGCCCCCATTCTGAAAACCTTTTTATGGTACTTTGGAACACCAACTTTGACCAGTAATGGTTGTGCTCACTCAGGCTGCTGCTGTATTTTGGCTATCCAACGAATTCTCTTGTTTGTATTTTAAAACAGTGGTAAATAAGTGGAGATTTCAGTTACAAGGGAGAGTGGGTGGGGCATGGAGCTGTGAAAGCCCACCCATTGCCACCCTGCAGAACAACTAGCAAAATGCTCTTCAAATAGACAAAAGACAAAGGAGGGAAACAGAGAAGGGCGGGCACAACAGAAATGCCATCAAAGATTCTCACCGTCCTTCCCGCGGAGTCAAACATCAGAAATGATGAATTATATAAACTGACAGTCCTTTCTTGGACTCTGTTTGCTCTCTGTGGCTTGGATTTCTGTTTCTGTCCTGCCAGAAAAAAAACCTAGTTGAAGGTTATTGTGCCTGATCAGCAAAAGTATATCCCCTAGCCACTTAAAAAAAAAAAAAAATCTAAATAATGTTTTCCCTCAACGATGAAGTTAGATGTGCTCACTATAGAAAATTTTAGGAAACACAGAAACACATAAAAGAGAAAATGCAAAATCATTTATAACCTCAATACTCAGAGATATTATCATTAGTATTTTAGTGTATTTATAACTACTTCACATATCATTAAATAGTTTTCAAAAACAGGATTTCAGTTGCTATATAAAATGATTTAAGAGTACTTCCAAGGTCGAACATGTAGCCTTACCATTTTTTCTTTCAATTACACACAAAGCAATAACAAACACTTTTACATAACCCTTTCACCCCTCTTTATTTTGTTTTAGGAGGACATATTCCTAGAGTATAGTTCCTGGGCTTAGGGGTAGAAATCATTTTAAAGCTCTTAGGTTAAATCCACCAAACACTTTTCAATCCTCATCTCTCTTGATAACTTGGCAACTTTCAACACACTGCTACCCCTTTCCTGAGGTCCTTTCGCCTTTGCTCTGACACCATGTTTCCCCAATTCCCTCCCACTTCTCTGGCTCCATTTCCACAGTCTCTTTCTGGGCCCTCTTCTCTGTCTAACCTTCAAGTTGAAGTTCCTTAGGTGTTCATTCTGTGTCCTCTCCTCTGTTTCTACAATCTCTCTCTAAGTGATCTCATCTACTCTTGGGGTTTCACTTGCTGTTTCTACTTCTAAAACTCCCAATTTTAAAATCTGGGGGAGAGGGAGGGGTGTAGGTGGAAGAGGGTATAGAGGGGATAAACGGCCATGGAAAAAAATACAATTAAAAATTAAATAATAAATAAAATAGAATCTTTCCCAGCCCTCTTTCAAGCTCTAAGATGTATATCTTGGACTCCTTGACTTCTCTCACTTCGGTGCTCACAGGCACGTCGAATCCCATGATCTCACCACACCAATCCTACACCTCCTGTTCCCTGTTTTAGAAAAAGGATAAGTCAAAGGATAGTGTACATCACTTTATCATTCCTGATTTTAATGAGAATGGCTCATGGGCAGCACATTTAGTAGGATACCTGCCTGTTGATCTGAGATAGAGATTTTGATACTGTGAGATTGTACGAAGGAAGACATTTCCTTCCTGGTTTCTGGCCCCCACTGTGTGCCGGAAGCATTCATCCCACCATTCAGCATAACCCTGTGCCTCTGTCTGAACAAGGATCTTTGCTTTGGGTGTGAAAATTACCCAATTCATGATAAGCTCTAGCAAGTTGACAAAGGCTAAAACTGCACAGTGAAATGGACCAAACTATTCAATAAAGGATCTTATCTTGTTAAAGACACCAAAGACTGATCAACTGAAGACAAAAACAGTCTATAGAAACTTGAAAATAAAATCAAAACCAACAAATGGTTAAAGTGTATATGATAAGAATAGTGTAGGTTTAAACCAATGGAAGAATTAAATCTCCTCCTCAGATTAGAATTTGCAGAATTCATCTTTTTAAGATTGAATGAAATCTTTAAACCCAAAATTGATCCAGTCCAATCCCTGCATTTTATAGATGAGGAACAGGGAAGTTAAGTGACCTACTCAGGGTCACTTATTGAATTAATAACAGGGCTGGATCTAAATATCTGTACTCCTGATTACACTCCAAGGGCTCTTTCTACTAGATTCCTTTCTAAGGGTGGTCAAATCAAATGTGGCCTCCAAATTTGCTTCTTTTGAGGTTTTTAATGTGTGTGTGTGAGAGAGAGAGAGAGAGAGAGAGATTAATCAGAGAGAGCTGAGTTCACATACCTTTATTCTCTGATCTTCAGAGATTAATTACAGTAAGGATCACATATAATTTAATTGAAACATTATCACTGATTTGAAAAAAATGTTTTTTCTCCCTAAGCCACCTTCGGATAATGACACCAAAGTTTCCATGATTGTGAGTTACTGTTCTCTCTTCCTGAACACAGGCTCCTCTGCTAGAGACCACATTTCTCAGACTCCTTTTCAGCCAGCTGTGTCTATGGAACTCATGTGACTATGTACTCCCAACAGAAGTGATGACTGAAAGATCTGCTTCACTTGCATAGAAGAAAATGTCTTGCCTTGGATTTTTTCTGTCTTTTCTCCTTCCCATTACTTGAAATATGAACATGTCTCTGACTCAGCTTTGATTTAGTAGACAAAGATAATGTCACCACATGATGGTGGAACAAAAACAGGGCAGGCACTGAGGTCTCTGAGTGACTGCATGGGGCATAACTGCCCATCAGCGCAAATCATCAAAGCTTTGGTCCACATCACCCCCTGTACTTTGGGAACCCTTGATTATGGTCACTCTGCCTTTCCTGGAACTTACATAATGAACAAACATTTTTTCTTTTTTTTTTTCCCTTTGGAGGCATTGAGAGATAAAACTAGGATCATCAGCTTGACACATGGGTTAAATACATTTCATTCTAGATTAGGCTGCACAGTGTCTGGGGGGAAAATGCCAACTCGGTGTTTTGGGATCAAAAGGGTGGGTCTGGTTCATGTTATAAAAGCAAGCCATAGATGTCTGACCCATATTTTAGGGATCTCTATCACTTAAAAATATTAACCAGAAAATCCCCTCCTGTTTTTGTAATTCCTAGTGAAAGAATTATGTGAGCAGGCTGAGGAAAAAAACGATGAGAATTATGCTGTGCATTCATTGAAAAAATATTTATACTTCTGAAATCTTCATAGGAGAACATTAACTTAAATCATATTTGACATTATTTAAATATTTTCATGTTGATCTTTCTAACCCTCTTGCTATTCTCCTCCTTACACTAAGGGAGCTTGTAATGTGCCTTCTGGCACATAAGGGGAGAAAGGGAATTCTAACTCCATTTCCCCTTTTGCCACAACCTTAAGCTCCCAACCTGACACTGTATCTGAACTCATTTAGCTGCAGCAGGATTGGGAGAGAATGGCCTGTAAGTTTGGGTGTCTGCGTCCTCCTGAGAAATAGTGTTCCCTGGGTATACCCACCTTCTAGGGACACAAAAGCATCAAAACAATGCTATCAACACTCATGCCAACCACCCTATTGATGTGAACACAGGAAGTTCTACAGAGCACACACAGAGCAGGGATGTTCACCTCCTGCCTCTTTCCCCATCCTGCAAAGCGAGACCCAGCCACCCCTGGGAAGCACCACCCTCTCCCTTCAGGCATCTCGGTTTGGTCCATTTCATCCCTCAAGGTCCAGAAATATGTAGCAGAGTACCCTCCCAAACCACAGGAAAAGTATTTCTTAGCTCTTTCTCAGTATTTCTGCTTTGATCCAGGAATGTCTGTAGACTTCCCAATCGCTGCCTAAAGGAACTGAAACTTCTTCACAGAATATAATCTTCTCTTGCTGCTATTCCTGACTCAGTACCCACCAATAATCCCCATTTCAGTGTTCTGAAGATAAGACAATATTATAAAAAAATTTAAGGCTGTGGTATAAGAGGTAATAGATACTTAATACTTTGAAATATATTTCCTGTTAATGATCTGTTCATATTCATTTAAAGGTTGAATTCACCTAGCATATCTTCAAAGAAACAGCAATTAAGGGTGCCATTATTTTATTGCTTTGTAATAGTAAGCAGGGTTATGAAAAAGTTTTTTTTTTCATTCAATTGTTTTAAAACCATTCCTTATGTTGAAACAACAACTTTGACTGATTTTAATCAGGAAAATTATCTTCCAAAAATTTAATTATTCGCTTTTGCATAATATAAGGATCTAAAGTAACTTAAATCTCATACCATGTGATAAACTGACACTTGGGCAGATGAATCAAAAGTCATGTAAATACAGAGTTCTGGTTATTTATTTTTAAGCTCATCCTCTCCATCTAATCCAGACTCCAATTTAGATCATAGAAATCTCTTCCTTCCTTTTCTGGCAGAAGCAGAAGTCAACACAGCTTCTCTCCCAGCTATAAAATAGACAGAAAAAGTAATATATTTTTAAAGACTATATTCTGTGATGGTCAAGTTTAGCGATAATGCTTTATTGCAACTGTTGGTTATAACTAGTGCAATAATTCAATCATTCACTTCCCTTCCATTGTTTGACCCCAAAATGTTTAGTATAAACATGTGATGCTCCTCCTGGACAAATGAGATTTCAGGAAGCAGAATTGCTTTGTGATCAAACTAAACCTTATTTAATAAAAAGTCTTTCATAGAGCTGGGGTTTAAAGCCAGTCAAAAGCAATGCCATATGATAAATATTCTACTTCAAACATGCACATTATAATCACATCATAATGATAATTCAACCCACTGATTGCATTGCTCTTGTGGAAGAATTGGCATATTTAAAAAAAGGGGGGGAGATTTTTATGGTCCTTACTTCAGATGGAGAGAAGGGTAGCTACCCTTATTATTCACATTGTACATACGCATACCATAGATAAATATATATACTTCCCAAGTGACTCTGGGAGCTCATTTTAAAAGAAATATTTAGGAAAATGTATGAAAGAATCCATCCACTGTTCAAGAGAAAATTCTGAGCTCTCCATATGTAATGGTTAAGAGATCCTTATTTCTAAAGTGAACTGACTACTTGCGCAGCTTCAAGTTAGTTTTAAAGAGAAACGTTTGCTAAGTTCTTGTGGTACCATCAATGGAATTGGTATGCATCTCAATGATTTGAGATCACTTAAATGATCATTTAACTGATCAATTAAGCCTTAAGGCCAAAGGTTGGACTAGATAGTGTTTCAAAATTCCTGACAGATCTTAATCAAAATTCAAGATACAAAATTGGAATTCCTGGAAATTCTATGGAGTTCTCCAAATTATAAACTATTCTTAAAATATTTTCAATATTCCTCATCCTCCTTACTCATTATCATGGGTATCTAAAAATTGTTTAATTAATAGTAAGTATTAGCTTCAGCAGATTTACAGAGACCTATAGCCTATAGAAAATATCCAAACATTAGAAAACACTAGCAAACATAACAGTAGGATTCAAACAGCATTCCAATCTCCTAGCGAAGTTAATAGCACCACACAGAATCAAAGTCTCAATTACCAATTTAAGGTCTTATTTTGCTTCTAGAACTCACTGTTTCTTGGATCACCACTCATTTGATTTGCATAAAGTACACTATGCATATAACCTTATTAACATGTATCTTATTTGGGAGAATGAGTCACCGCTAACAGCAGACTGGCCCAGGAACACATCCTTACAATGGCCTCAGCTATAAGCAAGGCTGGCTGATTAGATGGTGACACTTTTCCCTCTGCGCTCCTAACCAGGTTCCTGGAAACGTCAGCCTTAACCTCAGAATCTGCCCGTTAAGGTTTCCTGCCCTTGCTTTTGCTTTTACATCAGTGGATTCCTTCTGTTTGGTCGTTGCTCTATGGGGGTCAGTAAGCTGTAATTCTCATAGGAGAACTACACTTTCCCAATTTCTTGGCAGGTTTTTTTGGAGATTTAGAAAAAAACACAAGTGTCCTGAAAAATATTGGGATAGAATTCCTACGTGGACACACTAGGTTTGATAGGAAAAACAGATCAGTGAAATAACACGGTTTCATAATAGCATTTTGCTGTATTTTCAAATGGTACGCAGCAAAAAAAAAAAAAAAAAAAAAAAAAAAAAGACCAGAAGCATAGAAAATGGTTCTTCCACCATCTTTTCTCTTAAAACCTCACCACTGGCTCTCTGTCTGTCAGCCCCCTCATCCCCACAGAGACACCATCTCCCTTCCCTAATTTCAAATCCCCTAGGACTTAGTTTAGAACCAGCTCGTGTCTGGTCACAAAACTGATTCTAGGGCTTAGATAGGGAACCCTCTGGGCTCCGAGACCTCTTAGGAGTGCCTGAGGGCTGCGGCTCCAGCAGCCCTTCATTTCTGCTTTCAATCCCAGCAGCTCCACATCTATCAGTTTAGCATAGCTGGCTTTTTCCAAGCCGGCTTCTTCCAAGAATAACTTTTCATTCATTTCAAAGAATAGTTGTGCTACTAAAAATGAAACAGAAAAGGTTGGCAATGGCTGACTCAGAGAGCCCCACCAGGCCTCCGAGACCCTTAGTGGGGTCAATCTCTGGGGGACTGAAGTCCGTTTCCAGACAGAGCTAAACACCCAGGCCAGGATGGGACCACAGGGAAGGAGTGTCTGAGGCACCAGAGGCAGGCCAGGGCTGTCTCTTCGCTGCTCAAACCTGGCGCTAATCATGGAATGACTCAGTCTTCGGAAACCCAACCATGGACCGAACCAGACCTTCTTGGTCTTTCTGGCCATGCATAACCCCCTGAAGCACTTGACAGTTCAAAGATGAAGCTGGAAATGGAAAGACCTGCAAACTCTCCATTGCTTTGTATTTCTGAGTCTTTCACCCCCAAAGTGAGTTTCATATGATAGTGCAAACACTTTCATGGAAATTGCAAGCTTGGCAAGACTCCTCCCCACCCTCCTCCTCCACTTGCTCCTTCTCCTCCTTTTCTTCCTCCCTCTTTCTGTTTTTCCATCTTCTTTCTGCTGCTGCTGCATCTTGTTCTGCTTCAGCTTTAGCTTCTTTTCCTAAGGAACAGAGTCATTTCACTTTCTGTTCACAACTTCTGATTTCTCCCCATTTTGTTACAGGATGAACTTCTTAAACTGTCGTCCAGGAACAGAGTCTACTTTGCCAGTCAATCAGGTCAGATCCTCTCCCTGCCTCCTGAGTCCTATGCCTGCCCTCAAAGCTCCAGGCCTGCTACACCCATCACTGAACACACATGGCACTGCGCTGTCCCTCCTCCAGCCCTTTGCTGACACTGAGCCCTCAGAATGGGTGTCCATCCACACAACATCTCTGCCCGCTAAGATCCAACTTGCTCTCAACTGTCTCTGCTAATACACACCTGAGCTGCCAGTATTTCCCAAAGTCACTGTCAATCCCCCTGAAAGTAGAATGATTCATCAGAACACATAACTCTCTGCCTTACATGTAATACATTCTCAATAAATATAAGAAAGAAATTAAACTAAAACCCTCACTCCCAAAACACACATAATGCTCTTTACATAGCCAACTTGGAAAATAGGTTATTGACTAGCTGAACCAAATAGAAAATGAGGCAAACATCCCAGAATATTTATGTCACCTTCACTCTTAATTCCATGACATGTATTTTCTCATACAAAATGAAAAGAAACAAAAAGAGCCTGGATTTTATTCCAGTGGAAAATGCTTCCAGACTTTTTTTTTTTCTCATAATTTTATATATGCTCATTTTATAAATTTTTCACATCTTATTCTCAGCATTGTCAGAATAAATCTCAGGGATAACCCAACAGCCCTCTAGGGCAGCAAATTCATAGGGTATGTTAGCAGCAAGAACACAAGGTAGGGAACACTAAATAGGTCATTCAAGACTGCACACCTTGTTACTTATCTTACCATCCTGCCTTAGCAACTTGGAACACTGGATCTCCATGACAGAAAGCATATGGAAGATTGACTCATAGAGAACAGATTAGACTACAACCTGACCCGAAGTCACCCTGTGCTGGATGGTGCTCTCTACACCAGACCAAACCTCTCCCAGCCATGTCCTTTGTCTTCCTTTGGTTCTAAAATGTGTTCTTGGAAGATCACCTCTGTTGCTAACAACTCCCGACTTGCATATTTAGTCAACTCTCCATATCCCTGAGGTAGTGACACATTTTCAAAAGGTGAAATCCCCTGAGGTGGGGATTTTATAATGTACTTCCCTGAGGTTATTCTAACAGAACGCTGAGATAAGTTGAAGTCCAGTGACTTCTCTAATCTCTTAGAGCTGTAGGATTCAGAGTCCCTGACCTCTTTGGGTCAAGGTTTTCTCATCAGTACAGAAGGTCTCAACTAGGTTCCCCAGGCCCATTGGGAACCTGAGATTCTATGCCTACAGCTACAATCCCAAAATCTTCTTTGAGTTTTGAGAACTAGAACCCCCTTCCTCTACCCCAGTCAGAAATAACTACTATCAAGACGTTTTCCTTCTGGGGAAAATATCCAGAAGAGGGCTCACCCTGCCATTGCCTTATATATAATATCTCACTCAATCTAACCCTGACAATCATCCCATTATATTTATATTAGAGAGGAGGGAGAGCAGGTGTTGAGAAACTAACTAGTTTGCACAAGGTCACAAAAGCTATTATTGGCAGAGCTAGGATTCAAACTACAGTATTTGCTTTCAAGTACAGACTGCTAAAGTTCAAGGATACAGACAAAATGAAACATTAGCCCCTAAATAATTGAAAAAGTAGTGTGGAAAGGTGAACTCCTCATGCAATGAGCAGTCACGTGATGATTTTACGGGGCCACGCTCCCGAAGTCTGTCCAATAGGAAGGCTGTGGACAGACGGGAAAGCATTGATCTGGGAGGCAGAAGTTGAGGGCTCTGGGCCTGGCTCTTTCAGTGTTGGGGGAAGTGCATTTTTAGATGTCATGCCTTAAATAAGTAGTAGTTCTTCCCAGAGACTGGAAAATAACAACAGAAATAATAATAGCATTTAACATTCTTGGGTGCTTATGTTGTACCGGGAAATATTTGTAGCACTTGACTGGACATCACCTCATTTTTACCTTTATAATCACCCTAAAAGGTAAACATCTGATTATCCCTATTTATGGATGGAAAAACCAAAGCACGTAAAAGCGATGTGGCCTCCCCAAGGAGGCAAAACCAAGGAACCTGATTCCAGTGCCCAGGTGCCATGCCAGCACGCCTAGGGTACCACACCTGGGTATATGTGGCTAGACAAGAACTCAGAAATGCAAATCCAAAGGTCAGATCGAGGGAGAAAAACTTCAGTGAAACACCAGATTCTCCAGTGGGAGAAAGAGCTGCATAGTTCAACTTTCTGCAAGAATTGGCTCTGCCAGAGGTTACATTTGAGTATCTAAACATTTTGGTCAGGGCACCTGGTACGATCACATAAAACTGCATGTGACAGAAAGCCAGCAACACTGGCTTAACTGAATCAGGATCTATTTTTCTCATGTAACAGGCAGTCCAGGGCTACACAGCTGCCACATTGGCTTGGAGAGCTACCCAAGGGGCTCCTCTTGCCTGTCCAGGCCACTGCCCTTGAGAATATTGCTTTCACCTTCTTGCTTGAAAGATGGAGGCTGCATTCCCCCATGCCACCCGCTCTGTAGTGACTGGCCACAAGTGGATATTTAAATTAAGTTAAATCAAAAATTCAGTTCCTCGGTCACACTAGCCACCTTTCACGTCTTCATTAGTCACCTGGGGCAAGTGGCTACTACTGGGCAGGTGCAGATGTAGCATCTTTTCATCATCACAGGACATTTTATTACAAAGCACTGCTTTAGACGTCTTATCTACAGACTTGGCAGGAAGACGGGGAAGGGGGAAACTGAGGGCCTACTGAGATTGTGCCCTTTTAGCAAGAAAACAATGGTTTTCATGGGGTCCTTACCCCATAGAGTTTTCCTTTCATCTCATTGGTCAGAATTCCATCACTTGGTCCCTCCTAGATGCAAAGGAGTTCTGTTAAGTGGGCCTCTTGCTGCCCTGAACTAAAACAGGAGATGTAGATAAGGAAGAAGAAAGAATATATGTGATTAGCTAAGTAAGTAGCTGTCTTACTAGCCTCAACATCACATGTGAGTTGTGCTTTAAATTAGGCTGGTTTGCCAACACAGAATGGAAAAACCAGGCAGCAACATCTGTCATTGCAGATGTGAGGCCCTGAGCATGCGAAGGTGGTGAGTCAGTGATTACTGCCACCTGGTAGTTCCTTTCAGGAATGAGCCAGCAATGAAGCGGTGGGGAGAGATGGAGAAAGAAGGTATGTGTCTAGGCTCATCCAGAAAGAGCCCTGGCCCTTGGACCCCTAGGCCTTCATCAGTTGGAGCTCCAAGATGACAGACTGCAGAGGGTAAAGGCAGTGGTTATGCTGTGGGGACAGGCAGCCTGTGGTCTGCCCTGCAGGCAAACAATTGAGCAAACTCAGCTAACAGCCACATGGGCAATGGCCAACTTCTCTGGGTGGCCACGTGGCCTGGAGTTGCCTCTGACATACATCCCCTCACTGGCTTCTTAAGGAGATGGGTATTTTAACTTGGCTCCAGCTGCGCACGGCATGGGGTGTTTGCCTAACGGATGCAATAGAAGGTAGAAAGCTGCAGAGAGCTTCCAAGCCCCCAGCTGGCAAAGCCCTAAATCCCTACAGCAACAGATTCAAGTTTTAGTGGCATAAAAGTGGGAAGTAACAAACCCAAGCACAAAGGAGTGTCTTGAGATGACAGTGAACAAGAGGCAGAGGCTCTGGTTGGGAGAATGCAGATCATTTGGCTTCAACCTTTCGTGTCTGGCCAGTCCTACAGGAAAATTAAAAATAATTGCGTATATCAGTAAATATGCAAGCACAAAGGACAAGGAGCTTACATCTTTCCCCTACTGTTACTATCCCTGTGCCAGACTCCAGTTTTTGACAAATGCTTGTTCTTTGCTGTTGATACAATGAAAGGATGACTTAATTCAAAGTGCATCAGGAGGCAACACCAATTTGTGTGTCCCTAAGTAACTTTCCATGAGGAAAAGCAATGACACTTAGTTACTTCATCGCTAACAGATGCAAACTCATCCCTAAAGAGACATCTGGAGTCTGAGACACCAAACCGGTACGTTGCATAATGATCACGCTGATGGCCATTTTGAAATGGCAAAGCAAAGTTTGAAAAAGCGTTCCCAAAATAAAATTTGTTGCTATGTAGGGCTTTTAGTAAGTAAATACCTGGCCCTGGAACTACGATACAGTGTGGGGTGGAGGGTGCGGAGAGGAAAGGGAAGGAATTCTGTCTGATACGTGCTGCAAACCTTGGAAACTTGGAGAACATGAAACACTTAACTATCCTTGAAGGGAGAGGAGCCCCATTACTGAAGCTTAGACCCGGGCCAGGGGTGTAGTTATGAAAAAAGGTAGAGACTGATTCATTTATGCAGATGTATTAGTTTCCTGGGACTGCCACGACATATACCACATACTGGGTGGCTTAAACATCGGTATTGGAGGCTAGAAGTACAAAATCAAGGGGTTGAGAGAAAAGGGGGGTGGGGTAGGTGGAGGGGAGCAAAGCAGGGAAAAACAGGAATGGAAGGAGACTTGGCTTGGGGTGATGGGCACATGATGCAGGGTGCAGATGATGTTTTGTTCAGTTGTACACTTGAAATCTGTAAGAATTTATGAACCAATGTCACCCCAATAAATTCAATTTAAAAAATCCAGGTGTTGGTAGAGTTGGTGCCTTCTGAAGGCTGTGAGCTCTCTCTTGTATCTCATCTGTTCCATGTATCTCTCCTGGCCTATGGTGCTTTGCTGGAAAGCTTTGGTGTTCTTGTTTTCACTCACCCTATGTGAATCTCTGTGTCTACATTTCCCCTTTTCATAGAGACACAGTCATATTGAGTTAAGGGACACCCTCATGACCTCATCTTAACTTGATCAACTGCAAAGACCCTATTTCCAAATAATGTCATAGTCACAGATATTGGGGGATTAAGACTTCAACATCTTTTGGAGGGACACATTTCAATCCATAATACCAGGTAGTTCTGGTCAAAGAATTACTTCACTTTTCCACTTTGCCACCGTAGACCAGGCTATGTGAAAATAAACTTGATGGCATAGTTTTTGTTCCTTGGGGGATTCCTGACATAGCAAAACCAGTCCCTCTCATTTTCTGAATGTTTGCAAGCTACGATTCTTTTCTTTATATAGTTCAAAACATATTGTTCCAATCTAGGACTCTTTATTAGAAATTTCCAAGTTTTTTCTACTTCCTCACCTTCAACCCACTCAAGGGAGTCATTACCTTGAATTTGAAACCTACTCCTGAAAGTGTGCCTTTACTAAAGTTTAATATCTTCCTTAATGTCATTTAAAAATTGGAAAGTTGTGTGTACTCAATTCAATTCAGCCAACCTAGTTCTCTGCATCAGACACTGTGCTGAGGATTTAAATACAAACTCCACAGTTTGCCACTGGGGCACTGCTAAAGGGAAAAGTCTAGAATGTCTGGTTCTTCGTGACCTGATCATTCTCAGCTCTCACCAAGGGCGAGGTGGGAGCTCTGCTTTTAAATAGGTTGCAGAATTTTTAGGGAAGCACTAAAAGAAATTAGGTGACTTTATTTTGAGGGCTCAGAAATTCCATAAGCCCCAACCCCAACTCCATGTTAATGTTCTTTGCCTGTCATGCTACTTAATAAAGTTTGCTCCCAAGGACCTTGGAACGTAGCATGGAACAGCCTTCCCTTTACCTCATTCTCTTTATTCTCCCACCTCCCTCCCCCCAAAATAAGTGAATATATAAAGATAATATTCAAAATCACTTCCTATGTAAGAGTCTCAAGGTCATGGGTAAAATGAGTGATTTTTAAAAATAACTTCCCAGGAAATGGCACTTATAGACTCTGTTGAACACTATTAAGTCAACCATCATTTCTCTCTTTTCAAAGCTAAATAATCTCAATTTCTTTAACCTTTTCGCCCTGGTCCTATTTTATAATCTTCGATTATTTGTGTTGCTCTCCTGGATCCTGTCTGAGTTCTTTTAAATTTTAGGGTCAAAACCTGGATGCTGTAATCAAATAAACACGGAGTAAAAACACTGCTGTGGCCTAAGACACGTGTGGGCAAGGGCAAGCAGGGAGGAGTAGGTGTGGAATAAACACAGCGCAGTAAAATACTTGAAAAATAAAATGTGCACTACAAATGCCAACTAGCACTGGCACTAATTGGACAGGCATCCCCCAGAAACGTCAGCATAAGATAAAAGGTGCAGAAAATGCTGAGGCTGATGATTTCTCTGTTGGGAACAACCTGTGTTAGCAGGGTTTGGGCAGCCTACCTGAAGGATGTTGGCGGAATGACAGGTTAGCTCATGGGCATCTACTTACAACATTATCATGTTGACTTTGCGACAGCAAGTCAGCCATTTGGTTCATGAGGAGCCTTTGGTTCGTTCAGAGCTCTCCAATAAGCCGCTTGGAAATGAGTGGCAGTGGGGACATGTCAGCGCTGATGCAGCCCTGCTGCAAACTCCTCTGGCCCTGAGATACCATCACAGCCTAAAATTATGTTTAATTTGACAAAAGTTCCAGACAGCCGTCTATATGCTACTTACTAGGAAGCTGACTGCTTCCCAGGCTCACCTTACCTTACACACTTCAGGCCTCACGGGGACCTTTTCCCCTTTACATCCAAGGGGCCAGAGCAGGTATGCTCCTCACTACTTAGCATCTCACTGATCCTGGTGTAGTTCTTCCTCATCTATATCCCAAGGCAGCTAGTCTTCTTCTAAGTCCTCCAACCTCAGTGCAATGATTAGAACACCATCCTCCAGTCCACCTTTTGTTTATTTCATCTCTAATTTTTTCTTCTTACCTCTCCCTCTTCCCAGCCTCCTCCCCCATTTTGTACCCACCCACTTTACACGCACCTCCCACACTGCTTGCCTAATTTACACACACACATGCGCAGGTGCACACAACCCTCCTCTCTTTATACAACCATCTGGTTCCTGATTTGGGTCCCTAATAAACAGAACTCCCTCGTTTCTATCTCCTGCTCCAGTCCATTCAAATCTCATCCCTTTAGCACCAGGATTTATTTTGTCATAGTAATCTGAACCAGAGGACAGATTATCCAAGCACAGGCCCACGCCTCTTTCCAGACTTTCAAATCCTCGGCCCTCAGTGAATAGAGGGGGGATGCTAACTTGGACAAAAACAGAAAATTTCATGGAAATCCCCAGGCGTGACAGAAATCCTATACTAAAAATAATCAAGTAGAGTGACAAACAGGATTTACTGAAAGAACAAAGGTTATGGGAGAGCCTGCATTTATTTTTCATGATACAAACAATTCTATTGACTCCAAGTTTTCTTTCCAAGACCATCCTGTACCATTTGGTATT
The DNA here is from genome assembly GCF_987537825.1 of Furipterus horrens. Taxonomy (NCBI): domain Eukaryota; kingdom Metazoa; phylum Chordata; class Mammalia; order Chiroptera; family Furipteridae; genus Furipterus; species Furipterus horrens. The sequence continues at coordinate 13,564,315 of NW_028327179.1, forward strand.
TGATGAAGATGAAATGTAACAGGGTCATGTGTCATGTCATTTATGATAACTTAGCATTATGGTTGGTTGGGAAATAAGACCGGGCATATGAGGTTCACTGATTCTCTTGCTATAAATTCCTAGCACCTGTTTATAATGTGCCTTTACTGAGAAAACAGCTCCAATAACATTATAACAGCATGGTTCATGAATGCTATTAACCACCTCTATGGCATGTTACAAATTTAAAAGGTTTTTAACTTTATAGACAATCCATAGGTTTATGAATTGAAAGCCACTGAAATAAATCATCCTTGGTAATGAAAAGGGAAAAAGGGGGCATAATATAATTTCTATTTGTCAAGGTATAATGATGTCACCATCCATTTATCCTCTGCACTTAAAGGTTGAAGCTATTCAACAAATCTCTTCTCAGCCAAATATATCTGGTGCCTTAATGGAGGCCACGGCACAGGTTTCTGATTAGTTCACCAATTAGAATAAAAGTTAAAACTTGTTTTTTTCCTATCTTAAGCAATTCATTAGAACAATAACCTTTAATGGGGACCTTCAATTAAAAAAAGAAAAACATGTTATTACTTTAAGATTATCTCTCTGAGTAGTTTGTAGATTAAATAGATCAGTTTCCGGAGGTGCAATTTTTATCCCACTCACTGTTCTGATTTATTGGAGGCTGTTAATCAATAATTTAGTCAATCATTAAAAAGACAGAAAATGGGGTAAGGGGTTGCTGGTCAAGTTTTACCTTAAAGACATCTTGTACTTACTTACTTACAAGGCTGTCATGAATATTTGGAGAGGCTGTTCACTGCTTAAAGGGCCAAGTTGAGGGCCAGTACTGGTTGAAATACAGCCTTCAACGTAGTCAAGATTCCTCATGTCCTGGCATTGGTGGCACTGTCCAAGAGAAGGGGGCACATGGTGTCATATAGAGCAGTGGCAGCCCTTGTACTTATGAGGTGCTAGATGTAGAGTGATCTTAGGAAAAGCTGTCCTCATGGCCTTCATGGCTGCCCACGTGCTGGGGAGTACCAGGCAGCACCAGCTCCTCATCTAGGACTCAGTGCCATGAACTGAACAGGCCTGAGTGCTCCATGAAAGGCCTGCCCACCTCTGAATCCTGTAAGGTGGTAGAGAACATCTCTGAGCACTGTCCTGGGCGATCCATTCATACTGGTTAAAAGGTACTTTAAGAAGTTTTGGGGGTAAAAGTGGATTCTGAGAACAGGAAGCTTCACAGAAAGGAGGACATTACTCCAGTATCAGAAGGGGAAACATGGGGTGGGCTGGAAGAGGGAGATGGAGAAACTCCAAAAGCAAAGAGGAAAAGTTTAGGGAAGAGAGGAAGTAGCAGCGTGGCAGATAAGCACCTTCGAATCATCAGGGAAGGCTAGAACAATTGCAATATGTTTGTTATGATTGCATTCCTTGCAAAAAATAAAAATAACTAAGTGGCTCAATTCTGTTTCTTGGTCAAAATAGATACTTCAGGTGAGGCTGCAGGGGTCAGAAAAATCCCAGGGTTGTGCCCTTGATTTTTTCCAGCCATGAACCTGAAGACAATCTCTCTCAGAACAGGGGAGCTCCCCCATGCCCACATTCATATCACACTCCCTTTTACTGGAGGATAAAGACATTCATAACATAAAAATAAGCACCAAGTGCTATACCTACACCATCTCATTTCATCTGCAGAGCCATTAGACCTGGCGGTGGAATATCCATCCCATTTTACAACTAAAGAAACTGAGGCACGGGCACAGTTAGGTAATCTGCCCAGTGACATGGCCCATGAGGCCTGGAGCTGGAATGGGTACCCAGTACTTGCTGAATCCAGAGACCTTATTCTTTTTTTTTTTTTTTTAATGGTGGTAAAAATCCACAAAGCACAAAAATTCATGATTTTAACTGTTTGAAAATGTACAATCCAGTGGCATCTAGTATATTTACATTGTGCCACCATCCCCATTACATAGATCAGGAACATTTTCATCATCCCCAAAGAAAACCCCCATATCCTTCAAGCACTCACTCCCACTCTCCCTCCCCCAGCCCCTGGTAACCACTAACCTGCTTTCTGTGTCTCTGGCTTTGCAGGGACCCTGTTCTGACCCACTGGGCTAGAGTGTACCCAGCACCCTGGTGAGATATGGACGAGGCCCGCGGGTGCTCACAGCAGCCCCAGGCTGCCACATGGGGATGAAGAGCCAGAGCTGGACGGCAAAGACAGTGTGAGAGACTGAGACAGTAAGAGGCTGTCCTGGTAGCTTTACTTGTGAAACTACCCTTTCCTCGCCTTCGTCTGCCAACAAGATGCAGGTGAATTTCAAGATGAGAAGGAAGTGGAACCTTGAAAACTTAAGTTGTGGAAGAGGAGGAAAAGATTCCAATGGATCCAGTGTGGCAAGCATGAAGAAACAGAAGTCATCCTTAAGAGTGCAAACACGTATGGAAGACTTTTAAGGAGAAAGAGATACCCTCCTGGACATGGGAAATTCTTCATGTGAGTGAGAACTTTAATGCAACACACACCAATATTTTTTAATTTTCAATTAAAAATTTTTAATTTTATGAATAAAAACAATTTGTCTCTGAACACCCCAGGTTCACGGCTGGCCTTTTCTCACTTGGACCACTGAGAAAGGAATTCTTCCATGTAAGTTTGTGTGAAGTAGAAACAAACTGGTTCAGGTAAAAGCGTTTCTAAGGCTTTTCTGATTCCCAAAGGATCCAGTCCTCTTCTTACTTCCTCAGGTTGTGCCCTCGGTTCGGATCAAACTTCAGTCTTAGAACACAGGCTTTCAAGTCTCTGGGAGAACACAGCTCTCTCATTCCCACATCACAGACAAATCCTGGGTCCTGCTTTTCTTTGATCTCTTGTCTGTGCCCACCTGTACTGACCTGCTGCACATCAGCCTCGGCCAGCAGTGCCACCACCTGGCACTTAGGCAGGTTCCCAGTGGGGAAGACCTGAATGCCCAGTGACAAAGCTTCCTGCCCCATTATTCTGTGGAGTGTGTGTAGTGACCTGAGCCTTTCTCCTGGGAAGCTTGGGGTGGCTTTCCCCTATGTTCCACCAGCTCCCATCCTTTTCTGCCATGAAGTAAACCTGCAGCTCAACCAAGACCTATGAATTTTCCCTTTCTGTATTTCTATAGTACATTTATAGTCTGTGCCACAATATCTAGTATTTGAATCTAATTTAGAGCTGTAGTTCTCAACCTTTAATTTGGGCCCATATTCCTATGGGTAACAGAGGCTCATCATGGGGTACTGCTTTTGAAGTCAGAAGACCTAGATTCGAGTCCTGCCTCTACCCATTGATGTGTGACCTTAGATAAATCCTATAACCTCTCTTTGAAAAATGGGGATAAGAACACTTGCTCCACTCACTTATAGTTATAAGTATCCAATGAGATCATGCATGTGAAAATATATTGTAAATTACACATGAACAATATATGGTTTAAACTCTATATGAAGAGCCCAGGTCTTATGTCTTTCAATAAAGTTGTAATTTTCTTAACAATCATTATCATCATCTCTAATTAATCAAATTTTTAAAATAAAACAATGATATCTCTTTCTAAACAATGATATCTCTTATTATAAATATAAATGCTAAGTTGAGTATGCCAAATAATAAAATGCAGGCAATTCTTTTTAGGCTTCTGTGTCTTATCAACCTTATGCTAAGAACCAAATTCCATCTTACCTTCACTACTATATGCAGAAGAAAATGCACCCCGTGTGGAATTTGTGAAGTTACACAGGCATTGCGATGAGAGCAACTGTTAGGGGTTAAAGAAGGTTCAAAGCTGCATAATAACTAAAAGTAAAAAGAATCGTACCAAAAAGATATTTACCCTGATAAAGAGAACAAACAAACTTTGGAGTCTTCTGGGAGTGCCTTTTTATATATAATTTATATGCTAATTATAAATCATTTGAATATATTAGATACAGCAGTCTCCCTAAGGGTCCAGTGTTTGGTACCATTTGTCCTTGAAATACAAAACAAAGAGAATAAAATATTATAAAAGCCCAAGTCTTTGCAATGGCCTCAAGAGCCTATCCAGTCTGCCTCCATTGGCCCTACAATTTCCTTCCATGTTCAGCACCTCCAGCCACACTGGCTTCCTCGTTGTGCCTCAACTAGACTCACTGGGGGCCTTGGTATTGGCTGTTCCCACTGCGGGGAGTGCCTTTTTCCGGGACACTCACAGAGTCCCTTCCTTCAAGTGTTTCCCCTTTCCCCAGACAGTGCCATCTCACAGGCTACTCTGACCACATGTTGAATTTGCAGCCCTTCATTTAATACACTGTTACTCTGCTTTTTTTTTTTTTTTTCTTCATAGCACTTAGCAGCTTTTAACATATTAGACAATATACTTCCTTACTGAATGTATTGCTTCCCTCTCCCCCATGGAAGATAAGCTCCACCAGGCAGGGAGGGCTGTCTCTACCAGTTACTGCTGTACGCCAGCACCTCCAGCAATGCCCCGTATGTGAACACTCAGAAAACTGTTTTGAATGAAAGAAGGCTAAAGCTCCTTGGTGTTCATTACATGTGACTTGACTTCAGAGGTCTATCTGAAAAGAAAAGTTTCCCAGGAGACTGCAGAGATCTTCAGGTGAAAAATGAAACAAAAACAGTGGAGGAGAGAAAAAAAAAAAAAAAAAAGAGGAAAGAAGAGGACATAGAAGTAGAACGAGGGAAGAGACATGAACTATAAAACCTCCTTTCCTCATGGACCCAAAGAAGACTTTCCCCACACAATACACAGATGGGGTTTGGTTTCTTGTTTGTTTGTTTGGTTTGGTTTTGCTTTTGTTGGGCTGGTGGCCAGAAAGTGAGAGTAAAGCTGAAAAGATCTAACCACTTCCAGGTAGCCTGTACATTCCTAGAGCAATTTGAGCACCAACAAAAAGGGTCTCAGCCTTGAGAGAGCCAGGGAGGAAGAAATGCCCTCACTGTCCCCATTCCAGAGGAAGTCACCCTCAGCCTAAAACAGGGAAGGACAGGAGAGAGAAGGAAGTGGCCAGATCCCTAGATGAGACACAACATTTGTGGTTAGTGTCCTCCAGTTGATTAAGCTTTTTAATCTGAACCAGACCCAGAGGGCTTGGAAAGAGGGGCGCTGTGTGTGTCTGGTAGAAGGAGGAAAAGTGGAGAAAGTGGGTATTAGTTTAATCTAACTGACACTCAGTTTATAATTCATTCTAAGCACAACTGGATATTCATCAAAGTCTTTAGCTGGACATTCATGGCCTTCATGAGTAGCCCAGAAGTCATGCTTTTTAACAATCTATAATTCAGAATGCCCACGCCCAGTGAGTCCAATTTAGTGATGTTTGATCTCTAATTTGACATTTTGATCTAAAATGTAAGCATGACCTTGGAGAAAAATGAAAGGATTGGGTTCCGTCACTCCAGATTGTATAGGATTCCTTCTTGGTTGCTAAGACTACGTTAACTTCCTATTTTTCTGTAGAACTCTACCTAATCTAAATATTTCCTGAAATAGCCTAATAAATTCCTCAGGTTTAGGAAACAAGGAAGAGAAAGGGGGAATATCACTTGTTTTCTTCCCCTGAAATATTATCGTCCCTTTGTCAATTTCCCCTGTAGGTATGAAGCTACCATTGCAGTTACCTGGCCTCTGCCACACCTACAGCAGATGCTTCTGCTTCGATATTTTTTTATAAAACACTGCAAGAGACGTGTTCGTTCCTCATTTCTTGCTATTCCCTAGTCTCATCCACTCCCAATAAGGTAAGCTTAATCCTGTTACACATTATGGAAGCAGGTTTTCAAAAAGGAATTGGATTTCTATTGATTGCCAGCCGATGAAATTCTCATTGCCCACACTGGGCCTGGAAGCTGCTTCTGATGCCTCTGCTCTGGGTGAAATCTTGGGCACTTATATTCTTTCAAGAGATGGCCACACTTCATAATAAAGTGATTCAGGTTTTTATCTTTTCTTATTAGGCAGAAGTTATTTCAACAAGCTCTCTTTTGAAAGAGAACATGACAAGCTAAATGATGGTCTGTCCTATTCTGTTGTAAGCCTCCAGTCACAATGACTGGAGTTTCTTTAAGCACAGACCTCCTATAGATTAGAACATATATCTTAAGCACCAATGTTAAAGTTAATGCAAAAGTTCAGAGGTGCAAAATAATTTCAATGTGCCCAAGTAGTAGCAATAACATCTCTAAATTCTCGGCAGTGAATTATGGATGGATATGTGGAGTATTAAAAATGCAAAGCTAACTCGATTTGCATTTACAATGCCCCCTAGCTGTTACTGGGAGGAGGAAATTGCTTTCTGCTGAATTCAAGGGCACAGTACTTAGTGCTGTATTTAAGTCAAGGAGGAAAATCACTCATTTTTATTCTACCACTTAACTTGTGCTTATGTAATCTGTCTGGCACCAGAGTTGGTTGTCTGATATTATTTTCAATCATAGAAAGAGAATATATAATTCAATCATCACACCTTTATTTTCCCTTCTTGGTGATCTCTGGGAGCCTTATTACCACCAGTAAATGCCAGCCCGTCATCAATCAGAGCTCAGCTCTGGGACCGTCTCTGACAGACAGCACCCGCTGCAAGTATTAATGTTTTTATTTTTGAGAAGGTGTATGAGGTGAAGGTGAGGTTACGCTTGCCCTATCAGCTAGGCAGAGAATCCATCCCTTCGCTAGGGACTCCCCCACCCCATCCCGCCCCATGATTTACCATCCCAAGACCATCTCTGCCCAGCAGGTAAGTTCTCAAAGGTAGGGTAGGCACCCAAATTAGTAGCTATTATATTGCAAAGCCACTTTCAAGTTCATATCTTCTCCCCTGTTGTCCTTCCTCCTTTCCAGCTAGTCCTTCCTCCAACTGCTCCTTTTCACTTTCCCTGCACACTCACCTCAGACTGGACCATTCTTTGGGATTCCATGGGATGAACAGAGTGAGCATCTCCACACCGCTCAGTGGGCCATGGCTTTGGCATCGCCTGCTTCTACCCTTCTGGCAGAGAGGCTTACCAAGAGCAGCTTTCTAGGCAGAAAAGGCAACATCCAACGTTTCTTAAGATGGACCCCCAAATAAGAAAAACTGTGAAGGGCTGGGAGTCCATTTAAGAGGTAATTAACAAAAGGCACAAATAATGTAGGGGACCCTGGGCACAGTGAAAATGGGAGACAGCACAGTTTGGTGGATGAAGTTGGCCATGAATTGCAGTTTAGAGAACACGATTGGGTCCATTTCTCACTGATCTTTATGATTGTGTTTGATGATCATGTTGGTCATGAGTCGCTTTGTTACCCTTTTACCCATGCTTCCTTGAACTTACTACCTCATCAAGAGTCATTGCTTTCTTTTTCATGTACCCTGGGTAGATGTGATATGATTGATTGCAGTGGGTCTTAAACCCCAGTTTCATAAGGACTGTGTAGGCCACAGACCCAGGAATTCTGACTCATTAGGTGTAGGGACGGGGGTCTAAGCATCTGTATTTTTAATAAGAATCACTTGGGAGGGAGAGGTTCCTATTAGCAACTCATGACCAACGTGATCATCAAACACAATCATAAAGATTCTGACTCATGAGGTGAAGAGAGGGGGTTCTAAGCATCTGTATTTTTAATAAGAACCTCTCCCTCCCAAGTGGGTCTGTGGGTAGTTCCAGACTACTCTTTTTGAAATGGCCTTTTGAAAGACACAGAAAGAGTAAGATAGTATTGTATAGTCTAGTCTATATGCTTTTCCCCATCTCATCCCTTTCCTTTTCTCTCTCTCTCTCTCTCTCTCTCTCTCTAGTCCATGTAACAGAAGGCTCAAGGTTGTCTCTTTGTTTTTGCCTTATGAAATAAAGAATGCTTTTGGAAGACTAACATAATAGGCTAAAAACACTATCTTTACTTCCACAAAGAGGCAGAACTTACATCCCACCATCAAAGATGAGGCACAGGGGATCCCTAGAAAGTGACTCATAAGAAACTGAGATTGAGACCAATAAAGCCAATTCCCCTATTTTTCTAACAAATGAAGCATCCTTGGATTTGGTGGATTGGGATTTGGTTGTTCTATATGGAACACTCAAAAAGATGAATAATTGCAATTTGGGGGCTTATTCAAAAGCCATGGGATTTCCTTATATATTTATAATGCATGTGAGCTGAAAACCAGGTGAGACAGACTAATTAGGAATATCTTAGGCAACAGAAAGCCCATTTGGTCCTTGACATTTCAAGCTCAGTCTCTGGTCACATAATATTTCAAAAATTAGAATGCAGGCTATTGTTTTTGAAAAATACATCAGATAGAAATGAGAGCAGACAAATGAGAGATTTATAATCCCCACGGGACACAGTTCATAAATTGGCTGCCCTTTTATCTCTGCAGCAGAAGAAATGGGAAATTCTGAAATCCCCAGAAGAAATAGGCAAGATGTCTAAGTAAAGAATGCAAGGGGAAAGGACTCCCTATTAAAACAAAATACTGCCCCCTTTGCCCTGCACATATCATAACTTACCTGTTTTATTCCATTCTAGCTGGGTTTTGCTGGGTGATTTATTAGTTAGTCTGAATTTAGCACTGGAAGGAAGGACAACTAGAAAGTGGCTCCCCACAGTGTATTTCATGAATTTCACTTTCCTCTTAAAATTCACACACTGTGATTCCCACTGTTATTACCATCTTGTCCCAGATAGAAGCAGCTTCCATTATAATTACATGAACCTAGTATGGACAAAAAGTCCTTATCATTGATTTTATCACAATTGAAACCAAATAAAATCTGTCCCTTTCTTACCACAAGTGTATAAAATAATAAGGGGTCTGTAGTTCAAACTACGGCTCCTCAGTTTCTTCTTCTAGGTTTAATATGCCTGTTCCAAAGCCAGTGGCCAGGTACAAAAAACAATCTAATTCTGCTTTCTTGGTTTTTTATTTGTTTGTTTGTTTAGGAATACAACTTACTATCTATAATTATTAAAATAGTTGTAAAATAGATGGACTGCACATCCATAGGAAACTGATACATATAAAATATTTAATGTCTAAAACATTAAGAAATCTTTTCTAGTTAATAATGATGCAAAATGCAAAGTATATTAGTCCCATGACTTTTCTTAATATTATCAAATATTTTGAATATTTAAATTTATCTTCAAATCTAAAATTTTAATGTATAAAATATGATATGCTCCAAATTCTTTTTTATTAAATTTATCGGAGTGATATTCATTAATAAGATTATATAGGTTTCAGGTATACAATTCTATAATATATCATCTGTATATTGCAGTGTGTACTTACCACCCAAAGTCCAGTCTCCCAATCTAATTCTCCAGGTGAGAAATTATCCTCCCCATGGGTCTAACAACATAGCAACACTGTAACAATACAATATCATAACATCCATACAATAAGAATTATATACACACAATAACAGGACAGTCATTCCATCTCAAAGGAAAAGCAAAGGCTTAGACCCATGATCTATGTTGGGATGATAAATCAGAATATTGCTAAAGACAGGGCAGCATAATACAGAAGTTGGTTCAAGGGAAAATGGATACGACATAGATAACACTGGGTTAAAGCTACAGAAAAATGAAAAGGGAAAAACTAACTGTTTAAACATTAAACATTTGTTTAAATATTAAAGTAAAGTTAGCCTGACAGCAAAATCAATATTAAATCAGGCCTGGAAACTGTTTTACGACCTCAAACCTTGGGCTTCTTAACTGCCAGTGTCATAAATGATGTCACTTTTCAGGCAGGTCAGAAATGCCACCTTTAATTTCAGAATGTTCATTTCTGATGTAAGGGAGAGTTTACTCCCAGGAACAAATGTAATTCTCGGGGCAGGAGCCCCTCAAAGTGCTGCTGGGAGGAAAATGTGTTCCCTCTCAATTTCCTGCTCTGCCCCCCCCCGCCCCCCTCCAGGCATGGCTCCCAGAGGTACCTGCGAGTTCTCTGGGGTTCGAGCGAAGTAGTTGAGGGCAAGAGTAAACAAGTTGAGATTCTTTTCCAGTCAGTGAAGTCAGAAATTTTGAGGAACCTCTTCTGGCAGGAAAGGAAAGGAATCTGTAGAAGCTGTACCTGGTGCAGAGTATTCCGCAAGCAGGTTGGGATTTGAGCCTGGCAATGTGGCAGCAGAGGGACAGCCTCGAGCTACCACTGTACACTGTGACTTGCCGGACCCATTCCCAGCCTCCGCTGCTTTGTTCTCAGCCCCACTGGAAATCGTCCACCCCTTCCCCAAATACTTGCCCCCCTGGCCTGTCACAAATCTGAAATGTCTACATTGCTGACCTCCTTGTGTACAACACTGAAGGACCCACTAAAATGCAAGCATGCTCTGGGAAGAGAAACACAAGGCTTTATCAAATCCGTCTTGTAGAAGTTGCTGGTCCCCTTGAGGCAGGATTATCTGCAATGGGGGTAGATGCCTCCAGTGAGTGGGGGTGCACCTGTTTTACGTTCTTCAAATATGAATTTCAGCAGAATACAGCACAGGAGAGAGAGAGAGAGAGAGAGAGAGAGAGAGAGAAACATTGATCTGTTGCCTCCTGAAGGTGCCCCAAGCAGGGCTTGAATCTGTGACCCTTCGGTGTATGAAAGAACACTCCAATCAACTGAGCCACACTGGCCAGGGCTGATTTCATTTTTGATTATCAGACACTTTTCTCTCTTGATCTATTCCTTCGATTAAAAAAAAAATTAAGTGACATACTTACACTTGGCTCTGGAGTACTGACTTGTCGCATAATAAAATTTTTTTTAAAAAGCAGTCGTTATGAAAGTTATGATAGAATGAACAAAGGAAAGCTAAAGTCTGGAGCGAGAGAAAGAGAGGGAGTTGCTATGGCTGCCATAACCCAGTACCACACACAGTGGCTTAAACAACAGACACGTATGTTAGGTTATGGAAGTGTTGGTAGGCCTATGTTCATTCTGAAGGCTCTGGGAAAAAATCTGTTCCAGGCTCCCTCTTCTCATTTCTGGGAGTTTCTTGGCTTTTGACAGCTTAACTCCAGTGTTTGCATGGTGTTATCCCTTTACCTCTGTGTCTAAATTCCCCCTTTTGCTAAGGACACTAGTCATATTGGATTATGAGACCCACCCTATATTAGTATGAACTTTTCTTAACTAAGTACATCTGTAACAACTCTGTCTCCAAAAATGTCACATTTTGAGGTAGCGGGGGTTAAGACTTCAACGTATGAGTTTGCGGCGGGGGGATAAAATTCAACTCATCACAGAGATAAACAGGGCTAGAAATCAGGAAGGATTCAGGTAAGGAAATGCACTGAGATGAGCCCTGAGCAGGAAGGGAATCACAGGTGCCCAGTAAACAAAGAAATCAAAGATAAGAACTCGTTCAGGAAAGAGCCTTGTTTTAACTGAATTCAACCTCACTTTTCTTAGCTGCTCCTAAGACACCAGTGTACACTCATTCTTCTCAAGCAATGTAGCCATTTACTTTGTAATTGTCTCTCTACTGGAAATGGAATAGGGTTCATTTTTCTTTTCTTAAAATCAAAGAATAGCAAGAGAGAAAATACCGAAATGCTCAGTAAAGAGATCAGTGGTCGATTTGTATTCCCATCCAGGCACAAAAGAAAGCACAACCAGAAAGCACATGTGGAACCAAGAACCACACTGACTTGGGCCCCGGGTTGGGGGGAGGGGGGCCTGCCAATCACAGCGCCTCATCCCGCACCTGCCCATGATGGGGATCAGGTCAGTGGGAGAGTCTGAGACTTCAGAACAAACACAAAGACTAAAGCAGTCCCTAACTGTCCTTACCCACTACAGCTGCAATTATGGAAATTCAAAGTTATAATCATGGAGGAGATGTTCCAGATTTTCTCAAAGGCAGAGCATCGCCACACCATAATTTCTCTTTAACATCACAAAAGTCACCTCAGTCCAAAAAAATCTAGAACTGAGCATTTTGTTTTGTAGTTCTCATCCATTTGACTTTCTACATGGCTTAAAATAGGAACGACCCCCCCCAACCCCACCGCCCCCCGGAGATTTTCCTACACCTTTGGTCCTCTATAAACAAATGGACACAATCCTTCCTGTAAAAGAGATGTGTTCCTATAAATGTGGGGTGTAATAAACTCCTCTGTTTTCTGTCTGCCCCAGTTCTGTCAAATTCGTGTTCACAAAGGGCGGTAGACAAGGAAATTATCCCAGAACGACACAATTTCTAATTAGAATAGCATAAACAAAGCACAGCCTTGGTTTTGCAGGTGGAAGGCAATGTCTTCAATTTGTGTTCTATTTAGCCATTCCCCTGGAGAGGATGTGCTGTTTTTATTTTCTCTTCTATAATATGAAGGCCTGATGTTCTGCCTTGGGGGTAGAAGTTGGAGTTTTGCACAGGGGTTATGGGAAGGAGTAGCCTCCAAAGGCTTATAAGAAGATTAAAGTTTTCTTTATTAAGTATGTTCTCCCTGACAGTTTCTAATTCAACAAAGAAAGGCTATGCAAACGAAAGGTGATTTGGCATTCAAGCTCACAAAAGCAAGAATGCTTATAGCCAGTTCTAAATGTAGATAGTGACAGTGACCTTTCATGTCACGTCACAAGTAAACTTTCAGGTGACTCTGAAGAATTTAAGGTCTGCTCTGTAGAAATGTTTCTTTTATGTGACCTTGTTGCTAAACCATTTTTTAAAAATTGACTTTAGAGAGAGGAGAAGGGAGAGAGAGAAACACCAAGTTGTTCCACTCATTTATGCACTCATTGGTTGATTTCTTGTATGTGCCCTGACGGGGATCAAACCTGCAACCTTGGCATAGCGGGATGACGCTCCAACCAACTGAGCTACCCAGCCAGGGCTTAACAACATTTGTCAACATTTAATAAATCCTATTTTTATTTACAGGGAGGTTAAAGCAAATAAGAAAATTTATTTAATCTGGAGTTCTAATGTATCAGGTTTTGCCTTTGAGGAGATCCACGGTGTTCATGCCAGCTTCCCAAACCAGGTGTATCAATTTAATACCTTATTACCTTTACCTGACTTTAGTGTAACAACACCAAATGTCCACTTATTAGTTGGGTTGCTTTTAGTTGTAAGTAACTGAACACCCAACCAAACTTGTTCAAAGAACGAAGAAGTGACATTGGCCCAGGTAACTGGCAAGTCCAGCGAGGTAGAGTGGCTTCCGCGTGTTTTCCTTTAAATGTGGATTCCTACTCAATTAAAGCCCTCCATGTGGGCCAGAAGCACCCTTAAGACAGAAGCATCACCCTGGAGTGTGTGATCATGGGGGCAGTTTGGAAATGGCAACTGTTGCCTAGACACTTGCCGAAGGTCCTGCTTTCCCTCTTTAGCTGGGACAGAAGGGGATTTCCTTAAAGCAGCAGCTGGTGCCAGTGAACCCATTCAGAGCCACTGCAGCAAGTTTTGGCTGCCTTCCCCAAACCCTGCTGAATCGCTGATCCCCTGCCTCATTCACAAACATTTATTTTCAGCAATGTCAGTTTCTAGTTTTCAGAAAAACTTCTAAGACAGAATGCGATGTAAATTCTGTAAAGACGTAGCAGTCATCATGATAATAATGAACTTGATTAAATTGTGTTGCACTTAAAGTTGCCCTGAGAGCCCTGGAAGGATTTCAACCAGTCCCCATTCATCCAGAAGAGCCTGAGCCCTCATGAGGCCCCAGATCACTGACATGCCCACTGTAGTCGCTCACTGATAGAAAGAACACAGCCCCGCAGACAACAATGAATAATCAGATTCATCTCAGCTGTGACGGGGATGATTCCATATTCACCTGAGAAATCAGAGTGGCCTCTCTATTATCCCATCCAAGGGGATGCTGGTCTCCAAACCCATGCATTAAAGGTCTCGCGTGGTTGGGGCTGGAGGCTGAGTGAAGAAGGCTTCCAGGAAAGAAGGAAGAACCTGCAGCAGGTAACTGCTTTAGAAGAGCATTGAGGAAAAGGGTCACTGTCCCCCTCCCCCAAGAAGTCTGGTCTTTCAATCTCCTTGACCCCTCCCCCCCCAAAAAAGGAAATTAGACAATACTCTTCCGCTTGGCTGAGGGATGGAGCCTTTGCTACACAGGTGCATCTCCCCCCAGACCACCCTATCGCCCAGGTTTCCCAGCTGAACACGAAGAATTACAAAGTGGCTATAAAACTGCCCCTTTGCCCACCAGGTTTGCACTGCACCCTCATTAAGGCACGCTCCTGCAGTCAGACAGCCAGTTTCCAAAGAAAACTCCTTTTAATCTTAACTAGAGCCCTGGGCATCAGAAACAGGAGAGAAAGGGGATTCGTTTATGAGTTTCTATGGCAGATTATGGGTTTTAGTTGCTCCTTCCCACCACTTTTCAGTCTGTCATTTTGGGAAGGTTAACCCCAGTGTAAAATGTTCCCGTAATTATGCTCGGAAACACTCCCAGCCTGCCGCATGCCAATAAATGCCTGGAATAACTGTCAGGCTAAATGAATCCCATTTGAACAAAATGATTATTGAAAGTTATTTTAGTTCCCTATTAAGCAGTGGCAGAACAGAGCTGTAATCAAAATGTTTATTTCAATTAGAATTATTATGGTTAATAAAAAGCTCAAGTAGAAAGTAAACTACACTTTATCAAATAAAGTAAAGGCCACAGCTAGTTCAGCTTCTCGTTTCACACGGCCTCTCCCAGAGCCTGACAAGAGGCACAATTATCAGCCTTCTCCATAGGATATTAATGCCTTTTATAACCCAACTTCTATCTAGCTGATTCAGAGTCACTTGCTCTGGGTGGACAAAATATCCAATTCTTTCTTGATGGTTACCATGGCCAGTAAGTGGGCATGAGCTCCCCTGTTTCCGTAGCTACAGAGCAGGGGTGCACCACTTCACATTGACTGAGAAAAGACCATGGGGGTTATAATGCCAACAACAGTTTTCATTCATTACCCTGCCCCTCCTCCCTGCCCCGTGACTAACTATGCATAAGCCTTCCCATTGCTCTAGGAGCTATTTCTTTTTCAGTGGATCCCAAAATGTAGCCAGGAAAATGCAGTCATCCTCACCAGAAAACAGATTTGGGGGGTGGGGCACTAATAAAAAGAGCTTACTTCTTTCTACCCTTCTATGATCTACCCTTGAGGCAAAACCTTGGGTACAAAAAAGTAAATTACTTTCCCCCCTAAATCACAACAGTTTCAGTCATAACCCTCTATGCCTAAAAGTATTGTGTTGTTTTTATAAGTTCCACACCCAAAGCCAAGTGAGTGAGAATCTCTGGTGTGGGACTCAGGCATCAGGGGTTTTTAATGTTCCTCAGGTCATTCCAATGTGCAGTTAATGGCGTGAACTCTAGTACAAGGCAGTGGTTCTCCAAGTGTGGTCCCTGAACCAAAAGCATTCGCACCACTGGGGCCCCATCCCATAATTAGTTCTCCAGAAACCGGTGTTGGGCAGGACAACCTGTCATTTAATGAGCCCCCAGGTTGAGTCTGGTGCAGGTTCACATTGGAGAGCCACTACTATAGGGGATCCTCATTAAAGGGAAAAATAGAGCAAAGATGTTTATCATTCCTATGTTGAGAAGCCAGCATTAACACTTAATAGAACCGGAGCAAGATAAATAAACCAACAATGTCCACTGACTGTCTGCCTCAATGCTAAGACAAAGGATATAAGAAAAGAGATGTTAAAAGAACCTCTTAATTCCTACATGGACAAGGGAGAAGGGTCTCTAAAAACCATCATCACAAAAGCAAGGCTGGTTGAATAATGAGTAAACAATGAGAAAAAAAAAAGATGAATTAAAACTCTATAATCAGCATGTTAAAGGAAACTAAAATAGAATAAGAGGCAGAACTGGCTCTAAAGCAAAACCCTGAGTCAGGCGAACCTTTGCTTCACTTCCTCTCTCGTACCTACATCAGGTCTTCTGCCTCCTCTTATTGATATGTCTAGCTTTCCAAGGTCCTCATGATTTCCAGGGTCCCTCGGACAAAGGAATTAACTTAGGCAAAATGACTGACAATAATTTTGTGTTTTTACATTTCCTTACATTATTTGGATTTTCAACCACGTTCCTAAGCTATCTATGTTTAGCCTGGGCACTTACCCAGCATTCCTTGCACGCTGGCTCCCGTTGGCAGCCTTTTACATACGACGACTCATTCAACTCTCATTTCAGTACTATGAGATAGGGACTAGTTCCTGCCATTTCACAGGTGAGGAAACTGAAGCACAGAGATGTGCAGTGGTCCTCCCAAGGTTGTGGCTTTGCACCCAGGCAGTCTGGCCCTAAGACGTATTCTACCATTATACTCTCAGAACAAGCAGACTTTCAGCCATGAAGCTCCTGGGCTGAGAAAAGTTGGGGAATGAAGGAGCACTCTGAAAGTTATTATCTCCACACCTCGCCAATTCATCTACATATCGGATCAGTTTGGGTCATGCATTTTTTATTTTGGTGTATTATTCCCCTTGGAAAATGTATAATGTCAACCTTGTCTTCAAAAACTTGTCTTGTTCCTGCTACTGCCCTGAGTATTTGACTCATCTAGACAAAAATCATGAACTAATTATTTTGAAAGGATATGCTTTGCTTATAAAAATTATGATCCAAGTCTAGTGCTTCCAAGACCTGCTTGTTCAAACTTAGAAGCATTCCAAAAGGAGTAGCAGTTTGCATCAGTTTCCCTGAGAGTTCCAACATCAGGACCAAATTCCAACTCTTGAACACAACTGCTTTGGCCCAAGTAGAGGAGGGTTTGGTACAAGGTTTGAATTTTTTTTCCTTCTACATTATTTGCCCTTAAGTCTTTGTCAGAACCTTTTCCTATATGAGATAAGGTCTTAAGTTTAATGAAGGCATCACTTTCTGGCATACAACAAATCTGTCAAAAAAGAAACTACACGTGTCTATTTCATCCTGTGTCTAAAGACAATGAGATACAGTGGCTCAGTGTTAACCCATAGAGCACTTACTGTGTATGATATTATACATCTGGATCTTCTTGGCAAAAGCATTCTCGAGCTGGCTAGGGAAGGGGTTGTGTGGCAGCTCTGAGTAATCTTCGATTTTTATCCCTTGACACTTTAATTAAGATAATTTAACAGCCTGTTAAGCACAATATGCAGAATTTCTCACTAGGAGCCAATGAGGAAAGAGTCTTGGGGAACAGGGAGACGGGTGTGAGGCTGGAGATCTAGGCAGCCTAGAATTAGAAGGAGTTATGGTTATTATTCAGTCCAATGACTGTGACTTTCCCAAGGTCACACAGTTAATTAGCAGACTCCCTGGATCCCACACTGCATGGGAAGCTGTGGGATGTTAAGTGGGACTATCCAGGCATAACAGATCATGAGCACTTTTCTAGAAAAGCTCAGTGTTTGGCTTTCTCAGAAATTCATGGTCAGCTTAGACAAAGTCTTGGGGTGGGGGAAGGTGGAAGCAAATGCTAATGACGTGACTCCAGATCCTGTGGTTTTTCAGAGGGGGGAGGGGTTGAGATCCTTCTCCTCATCTCATCTCTGGGTGACATTGTGGCCCATGCAGCAGCTGCTTTCATCATGGGAACTCTAGAGACATGTTAGAGCTCCCTGCACCTCTACCTGTTGGGCAGTTAAGAAAAATGCCTCCTGAACTCAGGCATATGCAATCAGAAATAACAGCTATGCCATTAATCATGTTAATCAGGATGCACTGTCAGGTCTGACATTCAGAAGTTCTATGCTTTAACTACATCTTTTTCCAAGACCCTCAAAAACTTAATTTTTAATTCCACCTTTTGAAGATTTTTCAGTCTGATAGATAATACACATTTCACCCTAAAAGTGGATGCCATTTACCCTATTCTCCAGAAATTACACTCATTAGTACTTCCATTTTGCTTGGCATTTATCAGGATTCATTCTGATTATTTCCTGCTTGATTGGGTAGATGCAGGCATATATAAAAATCATGAAAATGACATATTTTAAATCCACTTAGACTGAGAACTTTATAATGCAAACTCTTAGAGTCTGGGTACCACTAACTCCTCCTTTCATATTTGGGAGTCAAGAAAAAAAGAGAAGGGGCAGTTTGGGGGTGAGAGACTAAGTAAGGCAAAGGCCAGGAGAGAGGTGAGCCAGGGGAGGCTGGGGAAGAGGGGTATGCTGGGGAAACAAAGGTCATGAGTTCTAGCTTATTTTGGTGGCAAATGACCCACTGTTCAAAAAACTTTGTCATTCTATGATAACTGGGGAAAAAATAAAATGCAAAGAAGGAAGAACATCATGTGTATGCAAATGCATAGACTTGCCAAAGGGCCTATGGGTCATTGAGAAGCTCAATCAGATGAGATTGATGGTTGGAAGTAGATGATGGGAAAAGGGGTAAAGTTAGTTGGGACTGGATTGTGAGAATCCTCCTCCTCCCTGAAGCTTTCCCTGACTACACAGGCACAGAAAAAAATATCTGCCTGTGAAACCTTCAGCCTGGGGTTATCTGAATCTTAAAGTTGAAAGGAACAAAAGAAGTCACTGATCTTAATCATATGGCAGATTCCATACTATTCCTTATCTCTGCATGTTTAGGTTCCTCTGTGCTTGCATTTTGACTGTTTATGAACTTTATCAACAATTTCAGGGTAGGACCTTTCCTTGGAGAGTTGTAAGGAACTATAATACATATAGCAGGAATACTCGCAGTTCTTTAATTAATAACAGCAAGAGTTGTTAGGAGATTTCTACATGCCAAGAACTTCCTATGTGTCACATCTAGTCCTCAAAACAGTCCTGTGAGGCACATGTCACTCTTAAAATGGGTAAACTAGGCAAGAGAAATTAAGTAACTTTCCCAAGATCACAGAACTCTAAATGGAAGAACCCAGATTTGAAACTGGGTTGTCTAATTTTAGAGTTTGTGTTTTTAAATCACAATGCTCTACCTGCTTCCTGAGTAGGTGCTTAAGAAGCCTTTGCTGAGTGAATGAGATGAGTGGATGTCATATGAATTATATATAAAAAAAATTAAGTCCGTTCGTTGAAATACTATTAATTAATTAATTAATTATTCAGCAACTAAGAGAGTTCCTTTACCAAGTCACCAAGGGGCTCCATGTTCAAAGAAACATAAAGATCCTATGAGTGTTCCTCATCAGTGATTAATAAAGAAGAGACTGTTTCATGAGCTTGTTAAGTACCAACTCTGTCCAGGCACCTGGGCTCTTTTCTTCAATACACGTGAAAGCTCTCTATGTTTTCCTCTCCCGGGGACTTAGACAATCTGATCTTACTCCATGGCTCAAAAGTATCTCCATCATAAAAACAAGAAATTACTCCGTGCAAGATCAAGAGGGGAAGGGCTTGGAAATGCCACATAGCTGACAACTGATAATTAGTGAATCAGTCAATTCCCCAATTCAGAGAATAGCCTGGGTGGGACCTTTGTCTCTGGCCATTGCCCAGAAACCACTAGGAGCCAGGAAACTCTGAGGGAAGAACCCAGATAAGATTTCCATTGGAACCCTACAAGGATGGGTGGGCAGCACCTCTTGAACTGAATGATTGCCCTCTACTATTTCACAAATTCAGATGCTTGGGAATTTAAACCTATGACCCCTTATCCTTGGCTGGGAAACAGGATGAACAAAAAATGAAGGTGCTGACAGTTCTGTTTTTAGACAAGTGCCAGAGAAAAATCGAAGTCAGGAAAAGAATCAGAAGAATGTAAGCAATGTGACATTCCGCATCATCTAGGCCTGCGAGGAGAGTCGCAGGCTTCTCTCCTGAGGAAGGAGAAGCCCTTGCTTCCAACAACATTCTGCCAAGACGAGATGTCTTCCCATGCACACGCCTCCCTGCAGAGCAGCTGTTGCAGGAAAAGCACCATCCTCTCCCATGATTCTCATGAGTTTTGACTGATGCTTGTGGAATAGTTTAAACTCAGTAAGGCTTTCACGGGTAGACCAAACAACCCTTGGACAAAAATGTCAGGCTTCAATAAACTATCATGTCCGATGTCCCAATTTCAGCTCAATGTTTAAACTGGAAGGAAAGCAGATGAATAAAGCAAACCCTTAATTTGTACTAACATATATTCATGTTTGGTCACCATGAAAATGACCTACTACTGCTAGATCACCAATTTATATACGTTGCGAAAGAAGCATGTGGAAGGAACTACAAAGCAATGAAACTTTAAAAAACCCCGACAATAATCAGCATGTTGTAGTTTATCATATGAATGAAAAATGTCCTTCAAGATCACTATGGAACTGCTCACTTATTCTAACAATATTACCAGTCATCAAAACACAGAGGTAGTTTGGGAAGCACACAAGAAAGTGTTTAATGCAATGCTGGAAAGTTCAAAGCCTATTCTGTCACTAATTAGCTGTGTGACCTTGGAAAATTTACTTAACCTCCCTGATCCTCCATGTCCTTATTGGTAAAATGTGGATATTAAGTCCATTGATGTCTGAGTGAAATATGTTTGTATGCAAAAAAAATGTAATATCTTTGACATCTAGAAATTACTCAATAAATGGTGGCTATAAAAATTATTATTATCATCATTAATGATTATAATAATGAATCAAGATCAGTCCTTTAAAAGCTATGGAATCTTGAGCAAGTGCCTAAACCTCTTTGATTCTCAGTACACTCATTTAAACATTGGGTATATAGTCCTTAATAAGGTTATTAGGGAGACAAATGCGAACATATGAAAAGCATCCAGTACAGTCTCAGGAACATACGGTATTCAACAGATACAGCTTTTTAGTGACGCTTTACACAGCAATATAAAGTTATTTAATCTGCAAATGGGAGAAAAGCCAGATAGAGTATTAAATCTAGTTTCACCTAGAAACTACTTATTTCTCTGTTAAAACTCTATTATAATATGTTTAAAACATAAAATAAAAATTAAGTCCTAGTATAGATTAAATTTGTAATTGGAAACACCATAGATATTAAAAAACACATTCTTGTGTGTTATATTTACAATGCAAGTTAAATAAAATGCCTGCAAGTAGTAAGATATCAAAGCACAGAAGCTATTGAAATAAAAGTTAAAATCATGAGAGTCATAAAACTGTATATTCACATCATTATATATGCTTCTTCCTTCTTATTTCTGCAATGAGGCTGTAAAAGATGTCCACCACTTCCAAAAAAACCACAAAATACAGAATCTAAGCTTTCAGCTAGAGCACAGAGATAATCAAGAATCTAAAAAGAATAAGTAAGTTTGCGTTAATTAAACTAAAATCCCTTTGTGGTTGTGGCAAAAACCAAAAGATATTTGTATGTCATCTTCAAAAGCTTTTGACATCAAGCTGGTGGGAAGTTCCAAATAGTCTTTGGTGTCTTCCATTCTCTGGCATGATTTAATTCTAAGTTCAATCTATTGATACCTAAAAAATAAAAATAAAAAAGCTGGAGGTAGTAACAGCAGTTCTGAAAAAGGATGAAGATTGGGAATAAAGTACCCAATTAAATCTATAAAACAGTGATAAGTTATAGTTTTGAGAAGTTCTATTTTGTGTATCTAGGTATGCATAAATGCCACAAACTGTTGTAATATCGATGAAATTTTTATTTTATGATTTTAGTAAATCTTTGAGAATATTAGTTTCTCAGTTAACTGAGTTAACTCTTAGTCACTAAACCTGCCTGTTTGAATAATTTGGCAGCTAGACCAAATTATGGAGAGCACCGGGAGGAAATAGCCTCTTAGTTACTGAGTTTATAAAGTCAAACACAAAAATCGATTGCCTTCAACACAGAGGATTACATGCAGGCCTTTTCAAACTAAACATAGACACACATGTGCACACGGGCCCACCCATCAGAGAGTCTGACCATCTCTTTAGATATGATGTGGTTTTCCCTGGGGAGAAGAGTGTGTAATTTGGGAGAAAACACACACACACACACACACACACACACACACACACACATGTGATTCTGATACACTCCCTCTTGCCACCACTGAGACCTACTGCTTAAAATTGATGGCACATGTCACAATTATCTTTTGTGTTTTCTTGGAGAATCAACCTAAGTGCTGTTATTGTAACAGACTCATTGCAGGAAGGGCTGTAGAGAGACGCAATTGAAATGAAGTTAATTGACTCAGTCAACCGAATGCTCTGTCCCTCTCAGCAGAAAAAACCCGAAAGAAGTATTTCATGTTTTTAACCAAAGGCATCTGCAAAGCATGTGTTTGACCAAAAGTTGGTCATTTGAAGAAATACATGAGCAAGTTAAAAGTATAATTTATAGCATGCTTCTCCCTACACGTGGATCTGTTCTATAGTTTCCTGACCCTATCTCAAGTTTATAGTCCCCAGGATACCAGTGGCAGTTTTAAGAGGTTATTAAAACCAAAAGCAGAAAAGAAGTTTTGAATTTCTATCAACTATTTCTTTATATATTTTAAAGTATTAGGGTCTACCAGAAATGTTCATGCACATACTTTTCTTTTGGTCTTGATGTGCAATCTGTCAGCAAACTCTTTGATTTGCTTTATAATGTCCCCTTCTTGCTGTCACTTCATTGACTCACTGCTGTCTGCTCATTTCTGCCCTAATTTATTCTTGGGTGTCTATCTATATATGCCTGTGTTAGGAAATGAGGCTGCTCCTTTTTAGTTGTTAGCTTTTTGTAATAATACATTTAAGTGAAATGTAATAAATGAGAAACAGCCTGCCAAATGATGCTGAGAATTAGGAAGAATGCAAAGAGATACTGGTGGTATGCAAGTACTGAGAACAGTTTTATTGCTTTTTTTTTTTTTTTCATTCATTCACCTAATGAATAGCTATGGTCCAGTCTACATGAATCCATGGCTAAGACTGAAGCAAAGCCAGTCCATTCGGTCTCTCACAGGCCCTCCCTCTGGTATACCTTCTTGTGCGCTCTCTTCTGAGTTCACGTTTTCACTTCAGCATATTGGTAAGTGGGAAGATTTTAAAGGAGAAAGATGGATCCACTTTGGAAGGTTATTGCACTGAGCACTCTTCTGCTTTTATTATTAACCTGGTGCCCTAATGAAAAACTATTGCTCAACATTTTAATAACAGCTCTGACCACTGGTTTAAGAAGAATTAAAGTGCCAGTGTCTGTAGAATATCAAAATAGCTGAAGAGATACATTTCTAGCCATGGTTAACTCTTAGCTAGCCATTCCTTTATGCTCTTAGTTTTTTAATGTTTTATTTTTTATCTAAATTCTTTATTTTCCAATTGCAATTGACATTCAATATTATATTAGTTTCAAATGTGTATCACAGTGATTAGACATTAATATAACTTACAAAGTGATCCCCCGAATAAGTCTAATGGCTCACCTGACACTGTATGCAGTTAATAGAAAATTATTGACTATATTCCCTAGTCACATCCCTGTGACTATTTTGTAACTGCCTATTTGTACATAACCTCCTCACCCTTTCCACCTAGCTCCCTAACTTCCCTCCCACCTGGCAATCATCAGTTTGTTCCCTGTATCTGTGAGTTTGTTTCTGTTTTGATTGTTCATTTATTTTGGTTTTTGAATTGCACATATAAGTGAAATGATACAGTAGCTGTCTTTCTCTGTCTGACTTATTTCACTTAGCATAATACCTTCTAGGTCAGCGGTTCTCAACCTTCCTAATGCCACGACCTTTTAATACAGTTGCTCATGTTGTGGTAACCCCCAACCATAAAATTATTTTTGTTGCTACTTTATAACTCTTGAGAAATCCTGGATAGCGGTTATGCCTACGATACCAGTCCTTTCTGAGGGCATGATGATAAGTGAAAATAGTAAAAAGGCTTCCAAATAAATGTACTGTCAGAAAGGATCGTAAAGAAAGGCGTCATGCACAATATTTTTACTTTTTAATGTTGTTAATTATGTTTATCAGAGTCTCTCCTGATTATAAAATAATTAAAAGTTCTTTGTGAAAAATGTAAGGCAAGTAATTTTTTAACCCCATGCACTTTAACAAAATAATACCACTAGGTGCATTTTAAAACTCTACCCATTGTGTAAATGTTCAGGAACGGGCGAAAAATGAAGTCCTTGGGGGACTCCCATGCAAAATGCTGATTGACATAAATATGAAACTTCTTATGTCCTCCCCTTATAGTTTCTCAGAACTGCAAATTCTAGCAGAAATATTGGGTTGGCCAAAAACTTCATTTGTTTTTTTCTGTACAATGAATCTAGTAGCGATTCGTTGTCTTTAACTTCATTTGAAACAATTTTGTTAGATTGTATTGTGACAGCTGTCATATCAGTGTGCATTTTTTAAAACTTATCAAAATTGGTGAATTTTTGTGCTGCCATTTTAATATTGAAGATGGAAGAAAATAAGCAACATTTTTGGCATAGTATGCTTTATTACTTCAAGAAAGGTAAAAATACAACTTAAATGTAAAAAAATTATTTGTGCAGTGTACGGAGAAGATGCTGTGACTGATCAAACATGTCAAAAGTGGTTTGCGAAGTTTTGTGCCGAAGATTTCTCACTGGATGATGCTCCATGGTCAGGTAGACCAAATGAAGTTGATAACAATCAAATTGAGACATTAACTTAGAGCAATCAACATTATACCATGCGGGAGATAGCCAACATACTCAAATTATCCAAATCAATAAAGTTATTGGTGAAAATGAAAACATGTGTTTTTTATTTTATGGAAAAAAACCATATGGACTTTTTGGCCAACCCAATAGTTACCTTAAAATCTTCAAGTAGGATGTCCAATAAATGTTACATAAGAAAGAAAAAAAAATATTCCATGTGCTCTAGCAACAGTCGCCATGACCACTGCTCATGGACTGTTCTCATGGCTCATGGTTGTCAGGGAATGGCTAGAAATTGATGCCACTGATTCTTATGAGAAGAAGAACTTATGCATGAAGTTAGTATTTGATACTGTCCTTTTGTCCCTCTCCTGCTTTAGCAAATATCAGCATGTGGGAACCAGGGAACAGGAGAGGGAAGAGGTACTACATGGTTATATTGTCTGATATCCTGTCAAAGAATAGATCTTCCATCTAAAATCTCTATAAAAACTTAAACATAAAATGAAGACTCCCCTCATAAACCAACTTCCCATCTTCAACATTTCTATTATCACTAATTTTTCATAATGTACAGTAGGTCTTGCTTAGCAATAATAAAACTGCCCGTGTTACAAGTTTAGTTTTATATAACACTCCATATGGTGGATTCATAATAAATTTCTACTGGGAATACAATCATAAACCACTATTTTCTGCTATAAAAACCCATTAAAGCACAGACATGCACAAACAAGGTAATCTGCAATAAATTTGGAGATGTTAAAATACTACAAATGTAAATGTATTCAGCCCCATTGCAATGCATGTAATTTCCATAGCTTTATTAGAAATCTTGCCTTTGCAGTGGTTTGGCGATAGGCTATAAATATAGTAGGAATGAGTCAGCGTGCAAATCCCTTCTGTGAAAAAACAATTTGAAAGGTTTTATAGCCCAAAGCTGTTTATTATTTTGTAAGAATAGTAATGCAAGTTTGTGTTTGGAACCTGCTGAGAGGGGAATTCTCGAAACATCCTGTTTATAAAACAGCAAGGAAAAAAAAATCTTGGCAAATTAAAAAAGAACAATCAACATTTGATTTATGGAAAGTCACGAAAGTAGTATTTCTCAACTAAAGCATTTAATTGATGGACTTTCTCTGCACACATTTGGGTCATCCAAGAGATGCCTGATACACCCCCCTGAGAAAAGGAGAGCAGTTTTAGCCTGGCAAATTTGAATCCTGGAGGCAGGTAAGTAAATACTTCCGGAGGGGGGAAATGAGGTTAGCAAGGTGAAGAATGAGAGGGGACTCAGGAGAGAGCTGTCAGGGACAAGAGGAGCGGGGCAGGCAGGAGGAGGACATGTGGGCAAAGCGGGGAACCCCAAGGGGACCAAGAAGCCGAGGCCAGCCCACAGGCTGCGAAGGAGAGCTGTAAGGAGAAGGGCCTCAAATATGGAAGAAAACTCAGGAAGGATGAGGAGCAGGAACAGAGGGCAGCTGGGCCAGGGAGCGAAAAGCTTACTGGCAACTTGTGGAGACTCGCTTCAAGACCTGGTGGGCAGCAGGGGCCAGCCTGCAAGGGCATGAGGAGGGACTAGATGGTGATGGTGTGGACATTACAGACATAAACATCTTTGAAGAGGAAGATGGGGGGGGGGGGGGACCTGTTAGCTTGAGTACAAATGGAGTGAGGAAGAGTTTCTTTGGATAGAAAGTGTCTGGGGAGGTTCATAGCCAGTGAAAGGGGCAAAAGCAGAGACATAAGAGACAAAAGTCATTTCTCAGAAGATGACCTTCAGGCCGGATACCGAGGAAGTGGGATCAAAGACATGGGTGGAGGGTTTCGCTGACACAAGAGGCAGAGTGTTTAGGCAGAGAGAAAGGGCAGGAGGACTGGTAAAGGTAAGAAGAAAATCCACAGACAGTGTAAGGAAGGAAGTCGGGGAACTGAGGTCCAAGGCCTTCAATCGCTTCAGAAAACCAAGAAGCAAACTCAGTTCCTGACTTTCTTCAATGTATGAGCCCACTTTAAAAACATACTGTCATTTCTTTGTTAGCATACAGAGGGTCTGTGTGTATGTTGTGAGGGAGCCAAAGACTATAAAAGATCCCAACCTACCTAAACACGTGTGCATGAAGTCTGGCACATGTGTGCACATAGATACGCACCCAGCAGAAACACAAGGCATTCCGACACTAGATATCACTGTTTATTACATTGCTCCCAGTACTGAGCTAGGACTTTTTCTCAGTATCTCCTTTCCTTTTTGGATGCTCCTTCTATAAAAGTCCTGACCATCTCAAGCAGAGCGGAGCGGAGCACCCGCATACTGTCCCCAAGGCATGTACCAGCGTAAGTGGGAGTGCCGGTCAGCGTAACCAGGGCACATTAGCACAGGCCCGGGAATGGCACGCCTAACTAACATAAATTATAAAAGCCAGAAACTTTAAAAGAACTTGAAAAGGTGATGATAAAAAAGGAGGGGAGGGACAAGTTTATATCCTGAAATAATGAATTGGTGCTGCTGCTTGTCTGATCAAGTGAAGAAAGGAAACCGCAGCCACAGGGCCAGAAGGATATAGGGGAATACTATTTCAGGATTCTGACCCCCCTCCCCCACCAAAAAATTGAGGAAGTCGCTCTTTATATTAACAGGAAATTGGAGAGGGTTGTAAGAGAATATAAGAGACTACCAAAAGGAAGAAAAAAAATTTTAAGGAAGAAAATATTTAATAAGGAGAAAATAAAATAGTGATATGGGTAGGGATAGAGAATTATTTAGGGAAGGGGAAATCAAAAGTAGGAGCAAAAAGGTAATCAGAACTCACAGAGCTATTTTGAGAGTGACAACCAAGTGAAAAATGTCAAATATAAGATTATTCTTATTTGACATTTTTATATAGCAGCAACATATAAAAACATCAAACACTGACATAATCCTTCCTCTAGCATTTTAACACATCATTATATTGTTAACAATGTCAAATGGCCAAAGCCATTTTAAATAGATTACTTTTATCATAAAAATGTCACTTTTAGGATAATCTTCATTCTCACATTTTTATGTTCAGCTATGGTCTTAAAATGTCAGGTATAGGAGATATCTGTGCCTGTAGTTCTTGGAGTCTTACTACAGATCTTGAGAATATCAGTATAAAATAAACCTTAATCTGATATGGCTGCTGTGCTCAATTCATTCTTTTCTACCATGTTTTTCCTTTTAAGAATAATTACCAAGTACATGTATTAAGCAAAGATGAGATTGTGAGTTAAGGACATAACAGGCAGGAAATTTGTAGTGCAGCCTGCCTTGGCCTGCACGAAAGGCATCTTATAACATGTTCAATCACTCATGCTCACATTCCCATAGGCATGATTATATATGCAATATTTGGCCTGCCTGCCCAGTGAACAATGATGGTAACAATGTATCATTTCACTTCCAGGGACTAACATGTGCCAAATGCCCGACCAGATTTCTTTGATCATTCCTCTTAAATGTGAGAAAAACAAAGCAATTAAGTAATGTACCAAAGATCAGACAAATGGGCCACAAAGGGGGAATTAGAATTCGACTGAGTCAACAGACTGGTGCAGGGATTGGCAGACTTTTCCTATAAAAGTCCAAATAGTCAATATTTTATGCTAGCAGGCCACATGGTATCTGTCATGACGACTCTACTCAACTCTGACACTATAGTGCAAAAGCCAACAGAGATCATTGTGGCTGCATACCAATAAAGCTTTATTTACAAAAACAGAAACTGACTGGATTTGGCCTTCCATCCTTAGTTTGCCAACCCCTGATCTAGGGGAGCAACTCACACAATCTGTCAATGATTGGAGGTCAAACCTCAACAAATACTAATTTCATCTAGACTGAATAATAATACCTAATATTAGTGAGCTCTTATCAGATGCCAAGCGCCATGGCACTTTATACAATTTATTTCATTTTTATCCTATACAGTAAGACTGTTATTGCCTATATTTTTCAGATGAGAAACTCAAGCTCAGGGAGAGATATATGAATTACAGAAAGTCACTCAGCTTAAAGCAAAGGAGACAGTATTTGAAAGTACGCAACTGGCTCAAAGCTTCTGATCTACACCACTGCCTGATAGTCAATGCATGTAACTTATGGATGCTAGGAAAACAAGAAGCCATAAAAAAAAATATGGGCATTTTTCTGGAAAAGGGATTGTAGGGTGATCTGTACTCTTTAAACTTAGAGAACATTCCTAGTAGCTAGACATCCTGAGTTGGTCTTGTTCTGATCTATGTAATTGGGAGTGTGCTACTAACTGAATTCTCTAGCCAGCCGATGTCCAGGCCATTAGATGCTCTCAGCTGTCACTGGGGAAGGCTCTGGACCAGGGCAGCAAGGAGAAGCATGGCAGATGAATTTAAATCACTGGCAAAACCAGGAAAGCATCTGCCCTGTACGGTCCCCTGCAGGAAGGCTTGCACCCCGCATTTCTCAACTTCATCTTCCGTTACTCCACAGCCCCACTACGAATGAATGCAAAACAAGCTTTCAACATAGATGGGACCCAAGTGAAAAAGCAAACAGTATCAAAGGCATTATACAAATATGGACCTTTTGTTGTTCAACTGAGAATACTGGAAAATATAATAGAAGACCCTAAATCTTAAGTGATATCCCTCATTATGGGGAGTTTCAGACAGATTATTTATAATAATAAATTAATTAAGGGGATATCTTAGGTAACATTTAGGCCCAGAGGCCCTGAACTTATAAGATCTGTCCTCAATCCTTTCCAGCCAGAAGTATCTACTCAGGGAGCCTTGGCTGCCTATGATCATATCACATCCAAGACCGTTTTTGATCTGGGGTCACAGGAGAAGGGGAGTATCTAGGCTCAGCATCTCCTGTATCCTTTCCCACCTTTGCACAGTGGTTGCTCTTTGCCTACCTGCCACAGCAACACCCCTTACTCCCAAACACAAGGCAAAGAATGCAAAACATCAAAGTGAGGTCTACTTTTTTCAATTAGATTTGACTCTTCTTCTAAATATTGACTCAGACCTTTAGGTTAAACAAAGTTGTCAGGAGCTGGGTATGAAAAACTGAGAACCAAGACTGTCCCCATTTATAAGAGAAAGTTAAAACTCTTTATCTTCTCTCCTTAAAGCAGACGTGGGTGCTGTTTACCAACACACACACACACACACACACAGACACACACACACACACACACTACTTTTTCTAGTTTCTTTGTTAAGGAAGAAAATGTCTAATTTACATGTAGAGCCCACAAATTATAGCCAGGCCAGACAAGGAAACAGATGAAGGTTGTGATTGATATTCCAAAATTTCCGTCCTGATTTTCCTATCCTCAGAATTAGCCACTCTATAAATCAAACCGACATATGAACATCGGATGTCAAAACCAATAGGTCACATCTGTGAAAAACATCAGAAACATAAAAAACTGGATTCTTCTGTTTTTCTCTGAGAAGACACCGCTCCTCCCCACTACCCCACCATCATTTCTACCATTATACTTTAAATATCCTGTCTCTTTTCAGAAAATATCACTTTCCTCTGTATATTGGTATAAATAATGGCCTTTTTTTCCCCTTTCCCTTTGGCCATGTAAAATACTAGAAATTGTATTTTTTTACTAGAATGGCCAAAGAGAAGCGGGGGTTGGGACTGGGTGAAGGTAGACAAAGTGGAGGGGAATAGGGGTTCTGAAAGTGTCAAAAATACAAATAAAGAAAAAAATTACTAGGAATTGGCTCTCTTACCCAAAGTAAACCTGAATAAAACCTTCACTGGTCCTATGTAAATAGTTATTATTGAGACACACATGGGTATCTTGTCAAACAGGAGCCTAATAAAGATGCAAATATCTCATTTCTTAAGAGCATTTCTGTTTCTGCTGATCTGGGTTCAAAGATCTCAGAATTAAAGACACAGACTACAAGTATAGGAGCTGTGAAAGTTGCCGCCTACTCAACCCCATCACCTGAACTCAATTAAATTTTCTTTTTCAGTGAATAAAGTAAGCTACTCATCCCAGATGTTAGAGCCACAGAGTTTATCTTATGGTTATAAAGAGGCAAATGTATTGCAATGTAGCACATTATAGAAATAAATATATCTTTTTCCAATCAGAGGCTGTGAGCCATCACCAGCGATAGGACCATGGTGGCCCTCACACTCCTTCATTGCATAGCTAACAGCTCACATGTTGTGGGAGAATTTAATAAGGTGCCTGTTGAATGGAACTAGAATTTGGAATCAAAGACTTTAGAGACCCTTTAAGACCATGCTCTTACTTTATATATTTGGGAATCACAGGCTCAGAACTGATGAAATTTGCCCAAGGTTCCCATGATCTCCAGTTCCATTGTCTCCACCACTCCAGGCTTCTTCCCACAGGGTGGAGAGGTTTTGCCCATGAAACCTCATCTCTATAACATGGAACCAGTGTCTAGAGTTCAGTGCTCTACATGTAACCCTTCATACATCTAGTGGCTAATTAATTAAGATTAGAAATATAGTTTGGTTGGCCCTACACCATTAGTAGATATTAACCACGAGATTTCATGCTATTTGCACGTTGTGTGGTCCAACTAAATCTAACTGAAGATTCCTTACATCTGACTTGGACAGGCAACCTGATTCAACTAGCTTTTGCTTATTTCTCCAGGTAGGCTGAATGCTGGCTTCCTCACTTTCTTTGTTCTTATACTTTCTGAAGCCTCTGCAAATGATGCCTATTCTATAAGTTGTAAGAACACCAGTCCACGATCACTAGGCTTGTCATCTAAGCACGTTGGTCAGGCCAGCTGTTCTCCCCACAACCTCCGCACCCCACTTTACTGGTCACAACTCTCTGTGAATAGATCGAGCCTTCTGCTCAGCAGCCCAGGGGAATGGCAATTCTTGTCTTATCCTCTTGATTAACAGCTGAGAAACAAGAACTGTTTGCATGGGAGCACCTAGAAGACATATAAGGGAAGACATCCTCCATGCCAGCTTGTCTCTTTATTGTGGGAAAGGGTGAAAGCCAAACCCAAGGAACTGCAGACCTCCCCATCCTCTTCTAAACAACCCCCCAGCCATAGCTGGTATGTGTAAGCTGTACCTCCTCTGAAGGGATGAAGGACTTTACCCATTTGTCCACTGCACATTCAGAAAAATCCTTCTTCTGCAAGTGCCTCAAATGCCCCTCAAATGTCCTTTGTCATCCAACTGCCTTCCTGAAAGGCTTCCACTGTTGACTCCATTGACCTTAGTCCTCTCACCAAAAAGACCATCATTTTTGACCACATATCAGTGCTGCCCAGCCAGATTGCTCCAGTTGACCTGGTAATACATAGAATGGCATGTTGCATCCAGCCACATTGATCTACTTGATAGCTGGCTCTCTTAACTTAAAGAAATAGAAAAAAGTCCTAAAGAAACTTGTTCATGTAGGAAACGGCATCCTCCTGTTTGAGGAAATGTTGACAGAGTGGGGTCAGCAACGTGAACTGCAGTGCTGACTCCATTAGGTAGCAATTAAATAAGCAGGATGATGATGATGATGATAGGTGGCTTCAGTTAATGGGTACTTATTATATACCAGGTTTTACATGTAATCTCATTGAATAATATGTTCAGGGTAAGCAAACTGGTCAATCTATTTCCTCTTTCTAAGGCTTTCAGATCTGTTATGCTGAGATAATATAGCATCACAGGGTAGTTGTGAAAATTAAATGAGATCATGGAGACAAATGCAATTATTAAACTCTAAAAGGATTTACAAGTATTCCTTATTACCCTTATTGGTATGGAGGTTCCATTCCTTCCAAGAACATTTAAATATAAAGTCTCCAAGCCACAGCTGAGTCCTGACCAGCTGCAGATGTCCCCTAGCCATGGACCAAGGCACCCAAGCACCATCTTTGAGCAACCAGCTTCATCTTTTACAGAATTTGACAGAAAGTTCTAAGCGAAGTGAATGCCAATGCAAAGGTTGGAAAGATGGTCTTGCCTACTCCCTTCCAATAAAGCAGTGACGTAGTTAAAATAATCTGCCTGCATTTTGATACAGCCTCACCCACCTCAAGGTTTCCCTGAAGGCAGAAGGGGCTGCCAGCATTCAAGCAAGGCTTGCTCTCTGGGCAAGTCCCAGACTGAAGAGGCCCCTGGAAACCTGCTGCCTCCCACAGACCCCAGAGGCAAGGAAAAGCATAGGGAAGGGGCTGCCGGCCCTGCGCCTCTCCCTGGGCTGCTTGCTCCAGAACAGAGTATTCTGGTAGGAACACACAGTTTGGTTTTTCATCAGATGCTTTAATGGTGTCCTTTCTGCTAGTTCGGATTTTAAGTGTTTTCTCAATATTTATTTTAAAAAATAATCTCCTGCCCCTTCAAGAACTGAATGACAATTTAACATTCCCCGCCTCCTTCTCCCAGTACTCCCAGGACAGGTGCCAAAGTGAATGGCCAAATTCAGCCCGAAGATGCCCTGGGTGCTCCATTGTGTTCTCAGAGGGAAGGATGCTTTTCACATCTCCCCCACCTCTACCACTTGGGGAGTACAGCTTTCCAATCTAAATTTCCTTCAAAGCTATGATCACACCTGCCTTCTTCCTGTCATGCGGCTCACTGGTTTGCAGATGGAACCTGGGCATAAGTGATGGGGAAGGTACAATAGGGTTTCAGACAGAAGAAACAGAGACAGGCTAGCTTAACCCCTCATGCCCTTGAAATGACAGAGATCTGAGAAGCAACATCCCTTATCCAGGTAGTACAGGTAACACAATGGCAGAGCCATCATAGAGCCAGGCACCTGGCCAGGCCCTGCATCTCTTCCCAGCCACTTCCGACCATGCCACCCTCCCACCAAGCCCCACAGTGGAAAGGTCACCCCAGCCCTCTACAAGTGCATATGAGGAAAGCTGTCATGCTGGACACCTTATTGGTTCATTCTGAAGACCACACCAATGTTAATCCAGAAAAATCAAGATATAAACAAAGTTTGAGCTGCTAGGATGCCAATTAAACTTTGATTTGCTTTTCTACATCATAGCGTCAAAGAGAAAGTGTGGGAAAGTCTTCTCATCCTATATAAGGGCAACAGCATCTTGTAACTTCACTTGAATCTTTGATCATACAAATAATTTCTTTTATTCTGAAGATTCTCCTGATACACCAATTATTTGAAACTCAAATGCTCCATTTCTAGAGTCAATAGAAACCATAATAAATACGTTTCCAGGCTAAAGCCTACAATAATATAATACAATTACAACAAAAAAGAAATCAGTATTAATATTAACAATGTAAGTAATTAACTGGCTGGTTTGGCTCAGTGGATTGAGCATTGGCCTGCGAGCTAAGTGTCGCTGGTTCGATCTTCCAGTCAGGACACATCAGAGAAGGAAAACTCTGACTCCAAAAAACCTCCGCTGCCTTGCGGCATACCTCTTCACGGGAAAGGCTAAGGGAGTAAACCCCGACAGAAAATCCGGAGCCGGAGTCCCTAAGGCGGTTTGACGTTGTAGTCAACACCGGCAACTCCTGCGGCGCACCTGAAGCCAAGCTGTATTGACTCCGTCTTTCCCTTGGACCCTTCAGCTGCGAAGAGAGGGGGGGTCTGCTGCATGGGCAACAGCAGACCCTCCATATCACCCTGCCCAGGCTCTGTAGCTTCAGCTCCACTGGAGAGGACACTCCAGCGTCATCGCAAGATGTCGATTCAACACGGGAGGAGACAGATACCGTGTCACTCCCGAGTCGGACTGCACAGCCATTCTCAGCGGTGCAGATAGACTCTTAAGAAGCTACACCATCGTCTCTCGAGACGGACGGCTGCCGACGACGACAACGACGACGAAGTAATTAAACAAAGAAAACTTGAATTACAAATTTAATTTTTCCTTAATTTGCCCAGAATTTCAGCTTGAGGAAAAAATGGTTTAATAAAAAGAATATAGGGAGGTAGAGGAAGCTTTTTGAAAAGCTGCATATTTTAAAGGGCATTAAAGGTCAATTATATTTAATTACATTGTGAATTTATAGATTTTTTTTCCAAATGGAGCAATGTTGTATAGCTCTTTACAATTTTTAAACAGTTTTCAACACCCTTTTTCATTAGTGAGAGTATTCACATGAATGGAGGTTTTATCAGGCAAGTACACCAGATGAATTTTTGAACTGATAAATTAGCAACTGGGAAGTGGTTATTACTGGTCTCTCTCAAATCCTCCCCAGGCAGAGTGCCCGGGAGCTTATGAGAAAGGCAGAATCTCCCCTCTCCCCAGACCTACAGGAACCAGAGTCTGCATTTTAGCAAGATCCCCAGGGGATTCCCACGCAGGTCAGCACATCAGCCTCTGAGAAGCAGCGCTTCCCCAGTGAACAGCAGTGTCTTTATGAAGGAAACTAGTTAACCAAGGGGAAATGCTCGTAAAGGACATACATTTGATTTTTAGTTCCACAATGTTGCAAATTGAGCTAAGATCTTTCCTTTTACTAAACAAAGATACTGGATAAACTACAGTACCTAAGAAAAGAAGACACAGAAAGGAAAATGTCCAGTAACTAAAACACCACAAATGAACTCAGCATGACAACAAAGGCAGCAGAACCCTGGGGGATAACGGACTTGTTTGCAGGCCCTAACAGCAAGGGACTAGAGTCATAAAATCCCCACGAAAATCAGAGATGACGCCTTGCGTCCATATGAAGCGTGATGCTAGAACCTAGGCTCCTACATAAAGCCCGCCCCCTTTGCATAAGAGGAGTGAGAGAACCTCCCAAAGGACCAGAAAAGAATCAAAGAAGCATCAGGTCTGGCGGGCCCCCACCCCCAGTCTGTGCCACATGTGGATATGGAGTCCAGATGAATCCTATCCACATGGTGCTGGCGTCTCGAACTGACAAAATACTGTGAAAACTCATCCTGGACAAGTGAAACCCTTGGGACACCCAGCCATGGCAAATGTAAAACCTCTCTGTAAATATACTCCCACAAGTCAGGGTACCTATGACTCACACCGACCAAAAATAATCCCAGCTGAGATGGAGCCCACAAGCAAAAATTAAAACCACATGAGAAGAGAATTCATTACAAGGGTACCATGAAGAGTGGCTTGGTATGCCCCAGAACTCCAGAGAGCAGAAC
This sequence comes from Furipterus horrens, assembly GCF_987537825.1. Classification (NCBI taxonomy): domain Eukaryota; kingdom Metazoa; phylum Chordata; class Mammalia; order Chiroptera; family Furipteridae; genus Furipterus; species Furipterus horrens. The sequence continues at coordinate 13,600,000 of NW_028327179.1, forward strand.
AATTCCAAAGAGTCTACAGTTTTATTTAAGCCTCAAAGCAACTTACTAGATAAGAAAACTGAGGCTAAAGGGTAATTTACATATGAGGGAAGAGACGTTCAGAGACTCTAAGTGCTAATAAGAATTGAGACCTTAAAACCAGTCCCAGTGCTTTTTAGTAAATGTATGACTAACTCATATCTGCTAGTTGGATCAGTCCTTGGATTCATGTAAAACAGAAGAGAAAGGAGAGATTTTTTTAGACTGGGAAGGGAGAACTTTTGTTCAGTAAATTTGACCTTAAGCAGTCTATTTTTTTACTTTTGAATTCTTACTGGGAAAAAAAGAAAGTGACAATGTCAGAATATTAAAGCAGCTGGACCAAATGGAAGGTAATAGGTAATATCCATTTGAATTTCCAGAATGTTCAGAAGACAGGAAGCTATATCTTGGCATTTGTCTTTATTTTTCCAAGGCAGGATGTCAGTTAATCACAGGAACATGAGCCGAGATGAGCTTTTGCTCCACGCCATGATGATGGTATCCCTGAGAGGCTCTAGCCTACAAACCTTCATGCAGATTACTAAGGAATCAGGTGTATAGCTCAGGCACTGAGGCAAAGCCATAATTTCTCATCTCTTCCCCCTTCACTAAATTACAATTAAATTCCATCACTCAAAACTGCCTGCTCTTGAGCCAGATGCATATATCACAAGAAAGCATTAAGATCTGACCTTTTATATCCCAATAAGAAATGCCACGAGTCCATCACAGAATCATAACTCCCTCTCGAATTAGAGCTAAGAAAGATCTGAACTTCAAAAGAGAACTAATCCGAAGACTTTTCTAGTAACCTCTTAAAAGTCTAAAGAAAAAACTGAGATAACCTTTGTGTTTCAGAGTGAAAGTAATAATGAATGAGTAAAGAGCATGGTGTGAAAAAAAAATCTTACAAACAACAAGTGAAAAAGGAGACGTCTAAGATTGCTGGAAACTGGAAAATCAGAAATATTTCGGCAGAGGCCCTAAAACCCAAAACAATTATCCTTTGGCACTTCTGCTAAGATTTACATCTAGTGGCTTCATCAGTGTAGATACCTCAGAGACTCTGCAGAGCACTGTGGGGCTTGGTGACTTCAGAGCTTGCTCTTGGAATATTTATCATTTTAACTCAGTAAATAACTAGTCCTTTGCCAGTGGGGAGATAAGCAGGCAGTCTTATCAGTCTTGGTGCTTCTCAAAAGTTTCATTCCACAGCACACTGTGGAGCATCCATCTTCCCTCTGATGACCATTCATGTCCTGTGAGAGTGGAAAGTAGGCATTTAGACCTTAGTAAAGAAGAGTGATTTAAATAAGAAAGAAAAAACTAACTGAATAGTAAGAGGAGAGGCGGGGACAGGGAGCAATCAGAGACCAAGGTTCAAGAGGAATGGCAGCTCGGCTCTACCATGGTGAGGGGCGAGGGGGAAGAGGGGAGGCATTTCTCATTGAGCAGCATAGACAGAGGCCATACGTAGGCACCTCCACCTCCATCCACACAAAAGCATATTTAGTGCCCAAGGGAAGGCAATGACAAAGCAGGATGGCTTTCCTGACATCCATTCACATCTTCATTCATAAATATTTATTGAGCTCCCACAGTGTATACACAGATGTAAGAGACAGATCATAAGTATAAAGAGGAGAGAAAGAAATAATAAAATATGCAATAAGTAGAAAATAGAGGTAAAAATAAAATGTCCTAATTCAAAAAAAGAAGGGAAGAAAATATGCCTACTGTAGGACTATGTAGCATCATAAAGAAAATAATATTTGAGCTGGGCCTTAAAGAACAGGTAAGATTTGGACAGAAAGATACACTACAAGTAGTATTCTCTGTACCACAAAACACGAGGCCAAATGAATAATCATCAGGCTAGCCAGGCTTCTCAGCCTTCTCTGCATCTATGAATCACCTGGAGAGAATTTTTTTAAAAAATCAATGCTGGCATCCACCCTCAGATACAGCCCTGCATTTTGATTCAATTAATCGAAGGTGAGACCCAGGCATGAGTAGTTTTGCTTTTATGAACACTCCCCCTTGTTGATTCTAATACGCAGCAAGCACTGAACATCCTAACCTAGAACAGAGCAGACATGGAGACTGGTATTTCCATTTGGAAGTTTGGACCAGAACTTTATAAGAACCCAGCTCTCAGTGGGCCGTGATGCATGCATTGACATAATCACAAGATACAGGAAGAGAGACCAAAATAAAATGTTGACTTCAACATAGTCTTAGTCCTTGGGGAACTTCCATTTATCAGCTGAAAAGGCAGTAACACAGGAACTTTATGGACAGTGTTTGATGCTCTGTATGGTGGACCCCTGCCGGAATAGCTCCATGTGAGAAGAACTGGACACATGGAATCATGAGTGGACAAGCCCACAGAACGTGCATAAAGCTGCTTTTGGGTTTGAGAACAGAACCAGGGACACCTGATGGGCTCACCATTGTGACAGCCTCTGTGACAGCTAATAAAGCTAGCGTGTGCTTTTCTCAACATATTTTTTTATTGTTTTTCTATTGCAGTTCCCATTTTCCCCCAGGGCTTTTCTCAATGAGAAGACACCTTTCAAAGTTTGAACTTTAGAAGGTATGATGTTGCATGCATAGGTGGGCCAAGCATTTGCATCGGGCAGCAGGGAGTCTTCTCAATGTGAGGCTCACATTCTTGTCTGAAGAGTGAAAATGGATTTGCAGAGCTTTAGAGTAGCCTCCTACTATAAATAGAGTAACTTGTGTTCTACTTATCTACTGCTGTACAGTCACGTGCCAATTGATGATGGAGATATATTTTGAGAAAATGTGCAAACATCACAGAGTGCATTTACACACATCTAGATGGTGTAGCCTATTACACACACATGCTGTCCAGTAGAGCCTATTCCTCCCAGGCTACAAACCTGTACAGCATGTTACAGTGCACAACATGAGATTAAGTCAAATACCAAAGAAAATGATGCAATCAAGAAACAAATAAACACAAGCTGTTTGAGGCTGCTGCCAGCATAATACAGCATACTGTTTTACAGCAAACTTTATTTTAATAACTAGAAAGAGTATACTATAAAAGAATCATATCAAGTAAAGTATGGCCAGTGTGACTCAGTTGGTTGGAGCATCATCCAGTATATGGAAAGGTCATGGATTTGATCCCCAGCCAGAGCACATATCTAGGTTACCAGTTCCATCCCTGGGCAGATACATACAAAGGCAACCAATTGATGTCAGATATTAATGACAGACAACCAATTGATATTTCTCTTTCTCTTTCTCTCTCTCGCTCTCTCTCTCCTTCTCTCTTCCTCTCTCTTTAGAATCAATAGATATATCCATGGGTGAAGATTAGCAAAAAACTTTTAAAGCATAGTCTATTAAATACATAAACCAATAAAATAGTAGCTTATTATCATTATCAAGTACTGTGTACTGTACATAATTGAGCCAGCATCACCACCAGCACATGAGTCATGCCTTGCATTCCTAGTTGGGACATTCCCATGGCTACAATGTCACTAGGCAATAGTAATTTTTCATCCCCATTATAATTATATGGGACCACTGTCACATAGGCAGTTAGTCACTGACTGAAATGTTGTTACGTGGTATAACAAACTGCTCAAAAATGTAGTGTCTTACAACAATGCACTGTTCTCTCTCATAGCTCCATTGGTTGCCCAGATCAGCTTGCTGCCTCTGCCATGGCTCTCTCACCATTGTGGTCAGAGAGTGGCTGGAGTCATCCGAAGACTTCCCTGTGCTGGACATCCAAAACGGAGCATTCACATGGCTGGTCGATACCAGTCACTACCTAGGAGTTCAGGTAGGACAGCTGACTGGAAGGCATACATGTAACCTCTACATGTGACCTAGTTTCCTCATCGGATGGTGTGTGAGTTCTAAGAGACAGAAAAAAGAAGTTGCCAGTTTCTCAGAGACTGGATCCAATAACCAGCAAATATCATTTCCACCCCATTCTATTGATCAAAGCACTCATAGAACCTTCCTAGATTCAGGGAGAGGGGTCGTAGGCCGCATGTCTCAAGAGAGCAAAGTCGAAAATGTATAGCTGTCTTCAATCTTGCACAACTAGTGAACTTTTTCTCAATACCATATACTTGAGACTTAGATATTTTTTCACAGTTCTTTGATGGCAACTCCCAATGCAAATGAAAAATAATACTATATAGAGCATCGATACAATACAAACATAAAAGAGTAATGCTATTCTATTCTTCACTGCAAGCTCATCACCTCTAAGTCTAAGTTGTTTTTCTCCCGCAGTCAGGATAAGTTTGCACTAAACATTTCTCTCTACCTGCTCCCCTTGGTGACCAAAAGTATATGTCCGCAAAGACAGGATAAGAAGGACAATCAGTGGACCAGGGAACAGATCAGGGCCACACACAAGGGTCACATCCATAGCCTGGGCCTTGCAGCCACTCGAGAATTTTTCACAAATTGTGACTGTTGGGATTCTGCCAACGTCAGCCTCACAGTCTATAATGATCCAGTGCCCAAGAGCTTCTGCATCCCTAAATGTTTGTGGGAGTCAGAAATCAATATCTAATCACACTTAGCTGGAGCCTAATATTCTGTATGCTCAGCAGTTTACATGTTTGGTTGCTGGGTATATAAAAGTTAACATGGAAAGCAGAACATTTGTGGAAATGAGTTGCATTAAAAATATTACCACTGGGGTGCAAATCACTGTTAATGACATTTATTGAGTGCTCATTTTATGAGAGTCCCACTCTATCAGGAGTTTTAAGATGATATAAAGGATATAGAAGATACTTTTTTTGACCTTAGAAACTAATGTTACTCTTTTTTTTTTCTTCTCAGCCCTTCACTAGGATCATAACAGCTAGATTACTTCTCAAAATTTCTATTGGCTTTAGAATCCTGTTCAGAATAGCAAAAATATCAGCTATACTCTCTATATCGCGGTTCACTTAGCATGGGATTTTTAAAAATATTATATTTAATTATTTATCACAGATTTTTCACTATATCGCGGGATTTTGTGGTACTGTATACATATGTTGTTTAAGTTACGTAGGTTTAAGAGTGTAGAATATGTTTAACAACATAAGTAGTGTTTATAAAAGTGTGGAAAAGGTTAATAAGGGAGTGGGAAAGGTTAATAAGGGGCTGGGAACAGTTTATAAGTGCATGGGAAGGGTTTATAAAGCCTTAAAATATATATAAATAGTAAAATAAATGTAAGGTTCCTACCTCGTGGATTTTCACCTACCGCGGAGGGGTCTAAAACGTAATACCCGCGATGAGGGAGGGAATACTGTATCTGGTTTCTTGGTAGGCAACCGCTAGTTCCTCTTCAGTGAGGAGCACACTGAGAAACCACCCAGGCCCTTTCGTAAACTCTCACAGAGCCCCGGGTATGGCCAAGTCCTTACTGTCCCTTCTCTGTCCTAAATTGCACAATTTACATTGAATTCACTGCCAAATCCCTCATGTGACAGCAGTGACATCCCTTCACTTTTTCACTGGCCGGCTCTCATAACACCGAAGAAACAGATTTATGTAACACTTCCTAAGTTAGTGCTTCTCAAACAGGAAAATGCAGATTCCAGTTCAATGGGCCTGGGGGCAGGGGGGGGCAGGGTTTCGATGCTGCTGGCCCCCGGAAAGTGGTTACTCTGGAGAAAACTTTACCTGCTCCAGGCAGTGCTGAGAGAAAGACAAAAACAAAGGTCCCACATGCCCTGGTTTTCCTCCCTCTGACCCTTATTCCAGCTCTGGAGAATATACCCAATCATGCCTCCAGAAAAGCCCTGGGGGTCTCAAAATCCTCCCAGGTAGATATTCAAACTAAGCCCCAACCATGATCTCAGGTTTAAAACATCAACCCTGTTTGTAGACACTGGCAAATAAAAAACATTGAAAACTGCGTTTGAAAGCGTTGCTCTGTCCTCAGAATAATGAATAATGGAGAACCACTTGAAATTAGTTGTCTTTTTTGACACCAAAATTTGGGGGAGGGGAGGTGTATGCTCAATTTCCTTATAGGTTCTGCAAAATTGTGTCTTGACTGGGAATATTATGACAGCAGGCTAAGAACTAAACTTTTTCTTAAATTAGCTACATATTAGAAGCAAAGGAGTTTGATTTTTAAATTTATTTTGGTTTGAATTATCTAGATATTTTCCCTAACTCTGCAAGTCATGGTAACAACTTATATTGCTTTGCTTCCCCCACCCCAAGTCTTTTATAATCCTCACCCACATATCATCTTAGGTCACCCTGCCCTGTAAGGGTCTATCTATAAAATCGGCTCAACTTCCACCCTGTATTCTCTGGAATGCCTGCCCAAGGCCTCTTAGTGTTCCTGGAAGAACTTATGTTCTATAGTCATTTCTATTTTGAGTTTTCTGCCTCTACTGAATTTTTGTTCTCTGTTTTGCACTTTTTAGTTATTTTTTTTTTCTTCTCCTAGATTGCCTTCAACCCAACCCCCTCCCACCTTCATTTCAAGCAAGTTGTAAAGAAAGTTCTTGTGTTTTGAAAAACTTTTACTGAAGGTCGTAAGTGGAGGATTATATTGCTGCACTGCCAACAGATGGATTTAAAGTACATTACACATAACTATTCTTGAAAATTCTATCAGGCACCCTCCTCTGGTGTATCTCTAGACCTCCTGCCTTCTTGCTGATTATTTCTTTTTTCTTGTCCTTCCTGTTTCTCTCTCTGATTTGCCCTTAAACAGTCCCATTTTATAGTGATACCCAGCTTGTGCAGAATTATTTGGCTCTCCGCATTTTCTATTCCCAAACTATGCCAAACTCACTTTTGTATTTCCAAATTCCTTCAATGTGTTCTCCTATATGAAAGGACCATTAGCAGAATGCCATTTTGTCTGTAAGGTGCTCCATCTTTTTGGAGGCATGTGGAATTTAAAACAGCTATTTTTTCATTAATAAGCATATTTCACTTGACCTAGTAACTCCAACATAGGAAAAGCAAGCAATAATATGGCCACTTTAGACAAGGACTCTAAAACCCAGAAAAATCATATAACTTATGCCTAGCCTCCTAGTTAGGGGCAGAACCAGGACTGAGACCCAGGCTTCCTGATATCTGGTAATATTCTCTCTGAGTCACTCTTCTGTTGGATGAGACCAAAAAGGACATTTACAGAGTCAAAGAAGTGCATAACTTTCTGGGACCCAAAATGAATAAATCCAAATTTTGTTACTGAACACGAGCTACTTGATGATTGCTTAAAAGGCTTTTTGTTTGCAGTAAGAATTGGCAACTCCACATGAAATGGCTTCTATAGAGAGACCACAAATCAACATTTTCCCCTCAAATTTTTAGAAGTGCCTCCAGAACTGTAGAAGGCAGTCTACAAGTCTGAGAACAAGAAAAATGACTTTATTTTTGATAATTACTGCTGTACACAGTCTTAAAGTCACTACTAGCATGTGCCTTGAACAAGACTGCAAATTAATAAATGGAAGCATTAGGCACTACCACCGCCAATATGAAATGATTAAATTCTACGTTAGAATTATTTATTCACCTTCTTAACATTCAAGCTCTCTGAGCTCTTTGAAAATTGCAAAGATCTGAGAATTCTGATACTACTGTACATTCGGGCTGGTTAGCACAGCTTATTCAGGCAACATGCTAATGAGGTAAGTCCAGCCTTCGGATGCTGACTCGTTTATTCTCTGCTTGAACCCAGACTTCACTGAGAGGTGCTATCGCTGTAATACGAAAGAAGGGAGTCCATGTGAGGAAGTCGGGGTGGCTAGTACAAGGCTGCCACTGCTCTTACTCAATATACCCAAAATACACACTATTCAGTGGACACACACGTGCACACACTCTATTTTAGATATTACATCTCAAAACTTTGCCTTTTTTTTTCTAAATAATTTCACACCAAGGAAGAAAAGCAGCCCCTGACATCCAAAGAGCTGACCTAGTATGATTAGCGGGGCCCTGAAGGTCTCTTGTTGGACACAAACAATTTCACAGAAAATCAACCTCAGACAAGGCCGCTCAGTGACCACAACAGGACAAGACAAAACTATGGCCACTCGGTAATCACATCTAACCACAGACAAAGCAGGGACATCGTCCAAGCCACAGATGACCAAGAATCCCAGGTAATATGAGTGGCTGCTGCTTCTTTCCCCATCACAGCTTTCGCTTTGCTGCCCTCTCGAAAGATAAGATTCATTGAGATATTCAATCATAGAATTGTCTTTGACTTCAGACAGCACCCAATCCAGGATAGACCCTTGCTTCCTCAGCTTCTCCCCTAAATTATCCAACCAAACTCAAGTCCTATTATAAGTCCTTCCTAATACCCTCTTCTCGACACATTTCCATGGTAGATATTCTCCCTCACTAGGATGAGTGATAAATGTACTTGTTCAAATACAGGTGTGTTCCTTGGGGTCTTTGACTAGAGGGCATTGGCAGGAGGTTTAGGTAGTTTTGGAGTGAAAGATAGAAAAGTAGGACCATGAGTGTCTTGCCTTTGGCATAATGGGGTACAAATAACAGTGTGGCACCCTTGGAAAAGTGGCCGCGTGGCCTTATTCTCCCAGGCCATTGAGTGACTACATGAACACTTGACTACAATGACTGATACAATCTGTACGAGTCCATGTACATATCAGGTGTGCGGTTGGAATCTGCCTCCACTCTTTAAAAAGTTGATGTTCTCTGTAGTCCAAATTGTATTTTTTTCATATAATCACCACACCTTGCATGCCGTGATGTATCATTATATTCAAGGACTTCTACATTTGTCATTTTGAACACAAAATAATATCCAGAGTCTCATTTGAAGATTCCAAGCAGACTAAAGCACCACCTGTTCTTGATTTTTTTTCCAACCAATTAAGCATTTAAATTGTTTCTCATCTAAATTAAATTTGCTTTCTTATTAGATTTTTCTTTTCCACAGTCATCAACCATATCTAGTAAACAATTGTGTAATGCTCCAAGGAAGCAAAAGTGTGGTTGTAAGAAAGTGGAAATGAGAGGGAACAGGAATAAAATGGTGAGGAAGGGAAACCGTAACCGGGTATTAGACCTGGGACTCACCTCGTGGCAGATGATTGGACAGGTCACTTCACCTCTCTGGACTTCAGTTTCCTGCTGCATAAAATGAGGTTAAGGTGAGATCTCTAAATTTTCACAAGGTGAACCGTCACCGTAACTGCCTCCCCACCTTCACTTTCTCCTGGCTCAGAAGAGGAGCTGCTTCTTTATCCTAACACTCTCCCTTCCATTTGAGACCCAAGTTCACCCTTCCTGGCTTCATCAACATGCAGTTTTTTCTTTCAAATCTTGAATCCATTTTTCCCCCATTAACTTTTTCCTCTTTTCTACTAAAAGCCCTATTTCCAATTCATTCTCAAGAATCACTAACTATTGGCTTCTATGTATTCTTTCTCCACTTCAGCTCGTAGATTGTCCTCTGAGTCTTCTCGCCTTCCTTTATAGCTGACTGTTCTCAACCACCTAAGGTTCAACTGATTGGAAAACAGGTATGTGAGCTCTGATGGCTCAACACAGCCTCAAGGAACATATTTAAAGGGGCGTGTGTTGAAAATGAATTCTTAACCCAACAGTGTTGCAAGTCACAGTAATCAATAGATAACTATATTTAATAAATTGTTTGAAATGGACCATATTTCTATTTTTTCATAAAACTAATCAGAGGCTTTTGTGGAAATCTTATGGAACACATGATTGCATGAATGTAGTTTTTTTTTATTTAATTGGCATTTAAGCAACTGGGTTATATTTTTTTTCAACCAACTACCGTTTTCCTTGGCTTATGCTTTATTAATTTGTGGTTGATTTTGTTAAGACTAGAAAAGTATATGAGAAGTTGGTTCTTGTCTTTAAAAGGCTAGACTGAACATGAAGCTCTATGCCAGTAAAAGATAAGAGAAAACCAGATTTTGTAGCACTCATTGAGATAAGAGGTGCAGAGTTTTGACTATCTTTGCCTCAAAATAGGCAGGGAAACTCTAGGTCTGTCACCTCCCACACTTATCAAACCCTGAACCTGCTCTCGTGACAAGCCTCGGGACTAAGGAATAGGCATTGACAGGACCGACCAAAGGTGTAGTAACTTTCCAAGTGCTTTTAGTAAATAATCTGATTTTATCCTCATCACCCAGGGAAATCAGAAGGGGCAGGTAAGCGATCCCCTTTTTCTCTCCACAGTCTCCTAGTAGCATATAAAAGATAAATTCTCACCTTCTTCATGCATTCCACAAACATTCATTGTGCACTTAAATGTCAGCAAAAATAGATTGAATTATGTTGTAGTTCACTGTCTTTGGGAAAAGGTAGTAAGCAATCCTCTGAGCGGAAGACAGGTTGAGTGTTAGGAGCATCTCTCACTTTGTGCAACACCAGCTCCTTTATAAGACCAGCAACTTCCTGTGAGTGAAAATGGAACCACCACCCCCATCTTTCTAACGACGACTAGAGGAAGAAGGGCAGAAGGGTTTGCTTTAGTGTCCCCTATGCAGACAGCTTGATGGGATCCTCCATGCCAACACAAAAGCATTCTTCCTTAATAACAGCTTCCATCGGGACTGTGCTTTTCCCTTTACAAAGTGACTCATCTGTGTTGTCCTTTTTATCCTCCATTGGTCACAATCTTGTAACCAAGGTGGCCCTGTCCATTCTTACTAAAACTCAAAAAACCCTGAAGGAGTAGGGTTATGGGTTGAATTGTGTCCTCGTAAAATGTGTATGTGCAGACCGTTGCCGCCAGTGTCCCAGAATACAATCTTACTGGGATGTAGTTAGTTATGATGAGAGCATGCTGAAATAGAACGGGCCCTAATCCATTATGACTGGTGTTCTTATGGAAAGGGGGGCTTTGGGTGCAGACACACACAGGGAGAACACCACGTGAGCATGAAGGCAGGGATCAGGGTGATGCCCCTACAAGCCAAGGAACACCGCAGATTACCAGCAAACCACCAGAAGGTAGGAGAGATACATAGGACAGATGGTCCCTCACATTTCTCAGAACCACCCAATCCTGCCCATGCCTTGACTTCAGATTTCGCCTCCAAAACTGTAAAACAACTTTCCATTTAAGCCACCCAGTTTGCAGTACTTTGATGTAACTTGGCAGTCACATCAGCCCTAGCAAACTAATACAAACAGCTTCATCAAAATCTCTGAGGGAATTGGGCACAAGGGGCCTTGGTGCTACCCCAGTAGAGAGGACACAAAGAAGAGTCACTGTCCCCTCAACTGTGCTGCAAACCATACAAAGCTCTGGAATCTCACAGGCTTTCTTCCATTCGTGGTGCTGTTCAGGGTGGTGGCCAAAGGAAACTGCAGCATTGGCTGCCCGATGGAATGCTTGGGGGAAGCAGCAGAACCCCAAAAGAAGGGCACCAGAGTAGAAGGAAAGAGGGAAAGCTGAGGCTGTCACCAGTCTGAGAAGGCATGTGAGAACCCCTTCCCCCACGGGACTCCTATGAACACACTGGGGCCATTACTTAGCAGCAGGCGCAATTCTCCAGCCGAGTAGAGCAGAAGCCACCGAAACAACCCGTTTGATCTGATCAACATTTTCATTAAGAAAATGACCCATAACTTTGAGTTCTCTACTGGGTGGCTCTGTTCATCCTGGGAAAAACAGTAAGCTCCCACTTCCCGTCTCATTAAGGTACAGTTGTTAAGTGGAATCATTTTGTGCCTGGAGAACACAGCAGTTTGGCAGGACTGAAGAGAGGATGGAAGATAATGGGCTCAGAAACATTAACAACTTCAGTCAGCTATGATGACCACCAGTCAAGTACAGCTTGTATGCTGTTTCAAGATGAAAAATGAGCCCTGGCTGGTGTGGCTTAGTTGGATTGAGTACCAGCCTGCGAACAAAGGGTCACTGGTTCGATTCCCAGTCAGGGCACATGCCTGGGTTGCGGCCCAGGTCCCCAGTGGGGGTGTGCAAATGCAACCACACATTGATGTTTCTCCCCCTGTCTTTCTCCTTCCCTTCCCCTCTCTCTAAAAATAAAAAAAATTTTTTTAAAAGATGAAAAATGAGGAATAGAATGAGGCAAGGAAGAAAGAAAAACGTAAAACAAAGTTATAATACAGAAGGTTGAATCGATCATTTCCCATTTTTTATGCACCCTAATTAAAATGTGTTTAATTACAAGATAAAACCTAGTCTAATAATGCAAGATCTTGTTCTTTTTACTAAGTCCGTCGCAGCGGGGCCATACAAAGTGGCACCAGGATCATGCAAAGGGAGGCAATGGTTTGGATGATTAACTTGTAGATGAAAATAAGCAATATGTACTGTATTTTTCGCTCCATAAGATGCACTCTTTTTTCCCCAAAAGTAGAGGGGGGAATGCCTGTGCATCTTATGGAGCGAATATTGCATCACAGACCATGATGTGTGTTAACCTGACCTGTCAGCGGTGGCGACAGCTGTTAGAAGGAGAAGTGGTGGGCCCACGCAAAACCCCTGGAGACGCTTAAATGTGCCACTTTACTGCTGAATCTCAGGGCGTCTGGTCAGTATGAAGAGAGCAAAGAAAGTGATATCGGTGATTGTGAGCAACTGAGCTTCATAAATTCTGACACTAGCGACAATGAGTTCTTGGGGTTCACAGAAAACGAGGAGAGCACTTGAACCTTAAAGTCTCTCCTCATTTGTTAATGGCAGTGATGATGGTTCTTAATACTGATGTTGACTGCTGGTCACTCTACATGGTTGAAATATTATTCTGTTATATTTTATTAAATATTTTAGTACACCATTTGGTTCAGAATATTTTTTTCTTGTTTTCCTCTAAATCTAGGTGTGTCTTATGTCAGGTGTGTCTTATAGTGTGAAAAATACAGTATATAATTGAGTTTGTGATCAGAGAGTCTCATGGAGAACCGAAGAATACTTGTCAAAAAAGGCATAAGAATGGATATCCTGGTTGTTTAAAAACAGATAGTATCTACAAATACTGAAAGTATAACATTTCAAGGTATGTATTAATTATTTTGTTTTTAAAGAGTATTAAAATATTTAATTATATAATTAATATAACTAACCCATAACCCTGGCTGGTTTGGCTCAGTGGATTGAGCGTCGGCCTGCGAGCTAAGTGTCGCTGGTTCGATCTTCCAGTCAGGGCACATCAGAGAAGGAAAACTCTGACTCCAAAAAACCTCCGCTGCCTTGCGGCATACCTCTTCAGGGGAAAGGCTAAGGGAGTAAACCCCGACAGAAAATCCGGAGCCGGAGTCCCTAAGGCGGTTTGACGTTGTAGTCAACACCGGCAACTCCTGCGGCGCACCTGAAGCCAAGCTGTATTGACTCTGTCTTTCCCTTGGACCCTTCAGCTGCGAAGAGAGGGGGGGTCTGCTGCATGGGCAACAGCAGACCCTCCATATCACCCTGCCCAGGCTCTGCAGCTTCAGCTTCACTGGAGAGGACACTCCAGCGTCATCGCAAGATGTCGATTCAACACGGGAGGAGACAGATACCATGTCACTCCCGAGTCGGACTGCACAGCCATTCTCGGCGGTGCAGATAGACTCTTAAGAAGCTACACCATCGTCTCTCGAGACGGACGGTTGCTGACGATAACTAACCCACAAATAAGTGTCATAGATATTTTTACAACCCAGGATTGACAACTGTTAATAGTTATAAACTCTGGGTGGTAGAAATAGTGACTGTAGTTATGTTACTCTTTGCCCTGTTCTGCTTTTCAAAATATCCCAAAAAGTTTTTTAAAGAAATAATTCTTATCCAACACCCCATCTGACTATAGATTTCACATTTACTAGAATTGTATGTTTGCACAAACATTTTACTCTCTCTGTATTATCCTTTTCCACAAAGTGAGGTTAATAACAATACAAAGTTATTTATAAGGATTAAAGGTGATTATATAAAGAAATGATGGTAGGTAGTAGGCATCCCCAACATGGTGACAGTTCTTATTTCTGAATCTCCTCTCTACTATCCCTGATATGCAATCATCCAGTCCACCGATGAGCACTTGGAGCCCTGACAAGGAAGTCCCACCTCCCAGGCCAGCCTGTTATGTTTTTGAATTCCTCATTGTTAGAAAGTCCACTAAAGGATCTCCTTGTAACTGTCACCTATGGTCCTAGTTGGGGCTACAAAGTCCTTCCACTCAGCCTTCTTTCAGCTTTTTAATTCAGATAAGAATCTTCCACTCCCTTCCACCTCCTTCCATCTTCAAAGCTTCTCTTTCCAGTTAAAATATCTCCATCTCTCTCACCCCAGATGGAACTTAATTTGTTCTTGCACATGGCGGCAAGTTTTCCTCCAAGCATGCTTCCACTGTCCTTATCACTTTTTCATTGCAATGGCTGGAGCAGAGGTTGGAGCTGCACTCTCCTCCCTATCCCACATCTTTGTGGTAGATTCTGGATGAACAAACATTTTCTGTAAAGGGCAGAGAGTAAATATCTTCAGCTCTATCAGCCATACAGTCTCTGTGCAATTATTCAACTCAGCCATGGTAGCACAAAAGCAGCTACATATAGACAGTACATCAAAGAATGGGCATGGCTATGTGCCGATAAAACAGCAGGACTTGTTTGATCAACAGTTCTTAATATGCTGGCCTCTGTTTTAGCTGCTTTTCTACTGAAGAAAGACTTCTTTTTAAAGATTTCACTTATTTATTTTTAGAGAGAGGGGGAGGAAGGGAGAAAGAGAGGGAGAGAAACATCAGTGTGTGGTTGCCTCTTACATGCCCCCTACTGGGGACCTGGCCTGCAACCAAGGCATGTACCCTGACTGGGAATCGAACTGGTGATGCTTTGGTTCACAGGCTGGCACTCAATCCACTAAGCCACACCAGCCAAAGGTAAAAAAAGACTTTTATTGGCCTTTCCAATGGCTTTACCACACTGTTGTATCTTTTGTCATACTTGTCATTGAGCTGTCTTAAACAACATAGCATTAATTTGAGCACCTTTCTGGGTGCAAAGAAGGATATAGAAATAAGAACAGAGTTTAGCCAACCTCCCTCGTGGTACGTGCAGCAGAGAGGAACATGTTGGAACACTGCAGAACAAATCCTTCCTGTCATTCCCTGTACAGATACATCAGCCATGAGCCTACCACATATCCACCTAGGTGCTACGCTACTATAACTGAGCTTAGCACAGAGAGAAGCTGATGTCCCTCTGATGGATGTTGCAACACACGTGCAGCAGATTTTGAGATCCTAAGTGGAGAACTTTGCCTTCATCTACTGTTACGTATCATCTTGATAGATCCAGCTCACCTCTCCAACTGGTTGAGTACTCTTTGGGTAATCATTTTATTTTCTAATGTGTAGAGTCACATCTGTTCTTTCCTTTGTTTATAAATTATTTTCTTCTTTATTCATAAGATGTTTGTATAATTAAGGTATTTACATGGTAGCAATTAATTAGCTGTTAATGAGGCACAAGAAGCCATGCAATTTCTTTCTACAGTAATTCATAATTCAATCCAATTTTTTTTTGTTTACTCAGACTTGGAATGTCCTTAATTAATATTTGCTACAATTTCCTGCCTTGGCGATTCAGTGTCTATAGTGTCACCAGCCTATTATCAGCATAGGAGTAAAAAAAACACTGGATTTTGAGTTAAAACACAAATATTAGTCCCATTTCTGTTATTTTTTTTTTTCAGCCCTCTCTACATACTAAAAAATCATTTACTTGTACACTGTAGATGGGTGAATTGCATGGTGTGTGAATTATATCTCAACACAACTAGAGCAAAATTATAGACGATGGATGGCTGAATAGATATTAGATATATAGATAGGTCGACTGACCCAGGTAAGAGCTATTGAAGACAAGCTTCTGGAGCTGGTTGAGTCTCAGAATTGGACTGGTAAGAATGGCTAAGCCACTCTGAGGTAATGGTGCCTTTCTCTTCCTCTACCTTCCCAAATCACCCAATCAGTGAAAAATAACTCGTTTAAAACTTCTTCCAAACACAACTCCCAGTGTCTTCACTAAAGATGACTCTTTTATTACATTTTTTAAAAGATATAAAACTAATCATTACATCATCTATTTGCCTACTTGGTAAGAGACAGATTCTGTGCAGAAATTGTCAGCTTCTTTTACTACCTTTATTCCCACTCTCTATATTCAAGTTTCACCCCACATCCCAACTACGGAAACTTTAGGACCCATTCACTGAGGAGCTGCCATCCTCTCAAATCCATTCCAATTGGGGGGGATTTAAGATAACCCCATCCTTGTCCCCGTAGGAATACAGACCCCTTTTTGAGAAATAAAAATGTCATTTGGATCTACAATTAAGTATTTTTTCTTATTCAGACATTGTACTGTAAATCCATCATCTGTGTTAATAAGAAAGCCACATTTGTGATTTAGGGATCTCAACAAAGACTAAGGGTTTAAGGTCCCAAGTGAGATTAACAAACTCTCTGTTCTTTCATGCTTGGCAGATTTTTCTCTGTTATATCTCCCTGTAAAGAGATATGGATTCCCCTCATGACAAATTATTTTACTACAGAACTTATCTTTCCCCATCTGAAATGTAAACCTCAGTATTTATAGGGATATCCATATCAAGATTTGTGTATCCTGCTGTAATACTAATAGCTTAGGATTTGTAATTTAGTATTCATGTGAAGTGTTACTGAACTTACTGGTTCATTAAACGATGTTTGTTTGTTTGTTTGTTTGTTTGTTTCCAGTCCAGTCCTAAGCCCTTTTTCTTTTCAATACTATAAAAATCACAACACATCTTTGGTTTTTGAGATGGCTGCTTTAAAATTAGCAACTCTTTGTTGAAGCATTTCACTCCAAGCTTGAATCAAAAGTGCTTCTCATAAACAACAAAGCATATTAAAAAAATAAATAAAAATAAATTTTTTAAGTGCTTCTGACATTTCTATGCCTAAGAAAACATGAAGCTTTAACTTTTCTTTTATTTCAATGGCTTTCAGCCCCTCTTCACTGCAAATTCTTATGCCTATGACCGTACCGCAACATTCTTTTCTTTTGTTGTCAGATGCTGGAGGGAGTTGCCTGCACAGTAAAGAAGACAGTTGCTAAGGGTCTCTGGTCTTGGCCACCCTTCCCCAAAGAACAGCCTCACCCTGGGAAACAAACGAAGTGGTTTGGCCTGGAGCACACAGAGCGCCCTACCCATAGTCCAGTAAACCTCAGACTAAAGCAGTAGGTGAGGCCAAAGCCTGCATCTTGAATAAAGAGACAAGAGGGTTAGCCCACAGGGCTTATCTCCTCAAGCTGCTCGGACAAGAAAGACAGAAGAAGAAAAGATGGACAGTGGTCCACATAATAAACCCTGGGCAGCAGCCCCTTTGGCCACTAGGGTGAAAGAGAGAGAAGAGAGCAAGTCACATCCAGGAACTGAAATCTTTTTTTAACCTGACTTCACGGTGAGTAAATGGACCTAATCAATATCCTGGAATCTGACCAAGGAGATTAGCATGTCTACTACTTGGGGCGAAGAAAGAAACAAAGGGCATCAGGGAGCCTCCCCGCTCCTAGAGGTCTATGGCATGGAATCCTCAACTTCTAAAATCTTAAAATTCAATAACTCACCAACCTCCTTGGACCCACCCCACCCCCACCTCCCATTTTCATTCCAACTCTTCTTTGCCAGCACTCTTGCTCCTTTGTCTGATCCGTTCTGGAGCCCCCGACGTTTCTCTTCCTCACTCCTTAAACCGGCAGGGGAACCACGCCGCGGGAGACCACATCGTACAGACGGGCAACGCAGAGACACTCTGCAGCCGATTCTTTTACGCCTTCCAGAGAACATTCTCCTCCACCGCGCACAGATGTTTTCCCAAATCTCCAGCACTCTTCTGATGCTGCTTCCCTCCTTCCCGTCCCCTCCCCCGCCCCCCCAGCAGTTGTGCTCAGCTCCACTATAAGGAGGGAACATGTTGTAAAGGAAGGAAGTCGATGAAGTTCGTGTATCCGAACCAACCCTATTTCCTTCCCTCTAATCTCATAGAAAAACATGTTCCTTCTCTTCAAACCATTAAGCAGCATCCATGTTGTCCCTAGCAGGATCTACTTGTATCGTAGTGATATTGCTAGAAATAGAAGGCCTTCTCTCGGTGTGTGTTTGATCTGCATTTCTCTTACTGCGAGGGCGGTTGAGCATCTCTTAAATAACATTGTGGACGTTGGATATTCTTTGCCTGTTGTCTAGCTTTCACGTTCTCTCATTCTTTTAAATAGTTTCTTTACTTCTTTTTATCTTTCTCCCATTCTTAATTGAATCTCTATGCCTTTTGTGTTTTATTTTTTTATTTTATTAAATTTACTTGAGGTGATGTTGGTTAACAAAATTACATGGATTTAAAGTGCACAATTGTATAATACGCCGTCTGTATACATATTGCATTGTGTGTTCACCACCCAAAGTCAGGTCTCCTTCCATCTCCATATATTTGACCCACTTTACCCTCTTCTACCTCATTTCGCTATGTTTTAGCAGTATCTAGCCTCACTGTCTTCCTTCCAATTTGCCTTTATTTTTATAATGATTTCACTTTTTTTTCTTACATTCCTTTCTTGAGCTCTTCCAGTTCATATTTTATCTTCCCGTACATTTCACCATCTCTCCCCAGGGCACTCACATCTCTGTATCAAGTTTTTTTTCATTAAAAAAAAAAATGTGTTATTGATTATTTTCAATTCATGCAATAGATTCGGTCAAATATTAAGCTAGTCCAAGGCTTGATGTTCCTCATGAGCATTCTTTGTCTAACATATTTTCGTGTTTCTTCTTGCTTTTCCCAATAGTTCATTTTTATATGGATTCTCACTCTTTGATTCCTCATTGTTAAAAGAAATGAGCTTTTAGACCAACTGTTTGCAGATATATGCTGGGAAGGAGCCAGGGCACACCACATCCTGTGTGCCTGGAATACTCTCATTGCCCAGGGTTTGGTGATTGGCGGTGATTGGCAGCAGAGGTCCGCTCTCACAATAGCAACTTTCTCTCCTCCCCTGATGCCATGGAGACAGTCCATTTCCTCTCTACAGCCGTTCTGCATGATTTCTCGTTTGGCTCTGTTTCTCTGGATTTTTAAAAGTAAACAGAGTCCAGAGCCACCATGGGCCCCTGCCTCCTGTTGCAATGAGGATTTGTGGTTTTGCACCTCAGGGTATCCCCACTTTTTCTTTGCTGGGTCTTTGAGATCTGCGATCTCCACATCCTCTCTCCACATTCTCACCAATTAATTTTCCCCTTCTCCATTACCATTACCGTTGCTTTGGGAATTTACAGTTCCTTAGTTACTTCAAAACTGGACTGGGGAGTTTCTGTTTCTCGTGCTCATTTTTGTTTTTGGATGATTTCTAGAAAGAGCTAGAGGAAATGCCAAATTTATGTTGTAATATTCACAGCAGAAATCTGCCTCTTTATACTTCCTCTGAAACCTTGCTCCATGGAGATTTTCAAGCTCATCTATTTTTTTCCTCAAACTTTGTGGTAGAAAATAAAAAGCCTCTCTTGTACCTTATGTGCTGATCTACCACTGAGCCTCTCTCCTCTTATTCACCAAATATTTATTAAGTGACTACTGTGGATGAGGCACTGAACTCAGTACTAGGATTATAATGTGGACCAAAATCAGCTGTGCCCCCACTTCCTCTGGGCTTACAGTCTAGGAGACAGAAGTGAGACTCAACCAGCAACACAAATACTCTGCATGCAATAGCCCTCCTTCCCCACCAGCACTCACTTCTCAGCTCCCTGTCTTCGAGCTCCTGGTCCTCACTCTGCTGATACTTGACTCATGCAAAGTCACCAGAGAACTTTTCATTGACAAACCCAGTGATGCTCTCCCGGTCTTCCTCTCACTGTGCTTCTCCATGGCACCGCTTCCCATTCCTTTCCTACTAAAATGTGCTCGACCCTGAACCTCCATGAGCTCCCTGGCCTCCTCATTTGGCCTGGCCCTCTCTGTCCACTGACTGCTCCTCCTGCTTCTCAGCGAAATGGTGTGTCCTTCATTTGTCCTCGGTCCTCTTCCCTCGTCGTTCTGTATGTACTCACTAAATGATGCCATGCCTCCCACCCCACCATGAAGCCATTCTCTCCATTATGACAAACAACTCTCAAATACAAATCTTTAGCCAAGACCTGTCTCTTGAACTCCAGGTTCACATAGCAAATAGCTACTGGACACCCGTACCTGCACGTCTCTCATGTAATTCCAACTGGATGGATCTAAAGCTGATCGGTGCCTTAGTCTGCACGCAATGAGTAAGCCTGTATTCCTCAGACTAACTTAGTGGCCTTAGCACATACTGCATCACCCAACACTAAAGCCAGATATTTATCCTAAGTATCTGTCACGTCCAATGCCTTTTAATGTATTTTAAATCTTCTCCCTTATCTCCAAACCCACCTTTACTGCCCTAGTTCAAGCTCTCACCACCCCAGGCCTGAACTACTGCAACGGCCCCTTAGCTGGTCTTCCTGCCTCATTCTCCTCCTCTGTAGCTATGCTACCACTAATGCCAGAGTGATGTGCTTCCTAAAGTGATGATCAAGTCATGAAAGACTCCTGCTTCAAAACCTTTAATATTTCTCCTTACCTCTGGATAAAACATAAACTCCTTATAATAATTTACAAAACCTTTCAAGATCTGGCCTCTGCCTACCACCCACGCGTGCATCCTGCTTCTTCCCTCTCTCCCCGCCCTGTTCCCGCCCCACATGCCACTGTACTGCTTACTCATTCTCAAACCCACCATGTTGGCTTAAGCCCTACGTCCTCCAGCATGACCGCTCCTGGAACACGCTTCCTGGGACTTTCCTTTTTCCTGGAATACTTACTCTATGTTTCCACCTAATGAATTCTTGCTAGAACATTCTACATGATTCACTTCAAGGGCTGCCTTCTCGCTGAAGCTGTGCCTGCCCCCCAGCCCACCCCACAATGTTATCTCCTCTGAGCCCCTGTTTGATGTCCTAGATGCATCTAAGAACCTCTGTCCCACCATGTCTGAATTCTGTGTTTATTCATCGGGATTGAGTAGGCTTAGAACAGAGCCCCTCGAGCGTAAGGGCAAGGCCATGGTCTTATTTGGTTTTATACCCCTAGTGCCTTCCTAGGAGCCTGACATTCAAATGTTTATGAATGAATAGAGGAGGGAGGGAATGAATGAAGCGGAGTGAGATCATAAAGTAGGGAACAGTAGAGTCTAGTCAGTGGGGAAGGGCGTTTTACAGCCATGGTGGTGCCGAAAGATAGGAAATACAGGTTTTCTCCCTGGCTATTAAATGTTTTACATGAGACCCTTTCTGAAGTGTTAAAAGTTAAATCAATTTCCAGGAAAACATGACTGCCAATGTAAAATATGCCCTGAGGGAAATGTTTCCCCTTCTAATACTTTCCATGCACATGAAAGGGAAAAGTGCACCCACCGCACGTGTTCGTTGTTGTCATCTAGAAGCTCATGCCCTCGCATTTCTCCAGGCCCTTATTTGCAGGCCAGTAAATGAGCGTGTTGGCCAGGGATCAGTCCGTGCGCAAAGCTGGCAGGTTCTCTGCAGTGTAACAAGTCATGTCCTGTCAATACCTGGTTAGGCCCGGCTGTGAGACAGAGCAGGCCAGGAGGGGCCCAGGGAGACAGACTGAGCTGGCCAGAAATGAGCAATGTTTCTCCATCTAGACAAGGGGCCACCCCTGGAACAAAGACAGAGAGACATGTCCACTGCAGAAGATAGGTAATAGATTCTGGGAGTGCCCATGATGAAGCCAAAAGGGTATCAGGCCACCACTTAAGGTATCCACAGTGTTAAGAAATATTGATAAGATGAGCATCATGTCATGTGATGGAAGCCCTATGTGAGGGCAGAGGTCAAGGTACAGATTCAAACTGGACCCAAGGGAGCGGACAGAGAAACAAACATCAGTTTCTCTAAGAGACAAAACGCACCCAGTAAGACCATGGCAATATAGTATTGAATCTGGAACAGTGGCTTTCTTGGTGTGCATAGATTAAGGACTGCATACTGGACATTTTTTGGCTTGGGGTGCCCAGAATCACTTTCCTGGATGCTTCTGGTAATAGAACCTATCTTTCCTATGGAAAACTCATTTTTTGCGGTTTGGGTGAAGATAACCTCATCCACCTGGGTGACCCCTTAACCCAGACCTGACTTCACCTTCCATCCCCTGCTTGCTGAGATCCCTAAGGTGGTTGAGTATAAGTCTCAGGCATCCAGTGGTGATGTTGCTTACCTGGCTGAAAACGAACAGGCAAAAACAAGTACGAGTGGGAGACACAGAGAAGATCCAAATCTCAGTAACATCACTTAATCCAAGAAGCGAGAGGCACCCCTGGAATCCCTTTTACAAGAAGTCTGAATTGAGTGTCTGTCCCCTGCAGCTGCAGGAGTCCTTTCCCCCCAAACGTGCACAGCTCCCAAGAGCAGGCAGGTCCTGGCAGGTGCTTGGGGCTGAGTTTGCAGTGTGGGATGGGATCTTCTGAGAAATTTCCACAATTTTCTATGTAACTACTGGATTTTATGCTGGGATTTTTTTTTTTTTTTTTTCAAAAGAGAAGATAAATCTATGTCTTCAGTGACTGCTATTACCTTTTTTTGCTCCTTTTTTGTTTCTCATCCTTTTCACAGCCACATTCGAGCTTCTGGGTGTGGGGAGGGGTTGGCTATAGAACACTAGACCACTTGAAGCCACCTCTCCATAGGATGCTAAAAGTCATCGTCTGGAACATCAGGGTCCTCCTGTTCAGTGGAGGGGAGGGACACCTGGACCAGAATTTCCTGTCACCTGAGCAGTCAGCACAGGTCAGACCTCCTTTCAGTGTAGTTTCCCCAGAAAGTAAAGTCAGAGGGAGCTCCGTTTTCTCGACTCCCTGCAGGATCCCACTGAGGTCCTGTACAACGAGCCTGAAGACATTCCCAGGTGTTTGTCCCAAAAACGAGTGGAAGGCTCTAGAAGAAAGAGTAGTTATTTAGAGGTGAATAGCAAGGGAAGGTTGGAAATGTTTGGTCTCATGTATAGATATGGCCTGTGTGTTCCCTAAGCATTTACTTTTGGTTTACTTTTTTCTAAAATTGCCTTGAGATTTTAAGGTTAGTAGAATGAATGATAAAATTAGGTTCTAAAAATAAACGAGGCTCTCAGGGGATGGAGCCAAATAAGAGAAAGCCAAAGTCTTGGCCATATACTTGTTTTCAAAAAAAACAGACCCCACGAATTTTGTCAGCCCCTCTGTATACATCAGACCTTCTCTCCTAACACCAGTGAACTGAAAAGGGAATCTCAAAGTTGGAGTCAAAGCCTTTGATTTTCACATAAGAGAAACCATTAGCTTTCAGAGAAAATTCCAGATGTCCCTTTCTTTCTTCATTATAAAACTTTTCCCTCAGTCTGCATTCCAGAAAATTTCGAATCACGTTTCTGCAAGGTACAAATTAAATTAATAGCCCCGATGAAGACTGTGTCATAGATTTCATTTTAAGACACTATTAAACCAAAAAGGGTTGGGCCAAATCAGAGAGGATGTTTGATCCTCTCCCAATTTTCCACTGTTGCAAAGACAGAGACCAAGACTAAATCATTCCTTATAGTTAGTTCTCCTGTTTTTTAAGAATGAGAAATTATTTTAAAAGGCATCTCATATTTTTTCCCTTGCAAGGGCTTCATCACATAGGCACATAGCTTGCAAAATAGAAAGAAGAGAATGGCAACCACCTCTAGAAATAATCCTCTCAGGTCACTGTAAAGAATTATAAATGTTAAATGGGCCATTGACCAAATGAATGTGAAGTTCTGTAAATCTCAAATGGAGATAATGCTCCTCCCATTAGACTTGGAGATGCAGAGATGGGGGGACCCAGCACCTTGCTACAGATCCGTAGCTTTGCCTCATTTCTTCTCATGCCACCAAATTTCACAGTTTGAGTAAAACTGTCGCCTTGAATACTCACTGAGTTTTATTACTAATTAAGCTTATTAAAAAGCATGAGACTGATGGAACCAAACTTCCCACAATTGTTTGATCAGTTTGCTGTTCCTTTATTAAAAAAAAAAAAAATTAAGAAGAGCAAAGTTGCATTTTCCTCAGTCCTTACTCAACCCGTAGGAAGTTCTTATTATTCCCTTTAACCTTGCAAATGGAATTTTTTATCTCAGAGGCCCAATCACCATTTCAAAGAGAAGTTATTTTATTTTATTTTTAAGAGGTTCTGCCTTTAATAGGCTACTTAGAAAGTCTATTTTGGAGAATGTACTTGCCGGAATTAACTTGATCTATATGGTTCAAAAAAAGGGCAAGTTCTACCAGAAGGAAAACAACCTGGACATTGCAATACAGTTAATCTGGGATAATATTTAACTTCGGGGGTGGAGGAAGCAGTTCCCCTTCAATATCTCAGCTCAGGCCTCCCTCTGCTACCACTATGGTAGTCACTTTATGTGCAGAAGCAATCACATGTAAGTGACAATTGCTTTTTAAGCACCACAGAACTAGCAGCAGTAATTTGGTTGCTTTCAACTATTCTCCAAATAAAAATATTTAACACCAATGCTCAGAGTTTATGAATTTTTTTTTTTTTTTGGAAAGTGTCATACATGTTCCCATGCACGCTATCACCTTGCATTGAAACAGAAGCAAAGACTGAGAAGGAGCTGCAAGAAATTAAGAGCACATTCCAACCTTTTGAAATGCCTAGAACAATAATGCACATATAATGTCTACGCAATAACCCGGCAGTAAAGAGAAAGACACACAGAAAAGAGTCCTGCATCAAAGCTTGGGTGATAGTACATTTTAAATAGTAAGGGGAGATGTCAAAGCGTTTGGCTATTTATGGTATCTGTTTAACTGTAATTCTGTAATCCGCGTTCTGTGAAAATCTGAGCAAAGTCGGCTTTTTTTTTTTTTTTTTTTTTTTAATTCGCCCAGGCATTGAGACCAGATATAGGCGCTCTCTAGCTAGCAAAGGACTTGAAAGCCTGCAGGGCGTGAATGATTAGGTCAATACTGAGTCCTCTGCATTATGAGGATCACGGTTACCCGGCAGGCTTCTTAAACTGCTGCTCTCTCCTAAGTAGAGTCTGCCCCCACGTGGTGAAAGCGAGAAGCTGCTCTTACTTCCCAGGATGCCTCCCTCTGCTTCTAGATCTGCGGCAGGTATTTGCAGCCACCTGAGCCCTTTGACCCCCCATCCTATCTTTAGATGGTTTTAACTGCTTCTCTCCCCTCTGTCCTCCTCGCCCCTTTTATTCTTCTTCCCCTTCCTTTCGTCTTCTTTCTTTTTCTTCCCCTTTACTTCTTCTCTCCCCCTTGCCTTCCAGAGCCACAGTACAGAGGGAGTGCTAACACTGATGCAACCCCTGTTTGGGGAGAGAATCTAAACTCTGATTTAAGGAATTCAGGCAATACAATTTCAATGAGTAATTAAAGAATTATCACCTTAAAGATTAATACCATGACATCAAGAGAGCCTGGCAGGTACTGAGCTACAAATCAGGAGATGTGGCTTTCACTGCCCTTGGCCCTATCCCTGGAGTATGACATGCATGTGTATGAAAACCCAGAAAGAAACCTGGACATGAGCACAACTTCACAGAGAATCATGGGGCAGGGAGAGAAAGTGGGTTCCTCTGCTCTCTGCACAGGGCACTTTGCTCCTCATGTCCTCAAGCTCCCTGTAGGCTACCCTAAGCACCTCAAAATAAAGCTTCTTGTTCTGCTCAGGGCTCTGTTCCAACCAGCCTGCTGACCTGAACAAGGAATCTACTCTGAATGTAATTTTCATCGTATCACATCCCTGCACAGGAAATCTTCAAAGGTATATTTCTTCAAATATACTTTCAAAGGTACAAATCTTCAAAGGTATATTGACTTGAAAATACCTTGTGCATTCAGGATCTCTCTCTCTCTCTCTCTCTCTATGACACACACACTCACTCAAATCTTCAAATATTCACTTCTCTTTTTTTCCTTCGGGCTTTTTGTTTGCTGTCCAGCTGCTCAGAATGGTCTGACTCGAGACCCACAGCCTTTTGTGGAGCTTACATCAGTCTGGAAGTCCCTTTTTATTTTGCAAAACTGAAACTGCATTAGTGCACAGAGCAAAACATGTCACCGGGAAGATGTAAGTTGAAGGCACTTTCCTACCTATATGAAAGCCTCATATTAAGATATAGTAGATATATTTTAATGCAATTGTAATTTACAGAGCTATTAATCTTCTAAGGCAGAAGGAAGCATGGGGGTTGGGAGGGTACAGTGTTCATAACTAACCAGGAAGAATTCAAGTGGCTTATGCTTTTGCCAGAACCCTGGGATGGAATTATGGCCCCATTACTCAAAGTCTGCCCGCTCTTTCCATTCCCTGATGGAGGTACTGGAAACGGGTTTCTGCTCAATTTCCCCGTTTACTCTCTACCTTCCACTCCCTTCCAGTCACACCAAGAAGCTCCCTAACTGCTTTGCATAATCTGCCTCAGAGGCAGCAAGAGGGACAGGTTGTCTGAGCTGTATCTTTGCTGAGAAAATGCAGGAGGAGGTCCCCATAATTCAACCCAAGGACTCTGCATGGGGTTGTGGGGGAAGAACTCTCTTCCATGGCAGCAGATATAAATACCATGATGCACCTGCCCATTGCCTCCAGACCCCACCAGCGTGGCTCACTCCCAGTGGCGATAAAGCACGATGCACAAAACAACCACAGGTAAGGGAAGACCTAAATATCACTCAAGTATTATGCCAAATGTCCATTGTTCATTTTTTGGATGAAAAATCTAGAATCACCTGGCATGATCATTTGTAAACGTAGGTTCCTAGGCAACATCCCAAACCTAGACAGTAAGAATCCTGGGAGTAGAGACTTGTAATATGAATAAGCAATGGGAGCCATTCTTATCTACACTAACATTTGAGAACCTCTTGTCCAAGTATTCATTGTTTTCCTTCATTGAGCTAAATGTGGTATTTTTTAAAAGATTTTATGTATTTATTTTTACAGAGAGGTGAAGGGAGGGAGAAAGAGAGGGAGAGAAACATGAATGTGTGGTCGCCTCTCATACGCTCCCAGCTGGGGACGTGGCCCGCAACCCAGTCATGTGCCTTGACTGGGAATTGAACCAGTGACCCTTTGGTTCGCAGGCCAGCACTCACTCCACTGAGCCACACGAGCCAGGGCTAAATGTGGTATTCCAGACAGTACCTACCTTAGACAAAAATGTGGAATAGCTTAATGTGTAAAAACATCTGCTTTGTGAACTCACCTCTGCCCCTGTATCCCCAATTGTATTCCCCTCCAAGCCTCAGTCCTGAAGATGCATTAGGCACTCACACTGCCCTGGGTCTCCCTCAAAGCACCAACCTGGACTTACCTCGCCCATGTGAAAACTATGTGAGTATCTACGCCTTTCCCTCCAGCCTCCCTTTTAACAAAATGTATCTCATATGTGCCTGATTTTCCCAGGATTTTGCTATACATTAGATGACAACTAACCAATTTGATCTTATCACTAACCCATGCTCCAGGGTTAACGGGGAGGTACTTCTCACATGTTGGCAGTGTTAAAGGACATAATTTGGGGCAGATGAGATCTTTGGCCTTCTCAATCACATCATTACTTCTGCCCAGTCTCTACCATTTGCTAGCAGGTTCAATACAACATCATCTCTAAAATGAATTCATAATCTCCATTTGCCCGCCCCCCCCCCAAAAAAGAGTAAGGCTTAAAAGCACTTTAGAAACTGAAAAGTGGTATATAAGGAAAATAATTTACTATGATTTAATTTATCTCAAGACTAGCCCTGATTCAAAGATATCATAACAGTTGTTTTCCTGGTTTTCACTCTCTTGGCAGCAAGCAAAAAAATTCTGGTTGAGGTCCTTGCAGGCAAGTCTGGGTCTCGTACATCATGTGACTGGTAAAGGGAATGTTTCCCAGAGTTGACCCTGCCTGCAGCTCCTCCTCTTGGCCCTTCTCCATCCTCATGAAACTTTGGCTTAGACCTGCCACACCACGTGGATGTGGCCCATTCAGTATCACGTTGGGAGTGCTACCCCATCGTTCTGCTGAAAGGAAACTGCTCCGGGGAGGTAACAGGAAAACCAGCAGAGACGAGACCAGAACCTGGACTGTCTGACTCTCAGCCCAGTACGTCACACTGCCTTGAGTTCACTGGATCTATAGGTACTTTAATATATATTTGGGACATTTTTGTGGTCCTTTAAGACATTTATGTGCCCACCATGCCTGGCCTGGTACCTTGATTTCACCTATTCTTACCTCCTTCCTGCCTATAACAAAATTGTCCTCTTGATAATTCTTCCCAGGAGGCTGTTTTTGTTTTTTGTTTTTTTTAATGTTAAAAATACCCTGTAGGAGGGACACAACCAATCCAGGTGTTGTATGAGAAGAGCCCGTGCCCTCGGTGTTGGTGGCCCGTACCCACGTAGGCTAGTGCTTTCTTCGGCGTTTGATGCCATGTTGACATTTGGCTGCCTACTCACGGCCAAAAGTCTCTCATGTAGAGAAGTACTGCAGAGAAGGGAGACAGATGGACTGTTAGACTGTTAGACAGTCTGCTCCATCCTAAGCTAGGTCCTCGTGAGGACTATTGGAAGAGATAGGAAGGGAGGATGAGAGGAGATCTTAAAAAGCCATGACGGACTCCTCCGGAGAGATGGTCAAGAATTCCCAAAGGGTGTCTGGTAACATGTTCAAGGAACTTTTTTAAACCTAGATTTCAAAAAGACTGAGCTGAAGCCTTTATCCTTTAGGCTACATTGGAACACTGAAATGAGCCTTATGGATAGCCTTTGTGCATAAATTGCTGGCATACTAGGGGTTTTTTTGTTGTTGTTGGTTTTTTTTTAAGCCTCAGCACTCCCTTGAATATTTGAGATGTGCTAATTGAAATACAATCCACATATTCTCTAGCCAGAGCCAGTGAAGGGAATGTAAGGGCTGGACAATGCTGTCAAATAAATATGATACACACAACGACAGTGGCCATGTATAACCACCTGGTGAATTTGAAAACCAAATCCGAGAACATTTGGTGGCTTGATTAATTTGCTTTGCCTATTTGCCATCTGTTGTTGTCTCCAGGAGCCCAGGATGGGCAGCCCTGCTTGGTTCTGCTGACTTAGGCCAGATGGAAACTCTCCTTTTACAGGGAGTGGGGAGCGGGGGTCTGCAAAAGAACAAAGGTCCTGGGCCCCTACTCTGATCTTACTGCGAGGCTGGAAAAGCAGGTTTCATAGAAGCAGCTCCTCCCATGTGCTTCAAAACCACTTTTACAACCTCTACCTCTATTCAAAAGTTGCGCAAACTTACAGGTTCACCTGTTTTATATCTACTCATGCTGATGACTGCTGAGAAAAGTGAGGTCACCTGGTGACAATCAGGCAATTGTTTCTTCTGAGCTGAGCTGCAGAGTGTCACATCTGAATTTTGCTTTCTTTTTTTTAATAGCTGAATTAGTTCATTCTTTTCCCAGCAAAGCTTTTCATCGAATGCCTTATACATATTTGGTGTGCAGTGCCCTAGGTAAGCTCAGCTTTGCTCTCTGAACGATGAAAGTAACACTCATTTTTGCCCTTGTACTGCTCCCCCAAACCCACACTTCAACTTGCCTCATTCATTCTCCATCAGAAATATAATGAGTACTTCATACATGAGGGTCAGGGAGTGAGAGACTGGAGATTCAGAAGTGAAAGCACAGACCCTGGTCCCCAAAGAACTCACAGGCCAGTGGGGGGAGACAAATAAATAAAACTGTACTACACATATTATGAGAGAGATTTAGAGAGTATTCTCGTGGCAAAGGTTTATAGCTGTCCCCCCAAATGGATCCCACTCCTCTTCCATAGTGACAGAGTTTTAGCGGAGCATACAGCCAGCTCCCTACCCCTGAACGCCCTCCTTGGGAACTAAGCCCAATCATGTGATGAAGGTCTCCCCAGCAGGAATACAAGTTGGAAGTGATATGTGCAATTTCTACGCTAAGCCTTAAAACACTATACATGTGCTCCACCCTTTTCTGACCTTTCCTCATGAGCTGGAACATAGATGTGCCTGCAAACCAGCTTCCACCATGATGAAGAAGACAGTGCCCTAAGGGGTGGGAGAAACAAGCCAGAAGGAACCCTGAGTGACTACACAAAGCAAATGGGTCCATCTGTCCATCCTGAACTTCTCTGGGAACAAGAATAAAGATCTTTGTTCTTTGTTCCTTAAACTACTATAAGAGGTCTGTCCAGAAAAAAAGTCCAGCCATTGTTAATATAGGGAAAGGTTTGTGCAACATCAATGTAACCTGGTAGCCAAGGATAGTGGACTGGAGTGTGCATGTGTGAACAATGACGACTTCACTGTACTAGTCAGTGGGGGCGGAAGGTGCTGCTGATTGAGCCTGTGTACTGTGTGGCTGTTGCATTCAACGTGATTAATCAAGTAGAGCAACAAATCTGCATCAAATTTTTCATTAAGCTTGAAAATTCTTCCCTGGAAACTATTCGAATGATTCAGAAGGCTTTTGGGGACGATGCAATGAGTGCAGAGCAAATGAAACTGTGGCACAAATGCTTCAAAGCTGGTCAAGAATCTGTTGAAAGTGATCCACGTTCTGGAAGGCCTGCAGAACACCTGAGAATGTTGAACGTGTATGAGCTGCAATCAACAAAAATCAGCAACTGACAGTGTAAGAACTAGAAGCTGGTCTGGGGATTCCAGATACCACTGTGTCCGAGAATCTGACACAGGATCTTGGCATGAAATGTGTCATGGAAAAATTTGTTCTGCGGCTTCTGCTACCAGAGCAGAAGGAACATCATGCTGCAGTTGCTAATGACTCTGGGAGAACTGTGTGAGGTCCCAAGGTGGCTACTTTGAAGGGGACTGAGGCGTCATTGTCCTGTGTACAATGTCTCTTGTACCTTGTATCTTCTTCAATAAATGTCTCTATTTTTCATTTTATATTGCTGGATACTTTCAGGACAGGCCTTATATTATTGGGCCTCTTTGCTGTAGCAGCTTAGCGTTCGCTCTAACCAGTACAGCACTGTGCTCTACACTGTAAGACTGACATGCTGTCTGAACAGGAGTAAACAATTCATCTGAGGTTATGTCGCACACTAGTCAACCCCCTACCCTAGCACCTAGCACATGCTCATATATGCTGACGCAGGTGGACTATGATAGGACTATTATGAAAACAACAGAATCACTGCATAATAAGGGGCCAGAACCGGAAGGGACATCTGAGATTCCCTAGGAAGCACTGGGCAATGGAAAGGGTATATATCCTGACATCAGAAAAATCCAGGTTTAGCCCTGGCTGCTGTGGC
Source organism: Furipterus horrens (assembly GCF_987537825.1). Taxonomy (NCBI): domain Eukaryota; kingdom Metazoa; phylum Chordata; class Mammalia; order Chiroptera; family Furipteridae; genus Furipterus; species Furipterus horrens. Next base: position 13,631,411 of record NW_028327179.1, read on the forward strand.
TCAGTGGATTGAGCATCGGCCTGCGAGCCAAGTGTCGCTGGTTCGATTCCCACTCAGGGCAGATTAACAGGTTGCACATCAGGTCCCCAGTTAAGGACGCGAGTGAGAGGCAACCACACAGTAAAAAAAAAAAAAAAAAAAAAAAAAAAAAAAAAAATCTAGGTTTGCATCCTGGATCTGCTTCTCATTACATCTGAACCTTAGCCAAGAATCTTAATGTCTTAAATTTTTTAAATTTTCTATGTAACAACAAATCATAATAATAATAATATCTGTCTTGCAGCATGGCTGAGAGGACTGTAATAGATAACACGGTAGCATTCTATAGGTAATTATTATTATTAGCATGCTGCAGGCCGGATGAGAAAAGAACTGAACGCTCTCTCACTGCAGAGATCATTCTTTCCTGCAGGCACCAGCTCTGGTACTGGCTCGGCTAAGCCGTTCGTCTGTGTTGAAGTTAGTCTTCCAGAACTGTCATTGGAATTGGACAACTGCCGCCATCCAATGGGCTCCATCAATTTCCAGTTTAGTGGAGCCCAAGTGCACTAGCTCTGGGCTCACAGGTGAGTCTCGGTGAATGAAGGGCCCCCTGGAGCCAGCAGCTTTGCTTCAGGCGGTGGGATGGGGGATAGAATGTCTCCCAAAGAGATGACTGCCACTTGTTCATGTAAAACTTGCGTTTTCATGTCAAACTTTCATAAAACTCACTGAGTTTCATGTAAAACTCAGACGGCCCGAGAGCTGCTCTCTTAAAGATGCCATTTCCATTTAGAAAAACAGCTTTATTGGACCGCTCCCACTTTGTTTTGTTGAGTCCATGTTGACCCATCCCAAAATGGGTATATCCAGCTTAATAAGACATTGCGTTTCAATGAGACGTTAGTAGCACGTCAATAGCTGTCTTTGGGAGAAAAGGGGAAGCAGTATTTGGTGGCTGTGTCAGAAAGGTGATGTATTGTACTGAAAAATGGCCCCTCCTAGCACTCTCGCAGAGGGTATGCCCTTAGCTAACGCTGAGATTTCCCTTTTCCCATCTGGGTTTATATATTGCTCTGCTGGACCAGTCGGGAGGGGACAGAACCCTCCCGAGTACTGTACTGGTCCCTGGGCAGAATTCCCTCTGATGTCATTCATGGTATAAGCATATAAAACATTATTACCAATTATTCACTCATCAGTGGAAACCACAACAATAGTTCATTGATGGCCCAGAAGCCCCAGGCAGAGGGCCACGTTAGCTCTCCCTCCCTACTTCCAACCGTGTCCGCATCCCGTAAGATGAATTCAGGCACCGAGGAGTCTGGCCTGAGTGCACATCAGAGCCCACAGCAGGTTTCCAGATCATGCATTTCCCAGCCGGGAGGGCAGGGATTGAAGACTAGCAGGCAGATCAAGGCTCTGGTGGGAGGGCAGGCGTGGCAGGAAGGAAGTTTTATTGTTGGCCTCTTTTCTCCTCTCTCAAACCCTCACCTTGGGGTCAGAGCCTAAGCATCAGTCCTAGTTCCTCCCTCACATACTACCTCGTGTATAGCAAGCACCAGACCCAGGGTCCCCTTTTCTGTGCCCCTGAGAACACATCTCTACAATTCCACCCTGCTGGTCTGAGGGCCTTTGGAGCCCCCTGCACCTAGCACCCCATTTCTCCTGACCAAGTCAGGCTGTGAAAAGAGCCAGGAGGATGAAAGCAGTGCCTTTGTGCTGTTAGGCGAGGCAGGTGTTGGGTTCACTTTTCCTTCTGAGTGGCCTCCTGCTTACGGCTTCACCAATGTTTTCAGTTCATCCAAATTAATGCTTGTGGTTCACCCAAAGCTCTATTTAAATACCAAGGTCCTCATTGCTGACACCAATTTTTTGGTTTGGGAGACTCCTGGCTCAATAGCTACAGACACACTGCCTTTCAGATGGGGCCATGGTGCTTATTTGCCATTGTCATGGTAACACCCCTTCCTCTGTCAACCAAGAAGAATAAGCAACAATCAAGTGCCACAGGGGTAATTTGTTTATTCCTACTTTTTGTAACTCACCCTTTTCACATTTCTTAACTGACAAAATAGTGGGAAACCCTTCCTCCACCCCCACCTCCCATGCAGAGCCCTCCTCCCCATGACTTGGGCAAGAACATTCACTGCCAGATCCCAGGAATACCTCTCATCTCTCTGAACCTGGCTCATGAAAACTTTGTCCTTCCTCTTCCAGAAGGTCATGTCTCCATCAGCATTCCATTCTTGTCACTAAAAGCATCAAAGCTGCAATTCGATGTCACTAGTTCATGGGTGCTTGCAGAAAACACGACTCTTGGATCAGAGACCACAGACTAGAATCACAACACAGGAAGCATCATGAGCCTCAGCATGCTTCCCTTGGTTCCCCTGGCCCTCAAGTCCCACAAAGAGACATCTCCATGCTGCCACTCATGTCAGATGTAAAATCAAACAAATCATAAACCTTTCCATACCTCAGTTTCTCCATCTAAAGTGATCAAGGATCTCTAAAAAATGGCTTCCCTTCTCATTGTGTTCTCTGGGTCCACACAGTCCTGGGTATGTGACAGGTTGTTGTGGGGGGTTTTTGTTTGTTTGTTTGTTTGGGGGAGGGGTCTCTTTCTAATGACACCCTTGCTTCTGGAGGGTGATGGGAAAGTAGAGGTGAATAGTCGTTGTCTTGCTTTTCTGACACCTACTGGGGTGATTTAGAAATTCTGAAGAGTCTTGGAAGGCAATTTCTCAGCTTCTCTTTCACCAGAATTCAAACCATTACTCTGACACGTTTCCCAGACTCGCCACTCATCTGTTTTCTCGTCCGTAAAATGGGGCTAAGAACACCTGCCTCCCAGGGTGGGTGGGTAGCTGGGCGACCTAAGCCACTGCTTCTCAGAGTCTGGTCCCCGGACCAGCAGCACTGGCCTCGCCTGCCAGCTGATTAGAAATGCAAATTTTTGGGCCCCAGCCCTGACGCAGAAAGGGGTTACCACCCTCCTACCCCAACCTGGGGTTTAACAAGTCTTCCAGGTGATTCTGATGGAAAGGTTCAGAACCACTGACGGATGAAATCACTTGATACTTTTTTGGCCTCAAATGCCTGCTTTTCACTTATTCATTCCGATTTATTAGCCACTTGAACGAATCCCAGCTAAACTGCAGAATTATTTAGCCTCATCTCACTCGGCAGATGGGAGCAGGGGTGGGAGACTTGAGAGCAGCCCCTGCTCTGTAACCCAATTGCAAATGCTTGTTTTGGCTGCTGTTCCTCTCCTTCACAATTATCACTATTTCACCAATCGTTCCCTCCATGCTTATATTTTTCTTTTTCCTACTTTTCCTTATTTGTCAAGGAGTTGTTTCAATAGACTACTTTATACGTATGTGAATAGCTAGGCATTTTACAGTAGATATATATTACCTTATTTAAACCCAAACCGTAAGTTGTCTTTTTTCTTTAAACATTTTATTTAAGTACTTTAAATACCTGTAACAGTATGATTTTGCTGCAACATTCAGGGCCCATCATTTCTTTTCAATGTTTAATCAAAAGAGAGTAAAGACACTTTGTGGGAAAACAGAACTTAATAACTAGCTTTTTGGAAAACTGTTAGAATGCCTCAATCCCCTTTAGTGAGTGATATCAGTTTGAAAAAATAAGGCTGCAGGTTTAAAGAAAGTAGAAATAACCTGTAGACAGCGGTGTCTCTGTGCTTTGCAGTAGAAGCTTCTTAGTTTATACTTGATTGAAAAGGCAAGTCACCGTTGAATTTTGAAAATCCTGGTAGAGTTTTTTGAAAGTAATTTAACGTAGCATTTTATGGTTGCTTTTGTAGTTTGGAATTTGCGATGGATATCGAGGGATGCATATCTCTTCTGATCCCTTAGATTTAATCAGACTTCTCACTTGCTTGCCTGCATAATGGTTTATGGTACCTTTGATGATTTGCAGCCAGCCTAGCACTTTTAATAATTTACTGTAAAGGCATTTAATTTTTAATGGACAGGAATGGGTTAGAGGTAACTTTTACATTGGTAAGTGCTCTCCTGAAGACTGGGGAAAAGAAACAGTATATTTAAATTCCAAACGTTATTGAAAAGCATGCGTCTTTTATTACCAAAATCAAATGCATAATTGAAGAACATACCTAAGCCCAAATTATTGCTGGTGCTTTATTTAACCAGAAGATAACGTTGTATTCACAAGGCTATCATGAAGGCATTTTTCTCAAACTCCCTTTTTTTTTTTTCTTATCTTCCATGCTCTTTTCAATATACTGCCCCACCAGATGAAGTGTACCTGCCACAGGGTGAGACTAGACGTCATTTTATTACATCTTGCTAATCAAGAAAAGCTCAGCAAGAGAATCACTTGTAATGTCTGGTACATTAAAGAAATAGCATCTTATATTCATTTTCCTTAAAAGTTTTTCTAAAATCTCCATATAATGTGCATACCTAGGAATGATTTCACAGCTAGTCTTTAAAATATAGTTTCCATGTGGAAAGAAAAATGGGAAGATGCCAGGATAAATATTTTTAAGACTTGATGGAGGACAAAACATATCTTGCCTTCAGAGGCACATAAAAAATGTTCCAATGGTCGAATAATCCCTTTTTCAGATATGCCATATGTAAAAATAAGAATGGCTTCGCAGGACTGCTTCCTGGGGAATCAGCTAAGAGCTTACAGCCCTGGAAATGGACTCTTCTGTTCTGACATTCCACAGTGGATCGTCCCCAAGGTTACCCTGAAATGCGCTGCAGAGAGAACTCTGATGGTCAAGGGTCCAAGTCTGAGCTCTGTTTCTAAAGCACCTTTGGAATTCAGACACCAGAGCAGTCACCTAAGAATGTGAAACTCATTTTCCCTGTGTTGGCCTTCAAATGGTTTTGAGTCTAAGTCTGGCTACAGACATTGGTTCTCAGGAACCTCTGGTACCTAGCCAAAAAGTTTGTGCCCTGTCAAAATAACCTCATGTAAACATGAAAGTCAGAGGATGTAGTCATCATTTCCACATTTGGTTTCCTGAGATGAACCTGCAGGTACACAATTTACCTGGTTAACCACTGTCTTCTGGCTTCCCAGCAGGGGTTGTATATAAAACCGCTCCTTTCTCTATGAGCCAGATTCTCATCTCCACCCCGCTAACGAACAGAAACTTCTAGATCTGAGCAACTATCTCCCAGATTTGAGGAAGCAGGAACTGCTCCTGAGCAGACGAGTTCAGGGGCACATGAGTTGGGTGACCTTCACTGATCACGTATATACATCGCTTTCTTACCTCCGGCCCTCTCAGGTTCTTTATCTCGCGCCACCGCTGACGTTCAGAGTCCTTAGAGATCAGCTGGTAAGCCATAAATTTTCGCATGAAGAAACTATAAGCGAAATAATTGCCCAAGGTTACACAGAAGCTGAAAATCTAGACTTCTCTAAACTGAGTGCTTTCTAAGTAGAGTACTTTTAGAAATCTGCTTTCTGAATCGAGTGCTCTGCCCACGGCATCAGACAGTCCCACTCACCCCTTCCTCCTCAACTACTGTCACCCCTTTTGCTTTTGTCTGAGGCCTTCCCGTGATACCAGGGGTACCCATGAGTGTCCCTTAGCTGCAGTGTAGCCTTCATTGGTTAAATATATATATATATATATATATATATATATATATATATATATATATATATATATGAAGGGATGGGGGAGGTGGCAGAGAGTGGGTGTTACTGACCCAGTCTAACTACCTTTCTGGCTTAATTCCCTCTTTCTCCTCTTCCCCCAGTCAGGTGCTCTGCCTCTTTTTCACATTCTGACAACACTGCAAAATGAGCTGACCTAACCCTAGCTAATTTGCCAGCCTAGTCTCTATGACAGAAACATAATGAAGTTTCTTGGGCATATTAATTCCTCTCTTTTGATGTCCTTACCAGATTGGAGCTTTGTGAATCATCTTCAAAACGCAGTAGGAGAAAATAGTCAATATTATCAGAATAACTTTGGGTGATAACAGGTGGTTACTAGACTTATTCCAACCCTGGCTGGTTTGGCTCAGTGGATTGAGCGTCGGCCTGCGAGCTAAGTGTCACTGGTTCGATCTTCCAGTCAGGGCACATCAGAGAAGGAAAACTCTGACTCCAAAAAACCTCCGCTGCCTTGCGACATACCTCTTCAGGGGAAAGGCTAAGGGAGTAAACCCCGACAGAAAATCCGGAGCCAGAGTCCCTAAGGCGGTTTGACGTTGTAGTCAACACCGGCAACTCCTGCGGTGCACCTGAAGCCAAGCTGTATTGACTCCGTCTTTCCCTTGGACCCTTCAGCTGCGAAGAGAGGGGGGGTCTGTTGCATGGGCAACAGCAGACCCTCCATATCACCCTGCCCAGGCTCTGTAGCTTCAGCTTCACTGGAGAGGACACTCCAGCGTCATCGCAAGATGTCGATTCAACACGGGAGGAGACAGATACCGTGTCACTCCCGAGTCGGACTGCACAGCCATTCTCGGCGGTGCAGATAGACTCTTAAGAAGCTACACCATCGTCTCTCAAGACGGACGGCTGCCGACTCGACTAGACTTATTTCCCCTGGCTGGTTTGGCTCAGTGGATTGAGTGTCGGCCTGCGAGCTAAGTGTCGCTGGTTCGATCTTCCAGTCAGGGCACATCAGAGAAGGAAAACTCTGACTCCAAAAAACCTCTGCTGCCTTGCGGCATACCTCTTCAGGGGAAAGGCTAAGGGAGTAAACCCCGACAGAAAATCCGGAGCCGGAGTCCCTAAGGCGGTTTGACGTTGTAGTCAACACCGGCAACTCCTGCGGCGCACCTGAAGCCAAGCTGTATTGACTCCGTCTTTCCCTTGGACCCTTCAGCTGCGAAGAGAGGGGGGGGGTCTGCTGCATGGGCAACAGCAGACCCTCCATATCACCCTGCCCAGGCTCTGTAGCTTCAGCTTCACTGGAGAGGACACCCCAGCGTCATCGCAAGATGTCGATTCAGCACGGGAGGAGACAGATACTGTCACTCCCGAGTCAGACTGCACAGCCATTCTCGGCGGTGCAGATAGACTCTTAAGAAGCTACACCATCGTCTCTCGAGACGGACGGCTGCCGACGACGACGACGACTAGACTTATTGTGGTAATCACATCATAAAGACTATGAACGTCAAATCACTATGTTGCACACCTGAAATTAATATAATATTGTATGGCAACTATACTTTAATTTTTAAAAAGATAGAGAATAAGGAAACGTAGAAAAGAATGTTATAAATGTAGCCTTCTAGCCTTCATCCTGGCCTGGGTCCTCACACCTCTCCCAAATTTATGCCAACCAAATATATGAAGTGATGCACCAAAATGTTAACACTGGCCAGTCCATGGGCATAGAACTGCAGTGAGATGGAGCCAAAGATATTATCTTTATTCTAGTACATCTTTTTAAAGATTTTAAAAAGGGGAAGAAGGAAGGAAAGTAGGAAAGAAGGGAGGGAGGGAGGGAGGGAAGGAGGGATGAAAATGAGGAGAACATACCTAAACCACAATAAAATTTGTAAGCCTGAAACCTAGAGCATATCAGAAATAAATGTTTTAACTCATACAAATAAAAAGGTTATAAGCATAATATAGTCAAGTCTGTAATCCTTTAAATCAATAGTGCTAGGTTTTTAAAAGATCTATAAATTCTATTTTTCCCCATAGCAGTTTAAAACAAGGAAAATTCTGAGTTGTGGACTGATTGTGAGTATAAATTTTAACAAGTCTCTGTTATAACCGGGTAGTAGAACTTCTCATCTATACCGTTCATGTCTATACAAAGGAAGAAACAGGCTGAACAATGGTCAATCTTGTATTTTTCATACACTAAATGATTAACCATTTAACATCAGAGTCAATTTCAATCCCATCAACTGTATGGAAATTAGTCGCTATAATGGAAAAAGTACTTGATTCAAAAGAGCTCATTCATTAATCATATATCAACACATCAGAAAGATAACCTTTCTGCTCAAGTTCCCAGGTTCTACTTATTCATTCATTATTACTTCAGCAGGTATTTGTTGAACATTTACAATGAGCTAAGTACTCTGTCGGGCACTAAGAGAAAAAACACATTCCTTAAAATAAAGGAAAGTGTAGAAGGGGGAAAATAAGATATAAATTAGCTCATGATTTAAATATTAACATAGGTTTGCCCACACACACATACACACACACAAATGCTACAGAGGACAAGGAGCAAAAGGGAACAATTATGTACGTATTTTAGCACAAGTGGAGAAATCTCCAGAGGAAATTGACACCTGAGCCAGGACTTAAAGGATAGATTGAGGTTCATCATTAAGTTTCCAGTGAAAATCAAAGCCTGAACACAGAAGAAGCCAAGTTCATGTAGACTTCTATTGGGCCAGCATATCCCAGTGTTCACAGATCTTATTTGGGAAAAAAATTAAAGAACCCCACAAGGAAATTCTGGGTCCTACAATATTAAACAGCTTTATTTACAGCAAAACTTCTTTGGACCTTTACACCCTCAAAGGTTATACCAACCAAAACATGAGATGATACACCCAAGTGTTAACATTGGTCACTCCGTGGGTGCAGAACTGGAGTGGAGTGGAGCCAATGAGCATTGCAAATCTAGAAAAAATGGTCATTGTATGCAGTGAATCCTAGGCCTAAGGAAAGACCCCTTTTCTTTATAGCACTTGAGGATCTAACTTGTCTCTGTACACACTTTATGTCTGTATTTGTGACCTATACTCATGGGTTTATTTTCATGTGCATTTTAGACTAAAATAAGAAAAGGGGATTGCATGCTCTCCTAATGAGTGTTCAAATCCCTGTTGGAAAAAGCAGCAGACAAGTCTTAACATTCATTATTACTGCTACCAACACTACAATCACTCTCATTCCAAAGGGTTGTCGCTGTCCTATAGGATGAATTCTTCAGAGGCTGTGCCACCATCTGTTTGAGGTCAGTGTCACAAGAAGGCTAGAAAACCCAGAGGGAGAAGACCAAACAACACATATGCATAGGGTTGGTGATGATGTACTAGGCGACGAAACCAAACACTTTTCTTCTTTGTATAATAATCAACAAATAGATTAATAAGCAGATCTTTCCTTCAAACTCACTGCATGCTGGTGAAATAATATCGTTTTCTATTTGTGAAAAAATGCAATTTTTGTATGTTTTAAGGCATACTAAATATTGATAAAAAGGGGATAAGTGCAAATGGTCTGGATAACATAGTAAAAGATTAATGACTCAGTGAGCCCCTCTCCCCATGAACAGAACTCCAGAAATCATCGATAAAGAAGGACTTCAGGCCTGTTCCAGGACACTATTTAAAGCATGTACTACCTGTATAATAGGTTGGGAAAGGACTGATTCAATGCATGGAGGGTGATTTAGATCTATGACTTACATTATCATGATGAATCCTATATTAATATTAAAGTTCTATCCATCACACTGGAAACTTCCCTACAGTTTTTAACATTTGCCTTGTGGCTGCCTTAATATGTACATCACTGCCATCCTGCAAGGCCCGTGCAGAATCTCTTCTTATAACTTTTTCTACCTTTCCTTTTGTTTTTTCCATTTTATTTCTGTGCAAATTAAGTCCTTTTTGGTTTTAGAAAAGAGAAAGTCACCCCCTCTACGTATTACCTGAGTGTAACACCCTCCAAAACCACTCTCGTTCAGCTGCTCTATGCTGTTTCCTTATTCCCTTTTGTTTGCTGATAATAAAATAAACAGCAGTAAGAGGTCTGCTCTGTAAGCTTAGGAAACTTGGTTCGAGCTGTTAGTATAAGCAATAATGCTGGCCAGTTTATATTGTGTAGCCTGTAAAATGTTGGATAGCGTCACTCAGATTCTTTGGTCGGTGGCCACAGTCCGCAAATGTCACATCTCCTCAAAATCACTTCAGCAACTGTTGTTCACAGGCCCATCCAAAGTGGGGTGCAGTGGGGAGGGTGACGCAATCGGACCACATGCAAGAGGAGTTAGAGTCTCTGGGTACTCGTTTTACCATGTAGTAAAAACAATGTTACCTCAGGTTCTCAGGTGTGACAAAAATCTGAGGATCTCCTTGGCCCCAATTACAAGATGCTCCAAGTTCAATAGCTTTTGAGATTGGGAGTGGAGGTGAGGAAAAAGAATAACAGGCCAAGAATTATTCACTAGGCCTGGTTCTCTCTTCAGTGCCAGAAAGAAAGCCTACAAGATAAAAGTTCATCTCCCACCAGCACCCCACTCCCTCTCCCTCCCACCACACAGTGAGCTCTAAAGGACAGTGAGAATAAAAGCAGCAGAGTAGCAGCAGCCAGTAACTGACATCTGGGGGACAACTTCTGGACTGATGACTCAGTCGGCCCTGCTGAGGATTTGCTCAGTGTTTTCTCCAAATGAGCCATTCAGAAACTGACATGTGCCATTGAATAGAGAACCATGAGCAGAATGGCTGCCCCTCACCCCATGGCTCTAATTTGTTCCAGAATGTGGCCAACGCACATCACTCGCCCCTACTCCAACAGCGCTCACAACTGACCCCCCAGAACGCTTCCCAGAGGGGAGCACATGTGCTCAGGCTCTATCCTGGGGAAGCCAGTCAGCATAGCCTGAACTTCCTTTGCGAGAGGGTAGTTAGAGGAGAGAGGTGTGGAACCAAATGGCCTGGCCTGCTGGCTAAGGGAGGGAGAAATTTCCTAGCAGATTTTTCATTTAAAAAACTTTATAAATTTTTAAATCTCACTCTTTCATAATGAGCCATAAATGGGTCAAATGATATAGAATAGTAAAATGGATGTGATATGAATTCTTTATAATTATGGAAATGGTAGCTTCCTTATTGGTTGCATGAGTCACATAATATGTAATTCCCTGCCTTGGGTTATTAATAATGAATACACAGTTATCAAACTGTTTTAATGAACACTTCTAAAATACTTTCTATCACTGAAAGCAAATATTTTATTGTAGACAGATATGCTTGCAAGACTGAACTAGGATGTCCCAGTATTACCACTTTTAATCTAGTGTAAATACTGTCAAAACATTGACAGAGAACAATGAAGCTAATTACCAAAAGAATATATGCTTATATTTGGAATTATACTCAAGAGTCTTAATTTTACCATGTCCAAAATAAACACTCCTTACTGATCTCTACACAATTCATTATATAACGAAAGGGAATTCTGGATTGTTTCCAAGGGAAGACTAGTCACGTGTCAGGCAGAAAATGGCAAATCTGCCGACGTAATAGAAAAATAAACTTTCTTGCTCAAAAACAAGGAGGAATCCTACTCTGGGTCACAGAACTCACCCAACCTTAATAAACGCAGTGGGAATAAATGAGGCAAGAAGGTATCACCACGGCAAAACAAAGGATGTAAAACATTTAGGAAAGAGGCCCAAGTTGAAAAAGAGTTTAGGATTATTTAGGGACCAAACCACCTGGCCGTGAAATTCTCAGGATAGCACTTCATATCTGGTGTTGAGAATAACACTGGAAACAGGAGCACCTCCAAATGCCAAAGAGAGACACCTGAGCCAGGGCTCTCACGTGCCAGGGGAAAAAAGGAATCTTACAGCCCTTAAAGTTGGCACTGTTTTTGATGGATATAGAAGGAAATGGCTGGGAATTGTGCCCTCAGCTGCCCCTGGGGAAGGAAGATCTAGAATTTGTTTTGTTTTGTTTTGTTTTTACCGTCAAAGCCCCACATGAGCCACAAAAATATCGCACAAGAACACCTGCTTGCAAAAACAAAGACCCAGATGGCATAGATGAAAGCACTGTCTACCGGAATCACACGGCTAGGATAGAGACCTCCTCAGCATCTTTAGAGGGAAACAGAGAAACATCCACACCAACAATGGTTAAGTGGTCCTCTGACTACGACTCAGAACTTAATTTTTCATCACCTTGGGAAGCAGTTTTTCTCTGAATAGGTAAATGGATTCAGGGAGAGAAGAGTCCAGATTCTCCCTTCTATCTATCCAGCTGTATTTGACACCATTTTTATTGTCTTCGAAGTAACATCACCAACCCCCAACTCTTTCACAGATTTGCAGTAGGATCTTATATGTTACTGCGGTTTGACCCACCCCTGGCCACAGATGATTGGTTCAGGATGGGGCATCTTATCTAGATGGGGCCAATCAGAATCCTTCCCTGGTATTTTGAATCTGTAACTGAGGGGGAGGGGCTGAAATTGAAGCTCTGTAAACTCAGAAGGTATTAGCAAATTAATAGAGAAGTAGAAAAATCAAGATAGCCATTGGAGGGGATAATGAAACTGATGCACTGAGGGAAGAAATGAGAATCCAAAAAAAAAGGCCAAATGGTGACCCGAGTTCTAAGCTCCAGGTGTTCTATAGTCTCGATCACATTCATAAGACATCCCAGTATCCTCACAATAAACTCCCCATTTTGCTTAAACAATTAGAAGTTTCAGTAACATGCAACCAAGGAACTCTCAGTAATATATCAGGTAAGGGAGAGCCTGGTTGTGCAGCTGTGCCAATATGAAAGCCGCAGCTACAAAATATTTACAAGAATAGGAAACTGGTTAAGAGGCAGGGAGGTCCAAAGTGAGCCCATAGTGATTTCTCGCCTATTCCATCTCTCACCATGCACAGGTTAGCCCAGGATTCTGGGACTCCTTACCCCTGAATATTTTCATCCAAATTAGATCAGGTTAAGATATACAGTAAGGGAAGTTATGAAGTGGTAAATTTAGAAAAACAAATCAGGCTAAAGAATACAAAAACACAGAAAGGGCTATTCTACTGCTCTTGACCCAGAGGTTGGGGGGTAGGGCACAGACAGAGGTGGTATTCACTGGAAGCTCTACATCAGTCTTTCCGGTTGGATGCTTCTAGATCACGGATCATTGGCTACTCCTATCAATGAATCATGAACACATCCCTTCGGAGGGGGCAATAAAACCAGTGTTGAAGGGAAGGAAGTGTAAATCCCTTCTCAGTGATGAAGTCCAAGCACTGTGATTCAAATGATGCAGGAGATCACCAATACAAGGTACCCACGTGAGCTCAGACCTAGAGCAGAGGGGCAGGTGAGGTGGCCAAAGCCAAAAGACTGGTAACAGAGCAGCATGAAGTCCGAGTGCTGGCATGATCATGCAGGTGTGCAGAGCTAGCCCTGCTTTCTGCTCACAACCACTGCAGCTCCAGGGCCGCTGGGAACCTTTGTGGAAGCTCTTGACAGCACTCAGGAGCACCGACACCGCATCAGCCCCGAAGACAAAGTTCATGTACATTTTTCTATTAGCCCCATTATCATCTTTTTCTCAACAGAGGTGAAAGAGCATCTCGCAGGTTCCGCATTAGTGACGATGCCAATTTTTATTAGCTGCCCATCTTCCCTGATTTCTGTTTGAGATGGGAAACAGTCATCCTTCCTAAACATCTTCCAAGCCCGTAGTGGTGTCGGTTTAAGTAACAAATTTCCTCTCCAGTGTGGCTAGGCTAGAGTAAAAAGCCCAAAGACGAGGCTAAGTTCTTCCTAAGCTATTGAAATTTGCAAGTTTTCTTTTATTAAAGCAAGTTATTGTTTGAAGAGCACATTTCACTTTTGAGAGCAGAATCCTCCAAAACAAAGATAAAACAAAACAAAAAAATTAAAAATCAAAAATTAAAAAAAAAAAAGAAAAAAGCAAGATCTTAAAAATCACACCCTCGGTAAGAACCTAAATTATTCTGCTCGGGTTGGAATAACAAGGTGGCTGCTGGCTTATTTTAAAAATATCAAAAGCAAGGCTAGCCAAAGAAAAAGAAAAATATCCAAGTAAAGGTCTTGGTTTCCATTAGCTATATTTGTATAAAAGCTATGGGTTGTTTTAACTAAACATATGGTCTTTGTCCCTCATGTAAAGAATTCTGAGTTTTCCTGACACTTTGGCAAGAGGTACCACAACCCCCTGCCAGGCCAGTAAAAATCACACATTTTTCCTGCAAGGAAAAAAAATGTCCATAAAAATGAACATTAAAAAGCTTGAATTGGAAAGCTGTGCTGTAGAGAGGCTGCTTCCTAATCAGCCTTGCACAAGTGCTTTAAGAATTTTTTATAACATTACCACTCCATATTGTTTGAAAGATCTAATAGTGATACTGAAAGTTTGTTCCATACGTTGTTCTGAAATATGTCCTTTAGACATAGGGACCTTGCCATTTAAACAGCCTTCTAGAATAAATCATATGAATTAATTTTTATAAATATTTAATGTTTATTCTTGTATTGTACAAATTGATTCTTTAAGTTACTTCAACTAGAATTGAATTTCAACCGCGTTTAGTATATGGAGAAATAATCTTTGCCTCACCTTTGCGTGGACACCTTCAAGGCCTTGGTATTGTAATCTGTCATAAAAAAAAGCAGAGAAGTAAATACAACACTGCTATCAAAATATGACAAGCTCATTATAACAAACCACTCATAAATCTTGAAACAAAGGCACCACTACACATTTTAGAAATAGTCATTTTATGCAATTTGCATAGGATGATTTTATTTGAAACCAAGGCAGGTATTTCTTTCTCCCTGCACACATAATGCTGAAATGAATTATACAGTAATTCCACCACCCACCTCTAAAGAGGGCCTGAAATTAGTTAACAAATGGCTGCAAAATACTTTGCAATCATGAAATGCAAAATAAGACTATAAGGCCCATAAATTTTTCTGCCCAATACAACTGGCTTGTGCTTAGATGGAAGAAGACAAATAAGTAGTGTAAAAAGGCCCTGGAAGTAATCTGCTGGGTCCAGGGTGAGGAGAAGGGTGATACCATGAGGTTCCTCTGGATATTAACATTCACCGCCTCTCTGATAAGTCTCACCGTGGCCTCAGGAGACACAGATAAATGTGTGGAGTGAGCGGGACCTTCTATATAAAGATTTTTTTAAAAACTTGCAGCCCATGGCACAAAAACAACCTCTGATTTTAAACACTTTACTAGAGCCTTAAGAAGTCCTAAACCCAACTCAAGTGAGCTCCATTCCTGATGGATGGAAATGATTTGTCCCCCTGCTCTAGCTGCCTGCCAGAGGTTAAGGTGCACCCAGTGCACACGGAGAAATAATAAGCAATCAGAGAACCCTTTTCTGCCCTCAGCCAGAAAAGCCAGTCGGCCTGTGGAGTCTGCCTGATGGAAGATGGAAGTGTCTCCCGGAAGCCCTCCATGGGGCTGCGTAGTTCCTCTTCACACCCTTCCTGGTGTTTGAACTCATCGACATGGCCACACCCATCAGAACACATTGACCCTAAAGAGCAGTATGTTGCACTATAATAAAATAAATCTAAACACACATCCAATCTCTTTCTTCCTGACTGTCACGTATGGGTCTCCATCCTGGAGCACCTTAGATGTGAATCCTCAACAGGAGAATGTTAAGATGTTATGACTTCAAGATAAACCAACAAACGTCAGCTCTAACAGTGTGTAAGTCACAGTAAAAGAGAAAACTCTGGTCGACAGCCAAAACTGGGGAAAATAATTAACAAGCAACTCCAGTTTTAACTCCTATTTCCAATACTAATGAAAAAATGTATTCATTCATTTAGAAATAAAATGTCCTGAGCACCCATGACAACGGAGGAGCCACTGTGACCTGCACAAGCTCGGTCCTGCCCTCAAACAGTCTCCTGAGCAGCAGAGGGGAAAACGAGGAAGCAACACCGTGAACATGAACAGGGCCATGACTAGGAAAGAGCAAAGAACCTTTTGTTGGAGCTGGAAGTCAGAAGACACTTCCTGAGACACGTGATGCCTCAGCTGAGACCCAAACAATGAAAAGGTATAAGACATGGACAGATATTTCATGCACAGGAAAATCATGAACAAGAGGCCTGGAGGCAAGAGAAAGCACATCTATTTGGAAGAACAGAGAGAAATTTGTCATAAAGCAAAGAGTTGGTTGGGCATGGAGGGAGAGAATGCTGGAGAAATAAGAAGAGTACGATTAAAATGAAAACCGACCTCTCTAAGGATTGCAAGAGAAGTGGGAAATCATAGAAAGGTATTAAAGGAGAACCCATAAGTAGTTGTACTTTATTTTTAAAATTCTGATTGCATTATGGAGGCAGAATTGGAGAGGACCAAGACAAAGGTCTAGACAGGAGAAAAATCGTAACCGAGCAATGGCAATTGGAAGAGAGAGACACGGACAGGTATAAAAGCTATTTAGAGGAATGAAAGCAGACCTGATTGGGCAGACTAGCACAATGAGGAAGTATTCAAATGGCTTGAGTTCAAATCCTGACTCTGCCACTTACAGGGAAAGTTACTTAATCCCTCTGCACCTCAGTTTCCCTTTCTGTAGTCGGCAGCCGTCAGTCTCGAGAGACGATGGTGTAGCTTCTTAAGAGTCTATCTGCACCGCCGAGAATGGCTGTGCAGTCCGACTCGGGAGTGACATGGTATCTGTCTCCTCCCGTGTTGAATCGACATCTTGTGATGACGCTGAAGCTACAGAGCCTGGGCAGGGTAATATGGAGGGTCTGCTGTTGCCCATGCAGCAGACCCCCCCCTCTCTTCGCAGCTGAAGGGTCCAAGGGAAAGACGGAGTCGATACAGCTTGGGTTCAGGTGCGCCGCAGGAGTTGCCGGTGTTGACTACAACGTCAAACCGCCTTAGGGACTCCGGCTCCGGATTTTCTGTCGGGGTTTACTCCCTTAGCCTTTCCCCTAGAGGTATGCCGCAAGGCAGCGGAGGTTTTTTGGAGTCAGAGTTTTCCTTCTCTGCCCTTTCTGTAGTAGAGGAACAATAATAATAGTACCTGCTCATGAGATTATTATGAAAGATAAGTTAATTCACAAAGTACTTCCAACAGTTCGTGGCACATGGTAAGTGCTCAAAAAAATATTGTCTATTGAGTGTAATAGCTCAAAACTAGAAACAATGGTTCATTAACTGCATAATGGGATGCGGGACAAAAGAGGAGGAAACACTTATGTATCTTATAAAGGCTTTTGGCTTGGACAAAAAGGTGGATGATTCTCCCTGTGCTGGTTACCAGGTTACCGCCTCTCAGCTCCAAATCCACTCCTCATTTCCTGCTCTGAGATCGTGGAAATGGACCCAGTGAGCACTTCTCCTTTGCAGCTGGCATTTGGCTTGTTCAGTAAAAGACGGGAAGAAGGGACTTGCTCTGCTTCAGACATGCTTCCATTTGCTTCTTTTTGCCCCTGTGCAGGGCTGCCTGTGGTGCACGGTGGGGACATCCAGCAGCACTCACCTCTACTGAATTCCAGTGGCAGAGGCCTATTGAGTCTGAGAAAGCCCAGAGGTTGCCTTCCCAGCCTTGGCCCATCTGCACCCCAGAAGGGTGTCTCTTGCTTGTAAGTATGTCCAGGCATGGTTTGGGGTACCCCAGCAAACTCCTCTGCCATCCACACCTTCTTCAATATGGTCTGAATTCCAGTCAGTTTGTCCTTTCCTTGGATACTCTCCCCTGGCCCCAGGGTATTCTTTACCTTTTTATAGTTAGTCCCTGTTATAGTGCATAATTGTTTATATTAATCATTTCCTGTTCAAATGACCATGTGTTTTCTGTCTCCTGATTGGACCCTACTCAATACAGTACTCTTCATTGAAATGGGAAACATAGGGAGAGAGACGGGTATTGAAAAGATAAATTCCATTTGGGACATGCTGGGCTTGAGATGCTTGTTGGACAGCCACTGTCTGGCAGGAAGCCGAGTATCAGGGGGGTGGGGGTGGGGTCTAGAGCCGAGGACAGTGTCCAGGCCAGAGAGACAGGCTTAGAAGGGAATGGCTTTAAAGTCTCTAAAATCTCAGTAAGTGAAGCATGTATGTAAATACCACATGTCAGGGAGACAAATACATATTTTTAATGTTTTGTGTGCTCATATGTCTCATCAAGAATCCCTAAATGTGCAATATATGTGGCAGCACATTTTATCAAAAGACTTATGGTGACTTTGTATAGTGTATGGTAAGTAAGCTTCTTTTATATCTATTAACGTCTTCAGAGCTAACTGCACATGGCGTTGAAAACAGCCAAGCTCTGTAATAAGATAACGGTAATGACACTCAAAGCTTAAACCCGGTGGCGGCAGGGGGATCATCCGTCATATCAGCTACTCTGGATCTACAAGCAGTAACCTAGAGCAGCGCTGAAAACTGGTGAACAGCTCAGGTGTGAAACAACTAGATATAGACATGTTTTGGAAGGGACCCAGGCCAATCCCTTCTACTTTTTCCAGAGTGTGAACTTGACCCACATAACTTGCGCCTGGCTTCTCCCATTTCTCAAAAGTTTGGGTCTACTGACCACAAGAAAAGGAAGTTCCATCAGCAGTTTGCAAAGAAACAATTTAGAAGAAGAATGTATTTAATCCTCAGGGAAATTAAACCCAAATAATCCAACAACAGCGTTACATAATTAACAATACAGTATGAATTGAATTAATTGCCTCTGTGAGGAGCCGCAGCTACCACACACCAGAACAAACGCGGCCAGTGATGTCAATTGCCTTAAGAGAGGCGGTGGGTGCGTGTGACTTGGGGTTCCCTAAAGTTTACCCACTGGTCTTTTCAGCTTTCTGATTTATTCTGGAGATCTAGGCTACAGAGAAAGGTCTTCACTTCTGCCCATCTTATACCTCAGATTACAGCAGGTTAGTGAGAGGGGCCAAAGGTGGTACAATTCTTGAGACCAAAGGTACAATGTCATGACTTGCTCTTTTGTGAATCCACCTCTAAGTGTCTGTGTCTAGAAGTAGCTAGAGTGTTGGAAATTAATCAGTGGAAGGTCTTTTTCTCTGGAGAGGGCTGAATGGCCAGGTGGGAAGAAGCAATGATTTCTTTCAAACCTAGGCAGCCTAGTGATAAGGTGGGTGTTTGAGAATGCCAGTCATCTGCTCCAAAAAAGACTCTCTTTGGCATTTCAGTACATAAGCATTTATTTCTGTAAATTCTTTTCTTATGCCCTGATGTCTGTATGCCTGTGGCAATGTGAGATTACTGAAATAATACGGGCCAGGGGAGCCACAAAATCAGCCTGTGTGCGACTTAACCAAACCTCTGCTACGGTTCTTAAGGGCTTTGAGGACGAAGGTAGGATGCAGCATCTCATGGAAATAAAATCCCAGTGATTTACACAGTTTTGCCAAACAAGGCCCACAGGGCACATACAAAAGGCCTTGAACTGCCTCCAGCTTCTCCTGGGACAGCCAGTTTGTCAAAATGCCCGTCACATGGTGTTATGTACACCCTTCACATTACAGCTGACATTTACTCTTGAAGCTTTTTAATAACCAAACAGCATTTTACAGAAAGTTAATTAATGGCATTTTATTTGCGTAGTACGTGATTTAGAATTATTTTCACGTTCTAAATTTTGTTTGACATTTTGAAAATACGATGCCTGATTCTTTTGTGTAGATTAAAAAAAAAATTTTTTAACGTGGCTAGCATGTCCTGAATACTATTTTTTCCTTCTCCCGAGAACTGACACAAACACTAAAATACTTTCTGTGTGAGCTCGAAGAAATAAAGCATTCCGTTTGGAACCTTAATTACTGTGGTCCCAAACTTACCTAATTAGAAGCTCCTTTTTAATGAGAAAATTTTATTTTCCAAGTTAATGAATTTGAGAGCAGAAACAGTGCTGTCTTCCAGAATGAATTACCCATATTCCATATATACATATTTTAGTTAAACACTCTAATATTAGTATTTAAAATACATGGGATTGATTTTCCCATTAAAGCAAATTCTCCTTTGCTTTTAGACAGTAAAAAAAAAAAAAAAAGACTGCAGTTTTCCTTCTTGGAGACATCAGGCTGCACATATAAACTTAATTCTAGATTTTAGACAAAATGAAACAATTTATTTTATTGACTTTAGCCACTTGTTAACATCGAACATCTTTTGTGCAGATGAATTAATGATGTCCAATCTTCATGGCAAAGAAAATTATGGCAAATGTCCTGAAGTAAGTTTTTAACTCTATGTAATGTGACCAGCGTTAACTATCTATTTGTCCAGAGTCAAATGCTTGTATGGAGGGTAGGGAAGAGTTCATTGTGCTTTGGTTTTTTGTCAAACTTCAGCCTTCCCATGACAGTGGATAGATGTGATGTGCATATTTGAACACAGTAGCAAACAGTCTGCGCATGTATGATACATACAGGGTATGATACTTAGCAAGCACAAGGTGCATTAATACTTTTTGGTTGACTCAGAAGTATACGGTTGCAATAAATAGTTGCAGAATGAAGATCTGGGTACTTTCAGCTGGCCATCTGAACTGTCTTCAATTACAAACAAAAAAAAAATAGAACATTCATACTTTCTACTTAGCAAATACAAGCTGGTAAGTTTGTGGTCAATCTAACTAAAATAATTATCCCTAGATGGTGGAATTGAAAGTTATTTTTATTTTCTTCTTTATGCTTTTAGGTATTTTCCAAGTTTGCTGAAATGAGTATATATTACTTTTTACAATCAGAGAACAATCACTTAAAAATCTTTATATGGACAAACTTTCATGGTTAAACTAAATCTAATTATATAATTGCTGTGCTTTAAATGGTTTCTCTATAGTTGGTATATTATTGAGGCAGTGACCCACAAACTAATTGATGCTTTACTTAAAATGTAATTTATATACCAGTAAAAATATAATGTTTCTTGAGAAATGCTTTTAGACTGGAACTCTGAATATGAACTGGTAAAAATGAAATTCAGTGGAGCCTCCTCCAACCGTACCTCAAAACCCGGCTCATCCCTGTTTCCATGTACCCACTACAGAGGAAAAAGCAAGAGACAGGAAGGGACATTAACTAGATGAATCAAAAACCAAAAGAGAACAACTGCAGTAAAATAAACTTTTTCCGCATTTCGATACCTCATTATATTCCTGCTGTTCAAACACATTGCTGAATTCACTTTATATATTTTATTAATATTTTATAGTTGTCTTACAGTAGTCCAGGGACAGAGAAACTAGATTGCTTTAAAAAGCTTAATGCAAATTATTTATTCAAATATTCTGTACATGAAAACACAAACTTTGTTTGTAGCTTTAACAATTCTATGGATTAAAGTCTGGATTTCAGTTAATTTCGGGTTCAAGTCTATTGCTTATAACAATAATAAATAATTTTAATGATCATTTCTAATGGTAGCCTACAGAAGATCTTAAAGGAGAAAAGAAAGTAAGTCTCAGTTTTGAAGAATTAAAAGACAATGTCCAAAAAATGTCATGAAGATGAGCACACCTGCAGGCAACCAAATGCCACATTCAGCATCAACTTTGCCCTTGAGATTTGGGAGGACTGTGGAAGAGGAAAGGAACACTGGAGCAATGGCCACCCTGTCTCTGAGATTTGGGAGGAATATAGAGGGAAGCATCTCGAGACATGTTCCTAATCTGCCCCAAAGGACTGGGAGAACAAGAGCTGAAAGTGTCACCATGACACTGAGTGATGTGCTCAATAATCTAAGCATTCACCGTCTGTCAGTGAATTGCTTCACTCCATGACCTGCCAGCCCCGAGAAATCCAGAATCCTGATAAAAAACAACCAAGGTTAATACCTGAAAACCCATTAAAATGCATGGGAACTTATGTACAGCTGGTCCAGAAACTTTAAAAAAGATTACAGCTTTTCAGCCCTGTCCAATGGGACTCAGTTGGTTGGAGCATCATCCAGTAAACTGAAGGATTATGGGTTCAATTCCTGTGAAGGGCACATACCTAGGTTGCAGGTTCGGTCCTTCGTCAGGATGCATAAGAGAGGCAACCAATCGATGTTTCTCTCTCAGATCAATGTTTCTTGCCCTCTCTCTCTCTCCCCCACTACCCCCTCTCTCTAAAATCAATAAGCATGTCCTCAGGTGAGGATTAAAACATTTTTTTTAATACATCTTTTCAAAAGAAGTTTCTAAGAAAGTTAAGTTTCTTGGAAGGAAAAGGCAAATACACAAAGAAATAAATACTTACAAATTGAGAACTACAAAGGTCAGGAATAAACATGACTATAGGTATAAAGTAGTGAGATGGCTTCTCCTAAGCCCCAGATGAGCCATCTCATTATCCTGTGGCCACACACTAAGTAGGAACATTCAGTGACAGGACTGGGAGTTTAAGCTTATGACATTGTCCAACACTTGACCTCTGTATCATAAAAGGTCCCATGTGAGTTGTCTGCAAGTACAAAAGACACTCAGTTTTCAAATTCAGGAGGTTTTCCTTCTCAAATTTAAATCAAAATTTTTTTCTGGATCTCATTTCATAAATAATTTATTATAATCATTCTTTGTATTAATTAATCAGTATTTATTGAGTATCTTCTGTGGACAAACCAGAGTGCAAGGTACTGTAAGAGAGTCAAAACAAATAAGCTGTGTATTAGTTTCTAGTAGAAAGTACATGTAAAAAGTTTTCTTTGAATAAAGTAGTACATGGCACTTTAGTTAAGACCTGAAAGAGGAAGGTGGCATACTATAACACCTTATTAGCAAGACCTCGGAACACTTCTGGTTTATTTTTTTTTTCTGGTGGTACTTTTCACCACCTAAAATATTACATATTTAGGGTCCATCTCCTTTAGTAGAATTTCAGTTCTGTAAATCCCATAATTTTTGTCCACTGCCATATCCCCTATGCTTAGAACTGTGTCTTATGCATAGTAAGCCCTCAATATTTGACAGAAGGCATGAAATGACGTGAGAGGTGCTAGTAAGTTCCTATGAAGGGTCAATAGAAAGAGATCGTTTGTTTCTTCATGTGGGAATCCAGGCATGCTGCGTGAGTTGGACTTTGAAGGGTGGCTCCATTTTGAACATTCAGAGAACGATGAAAGGAGAGAGGATATTTTCAGGGGAAGAGAACGGTATGAGTAAAGGTGTGAAAGCAAGGTGAACCAACAACAGCTGGGGTTCAGTTTGGCAAAGCAAAAAGCACGCAGAGAGGAGAGGAAAGAAGGCAACAAGGATGAGGGAAGGGCACAGAGTGCAGGCACTCGGGGCCGGGTAAAGCACTAGAGAAAAGGGAGGGCCACTGATGTGTCTGCTGAGGTCCTGAGCTATTACACAGAGGTAGAATCTGGCAACGCACCAGATGTTGGGAGTGAGGCAGCGCTGAGGGAGAGGTGAGTTAGTGCTCAGTTTGTGAGTCTGAGTGCCCATTGCAAAGTCAGGATCCCATCAACAGCTCACTCATTTCAAGTGCAAGAAAATTCAATTCAAGTACAATTAAGCAACTAAGACCACAGGGCTTGCATGTTTATAGGCTCCCACATGGTACTGTCTGATAGATGAAACATGTTATACTGCTTATGTTTTAGGAGATGGGCATTCTAGAAATAAGTGATGCAGAATTGAAACAAGAGAAATAAGAAATTCAGAGTTTGTCCCTAAAGACCATATAAAGTGTGGCCTGTAATCTGCTACAACTCTGTAATGAAGATGGCAATGAATAACTCCCTTAATCGATTGCCATTGGCAGCAATTTTTTTCTTGTCAGTACAGCTAGTATCTTGAAAGTGATGTTAAAAATTTAAAGAATATTGTAATGTAAAGGTGAAATATGAGGTCTGTCCAGAAGGTGTCCAGCCATGGAATATGAAAAATAGAAACATTTAATGAAGAAGATACAAGATACACGAAACATCGTACACAGGACAATGGTGCCTCAGTGCCCTTCAAAGTCGGTGCCTTGAGACCTCACAATGTTTTGCCAGTTGTCATCAGCTGCGCCATCATATTTTCCTCTTCAACTTCTGTTGCTCACCCCAAAGTGACTTCATGGGCTTGGAGCAGTCATATAGGGCCCTGAGTTTGGTTAAATATCCTCTTGTCACTGTCTTGAAATTCTTAATAACTTTGGACAAAGGGGCCGGTATTTTTATTTTGTACTGGGCCCAATCAATTATGTAGCTTGCCCTGCTCCCCCAAACTTCGCCCTGCTGGCTCCTGTGCTCACATTCCCAACACCCAGTGCCTCCCCGTGTGTATTAATCAGAGTTTCCTACATAAAACCCAAGGCTAGCCTTCATGCAGGCCCAGCAGGTCTGCTTACATCCTAGAGTCAGTATAAGTATAACTGTAAAACTTGTGAGATGTGGTCAAAACGCAACTCTATTTTTGCATCCCATAGTCCCCCTTAAAATGTAAGGGACAGGGAAAGGATCGTGCAGAAATCTTCCCCAACCCTGCATGAAAGCTTGGCCAGATGCCATGAACTTCATTGCTGCTCTCAAGTGATGTCAGGCCTTTGGCCTCACTAAGTCAAAAACACACTGTCTGGACTGTATTGTAATCAGCATTTCAATGTGTTCAGCCGTTCATTCATTCATTCATTCATTCATCCATCCATCCTCTACTGTTCCTGAGCGAGTCAAATTCTGTCTGCTTTCTCTTCCAGCCTCACCTGGCTTCCTCACTTCTTGCTTTGCTGGACTTCACTGAGATGGAAGGGAATTTGAGATGAGAGACAAAGAGAGAGTACAGTTCGCACCCAGGTGGACAGATTCACTCCCAGGACACAAAGGATGGTACCACCCACCGTCGCGAGGCCCTCTCCCTGAAACTCTTGTTTCCCGTGTCACCTTTCAACCCTCAGGCTGGCCTCGGCTGCCACCCTGGGGCACAGGCACCCACTCCACTCGTGTCCATTTCTCTTCTGGGGGTCCTCTTCAGTAGGACTCAAAACAACTCCTCTGTCCTGAAGCCTTTGTCTGCTCACTCCCCCCACCCCCACACCCCTCCACGCTGCTCCATTCTGCCGCCCCCAGCGCTTTCGCTTCTGGCCTGGAGCCGGGCACCAGTCCTTCGTTTCTCTCAACAACATGGAACACATTTCCTCATCGTATGGAAGCCTCTCGCTGGGGAAGGGGAAGGGACGCAGTAGTAACCCCCGGACACCTGGGGCATTCACAGCAAGGTAACACCGCTCTCCAAAGAAGTCTCCTCATAAACCCAAATCCTGCCCTTTAATCGTCCCCAAGCGGGTGAGGGAATTGAGAACTCAGGAAACCATTTCCTTCAAAAAGTCTGCACACGGTGATCTTGCTTTGGGAATTTTACATCTATTAGATTTTGATGTTTTAGTTAAAACTTCACTTTTGACATTCTTTGCAACAAAGATAAATCTGCCCTCCTAAGAATGCTTATAGCTGGTAAAAATGACAATTTCTCTGAATCATTACATATACACGTGCATTTTTCTGGGGAGAGGGTTTGGAGTTCTGGAGTTAAATTCTTTTTTAATCTTTTTAATTAATTTTAGAGAGAGAGAAGAAGGAAGAGAGAGAGACATCGATTTGTTGTTCCACTTATTTATGAATTCATTGGTTGATTTTTGTATGTACCCTGACCGGAGATCAAACCCACAACCTTGGCATATTAGGATAATGCTCTAACCAGCTGAGCTACCAGGCCAGGGCTCTGAGGTTAAATTCTCATGGGAATTTGTGATCCCATGATGTTCAAGAATTACTGCAATAGAAGATTTTTATTTTTAGAATTATTTTAAATTAATATCTAATTCAATTTATAAATGAATAGTATTATCTGATTGGCCCTTTACAGTGACATGAACATAATGCCAAAATAATCAAAATCACTCAGGTGGTTTAATCTGACCCTCCTCCAGCTACTGGCTTTTTACAGGAGTACAACACAGAAGTGAGCAGGTAATTATGCTCCTCTCCTCCATGTGCTTTCCCAGGCTCATCCCCCCAAATATCCTCTCTTCCCACACTTCCTTTCCCCAACAAAGTTCCACTTGGATTGGTCCTGACCCGAAACTCAGGTAGCCTATAAAGGTGAGTGGAGGGTAGGGGCTTTGGGGGAAAGCTGGAGATGACACATTATATACGTCAAGGATTTTCATAGAAGGCAACCTCCATGTGATCTCAGGCTTACAATTTCATGCATCATACTATGACAGTGACCTTGAGAAATACAAAAAGGAAAAAAAAATGTACTGACTCGGGGACCAATTTCTCAGTGAGAAAAATGAAAGGCCAGCGTGCACCTAAGTGTGACCAACAAAATGAAATCGGCAGGAAAGGTGAGAGTGCTTGGCCTCCACTTCACGTCTGTGTGTCCTTTTTTCCCTAAAAGCGGACATTATGTGACACTTCTCCTTTGGACCTTCTCAAACTACATGTTATTCCCAGAAAGATGCACTTTTACATTGCTGTATCTTTGTGCATTCCAACCCCTTCACCTCAAAGGCCCCTTTTCTGTTAAACCCCTTCAAGACCCAGTTCAAATTTGAATGCAGCTGCATATAACAGAAAACCTAAATAACATTGTTTTAACCAAGAAAGACAATTTTTCCCCCCACATGAAAATATCTAGAAGGAAGCGGTTCTGGCTGGTATGGAAATTCCACCATCATCAAGGATCTAGATTCCTGCCATCTTTCTCGTCCACTGCCCTAAGCATATGACTCCCACCAAGCCACACATCCCCTTCCAGGCAGCAAAAACAAAGGGATGGACAATGGGGTGCTCTTTTTCGAAGGGCCCCTTAAAAATCACCATCCATCAGCTTCCATGTCTTTGGCCACTCCAACCTGCAAATGAAGCTGGGAAATCCAGTTTCTCCATCAGACCCATTGCGCCAGCCACTGTTACTATGGCTCGAAAAGCATGGATTTTGGATGGACAACTAGATATCCTGCCCGGCCTCTATAAACTCACTTCCTTGTTATCTAAAACATTTAACATTTTAAATTTTTTTTCTTTCACCAGGCCAGTGTCAACACCATTAACGTTTGAGATCATTCTTTGCCGGGGTGGCTGCCTTGTGCCATAGGGTATTTAACAGCACCGATAGCCTCTACCCACTAGATAGCGGTAGCACCACCCCACAAACATAACAACTAAATATGTCTCCAGACATTGACAATGGTCGCTGGGGCGCAAAGTCATTCCTCATTAGGAACCACTGCACTAGACTGTCTTACTCTTCCCAAGCTTAATAATACAATACTAGTGACTACTGATTGTTATGAGAACTATGTCTGTTTTAACATTTAATGCTGCTTTACCCATTCCTGTTATGCCCGTTTTTATACATGAGAACTGAGCTCAGAAAGAACTTTCTGGAAGAAATGGAGTTAATGAGTGGGCTCAGAGATCCGTCGGAATTCAGAGTGTGTGCTCTTCTCCTCCACCCTCTATTCTGTCCACCACCACACAGCCAGCTCCAATCCAGCCCTCAAACATTCTAAGCATTCAGGAAACATTGGTTGAGTTAAGCTTTAAAAAAGAAAACATGAGCGCCCTAGAGCCCAAGAATAAATCCTCAGTGTTTTATAACACTATACACAGATTTCATAAAGAGAAAAGGAAGAAAGAGCAAGGAGGGAGGGAAAGAGAAAGGAAGGAAGGAAAAAAACCATAGATTCCTGGACAGATTTAATAAAGTATTTAACCTTAAGACAGCGGTTCTCAACCTGTGGGTCGCGGCCCCTTTGGTGGTCGAATGACCCTTTCACAGGGGTCGCCTAAGACTGTCGGAAAACACATATATAATTACATATTGTTTTTGTAATGAATCACTATGCTTTAATTATGTTCAATTTGTAACAGTGAAAATACATCCTGCATATCAGATATTTACATTACGATTTATAACAGTAGCAAAATTACAGTTATGAAGTAGCAACGAAAATAATTTTATGGTTGGGGGTCACCACAACATGAGGAACTGCGTTAAAGGGTCGCGGCATTAGGAAGGTTGAGAACCACTGCCTTAAGAGCATGAAAGGAGAGGACTACCTGATCAGTAATGACTATAAAGGGTAAAAATATCACAGAATAAACACTGGACCACTTTAATCTTCGACTCTAGAGGAGCAATCAATGATGCTCCCTTCCCTGGAGCACACAAAGTGCTATTGTTGATGATGAAACTCAACTGCCAGTTTTTGCTTCAGTGGAGAACTGAACTGCTTGCTCAAGAGAGCTGCTGGAATATGCCGTCATTGGTACGCGGAGTCGGGGAAAGGAGTCAGGAGACAAACTTCTGCAAGGATAGGCCTTTCAGTCTCTGGGTTATTTCCAGTCTCTTACAGATCTTACTCAGGAATTAGGGCAAAGTAGTAAAGAAATTAAAATAAATCAGAATATAATTCACTGACATGAATGGTAAGAGAATTCCAGTATTGTGGCCTCCTCCTTCCTTTCCCCAGACTGAAGTCTGTTTCCAGCTTCTCTGTGGAAAATAGAGTCACTTTGCTTCTTAGACTCAGGCTTGAATTAGGAAAATACTATGTGGTGAACGTTCATCCCTCTTTATTATATCCAATGTTTATTTCAACTTACTATTTATTAAGTGGCCCTGAGTACCTAACATGTTTATTAGGTATTGCACATTTTATTCATTGTTGTTAGAAGTATTAAAAAATCGAGATTTCACTTGTTTTTGTTTTTTTTTTTGTATTTTTAATGTGGTGAAATATACATAACATAAAATTTACCATTTTAACCATCTTTAGTGTATAATGCAGTAGCCTTAAATGCATCTCACTTCCCTTCCTACATAGTCTATTCTCTAGTTATACTGACACTATTAATACCTAAATAACCATTCCCAATGCTTTAGTGTTACTTTGCCTGAAAAAAAAAATTCTCTATGACAATAATAAGGTTGATGCCTTTTCAAGATGCCCTGACTGACAGACTCATATATTATTTAGGAATGTCACATTTTTCACCAAGATGTTAAATTTTCCCTTTATTCAATTTAAGCTTGTTTTCAATGCGGTAATTGCTGCTCATCTTTTTTTCTCCTGAACTATGTTATCATCTCACCAGCTGATACTATGTTGGATCACCTGGGCCCAGAGCTAATGCTTCTCCAGAAATACCTGGAACAGTCAGGTATGGGGAGGTATTTATTTCATAATAGTTATCAAAATGAAAAGTTTGGTTAGTTTTATTTTCTTGAGAAGTGAAGAACAATGAACAATTATTCATAAGCTATTTTATAGCACTTCTCTTTGAACTTCAGTGCTCTATCCCATTCTTCCTAATAGTTCATGTTTTCATATATCATGAAGTTTCCCTCTCATGATATTACATTCATGTAATGCATTTATTCCTATGTGTAGCTTAGAAAACAGGAGGTATTATTGCCCATTATTCTCTTTCTAAATGTAGGAACTAACATACGAAAGGAGCCAAACAGAAAAAATCACAGTTAAAATCAGGAATGAAATTAAATTATAATGAGATTAATGTTGAATTAATACTCTTTGTAGAGGTAGAGCAATTGTATTTAATCCCAAAGAAAAATGATCTCAAAATTTATTTTACTTCTTGCCAGATTTCCAGGCGTTGGTATATTGTGGTTAATAAAATAGAAAACTATTGTGTCTCTTAAAATATGCAACAATGCTGATTAGCTACAGCAATGCACCTACATAATTTTCAAACAGCTCTTAAAATAACATGTAACTTTTCCCTTCTAACATAAAGGACTGAAATGTAACAAATATTGCAAAATTGCTTTTAACCACTAGAGGGCAGGAAATGCTCCACATTTGTACTTAACTAATTATAAATTGCTTGACCAAAATAATTATACCCACCACTACTACCACAACAAAAAACCTCTAAGATCCTCTGGTTGTATACTGTACAATACACTATACGCTATACTTAAAGCCCAGTTAACAACTTTAAATTTTAAACTAACATACAATCAGCTACGCTCAACAGTTTATAGAAGGCACAAGTAACATTTTTGCAGCCTGAGTCTAGCTATGAGTTAAGGATAATTAGCATCAGGGAATCAGTGCATCCTCAAGGAAAGGCAGAGTACTTAACACAAAAGAAACCGCAATTAAGAATCAGCCATGTTCTTTCTATGTTAAAATATCTGCCATAAATGCAAAGGTTGTGTTTATTATAAAATTGAAATAGTCATTGAAGTTACAAGGCGATCAAATGTTAAAATATTAACACTTGACTTTCTAATTTCCATGTGTACGTTTTGTTTTTTTGTTTTTTTAAGCCCACAAACCAACCATAAATCTGTGGCAAAGATGTTTTTAGCTTCCTCTTAATATATCTTTTGACCTAATTAATTTTTGTTTCCATCCCAATTAGGCCATTTGCATTTCAGTAGCTAAAGCATTACTTTGTTTGATTAGAAACCACAACCTCTTCACTTTTTCGCTCTCATTAATTAGAACACATCATGGTGAATTAAGCCATTTGGATTTCAGGCTGGATGGGTGACATTTTAACAACTGCCCCTTCAACCTTCTCCCTGTGTCAATCTTGGCCGTGTCCTACATCACAGGACAGTGAGAGGGCAATGGTGGCAGCCTGAAAGAGGAGTGGAGCAGGCATGGAGCCAGGGCTTATACATCACCAAAGTCAGCAGTTTCTCTGATGCATGAGCCTTTCACCTGCCAATCAAACTTGATAAGGCTTTTACCTTATAGGGTTATACATGACCTTACCCAAGACACTAAATCACTTCTGAAGTCTTAACCTAAGCAAACTTGCTTTCCCCATTTTTTCAGTTCTATGGGCCCTATTCCCTCAAAAACTAATAAACACAGCACAGTGGTTCAGAAAAGCTGGGGGATCAGATAAGGTAGCAGTGTCCCTTCTTTTGGACTAATGAAAACAATGCACTTTAAAAATCAGGACTAGCCCTGGCTGATGTGGCTCAGTGGGTTAAGTGCTGGCCTGCAAACCAAAAGGTCTCTGGTTCGATTCCCAGTCCAAGCACATGCCTGGGTTGCTGGCCAGGTGGAGGTGCGCAAGAGGCAATTGATCGGTGTTTCACAAATCTCTTGCACATCATCAATGTTTCTCTCCATCTCTTTTTCCCTCTCTTCCCCTCTCTCTGAAAAATAAATAAATAAAATCTTAAAAAATAAAACCAGGGCTAGTCGTAGAAGAGAAAGGGTTCTGTATCACTGGTGGAATTGGCAAGTTTGAAAAAAACTGCTAACAAATTACAGCTGCCCTGTGATAGATCTAACAGGAGCTAAGGAAAGGCGTTTGAGCATAGAGTGGGTGGTTATACATGAGGAATATCACAAATGTCATTTCTGCATGGACTGTGAAGCTGTAGTAATTGACTTCCAAAATCTTACCAGTCTTCTTTTAACATTAATTTTATGTTGGAAAGAAATACATGCACAAAGTTTTAAAAATCAAAAACAATTCTACAGGGCTTGTAACTAGGATGACTGCATCCAGTTTTCCAGGAACATTTCTGATCTATGCTTATTATCCCAGTGTAATTTTAATAGTGCCCCCTTTCATCCTTAAAAGTGTCCCAAGTAGATGAAAAACTACTGTCTCAAGCCTAACCCCACCCAACCTCAATTTCTATTCTGCAGAACCAACCACTATGAATTTGTTTAGAATTTTTTCTACATGACTTCACATTTCTAAAACAAACTAAAAACAAACAAAAATGATTATATTACTTGTATCAGTTAAAAATTGCCTTTGAATTCAAGGGGAGAGCAAATCATTGACTTAAATAGAAAGATGCTTGGAAGGTACATTGTTTGAAGAC
This sequence comes from Furipterus horrens, assembly GCF_987537825.1. Taxonomy (NCBI): domain Eukaryota; kingdom Metazoa; phylum Chordata; class Mammalia; order Chiroptera; family Furipteridae; genus Furipterus; species Furipterus horrens. The sequence continues at coordinate 13,662,945 of NW_028327179.1, forward strand.
TTGTTCATCTAAAAATGACTTCTCCTCCTTCACACCTTGTTGGGATTTCATATCATCCAAATTAACAACAAAATGTTACAATCCCAGATCAACAAACTGTAGGGGTACGAAAGTAATGTCATTGTTCAGACAATACAGCTCCCTTCAAAGTCAGATATGGTGTTGTCAGCTGTTAACATCTTACTCTTTAAACTTTATCATAGGTATGTATATACAGAATAAACAGTATATACAGGGTTCAGTACTATCCATGATTTCAGGTATCCACTGGGGGTCGGGAAACATATCCCGAGGATAAGGGGGAACTACTGATATTTATTTAACATATACTATGATATAGTTATAAGTCTGTGTGTGTGTGTGTGTGTGTGTGTGAATGTAATTTTAAATCCTACAACAGCCCTATGAGGTAGATATTATCCTCATCTTATATATGACAAAAAAAATCGAGGTTTGTCTGGAAATCAAAGCTATGCTCTTATCCTCTTTATTATCCTGATTTTCCTATATTTTCTGTGGAACGTTAAATGTTCCCTCTCATGTCCCCCCCCCCCCCCTTAGTAAAGTGCTTCTGTATTACATCACTAATATTGAAATACCTATTATGTGATTTGGGGATGGCTCAAGGAAGCAGGGCTTTGCTCTGGATTGGATGGTCTCAGGAGGTGGGAGTGATTCTATCACAAACTGTCTTAAATCATCTCTAGAATAAGGGAAGACTAGAATGAGCCTATTTCCTGGCTGGTTTGGCTCAGTGGATTGAGCGTAGGCCTGCGAGCTAAGTGTCGCTGGTTCGATCTTCCAGTCAGGGCACATCAGAGAAGGAAAACTCTGACTCCAAAAAACCTCCGCTGCCTTGCGGCATACCTCTTCAGGGGAAAGGCTAAGGGAGTAAACCCCGACAGAAAATCCGGAGCCGGAGTCCCTAAGGCGGTTTGACGTTGTAGTCAACACCGGCAACTCCTGCGGCGCACCTGAAGCCAAGCTGTATTGACTCCGTCTTTCCCTTGGATCCCTCAGCTGCGAAGAGAGGGGGGGTCTGCTGCATGGGCGACAGCAGACCCTCCATATCACCCTGCCCAGGCTCTGTAGCTTCAGCTTCACTGGAGAGGACACTCCAGCGTCATCGCAAGATGTCGATTTAACACGGGAGGAGACAGATACCGTGTCACTCCCGAGTCGGACTGCACAGCCATTCTCGACGGACGGCTGCCGACGATTGTTTTCTATGATTGCATCCCTCGATCTGGCTGCACTGTCCCCCATGAAAGAGAGGGAGAAGGGAGGATAGGTCGCATGCTCTCCCCTCACCAGGGTTTCCTGTTCCCCTCTTCCCTGGCCCTCGGTCCAGCAGATAAAGAAGAACGCCCAGCCCAGACATCGCTGGAACCTGCAGCCCTTCGAAAAAGAAACGATGCCGCCACCAGAGGGCGCCTGGGGGCGGGACGAGGAACGGGGGCGGGGCCAAATAAGGGGGCGGGGCCAGAGCTGGGGGCCTGGGGCAGTGAAAAGCCTATTTCAACTCGGACTGAGCGTCTAGTCTTCTCTCCTCGCTTCCGGTTCCGTTTCCGCTTCCGATTCTTACCTGTGTGGGAGCTCCTAGGCTCCCTTCCTGCGAAACTTCACCGAGCTGCCGGCTGCCCCGCAAGAATGCATTACCTAGCGCCACGGTCATGGTCACCGTCACAGGCACCCTCAGCCCCACCCCTGGCCTACTCGCAGTCCGTGTCTCTCTCCCTCGCCCGCACCTGCCCGCAAGCTCCCGGGGCCGCAGGTGCGGACGACGGCGGAATTCCACACTCCGCGAAGGCCCGCCAGCTCCGGGGAAGGGAAGGGGAGGCGCGCTCCGGTGCAGCTCCCAGGCTGATGTCCCAGGTGCGTCGGAAACCCCGAGGCACCGATCGGCGGGGCCCGCGGTCCTGGCCGTGGCGCCTCCTTGGCGTCTCCCTCCAAGTCCGAGGGAGGGGTGGGATTCTTACTCTCTGGGGTCCAGCTCATGCTTCACCACTGATTATCCACCCCTCTAAAGGACTTCCCTCTTTCCGGATACCCGAAGCCTTTAGAAGCTGTTGATTCTGTCGGATAATGAGACTCCCTACTTTTTAGAAAGGCCATGCGAGGCGGGGGTTTCGGGGGACGCGGGGGAACGTGATCAGCTATGGTTTCCTGAATAGCTATGGTTAAATTTGAGGCAAGAATTGAATTTCAGCCCTTGCCCGCGAAGTAGGGAGGCCTTGTATGGACCTAGGAACATCCTACGCTTCGTGGATTTGTATCGATTGAAGTTAATTTCAATAGAACTTCAGTTGCTATGTCTTATTGATGTGGCATCTGAGGGTCCGCAGAGGAGCTCTCAGTGAGGAAGCCCCTGATTTCTCTGCAGCGTTGGGTTGAACAATTTAGCTGTACAAAGCATGTTTCCTGCCTGCCCTGAGGGAGAGTCAGTGTGACAGTGACCAAGTCAGTCCACCCCCAAACCAAGCGTGCCCTCCCTTTCTTTTCCAGGTCGTGCCTGTTTAGCCCAGAAGCATGGAGGTAATCCACGGCAGGCCCTACTGCTGCAGGGAGCTTGAAGGAGCGGACATACTGTCAGACACCTTTTACTCGAACCAACTGCACACCCCGCTACAAACAGCCACCCGCCCAACTGCCTCCCAGCACAGGTAAAAACTAGAGAAAGCAAAAGAGTTTAAAAGGGTTTTAATATATTAGTATATTTTTATATATGAGAAAGAAACACGATTATGGGGCTGTTCTGTTCATCGCACCATAGGGCAGGTATCACATGACAATTATCTAAACCTTAACGTGCTCCGCATCTTTTAGGATTTTGATAAAAAGTTGGTGTGTATTTTTAAAAGGTAGCCATCAAATTCATCCACTACATTCTAGAACTGTAGAATGATTGGTTCCTTCATTTGAAAATTAATCTGCTTATTTTTTTTATTTTATGATACCATCTGGTTAAAAATACTCTCAGAGTCTCTTGTTCATAGTTGCTGCCTAAATTTTTGGCTTACCAAAAGTCCTGTAACATTAATTACAGATTATGATTAAAATTGCATCTAATATGTATTTAATCATTACTATGTGTGGGCACTGTACCAAACGCTTTCTACGTAGTAACTCTCTTAATCCTCAAACAACCCTATAAGGTAAGTACTATTATTATCCCCATTTTATGTATGAAGTAACAAGTAAACCAAACTTTCCAAGGTCCTAGTGCCAGCTCTTCTGTATTGTATTTACTTGAATCATTTTGAGGGGGAAAAAATTCTCAGAACACATAGATGGTGAAAAACTAGCCTCTGTGTTTGTTTTCCTGTTTTTTTCTTTGTTTTTATTTTTTAATTTCACTTTGCCAGACCTCTTATTTAAGAATTATTTCTTTAAGAAATCAGACAGGAGTCACCTAGCCTCAGTTCAGGCACTTGCAAACTGCAGCATCACTGCCACACAAGTAGTCCATTCCACTTTTGAATGCTTCTGGTTGTTAGATCATTTTCTTCCCACAGAGAACATTTTTCCTCCTTGTAATTCCTACATGCTGACCCTGGCTCTTACCTCCGAAGCCACGCAAAATAAGAAAAATCGGTCATCTGTAGGAGAGCAGCCCTTGAAGAGTGTGAAGATTCTTTTGGCATTTGGGGTTCTCTTTGCCAGACTAAGCCTGGCTCTTTACAGACTTCAGTCCTCCTTCTTCTTGCTTCTAAGCTCTCACCATCTTGATCAGACTTGCATGGTCTGTTTCAGTTTGAAACATGCTCTTTATATGAAAAAGGAAAAAGATATTTTTCCTAATTTTAAAACTAAGACATTCCTTGTAAATAATTTAGAATTCATGAAAATCCATAAAGAAAACAAATTTTCATTTGTTTATAGAAGAATTATAAAATTAAAGTACAAGAAAGAAAACCTCTGTACTTCCTTTGTGCAGAATAATGACCACTGTTAACACCTCAACATGTGTTCTCTACATTTTTTTTTAAATTTAAAGATCATATTCAGCTTGTTTTTTGTAAATTGTTTTCATATTTGTGGGGAAGAGGGCTCAGCTCACTTCTACTGAGTCAATCCTTGCTGCAACTGCTTTTCTACTACAAGCTGATTCCAAAAAGTGGCTGTCGGCCCCAAATTCCTGCTCAGCTCCAATGGCCAGCAGATTAGGCAGAGCTTCCCTTGGGCAGAGGGAGCCCTTAGCAGGTCATGTGCAATCTGGGGTGAGCAGGTGACCCTGGCTCGTAGCAGCATTGTGAGGTTTTATATTTGGCCGAGAGGGACCTGAGTAGGAATTTAGGGCTGCCGTATCTGCTTGGTTCTTTATCCCCTCAAAAGTACGCATGGAAGGCTTTTCACTGAAATTTTGATCCCTTCTATCTAAATGGTCTTATAGTTGGTTAGTTACTGGCTCCAAAATCCTTTAACTGGCATGAAATTTAAGAGAAGCATGTTTGAGAAAGTAATTATTTTTCATTAACTGACTAAAATTAAACACATACTCAGTTATGTATAAACTACAATAAGGTATTATCTGAAGCAGTATCTATGTAGAACAATGTTCCTGGCTCCTAAGTGCTAATACTACCTTCTCTTTTGCTCCGTGTAGCTTCTTTCATATTCCCTAAATGGGAGAGTCAGGATGATCATGTATTCTTTGAACCCCTCCCATTCACTCCCTCTTAGGAGTCAGCTGGGCAGCTTACAGAAACAGAAGTTCCCTTGTCTCTCAATGTTGTTCTTCTGAACTGCTCTGGAAAGTGCCATCAAGAGAACTTTGATTGGTGCTTCTGCTCTATCAATGCAGAGGCTTATTTCATCGGACCAGGTTCAGGGTCAATCAGAGCCGGATTTAATGGCGGGCGCACCAGGAGCGCACCCTGGGCCCCTACTTCTGAAGGGCCCCACAAAACCCCAACTTTACACTTTTTTACTAATGACACCAAGTTTGGTTTCGTATGTGCAATTTTAATTACGTACAAGTTTACAATCGGCGGTAAAACCTGATAGATGTTTATATTCGCTTATTTTCATTATTTCATTACTACGCTGCATAGGCCCCACGTGGCCACACTACGGCTCATCTGAGCAATAGAATCGTGTTTGCTACTTTGTACTTACAAAGGTTCTCCTTGCAGTGCAGACTTACAATATACGCAGATATGCAGGGATGTAAATTTAGTTTGTGGATATGTACTTGTTTCATTTATGGTTTTAAAAATAGTTTTCCATGCATATAAGTATTTTTATTTTCCCTTTCTCTTTTTTTTAAGGAGCTCAATATTTTCTTCTGTGCCCGAGGCCTCAACTGACCTTAATCTGCCTCTGGGGTCAATGACTCCCAAGTCAAATGTCAAAAACAAAACAAAACAAAAAGCTCCTGGCTTTTAGGAATTATCCTTCATCATGATAAGGATGAATATGAGTCCTGGTATACTTACCTCTCTCAGCAGCTTCGTTTTCTAAACATGGATGTACTTAAGGGGATGTCTTTTTTAAATATCATAATGTATTCTGAGCTAAGTTCATCATCTTAATAGCAATGCAAAATGATTTGTTCACATCAGCCTACTTTTTAAAATTCTTTCCAGAATAAGCAACGCAGTTCAGCATCGTTACCCACCACTGGTATGCAGACAGGGTACATCAAAATCACCTGAGAAGCTTTCTAAAAATACGGATTCCCAGGCTCTGTCTGTAGGTATTCTAGCTCACTAGGTTTGAAGTGGGTCTAGGGAATCTGCATTTTTAGAAGGTTTTTTCAGCTTATTTGGAGAACCACTGGGCTAGTAGAAAACACTGAAAACAGTAAGAAAACCAGCATTATGGTTCTGGCTTACCCATTTTCCTAGGGCAAGTTAATCTTCATACTAAAGATATTTTCTTCACTGGTAAATTTTGAGGCAATTACAGTAGTCACTGATATATATATTCAGTTGATTGCCTTTTAAAATAATAATAAATAGGTTGTATCTTCTGTATTCCTTCCATTGAAAATTGAGGAATGATAGGTACAGCTATTCAGAATCACAGATGTCTGTCTCCTTTTTTCCATTCAGTTGACATCTGCTTACCTCTAGCAAGCTCTTTATCTCATTAGACAGATATACGTATCGATAAGGAAGTACCTTGAGAATTGCTTAAGATTTCATTATATGTTCCCATTTTGTTTCTGGATTCATTCCAGTGCTTTCTGATTACTGAGTATTTTTTTACTGTTAGCTCTCTGCCAACTAAAAGTGAGAATATCTTTGTTCTGAGCCTTCTAATAATTACTGGTTAAATTCAGCCCCCTGAGATTAGAATATAGTGTTCAAAATTCTATAAAGTGACATCAGAGAGATATTGGTTCATCCATAGGGAGCATATCTTTCTTAAAAACAAGTAAACACTTAATTTTATGAGGCTACAGATTTTAACACTAATAATCTGTTATTTTCTTTGTTATAGGGACATGTATTTAAGCTTTAAAATTATTTAATCCTTAAACCTCAATATTTATTTTAATTAGTTCCTTCTATATAATTATTATTAAAGCTAAAGGAAAAAATATGAGACCCTAAAATAAAAGGGAAATATGACTTGCTTTTGCTTCGCCTTTTTTTTTACTTTATTTTTTAATTTAATCTTTATTGTATTTTTTTTTTTCATTACCATTCAGTCCCCTTATACCTCCCTCACCCCTAGGAATTACCTCACTGTTCTCCCTGTTCATGAGTCCTTTCTCCTTATTGTCCCTCCACCCCCTAACCTCCCCTCCCCCCACTAGCTGTCATCTGCTCCCCATCTATGAGTCTGTCTGTTTTGCTTGCTAGTTCAGTTTGTTCATTAGATTCCACATAGGAGTGAAATCATATGGCATTTGTCTTTCTCTGACTGGCTTATTTCACTTAGCATAATCGACCCTGGCTGGTTTGGCTCAGTGGATTGAGCGTCGGCCTGCGAGCTAAGTGTCGCTGGTTCGATCTTCCAGTCAGGGCACATCAGAGAAGGAAAACTCTGACTTCAAAAAACCTCCGCCGCCTTGCGGCATACCTCTTCAGGGGAAAGGCTAAGGGAGTAAACCCCGACAGAAAATCCGGAGCCGGAGTCCCTAAGGCGGTTTGACGTTGTAGTCAACACCGGCAACTCCTGCGGCGCACCTGAAGCCAAGCTGTATTGACTCCGTCTTTCCCTTGGATCCTTCAGCTGCGAAGAGAGGGGGGGGTCTACTGCATGGGCAACAGCAGACCCTCCATATCACCCTGCCCAGGCTCTGTAGCTTCAGCTCCACTGGAGAGGACACTCCAGCGTCATCGCAAGATGTCGATTCAACACGGGAGGAGACAGATACCGTGTCACTCCCGAGTCGGACTGCACAGCCATTCTCGGTGGTGCAGATAGACTCTTAAGAAGCTACACCATCGTCTCTCGAGACGGACGGCTGCCGATGACGACGACGAATGTTCTCCAGGTCCATCTATACTGTCGCAAAGGGTAAACTTTTCTGTTTTATGGCCAAGTAGAATTCCCATGTGTAAATGTCCCATAGTTGTTTTATCCACTCATCTATTAATTGACATTTGGGCTGCTTCCATATCTTGGCAGTTGTAAATAGTGCTGCAATGGACATAGGGGTGCTTATGTTCTTTTGAATTAGTGTTTTGAGTTCCTTAAGATATATTCCCAGAAGTGGGATCTCTGGGTCAAAAGCAGATCCATTTTTAATTTTTTGAGGTAACTCCATACTGGTACAGTGGCTGCCCCAGTCTGCATCCCCACCAACAGTGCAAAAGGGTTCCCGTTTCTCCACGTCCTCGCCAGCACTTGTTGTTTGTTGATTTGTTGATGATGGCCATTCTGACAGGTGTGAGATGATTTCTCATTGTGATTTTAATTAGCGTCTCTCTGATGACTAGTGATGTTGAGCATCTTTTCATATGTCTATTGGCCCTCTGTATGTCCTCCTTGATAAGTGTCTATTCAGTCCCTTTGCCCATTTTTTAATTGGGTTGTTTGTCTTCCTGGTGTTGAGTTTTGTAAGTACTTTTTAAATTTTCGATACTAACCCCTTATCAGATGTATCCGCGAATATGTTCTCCCATTCTGTAGGCTGTCTTTTTGTTTTATTAATATTTTCCTTTGCTGTGCAAAACCTTTTTAGTTTGTTATATGTGAGAAATGCTCACAATAAAAACCGGGACACAGGACTTGAGCAGCAAAGCAAGGTGTTTATTCACGAGTCTGCAGAGTCGGGCGCACCCTCAGCCAGGAGAATGTGCGCCCCAAGTAGACAAAGAAATCTGGTTTTATAATAATGCGATTAGCTCCCCCTCCCTCTCCTTCTCCCCCATTTCTCCATTACTGGTTACTCCAGAGTTACAATCTAATGCGATTATCTAAATGCCCCTATTGTGATTTGTAAATATGTTACTACTGTCAACTGCCTTCTCCCATTTTCCCTTTGTCTGGTGATGACTATCTTTCCCCCTTCAGGATGCCCCTTAAGACCCTCTAATTACATTTGCCCTTTGTTACTAATGATTTTCTACTGGTTTGGGAGTCACTATGTCCTTGTTTCTTACATATATATAGTTCCATTTGTTTATTTTTTCCTTTTGTTTCCCTTGCCTGGGGAGATATATCTGATAAAAAAATTTCTATGAGCAATGTCTGAGATTTTACTGCCTATATTTTCTTCTAGGGTTTTTATGGTTTCTGGTCTAACATTTAAGGATGATCCATTTTGAATTTATTCTTGTTTGTGGTGTAGGAAGGTGGTCTAATTTCATTTTTCTGCACATATCTGTCCAACTTTCCAAATACCAGTTATTGAATAAACTATATTCAGCCCATTGTATGTGCTTCCTCTGTCAAATATTAATTGACTATAAAGGTGTAGGTTTATTTCTGGGCTCTCTCTTCTGTTCCATTGATCTATGGATCTGTTTTTATGCCAGTACCAGGCTGTTTTGATTACTATGGCCTTGTGGTATAATTTGATATTAGTTAGCATGATTCCTCCAACTTTGTTCATCTTTCTCAAGATTGCCTTTGCTATGTGGGGCCTTTTGTGGTTCCATATAAATTTTTTAAATATTTGTTCTAGTTCTGTGAAATATGTCATTGGAATCTTGGTAGGAATTGCATTGGATCTATAGATTATTTTGGGTAGTATGGACATTTCAATGACATTAATTCTTCCTATCCGTGAACACGGTATGCGCTTCCACTTATTTGTATCTTCAATTTCTTCCTTTAGTGTCTTACAGTTTTCTGAGTATAGATCTTTTATATCCTTGGTTAGGTTTATTCCAAGGTATTTTATTCTTTTTGAAGCAATTGTGAATGGGTTGTTTTCTTAATTTCCCTGTTAGTTCATGATTGGCTTATAAAAATGCACTGATTTCTGGATATTAATTTTGTATCCTGATACTTTGCTGAATTCACTTATCAGATCTAGTAGTTTTGTGGTGGAATCTTTTAGATTCTCTATGTACAGCTTAATGTCATCTGCAAATAAAGACAGTTTTACTTCTTCCTTTTCAATTTGGATCCCTTTTATTTCTTGCTCTTGTCTGACTGCTGTGGCTAGGACTTCTTGTACTATGTTGAATAAGAGGTGAAAGCGGACATCCCTGTTGTTCCTGATCTTAAGGGGAACACTTGTAGTTTTTGCCATTGAGTGTGATGCGGCAGTGGGTTTGTCATATGGTCTTCATTATGTTTAGGCATGTTTCCTCTATTCCCACTGTGCTGAGAGTTTTGATCATAATGGATGCTGGGTTTTACCAAATGTGTTTAAAAAAAAATTTTTTTTTCATTTGTCATACTCCCCACACCATATCTGTTGGTTATAGTCATAGTGTTGGTGACAGCCTCAGTGGTCTGAGAGCTGAATGTCACCATCCCTTCTACAGCACCGCAAATTTATGTTCTCCTAGGTTCTCCTTGACTAGCTAGTGCAGAGGTTTGCAAACTTCTTCTGTAAAGGACCAGACAGTAAATATTTTAGGCTTGACAGTCTCTGTCAAATTACTCAATTCTGCTTTTATAGGGCAAAAACAGTCTTAGACAATAGATAATATATAATAAATGGCTATGGCTGCATTCCAATAAAATTTTACTTACAAAAACAAGCAGTAGGTTGGATATGGCCTCTGGGCTGTAGTTTGCCAACCGCTCTTGGTGACTTATGAGATAAAGCATTCCATTTATAAGACAATGATGCATGTTAGTTCTTTATTCCCATCAGCACATATTTACGGGGAATTACATTACGCCAAGCACTGTCTGCTACAGAGAAGAAAGGAGCTCCACAGTCTGTACCTCTCTCTCCAAACTCCTCTCCCACAGTTGTAACTGGCCCTCCATTGCCCAGATGTATAGTCCAAAAGGCTTATAAGGCCCCCCATTCATGTTTTCCCCTCTTGCTTCACCTCTCACTCTAGCTCTTCTCTACTGCGCCTCAATTTCCTGAGTTCTATATCAGCTCTGCTGATTTAGCCCAAAATTCTACTTTATGTTCTCATCCCTTTAGATCTAGATAACTTCCACTCAAATCTTTATTCCATACCTTCTGGATTTCCAAAGCCTTTCTCAAAATGTATACTAATTCCCAGGATGGGGGTAGAGGGCAGGCTTCTGGTTCCACTGTGCTCTTTCTATTCAACAACATTTTGACCCAGACACAAAAATCAGTCATTCCTCAGTTTTCTCCAAAGGCCTCCTGAGCCACACAGAGCGTTTGTGAGCCTGGTAAATTTCACTAGTCAGTTAGGGGTCAAGAGGAAGAATCACTTCGCACCAAACAACATAACTTAAAGCCCCTTGGTAGCCATAAATTCCATATCATTAAAGTTCTTTAGCCCAGCTGTCGCCAGGTTCTCCTGCTCTTCTGTCCTGCTAGCTTCTTCCTCTCCCTTTGCTCCCCTTCTTGCAGTAGCAAAAAAAAAAAAAAAAAATCTCTCCCACTTCCGAGCAGCGTAATGTCTGAAGTTGCTGAATCTCTTACCAACACCCATATTTGCAGTCTCTGTCTCTACCCAAGTGGCCTAACGAAATATTCCACCAAGCAAAGCAAGTTTTTACCTAAGGATTCTGGAGCCCACAGTGTCAGGAATTTTCAACCCCATACTTTTCTAACCTCTAGGCCTTTTCCCATGTTAGTCCCCTGCCTAGAATCTCCTCTCTCTTCCATCTAGATGTCCTACTCATCATTCGGACTCATTTAGACTATGATTCCCCTAGGAATCCTTCCTTCAGAAAGAAATCCGGTTGGTCCTGAAGGTTCTGGGGAGTATACTGCCTATCCTAGACCACTTAAACCCAAGGTCAAGTGATGGGCAGATGCAAACTTGGGCAGATGATGACTGAATACCTAGTTTACTTCTGACTCACTTTTAACATGAAGGAGAGGGGAGCCTTTTGAGGTCCCAGCTTATTTTGGAGATGGTCTTCTTTAAGTTCCTCCCCTGACTGGTATCTGTATCCCTCACTCTGCGAAGTCCTTAAAACAAAAATTTGCCAGAAGTGACACTGCCGTAAGGGCAAAAGAGGTATCTGTGCTTGTTTACCTCCCTGGGTCCCCGTTTTCCCTCTTAGGCAGCTCTGCTGTTCCTTTCTGACTTGTTAATGACTAGTCGCTTTTAAGAACTTTTTTTTTCTTTTCTTTTCAACATTGTTTTGTCTTATCTTCTCTAGGCAAATCAATAAGGTCAAATAGGAACAGAATTCAACTTCCCCAAGAAAATTTAACCCAAAATACAGATGGTTCCCTTTTTAAGATTTTCATATCATTATCTGCTTCCAAGGAAAACTGCATAGTCAGTGAATATTTGTTGAGCACCATATATTCACAAAACACTCTGTTTTATCCTGGGGACTCTGTGGTGAGTGTGGCAGAGATCTTGTCTACAGTGACTTGTCCTCATTTTGCTCTACAGTAGCTACTGTGATGAATCTATGATTTTTTTTTTTTTTTGAGTATTTTAGAGAGAGGGGAAGGGAGGGAGAAAGAGGGAGAGAAACATCAATATATGACTGTCTCTCACGGGGGGGGCTCACCCCTAACTAAGGATCTGGCCCACAACCCAGGCACGTGCCCTGACTGGGAACTGAACTGGCAACCCTTTGGTTGGCAGACCAGTGCTCAATCCACTGAGCCACACCAGCCAGTGCAAGAATTTGTATTTCTAACAAGCTCTTAGGAGATGCTGATGTTGCTGGTTCATGATCCACACTTTGAGAATCACTCTTAAAGAAGCTCTAGGTAGAACTTAGGAGCGAGTTTTTCTGCACCTTTACAGTACTCTCCATTTTTTAATATCAAAAGATAATCTGTAGCCAAGACCAGTCAACGAGGGAAGAATAGTCTTTTCAACAAACGGTGCTGGGAAAACTGGATATCCACATGCAGAAGAAAGAGGTTTGTACCCTAACCTCACATCGTGCATAAAAATTAACTCAACATGGATCAGAGACCTGAATTTAAGGGGTAAAACTAAAAAACTTTCGGAAAAAAACATAGGGGTAAATCTTCATGATCTTGGATTTGGCAATATATTCTTAGATATGACACTAAAGTACAAGCAACAAAATAAAAAATAGATAAATTGGACTTCATTTAAATTAAAAACTTGTGCTTCAAAGGATGCTATAAAAAATGAAGACAACATACACAAAAGGAGAAAATACTTGCAAATCCTATCTCTTATAAGAGACGTGTATCAAGTACATCTCAATAATAAGACAACCCAGTTTAAAAATGGCCAAGGATCTGAGTTGATATTTCTTCAGAGAACATATACAAATGGCCAATAAGCCCATGAAAAGATGTTCAACATCATTAGTCATTAGGAAAATGGAAATTAAAACCACAAAAAAATACCACTTCATATGCATTAGAATGGCTATAATTTTTTTTTAAAGGAAATGAACAAGTATTGGCAAGGATATGGAGAAACTGGAGCCCTTGTACATCAATGGTGATAGAAATTTCCACTGTTGAAAAGAGTTTGACAGGACTTCAAAAAATTAATCATAGAATTACTATATGACCCAGCATTCCACTGTTAGGTATATACCCAAAAGAATTGAAAACAAGTATTCAAACAAAAACTTGACCATAAATGTGGATAGCAGCTTATTAACAATAGCCAAAAGATGGAAACCACCCAAATGTCCATTAACAGATGACTGGATAAAGAAAATGTCTTATATCCATACAATGGAATATTGTTCAGCCATTAAAAGGAATGAACCACTGACATGTGATATAGTCACAAAAGACCACCTATAGATTTCATTTATGTGAAATATCCAGAATAAGCAAATCCGTGTAGATAGAAAGTAGAACAGTGACTGGTTGCTTAGGGCTGGGGTTGGAGGCGGGAGATGATGTCTAAAGAGTACAAAGTTTCTTTTGGAGATGATAAAAATGTCCTAAAATTATTGCGATAATTGTACATACTTGTAAATATAATAAAAACAATTAAATCGTACACTTTAAAAAATGTATGAATTGTATGCCATGTCAATTATATTTCAATAAAGACATTTAAAATAAATAAGCATACATACCACAACTGTCAAAAAAATCCCTGGCTGGTGTGACTCAGTGGATTGAGCACCAGCCTGTGAACCAAAGGGTCATCAGTTTGATTCCCAGTCAGTTCACACGCCTGCGTTGTGGGCCAGGTCCCCCGGCTGGGGGCACGCAAGAGGCAACCACACATTGATGTTTCTCTCCTTCTCTTTCTCCCTCCCTTTCCTGCTCTCTAAAAATAAATAAAATCTTTTTTTAAAAAAGGATAATCTCTAGGCCCTCAGGAATTTAACCTCATTCCTTCAGCAATACAGTGATGCCAAAATAACCAGTATCTGTCATAATATACCGAGCACTGAGAATTCTGTTTGTGTTCTAACGAATGTAATCTAAAAATAATTTTGAAGCTGTGGTAATTTAGTTGTTTGTCTTAGTCCGATTGGGCAGCTATAACAAACTACCACAGACTGAGGGGCTTACAAACAACAAACATTCATTTCTCACGGCTCTGGAGGCTGCAAGTCCAGGATCATGGCGCCAGCAGCGTCATCATCTGCTGAGAGCCTTCTTCCTGGTTCACAGCTGGCACCTTCCTGCTCTGTCCTCGCGTGGTGGAAGGGGCTAGCGATCTCCCTGGGGTGGCTTTTGTAAGAGCACTTGTCCCACACATAAGGGCTTCACCTTCCTATACCATCGCATTGGGCATTAGGATTTCCACATATAAATTTGGGAGGCGATGCAAACATTCACACTGTAGTATTCCATACCGAAACTATTGAAAAAAATCTTTTTCACAGGTATCGGGAATTAAGGGAGTCACTCCAACAGTGTCGGTGCCCTTGGGGCGCTGACAGGGAATATGGTGGGATGATCCCCATTTCACTCCCTGAGGAACACAGGCCAAAATGCGAACCTCCTCGTGTCATGGGCAAGGGACATCAGCACAATGGATTTGGTGGAGAAACCTGGCCAAGGTAAGTAGTCTTTCTGCCTTTCACACAGAGGTGTTAGTATTCGTTTTATTTCTGTTGTAAGTCCTTTTGAACTTGATCTACCTCCAAACTTAACTTCTTTTGCTATTTATAAGAAGACACAGATGGGAAAACTAATTATGTAATTTCTAATTGTGAAGTCAGTAAAATAAAAATCTGTATGGATGTCTTTCTGTCCTTAGAGATGTTCAAGTATTATGATCAGAAATTTTGATTAATTTAATTCCCTTGCTAATCACATTTTATCTAAAACTAAATAGGAATATTCCTGAGAGATTTAATTTAAAATATTTTTGCTTGAACAAATAGATGGCCTAATTTATGCAGATGTTCTTGATTTTTTGGAGCTTTTGATTTCTAATTTGTTCATCAATCCATAGTCATTAGAATCTATTGGGCATTGTTTTCAATTATTAAAATATTTCAATAATCTTAAAGTCAATCTTTCAGCAACTTTATTTAAAACACAGGCTAAAACTGAAGAGAAAGAAGAAAAAAAACCTGAGCAGCAAGGAAAATGTCACGTTATTTACTAAAAGTTACAAAATTTAGTCAAAATAAATCCATCAAACCTTCACACACAGCCTCCTTACCCCTGCTTTCTCTAACAATCCTGGTTGCCTGGCTTTCTAACAACCTAGCTAACTAGTTTGTTGTTCTGAAGCAGTCCAAAGAAAGTAGGGAAGACAAGCCACAGCTAGAGAGAGAAACAGTAACACCCGGGGCGTGTGGCAGCCGATGACCTTTTGAAAGCCTGAGTAAAGCAATACAAAGCAGACAAATGAAAATGTGCTGAGCTCCCCAAAAGGGAAGACCCGAAGTCTCATCAGTCCCTGCATCCAGCTCCAAGTCCAGGATCTCTGCGTGACGTTCAGTCCTGTCTAGTCATAATCTTGTCCTGAGAGCCCACATGTATGCAGTTAATAAACCATCACCAACACACCCTATATGAAATAATGAGGGAAAAGGAGAAGAAAAAGTAGTTCATATATTAAAATATACAGGACACAGCAAGGAAGAAAATATGGGATGTGACTACAGCTGACAGGAGGCTCTCGTTGATGTTATCATTTCCTTCCTCCACCACCCATCCACCTTGTTCAAGTTCCCTTGCTGTCAGCCAGTACCTGAACTGGTAGGAGTTCATTCCCTGGTGGGGCAACCCCAAGTTCTGTTCCTGAGAGATCTAAGCTTTTAGTGTGAGACTACTACAGTACTCCATTAATTTTATGCCACTGGAAGCAATTTAGGTTCTGGAAATACACCTTTCCTCCATCATTGCATAGCGACAATCCTCTTGCTCTTGACCTGATACAGTCCTTTCTAGCCTGCTTTCTCCAGAGTCATAAGGAGCCCCAGATTACCACATTATCAGTTCAACATCCAATTCAATAGGACCATTGTGTTCTCTGATGAAAGCATTTCTCCCTTGACCTCTAAACCAGCAAAGCCCAGAGGCTATGGAGGAAATAAAATCTAGTTCTCAAATATAACAAAGTAAACAGTGAGAGACATCACTCCCACTTCAACCCTGAAACTATTTCTTGGTTATTGGTTCAAAGCCTGTGCCACGCTCAGCCATCACTGAATCTTCAACAGGCTATTCTACCATTATGCGTATCTGATAACACCAGTGTACCCTTTAAATTCAACCATTGCCTTACGTTTTATGTGGTAGATTACTTACTTCAGAAGTGCAATTGTTTAAATGGCAGGTAGTGAACAAGGCATTGAGAAAGTCCGCCGGTGAGGTAACTGGCAGCAGTATAGCAAGAAGGAAAGGGAAATCCACATTTACAGATGTCTGGTCCTAGGAGGATAAATCGTATCTTCCGTGATGGAAGGGTCCAGTGTAACCAGCCTCCCAGCGCATGGCTGACTAGTACCCCCAGTGAGATTTTCCTCTCTGAAGTATTTAGCATTGGTAACTTCTGCTGGCAAATTCAAATGTGACCAGGTCAGTTTTGATGAAGGTGAAGTTCATGTTGATGAGTCTACACAGAACAACGTCTTTCTCTGCCACCGTGATAACTTAGCTTACGGATCCACTGAGCAAGCACTGGGGTGGCCAGAGAAAGCCTGACTGATGCTCACGGAGTTGCTCATTTTATCTACCTAATTAATGAGAACACTGTCTATCATGGGGTTTCCTTGCTGAGCATCCTGTGGGGTACCAAAAGCCCTCACACTCTACGGCCATTCTTAGGGGCGGAGAAAGCAAGGTTTTTGGAACCTATGTTGGGGAGATGAGATATAGGGTGGGTGTTCAAAAGATATCGGGCAGCCATGCGGGACAGTTGAGTACTGCAATATATTGAAACGTTACAAAAGCCCCAAGAGTGAGACTTCAGGTGATAACATGTTCATCAATTGTAACCAGTATACCACTCTGGCGGGAGATGTTGATAGTGGGTTAGGCTAAGGATGTGTGAGAGTAAAGGGCATATGGGAAATCTCTGCCTTCCTCACAATTTTGCTGTGAAACTAAAACTGCTCTAAAAAATTATCTTTTTAAAAAACCCTGTAAGGTCCAGCCTTCTTTGCCCGCCACCCCACCAATCCTAGTCTCCTTCCTAGAGGGAACTGGAGTTACCACTTTGGTGTGTCTCCTTGAGGCACACCGTTTGTTACACACTTACATAATTATATAGGCACCCATTGCAAATAGATTGTGTTAGTTTATGTTTGGTTACATTTGATATATAGTGTTAGGCAAGTTCATTCTTTTTATCTCTGTACAATCTAGAGATTATAAATACAGATCTCTCTCATTCTTTTTAATTTCTCATAGTGGTCCACAATATGGGTACATCATAAATTATTTAGCCATTCTCATAATATTTCCACCATCACCTGTTTTGTTTTGTTTTTTTTTCTTTGCATTAATTATAAGTAATGAATATGCTTGTACAGTCCTGCTTGAGCTCATACACAAATGTTTCTCTGGGGAAAATCCTAAATGGAAGTTACGGATTACAATATATAAATATTTTTAATTCTGGTAGCTATAGCGCCAGTGTTTTATATTCTTCTGGTAGTGGCTAAAAGTATCCATTTCCCCATACTCTTGGCCAACTGTATTATAGTATCAAACCGTATAATTTTTGCCGATCTAATGAGTACTTTAGTTATCAGAATGCATTTCTCTGCTTAGGTTGAGTACTTTTTTCTTAGGTATAGCCATTTACATTTTCTGTTCTTATTCTTTCTTTACCCACTTTTATTGTTTGTCTTTCAGCTCTAGGTTCTTAGTTCTTCTTTATGTTCTGTATATTACTCCTTTACATATCCTTATTGCAAGCATTTCTTCCAGTCTGTGTTTTAGCTGAGATTTTTATGCTGTCCTACCTTCACATTTTTCACTTGACGTTATCATATGTCCTTTTGGTTTTTGACTTTTAAAAGAAAAATCTTATATAAAATGTTTTTCCTACCACCAGGAGAAAAATATTTTTGTATGTTTTTTTTAAAATTTGTATGTGTTTCCCAATTCTTCAGATTTTAATCTGTCTGAAATTATCTTTGTCAGTAGTATGAAACCGAAATCTATTTTGGTCCGAGTGGCTAGTGAATTTTTCCTGCATTGTTTATTTTTGCTTTTACTTATTTATTGAATTTATTGGGGTGACATTGGTTAATAAAATTATACAGGTTTCAGGTATGCAATTCTGCAGTACCTCATCTGTGTATTGTATTGTGTGCTCACCACCCAAGTCAAGTCTCCTTCCATCACCATTTATCCCCCCTTAATCCTCTCCTACCTCCCTGCTTTGTTTAATGAAAAGTAAATCCTTCTCTGCTGATCTAAAATGCCTCCTTTTAACAAATGGAATTTCCATATATACATATACTTGTATTAGTCTCTTTGTCTTTTCCTATCTCACTGTTACACTGTATTGATTTGAAAAGATGTTCAATTTAATCTTTTCTTTCTTTTCAGAAAGCTTCCTATTGAACAATTCTATTATTTGACCCAGAACAAAAAAAGTGACATCTATGGAAATGATTCTTTGTAAGTTTGGGGTTTATTTTCCTTACATAAGATCAAATAACACTTTTTAAGTGAAAATGAGTTATATGAGAAATAAAAAAGCCCCAAAATGGGAACTTGTAGAAAATACAAAAGTATTCCTTTTTTTAAATAGAGAACATTAATAATAGAAACCAAGACCAAACAAATGACAAAAAATAAAACAAATAAACTTAAAACACACTAATAGTTTGTGGTGTTTAAACAAGTAAAGAAAAAATAAGAAATATGGAAGAGTAATGTTTGAAGGGATTTAGACCGGCTATCTTGGTCCATTTCCCTGCCTTTGACCTAGTTACTCAATCTAATAA
Organism: Furipterus horrens; assembly: GCF_987537825.1. NCBI lineage: Eukaryota > Metazoa > Chordata > Mammalia > Chiroptera > Furipteridae > Furipterus > Furipterus horrens. The sequence continues at coordinate 13,681,800 of NW_028327179.1, forward strand.
GAATATTACATTTCTTTAAAGGTTCATAGAAAATGCCTTTGTGCCCTCAACAAAATTTTTAATTAGAATTTTATAATATGTACATTAGGATAATCTACAAATAAATCTTAATAAGATTACCCCCTAAGCCTCTTTTGGATAAGGAATAGTTGGTAATTATTTTTTACTTGTTGAAATAGTTTGTTGTATATAATACAAAAATCATACTTTTTAATTTTCAGATAAAGATAAAATACTGACAATACTGAAGTAACAATGAAAATATCCCTTCACCGTTGGCTATTAGAAATATTAGGAATCCGTTTATAGATAGGAAGTTAATATAGAGTTTAGCCACAAGAGGGAGCCAAAAAGACATTATGTGATCACTAAAGCCTGTTTCTCCCTTTGGGATTAGTTAACTTGGAAAACTAGATACATAGTATAGCAGTAAAATACTAGACTGGTTCAGGCAAGGAACTGGTGTCTCTAAGCCTATTTTTTTTCATTCATTTTATTTTCATACTTGGAAGGGTTTTTCTTTTAGAAGTTTTCCTTTTCCTTTTCCTTTTACTTTCACAAATAATAGCCAATCTAGTAACTCTAGATCCCTGGAATTTTTATATTCATTGTCCCCTTTTCCCCAAATCAACCAGAAATATAATTGGAAGACAAAACGTGGTGGTCGTTTTGTTTTTGTTTTTGTTTTTTTAGTTGCGAATCCACAAACGTAGAATCCAAATAAAGAAGGGTATAAACATTTTATGGTTCATGTGACTCATGTGTTAATAATATAGGCTTAATAAAATTATATGCTGAATATACCATTTTCTAAATAGAGAAACAAAAAATTAAAGCGTATACTCAATTTTACTGACCTTTACTGTCAGCTGTTTACCACCCTTTTCATTTTTCATATCTGAAATATTTTAGAAATATTTGCATAGTTTGAAACTACCGGTAATTGTTGGAGTCCAGTGGAAATGGATGACAATCCTTCCCTAATATGGACTTTGTTCCTAGCAGCGTAATTAGTAAATACACAACCTTCAAATGAACTGATTCAGAAAAGGCATACTTTCAGAAGTTTGCTAGTTTTGTTCGAGCCTCTCTGTCAACTGGATGAGATTGGCAATCCTGGGCAAAATATCAAAGCACACACAGTACTGACATAGCTTCCCTAGCCAGGCCACGTTCAGGTCACTTTAGGTCACGCAGTTGCACCACATGCATGGTGGCAGGCTGCCTCAGAGCACTTCTGCTACCACCTGACTAGGAGGTGAATGTCAGAAGAACCAGAGCTCTCATCATTAGAAGTAGGTAGTCCCAACTGCACTGCAAATAAGAAATGCAAAACAGAACACCTACTACATTAGGCCACTCTACCAAGCCTGGGACACATAGAAGCTCTACCTAATACATAGAAACAGACACAGGGAGACTTCCAAAGTGAGGAGACAAAAAAACATATCCCAAATGAAATAGCAGAACAAAATGCCAGGACAAAAAAAACAAACAAACACTAAACTAAATGGAGACAAGTAATCTATTAGAACAGAATTCAAAACACTGGTTATAAGGCTGCTCAAGTAACAGTGAGAACCTCAACAGCATAAAAAAGGACCAGTCAGAAATAAAGGATACACTAACTGAAATAAAGAATAATTTACAGGGAATAAACAATAGAGTAAATGAAGCTGGGAATCAAATCACTGATTTGGAACATAAGGAAGCAAAAACACACCAAAAGAACAGCAAAATCAAAAAAGAATCCAAAAAAACAAGGATAGTGTAAGAAGCCAGTGAGAAAACTTCAAGCATATCAACATTCACATCATGGAGGTGCCAGAAGGAGAAGAGATAGAGCAAGAAATTGAAGACCTATTTGAAAAAATAATGACAGAAAACAGACATACACATCCAGGAAGTACAGAGGGTCCCAAACAAGGTGAACCCAAAGGGGCCCACATCAAGACACATCATAATTAAAATGCTAAAGGTTAAAGATAAAGAGAGAATATTAAAAGCAGCAAGAGAAAAGAAGTTAGTTACCTACAGAGGAGGTCCCATAAGACTGTCAACTGATTTCTCAAAAGAAACCTTGCAGGCTAGAAGGAATTGGCAGGAATTATTCAAAGTCATGAAAAGCAGGGACCTATATCAAGACTGCTCTACCCAGCAAAGCTATCATTTAGAATTGAAGGGCAGATAAAGAACTTCCCAGACAAGAAATAAACTAAGAGTTCATCCTCACCAAACGATTATTACATGAAATGTTACAGGGACTTATTTAAGAAAAAGAAGATCAAAACTATGAATAATAAAATGGCATTATATACATATCTATCAACAATTGAATTTAAAAAACTAAGCAAACAAGAACAGAGTCAAAATCATGGATATGGAGAGTGTTTTGCCAGTTGGGGGGTCGGGGGATGGGTGAAGAGGTGAGGGGATTAAGGACTACAAATAGGTAGTCACAGAATAGCGACAGGGATGTAAAGTACAGTACAGGAAATGGAGTAGCCAACGTACTTAAACACATATGTGACCCATGGACAGAAGCAATGGCCGGGGGACTGCCTGAAGGAGTGAGGGGTGCTGGGTGGAGGGGGGCAAAGAAGGAAAAACAGGGACAACTGTAATATCATAATCAACAAAATATAATTTTAAAAAGATTTTATAAAGTCAATATTATCTTAAAGACATTATAGTTGGAAAATGAGATATTTCTTTATTCTTAAGCAAGTTTCTAATAGAAAGGTAAGCTTTAAAAAGTCCTTAATAAAAATGAGGATTTGTTTCCTGTTTTTATTCTAGGATGCCCAAACCACCTAACTCAACAATAGGGTAAGTATAAAATGTGTATTTTCTTTCCTTATTCTAGTCAAGAAAAAAATATTGGCAATCTGTAGGTCTTAGTGTGAGGACAAACGAGACTTTTCATGAAAGGTTTTTTTAACAATTGGAAGGAGAGGCTGGTACAAGTCCAAGGTAACTGTATTACTCATTTCTCCCAATTATATCCCCTGCTAATCTTTTTTTCTTAATCCTCATCAAGGGTATGTTTATTTTTATTGATTTTAGAGAGAGATGAAGAGAGTGCAGGGGGAGAAAAATATCAATGTGAGAAACATCCATTGATTGCCTCCTATATGCGCTCTGACCAGGGATCAAACCCACAACCTTCTGGTGTATGGGGACAATGCTCCAACCAACTGAGCGGCCTGGCCAGGGCACTGATCTTCCTTTTTCTTACTTTGTTTTCTAATTATATATAAACATTTCTCTATTCCATGTACTTCCTAATCTCCATTTTCTTCTAATTTAGATAGATGAGGTTTTTTTAAACCTTGTAGTTTGTCAGATGATAGGAAATTTATATCTTTGTGAACTTTTTAACTTGTTGAATTTTTTTTTTTTCCAGTGTACTAGCTACCTTTGGCTTTTTGATTTCTGAGCAGCACTGTGTACATACAGAGGCAGTATATTTTGTTGACTGATTGCTTAAAGAAACAGATGGCCTGCCCTAAGCAGTATGGCTCAGTGGGTTGGGTATCAATCATCCCCAAAACCAAAAGGCTGCTTGTTCCATTCCCACTCAGGGCACATGCATGGGTTGCAGGCCAGGTCCCTGGCTGAGGGTGTGAGAGAGGAAACCGATTGGTGTGTCTATTGCACATCAATGTTTCTCTCCCCTTCTTTCTGCATCCCTTTGCCCTCTCTAAAAATACGTGAGGGAAGGAAGGAAGGAAGGAAGGAACGAAGGAACGAAGGAACGAAGGAACGAAGGAAGGAAGGCAGGCTGGCAGGCAGGCATGGCTTGGGTTGAAAGTTCAATGCATGATGGTCAGAGATCACTTTGTATACTGAAGCCAAATGCCCAAACTGATTCCATAAAATAAAGTACTAGGATCCTCTTAAAACAAGAGGCAAGAATCAAAGCAACTAGAAATTCTAAAAACTATATAATTCATGTATCTTCTTCATATTTTGGTCAGTGAAAGTTATTCATCCATGTCCAGCTTGAAGCAGCTAGAGGAGCATGAGACCTTCGCCTGTTGTCTTTTATAAGATTATAAAGGATCTTAAGTCGGAGAGTGGGGAATTTTTACAGAGTGGGGGGTCCCCTCCCAATTAATTAATTTAATTAATTTAAAAAAACACTAAAAAAATAAAAGACAGTTACTCACTAATAAAAAATTATCATTTATTTTACAAATTAAATTTATTTTTGATTTGTCTAGCAAAATTAAGAAAATTCCATATGTTTTTTTGGTATATATTCCACCAAAATGCTACCTCCTTGAGTACAGGGATTTTGGCTTGCTGTCATATCCCCAGGGATTAGAACAGTACCTGCCACAAAGGAGGGTTCCAATGAATATTTAATCGTTTTAATTGCACTTCTGTTGTGTTTTGTTTTGTTTGTTCAACTAAATCTCAGCGAAATCTGCGTCCCGTATCCAATTGAACACCCGTACCACACACACATCTGTCGCGGTGCCATGTTCCCGACCTTCACATCACCTAAGGATCAATACACTGGCATTAAAGCCCGAAGCCAACGGCCATTTCCTCCCACTGTGCCAACCAATGCATATGATACAGTGGTTTTGAAGACAAGAGGTAAAATATGATTTTGAATCAGAACAGTATTAATTTTTCTTATATTTGGAGTTTATTCAATAATAAAATTAAAGAAACTAGGACAAAGGACTCAAGTCACAGAAGTGCGACCCATCAGATTAGAAAAGTACTCAGCTGTGGCCGCACTTTTGAGTCAGCAGGGACCTCACCACAGATCAATTAAATCAGATTCTCTGCAGATGATCTTAACTTTTCTTCTTTATACAGAACCTCCCATGGTAGAATCAGAAACAAACATTGTATTATTGGTTGTTTTTATTCTACTTAATATTTTGTTGTTATTTCCTTTGTGCTCCTATGGTTTAGCTTTTAAAAATTCTGCCCTAGCTCAGGTGATCAGCACAAGGGACAATGGTGGGCTCAGAGCCTCAGTCTGGACATGGATGTAGCTGCCATGATGGAAGTGAAAGACAGACTCTCACTGAAATAAGACTCAGAAAGTGGTGGGAGCAGTTTGTTCAGTTCCTCTTAGCACCTGGGAGCATGTTATCACAGAGGCAAAGATTGGGGTCCTCCCAGATGAGTTTTATTAAAGGGGATGGTAAACCCATACAATGGTCATCAAGTCTCTCCCACGCTATACTCCTCAGAACAGAGAAGAAACCTACAGCAGAAGAGTGAAGGTAACTAAGGTGACAGAAAAGGTACATGGTAGGCAGAGATAAATACTTGTTGAATGCATGTGGTCTGTGAAGAAGGAAAGACCCAAGCATCCTCCGTAGGTGAATAATTCAACCCAAGTGTAAGAACAGATACTGCCATCATCACTCTCAGCCTCAGTCCCTTATCAGTAGGCAGTAACACCGTGAGAGAGATTACAGTGGCGTGTTACAGAGCATGGACTATGGAAACAGACCGTATGGACAGAGCTCTGGCTCTTCCACTCCCCGTGGACCATGGGGATGCTGTTTCACTTCTGTGCCTCCACATCCCAATCTATAAAATGGAAATATAAGTACTACTTCATGGATCATAGAGATAAGTGTTAGCAGTTACTATTTTTATCACTCAGTTATCCACAGTCAACCATGGTCTGAAATATTAAATGGAAAATTCCCACAATAAACCATTCATAAGTTTTAAATCACACACCATTCTGAGCAATGTGATGAAATCTCCCAATGTCCCGCTCTGCCCCGCCCTGGCATAAATCATCCCTTTGTCCTGCATGTTCACACTGTATGTGCTACCCACCCATGACTCACTGAGGAGGCATCTGGGTTATCAGGCTGAAAAAACCATAGTGTATATAGGGTTCAGTACCCTCCTTGGTTTCATGTACCCTCTGAAGATAAGGGAAGAATATTGTACCACCAATACCTAGGAAACTAGTCTTTAAGATGTTCTCTTTTGATACCTTTTTGGTAAGCAAGTACTAACTCCATTTCTTGATATTTAGGCAGGGAAAAGCCTACTACTGCTGGAAGCACTAGGGTTAGAGTCATAGTCTGTGTAACCCACATGCTATACACTAAGTGGGGGTAGGGTGGGGGGGAGCAAGAAGTCAAACAAAGTTATAAATATATAGCTAAGATGTGCACCTGTGTTCTCTCTACCTCATATTATCTTGTTTCTATTTATTGCACCCATAAATCCATAACTTAGAAGACTATTCTTATACTTTCCGGATAACAGTGCTTTCCCCGAAAATTTCAGGTAATCCTTACAGGTACGAACTGCTTGATTTTCCCATGGATTCAAAGAAGAAAGCTTTGACTTGGCCAGGTCAGGGTGTATATTATGATGTAAGTATCTTTTTGATGTGTTTAAAACAAAGTAAAAAAAAAAAAAAATGCTTTTACTGCATTTTGGATTTAAAAATCCAAAAGGTGGATTGTTTTTATATTCTTTCTGGGTGAAAATTTTGAGATTTTCACCAAGATTCACTTTTTTTTTGGAGGGGGGGAAGGTTCTTAGCTGATTTCAGGTACTCCGGGCAGTTATGTAATATTTCCAGTTACAAAAGAAAGGTTCCTCCCAAAAGAAGGTGGAAAAGGAATGTATTTCACTGACTCTGTGTCCCCCAACTCTATCCTTATGATTCATAATGTACCAAGTAACTCCGAATATGTACAGAGTAAATGGGAGAGTTTTCAGGAAGATTCGCCATTCATTGTGCTAACCGTTATATTTGTGTATAATCAAAAATAAAACAATAGCCACTGTTTATTAAGAAATCGCTACACACACTAACCACTTTAGACCACTTTAGATACAGTACATCATTTAGCCTTAACAATAAACTCATAAGGTTAGTATCACCATCCCCATTTCATAGAAGAGGAAACTGAGGCTCAGAGAGTTTGTGACTATCTTACGATCATAGCAGTCCATACCATGACTCCACATGGATTTAAAAAAAAAAAATTTGAGAGCGTGTTTTTTTAAAGCTGGGGGCAGTGGGACAAGGAAGGACTTAGGACAGAAGAAGGAACAGGAGCGAGCCTGGGAAGGGCTGCTTCGGTTCTCTGGATACATTATGGGAGGAAGTGAGCCAAGGCAGGGCTGCTGGCAGCTCACTGGAAAGTCAGAGAAAAGGGGGCCTTGGAGACAGATTCAGGGGGTCAGCCCTGGAGAGCTGCCGATGCCCGTTGCCGCCCTGGTTGCAAGTCTCGGGACCCGTAGAACTTAGGGAGAAGAAGCATACCTAAGAAAGAAGGGCAGGCATGCTCCCAGGAGGGAGGACACCAAAAAAGGACATTTTAAATCATGAAGGGAAGTGGCTAGAAATTTGAAAATAACGCTAGGTGATGTTCAGTGGCCAGCGAGTTTGTGAGGGGCAGTGCCGGGTGTTCTCCATGTTATCTCCTAGTGCCTAACACCCTGTGAGGTAGGCAGGATATAACTATGGAAGGCCGGGAACATTTGAATTCCATCGTAGCAGGCCACAGTGTGGTCACGGCAATGTCACCTAGCCGTCTATGAAGTAAGCAGTGTCCTGTTCGTGTTTTGTAAAGTTGTACATCAAGAAAAGCCCTGAAAGAATGATCCGTTTTACTGGATCTCGCATTCTTTCAAGCAAAATCTAAGCAACCCAGAAATATGAGAAGCTGTTTTAGAGCTCATTCCATCATTTCATGTTCTTAATAGCCGAAGTTTCCATGTCTGGAGTTTAGTTCCTTCTTTCTAGTTCCCTCATTTCTACCTGCTTGTTAAAATGTTGCTTTCCTCATGCCACACCCCTTGGCAACAACCAGGACCTAAGTGTAAATCTAATGCTTTAACTGAGCTACGAAGACCCTTCAGGATCTGGCTCCACCCGCTACCCTCCAGCAGGTTCTCAGCCATTTCCAGTTCCTGCACACCCTCCTGTCGTGGCCTCTTGCCTATCTAACACTTGCTCACTCTTCAAAGCTCAGCTCAACTCTCATTGTTTCTGTTGCCTGGAATTTCTTTGCCGCCGCTCCTGGTGAGAAAGTGAATCAGCTCTTATTCTACTAGACAACATTAATAACAATAATCTTTTGTGTTCTTATTCTAGTTTCCTAAATGTGTTGAGAAAAACAAGCAAGTATTCTACCCCAAACCTCCTAAAACCTTCGCTCCTAACACTTGTTTAAATCCATGGGATCCTATTAACTCTCCAAAAGAAGCCAACATACAAAGAAATCTTGAGAGGTCTCACTGGATCACTTCATACGCTCATGATTTTACAGGTATGAGTTCACTTTAATACAAGTAAAAAGAACAAAATTAGATAGTTGACAAATGCTGTTACAGGCTTTCATCGTCTAATATTTCCCCGTATTTTTTAATCTAAGTACTAACAGAAATTAAGGTGGGCGGTATGTTTCCCTTAGCAGGTAACCGGGAGATAAAGTTGGTTTTCACTGTATTGGTCCTAATTATATTACAAAGGGAAATGGGTAAGTTTTTCTCTAAAAGGTCATTTATGTGCCATTTTTCACTTAACCAAATAAAAAGACGTGATGTTTCCATTAAGGTCTGGGGCCCATGAACCCCCTGGAACTGGACGATTATTATGAAAAGGAGGCAGCGGAGTTAACTGGACAGATGGGATTTGACCCAAAGCCTGTAAGTAATTGCAGTCAGCTCTCGGTTATTTTGGGGGGGGGGGGGGGAGGATGTCCACGTATTGGGTTCTTTCTTGCTTTGCCCACTTATTTTTCAGTGTTGGTGACTAAATTAGAAAAAGGAAAAAGTTAACTCATTTTAGAAAGTCATTGTGAATTTATTTAAACTGGTTTGAATACTTTTCTCCACTATTTTGAAGAAAAAGCAAGGTTTCCTTTTTTTCTTCATGATACTGGTTGTTTTGTATTTATTAAACAGATTTTATACTGGGTTACTGTTGCTAAAATTCACAAAGGAATTGATTTACAAAAGCTTACTAGTAATTTCATGAGATTCTTAAATTCTGTGAATCTTTGCACATTTGTATATCTTATACATTATCACAGCGTTTGAAGAGATAAAGCCTTCTTCCTCATATCCACAATAATTGAGAGTTGGCTGAGTTACAGTCAAAAATCAATAAATTCTCTGTAAATATCAGATTTCTTAATTGATTATATGAAATGGCCTGAAAGTAATGACCATCCCCTTTAGTGAGAGAAGCTATAAACTATTGGCTTAATTATATAAATGAAGGAAAGTGACCTGATAGTATTCATTTATTGTTTTATTTGGGTCCTAAATTTTAGCCTCTAAAATTACAAAATTTTGAAAACAAAATTAATAGTTTCAAAGACATAAATTGTGGTAAAATAACTATAAGCTATTTCAAGTGGACTCTTTTTATATGCTGAACTGTGCACATTGTTTTACATTAGCGTCAGTATTTCCCAAAGCAATATAAAATCATTAACACCAGAAGTAGTTCCATAGGCTGTGCTGTAGCATTCACTGGACGGTTTTTAATTTTTTCACACGCAACAAGCATTCTCTAAGGCTAGAAAAGGTGATACGCATTGTCTGACGTTGTCAGGTGTGTTCAGCAACTGTCCAGATTTCCACAGACTTGACCCAGCAGTCTAGCCTTCAGGAAGCAGCTTTATCATTTTTATTAAATACATGTGCATGTATACAAAGGATACTTGTCAGTATATTATGTGCAGAATTACTGTGCAAGTAAAAGATAAAGTATGCCTAAAATAGTTGGAATTTTCAGTAAATCTTGCTGATTTCTGACTAAAGCACAAATAACAGATCTGAGAAGGCATATTTTAGTGCTAATAAATGTGTATGAAATATTTTTCTGTAGTAGAATAGAATAATGGTATTAAAAACTGCTTCTTGCATAAAGAAATACTGTTAAAATAGAATATGATACACCCTATACTTTTTGTTTATGACAAATTAAACAGAGCGTTTCAAAGAGCTGGGGGGGTGTCTCCTTTTTTTCATAGATCTACTTGAACCTCATTAGTTAAAGCTTGTAACAGGTTTGTTAATGACAGTGTGGGAGTTTGTCAACTATGAACAAAGTAGGCTCCAGAAGGATGTCCCCGAGTCCATTTTTTCCTAAGTCCAAACCACCGTTAATTTCTCACCATTCTCATTTTTCTCTCTGCTCTCTATTCCATCATCATCATATATCCGTTGTTTTTTAGTTTTCTTCTTCAACATATAAAAATGTTCCAACACAGAAAAGTTTAAATAATTTTACAGCTACCAAGCGTGTGCCCACCACCTGGATTCTACTACTGGCATCTACTATACTCACCGCATAATTCTTCTTTCCGTCCCTCCAGCCACTCCATCAATACTCATTATTTTTATACATTTCAGAGTAAATTAAAGACATTAGTATACTTCACCCCTAAACATTCAATATGCATGTCATTAACCAGAGTTCAGTTTTAAGTTTCTTCTTTTAAGGTATAATATACATTCAATGATCTGTACAAATCCTAAGTGCACAATCAGTGAGTTTTGATGCATACACCTCTGTAACCCAAACCTCTCTCCATGTACTGAAAATCACCATTATCCCACATAGTTCCCGCATGCCCCTTCCAAGTCCACACCTCCCCTCTTCCCCCTGCCCCCCATAGACACATATCCGTTAATAACCCTTTCAATACACCCACTACTTTTGCAGTTATGGACATGACTGAGTTCACAATTTTTATAAAACATCGAAAAAAACAAGAAGAGATATGACTAATTCCTGTCAGACCAATATTTAGCAGATTCCTGAGCCCCACTGCAGACCTTGTGAATCACAGTCTCAGAGGATCAAGTTTAGGAATCTCATTTTCCGTCAGCTCCAAAGCTGATTCAGCCAAGGTTTAAAAACTCTTGCCTTAGCCTAATAAAGAAGGCTTCGGCAGACTCAAATAACTGCCCGTTACTATTAACATCATCTGCTGGTGACGGGCAGGAGTTTTGTTCCAGTGATTCTTCTATATCTTTGAAAGTTATAGAAGATAACTCTTTGAAGGCAAAGAGTTCTACATAGAGGAATTTCTATATCACCAAGTAAAAATACACTCTTAAATATTAGCAAAAATTGATAGAGGAGAAAAACATGTTTATTAGGATCCAAATTTCAATATCTTTATAAATATCAAAGAACAGCGGAGTGTGTACTGGTACACCCATCCTGGTTTTACTCTGACAGTGAGAATGGGTGGGACTTTTGACTTCCCATTGTGGCAATACCCTCAATCACTTTTCTCTTTTTTATCTCACCACTACAGCGAGAAAAATCCCATCCTGTCTTAAAACCCCCCAGGCCCTTCGAAGGACGAATTGCTCGATTGCTTCAGCACCGACGTCCTCTGGAGGCTATTGTGGAGCAAAGACCACCCTCCTGTCCCGATTGTACCCCTAGAGTTTTGTGTAATTTTCATACCTTCGTACCCAGTTCTACAGAAATTATGACACTTAGTGATAACGCACCAGGGGGCAGAACCAATAAATACCAGGAAATTGAAGACAAGATTAAGGAAGAACAAAGCTTGTTATCTACCTATGCATGCCCACCTTGTTACCCAACGAAAGATCTGACTAACATTTGTGGCGTTCAACCATTTCCAAAAATCACAAATACTAAAAAGACAGAAGATTTGTACTGGAGACCCCAACCTATACCGTACTGTAACCCAAACCGTTATATTCCATATGAACATTTTAAGTCTGCCTTATGTGACCCATACGTTATGTGTCAAAATCCTGTTAGCCTTAATAAGTCTAGTATTTTACAAAATAAACCAGACTTGGAAGCTTTGAATCTAGGACATTTTTTAAGGAAGCCGGAAGAACAGTTGACCTTTAACACAGAAAATGATGAAGAAACACGATCACTTCTGGGTTGGATACCTAGACTTGGAGAGGCCAAGACTCAAACCGACTTGCTGGAGCTTAGGAACTCTTTTTCAAAAAGCGGTGCACAAAAACGTTTCCATAAATCAGTTCTAGAAGACCATAAAGACCTCAGGGATAAGGTGCATTCAGGGATGAAACACCAATTCTACGACCATAATTCTTATTATTTCTATAATTGAGAAAATCATCTTTCCCTTCAAAAACCAGCCTCTTGCAAGAAAATATAATACAATTTCTTCCTTGTTGCTGGGTTCTGTTTTATAGAGGAGCCATAACAACCTTATTAACAAGGTTTATGTTTTCAGGAATTTAAGTTAGGATCTGGTCAGAGGAACCTAGAAAAAGTGATGTTTTGACTTCTTGAAAAGTTTAACAGTTTGGCAATAAAATATTAGAACCAGAAAAACTTATGGTCTTTAATCTCATTTTCAAATTATACACCATGGAATTTTCAAAAACCATGAAAAACAATGTGTATGACAAAGTTTACATTATTTTAAAAAGATGAATATTCTAAAACACTCAAAAGCCCAATAACTGACAATATACAATTTATATTACCTTAATAAAAAAAAAAAAAATATGTGAACACTGTCCCTTTATGTAAATGTACAAAATAACATTAGGTACAAAAGACCAAACTCAAATTCCCAGGTAATTGAGGGATGGACAACTCCACAAACTACATTACCTTAATCAGTAAGTGTGTGGGTCCTGTTTTTTTATATACAGGTGGACAAAGTAAGTCAGTAGAAAAAGATGAAACCCAAAATGCTCTGCATGCACATGTCCTAAGCTATAGCTTCTTTTCCTTTAAACTTCTGGTAGAGAAACAACCATTTCTTTAATGCAGAAAAAAATGATTGTATTGTGAAGATCTGGCAGTGACTTTAATTAGTAACTGGTGCATTCTTACTGTAGTAAGAAAGGATGCTGCCTTAGTCCGTTGTATAACAAAGTACTATATACTAGGTAGCTTATAAACTACAAACTTTTACTTCTCCTGGTTCTGAAGGCTGGAAAGTCCAAGGTCATGGTGCTGGTAGGTGTCTGGTGAGGTTCTCACTGTAATTTCACATGGTGGAAGGGGAGAGGGATCTCTCTGGGGACTCTTTATATAAGGGCACTAATCTCATTTATGAGGGTTCTGTCTTTAGGACTAATCACCTCCCAAGGCCCCATCCTCATACATAACTTTGGGGGCTGGGATTTCAGCATACGAATTTTAGAGGACACAAACATTTGGACCATAACAAATAGCTTAATATCAATTATCCTAAAGCCAAATGTCATCATTTTGGGAAGGTGTCCACAAGAGTTTAGTTAACCCAGATGCAGGTCAGTTCATTTAATGTGCCAATGTTACAGGGGAGACCTGGGGAGAGAAATCCCAAGCGTGTGGGAGTCTGCCTTCCCCTGAGAAGGGAGGGGTCCAGAAGTGTCGGAGGCGGCAGAATTGAAGCCACAGCCTGAGTGATACGTTTCCGTACCCCCACGTAAGGATAAACAAACTAGCCTAGCTCCTGACACAGCAGGAGGAAGCTTGCACAGAGTATGAATGGGCTGAAGAGGTCGCAGCAAACGTGTACCGCGGAGGTGAACATGGTAACAGGAGAAGACCCCTGCACTGGGCATGCGCCAGGCTGGTGAGCTGTTTGGACAGAGGAAAAGGCCCTCCTACTTGCCTCTGGAGCGCATAGGATTTGAGGTCGGTGTTTTAAACTGAGGGTGGGTTGAGATGCGGCCCTTTTTCCCTTCTGGTTCCCCTCGCTCGCTCAGGGAGCCCGAGCATTCCTGCGGGCCCTGGAGACCGAGCAGCCTGGCAGGGTTCCCAGGCTCCTCCCTGTGCAGGCAGCAGCGACCGCGCTGGCGACTGACACCGCGCTGTGCAGCCCTGCTCAGCCCGGTGCACGGAGACACTGGCAAGCCGATGGCCCGAGGAATCCGGTGCAGGCATTGGGCAGGCAGGAGAGGGGAGAAGCGCAGCGCGCCACGAGTAGGACTCCAGCGAGCGTGCGGCCTCCGGAAAGACACCTGAACCCAGAGTGACCGCCTGCGTTTCCCGAAAGGTGGTATTTTAAATAGAAGGAATTCCAGGTGCCGTTTTCAACTAACCTGGCAAAGGGTGGCAGGGTTCATTTGCCTTCGGGTGTTTTAGAGAGAATGAGCTCTGAGGCAGAAGGCTGCCATTCTTCCAAAACTGTAACTTTTCATTAAACAACCCCTTTCCTTTTTCACTAAATCTCTGCCTCCAGAGTTCGCCTACTGGGCGGTGGGCAGAACCCCACTTGCTGTTCGGTAGTTTATCATGGAAAGTTCATAAGGAATTTCTAGAAGGACTGAGATTTCTTTCTTTTAATTTTTCTTTTTGTGTCATGACCAACATATAATTTGGCTTCACTTTCTTTAAAACTATTCTGGACTAAAATTAGAGAATTTTTTTCCAAACCCTTTTCTATAGTACTAGTTATATTAGATATTACGGGAAACAAAATGTTGTATGGTAAACTAATATTGGAGACAACTGGGGGCAGCAAAGCCAGTCACATGACTTTACCACAGGAGTCTGCATAGCCTTTAATATTTAACACATTTGGGGATGTCCAAGGTGAAGGGGATGGAGTACACGCATTTCTTAAATGAATATGATCCTTTTATCATAAAGTGTATCATTGGACTGGAATTCCAAAGAGCTTTGAGAGGCGCAACTCCACAGAATAGGACTTGGGGGGTTTGACTGCACGTTTCCCCCGGGTTGCATGTTGTGACTCTGTGCACGTATCCACTCCTCCCACCTCTGCGCAGCCCTGGCGCAGGCCTTCTCTCCAGATGTCCCCAGGCATCCTCAGCGCTTGTAAGGTGTCAGGCCCTCCTCCTAACTCTGCTGGTTGTTGAGGCTCATGGATCTGGCCTTATTAGGTGACGAAGAATACCTACACTCCTATTATGCTCATCATACCATCAATTTTGAAAAAAACCTTACGGAGGTTTCCAGATCAACATAGATTGAATCCATGCATCTAATTTCAGTTACTCTAAAAAGTTCATGAAAACTTCAGTAAAGTTTTTTGGTTTTGTTTTTTACTGAATTTTCTGTTTTATCCTATATACAAAAGCATAAACTAGCTGGGTCAATCGGGGGAATAGGAGCGGAGATATTAGAAACATTTTGGAAAGGAGGTGGATTAAAAAGATGGCTCCTAACTAAAGATACTAGGACCCACTGGCAGTGGGGAAAAGAGCCCAGTTTACACATCAGAATCCTCAGAAGGCTCAGGAACTCAGTACCAGAAGTGTGTGAGGCAGGGGTGGAGTAGGGGTGGGGGTGGGGGTTGCCAAATCAAGACAGTTTGAGTGAAAGCGAAGGCATAGTTGGCTACTTAGATCCTTTCTGTACCCCACTCCACATCCCGACGGAGTCCTGAGGATTATTTTCTGAAGAAAGGTAAAACAGGATTTCCCGCATGGAGAACACCAGGCGTAGCTGAGGACTGGGTGCTGTTCTGAAAACAGGACATGGGTACTATTATAAATGAGGGGCCCAGCAGGAAACAGACCCTCAAAGGCTTCCACTGAGGGGCATTTAGTGCAGGGACTATTTACAAAGACGTGGGAACTTCAATAGCGGGGCACCTAGGAACGAGCAATAGCTAAAAGCCTTACCACTCCCAACCCTCCGGGAAAGAGAAGAGCCTAGTATTACAGTGCCTCCCACTGGCGAACCCAACTAGAAGTCAAGAGCAAAGGGATTCAGGATATAGTGGTCCCAACGCAAACAAAGTGTGTGTGGGGTGGGGTGGGGTGGGGGAATGGATCTAGATAGGCAAGAAGAGAATAACCAGCAAGTGGTCTTATCAACACTGACTTCTCAGTCTGAGAGGTGCAGTTCCCTCCCCAACCTGGCTACCAGAAAACTGACAGATGTCAAGTCTCCAAGAGGGAGTTCCCAGCTAAGGCTGAACATCGTCACATTCTACCTTCAGTTCTCACACTGCAAACAAAGTGTCTTTGTTGCGGTCTACTTCACGCAACGGTTTTCAATTTTTTTGTGTCTTTCGTTGGTGATTCTACTGTTTCAAATGGCCCGCAAGCATAGTGCTAAAGTGCTAGCTAGTGTTCCAAGTGCAAGAATTCTGTGCTGTGCAGTACAGAGAAAATGTTTGTTAGATTTGCTTCATTCAGCCGTAAGTTTTTAGACTTGACACCAAACAGTGATCCATTTAAAAAAATGGATAAATTAGCCTTCATAATAATTTAAAACTTTTGCTCTGCAAAAGATCCTGGTATGAGGATGAAAAGCTATGCTACACACTGGGAGAAAATATCTAGCAAACCACATATCTAACGAAGAATGAATATCCAGAATATATTAATAACACTAAAAATTCAACAGTAAAATAACAATCCAATTAGAAAATGGGCAAAAGATATTAAAAAACATTTCACTGAAGAAGATATGTAGATGGGCCATTAGCACAACAGAAGATGCTGAACATCATTAGCCATTAGGGAAATGCAAATTAAAATCACAGTGAATATCTATTCTAAATCTTCCATCTAGCTTTTCACAAAGGGATCCAAGGAGTAACTATGCACTGCAGAAAAGGACATAACCTATTTATTTCAAGATTATTAAGCATTGGTTCTTAGCTAACACTAATCCCTTGGGAGCCAGAAGACCACTTTCAGAAGACCACTATGAGAGAGGTTTAACAGGTTTTACCCAAGTTGGCCTCTTGGTGAAGCCAATAGGAACACAGATGTGCTGTGGTTACTTCCCCAGTTCTTGACTATGACACTAGAACAGATACATTTAACAACTGGCAGAATCCTGTTTTGGATCCCCAGCCCATCAAATAAAAAAAGGCCCAGTGGAAGTACCTGAGCACTTCTTCCCCCCCAAAAAACTCAATACCACATCTTGACAAAGGAGGTGAAGAGAATACACAGGTTATTAATTAGTACCACTATCAAAGACTTGAAAAATGCAGAGGTGATTATTCTTGTCACACCTTATTTAAGTCACCTATTTGGTCTATTCACAAGATGTATGGATTTGGGAGAAGGAGAAACATATTATTTTAAACTTAATAAGATGATGATGTTAACTGGAGCTGCTATTCTATATGTAGTAAGAGTATATACTCTCTTTCTGTCCTCTGGAAGAATATATTGAAGTTACTGAGATTAATTCTTTCTTAAATGCTTAATATAATTTACCATTAGAGGCATCTGAGCCTCGGGTTTCCTTTATGGGAAAGCTTTAAATTATGGACTAATTTCAAGTTTTCTCTTTACTCCTATGTTTTGATAAATTGTATTTTTCAAGGAATGTTTCATTTGATCTTTTCATTAATACTTATTATCAATTCAATATAAGATTTGTCATTTTTCATATGGGTTTTTCGTGCCATTTTCTTTGATCTTACGAGATGTTTTTCTGTTATATAAGTCCATACTTTTACTTTCAAACTTTTTGTACTCTTATGTTTTAGGTGCATTTTTTTGTAAAGAGCAACTATTTCATTTTTGAAATATCCAAATTTAAAAATATTTGATAACTACAGAATTTCATCTACTGTAATAACTGATCTACTTGGGTTTTAAACTACTATCTTACAATGGGTTTTTTTTTCCCTGCCTGTTTATTTTTCCCTCTTTTTTCTTGCCTTTTAAAAAATATTTATTGCTATTCCATTTTTCTCCTTACTTTGGAAAATATACACAACTTTTCTATTATTTGTTTCCCTAGAATCTAAAATATACCCTCTTCCTGGATAATGCAAGGAGTTTAGAATAGCGTAATGCTCCTTTTCTCCAGGCTTATATGCCCTTGTCATTCCTTTCACTTATATATAGCTATGGTGTACACCATACACATTTGTGTATGTATGTATGTACATAAACATATAAATTGCTTAGTTTTGCTTGTCATTGGGTTTTCTAAAACCTTTATGCTAAATATAGTTTATGTCAACGGTTATAATTTTCACTTATAGAAGTTATGTCTGGCTCTTTTTGAAATCTGCCTGGTAAACAATATCAGAACCTCCAAAGTACAGGCTGAATTTGCAAGGTATTGCTAAGCTTGCTCTTTTACTAACTTGGATAGCCAAATGAGCCTACTTCAGTAGTACCCACACGAGGTCTTGAATAGTGTAATTTCTGCTGTTTTATAGCACACTTCTGTGGCAATAGTGTGTGAACTTTTAAGAGGAGAACTGGAAGTCAGGACACAGAAAAAATAATTGTCATAAAGGAAATAGGGTGCTCTGGAGCAGAAACCAGAGGCCCAGTGGTTTGGAAGGGATCTAAGGTAATGGAGTTCAAACTTCTGGTATCTGTTGCTGAACTTGGGGGCAGGAGAAAGGCTGCTACCATGAAGTTTTATCAGAGAAAAAGTCCTCACTGATTTACTCTAGGTATTGTACATAACATGTATTCGGTAAACACTTAATAAATACGACAATGCTAGAGAGAATATGGGGAAGAAAAATTCATTACAACTCGGGAGTTCAATTTGAGGGACAGGAGAGTCAAGAAGAAACTTTCCAGTAACATAACAGAGCAGGAAGGGGAGCCAGTTCTGGAGAAAAAGTATACAGCTGGAAGCTGTGGTAATCCAACCTGTGTTCCAGTAGAGCCCCAACCACATTAGTTTACTTGAACGTGACCTTCACCTAGGTTAGATGGGATGTAAATCCCGTCTAGATTTCCAAGAGTTTTTTAATCATGTTAACAATGTTGCTTCCTAGATGCTGCCTACACACTCTCCTCGTTCTTTCTGCACACAGACGCGAGCGACAAACTGGTGTTGGCGGAAAAGAAGGCAGCAAGCAAGGGGCCAGAGCTGGAATCCAGTCTCTGCCGCACCTGCAGCACCACCCCGAGTCCCGGGGCGGTCATCAAGGGGAGATTTGGAAGATGACTTAAAGGAACGGGGTGGAGGAAGATCAAGGTCAGGTGCGCGTGTCCAACTCCTGTTAACTCCCGATTCCAGGCTATCTCTGTGGGTGCAGCTGGCGCCAGCCGTGCAAGTATGACCAAGTACGTGTAAAGGTCGCCAGCTGGAGGGAAGGTAGTCTGGGGACGTCTCTCTCCGGGGTTGGCAAAACGCCTTCCTGAAATGCTAAACGTCCCGGAGCACAACGGCAGTAACCTCCGCAGGTTAACGCCCTCGATCCACCAGGGGCGTCCACTGCACCCCCGCCCCGTCGACTCACTCGTGCACTCTAAGGCCGGAGGGTGACGTCAGCCCCGTGCCGTACGTCCAGTGGACTGTCGTAACTCCGCGGCAAGAGTGGCTTCGACAGGAAGGGCATACACGCGATACATCCTACCCTGCTAGCCGGCATGCGCGCGCAGGTCGGTGACGCAGGCCCCGCGACCAGGGCCAATAAGATACGGCTACGTCACTGCGCATTAGTCGGCCCGGCCGCACGTCGAGCCGCAAAAAGGCGGAGCGAGTTCGGTTGCACCAACACCGGTACTTAGGTGCGGACCGGCGTGTCCTTGGACCTAGAGAGCGGGACGTCCGGCTAGCGAGTGGGGAGCTCTGTGTTTCGCGCGACGAAAGAGCGGTGAGCGGAAGGCACAGAGAACGCAGCAGGTGGAGGCCTACCCACGGGGGCGCGTACCAGCGTGGGGACGTGCGGGCGGTTGGAGGCCTGCGCCTGGGGTCTCCCCAAGTGGAGCCCACGCGGGCGGGTCGGGCCGAGAGTTAGGATCCCGGACTGTGGCCAGGCTGAACCCGGTGGGGTACGGCTTCAGGTGGGGTTGAACCCCGCCCCCCGCCTCCCGCCCCGAACTAGGTCAAAGCTCTGAAATCCTGGAGGCGGCTGGGAAGCGTTTCCGACTGAACACGGCCCTTCCGTTATCGGGGCTGAGAGGCGGTAGAAATGATAGCTAAGACTTTCCGGGGTGGAGAGGGGTGCGGGAGGACGGTGTCCAGCGCGTCACGTCCTGCTTCCCAGAGGGCAAAAACTACTGCTTCTCCGAAGAGGGGTCATTTTCTGACCACTTGTCGCTTCCCCCCCTAAGCTGCTCAGGCATCTCAGAAAGACTCCATCACGGTCTCCTTGAAATCGGCCCGGATGGGTGACCTCGTGGTCGCCCCCCAGGGACCCCAGAGGTGGAGGATGGGGGTGTCTGGCAGATCTCGCAGCCCGCCACTTACCTCTCACCCACAGGAAGGCACTTTAGAGTGATCTGAACAAGCTGACTCAACCATGACCTCTTAATGTACTTTGCCCCCTCTTCATAGGGGGTTGGTTTAAGTTGTATGAATACAATAGGCATTCTTAGTTGAAAATTTGGTGGTTTTGGCTTAATGTACTAACCTTCAAACTTAATCGGATTCTTGACTTTTTGTGACCTTGACCTCGTCTTTGGAAACAATTTCGAACTAGGTTGGTTCCCACTTTGCTTCCTCGGCGACTTGAACCATCCCTTATTTAAACACACACATGTTTTTAAGGAAGTTCTTCCAAGTAGTATTTTCGGTATTAAAGCGCGTGTTGCAAGTGTACTAAGTATAACAAGATTTGAGTCTGGAACTGACTGTCCCAGATATACAATGGATGGGTAATTCAGTGATCGTTGGGTTGGTTACCGCTGTGTTTTTACTTGGAAGAAAAACTTAATAAATTGAGTCTTTTCATTTTCAGATTTTAAAATGGGTGATATTGAGAAGGGCAAGAAGATTTTTGTTCAGAAGTGTGCCCAGTGCCATACTGTGGAAAAGGGAGGCAAGCACAAGACTGGGCCAAATCTCCACGGTCTTTTTGGGCGAAAGACAGGCCAGGCCCCTGGATTTTCTTACACAGATGCCAACAAGAGCAAAGGTAAGAGGGATAGTTAAATGACCAGAGCACAAATACCATGAAAGTAAATGGTGAACCCTTTATCGGGAGTGGAAAATACTTAACACATCTCTTCTTGTTCAGGCATCACCTGGGGAGAGGCTACACTGATGGAGTATTTGGAGAATCCCAAGAAGTACATCCCTGGAACAAAAATGATCTTCGCTGGCATTAAGAAGAGTTCAGAAAGGGCAGATTTGATAGCCTATCTCAAAAAAGCTACTAATGAGTAATAGCTGGCCACTGCCTTATTTATTACAAATGTCTCATGACCTTTTTTATGTGCATCATATTTAAATTGATCTTACAGACCAGAATGCAGATCATGAATGGCTGATAGAACATTCTGATTTAAATAATATTGGCTTATGGTTAAATGAAAATGATCAGCTTTTTGAACTTTGATGGTAATTTTGGTTCAGCGACTGCTACCACTATTTTCCCCTTTTAAAAATATGATTCGACTTGGTTTGTAATATTCAGCTTTTCACAGAGATGGTGAATGCTGTCTCAAAACCTGTAGGAGATTGGTTTTATATTTAGATTCATGTAACTGGTTATAGTAACATCTTTAAATACTGAAGAAATCCCTTCACTGATTATTAGAAAAGCAAGACTTGCTTGTGTTCCAAATTGTGTTCATTAGCCTGTTAAAAGGGATGCAGGTAGGCTGGCAGTGTCCATTTTTATCTCTTTGGTTCCAACTATGCCAATTCAGTTAAAATACCCTGTATCAAAACTGTTGCCTTTTACTTAATGAAAGGCTAGTTTTAGTGTGGTTTCTGTATAATATCAAATAAAGAATATTTAACACTTCTCACATTTTATAGATGATCTATAAGGTCAGATGCTTTTAAAATTCAGCATGACAGATACAGGAGCACAATTTGTGAATTCTTTAAATCACACTAAGTTGTAATTCAGGATTGTCTTGAACGGCTATTCAAAAACGACTGTGGGGTTGCTATGTATGTGTGTGGTCGGCAGTGGGGCTTTTGCCCGCTCACTAAAACTAAGATTAAAGTATAGGAGAATAGATCATCACAAAATTGTAAATTATGTGATCTTAAAGCTTAGGATAATTAAAAACAAAATCAGATCATGATTTTTCTAATGTGATTGATTTTTTAATACCTGATACTCAAATTTTAATGGTTGAAAAGTAAGGTAGGTCTAAATATTGATGCAGTGGTGTTACTAGTTATACCATTAGATTATATTTACTCGGTCTTCTGGGACAGCCTGAACTAGGACTTAAATAATTTATACTCGTGTGACTACTGCAGCATTTATGACAGACGTGGATAGAAGAATGTACTTTCTGGTCATGTGTTAATTTATGTACTAAATTATTTCATCCATAGTCTATACTGTACATTTAGAGTAGTTCCTGGAAATTTTATGGAGATGGGAGAGAAATTAAGTGTTAGTCTGAGTGTTGATGGTACGGAATTTTTTAAAATCCATCCAGGAAATCTTTTAGAGGTAAAGCCTTTGTAATGGAACTTGGTAATGGCATAAGTTGGTGGTGTTCAGGGACAGTGTAGCAATTTACCTTCTAAGAGACAATTCTGGACCCATGTGGAGGGACATGAGGGCCAGGGAGTTGATCTATTTCTGTGCCTCCTACATGAACTAAGGCCAGTGTTGGCAGAGGTGATTACTGAGTACCCGCTGTGTTCTAGACCAGTTTTACTCAGTACTTCTGGTTACTTACAATGTAAGTGATAGAGCCATATGCTCTTAGAAATTTTTAAAAAATGAGAACAGGCCCTGGCTAAGTAGTTGAGTCTAAAACCAATTTTAAAAATCCTCAGGTGAGGATTTAAGAAAGAAATCTAGCAGTGTGTTGCCCTTATGTAAGGACTGTTTCTTCCAAGTGACCCCTACATCCTGGGTTTTGTGTTTAGTTTTAATTGACTTAAGGTTACATAGCACAAGTGGTTTGGGTATTCACGGTGTGTATCAAGAACCGGAGCCAATGATCTATACCAGCAGTGCTTGCCCTGGGCTTTTGTTTCCTTAATCTAGGATTCTTGCAAGTACACTGCAGTGCCCTTAATACTGATTCAATTCCTGTTCTAAATCTGATGTGCTCACCTCTATGTTCTACTTATTCCACTTTTTAAGTTGGCAGTTTATTTTAAGTAGTTGGCATTTGGTAGAAATGCTCCTTTGGGTCATCCTCTTCCTGCATTTTTCTCTAGTTTATAGACATACTGTACTGTCCATTTTTGCTTTAACCGCTGGAGATTGTGGTAAACTGAAAAGGCTGTGCTGGAAGTCACATGCTGTCTAGAAGGAGGCCCTACCAAGGCTGGCTCTCCCTGGTTCACTAGACTCGGGCTGTTCTGTATCAGTCGAGCTCAGACTAAGGTAAACCAAAACCAATTTTCATTCGATGAAGAGTATTCGTGTCTCGTGATGGGGCCTTTGGCTCCCTTCATCATATCAGAGTACCTTGAAAGTCAACTGAGAAGTTGCTGAGCGTGGATTAAGCGTGGCTAATTAAGGTATAGTTCATACAAGCCAGGTTGATATCTGGCAGCATATAAATACACGTCTATAGTGACCCGAAGCTTGTTTCCCGGATGAGTCTCCACTAGGCAGTTCTGGGTACACACTGAACTGCTTCTTGGGCTACATTATTGGTGTAGGAGACTGACCATTGTCCTGGTGTTGACATACTTAGAGTACAATAAAAATACTAGGTTTCCACTTGCTTAGTAACGGTTGGATGCTAGGTAACCTTATTTGGGGTTTGTGGTATTTGAAAACTCTGGTCATACTCTCAGGCTGTCTTGGTTCACTCAGAAAGCTGAACAGCTTTACTATTTCTCAAAGAGTAGATATATCCAGGTCCTTAGAACAAACTTAACTGGTGGTCTCCCTATGTACCGCCAACAAAGTATAGCTTTGTATACAGAAACTCACAATGGCAAGAGGACTAGTGTACAGTAATGGATACATCATCAACGGTTTTAGAAATGCAAGAACTTTGGTAAAATGGGATATTTTAATCACTTTAGAGAAGTCCCAGAGTGTTGGAACTGGAAGAGATCTTGGTTTTTACAAGGGGGGCGAGGTAAGTGGTGAACAGAAGCGAAGCGGCCTGGGGTGGAGCATAGCCCATTTCTCTTCCCCTCCCCCATGTTGTTAAAAGCCCTTGGGCCTGGACCGTGTTCTTTGGAGGGTGCTGGCCCCAGAGTGGCCACAGTCAGAGTGCTCTTACCCCACTGACCTGGTTGCAGGGCCCAGCTCAGGCTGGGGGAGAGGAGCCACGCCCCTCCTTTTCCCTACCTTGGATTTGTTACCATTTTGCACTCAACACTGCCAATAAAGATTGTCTAAATTGGAAAAGAAACAAAAATTCTAACTTGAGCAACATAGCTGAAACCAGACTCGAGATACCCTGACTCATATTAAGTCTTATCAAAGCCCACTCTCTCCAAAGATGCTAATGAGTCTCTTTTTTGTTTTTTCTTCATTAGAAATGCGGCCACGTTCCACATTGGTGCTATTAAATGTGTCTATAGCTTGAACAGTGTATTTTGACAAAGGACCATTGCACTGAATTGTATTTGCGGTGCAATGCAGGGAGGCTGGGTCTGGAATTAGGAAAATCGTGTTAAGAGTGGAGGTTGGCAAACAGCCCGTGGGCCAACCTGGTCAGGCACCTGTTGCAGTAAATTCAACCTGACCGGGACGCAGCCTCATTCATTCGTGTCCTCTAGGGCTACTTTCGAGCTACAGCATCAGAGCTGAGTAGTTGCTACAGAGTGTAGGACCCTCAAAGCCTAATATGCTTACTGGCACTTTATGGAATGAGGTACTTGACCCCTGGTTTACAGTAGAGCTTTGCCATCTGGAGAATAGAAATAATCTGTACCTAATAAGGTCACTGTTGAGCATTCACTGAACATGTGTGTGAAAGCTCTTAACTGGTAGGCACTGAGATATTTGTTCATTTTACATCCAGGTCAAATTCCTTCAAAATCACATATAAAAAAATCACCGCTCCCAAGGTTAGCAGTAACGTCCCATGTCTAGTCTTTTTTATCCCCAGTTGTCTCTGGTGCTCTCTAGGACATTTGACACCCTTATTATTATTTTTTTTTTACCTTCTTTGGTTTAAATGAGTTTCACATTCACGTGGAATAAAATACATTGGCATAAAATTTTCAGGAACATATAACTAGTCATCTGTTGGTAACCCAAATACATACTTCATTTAGCATATAACATTTGCCCAAATTTTAGGCTCATAAATCAAATTGCTTTATAGTTATAAGGTGCATTCACATCTCAATTTATCCTTATTTACCTTATTAGGGAAGTCCTTTGTTGATAGGTTCTGCAACTTCAGCGAAATGGCATGTCACAAAACCAGTTTTATCCTAGACTACTTGGTATAAACAAGAGTTAAGTTTCTCTGGCATCTCATTAATGTTACAATGAAATGACTAGTCGAGGACCTGCGGTGCTGTCCCTATTTTATACCTAAGTAAACAGTAAGGCTCAGAGAGGTGGTTACTACCAAAGGCCACACAGGAGCATGACTTCGGGAGTATCTCATATACTGACCCTGCCTTTCCATGGTGCCTTCTAAAACTCCATGTCAACTGGGTCATCCCTTCCTGCCTTTTTAAAGAACTCATACTTCCTTTCCCCCCTGCGGGCGGCTGTCCAGGCCTCACCCTCCGCAGCCCTCACAGTGGAGCGGGCTTATTCTTCCACACGGTCCACAACAGCAGCCTTGTGGTCTTGGCCCCTTTCAGATCATTCCTTCCTCTCCCGTGCAGCCCTACCTGCGTGAGATTCGTGACATCTTCACGGGCCCTTTGCTCTTGTCTGTCCTTCTGGACCTTCAGCATACACTGAGAAACTCAGCACCTAGCTTTGCTAGGTGTGTAGACTGGAGGATAATGACCTGAATTCATTTAGAGACTCAGCGGACTCCAGGCTGGGTTTGGAAAGGCTTTGGTTCAACTGGGCTCTTAAAAGTGTAGCCTTCCAGGGTTCCCGCAGGCCCAGGAGAGCTGACTGGGCTCGTCTCAAGGTGAGTCTTGAACTCTACCTGTGTCTCCTCAGCACTACAAGACTGATACAAACGCAGTTCTGCTCCTTGGAGCCTTTCTGCTTGCCTTCTTAGCCTCCTGCCTTGTTCAGCTTGACAATGGAGCAAATGGCTTAGCAGCAAGGGGTCAGCCACGTATTTTGCCCTTTCCTTCTGGCTGAGACGTTCACCCTTCAGGTCTCTCCTTTTTGTTTCTCCATCCCCAGAAGTTCCTCTGCCCAAACCCTTCCCCTGGATTCGTAGGCTTTTGCTCCACGCCCAAGGTGGGTGCTTTCTCTGAGGGACGAGGCTGCTACAGACCTTTCTCTGCAGTTCTCTCATCTCATCTAACCAAGTCCCAGTTTCTCCTCCATTATCGCCCATGCGCTTCATTTTAGCTCCACAGGAGGGAGGAGGGCGGCTGCCAGGCCTCCCGAACTGCTCCCGTCAGGCTCTCTCGCCTGTGGCCGGTCCCTGCAAGGCAGTAGCCTGGGACCTGAGCTCTGCTCTAACGGCAGAGGGATGATACTCTCTTTCCCCGCGATCTGACAGTGTCGCAGTCTTGTTTCTTCCCCGACCCCCACACCGGTCTCACTCTGCATCCCAGGCTGGAGTGAATAATACTAATACCCTTTCTTTTCCTTTTTTTCCTGAGGAGTAGGATTGCCTGCCTTCTGAGTCCTGTGATTTTTGCTGATGGCGTCCTAACTCCTTTCTCCTTGTTGATGATTTTGGAATAAGTGCTGGGCCGGCTCTAAATCAGTCGTGAAAGAAATCTCATTTGGACATTCAAAGATAAATTGCATTCTGGTTTTCAGTGTATGCCCCAAAGAAAAGCCTCAATAGCCCTCTTGTAGGCTGCATTCTCTTCTCTAAATTGTAAATGAGTCCATTTGCGCTGTTTTGGTAAGCAGGATCAAAGTTCCTCATTGAAAATGATAATGGGAGCTATTTTATAGCTTCGATAGTTTGTGCTCCAACTGCATGCGTATCGTGTTTTTTATACCTGTTCGCATTTAACACGACGATCCTGCGCATGGGGGTGGGCAGAGGTAATTACTGACTGCACTTTGTTTATGAGAAAATGAAGCTGACAGATGTTAAATTGCTCATCGGCAAGTGGTAGAACTAAGATTCAAAGTCAGGTCTCTGACTCCAAAGCCCTGGCTCTTTCTACTACAGTTCTGCCTCTTGACCCTTAGCTCTCAGTGTTTGATGTCACATACGGTTTCTAACCTCAACCCTGTCTAGTCGTTGTGACCACCCAGGGGTCCCTGGTAACAGTGCGAGTGACTCAAATAGTCCATCACTTTGAGTAGTTAAAACGCAGTGACATACAGGACATTTCCAAAGGCTGATAACAAAATTTAAGAATATTATATCTAGGTCCTGGCATGGTAATTCAGTTGGTTAGAGTGTCGCCCTCATATGCCAAAGTTGTGGGTTCAATACCCAGTCAGGGCACATACAATAATCAGCCAATAAATGTATAGATAAGTGGGACAACAAATATCTCTCTCCCTTCTCTTTCTAAAATCAATAATTAAAAAAAAAGAATATGTGTAAATACTAGTTAGTGGCTAAGAACACAAAGAAAAGATTGAAGGCTTTTAAGTACCTTGTTACCTCTAAAAAGAATAATATCCAGATCTCAGCACAACCATCAGTGACTTGCTGATGGGGACTAAGGGAGCTACTGGCCTCACGTGGATTGCGCAAAGGTGAGGAGCAACGGATGTGAGGGAGGAAGTGGAATCACGACCCTCACATACACTGAGTTGGTTCCCCATTGGGGAGATCCCTGGGCTCAGTTCTGGGTAGATCTGCATGTGCTGTTAGCTCTATGCCCTACTTAGCTTTTGTATCACTCCTATCGCTGGAACTTCCTTTCTCCCCAGAATGATTTGTTTTAAATATGTTCTAGTCAGGGCTCCTGGTAAGGAAAAGAGACTTTCCCAAGAAATATCAGATAAAGGGAAGTTTTGAAGGCTTGTTTTGTTTTTATAAGGGATCCTGTCAGTGGTGAGGACTCAGAGATTTTACCCTCCTTGCAAGCTAACAAGTCATCCTGCTGCCATGTAGTGGACGCTGGCAATAAACAGAAGATCCTCAGATCACAGACAAAGGACAGTTTATTAAATGCTGCATTGTGGTGTCAGTTCTCCAATCCCTAATTCCCACAGGGCAACACCAAAAGGGGCAGATGAGACCTGCACATAAGGCGGGTTACATCATGTGAGGAACCCACAACACAGGGAACCCAATCTTTTATAATGGGCCTGAGCCTTCCTGACCTTTGCCCCCATGGGGGACATTATCTTTCTTTTACTGGGCAGTAAGTAAACCTATCTCTCTATTCTGAGGCTGTTCATTATATAAACATCCTTGGAAAAAATCACCCAAAGGCCCTGTTCTCTAGAACAGTATCCCTGTTCACAAGGAAAGTAGAATATGAGAGACCCCTGGAGAACTGTCTCCCAGCATACCCGTGGACTTTTATGAAAATCCAAGAATAAATCTGGAGCTGGCAGGTGGCAGGAGTTTGGGGCTCTACACTACAGTTATTGGGATTCAGCCATACTCCACACATATTTGGCTTCAGTACAAGATGTAATTGGCATGGCTCATTTGTTCATCCTGACCTTAAGTCGTATAGTATTTCTGATCAGCCTGTTTTGGCTCTTGGCCCAGTTCCCTCAATACTCCAGACAACAGTGGTTGGAGGAGTTCATATATGGTCTTAAAAAACTCTGGGTGAGTGTTGATGTCTCCAGAGGGTTCAAATAATGATCTCTCTTACCTACTCAGATTCTGAACAAAATGAAAAATAAAACAAAGAACAGGTAGGTGGGAAATTAAGTGTTGATTACCGATAAAGATAAAGTTGGAAAGCTTAGGGAAAGAGTTAGGCAGATGTAAGCACCCACTGGTAGGCAATGCAGGACCAGAGTTAGACTCTGCTTCTTGATCCCAAAATGAAGAAGAGAAGACTTGGTTCACACAGGCCCATTTTAATTCTTCCTAAATCCATAGTTTTCCAGAGGAAGGGGTAAGGGAACGGAGACAGGCTATGAATTCTATTAACCGAGCTTCCTCCGAGTGGATGGAAACACTGGGCAGCATCTTTTCTAATAGTAGGAAGCAATCACTGCACCTGTTAGAATCAACTTCAGTCCCGCCCCCATTCGTTTGCGTGTTGGACATCCCCTTCGCCCATTTCCCATCAGAGTCTCTGAGCCTCTGGAGGACAAAGTCTATTTTCTGTTTAGCTTTGTACCCTTGGCACTAATGCACTACAGTAGTTCCCCTTTCCCATGGGGAATACGTTCCCAGACCCCCAGTGAATGCCTGAAACTGCAGATAGCACCCAATGCTATATATACTCTGTCTTTTCTCTATACATACACACCTACCTGTCATAAAGTTAAATTCATAACTTAGGCACAGTAAGCGATGAACAATGGATGATAGTAAGACAACTATAACAATATACTGTAATAAAACTTATGTGGGTGGGATCTCTCTCTGGCTCTCTCAATCTTTCTGCACTGTGCTCATCTTTTCGCTTGAAGGAAGCACTTTCTGGCCTCTCTGGCTTTTCCCAATCTCCAATATCATTACGCTGGCACTTTGAGGACATCACTAAGTTAAATAAGAGTTACGTGAACACAAGCTCTGTGATACTGAGACAGTGGACCTAATAATCTAGTGGCTGCTACGTAACTGACAGTCCAGGAGTGTCTGCAGCGTGGGGACGCTGGGACCAAGGGGTGGTTCATGCACCAGGCAGGTGGGCGCAGACAGCGCGAGATTTCATCACACTATTCAGAGTGGCTCACCATTTTGAAGTTAGGTTACCAATTGTTATTTTCTGGAATTTTCCGTTTAATATTTTCAAGCCATGGTTTGTCACAAGTGAGCACAGGCAACCAAAATCTCAGATAAGATGAGACTACTATAGTTTTTTTGTGGAGAATTGAAAAAAAAAAAAAAATGGGTGAGTGGTGGAAGCTTGCAAAGGGGAAAATAAGTAACATTTCTTGTATATCTGGTGTTGTATTTAGACACTTTCATTTAATCCTCACCAAAAACAAAAAACAACAACAACAAAACAAACAAAAAACCTGTGTTGTCCATGTTAAACCGATGAGTAAAATGGAGTTCAAAAAGTCAAATAATACACAATTTACACAGCTAGCAAGTCATAGTACTATGATTTAAAGTTTGGGTAAGTTTAGTTACCCATGGCATCAGATATTTGTAGAATATGTAGAGAAAAGAACCCTTCTTCCAGTATAGGCTGATGAAATAGGCATTTGTTATTATTAGGGGAAAAAAACTTATTAATTTGTTTGGTTTCATTTGGTGGCACAGGCTGGAATTTATCTTTAATTGGTGTACAGAAGAAAGTTATTAGAAAATGGTTGAATGTGAAACTACTTATATTTTGATAATAGGCAAGATTATCATTGGTTCTGCTCCTAATAATATAACAAACTTTATTCAGCCAAAGATTTCCACTTAAAAAAATACTATATATAAGTTGATAAAAAGAAACTTTAACTCTATGTATATTATATTCATTTTTATACAGAATGTTTGAATATAGAATTTTTATGTAGAATTTTTCTTAACTCATTTAATTACCAACTCAAAGATTTTTCAACAGAGACCAATTATTTTAATAAGTAGTCCCCATACAGAATAGGTTTTTAAAAAATTAACTGACATCTGTTTTAATATGAGTTGATTGGATAAAAGTTTTAAATATTAGATACTAGTAAAGTAATACTAGCTAATTAGATCATAGCAAAAATTAATTAGAATATCTCATTATATTTGTACCAAAAAGTAACCTAACTCTTATGTAATTTGTATGTGTGTGGGTGTCTATATTTGTGTGCATGTAAAAATTCATTTTTATAATAGTTTGTCTATTTGAAGTAGGTTATTTTGATATCTAAATCAACCATGATAAAAATATTTTATTTTTTTTAATCTTTGAACTAGGTTTAATATGTTATATACATTTTGTGAATAATTTACTTTTTAATAATTTATTCTTTAAATTTTAATCATAGATTTTATTTAACCAGGTATGTCTAAAATACTATCATTTCAACGTGCAGTTGGTGTAAAAATTGAGTTTCCCTCCTCCTTTAGTACTAAGTTCACAAAAGTCAGTGTGTGTCATACGTGTGAAGAGCATCTCAATCTGGTCTGACCGCGTTTCAGGTGCTCAAAACCAGACATCTGTAAAGCAGCAGAATGTGTGTGATAACCGCACATAATTTGAAAGATTTATGTGGTTAATTTAAATGGTTTGAGCACTGGCAGTGGGTGAATTGAAATACCTTTTACTCCATTTTTGCAAAAAGAGACACTGCCGCTAATAGAAATCCTGCAGCTTCTTTTATTTTGCATGTGTCTTTTATTTCCATCTGGCAGGTGAAATTCAGAGGGATTGCCACCGTTGTATTTCTGGCATGCATGTTTTCTAGTTGATATCAATGATCACTTCTACTTCCCCTCAAGTATTGCTGTCAATGCCGTTTTAAATAGGAGCTCACTGGCAGATAATAATAGGTTTGATCTCAGCCTAAAAAGATCTGACATGAAGGATCTTACCTGACAATCTTTACAACTTAGCAGTTTATCTCTTAATTAAAAATTTTTTTTCCTTCAGCTCAGGTACCTGACAATGATGAACAGTTCGTGCCAGACTATCAGGCTGAAAGTTTGATTATAGTGTGACTCATTTCTTGCACTTTTTCTTTGTCTTTATCATTTCCTTCTTTCCCTTTGGTGTGTTTCTATTTCCGGTGTCTGTCCTTGCATTGTGTTGGTGCCTTTTTAGCTCACAGTCACGAGGTGATATCACTTGTCAGGTGTGACATCAGCAGAATGCCTGTGTGACCTGAGCAAAGCTCCAAATAGGAGTTAAGGAAAACTGATTTGATTAAAAGATGGTCCTCTGCCCTGCGTTTGGTCAATGTCCTCAGAGAAGAAGCGGGGCGAGACCCATGAATGTGCAAGTGGTTACTTCCCGGTTTTCAGTATGTTCACAAGGAAAATTCTGGATGCTGATGGGAGGCAGTTCAGTGGTTAAAATCTGTATGAGATTATTTATAATATGACTAATAAAAATTCTGGGCCAAACATTCACTGGCTTAGTATTTTTTACATACATGAACTTTCACCTGCTTTAATTTTAGCCTCATTTTCTGCTTCCTGGTTACAGCAACACAAAAAGAGGTAGTCACTGGCGTCTCTTAAGACTTTCTTCAGTGTTTCTTACCCTGAGCCTCGCTCCAGGCCTGGATGTCAGAGACGGCATTAGGCGAGATTCGTGGGCATTGCCTGCCCTCCTGTATTTGTAGAGTGAGCATTTGCTGAACAAACGTCGCCTCGGGGTTTACTTCTGGTGTTTGAGCTTTGCTGTTCTACCAGCTAATCAGCTATTGACTTGAGGAGCAAATATCGTACATAGTAAGAAAAAAAAAAAAGGTATAACTGTCATCTTGATTATAAACTGACCTAATACATTTTTGTTCTGTTAGCATCACTTTTAAAGCTCTAACTTGTTTAATTTTCTAGACAATATTGTTTCAGGAGACAATATCAACAGTAGTAAGAGATGCTTAATACCTTACAACTTATCAGACCCATATTTTCACACCTAATATCATAAATCCAACACGAATAGCTATGTTACTTCAAGTAACAGATGTTTGTGAGCATTGTTTTCATCTTTCATATTTGGTATCTTAAGTTATGAGAGGTTTCTCCCAGATCCTTTCCCATGTTACATGTTTTTGTTCAGCTTTGTTAAAACTTTTTTTCAAGTATAGGAAAATACACATAACAGAAAATTACCATTCTAACCATTTTAAGTGTACAGTTCAGTGGCACTTGCATTATTAAGCAAGCATCAACATTATCCATCTTCAAAACTTTCTCCCCCTCTCGTACTGAAACTCTGTAGTTACGAAAAATAGCGCCCGACTCTCCTTTAATTCCCCCCACGCTGTGGCTAATTACTCCTTCTTGATTGCATGGACCAGACAACTATCTCAAGTCATGAGGGTTTATTAAAAGACTTCTCAGAACAGCACCATTCACAGACTAAGGCAGCTCTAGAGACCAGATTAGCATGTTTGCCCCTTCAACAAGAGTTACTGGATCTTTAACATGTTGTCACTAATATAATTCCTCTTTTAGACTTTCCTTCTTTTTTGTGTCTACATCTGCTATCGACCAGCTCACATTTCCCCATTCAGCTACCCAAGGGGAAATCCAGTTACCTTGTTAATTTCCCCCCTTCGGTACAGCTTTCTAAAGCAAGCCACTCAGTAGGTTTTCAGGGTCCCATCTCTGTCCCAGTCCTTGGCTTTCTCTTACTCCAAAAAAACAACCTTGGGAGGACCTGCTTCCTTAGCTCCCGGCTCCCCAGGAGGAAGTAGTCGGTGGGTCCGATAGCCGTTGTGATGGGCATGTTTTTTAAGGGTCCCTCACAGAGTTCAGAATGAACAAGTTTAGGTTATCTGAAGGGAGAGCTAAGAAGGATTTTATGACTTTGTATAAATTGGTCCTGTTGAGTGTATTCTGAATATTTGTTTGGGTCTTAACATTGAATTAGTGTACAAATGTTCTGTTCTTTGAGGTGTTGTTGTCATTGCCATTTGGAGGTTCTGGAAGAGTTTGTGGATCGGTCCCTCTCTTCACAGTCAGTTCCATGCCTTTCACAAAAAAGACCAACTTGTTTTTGAGGTTAAACATTTTCCGCAATGGAATCTACAGCTATGATAATTTATTTTTAGATTACCATTTACCAGAGAAATATGTCCATTCTTCTTTCAGAATCATTCAGGATGCACGTTTACAAAAAGAAGCCATTTTACATTGTCCTGATTTGGCCTTTTAGTATTATATTTGCCTTATGTCTGTTATTTTAATTTAACATGTATTTTTTAAGTATATTTTATTGATTATGTTGTTACAGTAGTCCCTATTTTTTCGCCTTTGCTCCCCTATACCCAGAACCCCCTCCCTCCAGCAATACCACCTCCCTTAGTTCATGTCCATGGGTCATGCATGTATGTTCTTTGGCTTCACTCTTTCCTATATTATTCTTAACTTCCCCCTGTCTATTTTATACCAACCAATTATGCTTCTTAATCCCTGCACTATTTCCCCATTTCTCCCCTTTCCCTGATAACCCTGCAAATGATCCCCACATCTGTAATTCTGTTCCTGTTCTGGTTGTTTGCTTAGTTTGTTTTAGTTGTTATTTTTTAGATTCAGTTGTTGATAGTTGTGAGTTTGTTGTCATTTTAATATTCACAGCGTCGATCTTTTTTTTCTCAAATAAGTCCCTTTAACATTTCAACTAATAATGGCTTTGTGATGATGAACTCCTTTAGCTTTACCTTGTCTGGGAAGCACTTTATCTGCCCTTCCATTTTAAATGATAGCTTTGCTGGATAGAGTAATCTTGGTTGTAGATCCTTGCTCTTCATCACATTGAATGCTTCCTGACAGTCCCTTCTTTCCTGCAAAGTGTCTTTTGAGAAACCAGCTAATAGTCTTATAGGCACCCCTTTGGAGGTAACCCTCTGCTTTTTTTTCCTGCTTTTAAGATTCTCTCTTTATCTTTCACCTTTGGCATTTTAATTATGATATATCTTGGTGTGGTCCTCCTCAGATCTAGCTTGTTTGGGACTCTGTGCTTCCTGGACTTGTATGTCTATTTCCTTCACCAAATTTGGGAAGTTTTCCTTCATTATTTTTTCACATAAGCTTTCAATTTCTTGCTCTTCCTCTTCTCCTTCTGGCACCCCTGTGATTCAGATGTTGGCACGTTTAAAGTTGTTCCCAAGGTTCTTAAGCCTCTCCTCATTTTTTTCAATTCTCGTTTTCTCATTCTGTACTGGTTGACTGTGTTTTTCTTCCTTGTGTTCCAAATCATTGATCTGAACCCCTGTTTCCTTCCCTTCACCATTGGTTTTGTGTGGATTTTCCTTTGTTTCACTTAGTATAGCCTTCACTTCTTCCCTTATGCATTTGCCGTACTCAAGCATATCTGTCAAACCTGTGAGCATCTTTATCACCAGTGTTTTAAACTCTGCATCTGTTAGGTTGGCTATCTCTTCATCGCTTATTTCTCCCTCTGGAACCTTGATCCATTCTCCCTTTTGGGCCATACTTTTCTGTCTCCTCATCTTGACAGGCTCCTGTGTTTGTTTGCCTCTGTGTCTTAGATAGAGCTGTCACTCCTGTTATATTGTAAGGGGCAGAGCATTAGATATTCGTCAGCACAGGGCAATTGTTTCACCACATTGTGGCACTTTATGTGGGGGAAGGGTCTGAGGGGAACAATGTCACTTGTTCAGCACTCACCCCTTTACCAGGCACTTCTCCCACTTCCATATAGGACTGGCACCTCTCTAGCTGTTGCCCTGGCTGTCGTTCCCAGAGTGGGTGCATCTGCGAATGTTCTAGGACCATGTGGGCCCTTTAAACAAGCAGACTCTGCTGAAAGACTGGCAGTTTCTTCCTCTGCCCAAACCCCCACTGGTTTGCACAGTCAGAAGCAATGAGGCTTGATTTTCCTTGGTGCTGGGACTGTGAGCTGTGTGGTCTGGTCAGGAGCTGGGAACACTCCCCAGATATTCCTCCCCACTTTTTAAAATGTGTGGCTGTGCTTTCTGCTGGCCTGCCACTGCCACTGCTGCTGCCGTCACCACACTGTGTCCTCTCTGACCGGGCTCTGCCCCTCCTACCTGTCTGGGTGAGTATTTCTTCTTTATATCTTTGTTTGTTGGACTTTCATGCAGTTTGATTTTCTGGAACTTCTGGTTGTGTCTAGTTTTGAGATAATTGTATTCCTTCTTAGTTGTGGAGGGAGACCCAGCGTGTCTGTTTAGGCCTCCACCTTGGCCGGAAGTCTAACATGTATTTTTAAATATACAATTTGTATACTAGAAGTATACTGCATATATTATCTCAGTTAGTCATCCTGAAAGCCCTGTGAGGAAGGTACTATTATTATCTTACAGATTAGAACATTTGAAAATAGGGAAGTTAAACAATTTATCCAAGTTTGCACAATTGGTGAAAATAAGAATGGAGGTTTAAAATCCATCACTGTCAAGGTCTATGGTCAGCACATCCATATTAGGTCACTTTCCAGACTCTTTCAAAACACAGGGCATTTTTGAAGAGTCACGTAAGAGGAGACCTGCCCCCCAGCTCTCCTCTTCCTCACTACCTCTGCCTCCCCACTGCCTGTATTATCTGATACAACTGATTGAGTTTTCTCTGGTTCCATATACTCATCTATACCACATGTTTTTGTGCCTAATATGTGAAAGTATTTCTTGGAAGCATAAAAATTACACAGATGTAAATTTAGACAATTTAATAAAAAGTTACAGGGTCAAATATGATCTGGGAGATGTGGAGGGAATAAACGTGGAAATGATAGTGTTGGATAAAGTAGGATGAAAGAGAAGATAGGGGGTCTAAAGAAGTTCATGTTCTTTTCTCAGTTCCTGCAAACTAAAAGGTGTGTTTAAAAATAAGACTGGGAAATCATGGAGAGCCGGCTGTGCTTCGCAGTAAGCACAAGAGGGCGCTAAGCTCCACAATGAAGCACAGGCCTTTAAAGCCCACACCTAACATCACAGCATCTGTACAAATAGCTGTTTTCAAGTGATATTTCTTAAGGGTTATACCAAGTGTTAAATAGAAATGTATAGCTTCTCAGGTAGCTAGAAATACTGCTAGTTTAGTGATGTCCATCTCAGTTAATTTTGTGATTTTATGTGCCAGTCACCAGATTGACAATACTAATATTTCTAAGGAAAACAAAATAAGGTTTGTCAGACAGAGCGCATAGAGAGGAAAGTTGCAAAAGCATTGGCAGGGACCACCTCAGCTTTCTCAGTGAAGAGGGGGCTTCAGCAAAGACTTCATGTTGCAACCCCATAAGAAAGCCACACACGCACACCATTTTAGCTGGAGACTGTTAAATTTTCAACCCAGCTAACCCCCTGCTCACAAAGCAGCCTCTGACAAGTATGTGGTTTCTCATGGGGTTCTGTGGCCATGGATGGACACGCAAGGGCAAAACAAACTTTATGGAATTGTATTTTTATTTTATTTATTATTTTTAGAGAGAGGGTAAGGGAGGGAGAAAGAAATGGAGAGAAACATTGATGTGCCAGAGAAACATCAATCAGTTGCCTCTGCCCCCAACCAGGGACCTGGCCTGCAACCCAGGCATATGCCCTGACCAGGAATCAAACCAATGACCTTTCGATTTGCAGGACTCTGTGCAACCCACTGAGCCACACCAGTCACAGGGGCAAAACAAACTTTAAAAATTTTATTTCTTATGGGAAAAACAAAACAAAAATAAAAATATTATAATTAAGTATTGGGTGCCAGTTATATTTCTTATTTTAGGAGGGTCGCAGAACAAGGAAGGTTTTTCAGTAGCACCCAGCGTTTAAATCTAAGTGTCAGAGAGAACAGAAACAGGAAAGAGCTGGGGGACGATGGGAATAAAGGCTTTGCAATGAATCTGAGGTGCTGGCTGTTTGTACCGGTGGCAACTACCAGCAAGCAGTTGGAAATGAGGTCCTGGTGCTTGGAGAGGGTGAGATAAGGGAGGGAAATACAGGTTTAGGAGCCATTGACCTTGGGGTGGGGCATTATTGCATGAATGGAATTACTGAGGAAGAGAGTAGAGAAAGAAGAAGTGAGGACTGAGGACAACCTTAGGGGGCTAGGAAGGGAGACCGAAGAAGGGCACTGAAACAGGATTCTGTGGTCATAGGGGAGGAAAGGCGTCTTTTGGAAAAGAACAAGAGTAGTGTCAAGTGCTACAGAGAAAACAAAAATGATAAAGAGTAGATGTTTTCTACTTAAAATCACCGGTTACCATCAAGAGAAAAGACGTTGAGGTAAAAGTCAAATTCTAAGAGTTTAGCAGTAGGGGGGCCAGGAACACCTAGTCATACCAGAAAACAAGACAACCCAAGGTCTTGGAAGTCCATTTAAAAAAGATAACACTGGCCGAAGATGGATTAATATGAGCATCAGTAACGATAGCAACTGTATCAGTTCTCTGCTGCTGCTGTAACAAATTACTACAACTAAGTGGTTTAAAACAGCACAAAGTTGCAGTTTTCTAGATTACAAACCCAACATGGGGTTCCCTGAGCTAAAAGTCAAGATGTCAGCAGGACTGCATTCCTTGTGGGAAGCTTTAGAGGAAAATCCGCATCCTTGTCTTCTCCAGCTTCTGGAGGCTGTGTTTTCCTTGAATCATGACCAGTCGCCTCCATCTTCAAAGCCAGCAATGGCAGAGCCCTCACATCGCATCGGTTTGACCTCCTCTTCTGCCTCCCTCTTTTGCTTTTAAGGACCCTTAAAAGTGGTATACTGGGTCCACCCAGATTATCCAGGATATCTTCCTATCGTACAGTCAGCTGGGCAGCAACCTTGCTTCCATGCACTACCTCAATTCCTCTCTGCCATGTAACACAGCATAGTCACAGGTTCCTGGGATTAGGACATGGACATCTTTGGGGAGCATTATTCTGCCTGTTACAGAAACAGGGGAGTCCAAAAATCCCCAGAGTTTGCGGCTGGGGGATGGGGAGAAGGAAGCAGCTTTCAGAATGCCTCCACATGCCTGAGGCTGGTGGCTAGTGTCTTTCTTATGCAAAATGGCTTTAATGCATCCAAAGCCTCAGGTAAATGGGAGGGGTCTTTGACCAGGGGAAGGTATGGAAAAAGCACACAGAGCCTGCGTGAGGTTCTGTGAATGGTCAGAACTGTTTGCAACACCCCCTGCATCAGAAGACGCAGTCAGGGATATATAAGCAGCTGCGGACATTTTAGCTCTCGCTCTTGTTCTTGCCCCCTCCATGCGGCTTGGTGAAGGGGCCTTCTCCATGAAGAATAAAGAAGCTAAGTTCTCCATGTGGTTTTGAGAGGGGTCTCCAGGCTGCTTTAAGAGGCGCTCTCGCTGTGGAGCACTCCCTCCATGTGGCTTGGAGAAGGGGTCTCCAGGCTGCTTTAAGAGGCTCTCGCCATGCGGTTTTGAGAAGGAGAGGCGATCAACATGGTTTGCAGGAAGAAGGCAGTTTACAAGGAGGCTGAGAATCCAGGTGGTCCTGTATTGAGAGCTGGAGGGCACCACAGCACAGAAAGGACCTCCCAATCAGAATTGAGTGATTGGCAGCTACTGGTAAAGCTGAACTGTGTTTGGAAAGTAGGGAAACGGTGTTTCTGACCTTCCTAAGACTGGCCAGGTTTGGTAGGGGGGAGGCAAGGATATGTGTTTATGGTTGTTTAAAGAACATAAGACTTAACAGCAGAAATCCACAAATAATCTAAATCTATATAACTGTTAAATAAACAATTCATTTTCTTTTCACTAAACTCTGGTATTGAGAGTTATAATTCTTGCGGCGAGCAATCGGGCCCCTAACTAAAGAGCCCGTGGGTTTGTTTTCAATTGGAGCAGCCCAGGGGTTCTGTAACATGCCTATCACAGTAACTATGACAGATTGAAACACATCAGAAATCTTCAAATGTGTACGCTCAAAATTATATTAAGGCAAACAAAACTCACTGCTAGGAAACAGCATTCTGAAAACTGGTAAAGGGAAATGATCAAAGCTTTATCCTGCTCTTTCTCTACAAACTGTACCCTGGTAACCAACTATTTGAGAAAGAAAAACATTTCTTTATAAAAGGGTTCCAGCTCATACATAAAGAGGGAACATCATCGTTTCCCAGTCCTGGGTGAATTAATGATCGGGGCAATAATTATCCATGACAGCTAACATCATGAACAGTAAAAACAGGCATCTGGATATCCTGTGCCTCCTGATGGGCGTACAGAACACCACCTGTGACTTCTTGCCGAAGCAGCCAACCCAGGCACTGGGGAAGCCTCCAGGTATAACCACCACTGGGCAGGGATCACAGGGGACAAAGGAACCCATTGAATGACTCTGCAGGACGCAATGAGCAAAATCCGGACTGGAGGAAACTCTAGGAGACACATGATGCACATCATTTAAAAAACAACAACAACAAAACCTAAGTACAACAACAACAAAAGATGGAGGGGGCACTTCGTGGTGGAAGGTTTAGAAACACAGCAACCAATTGCAGTATATGGGATATGTGTGGGTCCAAATTCAAACAAACTTAAAAATTATTAGGCAATTTGGGAAATGTGAACAGTAACTGAGTAATTGACGATATGAAGAAATTGTTTTTTTTTTTTAGGTGTTACAATGCTTTTAAAAAATTATTCTTTTAGAGATGTATAGTGAAATATTTACAGATTAGTGATGGCTGGGAATTGCATCAAAATACCCTCTGGGTGGGGCAGGGAGCAGGTGGAGGAACAGATAAAACAAGACTGGCCATAAACAGATAATTGGTGAGGCCAGGTGATGGGCAGGTGTAGTTTCATGGTAACGTTCTCTCTCTTTTTAAAAATACGGGCAAAGAATGTGGGCTCTGTAGTCAGCCCACCTGGGTTCAAATCCATTTATTAGTTGTGTAACTCATCTTATTGAATTGTTAGGAAGTTTGAATCAGAATACATTTTTGTGGTAAACAAAATTTACCACTTTAACCATTTTTAAGTGCACCACTGAATGACATTAAGTACATTCATAATATTGTGCAGTGATCAGCGCTATCCATTTCCAACGTGTTTCATCATTTCCAAAAGAAACTCTACTCATTAAACACTAACCCCCATTCTCCCCTCCCCCCAGGCCGTGGAAATTTCTATTCTAATTTCTTTCTTTATGAATTTGCCTATTGTAGGTACCTCATATAAGTGGAATTATACAATATTTGTTCTTTTGTGTCTGGATTATTTCACTTAGCATAATGTTTTCATGGTTTATCCATTTTGTAGCATATACCAGAATTCCATTTCTTTTCTTATAATTGAATAATGTTCCATTGTATGTGTGTACTACATTTTATTTATTCACCTACCTGTTGAGAAAATATTTTTAAAGCATTTAGAAAAGAGTTTGGCATATAGCGTTTAGCTTGCTAAATGACACCTAGTAATTATTATTGTCATTATAGAAAAATGTTAGAAGAAAATACAATAAAATTTTAACCATATTTGTACTAGGGTTAAGGGGTTCTGTTTTCTTTCTCTTTCTTTTTTCCGAATGATTTGTGTTTCTTGGTAATGTGGTTTGATCATAGAAAATTATTTTAAGTACACATACACACATTTCAGCTACTCCTTATTATCTTCCCTTTTTTTTACCGAACTATTTTTCAAAGATGTATACATACTGCTTCAGCCACCTTTTTTAATGGTATTTTTGAAATTATAGATTATTGCCCTATTTGCTGTAAAGTGGTGCATTACATTCTATGCCCACTTGGTGGCGATATCAACACTTGGACCTGCTTGTCGCTTACAGACCCGCAACCACAGCCCCAGTTAACATACCTGGATTTATTTATTATAGTCTTAGGGATGTTAGCAGTAGCTATCTGCTTTTTTACAGACAGTGTTATATACTGCGACCACCAGAGAACCAGTGCACCTGTGCCTGGCTCTAATCAGTTGCCTCCCCGACCTCCAGCCCCATCCCATGGGGAGCTGCCCGGCATCCCGGTGGCCAGGAAAGAGCAGCGGGAGGCACAGGCAAGAAAAAAAGAGACTGTCTTCTCTCCTTTCCTCAGCCTGGGGTAGAGGAAAGGCTTTACTATTAAGTGAAGACTAACATACGAGATAAAACTGTGAGCAGTGACTTGGTACTAGACGTAACCAGAGGGTTGTTTTACTGTCTAAGAATAAGGCTGATCCTGAGCCAGTCCACAACAGTACGGCTGGCCCACTCATCGAAATACTAATCTATTAAGTCCTTCTGTACCAGATGGTAAATGCTCCAGCCTGAGACAGACAGACACACACACACACACACAAACACACACACACACACAAACATGCGCGCGAGGCTGCCAGGACCCCTTCACCTGGGACTCTCCACAGGCCCCAAGATACAGAATTTAAGAAAAAAAAAAAAATCCCGCACCCCCCAGCCCCCCCAGCCTGGCCCCGCAGGGGGCCTCGGGCTCTAGCCCTCGGGACAGCATGAGTTCTGATAGGTTGGAGGCCCAGCCAGAACAATTGTGAAGGACTTTTAGTAACAGACCCACCTAAGATCAGCTAGAGAAATGGTGAGACCTGCCACAGATTTTGTTTAAGGGCAGGGAGGAAAGACTACTGTTTAACAGGTAATTAGAGAAAAGAATAACCTTGTTTACAAAGTTGCACTTGCTTTAGCTAATGAACCTGTTACATTATTATTTGTGTACTTAGGAAAGTCAACAAACACAACCAAAATGAAGGGAGTGGAAAAATTAGAGTTGCAGACTATAAGAGAAATCCACACACATCTATTGCATTGCTGCACCAAGTGAAACTTTATGACTAAAAGTTTTATTCATAACAGACAAGAAAGCATTAATAACTCAAGACAGGAGAGTTTGTCAAGGAAGTAATTTTTAAATTCTGACAGAGACAGAAAAGGAAAAGCAAGACACATCAGTATGAATGGAAAATTGGTGCCCTATTTAAGAAGGCTAAATTCAGTAAGATGATAATAGTTGCTAGGTCTCTGGTTCTCAGAGCGTGTTCCTCAGCCAGCTACTCTCATATGAACTTGAACATGGTCTCTCTCACTCTGT
Organism: Furipterus horrens; assembly: GCF_987537825.1. Classification (NCBI taxonomy): domain Eukaryota; kingdom Metazoa; phylum Chordata; class Mammalia; order Chiroptera; family Furipteridae; genus Furipterus; species Furipterus horrens. The sequence continues at coordinate 13,724,400 of NW_028327179.1, forward strand.
ATGGCTGGGGACCACATTTGCAGTGAGGAGCGGAGGTGGGAGGAATGAAGCATTGAGCTCCTGAGTTCCCAGAGTTGCTTAGGGAGGCACCCAAGTTAATAATGCAGCTCTGGTTTACTCCAAAGCTATGCCTTTCCCACCAAACAAGGCTGCTCTCAATTACTATGATGCAGGTAAAAAAAAAATAACTTCATATACTGCATGTATTGCCAAAGCAAGCACACAAAAATATAATGTTGTAAATGGTACAGAGCTATATAATAAAAATCTGATTATTAAGTACATCATGACCTATTGCCCTGCTCCTGAATGTCAGGAAGCCCCAGAAGCTCCCATGCGCCCTGTGTGTCAGACTTTCCTGCACGTCCTAGAAGCACAACCTTAGATCACAGTATTTTTAGAGCAGGTAAATAGACTGATTTGCCTGCACTTGGGCAGTAAATGCAGAATGAGCTCCTTGTGGCCAATTAGATGCATCTTATTGCCAAAGGAAAACCAAACTGCATCCCCCGATGTGCTGGAACTGGAGGAGGAAGAAAAGTGTAATAACTCAGAAGGTTTCTGTGTGAGTTCCCAAGCTGGCTCCACTCAAGCTCAGTCCATGCATAGCTCCAGCCTCCACTCCTGTGACACTCTTTCTTATCAGCCTCCTCCACCCCTCGCGAAGCATTGAAGCACCCAGAGAGGGTAGGAATTTCACTCTGGTGGCTACATCAGGAGATAGTGAGAATGTAATCCTCTGGAGAAAGTGCTCAAGACTAACGTGGCCAGGTGGGTGATAACATTGAACTAACTAGCTCTCACTTAGATTTCTCTCACCAATCAAGCATTAATCAGCCTGGTATAGACCATGAGATTGTGTGGCTTTGGTAATTTCCAGGAAAAGTGACTCCCTTCTCCAAATGTGTGTGTGTGTGTGTGTACTTTTTAAAAAACTCTTAAAAATAAAATATATATGTATTTTTTATTTATTATTTATTTTATTTTTTACAAGTTAGGACTTTTATTTTTTTTTTTTTACTTTTTAAGATTTTATTTATATATATTTTAGAGAGAGGGGGAGAGAGGGAGAAAGAGAGGAAGAGAAACATCAATGTGTGGTTACCTCTCACATGCCCCCAACTGGGGACCTGACCTGCAAGCCAGGTATGTGCCCTGACTCAAAATTGAACCAGCGACCCTTTGGTTTGCAGGCCGGCACTCAATCCACTGAGCCACACCAGCCAGGGCTTAAAATATATACTTTTAAAAAGGAATATACCCTTATAACATCTGTTTTAAAAATTGCCATAAGTAGAGCCATATGAGTTTAGCAATTAATATAGGACATTCTGTATTTCAACTTTTTAAAATCCTATGTCTTCCTTCCCTTTTGCAAACTGTATCAAGATAGGCCACTCTTGCCTGTGTTCGGGGCCAATATTCCCCAAAGCCCCTGGTTTCACTAATGGTAATTATAAACAGGTTTTTGATGGTTCAGCTGTTGCCTATGGCATGAAGACAGAAAGGGCTTCCAGGGAAAAAAACACATTTTCTCAGCCTCTTCACCCTTTTATCCTTTCCTTCTCTCATGTGTTCTCGCCTGGGGTCTCAAGAGTTAGAAATGTACAACCCAGGATCAAGATGCCTAGCAGCGGCACCAGGTTAACAATTACTCCAGAACCGCCCACCCGTCAGCCACAGGATTTGGAGCAGAGCAGTGAAACCTCACCTCTGACTTGAGCTAAGAGAAATCCAGGAACAGAATTGCGAAAGGAAAGGAAGTTCTCCTGTGAGAGCTGTCAAGCAACATCAAGGCACCCTTAAAATTATACACTTAAAATGATTAATATTTAAAGAGGGGAAAACATCTATGATTCTTCCCTCTGTTTTACATTTCTGAGATGTTCTGTCTTTGCTCTTCAATCTTCTTTTGGATCTGTGAGAAACCACACGAGTATCCAGAGGAGACTGGGAGATGGGTCAACGGCTTGTGACCCGTGCCAGGGAAATCGGCCCACAGTTAGATAGGGCATCGCCATTGCCACCTACGCTGGAGTTAGAAAGGCATCACCTCAGTCAGGACTCCCCTAGGGCACACGAGAAGCCAATGGGAAGTAGGCCATTGTTCTGGGTGTCTTTATGAGCATGTTAGAAATGTTTAAAATGGGGACAGGCTCTGAGGCCATTAGATTTAAAGCCCAAGCGTCATCTCCGGTCTCAAGGAGACCCTTAAAAATAGGCCATTAGTAGAGAACTACTTGCAAGGCTCCAGGGAAAAAGGCACTCAGAGAAAAAGGATTAGGGTATTTAACAGGCGCATTTCGCACATTCCCAGCGGTGGTGGGTGAGGGCGGAAGCACCGCTAAGTGCATGGGTGTGCATGTATTATGGCAAATAAAGGTCGTTGTTGTACTCAGGTTTCAGTCGGCAAAGCCGGAATTAGACTCACATGCATTAGCCATTTGAAATGTTTGGAGTCTCTTGACAGAAAAGAAAGCGTTCCTGTGCTTATGGATGTCGGAAACAGGGAGGGGTGAAATCTGCGGAAGCCTGGGAGCTGGTGGGTGGAGAGGGCCCTGAAACTCTGAGTCGCATAGAGTTGGGCTGCAGGGGGCACCCGCGGGAGGGTGTGTTATCTCATCCCATGAAAGATCAGGGCTGACCGTTGGGTCCCTCGCCCTCATCAGCTTCAGGGTCTCTTCTCGTCCCATCGCCGCAGTTTTCTATATACGTCTGTGCAGCTAGAATGCCTGTGTTTGAGTCGGGGTCTCCCTGATTACAGCTTTTCTATCTCCAGGAATGGAACCGTCCAGCTTCTTCATGTTGGCTTCGAAAATGTGTTTTTATGACTTGTTCTGGCCTGATTCAGTACCTGAAGCTTGCTTGCTGTCTTCTAGCAAACACTTAAATGCCACATTCACCTTAACACCTTTACTAAAGATTTAATTTAAAAAGACCGACCAAAGCTTTGTGACCTTGGAGTGTCTTTGAGCCTCAGTTTCCTTACAAGAACCCTATTAATAATATCTTTTTTCTACGGTGGTTGTGAGAATATGATGGGACTATAGATTTTTTTATTAGAAAAAAAATGTCCCCTTAAAAGTTCCTGGAAGGCTCCTGGCTCTAGAAGTGGGGGAGCCATCACTTCACCTTGGGAGGAGTCTTCCTTTGTTTTGGGAAAACCACCGGCATGAACAACTTTAGCTTAAAAAGACAAATCTCCAGTAAAAATGCATGTAACCATTGCACATACCAATACAATGTGTCCAATCTTCCTACCATTTGGAATGAAATTTCCATTTATTTTATTCAATGAATATTTATGTAGCACTTACAGTGCTTTGCCAATATGAGCCCATTCAATCTTCATAACAAGCCATAGGACAGGTGTGAACTGAAACTACCTGCTTGAGGTCACACAGAGAGTAGAGCCGGGATTCACGCTTGCGTAGCTGAGCATCCGTGCCTGCACACTTAACCACCGTGTCAGGCCCCAGACCCTGAGTAGTTGCCTTGTTCCTCATACGGCCCAGCCCCCAGGAAAGTGGAGCATAGCAGGCACTGAAACACCCTGAAAGGATGAAGAGGAGCGTGACTGATCAGCCGAAACACTCTGTACGTGGTAACTAATAATCCTCTCAACAACCTTATAACGCGCAGTTCCCATTATTAGAGTGAGCATATGTTTATCACTGAAACCAGGGCACTATCAATAATTATCGCAGAACCACAAACATAAGCCAGAGCTGTCCCAGGCAAACCAGGATACGTGGTGACCTGGATCTTTATCATCGTTATTAAACAGGTGACGAAACTGAAGTGCAGGGAGGTTAGTTGGCCCAAGATCACATGCTAGTTAGTGACAGTGACAGGATTGGAAGCCCAAGAGTCGGACTCTGGAGGCTTCGGTAGCGAGTCTTTGCTGTGGGGAAGTGAAACATAGCAAGGCCGAATGTTTTTCTTAATGACACACAACCAGCGAGCCCCAAATCTCATGCTATTTCCATTATTTATACTTCCCTTTCTATGACATTTGTGCCCAAGAGATCACTGATGAATCTTGTTTGTCCTCCAAACCACCCTGAAGAAAGAAGTTCTCCCCAGGAAACAAGCACTCTGACTCAGGAATTTGCTTTTCTAACATCTTTGGAGAAGCACTCAGGCAATAGTTATTAAACTTAAATGGATACATACTTGATTTCCACATATCTTTCTGTTATGTGGCACATGACTGTATTGACATAAAGTCAGTGCATCTTACATGACATAAGGGAACAAGAAGAAAACAAAGATATTTGTTTAACATATGAATATACACACAAACATGTTTATAACAAAATTTGTGACCATTATAATCCTTGTTTCTGTAACTGTTCATGAGCTCGTAGCTGGTATTACAACTACTTTTGATCGCAGCTCTGTGATCCCTGTGCCTTCAGTAAGCTCCTCAGTTGGTTGTGGTTCTTTACTCCTGAAGAGTCTGGGCTATTACTCTTCCTGCCTGGATTGGGCTGTCACTTTCCATTGACCTTAACCATAGGGCAATGTAGTACTAGGAGATGATGTAGGGGGTCTCCTGAATTCCAGACAGACTCCTTCCTTCCACTGTGGAGAGGGCAATCCAGCTTCCCCTTGGTGGTCAGGATCAGTCACCCAAGCCAACACCATAACTCTCGTCCTTGCCTGGTGACTCAGAGGCCTGAGGAGCCCACAGTGACTAGGAGGCCACCTTAACTTTCAGTCAAATGGAATTGTTGAGTCTCTTGGGGACAGCATTCTTTCCTCTGGAACTTAGACCTCTAGGATTGGAGAGCATGAAGTTGTTGGAAGAGGAAGCAAAATCTTGCTAGTGAGACACTAAGGGTCATAGGGAGGGGCGCCACTCCCTTTATTCTTGGCCCCAGGAGTCCCAGCTATGGTGAACAGCGCCACGGATTGGATGCTGAGTCAGAGCATATAGGGCCTGCTGAAGAAACTTGCCCCTGTCCTGCAAAGTATTGCCACCTAGCTGGATGTGGTAACTGAACCTTCCTAAGGGCCCTTCACCATCCTATGAAGCCAGCTGCTTCAGGATAATTGGAAACATGGTAAGACCAGTGACGCCCATGAGGATGAGCCCCTCAGCACACTGCTTTTGCTGTGAAGTGATTTCACCGATTGGAAGCAGTGCTGTGAAGGATGCGTGACAGTGGGTGGATCAGGCGTTCTATACGTCTGCAGAGAGTAGTTCTGGCGGCAGCAGTGTTTACAGGGAAGGTAAATCGGTATCCAGGCTAAGTGTTTATTCCAGTAAAAATGAAACGTTGCTCCTTCCATCATGGAAAATGTCCAGTGTAATCAACCCGCCACCAGGTGTGCAGCTGACTGATCATCTGGGAAACGGTGCCATGTAGAGTCTCAGTGTCAGTTTCTGCTGCGGGCAGATAAGGCACTCAGCAGTGACCACAGCCAACTGGGCCTTGGCGAGTGGAAGTCCTTGTGGCTGAGCCCATGTCTGACCTCATCCCTGCCACCACGGCCACTTGATTTGTGAGCCCACTGGGTGATAATAGGGGTGGCTGGAGAAAGAGACTGGCTGGCTGGCATCCACAGGGTGGGCCACCCTGTCCACCTGATGATCTAGGTCCTTATCTGCCGAGGTTGCCCTTTGGTGAGCATTCACACGGGACACACACATCTCCATTAATTTTGCCCACTCTGTGAGGTCTACCCACATACTTCTTTCTTAAATTTCTTCGTTACCAGTTTAGCAATCACATTCCCCCCAAGTCCCTGACTGCCCATGATACCATTGGCCACCACTGGTATGTAATTCCATGTCTCCTTCCGGGCAAACTGCACTGTCTGAAGTTCTGTCCCCAGGGAGCGTTTGCCTTCACCGCTGTCCTTCAGGGAGGTCCCAGAAGGGGCTGCAGTGCTGCAGTTGTCCACTTTGGGTGGTGGCTGCCTATGCTGTAGAAACACCTGCACACCACTCAGACGTCCTGATGCCTGTGCACATGGGGAAGCACAATGGAGTCAACACTCCAGGAAGCAACCCTTCCCCAAAGACAACAGGAGGTGGTGCACAAACGCTACAGTCATCTTCTATTTCCAGGGCAGACAATTCTGAGACACACTCTACACAGCTCCTTGGAGAGTCCCAAACAGGATCCTAAAGCCTCCGTTCCCAAAATGGTGGTCGTCTTAATAACATTTCCTTGTATTGGTGTTCCTTCCTTACCTGCTTCGCTGTCCCCATTCCCCTTTGGAACCACTTCCCAAGATAAACCATCTCCTTGCAAGCCCTTGTCTCGGGCTGTACTTCTCCAGGGAACTCAGAGTAAAACATTCTCAACTCAGGTCACTCATTACATGGAAACCAGCTGTTCAATAATCTGAACACTTGTACGTCCAACAAGCAGAGGGCGGCAGCCTAAGGACTAAGGAGGACTGAACAGAAAAGTGGGAGAACTTCCCTCTGAGGAGGACTGTAGGGGACCCACAGTCCCTGTTACTTGTTGTTTTGAGCATATGCTGTGACTAATTGTATTTTCTCCTATACCTACTGATGTGTGTGACTTCTTCCAGTGGCCATTGGGAGCAGCTGTGTCGTGTGCTGATACAGTTGTTCTTCTGAATTGCTAGCAAAGGCCAAACCTCAACGCCATGATCAGGTTTCCCCTAACAGGGGGTGGACATTCATGGGAAGAGGTAGAACTTGAGGATGCTACCTAAGTGGAGAAGTCAAGCTTTAGTGGTGGTAAAAGAGGATAAGTGTCCCTGTCTCGGTTCAGTTTCCTATTAACTCAGAGGAGTTCCTGGTTGGTGAAGGGTGGCTAGCTTTTGCCAGTGTATGTAATAAAGGATTAACCATACCCAAGAGGCCTGGCCTTTGCCCTTGTCCCCCCATCTCTAGGCCCTTGGGATGTCCTACCTGATGAGTGTGTTTGTTTACCTGGGGCCTTGGACCACACCAGAGAGCCTAACAATGTGATTCCAGTGAGGGTGAAGCCATGCAATATCTGTCCTCTCTCTGGAGGGGCTGCAGGCTGCATTGCCAAGGTAGGGCTTCCTGACCAGGGTGCTTGAATGGTTACAGGTGTGCTGACAAAGTGATGCCCTCTACCCTCCAAGGACAGTCAGGACCCAAGGTGGCCAAGCTCCCAGGCTGGTTACCTACAGCATGAGTAGCTTGTGTTTACCTCCAGTGGTTCATTTAAATATTAAATGAATTAAAAAGAAGCTTTCATTTTATTGTTCTCCAATGCGGGAGTGGGGGGGGTGGGGAGCAACCTCTCTAAGCTCTTCTATAAAACCACTCACTTTTTGTCTTGTGTTATCCAGATGCTTAGGAACTCTGGCCAATTTCAAACTAGGCCTCCTCCCCCTACTTGTTTAACTTCCTAAAGCAAATGCTATCACAGTCAGCATGTCTCACAACCCCCTGTATCGATTCCTCTGATGGTTTTTCTTCCCTGATTAACTGTAGTCACAGGTAGCATGGTAATTACAAGGAATTTCATCACTGAATTTCTTTTTCAAAAATTTACTTGAATCAAGGATTTGAGGTTTCCAACAGTGACAGTAGGAAGTGGTATAACCCCTGCTCTCCACCCAGCGCTATATGTTAGGAGCGCACTTCGTTCCAAATCATGTAGCTGGGCTAGCTGGCGGAGAACCCTGGCGGCAGATCCACGCCCAGGTGGGTTAAGTTCTGCCCTTGGAACATGGCTAAGACCTCACTCTTTTGGGGTTTGTTGTATTTTCTTAGGGAACACTCATACCCTGCTTGTAAGAAAGCATATTTCTTAAAAGAGATTAAATTGGTAAATTTTATGTTGTGTATATTTTACACCAATAAAAGAAGTTATATGAAAGAAGGTTTACTTCTGACCTTCCTGTTCCCAGCTGCATAGAATATCAAAGAAAGAACTTTAGATATCACCTGAACATTTTGGTTATTAAGTACTTATTGTTTATTCATTTATACCCCAGCTTATTTCAGAAAGAATTTAAGACAATGCAAAAGTTAGGTAAAATATAGTAAAGCAATAGAAATAGTAGGTAAGAACTTTTTAAAAACTTTATGTTCAAAAAGGTTATTTTAAAAAATAATTTTATAATTTCAAAAATGATAATTTTCAGAAGATAATATTCAAAATAGGGTAGACTCATAACATAAATACAGATAGCAAAGTGAAAATACGTTAACGATTTTATTAATGAGGAAACTGATAAACAGTTTAAGGTAGAAGTTGAAATAGGTGTATTTATAGCTCAGGAATATTTAAATGAATGTACAAAGAGAGACAAAACTGGCTCCTTTCACTGTGGGAGAAGGAAGTCAATTAAACATCTACTTGGCAGGACCGAATTTGCATGTCTATACACAATAATTATTATTATCTACACTTTACTGAGTTACAATGAGAATCAGGTAACCCCAGAGGGGTATGCCCTAGAGTACATACAGACAATGCAGTTCCCAATGAAGCATAAATCTTTCCCTACACGTTAAACAAAGCCAAGAATAAAGTGAAGACAAGAATACATACCAGGTTGGAATAGGATGAGAATTCTATTTCCACAAAGAACTTCAGACCAAACTACTGCAAATCTAGAGGATTGTCAGCTCTGTGCTTCCTGTTTTATTTGCCTCAGGCTCCAACTGGGAAGGTGATTTGCAAGTCCAACTCATTAATTTTATTTATCTTCTAATCCGTGTAATATTCCCATATGCGTGATGACCTTTTATGGTATTGTTATGGTAAACACTTCAGGGTAGAAACATTTTTTTCAGCTATGTGAGTTTTTCCCTTTATCATTTTGGATGTTTTCATTTATTTGCACCATTTATTCTTTTCATTATTTAGAATAAAGACTGAGAATATAAAGAGCCCATGACTCTCATGGGATTGCATGAGCTGCATCTGGGCACTGTAGATTCTTGAGGATCTTCTGTAGCATCAAGCTATTGGCAGAAAAGATGAAATTTTAAACTGTCTTTAACATTGACCATGGCATGTCTTTAGGGTCTTGGGAAAAGCTATACATCAAGAGCCAACCAGAATTCATCGGAAGTGAACACACCTGCTACTGCCTTTATTCTACAGTTCAAAGTCCTAAGGCGAGACTCTCTGTTGGCCAGAGTCCCTTCCAACCTTCCTCTCAGATTATATAGCAAAAGAATTGTTGGTGACAGCCCGAGCCGCTGCTCAGAAAATTCCAGTCCAGGGAGAACCCATCCCCCTGAATTATCCAAAGAGCATTTTACCTCAGAGAAAGCATAGTGTATCCTTATTACCAAAATTAAATTATGACTCTGGGTCCCTATCCTACCCACCAGGAAAATAACTTTTTCCCTTCTCTGGAGACCTCCCTCCTCAGATGACTCCAAGAACGTTTAGGGGTGTTTATTCAACACAAAAGGTCAGCCTGGACACTATCAGCTGAGGAAGAAAAAAACGGAAAACTGTCAAGAATTAAATGCTTTTCAGCTGGTGCTATTTACTGCCAGTAGGTGTCGCTATTGAATCTTGAGTTATTTGCCCCCGCCATGGTGCAATTCAGTCTTTTTCCTGCTGTCATAGTTTTTTTTAAGGGACAGATTGAAAAGTATATACAAAAATTAAATGTAAAATTTTATTGCAAGGGATCCGGTCAAGATGATGGAGTAGGGAGACAATGCACTCACCTCCTCCCATAACCACATCAAAATCACGACTAAATTATGGAACAGTTAACCTGGAGAACCATCCGAAGACTAGCTGCACAGAAGTCCTGTAACTAAGAATATAAAGGAAAACGCCACATCGAGACTGGTGGTTGAGAATCTGGAGGGAGAGCTCAGCTGCTGAGGTCCCCTTTGAGGAAGAAGGGGTCTCAGCGCCACGCCAGGCTCCCCAGCCCAGAACACCATTGCCAGCAAGAGGAACCCACATAACATGTGGCTGTGAAAATCAACAGGAATTCCAACCTCCTGATGAGACAGAAGGCTGCTGGAAACCCAGGAGTCCCCTTAAAGGGTCAGCGCACAAACTGTTGGTTGCAGGCATTGACTTTGAACTCTGGTGGAGGAACAGTGGCTTGTGGGGGGTGGGGGGTGGGACGTGCCAGAGACTATAGGGAGAAACTGAGTTGTGTGGCTTCAGGGGGAGGGCTGGAGGGATGGCCACCGATGTGTTGTATTGACCCTTCTGCCGACATGACCAGATCTGGATCTACATTACCATCCAGTGGCTCCACCCTCAGACCCGGACCCACTGCAAAATTCTGCAGGCCCCAGGCAGGTAGCAGTTGGCCTTGGTGTACCCTGAAACTTTTGCTGACTATCTCCAGGCCTGCTGGCACCAAATCTGGATCTGTATTAACCTGGTGAACACCACTTGCGCTGCCCTGGTGACTCCCAAATAGCTTGCCTCATCCAGCTCACCTACTGCCTGAGGCTCTTTCAACATTCATGTCTTATAAGCAGCCGGCAGGTGGCAGCATGTCTTTGAGTGCCTTGGGTCTCCTGCTGACCAAGCTTGGTACTGGTGGCAGATGGCCTTACTTCACAGCATGGCCCCTCCCACACACATCCAGGCCAAGCACAGGCAGCTACAAACCATGAATTACTCTGTAGCTCCTAATAGGTAGCCCAGGACCTGTCACAGCAGTGTCTGACATTGATCTGCACTGAAGTACATCCCAAGAGTCCCCAGAACCAACACACCTAGGGGCAAGATTCAGAACACAAGAGAGCACCACCTGTTTAGCTCCCCAAGTGACACAGCCAAAGGGAGGTCTTGGCAGACACTGGACTCTGTTGTAACAAATCTTGCTCCACGTGGTCAGCCCCCTCATAGCCAGCCAGCCTAAGAGTCAATCCCACCCACTGGTGTGCCAACAGCAATTAAGGCTCAACTATAATTGGGACACTCTTGGAGCACTCACTCCAGTAGATCAGGAAGACTGGGCCACTGGGCCCCAAAGGACATCTACTGCATAAGGTCACCCTTCCAAGGCTGGGAGACATAGCCGATCTAGCTAATACATAGGAACAAACACAGAGTGGTAGCCAAAACAGGGAGAGACAAAGAAACATGTCCCAAATGAAAGAACAGGAGAAATCTCCAGAAAAAGAACTAAATGAAATGGAAGCAAGCAATGTACCAGATACAGAGTTCAAGACACTGGTTATAAGGATGCTTAAGGAACTTGGGGGAAGAATGAATAAACTGAGCAAGAACTTCAACACAGAGATAGTAAGCATAAAAAAAAAAAAAGAACCAGTCAGAAATAAAGAATACAATAACTGATGTGAAGTATACACTAGCAGGAATCAACAGAAGATTAGAAGCAGCACAGGACTGAATCAAAGATTTGGAAGACAAGGTAGCAGAAAACACCCAATCAAAGCAATAAAAAGAAAAAAGAACTTTAAAAAATGAAGATGGTTTAACAGACCTCTGGGACAACATCATGCTTAACAACATCTGCATCAAGGCGTACCAGAAAAAGAAGAGAGAGAGAGAGAGAGGAAGGAATTGAGAACCTATTTGAAGAAATAATGGCTGAAAACTTCCCTAACATGGATAAAGACACACACGTCCAGAAAGCACAGAGTCCCAAACAAAGCAAATCAGATCAAGTTGCTTCCCTGCTCAAGACATTCCAATGGCTCCCATGTCATCAAAAATGACATCGAAATGTCTTCCCATGGCCTGCCTAGGACCGACCTGACCCGGCTTCTGGTTATTTCTCCTACTTTACTTTCTATGACTCTCCCGTCCACTTACCCCACTCCACTCCACTCACAGGGGTTTCCTAACAGTTTCATGAACCACCATGGCCTTTCAGACCACTCCTGCTCAGAATCCTCTGCCCTCTTCAGAGCCTGGCTCACAATGGCCTCACCAGGGAGGCCTCTCCTGGGCATGCTAGGATGACATTCTCTGCCCCCACCACCTCCCCATTCCCTGCTTTATTTCTCTTTATATAACACCCATCACTGCCTAATATTAGATTATGTATTAAGGCATTTTAATGTATTTGTTAATTGTTTGTTTTCTTCTGCTACAGATATGTTGCATGAGGATGGATTCTGGTGAGCGCTCTGCCTCCAGCGCCAAGACCAGTAGCTGAGATATCAAGGACAGTGAGTAGATTTTTACTGCACAAATCGATGGAAGGGCAGTTGGCCATGACTGGAGGCAGGAGACTGGAAATGGAATTTAAGGCTCTGTCAGGATATACTGATCTGCTCTGGTGTTCTGGGGTGTTAATCAGAGTGTTTCTTGGTAGTGACTTATATCGTGCCTGGGCCTCTAAAAGCAGCCAATCATTCCTTGTAATCCACACAGCAGTGCTTCCAACATTAAATCCTCTCTTACAAGGACGCTCCCAACAGCCAACCAGCACCCATGGTTAAGACAACATCTTACAAACGCATTCCATTCTCAAAAAAAAAAAAATCAATAAAATGTATTGTATTTAAATATTTGGTTGTTGATAATAGTGAATTAAAAACAATTCAAAATTATTTTCTTATAATTCAAATTTTTATAAGATTTCCAAACCCACTAATAGTATTCCAAATGTTTTTCAAGCTTCCTGCCATGGGCAGAAATGAGCCCTGCAAATGGGCTATCCAGCCATCTGGTGCCCTCTTTTCAGCCACCTCAGATCATCTGTGGTGACCGGGGCAGCTGTCACCACTGGTATCTGGTGATCCTGTCGATGTGAGAAGTATCCAAATCTATGGGGAATTTTTATGAGTTTATTTGAGCCAAACTGATTGCTGGAAAACAAAATTGGAACTGATTGAGAAAGTGCTCCAGAGAATGGCACTTTTGAGGTTTATTTTATACATTACATTCAAAGAAGGAGGCCTAAGAAGTGTTACATGAAATCCACTGGTAGTAGATTAAGGAGGGGGGAGAAGGCCAAGTGGGGAGACCTCTGGGACTGGATAAAGTGTAACATGGGGAGACACATATTCCTTTTACATTGGTTGGTATGCAATAATTAACAACATTTACAGTAGATAGAAATGGTATACAGACAAGATAACAATGAGGGGGTCGTGGCCTCATTGCTTTGGTGAGAGAGTGTGCCCTGAGGGGTCTAGATAAAGGGGATTACTCTGACATTCCAAACGTAGTTTGTCCTAGTTGTAAAAAGACAATAGACAGGCTCACTTAAGGTAAAGATTGACCTTTGTCAAGGAAGATACCAGCCTAGGCATGACTACCTGCCATGATTCACTTTTTTAGTTAGGAAGTTTTCATCGCAGGCCATCCTATGTGGTTCCTTTAGGTCTCTGAGTTTGTAAGGCCCACCCTGCAGGCCTCCCCTGAGCTTGTCAGGTTTGGTACATGGCCCCTTTTTTGTCCACAATCCCATAGTCTGATACAGTCTCAGGCCACCCAAGTAACAAAGCTTTGATGACTGACAACCACAGGTAAACTCACAGTTGCTGTCCTGCCGTCATGCCTTTGCATCCTGGATCCATAAGGAAAGGAAATCTCTGTCTCTTGGCTCACTTTGGGCAGCCCAAGATACCGCTTAGCGCCAGGGTGGCTGGGCCCACAGAAAGTTACTGGCTGTGGCCCCAGGATACCCCGAGGAATCACCCGTCTGCCCAGACCTGTGCATCTCAGAATCAGCAGGAGGGAAAATCCCCTTCTCACCTCTAAGACTCAAGGCTCAGTCCCTTTCCTACCTAAGGATGTGTCATTCCTTGGGGGAGGGGAACGTGTCCCTTGTTACACAACCATCAGTTGTTTATTCACAATATCATATAAGCATAAAAGCAAAGTGACAAAAAGGCAAACCGCCTCTAGTCGTTTAAAAAGAGAAAGTCACCAGGCACTAGCCTGCACATCTGTAACTATAAACTATGTTATTATTAACTCAGAGCCAGAAGGCAAACAACAAATATTAACAACTGTACCTGGCTTATTCTTTTTGAAAACAAGTAAATCAAAATGTAGGTGGTTTTTAACCTTATAGATTCTATGCTAATTGCCCCAGTTTTTCAAAGGCTAGGGGGAAAACGCGCAGGTAATGCTTCCTAAAGAAGTGTGATGGTACAGGCAGGGTTGGGTGGGGGGTCTCCCCAGGAGTAGCATGACTGTATATTGGCCTAAAGGGCAAGGAGAAACACCAATGTCATGAAATGACTTAGTGAAGGAGTCGGTGCAATTAAATGTTAATATTGCGCTCTTTGTTCCTGCCTGAGGAGCCCTGTTATAGCCCTCTCATCCACTTGTTTTGAAACCTGTGCTCTTCCAGTTCAGCAAGGCAACATTTTCAAAAGACAGAACAACAATTTAAAGGGAGGACTGATGCTAACAGATTTTATGGCTGTTTATTGATGGCGAGAGCCCTTAAATTCGCCGAAGGCTATTTTCCTTCAGAACACTACCAGGATGAATGACTGGTATTTAATTATTTACCAGGTGCTTTGCCATCACTTATTTTTCTCCACAGCAGCCCATATTGATAGCTTCAGATGGGATAATGTATAGGAGAGATTTTAAAGAACACAGCGTCTTATATTCTTATGGCTATGATTATACCTCTATTCTTCTCTCTATCATTGTTACAGCCATTCATCTTTCCAGAAAGCGGTGGATGAAAAGCAGTGGAATAGCTGAGCCTGGCTCAATTTCAGAGGAAAAGCTAAGAAATGGAGAGCATAGCGTCCTTCTAAAACTGATCTCTGGCAAAGAGATGTAAGGCATAAAAAGACTGAAAGTCTCATAGAATCCTTGCGTTCATTGACCACGCATGCTTGTGTATGTGCAAGTTTGTGCACACGTGTACCTCCATCAACTCACAGTCCCGGGAAGAAAGAAGGAAGAGGGTTCAGAAGGTTTTTCCATTGAGGAATCTCTTTGATGATGTTTGCCGAGTTGCCATTCATGGACAACTGATCATTAGATTTGTCATTAACTTTGTTAATTTCCTTGTCCGTCACTAACCAGCTAAATCAATTATTTCTCTGGCGTCACATTTTCCACTGATTTGTGCAGCCACTAATTGATGTAATTGGCGATTTATAACTTGTTCTCTTTGTGATGACTCTCACCATTCCCCTGGTCGCCCAAGCCTTAGGGTATGTGACTTCCTGCCACACCATACAGCGTAGTCCCTGCCTCCTGGGGCGCCGACTGGCATGTCAGCTATCAGGGTGCTCTGAGCTGCGATGTTTAATATTTTACATCCTCTGCTCAGTGTGACTCATTCTCTAAGAACAGGCATGAGCTTTCTCATGCCTCATTTCACTCTACAGCAGTCCCTCTCTATAGTGCGGTTCCCTTATAGCGGCCTCAGTGTATCGCGGGATTTTTACAAATATTATATTTAATTATTTGTCGTGGATTTTTTTGCTACATTATGGAATTTTATGGTACTGTATATGTATGTTGTTAAAGTTAACATAGGTTTAAGAGTGTAGAATATGTTTAAGAACATAACTAGTGTTTATAAAAGTGTGGAAAAGGTTAATAAGGGAGTGGGAAAGGTTAATAAGGGACTGGGAATGGATTATAAGTGTGTGGGAAGGGTTTATAAAGCCTTAAAATATATATAAATACTAAAATAAATGTAAGATTCCTCCTTTGCGGATTTTCACTTATTGCGGTGGGGTCTAGAACCTAATACCCGCGATACATGAGGGAATACTGTAAGCACATTCAAGACTACCCAATGGATGCCTTGAATGTCACCCTTTAAGGCCTGCTCAGGCCCCCCTCCCTTGTTTGCAATGCCTTAGGGAGTCATGGAACCAGAAAAGGAGAAACTTCTGCTACCCAGGAAAATGAAATCAACCCCTGACCCCCATAAATCTGTGGGGTAACGCTCAGGCAGGATAGCAAGGGACAGTGGGAGGCTTCATCCCTCTTGCATTCTAGTGAGAGAACTTCTTTATTTTTAATTAAAAAAAGTTTAAGTTATAGCTTGTATGCAATATTATATTCATTTTCCAGCTGTACAACGAAGTGATTTGACACTTACATAGCTTATGCTGTGCTCACCACACGATGTCTAATAGCCGCCTGTCACTGTGTGAATTCATCACACTATTATTGACTATATTCCTCTTCACTTTTTTCACCTGTCCCTCTACTCTCCTCCCCTCTGGCTACTAACAGTTTGTTCTTTGTTTCTTTGAGTTTGTTTTTTTTAAAGATTTTATTTATTATTTATTTTTAGAGAGAGGGGAAGAAAGAGAAAAAGAAGAGGAGAGAAACATCACGTGTAGTTGCTTCTTGTGTCCCAAACTGGGGAACTGGCCTGCAACCCAGGCATGTGCCCTGACTAGGAATTGAACCAGCCACCCTTTGGTTTGCAGGCTGGCACTCAATCCACTGAGCCACAGCAGCCAGGACATGTTTTTGTTTTGTTTGTTCATTTGTTTTGATTTTTAGAAATTCTGCATAGAAGTGAAATCATGCAATATTTGTCTTTCTCTCACTTACTTTACTTTGAGTAATACCTTCTAAGTCCATCCATGTTTTCCCAAATGGCAGGATTTCATTGTTTTTTTTGTTTTTTTTTTTTTTTATGGACAGGTAATATTCCATTGTGTGTGTGTGTCTATGTGTGTGTGGGGGTGTATCTTCTTTATCCATTCACCTATCAATGGATACACCTAGGTTGCTTTCCTATCTTGGCTCTTATCAATAATGCTGCAATAAATGAAAGAGGCCGTCTTCTCCAGGGAAGGTCTCAGGGATGAAAAGAAAGATGGTACTTGGAGGTACCTGCAGCCCAGTGGGGGCACTTCTCTCCTTTAGCCTGGGTGGGAGGGCATGCTGGGAGGCTTTGTGCACTTGCCTCTGGATCCTTTGTGTTGGGGATGATGTGAGGGGTTGAGAGCACAGGGTTCGCAGGGCTGAATTTGCCTCCCATGTACCATGAGAGGGGTAATAGGCTCTCAAGGCCCCTCCATAACAGGGACATGCTGCTAGTCCTTAGGGCACCTTTTTGTGAATTAGAAAGGTACCACCTCCTTGAGGCTCTAGACTGCCATCTGTTGGACTGTTGTAATCGACATGACCATATGCAGTGACCATGATGAATATGGTGCTCATAGGGTTTGTTCAGTGTATTCAGAGAAGGTGGAGTAGGGGACAATAGTGAGCCAAGGCTTCAGTTACTTTAGTGGAGACCAGGCCTTAATGACCTACACAATCCTGCAGAAATGGCATCTGGGTAGTAGCAGTAAAGGTCTAAACCCCGTTCTGGGACCAGGGAGCAGGTAACAGAGCTGGAGACCTGGAGAAGGTTACGTGTGTGTGTCTTGCAGGGGCCTTGGTCAGGACTTGACCAGCTTCTCTGATGTTCTCAGCACATTAGCAGAGGAGGGAAGAAGGTGCTACAGGCTGGAGAGCACAAGTGGGGGGCTCTTGTGGGGGTAAAGGCGAGGGTTAGAGGTCCTGCAATTCTGCAGCTTGGGGCTTAAGCCAGAGAATTGTTATGTGGTTGCTGTTACTGTGGTCAAGTGTGATGCCAGGACCCTGACCTGGGAAAACACTTGTTCAGCCACAAATGCCCACAATATCCCCTAACATTGTCTACATCCTATGACTCTTCCCTTCCATGGTGAAAGGGACTTTGCACAAGGGATTGACTTAGGAACCTTGAGATGGGGAGATTTCCTGGATCGTCCAGGTGGGCCCAGTGTTAAAACAGGATCCTTATTAGTGAGAGAAGGTGGGAGAATTAGGGTCAGAGAAGCTGTGATGATGGAAGCAGAGTCACTACCTAATGTTAGAAAGACTCACCCTTCCATTGCTGCCTTGAAGACGGAAGGGGCCACCAACCAGGGAATGTGGGCACCTCTAGAAGCTGGAAAAGTCAAGAAAACACAGTGGAAATGCTGCCCTGTGCCATCCTCGTTTTGGCCCAGTGATACCCATTTTAGACTTTTGACTTCCAGAACTGTAAAGTAAATGTGTTTGTTTTAAGCCACCGCGTTTGTGGTAAGTTGCTAGTGCATCAATAAAAAACCAGTACAGGAGATAATTTTGTCTCCATTTTACAGGGGATAAAACTGAAACTTGTAAGAACTTGAGCCAGGACTGGAATCTAATTCTCTAAGACTTCAAAGGCCACACTGTGCCCTACACTCCATTGCTGCCCCTCTTAAATTTTTATAACCAATGTCCTTACTGAAATCATCAAATATTTAATTGCTGGAACAACTACTTTAGAAAGAATCACTAGTGGCTTATTTATTAATATATTTTCTTGCCACAAGTAATTTGCTGAGAGAAAAGGAAGCATCAGAGCTCATGAAAAGAAAACTAGAATATCCAAATTTCCCTGCAGAGGTACTTAATTCTATGGGGACTAACAAAATCATCATTTTTAAGATTGTTTATTCATTTGTTTGTATTTATAAATCATCCGATGTATGCTTAATAGTAGGTTGGTAATAAAAATATGCACAACATCATTAATCAGGGAAATAGAAATTAAAACGATAATGAGATTGCACTACCCATCCTCCAGAACAGTTACAATTTGAAAGACTGGACATTCAAGCGTTGATAAGATGTGGAGAAACTGGAACTCTCATAAATTGCTGATAGGATGTAAAATGGTACAGCCACTTTGAAAGACTGTTTGACAGTTTTATGTGTCTACCTTATTGCCCATCAATTCCATTACTAGATATTTCTTTTAAGGTGTATGCATTTGTCAAAACTTATTCAGCTGTTCACTTAAAGCCTCTGTATGTAATTTACCTATCAAGTTTTGGGGGGAAAAAGAACTCGGAGTTGAAACAACACACACACACACACACACACACACACACACACACTGGGGCTCTTTGAAAGGGAGGTGAATGGAGTGATGGAAACAGCACCAGGCTCTGCTTTCAGTCCCTTCCCTCATAGATCTATATATGACCTTATAGGATTCATGTCACCTATCTGGGGCCTCAGGGTCCTTATCTGCAGAATAAACACGTTGCGTTAGAGGACCTCACAGTTTTCATCTAGCTCTGAAATTCCACTAGTCACCATTTTAAGTGGTAAATTGCATGACTTCAGAAGTTTCTAGCTGATAGAGCACTGCTTTTCTCATACACTCTGATTCTAATCTGTGTTTCAGTTGACACTGGTCATCGGTTAGCAGGGTAGTTCTCAGAGATCACATTATCTTGCTGTAGTAATGACAAGGAATGAGTAGGAACGACAGGCCAGGTGCAGAGGGTCACCAGGGCAGAGAGCCCTGGGTGCCTAGCAACAGGGCAAAATGACAAGCCCTTGCACAACTGCCCTAAACATTAATCCCTGGAAATGACACCTAGGTCTCAGCTGGGTCTCAGCTTCAGGCCCAGAGAAGCAGCAAAATCAGACAGAGTGATGCCATGGCTGCCATCAGGACCTGCTGCCATGACTAAAAGACCCCCTGCCCTGGCGCTTAAGTAGAGACCACGATCTGATCCTTTGTGGGCACACCTGGAACACTGATGAATATCCTTCTGAGATCCTCCTGTGAGCATCCAGGGGAAAGCCCTTAAGGTCGGGACCCCGCAAGTGCTCTCTCTCTCTCTTTCCAGAGCACAGACATGCCTTTCTCCCCTCTTTTGTCTCCCTGGTATCTCTCTCCTGAACTCCATGGGCCCTTCTTTTGCCTCTAACTCGTTTCCTGAGCCCCTTCCTTCTTTGGCACACTTCTACCTGTGTGACGCTCTAAAACTTTCTCTTATAGTTTGGGTCTTGGCTTTGAATTCTTCCTGAGTCAGAGCACAAGGGCCGAGGTTGCTCAATCGAGGCCTGACACCTGGTGCTGTTTCACCGCCAACACTTACGGGAAACTTGGATCCACTTGATCAGATAGTTTCCAGGAATATACCTTTGAGAAAAGCAACTGTGGGCAACATATGTTCCGATTTTGAGCCTTTTCCATATCCAGATACAGCATATATGTATATAATAACCATGAAGATATGAGGATTACCAAGAACATGCTCTTTAAAAGATTTGAGCAAACAGTTAATGTGAGAGTTAAACATACCACTGGACTGAGGCTCTGAGGCCTCAGCCAGGAACGTGTTCAGAGGACAGCTGCATATCTGTACTGTTTGCTTCCCCAGGATTGTTCAAAGATGAAATGAGATCGTGTCAGATAGGCAAAGGAGGTTTTAACTTGCAGATTGTTATACAAACATAAAGTGGTTTGTTCTTATTGAGAATGAAGAGAGGGGAGGAAGCAAGGGTCAGAGAAGGGACCATTTTATATACTGGAGTTGAGGTGTGGTCAGCACCACCCGCTGCTCGGATTCGTATTTGGAGCAGGAGTGGGAGGTACGGGCTGCCTTTCTAAGGACACAGCGTAAAGGTATTGTAGAGAGTTCCCTTGGTTGCACTGAACTCATGGTGACACCTGTTGCTTCCTGTAGTCTCTCAGCTCATCCCCTAGATTGTGTCTGAGGAAAGTCCAGCCTCACCTCATCTGCAAGGTGATTGATCTTTGGTTTGCCGGGCTAGACTAGGAAGACTCAGGAGAGCCAAATGGCCACAGCTGGAGCTGGGGGCGGAACCGCGGAGAGTGCCTGGGAAATGCATTGCCTAAGACTGCTGAGGTTCTGCCCGGTGCGGAGTGAGGATGGAGGTGGGTGAAAGGGTGGCCTGGTGGAGAGGTGACCCAAAGGAAGCTGTATAGCAGAGGGGTGAGGTTGGAGGGAGGGGGCGGAGGATAAGGGAGGCATGCGGAATGACTTGCCCGGGCACGAACTCTCCCAACAAACTGCTTCTGTTCGATGGCATTACTTCCCCACTGCTACAGTCCCAGGACCTGAAACAGTGTTGGCCACAGGGAGTGCTTAATAAGTACCAGTTGAGTGACTTGAATGGATGCATAGTAAAAGGGGAGCAAAAGGCAGTGCTCTTCCACCCACATTGTGCCAGGCGGAGAGGCCTCGCCTATCTCTCTGGTCTTGGAGGCAGGAATAGAGAATTCCTCAGGCTAATGCAGCCAGATAGCTAAACTCTTCAAACCATGCATCATTAATACGTGATTATCCAAATCCAGCAGGCCTACTCGATTCTCTCCTTTCCTCTATATCCAGTCCAGGAACCCCATCAGCAGCATCCCCCAAATGTTTTTGAATCTTTCTGTCTTCACCATGGCTCTTACTCCAAGCCCCATCATCACGCCTGCAGACCACTGCCCTGGCCTCCCAAATGGTCTTGCTGCTTCCGCTCCCATCCACCCAGCTGCCAGACAACCATTTGTAAAGTCACTCCCCTGCCTGAAATCATCCAGTCGCATACAGAATGGTGCCCTAACTCCTAAGGAGCCCTGTGAGAACTGACCTCCATTTTTCTTCTGTATTTTGTCACCCACCGCTCTGCCCTTCACTTTCCCTTAGCCACACTGGCTTTGCCTCTGTTCCTTAAGCTTGCTAAACTCTTGTCTGCCTCAGGACCTTTGTATCTGCTATTTCCCAAGCCCAAACTCATCTGGCTGGCTTTTTCTTGTTATTCAGAAAGCCTTTTCTAATTAACTTGGTTACCCATTATTACCTAGTACAAAATCTATTTCCTCGTCTTGTTTTCTTTTCTTTACAAGATTTACCTCTATTTGGAGAGAGTTTTAATTGTTGTTTATTTATTTCTTGGCTCCTCTTCCTTAGGAATGTGCCCCTTTCATGGGAAGGGATTTGTAAATATAGTTGACTGTTGTAACCTCTGTTTCCAAATGTTTTGGGGACCTAGTAGGCACTAAGTAAACATTATTGCATGAATGCCCAATTACCAAGTGAACTTCTGACTCTAATTTAATTTTCCAGAGATTGCTTGTAGACAGTATGCCAGCCAGAGGACAGAGATTTCTTCTGTTCCCTAACAACTCCATTTTTCATATAAATACATGTTCATACATGAATGCTTGAATTTGTATAGTTCAGCCTCTGTGAGTTTGATTAATATAAATCTGTCCCTAAAAGATGAATTCTCCCTTGGGGCACTAACAAATCAGGTATCTGAGCCTGCAGACTTGAGAGCTTTGCTGCACACTGGGAGGCATTAACTGTGAAGGACACCCTGCCTGGGTTCACCTTGACCTTCGAGTTATGACCTTCCACTCATGATCTTATACTCATGACCTTCATGGCCTCCTCTGAGCTTCCTTTTGGAACTGCTCTAGGAATGAGCACAGAAGAACTCCTGATGGAAAGATTTCCAAAAAGGAAAAGAAGACTGTTATGAGTATTCAACAGGTCTTTCATCTTGAGCTTTTATATTTTTGGAAGGTTTCAACTCTACCCAAAATACCATAACCACGCGGTGCCCTTGTTTAACCAAAAGCATCACTGAGACTTGCCTACACTTCTGAAGAATGAGAAGGCAGATAATCTAATAGCTATTGAGTACTTTAGTGTGTCTCAGACACCAAAGACTTTATAAGTGTTTTCTCACTTAAATCAATATTTCTAAAAACTAAGAAAAATAAAGAAAATGTAAACTGTGTATAAGAGTCAGATATTCAAGATGAGATAACACAAAAGGGACAGGTTGTCAAATCAGACTGAGGAAAGCTAGAGAGATCTCACCCAGTAACAAGAGTTACTATTAATTCCAAGAATACAGGTAATTGTGAGGTACAGGTGAACCTGTAGACTCTGGTCCATGAAAGCTGCTCTCTGGGTCCTTTCTCGCCACATTAGGATGTACAAGTACTCTGGCCCAGATTTAACATATGAGGTCTCTAAGCAATGTATGGTGTCATCAATAAAGCAAAAAGAACAACTTAGTTCCTGAAACATCTCAATTTTATACTCATATAGTTTACATGTCATTTTCCAGGAAGCTGTGCCCCATAAATTCCAGGTGTGTTTATCATAAGCCACCCTAGACTGAGCGGGTACACCCTGCTAAAAAGTTTTTCATAGATAAGGACCCTCTTACTAGTAAATACCCATTAGTTTCCTTTCTATAAGGCCTATCATTAGTTTGTTTACAGGAGATCTGATCAAGTCAGCTCACTTATCTTCCTTTCTTCCTTTCTTCCTTCCTTCCTTCCTTCCTGTTTAGTGGCATCTCAGGGAAAGAGAGAATAGCCAACTGCTAACCCTCTTATTTCTAAGGAATAGTTTTCTGATCCTAAGAATTTCACTGAAAGCAGTGCAGTGATTATTCCCCTGTACCCCAAACCTTTCCCCTCAGATTAGCTCAGCCCCTGTTCAAGCAGAGGTAGCATGATTGGCAGTTTCTCTTTAAGCAGCTTCTCATCTCTCTGGCTTCCAGACCTGTTTCTCCACTGCATGGTTCACCTGTCTCACCATGAACTTTACTCCATGAAGTTGACACTGGGTTATTTTTTCCCATAGTTGTTAGTTTGTTTTTTTAAAAAAATCTGTCTTTCAAAAGCTCTTCATAGTAGTGTTTTGTTTCTTTTGTTCCACTGACTGTACAATGCATTAGCACACTGAGCCCAAGTTCTATACAAAAGTTAGTAAAAGCTCGCTGCATGTCTACTAGAGGAAGGAGAAGACAGACCCTGCTCTTGGGGAACTCACAGCATTGGGAAATAAAAATGTGTCTGTCGCCACATCCTCCAAAGTTATGGCGTCACCCTGCCTTTAGTATCTAAGTAAAAATGGCTTATGCCATCAGAGAGAATGTAAAGACAGTTTTCTCCTAAATGGTATTCTGGAACCAATTTAAAACAAATATTTTGTTTTTATTAATACACCAATAAATAAATAGTAGCAATGGAATGCATTCGGGGCTGTAATATAACCAGGGGGAAGTACGTAAATAGTAACAGCTAATTGGGGATATGAAAGAAGGCTCAAGGAGGAGGGGATGGATAAATGGGGTCAGGCGATTGACTAGGGATTTAGCAGGTAGAGGAAGGGCATTCCAGACAGCAGTACAGAGCCGCCTGTTGGGTTAGTATGACTGACGCGTTCAGTAAAAGAGGCGCGTGAAAAGCGGCGAGGATGGTGTAATAGGCAAAAGGCAGCTTACCGCCCTCAGCATTTTCTAAACATAAAGCAAGTCTGAAATGACTGTCCTAAACAATCCAGGAATATCACCTTGAGGGCCAGGAGGAGGGGGAGGCAAGTGAGGCTTTTGTCTTGGGTGTGAAATTGAAGGGGACGCCAAAACTCGGTCATCGAAATAACAAATATCTTAACACAAGATTTTAAAGGAAGATAAAATTAGTGTTACTGAGCGTTCCTTTTGCGTTGGGTTCCAATATGGTTCAGCAAGACGCTTCTTTTATTTTAAAATTTTGGCATTTGTTCATAATAATTTTTTGCACCAATTTTGATTTTTTTTTTTTAAGTATTGCATTAAAACACTATCTTGATGACTGAGCGTTTTTGATGCTCTATTAACATGTTGGCATTTGAGATAAGTGCTTTACTTATCTGACTCCAGCACCAACCCTAATTCCAGCCATCTTCTATGAGTTAGCGTGTGTGAAAGACACAGTGTGTCACTCTGGCATAAAAGCACAAGTTCAGATCCACAGCACTAATGGGATATGGAGATAACAGGAGGAGAGGGGTTAAGAGTTTTGTCTTAGAAAACAGTACGGAGGTTTTTCATAAAATTAAAAATAGAACTAGCATATGATCCAGCAATTCCACTTCTGGGTATTTATCCAAAAGAACTAAAAACAAGGTCTTGAAGAATTATTTGTACACCCATGTTCAGAGCACTATTATTCACAGTAGCCAAGCCTGGAAGCAACCCGAGTGTCCATCAACTAATGAATAAGCAAAATGTGTTGTATACATGCAACAGAATATTACTCCTTGAAATGGAATATTAGTCCTTGAAAAGGAAAAACATCTTGCTACGTGCTGTAACACAGGTGAACTTCGAGGACAGTAGAGGAAAGTAAGGAGGCATGACAACTAAGTGCAATGTGAAACCCTAATCTGGATCCGGGGACAGGGAAAGGACCTTGGGGAGGAAATTAGTGGAATTTAAATACTGGGTAGAATTTAGTTAATAGTATTATACCAATGCTAATTTCCTGACTTTTATAATGGTACTGTGGTTATATAAGTTGTTAACATTTGGGGAAACAGGTTGAATGCTTTGTGTGAACTCCGCTGTTTTTGCAACTTCTCTGCATGTCTAGAATTATTTCAAAATAAAAAGGTTTTGAAATTCCTAATGAACATAACGGTGTGGGTGAAAAAAACCCCACAATACATTTCATTTTTTATGAATTAACTCCAAACTCTCATCTGATATTTTGCTAAAATGTACATGTTTCTCAATATGAAGCTCTAATTGGTTTTTATATACTGGTCTTCTTTTTCTTCCTTGAATAAATGTCACTCATTCATTGAATACTTTCACTTAATAGTGGTATTTTGTTACTATGAGTGGCCTCATGCTGGGCACTGAGAACATGAAGATGCATAGCTTTTGGTCTGTGCGCTTGAAAATTTTACAAAATGGTGAGGATAATAATCATGAAAAGAAGAGAAATCAGTATAATACATTAGGCTTCATAACACATAGATAGGCAAAGGCTCTGGATGTAGGGAAGCTACTCTCCCTTTTATAAAGAATTCAGTCTAACATACTAACAGATCTGCATAATTACGTGTAAGGAACAGATAATCGTCACAATGTAATATACTGCAGTTGGCAGAGTTGTTCTCTAATGGGAACAGAAGTGTTGGGTATCTGGGGCTCTTCCCACTTCGGAGGGAAGAGAACATTTCCACAAGTTGTCCTTGGGGTCATCAGGCAAGAGCAGGGAGAGGAGGTAGGCGTTGCTCTGCAGAGGGAAGAGGGCTCCCCACTTCCCAGCTCTGTGCTTGCAGACTGCCTTTGCTGTTGAGGGCCCGTCAATTACTCTTCAAATCAATCCTCCTGAAAGGGATGGCCAGGCCTCAGCTTAATGAAGGAAGAGGTCAATCAGATTCTCATCAAAGAGCTCCACTAATCGGTCCCATTTCTGAGTTACAGCCTCCCTTGAGCCTCCTCTGTGAGGTACCAACCTTCACGCCAGCTTTCATAATTGCCGGTAATTGAATCATTGGCACAATTCATTTTCCTGTAAAGACTTTCCTGTCAGTTCAGTCCCAGGGAGCTTCTAAGGACTGAGGTCCTATTGAAGACTTCTGCCCTCAGTCTCCCGCCTCACACATCCCCTGAGGATTCCCTTTGCTCTTCTGTGTTCGACCTCCTCCTCTTTTCTGGCTCTTCCCTCACATTGGAAACATGCTGGGTCTCTTATCCCTATTCCAGGTACCTACCCAAGTTTGATTATGTTTTCCTTGAACAGAAGGCAGATGGCTGGGAGCACTAAGGAAATATTTAGCTCTGCCTGAATAAACAAATAAAGGCAACAAATAAAGGAGTCAATAAAAATAATTCTTCCCTTGACCACTTACCTATCTATGGCCACTCCTCTATGTATCTCAACTCATAGTCTTTGATGCCTCAGAGGTAATGAGTCAGGCATTGAACCCATTCTGTTGTTTGTAACATTCACCTTCACAGGATACATTAGGAAGCCACGTATATTACCTGGAAGGACATGGTCTGGGAGTCAGAAGACCTGTGCTCTGGCATGGACAATGAAGTGAGTTGTTGGTCTTGAGCTGGTTATTTCCCCTCTCTGGCTTCAGCTTTTGGATGCGTAAAATAAATGGACCATGCCAGGTTATTCCTGAAGTTCTTTACAGCTCTGTGTGACACACATGGACCTTCGCTTTGCACCGGCAGCCTGACCAGCCTCCTCTCTCATGGTTCTTGCTCCTCAGCTCAACTCTTCAACCCTTCCCCCTCATCCTCTGCATCTTTGCCAGTTCCCTGGAGTGGAACACCCTCCTCTCCTTGTCCCCCTGTGGACCTCCTACACACAGGGTTCAAGTTTCAGTGCTACCCTCCCCATGAATCATTCCTTGGCACCCTCAAGTTGAGGAGCTCACACCTCTATGAATCCAGTGTACTGCGTATGTACCTGGAGTATAGCATTGTCCTCAGGGACTTAAACGATTCTGTTTCCCCAAAAGGCCCTAATGCCTTTAATGCAGGAATTACATTTGTGTCAGTCAGGGGCCAGTTTCAGAGAAGAGAATCCACTCTAACTTGTTTGAGCAGGAAAGGATTTATTGCAGATATTAAATGGCTATCAAGTGATTAGGAGGGGTAAAGAAAGATTCAAGGTGAGGTTTTCGGGAACCACTTGCAAAGCCATACTGCAGAACTGGGCCACCCAGAGAGCTCCTACCACGTCTGGCATCAGGAAGTCTCCAGCTTCCCGACAGTGTCACCACTAGAACAATAAGATCTAAATTCTCTCCACCTGCATCTCATAATCAAAGCCTCGAAAAGAGCAAGAGCCTGTTGACGCCTTCGGACGCTATTTCTCATGCCAAGCCACCCCCTAAACTTCTGACGGATAGAGAGGTTGATTGTACTGGGGTCACGTGCTAAGTGTGGTCCAAAGGGCTGCAGCCGATGGACGTTAAGTTCATCTGGTCCGAACACAATGTAAGGGGCTCTAGGGAGCGGGGGTGTGGCCAGTGTGTTTGCTCTTTCCTCTCGTGGTGGCGAACAATTTCCCGCTACCGGAAGGGTTCTTTAGGGGTGATTGATGACAAGACAATTGCCCGACTAGATATCAAATTTAAATCTGCTCTTAACCCCAACAATCTCTTCAGCTTATGTCTCCCACAGAACACCAAGTGGTTTAACAAGGTCGGGCAGGATCATAGAATAGAATCTTGGGAACAAGAAGAAGTTCAGGAGTCATAAAAATTCAGTGGTTACCATGTATGACTTTGCAGCAAAAGCAGAAAAATAGGATAATGTAATTAGTTTTATTTTACCTAAATATATTCGATTTAAAGACCTGGTCTTATTCTAAGATTTTCTTTGTCCTCCTCTCTCTTCTGTGATTGATATATGGATTTGTAGTTCATAGCTTTTGTTTGTTTAGGCTTTTCTTGGCAATGTAACAATTGGGTTGTCCTTTGTTAGTCCTCCCTCTGAGTTGCCTGATCATTTTTAATTTATTCTGAACATGTCCCCGAAGGTCTATACCACAGCTACGCTATGACTTCTTCTGTTACTATTTCTTTGTCCATTTCAGTCTTTATTTTCTATCATCTAACAGGATATTGATTCCAGGGCCTGAAGATACTGATTAAGTGCCCAGACATGTGGTAAGATAAAGGATATAATTTTAACGATTCTTTGTCTCTTCCTCCATCCCTTGTTACACCGCAGGGGATTTGACTTTCTATTCTTATAAATAAGGCCCAGCTCATTTTGTGAAATAGTAAGCTGTAATGTGTAGTTTGTCATGATATGTTTTCTCTGCTTCAGCTAGGGTTATTTCCCTCAGCATTTACAAATACACAATCTATTTTTATTTTTCCTAGCTCTTGCTTTCATTACGCCTATAATGTATTTCAGTTACATTTTCTGGGACTGCTTTTCCTGGAATGCTCCTAATTATGTCACTTCTCTTAAATCCAAACTTACTCTTTGTATTTAGGTATAAGCATCTATGACTTCGTCTACCCATTTGTAAGCATTTACTTATTGAAATACATATTTTGTCACTCTAGGCTGCTTTCCCGGGCCTGTGAGCCCTCAGATCCATTGCCTGTCCTCCCTGAGTTCTGCTGTTTGTCACAGGGTGGGGGTGGGGTGGGGGCACCTGCAGCCTGAGCTTCTAGGCCCCACATCAGCATTTCCAGCAGCCTTCGTCCAAAGGGAGCTGCGAATGGGAGACTGGAGCCAGAAGCATGGGAAGAGCTCATACTCCAGGGGCTGTTTCTGTTTTCAGGGCCCCCCCTATTGCCCAGTAAGTCCATCAAGGTCCTAGCTTTTGTCAGGTGACCCTGGTCTGATAATGCCACCTCTTACCTAGGTCCCATCAGCCTGCAGAGCTGGAGAGGCTTCTTGATGGTGTTCAGCTCTGGGGTGCCCCTGCTCTAACCAACTACTCAGGGGGGCTTCTCTCTTCCAGGGTAGACCCCCACTGATATAAAGGAAAGTTCTCAGAAGTAGAATTGCGGGGTCAAAATATTAGGATTTTTAAGCTGAAGTTTAAAAACATTTCTTCCCACCATGTTTCTGTCCCTCAAGCCCTTGGCTCTCCCGGTGGTTCTCTGTACAGCTTGGGGCCCTCCCACTTTGTCCACGGCGGCCGTGTGCACCTCTCAGCCTCCGGACCCCGGACTATCCCTCCAGTCTCGTGACACTTTTAACAAATGATTTTCACAAAAGCTAAGAGGTAGGGGGCAGGGAGAGGCCCCATTTCCTGGTGGCAACTGATATGTCTGCTTCCAGAACATGCCCAGGCAAGGGGGAAGGATAAGCAATCATTTGGGTGCTTCAAGCCAACACCGACTCCCCTTTGCCTTTCAGGGGTGAATGGCGGGAGAGAGGGAGGGAGAGTTGAAATTAATTATTAATGTCTTGGAAATCGCCAGGATTAGGTACAGAGTTACTAAACTCACCACTTCATTTTCTATCAGGCATCTGGTGAAGGGATGACATCTGCTTGGCCACTGCCACTGCCACTGCCACTGCCTGGTTTTAAATTTTGGCAGGGCTCTGGCTGGGTAGCTCACTGGTTGGAGTGCTGTCCTGACAGGCAGGTTCGATCCCTGGTCAGGACACACAGAAGAATCAACCAATGAATATATAAATAAGTGGAACAACAAATCAACATTTCTCTCTCTCTCTACCCACCCTCTTTTTTCCTCACCTCCTTTCTCTCTAAAATCAATGAATTTTTTTTAAAGGAAGAAAGAAAAACAGAAGTGTCTTAAAATTTTTTGGTAGCTATCAGTCAAGGAGCAGAGTGAACCCTGCTGTGTGTGAAACTGAACCACTTGGTGACTTGGACCCCACGCTGCTGGTTAAAAAGGCTCCAAGCCCTGACTCCCCAGGCAAAGGACATGCTTGCTGTAAATTACTTTTTAAATTCTCACCCAAGGACATTTTTTTCATTGCTTTTTTAGAGAGAGTGGAAGGGAGAGAGAGAAACATCAATGTGAGCTAGAAGCACCAATTGGTTGCCTTCCATACACGCCCAAACAGAGGATGGTATGCACCCGGGCAGGGGACGGAACCCACAACCGAGGTATGTGCCATGACCGGGAATCAAACCCACAATCTTTCTGTTATAGCGCAATGCTCCAAACAACTGAGCCATACTAGCCAGGGCTGGTGCGTTGTAAATCTGAGCTACATCTTTTTAATGCATCAGACTCGCTCTCCTTAGAAATGAGGCTATCACCCAAACTTGGGTAAATATCTGACATCATGTTGTGATTTACCAAATAAAGGCTACCAATGATCTTTTGCAGGCTGCTGATTTATCTTTGGCTTTCTGTGAATCGGTGGCCCTTAAAGACTCTGCTCATTTAGCAATATAACATAGTCAAGGGAAATAATTTGCATAGTAAGCTGTTCTTTGAGAGTAAAGATAGGGAAGCAGCTGCAGTACAGAAGGCCCTGGTTTTGAAGTCAAGAGATGTGAGATTGAGTCCTCGCTTTGCCACTAACTAGCTGAATAATCAAAATCAGTGATTTAAATCATGATTTAATTCTATCTATTAAAAGTAAGTGCTGTGGAAGTAAAGAAGTTAAAGTGAAAGAGAAATATACAGGTGGAAAGCTAATGTTACTATTCATTTTTTCAATTTTATTTTTCCAATATGGGTTGTGGATGGGTACTGACTCATACACCACTTGCGTCCCTTTATTAACCCCTTTTGAAAAACAACAGATTAAACAATGCCTGTGTTAGGAGAGCTAGCTAGGAGCCACCATCAACGTTGGTACATGTGTTAGCGGTGGTGAGCGAATCTGAAAGCCATAACCAAAGTGACCCTCGGTTTGATAGTGTGGTTTCAAAACGATACACTGAGAAAGCCTGGAGAGGCTGGGATGAGAGCTTGTCTCCTGTCCTCTGCATCCTTCCTCAGCCTGTCCTCTCTGACAGCATTGGGACATTCCAAGGCAGTCCCTGGCAGCTCTCCCCCTGTACAGTCGTAGGGACGGGCATCCTCGGCAAGCCACAACCTGTCTCAGGCCGATGGGGGACAGTGAGCATAACTAAGGTGAACAACCTTAAGGAACAGACCCAGAAAATAACAACCCACAAACAAAGAAGATATCATTTGTGGTTTAATGTGTGGTATCACGGGAACAGAAGCATTTTTTACTGTCCATGAAGCTTTGTTTTCCCAGGTCAGAAAAATTAGTTAGGAGAGAACTAGAAATGAACTTAGCAGCATCAAGCTCTGTTCTTAGCTATGCTGGGCCAGAGCATGCTACCCTCGGTCCACTCGAATAGCCCGCAGACACGCTGGTCCTTGCAGGGTGATGAGCTGAGTTTAGACTTGATTTTCATCCTTGGTCCAGCAGGGTTTCCCTGAGTTTTTCTAGAATTGTGTCAGGCACTACGAGACCATGAAAACAGCGTGGAAGTCAGGAACAGATCAGGGTGTAAGAAATGGATTAAGTAAACAACTATTTGTTGGGTGCTTTTTATATGTCAAATACAGACCTAGTCAGTACACTGAAAATACAGCCATAAACCAAAGAGCCAGGATGGGAACTGGCCTTGAAAAAAGAAAGACTAGAGTGAGCGATAGGGAGAGAAGGTTTTGGGCAGATTTTTGAGAAGAGCAGGGGACGCAGAGGACTAAGGAAAGAGCATTTGGAGAACTGTTGCCGTAGGTGGTGCATTGGATCCTCGCTAATGATATTTGAGAGATTCCATAAGAGGCTAAAAAGACTTTCTGCTGCATAGCTGATGAGCAGACAAGAACACATGCGAAAACTTGAATCAAATTGAAAATTTGCATTGAAACTCCTTTAGAATAAAATAATTACACTTTTCAAAACTTCAATTATAAGAGTAATGTGTACTATGAAATACTATGTAGAAAAGAGTTAGAATTACTTGTAATTACCCTTGACTGCCGGGATCAGTCTGCAGCTCCCTGATGAGACAGAGCCAGGTGGGTGTCTGGGCTTTACTTTGTCTACATATAGATAAAAGAAACCTTTCTGTCCAGGAAATTACCATATTAGGGGGACAAGAAGCTTAACTACTTAAGTTGAGGGGGCATGAAATGATTGGAGGACAGTATTCAGTACAGTAATGTGTGGAGGTAAGTATAACCAAAGATGTCAGCTACAGCCAGGGTGACAGAGGCACTCAAGAGTCACAAAATCTCCAACTAACTGCTGTTTTCTGGGCATGAACGACGTTTACCAAAAATTATGGAGAATCCTTTGACATTTAGACAGATAATGCATTTTGTGTGAAAAGCAAGTCTCCTCAAGGGAGTTTCTAAATAACAATTTGGCTTTTCCACTGTGCAAAACAGGAGTTTTTATTGATGTAGCATTTAGGGTAAGAATGTCTTCCAGACCACCGATGTACCCTTTCACAGACCAGCTTTGATGAAAAATTAAACAGAGGCTAAAAAGATTTCCTGCTCTGTAGCTAATGAGCAGACAAGAACACATTAGGAAACTTGAATCAAATTGAAAGTTTGCATTTGAACTCCTTTAAAATAAAATAATTGTGCTTTCCAAAATTTTAATTATAAAAGTAATGTGTACTATGAAATACTATGTAGAAAAGAATGAGGTAGGTCTTGACATATTGACATGCAAACATATTTATAATATTATTTGCTTTTTAATTTTAAAGCCTTTTACAGAGCCATATGTTAAAGAAATGCAAGGTGACAAAGATATAAACCCGAGGAGGCTAAGCTGGAATAAAAAATGTGAAGGTCCATGTGTGTGACAATGGGCACCAACATTTTATTTATTTATTTTTTAGAAAGAGGGGAAGAGAGGGAGAGAAACATCAATGTGCAGTTGTCTCTCATGCTCCCCCAACTGGGGACCTGGTCCACAACCCAGGCACGTGCCCTGACTGGGAATCAAACTGGCAACCCTTTGGTTCATAGGCCGGTGCTCCGTCCACTGAGCCACGCTGGCCAGGGCCCAGGCTGTGTTTATGTTGTATAAAAGTACCGCTGTGTAGCTGTGCAACCCTTTAAATCGCTGTGTGGGGCAAGCAAAACACCATGCTGGGAGTATCCAGTTTCCCTAAGGCTGTGAGTAAGCAATAATTTTTTTAAAAAAGAAACACCAAACTTCTGTATATGCATATTTTCTTACATATAAAATGCCTGGAAAGATACGTATATAAACGTTTATTGGTGTTTATTTTTGAGAAGCCAAACTTGAGGAAGGGGGACTGGTAGGGGAATGTGGTAAAATAAAATTTTAAGTTTTATTCTCTATCTCTGTATTGTTTGACTTTTATAATGGGAATGTCATCATGTATTCCTAACTAATTATGCTTTAAACAAATTAACAAGTAATTCATAAAGCTGTGGCAACTTGGAAAAGAATGAAAATCATAGATGAAAATCATCTATAATATCAAACTCAGATATGACTACTGACCATTGTTTTATTGTTTTAATCTGCTCGGGCTGCTATTTACAATACCATAGACTGGGTGGTTTAAACAATAAACATTTATTTCTCAATGCTAGAGGCCAGGAAGTCCAAGACCAAGGTGCCAGCACAGCCCAGTTCTGGTGAGGTCTCTCTTCCTGGCTTGTCAATGGTCGCCTTCTTACGGTACCCTCACATGGTAGAGAGAGAGCTTTTCTAAGTCTTCCTCTTCTTTTGAGAGAACAAAGTCTCATCATGAAAGCTCCACCTTCAAGACCTGACCGGAACCTAAGTCCCATCTGCAAATACCATCACACTGGAGATTAAGGCTTTGAATGAACTGGGAAGTGGGGGCAGGAAGAGGAGGTAGGATATAAACATTCAGCACATGATAACCATATTTTGGTATGTTTTCTTTCAGATTTTTTCTAAATGTATTCAAAATAGTTAGGATTGTGTTGTATGTACATAGTTCTATACATAGTTTGGTATCTTGTCATAAATTTTTTCCTTTTCGAGTGGATTATCACCTTTAGATTCATGTAGGTAATATGAATGGGTTAATGAGCACAGACTTTTAAATATTTTTATCTGTTTATTGCCAATTTGTGTTCCAGGAGGGCTGAGTCAAGTTACAGTTCTGCCAATAATAAATGAAAGCATCCATTTTACTGTACCCTCACTAACACTGAGAATCATCAATTAGAAATTGTCACATGCTATCTGATTATTACTTTTAAGCTTTTTATTGAAGCATAAAATAGCTACAGAAAAGTGTCTGATGATCACAAAACAAACACATCTGAGTAATTAGCATTTATAAGGAGAGGACAAACCATCCCCAGGAGCCTCCCTCATTCCTCTTCTCGTCATTACTACCCCAAGAATCACCACCATTCTTAGCAACAGCAACAGAGGTGTCCTGTTTGATTTTCTCATTTTGGTGTAGCGTTTTATTGTGTAAATATGGTATGTCACAGTGCACTTACCCATTGGACACTGGGACAGTTTTCAGTTTTGGATTAATGAGCATTTCTATACGTTCCTTTTGTGACTATATGAATGCATTTTTGATAGGCATGCACCTAGAAGTGGAGTTGCTGGGCCATAGGATGTGCCTGCATTCAGCTTCGATACCTACTACCAAGCAGTAATTTCCAAAATGGTTTTATCAATTTAGAGTCCCGCCAGGAGTGTATAAGAATTCTAGTTTCTCCAAATTTTGGTTAACACTTGATAATGTCAGTCGAGGCTTTAATTTGCATTGCTTTTAATTAATGAGGTTGAACAACTTTTTGTGTTTACTGGCCATTGAGAAGTATCCTGTTTTGAAACAAGTCTGTTTCAGTATTTTTTCCATTTTTTAAATTAAGTTGTCTCAGTGAATTGAACAAGCAATTTTTATAGTCTAGATTTGAGTCCTTTGTAATACATTAAATATCTTCTACTTTTTGGGTTGCCTTCTTCCTGTTTTTGATGAATAGAAGAAATACATTTTAATGGACTCCAGCTAATCCATTTTTTTCCTTTATTGTAAATGCTTGTTGTATTATTTAAAGAAAATTTGTCTACTTCAAGGTCCTAAACATATTCTTCTTTTGTTAAATTTGCATTTTTGATGTTTAGTTAGGTTGAATTTTCTTTTTTAAAAATTTCTTTTGGTCTTTTGTAATTTCATTGTCAACCATTATCTTTTACAGATTATTTTATAAACATACTGGTGTTTTTCTTATTGACTTCTATAAAATATTTATCCATTAAGAAAAATTGCATTTTGGGTCCTAGATATTTTTCATAACTTTGTTAGCCTTATAATTATTTTTACTAGATTTTAAGATGGATGAATTGTATTTTATTTTGTGATATTTTTAATTTACTTTAGGTTTAAAAAGCTTTTCTTATCTAACTATTAGGAAAAATATATCTTCTTATTTTACAGTGTTTTATTGTTATTTTGTTTTGTTTTTCTTCTTTACATTTTCCTTTTTAACTATCAGCCATAAGTTCTTGTTTATTTTCTTTAATGTTTTTTCACTTCCCCCAATGCCTAAGAATCCCTTTTATTAATTGATTCTTCTTTTTATAATTGGTTTATAATGCTTTCTTCATAATAAGTTGGGTTACTTTATGTAATTTAATTTTTTTTTTGCTATTCTTATTCACTGATTTTCATGTTAATTCTAGTTTTATGATATAAATTTTTAATATTCTTTTAATGTAGGGTATGTATATGTGTATGTGTGCTTAGCTAGGAATGCTTTCCCATCATTTTTTATCATTTTCAAATATTATTTGGCTATACTAGTCAGCTTACACTTCTGGATAAACCTTAAAATCATTTTTTTTTTTGAGTTCCTAAAAAGCTTTTTGAAATTCTAGATTAGGATATTTCAAACCTATAAATTAACTTGTGAAGAACTGTTTCTTTTTTCCTTCAAAATAGTTTTGTCTCTATTTGCAATTATGTAAGATAATAGTTTCTTATTGTGTAAAAGGACTTGTCCATTACTTGCCTCCAAAATACTCCTGACTAACACAGTCCTTGTGATTTGGGGTCAGGAATACTTCCTACCTGCCCCACAAGGTTCCAGTAGAGAATCAGTTTGAAAGAAGGTGTTTGAAGATACATTTCCTAAAGGATGACATATAATACACAAAAGATATGATGCATAGGCCCTTAGGTGGCTAAATGCTTAAATATCCCCCTTCTTTGAGCCCCAAAATTAGAAATTAGTTCACGTATATTAGTTCCTCTAAGCTTTAACAAAATGGCAGTTTTTGCTTTTGATTCTAACTTATAAAACCAGGTCTCATTTATGTATTTTTTGTGAATTGGAAAGTGGGAATTTGTTGTAAATTGGCTATTGGAATTCAAGAAAGATAATGGTCAAATAGAAAGACCTTTAGTAGATGGAATATTAAAAACACAGTGATCAATAGCACAAGGTTTAATTAACCACTGCATAAATGGTAATGGAAAAAATACAATTATAAAAATATAAAAGATCTAAGACCCTGTCATCTCTAAGGGATGTTATTTAATTTGTGCAAGATCTTAGCACATAAGTGACTGTTTATTAGATCCCCTTTGATAATTACAGTTACTATAGAGCCTCTTTCTACCCTCCCCTCCCTCCAAAAAAGTTGAAGGCACTTGAAAATTTGAGTCTAATTGTTCCTCTTTGTAAGCATGTTCTGAAAATTGGGTGTGAATTAGGCTTTCTTAACACTTGGTTTTCAGATTACAAACCCTTTCACCCCCATGTCCTCAGTCTTCAATCAGTATCTATTAAATGGACAGAGAAGAGGAGACACCATCATAAAAAAAATCTTCATCCTGACACATGTAGCTCAGTTGGTTGGGCATTGTCCCATAAACTGAAAGTTCACCAGTTCAATTCCTGGTCAAGGCACATGCCTGGGTTACAGGTTCAGCCTCCCCGCTCCCCCAACTCATGCCGCCTCCACCAACAGGGAGCATACGAGAGGCAACCAGTTGATGTTCCTCTCTCACATCGATGATTCTTTCCCTCTCTTTCTCCCTCCCTTCCCCTCTCTCTAAAAATAAATGAATAAAATCTTTTAAAAAATGTTCCTTAAGTTTTAAAATCTGGTGAGTAAAGCCATAGCTATAAAACCAGCAGGGACCAGGTTTAGGTTATGGAATCTTTGCTGTGGTTTAGAATTTAATACTAAATCATTTTTAAAAAACTATGATCAGATTCTGCATATCTTCTGTTCCTCAGCATAAACAAGCTTTAAGCAACTAACCAACATGTCTAAGAATCTATTGTAATTTGGGTTTTTTTTTAAAGATTTATGTTAAAAGGGTAAATGTGTACTAGTTTGTTCTGATTTTCAGATAATATAGGCATGTTTGCTATTGATAAGAGGTGCCCATTTCTTCTTCCTTTTGCACTGCTATGTATTTTAAAGTCAGCCATGGTTCTCAACCTTGACTGCACATCAGATCAGTAATATAATCAAAATGTAATCAGTATAAAAATTATAAACCATGTATTTTATCTTTTGTCATGTATCTTTGAAATCCAGTATTTTATACATAAAACACATCTTAATTCAGACCAGCCACATTTTAAGAGCTCAATTGCTCCATGGGTCTAGGGCAACCATATTGCACAGCAGAGATCTAGCCCTAAGAGTTTAAACAATTTTAAGAAAATGAAGGTGTAGGTCAGGAGTAAAAGCATGCTGAGACTCTTGTCTTGTTCTCTAAGTTAGGTAGGCAGCAACTTACAGGTCCTGGCAAAATGTTAATTAACCCACATAAATACAATGGATAAGTTTTAAAACACTGGAGTAGAACCAATTAAACAAAAAGCAGGAAGTGAAAAATATTAAAGAAAATAAATGAGAAATTATGGCTGATGGTTAAAAAAATATATAGTCCATTTGAACCTTGGGATACTGTGCTATAATTAAAAAGAATAAGGTGGGCAGTCTCTGATGTCCCCTGTGATCCCTGCTTACTAGCATTGGTGTCCTTGTGTAATTCCTGCTCCTCTCCTAGAGCTGGACTCACTGACTCTCTCCTAATGAACAGAATATGACTGAAGTGATGAAATGATACTTCCAGGATTAGGTTATAAAAGGGAATTGGTTTCCACCTTGGGTTTACTTTCCCACTCTCTCTTAGATCATTCACCCTGCAGAAGGCCAGCTGTCACGTCCTCAAGCAACCTTGCAGAGAGGCCCATGTTGCAAAAGACTGAGGCAGGGCCAACAACCACATGAAATTCCCACCCCACTCCCAGTCAAGCATTCTGATGAGACCGCAACCCAAGTCGACATCTTGACTGCAACCTCATGCGAGACTGTGCGCCAGTCATTTAGGTAAGTTGCATCTGAAACTCATGCACAGAAGCTGTGAGATAATAAATGTCTGTTGCCTTGAGTGCCTAAGTTTTGGGACAATTTTTTGAATGCAGCAATAGGTAGTGACCATATATCAACATTAAATTTAAAAAATATTGCTGTTTAGTATCTGTAGTATGATCCCATATATATAAAGAACACCGAAGTGGAAATGTATAAGAGGTAGGCAGAATAAGATTTATCGATACATATGATTATTCCAGCCTTTGCTTTTGCCCTCTTCTCCCTTCACATACTCAGGTGAGTTTTGCCTTCCCTCGCCCCTCTTTTTAGATGCTGAATCAGAAGAATATAAAGAGATCTGCCTGAAAGTAAGGAGGATTTAGTGAGAGACCAAGGTAGTCTACATAATAAAGTGCTGGAGGTTAAGTAGAAGAGAGAGGAGAAGCATATGGACAAACTGGGGCTTGGGAAAGTTTTGTGACTTAGCACATCAGAGCCCCCAGAGCACCTTGAAAAGTGTAGTATGTGGTATGATCGGGGCAGCCTTAGGGTTTTCAAGAGATGGGTACAAGAATTAGAAATGCGTCCTAATTAGATTTTTGGATGGACTATATTTCTTTAAATCTCACTTTATTCAGACTGGACTATGTGGAAAGTAGAATTTATTAGAGTTATATATCTATACCTATATAGATATAGATGAAATATTGCTATATAATAAAATGTGTAAGGAAGCAATGGAGGTCTTTCTTTTTTATCCTTTATTCTTTTATATTTGAAAGTTCAATAGCAAGCCTATATTGATAAAAAAAAAAAATCTGAAGGAGGAGCTGTTTCACTAAACATATGTGAGATGTTGTCCGTGCAAGACAGATATGACATAATTCTCATCTATAGCTATGACACAGGTAGCAGGTGGGTAGTCCTGACCTCAGTGGTGACATAAGATAGCACAAGAGAGAAGAATATGGTGGCATCATGGGTAACTGAAAGGCCTTTGCCGTGAATACATGGGAAACACCCTAGAATTTGTTAGGAGGAACTTGGAGGGGTGCTGAAGACCCAGAAATTGTGGATGACAAGAGTCAGAGAAATTCTGTTGGCTGACTGACTTGTGACCCAGTGTTTTCGTTTTTTCACTTTATTTTTATTGTTGACACTATTACAGGTGTCCCCATTTCCCCCTCCCGTTTGGCTACCTCCATCCAGCCCCCATCTCCCCTTCCCTCTGGCTGTCACCACACTGTTGCCTGTGTCTATGGGTTTTGCATGTATGTTCTTTGCCTGATCCCTTCCCCTTCTTTTAACCCTGGGATTGTGAAACCTGGGCAAAGAAAGATAGCCCTTTCATAAAATACTGACAACCTTAATCATCCCCTAAACAATATGCAAAAATCAGCAAGTCAGGTCCACTCCAGAGCGCAAAGAAATGGGACGGCTCAGATGCTGCTGGTGAGAGAACACACCTGCAAGACCAAAGCAACTCTGTACAGGGGATGCTGCTCAATTCAGGAATTGCAAAAAGCCAATTACCTTCAAGTTAAACACACACACACACACACACACACACAGGAAAGTAATTCTCCATCCATGCTCTCACTCTCACATTCCCTGCACATCTTAGTCACCCTCTCCCTATGAAAAGTGTGCAACCTGCTGGAGCATTTAGTTGGCTC
Source organism: Furipterus horrens (assembly GCF_987537825.1). Lineage (NCBI taxonomy): Eukaryota > Metazoa > Chordata > Mammalia > Chiroptera > Furipteridae > Furipterus > Furipterus horrens. The sequence goes on from NW_028327179.1 coordinate 13,764,325, forward strand.
TGGTGTGATAACAGTTTGCTGAGTATCTTCCTTCTGTCTAGCACTGTGCCAAAAGGCAAGGGATTCACACATCCTACAGATATGTCTTTACCTATCAGTTCTTAAAATCTGGTAGAGAAGAGAAACCTCACCCACTAAACAGGGAGTGACAGTGTCAGGTAAGCGGAGACTTTGTACTGACTGTCTAAATACAAACCTGCACGGCACAGAGAAGTACATAATAACTGGGCAGTGCTAATAACAATAACCAGACTGCATTGTATAACATCAAGCCCATGAGATTATTGGGGGCATTTATAAACCTTTCCATTATAAATGTTACTGAGGGGAACGGGTTAAGGCACTTGTTCAAAATCAGTGACCTTCCCTCCTCCTTCCCTCCCTTTTTCCTCCCCTTCCTCCCTCCCTCCTCCCCTGCTTCCTTCCCTCACTCTCTTCCTTCTTTGCTCTTTTCACCTACTATTTGTTTAACAGGGTTTACTGAGCACGTACTATGTGCCAATCTCTGTATTAGGTCCTGGGGATAAAAAGGTTAGCAAACACCCTGGCCCTCAAGTTTCTTGGAGTGTGTAGATCAATTAATCATACAAATGAATGTAAAATTACAATTTTGGTAAAGTTACAAAGGAAAACAATAAATACAATCCTGGGAGACTATGTAGCCTGACCATGAGGGGTCAAGTCTAGTTTGACTCCAAATTCCCTGTTCTCCCTACCAATCACCCTTTGCCTCTTGCCAAGTAGCCAAATTCCCATCCTAAATACAATATTGCTAATCTGGCTTCTGGAATCTCCTGTTCTTCTTTGAAACTGTCAGGGTAGGCCACTATACTTGCATCACAGTTATCATTGCTGGGGTATAAGAGCAAGATGTCAGGCTTCAGAATCAGAGAGCCCCAGGTACAAATGCTCACTTTGTCACTCTATCTCTGTGACATTGGGCAAGTCATTGGACTTTTCTGAGCCTCCATCCCCTCAACTAAAATGGGAATATTAGAACATGTCAAGCACATGGACATAATGCAATGCAATAATTGGCTGTTATTATTATGACTTAAAATTGAGAATGTTATTTTCTTCAAATCCGGAGTTCTAAACATAGGGAAATTGGGTAGTTTGTTCAGAGTTAGAGCCATACCTGGTGTCTAAATTAGAATTCCCTTTCTTTCCTTTCCTCCCTCCCTTCCTCCACTTCCTCCCCCTCCTCCTTCCTCTCTCTCTCTCTCAAAAGAAACATCAATTTGTTTCCCTTTTTAACGCATTGACGGGTTGATTCTTGTATGTGCCCTGGCCAGGGACCAAACTCACAACCTTGTTGTATTGGGACGAAGCTCTAACCAACTGAGCCATAGAATTTTCTATGATATGTTCATGAAATCTTTTTCAAGGTAAGAAATGTATTGTTGGTTTGAAAGCAGAAAGGCAATGGAAATATATGTCCACAAAAGAAAAAGACTAGACCTTTCGTGTTTGTGTTTACGGAGTCATCATTTTCTGTTAAAGAAACCCGTTTGCATAAGGAGCTTCTAGCTAAAGCACTTTAGCTGTGTGTTTCAGCAGCAGTAATGGGCATGATGTTGAGACTATTAAATACCCAATGATTCTGGAAAGCTAGAGTCAGGGTTTTTGTTCCTGGAAAAGTGATGTTAGATTGTTTGTCCATTTACATCCAGTAAGACTATTATCTACTGATTGTAATGCATCACAACCCTCTGGAGATATTTGGGCATCCATTCTATTAAATTTGTGGCTCTAGCTAACTTATTTATTTATTTATTTTTGCCACCTCAGCTTTATCCAGACGAACAAATTGTTGCCAATGAATGTACATTATTTTTAGCAGTTCTTAGGAAGGAGGCTATGGGAGTACCGGTGACCTGTCCCGCTGAATGATTGAGGCAGCCCTACATCCTTCAAGCTGGAGGCATGGAGACACGTTGTTGTAAGGGACATTGTTTGGACTAGGTTCTAATCCTGCCCTGCCTCTCACCAGCTGTGCCACATGAGCTGGTCACCAACCTCTCTGAACTTCATCTTCTTTACTTTGGTTTCCTGTGCCTGGCACGTAGTAAACACTTCCTATGCTGTGACATAGGTTTTATCCTCCCCATTTTTTCATATGGGAAGATCAGATGAAGTTCAGAGGAGTTAAGTTCAAGGCCATATATTTAGTTGATGGTGCAGCTAGTGCTTAAACCAGGGTTTCTCAACCTCAGCGCTATTGATAATATCAGATAATTCTTTGCTGTCTTGTGCACTGTAGAATATTTAGCAACATCCTGGGCTCTGCTCAGTAGATCCCAGTAGCACTCTCCTTACAACTAAAGATGTCTCCACATATTGCCCAGTGTCCTAAGGGGACAAAAATGGTGCCTTACCCCAAGTGGGGAAGCACTGATTTAAACCCAGGTCTTTCTAGCTCCAAATCCCATAGTCATTCCATGACATGATGTTGTCAGTTAGAAATACCATATAATCCCTTATTTAAAAAAGAATTTGAACAAGCTTCAACAGTTAATTTAAGCCCAATTGTGACATCAGTACCTCTTGTTATAAGTTCCCCTCTTTTGCCCTTTTGGCCTTTTAATCTATTAATAGTTCCCATCAGGTGCCCACTGACTTCATGGTCCATATCCCTCCACCATAACCCTCTTTTCCACCTTCAGGTGGCTTAAAGTTTTAGCTACTGAAAGTTTGTTTGGCAATCCATTTAAGACACAGGCAGAGGACCTGAATAAACATTTCTCCAATTAGGACATACAGATGGCCATGAGACATATGAAAAGATAATTCAATATCACTAATAATCAGAGATATGCAAATCAGAACCACAGTGAGATATCACTCACACCTGTCAGAATGGTATTATTAATAAATCAACAAACAACAAGTGCTGGCGAGGATGTGGAGAAAAGAACCCCTAGTGCATGCTGGTGGGATTGCAAATTGGTGCAGCCACTGTGGAAAACAGTATGGAGGTTCTTCAAAAAAAATTAAAAATAGAACTAATTATGACCCAGCAGTTCCACTTCTGGGTATATATCCAAAGAAATCCAAAACACTAACTGTATCCCTGTGTTCATTGCAGTATTATTTACAATAGCCAAGATAAGGAAGCAGCCCAAGTGCCCATCAAAGGATGAATAGATAAGGAGAAACTGATACATATACACAATGGAATAATATTTGGCCATTAAAAAGAATGAAATCTTACCATTTGCGACAACATGGATGGAGCTAGAGGGCATTATGCTAAGTGACATAAGTCAGAGAAAGACAAATACTGTATGATCTCATGTATACATGGAATCTAAAGAACAAAATAAACAAACAAAACAGAAAAAGACTGAGATACAGAGAATAAACTGTGGGTTGCCAGATTTGGGGTGGGGTTGGGAGGCTGGATGAAAAAGTGAATGAAGGTATTAAGAAGTATAAATTGGTAGTTACAAAACAATCACGGAAATATAAAGTACAGTTTATGGAATAGAGTCAATAATATTATAATAACTATGTCTGGTGCCAGATGGGTACTAGAATTATTAGGGGGATAACTTTGTAAATTATATAATTGTCTGACCTCTATGTTGTACACCTGAAACTAATATGAAATGATACTGAGTATCAACTGTAATTGAAAAATTTGTTTAAAATTTGCTTGTTGTTTTTATTTATTTATTTATTTTGCCTTCTGTTTTGAAAACAGAGTTCAGCATTTTTAGTTAAAAGCATGGGTGCCTCACAGGCACTTGCAACACTCCCTGTTTGTTCAAGTCATCTGTGGAGTCTTTATAAGTGATTCCCCAGATCCGCTACTGGGGTTCTGATTCAGCTGGGGAGAGGAGGACGGGAGTGTTCAGAACTGCTCTGTTGGTTCCACCAGGCCAAAGTGCAGAGGCACTCTTCAGGAACTGCAGAGTTCCCTTACTGCATTAGTAATGCTTGTCAGTCAGAATCACCAGGAAAAATTATTGAAAGAAACAGACACAAAAGGTTTCTTGGGAGCAGAGATGAATTAATTCAGCAATTCCGGGGTTGGGCCCCGAACTCTTCATTTTAACAAGTGACTGGGGTGATTCTGATGTGGTGTCCCCAGTTAGGAGTTAAGTTGGAGTCACACTGGGCTCTGCCACATGCAAAGCCATGTAACCTGGAGTCAGAGGTGAAACTCGTAACCCCCAGTTTCCTGATCTGAAAACAGAGGATAAAACGGCACCCACCTTGCGGAGCCTCTGTGACAGCAGAGCTGTTGCACAGGTGTAAAGCTTTGGGAAGTGTTTCTGGCCATTGGTATGATTGATGGGTTTAAAACCTTAAGCAATTTTGATTATTATGCTTACTAAGGATTTTTTAAAAAGTTAAACCTAACAGTAGAAACTATTTATAGATCACCTGGTGGGGGTTCTTCCAAAAAACGGATACAAGGAGTTCTCAGGGGTGCCTATCAGCTTACTTTGGGTGCTGTGTGTGTGCAGCTGCCTCTCCTGCTGGGGTGGAAGCTCCCCCACAGCCACCCAGTCCTCCTCTGTAGCCTTTCTGTGGTCTGTACACCTTTGTAGAGTTGAATGACTCGTTCTATTACTTCATTAGAGCTACTGTAACATGCGAGCACAACAGGGCAGCTTGAACACCAGAAACGTATTGCTTCGCAGTTCTGCAGGGCAGAAGCCCCGGATCCATGTGACAGCGGGGCCGGTTCCTGCGGAGGGCTGTGAGGGAGGATCTGTCCCATGTCTTTCTCCTCGCTGCTGGCAGTTTGCTGGGCTTTTTGAAGCATCACCCCAAACTCTGCCTCAGTTTTCTCAGGGCTTTCTCCCTGTGTGTGTTTCTGTGTCCAGATGCCCCCTTTGTGAAAGGGCACCGATCATATTGGATGAGTGCTCACCCAAATGACCTCATTTTAACTTGTTAAAGACCATATCTCCTCAGATAAGGCCACATTCTGGGGTGTGGGGGGTTTAGGACTTCAGCATATAAATTTGGGGGAACATGATTCAACCCATAGCGATGGTCCCCTCAGTGGGGAACTGAATGCAAAACCAAGATATTATTGATTTTTCACTCCAGTGAAGTATATTCTATTCATGCCACTCCCAAACTACAGCTTTAACAATGCAAACCCATCAGCACCCATTTGTGAAAGTAAATCAAGCCCACCACACCCTACAGGAAAGGCTCCCTATGATGGCCAGTGATCACACTGTCCCCAAATGATGGTTAACACCTTCTATGCTGACTTGCTGGAAGTCTCTGCCATGACACTACATGTTTGTGGGATGTCTCTACATGTTTTCTGACAATATGCAGTCTTCATTTCTCCAATACCAAGAGTGTTTGAAAATGTGCTTTCTCCCTCCATTAGCAAAGGCAATGATGGACTTGCTTTCTTGCTCATTCTTTAACTAAGGGCAAGTGCTTAAAACATGCCTGACCACTTGGTTTTATATTCCATGACAATTGGTGACACCGGTGGGGGAAAGAGAACTGACAAAATGGATGTAAAGATGATATATGCCATTGAAGAGTAAGGCTCTTAAAAAAAAAGTAAATATATGGACTCACTATTATTTGATTTGAGCAAAGCCTCGCTGACGTGTTCTGGCATCTGGGAAGTTAGACGTAGAGAGGGTTCCCACAATTCCTTACCTGCTAAGTGGCTCACTGTGCCTAAAGCATTTGTGCAAACAATGTGGTTTATGCTGAACACCTACCTGCCTTCCTTCTGGGAGCCTGGAGTTTTAGTATATGCTAGTCAGAGAGTGCCCGTGGGACCAGCCCCCAGTAAAATACACTGGGCCCTCCCTGGGTGGCAGCACTTCCCATGTTTTGTCACAACATGTTGTCATAACACTCGTTGCTAGAGAAAGTCAGGGTGTCATGTCCTGCGTGACTCCACAGCGAGAGGACTCAGAAATGTGTGCCTGGCTTCCTCTTGACCTTACCCTTGTGCCTTTTCTCTTTGCTGGTTTTGCTTTGGATCCGTTGGCCGGACTAGCTCACAACCAGGAGCTGAGCCTGTGCATCCTCCTCATGGATCCTGCCCTGCGGAGGTGGTCATGGGGAGCCTTGACCAGAAGAGCAGCTGCTAGCAGAAGTAAAAGCCTCTTTATGCTAAATGCTTACGAAAACTTGATGCTGGACATTTTTGCAATTTTTAAAGTATTCAAATGATTGCACTCCAGTTGGGATTACTATAGATAGAATATAATTTACTATATAAAAATAATTTTCGGGATTAGAAGGCAATCAGATAAGTGGGAAGCCCTTTTTACTTTTATAGAAGACTCTCCTAAGTAAACTACGAGAGAGCTAGAAGGAGGGACCAACCAGCTGACATGAATTATAAAAACAGTTTTTCCTCCTAAAACATTGACACTCAATCTTAGTTCATAACTTACTTGGAAAATCCAAAGTGCTTTTGAAGGCTTAGCCCAAGCTCTTCTTTACTGGAGTGATAGGTACTACAGAAATATATATATACACAAACATTGTTATCTGAAGCTTGAAGGCAGTCCCTGGAGAAAACTTTAGAAAGATGTCATTTTGGAGGACAACGATAAAGCACTTTAAGAAAGGGAAACACAAATGAATAATAAATAACAAGTACGCAGGAAGCCGAGGGTGGAATGACTTGCTGACTCTTGATTTCTTATATATATGTGGTCCTCAGACTCCTTAGAAGTGAGTCTCTCATTTTGGTGTTTCAGAATGTGGAGCTCTGCACCAAACCTGGAAATTTTCAGTGCACTTTACCCGTTGCATCGTTCTTGGGTGCTCAGAATAGATCCAGGAGCCCAGTGGTGCGGGGTCAGATATGCTAATGAGAGGCCCACGCTTTTCCCATTTCCCCGTGTCTGTGGCAGAGCTCACACTGCACAGCACCCGGCAGCTCCAGGCATCACGGGCAATTCTCTGCTGTCCAACTTCAGAATGTTGCTGGCTGTTGTGAGACTCTTATGCCTTTGGTAAAGAGTGGGCAGAGAGCTGATGCAGCTGCATTAGTCGGGAGGGCAGACCCAGCTGTAAGAAATGGCAACACCTGCTGATAGCCGTGGGCGTGCACAGCGTGGCCTGAGGAAGCATCGACCACAGGAGATAGAGGAACCGTTCTTGGCCTTCCTGCCGTGTACAATTTGAAATGTGTATGCAAGGCATTTACCCAGAAGTGTGACATATGTAGTGAAGAATTGATTATTTAATACTTCCAACTTTCTAGAACCCAGAAAAAGGAACTTAAAAATTAAACACAAAAGAACTCTGTACAGTCAAAAGGGATGTCAAAAAGTCCACATACTTTTCTCATAGCTCTGCTGCTTTGGTCCTTGCCTAGAGTACACTTAAACTTTATACAAAAATAATAATAATAATAATAATAATCTTTCTTTGGTCTCCATGAAAACTACTCTCAACGGTCATCAATACCTTCCTCAGGAAAATAATGTTCTTTTTTAAAAATGAATTGATTATCTGGACAGCATTTTTTAAGTGTTGACTTCTCTTTCCCTCTCCCCTGACTTTTTAAAAATTAAATAATTCATTAAGGTGAAAGTCACATAATAAAATGAACCGTTTTAAAGTGAGCAATTCAGTGACATTTAGAATATTCAGTGTTGAGCAGTCACCACCTCTCTCCAGTTCCAGAACATTTCCATTACTCCAAAGTAAACGCCCACACCCACTAAGCAGTTTCTCCTCAGTCTCCCCTCCCCCTAGCCCCTGACAACCACAAATCTGCATTCTGTCTGTGTGGATTTATCTATTCTGGATGTTTCATACGAATGGAGCCATACGGCATGTGGTCTTTGCGAATGGCTTCTTTCACTTAGCATAAGGTTTCGTGTTTCCTCCATGTTGTAGCGTATTATCAGTACCTTAATCCGTTTTGTGGTTAACTAATACTCCATTGTATAGACAGTCCACAGTTTGTTTATCCATTCATCAGTTGATAGACATCTGGGTTGTTTCCACTTTAGAGCCACTGTGAATGTCGCTGCTGGAACAGAGCATTTGTGCATTCCCTGACTTTTGCCAACTCAGCTTCTCATCTCTGTAGTGCAGATGATAATGATATCTGCCTCACAGGACTGTTAGGATTAAATGAGGAGTAAACATTTAGAATAGTGTCTGGCACATGGTCAAAGTTCAATCAATTCTTGTTATTACTGTTTTGTAATTATTTTTTAATACATGACTCAAAAAGCGTCAGAGGTTCATTTCCATCAGGGTCGATGACTTTATACTTCTCAACAATTCTGGAGGTCATCATTGTATCACTTGAATAAGTAATGTAAGAAATAGTGACCCTGAATCATAAGCGAAAGGTTAGCAGCAAAACTATGGTCAGCATTTTCTGAGTAAGAAGGCGGGGATGAGTGCGATGCCCCATTGAAGAACTTCCATCAGACCTTAGCGTTAGGTGTGGTAAATAAGCATGGCCTTCCAGAGACCTGCTACACGCTATCTTTTTAAAAGAAATGAGCTATGAGTCTGCAGAGGACAAGTCAGATAATAGGGGCCTGGGAGTGCTATTTCTCAAGCAGAACTGTGTGACGAAAACTGTAAATGAAGAACAGCACGCTGACACGTCTGAGCCCAGCGGATTGGAGCGGAAGCTGGAAGATCAGAGAGGACACTTGCACGGGGGTTGGGGTATTATCCTTGAGAGCTGACTGGGCTTATGAAGAAGCAGCAGTGTACCAAGGAGTCACCTGTATGAAAAGTCAATAGTAAATGGGAAGGGATTGACCAGAGGCGGGAGGAGTCAGCACAAACACCTGGTGAAGGGAAAGGCGGCGATGCCGTGAACGGTGTCTGGAGAGTTGGAAAGGAAGCTGCTCTGAGTTTGGCCATGGGGACTTCTTTGACATATTGATGTCAGATGGGTCATGTCACTCACTTCTAGGTTCACACAGGTTTTACTTTCTATTTAGGAATGAAGGCAGATAAACTCCTGGGCACTCGCAACATCCAGTTCCCGTTTTTCCCTTGCTGTCATCAGTAGGAATGGGATAAGATACACCACAGTAACTGTTCCAAAATTTCAGTGATGTAACGACAAAAGTTTCTTTCTCATTTGTGCTGAGAATGCATGTCAGCTGGGCTGGGTCTATACTCCTTCATCTTCATCATTCTGACACTGGGACCCGGGCAGGTGGAGTGGCCTATGATGGGAATACTGCCCAAGACGAAACAACTCCTAAATGGAAGGGGGGGGGGGGGTCCTTAAACCTAGGTCTTTGAATTCTTTCAAACTTCAGGCATCTGTTATGGCAGAAGTTGAGTTGATATCCTACATTTTCAAAGTTTTTCAGTCTTCACAATCATTATTTTAATGGATTTACAATATTCTGTTGATTACAAAGCAGCAATTAGGAAAACATAGAATACAATTTAAGTTTGTATTTACTTAAAAATTGTAACTGCATGAAAAATACTAGAAGGAAATATTACATCATAATAATGTAAGCAAGGGTTGTTTTTGTAGGTACATTATAGGCAATTTTATTCCCTTTAAACAGTTTTTTCAATTACAGTTGATATTCAATATTATATTAGTTTCAGGTGTACAGCATAGTGGTTAGACATTTACTTATATTACTTATGTTATAAAGTAGGTTTTGCAAGAAATAATGATGTAAAGCAAACAGACCTTCTCTCTTCTCCTGCATTACACAGTCCCAGCAAGTCTCACCGACTCCGAGGAAAACTATGGACTTTAGATATTGATATGTCTTATGCCAAGTACATATTCATTTTTTTTAAAGATTTTATTTATTTATTTTCATAGAGAGGGGAAGAGAGGGAGAGAAAGATCAATGTGTGGTTGCCTCTCATGCACCCCCAACTGGGGACATGGTCCACAACCCAGGCCTGTGCCCTGACCAGGAATCGAACCGGCGACCCTTTGGTTCCGAGGCCAGCGCTCAATCCATTGAGCCACACCAGCCAGGGCCAAGTACATATTCTTCACAGAAGAATTTATTTTTGGTTCCAGGAAGTCAGTTCATTATATTAAGAGTCTCTAAAAGCCAGAGCAGGACCGTTACAGTTTCTTCCCTGAAGTGCTGATTTCATCTGAGTGTGATATGCCATGTCGCTGTGGGTCAATAGGGAAATGCGAGTCAAGGATCAGAGAGCAGGGCCCTTTATGATACAAGTCCTAACGACACTGGAGAAATGAAGAGGATAACACAAAGGTGGAAAACCCACTTCCAGAGAAGGTAGAAATATACACCCATTACGGATTCCCAGTTTTCATTTCTGTAACTAGGGAAAGATCTATGGGAATTGGGTTAACTGAAGCCCTCCTCTGAAGTTTCTTTCTGTGTGATTTGGTAAAGTTGATGCAGGCATTCTAAAGAACAGGGGAATGTGTTAAAGGGGAAAAGGCTAAAATAAAAATCATTGAGCTTATGACCCTGGCAAAATGATAACTTACGAACACGGCATCTTTCTGACATCAATTTGCTACAAGATCAGCTGTATGACCTTCACTCCCACCCCCACTATCATCAGTAAAGGTCATTTCTTTGGGATTCGTTTGAACGCCTACTAGTTGCTAGGCAGAGACAATCCTTGGGAGATTACAAACCGGGGTATAGGCCCTCACTTTGTGAACCTATAATCCAATTAGATAGAAATTAATCAGAAAAATCACAAAAATAAATATAATTGCAAAGGTTATATGTGCTACCAACACACACACACACACACACACATGCACATGCACACGCACAGGCACAGGCACACCCCCTAACAAGAGCATAAGATAGGCTGATTTGACCTAGTCATGAAAGTCAAGGGTGACGACAGAATGACATGCAAAGGATGAGTCAGCATTAATTAAACAAAGAGAAAGGAACAGCATATTTTAGAGCGGAAGCATATTCCAGAGAGTTCTCCACACCAGGCAGAAGAAGCAAAGTCCTGGAAGCAGATCAGTGTGAAAGAAAGTGGCTGAGAGGGAGGGGTGACATGGCATGAGAGGAAGTTGGTGGACACCAGATCACGTGGGACCTTGAAAGTCGTGTACGTAGTTCTGTCTTTTTCCTGGGAAGCTATGGACAGGTTTTAGTATTAGATTTGGGTTAAAAAAAAAAAAAATCACTGTAGCTGCAGAGCGGAGAGCAAGAGTGGATTTCAGGGAATTGGTTAGAAGTCTGCTGCAGTTTGAACTATACAGTGGTGTTACTGGGGGAGCCTGAGAAGGGAATTTAGGGGGATTGGTGAAAGACTAAGCCTTCTGGGTTACTCTATAAAACGTGAAACACACCAAAGAGGATATAACATACACAACCTTTTTCTGCCAACACGCTTGCTGGAGATTTGAAGGTGAAGAAAGATAGTGGATACTGTGGCTTGGCTCCCTCAACTGCCACCCCAACCTGCTCCTAATGTGCCTTGCTGCAAAGCTGAACATCTCATTTCCCAGCCTTCCTTGCAGCTAGATTTGCAGATGGGATTTGGAGTATACCAATCAGATGCATTCATGAAAGGCATGAATTTGCAAATGAGGTAATAAAGGAGAAGCAGTATTCACGGCGCACATTTTATTGGTGAGGCTTATACCAGGCCATTTGGCCAAGTCTTTTTGGTTTGACAGGCGGCCTCCTGATAGTGCAGGAGTGGCAGGAATCTTGGCAGCCCAGTTTGGCAGTGCCTGGCACATAAATGCTTTATATCTGTGGACTTTTATTACCGTCCTTACTATTTACTTTGAACAATGCTGTAGGATGTCCATGTGCTGGGGAGATAGTGCCTAAAAGATAAACGGAATGGTCAGCCTGAATTCTGAGGTAGCTCAGTCCTGAAGGAAATACGGATTCATGGTTTAAAGTGTATGACATTTGCCCTGGCTGGCATGGCTCAGTGGATTGAGTGCTGGCCTGCGAATCAAAGGGTTGCATGTTCGATTCCCAGTCAGGGCACATGCTTGGGCTGTGGGCCACGTCCCCAGTTGGGGGTACACGAGAGGCAACCACACATTGATGTTTCTCTCCCTCTCGTCCCCTCTCTATGAAAATAAATAAATAAAGTCTTAAAGAAAAGTATATGACATTGGTGTCTCTTCACCTGTTACGCTCCTTTTTTACAATCATCCTATATTCCCACAGTATAACATGAGAAAAAGCTGGTTCTTTCAAATGCTTGGAAGAAAGCTAGCATCTCGTTGCTAAAGGCGAATAATCTTTCTCTAGAACCTCCCAGAAATTTAAACATCAGTGAAAAATGACTATTAGAATAAACTGTCACTTTTAGTTGCACTGATAACATGCACTTTAAGCAGGAGCTGTGTCTAAACCAGGAAGCTTAACAATGTTGCAACTTCCTCTACAAGGACCACTTCATTGTAACAAATACGAATTTTTGATCAAAAAGTTAAAAATGTCAGCAAAGACATGCAGGAAGTGACTCTCTGCTCTGAATTCCCGAAATAATTTCTCTGTTCCCTGAACACATTTTTGGTGCATCTCTTAGGACATTTTCCCATTTTTTAAGCTTGCATTGTAGTTATTTATGTCCATGCCTGATGTGCCCTATATATAAAACTGTAAAAACACCAAGGGCAGGGACACCCACTGACTCATTTTTGGATCTCTTAAAGTGCCTGGTGAGAATAGTCCTCTACACAAAGGGGGCAGTCAGTCTGCATTTAATGAAGGAGGTAGAGGACCCTTGTGTAGTCCTGAGTCAGGAGGGCTAACACTTTTGAAAGAATGCTTATAAGGTGTTCCTATGCAACTAAATATACTTTGATTCATTTTCTGGAGAGGAGAGAAGGAGAAAGAAGTGAGTAGGAGCGCACAGGGTGGAGAAGGTTGCATCACTGCTTCAGGCAAGTGTTTCTCCAGCTCCCTTCTGTGGTGGGAGTGGCAAAAAGAGGGCACTTTAAGAGGGTAGGAGACCCAGCCTCTAATCACTCACAGGCTCTAAGATTCTAGTCAAGATGCTGGAACTCTCCCCTCCCTTGTAAAAGGGATTGATGAGGCGAAGAACCATAGTTCCTTCTCATCACGTTGTTTTACAGTTACCATCCAGAAGATGCAAGCTCTAGTCTTGTGATGATTTAAGATCTTAATCTTAAAATGGCTTAACGTTGATACAGCCTCAGCTTGGTAATTTGGCACCATCTCACAAGCTGACCCTATCAGCGGCTGCTTCCTAGAGCACTGTGGTTAAAAGGATTCTGAGTCCCTATTTGGGCTCAGTGGAAAGAGAGCATTGACTTAATAGTGATACCTGGTATGAGGCAGGGAGGGGAGTAGCAGCAAATAAGCCAAGATATGTCATCCCTGACCTAGTCCAATGCCTTCATTTCACAGGAAGAAAAGGAGAACAGAAGCTCATGTCTTAAGCTTACTATGTGTTAGGCACTAGTCAAACTGCTTTTACATGCACATATTTTTTTAATCCTTAGCCAGTCTTAAGGAGTTAGCATTATTTGATTCCTTTTTTGCAGATGAGGTTTAGGGAAGCAAATTTTGCCTGGAGTTCACACTCTGGACATTTTATTTTATTCTATTCTATTCTATTTAATTGTGGTTCAATTACAGTCATCCCAATTTTCCCCTCATTGCTCTCTCCTGCTCCACCCACCCCACCCCCTGCTCCTGATCCCACAGTCAATCCCCACCCTGCTATAAGTGAGAGTGACCAAAGGGGGGTGGGGGAGGGGGATAACAGGGGAAAAAAGAGGAAGAGTCAAGGAACAAATGTAAAGGACCCATGGACATGGAAATCCTTATCTTTAAGCACTTCCCTATACTGTCTCCTAATCTGGGGGCAGTAACTATGCGCTAGGCTAAGGGTACTCAGCTACAGCGATTTTTATCTCCAGGAGGCATCTGGCAATGTCCGGGGACATTTTGGTTATGGGAAGGAGAGCGTGTTCCTTGAATCTAGTGGCTAGAGGCCAGAGATACTGCTAACTGCACAGAACAGTGCCCAGAACAAACATGTACCTGGTCTGAAATGGCCAGAGTTCTGAGATTGAGAACTCAAGAGTTAGGCTACATGAAAACCATTTTCAGACTGGTGATGAAACTTCTTGTAGGCAGGTAAGTACAATTACTGTCTCCATTTTACAGACAAGGAAAAGGGCTCTCAGAATCAGGAAGATCACAAGTCAGGAACCCAGGTAGTATGATTCTGGAGGCCTCTGGAGTTCCCCCTCCACAAAACTCTATTCTCATCAGCTTCCTTCACTGTCAAAAGATGTAAACTTTTTTTTTATTGTTCTGTTACAGTTGCCCCATTTTCCCCTGTTGCTCTCCCCTGTCCCGCCCACCCCTCCTTCTCCAACAGTCAATCCCCGCTCTGTCGTTCATGCCCATGGGTCCTTTATACTAGTTCCTTGACTATCCCCTCCCCCTTCTTTCTGCTCTTCTCCCCCTCCCCTCTGGTCACTGTCAGTCTGTCCCTTGTTTCCCTGCCTCTGATTCTATTTTGTTCATTTGTTTGTTTTGTTCATTAGGTTCCTGTATTAGGTGAAATCATATGGTATTTGTCTTTCGCTGCCTGGTTTATTTCACCAAGCATAAAACTCTCCAGTTCCATCCATGTTGTTGCAAAAGGTAGGAGTTCCTTCTTTCTGCTGCATAGTGTTCCATTGTGTAGATGTACCACCGTTTTTTGATCCACTCATCCACTGATGGGCACTTCGCTATTGTAAATAGCGCTAAAACACGTAACTCTTTAAACATATACTTACATATTACGGATTTCAGAAGCTAAGAACATACAGCTAACTATAAAAAATTTCTACTATGGTGGGTGTCTCTTCATAGATAGAAAAAGTATTTGTTCAATAGTTCAAAGAAGAGGGTCTTTAGAAGCTCTTACTATAGAACCATTGATCTTCCTGGAGTAGACACGCAGATCCTTGCTTTAAAATAAAACTGAGGAGAAAAGTAATTTTAGGACATTAGCAAGCTTTTTTCAAGAATAATTAGCTCTGCGTGGGATTCAACTTTAATTTTTTTTCTTTTGTTTTTAGGAGCTTGTGAGCCTGGAGCAGAAAAGGAAAGAAAAGGAAATGAAACTATTAAAAGACAGTCTGATTCCTTTTTCTACAAGGTAAGGTACAAATATGAATAACTTTCTCATACTGTCCAACTGACTGCCTCAAGTACAAATAGAAATATATATATATTTATATACACAAAAACTTGCTTAATTGGAAGAAGTTGAAGAAGCCAAGAATTGAATGCTCCTTTCAACAATAAAGCCCTATGCAAATAACTTCCTTTAGGATGTAAGGCTTGTCTCCTGCAAAGAAAACAATGCTAATATAGCAGGGCGAGGGAGGGAGTTAGAGGGGGGAAAAAAAAAAAGACATCAAAGAGCTTGAGAGAAGAGAGGGAGGAAAAATCGAGCTTCTCTCTCTGAAAATTGCAAGAAGGGTTGGGAAAACAGCGTCTGAGTTGCTCAGGCCATCCAGGCTGGGTGTGGGCGAGGTGCCTCCTGGAATTCGGAATGAAGGGTCGGCCGCCTGCTGGACCTGTCCATCCACCCCGCGTTCTACGGGTGATGGGGGGAGGGGGGGTAATCTAAGAACCTCCGAGTCATTCGATTTTAAATCTCCTCGGGTAAGGTTCTCCGTGTGCGGACGTGGGCAGCCTGAGAGTGGGTTCGCTCTGCAGCTGGTTGGAATCCTCCTCCCTCCCTCCCTCGCTGCTTGCCAGATAAGAGAACAGTTTCAGACGCCCGGCGACGGGGATGGTTCCAGAAGCGGAGCCTCTAGCGCAATGAATGAAATGTGAATAGTATGGCTCTGGCAAGAAGAGACTCAGTCACCTTAATTTGGGGTCAGCTGGGAAACTGGAAATGCGCCGGGCGCCGCAGGTGGCAAGTGGCACTGGAATTTAACATTCTGGAGCCCCTACTCTTTGTCAGGCACTGAGCCTGGTGAGCAGGTCACACTCATTGTTCAGCTCGGTGAGGCAGTTAGGTGGATCTTCTGGGAGGTTAAATACCTTGCATTTGCCATTCCCTCGGCCTGGAATGCTCTTCCGAGACCACTTCCTTTCTGGAATCTGCTTAAAAGCCACCTCAGCCGAGAGGCCCTCGGGGCGCTTCGCAGCTCTCTGTCACACAAATCAACGCTTTTGAAAACTCTTAGCAATTACCTTAGTGCTCACAATTCATCAGCACCTTCTCATTTGTTTATATTTGCACGTGTTGGTCTTTGTTTATAGTTTGTCTCCTCACTAAAATATAAGCTCCATGAGAGCAGGAACCTGGTGTGCCATCATCCCAGCTGCACGCCCACAGCTGCTTCGGACCCACACCCGGCTACTCAGGAAATGTTTTCCCCTCCCGCCACGTGCGGCACTCGACAGGGGCGCTGTCTCCAGCCTGACCCCAGGTGATCGGTTGCTTGCATTCATGCTAGGATCCAAGGAGCGAGTGGGCAGTCGAGTTAGGTGGACTTCATTGCCTTTTAAGGAGCTCCTGCATTTTAACTACGAAGCTTTCTCTCCCTTCCCCGACCCCCTGCACGTGAACTACATAGAACAAAACCACCACACTCCCCTCGGGTTTCCTCCTGGGCCCCAGGCACGAAGCTGCATCACTGCCCCTGGTTGTCAGGGTCACAGTCTAGGGCCGGGGTTCCACGCCGAATCTGTCCTTCGTCATCCCTGCAATCCTCCCTTCACCAGCTGTTCTTCTCGGTTCTCGATCCCTTTGCCTCGGTCTGACTTCCTCATAGGGTCCAGTCCTCTTTGCTTGATCGATCACCGGGTCCCCTGGAAGCTTCTCCTTAACCAGCTCCTCCCGCGCCGCCGTCGCATTCCCCCTCCTTCCCAGGCGGGGAAAGGCAACTCGACAAATATTTATTGAGCACCCACAGTGCATAGTGCGCAGGGCCGCTGGAAGCCCCTTTCCAGGCCGCGCCGCAGCTCTCACCTTCCTCCGCCCTTCCCACCTGTCGGGAACCCCGGGTCCCAACTCCCTTGACTGCGTCATGGAATCCGCACGCTTTCTCCAAGAGCATCGCCCCACCTCCTTCCCCGGAGCCAACTCCTGATTGGTGAGCGTGTGGGTCACTCTGCCGCCCCTCTCGTCTTCCTCGCCCTCCGCACGGGGCCCCGCCCCCGGGGCGCGCTCGGGCTCCTCCTTCTCGTTTATTCCCTCCTGCTAATCGCTGGCGAGGAGTGCGGAGAAGTTCTGGGCAAAGTCCTGGGAACTGGCGGCGCTATCGCAGAACCCGCAAGCCTGGCCCGGCAAAGGGACCCCAGCGCAAAGCAGTCAGCGCGCGGCGTGGGCTTCGACCCCTCCGTCGATCCGTGAGTGGCCGTCCCTCTCCAGTCTCCTGCAGCTGGTGAGGGAACTGTCAGCTACACGTTGCGGGGGGACTGGAGAAACTGGGTTTGCCTCCTCCCGGGTCTGTGGACGAACCGCGGAGCCCGGCACCGGGGGAGTAGGCGGTGTTCCCGGTTGCAGAGCGCGCAGGTAAGCGCCTGGACGCCTGCCAGAATGGTGCTGGGGTGTGGTGGGGCCCAGGGGCGAAACGGGCTTGGTCGGGCTGCGATTTCGGAGCGGGGGCGGGGGAGCACCAGTTTCTGCAGGACCGGACAGCCTCCTGTCGCCGTAGAAGAACCGGCCAGAGGGGCAGCCCCGAGCCAGGGAGATTGTCCCATTGTCCTCGGTGCCGGCGTCAGTCTCTCTGGACGTAGGGTTCGAGTGGACAGCACCCTAGAGCTCTATCCTTAGAGGGACGGTTTGGCTGGGATTCACGCCGAGAAGGCGCTGAGCTCGGGGGCCTGGGTCGCGGTGCGGGTGGATGCGACGCAGAAGGGCTGTCCTGGGTTGTGGGGAGGTGCGCTGCCGGGGCGGGAGGTACAGGAAACCTCTTTAATTGGGCTGAGCGCGAAGCTTTACCACATCCGCTGGATGGGGCGCGGCTGGAGGACGCGGGCGACGCTAGCCTTGCAGGCACCCGGCTCGCCCGCTCCGCTGCCGGGCCTGCTCCGCCTAACGGCGCCCCAGCTGGGGGCTGAGGACACTCGCTCCTTTGGGCTTTCTAGCATCTTGGATATTGTCTTAGATCGTACCGATATTTCTTAAGCCTAGGCGCGCCGCCCCGCTTTGGTAATGAAACTTGCCAGCCGCCTTCTGCACACTGGTGCTCCCTCCTCTGTCTCACAAACTACCAGTCTCCTGAGTCCGAACTCTGAGCGGAGGGGTCTGTGAATTGTCGCTTTCCATGTGTCTGGGAATTACGTTGAGGTACTTAAGGTTCCCCATGTGTTGCACTGACCCTCAGGGTTTGAGTACTGGGATGGGAGCATTTAGAAGCATTTTAAGCTGCAGATGGGAAAGAGACCCTTCCACAGACAGGTGATAGTGTAGGTCTGAATTCCGGTTATCTACGTTCCACCCCCAAGCATCATCATACAAGGTGAGTTCCCCTTCTGGCCAAAGGAGACCAGTCAGGCAAGCCAGGACTGAAATGCACGCAAGCTAAAGCCCCTCCCCCAACTTGCGAGCACACCACCCGGTTCCATGTTCCTCGTAGCGCTCGAACTCTTTCTGAAATTATTTCTTTGGGGCTGTTTACTGTCTGCTTTCCCTCACTGGAATGGAAATTCCGGTTAGGCAGCGATCTTTTTTTTTTTTAAGTATATTTTATTGATTATGTTATTACAGTAGTTCCAATTTTTTCCCCTTTGCTCCCCTCTGCCTAGTACCGGCCTTCCCTACAGCAATCCCCTACCCCTTAGTTCATGTCCATGGGTCGTGCATGTAAGTTCTTTGGCTTCACCCTTTCCTGTATTATTCTTAACTCCCCCGTCTATTTCGTACAAACCAGTTAAGCTTCTTAATCCCTGCACCATTTCTCCCCCTTCCCCCTCCCAGCTGATAACCCTCCAAATGATCCTCGTACCTGTGATTCTGCTCCTATTCTGGTTTGCTTAGTTGGATTTTGTTTTTATTTTTTAGATTCAGTTGTTGATAGTTGTGAGTTGTCATTTTAGTGTTCATAGTTTTGATCTTCTTTTTCTTAAGTAAGTCCCTTTGACATTTCATATAATAATGGCTTGGTGATGACGAACTCTTTTAGCTTTACCTTGTCTGGGAAGCGCTTTATTGGCCCTTCCATTCTGAATGATAGCTTTGCTGGATAGAGTAATCTTGGTTGTAGGTCCTTGCTTTTCATCACATTGAATACTGCTTGCCAGTCCCTTCTTGCCTGCAAAGTTTCTTTTGAGAAATCAGCTGATAGTCTTATAGGCACCCCTATTAGGCAACTCTCCACTTCTGTCTTGCTGCTTTTAGGGTTCTCTCTTTATCTTTCACCTTTGACATTTTAATCATGATGTGTCTTGGTGTGGTTCCCTCTGGGCCAGCTCACCCAGGACTCTCCATGCTTCATGGACTTGTATGTCTATTTCCTTTGCAAAATTTGGGAAGTTTTCCTCTGTTATTTTTTCACATAAGTTTTCAATTTCTTGCTCTTCCTCTTCTCCTTCTGGCACCCCCATGATTTGGATATTGTCACATTTAAAGTTGTCTCAGAGGTTCCCAGGCCTCTCCTAATTTTTTTCAATTCTTGTTTCCTCATTCTGTACTGGTTGACCTTTTTTCTTCCTTATATTCCAAATCATTGAAGAGTTTTCTTCCCTTCACCATTGATTTTGTGTGAATTTTCCTTCGTTTCACTTAGCATAGCCTTCACTTCTTCCCATATGCGTTTGCCATACTTAAGGATATCTGTCAAGTCTGTGAGCATCTTTATTACCAGTGTTTTGAATTCTGTGTCTGTTAGGTTGTCTATCTCCTCATCTTTTAGGTTGGTTATCTCCTTGTCGCTTAGTTCTCCCACTGGAACCTTGATCCGTTCCCTCTTTTGGGCCATACTTCTCTGTCTCCTCATCTTGACAGGCTCCTGTGTTTGTTTGCCTCTGTCTTAGGTAGAGCTGTAGCTCCTGTTACATTGTAAGGGGCGGAGCCTTAGGGATTGGTCAGTACTGGGCTACCTGTTTCACCATGTTGTGGTGCTGTATGTGGGGGAGGGGTCTGAGAGGGAACAATGCCACTTGCTCAGCATTTGCCCCTTTTCCAGGCACTTCTCCCACTTCCGTATGGGACTGGTGCCTCTCTAGTTGTTGCCCTGGCTGTTGTTCCCAGAGTGGATGGGTCTGCAGACATTCTAGGACCATGGGGGCCTTTTAAACAAGTGAACTCTGTTGAGAGACTGGCAGTTTCTGCCTCCGCCCCAACCCCCACTGGTTTGCACAGTCAGAAGCAATGAGGCTTGATTTTCCCTGGTGCTGGGACAGTAAGCTGCAGCAGTCTGGTGAGGAGCTGGGAACGCTGCCTGACTTTTTAAAATGTGTAACTGTGCTTTCCGATGGCCTGCTGCCACCACTGCTGCTCCCACCACCACACCGCTTTCTCTCCGCCCCTCCTACCTGTCTGGATGAGTATTTCTTCTTTATATCTTTGTTTGTTGGACTTCCATGCAGTGTGATGTTCTGAAACTTCTGGTTGTTTCTAGTTTTGAGGTCAGTTGTCTGGTAGCTGAGATGAAGTGAGTTAGGGTATTTGAAGGCCTCCGAAAATAGAGGGAAGACCCACTTGGGTTTTCCTCACAGGTTCAGAGCTGCTTCAAGCAAATTTTTAGTGTTTAGAGATGAACTGATGTGTCCTTTGGAGCTTGTCGGAGGCATTAGGGAATGGGGAATGAGCCTGCTCTTAAAGATGGCTGGGGAACGATAGCAGTTATTTGCTCTTTGGTTGTCTGACATCCATTTACCCTTTCAGATTTCCATTTGAGAAATCACTCCCTGACTTTGGATATGGTTTTCTGGGATCAGAATGAGGGACCCGTTCTCCTCAGCCATGGGCAGCCCTGGAAGCCTCTTGCTGGAGACCGAGTCCAATGCCAAGGATCATGGAGAGGTTCTCTGCGTCCCGACCAGACCATTCCTATTCAGACCACACTGCTGTGGTCTGCCTTCTGGTCTTCTGACACTGTGCAACTGCTTGTTTCTCTGCCCCCCCCCCCCGCCCCCAACCCCTTCAATTCCTTAAACTGATATTTTTCCAATACATTTCCTCTGGTTTCATTTGCCAGATTGGTTTCTGTTGCTTCTACTCAAAGAACCACCGACTGTCAAAGGCCTAGAGAGGCTAAAGTAGTTTATCCGCCACCGTCGGCAGCCATCCGTCTCCAGAGACGATGGTGTAGCTTCTTAAGAGTCTATCTGCACCGCCAAGAATGGCTGTGCAGTCCAACTCGGGAGTGACACGGTATCTGTCTCCTCCCGTGTTGCATCGACATCTTGTGATGACGCTGGAGTGTCCTCTCCAGTGAAGCTGAAGCTACAGAGCCTGGGCAGGGTGATATGGAGGGTCTGCTGTTGCCCATGCAGCAGACCCCCCCTCTCTTCGCAGCTGAAGGGTCCAAGGGAAAGACAGAGTCAATACAGCTTGGCTTCAGGTGCGCCGCAGGAGTTGCCGGTGTTGACTACAACATCAAACCGCCTTAGGGACTCCGGCTCCGGATTTTCTGTCGGGGTTTACTCCCTTAGCCTTTCCCCTGAAGAGGTATGCCGCAAGGCAGCGGAGGTTTTTTGGAGTCAGAGTTTTCCTTCTCTGATGTGCCCTGACTGGAAGATCGAACCAGCGACACTTAGCTCGCAGGCCGACGCTCAATCCACTGAGCCAAACCAGCCAGGGTGAGTTTATCCGCCACCACAAAGGGAAAAAGAGGCCGAGTGGGGTGGAGGTGGGTCATTCTGCCTCTACAGCAAGGCATTCAGCGTGGTGGCACGCACGAGACTGGGAGCCAGGGAGTGAGGGTGTGGATCCACTCTCAGCAGTGCCTCTACCTCTGCAGCTATAGGAGCACAGAAAGAGCCATTGGAAATGCTTTTGCAGAGATGTGGGCATTTGTGCCAAGCCTTGAAGGACACATAAGATTGATGCGAAGGAAGGGAGTGGAAGGCCAGATAGAACGCACATCATAGGTAGAGAATGCAGGATGGGCCAATGCATGGCGTTTTAAGGAATGATGAACCCTTCAGGTTCTTGAGAAGGACTCGTTCACATGGGAAGAGGGACAGGATCTGAGAACGGTGGGATACGTGGAAGCCCAGCTGCAGTAGATCTGGAATCCCATAGTAAGGGTTTGGACTTGATGCTGTAGACTGAATAAGGAGGTGTAGGATGGGAGCTCTCCTAGGGAAAATACTCTGGTGGAGGTAGAGAGGGTCAGACCGGGAGTGCAAGCATGATGAGACCAGAACTATGGTGGTCACAGTGGGAGAAGAAAGAAAAGAGCACAGAAATATTGGAAAGTTCAGATGAGAGCCTCTAAGAACTGGGTGGTCGGGGGAAGGGGTTGAGAGAGAAGGCAAAGATGATTCCATGGGAGATAATAAATGGTGCTGGTACAATCAGATCAAAAATAAAATGGGAGCCTTACATCATACCCACCAAAATCTATTTCTCATGAATCAAAACTTTAACATTAAAAAGCTAGAAGAGAATAGAATACCATTTAAATAATAATGAAGATGAAAAGTCCTTTCAAGATATGATATAAAATCCAGAAGCTAAAAATAAAAGATTGAGTCACTTGACTATATATAATTTTGCAGGGCCAATTATTTTTTTTTACTGTGTCTAAAGGTAATCAATAAATTTAGAAAAATAATTGCAATTTATGCACAAACATTCATTTAATCAACATATAAAGAACTAGAACAAATAAGAGAAAGAACAGGTACTCTAGAGTCAAAGATATGAACAGTTTACAAAATGTCATACAAAGGACTCTTAAGCATATGAAAACTTTAAATTCATTCATAAAAAGAGAAATGCAAATTAAAACTTGAGTGAGATGTCATTTTTCACCCTTCAGATTGGCAAATATAACAAAAGGAGGTAAAACTGCTGGTAGAGGTTTGAGGAAACAGGTATTCACAGTGGATGCAAATGTATGTACATTGGTCCAAGCTCTTTGTAGAGTGATGGGCAGTGTTGACCAAAACTGCAAACATGTAAGCCCCTTGAACCACCCATAATAATTCTATGAATTTTATCATACATACATGTGTGGACAGAATGACATATGCAAAATTATTTATTGCAGTGTTTGAATAAATAAAAAATTGCACATAACCTAATTATCCATCAGTAGGGACTGGTTAATAAATAATGGGGCAATTACAAATGAGACAGCTTGACATGTACTGATTTGGAACTATCTCTGAGATTTATTTTTAAGTTAAAAAAAGAAAGGTGTAGGATCCATAGCTTGTAGCATACATACCATTTATACCATACATTTATGGTATGCTTCCATTTCAGTAAAATATATCCATATATAATATTTTATGGATATGTATACAGACTCATAAACTGATGGGCTAAAATCAGCTCACGAGAACCAATTAGGTATATTTTTCCAACTCCTTGGTCAATGACTTTGGGTCCTAGTTTGAAATTGGTGGTAGTATTTATACCATGGACATCAGCAGAAGCAACAAACCAGGACTCTTTTTTTCCAGAGAACTGGTTGATAAACATTCACTAGGACCTACTGTGTATTATAAATATAAAATACCTCAGAAGGATACACAAGAGATTGGTAGCATCAGATCCCCCAAAGAAGGGAGAATGGTCTCAAAGGGGCAGATGCGAGACTTAAATTGCACTTCTGAATTGTATCGCAAGTAAATATGTTACATATTGTGCATCAAATATAGTAGAAAACAAACAAAAAAATGTAGCTCCAGAGTTTTTGGTCTATTTGACTGTGTTATTTAAGGTGCCATTGAAAATAGAAAGATGAATAGACCCAAGGGAAAAAGAATGCTTTTGGTTTTGAACATGCTGAGCTTCAAGAGTATGAGTGATATCTGTGGAAATGACCTAAAGGTAACTCAGAAGAGGGCAAAGCTGAAGATCACTTCTGGGAGTCGGCAGTTTCATTGAAATTATGGCAGTGGAGGTTTCCAAGGGAGGCCCAGCCTGTAAAACTTTTGGGCTGGTCCCAGGAGAGAAAGGAGGATGTGTGTGGTACCTTGGGGAACGCCAGCCAAGAAGTGTAGGGGAAGGGTAATTAGTCACAAAGATAGGAAGACCATAGCATGATAGAGTATTAATAGTAGCTTCCTTCTATGGTTGGCCTACAAGAAGCAAGGCACTATTCTCAGTAGTTTTTGAAAGAACATCCCCTGACTTAATTCTCAGGACCACTTTCCGGAGTGAGTATCATTTCCATGGTTGCTGTGGAATGGAGGAGAGCAATTCCAAAAAGCAAACTAGGGAAGAGCTCCTAGAAGGATGATCATAGAGCTTGACCTTGAAACGGATGATTTTAAAGGTAAAGCTGTTTTGGGGAAGAGAAGAATGATGAGCAGAGGCTGAAAGTGAGCTACTAGATGTAGCTGGAGCATAGAGGTTCGTGGCAGTTTGTGGGTGGAGGGTTGCTGCCCCATTCTCTGGCAACCGGAGAGCTGCAAAATGTTTTTGAGCTAGGAAATATGCTTTAACCGGTCTATATTACTTGAGCATTTACTCAGTGTTCATTGTTAGAGGGGAGTATGGTAAGAGACAGGAAACATTACCATGGAACTTTGAGATACATCACGCTGATGGCCCATGAGTACTGGGACTCAGTGTCTGCAAACAGGAACTGTGATGGCTAGTGCCAGCTCTCTCTTAGCTGTTTTTTTCTTTCCCACTAAGCTTTGCTTTAATGAGTCTCATTTTCTGTGACAGATTTTTGGTCAAGTTGTTTCCATTAAAAAGCACCGATTTTAAAAGCTAATAAAAACTGCCCCACGAAAAAACAACAACAAAATGGTTTACAAAACCTTTTTCTTTTCCTCTGAAGGTTTCACAGTGCATTGCAATCATTAACCCGTCTTTTCCTATTTAACAGCCAATTGAGACAAAGGGTTCTGAGACCATTCTTCCACCACTGATTAAGCCTGGGGTGGCAGGTACTGAAAATGATACTCATTCAGCCTTCTGAGCTTTCTGGGCAGACTTGGTGACTTTGCCAGCTCCAGCAGCTCCACTGCTTTGACGATGCCCATAGCTACTATCTGTCTCATGTCACAAACAGCAAAATGGACCAGAGGAGGATAGTCAGAGAGGCTCTCAGCGTGTTAGGAACTTGGGCAGCATCACCATATTTAAAAAAACTTTGGGCCATCTTGCAGCTTTTCCCCAGAACAACAGTCTTCTCCTTCGGCTCAGCAAACTCGCAAGCAGTGTGAGCTGTGTGACAGTCCAGAACAGGTGCATGTCCGACACTGATTTGGCCTGGATGGTTCCGGATCATCACCTGAGCTGTGAAGCCAGCTGCTTCCGTTGATGGGTCATTTTTGCTGTCACCAGCCACATTACCTCAATGGACACCTTTGACAGACACGTCTTGACATTCAAGTTCACATTTTCCCCAAGAAGAGGTTCACTCAAAGCTTCATGGTGCATTTCAACAGACTTTACTTCAGTTGTAACGTTGACGGGAGCAAAGGTGACCACTAAGGCTGCTGGGTTTGAGAACACCAGTCTGCATCCAGCCCATAGGGACAGTACAATACCACCATTTGCTGACATCCTGGAGGGGCAGACGCAGGGGCTTGTCAGTTGGATGAGTTGGTGGCAGATGCAATCCTGAGCTTCAAGCAGCGTGGTTCCACTGGCATTGCCCCTTGTATGTGTGACTTTCCATCCCCTGGACCAAAGCATGTTAACACTGGCTTCAGCATGTCACCATTCAAACCAGAAATTGGCACAAATACTATAGTGTCAGGGTTGTAGCCAATTTTCTTAATGGAGGTGCTGACTTCATAAACAATTTTCTTGTTACCTCTCTGGCTGTAGAGCGGGTCAGTGAAATCTACTTTGTTCACACCAACAATCAGCTGTTTCACACCCTGCATGTAAACCAGAAGGGCATGCTCCTAGGTCTGCCAATTGTAGGGGGTCCCATCTTCAAGTTCACCAACACCAGTGTAAACAATCAGAACAGCACAGTCAGCCTGAGATGTGCCTGTCATCATGCTTTTGATACATTCTCTGTGTCGCGGGGCATCAATGATGGTCACATAATACTTGCAGGTCTTGAATTTCCGCAAGGAGATAGCAGTGGTGATACCACACTCACACTCAGCTTTCAGATTATCCAAGAGCCAGGTGCCCTTGAAGGAGCCCTTCCCCCGCTCAGCAGTGTCCTTATCACATTTTTCAGTGTGGTTTTTTTTTATCCCACCACATTTGTAGATCAGATGGCCAGTAGTGGTAAATTGCCAGAATCTGCATGTCCAATGATAACAATGTTGATATGAGTCTTTTTCATTCCCACTTGGGCTTCTATTTAGTAGTGGTTTTTACAACACCTGTGTTCTGGCACCAAACCCATTGCAAAAAAGCCAGCTCAGATATTTCTAACATTTATGGTCCTGTGACTTCAAAACTCACTACTCACATAGACACACTATTTCTGTTGATGGCTGGTATTTGCGGGAAGCAAGAACAATTGAATATTTTCTCCAACAAATAGTCTTTGGTTTTCACACTCCTTGGCCTAATTATTACAGAGTTTACAGACAAAGGCTTTGTGCCCGGGAGAACTCAGTGTTATTATTCCAGCTTCAATCCCCACATACTCAGGTTTCTTTTGGAAATACTTCCTGAGCTGGTGCAAACCTGTGCCATAAGATATTGTGCAGGTCGAGCCTGCTCAGGGAACTGACGAGGACTTTCAATACGTTCATCTAGTCCAGGACAGCAGTGTTGAATAGTTGTCATTATTGAGTTGATCACCCAAAGCCAGTTCTAGACATGATGTCAGCTTCATTAAGCTAAGAAATAGGAGACTGAAGAAGACATGCCAAGGCATCAAATATTTCTAATTTTGTATCAGTTACATAGTCTGCGATCATCTTCCAGCATGCCTCATTGTTTTCAGTTATAATACCAGCAATAGCTTAATTTCCTCTGACTTCAAACATGAGTTTACATATCCTAGCATACACTGAGGGGTAAAGAAAGATGGTAATTGGATCCTCTAGTAGTATCTGCCTCTGCTGGGTTTCCTGGGCTGGAGAACATGGCCAGGAAGCCCCCAAAGGTGTAGCAAAAAGATGGGGTCCTGGCTGATCCCTCTGTCTGCCCTGCCGAGGCCCACCTGCCAGGAGGCCCACGAAGGGGCCTGCAGGTACAGCAGGTGCCTAGTTCCTCTACGTCCACAACTTCGGCACCCGATCTTAGTTTTTGTTTCTTAAATATTTTATTTATTTTTAGAGAGAGGGGAAGGGAGAGAAAAAGAGATGGAGAGGTTGCCTCTCGTGCACCTCCAACTGAGGACCTGGCCTGCAATCCAGGCATGTACCCCTGACTGGGAATTGAACCAGTGACCCTTTGGTTTGCAGGCCAGTGCTCAATCCACTGAGCCACACCAGCCAGGGCTTAGTTGTTTTTTGACTCAAGCTGAATTTACCTATTGTGGTGGTATATTCATCTTTCTTTTTTTATCTGTGAATAAATTATGGACTGAAGGCTCTGCTTTCCACAAGACAGTGAATAGGGAATAAGGAAAGTGGAGGTGAATAAGGAACTGATGATTTGTTGACATATTTTTATGTGTATGATTTATGTACATTATGCTAAGAAGTAATATTCTTTACAGCACACACACACACACACACACACACACACATCCTGTCTCTGTTCTTTAGAGAGACATTGTGCCTGTATTGGCAGTCCTTTTACCTTGGAAATACACACGTATATAGACAGTATAAAATTTCACCCCGATTAGCTTTTCAAGGCAGTCTTTCCCTAGACTACCGTTGTCTTAAGTTTGTTGTATGCAAGTCATTAGGAATAATATCAATAACGAGGTATCAAATAGGAAAAGAATAATAACTGTGGTCTAAACATGGCTCAGAAAAAGGACCAGCTTATACGCCTGACTTGTAATTCCTGTTTTTCTAGTCTTTGATCCCCAGCCAAAATAGCATTCCAGTTTGTTTATTACTCTCAGTTCTGCATCATTTGTTTCCTGATCAAGGACCTGAAAGCCTCTTTTGTTCTCTGGCATCTGCAGGTTACATTTTAATACGATATGTATATGGGTGTAGATGGATGTGTATATAAGATAGCTGCCTTTTCTGATCCATAGATTAAGACATCTTTGTCTGACAAATGCTGGGTGACCAGAAGGACAGGATGCTGCTGCAATTTGGGTCTTTGTAAAATGTGTGATGTGTGGTTCTGAGAGACACCCTGATTTCCCTTCATTGCTAAGAACTTCCCAGATTAGCTGGGCTAAATAACCATGTTCTTGGGTCTTGCTGTGGCTAGTTAACTCACGCAGAGGTGTGGCGTGCCAGGGACCTTCCCACCTGCCTGTGGGGAGTGCTGCTTCTCCTCCTCTCTCAGAGGAGTGGTGTGAGAATCAGCCAAGTGGTAACAGACATGAAGGGGGTCCTGGAGGACATGGGAGCCACGTGGTTGCTAGCTGGGCAGGGGGCCAGCTGGAGGAGCGTGGCCCCTGTGAAGGGGGCTCACAGTATTGCAGTCCCCAGTGGGTTTCTATGGGGCAGTGGCCTAAAAACTTCAGTAGCATGGTCTGCAGGGCTTGTAAAAACACAGATTGTTGGGCCCCACCCTGGAGTTTCTGATTTAGCGGGTCTGTGGTGAAGCCCAAGATTCTGTGTTGCTAACAAGTTCTCAGGTGTTGCAGATGCTGCTGACCCAGGGACCCCTTTGAAAATCCAAGCACTGGTTCCGTAGGCAAAAGACTGAGTCTCCCTCCTCCAGCCCTTAGTCCGCTCTGATTTAGGGGAGAACTAGAGAATTTTGGTTATCCTAAGCTCCGTATTTTGTATAGCATTTCCACATTTATAAACCACTTTAATAAATGTTGCTTCTCACAACCTGACAAAATTTTGTGAGGTAGGCAGGGCAGGGGTTAGCCTTGGTGTATAGGTGGGGAACATCAAACTGAGGACCTTGGGGAAGGAAGTGATCTCCCCAAGGGGCCAATGGCAGAGCTGAGACTTGCATCTGGATTTTCTGACTGTAGTCTTAGTGCAGCGGTTGTGTTCCTTGTCTTTAAAGCTAGTGGAAAGCTTAGAAATCATGTGCTCTAAATAACACTCAAAGTTTGTTTTAATCACCCTTCATATGAAAACAGCTTTTCATTTTGGAACAGTTTTAATAATTTTTCTAAATCCTCAAGTTTATTGACTTTTAGAGAGAGGAAAGGAGAGAGAGAGAGAAGGGGGGGCATTGATGTGAGAGAGAACCATTGATATGAGAGAAGCATCAACTAGTTGCCTCCTGTATGTACCCGGACTGGCGCTGCAACCTGCAACCTAGGTATGTGCCCTGACTGGGGATTGAACTCACAACCCTTCGGTGTACAGGATGATGCTCCCACCAACTGAGCCACCCAGCCAGGGCTAGAACAGTTTTAGATCTACAGAAAAGTTGTGCAGATAATACAGAGTTCCCATATGCCCCACACTTCATCCCTCCTATTCCTACTACCTTATAGCAGTACGGCACCTTTGTCACAATTAAAGGAACCAATACTGATATATTACTATTAATAAAAGTCTATACTTTCTCCAGGTTGCCTTCGTTTTTACCTAATTTCCCTTTCCTATTCCAGGGTCCCACCAGGGTTCAACATTATGTTTAGTCATTATGTCTCTTTTCGGTTATCACAGTTTCTCAGGCCCTCCTTGTTTTTGATGACCTTGACAATTTTGAGGCACGCTGGTCAGGGATTTTGTAGACTGCCCTTCAGTTGGAATTTGTCTGATGTTTCTCATGATTAGGCTAGGGTTGTGGGCTTTGGGGAGGTGAGGTGCCGTTTTCATCATGTCATGTGAGTGTACATCCTGCCAACTTGAGTTATCACTGCTGAGGCCGACCTTGGTCCCCGGGCTGAGCTAGTGTTTGTCAGATTTCTGAACTCTTTCCCAGCCCATCATGTGCAGCCCACACTGAAGGGACAGGGAGTTACGTTCCACCTCAAGGGCAGAGTATCGACATAAAGTAGTTTCTTCTGCATGCAGGTTTGTCTGTTTTCCCCCGTTTATTGATTTATTTATTCATTTAATCAGTATTTATATCAGTATGCACTCATGGATATTTATTTGGCTTACACTCCGGTAGTCCTTTATTTACTTCAGTGCTCCAGTTCTTCCAGCTTTGACCAGTATGAGCTAGTTGACTTCTGTGTTCCTTTGACATAAGCCCATCTTCGTTGGTATTTGAAGTACACCCTCACTTTCTGGCACTACAAGATGCTCCAGACTCACCTTAATTTCTGTCTCAGCCCTAGAATTGTATTTTTAATGTTGGCCTCGATTCACTGAATTGATTTCACTGTCCACTACCTGAGTCACCACCCACAGTGAAAAACATTAATCTGTCACATGTTAAAATTAAGGTAATTGGTACCTTAAAAGGAGAAATGGCTTATGCAAGGGCACACACAGTTGTCTGCAAAGCCAGGGCCATGACCAGGTCCAGGTCTCAGTCCTCTGGACTTCTTTCTAGTCCTGTGCCTTTTCTACCAATTTATGCTGGCAAATTCTGCCATTCAGCATCCTCCCCTCACCCACACTTCGTGCCTAGGCAATCATGTAAACTCAACTGGACATACTACTGTCTACCCAGGACAGATATCAGTGAAAGGGGACAAGAGTACTGGCCAAATTCCTCTGGATTCTTGTGGCAAGTCTGTGTTTTCCTATCAGAATGCGGTTTTGGAACGGTGAACACAAGAACCCACAGATGGGGCTGCTGACATCAGCACTTTGTAACTGTGGTTTGACCACATGACTGGCCTCTGTTTTGTGGGGAAGTAGGGTCAGAGGGAAGCTTGTAGAATCCACACACTTTTTATCTGGGTTTTCCTCCTCTTCATGGGGGAGGCAGAATGAAGTGAATTCAAGCTGCAAAAGTGTCAAATTTTACTGCATCCTGTGAACTCCTGGGGTCCTGCACAAAGGGAACTGAACACACTGGGTTTTGGTGTCCTAAAGGCCCAGAGAACCTAGTATTATTAGGATCTGGTGTGACTAATCAGTTACACCAAGAAATAATTTAGCCTTCAGAAGGTCCGTAGATGTGAGGAATAATAAAAGACAAACTTATTTCATGTCTGCTTCTCAAATGTTCCATTTCAAAAGATATGTTTTGATTTTTTAATAATTGAGGGTGAGTGCTGTAGCTGAAGAATTAGTCCCTATAAAAGGGTTTAAAGGAATACAGCAACAGTGATGCAGTAGGATGTTTTGTTTGCAAGTAGCAGAAACCCATCCAGCTTAAAGACAATTTAAAAGAAAATCGATTGGTTTATGTTGCTACAACATCTAAGAGTAGGTCTCGTTTCAGGCATGGCTGGATCTAGGGGCTCATACCATGCCATTGGAGCCTTGTTTCTTGCCACCTTCCAGCCTGTTTTCATGTGGCTTCATTCTCAGCCAGGCTTTCTCTATGTGAATAGCTCTCATGAGCAACGGGCCTTTTCCTACATGATGAACAACCGGATTCTGCAGACACTCGCTGCCTCCAATTGCCCCTGCCTTTGGCCGTGCCCCTAACTCTGAACGAGTACCTGGGGACAGGGTTACCAGGGGTGTCAGTGGCCTGGCAGGGGTCAGGGGTCAAGGGAAGGGATGGCTTTCACAGAAAGATTGAGGTTCTGGGAACAGAAGGGTGAGATGGGTAGACAAAAATGAGAGGTATCCATCTGTCTTCCAGTGTTGCGAACACTCAGGGTAAACGCTTGATGAATGAGTAAACATTCAGCTCAGACGCTCTCCATGCATTTGTTTATTTAGTCCCCTCCCAAGCTACTTATTTGTTTTGTGAGTTCTTCTAGAGAAACCGTTTAGTTATTCTTGTACTAACCTGTCAGCCCTTGTTAGACCCTCAGCAAATCCTCCTCTTGCTGTTTTTGTTGCTAATTTCAAGACCAATTTCAGCTATTCTTGGCTAGATGAAGGTGATCTCTTTAAATATGTTTAAGCAGGTTAGTGTTAGGCAATTTATGTTATGCCTTTAATAAACCTGCTTTGATAAAGGAGGTAACTTCCGATCTTCCTAATTTCCCTTAATTCCATTCCTAGCTCAGTGGTTAATTGAAATGGTCCCTTCTGTAAGGGAGAACTTTTTTTTTTTTAAATCATTACATGAGCCTAGATGTACTAGGTCCAGATTTTTAAAAAATTTAATTAAAAGTTTGGTTATTGAAATCTCTTGCTTGTTTTCATTATTGTACCTGCCTTCTGCAAATTTCACTATTTATTAGCACCTTTGCCTGAAGGCAGACCAGATAAGGGGCCTTTACTTGGTGATGTTTCTGCAAAACCAGTTTTGTACATTGGCCAACATGAACTGTTATGGATTATCTGTGAATTTCAGTTACTCATCTTTTTGGTATCCCCTTTTACAATAGGACGTTGAAAGTTTGCTACAAAGTCACCTCCTTCTGATGGTTGCTGAGACTTCAGATCTTTTCTACTTGTCTACTTCCTGAGTCCTACTGAGATCAAGTTAAAGATGAATTAATGCCAAGTTCGTAAGAGGGTAAGTATTTGGGTCTCTTCATTAGTCTCAAAAGTGCCTGTTATTTCTATATTTCACAGCCCAATAGAAAAGATTTTTAAAAATCTGTCTCTATTGGCACAGATCATTGAACTTAATATATATTGATTTTATTTTGTCCATTTCTGTCTTTGTTTGAAGCATTGCTTGACTAATTCAATGCCATCAATTTTCCCCCCCTTTTTAAAAATCTCCAGAGTATTTGTATCTGGGTGATGGTTAAGATTCACGAAAACCATTTTGATTAGGTTTCTCATTAATTTATATACTACATAAGCAGGGGCATGCCTTTGTATATGAGATTATTTTCTACAAGACTAATGAGGTGGAAGGGTTTGTGTTTCATTTCCCTTGGTTTCCCTCTATTCAGGCACCTGCATTTGCCATTAATTACTACTCCCATGACATTCTCTTTTTGTCTGCTGTGCAGTGTTTTAACATAATACTGGAGGGAAGCTGGGTGCTGAGGCACATATCGGCATTAGAATAAATAGGTTTTTTTTTTAGTAGCTCAACAGAAGGCTTATTTAAGAGTAATTGCTATTTTGGCATAATTTTAAGATGATTTTGTTTCTTTTCTTCTTTTTCTGCAATCGTTGCTTATTCCCTATAGCTGATTGCCTCTGGTCACCTTTTTTTTTCTTCTTAATAAAAAATTCTGATGACCATTTCTGGCCTCTGCATTATTTCAGGAATAGAAAATTGCTTTCTCTGGGATCTCTTTTTGTAGTAGGCTCTTGAGTCAAACCAGTGCAAAGCAGTTGGGTTTGCAAGTTGTTACTCCTCATTATGACATTTAAAAACATTCATTCATGAAAGGTATTTTAAAAGAAATATATTTTCTTTTGGCGGCTTAGCCTATTGCTTTTCTTTTGTTTCAGTTAAACTTTTTATTGAAGTGTGATGCACATGTAGGAAACTATACAAAGCACAAATGTCGCTTAATGCGTTTTCATAAGATGAACATGTGTATAACCAACATCTAGATCAAGAAACAGAATATTACCACTGCCTTAGAAGCCTCCTTGTGTTGTCCCCAGTCCCTGTGCCTTCTGCACAGGGGGTCCTCTGACTTGTAATACCATTAGATTTGCTTTGCCTGCTTTTGTAATTTAAGTGACTCTTTGGATTTGTGAGATTCACTCATATCTTGGTGTGACATTGTAGCTTGTTTGTTCTCTTTGCTATTAGAATTCCATTGTATGAGGAGCAAAATTTGTTTTTTCATTCTACTATTGATAAGCACTTGGGTGTTTCTGATTTTAGGCTGTTACAGTTAATGCTGCTGTGGACATTCTTGTACATAGCTGCTGGTGAACGTGTGTATCTTTATCAACTGTATACCTAGGAGTACAGTTTCTGGGGCATGGGGTTGGCATATGTATAGCTTTTGTTGATTTACCCCTTTTTCCAAAGTGGTTGTGCCAATTTCCTCCAGTGGTATATGAGTTCTAGTTCATCTACATTCATACTTAACATTGTCTGTTTCTTTTTAGCCATTCTGTTGGAGGCTTAGTGGTATCTTGTGATTTTAAAATTACATTTCCTTGATTAGCAAAGAAGGTGATCACCTTTTCCTAAGTTTATTGGGCATTAATACTTCGCTTTAAAAGTACTTTGATCTTAGTTATGTTCTTTAGTCATTTAAGTCACAGCCATGATTTCAGTGTTGAACAACACTAAGTAAAAAACTCAAAAGAAGGATTTTATTAGCATTTATTAAGCTGTGATATGAATTTTTAGGCCAAGAAAAAAAATCTCCAGATCTTTATTTCATTTTATTATAAGGAACATATTTAATTAAAATTCACAATCTTTATTTCCAATTCAGTCTTTCATCCTACATTAATTGAGTGAAAGTGTTAGACATCATAAGGGTTGCTAAGATGGAGACTTTGGTCTTGAACTTGAAGAAGCTTACATATGTATATGGCAGAGTGAAATGATGCTATTGTGAAGCTCTAAAAATGTGCCCTGGTCACCCTGAGAAAGGAGTGATTAAGTCCAATGAGAGGAATATGGGCACATTCCATACACATTGAAACGCCTTTGAATTTGACTGGAGGTGGGAAGAATGGCCCACTTGGGCAATAGCAAGTAGTTCAGAATGGCTGGATTATAGGCTGTGTAGAAGGATATAGAAGAGGAAAGTCAAAGGGAATGAAATAAGTTTTTCTAATACTCGAAGAGAGACTATCAATCAATAAAGACTCCCCGCCCCCCCCCCAAAAAAAAACCTCATTAGAAAAGCAAATGGAAACACATGGAATGCTATTTTTTACTACCCTGTTTACTGAGATTTTACAACAATGTTTGACAAGAGATTATATTGACAAATGTGTGGAGAAATAGTCTCCATTTATGTCTGAAAGGAGAATAAATTACTATAAATCTCTATGGAAGACAATCTGGCATTCTTTTTCAAAATTGAAAATGTTTATACTATTGATGCAGCAATTCTCTTTTAGAAATTTACTTTATAAATAGCTTACATATGAGCAAAAGGCTATAATGGTAAAGGATTGGAAATAACCTAAATGTGGAAGCTGGTCCTTCCATTCCATGGCTTCCTATGCACCCAGTGAAAAGAATGGGGGCACTCCCTCTCTGTTGATAATATCGATATGAAACAATCACCAAGCTTGTATATTTTCAAAAATATTTATTCTGTAGATATTTATTGAATGCCTACAAATGTGCCAGGCTCCTTGTAGATCCTGGGAATACAACAGTGAACAAAATTCTGCGCTGGTAGAGTTTGCATTATAAACAAATAGAAATACAAGGGACTGAGTGTTGTAATTTGATTTTATATAGGATGATGCAAGGCTTCTCTGATAAGGTGACATTTGAGCAGAGACCCAAGGAGAGAAGAAGCACAGATGACTCAAATGTCTGGGGAAAGAGTGGTTCAGCTAGAGGAGACAGGGAGTGCAAAGGCCCTGGGGCAGGGGGAGATTGATTGTTTGAAGAAGAACAGGGAGGCCAGTATGGGTTTGTGGAATGGATGTGTGGGTTGATCCAGGGAGAGTATGTAGCACAGGAACATGACTTAGACTGTTTAAGTGTGTGCAAGAGAGAGGCTGGTGATGGA
Organism: Furipterus horrens; assembly: GCF_987537825.1. Taxonomy (NCBI): domain Eukaryota; kingdom Metazoa; phylum Chordata; class Mammalia; order Chiroptera; family Furipteridae; genus Furipterus; species Furipterus horrens. The sequence continues at coordinate 13,800,020 of NW_028327179.1, forward strand.
AACTGACCCTCCCTTCTGGGGAGGTAGGAAGATGGCAGGAGTGAGGAGTACCATGACCTTGTGTTCTCAGAGGTCATCGGAGCTGTCCCGAAGGCCAGAGCAGTGAGGGAGCTTGTAAAGCTCAAGACTTGTCTGTGGTGCAGCTGGGACTCGAACACGATGCTTTTGACTCCGAGTCAGTCTTTCCAGTAAACTGAGAAATGTATGAGTGCAACATAGGGCAAAGGCTTCTGAGAAAAGCAGAATATAAAATTATATATACAGTACGAACCCAATGACAGAATAAATTAGGTGACTAGAGAACATATAAGGATGAAATGCAACAAGAGTTTATAATAGTTATCACTAGATGGTGGAATTATATAGTTTCTAAAATTTCTAAATACAATGAATATTGTATTTTATATTTCTTAATCTGGGAAAGGAAAGGACTTAACCTGCAGCCTAAGGGGCTTTGTTTAGATAAGAATTTCCTTTATTGAAGACTCTGGTGTTAAGGAAGGTTACGGTACCCATATTCTCTGCCTTTCCTCCTGTTACGGTGAGTCACGTGTCTCTGTTTCCATCTGAGACAATCCACCAGTGCATGGGGTTCTAACTGCTATTGCTCATTCAAGGGCTTTGCCAATGGATTCCTCCCTTCTCTCCTGCATTATCAATTTCTCCATCTCCTGGGTTATTCCCATCAACCTCTAGATGTGCAAAATATATCCTGAATCCAGTCCCTTCTCACCAACTCCTCTCGGGTCCAAGCCTCCGTCATCTCACCTCTGGTCTGTACTAGTGTCCTAACTGACCTCTTTGTCCTTCTTCTCCTCCCTAGTGGCCTGTCCACCGCACAGCAGCCAGCGAGAGTCACTAGACTACACGCCCCACGAGGGAAGGCACTCCATGTCTTGTCTGCCACTTTACCCTTGTAGTGCCCAGAAAAACTCCTAGCACATTGTAGGTGCTCAGGACATTTTTGTGGCTGGAAGAACTGAATCCCTGAATGACACAGTGGCACCCAGGCTCATGATGGGAAGTGTGTTTTGCCTTATTCGTAGGCCTAACTGGTAAATTAACGTGCTACTGGCTTTTAGCACATTCATGAATGATTGTGCTGTGTTATATTAATTCAAAAATAATTCATTGGGAGCCTCTTATGTGCCAGAAACTGTTCAAGTACAGGGGTATGTGTGGCAGGGAGGAAAATGAAATCAGGGGTCTCATGTACCTTCTAGAGCCCAAGGGGCATCATGGGTCTTTGAAGTCATGGCTATGGAGGGTGTGATTATGTTTTCCTTCCTTATTTGCCCAATTGCTTTATCCTTTATTCTGCTCCATCCCATTGCAAGGAATAAATATCCCATCCCTTTAGTACCATTGGCAAGAATCCTTGGGCATAGGACCACTTATCAGACCCAGTATGATACTTTTTACTCTCTTAAGAAAAAAATCCTTTCCAAGTGTCTTCCAGTGTTATATTTTCTAGGTAACATAGTTTGGTCACCATATTCCTGATAAAAATCACCAGATTTGAAATTAAAGAGTGTGCCAGTGCAGAATGGCTTTTTGCTTGTCTAGGGTCCAAGTCAGAACTTCTTTTGTCTGTGCTTTTTGGATAGAACCTAAGTTTCTCTGCAGAAGGTGGAGTGAAAAGCACTGCAGGACTTGCTGTTTTTCCCCTCCCCCAAGCCCCTTTGCCAATTCGGGTTAAGAGAACTAACTGGCCAGGCAGCCCAGAATACTATGGCCGGAATGGTGAGAGTTCTGTTTGTCTAAATACTTCCCTTGAAGCAGAAATGTCCAGGTAAAACGGGTCTCTCGTGAATGTGTTTATGTGAATTCAAGTAGTGTAAGTGATTCTTGGCATCAGAGTAGTTATAATGACATGCGCAAGTATACAGAACTTTTAAAGCTATTTTGGTTTGATGCCCTACCTTGTGACTGAAAGATTTTGACATCCTTATGGAGAAACGTTTAAAAAGTAACAGTTTCTCCTGCTACGGAGAATAAATAATAACCTCATGTCTAAAGATACCTTAATTTGCAAAAAAAGATTAATCCAAAGTGTTTGACTAGAAATATTTTTAATAACTTAAAAAAAACAGTTGGGTGGTGATTCCTAGGGTTCGGGATGATGTCTTGGCTTGAGTGACTGTATCGTTGGACATTCTAGCTCCTTTGTTTGTCTCAGTGAAAACTGTAGTTCTTGGGGAAGGTTGAAGAGCGGATCACCATGAAAGAGGGAAAAAAGATCTTGGATGGACAAAAGCTTCATGTGATCTCTCTGGGGCTGTTCCCTCCGGTGTTATTCAGACCCTTTCTGAGTATGTCCTAAGGTTGTCCCAGTGACTGAGGAAGTGTTTCAGATTGCCTGTCACTGTTACTATATTGGTTATCAGGAAGGTTATTTTCTTGATGAACTGTTTTGTTTCACATTTTGTAGCAAGGATTCTCCAGGGATACAAGCTGCCACCTTTCAGTTCATGCCATTGAACATTTAACAGAGTGCCAGATGGCATAGACCATTTATTAAACGGAGTCTCAATTGTGCGTTGGTGGAAAGTGACTTGAAATTTTATTTTTATTTGTTCAGTCAGCATTCATTGAGCATCTACTGTGCCAGGTCCTAAAATAGAGTGGAAATAAATCTAGAGTTTCTGATTAAAATGAGCTTCCTTCCTTGGCCGTGGAGTGCTTAATCAGTGGTACAATCTGACTGCTTTTTAACAAGCCTCGTCCTTTTTCTGTTATTCTATTTGGTTTTCATACTGAGTATAATAATAACAAGAACTCAATAAATTCCTGTTTAAAATGAAGATTGAGAATTCGGTCATAATTCAGCTGCCATGCACTACTTTAATAAGAGACAATTTAACTCAAGTTTTGAGCAATCTTTCCTGCAGGGACAGGAAATTAGAACTTGTTGGTATAATTTTCCCTGAAAGAAGCCCCAGGGAAGAGGTGCTTGATTTGGGAAGATGAGGGGTAACTCCCTGGCACAGCTGACAAATGGTTGAATATCGGAATCAAGCTGTTGTTAGATGAGTTGCCAGAACCATTAGCGTGATGAAGCAAAACTACTCCAGTGCAGGTTTTAATCTTTTCATCTTTTAAGGTAGTATTATGTTCAAAAAGCCTGGAGTTGTTTTCGGTGGGGTGGAGGAGGGGAAAGGGCATGGTGTAGGGAAATGTTTTAAATTTGGGAACCCTGATGGTATTCTTATTCAATGGTTTGCAGGTGGTTGGGGCTGGGGAATCCGGGAAATTACCTTAATCTCCTGAGGGCTGATGTAATATACAGAGTTAAGAATGTTGTAGGATTTTTGTCTATGACTATACATGTGCCTGGCATGAATTACATTGAACTAGATGAAAAGTTTTAGTACCAAGTCTCTTGAGGTGGCTTATATGAAGCCTTTCTTTTTTCTTCCTTCCTTCCTTCCTTCCTTCCTTCCTTCCTTCCTTCCTTCCTTCCTTCCTTCCTTCCTTCCTTCCTTCCTTCCTTCCTTCCTTTCATTCTTTCATTCTTTCTTTCTTAGTGGAGCAACAAAAATTTCATGTACTGCTTAAAGATGTTAAAAATTTTTTTCAGACATGGAAGATTAGACCATACTTTCTGACATTTCTGGGGTTTCAGTCTGCTACAGTGCATTATGAATGTCAAGGCAGACGCCAGGTAGACCTAGGTAGCCAGCTACATGGTAGTGGTAACGTGACATTAGGCAAATCTTGAGCCTACAGGCCTCAGCTTTTCCATCCCTAAAATAAAAGGCTGAACGACTTATGTTTTGCTTAGTTCTTAAAAAGTTTTCCCTATTTCTGTTTAGATTACTGATCTGAACCCAAATCAAATATTAGTCTTCTTGAATAGAATTTTGGGTGCCCTTCTGGTGGCTGGGTAGTTCCAGCATGTCATGACTGTTGCATTCTTAGATTTTATCTGTGTCTGAGCTCCTGTTTCAAAGTATTAAAGAATGGCAGGAGGAGGTCCCTCCATCTTCCCTCCCGTTCTTCCTTTTAGTTATTCAGTGAGGTAATCCAGTTAACAGTATCCCCAAGAAGTGTTATCATGATACAAAAGCTCTTTATAGTCTCATTCATACTTGAATAAAATGATTCCCTTTTATGTTAAAAAAAAGAAAAAGGAAACATTTGAGGTCTCTCTGCAAGTGTTTATTCATTCAAGCTGCAAGATGTACCGTGGGTGTTATGTCTGATTTCTGAAGAGCTTTTGCAGAAGGTTTATGTCTAGAGTGTTTTGTCTGTTTTTTGTTTTTGTATTTGTTGAGACTAAAAATTAATACAGAGCTTTTCTTGCTAACCCTGAGGATAATCAGTACAGGTCTCTCCCCTGTGGTGTTTTTTGTTTTTGTTTTTTGTTTTTTGTCAGCCCTTACACGGAAGAAAACAGTGAAAGAATACTTTTCTTGAAGCTCAGTCCTAGGGAACTTGGGGAAAAAGAACAAGACATCTATGTGTGTTTAGGTTATAAACACTCCCCTGGCTTTTGTAAACTAGATTTCTTTCTCAGCTCTGAAAGAGTTCTTTTTAAAAATTTTTGTACCTACATTCATAGTCATATGACCTCTGTGTATACATTTAATATTACTGAGTGACCTTTTTGGTTTGCATTTACTTTTAATCTCCCCACCACCTTTTGCTTTTTATGACCAGAAGGGATCTGAAATTAAATACAAATACTCTATGCACAATGGAAAAGGCAATTATGATTTACTTTTTACTTGAGCAAGGAGTTGCTTTTATTTAAAGGCATTTTACTTATTTAGTTATTTATATTATTTTTTATGTTATTTAAATTTTTTTAATTTATTGATGAGAGAGCGAGCGAGCAAGAGAGAGAGAGAAACAGAAACATTAATTTATTTTTCCACTGATAGGTACATTCATTGGTTGATTCTTGTATGTACCCTGACCCAGGACGGAACCACAACCTTGGGTATCAGGATGATTCTCTAACCAACTGACCTGCCCAGCCAGGGCCAAGGCATTATTTTTCAGAAACGTGAACAAAGATCACCTAAAGACCCATTTATGTTAGGCCATTATAAAAAAATTTTTACATAGATTTTGATTGATTTCTTTGACAGTCTACTTCCACAGTCCAAATTTATTCATTTTTCATTTTTCTTTTTTTAAAGTATATTTTATTGACTATGCTATTACAGTTGTCCTGTTTTTTTTCCCCTTTGCGCCTCTCTGCCTAGTAATCCCCTTCCCTCCAGCCACCCCTCTTCCCTCTTAGTTCATGTCTATGGGTCGTGCATATAAGTTCTTTGGGTTCACCCTTTCCTGTACTATTATTAACAACCCCCCTATCTATTTTGTTCCTACCAATTATGCTTCTTAATCTTTGTACCTTTTCCCCCCATTCTCCCCTTTCTCCTCCCCTGTGACAGCCGTCCGTATGATCTCCATATCTATCTATGATTCTGCTCCTGTCCTGGTTGTTTGCTTAGTTTGTTTTTGTTTTTGTTTTTCTCTTCCCACTTTCTAGTCTCTGTTACCACAATCATCAATACAGTAATTGGTGTTAGGAGAGACTTCCTTTCCTCCCCTCCCCAGCTTTTAACATTCGCTCTCAGCAACTTTCCAATGTGAAATACAGCATTTTTAACTCTAGCCGCTATGCTGTAGTTTATAGTCCCATGACATTTATTTTGTAATTGGAAGTTTGTACCTTTTTGATTCCTTCACCCATTCTTCTTCCCTTCCCCCACTTCTGGCAACCACCCATCTGTTCTCTGTATTTCTGAACTAGGTTTTCCTTTCTTTCCCTTTCTTTCTTTTAGATTCCATATGTAAGTGAAATCAAAAGGTATTTGTTTTTGTCTGACTTACTTCACTTAGCATAATGCCTTCCAGGTTCATTTATATTGTCACAAATGGCAAGTTTTTTTTCTTCTTTTTTTTTTTATGGCTGAATATTTTATTGTATATATATGTGTGTGTGTGTATGTACATATGGGTAAAGAAAATGTGTGTGTGTGTGTGTGTGTGTGTGTGTGTGTGTGTGTGTGTTTTCTTTATTATTCATCCATTGATGGGCACTTAGATTGTTTCCATGTCGTGGCTATTGTAAATAATGCTTCATTGAACAGTGGGTACATATATCTTTTCAAGTTAGTGTTTTCATTTTCTTTGGCTAAATACCCATTAGTGGAACTGCTGGATCATGTGATAGTTCTATTTTTAATTTTTTGAGGAATGTTCATCTGTTTTTCATAGTGGCTGCACCAATTTACATTCTAACCAACAGTGCACAGGGTTCTTTTTATTCCACATCCTCACCAACACTTTTTGTTTCTTGTCCTTTTGATAATAGTTATTCTAATAGGCATGAGGTGATATCGAATTGTGGTTTTAATTTGTGTTTTCCCAACGACGAGTGATGTTGATCACCTTTTCACATACCTGTTTACCATTTGTAAGTCTTTTTTGGAAAATGTTTATTCATATCCCCTGCCCATTTTTAATCAGATTTTATTTTATATTTTTGTTATTGAATCATATTAGTTCTTTATGTATTTTGGACATTAATTCCTTATGAGCTATATGAATTTCAAATATTAGAGTCATTCTTTTTATGGAATGGTGGTGGTGGCTGTTGCTTAAATATTAAATAAACAAATATTAATTATGGGGCTTTGATACAACTTCATATAAGGGCAACTTTTATCTGTTAACTAAGATTTAAGACTTAGCTTTACATAAATATGAAATTAAATGTTTTTTTCAACTCAGGTTTGGTCTTTGTGATTTTGTAACATCCATCTATTGGGCATTGACTTTAAACTGTCCTTTGTGGTGATCTGAGTTCCAAATTACACAATAGCTTTAATCCTGAGCAAACTTGTTCTGAATGGCCCTCTTTATTTCCTTTTATCTTTAGCCAAGAAGTTTTATAAGATTTTTGTGTTGAACCAAATAGTTTCTACTTCTGCCTTTGAGAGCTTTGGTGAGTTTATTTATTTCCTGTTTGGGTCTATCTTGATTTCAAGACTAGTGACAAGGATGTAAATGAACATCATCACAGGCATTTTGATTTTTAAGAAATTCCCGTTCACCAAAATGTGTGTTTGTACAAGTCCATGTGTGCACATCAGGGTGGATGAATATTTGTTCCTGGAGCCTTGATTGCATTGCTAAATATTTTCTCAGGTAAAAAAAAAATGCAGTGTGGTAAGGTTATGTTTCCTGAGGCGCCTTTGTGCTGGCACTCAATGCTTTTTACAGAATAAGCATTTTTAATGGCCTGGCTTGGGAACCTAATCATCTATAATAGCATTTCTGTGGGGAAAACAAATTGTAAATTCCAAGCAGATGAAGTTTACAAACAATATAAAGCATTGGAACATTGGAAGCTATTTAAATAGTCCAGTCAGGCCAGGCTCTCCAGTTGGGCTGTGTCTGTACTGAGGACTTATCAAGCGACTTTATTAATGTGACTCTTGTCATCTGAAGCCCAACACTCACCAACAATGGCATCTCTCAGTGGTTCTCTCTTCCGCTGTCTCACTTGAAAGGCCTGGTCCTGTCTTCACTATACAATTTCATGACAGTTTTATTGGTGTAATGGATCACTAAGCTTCAAGAGAGAGAGGCAGTGTGCTCTCTAGTTTGATGAAGCCACCCTCTTTAGGATATGTAAGAGGTGATCCCTTGGAGTCTGAGAATGTGAGAGCTGGAAGGGGTACACAGAGACCTAGAAATAACCCGAGTGGCCACTGCCTTAGCTTGGATTCTTCTGACAGCATAGGCTGAAGCAAGGAGTGAGTCCAGGTAGTTTATTTGGAAGGTAATTTTAGGAAGCAGGAGTGAGGGAGTAAGAAGACTGTCAGGGAGGAGGAAAAGCCAGTATGAGACAGTGTTATGAAGGCCGATACCGTAAGTAACTGAGGCTCAATTCTGCTTTCGGATTCCTCCTTTAGAAAGACAAGAGACTAGAGCATTCACACAGCCATTCCTGGAGCCTCCTGGTGAGGCTGTAACCTGGGCCACTATTGCTTCCCCATTTTGGGGCTGCCCTGGCCTTCAGGCTGAGTAGTAGTGCTCAGCTTCAGAGAAGGTCCTGGAGGACAAGTGAGACCCCTGTGTTGCCTGCGGTGGGAACTGGAAGCTTGAGTCTACGCTTCTGGGAACTCCCCACAATATCCATGGCTGAAATCAGAGCTGGGCCGAGGGAGTATGACAACGGACATCAGAAGTATATGCTGCCAGCACCAACACCAAAAATGGACCGATTATATAAAGTACAGCCAACTATGTCATTGAACCAAAGACTATTAATTGTAAGACCCAGCATTAATGTATGTACCTCTAAGAAAGAAAATGTACCGCTAAGAAAAAAAAATATGCCATCAAGTAGAATATGATGGCCATTGAATGTGAGACACACCTAATATCCGAGATGTTAAAATATGGGAAAAATATTTTCTAGAATCGGTGAAACATAGTGTGTAATAATAGTCTTGTTAGCATTGGTAGCTAGATATTAATAAAGGAAGGGAGCAAAGGAAATCAGACATCATTAAGCATAATCCAGTAGGAAGCATAAGCCTGCTTAACCAGGAAGCTACAACTTCACACACTCCAGGGGAGAGCAGCATTGACCGGCCAAGGGGGTTAACACCCCGTCCTCCCCCATACAGAGAGGAAGGACCAGCTTTTCCATCTCTCATAACTCCAGAACATCTAGGAAATAGGTTGGTTAGAGGGTGGACCCATTAGAAGCCTTCAGAAACCTTGGGAAGTTAATTGGTTAGTTTGAAGGCACTCGTGGTCCTTCCCGAGCCTAAGATAATATAGTTCCAGATAACAAAGAGTTTGTTCTCATTCTCTCTCTCTCCTCCTCCTTTCTTCCCTCCCCACTCCCCTCTCCCTCTCCTTCCCCACCCTCTTTCTCTATCTCTAAAATCTATGAACATATCCTCGGATGAAGATTAAAAAAACATTACACTAAAAATGTGACTTTGAGACTCATTCCTTATTAGTGACTACTGATGAACTAAGAACATGTAAGTTGGAGGGGTAGCCACTGGGGGACTCCAAGCAGCAGTCAGGAATGCTGTTCTGCAGGTTTCTGCTCAAGCCAGGTAGCGTATATCCCGTGGGTCCATTCTGTAGACCATTGGGTTTACTGGGAAGAACTTCACTCAGAGATTCCTAGGTGTCTTTTTCTCTATTTTAATACATTTTTGGAAGGGAAATAATAAATGGTAACATTTTACACACTTATAAGAATTCAGCTTTGCTTTTATTTTATAAATCCTGTGTTATAGTATTGTGGACTCTTGGGAGGGACCGTAAAATCTTTAGAGTCCACTCTCCACCTGATGTTTTAATCCTTTGTAAACATCCCATCAAGGATGAGGAACTCCCATCTTTGTTTTTATTTATTTATTATTTTTTTGTACATATGTATTTTTTTTGAGGTATAATTGACATACATTGTATCAGTTTAGATGTGCAACATGATTTGACACTTGTGTACACTATGACATGATCACAGTAAGACTAGTCACCTTCTGTCACCATCAAAAGCTATAATTTTTTCCTGGTCATAAGTGTGTTCCAAATCCACTCTCCTAGCAACCTTCTTATAGACGCTGCAGCTCCATTAACTACAGTCCCTGTGCTACACCACACCCCATGACCTACTCATTTATTCATTTATTCATTTCACAACAGGAGGTTCTGTACTTCCTGATCTCCTTCACCCATCACCCCCTGCCTCCAACAACCCCTAAGTTCTCTGTATCCATGAGGTTTTTTGTTTGTTTGTTTGTGCTGTTAGATTCCACATATAAGTGAGATCATATGTTGTCTTCCTCTGTCTGACTTATTTTTTAGACAGCTCTAAGCTTCCCTAAGAATTCAGCAGTCTAGCTCCTGTGATACAGATGGTCTTCTTTGTTTAGCGATTTAAAGGTATGAATGGGGCAAGAATAATGAGCAGTAAGGCTCATCCTTTTTATTTTAAGCACAAGCCAGACAGCCAGTCTTTTCTGGGCTACTGCTGGGTGCTGTGGCAAAGGGAAAGAATTAAGACAGTTCTGCTTACAGAGCTGATGAGATGGCTGGAGTCAGTGTCTCTCTTATTGCTCTCCTTCCCCACCCCACCCGCTACTACAACTCACCATTCCAAAGTGTAAGATGACGAGGGCAGTGAGCAGAGACGAGGAGGGAGAGACCAGTGCCACCTGCAGAGGGTGAGGTGGACCTGGAGCCTGGCCTAAGCTGTGCTTGTGTGGCCTTTTGTTACTGAAGAGTTCAAAAGTCCAAAAGCTGTTCTATGACCCTCTTGTTAAGCTAATCAATTAGCTAAGCTTATTTAACAAAAGATACTTGGACTGAACAAAATAATGACAATATTTCCTCATAGTGATTCATATCTAGAAGGCACTATTCTACTTAACCATGTTTTTTTAAGTAGTTGAGACTTGCCGCTTTAAGAACTGTGGCAGTTTAAAAAACAATGTCGAGAAATGATCGTATATTGATAGGTGGTGTTTATATACCCTCCTCTTGAATATGAGTTGTCTTATGACTACTTTATCCAATAGAATATGACAGAAAGGACACTATGTGACTTCCAACACTAGGTCATCAAAGGCCGTGCAACTTCTGCCTGCTTCTCTTGGAATACTGGCTCTGGGGAAGCCAATTGCTGTATATAAATATGACTACTCTGAGGCTTGCATGCTGGAGAAGCTTAGCTGACTGCCCCAGCTGAGCTCCCAGCCACCAGCCAGAATTAACTAGCAGCCTCGTGAGGGAGCCATCTTGACACCCACCCAGTTGGGTCTTCAGGTGGTTCCAGCCCCACCTGGCATCAGATTGCGGGTACATGAGAGACCCTGAACCGGAACTGCCCAACCAAGCCTTTCCTGAGTTATTGACCCCTCCCTCTAATTATGAGCCAAATAAAATAATTGTTTAAAGTTACTAATGTTCTAAGAAAATGTTTTAACTCAGCTGTCTTGCATCTCTCTAAAATGTATTGACTACATTTTTGAAGAGTGTAGACGTAATTTGAACCTCTTATTAACATTGAACATCTGATATCTCACATTGTGACTGATGTAGTTATTATGTTCTTAAGATACCAGTGAGTTGTGTACTTGTAGTTTTTTCTTATCCTTTGCTGCCAATAATCTTGTCACTGTGTCTGAGTGTGCCACTTTCAGTGTTAAACCACATTTGAAATCACTGTATGCAAATTCAGGTGCTACATTTTCTGAGAGCAGTCTTCAAAAGTATTTAGTGAGTGCTTACTTTGTGTTGGGCATTGTTCTGGGTGCTAGAGGAGATGCTCAGCTTCAAGAGAGCAGTGATCACTGAAACTGATGTACCCCCGGTTCCTAGAATAATATCCAGTGCTTGCTAAGCCTGTGTTGAGTGGATAGATACAGGACACTATGTTAGGTGGTCAGAGCGAGTGCTCCTAGTGGGTTCTGTCCTGAGTGGGGTGACTAGGATGGGGAAGGGGCTGGAAACCATCCTGCGGGAGAGGTAAATGGTAATATTCAGTCTGGAAAAAAGGAAGAGTTGCTTGAAGGAGAAAAGGATTGTCTTGTGGAAGAGAAATGGTGCTAGTCTGAATTAAAGAGGATTTTCTCTTGTCTTTCTGTTATCAAATAATGCCTTAGGTGGAGTTTATCAGATTCTCAGTGTGGCTGTTTTGGCTTATGAATGTTGCTTGCTCCAATATAAGAAAAAAAGCTAATCATGGAATTTGTCAGGGTAAAAAATAGACATTGACTCATTGTGCCAGAATTATTCCTTCATGTTTTATGGTTTATAAAATATATATACATATACACTTTTAATCCTCACCTAACGATATGTTTATTGATTTGAGACAGAGAGAGAAACATTAGTGTGAGAGAGAAACATTGATTGGTTGCTTCCTCTACAAATGCCCTGACTGGGAATTGAACTCGCAACCTAAGTATGTGCCCTGATGGGGAGATTGAAAATGCAACCTTTTGGTGTATAGGATGATACTCCAAATAGGTGAGCCACCTGGCCAGGGTGTAAAATATTTTTGACAACAGTGTAGATGTAGGTCATTCATTAATTTAAAGTGTCAGTATTAAAGAGAGTGAGAAGGGTCTCAGGAGTTATGCACCTAGCCAAATGAGAAGATTGCAAATACGATTTTGTGGTACAAACCTTTGGAAGAAATAGAGCATATAGAGGAGGCGTTGGCATTCCATCTCTTTTGAGGAGGGAGAAGGGGCCAGGTTTATTGAAATTTTTAATTCTTAAATGGCACCATGACATTTCTAACACCTGGAGTTTCTTCTTATTTGCATCACCACTTTCATGTCAGTAACTGAGTCAACAAGGTTAATGCAAGTGAGAAGACAGAAGCTCTTGCTTAAAGCTTCATAATAAGTTATAGCCATGTTTGTAAACAGAATGCTGTATTTTAGAATACAAAGACTCCATCCCTCAAAATCAAGATCACTTTTTCATCTTTGGTTTCTCCCCAATAAAATTATTTTCTTCAATTATTCTTGATTTCCAACTGACAAATTTTAAATTTCTTCCTTGGTTTTCTTTGCACATTAAAGGAAACGATTGCCTATTTGTAGTTTCTTGTCCATGCTGAGAAGACTGATTGAGTAAAGGATTCTTAACTATTATTGTCTCTTCTAGTTTGTGTTTAACCTGAAATACAAAATAAACTCACTACTGACTTCCCTGGAGTACAATGATGAGTGTCAAGAAAGATTTAGAATGGGCCAGAGTCACACCTGTTTATGTAATACTCTGAGCACTGATATTTTCAGTAGTTCATCCCCATTTAATTTTGTGCTGGTGAAGATATAGTCAGCATCAGGAAACATGAAAGCTCTTCTTAGAACCACATTTCCATTTTATTAAATTCTCCTTGCCTGATTTCTTTCAAAATTGAGTTTGTTTCTTAGCATGGCTCTAATATTAGATAAGTCTCCTTGGAGATATGCATAGACTTATGGTGTTAACCTTGATCTCATGAAGTTTAATAGAGTTCTTAGAAAAGTATGCTCTGATTACCTCATTAAAATATTCCACAAAAGCAAATATAGAAGCTATGGAGGTAAGACTTGAGATGGTAAATTTTTGGTTATAAATTTGGTGCTTTGTTTCAGGGGTGATTTTGAAGGTCAAGTGTGGACCGGGGAAAATAATGGCACTTTGAGGTATTATTAGAGATAGATCTTCCAAAAGGAACAGACTGTGTGATCAGTGTACCCAGTAAATCCCAATCCAATCCCAGCAATGTAAGAAATTCATATGACTCTTGCAAGAGAGTGAGCGTATAACTGACATTTTCTATTTATTGAAAAGAAAAAAATGATTCCTCTTTCTAAATTATAAAACTTTGACGACTTTAGAGAAGTAGAGCGGGAGCCTGGGAGGGAATTTTTGATGTATTGCTCAAAGAAGAGTTGAGCCTGTTTTTAAATTTGTTTTTATTTTTTTATTTTCTATTTTTATTTTTTAAATATTGGACTATGTTTCTTCCAAACTATGCCAAATACAGGTATGCCTTGTATTGCTGACCTTTAATCTGTGGAAATGCAAACTAACATCATACGTAAGTAATGAGACGAATCTGACATAAACACATGTTAAATGAGGGTTAGCATCCATTTTGGCCCAGCAGGTACCTTATACTCTTAATAGTTGGTGAAAGTATTTTTTGTTGTTGCTGGTTTGTAATAATAGTTTTTGTTTCACTTATATTCTATTGCTGACAATTTTTTCTTAATCTAAGAAACAATGTCATTTGTCATTAAAGCTTCTTGCTCAGACACATGAGTAGAATATAATGAAAATGTTTCTCAGAGGTCCAGCAAAGGAGACTTACACTTGGTCAACAAGATCAGTGTTGAGCATGTTATGTTTATCTGTGTAATATTTGAATAAAAAGTTGTTGAGGTGATTGATACTGGTTTTTCAAATGAGGCTTGCATTGAAGTGGTCAGTTAACTTTCTCATGCATAAAAAATGCTCTCAGATGACCGCATGTCCTGTCATTTCCAAATTCTTCCTTTTGACTCCAGCTGAGTAAACTGATTTTCTCTCAGATTTCCATTTCAGAGCAATGACACATATGATCTGCCTTCTTGTATCAGCTTCATCACATTCCATTTCTTCCTCCTTTTAAATTTTGCTTTTTTTTTTTTTTTTTGCATCTTATCCATGGAACTATTTATAGACTAAAGCAATGTAGTTCCAAGAAATCTTAGTATTTTTTGTTTTAGCCTTACTATTTATGCCATGTACAACTCATATGTATTTTTGTATAGGTATGTTGGACTCTTTGGCTGATATTTGAAATTTTGATAGTTATTAACTTTGTGAATTATTCATCTGACTTTCCTCTGTTAATAACTAATTATGTAAACATCAACTATGGGTAAGAACTGAGAGAATATGCAAATGATTGCCTCAACTGGAATTTAGGATAAATGAATTATGGAAAAGCAGATTTTCTTTCTTTAGCATAATGTACTTAAAGTTTTGCTCAACTACCACTTTTCCTTGGGAACAGAAGTACCCTTAGATATATCATTACTGACCTAAGTGTTCTGTATTGTGGGGTTAGTCTGTGTTGGGTTTTTAGGCTGGCCTATGGTTGTCAGTATCTTTTTACAGTTTACTGGGTGATTCTGTTCTCTTTTGTTTTGTTCTTTTAAACTATACATAAATTTAAGATGCTGTTATGCACGTGAAATCATTTAGTAAATTTCGGGAATAAATCAGAGCCCATTGAGAGAGATAACATTCTAAAAGGCTTGTGTTTGCATAGTTACTTTTCACCTTCATAGGTCATTTGCTTTTGAACTCTAGGATGGCGATAATAAATTGTAGAGCTGAATTGCCTCAAAGTTGATTCCCTTTTTTGGAGTTTGCAGGTGGTACTAATGAACCTTCCCTCCTTGAACACGTGTAATGAATGTCCTCTTAAGTCTCCATTTTACCCTTGAGCCAGGAAACCCCCTCTCAGCTGGGACCCAGTTCTGCAGGCATCTGCTGCTTGGCCTGTTATTACTCCATGAATCACTGCTGGCCTTATTAAACTATTTTGGGCAGCAGCCTTTCCATCGTCCTTAAAAAGGCTGGAGTTGTTACAGCAGCATAGATAGGCCCAGAGTGGAATTTGAATATAAAGAAAAGATGGTTCACTGGTTTGTAATGTGGCATTCTACCTTATAGGATGGTAGGGTACGTGCCCACGGAGGCCACACTGGGTCTTGAATTTTTTTTGTTGTTGTTGTTCTAAAAAGTGATCCCCAAAAGTTCATTCTTGAATATCTACTGGTTAAAATGCTTGACTATCAGGTAGTTTGGTCTCTCCTCCATCCCACACAGCCCCTCCCTTTTTCTTTCATTTTCTCTAGTACATCCATAATCCTGGTTCGTGCCAGTAGTGTTCTCCTTCTCTTGTGATCTAACCTATTGAAGAGCTCAGGTCCATAGGCCCATAGTGTGAGCCTTGCCAAGGAAAGGCAGCACAGTGAACAGGAAAGTGACCTACATTCGAATCCTACAATGATGGGCAAATGACATAACCTCTGTAAGTTTAAAAGAGGGAAAGTGTGCCCAACTTCACAGGGCACTCTAAGGATTTAGGTAAGTAAGATGTGTAAGAACTAGTTAATGGGAAAGCTGACCATTGGTTAGAACTAGTTAGTAGAAAAAGTCCTTCAGCTGATGTGTAACAGGTGGTCTCACATCCATGTGTGGTGGATAAAAATTCAAGCCGGATATCTCGGGAGTGAGGAGGCCTAGCCCCACACCAGGTCCCCCAGCTCAGGGTTCCAGTGGCAGGATGATAAATCCTCATACCTTCTGTCTACAAAAAACAGTGGGGATTGAGTTGGTGGGAGAAACTTCTGGAGTCCCAAGCAGTTTCTTTTAAAGAGTCCAGACATGGACTTACTCAGAGTCACTTCCTCTGAGCTCTAGCACCGGGGTAGCAGCTTGAAAGGCACCAGTGGCATACAGGGAGGAACTGAAGTGTTTGGGATCCAGTCAAGACCTGGGGGAAAGCTTTCTCCCAGACAGAAAGGCAGGCAGAGACCGTTGTCCCTTTTCTGAACCCTCCCCACACAGAGCCACAGAGCCAGCAGGTAGGCAGGTACCATATCTGAGACTCTATCAACTTGGCTAACATTGTTTACCCTGCTCTGGAGATCCCTTGAGACTGTCCCATCCAACTTACGGGCCCACCCAAACTGTTAACTGTGACTTTTCCATATGAATGGCTGGTCCTGGCGCATGCTATACAGCTTCCTAAATCCTCTCAAACAAGCAACAGCTGGTCTCAGAGAGCCTCCAGCCCCCATACCTCTTGCTAAGTAACCCTAGGCCCAGTACTAGCAGCAAGTGAGTCTAGATTCACAGCTTGGCTTCACTGAAGACCTCCAAGCCCAGCATAAGTAGCAGCCATCTCAGATTGCTTTATAGCTCGGGCAGGATGGCCTTGGGTAAAACACAGATGGGGGCTGACCTTGGCCTGCACCACTCAGGAAACCCCAGAGCCAGCATACCCAGTGGGCAGCTACAGACCATGTTGGAGCACCACCACCCTGCCCTTGCATAGTTCATTCTCCACGAAATGTGGAAGTTGGTGGTCAGTGGACACAGCCAGTCCATGCAACTGACTGGTCTGGGTAAATCCCTCCCATTGACCTGCCAACAGCAATCAAGGTCAACTACAAGAGGGGAGGGTATACTCAGCCCACACAAAGAGCATACTTCGGTACCCAGCTTGGGTAATGGGGGAGGCTGCGCCACTGGACCCTATAGGACACCTCTACATTAGGCCACACGACCGAAACAGGGAGTCATAGAAGCTCTACCTAATACACAGAAACAAACACAAGGAGGCTGCCAAAATGAGGAGACAAAGAAACATGGCCCAAATGAAAGAACATATCAAAACTTCAGAAAAAGCACATACAAAAAAAGGAAGATAAACAATGTATAGGATGCAGAGTTCAAAACACTGATTATAGGGATGCTCAAGGAACTTAGTACTTCAACAGCATATAAAAGATCCAGTCAAAAATGAAGGATACACTGATTGAAATAAAGAACAATTTACAGGGAAACAATAGTAGCCTGGGTGAAGCTGAGAATCAAATCAATGATTTGGAACATAAAAAAGCAAAAGACAACCAATCAGAACAACAAGAAGAAAAAAGAATCCAAAAAGAAAATGAGGCTAGTGTAAGCAACTTCTGGAATAACTTCAAGTGTTCCAATATTTGCATCATAGTGGTGCCAGAAGGAGAACAGGAAAAGCAATAAATTGGTAATCTATTTAAAAAAACAATGAAAGAAAACTCCCCTTATTTGGTGAAGGAAAAATACATGCAAGTCCATGAAGCAGAGAGAGTCCTAAACAAGATTGAGGCAAATAGGTCCACTCCAAGATACATCATAATTAAAGTGCCAAAGGTTAAATACAAAGAGAGAACCTTAAAAGCAGCAAGAGAAAAGCAGTTACCTATAGAGGAATTTTCATAAAGCTGATTTCTCTGAAGAAACTGCAGGCTAGAAGGGATTGGCAAGAAATATTCAAAGTCATGAAGAGCAGGGATCTACAGCTAAGATTGCTCTACCCAGCAAAGCTGTCATTTAGAATTGAAGAGCAGATAAAGAGCTTCCCAGAAAAGAAAAAATCTAAAGGAGTTCCTCATCACCAAACCTTTATTATATGAAATATGAAAGGGGCTTATTTAAGAAAAAGATCAAACTAATAAAATGGCAATAGATGTATATCTATCAACTGAATCTAAAAAACAAACTAAGCAAACAGAAGAACAGAGACAGAAATATGGATACGGAGAGCGTTTTGATGGTTGCCAGATGGGAGTGGGGGTGGGAGAATGGGTGAAGAGCTGAGGGGATTAAGGAGTACAAATAGGCAGTTACAGAACAGCCATGGGGATGTAAAGTGCAGGATAGGAAATGGAGAAGCCAAAGAACTCATATGCATGACCCGTGGACAGAAACAGTGGGGGGAGGGGGGGATTGCTTGAGGAGTGGGAGGTGCTGGGTGGAGGGGGGCAAAGGAGGAAAACTTGGAACAACTGTGATAGCATAATCAATAAACGTTTTAAACACCAAACAAAGAAAAGACAAAGTCCTGAAGCCTTTATTAGGGAGACATTATAATTCGTATAGCTAATGCTGCATTTTAAAGACCAGTCAGCAGGACCCAAAGAGGCTGTGCTTGTCTGACGACAGGTAGCTGCACACGAAGAATGAGGATGAGAACTCAGATTTTCCGACTCCTAGTCCAGTGCGTTCCCATAAAGCACAGCACGTCCCCATGTGTTGCTGGGCAGGGCTGCATTTGAACTGTTCTGAGTCTTGTTGACGGAAATATTTGTTGTTCATCAGAAAATATATTTTCGTATGCGGTCTCATATTTCTCTTTATTTCCTTATCCCCTGCTGCTATAGCAAACGAAATTGTTTTAGGCCACAAAATTAGCGGCTTAAAACAATACAAATATATTCCCTTACAGTGTTGGAGGTCAGAAGTCTGACATCCTTCTGGAGACTCTTGTGAACTATCTAATTCTTTGTTCTCTCTCACTTTTAGAGGCCACCTGCATCCCTTGGCTCATGGTCCCACATCACATCTTCTTTTTTATCATCACATCACATTCTATTAACCCGGATTTCCTGCCTCTCTTTTAAGGACCCTGTGATTACATTGGTCCCACAAGGATCATTTTGGATAATCTCCCCATCTCCAGGGCTTTACTTTAATCATATAAGCAAAGGGTCATATCCACTGGATCCAGGGGTTAGGATGTGGAAATATTGGGGCCCATTATTCTACCTATCACAGACAGACAACTGCCACACAACCCAGAATTCCCAAATTATCCTTTTTCACCTATGTGAGTTTGTCAGTCTGCTCACATATGTTTTTGCTAGCCATTTACTCTCCCTCTGGGCCCCATAATTAATTTATTTTTTAAGACTAGACCTGTTCTAAAAATTCAAAGCACTGACAGCACCTACTCAAATGACCGCTCATGCTTCCCAGCTGGCCCTGATGCTGAGGGGCCCTCATTGGGCAGTGGATGTCCGGAGCATTCCCATGGTTCATTTTCTCCTTCTGAACACGTGCTTTCTGTGAGAATAATAACCAATTTAGGGAATTAAAAAATCTTCTAATTCTACCATGTATATTGAGGTTTGGATTAGGAGAGGTTTGCCTTTCTCTTTTTGACTGTAGGTCGGTCACATTTGCATGATTGTCAGCAGACATCTCACTGATGAATTTATGCAATCTGGGGTCTTTCATCTAAACCTAGGGTCTGTAAACCCTTAAAGGCTCAATGGAAGGTCTTCAGGGATCTGGACGTCTTGGGATTGTGCAAGGCCATCCAATCATTTTTCTGGAAAGACTGGACCATAACTTCCATTAGATTTTTAAAGAGGTTAGTGACCCAGGAACAATTAATGACCAGCTGAATTGATGGCAGGTAGGTTATTTTTCATTTACTCAATAGGTAAAGGCCTTTGGAAGTACGCTGCATATTTTTTTAATATGTGATGAGATACTTTTTAAGCTGCAACTCAACTCCCTCCATTCATGTCGCAGTAGACCTCCCACTGAAGTCCATGTCTTTTTTGCTGTCAGCAATTAAAGGTTTATTCTGTTTCTGCTGGCATAGTCTGGGATATCTTTAGAACAAGATATGGGAAACCTTTACTAAGTGTAATTCGAACCTTGGATAGGCAATATATAATTTGTTAGCTTAGACAGGAATTGAAGACACAAAGTCTTGTGTTGTTTTTCTCATATCCCCTGAATACCAATTGTTTTATTTGCAATTTTTTCCCCTTTGGAACTGAAAACTAATTTCCTTCAGTGTTTTGCCATGCATTTCTGCCTGACCTTTGATTACTATTTAGCCTTTCTTCTGACTCAAGTTTCCTCATGAAGAATGCATGATATTTTCCTGCCTTTATCATTCACTTTGCCTTTACTTTTACTCTTATCTTGCCCTATGGAACCCAAAGGATAAGGACTGACTTTGGAATTTGCTTAGGTTCCATACATTGCTAGATAGATGAGGCTTAACAATAGTAAAGAAATACTGTACATGCATAAGGCAAAATGGCAAAGGAACTCCAGTGGTGTGTTAATTGAGTTACTCCATACAATTTGAAGCTTCATGAGCAAAACATAAATGACCAAAGGTAATTATTTATACTTTTTGAAACATGAAGGTTTTTAAAAACAGGTATAGTTTGGGATTTAGCTCAGTTGACTACAGAAGGAACTACATATTAAGGTTCACTGATTTGGCACCCCAGCTTCAAAGCACCAGGCAAAAGAGGGAGCCTTTTATTGAATGAAATCTCCTTTCTTGACAGGTTCTTTCTCTTCTTTTTTTCCTCTAATGTGTGGTGGTTTGGAGAGAATTATTCCTTTGACATTAAATAGGATATATACAAATTTTCTTTGAAAACTGTGGGACATTATGCAAAAATAATGCTTAAGTATTTGAAAGGATTATGTTGCTTTTGATAAACCTTATTTATGTTCTCTTTTCTTTTTTTTTTAGAAAAAGAATTTAAGTCTCATTTAGCCCAACTTAACCATTTTAAAGAAAAAGTGAGGTTAGCATAGATGGTTTTTATAGCATTAATCAAATTTTAGTGACAAATTTGGTGATAAAATGTAAGACTCCATACTCCAACCCAGTGATGTTTCATTATACCATATTGCCTGTGTTTTATAGAAAGAGGAAAAGGTTGAATATTAAAGGAAACTGATTTTATACCTTGTGTGGGGTATGCCTATACCCACCAGCATGGCTAATATTTAAAGGACTGTCAATACCAAGTGTTGCCTAGGACGTGGGCAACTAACTGTCAGGCATGGCTGGTGGGAGTGTAAAAAGGTACAGCCATGTTGCAGAGTAGTTAGGCAGCTTCTAATGTTAAACATGCCTATCCAATGGCCTAACAGTTCTGCTCTTATGCATTTACCCAAGAGAAAGGCCTATATAAATGTTTATTACAGCTTTATCATAACAATTAAAATCTGGGCGTAGCTTATATGTTCATCAACTGGTGAACGGATAAATTGTGGTATATTAATTCAATGGAATACTACTCAGCAATGAAAAGGAAGGGGCTGCTGATACCAGCAACAATGTAGCTGGAATTCCAAAATATTATGTTGAGAGAAAGAAGCAGACATCTGTATGCTTCAATTTATATGAAGTTCTAAAACAAACGACAAAAAGCCAATCAATAGTGGTAGAAATCAAAGAGACAGCCGTGGAACTTGATTACAAAAGGACAGGAATGAACTTCTGGGGTGAGAGAAATGTTGTATATGTTGTTTGAGGTGGTGGTTACATAGGCATACATGTTTGTCCAAACTTATCAAACTGTGCAATTAAAAGTGGTACATTCTATTTTATAGCAATTATACCTCAATAAAGATTAAAAAAAAAAAAAAAAAAAGGAGCGATGGGATCATGAGAAGCTAAGGTCCTGAAGAGCAAAGCACGGTTGGTATAAGCATAAAATATTTTTACCAAGCTGTTGAATTTTCTCTAATCTCATTTTCTCTCTCAAAACTGTGGTCCTTCTGTTATTGTCCCTTCCCACTTGCCTGAGAGCACAGGTATAACAACAGGCCAGCGTATCACTGTGAAAAACAACTGAACAATCCACCCATGCATATTTCCATGAGCAAGTTTCTTCTGTGCTTGCGGATATTTTGCCAACTTAAGCAACAATCATGGGAATCATTTAGAGCTTTAGTTATTAATTCTCTTTTAGTTACCAAAAATTTACCAGCACAACTACATATGCCAATAAAACGATACCTGGAGAAATGCCAAGTGCTTTTCTGTTCTCTAGGACTTTTAGAGGATTTGTAGACTAAGTAGGTTGACTTTATAGCCATATTATCAGCTAGAAAATCCAAATATAAAAACGTTGGCATCACGGTGTTCTGAATCATATTTTAAATCCTGCAAGCCTGTAGCTTAGCAAAATGCTATTCAGAAAACTCTTAAGCTGTGTATATATCTTTGTCTTGGCAACTCCCCTGCCAGCTTCTCTCAGACATTTCTTTCAGCAATGTCTAAGACTGGAATTGAAGTCATATGAGTCCCCTCGAAATGAGGTCTAGACATGAAATGAAATCGGCATTGCTTCTAACTGAGTTAAAGATTGCCAAGAGCATTCTTCTTTGTGTGTTGGAGGATTATTAAGTAACTTTTAGAATCCAGGGCACGTCATAGAGCATCTACTTTAAATGACATTAGCAATTATATTCATTCAAGTTTTCTTTTGCTACCAGTATTCTTTGTTACAGTGTTGGCTATTTTACTTTCACACAGGTCCATTTATTAATTTACTTACTGAACATTTGACAGGTATTTTGCTAGACAGCAGGATATAAAGATGAAAAAGAAAAGTGTCTGTCTTCTAGGACCTTACAATTCAGTAAAAGCGCAAGACATGCAAATGCATATTTTTATAATACAGTTGCTAGAATAAATTACGTGCAATGGCAGCCTGGTGTGTGCCAGCCTGGGAATGTTAAGTCCATTTGGTCTACCATGGGACTTAAGGCCAGTGTTTCCTAAGTGATTTTCTGTCTGGATGATCTATCCATTGATGAAAGTGGATTATTAAAGTTTCCCACTATTAATGTATTGCTGTCTATTTCTCCCTTTAGCTCTGTTAATATTTGCTTTATATATCTAGGTGCTCCTATGTTGGGTGCATGATGTTTATAAATATTATACCCTCTTGTTGAATTGACCTCTTTATCATTATACAATGACCTTCTCTGTCACTTACTACAATCTTTTTCTTAAAGTCTATTTTGTCCTATAAAAGTATTGCTACCCCAGCTTTCTTTTGGTTTCCATTTGCATGGAAAATCTCTTTCTATGCCTTCACTTTCAGTCTGTGTGTGTCCTTATATCTGAAGTGAGTAGGCAGCATATAGATGGGTTGTTTTTTATCCATTCAGTTACCCTTTGTCTTTTGATTGGAGAATTTAGTCCTTTTACATTTTAAGTAATAATTGATAGGTATGTACTTATTGCCATTTTGTTCATTGTTTTCTGGCTGTTTTGTAATTTCTTTGTGCCTTCTCTTGCCGTCTTTCTTTGTGATTTGGTGATTTTTCTGTAGTGATATGCTTGAATTCCTTTCTCTTATCTTGTGTATGTCTGGGTATGCTAGGCAGGAATGGACAGAAAGCCTCAGCTGAGGCACAGCCCGGGTGGGGGCTGCTCTGCCGTGCGCACAGTGGGGGCGGGGTGGCTGCTGCAGAGGCACAGAGGCAGTTTGTGGGGAACTGCAAGTGGACTGGTGTGCTGGAAGGTGAAACGTGGGTGGTAGTTACGGGAACTGAGGCTTGTGTCTAGTACAGAAGACTTGTGACTGACTGCCTTTGGGAAGGAGATGATCCTCAATCCTGGGCATTTGAATCATCTTTTGAAAAATGTTCATACGTAGATCCCAGCAGTGTTGAATTAGAATCTTTAGGAAGAGGACATCAGCATGTATTTTTCTTTAAAATGTCCAAGGATGATTCTGTTGGTAGCCAGATTATCTATTATTTGTCGGTAATGAGTCTCCACTGAGGAAGTTTGAACAGGAACATGGCATCACCGCTCACGCTCAGACTGAAAACTGGAGAGCTTTTTATAAACCGGTGTTCATCTTGTAAACACTGCTTTTGTAGCTGCAAAGAGGCCACTGTCATTCTCCCTAGTTCAGAGCACCGAGGCGGTGACAGCTCTAGGCATAAAAAAGTCATCAATTCCAGTCACCACTGCACACCAAGCCCACTTGCAGGAGCCCACGTGGTACTCATGTTTGCCTGTGATCACAGTAGTGCAAAACCGAAGGCTGATAGATCTCACTCTGTGGCTACGGAGGGTCATTTTAATGAATGGAATAAGCTTCTTACCTTTCTAACTCCAGCTGTGCCATCCTGTCCTAGAAGTGATCCATGGCAACCAAAACAGTTATTGTACTCAGCCCTTCCCATGTCACAAATATGGGCAGAATAATGGGACATGTCAAACGAGCCAGCTCTCTGAAGTCTAACCACATGAAAGTGTGGGGAGAAAGCCTGATTTAAACACACTGCTTGGGGGACCCCCTCTGTTCCTGCTTTCCTCCCCTCTGTGTGACTCAGGGACGCTGCTTGTTACAAACAGTGAGAGAGAAGAGCAGTGAGATGTTCCCACATGAGTAGGAACATAATATATATTATTATTATTATTATTATAGGTTGGCATTCTCCCTAGGGCTCCAAGGCCCAGGTGACAAAAAAATCAGAAGAGTGTATCAGCCTCACCATGCTCTATCTGCACATGCTTCTGGGCTTTATGTTGAAAGTTGGTAACTGAAGGGAGTTTGTTATTATAGCTACAGGACAGTGAAGAGGCTACCAGGATCATTTCTGCTTAAGCTCTTAGCTCCTGTGCTCACATATATGGTATTTAAAACATGAAACTCTGTGGTCATGCCGTTTAGTCATCTTTAATAACTTTTTGAATGTTAGAATTGTATGTATAGGTCCACTGTGTTATAAAGACCCAAAGACATATATAAAAATGATAAATTGCTGTGCCTCTTCCCTGTCCCTTTTGCATATACATATGTATGCATGTAAAAAAGACAAAAAGAGGGCACTAATAGCAGCTATATATAGTTGATTTGTATTATCCATAAAGAAGGGAAAATGAACCACTGGGGCTAGGACAAATCTGATTCTTGGGTAGAACCTTGAGCAGCCCAGTTATAGATCTAAGTGTCCTGGGAGAAAGAGGATCTTGTTGGACATGACAGCATTCTGACTACCATCTGGAAATCACTAATATCACCAAAACAATAAAAAATGGAACTGGCTGTCTTAGAAAGTAGTAAGGTGCCCATCACAGTATCCACACCAGTTAAACTTAGCCTGATACAGGGTGGGCAGGCATTGAGGAAATGTTTAGTAAGTAAATGGCAGCATGACATTAACTGGGAGAAGCTTAACTGGGTAACCACGGTTCTTCTTGTTGGTAATTCTGTGCAGGAATCCATACTGGGTACTGTAGTATAGTAGGGAAGTCTCAACGTGAGGAGAACAAGTACAAATGTGCAAGGTGGTAGACTCTCACTACGTCCCCCCCCCCCCTTTATTTAAAGTGATTAAATATGTCATCTTGAATATATTTTTATTTTAAAAATGCTGAAAATAGAGAATTAATAAGAAAAAGAGAGAGAAATTCCCATTATTTTGCCATTCAAATGTAACCATCTCTATGGGTGTTTTCTGTGATCTTTATTTTCAGTATACATTTTTACATAGTTCTATGTACTTTTATATTTAGCATTTTTCTTTTTTTTTTTTTAGGATATTATTTGTTTATTTTAGAGAAAGAATAAGGGAGGGAGAGAAACATTGATGCAAGAAAGAAAGAGTGATTGGTTGCCTCCTTAGGAGCCCTAACTTGGGACTGAACCCGCAAATCCAGGCATGTACCCTGACCGGGAATTGAACCCTACACCTTTCACTTTGTAGGATGATGCCCAACCAACCGAGTCACACCAGTTAGGGCCCAACCAACTGAGCCACACCGGTCAGGGCTAGCATTTTTCTTTTAACATGAAAAATTTACATGCTATATTCTTTATAAATATCTTTAGAGTAACGTTATTCATGATATGAAATTATATATTCTAGACATAATTTGCTTAACTTCACCTTTAATATTGGGCATTAAGGTTGTATCTACTTTTCCTTTACTACAAATATTTAGTAAGAGGATAAGATTATTTTATAACATTTTGATAACAGTTGCTATTTTTTTTTCCCAAATATTTTTGCTTATTTATACTACTGTCCGCAATATATGTCAAAATTCACTAATTCTTCCTCTTGCTGGGTAATATTTATTTTATTTTAATTAATTTTAATTCTCACCTAAGAATATGTTTATTGACTTTAGAGAGAGAAGAAGGGAGAGAGAGAGAAACATTGATAGGAGAGAAAAACATCAGAAACATTGATTGGTTGCCTCCCGTATGTGCTGCAACTGGGGATCGAACCGGCAACCCTTTGGTGTATGGGACAATGCTCCAACCAGCTGAGCCACCTGGCCTAGGCTGGGTATTGATACATAAAATTACTTTTCTAATTTTATATGTGGGAAAGAATATCTGACACTGGATCAGGAAGGGAGGTGTTGGGCTGATGCAAGGCTAGCTGCCAGCCCCCCCCCCCCCCAAGGAAGCAGGAAGTACAGCTGGAACTTGGCAGGGCCTCAAACATGGCAGAAATCTGTCAAGTCCTTCCTTTCCCCCACCAGGCCTCCCACCCCCCTCGGCCTCTCCATCTGACACTGCCTCTGGGTCACTGCACGTGTGTATTGTCCATCTGTCTTTCTGTGCCTCACTCTGCATTTCTCTGAGTGTGGTCTGTTTCACATTGCCTGTCCCTCCCTCCCTCTCTCTGCCTGCCTGCCCTGCTTTCCCATTCTCTCAGCTCTGCGTCCCCTGCACATGGCTAAAACTAGCTCCCCACAGTAGTCCCACTTGTGCCCCAAGTCCTGTGGTCATCAGAGTCTGTCTCTGTCCCTGTGTCTTACAGATTTTGAACAAAGTGCATCTGGGCAGTTCAGCTTGGTCAGTGCCTGGCTGTCTTTGGTTTGGGTCACCCCAGTAGCCAGGGAGGGGAGAGGCAGAGCACAGGGAGGGGCTGGCTCTCAGAGGGAAGGGCGCAGTGGAGAGGTGCCCCCTTACAGGTGCCTGTGATCCAGTCCTGAGCCCCGTCATGATGAGTTTCACTCTGCAGAGATAATTCAACAAGCGGGTCTTGTGTTCTTTTGTGCGCCTATTAAGGAAAAAACTGAGGTTAGCAAAGACCTTCCCTTGATAGAGAACCTGTCATAACTGATGGAAAGTATCTTCTAGGATTAGATTTGCTGTCTCTAAGGTGAAGAAGACTTTGCTCGATTGGTCCCATCACTGATACTGCGTGTGTGTGTGTGTGTGTGTGTGTGTGTGTGTGTGTGTATTGAGGTGGGGTGTGGTGGTGGGGAGCTATACTGCAGAGAATCTCTGAAGGTCATACTTACAGGTTTGTTCTTTCTTTTTCTTAAGTTCTCTGAAAACTAATTCAGTCCTGCCTTTTGTTTTCTTCTGTATTGACCTAAGGTAATTAGCTTACTTTGTACTCAGAATTAACCCGGTTGTTTTCCATAAGGACGGTGATCCATCACTTTTCTGAAGAAGCTCTGGGTCAGTAAGAGTCTGGGAGGTTGTAGGGGGTGCGGGTGGGGGAGGGGGAGCGCAGAGATCCTTGACTTGAAGCAGGGCTGGGAAATTGGGCTCAAACAGCGTGGTTGACAGGAAGTCTGTGTGTCAGAACCAGGTGGTCAGGCTAGAAGGAGGTCAGACTGAGGACTGGGGGCTGAGCCCGGGGCTCTGCGTAAGTCAGAGGAGAGCCAGGAGAGGGGATGAGGAGAGGATGGGGGTGGGGGGTGGGGGGTGGGGGTGGGACAGGGCTAGGGAGTGGTTACAAGCTTCCCAGCTCTCATTTGGCGTTTATTGTAACGGTGAATTACATAATGTAGTCTCTTTAATTGTTTCATAAACAATATATATTTGTGAAACCACGTTCTAAAGGCACCAAGGTATTCACTGAAAACTTAATTCCCTCCCACTCTGGTCACTCAGCTACACAATTTCCCCGGGGGGGAGAATAGTTTCCTGGTTGAGGAAATCATGAGACAGAGAGGCAAATTGCTCACATCACACCGTGGCAAGAACAAGCGTGCCTTTCTCACACCAGAGCTGGTGCTGTGCCCAGTTCACCTCATAAAATAGTCCAGTCACTCAGCATTTATAAATAGTTTTTATTAATGTTTTTTAGCCACCTGTTTTCTGTATCTACCTAAACAATACCCTTTCGAGGCCAGTCCAATCCCATTAGTTCCTATCACAGTGTATGTAAGTTATTCCAGGGTATTTTTTAAAATTAATTGCATCCGCAATACTAATGGTGTTAAGGGTAAAGAGATTCCACAAATGTTTTTGAGGTGCCTGCTATGCACTGGGTGGAGGGCGTGAGGGTGATAAGACTACTGACCGTAAGAGACATTTAGAAGTTGCTGAAAGCCATGACTTTTCATGTATCTTCTGTACAAAATGTTTTTTTTTTTTTTAATTCAGCAATTGGACTTTCTGTATTAATGTTGTACTTCAACCAAAAGTTTTTTTTTTTTTTTTTTTTTTTAATCCTATAATGGGAACTCCTTTGTTTCCTTTCATTACTAGATAAGCAGACATTTACTGAAATTAGAATTTGGGGAGAGTAGCAAAATGCCACAGACACTCCCAGCCTTATGGATTCCTTGTGAATGGGTTTGTGTGTCTGAATGGCAGTGGATGGGATTCCCTCCGTAGACCATGGCCTGTATTTGTCCAGTGGTTTAGGATACCAGGGGAATGACGGGACCAGAGAGTATATCCTCTATTTCCCGATGTTGTAGCCGGGGTACTGCCACTCTGAGCTATGTTCTGGAGTTGGACTTGGAAGGCAGTTTCCCATTACAAAGAAGTGCTATCAGCTCTCACCTTCAAGTTCATTGCATAGATCTCCCTGGATGCCTTTGGTACGTGACCACAAGCTAACAAATTTCTATGAAAAAATGAATTTTGAGTTTCAAATAGCTGATTTCTAATTACTTTTTGGAACATAACCTTTCAAAAGTTGAGATGATTTGTGCTAGTTCTATTTATCTTGCTCATTTGACTATAGCTTGGATTGTTCTTTTGACTAGTGAGGGGTTAACTAGTGAATATTGAGAATATACATGTATCTCTTTTAACCTACATGGTGGTATTTCTGAGAATTAGAATTGTAGTCACTTTTTTTTTCTTCTTCTTCTTTTTTTTTTTTTAACGTGGGCCTTTGCTAAATATAAAGCAAGCGTACAGATCAAAGATCACACAGCTGTTTGGAGCTTAAAGGTCATTTTAACGTCACATCTAGATTTGGCTTTTAGTCCCATAAGGGTTTTAATTAGACCTCTGATTGCTTGTAAGTAGGCCCTCAGTTATCTAAGCTGGTGCTGCCTACCAAGATAGAAGAAAGCCTTCAAGATCTTGGAGGAACCCCATGTTTTATTTCTGGATATGATTGTCAGCAACCTCTCAAATGAGGAGGAATCTCCATGATCTTTTAGAGAGTTCTGTGATGACTGATGGGGCAGCTGGGTTGACAAGTCTTGTTATAATTTGTATTGGTGTTTCCACATGTTGAAGTTGACTTTGACCTTTGGCTTTTGCCAGTTCATTCTTTCCTTTCTGTGAGTCCACTAGAGCATATAAATCTAGCCTTTTGTGGACTGATATGAAATTATAGACTCCTATGTTGATATTATTTGGTTCGTTTGTTTTCAGTTTTGTATGATATGTCAAAGCAGTCATGGTGGAGTTCTCAAAACTTTCTTATTGGAACTTTCTTGATCTATTTCAGAGTACAGAATAGTTCTTTCTTTGAATCTTAGGACTGGATTTCAATATCATATATCTGACTTTGCAAAAGTAGATTCATCTCAATGCCAGTGGTTTTGTGGGAGAAGATAGGTAACTGCATATCTGATTCTATTTGATTCAAAGATTACTTTTAGAAGGGGAGAATTTTTTTATTGCTATATAATTTACATACCTCAAGCTTTACCCTTTTAGAGTGTGTAAGTCAGTGATTTTCTTTTTTTAGTACATTCATAAAATTGTGTAACCATCACCACCATCTAATTACAGTACATTTTCATCAGCCTCCCCCCCACCCCCCAAAGAAATCCCATACTTCTCCATTTCCCCTACCTTCAGCCAAGGCAAACATGACTTTCTGTCTCTATAGATTTGCTTATAGTAGACATTTCATATAAATGGGATCATACAATATGTGGCCCTTTTTATCCCTCTTCCTTCATTTAGCATATTGTTTTTAGAGTTCATCCCTGCTTAATGTGACTCAATATTTTATACCTTTTTATAGCCGATTAATATTCCATTGTATATTATCTTAGTTTGGGCTGTTATAACAAATTACCTTTGACTGGTTGACTTAAACCATAAACATTTATTTCTTACAATTCTGGAGGCTGACAAGTCCAAGATCAAGGTGCGGCAAAGCCATTGTCTGGTGAGAGCCTGCTTCCTGGTTTGTAGATGGCCATGTTTTTGTATCCTCACATGACTGACAGCAGGTGAGAAAACAAGCTTTCTTTTTATAAGGGCACTAATCCCATTCATGAGGGCAGCACCCTCCTGACTTAATTACCTCCCAATACCTCCACCTCCACTGGAGATTAGACTATAACATATAGATACTGGGATGACACAAACATTTAATTTATAACATATGGTTATTCCACTTTTTGTTTATCTATTCTTCAGTTGATTGACATTTTGGTTTTTTACTTTTTGGCTATTATGAATTATGATGCTATGAACATTCTTGTAGAAGTTTTTGTTTGGACACCTGTTTTAAGGTCTTCTGAAGTGGAATTGCTGCCTCATCTGGTAACTATGTTTAACATTTTGAGGAACTGCAAGATTGTTTTCCAAAGTATACATTCCCACCAAAATGTATGAGAGTTCTAATTTTGCCACATCCTTGCTAACACTTGTCATTATCTGCCTGTTGTTTGCTTGTCTGTATCTTTTTATAGTTTCGTTAACTTTTAAAAATATTATCTTTTTTATTGTTGACACTATTGTAGATGTCCTCATCCCCCCCTCCTTTGCTCACTACCCTACACCCCACTTCCCTCTGGCCATCACCACACTGCTGTCTGTGTCTTAGGTTATTTAATATGCACTTCTTTCATGGTTAATGATGTTGAACATTTTTTTAATGTGCTTTTTGATCATTTGTGTGTCTTCTTCGGAGAAATGTCTAAGTCATTTGCCTATTTTAAAAATTGGGTTGTGTTTTCATTGTTGAGTTGTAAGAGATCTTAATATATTCTGGATCCTAGACCCATATCAGATATAAGATTTGCAAATATTTTCTCCCATTCTTGGGTTGTATTTTCATTCTTTTGATGTTATCCTTTGAGGCATAACACTTTAAAATTTTGATGAGGTCCAACTTACTTTTTTTTTTTTTTTTAATTGCTTTTGTTTTAGTTGTCATAGTTAAGAGATGATGGCCTAATCCATGGTCAGGAAAATTTACTCTCATGTTTCCTTTCAAGAGTAATATATCGAACTTTTAGCTCTTACATTTATGTCTGTTGTATATGGTATGACAGAGGGACTCACTTTCATCCTTTTGCCTGTGAATAATTCACTTTTTCCGGTACCATTTGTTGACGAGATTGTTTTCATCATTGAATTGTGTTGGCACCTTTGCCCAAAGTGAATTGGCCGTACATACGAGAGTTTAACTCCCACATTTCTGATTCTATTCCATTGATCTATATGTCTGTCTTTATGACAGTACACACTGACTGGATTTCTGTAGCTTTGTAGTAAATTTTGAAATCGGGAAGTATGAGTCCTACAAATTTGTGAAGATTATATTCTTGATATGATGCTGCTATCTACTCTTCTCCCTTACACCCTTTGAGTGATATTTTCTCTGCCACCATAAAGTCATATTAAATATGCTCTTTTGAAGTGGCCATGAATTCAGTTTCAGGTGTAATCTCACTATTCTAATATAAAAGGTATGGATTTGGAATCAGGCATATTACAAAAGTTTGAACACTAGCTTTGTCTCAGTTTATTAACTACAAAATGAAGCTGAAAACCTAAGTCGAAGGATAATTCTGAGAATTAAAAAATAAAATAAAAAGATTTTAAAAATAAAAGAATTCTTCTAATGTTTTCCTACTTTTAAAAAATGTATCTAGTATATGGCACCTGGGAAGTGATAGGTACGAAATAAATTGTCTGTTGCCTTTCGCATGCCCTTCTCATAGATGTAAAAACTTCCCTTGTACCTTGTGAGATGGTTCTGAACTCTTCCTCAAAGTCCCCCTTCGCTCATTTAGAAACTGGATTTTCCAAAGTCATCATGTGAGTTGGTAGCATGGAATTTTCTAGTCTAGTTTATTATTTGTAGTATAGTGTTTCAAACTTCGTTCACTGCTTTGCCTCTGATGTCTAGCAGCACCTGACCAATAGGAAGTTAGCAATAAACATTTGTTAAGTGAATCCGTTGTTGATCCCGTGTTCTTGTTTTCTTGGTAACTAGTGCAGATTGCTCAGAGGTAGGTTTGGACGTAAGCATGCGTAACAGTTGCATAAGTTTTCCATTTCTGAGATATTTTCCACATGAGTTTTTTTGAGCAGCTTGTCCTGTTAACTGAGTGCCGCTCTTGGAGTGATTCTTATTTCTTTTACATCATGTTGTCCTTGCCATTCAGATGTATCCTCTCCAGGGTAATTCAGACTGAAATAGAAAAGATTCAGTCCAAATAGCAGTAACCTTTAGAAAGCAAGGGGAGGGGGAGGGGGGAAGTTAGGTTTGGGGGAAGATCTGTGATAATGAGAGGCCAGGGAGGGACTTTTAGGGAAGACTGGGTCAAAGAGAGAACTGCTTCCGCAGTCTCTGGAACATTGCTTATGGTTTTTATGGGCGAGTCATGGTTTCTCACGACTCTCTACATCTCTCAAGTCTAGACATGAAACTGTAAGCAAGGAGTATCCGAGTGTTATTACTGGCTTTTGTGAGCCCGATTTATAGCCAAGAAGTAGTGCCTGTACATGCTAAGCTATTATCTACGCGATGAGTAAACTAAAGTTTAAAAGAGTTTCAATTCCATGGAGTCAGAGGATAATTGAGTTTTAAAGTTAGATAGGATCATCAGGCTGAAAGAATGTTGGTGTGTGTTACCTCAAACAATAGATTCCATGATCAAATAGGTTTATAATTAATTCAATGAAGTTAACAATAAGGCTTTCGTTGTTTACTTGTTTTGACTGGAAACCTCTAAGAGGTTATGCATTAATATGTATGTATCACTGTGTATCTTCAAGGGGGAATGTAGAAGCAGTACTCCTCATGGTAACCGGTCCGTGGGGACTTAGTTCTTACCCCATAGAGAGCCTTGTGAGATGATGCAGGGTTATACCTTTATCTTAGTCTTTTTTGAGTTGCTATTTCTAAGGACTATGTCCATTGTCTTGCAAGTGCTTCAGTTAGGAGTTAAAATCAAACTCCTGAAACACTGTTTATATGTATATATAAAATGCCTTACCTTCCAGGATCTTTTTTTTTTTTTCTTTTTTCTTTTAATGTGCTACTTGTATAGGTTGGTCTGTGTGATGCCCTATAATCCCTGATCTAATGAACTGGTAAAATCTGATTTCTGCAGCTTTTGCTCTTATACACACTCCTTTAGTTGGAGGAGAGGATGGGGACACGTACAAAGCAAGACCACTGACTTCTGCTATGAAATAAACGAAACAGGGACAGCTATTCTGAGTGGTCAGACAGGCTTGTTATGACTGGAATACATTCTTGGAGTTCTGTGGTAGAGAAGATTGTTCAAAACGTGGCTACAGGCTACTCTGTACTCCTCACAGTTCTCTCTTCTCCACTCCCTGCGCCCAGACACCCAGCCTGCCTTCTGTCTTCCAAGTCATCTAGCAGGGTTTGTTTCTTTAACTTTCTTTGAAAGAGAGGGAGGGAGAGAGGAAGAAAGAAAAGGAAGGGGAAGAGGGAGAAGGGCACACACACATGGAGAGAGAGAGAGAGAGAGAGAGAGATTAGAAGAGGTCCTAGCGGTACAGCTCCCCTCACTTCCAGCAAATCTAGTTTGCGTGTGTTGGAGTGCCACCACTGTGGTTAAGGACAGCACATCTGGGATTCCCGGTGTCAGTAGTTTCCATTCACACCTCTAGTTAAAGGACGTTATCACCACTGATTTTCTTATCTGCATTCTGGGGGTGGTTTCTGCTTTCCCCACTTGATGACTGAGGGGAGGCGTGACCTAGGCAGAGTCTCTCATCTGGGAGCATAACGTTTCTCCAACAGCCGAGATGCAACCCAGAAAAGAGGGTCCGCGAATGAGGGTGCTGGAGGTTTTTGAGTCAGAATCCGAGATTGGTGAGCGTTGGGGAAACCAGAGGAGCGTGGATCAGGTGACCATTTTAGGAAAATGAACCATGCAAATCAGAAAAGCAATG
Source organism: Furipterus horrens (assembly GCF_987537825.1). Taxonomy (NCBI): domain Eukaryota; kingdom Metazoa; phylum Chordata; class Mammalia; order Chiroptera; family Furipteridae; genus Furipterus; species Furipterus horrens. Next base: position 13,834,252 of record NW_028327179.1, read on the forward strand.
ACTGTTTTCTTTTCATTTCAGTGATTTGTGTTTCTTATGTTTAAAAATCAAGCAAAAAATTATGTATGTATATATATATATATATATATATATATATATATTTCTGTCGATGTAAGAAACATCCAAAACCTGTAGAGAATTTTTATGAGTTTATTTGAGCCAAACTGATGACAATTTCTGGGAAGCAAAATCTCAATGGACTGAGAAATGCCCCAGAAAATGGCAGTTTTACACTTGTTTTATATATCAGAATCCAAAGGGAAGGCTAGAACAGATAAACATATACTTTCACATTGCTGGGTATAGGATAGTAAAAATTAACAGTTACAACACTCAGATGATATTTGGGCAACAAGATAACAAGGAGGGGTTCCTTGGTTCTCCTGCTCTGGTGGAAGATTGTGCCCTGAGGAGTCCGCAAAAAGGAGGATTACTCTGACATTTCAAAGGTATGTTATCTTAGGTGCAGGAAGACAACAGACAGGCTCACTTCTGGTAAAGACTGACCTTTGTCAAGGAAGCTGCAGGCCCAGGACATGACTCTCCGCTATGACTCGCTTTTAGTTAGGAATTTTTATGCTCAGACCATCCTATGTGGCTACTTTCAGTCTCTTGACAATTGTAAGGCCCTCCATGCAGGCCTGCCTTGAACTTGTCAGGCTTAGTATGTGGCCCCTTTTTTTGTCCACAGTTCAAAGGGGAAATTAAAATACTACCCAAAAACCTCAACTAGAAAATAACCAATGTTAACATTTATTTCAAGCTTGCCTCTTTATATATAGTGAGAGAGATGAATAGAGGAATGGATAGATATATCATGGGCAGAAATAATTGTATAAGACTGAGCTGAACCTAAACATAGTTTTAAAAGTAAAATATTCTATTTGATCTTACTTGAATTTAACAAAAGGAAGTGAAATGGCCAATGTCTGAAAGGTTATTTCTTATGCTAAGTGGGTTAGTTTTCTTATTTCAGGAGAGAGATGTTTGGGAGTTAGAATGGGTTGAGCTGCTGTAACAACATAATAAACAAGCTAATACTTCACTCACCGTCCCTCCTGTGATTTCAGATGATTGTGCTTGTTTTATTTTTATTTTGTTAGGATTTATACTTTTAACATTCAGCAGCTATGATTCCTCTGATTATTCGCCCCATATTTAATCCTAATCCATGCACTTTTAACTCTTGGTTTTTTTCCATGGCTTTGCCATTCCTAATAATTTACTATTCGGTGGGCTTCATTGTCATGAGTCATTAACTTTTTAAAGAAAAAGCATATTTCCCAGGTTGTTTTATCTTTGGGAATTGCTGCCTATTGTCTTTATTTTTGAAAGACAACTTTCTATTCTCATATATTTTGCTAAAGAGGCTGTACCAATTTATATTCTACTAGTCTTGGTGGAGGAAATGGGATTCTTCCACAGTATCACAGGAAATGCATTTCAGGGATACACACACAGGAGGATTTGAGATCGACTAGCAAGATTTATTGGAGCAAAAACAAAGGGAAGGGCTTAGGCAATGTCTCATCCATTACCAGGTGGCTGCGCGCGCCTTCTTGCTGTCGAAGAAGTCCAGCCTCTGGGGCCGCAGGCCCACACTTGTTCCCACCAAGCCCAGGAGGAGGGCCAGGACCCAGAGCTGCTGAGCTGGCCCGTTAGCCTGTCGTCTGACGCCCCTGTTGTCCAGCACAGTCTCTGTTCCTTCCTGGCCCCCGCCTCATGGGCTCTGTGCTCCTGCCCGTTGGGCTGCTAAAGAGAAAGCGAGCCCAGGGAGATTGTTAAGTTTTGATTATATTTCCTTGGGCTTGGGAGAGAGCAGGCTTTCCTTCAAACTATCCAATCTCTCTCCTGACTTTTCCTGGGCTGGTGTCCTTATCCTATCTGATCTTTTCCCCAGATTTCCCCAGGTTTGTCTCCTCCCCTTTATGTTTGCTGTTTTGCCTTCTGCTGCACATGTGCTTAGTAGCAGGACTTTGCCCCTCACCACGTCTCCTTCCCTCCTTTAATCTAGGGGAACTGGCCGGGTATTCCCTGGGGTGATTGGAAAGCTGGTCTTTCCTGCCCACTCTGAGGAATGTTAATTCGTTCTGTTTGGCAAAGCAATTCCAGCTATTCTCTGGAGTTTCTGGGGAACTGTAGTTTCCTGACTTAATCAGGCGTAGCCAGTTTTCTCCCTTCCCTTTAGTTAGTACTGTATTGCCTAATATCCAATGAGCTGCCTACGCGAACATTAGCAATCTGTGAGAATGCCTGTCTTGAATGGGGAACTTTTATTAAGAATATGTTTGCCTGAAATGGTAGAACCATTTTGGGCAGTGACTAAAATAAGCTTGAGTCGGTAAATTGGATATCAGATTATGGAAACACTTGAATGTTGGGATATTGGCTGTTTTCTTGGTGAATTTCTCATTTCCTTGCAAAATTCACAGCTTGCCTACAGGCCCAATGATAGCTACTGGGCGCTTTTCGGAGCCGTATCTAGGACTTTGTAAATTGTGTGGGAATCCTCTTCAGCTTCTCCCCCACCCACCCCCACTCTGTGGAGAGGCACCTGGCTGGCTGACAGTGGGTCTTTGTTGCCATCTGAAGTTAGTAGAAAGTGGTAAATATTAACATCTGCCCCCAAATTAGCATCTGGTAATTGTTTGAACTATAACATTTTCTTTGTTTCTGAAATACAATTTTTTGTTTCATGCCACAGGCTATTTTTTTAAAACTGAGTATCTGTGACAAGCCATTCCAAAATGACTCATGGACTTCACACATCTTTCTGTAACATTCTCAGGGGTTTTCAGTTAAGGGGGTATGAGTCGGAAGGTCTGACTCTTTAATGCAGCTCATCTCTGTACTGACACAGTTTTAAGTGCCTGTAAGTTGAAGTTGGGCTTATTATTAAAAATCCCTGCTGACCACCTGTAGGCGACAATAGCCCATAGCCCATGTCACCCTTTGGTTCATGCTCTCCTAACAGTGGGGGGAATGGGAAAGAACATTTCCCAAATGACTTGATACATTTAAGTTTTGGCCACTGAAGTCCAGCCATGGACTTCTTCAGAGCCAGGACAGCGAGAGCCCAGTGGGGAGATTTCGGGAGGCAAAAATGGCCCCAGGTGTTCTCACTCGGCACTGAAGGGAAGGAAGGGGGAGTCAGCGGCTTAGAATAGTGCAGTGTAAGGCTGTGCTGACCAATATGGCAGCTATCTAAATTTAATATTTAAAATTAAATCCAGTTTCTTAGTTGCACTGGCCACATCTCAGGGGCTCCATAGCCACGTGTGGCCAGACGCTGCCGTATCAGAGAGCACCTTAAGTTCTATTGGATACTTCGGGTTTATATGCTGATCTTCTGTTTCATGACCATTCAGGGTTCATGACAGCCCTAGTGGGTTGATCTCCTGTCTTTTCTCCCTTCCTCCTCCTGCTTTCAGTCATTCTCCTGCAGCTCCAATGATGAAGCACTGGTCTCCATAGTAACTTGCTGGCATCCTCTGGTTTCTGGGCATGGATAGCCCTTGGGAATCCTGTGTGTGGTCCAGATTAGATCTTTGCACCGCAGGACCAACTAGACAGCTCTCTGGCCAAGGTCCAAGAATTAGTCAGTATTCTTACCAAAGGACTGAGTGATTCTTGGGAATTTGACTCATGAATTTTACACTAAAACTGCTCTTTCACAATATTTAAATGTATCCACTTAGATTTTTACTTCAGTTCCTTCTTTCCCTTCCCGATGTGTCTTCTTGATGAAGAGGGCAGTCCTGGGATCTGTGGTAATTGTCTCCCACTGACTGACCCTATGGCCTTGGCAAGACAATTTCTCTGTGGCTCAGTTGCCCATTGAGAACTCACTTGCAGTCAATGTTAAAGCTATTGAAGACAAATGCCAAATGACAAGTGAGAGATGTTGAAGTTTGTGTTAAAGGGTTCTTAAGGGGTTGGTTTGTATTTTTTATTGTTGTGCCTAGTTTTAGATTTCCAATGTCCCATTTGTGCTCTGTCACTATCAAACACGTGCCCAGCTTGGTCAGCTACAGGGCTCATTCACTCCGCAGTGTGTTTCATGTAAGTGACAGGGAGGTAAGTCTAGGTTTGTTGACCAAGGAGCCTTCTTCCAAGTCTGACCTAAATGACAAAAGTAGGATTCTGTGGTATGAGGAGCCCGCTAGCCTGAGGGTCAGTAGAAGGGCCATTACTGCTGATTGAACTATTGAGTCTTTTTGGCCCCATGTTCTCATCCTCCCACCTGACCACCCTGGATGTCTGTCAAGGGTTCCTGCCTAGTGTTGCAGTTATGTGATGCCATGTAACAAACAGCCCCAAACTTGGTGGATTAAGACAATTACGTTTAACCATCAAATCTGCCATTTGGGCAGGACTCAGTGGGGAGAGCTAGCCTCTTCCTCTCAAAAGGCTGGAGTGGGTAACATTTGAAGGCTCACTACTCACATGTCAGGGAGCTGGGTGGGTCTTGGTTCTTTTCTAAATGGGCCCTCTCTGTGTGTTCTCTCTACGTTGCCTAGTTTGGGCTTATTCACAATCCTGATGGGCAAGCTGAGGGGCAGGCATCCTGAGAGACAGACAGACAGAGAGAGACAGAGAGAGAGAGAACACCAAGCGAAAACTGTATTACCATTTCTAACATAGCCTTGGAAATCACACAGCATGGCTTTGCCCATAATCACACGCCTACTCAGGCTCAAGGGAAGGGAGCAGTGACCCCCACCAATCGATGGGGAAGTATCATTGTTACTTTTTAAGAAGCACTTTGCAATGAGAAGTAAATTAGTCTCATCATCTTTAAACAATGCATCTTCCATACCTTTTCATGATGAATTAGAATTGGAATCAGGTCTCTCTAAGTCATAAATAAGCCTTGAGGTCTGCCTGGGTCTGGAAACTGGGGCACTTCTCATTTTCAGGAGATATGGTTGTCATTGCTTTGAGCTGGGGCTGCTCTGCCTTTGTGTTAAGGGTGGGGGAGTTGCCATTGGCATAGCACTGGGGCGTCTTTGATGAAAGATGCTGTCTAAACACAGAATGGTGCATTGAAACACCTTCCATGTGCTAAACTCCCTGATTCAATTGACAGCTGCAATGAATGCACAATCTATGGAAATTCAGAGTGAAAATCAGGGTCCTGGTTGCTGAAAATTATCTTTAAAATTAATTTGATAGAATCCAGCTAAACTTTTGATAACATTATTTACACCTCTCATTTTGACTTAGGTTTTCTTATTTTTAATTTCTGTTACTTATTACGCTTTTGTAACATTCTCACTTGACGCAGACTCCTAAACAATTAAGATCCATCTTTTTACAGAATTTTTAGGTTTGATAAATGGATACTTGAGAATATTTCTTTTCCTATTTGAGATGAAATAAGTTTTAGGAAAAACCTTGTAGCTGGTATAAGGGGGAGCTGACACAGGTCATCAATTTGATAAATAACCTGCCACGTGCCAGGTTCTGTGCCAGTTGTAGGAAATTAAAAAAACAAAAACAGAACAAGATAGTCTTCAAATTGCTTCTGATCTACACGCTCTGCTGGAGGGGAAAAAAGAACCATTGTTTTATGGGCATTGGTAACAGAGGGGTGTTTACGTTTCTCTTGCCTTTTGAGCTCTAGTCTAGCAAAACCCACCCTGTTTTTTCACCTATTTTCTCTGTCTTTTCCTTCTTCTATTTCTCCTTATAATTTTTTCAGCTTGCCCAGTTTTAAAAGGGTTGTGTGTCCATTTTCTTGCAGCGGTCCTGCTCCTCAGAACAATTAGAGCTTCCTGAACCCCTTCTCCTCCCACCTGCATTCACTGCATTGGTGATTCCTTGCTTTCTTTGTGGCTTCTGAAAGGCATCATTTTAGAAACACACCCCCAAAATATATCTCGGGAAGTTCATTTCATAGAATTTGTTTAAGCTTAAATTCTCAGTCCCGGGGTTATTTTTAGTGAGGAAGACAAACAAACTCCAAGTGTGCACATTTGATACGTGAACCATTAGGTGTTCAGTTTCTCGTTACTTGAGAGTGTTCAGCTAGTGCTTATGGAGCTTTATTCATTGTGAGCTCAATGTTTACATTTCTGAAAAGACCAATTAGTAACGTTTTTATGGGAGATAGGTAAGTTTTAAAAATTTACCTTTGTATTTCATAGTGACTCAACTGATAGTCTTTTTAGATAAGTAATGAAATGCAGTTTATGGTTGCCAATTGTTAAAATGCTACCCTGCTTCCGCCAGCAGTTGTCAGCTGAGGGAGGATAACAACACCCACTGATAAAAGTCAGACCACAAGATGTTATTTATAGTTCTTGGGGGGCGCTCTCTCTTTTTACCCTTTAAACTGCTCAGTCACATCCTGCTTTGCATTTTAATGTGATGTAAATTTATATGTCAGTAGATACTAAAATGAAATTAAATGCTAAAATAGAAGGCAGTTCTGTGGATTAAATCTTCCTATCATTTCTGCATGGACACACGATTTAGGGCAGTGGTTCTCAGCCCTCACTGTGTATCACAGTCACCGGGGCCTCACCCCAGAGTGTCTCGCTGAGTGTGTGTTATGGAGCGGGCCCAGACTTTGGCATTTTCTAGAAGCTTCCCGGCAAGATCCTGACCTGCAACCAGGCCTCAGAAATATTGCATGAGGTGTCTTCCCCACCCTCCACATTCCTCGCTACATAGTCAAGTCCTACCCACATCTTTAAGGCTTTCCACAGGCCACCTCTTTCTTTTTTAATTTTTAATTTAAATGTATTAGGGTGACATTGGTTAGGAAGTTTACATAAATTCCAAGTGACTGTTTCTATGACCCATATTCTGTATATTGCATTGTGTGCCCACCACCCAAAGTCAGATCATCTCCTGTCACCATACATTCGGCCCCCTTTGCCCTTAACTACACCCCCACCCCTCTGTCCTCTGGGAACCACCATACTTTCATCTGTGTCTGTGAGTTTCGGTTGTATATTCCCTATGTAAGTGAAATCATATTGTTCTTAGCTTTTTCTGACTGACTTATTTTGCTGAGCAGAATATTCTCAAGGTCCATCCCTGTTGTCACAGATGGTAGTATTTCATCTTTTCTTATGGATGAATAGTATTCCACAGTGTATATGTACAACATCTTCTTTACCCAATCAGCAGTTGAAGAGCACTTTGGTTGTTTCCATAGGGAGACCAGTATGGAGGGCCCTCAAAAAATTAAGAATAGAGTTACCATATGACCAGCAATCCTTCTTCTGAGTATCTATCCAAAAAATTTCAAAACCTTTATTTGCAAAGACATATGCAGCCCTATGTTCACAGCAGCACTGTTCATGGTGGCCCAGACAAGGCCACCTCTTTCAAACCTTCGCTCACAACTCCAGCCTTTGTGAGCTCTTCCCTGTGACTGCCCACAACACCTACTAGGCTCCCTACCCTGAACTGTGTTCTTGTTTCATTGTGTACATCTTCCCTCCTTGATCAGAGTGATTTCCTCCTTGGATTAAGCTTTTGTGATTCAGTTCCATCTCTCAGGGGTTGGCACAGCTATGGACGCATAGTAGGTACTTTATAGATCTAGATTGAGTTGATTTTCCATCTGCGTGGCTGATCTTTATCTCCTCATCTTTGCGCTCTAGCATCCTTTATTAGCCCACTTTTATCCACAAGTGTTTCTTCCTCTTGAGCCATGGAAAGATAAGTAAGACTGACTAAACTGTAGGAGGAGGAGGAAACTCAGCCCATTCCTGATTTTATCACTTAAGAGTAGAGGGATTGTCATTGACCTGTGGTCTCATTCCTCTCCAATAAGAACAGTCATCCTGTTCTACAGTGGCTCTCGGGACCACAGGGGTAACAAATGCAAAATGGAGCTGGCTGTCCTGCTGGAGAAGGTAGAAGTGATCTGAGGAATGCACCTCTACCCTCAGGCTTGTTGAAGAATATTGGATTATTTCGGGAGAAGGTAATATACTCCTAGAACTTGAAAGGAAAAAGGAAAAGGAGAATGGATATTGGTAAACAGCAAGCCAAGTCATGCATAACTTGCCAAAATATCAGATCCAGCACTTTTCATCTTTGTTTATTGGTTTGGATAAAAATATGCTAAACTGTCACAAGAAACCTCAAATGTATCCCTAGTCCTATGAAATCATGGTAAAAAGCTGAAGGACTGGAGAGGGATGTGTGGTGCTTCTACCTTTCCAGGGATTGGAAGAAAATAAGGGAAGTGTACAAACAACTGTAGCACAGATAGCGTTTACAAATAGGGTGTGGTTTGTGGGGGCGGTTCTTGACATCTCTGAGGACAAATGTGTTTGGCAAGAGATTTGCTAACTTAAGAGTATTCAACTGAAATTTTATGGGAAGGAAGAACATTAAAATGTGATTGAATGGAGAACACTAAGCATTGCAAAGATAAGACCAATAACAGAGAAGGAGAACGGCGGCAGGCAGACACACACGCACACAGCACACACACACACATCCCACCACCTTCACCCCCACCCCCACCCTGGGAAGCCAGGTGGTTGTAACACCTGTAGCTGCTTGCCATCATGCAGCCTCTGAGAACTAAGCAAAGTAAACCTGAAACATTAAAACTTGGACATAGATAGGACCGTCTGAGCTGTCTACCCTCGGTTACGCTGGTTCTCATGACTGAAATATGATTCCAGAAGAGAATATTTTGCTTTACAGAAGCAGGCCTATGGTAATCCAGCCCCTAAAGGTGCATTGCCAGATCAGGTTGCCAGGAAAGGTTGTTCTGGCCAGATCAATATTATGGATTACCAGACAGAGGTCATAGATCATGCTTTTGCCCCAGAGACTTTAACTTTAAAATAGAGGCCAAATGTGCTGAGAAACCCACTAGGGGTTTCAGTCTACTGAATTCTGCCGAACTATTGACTTGTTTTGCTGGTCATTTGATTTTTAAGAAGACTGAGAAAATAATACAAGGAGATATCTCTGAAAAGAAACAGAAACATTGGCCAGTTATATAAAATGACAGGAGCCAGGAGATGAAATCCCTGAAGAAGCCATGCACTCTGGAAACATTTCAACAGTTCAGACGAAAGAAAGACATTAACTCTCTTTTGGCCAAAGACAAAATGGTAAGGGGACTTCAAAAAGAAAGGATAACTTCAATGTTCTGAAAACACACATAGAGCCCCAAATACCCAAATAACTCCTATAAAACGGAAAGGAGGAAGGCTCCTATGGAATACATACATGCACTCACACTGAGAATTTTTTTCCTGTCAACGCAGATTAGTGAAGGATATACGGTCTGGCACCACAGTTATTGCCACTGGTCTTTGTAAGATGAGCAGGGTGCAGTCCCTGAGGGGATGTACCCATAACACCTTGTGGTCAGGGTCTGAAGTGCGAGGTGAATGCAGGAAACGTGTGGCCTACTTGCAGCAAGCGCCAAACCAAAGCAGGGGTTCACCAGGGAAAAAAACTGGGGGTGGGGACACGTTCAGACGACGTTTCACGGCAAAGATGACACACAAGGTGCACTTTGGAGGGGGGGCGGAATTTCCACCCATGGAGGAGAGAAACCAGGTTAGAGGGTGCTCTGCATGGACGGACTAGCTGGGAGCAGGCCGAGCAGAGTGATGGCAGGAGGGCTTCGCATGTAGGGCGGGGAGGTGCCAGTTTTTGGAGACCAGTTTGGATAATAACAGCTAAGATGTAATTGAGTAATGTACTGTATTGAGATTTACATGCATTACTTAAAAATTTTTTTTCAATTATAGTTGACATTTGTTACTATTTTGCGTAGTGGTTAGACAATCCTATACTTTATAACGTGTCCCCCCTGATATTCCCAGTACCCACCTGGCACCGTACCTAGTTTTTACAACATTATTGACTATATTCCCTGTGTTGTACTTTACGTCCTGTGACTGTTTTGTAATTAACAGTTGTCCTTAATCCCTTGCCTCTCTCAGCCAGCCCCCCCACCTCCCCTCCCATCTGGCAGCCACCAGTTTGTTCTCTGTGTCTGTGAGTCTGTTCTAAGTTTTACATGTGTTATTTCAGTCAAACTCCACAAAAAACTTGGTACTTCTCTTTGTCCCTCATTTCAGATGAGGGAACAACTCAGAAGTTTACTAACACCCAGCCTGTGGTAGGTAGAGCCACAGCCCAAACCAGTTAAATTTAACTATATTGTGATGAGTTTAGGATTTTTAACTTAATTCCATGACTAGTGGGAATTTAGACCAGAGAAGAGACCTTGGAACCTTTTGGGGGAAGATAGATAGGGGAAGGGCATGTAAGGTAGATTAAAGTGCAGGGAGAGATAAAGGAGAGACCCCCTAAGGGGAGTTCAAGTGCATTGGTGGCGGTGGCCCGGAAGCATGGGAGAGAAGTTGGGGCTGATTAGATGTGTGTCAGGGCAGAGCTCTTCTAGCTCTGAATCCCAGGTCTGGGGGACCTGGAAGAAAGAGTCTGTGTGGATTCAGAGAGGGTGGGGGTCTTTATCAGAGTCAGGGAAGTCAGCACGGGGAGTGATGCATTTGCCCTTGAAGTGACCAGGAGGCTTCATGTTCCAGTGAGGAGTCCAGGGGCCACCCATCGGGCTGGGGACGTGAGGGACACTAAAGAGCACAGAGTGGAGGTACAGCTGCCGTATTAAAGTTGTGGGTGTGGATAAGATGACCAAGAGCTAAAGTCCGTAGAAAGAAGTGGGTGAAGGATAAAGCATAGGTAACACTTTAAAGATAAGAGGAACTAAGTAAGAGTCTTACACAAATATGATAGAATAATCTGTACCACTAAAGCCAGGAACGAGCTAAAGCTTGCAAAAAGTGGTTAAAAGCTACAAAACAGTTTGCAAACATATATCCAGGGCCAGATTAAAATAAGAAAATAAAGATAAGCTTCTAGCTGTGGAAACTTTTACTTCACAAAACATCAGAAGTCAAAAGAATTATTCTAATTCTGCTTGTTTTCTGTCTCTTTTCTAAAGAACTTCTAACTGAAAAGAACTGAATAAATATAAAGAAGAAATTGAAACCCAAGACAGGTGAAGGGATAGGAAACAGGTTCTGGGTTCTAGTTCAGCCCCAAACACCCCAGGGACTGCATCACTTGCATCTTCACAGAACCTCTAGGAGTAAAGTATGCCATACAACAGAGGCTGAGATGGGTATCAGAAGCCTAAAAATGGGTAGATGCTTTCAGGATTATTAAAAAGAGAAAGGAAATTTCTGAAAACTCTAGACTAGTGATTCTCGAGCCTGGCTGTGCAAGGGCATCTGGAGGGGAGCTTTTACAAAATACTGTGGCCCAGGTCTCACCCTCAAAGGTTATGATGAAAGTGGCATAAGGGCATTATACCACCCCTTAGGGGATTCTAACAGGCATCCAGGGGTTAGAAGCACAGCTTCATACCCATGAGTTCTGTCTATCGCTGCAAAATTCTTGAGTGAATTATCTATTACTAAACAGGTAGATAGTTCAGGTTTAGAAAAGAAGCCATTTTGGGTTCACTTAAGACATGCCGAAGGACCCTAGTTTCCCACTGTGTTTAGGTTATCAGATCATAAAAATATCACAGACACAGCTGATTTTATTTCTTCTAGTTGCTACCTGAACACTGGGGGAGGATCATCCCCAGCTCGGGAACCTGTCTCAGGTAGGGCTTGGGTGACATAGGAAGTGAGATCTATAACACTGGGAACCACCGGGTTGAAGACTGTTTGGTGAGAATATGGTAGCTGGTGAGGACAACGCAGTCTGATGAAGCAGAGCCAGTAGTCAAAGCCACTCTCGAGGGAAGTCTGTCCTCAGGGGTGTGGGGGTAAGTGCCTGGAGGGACGAGGAGCCAGGGGCTCAGCATCGAAACCAAGTCCTGGGCGTCAAGGTAGTCGGCCAGTATTGCCAGACAAAAGTCTTTATGAGTAGCAAGCTCCTTTCCCATGTTTTATAGGAGGATGTCAGACTTCTGAAAAGTCTATCTGGTGTTGAAGTTTCTGTCTCATGATATCCTTGTGAAAGTGGACAATTAAGGTCTGAGTCAACAGCTTCTCTTCTGGTGAAGGAAGGATAGGATTCGTCTGGGTGTGTGACATGGAATTTTTATAAAAATCATTTAGAAGTTACCTTGACCTCCTTCTCCATACCTGGCTGCGAGTGTTCTCTCCTAGAAATCTACCAGCTTTAAATTGCCCATCTGTAAACTTCCAAAAGGCTGGTAGTTAGCAACCTTGGCCACTCAGGTATCTTCTCATCTTCCTTTGCCTTTCTTCACCACTTTCTGATTCTGGGATTTAGGGGTTACTATTTGTGTGTCTGTTCCTCCCTCCCTTCTCACTCGTTCTAAGGGTGTTTGGGGGAATTGGAGCTGTTAAGCCAAGGTGAGGGCTCACCCAAGAAGCTAGCATGGAAGGCTTCTGAGAGTTGGAAGCTGAGTAGAAAACTACCCGCTATCAGAACGTCTTGCCAAGGGCCCGGCAGCAGCTTGTACAACTTTCTAGCTTTACAAAAAAAAGGGACGATGATTTATTTAAACATTGTCTTATTTTGCAACACACTTGAAGTCACTTCCAAGAATACATATACCGCACAAGGAAATAGTGGTAGTTGAGAGAATTGGAGCACAGTGACAATAAAGGTAAGCCAAGCATGCAGAAATGCTCGTCTAGTAAAGATCGCCAGGAGCATGCCATTAATCTGACTCTGTCCATCCTAGCACCCCAAGCAAAGAGGGCTATGTTCTCAGACATAAATTCTTAGTGTCTAAAAACCAAGAACAAGCCGGTCATTTAGGAGGGGCACTTTGATCCAAGACCTGAACTGTTTCTCATAAAGGTCCTTTACAGCGTTTGTCTTGTGTAAATTGGGTTGGCCATGTTGCAGAGCCATTTGGAATACCTAGTAAAACTAAAACTAGTTCTGCCTAAAGATTCAGCAATCCCACTTATTTTAGAAAATGATGCCACAGCCTCACCAGAAACAGATCCTGCACCACCATTTTTAATAGCAATGACCAGGAAACAACCTAAAGGAAGAATAAGTTAAACAAGGCATGGTCATACCGTGGGGCTATTTTGCAGGAATGAACTAGAATGTGTGTGTCGTGTGTAATAATTCTGTGTGAAAATAAGCCAGCTGCAGAAATGCACGGTATGATACTATTTATTGGGCAAAAAATTTAAAAAACCAGAAAAATGGTGGATATGTATGTTTGTATAAATAAGGATGGAGAGAACAGTTAATTTTGGGTGATAAGAATATGGATTATCTTAATTTTTCTGATAAAAGAGAAGAGCAGCCACTGTGATGTTGTGCCCAACAGTGACCCCTGTGTCCCAGACTAGCTAACTCATCGAGAGATGACTGCCCTGTCATGCTTTATTTACATTTGTGTGATTAGCTCATCTAGTTACCTCAACAACGCCTTTAGGGAGATCCTTTAATTATTTACATTTGTCAGTGAAAATCTGAGAATTAGAGAGGCTAAAAATGTACAAGCAACTTAGGTTGGCTTTGATTCCAGAGCTTGTAGTCTTATTATACTACTCTGCAAAATTTCCCAGTATCATTGGATGGGTTGGTTGTAATACCCCTCATTGTAGTCAAAGGCCTAACCCCAGAGGACAGTGCAGGAAAATTATATGGCAAGATCCTGGAGGGTAAATATTTTGTGTTCAGGATCAAGGATAGATCCATGGGTGTTGACTCTTAGAACTAGACTGTTAATGTCGCAACGAAAATAGGGCTTCTAATCAGGATGAGGGATGGCATGGGGTTCTGCTAACCCTGCCATGGCCATATAGACCTTGGCAGGATAGGATCTGTCTGGCCAACTCTGTCTTAGTGTCTGAAGAGCTGTTTGAGAAAATTCGACATAATGATTAAATTTGGGAGTGAGGACTGAAAACACATGCATCTGGCATTTACCAACCCTGGCCTGAAGTAGTAGCTAAGCAGTGGCACAGAGTTGTCTTTGAAAAAGAGCTTGGGATCTACTCCAATCCCTTGTTAAAAGTACACAAGATGCCTCGGGATTCTATGCCTAGGATAAGATATTAATCTTGATAGTGGTTCTTAAACTTGGACATCAGTCACATGGAGAACCTGTGAAAAACGAATTGCTGGACTTCTGGTCAAAATAGCAGAATTGTAAAAGGCTGTGTTTGCCTTCTCTCATGACCATATCAAAATTACAACTAAAGGACAGAACAGCCATCAATGAGGGTTGTCTGAATTGTAGCTGAACAGAACTGTAACTAAGGATATAAAGAAGCTACATCAAGACTAGTAGGAGGGGCTGGTTCCACACCTGTGTGTGTGGGTTAAAAATTCAGAGGGGTATCTTGGCTGCAGGGGTTCCCCTTGAGGAGTGAGGGGTCCAATCCCCACACCAGGTTTCATAGCCCAGGGTTCCAGTGCCAGGAAGAGAAGTCCCCATAACTTCTGGCTGTAAAAACCAGCAGGGATTATGGTTGAGTGAGATGGAGGGCTTTTGGGGTCCCAAGTATTCCCCTTAAAGGGCTCATGCATGGACTTACTTGCTAAGGGACTCACTTGCTCTCAGCTGTAACACTGGAGCAGCAGCTTGAAAAGCCCCAGGGACAGATGGGGAAGAACTGAATTGTTAGGCATCACGGCAAGGGCGGCTTTCTCCTAGATGTAGGTGCTGGCAGAGCCTATTGTTCCTGTGCTGAGCCCTCCCCTACAGGTGCAGGCAGGTGCCATATCTGAGCCTTCATCAACCTGGGTCACTTTATTAAAATACACTCTATATATGCTCACACTGTTTGCCCATCCTGGTGATTCCCTGAGACCCTGTCCCATCCAGCTTATGGGTCCACCCAAACCATTTTCAATGGCCTTTCCATTAAAAAACAGCCTATCTTGGCTTATGCTTCAGACTTTTCTAAAATTTCTTAAAGGCTCACAAACCCCAAACAAGCAGCATCTGACTTTAGTGTGCTCCATACCTCTTGCTAAGTAGCGCTAACCTTGACAGTAGTGGCATCCACCCTTGGTTTGCAGCTTAACTTCTCCCTGGCACCTCCTAGCCCAACACAAGTAGCAACATCACAGTTTGTAGCTCATACCAGGTGGTCCCAAGCACAGCAAAGGCAGCAGCTGACTTGGCCTGCACCAGACTCCTCCCAAGAGGCCCCAGAACCAACACACCCAGTGGCCAGCTTCAGACCACACTAGAGTACCACCAATTACCTCTGCAAATGATATACCCAAAGGGTAGGCTCAGTAGGCACCAGAGCCCTGATAAAGTGAATCCTGCTCTATGGAGTCAACTCCTGCATGACAGGTCTTTCACTATAGTCACAGCCAGTTCCCACAACCAATTAGTCTGAGGGTCAATTACTCCCACTGATGTTCTAACAACAATCAAGGATCAATTACAACAGGAGCGCACACACAACCCACACAAGCACTTCTGGAGCACCTGGCTCAGGCGACCAGGAAAACTGCATCAGTGGGCCTCACAGGACACCTACTACATAAGGCCATTGTACCAAGACCAGAGACATAGCACCTCTACCTACTACACAGAAACAAGCACAAGGAGGCAGCCAAAAGAGGAGATGAATAAACATGTTCCAAATGAAAGAACAGGACAAAGCTCCAGGAAAAGAACTAAACTAAATGGAGACAAGCAGTGTACTAGATGCAGAGTTCAAAACACTGGTTATAAGGATGCTCAGTGAACTCAATGAAAGCTTTAACAAAGAGACAGGAAACAATACAAAAGGAGATAAAAAGAAAAGAGAGAGAGAGAAAAAAAAACAGTCAGAAATGAAGAATATAATAACTGATCTGAAGAATACATTAGAGGGAATCAACAGTGGAGTAGAGGAAGCAGAGGATCAAATCAGAGATTGGAAGATAAGGTTTCAGAAAACATTCAGAACAGCAAAAATAAAAAAGCATCCAAAAAATGAGGATAGTGTAAGGGCCTCTGGGATAACAACAAGCATGACGACACCCACATCACATGGGTACCAGAAGGAGAAGAGAAAGAACAAGGAATTGAAAAACTATTTGAAGAGATAATGACTGAAAATTTCCCTAACCTGGTGAAGAAAATAGATATACAAGTCCAGGAAGTGCAGAGTCCCAAACAAAATGAATTAAGAGGCCCACACCAAAACACATCATAATTAAAATGCCAAACGTTAAAGACAAAGAGAATCTTAAAAGCAGCAAGAGAAAAGCAGTTAGTTACCAACAAGGGACCTTTCATAAGACTGTTAGCTGATTTCTCAACGCAAACATGTTAGACCAGAAGGGACTAGAAAAAATATTTAAAGTGATGAGAAGCAAGGACTTACAACCAAGATTACTCAGCAAGGCTATTGTATTTAGAATTGAAGACAGATAAAGAGCTTCCCAGACAAGAAAAAAAAAACTAAAGGAGTTCATCACCACCAAACTGGCATTACAAGAAATGTTAAAGGGACTTATTTAAGAACAAGTAGGAAAAAAAATGTGAATAATAAAATGGCAGCAACTACATACCTCTCAATAATTACTTTAAATGTAAATGGGTTAAATGCTCCAGTTCAAAGACATTTGGTTGCTGAATGGATAAGAAAACAAGGCCCATCCATATCCTGTCTACAAAAACCCACTTCAGATCAAAAGATATACAGACGGAAAGTAAAGTGATAGAAAAAGATATTTCATAAAAATGGAAATTATAAAAAAGCTGGGGTAGCAATTTATATCAGACAAAATAGACTTTAAAACAAAGGTTATAATGAGACAAAGAAGGACCCAGCAATTCTCTTCTGGGTATTTATCCAAAAAAATCCAAAACATAAATTCAAAAAAGGCATATGTATTCCTCTGTGCATTGTAGCATTATTTACAATAGCCAAGATATATTCATTGACAGGCAAAAGGATGAAGAAGAGATGGTACACATCTACAATGGACTGTTATTCAGCCATAAAAGGGATGAAATTTTGCCATCTGCAACAGCAAGGATGGACCTAGAGGGTATTATACTAAGCAAAACAAGTCAGAGAAAGACAAAGCCCATATGATTTCACTTATATGTAGAATCAAAAGAAACAAAATAAATAAACAGACAAAACAGAAACAAGCTCATAGATAACAGAGGAGGTTTTCATGGTTGCCAGACGGGGTGGGGGTTCAGGGGGATAAGAGAAAAGGGAAGGGGATTAAGATGTACAGATTGACAGTTAGAAAGAACAGTCATAGAATGTAAAGCACAGCTTAGGGAATAATATTGTAATAACTATATATGGTGTCAGATGGGTAGTAGACTTATTGGGATAATCACTTCCTGAGTTGTGTAAATATTTAATCATTATGCTGCACACCTGAAACTAATAAAATATCCTACGTCAACTGCAACTGAAAAATAAAAATTATTTTTAAAAAGGTAAGCGAATACATTTGTAGAATATTTTTATATATTTTTTACATACTCCAAAAATATCTCTTATGATAAAGATTTTGTAATGCCGTTTTCTATAGAAAAAAAAAAAGAAATTAGTTGTGCATCTTCAATAAATAAAATCGATCAATTAAAAAAAAAACAAAACAGGTTGCTAGGCTCTACCCTCAGTTCCTGACTTCACAGACCTATAGTCTGAGAATTTACATTTCTGACAAGCTCCCAGTGGATGCCGATGCTGCTGGTCTGAAGACCACTTTTTGAAAATCACAGGCCTAGGATAATAAAATAGGGTTTTGTCTTCCTATCTTGTCTGCAGCGTCACAAATACACAGATGGAAGAATTAGTTCAGGGTAAGATAAGAAGGGCTGAAAACTACTAGCTACCTCCGAGGATCTCAAACTCTAATGTGCACAAAAATCACTCGGGGAATGTGTTAAGTATGCATATTATCAGGCCCATCCCTAGATACTCTGATTCAATTTATTTAAAGGAAAGTTTCCAAAATCTGCCTTTTAATCAAGGGTCCAAGAGGCTTCAAAGAAGGTGAACCTAGATACTTTGAAAAGTTAGACATGACTGCACAGTTATGCGGATTTATAGTGCGTTGGCAAATTTGGACCAGAAATGCTAATTAATGAACAAATTAACATAAACAGTGGAGAGGATCTCAGCGCCCTTTGGTGCTCTTCTCCTTAGGAAATGTCCCAGTATGATTTCCTTGAGTGAGGACAGAGTTCACATACCTAGGCAATCTATGGATGCTATGACAAAGGACAAGTGGGCCAAACACATTGAATGACAGTCGGTCCCTAAAAATATCCTGACAGACTGGAATAACAGGCCAAAATTAATATGAGATAATATAATAATAGTAGTAAAGTTACATCCTGAATTTCAGTGAAAGGACATAAGGGGATCCTGTTCAGAAAGAAGAAAGCCTAGCTTTTGCCCAGCGCCTATGACCTCAGAGTCCTAGAGAACAGTGAGCACCGTGTATAAGGCAAGAGAGAGGATTCTCCCTTCTCTCCTCCAGAACACACTGGGAGCGTGTCTTTTGATCTGAGCACCATTTTCAGGGAGGCACAAACTGAAGTGTAATCAGAGTTGGACATCTGTGATCATAAGGACTCTGGATCCATGTCACATAAGAAATGGCTAATGAAAATGTGGCTGTTTGGTTTGGAGAAGAAGAGGTTTTCTGGGTGGGGAGTGGGACTGGTGGGAGTTCCAATGCTGGTATGGTGGGGAAAAGGAGGTGAATCTTGTTCTCTGTAGTGACAGAGGGTAGATCGAGGACCTATGGAAATTATAGTGAGACAAATTTCAACTCTAAAGGAAAAACCATCTGGACTTTTTTGTGTTTCTTTTTTTTTTTTTTAACAAAAAGTTAAATCTGTTGTGGGAAATGGTCAAGCATTGATGATCTGGCAGTGTTACAGAAAGAATTCTTGCTTTGAGTAAGAAGCTGGGGCTACAATTCACACGGAGGTTCCATGATTCTGGGCAATGATTGACTAGTATTTTTGTGCTTTTCATTCTATTTGCTCAATAGTGGTAATAAATGGTTTGAGCCACTGTCAAACTTTTTGTCTAATGGAAACTGTGGCACTTCAAGTCTGTGTCCATATGCATTTCTGTTGCTGGATTGCACTCTGGGCAGTAACAGATTGTCCTCTGAAGAAGTGGATTACAAAGGGCCTAAAACACCTTCTGTATGAATGGCAAGGCATGGGAATGGATATTCTGTTTCAACATGAGAGAAGAAGCATTTGAATCTCAAGGCCTCTTGACCCCAGTCTTCCCAGAAGACAAGAAGGGTTTCTGGAGGGATTCTTTGCCTGTAGGGAAGTGGGAGGTGGAGACGTCTCTGACTCTGAGTGTCACCCTCATCCCCCAGGAACAGACAGCATCCCTGGCTCAGCCAGTGGTCCGCGTAGTTAAGGCACATCAGCGGCATTTCACACAGAGGTCCAGGGTCAGCCCTTGCGGACACTGCTTAGAACCTACTTCCTGGAAACCCTGATTTTCTGCAGAACTTACAACCAAATAACCAAAGCCCCGCTTGTGATCATGTAACATTTTGGAAATCAAGACAGAAAGTGTCACTTATTGAAAAAAAAAAAAAAAAATGCATATCCAGGAGTAGAATAATTTTCTTTTGCCAAAGAAGACCAGAAGATCAGAAATGGATATTCCATTATACATTTTTTTTTTTTTTTTTTTTGGTGTGAATTCAGGCCATAATTTATATGCCATCTGGGCTTTATGTGAGTTGTTTACAAGGATGGAATCAAAACCAATTTCTCAAACACAACATGACCAAGCTTGTGAGTGTCTACCCCTAGGCCTGATGGACTCATAAGTAGCTGTGTTATATGCCAGTGTTTCAAACCTGCTAGTTAATATTAAGTTGCTTTTTTGGACAGCCAGTGATGGGGAATAATGTGGCTTTTATTTTCAGTATTTCTTTCTTGCTCCAAAGTAAGCAGGCTACTTGAATGATTTAAAAATCTGTTCACACTTGTGCTATGGATTTTTAGAAATGTTAATATGTTAAAAGACAAAAATGTTTTAAACTTCTATGGAGTCCTTATATAGTTTTGGTTGCAAGGGGCGGATAGGATCTTATCTCTGCTGCACCTGCCCCTTTCAGGAAGCCAGGAGGGGAATAAATGGCACTAACATCTGTTGGGTGTCTCTTCTATTCAGGCCAGGCCCTGGCTCCTCGTTTTCTCATTTCATCCTCACAGTTGCTCATTTCCTGCATAAAAAATTGAAGGTCAGAAAGGTTATTGCATTTGTCAAAATGCACAGAACGTATACTCAGAGAGGACCAATTCAAACTTAGGTCTGGCTCCTTTCGAGGCACATATGTGATAGGGACATCCCCTTTGTATCATTTCCCAAACTGTGTATTCTTTTCTAAGTGAAAATTTCCAAAATAAGTCTTAAAATAGCCTTTGTTACCAAAAAATGCTTGGCAGTGCCTTGGTCATCTATTTTCCGCCATTCTTGGTAGAAATCAGAGTTCTCTTCTCCATAATGGAAGCCCCATGTGTTCACACGTCTCATGCCCTTTGGACTTTTAGCTGAAACACCGTTTTCACCTGGGCCTGACCCACCAGCTTCCTAGGCTGGGTGGCAATGGTGACAGAGGACCCAGCTCACCCCAGAGGCACAAGCAGGGCCTTTTTGATTTGACATGAATGCACTGGGCTTTACACACCTGTTGGATTTGGCTGCCAGGTGGTCTGTTGGAATGAAAGCAGGTCTCAGACTGAATTCTCTCCCACATCAGACCCTCGTGTTAGGCAGAAGGCACAAGAGGAGTCATCTAGCCTGTTCCTGTAAGCGTGGGGACGCCCCAGCGCTGTCTTGGGGCATGTGGGCAAGGACTTGCAGGCGAGGCTTTGTCTGGGTAGGTACCACAGCATTCAGCAGGAGGACCGGCCCTCGCCGGTGGGATCAGGGGCCAAGGGATAGAGAACTTTCTGGGAAGGCTGCACATGCTCCATTTCTTCGTCCAGTGGTGGAGTGTCATTATTTGCAAATGTAAGCTTTCATAGCACTGCCGGTGCCCTTAGGGTTTGTTCACTTCACTGTGTGCCATTTGTGCCTCAGTAAAAAATAAAGGGGAAAATAAATTGTTGTCTGTAAGTTGTTCACAGTCGATGATGAATAAACCTGTTGAGTCAGAGGTTTCCCACGGAACCGCCGCAGGGAGGGGTGAAATCCCACGGGGGTCTTCTTTGGTGCCCACCTCATCATCTCTGACACCGCAAACTGGCGGCCTGGCCCCCCAACAGTATCTGCCTCCCTGCAGGGCTCTCTCTTCACCATTTGGCTCGGTCAGCATGGCGATGTCAGCTACAGGGAGTAGAAGACACAAGGCCTTGCTGTGACTTCCTTGTCAAGGTCCTCTGCCTTGGGATTGCCACTAAGGTCGGTTACCCCCCAGGCCAGCCCTCGAGGTTCTCCAGGTTGGAAGCAATAGCTGCCTCGTCTCAGAACCCCACCATACCCCTGGGGCCACCTGCCTTCATTCTTTATTCTGCCCTGCTTAAGCAAATCCTTTCCCCAGATTTTGACGTCTTTTGTCCTTGAAGCTGCCCTTGGTAATTTCAACAGAATTTTTGCTGAGGTTAGGCAGGCAGGTTTTGGGGGTTGGGTGAAACATAATTTCCTAGGCAATAATTCCAGACTCCCCCAGGATGGGTGTGGGGGAGGGGCTGTGCACCCACCTTTCTTTTCCCTGAAGGATAGAAAGAGACTTGGGTGGGGCCAGACAGCGGTTTTTGCAGAGGTCTTATCATTAATGACCAATGTAAAGGGGCGCGCATTTCGCTGCTCACAACCCAGGCCTTGGCAGCTGGCGCCTGAGAAGCGAAATTTGGCCGAGTTAAAAGAGAAGGAGACGACCCCTTTCATCAACCGTCTCTACCACAGGACAACAGAGCATCTGATTTTTCAGTTTCAGAATTCCCGTGACTCTTATTTTACTGCTCAAGTGCTCTTTTCTTTTCCTTCACATGTCTGACGCCGCCTGATCCCATGCTTACTGTCAGAATCTCCGCCTTCAGAAAAATGCAGAAACCCTTTGCTGGCATTCCTAAGGCCCTAAGGAATCAGTTGTCACAGTGATGGCTACCCCCCCACCCCCCATTTCACCATTAAAAAAAATCTTTCTCCAACAGCAGCAGCCAACACTGTTATTAAATAAACGATGAACATATCTTTGCAGCCTCTCCTGGCAGTTGTTAACCAGATTGCATTTGCTTCTGACTTCAGGTACAATTAGTCATGCCCCAAAGTAAAGCTAAGTTTATGAAGAGGCTGCTCCGCTGTTGGAGCCAATGCATAACGAATACAGGGAGTTGAGGGGGTTTCTATGGGAGCAACATGGGAATTGAGTTCTATAACAACAGGGACCTCAATTTTATTTTCTGAGATTGTATTTCCCTTCATTGTCTTGGTTTTAATTTATGTCTTTAGCATACTTATTATTATTATTTTTTAAAGAACTAAGTATTAGTGAAAGACAGGAGATTTGAGTACTTAATAATTAACCAAAAGTTTGATACACTATCTCACTAGCTGGTTCCTGGACAATTATATAACACTCTTCTTTTAAAATATACTAGGTGAACATGCAAAACAGAAAGGGTTACATAACATTTCTTTTTTTTATTGTCAATATGCTTGGGAAAGTTGTGGAATTTATTTGAAACTAGCATTTCAAGTAAAGGCCTGGCCTTCTTAAGCCAAAACCAAACACGTTAATCACCCTTAACTCAGGGCTGTGGATGAAGGCAGCGGTTCAGCCCTAAAAAGATGCAAGGGTGGCAGGTGGCAGCCCAGTTAACACTCTTAGGTTGTCCCTGTCTCTGTCCTGGGGGGGTCCCCTTGCCCACCACAGACACTTTGCCATCTTGAAGGTTGGTGCTGTGCATGGAAAGGAACGGAGTGCTGCTACCTCTTCAGATCTGACTTTTGATGTGCTCTCTCCCCAGTTTCTGTAGCCTGGCTCCTCAGTTCTCTTAGGTCCCAGAGAGGGGGCACTAGCTGGTATCCCCTGCCTGGTCATGGTATGCTAATTTCTAGCACCAGGGTTAAAGGCCTGGGAGCTAACCTGGCTTCAGTCTCTTACCAGCTGCATGATGAGGCAAGTTGCCTAATTTCTCCGAGACGCAGTGTTTTAGTTTCTTCCTCCGTAAAATAAAGAAAATGCTCTCCCACCAGAAAGTTGATTAAATGAGACAATAGGTATGGGAAACCAACAAGTGATCATGGTTTTCATGACTGGTGTACTAATAGATGATATGGAAAATTCTGCTTTCCCCGTGGTTTTTGTCATACCATATAATAGTGTTTTTAGAAGACAGCTCCAAAAAACTTTGACAAAACAAATCTCTGATCCCCCTCCTCCCAAAAAAGGATTTTTAAAAAATTGCAGTAAAATACACATGACATGAAATTCACCTTTAAACTATTTTAAATATGTAATTTCGTACATTCCCAATGTTGCGCAACTATCACTGTTATCTAGCTTCAGAACATTTTAGCCATTACCTACCTAGTCATAGCCCATTCCCTAGTTTCCCTAGCCCCTGGCAACCACTAATTGGCCTCCTGTCTCTATGGATTTGACCACTCGGGGTAGTTTTTATAAACAGAAGCGTACAATATATGGTCTTTTGTGTCCGGCTTTCACTTAGCGTAACATTTTCAAGGTTCATCCATGTTACAGCATCATGTATGCATCAGTATCAGTATGCATTAGTACTTCGTTCTTTTTAATACCTGAATAATATTCCATTGTGTGGTCTACTCTCTTAGTCCCTTGGGACTGCTGTAACAACACCCCACAGGCTGTGTGGCTTAGAAGCAACAGAATTCTATTTCTCACAGTTCCGGAGGCTGGAAGTTCAAGATGAAGGTGCCAGCATGGTCAGAGGGCCTTTGTCAGGTTGCAGACTTACTCTCGTATCCTCTCCTGGTGGAGGGTTAGGGAGCTCTGCTTGGTCTCTTTTATAAGGACATTAATCCCATTCCTGAGGGCATTGCCCTCAGTACTTAGGCACCTCCCAAAGGCCCCACCTCCTAGCACCATCACCTTGGGCATTAAGATTTCAACACATGAATTTTGGGGGGGCACACACATTCAGACTGTAGCTTATACTACATGTAGTTTATCATACATTATACTACATGTAGTATCATGCATTTGAATGGTTTCTCCCTTTGGCTATTGTGAATAGCTTTGCTATGAATACTCTTGTACAAATTTTTGTTTGAATATCTGTTTTCAGTTTTTTGGGGTATATTTCTAGCAGTGAAATTGTTGGCTCATATGATAATTCTATATTTAACTTTTCAAAAAAATGCCAAACTGTTTTCAGCTATGATTGCCCATTTCACATCCTTTGCAGCGATGCCTGAGGGTTCCAATTTCTTTTAAAACTTGCTATTTTCTGTTTTTGTTTTTGTTTTTAAATTTTATTATAGCTGTCATAGTGGGTATGAAGTGGTATCTCATTGTGGTTTGGGTGGTTTTTAATAGTACTGATTTTGTATGTTTCTGTACTTAAACTTTTTACTACATAGTGTTCTTACTGCAAAGCTACATAAAAAACTACCTACAAGCAATTTCCAATAAGAGGAAGGTGTAAAATATCTTTTCCTTTACAGTTCTTGCTGCAGCTGAGCCTCATGGCTCTGTAATCTGTCCTGTAGATAAACCAGGTGCAGGCAACCAGTGGCTAATTATAAATGATAGCTGACGCCCCTGAGCTTCTCGCTAATTTTTTTTTTTTTTTTTTTTTTTGCTTTTAGGGATTTCCTCTGGATCGTCGAAAATGTTTTCCCAACGTATTGGATAAGAGCTGAGCCACCTGCCTGTTTGGGACTTCCATACTCTCTGCCACACTGTCTTCTGATGGCATTTTGACTACATCGAAGTCACGTGACCTGCCCGCTCAGGATGAGTGATGAGAAGAACCTTGGAGTGTCCCAAAAATTGGTCTCCCCTTCAAGGAGCCCAAGCAGCTCCTCCTCCAAGCAGGGAAGTCGGCAGGTAAAATTTTAACTAATGCAACTTTTAAGATGCAAATTTAAATCAGGAAGTTTGCAGGTTAAAGTGCGTATATTTACCTGGGAACGCCTCCTTCTCTGTTGAAGATCGTTTGCCCTCAGTCATATCTTAATTATACGAGACGAGTAGATTTTAGATGGTTTTAATAATGCAGCCTGAATGCCCACCAGAGGGAAAGAACTGCATTTGGCTGTTTGCATCATTTTACTCAGTCCTTGCAACTGTCCTGCCACACAGATACTAATCTCCCCGTTTTCTCCACGAGGAAGCTGAGTCAGACGGACTGAGTTACTTTCTGAAGGACAAAAAAACTAGTGTGCGGCAGACCAAGAAACCAAAACTCAGTCTGCTTGACTCCAGGGCCCACGCTTTCATTCATACCCTACTAAACAAAAAAAAAAAAAAAAAAATCACTTTTCCAGTAATTATGACGTCCACCCATTCTCCCCTTCCTTCCTTTTACCCAACCTTTTATGGCACCTTCCAGCCACAGGCTGCCAGGTGGTTTGTCCCACCTGCTCTGTTTCTCTGAGGGTAAGAGAATCAACAGAGAAGTGGTCCAAGGGAATTAAGTGGAAAGAAGAAAGAAGTGAAACAAAGGACTGAGCAATTAACTCCTAAGTACCTGTCAGCTAATTATATGTTGTTTTATTTTTGTTTGTTTCCTTTCTAATAACTGCCCGGGGGCAGAATTTGCTGGTGTTAGATCAGTGGCAGAAAATGCACATTAATCATTGCAATTCTTCCACCTTCAGTTAAGTCGAGAGAGAGTGGTTGTCCAACAGCTCTGGCTTTGCCACCGAAGTGGTCTCTGAGCCTTTTCAGTATCTGCTGTATCTGTTGGCCTTGTCGAGGCCCTGCGGGAAGCTCTGGCCTAACAATTGGCCCAGAGGTCTTGGTTCCTGATTTGGAAGCAACGATCCAGCAGCCTGCCACCTCAGGCATGTCCGCACATTTATGACACATTATCACAAATCTCTCCATTCGAACACTGCCGAGGACAGGAGCTTGCCACCTCACAGTACTGCCTCATGTCATTAGAATCTGTGATTCTAGACAAATTAGATTTTGCTATAGGCCTGACATTTGGGGAGCTCTCCAAGGTCTCTCCTGGGGGGTTCAGAAGAAGAATTTTTTTCAGCGCAGTTATTACCTCCTGTTGGGATTAAAAAGTGACTAAAAATAATCCTTGGCTGATACATTATGTCTCCCTGGGACTTCCATTTTCGTAAGAGTAGTTATGCTTACCCCCTTTGTCAGCTTCCCAGGGGGGTACTTCTCTCCCTAAGGCACATTTCTGGTTGGGACTAGAGCCGAATGAAGATGTTCTCTGATTGGAAAGACTGTGGATGGTGAAGAGGGCACATGGCCTCCATCCCTTTTTTCTTTTTTCTGTGTTGCTATCATTTGCCACATAAGTCAGAAATCAGAAAGTGAATCCTGCTAAAATAATTGATAAGTACTTGGTTCATAATCACAAGGGATTTGAAATGGAAAAATCTATTGCCAGGTAAGTCTCCATACAGTCATGCAATTTGTTCTTGTTACCCTTCTGTCCCTGAGCTAATCTAAGGTGGCCTTTGAGCCTCCCAGGGTCATCGATGAGAGTTCATTTCTGCCGACTATTAGATTACGCAGCACTGCAGGGAGCCCAGACTGGCTGGGTTTGGTGCCAGAACCCATAAGACACAGGAGTTGAATGGGAGAGAATTTGCCAGGAAAATAAAAGTGAATTAAAGCTATAATGTTCAGGTGTTTATAATTTCAGCTGTCTGGTATTAAAAATACTTAGTCCTGTTTATTTCTTTTAATTTATCAAGTCTTCAGAGACATTGAGATTTGCCAGCTGCCTTCTGTAAGTATGGGCTTAATGAACACCCTGAGAAAGGCCACTCAAGGAGGAGGAGCTTGGGAATGTCATAATTTGTCACATTGTTCGTTGATGGGCACAGAAGATGAAAGGCAATGAGTTTGAACTTGCTGGGGAGCTAGATGGCCTGAGTTTAAATCTTGGATTGTTTATAAGCTGTTTGACCTTGGGCAAGTTCCTTAACCCCTCTGTGCCTTGGTTTGTTATAAGGTTGTACAAATTGCTTAGCTAGAAGACAGCCTGCACATGGAGAGTGCTGTATAAGTGATGGATGCTCGAACCATTCACCTTCCCTAAGCAGAGTCCCAGGAGCCCACAAGCACTTCCACAGGGTGACTGTCCTCTGCCTCGTCCTTTCAGCTGTGAGGGGACATGGCACGGTGCAGAGTCAGTGACTTGGCTTCCTATCTGGGAGACTCTGGGAGGAAGAGGCAGCAAGGAACACTAGAAGTGAACAGCTCATTATATTCTTTCATACGATACTTTGGAGTCTCAAAACAATTCAGGGAGGTCTGTACTGTTTTATGGTCCAGAGATATACTAACCACCTTGTTTAGAGTTACATGACTAATAATTGATAGGGAATTAGGCAACCATCTGTTTGCAGAACACTGGATTTTTTAGATGTCACAAAGCCTCTTTAGAAGTTAATTCAAGTTCCATGTGCCTTATGTACATATGATTACTGTTTAAACAAACCTCCAGAAACCAACGCCTCTGTGAATGCAGAGACAGGGATAACACGGATGAGTGAAGCATCCTTAAGGGTCCCTGACATCTGATTGTCTAGAGCTGTTTTGTTTTGGTTTTTTGTTTTTTGTTATTTTGTTTTCCTGGTAGGAACAACAGAGAAAAATAATTAACTGATATATTTCTGTCTTAGTTTTCCAGATTCTGCCTTTCTGGACCTTTACTGCCTACCTTTTGGTCACCTCTATGGTTGTGACATTATACATTGAAAGTAGGAAGGGCAGAGGTACATGACTCAATTCTCAATACATTTCTATTTGGAGTAAGTCCTATAAAGAAAAAAACAAACATCTGATATAGGAAGAAGTTAAAACTTCAGCTAAAATGACATATTCAAGTTGTCAGGGTATCTTTGTTACTCTCCATGTCCACAAATGCTAGACTGTTGGCTACAGTTCCCACCACAGAACAGGGGAAACTGAACCATGGAAACACTCCTACGAGTTGCTGTCGATGCTCTCCTGCAGTTCCAGAATAATAAGCACAGCAAATATATCGTGGTGGGTTTGAGAAACACTGCCTTGATAGAAACTATTTGAGATGCCTTAAAAAATAAATGTATATATCCATGGTTGGCATGGGCCATAGTGCAGGGTACAGGATGACAGAACCCTGACCCGGACGCGTTTATTGACAGCACAATTTAGTAGCCGTGCAGTTACTGGAATTTTCTCTAGGAGCTATAATACAAACTTGAACTGAACTGACTCAACAGTTCTTTCCTAGGGAGGGGAAAGTCTAAATCTGCTTCAGTGATATGATGATATTAAAATACTAAAGGCCAATAAGTGACAGTGTAAGAGGTAGGACAGAGGCAAAAGAGAGGACTTCCCTATAATAATCTGACATCTCTCTAAGGTCCTCTGCACTTTGGCCCCACCACTGAGTCCAGCTGGGTCTCCCTCTATGTCTGTACACAACCAGCATCAACTAAAATCACCTCCTCATCCCCCACCACACTCCTGGCAAAGAATATGTCCACATCCTAATCCTTGGGACCTGTGACTGTTACCTTATTTGGTAAAAAAGCTCTTTGGAGATGTAATTAATTTAAGGATCTTGATATAATGAGATCATCTTAGATATCCAGGTCAGCCTTAAATTCAATGATCAGTGTCCTGATAAGAAGTGCACAGAGAAGATAGACATGGAGTAGAAGGTGGGAAGATGGAGGCAGAGATTGGAATGATGTGGCTACAAGCCAAGGAATGACTACAGCCACTAGAAACCAGAAGAGGCAAGGAATGCCATCATGGACTGAATGTTTGTGCCCTCCCCCGCCCCCAAATTCATATCTTGAAGCCTTAACCCTCAAGGTCATGGTAATTAGAGGCAGGGCCTTCAGGATTTTAAGTTCAGATGAGGTCATGAGGGTGGTGCCCTCAAGAGGGGCTTAGTACCCTTATCAGAGGAAAGGCACCAGAGCTCATTCTCTCTCACACTTGGAGGAAAGGCCTTGTGAACACCCAGAGAGAAGGCAGCTGTCCACAGGCCAGGACGTGGGTTCTCACCAGGAACCGAATCTATAATACCAGCACCTTGATCTTGGGACTTCCCAGCCTTTACTCTGTCTGTGGTTTTTTGTTACAGCAGCTGAGTTAAGACAAACACGTTCTCCCTGGAGCCTCCAGAGCAAGCATGGCCCTGTAATACCTTGATTTTAGACTCTGGCCTCCAGAACTGTTAGAGAATAAATTTCTGTTGTTTAAAGCCACCACCAAGTTTGTGGTAATTTGTCAGGGTAGCCTCAGAAAGTCTGCTTCTCCTTGTGTGTCCATTTTTCTTCATGTCCCAGCTCAAGTTATTACCCTAAGGTGGATCTAGCCTGAGAACGCCTTTGGTGGGTTTGTTTGAGTCTCCCATTCTGACATTACCAGTTTTCATTCTTGTGGTGTCGCTTTATTTTAAATTTGTGTTTACTTCTTAGAGGCCAGAATTTAGTTTTACATCTTCGCATCTCCAGTACCTGGTACTAAGCCATAGACCTTTGAGTAGACATTACCTTATTAAATAGAAGCTCAGTATGAACTAGAACATAACCCACTTAACATGAAAGTCACTCCAGGATCTGAACCTTTTGCTAGATTCTCATACGAGAACCAGTATTTCTTGTATAGCACTGTAAAAAAAGTTACTGATGATTTGGATGAAGCATAAGGAATTTTATTATGCTAAACTTCTGCCTATTGCTATGACTTAAATCATGCTTGCATTAATTAGTCAGAATGTGTCTCTGCTTTGATTGCAAATTTCAATAAGCCCTGAATAAGTAGCTTGCGCATACTCTAAGAGAGAACACCATCATCGACTAGTGTCATCCAGCAATGGAGGGGATTTCTTGAGGAGTGGTGAAGACCCTGTGATTGGAGTTAAAAAGTGTTCTATCTGAATTCAGAGTCTGTGATTCTCTCCAGTGCTAAGACACCGAAGGGCAGAGCTCTATGATATGCCAAAGAAATATATATATATATATTTTTAACTTAAAAGATAATAGACAATATGGAAACAATGCTGGAAGGTATAAAATGAAGAGCAAAAGTCTCAACCCATCACATCTCTGACCCAGTCCCTTTCATATAGGAATCTGTGTTGGAGATTTTCTCTGTCACCATATGGCCCATGAGCATGTGCAATGAGTTAATTCAGGATCTCCTCCATGGCCTGTCTGCCCCTGAGGAGACAGATAATGCTTGGAAAGGGGTAGTAGGAAAGACATTGAGTTGGAGACAGAAGACAGGGTCATGGTCCTTAAAGGCCCTTTACTCGTTTTTGTGGCTCTACGCAAATCAGTTAGCTTAGATTCCTCAGCTCTAAGACGGAAGGACTGGGTGGATGACTTCCACATTCTCGTTCAAACTCCGACATTTAAAAGAAAAAAAAAATACTGCCATTTGCAACAACATGATGGATCTTGAGAATATCATGCTAAGTAAAATAAGTCAGAGAGAAAAAGTCAAGAACCATATGATTTCACCCGTATGTGGGATATACAACTGAAAGCAACAAATGATCAACCAAGACAAACACACACACAGACAATAGTGCGGTGGTTTCCAGAGGAAAAGGGGGGTGGGGGTCATAACGGGTAAAGGGAATCAAATAAATGGTGATGGAAGGAGCTTTGACTTTGAGTGGTAAATGCCCAGGGCAATATACAGATGATGTGTTATAGAACGGTATACTTGCAAACTATAATTTTATTAACCCATTCACCCCACTGAATTTAATTATAAATAAAAAGAAAAAAATATTCCATGACTCTATATAAACAAATCATTACAGTATACCCTGGGGAAAAAAATATCAAGAGACTCTTGAGTCCCTTGGGTGGACAGAATTGTCCTGTCCTGTCATCGTTGCCTAACAAACGTGCCCATGAGTGCAGGATCATCAAGGACAGACTTACTCTGCTTGGGGAAAAAGCAGTGCTGGGGGTGAGCACTAGACTGGGAGGGGAGTAGGTAGCCTTGGATGGACCCTAATATACCTGTTGGTGATCTTGTCCATCATGGACACTGAGCAGAGAGATTCTGGAGTGGTCTCCCATCCACAAATGGGTCCACCACTTAATAGGTTGTGATCTTGGGCAAACTACTTTGGAGCTTCATTTCTCTCTTCTGTAAAATGAGGATAAAAGTACCTTCATTGTACTGCAAGGCACACAGAAGGTATTCAAGAAACAGTAGTTGTTACTCGTATTGCTATAATCACCACCACAAGAGCAGCTGTAAAACTCAACCGCCACCCCAGGGGCTTCATGGACAGAGTAGAACAGCATAATGGATTCATGTCTCCATCCCTAACAGCTATAGCTCTCAGAGGCCCTGGTTTACACAACACAGCGTTATGGGAGAAAAGTGCATAAAAGATGCTCTTCATAGTTTTGAAGCGCTTGCATGCAAATCAGGCAGGTATTTAACAAACACTAATAACCCACAAATCTGTTTGAGAATCCTAAAACAGTTTCAATATAATTATAGCCATAAATGCTAAGTGAGTGATCAGCAGAGTAGAAACAGTCATTATATGTGCATTAATGTTTTTTATTAATAGTATTTTAATTATAAGTCTATTTGTAGTCAACACAGTTGGAAAGCATTTTTCTCTTTGGAAACCCAGGTTGAGAATGACCTCGGGTAGTAACACAGCTGGCAGCCCACCTGGTTTTTCCTCCCCGTTGTCAGTATCAGCTGCTGCCAGTGACCCTCCTTGGTGGCACCTCCTGTGCTTTCTCAAGGTTCACCCCAAAGCCTCAGTGCACCTTCTCTCATTATCTAAGTAATTAAGGCACCAGTGGTTTTGATCCGTGACTACCCAAGTCATTAAGACTTAAAACATTCAGGGGCCTGAATCACGTGTTGTTCACTATCCCCGCCCTGGCGTGGGTGTGTGAACTGTGTCTGTGTGTGAAGGGAGAGGAGGGAAGTGGCCGCTGGCCGGCCGTGACTGCTACTCCCCCCATAGCCTTGAGACTTGGAGTGGGTTCTTCACCGCTCAGCCCTCCTTATTTCTTTAACCTTCTCACTCAGAGCCTAAGGTCAGAGATTGTACCGAGGTTATAAGACTGAAGCTAATGCTGCTATATATGTTGTTTGTTTTTCAGAAGACTTTATCAGCCACTGTTTTATTTTATTAATTATGATAAGAACACTTAACATGAGATCTGCCATCTTGATAAATTTTTAAGGGCATGGTACAGTATTGTTAATTAGTGCCACATGTTGTATAGCAGATCTCCGGGACTTACTCATTTTGCATAACTGAGACAATATCCACTTAATATGATATAAGAGTTGGAGGGGATCTCACAGCTCCTTTGTTCTGACTTTCTTCCTAGTCTAGGAATCCCCTCTACAGGTACCCCTGACAGAGCTTCCCAGTGACTAGAGGACTTCCTCTTTCATAGACTAGCCTGTGTCAGTTTTGTCATTTTTCATAGCACTAATTATTAGGTGAACAGACAACCTCTCCTTTATGCAGACCTGAAATGCAGGGCCTTATAACTCCCACCCATTCGTCCTGGTTTTGCCCCGAGAGCCTACTGAGTCAAATCCTAATTCCTGAGATAGCCAGGTCTCCTAGAGGGTGGCTACTCTATGTGGGCCTGCAGCCCAGCAGCAGCGGCAGCAGCGGCAGCAAGTGACCTCCCCTGTGCAGGTGCAGAAGACGAGGACTCTCCCCAGACCTGCTGAATGGAAATCTGAACTTTGACAAGATCTTCCATGATTGGTGTGCACATTGGGGTGTGTGAAGCACTGCGTTAGATCACACGCACTACCACTCCACCCCCTACTGATTTGTTCCCTTACTTGCTGTTGCTATCAGGCCTACTGGTGTTCACAGAATCTTAGTTGAGGAAAAAACGATTGGCAAGAAGCAACAATTGCAAGTCTCAGTAACTGAAGGATAAGTACAGAATTGGTCTGACCTAAGTTAAAGCTATCATTACATTAACTGGAATTCTACGGACAAGTATTTCCACATGTCCATCGTACAATCATAAAAGTGATATTGATGATCCTGAGGCTTTAGAAGATCACAAACGCCTTTGATCATTAAAGACACGTTAACTTATGCTCTATGTGATTTTATACTGGGTCTTGCCTTGTGATTTTTAAAACCCTGAAAAACAGACTTCAACAACTGAACAGAACAACTCAGTGTCTGAGTCATGGCAGATAGAGGCAACCACAACACTTCCTTCCGTCACACTCTTCAGCTGCAGGGAGAATGGAAGTTGAAATCCTTTTGTTTCTGACATCGCTGCCAGGACAGTGACTGAGAATCCAGCATCTGAAAGGTGCAAGGCGAGCACACTGGGGAAACAGCTGTGCTGGAGGGAAGAGCTTCAGGGCGTGCACTCAGCAATATGGAAATGAACTTGGCCAGCTCACGAGTATGAATAAATGCTTAGCTGCCTTCCCAACCACAAAATCACTTTCTATATTTGGCACTTTTTAGACATTCAGTAAAACAGACTGAATTTAATGCCGGATGGCAGTGCCAGGCTGTCTTCAGTTAAACTCAAGCAGAACCCTTAAGAAGCCCCTTCTCCCACACCTTGTCTTAGTTCTCTCTCCACCTGCCCTCCTTGGTGAGCTTTAAGCCTGATACCCCCAGATGGGACATCAGCCCGGCCAGGCTGGGCTAAGTCAGCAGGGCCTTGATCTCCCCAGAGGCCCAAGTCCACCCTGTACTGTGAATCTCAGCTCAAGGTGCACGTCCTACTCCCTGGCCACTGGGTATGTGCCGAACAGGTGGAGCCACTCCCTGATCCCCAGTCCTTTTATCCAAGAGAAACTGGCATCTCAGCTTTTTTCTGCCCTGAGTACCAGTTCCTCCCAATCCAGCACACTGTATTAAAGTCCTTCGCCCAAAGACTTTGTGGAGTCCTTTGCATGCTCTCCCTTGCTCCTAAGGCTCAGCCATTGAGTAAGTATTTATTTAGGACCCCTACGTTCCAACTAGTGAGATTATAATAAACAACATCCAGCTCCTATCCCCGCGGAACTTGCATTCTAAGTAGTGAGACAGACCATGCCGGTGCGGTTTGTGCAACTGCCGAGGGCTGAGTGAGTTTCTGTTTGAGGAGGAGGTTTGGGGCTAAATGAGAATTCCCCAGCTGAGAAGTCAATGTGGCAGACATTCAGGTATAAAAGAGCTAAGGAGCAAAGATTCGGCTTTATTAAAATGCCCTGGCTGGTGTGGCTCAGTGGATTGAGTGCCAGTCTGCCAACCAAAGGGTCGCCAGTTCAATTCCCAGTCAAGGCACATGCCTGGGTCGCAGGCCAGGTCCCCAGCTGGGGGCATGCGAGAGGCAACCACACACTGATGTTTCTCTCTTTTTCTTTCTCCCTCCCTTCCCTGCTTTCAAAAATAAATAAATAAAATCTTTTTAAAAAAATGCGCAATCTGATTTCCTGCCCCCTTGTGGTTGGACTAGTTTACAGGAAACCTGGTGGGTCTCAGCAGGGTTCCAAAGCTTGCTCATCTTTGTCCATAGGGTGGCGTTTCTTAACTCCTTAAGATTGTTCAGGATCTTGGCCACTTCCTGGATTTGCCCACCTCTGTCTCTCTGCCCTATGGCATTTATTTCTGGTTCATCAGAATTCACATATTTAAATTACAGTAGCATATACAATATGCTATGATATGGGGCAGAACAATTGAAAATATAAGCTTTACAGTCTCTTAGCAGCTTTATAGCACTGGGGAAGTTACCGAATTCTCTTTTTTTCCGTTTCCTTATTCATAAAATAAAGATACGATAAATTCAGTATCTCAGGATTGTGCAAGGATTAAGAGCAATGTTGTAAGTATGGTCAGTTAGCACACTACCCGATGCTTAATAAATGTTGGCTATTGTAATTGCTTCATTCACTTGTTTAACATATTTATATATATACTATGTTCTATTAAATAGTAAACAAAACAGAAAAGGTTCCTGCTTTCCTAGAGCTAGAAAGTAGGGCTCCAATCATTTTATATTATTATTGTTTTCATCATTGTAATTATACCTTGTTCTGATCAGACATCACTGGATACTTTGTCTGGAGGCACTGTTCTTTTGTGTTGTAAATGGCAGGCATTGCAGGATATCTAACATCTCTTGACTCCCTGCCCTTAGATGCCAGAGTTCCCATCACTGTGACAACCAAAAGTGCTGGGTGTGGGCTCTCAGGTTTCAGCCCCAGGCTCCAGGACCAGTGACACACAGGGAAGTTGGGAGGGGCAGGATTTGAATGTCACACTCAGAACAGGAGTTGGCTGCAGTGACTTACTTCTTCCTCAGTGGAGGAGAGCCTTCACTTTCTTACAAACTTGAAATCTAGCTTCTGGTAGGAGTCTTACATTCTGGGCCCAGGAAGAAGATAAAATAAGGGAAAATGGTGATATTTTGTATAAATAAATGTGAACCCTTTTTGACTTATTTACCTTAAGAGCCAACAAACCCCATCTAATTCCCCGCCCCCCAAATCGGCTCTTTGGTAGGGATGTCCCATGTCTCAAGAGTTTAGGAGAAATTGGGTCCTAAAATGAAACCTTGAAAGATTATTGAAGTTTAATTCTTCTTTCCCTTTAAACTACAGGTATGATCTCATTGCACTTCTTTTTTCAGTTTTTTAAAGTATGCAATAGCATCTAATCCCTCTTGGCATTTGCATTGTGCACAATTGAATGTATTGAGCAGATGTGCATAGTGGTCTAGTATTAGCACTCTGCATGCTACCTTCTGCTTGGGAGTCTTAAGACAAACAAATCAAAAGGACTTGATCCCCTCAGAGTACTTTCCAGAAGATTATTAGCTTAGCTTTTCATTGAACAATGATAACATACACATACCGCTTTCACAAATACGAATGTGCTGTGTTCAGTTTGTAAATAGTCATTTGGCTCAAAGACATGGGGCACACTTCAAATGCATGCCAATTTATGATAGTCCAAGAACATGAATCTATTTGCAGTCTTATTCCAGGACCAAGTTTATTCATTTGCCAGTCAGTCGGATGCATGCTGTGCACAAGACAGCAGGTTAGGCACAGTGGGAAGTCAGAAGTGAACCAGACACTTTAAACAATTCTGGTGTCCATTGGGGATGATAAAACCTAACTGTGTTATCAGAAGTAAGAGGTTAACCATTGGAATGGTAAAATAGAATACTGAAATTTGTAGGGATGAAATAGTACTTTCCTCTGAAGAATACTTCCTGGAGGAAGTAGAATTTTTAACTTCATGACCTTTAAGATTCATTAAAGTTTTAACAGATAAAATACTTTAAATTTTGAGAGACAGCTTTCTGAGCTGAAATAAATGTGAGTAGAAAAATTTGGGGGTATGTGGCTTCCCATCACTTAATAATATGCATTTTCCATTTATTGTCTGGGTGTAATTGAGTAACTTTTAATAATTGCTACAAAGAAATCTCATTCAACATTGCTGTTTTTCTGAAAAAGTTCTCCAATTTAAGTGCTGGACAGAAGTTTTACTTTTTTCCACTGAGGAATTCCCTTCTACAACTCCAGATCCTGGGAGACCACCACCATATTTTAAAACTCTATGAAGTACCTTTAACTGCATTCATAATAAAGTGTCATCAGATATAAGGCAGACTGTTACATAAAGAGTTCAGTTGCTTGAAGTGGGGAAGTGTTCTTGCTACCAGATGTTTCCCATATATTGAACCTGAGGACAACGTGGAACTGCCAAGCAAGAGCATTCAGGACTCCCTGCTCTTCCTATGCCCTTCCCATTAGATCATCAGCTTTCTGAGACTTGAGTCTTAATTGCTTTTGCGCCCTGGTGCTGCTCCAGACTTGTCATCTCCCAGCCCCTCTGGCTTCTGCCTGTACCAGAAATTTGACTAAGAGCAGGTTAATTAACATGAAATCTTGGCCAAAAGGACACGTTTGTCTCTTGAGGAGATATCTGCACCCCCGTGTTCATTGCAGCATTATTCACGATAGCCAAGACAACCCAAGTGCCCATTAATAGGTGAATGGATA
The DNA here is from genome assembly GCF_987537825.1 of Furipterus horrens. Lineage (NCBI taxonomy): Eukaryota > Metazoa > Chordata > Mammalia > Chiroptera > Furipteridae > Furipterus > Furipterus horrens. Next base: position 13,871,365 of record NW_028327179.1, read on the forward strand.
AAGACCGTTCAACACACACACACACACACACACACACACGGAGGAATATTACTCAGCCATAAAAGGAAATAGTGCCTTTTGTGACAACACAGATGGATGTTGAGGACATTATGCTAAATGAAATAAATCAGATAGAGAAAGACAATTATTGTAAGTTCTCACTTATATGCAGAATCTAAAAAAGCCAAACTAATGTGGAAGAGAGACTAGAATGGTGGTTGTCTGGTGGGGGTTGGGTGGAGTGGGGAGATGTTGGTAAAATGGTATAAACTCCCAGTTATAAGATGAAAAGTTTTGGGTGATCTAATGTATAGCATGGTGACTATAATTAAGAATATTGTATTACGTATTTGAAAGCTGTTAAGAAAAGTAGATCTTAAATGTTATCACCACCAATGGAAAAAGTGGCAATTCTGTGAGGAAATGGAGGTGTATTAAATCATCACATTGTATGCCTTGAGCTGACATATGTGTTTATGTCAATAATATCTCAATAATGATGCATGTTTGTCAAAACTCAACTATCCTGCACTTACAGTGTTTTCTCTCTGATATGGATAGCAGTTACTGAGGATATAGGTGCATAAATTCATTGAACTGTACTCTTAAGATTTGTACATTTCATATATATTACATCCCAATAAAAATGTAAAAATAACCAGAAAGTTCATTATCTTAGTCACTGAAGTTTTGCCAAGTTCGGTCTATTTTTGGATAATTTTGCAATGATTTATGCAATGTCAGACACTTAAAAATAAATCTTCAGAATTTTTAGTGTTTTTCTCTTGCATCCCTTTTTAAAATTCTTTTCAGTCAATTAGTTAAAATAACCTAAATGGCCAACAATGGAAGATTAATTGTAACAACTGTTTGTACATCTTCAAAATTGCAAATAGCTCAGTAGAACAATAATTGGCCAACAACAAAAAAAGGTTTTTGAAATGAAAGGGAATAGGGAACAAAATTGCTGGAAAAGGAGATGAAAATACTTGTTGCAAAAGCACTTTTTTGATGCTTCAGGATTTTCACTACTTAAATATCTAGAATTTGAAGATAATAACCTGCAACTAAATCATTATTTTGACCAAGTTGTCATATTTACCAACTTTATCCAGTCTCACACTTTTCATCCAGTTCTTAAGCCAGCGTCCCGTTTTCCCACCTCACCCCACCCCACGCTTCCATCCTCATGTCTTTAGCTTTTGGTTAAAATGCAGACTGAGGTCTAGCGGTGAATAAACAGTGACTGTGTGATAATATCAAAGGGAACAAAAATAGAGCTTAACCGTGAAATCTTTTCCCTTAGCTGTGGTTGCCAAGGTTTGAGCACCAAGGGAGAGAGAAACAGTCCCTTCTAACAGAGAGCTTTTTGGGGAAAAAGTAAAAATAAAACTTGTTGCCATTAAATTGTAGCATTAAGTTCATAAAATCCAGGAATGGTATAAAAATTAAATTTGAATCTCTTCTCCCCAACAAACCCAGCCAGACTCCCTGTCTTGGATGGATTTACAGACAGCATGAAGGACTTCTTAGCGTCATTATTATTTTTAAAGGCAGCTATTTATCATGAACACTCTCTTTGGAACAGGACAGCTGGGAAGTGGTAGAAGGACTGAGGGGAGAGGTGAATTACACTCAGGAGCCTCCAGTTCAAAAAGGATTTTTGCTGAAAAAGCGGAAATGGCCCCTGAAAGGCTGGCACAAGGTAAGACACAGGCCTTGGCCTCACCTGTATTTGCACCCAGACTACCGCACTCAGCACTCCATTCCTAGGCACGTAATTTGAAGTTGAAAATTGGGACCAAGGGAAGAATGGACATTTAAATGGAATGTATTCCTGAATTGTACTTTCTCCTCACAGAGATTCTTCTATCTGGACAGAGGAATCTTGAAATATGCCAAGAGCCAAACTGATGTAAGTCTCCTCATTAATCCAGCATGCTGTTGGAGAGTTCTGAAGGGCTAGCTGTTGTCAGCTCATGGATGAGCTTGTGCGTGTGGTGGTGGTGATGGTGGGGATTCCATTTCTCTGAACTGGGAACCACGGAGGAATAATAATTCCTTCACATGGAGCAGAGGTGGCTGCTCCCCACTGTCCCAGCTCTGGGTTCTAGGTGGGCTCAGTTCACCTGCTGAGTAGAGATGGGGGCCTCCTGTGTATCCAGGGGACTGTTCTGGCCTTAGGGTCATGCTGAGGGGCTCTCTCGGTGGGAGAAGACATTTCTGCAGTGAGATAACAGGAGCAAAACGTGGGGTGAGCACCGCTCCCACTGTTACAGTGGCTGAGGGGTTTGGCGGAGAACCTTGGTGAAGGTGACGTGACATTCCCCTTGGTGTTAACACTAAGCGGGCGGCCCAGAAGGGCTCAGAATGGCTGTTGGTACTGCCCCTCATGGGGGCCTTCTCTCACCCAGCACTTCTCCCTCCCTCCTCTCCTCGCCCCGCTTACGGTGCTCATCTTGGACGGTTGCGTGCAGAACGCTTGGCCTGATGTCAGACCCAGAGTAGCCTGTGGGCTTCCTGCCCCTACTCCTCTTTTTAAATCACTTACCCATGAATTTAGACACTGGAAACTGATTCTGTGGGAGGCAGTGCAGTTAAAGGTGAATTTGCTGCTGTGGAGTTAGTCCACGGGGCTCCCCTTCGTTCTTCCTCACTTACTGGCTGTGTCAACTCCTTGTTACATAACCCCTCGCAGGTTAGATAATGTACAGCACTTAGAACTCAGTACAGGTTCACACTAGGTACTCGATAAGTCATAGTTCTTAGGGCTCCTGGGAGTGGACGTGCAGGTGAGGGTAGAGGGAAGGAGTGTCTGGGATCTTACTACCATTTGAACGTGTGGTTCTCAAGTGACCTCTTCATGCCTCTGCAGATAGAGAGAGAGAAGCTGCATGGCAGCATTGACGTTGGGCTCTCAGTGATGTCTATAAAGAAGTCATTAAAGTGCATAGATCTGGACACCGAGGAGCACATCTACCATCTGAAGGTGAGACCGTGTCCCGGCTGCCAGGTCCCGTTGCAGAGTCCCTTCATGTTGCAGTACAGTGCTATTGGCCTTTTGAATATTTCCAAACACCCAGCCAACATGTAGAAGATCTTTAGTATGAAAGTATTTCTAATGGACCCTATTGTGAGGGACTGTCACACTGCTGAGGGTTTAGCATCCTTGTCCCCTCATTCCCCAAAAACCCCCTCCCCGTGAATGTGACAACAATCGATAAGCAAAACATCATGTTTCCAAATACAATCCTCCTTGCCCCAGACAGTACCATCTTTAGTCAAGAACTATTTACCATAGGTTAAACTATGTTCCTTGGAATATAATATTTAATATTTCTGTCTTACAGCTTTGACTAATTTTATAGGGATTCCATTAATATTCTCATATTAAATTGAATGTTAGGAATTCCCAACCCCCCCCCCCCCAAAGTGTGGGCCTCTAAATAGTACCTCTCAGAGGTGGCAATAGATGGTTAAAAGCATGAAACAAGAGCTTTGTGGATTCAGATCTGGTTCAGTTCTTGACCTGGCTACTTACTAGCTGTTGGCCTTTGACAAATTATTTAATCTATGAAAGTCTCCGTTTTCTCACTCCCCCAAATGGGAATTATTAGAGTAGAAAACTTGGCATGATCCCTGGCCCACAGTAATCTCTCTATGTTTAGTTATTGTATATAATTATTAGGTGGTGCCCACATGTTAGAAATTAATTGAGAAAATGTTAAAACTCTTTTCTTACTTAGGCACATTATTTGGACTATTGGCAATGGGGACTGAGTATTGGGAGAATAAAAGCATGAGATTATGGGCCCCATGTTTTAAGATGTCCCTGTCCGCCCTGTAGCATATATGCGGTGCTTGGGCAAATACACACAACACATGCATGTGATTGATTGACTGCACAAGACAGTCAAGTCGTACTGTTTCCCAGCCTAAGCCTGTACCTGGCGGGGTGTGTGTGTGTGTGTTAACTATGTAAAGCAGGTTTTCTTACCCTCAATGCTAGTGACCTGGCGGGCTAGAGAATTCTTTGCTGTGGGGGCTGATACTGTACGTTGTAAGATGTTGAGTGGCATCCTGGACCCTACCCACTAGATGTCACCAACAACCCCCTTCCAGTTATGACAACCAAAAAATGTCTCCAGACATTGCCAACTGTCCCCCAGCAGGGAGGGGCCTAAATCACCCCTGGTTGAGAATAACTAGTGTGAAGTAAAGAAGGGAGAGACCTATAGTCTTAATTTAAAAAAAAAAATTAAAGAAAGAAAATTTTCCCCACCCCCATTTAAATGGTCAGTCTTCTTTACAATAATTTAGGTTATCTCTCTGTGTAGTTCCAGTGGCTCCTAGTTCTGTGGTTTTTTTGTTGTTGTTTTTGTTTTTCATATGGTGCCAGGAGGATATTAGACTTTTTGGGGGAATCACTCTGTAGGTCTGTGTTTTGACATGGTCAGGAAATTGTAGGTTCTTGTTTACCCTCTATTCTAGTTAACCAAATAAAAGTGATTATTACATCCTAATTTTTAAAGAACTAGAATACCTTAAGATACATTAAGTGCTAATATCATGATGAACACAGTTTAATACTTCTCTGCATTGATTCACTTTAAGTTCTGTTTGTGCTTCTTATTCATTCTTTCGAACATCAGCTGTAACTGTCAGTGTAGGTATGTGTAGTTATTTGAAGCTCCTAGTTAATAGCCTCAGGGGCAGGCAGTTTTCAGATGTGGGTCATCCAGTCCCATTCTCTTATTTTATAGATGAGGGATCTGGCAACAGAGTTAATTGGCTGTCCTCCCACAGTCCTAGAGCCACTTGCAAGGCTTTATTTATTTAATAAAGTGCTGTTATTCTTCTACCCTGTTTGAGTCAAGATGAACACCGTGGGCACTGATTGTTAAGGGCCTCTGAGAGAACATCAGCGCAAAGGGAGACGGAAGAGTTCTATAAAATTCCTGTTAACCACATCTGGGAAATGGCATATACTTCAAAAACATGATGTAGAGGAGACAGAGAGGTGAACGTTTGTATTGCTTCTTCCTGTACACGTTCAGTAATGTGTACAGTAAAGCCCCTGGAGAGGTTTTCAGTCTTGTACATACTTCTAATCAATGCAACAAACACGAGAGCCAGCCTGTCATTTCCCAAGCGAATGGCTCTGCTGACAGTTACTTCCACACCCTTGTTCTCAGCAGTGGCGTTTGTGAAGATAGTAATAGGATTGACCTGGACTTGTCTTTTTAGAAGTTAACCTACCATGGGTCCTTTGGGGGTATTATAAATGGCCACATCATGAGCCTCTGTGTTCTAATATATAGACAGATACCATTTTTTATTTTGAAAATATCAATATACCTTCATATGCACAGAAAATTATTGACTATTAAGAAATATCTATGGTACATAGGTGTCTGTTATATTCTTTGTAGTACTTTTATGAACATTAGAAATATTTTATCCTAAAAGTTACTGTTTACAAACATTATTCTTAATGGAAATTAGACATTTATAGATAGTTATGGAAAGAATGGCTAAATGTGTGTGTGTGAAAAATCCTGGAAATCACTGATAATACTTTATTAGGCTTTTTCTCTTTCTGAAAGCAGGAAAAATATTCTTTTAAATAACCCTCACATTTATTAACATATATTCCTCAGCATTGTATTCTTTGACAGAGAAGATTAACAAGGTGAAATATCTTAGGAAGAATTTACTAATTCATCCCAGTTCAGCGAAGATTAATCTGAAAAGTCTGAATTTTGAAAGAGTTTAAAAAGAAACAGGGCACTAGTAGTTTCGGCAGGAATAGGAGAAGCTGGGACAGGAGAACCTGGAAATGCTTGCAGACAGATAAATGTAAATTTCAGTTTTAATTGCTGTTTAATATAATTGATACTGTATTGCTTTCTTAATAATAGCATAATAATTGGACCCTTTCACAGAGAGCCTAAATATATACTTTATGGAGACCATTTTTACTCTCCATTTCCTCCTCAAATTTGCTCCTATAGATCACATAAATATAAAACAAGTCAATAAGCTGATATCTCTACATTTCTACACGTGCCAATGAGAAAAGAGAGGGTGTCAGGAGTGACCTCAATTTGATGAAGAATTGTTCCTTTCAGTGAGTGACACTCTTGTCCCCTTCTTTTAATTTAACACGATTTAGGTAAAGTCATTAGACATCTTTGATGAGTGGGTATCCAGACTCCGCCACCACAGAATGTATCGTCAGAATGAAATCTCCATGTTTCCGCACGAAGTTAATCACTTTTTACCAGGATCCACCATCACAGACTCTGTGGATGGGGTCTTGGACTCCATTTCAAGTAGGAAGGTAATAATTGGCCAATAGTGAATCTAAAAAAGGGATGGCTTCAGGTGGGGATGTCCCACCTTGGTGGGGGTTGGGAGACTTGTCTGAGGAAGGAAAGGTTTGAGGGCAGGAGCAGGGAAGCTTGAGTTGGTATTTGATGTGTCTGTTTGCCCAGTCAGTCCGACCAGGGCCAAAAGAGCATCTGTTATCTCTGGGACAATAACTGAAGCATAGTGTGTAGAGAGGAATTTAACAGCCCTGAATGCTCCAGCTTTCTCTTGCTCAGCTTGACTTTGGTTTTCTTATCTGGTTGTAAAATGCAGCAGGTACATTTATAGCTATACAGATTGTGCAAAATCTCCCAGTACTTATATCATTATTTTGATATTATTATAATTTAACACAAGAAGAAATGAAGGATTGTAGTCCAAGGCCACATAGCACGGTGTGGCCAGACTGGGGTGACAGCCTGAGCTGAGTTCTTCAGTGGAGTGCTTTGCTAGAAGCTTCTTTCCCATTACAGGCTGAGGGCTTCCGTTAGCAACGAGCCCACAGTGTTACCTTTCACCCTAAAGTATGCCCACTGGGCTCTGTTTTCACTTACAATGTGTTTTTGTCCTCTGTGGAACAGCGTAACAGTATACCAAAGCAGAATTCACTTCCAGCTGGAAGCAATTTATCGTTTTCTTGCGGTGGCGAGTCACGGGTTCCATCATGGCTGCAGTCTTCCGAGGACATGGAGCAATGCTCAAAAGGTAGAGTGACTTGAAACCTCCGCCACTATTTGTTGTGGCTCTGAGGTTATACTAGTTTAGTGTCGACACCTTAGCTGATCTCACTTCCTTCCCCCGCACTGGTCTACAATCCCTCGCATATTTTGCTTATTCAATCTGCACTCATGACACTTCCGTGCAGAGTTTCACATCTTCACCTGGGGGTGTGTGCAGACAGCTTGTCTTCTCCTTAAGTACTGATGCCTGATTTCCATGTGGGCTTATTCAACCACACTCCAGGGGTGAGGTGTGCACAGCTCCCTATTTTTTTAAGTGCCAAAAAGGCTTCTGATGCACAATCCAAGATGCACTGTTCTAGTGGTGAGTGGGTGAACCAAAGGGAGATTCCCCCACGAAGTGGGTGTTCTCTACCATGGCTGCACGTTAGAGTCATCAAAAGAGCTTTCAAAATGCAGGAATACCCATGCCCTGGCCTATCTCCAGAAGAATCTCTTCCAGTTGGTTTGGAGTAGGCCCCTGGCATCACTAATTTTTTCAAGTTCCCCAAGTGATTCTAATAAGGAGTCAGGATTGAGAACTCTTGCCATAGGAAGCTCAGTGTTCTCAACCCTAATTAGCTATGAATCGCCCAGGGAATTAAATAACACAATAGTCACCAGTGGGATTATGGGTGTTCTGATTTAATTGTCTGGGGATGGGACATGGACGTATGTAATTTCAAAAATTCTATTGATTTTAAGGTGTAGCTATGACCAAGAACCACTCTTAGAGAAAGGTGCTAAGTAGTAGCCTTGAGAATTGCATTCTCTCTTGTTGAATGATATCACCATACCTGAGGCCATATATTACAGGTGTTGCCCTTCCAGGAAATACCACTCAAGAGCTTCAGCAGCAGCATGGGTCTGGCCCGCAAACTTAGTAGAAATGCAAATTCTCAGGCCCAACCCAGATAGTGTGAGTCAGAAACCAGGGGTGGATCCCCACGACCTGTGGTTTAACTGGTTCTCCAAGTGATTCTGATGACACCAGAGTTTGAAAGGCACTATGTTAAAGCCTTTGGGCTTTGATTCCTCGGCAGAAACAGCTGCTATCCTCCAGTGGACAGCAAACTGAGGACTGTTTTTGAGTTAGTGACCCCGGAACTGGTTTGAGAATAATCTTAGGTCCTCTTAGGTCAATCTGAAGGAGATCATCAGGGTTCTCATTGCAGGTCCATGATCAATCAAGTTATCTTTAAGACCAGTACAACCTTCACTAATTTAACTTGTACTGGGTCCTAAGAAATGGACAGTGACACCCTGTTATAGCAATATTAGAAGTGAAGATGATGATTTCTGTGATTACAATGTGCCAACACTATAAAAGCACACTGCATTTATTAGCTCACTTAACTCACAACTATCCTGTGAGCTGGGTGTAACTATCCCCATTTTCCAGATAAGGAAACTGAGGCACAAAGCAGTTACATCATTTGCCCAAGAGTCACAGTTCATTGAGTGGATTCAAAGGGAAGCAGCCTGGTTCTCCAGATCCAAGCCTTTATCCACAACAGTCTATTGCCTCTCCCATAAAAACAGGAAGTCACATTTCCTTTCCGTACAGATGTCCATCAAATATAGATAAATGAGAAAGGTAGCTGGGGCTAGCCCAGTGCAGCCTGAATGCCAAGGCAGGTGCTCCTGAATCCGCCCTTTGCTTTCCCCCCACAGACCTGGCGCACTGCCATTCCTACCTGCTGGAAATGAGCCAGCTCCTCCAAAGTATGGACGTCCTGCATCGCACATACTCAGCGCCCGCTATCAATGCCATCCAGGTTAGCCAGATCCCTCTTCTGTTTGCGTTCCGATGCTCTTCTGCCTTCCTTTCTCCTCCCCGCCTTTCACTAACAGCGGGGTGTTGTCTGGTCAGATGCTTTGGCAAGTTCAAGGGGATGGAACTGGTCACTTTGCTGTGCATTTTCCCTTATTGGGTTGGTGGGCCTTATTGTCTGTGCTCTCTTTCCTGTTTTGAAACAAAGGGTGGAGCTTTTGAAAGTCCCAAAAAGGAGAAAAGATCTCACAGGAGGTGGCGGTCCAGAGCTATTGGCAAAGATGCTAAAGGAACACTACAGGTAACCATTGCTCCCCCATGGGCTGGATTCTTCATTGGCCCTTCGCTGCATGCCATGTGCTAGGGGCTGCTTACACTCAAGTAGGAGAATAGATAAGTGGATATTCTAGTTATTCCCTCAAATACCCTGTGCAGAGAGATGCATTCAATCACTTAGGTTTTCTGGACTCTAAGATAGGCATGTAATGGATGTGGGGTAAGGGAAAATAGTGTGAGGTTGGAGGGATACAGCCCTTTCTAGGACTTGGGTTTCTCATTCTTTAACGCTGAGCCTGCCTGCCCTGCCCCTGCTTGGGGAGGCGCTCTGACCCACCCCTTCTGCTGCTGCTTAGAGGATTCCTCATTCCTCTGAGCTGACTGGCTGGCATTTCTGGGAACAGGACATTGTGCAGATGCTCTTTTGCCTCTTGTCTCCTATTTCCCATCAGATGTTTACTGTGTCACACTAACTGCTGACTTTCCCCATGCACAGCTCAGCCAGAGGCCAAGATCTGCAGGTTGGCCATCGCCTGTTATGTTGCAACATTATTAGGGTCCAAATAAATCAGAAAGTTCGATAAGTCGTCTGCTATATTCTTGTAGGCTCTTTGGTTCAAAGCAGTTTATGGGTTGAACTAAATAAACGAGTGATTTGTGTACCAATATGTGAGAAATTAGTTCATTTTCTGGAAGCACCAGGAGCAAATAAAAAAATGTATGCATTTTAAAACTTATCCACTCTAACAACCTAGACACTGGGTGATTGTTGCTGGGAGGAAGGAATTGAGTGTAAATGAGAAAGAACCTGGCAGCTTTAGTGGTCATTTTCAACCTATAGCTTTAATGCTTCTACCATTTCCCACGAATGCAGCAGTTGTCCCTGAACTGCGGTTTTACTTTGCATGGTTTGTTTCCCATGGTCAACTGTGCTCCAAAAATATTAAATCGAAAATTCCAGAAATAAACAATTCCATAAGTTTTAAATCACGTGCCCACATGGTTCATTGCTGTTCGAGGTTCCAGGCGTTCACTGGGGGCCTGTGAACACCCCCCCCCCCCCCCCCGCTAAGGACAGACTCAACTGCGCATGTGTGATTTCTCACCCATTGTTATTTTTGCAAGAAGCAAGTACAACTTGCAGCTGAAGTGCTTTCTTGTATTTTCACTTATTTTTCTTATAAGTAATCATTCACTAGAAAGACTTTCCTAGATAGAGCCCTTTGCTTACTACTTTCCAGTCTTAGAAACAAGTAAATGTTGTAAGCAATTTGCATCTGAAAAGAAAAATCTCCTTTCCGTATCACTTCAGGTCCCTAAACCTTTTCCTGGCCCACAAAGACTGCATTCTTCCAACCCTAATCTGTCAACACTAGATTTTGGAGAAGAGAAAAATCATTCTGATGGCTCTGAAACCTCATCCGAGTTTTCTAAAATGCAAGAAGACCTGTGTCATATTGCTCATAAAGGTGAGTTTTCTTTCTTCCTAATGTGTTTGATGAAAATGTTAAATGCATGTCGAATGTAGGCTGTCCTTGGAGAGGGGATCTTAGTTGGTTAATTTCCAGATCTACTGAGATTTTAGGCAACCCAATTTTTGTTTTATTTTATTTCCCTGGGAGTGTGTGTGTGTGTGTGTGTGTGTGTGTGTGTGTGTGTATGTGTTTAATGTTACCCTTGGGGGAAATAGTGAGAGCATTAAGTATCATTTAAGAGCTGAGCAGTTTATAGGCTGCTGATGGGGGTGTAAACTGGAACTCTTCTGGAGGACAATATGGCACTGTGTTTCAACTTAAAAAAATCTGCCAATTCAGTAACTCCACTATATATAATTCATTTGTAGGAATTAACTTAAAATTTGTTCAAGTAAAGATATTCATTGTAGCATTGTTTACCACATTAAAAATTGGAAATAGACATTCAGCTTCATTAGCCATTTGGGCAATGCATATTAAAACCATGATATTACCACATACCTACAAGAATAGCTAACATTAAAAAAAATACTGATAATACCAAATACTGGTGAGAATACAGAGACACTGGATCTCTCATACATTACTGGTGGCAATGCAAGATGGTACAGCCACTCTCTGTAGCAGTTTGGCAATTTTGTATAAAAATAAACACAACACGCAACACAATATTCACATTCCTGGGCCTTCATCCCAGATTAAAATATAAACTTATGTTTACAAAGAAAAGTCCGTACACAATGTTCAGAGCAAGTTTATTTGTATTAGCCAAAAAGTGAAACAGCCCAAATGTTCTTCAAATGATGGATGGTTAAAAAACTGTGGTACATCCTTACAATGGACTACTACTACTTGGCAATGAAAAAGAGCACAAGAAGTTGAAGGAATTTCAAGGGAATTATGTTGACTAAAAATAGTCTCAAAGGGTTGCGTAGTGTGTGATTCCACTTACAGTTTTGAAGTGATAAAATTAAAGAGATGGAGAAGAGATTAGTGGTTGTCAGAGGTTACAGACAAGAAAAAGTATGGGTGTGATTTTAAAGGGTTAATAAGAGGGAACTTGGTGGTGATGGAAAGTTCTGTGTCCCAAGTCTACACATGTGATAACATTCCGTCGTCGGCAGCCGTCCGTCTCGAGAGACGATGGTGTAGCTTCTTAAGAGTCTATCTGCACCGCCGAGAATGGCTGTGCAGTCCGACTCGGGAGTGACATGGTAGTATCTGTCTCCTCCGGTGTTGAATCGACATCTTGCGATGACGCTGAAGCTACAGAGCCTGGGCAGGGTAATATGGAGGGTCTGCTGTTGCCCATGCAGCAGACCCCCCCTCTCTTCGCAGCTGAAGGGTCCAAGGGAAAGACGGAGTCAATACAGCTTGGCTTCAGGTGCGCCGCAGGAGTTGCCGGTGTTGACTACAACGTCAAACTGCCTTAGGGACTCCGGCTCCGGATTTTCTGTCGGGGTTTACTCCCTTAGCCTTTCCCCTGAAGAGGTATGCCGCAAGGCAGCGGAGGTTTTTTGGAGTCAGAGTTTTCCTTCTCTGATGTACCCTGACTGGAAGATCGAACCAGCGACACTTAGCTCGCAGGCCGACGCTCAATCCACTGAGCTAAACCAGCCAGGGCGTGTGATAACATTACATTGACCTATATTTACACACATATACAAATAAGAGCACGTAAAATGGGTGAAGTCTGAATAAGAACTGTCATTTATCCCAATGTCAGTTTCCTGGTTTTGATATTGTACCATAGTTATGTAAGGTATTACCACTGCACTGTGGGAACCGGGATGCAGGGTGCCCAGGACTTCTCTGTATTGTTTTTGCAACTTCCTGTGAGTCAGTAGTAATTTCAAAATAGAAAGTTTAAAAATATTAGAAATAACCTAAATGCCCCAAAATAAAGGGACTGGATTTTTTTTAAATGAAATATAATCATATGACAGAATAGTTAATAGCCACGTAATAATAATAGCTACCTTATTTCGAGCTCAGAGCTGTCTGTTAGTTATTTGTTAAACAGTTACATGCCTGTTTTCATTAATTCTAGCAACAACCTTTGGAGTAGGTGTTACTGTAATCCCCATTACACAGATAAGAAACCTGAGGCTCAGAGAAGCCAAAGAACTCCCTGAAGGTCACATGGTAGAAAACAGCCAACCTTGGACTTGAATCCTAACCAGCCTGTCCCCACAGTCTGTGCTCCTCACCTGGTGTCTCATTGCCCTTACCAGTGGGGTAGCCAGGGTTATTTTTATAGAGCTAGAAAGATGTTCATAGCATATCATTGAGTAAAAACATAAGGTCACAAAGCAATCTACAGGTATGATCCCAATTTTTCAATAGAAATAAACTATATAAACCTGGTATACGTGGTCATACTCAAAAGTCTGGAAGGAAAAACACTGGCATTTTTGTGATGGATGCTGGAGTTATAAGTACTTATTATCTTCTTTGTGCTTTTTTATTTCACATATTAATCATTTTTAGAGGAGAAAATGGGTTAAAATTTTTTTAAATGGGAGAGCTGTACTTGCTGTAGGAAAGAAGACATTCCCTCTGCTGCCTCGCTCTCCTAGACCTGTGTTCCTCTTCCTTCCCATTACTGATTCCTTCAGCTCTCCTTTTCCTTAACCTGCAGACCTAAAACATGTTGGCTATGAGGAAGCCATTTATGCTTTTTGAAATTCCCACCTCAAACTCTTGTCCTCGTTTTCATTAGAACTTTGCCAGCGTTTTGCAGTGCTGGTATATGATCTGTCAAAAGGGTGGAATTACTGCTTCAACCCTTTAAAGCTCTTTGCACACACCCTCGTATGTTCTCTACTGTTAAAGGATCAGTTATAATTAGGGCTTTCCCTTTTTGGTTTGGAGGGAGAAAATACCTATAAAACACCATTACTTTTTAATAAGATGAACTGCCTTTTTAAAAATGGGAAAAATACTTCTGGCAAAAGGGCAATAGCCTGGCTTTGACCTACACTGAAGAAGCTGCTTCCTCAGCAGGACAGGGGTTGCCATATTGAGTTGACCCATTGATTCCATCCTCCTGCAGGGATTCAGCCTCGTGCACCGTCTCTAATGGCCTCAGCCAGCTGTTCTGTCTTTCGGGCTTTGTGAAAGCCAGCTGGCTGCAGAGCTGCCACATGTCTAGACGAGGTCAAGGTTTGTGCTCAGAGTAAGGCCCAGGTGCACTTACTCCATAACAGATGGTGCTCACTGGGCTTACAGACAGTGACTTCCATGGGGAGCCTAACAAGCTGTGGTATTAACACGCGCACAAAGATCTCCGGGGGTCTCTTTTCCACAGGCTGTAACTCAGAGCCCTCATGGGATAAAGACAGCTCCCAAGTTTGCCCGAAGTCCTGATACCTTCGTGCTTTCTCACTTCCATACGTTTCTGCTTTTGTTCCTGACACTTCGCACTGTTCTTTCTTGACTATATCGCTAATTTATTGGCTATGATTCCAGAGTAGCTGAACTAAAGCCAAGAATTCTGCAGATGTTGTAACTTAACTCTGTACCCACTTTTTCTTCAACGTGTTAAATGCATTGGAATTCTCCCTGTTTTGTAGAAGTTAGAACAACTAATTTAGCATAAAAACCTGCTAAACAGTTATATTTATGTAAATAATCAGAAACTAAGTAGGAACATTTAATTAAATCACTCAGTGCATTTAAATTTAAAGGAACATTTAGATCAAATATAGGTTAGAAAGTATTTTAAAACCCTGGACATTGTCTGAGGTTTGAAAATTAAGGGACATAGACTACAGAAGATCTAACCACCCCAGTTATTTTAGGTATGTTAACATTTTAAAGAAAATTCACCAAAATGTGGTTTTCATTCAAAACATGGAAAGGTAAATAATGCATCCTAGTATGGGTTGGATGCTATACAATAGCATGTGTTTTTCAGTTTCCTTAAAGCATTCCTGAGATATGGGCATTATCCACACAAACAGAGGTGGAAATTGAGGATTTGTCTGATATCTAAACATTCACTAAGTGGTAGAGATAGGATTATGGTCCATGTTTGTCGTACTACAAAATGTCTTAATCTTGTACCACACTGCCACCGTAGAGGTGACATCATGATTTTCCTGTCTTCCTCAAGACCTTACTCTTTTCTGATGCTGAGAAACTTCTAGAGAAGGAGCATATTAAACAATAGAGCTCAGGCAAATTAAGAGTACAGGTGTCCTTCAACACCAGCCATGGCCCTCCAAACATGCTGTCTGTACTCGGCCCACTCACCTCGATAAAAGGATGGCGTGGAAACTGGTAGAGATGGGAAAGGTAGTGATTGCTAAGACTCAGCTGTCTGTTGCCTATGACATTCTATTCTGTCAGACGCTTGACCAGTGTCCCACCCTCTCCGTACAGTGAGGGGGTCTGAGAAGTGGCTAAAGACAGTCTGAGAAAGAAAAGAATAAACAGAGACACCAGCGTTGCCTTCCGATATTTGAAAACCCCAGGAAAGAGGAAGCAGTTCTGTGTGCCAATGAGAAGACACTGGGGTAAACGTCAGCTTAGGAACACAAAGGACTTCCTTATCCCTGGAGAGTGGACTGCTCCAGGAGACAGCGAAAGCTCCAAAAAGCACAGAACCAAAGACTGTTTGGCAAGGACGTTTGGAGGTGGAGAGCTGCTGGTCATTCTGTATGGCAGTGGCCTTTGTGATCATTGAGGTTCTTTGTAGTTGTGAGCACCTACGACTTTTCATGTGGTCTTATTTATTATCAGATATCTATCAATGTGATACACCCATTTATTTTTCTTTTTCTCTAGCATTATGTTAAAAATTAGTAAGGAAACATGCCTGTCACAGCAAATATTCCTGACCTCTGAGATTCTGTGTCTTTAGCAATTAATATAAATATGATCTCCTATGAGCAGCCTTGAATCATTGCTGTGTGTGTGCTAGGTCATGAGGCTGCTGTGAAGGACTATTTTAATGACCTCTGAGTGAGCCTAAGCATCACTGAAGATATTGAGTGCATGGGGATCTGGGCTTCTGAGCCCTTTGTCAGGAGGCTTAGAAAGTGCTTTACACCTTAAAATTAAATATGGTGACTGTGACCTGGCCAGTGTGGCTCAGTTGGTTGAAGTGTCATCCCATAAACTGAAAGGTCACAGGTTTGATTCCTGGTCAGGGCATGTACCTAGGTTGCGGAATCAGTCCCAGGTCAGGGAGTGTACGGGAGGCAACCAATCAATGTTTCTCTTTCTCTCTCCCTTCCTTCCCCCCCCCGCCCCCCCTCAAATAAATAAATAAAATGACTATATAAGGTTCTTTCCACTTGCTTTATGCCCACCACAGTCTTGTCACCTATCCATTTTGAACCAAACGGTATATGTTCTGCCAATTAAAAAAATTTAATAGGAATCTTCCAGTTTAGTTGACTGCCTGGCTTTAGTGCAGGCCATCTGAAAGTCAGAGGAATTGATTTAGTAAAGTGGCAACCAACTGAGTGCCACATTTATTTAATTTAGAGTAATGAATAAGACAGTGCAAACAAATTTTTTTGCAATTATGTAAGGTACTGAATGTTAATGAGGTTTACTGTGGTGATCATTTGGCAATGTGTACAAATATTGAATCATTTTGTAGTACACCTGAAACTAATATAATGTTATATTATTAATGATACCCCAATGTTAAAAAGAAAAGAATTACCATATTTTTTGCCCTATAAGATGCACCTGACCATAAGATGCACCTAGGTTTAGAGGAGGAAAACAAGAAAAAAAATATTCTCAACCAAATGGTGTTCTAAAATATCTAATAAAATATAACATAATAATACTTCAACCATGTAAAGTGAACAGCAGTCAACAGCAATATTAAGAACCTTCATCACTGTCATTAGCAAATGAGGAGAAACTTTAAGGTTCAAGTACTCTTCTAGTTTTCTGGGAACCCCAAGAACTCATCATCGCTAGTGTCAGAATTTATGGAGCTCAGTTGCTCACAATCACTGATATCACTTACTTCGCTACCTTCATACTGACCAGACGCCCTGAGATTCAGCAGTAAAGTGGGACATTTAAGCACCCCTAGGGGTTTCATGTGGGCCCACTGCTTCCTCTTCTAACAGCTGTCGCCACCACTGACAGGTCAGGTAACACACATCATGGTCTGTGATGCAATATTTGCTCCATAAGGTGCACAGGCATTTCCCCCCCACTTTTTTTGGGGGGGGAGTGCATCTTACGGAGCGAAAAATACGGTATAATAAACTAAAGAAACTTAAAAATAACAGCAGTGAAGCAGTATCCTCCAGCGACCCACTCAGCTGGGCGGTGTGTTCTGTGGAGCTGCATGGGCTGGGAATGCCTATTTGATAGACATAAGACACAGTGACTTAGCTGGGGCTTGTTGCTTTCCAGCTGAGTCTGCTCTTCCACTGCTTAATAGATTCTGGTCAACCACTGCGTGCAGTTATTTATAGGCGTTGTCCTGGCAACAGACTACATAAAGCATCCTCCTAACGCCGCTGCCCATATTTCAGGAGACTGTAGTCACCACCATTTGCCTTGTCACATGTTCCTTTCCTCACCATCACTATTATTATTGCAGTAACATTTGTTATTTACTTTATGCTCTGCATGGGTTAGTGCTTTACCTGCATCATCTAATTAATCCCATAATGATCTTTGGAAGTAAATGCTATTATTATCCCCATCTATGAATGAGGAAACTGGGGTTCAGACTCATCACACACTTGTCTAAAGCCATGCAGTGAGTAAGGGATGGAAGAATCCAGGGCTGGTGTTGGAGCCCGCACTATTGGTCACCCTATGATGTTTCCCACTATTCAGTGCAATTGAATCCTTTAAATCAAAGGGTTGAGTGTGTTCCATAGACGCTATTAGAAAATTTAGTACCTATTGACCCTTTACCTCTGTCCTATGGAGACGGAAGCACCGTAATTTGTGTGTTTATAAACCAATTGCTTATTTGTACTGTGTGAAGAAGCTCTAAGTCTATCACTAAACATTACAACCTCAGACAATTTCAGTGACAACCTGTAGAAAGGCTCAGTTGTCCTCCTGGCTGTGAACTGAAGGAAGTCAGTCAGTAATGCATATATAGTGTCTGTGATACTAAATAGGCTACTCCTGAATAACAGTATCTCTAAAAAATCCAACCCCATGGAATTCAGTAATATACCAGGCCATTTGAGAAGAAGTGTGTCTCCCTTCTTTCTGCCCTTCTAAAACAAAGTATAATGAAGGAGATTGGAAAGAATATTCAAATGTGATATCCATCATCAATGATTTAGGTGACACTTTCCTCATCTGTAGGAGGTAACTTGTACATTCTGTGATCAACACCTGATGAATTATTTTGCTATATGTGTTAATGGGTGTTTTAAATTGAATTTATTGGGGTGACATTGGTTAGTAAAACCACAGAGGTTTCCAATGTACGACTCAGTAACACATCATCTGCACACTGCATTGTGTGCTCAGCACCCGAAGTCAAGTCTCCTCTGCCACCATTTGTCCCTACTTTGCCCTCCTGTACCTGCCCCCACGCCCTTCCTCTCTGGCAGTCACCATACTGTTGTCTACGTCTGTGTGTTCTTTTTAATCCCTTCGCCTTTTTCACTCAGTCCCCCCACCAACAGCCTCTGTCCTGTGTATATTTAAGATTCTGTTTCCGTTACGTTGGTTACGTTATTTTGTTCATTAGATTCCACATACAAGTGAAATCAATCATATGGTATTTGTCTTTCTCTGACCAGCTTATTTCATTTAGCCTAATACTGTCCAGGTCCATCCATGCTGTCGCAAAATGTAAGATTTCCTTTTTTACTGCTGAATAGTAGTCCATTGTGTAAGGCACCACAGCTTTTTTAACCACTCATCTACTGATGGGCACTTGGGCTGCTCAAACATCAGTGCAGGCATCTGAATGCCTAAAGTGCTAAGCTCTCAATATACCTGAAGTGAGCAGAGTAGCTGGCCGGCTGCCAAGTTTAGAGGTGGGGAATTCTGGGTCAAGCAGCTGGAAAGACTAACAAGGAAGAGGATAGGTAACACCTTATATATTTTGAAATAATTTCAAACTTACAGAGAAGTTGCAAGAATAATACAGATAACTCTCATATGTACTTTACCCAAATTCACCATTTTTAATATTTTGCCACATTTATTTTACCTCTTTCTACACACATCCACATGCATGTGTGCTTATTTTCCTGTACTGTGAAAGTAGGAATCATGTGTCATGTCTTTTTTTAATGCATTTATACTGTAGTGTATATTTCCTAAGAATCGGGGTATTCTTAACCAGTTCAGTTATGAAATCCAGGAAACTTAGCATCGAAACAGTACTGTTACCTATTCCACCTTCCTTATTCAAATGTTGTCAGTTATCCCAGTAATGTTCTATAATAGCACTTTCCCTTCAGCACAGGATCTAGTCCATAGTCATATATTGCATATAATTGTCATGCTTGTTTAGGCTCCTCATGATCATACTCAGATTGTCTGTCCCTGGCCAGCATACAACAAAATGACAGTGTATATTTTTTAGGGTGTTACACCCCAAGTAACACAAAGCCCATCTGACTCTCATTGGTAATTAATTTTGGTCACCTAGTTAAGATGCTGTTTAGTTCCTCTACTGTATTGTTACTGTTTTCACCCTGAGAACCAATTAGCTTTGTTTTCAAACATTTCGAGTCTTGAAAACAAAACTAAATATTAAGAAGAACCCAGAAGCACAGTCCTTTCAAGTGTCAGAACATCTTGATGATAAGTCATAAAATCAGGGAATTTTATAGTGGGTAGGTGCTTTGGAATTGACAAATGCGACTTTGAAAAATGTAATAGGCTTTATTTTTTTTAGAGCAGTTTTAGGTTCACAGCAAAAGTGAGCTTATAAAGTACAGGGTTACCATATACAATCATTCCCCCTTCCACGCGCACACACATACAGCCTCTCCCACTATCAACACCCCACCAGAGTGGTCCATTTGTTACAGCTAATAAACCTACATTGGAACGTCATTATCACCCAGAGTCTGTAGGTTACTTAGGGTTCCCTCTTGGTGTTGTACATTCCAGATGTGTTGTTAAAAAGTCAAAAATATTCAGGGCTGTTACTTTTCTAAGTTCTTTTATAAGAAATACATCTCTCTGTATCTCCTTTTTAATTATGCCTCTTCCTTCATTCCTTTTTATAATGATTATATCTTTATAGTTTACTTCACTTTAAGGTCAGCGTTTAATACCGTATCGGCGGAGAGAGAGAAATTGAAGCAGCTGATGGAGCAGGATGTCGCATCCCCGTCTGCTCAGGGTATTGGTCTGAAGCGCGCCCTGTCATCCGTAAGTGCGTCTGTGTGCAGAAACGCCTGACAGTGGGTCCCAGCTCATGAATTTTCTGTACTTTCCACCTCCATGGTC
Source organism: Furipterus horrens (assembly GCF_987537825.1). NCBI lineage: Eukaryota > Metazoa > Chordata > Mammalia > Chiroptera > Furipteridae > Furipterus > Furipterus horrens. Next base: position 13,891,404 of record NW_028327179.1, read on the forward strand.
GTTTTGAAAATTCATAAGAAAACCAAACAAATTATCCAAATTATATTCTAGCCTTTCATCAGATTTTCTTATTGTAAAGATCAAAACTAAGTCTACCCCAAATCTTAGTATTTCATTGAGCGTAAGACATTTCAGGTTTGGTTTCCTCTCTTTATCTTGATGTTTCTGTTTCTGTAGAACTTTTGTTGTGTGTTTGTGTGTGTGTGACAGACATTGGTTTGTGAATGCTTACAAAAATCTGATCGTTGGGAGATTTCTGTACCCAAGACTTTACAGACTTAGATTGACTTTCCAAAGAACAGGCAGTACAGCAAAATGTTAAATTCACTTTTATCTTCTCTGTTGCACAGCACTGATCCTATTTACCATTACTCCAAAGACGTGAAATTACAGTGGTACCTCAGTATAGCCAAGAGTATAGATTCTAGCCACTTAGACTAGAATACCAGTGGCACACTGGCCAGAATAAAGTAAGTGTAGAGATTGTTGCTACATGTAACAATTTCTGTTTTGTGTGTTTAAGAAACTTCAACTCAGTGTTTCCTAAATGATTTTCAAGAATTTCCAAATAACCCATTCCATCCATGGGTACTAACAAATAAAGCCAAAATCCTTGCTTGAGACCTGGGCTGAGGATTGGACAGGGCAACAGCCTTCTGTGTTCTCAGCAGGTAGGCCTGTATGGATCCTGGTGAGTGGGAAGGCTCCCAGGTTCTCGGAAGCGAGTCAGGAAGACAGGCAGGATGGATCTGTGCGCAGGCAGCCAGGAGCTGATCGTGGGAGTGTCTGGGGAACAGCTGGGCGACTTGTTCCTTTCCAAAGACAGAGCACTTGGAGGACGGCTGGTCAAGAAGCATGAAGGAAACATCCTCCTTTACTGTCAGGCCAGCTCCTTCCAGTTGGGAGGCTGGGCTGGGCAATCAGACCAGCTCAGAGGGAGATAAAAGAGGCTGGGGTGGGGGGGCTCACACATGCATCCATCTAACACCCCCATTGCCAGGGCCCTGGTTCTTAGCCCTTATTCAGGTAAGTGAGTCATTTCTTTTGTTTAAATCAAATATCTTAATCATAAAGAATGAATAAAACAATCAACACCTACATGGGGAAACAATAAAATTAATCCTCCACAAAATCCTACTTTCCAAGATTCGATTCAACTGCTGTGATCATTAACTAACGTTAAAATATGGCCAATCATGAAGGGTGAGAGCAGCATCTTGTTTAAAGGTGAAAGGAGCTTGGAATCATTAGGGAGGGACTTGCACAAAGACCACAGTAGCCCTCTGTGTCCCAGGTTCCACCTCCACGGATTTAACCCACCAAGGATAGGAAATAGTCCTTAAAAATGTTACACGGTTGCAGATGAGTATTACGTGGTTAGACCTACACTGGCTGCAGTGGTCGCAACGGTTGTGTCTGTACTGAACACGTACAGACTTTTCCCGTCATCATTCCTTAAACAATACAGTATAACTGTATACTATTTACATAGCATGTATATTATATTAAAACCCTGGCTGGTTTAGCTCAGTGGATTGAGCGTCGGCCTGCGAGCTAAGTGTCGCTGGTTCGATCTTCCAGTCAGGGCACATCAGAGAAGGAAAACTCTGACTCCAAAAAACCTCCGCTGCCTTGCGGCATACCTCTTCAGGGGAAAGGCTAAGGGAGTAAACCCCGACAGAAAATCCGGAGCCGGAGTCCCTAAGGCGGTTTGACGTTGTGATCAACACCGGCAACTCCTGCGGCGCACCTGAAGCCAAGCTGTATTGACTCCGTCTTTCCCTTGGATCCTTCAGCTGCGAAGAGAGGGGGGGTCTGCTGCATGGGCAACAGCAGACCCTCCATATCACCCTGCCCAGGCTCTGTAGCTTCAGCGTCATCGCAAGATGTCGATTCAACACGGGAGGAGACAGATACCGTGTCACTCCCGAGTCGGACTGCACAGCCATTCTCGGCGGTGCAGATAGACTCTTAAGAAGCTACACCATCGTCTCTCGAGACGGACGGCTGCCGATATTATATTAAGTATTAGAACTAATCTAGAGATGAGTTAAAGTATACGAGAGGATGTGTGTATGTTATATGCAAACACGCACGCCACCATTTTATAAAAGGGACCCGAGCACCCGTGGATTTTGGTGTCAGTGGGGTCCTGGAGCCACCGGGGATACCGAGGGACACTGTGGACACAGCTGGGAAGGAGGAGGGGCCCTGAAACCACCGGTCAGAATAAGAGCTGAAGGTGTTTGTGATTCCCTTCTCTGTGAAAAAGAAAGCCTCGCTAACCCCTCCTTCCACCTCTGGCGATGAGATTAGAGAAGAGCCCCTGTTTCCAGAGTTTCCTCTTTTATTTCCCAGGCGTCCCAGAACCCGTGTCCTGCTGGATAGCATTCCGGGGCAAAGCCCAGGAAGTGCCCCTCGGGGCCGGCCCACGGGGCGCACTGCGCTGCTTTCTGAACCACTATTTTTAACATGTTCCAGGCCCTAGCACAAAACACAGATCTTAAAGAGCGCTTACGCAGAATCCATGCCGAGTCCCTGCTCCTCGACCCCCCTGCTGCTGCCAGGTCGGCGGACTGTCTGGCAGAGGTGGGTACAGCTTCTCCCCGGGCAGCGTCTCCGGGACCTGCCGGGCGCCCGGGCTCCCTGCCTCCCCCGCGGGCGGCCCTTTCCTACCGCCGCCCGCACAGCGGCCCAGGGCGGGCGGTCCCAGGCTTCCTTGCCTGTGCTGCTAACTGCACTTTAAAAACTGCTTTCCCCCCAGACCTCTTCTTCCCATTGTGTTTCTTTCCTCCATTTTCCTCCTAAGTATCACCCGTTTCACTAGGCATTACTGCGGCGGGAACTGCAGGGAGACAAACATTGTCTCCTGCTACTTCTGGAGAAGCCTGCATCGCTGACCTTGGTATCCATCCCAGTTCCCTGCCAGCATCCGGCTTCCTCGGCAACACCCACTCCTTCTTTCTGGCTGTTCCCTTCTTCCTTTCCTGGGACTTCTTTTTTCTTTTAAAAGCTCAGCCTTACCCTCAGAGGGAAAAAATACTCTTATTACAGTGGAAGGGTTTTGACCAGTGAATAGTACATTTAAAATGTCTTTTCTCAAGACATGTGATGGTAATCTAAAATACTCCTTGAATGTGTTTACAACGAGGAATTTCAGAAAAATATAAATTAATTGCCTGAGAAATGGAAAGGGGAAATAGGGTTAAAACTGTTTTGGGCGATCTCTTGTATTTATATGCCTGCCTCAGAGGTGCTAAGTATTTCATTAGCAAATTTATTAGATGGAGCGCATATAAAATAAAATAAGGTAATATACAAGGGATGTGTGTGTGCATTTTAAAAGGAATTCTAATGTTTAATTTTAATCCATCATTCTCCCTTTCCTGCCCTCCAAGAAAACAAAACCTCACACAATCCCTTCACTCTTTGGGAAAGCTGAGGTGTTGTGAGGAGAAAACAAGAGGCAGAAGTCAATCAGTGCCCTGCCTGCCAGGCCCGGGCACCCAGAGGTCCCCAAGGCCACTTGGAGCACAGGCTGACGGGAGGGATGCTCTTTTCGGATGCAGGAGTTGCCTTCTCTCTGCAGAGCTCACAGGCCTCTTGATACTTCTGAGATCAAGTCTTAGTTGCCTGTGAAATTACTTTACACATTCGCTCTCCCCAAGAGATCTTGTCAGTCATTTTAGCCCAGACTGAGATTGAGTCCCATGCAGGATTGACCCCCGACACGTTACCTGTGGTGGTCTTCATTGTAGGCCTGGGCAAAGAAATGAACAGGATAGAAGAGGCTCAAAAGTCAATGGGAAAGAGATGGATTATTCAATCAGTTACGTTGGCACAGCTCAAAAGCAACCTGGAAAGCAGTTTAAATCTCCTATTGCACACTGAAATGAATTGCCGATGAATTAGAGTTAAATATAAAAATTCAAATGGAAAAATATTGATTTAAATATTGATCAAATGGCTTAGAGTAGGGAGGACTTCCTAATTGTGGAAGTTACAAAAGAAATGTTGACTGGATTTGGCTATAGTTTTTCCTAGGGGGGGAAATGGTGTGTGTGAAAAAATAATGTATATGATAGATTAGGAAAAATATTTTCAGTGAAAAATGACAGATTTAGATAATGCTAAATAGGTGATGATGTATTTAATACTTGAATCATTAATAAATAATAGTAAGCAACTTAAGACCTCAACTAATGGGGAAAAAAGACACAATTCACCAAAAACCCCAAATACAGATAATTTAAAAAAAAACTTTTTATTTAGTATTGCTTATAAGTTCATAGGAAGGTGTAAAGAAATGCAGAGGAAGGGCCCATGTACCCTGACTAGCCTCCTCCAATGTTAACCTCTCTACATCTAGTTTTTTAAAAAAGGAAAAAATGTTCAACCTAATTCTTAACAATCAAATGCTAATTAAAATAATTAGATTAGCAACAACTATTTCTAAGTTAAAGTATTTGGTTCCCTTACAGATGTAGAGGAAGTAGAGGTTCTCTTACTTGTTGATGTGATTAGGTAATATATATTTTGCGTTAAACATTTTAAATAATTCTGAGAACTGATCCTAAGGAATAATGAAATGCAATCAAAGACACATTTGCAAACATGTTCACCATCTTTACAAATTTGGAAACACCCTTTGTTTCCAATAAAGGAAATGGCTTTCTGTGACACAATTAAAATAAAATATTGCCTATCAACTAAAGTTTATAGTCTCAAAGAACTTTTACCAGCCTGGGGAAAAGTTGACAATATAATGTTAAGTGAATATAGCAAACTATCTAAAGACTGTACAGTGTGATCCCAATTTTTCAAACTTAATAAAATCTATATACAAATATTTTAATATAAAATATACACCAGCAGACTAATAGGAGCCACATCTGGGTGATGAGACTTTCAGTGATATTTATTTACTTTTTATATTTTCTATTTTGGACACATTACTTTTATCCTCAGAACAAATGTTAATTTTGAAAATAACTATGGCGCAGTGTTGTTTTGGGGAAGTTTATAAAATTAGGTAGATAATACAGTTATTTCAAAGCAAAACTATATGTACAAAAAGGATTGTAGAGAAATGTATCAAAACAGTTATAGTGGTTGTTTTAGTGTGATGGGATTACCTGTTCCCTTTCCTCCCTTTTCTCTGTTTACTTATCATTTTGTAACATAAAAAGCAGATGAACAAATACTCTAACGCCTTACAAACTTGAGGGGATATTTAATTCAACTGACTAGATTAATATTTTAATAAATGAGGTCCTGAGTTGTACAAGACCCTGTGAGTTTTCAATAGGTATTTATAGGAAGTAGCCAAGAAACCCTCTGGCACATTAGTCTAGCAGAAGGGTAGAGAGCACAGGAGTGACTGGTAATAAATTAATGAGCAGAACAAGTAAATAAATCATTAGAGTCTTCGGTGGCAGTGGCACGCCAAAGACAGGACAATTCTGTTGTTTCAGTGAGCATTCAAGGAGTTCTGTTATTCACCACAGTGTCTCTTTTGAGGAGAGAGGCTCTCTTAACAGTGGCACATGCAGTTTCTTATTAGAGACCCACTGTGATCTTTTTATTAGGATAGAGAAGAAGCCTGCTTTCCAGAAAGCTGTAGGCATATTAAAATGGGTAGGATCTTTCAACGAATACCTTGGGCCAGCTGTCATAGGAAGAGTCCAAGAGGAAAGGGTATGCATTTAAATGTGTCCCTGGGGTAAGCATTTGGTAAAGAGACCCCTTTCCCTTTATTAATTAAGAAAATTTGCTGTGGCCCTCCTCTTAGACTGTCCCTATCATGGGTATAATTTGTTATGATACTGAGGAATGTGTCCTGAAATTGTAAAGCTTCTGGGAAAGACATCATCTATTATAGAAACAGCTCCTTTGTCTGCCCAATAAGGAATGGGAGCTCTTGGGAAGATCAGGGCAATAATCGTCTCTGTTTGGGAGGAATCGAATCCCTGTGCCCTGAATCTGTGCTCATTCCTCAAGGTCCAGTCAGGTGTCACCTCTTCTGGGAAGCCCTCCCCACACCAGAGCCCCCAAGAGAATCAGTCTCACCTTCCTCTTCACTTCAAGACTCTCTACCACAGTCTTGGTCTCGTGTTAGGTGCGTTCTCTGCCCCAGTCGTTCAGGCCAGAATCCCGGTCTTACCCATCATGGTATCCCTCCGTGGCCAGCACAAAACAGTTGCTCAATTTGTTGAGGCAAATTGAATTTTCACTTACAACTTGACTAGAAAGCACCTTCCCCAGTGGGAAAGTCTAGATTCAGTGAAGAAGGGGATGGAAGGCCAGGAAAGATGAGAAAATCGTGAGATTCTATTGTGTTACTTATGGGGCAGCTGCTGAAGGGGACTGGGGATTTTCTTCCCTTGAGGAGTCATTGTGGTTGGAGAGAGACAGACAAAGAGAATTTATCTCATTCATCCATGAATAATGGATGATCTGCCACCAGGGACACTTCTGGACCAAAACACACTGTTCATTTGCCAACGGACGACTCAAAAGCAGCATGTTGGCCTCAGTGAGCACATGGGGCAGAAGAAAACTACATTGCTCTGAACCAGCCATGCAAACACATGTGTTCAGTACAATTCAGAGGACATTTTAAGATGAAAAGAAATCCTGCAGTGGTAGAAAATAAGAGGATATGATTCAGAGAGTGTTGGAATTTTTTTCTCTTAAATGGAACAAAGACTGACTGGGACATTCTTTTTCTGCTTTGAGTTAGTTTGTGGGCCTGAACAGCAATGTACCTGTAACTGAGGTGCCCGTTTGGAGAACACCTTTGTTTTTCATTTTATTTTGTGTGAGGCTTGCTTCTTCTCAACTCTGAAGCTAACCTTTGCTTTGAGCTGCTTGTTGGCATGGGCCTGTGACCTTGTGTATTGTGCAACAAAATCAGTTGTTTATTTTGCTGCTTTTGAGACTGTTTCTAAATATATGTATTTTTGTTTTTGTGTTAAATAGGAAAACTCCACAGATGACAACCGACCTCTGGTCCATCAGCTTTCCAATGAGAGTCGACTCTCCATCACTGATTCCCTTTCAGAGTTCTTTGATGCACAAGAAGTTCTGTTATCTCCAAGCTCTTCAGAAAATGAGGTCTGAGCACTGTTTTCAGTTAGGTGCCTCAGAGTCGCTTCTGTTGCTTTACCCATTCACTTGATAACCCATATTTAGAAACACTAAACTCAATCGCTACTTTCTACTATTGTATTCTCAGGATCTTCTTATAACTCGTATCCCCCAAAGCACAAAAGGATATGAGATCTTAGAAAGAAATGTTGTGAAAGTAGGTGTTGGGCACTTCTTTATTCTGTTACTTGATTTGTTATCCTTCTTTTCAATTACAGGGTAATAATTTTGACTGTTAGCTCTTTGATAATGTAATACTTCTATTACTGATTCAGAAATTAGCATTTTGTTTTTCTTTTGTCATTGAATTTGACCCATACTAATTTACAACATACAGCTATTATATTATTATATTATTATAATATTGTAATGCGGTTATTATAGTAATTTATAATATATAACAACATCGTTTTAAATTAATGCATAACATACTTTCTGGAGTAGGTAGTATCATAGTTGGCATTGCTGTGTCTAAGGGTGTATTGCTAATTTTACCCCTTCAGTATAGAAGTACTAATTTTGTTTATTAATTTCTATAGAGGATTCATTTTTTTCACAAATAGTTCAAAGACAAATTGTAACTCATTCTACCCAAACACTAACAAATTCTGATAATGTAGCCTGAATTTATACGAATTTTAATAACAACTAAAATCTTAAGTTTGCCTGAGTTTTCCTTGTGAGAACAAGTCAAGAAAGTGTAAGGATTTTAATAACAGGTGTTTGCTATAAACACCTCCTTTGCAAGAGAGCTGTGTGGGCCTGAATAAAAACAGCATTCAAAATTATTTCTCTAGGTTTGCAATGTGGGATTCAAAATGTTTGATGATTTGGAGGAAACGTTTTATGAAAACCTGGCTTGTTTACTTTCACTCTACAGTATATCATTTCTCCTTTCCCACAGGTTTCTGAGGATGATTCATATGCCAGTGACATAAGTGATAACCTGTCCTTGGACAATCTCAGTAACGATTTAGATAATGAGCGACAAACAGGTAAGATTTAAACTACTTGATCTCTAGAAGTTTGGATCTTTTCACAATACTGGTAAACATACACCAATTATAGAAATATCAAAGATTAATGCAACAGATAGCCCTTATATGGTCAAACATTCTCTCTGCAAACATAGTAGAATATAACTTTTTGTCTTTAGGTATCTAGTGGTTTTTATAATTTAGGAATTCTGTAGGGCTTAGATAGTAAAAGGTCTGTTCCGAGTAGCAATTTAGCTTCAGATTCTTTAAGATATCACATATGAAAGTAATAAACTTATATCTCCTTGAAATAGGGGCCCTCCAGTTATCCTAAGTTGTTCATTTATTACTGGTTGACCCCAGGAGTGGAAATGATGTCCAGGAAATGTTGTTTGAACCATGGGGTACCTGGAGTATCTGGCTGTTCCCAAACAACTCTGATTTGGCAGTACAGTGAGCAGACCGAAGTCTGTTTACCAAGGTGCCCTTAGGAGGAATCTGCCCATTGGACAGTTCTGTGCGAGAAGCATGTAGCATCAAATACTCCCAGTCTTGGTACTCTGTGTGCCTTGGTCTGTCTAGGTTTGTGCCATACATTGGGTACCCTGAGCACCACCTGTTTTCTTATCTATGTGGAAGACAGGGACCAGGTCAGGTCCTTTTTGATATTTTAGTGCTTCCCAGCTAAGTAAGTGTGTGTGAAATATGATGATGTTGAGTTGTTATCTGAATGCTAATGAGCCTACTCTTTGGCGACCACCATCCTCTGGAAGAACCTCCTTTCAGCATCACACCTGCTGGAAGTCCGATGCTCATTAGGCTCTATCTTGCCAGAAATGCTTCTGGAGCAATGAGTCCTTTGGTGGAAAAGTCTAAGAATCAGTGGTTCAAAGCAGAACCACTGTTATCAAACAAAGGAGCTACTTGCTTTATAGAAAAACAAGATGAATTGAAAGAGAGATAAAGAAACATCACTTATTCCCTTGTCAAATAGCATACGCACTAAAATGTAACTCACACTGTGGTTGAGGAAGGCCGACAACTGAAGAAGTCCTCTTTGAGGCCTTAGGAAGGGGGCCAAGGGTTCAGAGGTCTGAGTTGAGAACAGGGAACTGGCCCTCGAACCTAAAACCATAGCTGTGCTGAGTTGACACTAGCCAGGAAAAGCATAGAAGAGGTTAAGGCTGGTTTTCTCTATCTTATTTCACAGCTATTTTGCTAGAATGCTGACCAACGTTGCCTTGAACAAACACTGGGCCAAACCCAGCTGTCTTCTTTGGTAGTATTTGGAAACAAAAATAAATTCCCTCCAGTTGCTGAGGAAGATTAGATTTCTAAACATCAGTACTCTACTGAAAAGACTGGATATAGAAATAACTTTTGCATTTATGACACAATTTTGCCTACAAAAGGAAATAGGATTGGATCAAGGTCTTGATAAGTTATTGCTCTAGAATTTCTCTGAGCCCATAGTAAATGCTGGGTATTTAGAGTATTTCCTATTAATTTCTTTCCCCCTGAGTCAGATAGCTCTCACCATGTTGGGTGCTGTGGGGAAGTTATATAGTTAGGAATATAGATTCAGTGTTAACTCCAGCTCTGCCTCTCCCTGGTTATGTGTTCTAGGGCAGGTCACTTGACTGCTCTGTGCATCAATTTCTTCATGCATAAAATGGGGATAATAGTACTGTTTACTCAAGAGGTTGTTATAAAGAATAAGTGAGATAATGTCTATAATACTTAGAGGGCTTGCTGCCACAGAGTAAAAGCTAGGTGTGTATTAGCCATGAGTAGTAGTTGGATAGTGTTCTAAGAAGCTATTTCAAGATTACATGGAAAACTTTTTAAAATGTGATCATTTGCAGCTATTTACTTGTATAAATCACATTTTTATCCATGTTGAGCAATTAAAACAAATTCAGCAATTAATTGGATGCATAGGACTGCAAAATAGGACCCCAGTTTCATGCTCCTCTTTCATACTTTTCAAAGCAGCTTCTTTATTCAGAGCGATTGATTTTATAAAGAATAACTGTTAAATACTTATTTTTAACAAATAAATATATTCAAATATGATCATCTCACTACTTTCTCATATGTTGGTGTGATGCAAAAGATTTCATTTGAAAATAGGCTCTGTTGGGATGGGAAAAGAATTTCAGAGCACAAAGCAATGGAAGCTGTCACAAGGGAAAAGATCGATAGAGGCGCCTAACATACCTAACATGTAAATGTTTCATTCATCAAAAAACCACTAGACCAAACTGAAAGTAGATGTCAAATGGGGATTAAATTGTAAAGCAAATATAAAAACAAAGGATTATGTCTTAATGTATAAATAGGAAAGCGGACAATTCAGAAGAGAAGAAATGTTCTTGAAAGCATTCCAAATCACGCTAGGGAATTTCTAAATGGAATTTAAAAACAAGAAGATAACGCTGTCCACCTAACAACTGGCCAAAACCTAAAGGCGAATGATGACAAGCCTGAGAAGCCCCCAGCTGGTGGACACTCACGCACGCTGCTGCTGTGTGGGGAACCGACGCAGCCTTTTGGAGGAGCCCTCTGGTGATAGGGCTCCAAAGTCTAAAAATGTGCATAGCTTTTGGCATAGTAATTCCATTTCTATATTTCCTATGAAAATAATCATAGACAATCAAATATCTAGGAATACGAACATCCACTATTCTTTGCATCATAGCAAAACATTGAAATAAATCCAAGTTCAACAATAGATAAGTGATTCATTCAATTATGGCTCTATAGCATGGAATTATTTTTTTTACAGTCGTTAAAAAGGATGTTTTAGAAGAATTTTGAATAGCCTGGAAAAATACTTGTTAACTGGATAAGCAAAAGGCATATGAAGTATATCGATGGAGAAAACACTGAATGAAAATACTCCAAAATATAAATGACTACTACTTCTAGATAGTGGGATAATAGAAGACTTTATTTTCTTCATAATTATCCTATAATAAACACAATTGTTTTTTATCAGAATTTAAAGTGATTTTTAAACAAGTATTTTAAAAGATTTTTGATAAGGATTTGAGGTGCTCTTTAAAAATTATTTAAGAGATTAAAAGTGAAAACAGAAAGCTGCTCTGGGCATAGAAATCCAGCTTCCAGTTTTATTATAAGTGTATGTATAGCTATGAAGAACTAGCTTTTTGGAGCTTGAAGACCTCTCTGTGAGTGAAGCCCATGAATTTTAGTGCATGTAATTTTTGGCACTTAATTTAGTTGTGCAGAATTCTTTTTATCTTATGATTTTCCATCACATTCTGAACAACTGAGATTCATAGTAAAATTGAGTATGTTTTCGGTAAGGTTTTATTCATGGATTTTTTTTTTTTAATAGTAAAATAAAGTGAAAAGACTTATAAAAGAACAAGGCTGTTTCCCTTTCAGAGTCAGTTCTTGAAAGCAGTGGGGAAGCCAAGTCCAAAAGAAGAACTTGCTTGCCGGCCCCCTGCCCCAACACCAGTAACATCAGCTTGTGGAACATCCTGAGAAATAACATAGGCAAGGACCTGTCCAAAGTGGCCATGCCGGTGGAGCTGAACGAACCACTGAACACGCTGCAGAGGCTCTGCGAGGAGCTGGAGTACAGTGAGCTTCTGGACAAGGCCGCACAGACCCCCGACGCCCTGGAGAGGATGGTGAGGACACAGCCTGCAGACTGTGTCGTCTGCCTCGGCTCGGTCCGGCCCAGCCAGCATGGGCAGTGCCCCAGCCCCAGGCCCCTCTGGTGTTCCCTGGGATAGTTCTTTGGATAGGTTCATTCTCAGTGGCGTCTGGTTCCCCACTGCCTGTCTGTTTTTGGTCACCCTGTCAGGACTTGCCATGTGGCAGGGAAGGTAGCGGTGGGTGGCGCTTCTCTGTGACAGCGGATGCCTGGGGGTAGTTCTGCTCTGTGGATTTGTGTTTCTTCTTTTTCCAGAACCTTCCATGTGATTTTTCTGATAAGCCTGGCTGGAAAACATATTTTGCGGGATATCTGGGTGTTTATTTTTACTGTCCCGGGGGGACAAAATTTAATTTCGCAAGCTGTTTTCCTTCTCTAGAGTAAATTTCCCTTGAGAATGTTTGTTTATTTTTGGAATTGTCCAATCAGGTCTTAGATTTTCAGGAAATAACACTCACAGAAGAGATTTTCACATAAGAAACATTCCCCCTGCCTTCTGATTCTATAGAGTTGGGATTTTTTTGTTTGTTTGTTTGTTTTTGAAGCTCACCCGAGGAAAACTCACCTTCTGTCCCCTACTCAGTTAGCACTCCCAACGAAGGGGCTTCCGAGTGTCTCATCCTTCCCCATCTCGTGGGGGAGTCCGTGGTGGTAACACTATGGGGAACTCAGCCCTTCCTGTGACTGTGGCCGACTTTGTTCTCCAAGGATTTCTCTTCCTCTTTTTGCTTTCTCACCTGTTATCTGCTCAACAGTGAGGTCATCTATTGTATGGGAGGCTGGGACTGCCGCGTCCCCCCGGGTTTCTGTCCTGGGCATTGGCTGGTTGGCCAAGTTGGAGCTGGCACACCCCCTTGGCTTCAGGTCCTGCAGTCACCCTCTAGCTGCTAGGGGGCACCGTTTTTTCCTAAATTCCAAGCATTCTGCGATTTCAGTCTTGATTAGAACTTCATTACTTGAGTGATTTGAAGATTAAGGGGAACTCTGGTGGGTGAAGGGAGACATTCATAGTCATTCCAGAGTCTCCAGGGTCCTCTCCCATCAAAGGATAATAAGAGCAGAAGAGAAAAACAAGCCCTGTGTCTTTTCAGCCTTCTTTGTTGCTCTTCCCCAGAGAATTTCTGCTCAACAAAGAACTTCCAAGGCAAGTGTAAAAAGTCAGCATCTTTAAAGACAACGATTGACTTTGAAGATGAAAATATTCGTAAAGGTTTTTCATGCGTGTGGCAATTTAGAAACCTTTAGGTCGTTCAGCTGACTGATGCTGTAATTGACCTTGAGGAGAAGCTTGGGGAAAGGCTGGGCATTCCAGCAGATGCACTGGAGGAAAAGTGCCACAAAACACTGAGCAGGAACCTTGTCCTGGGGTTGCGCTCACTCCTCTGTGGGTCAGCTCGTGCCCCTGCCTGGATTCTCTCTCCTGTTCCAGCCCCAAAGGAGGAGGCTGCATCGTGCCTGCTCCCTCCCTCCCGTCTCCCCCAGCATCATGAATGACACCGAGTTCATTTATACGTTTTGTTATACTTCAAATCGTGAAGGTGATTCAGGGGTGGTTCAGCATTCAGTATAGACAATGTGGCCTTACTGTTTAAGGGGTAACAGACATCTGAGGGAGCAGAGAGAAGAATAGATACCCAGGTTTCAAGAACAAAGACTGAATTGAACATAGTGAATTGGTTTGTATAAACTATCCAGCCGCTCTAGAGCATTCTATAGTGTGAGAGGGTGAAGTGGATCCTATTTGCAAAAGGCAAAGGAAAGTTATGGGACTAGTGAACATTTGCGAAGGCCACTCCACTTTTTTTCCGAGATAAGAAACTTCATGAATTGTGTTGGAAAGATGAAATGTGGAGATTGTTACTCGATATTATAAAGGGAAAGCTGCTATCGGTACTTAGGTTTAAATTTTTGGCTGCCTCATCCCTCCCCCACCCCCAAAAGATATGAATAATAATGTGTTTTTGGTACCTGGAAAGGGGAAATGATAAAAATGCCGAGAGCTTCACAGTGGGGCCCATTAAAGGAACTTGCTTATTTCTTGTTTACCTGTAGTTCTCCTTTCTTTTCCTTTTTGAGTTTCCCTTTTATCCTCCTCCCACCCCAACCCCCCAACCAAAGCAGAACTTTTAAAAAGGCACTGTGCTCTGTCCTGTGGCTTGTTGCTCAGGCTTAGGAAATGACTCTCACAGATTTTCTTTTGACAAAATGAATTTTGGGATGTCTACAGTATCAAGTTGGGAATGGTTAAACTTTGGATGCTCGTTCCTGAATTTTGAGGGGAGTTTGGCTTTTTTAATGCCCCTCTTCCCCCTCCTCCCCGAAAACCTTAGCACGGTATCAGATGCTCAGATACTGTCAGGTTTAGGGGTGCTGCACTCAGCTTAACAGCGCCAAAACAGTGCAATTCATGTGGTAAATACCATGATCTCGAGAGCCTCTGCCAGCTTTTAGGCATCAGGACAGATGGGCAGGTTGAAGATGTTTATGTAGTTTGTCTCCGAGGCTACAACGAGCATTACTTGAGCCTGCACCTTTAAACCAGAGTTGCTTAGGTTGTCCTTAGACCAGAGACAAATCTTTGGCTTTCTCTGACGTAAACCACGGCTCCAGAGAAATAACAGCGTTCTTCACTCACTCTCCTTAGGTGCACGTGGCCGCCTTCGCTGTGTCGGCTTATGCGTCCAGCTACTTTCGGGCTGGAAGCAAGCCCTTTAACCCGGTTCTTGGAGAAACATACGAGTGTATTCGAGAGGACAAGGGCTTCCAGTATTTTTCAGAACAGGTGGGTATACATCCTTTTTGTTCGTGCGTATACCCTTTTGTCCACTTACACTGGAGGAGTTGCTTATGCCTCCCATTACATGTGCTTTTGAAATATTTATGTTCCACCTTTCACTAGCTTCAAAGCAACTGAGATAATTACAGCGCTTTTACACATAAAGAGAGGGATTGTGTTCCCTTCCATGGAAACCTAGTCACCACCCCTGGGCACGAAGGTACTAGCAACATGAGCTCTCTCGCTTGGCCCTATGCATTGACAAGGCCTTTCTGTTCCAAGTCATAGTGAGAGAAAATTCCAAAGTAAGAAGCATTTGCCCAGCTGCCATTTAGAGGTTTAAAGTGCACACCCTCAACGCGCTGACACCATCGTTCTAGAGCATGAGTGTCCCCATCGGGATGGGTAGCAGTGAATAAATGCAGTAGTCTGGATTTTAAGAATATTCATTCATGTATTTATTCAGTCCATAAATGTTTCTTGAACACGTACCGTGTTCCTGGCATTGCTCCAGGTACTGGGAGAATGCAGTGGTGTGGAGCCGCGATGCCTGTCCCCCTCTAATGGAGGCACATACTTCCTGCTTACACTGCCTGAGTTCCTTAAGCATCCACAAGACTCTTCCCATCTCAGAATTAGCAGAGAATAATGTTCAAGAACAGACCGCTTAGGTTCAAAGTCCAGCTCTACCTCTCCCTAGGTTTGGAACCCAGAGCAAGCTGCTTCCTGTCTCTGGGCTTCAGTCCCCTCTTTAAAGCAGAGGTGATGATAACAGTGCAGATCTCAGGTGGCTTTGTAAGGATTAAATGAGATACACTGTCCAGAACACGTAGACCAGGCTCTGACCCATGAAGTAAAAAGTGTGCTATGAGCGTTTGCTTTCATTTCTGATGCTGGATGGCTTGGTTTGCAATACTGTAGTATTGGCAACATGCAAAATATCTGTCAACAAGGAATTTTTTAGCATACGTTGGGTCCAAAGATACTGAAAATAAAAATGGAAAACAATTCTCTCCCTCCTGGTCAAGGCAGTGACTGAACATGTCCACCCGCCATAGATCCCTGGATGTCACCCTAGGAACATGAAACACGACTGGTTTGATACATTTCTCTCCTCCCAATTCTTAGAAAACTGAGGGAAAAGGGGTGGGGTTTTCTAAAGTATTGTCTTCCTTCCTGTCATCGTCCTGCCCTCTTTATCAATGGGATGTGCATCCTGGGGGTAGGGAGCAGAGGGTGGTGTGGCCGGGGGCTTCTGAAGACGTGCTTGGCCTCACTGTAAGTTACAGACAGTGTTCTCTGAAACTCAAAGGAAAATGGACACAAAGCAGTCCCGAATTACAAAAGCACATTGTCACTAGCTTTCCAGTTAGAAGCTAAAGTAAGAAATTGAACACTGATATTGGGGAGATAAGGGGTTAAATCAGTAGTTAAAGAAATAAGATAGCCTGATTCAAATTCGTCTGGGTTATTTAAATACTTAACCTAAAATGGAATGAAAATGTAATTTGGTTACCATGGCGTTATATGCACTCATGTGAAAAACAGAGGCCAAAAATAGCCCCAAACTACAGCCAACAATCAGGGTAAGATGAGTGGGTACAAGAAACAATAGTAACATGAGGTTGTTCAAAGCTAAGCTTCAACCCTGTGAGCCCCTGACAGGGCAGGTGCAAGTTCAGGACCGGCCTGTGTATCTCGCGGGGGTGCGGAGAGAAAGCGGAACTCCCGGGCACATGTGCAGAGGTGGGGAGAGCCTTACATTACATAACTCATCTTCAGTTCCATGAGATGGATCCCGAGGACATAAGCAGGAAAAAGATCTGGTCATTGTTAATAGCCTAGGGAGTGCTGGGTACAAAGTAGACCTGCTTTCAAATCCAAACTCCAACCCTTACTCTGTGCATGGCTTTGTGTTAGTGACTTACATTTCCCGAGCCTCTGTTGTTTGTTTATAAAATAGGAGTGGTAATGCTGGCTCGTAGGTGGCGGTCAGGCTTAAGTGAAATCGTAATACACTGATATGTAGAGTATTAGTGCACTGAGGATAGTGAGCATTCAGCACATGGTTACTGCTCTTTTATTTAGAGGCAACTTTTAAAATCTTTTTAAATACACAGTGTCAAGAATAGTAAGAGGAGAGTTGAAATAAGATATACTATATCTTCTGCGCTGCTCATTCAAGTGCTCTGAAGGGGGCGTAATGTAACTGGTGTGTCTCTGACGGAAAGCCAGCAGGGGGCAGCCAGGAGTCCTCACGGCTGGCTTCCCCAGGGTGATACCACCAATCCTGACAACCGCAGAGCCACCTCCTCTGTCTGGCATTTAGCCTCATGGCCTTAGATAGTTAGTTCTTTTAATACACCCAGGAACGGATGAGTCTGTTGGAGATAGGGCCACGCTAAGGTTGCAAGAGGCTGATACGTAAGCTGGAATGCTGCTATATGCATTTACTGTGAAAAATAGGCCTGCCGCGGGGACCAGAAGACTTGGTAGGCATGAGCAGGCGTACTTTCCCCAGAGACAATGACTCGGGAAGCTGAAATTAGAATCATGAGGTGAGTGTCGTGAGAAAGAGGTGCTGTTCAGTTCAGTGTGCCAGGTGGCGCACCTGCCCCAGGAGTGGAGAGCGTTTCGGCCAGGGCCTCCCTTTTCCCGGCCGGCAGAAGGCGCATCACTGAGGTCTTCACCTCCCTCGCCTGCCTTTGTTGATGCCGACTGGATGGGCATGAAGACTTCCTAACGTAACACACCTGGAGAGTGCCAGAGCGTTTATTCTGTCTCACGCTGGCACCTGCCAGTGTGGCTCTTTCTGCTTCTGGCCCAGGAGACGTTGCACCTCCATGGAGACAGCATGACTGCCCTCATCCATTATGTACAGGGGGCCTCTTTGCTTTCTTGTACCTCTACAATGAGTAGAGGTCACTGAATGACTAACATAATAAGCTGGGAAGGACCCCCAAATTAACATTTTTGGGTGGAATTTTTTTCTAACGAGGACTTTGATGGAAATCATATCTCCAAGTGAAAGGAACTGGAAAGTGTCAAGTTACTTAGCTTTTCTGCTGTGTTTTCTGGACATCATTTGAAAAGTGACATCTGTCCCTTTCCTCCAAGTCTGGGGTTTTGTTGCTCTGTGGTTTGGGTGGGCACGTAGATGTCCAAAGCGGTCAGTAGTCAGGGAGACTGTAGTAAGTGCTACTTCCCAGAGTTAAGCTACCTCAGGCTCTGTTATTTCTCACCTAAAGGAGCAAAAAATGTAATGTTAGGATGACTCATGCAGTCAGAAACCAGAGAAAACATTTGCTGTCCAGATTTTCCCCCTAACAATTAAGTACTAAGTGTGCAGAGTGCTCTACACCTTTAAAACATGTAGAGGATCTTATTTGGTCTTCAAAAGATCCACTGTGTGGCAGGCAAGGAGAGGGTCAGTTACAGGTGAGGAAACCGAGGCCAAGGGCAGCAGCACCTCCCAGTCCCCCTTAGCTAACGTCCTTTGTTTCTGCTCCCCTGTCCCCTCCCTGTCACCTTTTTTGGGAGTCTCTTGTGTAGGTTTATGGCTGTGCTTAGAGCTGCTGGACTTCTCAGCTGTCCATGTGAAAATAGCCTTTTGTGTACTGTTCAGATTTTGTCTGTCTTTGCCCCTGAAACCTTTCACGCTCTAGACTCATGGTAGGACTGTGTTCTCAGCTCCCACTGTGGGCTGGCGGGTGGCCTTCGTGGATGGGGTACTTCCAGGAGTAGATTATAAACATTCCTGTCATATGTTCCACTGTCTTGGGAAAGGAGCTTCCTTTGTGCCGAGAAATCTGATTCAGCCTTGGCTTTTGAAATAAGCCCAGAATTTGGGAGGAAGAGACTTCCCCTCTCTCCTCAGGGACTGAGGCTCCCGCCGCCTGGCACAGAGCAAACACTAGTTTGGAGCTTCATCTGTGACTAGAGGGCTTACTTCAGTTAGCTTTGCTTCTCTGTGTCCCTTTGGGAAAGGTTTGCTGTCTAAATTTAGGATATGCAATTAAGCTATTACCTAAAAGTGGCTTTTCCTAATTACCTGAAACTTCAACTGTCAGGTCCCTTGTTCCACTCAACTTAGCCGTTTGCCCACCCGGCCACAGACCCGTGAGAGTGGGGCAGAAACGCTGAATGGAGTTATTGGAAGTTACTAAAATGGAAGAAGTTAACATGAAGTGTTTTTTGCTTTGTTCTATGGGCTCAGCCCTTCTTCCTTTTCTGTGAGTCATCAGGAGATCTTGAACAAAAATTCTTGGGCAGACTATAAATAACCACGCCTATCACCTCTCTGAATAGTTCTTTTATCTCCTAGAAGCCAGAAGTATTTACTACTGATCACAGTGGCATCTTAGTTAAAGATATGGTCAGAGGGAAATTCAAGCTGTTCCAATAAAACTGGCCGTCAATTCAGTATAAGGTGCCTAAGCCAGTGCCTCTCCATTTCCAGGCCATCGCTTAATGTGTTTTTTGTTTTCTATTTGTGGGGGTTTTTGTTGTTGTTTTGTTTTTTGCAAGGACCTATATGTGTATCAAATAAGAGATTAACTCTGAACACAGAGGAAGAGAAAATAATTGGCAACTGCATTTTCCCCCGAACCAGGCCAGTATCTTTGGCATCATTCTTAATAGCTCCTTCCGTTTTCACTGCCTCCCCCACTGGTGCTGGACACGGTGCCCACGCCTCCATAATCAATGACTGGGATTATTGCAGTAGGCTCACTACCTGGTTTCTTGTTTCCATAGCAGGTTCTCACCCCCAGCCAGGGTCATTGCTTCAAGTAGGTGCCACATGATCTCTAAACTCTCCAATGACTTCCCATGTCACTTGGAATAAAAGCGGAAGTCCTGGCCACGGTCCGCAAAGCCCTCCCCGTGCCACCCCCAGATAACATCCCCTCCCTCCTGCTTTCTCTCATTCAGTCTCAGCAGCGCTGCCTTTTTGCTTCTCCTAAAACACACTAAGTATTTGCCAGCCCTGGGCGGTGGCTGTGTCTTCCGCCTGGGACGCCTTTCTCCCAGCTCTGTGTGTGTGTGGTAATGGCCTTACTTCTCTTCGCCTCAGAACTTGACATTATTGGGACTCCTGCTCCAACTCTGTCTGGAATAGCACTAACACCAACCCCTCCTCTACCTTTATGACTGACTTTATTCTTAACGCTGTCACTACAGCCCTGGCTGGTGTGGCTCAGTGGATTGAGTGCCGGCCTGTGAACCAAATGCCGGTTTGATTCCCGGTCAGGGCACATGCCCGGGTTATGGGCCAGGTCCCCAGTTGAGGGTGTGCGAGAGGCAACCACACATTGGTGTTTCTCTCCCTTTTGCTCCCTCCCTTCCCCTCTCTCTAAAAATGTATAAATAAAATCTTTAAAAAAAAACAAAACAAAACACTGTCACTACTGACAAATGATCTACTTATTTGTTTATTGCCTACCTCCCCCTCTTCTGTGCTAAAATGTAAACTCCACGAGGGTGGAGGTTTTTGTTTCTTTTGTTTCTCATTATACTCCTGACACCTTGTGGCAGTCAGGAGTGTTCGATGAGTGCCCTGGAGAGACTGGCCCCTGGGTCCCCGCCCTGGATGGTTTCCTTCCACCTGGCACTTGATCTCTTTTCCACAGCCGCCCTTTTGAGGGTGGGTGTGAGTCAGGAACGAGGAGGGCTATGTAGTTATGTCTCTGGACAGCTGCAGAATTGCTGTATTTAAGGGATATTTGCATAAATCTAAAAAAGAAAAACTTATAAAATACACAAATATTGAAATACACTCTTTTCTCATCTGCTTCTCACCTTTTGATACATTCAAAACATAAATCAAAAATGATTAGGGCAGGGTGAAGAAAGACTTCAAATGTATAAATAAATTGCAAGAATTCTTCACCAACAGGGGAACTGTTTGACCTCAGGCTTGTAGATAGAAATGTGCATATAAAAACCATATATACTAATTTCCTGAATGTTTGGGGATCCTTACCAATCAGAAATTGCTCTAAATTGATTGGGATGGACAGGGATGCAAGAAAACCGGTCTAAACTGGATTTAGGCAGTAGGCTAACAGATCATGTCCACTCCAGGGCTGGTTCAATTCAGACTCAAACTAAGCAGCAAATGCCTCTCTGGGCTACGTGGGTTAATGTGAATAAAAACTCAACACTAAGTCAGGACTCTAGGTTATCCTGTCCCTGCTGTTCTCTGCCTAGAGGGGTGTCGCCCAGAAGTGATTTTCAGACCATGTTCCTCATTGCAGTTGAGGGTCCAGAGCTAGATGGATTTGAGGAGCTGTTATCTCTCCCCTAAAACCATGCTGTGAACCAAACATGCCAGGTTTTACCCTCTCTTCTTCCCTGTGGGTGTGTTGGGGAAGCCTGACTTAACCTTTCTGGTTTCTGTCTCCTCATTTGTAATATGAAACCTTGGGGCTGAATGCTCTCAATGTAACATACTTTGCTATGAACCAGCTAACAGAAATTTCTGGAAACAAGGCTGGCATCATTACTCTGTTTCACTAATACTGAATTATAATAACAGTGCATGTACGGTCATGTTCCTCCAATTACTGAGGAGCCGTCTTCTCATTAGTGTCTTCATTAGTGAATCAACCCAAAATAATGGCTCCAGCGACAAAAGACAGGGGAGGTGCTACAGTCTTCACTAGAGGGGATTCTCAGATTCTCTTCCCTAGAAGTAATGGTGTATTTACTCAGTTGCATATTTCTATCTTGGTAGTGAGTAAAATTTTTTTCTTAGCAGTTGACTAATGTATCTTTCATAATTGTTTGTTTAGCTCTTTGTAGAAACATTATTCTTTTTAAAAAATTATCTCGAATCAGTCTTCCTGTAAGTAATTTGCCAAGAGGCTGGACTTGTGATTTAATTTTCAAAAGAGTGGAATCTGCAGAGCCGAAGAATTTTATTTTTATTGAATTAATTGGGGTGACACTGATTAACAGAATTATACAGGTTTCAGGCGCACAGTTCTGCAACACGTCATCTGTACACTGTACTGTGTGTGCACCTCCCCAAGTCAAGTCTCCTTCCATCACCGTTTTTCCCCCTGACACCCTCTTCTACCTCCCCCTACCCCCCCACCATCACCACACTATTTTCTGTGTCCATGAGTTTTTTCCCTTTTCTCTTTAGCTCACTCCCTCTACCCCCAGCCACCCAGCAAAAAGAGTTTTTGTGTTGCTTAGAAGTAGCATTTAAAAATATTTATGATTTGACAATAATTAAATGCAAATACTTTCAGAACAGCTAATAGGGATTTTGACATTGGTAGACAATGCCAGATGATAGGGTTCATGAGTGGGCAGCCCTTGCATGCCCTTGATTTTATTATCATGTCTTTCCAAACATGTCTCTGTCCTCATTACTCACCACCTGACTGCTTTTCTCCCAAGTTTCCAGAGGCTCCCATTCACCCAGTTTCTTCTTATCCCTAATGAACTTGAGCAAATTGAAACTGACCATACTAGGGGCACGCCCTTAAGGACTGACTTGTTGAAAGAAAATGGAAGTTCATTCACTGAGACACTGAGCATTGTTCCATCTCAACGCAAGGGAGAAAGAATGGACTTCAGGAGACACAAAAGTTAACAATTTGTTTGTTTGTGACCTTTGTTTCCATCAGGTCAGCCACCACCCACCTATCTCTGCATGTCACGCTGAGTCTGGAAATTTTGTTTTCTGGCAAGGTAATGTGCTAACGTACTTGACCCCCACTGTTTTTTTTTTTTTTTTTTTTTTTTTTTTTGTGATGTTATAGATTTATGTTATTAAAGAACTTCTGTTAAATGCTTGTTAAGATTAAAAGTGGGCCCTGAACTTTGACTCGCTGGAAGGATCTGCTCATGATCTCGCCTGTTATCTCTGAATAACTGATATTTGTTTCATAATTGAGGAGTCAGGAGGATAATTTAGTCATCCCCTCTTTTAAAAATTCTCAATCTTGTGGTCACCACCATTTATTCCTGTAACTTTATCTTATTCCATAGACACTTGAAATGCCTCACATTTCAAGAGACACAAATTGTTTACTTCCTTATCAGAGTCTAGATAGCAGAGGAGTTTTTGTTTTTAAATTTTTTAATTTTTATTTCTAAAATTACATTTACATTGCTGACTTTTTCTTCATTTTGAGAGCAGTTTCTATATTCAGTTTGTATTTTGGATTTGGGAGAGTATGGGTTCTGAATAATAAATAAGGCTACAAATATTTTCCAAATGGGTTGATTAACTCTGTTAACTCATTTATTCACTCAAAAGTCAGAGTGTACGTTATAGAAAGAAAATGTGAGCATCTGGGTTTTCAAACAATGGGTCAGCATCAGTTTTAAAAACGTTTTTCTCTGCTAACAGTGCAAACACCTGATTTGCCACATTGCCTTTAAGAATACATCTATACAATTTAAATGATTATAAAAGAGTATTTTGTAAAAAAACAAAAACAAATAAAACCTTTTTTTCTCCCTTCAATTCCTCTCTCTGGAGGCAATGAATTTTACTAGTTTAGGTTATAAGTACCATAGTTTCTTTTCTGAATCTTTGCTACTGAAGTTTAGAATTGAAGTTTGATTAGAAGCTTCTCTAACCTTCACTAAAAGCCCTTGAAAATAATTCTCGTAGGCTCTCTAAACTCCTACTTGCAAAGTGTCATCAGCAAGCACTTGATGATTGTTATGGATTACATATGGGGAAGGGTCTTCCTGAAGTAGTGCCTGAGCACTCCTTTCTCCTTACGTTACTCACAGTTCCTCCTCAGCTTCCTACTCTCTTTCCTCATCAGCCGCGTGTTGGCAATCTCACCTATATCTATAGGCCCATGATTCCTAAATCTTGCTTTTTAAAATCCAATCTGACATTTCTCTGCATTTTAATTAGGTCGTTTAGACCATTTACATTTATTGTGATTTTAGTGTAGTTAGGTTTAAATCTAGCCTCATTTTCTGTTTGTTCTTCGTTGCCCTTTTTCTTTTTTTCTTGCCTTCTTTTGGGCTGAGCTCCTTTGCTGGCTTATTAGCTATACCTCTTTGTTTCATTTCTTAGTTGTTACTGTAGGATTCATGTTATATATCTTTCATGTATCACCGTCTACCTTCAAGTAATATGCCATTCCACCTGTAGAATAAGAAACTTGCAAAATAGACCTCCATTTCTCCTCTCCCAACCTTTGTGCTATTGTGGACATACATTTTATTCGTGTATATTATAAATCCTGCAATACGTTGCTACTGTTTTTGCTTTAAACGGCCAATTATCTTTTTCTTGTGGCAACTTTACTGAGATAGTCAATGGTTTTTAGTATATTTACAGAGTTGTACAATCATCAACCACAATCAACTTTATAACATTTTCATTATTCTGAAAAGAAACCTGTTTAGCAAATATCCTCCCCATCCCAACTTCCAAGTTCCATGAGCCTCTTTCATCCTCAGACAACCACTAACCTACTCTCTATAGATTGGCCTATTCTGGATTTTTCATATAAAGGAAGTCATGTACTAGGTGCCCAGGGTCAACCTGGACCCGCTCCACCTCTGTCCTGGACCATGGCCATGGCCCCTGCTGCCCTCCCTGCTTTTACCTCTGCTCCCCTGAGGTCTGAATGGTCATGTAGCAGCCAGAAGGACCAGCTGTCTCCACCTTTCTTTTTCTGTTCCCGTCTCTCTCCCAGCACCACCATTCATGCAAATCTAAAAAGTCTGAAATCATCCACAAACTCTCCCTGTCATTCACAATCTGCGTCTGGGGTCGTTCCCTTCCACGCCATCCCCCCACGACTGCTGTCTTGGTTCACTTCATCCTTGTTTGTACCTTGAGCAACTCCAGTAGCCCTGTAACTTGTCACCTGCTCCTCATCTCTCCTGCTCCTATTTCGTTCTCCATATTGCTGCCAGTGGTCTTTGCAAAGTCAGTTCTCTGTCCAAACAAACACCTTACTTTCCCCCAAGGCACACAAACCAGACTTCCTAGCCAGGCTGTAGAGCCCACTTTTTTTGTACTCAATCTGTCTGTCCACTCTTCTCTCTAGACAATTTGTGGCGATAGGACAGAACCGTACCGTGTGCCCTCCCTTTGAACAAGCTGGATCTTCTGCCTTCAGTTGCTCTTTCTCTGCCTGGTGAACTCCTGCCTGTTGGTCATTCCTTCTTCTCTGGTTCCATTTCACCTGACAAAATACTCAGTTTTAGCCTGTGAGCTCTCCCAAGGGAGGCACTTAATCTTATCAGAAGTCATCCTGTATGATAATGGATTTTATTATGAAGATTGTCCTATATCGTAATTGATCATTTATATAGTCTTAGAACTCTTTTGTCTACCTAGCTCTCCTGCTAAATATATAATATTTGGTATTATTTCATTTCAGACATGAGATGGAAAAACAAATTCTGGGGCAAATCCCTGGAAATTGTTCCCATTGGCACAACCCATGTGACCCTGCCCGCGTAAGTGCTTCTGGAGTTGAGAACTTTATAGAATTTAGGACCAAGATAACAGCTTTAGGAACAGGCTGCCCACTGTCCCCCCCAAGGCAGTGAGTGCTTTTTTCTTAATCTGTTTGACAGTAAGTTCAAATGTTTCTTATTTTAACAACCTCGTATTTTATTTCCCTTAAATGAAAATGCTTCCTGGAGACCAAATTCCCCAAAAAGATGCCTTCTAAAAACTTATTTCTACTTTCTAACAAAATTAAGAATGGTGGTTTCTCTTTAACGTTGTCCTGCCTCACTCTCAAAATTTCTTTTAAGGAACATATGGCCTTGACCTTTCATGGATTATTGATACTTATTCATAAAACAAAATATAGCCTCTGGAACCAGTCTACCAGGATTCATGTGCTCTCATTCAGCTATTTACTAATTGCAAATCCTTGGGAGGTTTCTAACCTTTCCGATCTCCAGTGCTGTCATCTAGGAACTGGGTATAATCAGCCATCTACCACATAGGACTGTTGTGAAAATTAAATAGATAATATATACAAAGCATGTAAAGTAGTACTTGGCATATGCCAGGTACTTACATGTACCATGTAAGTGTTTCGTCTTATTACCATTATCCTCATGATTATTATTTATCTCTGTAAGTCATATCTGAATACTTTCTCATTGTAAGAGATTTAAGATATACGTACCTTAAGATTTAAACATGATATGTGTGCACATATATGTGCATGTATTTACACATGTATACACGTGTGCCTATACGTGTGTGCACATGTATGGGGGAGAGCAGATTGTGAAACTCCCTATACCTTCCCCCATTGCCATTGCCTTTTCCTAGTTTGGGGACTGTAGACAAGTCACCTCTGGCCCTCAGTTCCCTCCTGTGTCAGAGGGAGTGGGCGGTCCCAGGACATCACCAGCTCAGAGAGGCCTCTGGCAGCTTCCAGAGCACCGAGTCTGACTGTTGTCAGCACCGTGGCGTGCCTGCCTCCCAGGAGAGTGGACCGCCCAGCACGGCTGAGCTTCCCCATCAGCGCTGGACCCTTAGGGGCAGGGATGAGAAATTCATTACACGCCTTATGTTTTAAAATAGCAGGGCCCATGTGCACTCAGTGCTGCTCTTCTGAGAGTCGCGCCTCTCGCCTTTCCCCCTTTAGGTTCGGAGATCACTTTCAGTGGAACAAAGTCACCTCTTGCATCCATAACATCTTAAGCGGGCAGAGGTGGATTGAGCACTACGGGGAGATTGTCATCAAGAACGTGAGTGACGACTCCTGCCACTGCAAAGTGAACTTCACAAAGGTAAGCTGGCAGCCCTGGCAGAGCTGGGGCCTCAGGGCACAGGGTGTCTTGGGTAGCTTTTCACCTTTGCTTTCGTGCTGGCAGACCAGCGATGCCAGGGGTTCCCTGGTGCCAGCCCCACCTCTGTCACCTGGACCAGGGCCATGACTGCTCCTGGCCTCCTTCGTCCCCTCTGGTCTGTCCTCAGTGCAGCAGCCAGAGGAAGCTTTTTGAAACAGAAGCGATCATGCTGCAGTATGGATGAACCTCGAAGATATTATGCTAAGTGAAATGAGCCAGACACAAAAGACAGATACTATATGATTCCATTCATATGAGGGACCCAGACCAGTCAGAGCCATAGTGACAGAATGGTGGTGGCCGGGGCTGGGGGAGGGGTGGGAGTTAATGTTCAATGAGCAGTTTCAGTTTGGGAAGACAAAAAATCCCTGGCAACATATAAGGCAGTGGTTCCACAGCATTATTAATGTACTTAATGCCACTGAATTGTACACTTACAAATGGTTGAAATGGTAAATTTTGCTATGTATGTTTTATCACAATTTTTTTTAAAAGTAGGTTGTGTCATATTTGACCAAATCCTCTGACAGCTTCCATCTTTCTCACAGTACAAGCTTTTATCCTTTCAGGGGCCCACAAGATCCTGAAGAGTCTGCACGCCCTGCCCCGCCCTTCAAGATTACATACATGTGTGTGCACACACATATGCACACACACACACACACGCCTCCCTCACTCTTCTCCAGCCTCAGCGTCCAGTCTCAGCGTTCCCGCCCTTCCTCGCTGTCCTCAGACCTCTCTGGCCTTCTTCTGTCTCTTCATTTTCTCCGCTTGGACCCCCCTCCCCAGATCCTCCCATCGCCCACCCGATCCTGTTAGTCACAGTCTCATGTCCCATTTTCTCCCAAGTTGTCATTACTGTCTGTAGTTAGCTTGATTCTGGTGGACTTACTTGTTTATCTTCTGTTCTCCACGCACTCACTCCTTGCCCTTCCTGGCCCCAGGAAAGCAGAAGCCTGGTCTGTCTTGCTCAGGGCCGCAGCCTGGGGCCGGGAGCCCAGCAGAGGCTCATCTGGACAGAGGAACAGCCCGGCCTGAAATAGTCTGCTGATGCTCCCACCTGCCTCGACCCAGGCCCTCTTACACCTCTTTTCCTCCTTAGGTTCCCTCTTGCTGTTAAAAACCTCAAGTACTTAAAGTGTTACCCCTCAGAAATATTTGCATTGAATTATGAAATTTAAGCCAAAGTAGTAGACCCTCGTTGTGGTATTTCATGGCATATCCTCTGTCCCACCTGTAGCTGGTAGGGGACATTATGGAGAGGTGGACTGGGGTCTTTCTTATACCCTGTGAGTCAAACTGGGCTGTAGTCAGACATAAAGCTAGTAGTGACTTGGCGTAAAATAAAAATGACCCAGCCTTGAAAGCTTCATCTAAGCTCTCTGCAAAAAAAAAAAAAAAAAGAAGCAGCAAAAAGCAGCCTGGAGCAGGAAGCTATGAGCTTTGCCTCCAGGTGAGAGCCACCTGGTTCTCAGCAATTCCCCCACAGAAATGTTTGCAACTCCCGTGTCCTCCATCCACCTGGTACTTGCCCAGGTCGGGCCAGAGCATCGATTTTTGTTGTCGCCTGAGATGAAAAGGGTTCAAACACCGGATGCGCGCCTGGTGTTGAAACGGACTCTGACGCAGATGCAGGCTGCCTGCCTCGGAGGCCCCACCCTACCGCCTGCATTGGATCTGCTGGCACACAAACATCTGTAAGAAAAAAAATCCGACGCCTGCTTCAAAGCAAACTGAAAGGCCGGACAGTATTGATATTTATATCTTTTTTCCCTCATTTTTACATGACACGAGAAGTCACTTCTAAATTTCTGATTCAGGTTGAGATGTTTATCACAGACTTGGAATGGGGAAGCCAGCCCATCAGAATATGGCCTGAAAATGCCACTCAGCTTTATTGGTTTCCAAATATAGATTCTGTTTTGGCTGAAAATAGTAATACGATTTTTGATTTATGAAGTAATGCCTTCCCTTTTTCTCGTGGAGACTTTTTTAGGGCAGCCAGGTAACTGGGAGATCTTATTTTATTTTATATTTTAAATCAATTCCAGGACGTTGGAGCTCCCTCTGCTGGGCGCGGTGTAGTACGCTATCAAACCCTCGAGGCTGAGCTGGTCTCAGACCGCGTCCAGCCGCAATGTGACAGGGGTTGGTTGCCTAGGGTTCTGTGACTTGGGTGAACAGATCTACATTTGAGGGAAAAATGGTTGAAGAAACCGAACATTTGTTGGTGTAAGAAGCAGCTGCCTTTATTGGTTTATAAAACACTGTCTCATTCCTTTAGAGAAAAAATTACATGAGTTACATTTCTTTTCATTTGCAAATCTTCAGAGCCGCAGTGAGAGGCAGGAACCCCCATTCCAGAGGGAGGGGGCTGACGGCCGACCACACTACGTGTCCGATGTAGAAGAACCAAACTTTCCCTTATTGCTTTGCATGTAGAAAAAGTAGGAGAAAGTGAATCTTACACACATAGAAAAAAATATATCAAATGTTGATTCGTTGAGTTGCAAACTGTAAATCAAGGGTTAGCTGTTAATTTTTATTACATAATTAAAAGTGCCATTAAAAAAGAAAGAATCCAGAACTGGCCAACTATATGCAATATGGAATTATCCTTATGGTTCTTTCTTTTTTCCTTTTTCACCCCCTTCTTAATATCTGTAATAAGTTGACCCCCATTCGAATCCTAGGCCAAGTACTGGAGCTCTAACGCCTGTGAGATCGAAGGGACGGTGTTTGACAAGAGCGGGAAAGCGGTGCGGCGGCTCTTCGGGAAATGGCACGAAAGCATCTTCTGTGGCAGCCCGGCCTCACCCTCCTGCATCTGGAGAGCGCGTGAGTGTCGGGGAGCCAGCCCCAGGCAGAGGGCCGGGCCTCAGGGTCCATCTGTGTCTCAGGCCCGCCCGAAGCCGTGTGTGAGCTACCGGTGCTTCTTTCATTCACCCAATCATGTCTCAGCCTCATCACCAGACTTCTCAACAACCCCTGCGCTGGGCTGGGGGGCCCTGGGTTCTTACTCCCAGAACGCAGCCATTGCTAGTCCCCGGTCCCTCCGTCTTCCAGTCAATGCACGTCATTCCCGAGCCTCTACTGGGCACTAAGAAGGGATACAGTGAAGTAAAAGAGGTCATTCTAGAGTAGGACAGAGAAAAATTTTACCAGAAAAGCATATTTCTTATCATTCAAAGTTCTGTCAGCCTTGGCTGGTGTGGCTCAGTGGACTGAGAGCCGGCCTGTGAACCAAAAGGTCACAGGTTGATTCCCTGTCAGGGCACGTGCCTGGGTTGCCAGCCGGGTCCCCAGTTGGGGGCGTGCAAGAGGCTACCACACAGTGGTGTTTCTCTCCTCTTTCTCCCTCCCTTCCCTTCTGTCTAAATATAAATAAATAAAATCTTTAAAAAAAAAAAAAAAAGAATTGTCAGCCCCCTTGGTGGCACTACAAGAGTTAGGGATCTGCCCAATTCTTCCAGCATCACAAGCCACTCTGATCGCGCCCGTCATTCCACAAGGAGGCGGAGCCCTCGAGACGGCTGTGGGAAGAAGGACTAGGGGAAGTCAGACCTTCATAACAGGTGCCAAGAACATTTTAAGACTTTAGTCCATCTTCTGATCTGCTAAGTATGTTCCCCAGTCATGGTCATATTAAAAAAACCATTGTTTTAAAAGACCACCAGTAGGATGCATTAGGCTGATCAAAACAAGAAAGCCATTCTAATAATGGCTTAACCCATTAAGATATGTGCTAATACTTAGTAATAAGGGTGTGGGGGGGCCCTAGGGTTGACAAGAGGCAGCTTGCCTGTGTCAACAGCACAAGGTCATTGAGGGCACGTTCTGCCCCTCCTGATATGGTGGTGATATTTCCGTCATGGATGTAAATCATTGTCACACTTCAATGTCATACCCCCACATGACAACTCATCAAGCAGGGAGAAGGGAGGACAAAAAGCTTTCTTTGCTTATGCCCCTCTTTTCTCAGGAATGCAGTGTCTCCTGGGATCCCCCAGCAAATGTGCCTGAAGCAGGTCCAAACCCATCCGACACCGGTCCTGGGCCGCTGGGTAGCCAGGAGAGAGTCAGAGAGCTTCCCAGTTCCTCCCCTAAGGAGGACGCACTGCCACCGGAGCAAAGCAGTTTCCCATTGACTGTAGAGAGGCAGCAGTGGGTGGCAGCCACATCTTCCTGCATCGCACAGGCTGGTCAGAAAGGAAGCATGAATTGGCCCCAGGGGCTGCCTCCCTGGCCGCAGAGGTTCAGGGGCACACGTGAGCCCCTGTGAGTGAAGCATTCATTTCCCTGTGCTTGAAGCCTGCATCACAGAGCAGAGCTACCGTCCTCTCTGGATGTTAAAGCAGAACCTTGATGGAAGGACACTGTATAAGCCCTTCTTCTTGTTGCCATGGTTCTATTCATGGACTTTCTGTCTCTGCCTTGGCCATGAGCATCCTGGCCGATCTCCAAGCGAACCCGCTGTCTTCAGTCTGGTGGATGGAGACTGGGGTAGACTTTTGAGGGCACCTTAGGAAGCTTTGATATGATTTCATGCTCAGGATACACAGAGAATTAGACCTAGAATTTGACAAAAAGGACTTCTGAAACCTCAGAAAATGGCCCCTAGAGAAGTTCATGGAACACATTTGTATTTGTATGTGAACAACTAGAGCTTAGGCTATGAGTGATTTTTTTTGTCTATGTTTGATTTACCCAATGTAACTTTGGATGTTTTTAGCTTGATTTTTAGCTGAATTTAAGTTAGAGCAATACACCTGCGTTAATCTGCTTGGGCTGCTATAACAAAATACCACAGACTGGGTGGCTTAAAGGACAGAAATTTATTTTCTCACAGTTCTGGAGGCTGGGAAATCAAAGATGGAGGTGCTGGAAAAAGTGGGTTCCGGTGAAGGATCTCTTCCTGGCTCGCAGAGAGCCGCCAGATCAGGGCCTGCCCCACCCTCTGACCTCATTTAACCGTCGCTCCTTCCTCGGAGGCCTCATCTCCAAATGGCAGCCACACTGTGGGTAGGGCCTCCACCTATGAATGTTGGGAAGATACAAATATTCAGTCCATAACATTCTGCCCCTGGGCCCCAAAATTCAGGTCCTTCTTACGTACAGAATATATTTATTCCATCCCAACAGCCGCCCAAAATCTTGCCTCCTTTCAGCATCAGCTCTACATTCCAAAGTCTCATCTAAATGTTGTCTGAATCAGGTAGGGTGAGATTTGAGGTGTGATTCATCCTCTCCAGCTGTGAGGCTATGAAACCAAAATGTGCTTCCAAAATACAGTGGTGGGACAGGCATAGGACAGGCATCCCAAAAGGGAGACTTAGGCAAGAAGGAAGGGGTGATAGACCCCAAGCAAGGTTAAAATGTCATTAGATCTTAAGGGTACAGAATAATCCCCTTTGGTTCAGTTCCCAGCCCTCTGGGCCCACTTGGAGTTGGAGCAGTGGCCCTGCCTCCAAACCCCCAAGGCTCTGGGTAGTGGCAGCCTGGCACATTGGAGCTGCCACGGTGGCCTCGCCCTCTGAGAGGTGGAGGTAGCCTTGCCCTGGGGCCTGTGCGGTCTGGGCCTGTCTGGGAGTGGCAGCCTGATGATCTCGGAATCACCTCCAGTCATTCTCCCCTGCTCTTGTAACTCATTTGCGGCCGGGTGGCTAGCGCTCTGGTCCCATCCACTGGAATGCCAACAATCCAACAGCCTTTCTTCTTTCTGTCTCAGGTTCTCTGTCCCCTTGACGTACAGCTGCCAGTGTTTCTGCCAGTCTAATCCATTTGTATTCGTGGCTCTGCTGAGATAGTTTTAAATTAAAATATGTAAGATTTGGAAGGGCAAGAGTTAGTGAAAAGAAGGGCAGGTATGGAAGAAAGAATATTTATTGACCACTTGCTAGGGGTTCAACACTATTGTAGGCAGAGGACAGAGTTTTAGGAGACTCTGACATCTCTCAAATGAAAAATGGATTCTCAAGAGCAGTGGTTTTCAACCTTCCTAATGCCGTGACCCTTTAATACAGTTCCTCATGTTGTGGTGACCCCCAACCGTAACTAAAGAATAGTGATTAATCACAAAAACAATATGTAATTATATATTTGTTTTCCAATGGTCTTAGGTGACCCCTGTGAAAGGGTCATTCGGCCCCCAAAGGGGTCACGACCCACAGGTTGAGAACCACTGCTCTAGAGTGATAATCTTGTTAGTCAGGAAAATGGATCTAGAGTTCTTTCTAACATGTTTATTTTAGTAAATTATTTGTTTAGCTTAAACAGTATAGAAACTTCACAACGTTTTGTCAATTTGCTGTGTAACCACACAGAGGAGGCCTTATCCTTGTAGGTAGAAGAAAATTTATAGGGAAATATTCAGCCCTCTTTGTTAGCCAGAATATTTTCATAGAAATGAAAGAGCTTAGAGCTGAAAGACAAAAATTGTAGCTGGTCTGAGATGAAAGGGGTGAGGAAATTAAAATGTGATGGAAATGAAATGCAAGTTAGGGATGAATGGACTCTTTTTCTTGTAGATCCCATGCCGAAAGGCTACGAGCAATATTATGGCTTCACACAGTTTGCACTAGAATTAAATGAAATTGATCCGTTGTTGAAGACTTTATTACCACCTACTGACACTCGATTTAGGCCAGACCAGAGGTAAGGATTTTTTTTTTTTTTTCAATCTTTGTCTCCAGAGATGTAAAACTTTATATAAACCTGTTATTAACAACTCCCAGGTCACCAGAGGAGACTGAGGAAGATAGATAATGTCATCAGGAATACAGTCCAGGGGGACTTTAAACAGTCATGTGGGAGAAACGGAGCCCAGCTTATATCTGTGTGTGGCCTGACTTTTATTCATCAGTAAAGCCCCATTTCTATGGAAATGTCAAAAAAGTGTTTATTTCTAAGAGTTTTACAGCATTCAATAAAAAAACTTATTGTGTATTTGAAAGTTAAAAGCATCCACCGCCTCCACCCTTAGAATTTAAATTATTTTGGTGCACTGATATCTAAATTTTGATTTCTTGTTTGCTGCTAATGAGCCGTGTGACAGATGATATGTCTTTTAATCACACATACAGAAGAGCCCTGGGCAACCAGGGTTTTGTGGTTTTTAGTGTAGATTTTCTTTCTTTTTGGGGGGGGGGGTGCGGATTGACATTGTTTTTTAATGGGCAACAGAATCACTTTTAGGAGGAATTAGGAATTTCTCAGCTTCAGTTTTCTAGTCTGTAAAATGGAAAGAATTCTCTTTCCTCTAAGGCCTTTCTAATTAAGACTCAAAACCCAGAAGAAAAATAAAGGGTAAAATTTGACTTTATTTAAAAAATACACACACACACACACACACACAAACACACCAACACCCTTCTTCATGGCAAAGTAAATAACATATATACCCAGAGTCAAAAGATAAAGGACACACTGAGGACTCTATATCTGCAGCTCATTTCATGAGTTGTTTCTAGGAATCAAGATCAACTCATTAAAGAAATGGACATAAGAAAATGAGCAGTTCACAAAATAAGAAATGCAGATATCCCTTAAACATGAAAAGATGCTTCATCTCACTCAAAGAAATGCACATTTTTAAAACCCCATTGGCATTCCATTTCTTATCCTATTGGCTGGCAAAGGTTCAAAGGTGTGATGTACTCTGAGATTGTGGGGAAAAGGCACTCTAATAACATTGCTGGTGGCAATATAATTGCTATAATCCCCATAAAGGGCAGCTTGGTTTTATATATATTACAAACTCACCCTTTAACCCAGCAATATCACTTCTAGAAATTTCTCCTTACAGGTACGCTAACCCATGTGCAAAATGACAGATATTTATAGTCATTCATTGCAGCATTAATTGTAACATTAAAAAATTGGTAACACCCCGAAGATTTATCAATAGGAAATTGTTAAATTAAATTCAGATGTATCCACACAATTTAATATTATACAGCTATTAAAAAATGAAGATGTCTGTTTGCTACTAAGAAAGAGCTCCAAGATATAGAGCATGAGGCAAAAGTAGATTTACAGTTGTTTGAATGGAAAATAATACAATAATTAATAAATAATAATGCAAGAATAATCTCTGTGTTTCACATACTCACAGCCATAAAATGACTTTTGCCGCAACCTGTGCTGTTAAGTAAAAAGTAAAACAAAAGAAACCAAGGCACAGACAGTATGTATAGCCTGCTACCATTTCTATTTTCAAAAGGGAGGGAAGAGGTAAGAATAAACATTAATGTTTGCTTTATGCGTGTAGAGAATCTCTAGAAGAAAGCACTAGAAACTAGTAACAGTGGGTTACCTGTGGTGGAAGGAGGGCGGCATGGGGGTGGAAACCAGTAGAAAGAATTAGAGACAAGGATGAGTGGGAGACTTTACTCCAAATTACTTTTTATAGATCTAATTTTTTGAACCATGTATATATCACCGATTAAAAAAATAATATCTTCCCTTCCTCCCTCAAAATATTGTGTTAAGGGGTGGAGAGGGGTCTTATGTTTTGGAAAGCATTTGGAATATCTAGTTTGGACACCTGCAATTTCAGCAGATGTGGTTATTCCAGTTCCGTGGAATTCGGATTCCTTTATGTTTTTCCCCTCAATGCCTCAGGTTTCTAGAAGAAGGGAAGTTAGAAGAAGCTGAAGTACAAAAGCAGAGGATTGAACAGCTGCAGAGAGAAAGGCGGCGGGTCTTACAAGAAAATAACATGGAACACCAGCCGCGGTTTTTCAGGTGTGTGATCCTGTGGGTTATAGGTTGACCAGTACTGGAGGCACCTGATGCTCCTGGTATGAAGAGAGTGAACAGGGGGGTCCCCTCCCCAAATAAGAGCGCTCTTGGTGTTTTTCTGGCTTCAGACTGGTGACGCCTCCCTCTGCAGGAGGGCCCGACCGTCTATGACCCTTGGCTCTAGGCTGTGCCTTCCTCTGTCCTTCCCAGGAGCAGGGACTTCATTTTGCATCCTTTGCTCTGTCCCCGCCGCCTCTCGGCATCTGGCCCAGTGAGTGTGCAGAGGTCAGTGAGGGCTTGTGGAGGAGCAAGGAGCATGCCCTCACCTGGCCCCCAGGGCCCAGCCAGCTTGTTAAATCCGTGTCTGAGCTTGGGCACCCAGCTAGGTATCGTATACACTGCGACAGAGGTAAGCGACGATCACCCACCAGCTACCACAATGCCACGTCCAAGGAATCTCAATTGCGGAAGTTCCAATACGCTTCCGCTTGGATTTGGAACACTTACTCTTCATTTTAAAATCACTTGCCAAGAGGGTCTTGTTAAAAGCAGACATAGAGTTGTAGAAGGGAAATCGGAGCTCATCAGCCCTTTGTCCCACTTTTATTTCAACGGAGAAGCCAAGAGCCAGGGAGCAGAGGGCATCTGTGAAAGGACCCCATGGGGTGTCCTGGACTGGGGCCTGGCTCATGGACGACCGAGCTGGGGCTCTATTTAGTTTTTTTTTTTTTTTTTTTTTTTTTTTTTTTTTTTTTTTTTGTGGGGGGGCGTTGTTATTTATTCTTTTTTAAATCAACATTAAAATACACATATAGAAGAGCCCTGGACAACAAAGGTTTTGTGGTTGTGTGTATTTTCTTTCTCTCTCTTTTTTTTTTTTTTTTTTGGTTGCCATTGTTTTTTAATGGGCAACAGAAACATTTTTAGGAGGAATTATTTACTAATATATCACAGCAGCAATAAAGTATGTATTCCAAAACAGCAAACTAACCATAAGTAATGTTTTATCCCCCAAATACAATGCTTTTTCCTTTCAAATTGATGTGGATTTTGCCAGACCCCTTCTGATCATTTTTACAAACTCAGGATGTGAACAATTGGAGATTAACTGGCCAGAGTTTCATCCCAAAATATTCATAACTTCATATAAATATTTTTTAAAATAAGGCCTTAAATTATTTTTTTGACAAAAGGCAAGGGATAGGTAAATGGACAGATTAACAAACAGACTGCTGAATTGATAGATACACACATAAATCATCTAGTGTCACTTCTAAACAAGGAGACTCTGCAATTATAAAGATGTTCATTATAGTAGTTTTCACAATTATTAAAAATTGTGGGTAACCAAACTGTCTCAAGAACTAGGTAAGGAGATTCATCAACTTGGTCAAATGTGAAAGCATCAAAAATGACTTCACAGTCTGTGGAGCCCTCTGGGAAGCAAATGAACATTTCAACGCCAAATGTAAAATGTTCTATAGGCCGTCATTGCACCTAAGAATTCTGTCTGGAGTCGGGAGAACTGAACACGGCTGCAGCCGAGTAGCTGTGGCCCCTTTTCCTTTTGGTTGTCTATAAAATTGTCAGAGTGGTGCCTGTGGCAAATAAAAAGTTGGAGAGAAGGCCAGAGTTCTTTAGAGGTAGTGATCCCGGCAAGGAGATGACAAGAGAGGAATGTGGGACCTGGGATGTCTCTGTTCACACTTGCTAGAGAACAGGGAAACCATCATGGGAATGTCAAGTGAACCTAGAGCTTGGGCAGAATTGGGCCTCTGCGTTTTGCAGTCAAGCATCCGATGCACAGATTGGCTCTTATTAAACATATCCCTCTATTAGAATAGGGAAACAAATGTAAAAAAACAAAAAAACAAAAAAAATCTATGTTCCTGAGAGTGGAAGAACTGGCGCTCTCTCTATTTTTGCTTTTTTGCTTCTAAAACAGATGACAATATCCATCAAAATTACAATCGACATACTCTTTGACTCAGCAGTTCTACTCACAGGAATTTTTAATGTAATTACTCATGTACATATAAAATAGCATATTATGTGTTTATTTTATTATAAACATATTTATTATAGCTAGAGACTGAAAACAACCTTTTAAATGTCCACCAGTAGGGTACCTGTTAAATTGAGGTTCATCCCTACAATGGAATATTATATACCTGTTGTTAAAAAATTGAGGAATCTCTTATTGCCAAAGTCACCAAACTATTTCTGTGAAGAGCCAGTGGTTAATATCGATAGCTTTGCGGACCATGGGATCTCAGTCGTGTTATTTAACCCTGCTACGCAGCGTGAAAGCTGCCACAGACAGCTCTTAAACAGATGGGCATGATCGTGTTCCAATAAAACAGCATTACAAAGGCAGAACACTGGAACTGGGCCTTGGGCAGTAGTTTGCTGACTTAATTGTGGAAAATGATCTCTAAAATATACTATTGTGTCAAAAACTAAAGGGATGAGGCACCACACAGTGCTACCATTGTGTAGAAAATGGGAGGGGTGGAGTGTGTGTGTGTGTGTGTGTGTGTGCATGCATGAAATTTCTCTGAAAGAAGGAAACTGGGAAGACTACTACCTCTGAGGAGAGCTGGGAGACAGGAGTAGGAAAAAGACTTATAGCTCTTCACCCTTTTGTGTCTTTTAAACTTTGATTTATGTATTATCATCAAAGAATAGTGACCCAAGGTCATTTTTTCCAGACTATTATGGCTTCCTATTCCTTTGTTCTTAATGTTAACTTACCGCTTGATATGAACAATGTGGTTGATTTAGCTATTACACAGTCATACCCAAGGAGGTGGCTCTCTTCTCGCTGAGAAGTCAAGGTCAGAAATAAGAAAGTGGTCTCCGGGCGTCCAGTTTCCTCACAACTCCAGTGCTGGACTGTCAGGAATTTTGCACGCATGTGAGAATGATACGGGAGTAGGAGAGGGAAGAAGGGGAGGGAGAGACAGCAGAGGACAGTGCTTTCAAGAGTCTTCAACACAGTCTTTCATCTGTCACAGGAAATCCGATGACGATTCTTGGGTGAGCAACGGCACCTATTTGGAACTCAGGAAAGATCTTGGTTTTTCGCAACTGGACCATCCTGTCTTGTGGTGAAAAAGGAAAGCAGAATGATACATTCTTGTGCTTCTCCTGTGCTGGCTTTCCGAAGCTGCAAACTCGGGTCTACATATTTAGAAAATGTTATCTAGAATGATCACTTGTGCTTAGCTTGGCATTGTAAGTATTCAAGCAC
This sequence comes from Furipterus horrens, assembly GCF_987537825.1. Lineage (NCBI taxonomy): Eukaryota > Metazoa > Chordata > Mammalia > Chiroptera > Furipteridae > Furipterus > Furipterus horrens. Next base: position 13,929,806 of record NW_028327179.1, read on the forward strand.
TATCTGTTTTCTTCAGGAGGGTTCTTTACAATTTCAAATGTTATCAAGATTGTTTATATCACTATAGAACACCTTGGTATTTCTTTTTTTATATATAAAGTATTTAATAAAAATGAAAGATTCAATGTTAATGTGTGGGTTGCAAAAGAAGCTTTAACACTAATTTTCCAAAGGTTAGGAAAATTCAGTTTGAATTTATGCCTTATAAAATTATGTTGGAGGAAAAGAAAAAAACAACAACCTATCTCTCCCAGGTGCATTAAGAAATAAGAATACCCAGGGTTACTTACCCATGTGTTATGCTACCCAAGTTTAATTCAGTAGCTCATTCTCTTTTTGCCTCAGACAACTATTGAATTGCTCATGCAGAACGAATCCGCTGGTGCTGGATTCTGAAGAACGTTTGCATTTGCATGTGGGTGGTGGAGAAGATGGTGTAAGTTGAGTGGAATGTGTTTTTTTATATAAGGTGCATATGGTACCTTCTTGAACAGGAAGCATTTGAGCTCATCCCTCTCTATAGTTTTTACTGCCTTATGTGCAGAATTATACTGATCATTGCTCATAGAAATTGTTGTTAATGTGAGAAATCCTCATTAATTAAATGTCATAATGATATCCCAGAGAGGCAGTAGGAAACTCCTCTGTGAGAGCTGAATCCTTGACAAGTCAAGAAACCATTTTCTGCTTCCACCACCCCAGCTTCCAACCCTGTTTGACCACATCCCTGCTGAGTGTGGGATGTTCCAGTTTCGTGTAAAATGTCCAGCACATTCCACACACCAGTGTGACTTTGTAAATGTTCAACAAACTAATTGATTGTTTTAAAATACTGTTGTGGTATTTTCTACCTCTTAATAAGCACTGTATTTTAGATCTTGTATAAAAAGTTGGACCATCTGCCTTATAGACGTGTGTAGAGAATTGATGTTCTTCCTTTGTGCTGAGTTCTGATAAAGCTTGAAGTGTCTTATCCCTTTCCCACGCTTTCTTCTTGCTCATGTCGTTGTCTTGTGAGTTTTGCAGCAGTCCTGAATTATCCAGATTATAGCTCCCATGAGGGGAAGCTTTGTCTTTGTAAATGTGTCATTTCAAATTATAAGAACAGAATTTGTACAGCAGTTAAATTGTGCTACCAAAGCAATTCCAACTTCTGTCCAGATTACATTAAAACCAAAACCTAATCTTTAAGCCTTTTACTCTCATGCCCGTAATAATTCTATGGAGTATGAAATAAAATGATGTGGTATAAAAGGTTGCTCCCGGAAATATTTTTTCGATATTTAAATAACTTCAGAGCATGCAGAATGCTAAACAATAAAAATTAAAAGTAGACTCAATACCAGAAAAAAAGAATGCATGATTTTTCAGTGTCAGCACCAAGTAACCAATTGGACAGTGTTAGGTTTTCAAAGTGGAGGGGAATCTGCAAGTGACTAGCATTTTAAGAACAATAAACTCATTACATACTGCATTCATCCATTCCATTTCACCTAGATGTCAAGATGAACACAGTATGAGTAGCATTTCCATTTCTGAGCAGCTGAACGACCCAGTCACGGCCTTTGGTGTGTGCTCTGTTCTTTTCTTTTCAAGCATGGATCCAGGTTCTGCTCCCAGACGGGAAGCAGCAGGCTGTAGATTTCAGGGTACTCAAGGGGAAAACAAATCTAGTTTTCACAGAGTGAAGATAAATGTAGAATTTTAGTAATACTGATTATTAAGTAGGCCTGTTCTAGAAGCTGGCTCCGAAAAAGGAACAAAACAAAAACAAAAAAAAACTGCGTGGATATAGCTCTGTCCTGCAGTGTTTGCAAGTTCTTTGTGTCATTGCTGTTACTTCAGCTGATACTATGTTTGATGTTGGAATCACAAGTATAAATGGACCAAATACCATCTTTGTAGATGTCTTATTTGAGATGTTTTGGGGGAGGAATTAGAATATAATACAGAACTGTATGCAAATTTTAAAATCTAGTTAGTATTGGTATCTCTAAAAGGTTTTTTGGATATTTGAACAACTTGGGGATGCATCCTATCATCTTAAAACCACCTTGAGTGGGAAATCGCTTCTTTTTTTCCTTCAGTTCCTATTTCTCAAAAGCACTTTGCCACCTGATTCATAGCTCAGTGGCATTTTTTTAAATTTTAAGATGAAGAAAACAGAAACATAGTATTGTTTGGGCAGAAGTGAGATAAAAATCTAGTTTTCTGGACTCCAGTCTCCTGATTAAATGAAACCAGTCACTGCACCATTTGAGACACTTGTCATAACCTGCATTTTAGTTCTGATTATTCTATCCCAAGTTTATAGTGAAGTGCACAGATATCCTTGCAAATGGGACTTGGTGCCGTCCACCACCCCACACTCAGCTGTTGCTGTTCCCCGGCTGAGCTGCAGATCCATTCAGGGCGGAGCCCTCCTTCTAATGCAGTTGGACAGCCCATCACTTTGGTCCCCAGGCCCCAAAGCCTAGGTTAGTATTTCCCTGAGTCAAATGTGTCAACCAAGCCTCATTGCAGCTCTTGTGTGCACTTCAGCTGTTGGGACCCAGGCTGGTTCCGGTACTAAAGAAACAGTGCACATTAGGACAGCGGGCCAGTTATCTACCAGGTCCCCAGAATGCCCTCCTGTGGGGCTCTTGAAGAGAGAAAAACATACAAACCAATTTTTAAAAAGTTATCCAGGCTGCTGCTTTTGTCATATTCTCCTTTTAATTACTTTCCATAAATCATCCGCTTAGGCTTTGAGCGCTGACCTTCATCTGTATTTTCCAGCTTTATGATGAGTAGTCTTGTTCTGCTATTAACTATGTCAACTGTAAAAGAAAAGTGATAAACTACAAAGCTTTTATTTGGCTGTTGAACCTCGTCGTGGGTCAGCTGCGCATTCTATAAATTATATATGCCTTCCAGCTATCACAGAATTTCCTCAGACCTTTGAGTGATGCGTAAGAGCAGTAAGAAGGTGTTCTTATGATCTTAGGAGTAATAGTTCCAATGTATTGGCGTAATTTATTTGAATGTCTTTAATTTTGATATTAACATCGGCATAAATCTATTTTTGCTACCAGATGATAGCTATTTTCACGTACCCAGTTTTCCTCTGCATTGTATTAATCTGTTACTCAGTGTTAGTCATTATTTTTCTGCATTGAAAACACGTATCGCCTAAGTCTCTGCAAATCATGACGATCTGAAATGCAAACCATTGTCGGAGACTTTGGTTTTGGGGAATGCAATGAAGAGAAGTTGCTGATTTATTGTAGTCTCGTGATCTTCCTCTCAGAGGATGCTATTTTTTAATGGATATTTGTAAATCTTCCATCTAGCCCTTTATAAGATTGTGTTCTGTTTAAATCCCAGCCATCCCCTTTTGCCTCCCCCCAGAACTCGGACTAATTTGTTCATCCCCCTCCTGTAGCTACTTGACTGAATAAATAACGTGGAAAAAGCCATCTCTGTCCTCGTTTGTCCCGGTGGGTGTGCGTATGTGGCTCCTGAAAGGGGACAGAGCAGGCAGGAGGCTCTTTTGAGGAAGCACACCAGGTTACCTAGAGTGCTGGGGTTGAAAATAAGAATATCCTGGGGCGTAAAGAAGCTTGACACATGTACGTGCCGTTCTTTTGGCCCCAACATTTCCAAGGTGTAGATCCCCTAACCCTCAGCCCTGGGGTCCTGAGGCAGCTGGAGCCCCTTCCCTTTACCTCTCGGTACTATGGAAATAGCATTATGTTCTGTGTCCTAACATGAAAAAGGAAAAGGCTGACCGTTCATACCAATGTAAAGGCCCTTAGGACTGCAGCTCATCTCCTGTACCTGAGATGCCTTGTGCAAATGTCAGGAACACGCTCCGCTTTCACTGAAGTGCCGCCGGGGTCAGCTGGTGTGTTTGTGGCGTTGCACAGCGCACAGGACAGCAGAGTCACGCACGTAGTCTCAGCTCTGCGTCCCCAAACACACTGAAGAGACGACCAGGGCACTTCATGAAACCCGATTGGCTTAAGAGAAAGGAAAAAAACTAGCTATAAAAAAATATTCTGAGGACATTGGTGAGATTTGCATATAAACATAATGAAGTTATTGCTGAGTCCCCTATATGTCTTGTGTGTTGCCTATAGTTAGGCATTAAATCTATCAAAGGAGGACTATTTTTCAGCGTTATTCAAGGGAGCGTGTTATACACAAAAGGAAATCTTAAAGGGCCACCTCAGCATATTTAAACATCACCATAGGAACAGGTATCAAAGCATCCTAAGGTGTCGACTTTGAGGGGACAATAAAATTTGGAGGTACAAGTTCCAGGCCACTGGTTTACAAACTTAGTCATATTACCTTCTAGTCATACCAATGGAATGGCAGCATTAGCAGAGTTGCTGTCCATCAGTGACCAGCAAAGCAGGACAACACTGTCCTAGGTGACACCCGTCAAGGGTCTTATTATGGATGTATTAATTAGTTGGGGTCCCTGCAGGAGATTCCAACATCCATTGGAGTTCAAGAGACTTCAGTGAAGGGGCTGCTAGGCAGCGGAGCTATTAGCAGGTTTAAGGCACATTAGCAGCAGCCGGAAGCTGTTGCAGCCCAGCAGCAGCTGGGGCTCCGAGGAGGGAAGAGCCAACGCCAGGAGCTGAGGACATGCGTCCTCTGCCTCCGGTGCAGACCAGAGTGGGTAAGAACCACCCCGATGGCTGTCTCCTCTGGCCTCTGTTCTCCGAGAGAGTCTGGGAGCTGCCTGCCCCCGCACCCCCAAACCTCCACCCACAGTGCGGTTCTTAGAACTCAGACCTCAGGCAGGGGGAGGGCCCAGGAAAACAGAAAACAAGCACCCAGACCTTATATTCATCAGATTAGTTCATGTCTGAGTTTTCAGAAGAATTTTTGGTGAGTAAATAGGCATAAGAGCCTTTTTGGGGGGTGGAGGAGAATTTGTTAAATAATTTTGGCTTCCAGTTATTTGACGAAGGATGAATTATGACTTACTGTGCTTTTTAGAAGCTCTTTGGTTCTGCATATTATTGTTATAACATTTTCCACGAGCTAAGGGCAGCCTCTCTCCTTTATTAAAGGCCATAATTTAAACAGATATACGACTGGGAAAGATGTAGCAACTTCACACCTGGCTAATGTTCTGGAGGTAATTTTGTGCACACACACACACACACACACACAGTTCACCCAGGTGGTTCGGGCCCCGGCCGCGCCCCCAGAGTCTGTGGGGCCAGCATTTGCTCAACACTGAGCCGGGACACTGCCGTCTAATTTCGTGATTGCTCTAGAACTTTTAAAAGTGGCATGTCGGTAGCAATTAGGCGGGCTTTTTTTTAAAAAATAAAATTTTATATATTGCTTTCCCACTGCCTTTGAGATGTAAAGATAAGGGCCTTGTCACCACCCCACCCCCCGTGACACCTCATGTGTACCTTAAAAGGGGCTTCAAGACGGAGCAGCCGGCAGCAGCTATGACGGATCCTCTGAAACACACTTACTGAGTCCAGAACGGCCCACACACCGGGAAGCAGGTGGGCCAGCCAGCAACCACAGGGTGGCGAGGAAGCTCCGTGACCGGGACGTTTAAGTTATGGGGGTGGGGGGAGTGCTGGGGCTCAACCAAGCTACAGTCGGACGTGGACTAGAGGAGGACCAGACCTCAGAGACGGTGCAGTGTGAGGACGTGACAGCCAGGGAGGGCTGCGGGGAGGGGTGGGGACACCGCATGACTCACGGCTCCTCTCCGTGCCGTGCCAGTGAAGCCACAACACTGCTGCCATGGTCACAGTGAAGTTTCTGATGTGTCACAACATCCGCCACTTACTCAGTCCGAGGCCCTGAGAGGAAGGGTGGGGGGTGGAGGTGCCGCTCAGTGCCCGAGGGTAGCAGAGGGGCCCGGGAAATCATGCCTCTGCTGCCAGGATCACATAGGCTGCCGTCCCCGGGTTCCCCGACACCCCCAGCCTTCCACCCATGGGTCTAAGCGCCGTCTCAGTGGGGGGAAGGGAGGCAGGCCTGAGGAATCCGACAGGTTCATCATCTCTCTGGAAGTGACTGAGCATTCCCAGAGCAGACCGTGAATTATCGGATTAGACTAAATGTGTTTAATGTTTAGTGTGGTAAAAGACACATAAAAATTGATCCCTTTTACCATTCTTTGTGGCATCAAGTGGGTTCCCACTGTGTGACCCTCACCACTACTTACCTCGGGAGCTTTCACTGGCCCATACTGAAGTTCTGTACCCATTTAAATGAACCTTAAACAAAACTGGACTTTGAGTTAATTTTTTCACACTAACCCATAGAGGAGAGGCACATGGGCAAGACCAGATCAGTTATTGGCAAGATGAAAGCATTGTCTTTTTCTCATCTGTGAGTTATAGTGTGGGTTTTACAATCTCACAACAACATTTAGTCAATCCCATTGAAGAGAATAATTCACTGCGAACCAGAGGTTAAGTGACTTGACCAAACCCCAGCTAGTTAATTGCGTCAGTGAGATATGAGTCTGACTTGTTTCCAAATCCTGCTCCTTCTGCTACAGAATGAGGTGCAAGCAGTATGATCCCAACATCCTGGTCTCAGGAACACCAGTCAGGAGCCAGACACTGTCCCTGCCCCCGCGGAGCTTACTTACACATTACAGAGTCTTCCCTGAATCATTCTTTTCTGCTTTCTCCTGAAAATAGGAATTATTTGGCCATATGGAAGAATTACATTGCATGTTGAGAAAATGCTGTCAGCTTCTGAATCATTGTGCGTCTGTGGAATCAAAATTACCCACGAGTGAGCAGTTGCTGCAAGCCTGCCGATACAGCCCTGCAGGTTCATCCAGCCAGCAATGCAGGGAGCACAGGAATGAGAGAGAGAGGGAAGGAAAGAGAGAGAGAGAGAGAGAGAGAGAGAGACAGACAGACAGAGAGAGAGAGAGAGAGAGAAGCGGGCAGTCGAGCCTCTGCTCTCCTGGACTAGAGTCCAATGGGGCAGTGGGCAGAGGGAGATGACAATGAACGCATAAACAGATCAATGTTTGGTGTCACACACATGGAAGTGCCATGGAGATAAATGGGATGGTGGCAGGGAAGGCTGGGGGATGTTGCTGTTTTATGTGACGCAGGGTGGTAAGGGAGGGGTTCACTGATCCAAGACTTGAAGGGACTTGAAGGAAATGAGAAGGAAAAATGGGAAAAGCAAATACAAGCCTGAGGCAAGGGTGGGTCAGGTGCTGCCTACAAGGAGGCCAGTGTAGGTGCAGCAGCATGGGGGTGGGGGGTGCGGGGATTGGGCATCAAAATTAGGTCAGGGAGGGACTTAGGGTCAGAGGACTTGGTTTTTGCTCTGCGTGAGATTGCATCAATAAAGGGTTTGGAGCAGAGGAGCGGCTTGCTTTGATTTATGATTTTAAAGGGCCATCTGGCTGCCTGGTGCAGATTGTGGGGCACAGGCAAAACCGGGCAGCCCAGCGTGAAGGTGAGCGGACCCATCCAGAGAGAGAGACGGTGGTGGTTTGCAGAAGCAGCGGAAGTGGAGGGAAACAGAAAGAAGCTGGACATACTTTGAAGGCAGAGTCAATGACGTTGGTTGATGGGTTCAGTTTGAGATGTGGGAAAAGGAACAGGTGAAGGATGACCCCCCGGTCTGTGGCCTGAACTACTAAAAGGACGGAGTTTCCGAGAACTTAGATGAAGAAGACTATGAATAGCAGATGTTGGTGCTCTGGTGAAAATCCTAGGTGGTGATTCTTTCCAAGAGGCACTCGTGAGTAGGCAGCTGGGTACACGAGTGTAATAAAGGGTAAGGCAGCAGGCGTGGCTGGCTCAAACCCTGCACATTTGAATGAAAAAAAAAAAAAGGGAAAACTGGCTCTTGACCATTTCTGGGAGACACCCTCCAAGCCTTGGATACTGCTCCTGACAGTGGTTTTTGTATATCCGGGACCTTGGGCCACGCGAGATAGTTTATGCTAAAACAGTGATTGGTAGTGGGGGCTTTGGGCCACACTGTGTCAGCATGAGCTCTGGAGGGACTGGAGGCCAGGGTCAACCATGCGGAGGGGCTCCATGCCTGTGTGACCAGCCCTGGACACCAAGGCTTCCCTGGTTGGCAATACCCTCCGTGCTGACACATGGAGTTGCAGGGATTTCTCATGTGAGAAATCCTCCTTTGTCTCCCTCATCCCTTCATCCTCATGGTCAGGGGGGTGGGGGTCCTGCTCGCCCTGCCTATGAACGTCCCCTTTCTCAGCGCCACAGGCCCTCTTCAGTTCTCACCTGTCTGCAGCCCCAGTCCCCTCCCATTCATTCTCTAAGCTGCAACCAGAGAGATTTTTCTAAGCTCCGGCCAGATCATTGATGTCTTTATAACCCTTCTCAGCTCAGAATACCTCAGCATGGCGTGCCTGGAACACAGGTGCTGAAGCCCAGCCTTGGGAGTTAGAGAGACTTGGGTGGGGACCCTGGCTCTTCTGCTGTCGGCTTCCTCCCTTCTAAACTGGGTGAACCGCCCTCCCCCCATCCAAGGGCTGTTGTGAGGATCCCTGGCTGCTGCCATGTACTGAGCACCCACTCGGTGCCAATCACTAGTCCAAGGCTCCCTTAACAGCCCCACTTACCTAGCAGGGAACTGAGACCTAACTAATGTGGGGACGCTGCTCACAGTCCCAGCATTGTACCCGGTAAAGCCAGGATCAGGTGCTCTCTGCCTTTAAGTCTGAAGCTCACAGAAAGTGCTCTGGGGACCCTCGGGACCCTCAGGACCCACTGAAGTGAGGTGCAAGGTCTACAATAGTTTTGCAACAATATTAAGACACCCTTTGCCTTTTTCATTCTCTCACAAGTATACAGTGGAGTTTTCCAGAAGCTATGTGACATGTGAGTGCAGCAGGTTAATGCAGAAGAAGTGTCTTCTTTTCAGCCAGACACTAATGACTGGCATGATAACATAAAGCCGTGCTATTCTTCCCTCTAATGTTTTTGTTTTGAAGACCATAGTTATGTTTTATTAAACTATGTTTTTATGGGTTTATTATCCATATTTTAAATGAAGTAATGTTTCTAAATTTCTCAGTTTGAGTTTCTAATGCAGTAAATTTCAACAAATGTAACTTACATTAAGAAAAGCTCTCTGGGCTGGCTGCTGTGGCTCAGTGGATTGAGCGTCGGCCTGCAAGCCAAGTGTCACTGGTTCAATTCCCAGTCAGGGCACATGACTAGGTTGCACGTCAGGTCCCCAGTTGGGGGCGCAAGTGAGAGGCAACCACACAGTGATGTTTCTCTCCCTCTCTGTCTCCTTTCCCCTATCTCTAAAAATAAAATAAACAAATAAATAAATAATTTTTTTTTTAAAAGAAAAGCTCTCTGGGGTTGTCTATAATTTTTAAGAGCATAAACTTTTTTAGGAGCCTATTTGATCTTGAAAATTAGTGTGAGAATGCAGCACTTAGCACTAAGCTGTACATACTATGTGTAAATTGCTTATCATGGCGTGCAATGGAGAGTGAAGGCTCAATAAATGATAGTTTTCACTATTTTAGAAGGCATTGTAAGTGAATAATAAATACACCGGCCTGTGACTACTCCCAGCCTCACTTCTCAGCACTTCCCCATGGGCACTGTTCTCTTCTGTTAGGCAGACCTGCCTGTAGGCTCAGGTGTCCCTGCTTTCACACGCTCCCTTCCCGACTCTTCCACCACCCCCACCTGGCTCACACCTGCTCCCCCTGAAGCCTGAGCTGCTGGAGCATCTACATCTTTTCAGAGACTTTCTTGAGTTCGGCGCTATGGCTCTTAACTCCCTGTCCAGTGAGCTTCCGGTTCAACTCTACTGACCTGGGTAGTCAGACATGGAGATTTTGTTGATTTCCTTGAAAAGGGACTAGAGAGGAAGATTTTGTTATTGCCCCTTCAGTGCACTTGAGAAAGAGACCTTCTTCCTGGCACATAGCGATCTCCCCATCACTAAAACAATACATGCAAGAAAGATCATGGGCTAGGCCAGGGCTTCCCTCAGTGGAGGCTAGACCCCCTGCATCCAGGTTGGTGCCTGTTAACATGCAGATTCCTGCCTTCATGTGTGAACTACTGAGTCAGACTCCCTGGGAATAGGGCTTGAGAATATGGTTTTTAAAAACACAGTCCTGTGTCGATCTGGCGATTCTTACACACAACGAAGTCTGAGCACCACCCTTCTAGGTTCTACTAGGTTCCAGAAGAGCCACTATGCCTTCCGATGGGAGACAAAGATAACCAAGACATTGTTCTGCTCTTTGTGGAACTCACATTCTCTGGAAAAATTATATGACAACGAGAGAAAATAACCTACAATGAATGTGTATGGAAATTTAACAAGGGAAGAGTTGGTTCTATTGGTAAGGGGTCTGGGAGGTTATCACAGAATGTGTGACATTTGAGGTGGTTTGCATGGGCATTTTTAGGTAGAGAAGGACAACAAGGTTATTTGGGGCAAGAAGAAGAGCACGTATAATGGGTGGCACTTAGAGGGGCACGAAACCATATGGCATCCTTTGCTTTGATGTTATGTTCAACCAAGAAACTTTGTGGATATTAGTCTGGCTATTGAGCTGCTGTGTACTGGATGGTAAACATGAGTGTCCCAGCCATTGGAGAGACATTTGTGGATCCTACATTACTAATGGATAAACTAATATCCCAATTTATCAATTAACCTTGGTTAGGTGTACCAATATCCCAGAACATGTGAGGTGTCAAAATTAAGTTTCTAACCTGTAACCTGACAGCCCTCAATGTGATTTCACAAGGCAAGAACTAACTGCCCCATGAGGTCAGCCAGAGAACCAGCTGAGCTCTCAGACCTCCTGGAGCAGACACTGTAGATTGTTTCTCAAACTAATACCTTCATCCTCCTTACTTACAGAACTTTGATTCTGTTTGGATATGGGCCACATTATATTTGAAGGAGACCAAGCCCCCTCCCCAGCCCCAGCATTTTAATTTGGGCTATTCCTCCTCCTGCCTGTGACTAACTCAGGATGCAATTTTAGCCGGTGAGATAGGGGAAGAAATCTGGCAGCTTTGGGAAGAGAGAGAGTCATTTCCTTTCCAGCCTTGGACTATGTGCAGATCATTTCTGCAGGCATCCTGAAACCAGGAAGAGGCCAGGCTGAGGACCACGCCAGGCGCTAAAGATGACCACGAGGAATGCTGGATAGAGCCCAGGTTTGGGGTGATGTTGTTGAGTCTCTGAACCAGCCAATCTGTAACTGCTCTATGTCTGCACGTCTTGACCTGTGACATGACAAATGCCCTTATTTGTTAGGCCATTTGTAGCTGGGTTTTTCTTTTTGTTTCCTTTCCAGATGAACGCGCACGAATGACACCCCACCCACGCAGACACACACAAATGTGACATACCACATGTCACTTCCTCAACCTGGGAACTAAAATTAAGGTGTCACAGGAAATGTAGGAGCAGCCTTACTCCTGGGCCTTCAGAAACTGGAATGTATTTATGGAACTAGAAAATTATTCTCAATCCCAGTTACTTCTATTAATAAGATTTCTTTTCCTCCTCAAGGACAGGTTAATCCCCTTCCTTAGCACCTCTCTAGCTCCACACATACCGTTCTGCAATTACCGACAACCTTCTTACCTGAGCATCTTTTCCCTCTGACAGCTTCCGCTTGCTCATAGTTTCTTCTACCTGATTTCTCTCTGGATGTCTTTTAGCTTCTACTAGTGACTAATGTATCTACATTTCAGTTCTGCTACAAAGGGTCACGTCTTAAGCATAAGGCTGTCATGCCGAGCCATCTCATCAGGTGCTGACAACACTATAAATTGATTGCACCTGGGCCATAGGTCCAGCCCTGGTCCATCTGGCTGAGATCTAGGTGAAAAGCCACATGGTACAAATACGACAATTTATGCAGAAAGAGCCACTTAGAATCAGGTTGTGTAGTGTGGCAGGCATTGTGAAGTACAGTACGCATTATCTGTTCAGTATTATGGCAGCTTGCTAGATGTTCCTCCTATATTTATTCTCCTCTTAATTCAAAATAACAGAAGATTTGGCTGGGCACATGGATACCAGTAAATGACATTTCCCAGGCTCCCCTTAGATGTGGCCATGTGCCTATATTCTGAATCTAAAGTCAGCAGAAGTGGTATATTCAGTGTCTGGGTTGTGCCTTTATTAATTTTTTTAATCCTCACGAGAGGATATGTTTATTGATTTGAGAGAGAGAGGAAGAGAGAGAGAGAAAGAAACATCAATGTGAGGGAGAAGCATTAATTGGTTGCCTCCTGTAGTCAACCTGACCGGGGACCGAGCTCACAACCTAGGTATGTGCCCTGACCAGGGATCGAACCCACAACCTTTTGGTGTGTGGTATGGTGCTCCAACCAACTGACCCCCACAACCAGGGCTTGTTTTTCTTTCTTTTTTTAAAAATAAACAATACATATTCTTGGCAGGAAAATGAGAAAATGAAGTTTGGTTTTATAAACTTAGGCAAAATAAATGGGAGCAATACAACTCACCACTCTCACAGCAAAGCACACTTAAGCTGATCTGATTCTCTGGCCACAGAGCATGGGGGTGGGGGCATGTGCTCCTTGGAAGCAGAGGAGTTCAGGCTCACAGACAAGGTATGACCTTGCTTCTCCATGAAGTCACCTCCAGGGACGGCCCCAACAGGAGACAGTGACCCACTGAATCTCTGGGATTTTCCAGGGAAGTCCTAGTTCCAAATATCTTACCCTCTGTCCCTAAGAGCCATCTTAATTATCCAAATTTTGATGGGTGATTCCTCAAGTACATTCTCTTCTCTGCTTCCTGCTCCCCGAAGCAACCCTAAAAGCTGTGATCAGGCCACAAGTATGTTTTTTGGTTCAAGTAATGTGCAGGGCCAGATTTCGACCGTTCCATGGGCACTGCCTATGTGGGCACTGTCAGGGTGTTCAAATTTGGTGGGTTGATTAAAATATTTTTTTCCATTTTCCTTTTATTTATTTTTTTTTTGAAGAGTTCAACCTGTGTAGGAAACCCAATATGTTATTTTCCCTAAAACTTCTTTGGAGTTTATATTCTTCATGGTGGACATTTTTGACCATTTTTTAAATCATGAAAGTAATTCACTCCTTTGAGAAAGAGAAAAAATTAAGTAATTATAAGATAACAGGAAAGAATAAACTGGAAATTTTCTGAGTTCATACCACCCATCAAAAATAGTTACTATTTTTGCACATAATTTTTCACTTTTTAGCAATATTTCTATTATATATATATCATACATATGTATCGTCGTCGGCAGCCGTCCGTCTCGAGAGACGATGGTGTAGCTTCTTAAGAGTCTATCTGCACCGCCGAGAATGGCTGTGCAGTCCGACTCGGGAGTGACATGGTATCTGTCTCCTCCCGTGTTGAATCGACATCTTGTGATGATGCTGAAGCTACAGAGCCTGGGCAGGGTAATATGGAGGGTCTGCTGTTGCCCATGCAGCAGACCCCCCCTCTCTTCGCAGCTGAAGGGTCCAAGGGAAAGACGGAGTCGATACAGCTTGGCTTCAGGTGCGCCGCAGGAGTTGCCGGTGTTGACTACAACGTCAAACCGCCTTAGGGACTCCGGCTCCGGATTTTCTGTCGGGGTTTACTCCCTTAGCCTTTCCCCTGAAGAGGTATGCCGCAAGGCAGCGGAGGTTTTTTGGAGTCAGAGTTTTCCTTCTCTGATGTACCCTGACTGGAAGATCGAACCAGCGACACTTAGCTCGCAGGCTGAAGCTCAATCCACTGAGCTAAACCAGCCAGGGCAATCATACATATGTATATGTATGATATATGTGTGTGTGTATGTATATATATATGAATTTCTGGTCCTTTAAGAATTATAAAGAAAAAAAGAAATATAAGGACATATGCATCAGCTTGGTTTGGGAAGTAAATCACTGTTGCGGTGGGAGGTGAGAATATTAACCTAGGCTCATTGTGTGACAGCAGTTTATATCTGCTCCAGGGGGTTGCAGTTAAGGCAACCCATTAGAACTTTAATTTTATTTGAATTCTTTTTTAATTTATTGATTTGAGAGAGAGAGGGAAAGGGAGAGAAACATCAACTTGTTGTTCCACTTATTTATGCATTCATTGGCTGCTTCTTATATGTGCCCTGACCAGAGTAAATTGAATTTTAAATGACATAAAAGTACACCCTGGTGTGGTGGTGAAGACCTCGTTATAAAATGAAACCTCAAATTGCTTCAAAATAAAATTGGGAGTGTGGGGGCGGAGAGGGGTGCAGATGGAACAGGACTGCTTGCAGTTGATAATTATTGAAGCTGGATGGTAGATACAGGGGGGCTTATTATACTATTTGTTCCATCTTCTTTGGTATGGGTTTAACATTTTTTGTAACAAAGTTAAAACAGACAATTAAGCCCAGGAGTTGGTGTACAGTGACTCAGACCCTTCCCTCTTCCTATTTCTGAGACTTCTCTTTTCTCAAAAGTACCAATGCCATGACCAGTATATGAGTCACATAAAAGTAACCACCGTGGCAGCACCCACGAGCTCTTCCTCACCACAGGGCATCCTTACCAAAGATTCTAAGAGGCAGAACAACACAGGTGGGTGGGGTTGGGGGGTGGCAACCTCGGGGAGAACCAACAGCCCTTTGCAAGCCGGAAATGTCCTGGGATTCTGGTTGTCTCACGAATGTGTGTTCTGCATTCTAAACACGGTGCTTTTTAGGCAAATTATTTAATCTCTGCGCCTCAGTTTCTAAATCAATAAAGTGGAAATAATTACCCTGACTTCATAACACAGAAGTAAATAAGATAATGCATCTAAAAATTATCATCTACAAACACTGAATCATTTCAGTTTCTCCTGAAATTCATATACTGTTACAGCAATTATACCTCAATAAAAAATAAGTTAAAAGAATTACCTGGCAGTATGCCTGCCACACAGCAGGTGGCCATATTCATCCCCTTCCCTTCTCCTGTGTTAGGATGGAATCTGAAAGGTCTTTGCCTTTCTAAACTTACAATAGTGTTAGGAAGATATTGTGTCTGTACAATAGTTTGTAACAGGATGAGGAAAAAATGCCATGAAACCTGGTATTGGAATTCCTCTTAAGAAAGGTACTATCTCCATTGGGAAAATAAATTTGAGCAACACAGAGCGTAAAATATGGCATCCCAAGAATCTTTGGCTGAAGTCAAACCACAAAGCTAGAAGACTCCCAGGGCCACCTATTATATCATTTTTAGTTGATTATTTTGCTTTCTTATAAACTCTTCCTATCTGTATCTCCAAGCATTACATAACATCTTTCACACACACATGCCAGTGTGGGTGGTATTTGTACACATGAAAGACAGGGGCTGGATTCCATGGCTGGGTCACCTCCCAAGGAAGGAGGGACTGAGTAAGCAGAGGTGACTTTGCAGGCCCAGGATCTTAAATCCAGAAGTGAACATGAGACTGGAGTCCTGGGAAATGCATGAACCCTTTGGTGAGGTCCTGGTTCTAGTTTGAAAGGGCTCAGGGTGAAATATGGATTATTTTAAAACAGAAAAGTCAAGCAAGAGACCATGATACTATTTGTGCTAAGTGGCATATGCCACCAGGAAATGACTTAGCATGAGATGGCTTCTTTGGAGCAATCATGACTGAGTAGCAGAGGAGAGAGAGGAAGACCAGGGCCTGGGAAGTCCCTCATAACTTTAACCAGTACAAGAAAAGAGTCTCTCAGCCCTGGCTAGTGTAGCTCAGTGGATTGAGCGCTGGCCTGCAAACTGAAAGGTGGCTGTTTTGATTCCTGGTCAGGGCACCTGCCTGGGTTGTGGGCCAGGTCCCTGGTTAGAGGTGCGTGAGAGGCAACTGAATGTTTCTCTAGCACATCAGTGTCTCCCTCCCTCTATTTCTCCTTCCTTCCTCTCTCTCTAAAAATCAATAAAATCTTTAAAAGGGTCTCTCAGAAACACAGATTGTCCCCTCCTAAAAAAAAACAGAACTATTTGTTTATAACTTAGACCCCATATGCTCTCCAAAAAGGTTTGTGCATCTAAGAGACACATCGATGTAAACATGGGGAAATTCAAGGTAAAAAGAGATCAGAACCATGAAGAAAAAGCAAGGAGATAGTTCTGGAAACAAGGGAGGATGTGGTTCTGGCATTGGAACCTCTGGTGACCACAGGCAACAGGAGTCACAGTTTTCCGTAGCTGACAAAGGGTATTATGCCAACTCAGGAGGGAAGCATTAGATTCTAGGAAGAGTTTCTTCCAGGGCCTGTTTTCGCCTCTATATAGGTAAGCGCCCTGATTCTGTAAAACCCAATGACCCAAGCCATCAATGTTTCAGAAGACACAGAACGGCTCTTGTAAAGGTGGGCCAAAGAGGGAGCTATACTGACAAATTGCAACATGACAATGACAGATAATAAGGCTTAAAAATTCTTGAGATGTGCATAATATATCTGAAGCCGAGAGTCTCCATAAAACATGAAAATAAGAACTGATTTTGAATCAGTAAATGGAAGAACAACATGAATTGCCATCAAATATGAACACAATTAAAATGACTTAGTCATAACTTATATTAAAATGAAGGTCACAGATCTGTGGATTATGATTTGCAGTACAATGTGAAAGAATAATAATAGCACTTTATCTTAAGCTATCAAAGTTATTTTTGTTTTCGGTGTATTTCAGGTACTGGCTATATAATTTGAGATGTCTAAATCATAAAACAGAATTATAGCCCAAATGATTTAAACAGTGATGTAAAACTAAACACTGAGTTTGTTGATACCCAAGTGCCCGACCAGAATTGAGTTCATGAAGAAAATAAAGTGAAAAAAAAATTGTTATTGACAGTGATGAGCTTTCAGGAGACTACAGACAGATTCTTCAGGGATGGAGTGGGGAGAAAGGGAAGCTTAGTCTGCTGCTGAGTGCTGGCTTGCCTGCCACCTGTTCCTGCTGCCTCCCGGACCAGGAGGGCCGCCAGGGTTCAAGAGCGCAGTGTCCCATAGGAGGCAATCCCACTATCCGTCCCGTCCCTATAGGTCCTTGAATGTTATTGATTGTTTCATTGTTTGAAATAACCCAAGTTCTGTAAAAAAATTTAAAATTTTTAAAAAGAAATCATCCAAGTCCCTGTCAATTAGGTTCTTTATCTCTTAAATCAGGTTTTATCTTGTGGCCTTTTTTGATAAGTAAAAGAGTCATTAGCATAGAGAAGGAGAGGCAACCAGCCAGAAAAAAAAAACAAAAAACAAAAAACCACCTTTTTAAGTTCTAGTGACCTGGATTTCTGAGAAATTACTGACCCATATGGAAATCCATTTCTGAAGTCCCAACGTCCTTTGCAAAGCCACAAAACCAAGTTAGTCATAGAAACTACTAGCATCTGATGAGAAAGACGTCCATAAAATCAACAGCTATGATTTATTAGGTACCAAATATATATGAGGCACTGTGCCAACTGCTTAACCTACAGTTGACATGGAGAAAAGGTCTTCTGGTGACTCCGCATTATCACCTCTGCTCTCAGTCCCCCGGTCCTGCCCCAAGCTTGGTGCCATGTGCCACCTGCCTTGGAGAACACGATTCCCCTGCTCCAGTTCTTACCAGGTCTTGTCTGTGCAGTCCCAGGCCACCGACAGGAAGGCGTTTGGTGGCCCTGCCACACAGAATCCCCTCATGTGGGTGTCTAGGTGTGGGTCCACAGCAGTGCATTTGAGCTTTTGACCCAGAATTTAAAAGTTTGAAGTAATTTCAGAGACTGAGTTGTTGAAGTAAGAAACATCCAAACCTGTAGAGAATTTTTATAAGAATATTTGGGCCAAACTGACAACTGCCCAGAAGCAAAATCTCAATGGATTGAGAAAATGCTTGGAGAATGGCAGTTTTGCAGCTTATTTTATATATTAGAATAAAGGGAGGAGATGTGAGGAGGGCTACAGGAAACCCATTCGTGGCAGCTTAAGAAGGCGGGAGAAGGCAAAGCGGGGGAATCCCTGGGGTGGGATAAAGAGACAAAATAGAGAGACATGTACTTCTTTGACATTGGTGGGTACATTTATAGCACATGGAGAAGGTGCATGGGGAACAAGATAACAATGAGAGGTTTTGTGGTCTTGTCCTCTGGTCACGGTTGTGCCCTGAGAGTCTAAAAAAGACTACTCTGACCAGTATGTTATCTTAGATGCAGAAAAACAATAGACAGACTCACTTAAGGTAAAGATTGATCTTTGCCAAGGAAGCTGCAGGCCTAGGACATGACTCCCCACCAGGACCTGCTTTGAGGTAGGAAGTTTTATGTTCAGACCACCCTCTGCGGTTACTTTTTTAAAAATGATTTTAATGATTTATTTCTAGAGAGAGGGGACGGGAGGCAGAGCAACATCAATGTGTGGTCGCTTCTCGTGCGCCCCCAACTGAGGACCTGGCCACAACCCAGGCATGTGCCCTGATTGGGAATCGAACCGACAACCCTTTGGTTCACCAGCCAGCAGCATTCAATACTGAGCCACACCAGCCAGGCTTTTGTAGTTACTTTTGATCTCTGAGTCTGTAAGGCCGCCATGCAGGCCTCCTCTGAGCGTGTCAGGTGTAGTCTGTGGTCCCTTTTCATCCCCAGAGATCAGCCTTCAGTTTTCAGATGAAACACGTGGGACCAAAGAGGCGGAGGGCCTGTGCTGGCCCCGAGGCCAACTGTGGGGAACCTTGGAGCAGGGGGGCCCTGTCTCCCACTCTCCCCCTACCCAGCTGAATCTCTTTTACTGATGATGACATTTGATAATTTATTGATGGGTGAGAAGTGACACACTGGAGAGTCTATATGATCTGTAGCAACAGCCAGATGGTCCTTAATAAAACATTAATAAAGCAAAAGCAGATGGCCTTCATAAAGTATTATACAGACATGCCTGAGAGCCATCAAAAGCATTTTTTTCTGGACCTTCTAATAATGGAGAATTTACCAGACAAGACATAAAAGAGGAAACCAACCTCTAAATTGCAACCTGAGAAAATGTTTCTGGTTCTTGTAGATATTTTGAATAATCAAAACAATTTCTATGTAATTTTATCCTAATGACAAAGCTTTAGTAGAAACAGAAGGAGGGTCCTACAACTTCCTCCTTGCTTCAAAATCCAGCCCCCAAACCAGACTACCCCATTTTCCCACTTTCCTAGAAAAAGAGATTTCTGGATGGCATAACAAATGAAGCATTTTACTATCAGTGCAACAGAAATCATTAGTCTGGACTTTGGGGGTAGTTGTGTTACTGGTAGGACAGGCTCTGGGCTGGAGCGGGTCTGCCTGAGGCTGACCCGTGGTGAGTGGGTTCTTGATCTCATGTAGAGCAGCTTTCACAGCATGAGTCCAGGTGATTTTGAGAGTACATTTATTAAGGCTGGGGACAGTGACACACAGGAAGGACTTAGGAACACAGGGAGAAGGATTCACAGGAGAGAGCCTAGGCTCCCTAGAAAAGTTATAGGACAGGAGTGAGCCAAAGCGGGGCTGCTGTTTGCTCACCTGGAAGTCAGAGAAAAAGGGGGCCCTGGAGACAGGATCAGGGTGTAAGCCTGGGTCAAGCTGCCACTACCCACTGCTCCTCTGGCTGCAAGTCTCTTGGGACCCTTAGAGTTTACGTGGAAGTAAAAAGTTCATGCCCGGGAAGGGGCAGGGGCATGCACCTGACCGAGCCCATGCTACATCTTTGTCCTGGGGGCTTTTTATCTTTTTTTTTTTCCTGTGGGTGA
Source organism: Furipterus horrens (assembly GCF_987537825.1). Lineage (NCBI taxonomy): Eukaryota > Metazoa > Chordata > Mammalia > Chiroptera > Furipteridae > Furipterus > Furipterus horrens. The sequence goes on from NW_028327179.1 coordinate 13,949,551, forward strand.
GAATCTTAGGGGAAGGTTTCAGCAGAATAGTCATCAGCTTTTCAGGGGTATTTTTAAAATGTTAATGTGTCAAAATGAGCACATAGGGGGTTTGGAATATTCTTTGGTCCACTATACTATTTTACTTGTATTTTGAGTCTGTCTGGTTTTTAATGGGGTTTTTGTTATTTGTTTCCCTGACTTCATCTGGCCTTGGGTTTAACTGGCACAAATGGCATTAACTCAGTCTCTGTTCTCTACCTCCCAGACCAGGGAGATTTAAGCTATGTATTCTTTGGTTAGGGAAGAGAGGTATAAACCATTCACTCTCAAGTGTCCTTGGTTAGGGGAGTTAAGTTTTTGCAATTTGCCAGGTGGCGGTAAGTTGCTCAAACTGTTTGGCCTTGTATGATTTTCTTGTCTCAGTTTCCCTGTTCCACTTGCCTGGGAATTTTCCTAGCTTCTTACGATCCTGCTTCAGTTGTAGGAGTCACTATTCCAGAGAACTTTTAAGAACAGAAGAAATAACAATCTGCGTTCAGTGAGTAAATATTAATTTACCTGAAAGTGAAAAGATGAACTTTCTGAATTGCATTTAAATGTTTGACTTCCTCCAAAAATTTACCTGTCAGGCAGTAGTCAAAAATTAAGGTTTAGCCCTGACTAGGGTGACTCAGTGGGTTGTGCATTGTCCCACAGAGGGAAGGGTTGTGGATTTAATTCCCACTCAGGGTGCATGCCTGGGTTGCAGTCCAGGTCCCTGGTTGGGGGGGTGTGACTGGGGGCAGGAGAAAGACAACTGATCTATGTTTTTCTCCCTCTCTTTCTCCCTCCCTTCCCCTCTCTCTAAAAAATAAATCAATATAATCTTTTAAAAATGTATTTTAAAAGGTTAAGGCTTAGATTCAGATCTTAGTTTAAATCCTGGTATCAGCAGTGCCAGATTTGTAGGCTTCCTCTAAGACTTAGTGTTTTGATTTTTGTAACATAGGGATAATCACATTGTTTGGATTTGTACAAAGAGTCAATAAAATAATGTACATAAAGAATCATAATGGACACAGATATTAAAAAACTGTACCTGTGCTCTGAACCTGGTTCCCACTCTTCTAAGATGAAAGTAACTGAGTTGTGAAATAGATAGTGGTTTCCTTTTTGTAATCCTTCCAGAGATCTTTCAACTTCCTCATCAAACCCTGCTCTCCGGAAAGGATCTGTATGGACATTCATGCCTCAGTGTGAATGTTTGTTGCAGTGTGCCTTCCGGTGGGAATATTTACATTTCAAGCCTATTTTTCAGTCTGGGATAGAAAGCTAAGCATGGCTGGAGGGAATGTCTGGCTTACCCTTGTTGGGGCAGAGTTTGGGGTGAGGAAGGAGAAAGGAAAAATGGAGCCTTGGGGGCCTTTCAAGCATGTTTGTTTGTTTGACTTACCTGGATCCTTCTTTAAAACGTCCTGACCAGACCAGTTTTCCCAAGATGCATTTTCTGACAATTTCCCTTCCCAGGTAAGAATGACTGGGATCTGTGGGCAAGGAACAAACTTTCCTCTACCCTCAAAGTTCTTCTGGCTGGTCTACTAATCAAATAGACATGAGACAGATTAGCCGGAGAAAACAACCAAGTTTAGTACCATATCTACAGGGACCCCACATGCATGAGAGGGTCAGTGATAGAAAGGGGGATCTATAAATGTCCTGAGCGAGGGACGCAGCAAGGCACCTTGGGGGTTGCGAAGAGTTATTACAGGATGATAAGAAAAATAGTAAATAGAAGTTTGTCCTGCCCTCTAGATAGGTCAAAAGAAATGATCTCTGATAATAGCTTATTCTGGGCAAGGCCTCTAATTCAATTTCACCTAGGTAAAGGGAGGGCAGAGTTTTCGCTTGAACATGAGGCTAACGTTGCTTTTAGCTCAAAGTAGTCTGCAGACCGCTGAGGCACATCTTAGGTTGGCTGTCCTGAAGCTCCACAGTTGTTTTTCAGCTTTTCCAGCAGATCACTCTGCTGGTGGTTGTGAGCTTCTCAAGGGCAGAGGATGGCTTTATGGAAGGAGATGATGGCCACTCAATGATGTCTGTAAAATGAAAGAGATTCCAATAATGGCAAACCAATAATGGCGGCCAATAATGGCAGCTACCATTTCCTGGTATCTTCTGGGTGCTAAATTAATCACAGTGACCCCATGAGCGAGGTGTTATCATCTCCACTTTACCAACAAGGAAACGGAGGCTCCGAGGAGTGGTAACGGCAAATGGGAGGGAAGATAGGACTCTGTGCTCGTGCCAGTTCCCAAATCAGGAAGGAGCCAAGGCTGAATAAGAGGTCCACGCTGACACTGGCATTTGCCTGTTTGGATGGTTTTTGGTGTTTGTATCAGTCAGAGTTCTCCAGGGAAACACAACCAATAGGATGTATCTATACAGATATATCTGTAAAGATATATCAAATTTTCTGGGAAAATTTTTCTCTATACCACCTACAGATATCTCTAATATCTACAAATAGATGAATATATATGTACAGATATTTATATCTACATATATGTGAATGTAGATATATAGATATATTGATATGTAGATACATCTGTTTGGTTTTGCTTGGTTCTATATATGGGTATCTACATGTATCTATATTGGAAATTTATTACAGGAATTGGCTCTCATGATTATGGAGGTCAAGAGTCCCACTGTCTACCATCTCCATGCTTGAAGACCAGGAAAGCCAGCGGTATAATTCAGTTCACCTCTGAAGGCCAGAGAATAGGAACGTCAAGATCTGAGGACGGAAGTGGATGCCTCAACTCCGGTCGAGAGCACATCCCCCCTCCTCTCCCTTCTTGTTTCGTTCAGGCCCTGAGGGATTGGATGATGCCCACTGCCTGGGCAAGGATGTCTTCTTTACTCAGCCTGCCGATTTGAGTGCTCACCTGTTTCCAGAAACACCCTCACAGATAAACCCTCACAGAAATAACATCTTACCAGCTCTCTGGTCATCCATCAGTCTAGTGAAGTTGGTACCTAAAATTAACCATCACAGTGTGGATGTTTGTACTGTGGGAACGTTAGCACAGGGAGATGGCTTTCCTTTCAGAAATGAGCCTGTGAACCCAGAATCCCTGTGCAGGGATTTCCCGCTGGCTGTCCAGATGCCACAGAGGAACCCAGCCTGCTCACTGGCAGGCCCTGTTCTTCTCATGGGAAAAATGAAGCTCGAAGATTCAAAGTACACTATGAGAAAAAACAAGTCCACCTCTACCAACAGTCTGAAACAAAGTAAACTCTCTCTGAGCGCCAAAGGTGCCCAGAGGTGGCGGGGCGCAACTTCAGACTAGTGCATTTGCTGCACTATGCGTTAGGCAATCAGTCAAAATTGAATCAGAGGCCAAGATCATTTTTCCTTGCCAAGTTGCTTTTTTCCATTGCAATTGGCTTGTTTTAAGAACCTTACCAAACAACAGATGTGTAAGCAATCCCCAGTCTCTCCAGCCAATTAAAACTCACCTAAGTCACCTAAGAAGTTGTATCTGTAGTAACTGTCATTGATGAAAATACCGCCTCACTTTATCACCTGTCTCTCCATGTTTGCTCAGCTATCCTTTAAACCAGGTGTAGGATTAAGAAGGTTTAATTTTTTAATAGTTTGTGTTCTCTAATCCGAAAATAAATTATTTAAACTAAAAACAGGGTAGCTGTGTGAGTTTCCCTAGTTGGGATTCGTATAAGAGCCCTGAGCAGAAACCCATTTCCTCTTTATCCGCCCCCCCCCCCCCACTGCCGGGGCACCAAGTCTACCTTTGCTAACTTCCCTTGTGGTTAGAGGGACCATGTGACTGATTTCTGGGCAAAGGGTTGGTACCCTGAAGTGTCAGGCCCATGAAAATCTCCCATGAGGGAGCCTCTGGGTTCTTTCTTCTCTGCCACTGGAGACATCCATGCCCGGGCAACCTCAGCAGCCTCGGGTGGAAATGGCAGATCCTAGTTCCTAAAGGAACAGAGACCCCTGTCTTCCACCCCCACCTCCCACACTCTGGAACTACCTTCGGTTGTCCACTGACTTCCCTAGACCCAGATACTTTTTCCATTCCACATTAGATGCTCCAGGCAAGCCTTCCCACGACACAGGAGCACTGAACTTCTCACCCCTCACCCCTGTTGTTTATCTGTCTGCCTTCCCAGACAGACTCCAGAGCTCTATGAAGGCACGGACCACATTTCCCTCACTCACCATTGTATATCTTCAGTATCTAATAAAGTTGGCACGTAGTAGGTTTAATAAATGTTTGTTAGATTAACAAAGGATTGGATGCATGGACTTTGCCCTTTTCTATGCTGGGTACAGCAAAATTAGGTGCTGAGCAACCTTTACTACTAATAATAATGAGATGAGAAAAGCATGCACAGCTCTGAATTGTGGTCCTCTTTAATGTTCCCACGTACCTGGCACCTGGTGGCTAACTGCTGGTCTTCATTGCACATATCCTTGAGGCTGACAATGATATATATATATATATATATATATATATATATATATATATATATATTTCTCTATGAACAATGGACAAAAAATATTGGAGTGTTTTCTAACTTTGTTTATTCAAAGAAAATTTCATAGAAATAAGTGTGGTAGATTAAAGAATTCTGGAAATTCTTTGCTGATCTTCCACTGAGAGGTATAATTCCCCTCTCTCTGAATAGGGCCTCGCTTCAATAACAGAATGCTGTAGAAGTTACACCTCTGGTCTTCAGGGGACACGTCATAAGACATGGCTTCTGCTTCCTTGTTTGGAACACTCCCTTTTGGAGCCCCGCGCCTCCACATATGGAGTGTGACTTCCCTGAAACCACCATGATAAAGAGGACACCTGTCGGGGGTCTGCTTGATAACCCAGGCCAAGTGTTGCCTTCCAGCCATTCCTACCAAGGCATTAGACATGCAGGGGAAGCCATCTTGGATTCTTCAGACTAGGCCATGCACTGGCTAAATGCCACTGAGTGATCCCCACCAATGCCACATGGAAAGAACTGAAGAGTCATTCAGCTGAGTCCTGGCTGAAGACTTGACCTGCATAATCAAGAGATACAAATAAAATGGTAATGGTTTCAAGCTGCTACATTTTAGGGTGTGTAGTAAATGATAGTCGGAACGAGAAAGTACTTCGCTTCCTTATCTGTCCAATACTATTTGCATCAAGACTTTTACTTTTGACAGTTTTGATTTATCATTGGCCACCAAGTAAATTTCACTTCTCCTCCTATCTGTATCTTTACCTTGCAGTTGAACAAGAGATAGTTGGGACACTGAAAGAAACAGGTTAATTCTGGGCCATAGTTAACCCTCCATAAAACTGTTTATTTTAAAGCAGTAATCGGTAAGATGCATTGGCAATACAGTAGCCAGTTTTAATAAACAATTTTTGAGATATAGGGATTTAAATTAAATTCATTTAAAAATATATATCAGCCCTGGCCTGGTAGCTCAGTTGGTTAGCGCATTGCCCCAATAAGCCAAGGTTGTGGGTTCGATCCCCTGCCAGAGTACATACAAGAGTCAACCAATGAATGTGTAAATAAGTGGAACAACAAATTGATGTTTCTCTCTCTCTCTCGCTCTTCCCTTTTCTCTATCTCTAAAATGAATTGATAAAAAAGTCTTTTAAATGTATCAATGTATACCAAATTTTGTTTTAATTTATTAGTATTTATGTTTCTCTGAGAAACTGTCAATATGGTAAAAGATGAAATTATACACAGGCAAAAAATTTTAGGTTCAACTTAAAAGAGACATTATGTGAAAAGTGATTATTAAAGGAAACAAACTTTTATTAAGGGCCTACTATATGTTGAATGCTTTCCATATATTTTCTCTTTTAATCTCATGACAACACTATAGTAATTTTTAAATGAGAACTTAAAAACTTGCCCAAGGTTACTCAGCTGATAAGTGGTAGTTTGGATTTGACCCAAATTTGATCAGGCAAAAGAACATGCCTGTGCATGTTTTCTCCTCTGTAGAGGTGGTTCATCTAAAAGAGTGCAGGTGCTATCTCATTGCGGCTTTTATTTGCATTTCTCTGATGATTAGTGACACTGAGCATCTTTTCATATGTCTATTATCCATCTGTAGGTACTCTTTGGAGAAATGCTTATTAAGGTCCCCTGCCCATTTTAAACTGGATTGTTTCTTTCAGGTGGGTTCTAGATTATGGATGGATCATTTCATAAATTATATAAATGTCTAACCACTATGCTGCACACCTGGAACTAATATAGTATTGAATGTCAACTGCAATTGAAAAAAGAAAAAAGAAAAAAAAACAAAAGAGTGCAGGCCCCTCTCCAAAAGTGGCTCCCAAAGAACTAGGAAGTGGTTGTGGCAGCCATGTGGAGCTGGTGCATTAAAATGTTCATTTGTGAAATATACACCATGAATGATTTGATCAATTTTTGCTGGCCTTTCCAAGTTGGTTACTCAGTAAGGACCTGGTGATAGAGTAGGGAAAATGGGACTTCCCATGGATGTGTTTCAGAAGTCCTGTAACTTGAAACATTATCTATTTAATGAATCTTTTTAAAAGCAAAAGTTTGTCACCCCTACCACCACCCCAGTTTATCTCCTGTAAAATTCTGTTTTCATGCAGCCCCATTTTCTTAAAGGGATTTATTTACAATGGAGTGAGATCACTGGGGTTTGATGTTTTCTTCTTACTCACTTTATTTTTCTCGTTGGACTAAAAGTTCCCATCTTGCATTTGTCCATGTAAGTCTTCAAATGCTTTCATTTCATAATAATAAACACAACTGCTCAAAACTAAACAGAAAAGTGGAGACTCTCAATTAGGGCTTTGCCAGAATCCTCCTGATCCGAGTGCCCTGGGACAGGAAGAGTAGACCTGATGAGGGAAAGAGCCAGGAAGAGAGGAGGGAAGGAGAGGGAGGGGGTTTCCTTACTCACAATTCATCCCTCCCTCCCAATACACATAGGTGTGTGCAGACACAGCTTGGTGATGTGACTCTTATGTTGCTTCCTATTTTCTGTTCTGAAGGCTCTGTACCGTCTGATGGTTTAAAAGCAGAGATGGTTTCAAATGATCTGTGTTTAAATCGTGGCTTTGTCTCTTCCTGGGCTGGGTGGGCTTGCCACCTTGTGCCTCAATTTACTCATTTGTGACTTGGACCTCCAGTCATTTGCTGTGAGGACTGAATGAGCCAATCAATGCATGTGATGTACTCAGAAACCTGCTTGGCAATAGTAAATAGGAAGTGCTATATAAATATCAGCTGCTGATCTTAGTACTGTCTTCCTCAGGCATTTAATCGAAAGGCAATGGATGGGAGTGAAAGAATCTGAAGCCACCAAGTAACCGTTACACCAATTGGCTCATGCACTCTGTTACAGTGGTAACCTATGCAGACTCTGGTCTTGTGGGGTGGGAGTCTCACGAACATACTGTTTATGAAGATGTTTTTAAGATTAACAGCCTATGTCAGGAGACAATAATCTCTGATAATAAGCCAGTCATCACTATATGATTTTATGAAGATGAAGAACCAATGCCATGCCTCTTGACAGGGGCCAGGAAAGTGATTCTTTTCTTCTTCCAATACCTACTCCCTTTGGCAAGGCAGGGGACCTCAAGAGGACCACCGTTCTCAATCACTTCTACTCACTCATTCATCTGGCAACCATTAACTGTGCACCTGCCTTGTGCCAGGCACTGCAAAGATGAGCGAGACCCACAATCTAGTTGGAAAAATGAACAGGAGGATATTTTAATTAATTCAGAAATTATTTACTGACTACCATGCATTGAGCACTATGTTAGATGCTGGGTATAGTGAACAAAACAGACACAAGATCCTGCCCTCGTGGAGCCCATGTTCTGGGGAAGGAAAGATAAAATACTGCATGAAGTATGATATGTACATATAGTCTGCCAGATGGTGATCAGTGCAAAGGAGAAGAACAAAGCAGAACTAGGAGTCTTCCTGTGGGCTGGTGGACTGTCTGTAGTTTTAATTTGATGGTGTGAAAGCTGTATGCAATCAGTAGATTGGTTTATACCTAAGAATATGCAGTAGGGTACTCTCTCGTGATGCTCAGATGTGGCAATCAGCCACAGCTCCCAGGAACGACACTGTCTCTGGAGTAAACAACCAGTACTGTACAGCGTGTTGGATGACTTTGCCCAGCTGCAGACTAATATAAGTGTTGTGAGCATGTGTAAGCTAGGCTCGGTTAAGCTATGATGTTTGGTAGGTTAGGTGTATTAAATACATTTTCAGCTGAAGGCATTTTCAACTTATCTAGATGTAACCCCATCTTAAGTTAAGGAGTATCTGTAGTCAGGGGCGACTTGACTGAGATAAAGAGCAGGTGGGTTAACTGTAAACTGGGGATGAACCCAGAGCGTATGGGGCCCAGTGGAAGGCATCAGCAAAACTTTAGTCTGCTGAGTGTTAAATTCTCAGAGGGCAGAACTTTCTTTTCTCTCGTTTCTTGTTCTCAGCCTACAGAGAGCACTGTGAAAAGACTCATAAATACTGACGGAACACATGTAATGTTCAAGTCAGCCAATCAGCAAGCAGTTTTGGGGCACCAACTATGTTCAAACTCACCCCTTCGGCATTCGCTGAGCATCTAGTATACGAGATGCTGGATTCTGCCCTGGAGGAACTTAGAATATGGTTACATGAATTATTAATAAGCGTCAGGACTAAATGAGAGCACAGTCACACCCAAAATCCGGACACTCGCAGGGACGGGCATCAGGGGCTGTCCCACAGGCTACAGCGGCCTCGGGCTGTCCCAATGGGACCAAGAAGCCACCGTGCCAGTCCACGCCCCACTGTTGGTGGCGGGTCCAGGCCGTTTCCTGGCGCAGCGCTCAAAGGCACCGCGCTGCGGACTGGAGGTGAGGCCTCTGGGGCGAGCCTTGGGGTGCAAGCGACCGGCTCCGGGAGAGTCCCAAGGAGAAAGGGAATCGGCTCACTCCGAGCCTTCGGGCAGGGGTCGGGACGCAGCCAGCGGTCCCCGGCCCCGCCTCGGCTGCAGCCAGCCTACTAGCCCGGCGTGCCCGATCCGCCTCCCGGGTCAGTCTCCCCCTCCAGGGGGCGGGGACGGGCAAAGGTCCCGCCCGACCGCCCTCCGCCCCCCGAGCCCCCGCCCCCCGGGGCATCTTCGACTCCGGCTGGCACGGCTGGCACAGAGCGTGGAGCTCCGGGCGCCCAGCTGCGCGCACCCAGCTGCGGGCGCGGGAGGTGAGTGCGGGAGCGAGTCCGCGCGGCTCTTTCATCTCAGGGACCCCTCTTCTGTCCCTCCTAAGGGAGGCGGAGGCGTCGACTGCCCGCAGCTGGACCGCTGGCCACGTCGCGCCCTCTCGCTCACCGCGTCCCTGGTCTCGTCCCCGAAGGTCCTTCATCCCTTTCTAATCCCCCGCCTCCCCCCTCCCGCTGCCACTTCATTCCCTGGTTGTTGCAAGGGCAGCGGGTACCTCCGTCTTCCCGCGTCACCCCCACCCCCACCCCCGGCTGCTTCATTCTTTGTTCGGGTTTCTCCTCCGGGCGTTCGGAGCCTTCCTCTCCTGCGCGCCTGGGTGCGGGGAAGGCCTCCGCCGCCGCCGTGGAATTCCGTCTCTGCGCGGAAACGAGCGCCATCCGCCTGGGTCTGGATCGCGAGGAGGCCAGGTCCCCCGAGGTGTCCTCGGTCCGGGGTGGGATGACATCGCAGCTGCCCGCCTGGCTTCCTGGGGCTCTCACCTGCGGACCCCAGAACCTCCCGGGAGCCCGCTTCCACCTGCACCTGAGAGGCGGAGGCTGGCGGGCGGCTCTGGGGAAGGCGTTTGTTGCGGAGCGTTAGCTGGCACATCCCTCGTGGAGAGCCCTCTGTGTTCAAGGGAGTGAGCAGGATGGTAAGAGATGGGTGTCCTGACCTCGCTGCCCTCAGGAGGCAGACAGACTGACAGCCGAGTCAGAGCGGAATGGAACAAGTGCTGAGAGGTCAGACTCAGCGGAATAAATTACAGCAAACGGGTGGATTTCACGATCCACCACCAACGTGCTCTTACAGTCAAGGAAAACAGCTGCGAGAAGTTGAGCCCAGGTGATTGGATGTGAGAAATATGGCCCAGCACCCAGCTGCTGCCCCTTAGCGCGCTTGCTTTAAGGGGAAGCTTTATAGGTTCCAGAAGTGCTTTTCTTTTTGTTCTGTTTGAACCCTGAAGGGGACCAAAGAGTTCTCTATCTTTAATCAGTCCCTCTTTTGTTATCCCTCCCCTTCCCAGAAGCCTTTGCTGCCTCACCTTGATTCCTCTTCCCAGCTCATGCCTGGCTTGTGATCATTTAAAAAAAAATTTTACACACTGATTTTTTATTTTAGAAAGAAATGACAGGGTACTTGGTCTTTAATTTGTCTTCTCATAAAAGTGAGCTCAGGTCCTGGGCTGTAGGCACCAAAGGTGTACAAGGATGACATGTCTGTTTCTATAGACTCAGTTTCCCTGTTATTTAGGAAACTGAAAATAATTCAAAATGCACTGAAGTTGTTAACTACGAGACAAGTACAGCAATGCCTCATTCCCCTAGGCAGTGAGGAAACAGCGTGTTTCACAACCCTGACTTTTCCTTCCACTGTAACTGAAGTGTACCCTTTCCCGCACACTTTCTTACTTTACATATGAGTCATTAGTTGCCCAAATGAGTCAACCAAGCAGAGTGGCTCAGGCTCAGGCAGGGGAGGCAGGTGGACCTCGGTGGGAATCTGGGCTCAGCATTAATTCTCGAATGAGACTTTCAGTTCCTTCCAGGAACACACTTAGAGTTGGACAAGTTGGGTTTGTTCATCTTTGTCTACTTCCAAGTTAGAGCATTGTGGAAATTTGAACTGGAAGTCTGACTTCTGGTTAATTGAGATATTTTTGTGCTTGTCTGTGTCAGGCAACATGCGTTTTAGATCCTTCAGCTGGCACGATGGGAAAGCTCGGGGAGGTGAGGGGGGGATGTGGTCTCAGTAAGTGGCTGTTAGAAAGAAGAAAAGGATTTGGGTTTGTAGGTGATTTAGGGGAGAGTTTAAGGAAACAGGACTTTGCTCTGATGGATGCTGCCAGGAAGTGGGGGAAATTATTTTGAGCATCTTCTTAAATCTGGTCTAAAAGGGGGGAAGACTAAAGCCGTTGTTGGCCAAGAAGCAGCTGTCACTCCTTAGCCAGGATTGGTGGTGTTACTGGGAGTACTTGGTCATTTTTGTGACTTGGACCGTGTTCACATTTCATCTGTGCTCAGTCAAGATTATGAGAGGTCTTGTTTTTGTCTTGATTTCTTATGACCAGAGTGTCCTTGGCTGAGGATGACGTTCTGTGACACTGTTCATGTTCACCAGGGGAATGTCAGGCTGGTGCCCAGCAACACTAGGGCCCTAGCACCCGGCCAGCTTCCGAATGTCAGGGATGCTTCTCTCTTCTTTTTTCTCCTTGTGATATTGGGCAAGTTACTTAACATCTTTGAACTTCAATTTCCACATCTGTAAAATGTGCACACTGCCTGCTCGGGGGTGTTGTGAAGATTAAATGTGGCAATGTGTAGAGAAGGTTTAGCCCAATGCCTGGCACACAGTGGGTACTGGACATACAGTTACCCTTACCCCCTCTTAATCTAGTTTTAGTTTATTTTGATGTTGAGTTTTCTTCCCTACAATTCAAGCAGAGGCCAGTGATCCACCAGAGCTGCCCCGGAGGAAACTCTGAAACTGGGTATTAGAAAGAACTGGATCCTTTTCAACTCAGATGTGATAATCCCGCCTCTCTAAATCAGTCTTAAGAATGGACACTGGTGATTACAGTATTTTTCATGCAATCATTACCTTGGAAACGATTTTTAGGGTTCTTTGCTCCCAGATGCCCATGGCCCCAGTTGGCCATGTGTCTCTCTGGCTTTGTGTTTTCATGCTTTCTCGGTCCCTTCCTTAGAGGGCTCTTGTCCAGGAGTCTGACCAAGCTTGCATCTCCTTGCCACATTCACTCTGTCTCGCTGAGTTCTGCTTTGAGCCAGGAAGCCACACTTGCCAATCAAATTCTGGAGGCCGTGTGTCAGAGAAAGTCCAGGGTGCAGTGCCATGGATTTTGGCCGTGATGAACATTTTGAGCCAGATCTATTTCCAAGTTAAAGCATTCTGGAAATTTGAACCTGAAGTCTGACTTCTGGTTGATTGAGATATTTTTGTGCTTGTCTGTGTCAGGCAACATGGGTTTTAGATCCTTCAGCTGGTCCTGGGCACATTATATTTTTCCTGGCTAAACACTTACTTCAGATGTTTGAGAGTGGTCTAGTGGCTTATTATCTCCCAATGACACATGACAAAGTCTATTGTATAAATTCCAAGCCTATATCCTGCCTGATTTGTTATATCAAGTGTTTCTAGGAATAAAGAAAAAAAAAAACAGTAGAAAATGGGCCAACAACACAGTTAAGAAAAAGAAGTACACAAGACTTTACACAAAAGGTGCTTCATTTCATTTATATTAAATAACATAAAACTATACTGAGATGCCCTTTCTTACCTATGAGACTGACAAAAATTTGATAACACACTGTTGCTGAGACTGATACCTTCATATCTTATTGTTGAGACTACAAAATGATCCAACCTGTAAATCAGAGATGCATGTACCCACTGACCTTGCTATCTTCCTTCTAAAAACCTCCCTTCAGGTGCTCTTGCCCATGTATGAAGAAGACATACATTTAGGTGTATTTAATATAACATTTTTATAATAACAAAATATAGAAAGAACCCACTGATCAGCAATACAGGACAGATTAAATAAACAGTGGTATATCCAGGTGGTGGAATATTATGCAGCTGTAGAGGAGAAGGTGCTAACATGAAAACATCTCCGGGCTATATTGTTACATAACAGAAACTAAGGTGCAGAACAGTGTGTAGACCCCTTTTTACTCATATTTGTATAAAGAAACGTGAAGGTAATATACCTGAAGGGGAGAGGGATGAAAGGGTAGATGAACCTGGGTAGGAACGGGATTTCTTGGTGCATTATCTTTTTACATAATTCAAATATTTGAGCCATGTAAATACACTAGGTAGTTAAATATTATTTTAAAAGAAACCTCTAATTTAACTTCACAAGGAGAATATTCTCAGAGTTCCTTGATTGAATAAGCCTCATTCTAATAAACACCTACAAAGCAATAGCGCCTGTGTTGGGTCAAATGAATCTTGCACCTTATGCTAGATACACACTCAGCAGGTACTGTCTTATTGCTGCCCACCACCGGGCTTCCTCCTGAATTCCCTCTCTTGTCAAATGGCATCTCCGTCTCATCAGCCAGCCCACACCTGAGCTACCTGGAGGCCATCCTACGGAGTCTCCTCCCTTTCGTCCCCACCCTCACATCCAACCGGATTCTGGGACACCACCAGCCCAGCGTCTTTTCTATCCTTTTGCCACTGACGTAATTTGGCATTTGTTGTCCATCTCTAATCATGTTCCCTTCTGGTGGTTTCCTATTTTGCTTCCAGGAGGTCTTCTTAAGTGATCACTCTGACCACATTGCTCCCTACACAACCCTACCCTGCCCACAGCTCTCGCTGCCTGGGGCCCCCGGTATGGGAGGTGTGGGTCTTCAGAGTCTTGTTTGTACACACAGACCCAGGGAAAAGCCCTGAGACTGAACATCTACCTCCGCAAGCAGAGGGCAGGGAAAGATGGGAGAAAGAGTCAGGTCCCTCCAATCTGGCAATTAACAGCTTATTCAAGGAATTTACAAGGTGCATTGGGGGCGAATGCAAGATGAAGTGGCTGTCTTCTGTGTCACTTGACAGATGCCAAAGATTATATAAGACAGGATGGTATGTGATGGGTTGCAGGTGCAGGAAAATGTCTGACATGCAGGACAAAGACTGTTCCAGGAACCAGCACCCATGGGACATGGGACAGGTCAGAAGGTTTACGTCAGAAGGAAAGCATTCTTCACTATCAGACAGTCCCTGAGGGCGTTTACGGAAAGCATTCTATGTTCTGGCCTGGGCCTAGCTCATGGGTACAGCAGCGGCCACGTCATGGAAAGTGTGTGCTCCCCAGACCTGGACCGAGGGCCCCTTGTCCTTGTCTTTGGTCCTTTCCTACTCTAGAACCCTGCATCTGGTGCAGGAGCCAGGCCCAGAGCCTGCAAAGCAATTCCAGGTCTGTCAGAGGAACAGTAGTAGGCATCTCGACACAGAACAATGTCTCCTGGTCATGACGAGTTTGCTGGTCACCAATGTCCCCCGCCCCTCACCACCTCCTGCAAGCTAGGCTTTGAGAATTGCTACTTATTCTCTAGTGCATCCTCACAGTGCTCTTTGCCTATTTGCTGCCATTTAGCCCACAAAATGCAGCTCAGGTACCACCTACTTCAGGACAACTTCTGTGACCCTGTGCTTCTCTGTAGTTGGACTTAGATGCCTTTTTCTTAGTTCATTCCTTGGAGCATTTGGTACCAATGTCTAGATAAAACTTAGCTGCTTATTTCTCCATCTGGTCACTAAGGAGAGAAACCACTTTTTTTTCTCTATATCCAAAATGCTTAGGTACCTGGGTATAGTGGGCACTTAAGAATAATAAATGAACGATTCACGAATCTTTCGATGAATGAACAAATGAGTGATCCATTGCATGTAAGATCCTTACGCTTAGTATAGTGAGAGATTAATTAGTAATTGGCGATGAGAACCTGGTTTTCCTTTGCAGTTCGCTGTTTACCAGAAAGGAACTTCTTGCATGTTTTAGAATCCCTTCCTTAAATGTTCATTCTTGTTAATATACACGAACAGGGTTAGGTAGCTCCACAATAATCTCAGAAGAGTTTTTTAAAGACAAACTAGTGATAGGTAAGAGAAATGTTTTCTGATTCCCTGGAGGAGATTCATGTTGAGGAAAGCAGGTTAATTAGTTAGTGTGTAAGATTACTCCCAGCTCTCACAGTGCATGATTTTGTTATCTGTGTGACTCCCAGACACGGGGTACAAACACAAATAAAGCACAATTCTTGTCCTTGGGACATTTTAACCTTTGACCGTGGGTAGTTTTTTAAAAATCTTATTTCCATTTGTGCTTTTTTGAGTAAGAATGCTTACGTATGTGTGTATATGTGTATTGTGAGTTGTTAATAACATTTGCTCATGTTTATAATACAGTATTTTTAAAACTATGTAAAAGTTTTTTATAAAGTATTCTAGTTCTTTGTTATAAATATTACAAGTAATTTTTTCAGTTTTCCATTTTTCTTCCTGAACACTTTCTTGTTTTAAAATTGAACTCACAATTGTCTATTTTTTTTTATAGTAAGTTCATGGTTTCATTTGTCCTCAAAAAAACCTCCATCTACTCTACTGAGAACTTTCTCTTGTGTGTAACATGAATTGGGATCTGACTTTATTTTTTTTCAAGGTGATTAGCTCGCGGTTCTAGCACTGTTTATTGAATGATCTATAATACCTTCATCAAATACAGTCCTTTTGCACCTTGCAATGTGTCTCTTCCTTCTTCCGCCAGCTGAAGAGTGAGTGGGCTTTCATTTCTGGGTTAAAAAGTAATAGCTAGTTTCTTTCCATTCATGAATAAGAGAAGTCACAGAGCGTAGAGACAAAGCACATTTGACCCTTCACAGAAGTGGTCATAAGACAGACACAAATTGGGGTAGTCAGTATGTTGTTCAACAAATACTTCCAGGCCTCTACACATACTTGGTGTAGGATTGTCCTTCGTGACCATTATGATCAGCTGAAGCCATGTGACTAGTTCTGACAAATTGTGAGCAGACATGATGTGTGTCTGTTTGGGGCCAGAGCAGTGTATCGCAGCTGTGAGACTTTCCTGAACATTCTTTCCTATCGGATAATGACTAACAGTGCTCAAGGTGATGGCTGCCCCTCGGTCTGATCCCTCAGAGACTATGATGACAGTCTCCCGTCCTCCTCTACTGGACATATAGTGATATAGTGTGAGAAATCAATAATCCTCTATTGTTATAGGCCACTAAGGTCTAGAGATTATTTGTTTCTGAAGCATAACTTCACCTATCCTGACTTACACACATATTCCCTTTCAGTATTTCACTTTGATTTCTTTGTCATCTGCTGAGCTCGAGCTAGAGGCTTTTCTAGAGAGAAGGTATTTTTTTTAAATATACTGATTGATACTAGAGAGACATCAGGTAATTTTAGAAAAAAAAAGTCACAAAATAATAACTTGTTTAATTTGGGGTAACATTATTTTTCCAGGTAATCTGGAGTTCTCAAAATGTATGCCAAGGCAACAAGGAATTTCCTGAGAGAAGTTGATGACGGAGGTAACCTTATTGCAGTGTCAAGCCTGAATGACTCCGATAAGTTACAGCCTCTAAGTCTTGTGATAAAGAAAAACAGATTCTGGTGCTGGCAAAGACCCAAATACCAGTTTTTATCTGTCACCCTTGGAGATGTGCTTACAGAAGGCCAATGTCTGAGTCCAGGTATGTTTCTTTTTCTTCTATTTTACAATTAGTCCCAGAAGAGAAGATGATAATTCTCCTAGACACATGTTGTGCTGAATGATTATAAGGGGATAATTTATGATTTCTCCTGTTTCTTTTCCTACTGTCTTAGAATACACCTTTTCTTCAAATAACAAAATTCTGCAGATCTGACATGGAGGTTATAGCTTAATTTAAAAACAAAATACTATTGCAGTTTTGGGTATAAAAGTAAGACATGTGCATTGTAGACCACTCAACATAAGTGCGATGGATCTACCACCCAAAATTTGGTTTGGTGTTGAGGTTGATGATGCCACCTCTCTATCAGGTGGGTGTGAAGTTTTTTTACTCATGTAATGAGTAAGCATGGCAGGCTCCCAAGCTGGTCCAAAAATAGCTGGAGAGAGGGGGGATAGGAGATGGAGTCAGCTTTTATTGTGAAGAGGTGGTGGGGTGGGGGTTCTTCTGCATGTGGGCTGGGGCTTGCAAGGTTTGAACTTCCTGCTGGGCCAATGGAGGGAGCACCTGAATTTCCTACCAGCCCGCCCAGGTGTGTAACAGAAAGGGAAGAGAGCCTGGTGGCTGGAAAGTTGTTAGGAGTAACAACATCAGAAATGGAGTCAGATGCTGTATTATTGTTGAGTATTTATAAAATGTAGAAAGACATGAAAATAAGCTGACAAAAACTCTACTATCAAGTGTTAATTCCCATTAATTCTTGGATTATAGTCTTTTTTTCCCTCTGCATATAATTTTTTAATGAGATTGGAAGCTTGTTGTTATACAAATAGTTTTTATTATTTAAAATAATATAATTTAAAAATAATTATGCAAATAATTTTATATACTCCTTGTTTTTTTTATTTAACTTTATGTAAATTTTCCTTCATAGGTTTAAGTATTTTAAAATACTGTTCTCAAGAAACCCATAATATTCCTTTTTTCCTTTTTGTGTTTCTACCTTATTTGCTTAACTGTTTTAATTTAGTGCTTAATAAATAAGGCTGCAATGAACATGGTGATGTGATTTTGTTGTTGTTGTTTTGTTTATTTTTGCTTTAAGCAATTGCTTTAGCATAGATTCTTAGACAGAGTTCATGGACCAGAGGCTGGGAATTCTTGAAGGCTTTTGGTGCTCATTTCTGCGCTACCTTTTGGAACATAGTGATGTGTGAAAGTATCATCAGCTCTTAATTATTGGACCAAATGTCGTCCAAGTCCTCTTTCTTCTATTTTACAATTAACCCCAAAGTTCTCTAATATTGTGAATGCATTTCTATTAAAGGGGAGAAGAAAGAGAGGAGATCATTTGAGCTGAAAATGATCTCCAGACTTTCCTCCAGCCCAGCTTCCAGCCAGTGCGTTCTTCAACCAGACCCATTACCAGAGCCATCAAGTGACAGGCAAATGAATTGATGTGCATTTTATGTAATCTTCCCTTGCCCATGGTTTCTGTTAGAACTGCTATTGAGGGGCAAGAGAAAACAAATTCACAGACTAGGCCTTGGGGCCCTGAGTAGCTGGAATTTTGTTGTTCTGTGCTGTTGAAGTGCCTCTTTTGTGGTGTCTGGAAATTCATGAAGATGCATGTTAGGTGGCTGAGGTCAGCTGTAGCCACTGCAGTGAAGAGGTCTCAAATAATCATCTGAGGCCAGGGCTCATCACCACCACCCCAACCCCCATTTCTGTGGCCTGTCGGTGTTAGGGCTATAGCGAGAGATGTCCTCTGTCTTGTCTACAGGCAGGTCCTGGATGCTTCCCCCTTTGGTATTTGTCACTCACAACAACCCTGCAGTGTTTGCATTGCCCGGGGACATGAGGGCTGGAGGTGTAGTGACTTGGTTATAGTCCTAGTGGTCGCCTATTGGCTTCCTCACGCCTTCCCTTCCATCAGCAGCAGTAGATGACTCAAGGCAGATGTGTGCACAAATGACATCTTTTTTTTTGGAGGTGTGTCAAGAGTGGCTTTTGGGAATGCATAGACAGTCTTGGTTGTCCTCAGCTGCTGCAGGGTCCAGTCTTGGAGGCAGTGTTTCCAGGAGTGGTAATAACCTGAATGAAACCAGAACTGTGACCTGAAGGTAAAATTTCCATGTGTGTAGCACTTTGTACAATCAAGGACTGTCATGTTGATTAGAAATGATGTTGTTTTGGCCTAAACCCAGTGGGTAGATGGAGCACCTGCTATGTGCCAGGCAATGTTTTACGTGCTTCACACACATGGACTTGAAGCAGAATCCATCAGGTAGGTGTTATTAATTACCTCCAAATTACGTATGACAAACCTGACACTCAGGGAGATGAATATTACCCAACGTCTCCCGCTAGGAATATTAGTGATAAAATTTTGAACTCTTAACCTTGTTCAGTGCTACTTCTGGAAACATTTTCCAGAATGATTGTATTCCACAAGATGTGAATAGAAAAAGGTTTTGAATTAGGGGTATTTTCACAGGCTTCCTATTTTTGGTTGAGGAATGGATTTTCTTGACTGGAGTGAATGAAATACAGGTGTTGGGGGCAGTGAGTGGATGGAAAGAAAGAACCTTTCAGGCTCCATGTGGATTTGAAACTTTTATGAAGTACCACCAGGAGCCCAGCAGAGCCCTGGGTCACGGGAATGGAAAAAGCCAAGTGTGAGGTTCCTAAGACACTCTCAATGTATGTTGCAGAGTTATGATGACTGAGACCATTTTTATGGTGGTATTGGGTTGGATTAAAATCTAAACAGTAGAAGCCCGGAGAGCAGCAGTTCAGGTATGATATCATCAGATATTTACCTTCAGTGTTCAGATAAGAAGGGCGGGCCTCAAAGGCAGTTTGTAGCGATCCCCTGGATACGGCCACATGAGGACTGTGGCAGTTCCCAGGAGATTTGATTGAAGCTGGACACCAGGCGGGTTGTACTACCTTCCTACGTGCCTGGGGAGCCAGGGAGGGAGAATGGAGAGTCTGGAGCTTCTGTGTCCAGGATGGTGTTTGAGGGAGGGAGAGAGGGCGTGCCCACGGACTGTCACCAAGACAGAGATAAGGAATTGCATGACAAGGACTTGAGTAAAGGGGTAGAGGTCAGATATAAACAAATAAGTCTGGGAAGGGCATTATTTGCAGGGAGAAGGTTATAAAGGCCAGGAGAATGTTCTCCGAGATGGGAGGGTGGGAAGGGAAGATCCCCAAAGATAAGTGCAGGTGGCCAGCCTGCCGGACACTGAGTAACCACGGTAGTGGTTACATCGATGTTTACTCTAAAAATATTCAATGAATCCTACAGATAATATATGTGTACTTGGTTATACATGTATGTATTGGAATTAAAACATGAAAAAAACCCCAAAGCACCTGTAGAGCCCCTGGCCCTCCATTCCTGCCAGCTCCAAGTGCCAGGTATACCGGCGCCTTTTCCTTCTGTCCACACACACAGCACAGCGGCCACCTTTCCATTTTGGGTGCAAGCCGCATGTTTCCCACGGACCACCACAGGATTGGAAAGCGAGGTGACCTAAGGCACAGAGGTGGCCTTATGGTCATCAGATTCCCTTGCACATTTCACTCACCCCAGTGGTCGTGGAGTCGGACTTTGTGAAATACGAGGGCAAGTCTGAAAACCACGTGAGCGGGGCCATCGAGACGGCCCTGGGGAAGCTGACGCTGAACGCGGGAGGCAGAGGCCTGGTGGAGAGTCACTCTTCGTTTGGGAGCCTGAGGAAGCAGGAGGTGGACCTGCAGCAGCTCCTCAGAGATGCTGCTGAGAGGTGAGGAGAGTTTGCTTTGGCACTTGGATTTGAACGCGGCTCACATTTAAAGTTGGGTCTTTGTTAAAAGGATGACCAACGGAAACTTGGCAAATCAATAATTATTATGGACTGTTCATTGTGCTGAAACTTAAAATTAAAAAACTGTTTCAGTTACAGTTGACATACAAAATATTTGTTTCAAGTGTACGATATCATGAGTAGACATTTATAGAACTTACAAAGTGATAACCCTGAAACGGCTAGTACCCATCTGACACCACACGTAGTTGTTAGAATATTATTGGGTATAACCCCTATGCTATACTTTACATCTCTGTCACTGCTATTTTTGACTGGAAATTTGTACATCTTTTTCCCCAGCCCTTCACATCTGACAACCATCAATTTGTCTCTGTATCTTATGACTTTGTTTCTGTTTTTCTTGTTCATTTACTTTGTTTCTTAGGTTCCACATATAAGTGAAATTATATGCTGTTTGTCTTTTTTTGTTTGCCTTATTTCACTTAGAATAATACCCTCTAGATCCATCCACATTGTTGCAAATGGCAGGATGTCATTCCTTTTTATGGCTGAGTAATATTCCATTGCATATATATGTACCACTTCTTCCTTATCCATTCATCTGCCAATGGACACTTTGGTTGGTTCCACATCTTAGCTCTTATAAATAATGCTGCCATGAACATAGGGGTGCATATGTCTTTTCTAATCAGTGTTTTGGATTTCTTCAGAGAAATAGCCAGAAGTGAAATTGCTGGGTCATAATGGTAGTTTTAAAATTTCCTGAGGACCCTTCATACAGTTTTCCACAGTGGCTGCACCAGTCTGCATTCCCACCAACAGTGCACAGGGTTCCTTTTTCTTCACATCCTTGCCAGGACTTGTTTGTTGATTTATTGGTGATGGACATTCTGACACATGTGAGGTGACATCTTATTATGGCTTTAATTTGCATTTTCGTGATGATTAGTGATGTTCAGCATTTTTTCATATGTCCATTGACCATGTGTGTAGCCTCTTTGGAGAAATATCTTTTCAGGTCCTCTGCCCATTTTTTAATTGGGTTGTTTTGGGGGGAGCTAAGTTGTATGAGTTACTTATATATTTTGGATAGCAACTCCTTATCGGATGTGTATCATTGGTGAGATTATTCTCCCATTTAGTAGGTTTTTTAATTTGTTTTTTTACCTGAAAATAAAATTTAGCTGGGCATCCTGCATTTGTACTAGCTGAGTCTGGCAAATAACAGGGAAGAGGGACCGGAGGGCTGCGAACGTCCAGGGGCTCTGTCCCCTTGGTCTTCAGACGGCCCTCTCCAGCTGATCCCCATTTTGCAGTCTTGCAATTTCTATTTGAAGAACCACAGTTTGGCAGTGCTCTCTAGTCACATTTCCTGATACAGGTTTTTCGAATGCTCTTCCTGTCTCAGGCGTAGAAGACAGTGCCAATAGGGAGCATATAGGGAGAAGTCAGTGAGTCAGGATGGGGGGAAATATTCTGAGGAGAAAGAAGCCAAGGGCCAGCAGTTATAAGTGGGGACACGGGCATCTGCTGAGCACCTGCTGTGTGCCAGGCACTTCATAGTCATTAGCTCCTTTACTCTGCACTGCGTCGCCTTTACATTTGAGAACCTAAGATTCAGTGAGGAAAGGAAACCTGTGCTCAGCCCCACAGCTCAGTCTGGGTGCTGGAGCTGGGATTCAGCCCAGGATTTCCTGGCTCCAAAGCTCCTGTTCTTTCCCCTAAATCCTGCTTGAAGTGACTGTGCAGCAAAGAAACTGGCCAAGGAGAACAGAGTGAAAAGTACAGCGGAGAACGTAAAGGCAGAGGCAGGAGTCTGGCCCCCAGGGAGGGTGTACAGTGGGCTGGGCATTATCCTGAGCAAGGCCGCGAGGGTCGCTAGCTCTGCCCACCTGGAGGTGTCTGCACGTGGGGATGGGATCACCTCAGGAGGGTCTCCAGAAACCCTGTTTATTGTGGGGGCAGCAGGGGGAGGGGCAAGGAGGCACCAGGAACATGGTAAAGAACTACTAGGAAGTCTAGAAATGGAAGAAGCGTCTTATTGCAGAGCCGCCTCTTCTTCGTTTTGTTGCTAAGAGGTAAAAGGGAGCTCCAGGGGAAGGCGAGGAGGGATATGACTGTCCTGACCACGGGACAGAGGGATGTAAGGCTGCTTTGCTGGAGTGACAGATTCTGACCTATACCATCTGCCTGTCCGTGGACTCCCAGGGTCATCGGATTGCTAAGGTGCTGTCTCATGCACGTGTGGCCTTGGGAGCGGTCATGAGTGCCACTTGAGTGCTGTACATCCTCCAGGGCGTGTCTGCAGCTATTTTTATTTCAAGTCATTTAGATAAGTTGTCATCTGTGTACAAGTCATGTTGGCTCTCAGAATTCAGAGTATTAGCTTTACTGGCCACGAGATGTGTGCACAGCTCAAAAACAAGCCTCGTCTGTCCTAGACAAAACAAGTGTGTGTGCATAACTTTTAGCTAGCATTGCTGGGCATGAAGGCGTTCCACAGGAATTAACCTTCCGGTACACAGAGTGGGCCTCTTTGAATGAGAGCTGTGTGTTTATCTTAAAACATTCTTGGTGGAAGCCATGCTGAGCTAGATTGTGTAATTCTCCTCTTTTTTTCTTTTTTAAAGATTTTATTTATTTTTAGAGAGGGGGCGATGGAGGGGGGAAAGAGAGGGAAATGAAACATTGAAACATGGATGTGTGAGAGAAACACTGATCGGTTGCCTCTTGCAAGACTGGGGACCTGGCCTGCAACCCAGGCAGGTGCCCTGACCGGGAATCGAACTTGCGACCTTCTGTTTGCAGGCTGGTGCTCAATCCACCGAACCATACCAGCCAGGGACCCTCTTTTTTTTTTTTTTTTTTTTTTTAATGAAGAATAACACATATATTGAGACCGTTTTAAAAATAACTTAAAAAAAAAAATCCTTACCCAAGGATATGGAACCAGCAACCGAGGTATATGCCTTGACCAGAAATGGAACCTGCAATCTTTTGGTGTGGAGGATGATGCTCCAACCCACTGAGACACCTGGCCAGGGCTATTGAGACCATTTTGTAATGACTCACATTCATGTTTTGTTCCTAAGGTCCAGTATTATCCTGTAATAAATTATTTAGTTTTCCAGCCTGTCTTCTATTGTCAGCCGCCATGTGCTGCTGCCTGAAGAAGAACCACCCTACCCACCCCATCTCTGCCACCTGTTAATTGCCTCTAACCTCCTGGGGCCTGGGGAAGTTTATTCCTGGTAAATAATTCCTGTAGGCTTGGTATGTCACGCTGCCCCTGGCCTCAGTTCCCGGCTACTACCGTAGGTGAGAGAGTTGGATTAAATGATCTGCGAGGGTTTCCTCTTGGCTAAATGTCAGAGATGAGTAGTCACATCAGCTCCTTCCCTCTGTGTTCAGGGCCTTGGTTCCAGCTGGTTTCCAGAGAGGGGTGCCATTGTGACTTTGCTGGCTGTTTCAGGGTCGAGGTGGGTGTTAGTAAACAGGCAGATTTCACTCTCATTCTCTGCTGTATTGCAAAACAACGTTTTGTAAAACTGATTACATTTTTATATGACTACGTGATAATTAGAAGCTTGGTTCCTTGTGAACTGACATTGTGCAGGCAATGGTATGGCAATGATAAACCTTCATCATTATTTAAAGTATTTAGAAATTGCACTGAAAGGCTTAGATCTAAATAGTTCCAAATTCCATAAGTTGAATACAGAAGAAAAAATGTTGACGTTACTGTTTATTAGGGCCTACATTTGACCTCTCTAAAGCCATTAGAGTAGCTCTCATGAGTACTGTTTCAATGTGCCATCAACTCTTATTTCATTTAGGTGTTTTCTGATGGGAGGGATTTGAGGGCCTGTGTCTTTCTTGAAAAAAAGGAAATATTCAATGAGGTAGGAACTGGCCTTCTTTTCTACTTGATAAATTGCCCTGTGGCCAGCAGAGGCTTTGAAAATCATTCCATTTGTCTTCATGTTCAACTCAGTGCTGGCACCGTTATTTTTAATAGAGTTTGTGTCTAACAAATTAAAGACCTCTAGCCATATGTGTCTGGAGAACACAAGTTTCCTGAATCTGGTCCTTTTGTTCTGTCTCTCTCTCTTTTCCCTTCAGGAGCAGCTCTCTCCTAAAACAAACCAGGTGGAGGGTCCCAGGTCTGGGGGTGGGAACAGCCAGCACCACCTCTTTATGCTCTGAGGGTGGTGGTGGGGTGTATATTTAGGTCGATTACATAGTGGTAAACTTCATGCTCTATTTGTGAAATGGAAAAAATTGGTGGTGGAATCATAGCCGTATAAGGCATAATAAAACAAGCACTAATATACCACCCCCCAGCTTAAAAAAGATCTTTGTCTTTAAACCAGGACATAGGAGCTATCTTTTTCTGCCTTCGCTATCCAGGATTTCATTAATAAAATGGAATTAGTGTCCCCAAGGTATTTTCGGGAGAATTAAATGAGAGAATATAAGCAAAGCAGGTAGAGTAGCACCTGGCAT
Organism: Furipterus horrens; assembly: GCF_987537825.1. Taxonomy (NCBI): domain Eukaryota; kingdom Metazoa; phylum Chordata; class Mammalia; order Chiroptera; family Furipteridae; genus Furipterus; species Furipterus horrens. Next base: position 13,974,321 of record NW_028327179.1, read on the forward strand.
GTGGCAAGTTGTCATTAACTATAGCTGTGAATATGCCCATAATTTCTGCTCTTAGGACTAGTCCCAAATGGAGCCTGGCTATAGAAGCTGGGGAAAGGTCAGAGCCATGGGAAGGGGAGTGTGATTCAGCCCTTGGTGCCAGGTCAGAGGGATGCTGAGCTTCAGAAAGGGAGTAAACTGATGTCCACAGGGTCTCTGACACATAGCATTTCTGTTGCCCACCTCTTGGAGCCTGGCAGAGGAGCAGGCAACCATGTGGTCTCCATCCTGAGCCCCACCGCAGAAGCATGGACTAAGTATTGGGTTGGCCAAAAAGTCCATTCAGTGTTTTTTCATAAAATGAAAAACACATTTTTCAGTTTCACCAATAACTTTATTCATTTGGATATTTTGAGTATGTCAGCTTTCTCCCACATGGTATAACATTCATTGTTCTCAATTAACGTCTCGATTTGCTATCTACCAACTTCAACTGGTCTACTCAAGTGTGGAACATTGTCCAGTGGGAAATCTCCGGCACAAAATTTCACAAACCACTTTTGACATGTTCTATCAGTCACAGCACCTTCTCCGTGCAGTGCACTAAATTTTATTTTATTTCTTGCGTTTCAGTTGCATTTATTTTCTTTCTTGAAATAATAAAGCATAATATGCCAAAAATGTTGCTTGTGTTCTTCCATCTTCAATATCAAAATGGCTGCACAAAAATTCATCAGTTTTGACAAGTTTTTTTCAGTGCACACTGATATGACAGCTGTCACAATACAGTCTAACAAAATTGTTTTGAATGACGTTAAAGCCAACTAAGCACTACTAGAGCAATCGTACGGAAAAAAAACAAGCAAACCTTTTGGCCAACCCAATACTTTCCCTGAGAGCCAGAGAGGCTCTGGTTCCTCCATGTGGCAGCACTCTTGCTTCTCCAAAGAGAGTGAGGACCCAGACGGGTAGGTGTGCCATGGAACAGTCAGGAAAAGTCAGAAAAGTTCTCTCTGCATGTTTTGCTTGTTGAAGGAGATGCTCGTTCAATTCTCGGACCAAGATGTAGGAAGACCTTGAATAGCATCTGTAAGATGTTCATAGGCCTTCTCTTTCATCACATTCTTTGTGCCAAGAGCAGCTACGAAGCTCCCAAGGTCACATCAAATTCACTCTTTCGAAAAGATGTCTTTTCTGAGACCTTCTGGGCCATACCCACCTCTGTGCTGCCTGGAAGTCAGTCTATTTATTGTCACCTTTTTCTGAATCATCCTGTCTCCTGCTTTTGGTCTTAGTGCTTAGGACTGGGAGCACTTGGAAGCTTGTTCGACTTCCGGTGGTTTCTATTCATAATATAATCAGAGAAGGACGTTCTGGGGATTCTTTGCAGTATTTGATCCTGGGAGTGGTTTTTGTTTTTTTGTTTTTTTGACAGAAATTGTCCTGTCCTAGGAGTTTTACTTTGAAAGGCTGCTTCAGATCTATTTGGAACGAGGTGGGGATATAAGTCCTACGGAGAGACATTCGAGTACTATTTTCTTCTAAGACTGATAGACATTCCCGTGTTTCATCCCACCCGTGACAGCCTGCACTGTATGATGCCGCACTGTTTTATGTGCCACTGAGAAAGAACACTGCCAATCAAACTGTGTCACCTGTCAATTTTCAGACGTCCTGATTTCAGAGATGTCAAGACAGGGAAAAACATGTATGTTTCAGAATGGATGAGAGACAGTGTACGAATTGGGTTGGCTGGGATGAGTCGGGTCAGCAGACGTTTATCTCGCCCGGGCTTTTCACCCAGTGATGGAAACGTGGACTGCACCCATCACTGAACATCTCATCTTCCCTCTACACCCACCTCTCTGCCCACCTCACTTGGAGGTGCGGGCTCGTGAGGCAACAGTGCAGCCGTCTCAGCCAGGAATCTGAGTCTCAAACGTGGCTCCTGCCTCACCTTCTCGCCTGCACTTAGTCTCTCGCTGGGTGAGTCTGCCTCTTAAATACGGGTCCTCCCTGTCCCCACGGCCCAGCCTCACAACCGCTGCCTGGTGCAGCTTCCGCCTGATCTCTTACCCAATGTCCGCAAGTCTCTTGGCTCATCTTTCTGCACCCATTCTCACCTCTCCCAGGGACTTTCCACACGGCAGCCAATCAGATCATGTCACTGCCTGGCTTGTGTCTGTGCCACTGACCCAGCATGACACACCGCCTCTGCCTGACAAGTCCCTGCCTCTGCTCTTTAGCTTCATTTCCCACCTTCTCCCCTCACACCCTCCAGGCCAGTCCCCTAAACTTACTTCAATTCCTGGGCCTAACAGCCAGGCTTTCTGACCTCCAGGCCTCGTCCGAAGCCTCCTTCACTCCTTCTGCCCACACAGATGCACAGAGAGACACACATCGACTCAGTCCCTCTACATCCCCGGCCAGGTCCTCAGATGAGCCCCCACTGCCTTCAGAAGCCTCATCATCCCATGGTGTCCCTCTTGGGACACCAGCCACACTGTGTGATCATGTGTGTTGTAACTGCCTGACTGCATGGTCTCTGTCCCTTCTGGAATGTCCTCTTATCCACCATGGGGCCCTGCACGGTGCCTGCAGCATGGTAAACCCTGTTGGTTAAAAGAATAATTAATTGGTCCACCTTCATCTTACATCTAAGAAGCCTGAAATGCAAAGTTAGTTAATTTGCCTGGACTCAGGATTTAAGCCCAGGTCCACAAAACACATGATTTTCTCAGTCCAGCTGCTGATGCAGAGCTTGGAAAGAGAACTGCCTGGAGGGGCTCCAGTGTGGGCTCCCCCTCTGCATCAGCTTGGTTTGGTTCATCAACTTTCAGACCTGCTGCTGCTCACCAACTAGTGGCAGTTACTCCGTCCGACAGGCTGAAAGTCCCTAATTGTTCCCCTTTTCCTCTGTTGCATCCTCATTGTATATGAGTGAGATAAGGTATTGTATAGACTAGGTTGTGAGCACAGGTGGGGAAGTCGCACGGTGGGGGTGGCCTGGTCGCTTTGGTAATCGTGTGTGGTTAGCACTGTGCCCGCATTCTGATTTTTTCCAGGCAATTTGGAATCCTGAAGTCACAGCCAAGTAGAGTGTGGCTTTTCTCATCCGATTACAGTGGAGGCCCCCTGGGCGCTGAAGTTCAGGTTTCTCGGGATTTCCTGTCCCAGGGTCCGGCTGTGGCTCCGGTTGAGCATCTCTGGTGTGTGGGAAGTTTCTTTCATGGTTGAAAGGGAGACTCTAGGTCTGTGGGGAGGATCCAGCCCCTGGGTGGCAGCTCCGTTTCCGAGAAGATCCGCTGCTAGTCTCTGGGGAGCTCTCGCAGGAGGATTAAGCAGAAAGACTCCTTGTTGGTTAAGAAGCGCGTATTAAGTAGCTTCTGTATGCAGGGCCCAGGGGACGTCCAGGAGGAAGAGGAAAGGTAGAAAGACGCAGGGCTGTGGGGATACACACACTGAGCTGTGTTCTTATCCCGGCCCTTACTAGCTGTGCACTTTCGGGTCACTGGTTGTGAGTGCTCTCTGTTCCATGCCCCTCTGTGAAATAAGGGTGACAATAATATTATGAACCCGTGGGGTGTTTTCAGTTGCAAAGAACATCTGTAATCACTTCACAAACGAAAACATCCCGCGGGTGGGTGAGTTGCCCTGACCTATGTTAAGGGTGGATGGTTAACCCAGCAGCTCAGTGGAGCCCCCCTGTGGCAGCTTCCATCTATTGCTGGTCTCAATAGCCTAGTCCTCTTGGTCTCCAAATGGCCACATTGAAGACAGTAAGGCAGAAAAGGGGTCTGTCTCTTCCTTGTGCTTCATTTTTTTTTTTTCTTTTTTTTTTGTGCTTCATTTTAAGAGAGACAAAACTTGTCTCGGGAACCCCCAACAAAGTTTTCCTCAGGTCTCAATGGTCAGATTGCCACGAATACCCCATTCTACCCTAACCACTTCTGAGAACAATGGTGTCACCAGGATCGGCCCAGATTCGTCTGTGTGTCTGGGAGCACCGCCCCCCACGCCCCAGCCCCAGGTTCCCGAGCCTGCACTAAATTGGGGTAGGAGGCTAGTGGCCAACGACACCCAGAAGTTTCAGAACCTCCAGGTCCAGGGTGCTCGGTGCAGCACCTGTAGGAGCAGCAGACACGTTTGAGGGGCTACTTTCCTCTCTTTCCTTCTCAAGGAGCCTACAGACTTGAAAGGGGGAAAGGGTTGTCCCCCGGAGGGCTAAACAGGCAGATGGAAGCAGGCGTCTGCATTTCAGGATTATAGGAGGCGGCTACCGAAATTAAACTCGAGTCACGGCTTGATGGGCGTCTGTGGATAAAGCTGGTTGGCTTTCAAAAGAGAAGCGGACTCTGCGGCTTAAGGAAATGTCAGCAGAACAAAGCCAAGTTTACAGGCAGTGTGCGCCGGCCTAATTGAAGCTGTCTTTCTGATTTGTCCACTCTGCAGCTGGTCCGTGGACATACTTCTTTACTGCCGCCTCAGCCAGTGAATCAAATCCCTTTGGGAGAAATGCCTAAGTTACTGAAGCTTTTTTCTTTTTTCGTTTTATTGTTGACACTACTGAGCCCCTGTTTTCTGCCACCACAGTGCTGTCTGCTGCTTCCCCAAGCCCCGCCTGGTCCCTGGCGCAGAGCTCATCTCGTGAAGCACAGGACAATATGGCCATGCCTTTGACCAGCCTGGAGAGGGATCTTGATTTGACTTTCTGGCCTGTAGTGGAAGGAAAGAAACATTTACAGATGGGTCCGGTGCAGGTCACTTCATGTAAAGCCTCCCTGAAATCCACCTCCTAGCCCATTCTTATTTTACAGGTGTGCAGACTGAGGCTCAGAGGCAGGAGGTGGTACCCCAGCAAGTAGGAGAGCCATGGGAGAATGGGGGCGGGGTCAGCAGGCCCACTGGGTGAAGAACAGGCACCCTTCACTCTGTTTAGTGTGGACCCCCATCACTTGCCTCCAGCTGTGTTCCTTTGGGTCCAACCCTAGAAGATTGATTATACTTCACCCCTGTCTCGGTGGCCTCCTGCCCTGCTTTCATAGGGCCATCACCCAGGAAGAGAGACGTACCTTGGGGTGTCCTTAAAAATATGTGGAGAAGATGAGGATCCCCTGGCTGCTCCCTTTCTGGTCAGAGAGCTTTGCCTTGCTTCTCTTGTCTGTGTGCTTTGACCCCAGGCTGAACCAGGGAGAGAATTTTATTCCGACCCTCCTTTAGGAGTTCTGTGATAACATTCATTTTTCCACCAACTAGGTGAATAGCATCGGTCTTAGGTAAGGGGACTGTGTCTTCCAGGAGCTTGGAGTCTGACCAAAGGACTTTTAATTAAACTTTTTTTGAGTGATTGCTATGTTCACATGGCTTTAATGTCAAAGGGTCAAGAGAGAAAAGGTGAAAAGTCTCCTGCACCTGATCTTAGGTGGGAATGAATGCCATTTCATTCCCATCTAAGAGGCAACCTCTGTCAACAGTTTCTTGGGTCTCTTTCTAAAGACATTGTGTGCATGTTGTTCAGGGATTCCTAAGAAGGCCCAGACAAGTTGGAGAAATCAGGACAGCCCCCAGGGAAGTGTTTTGCAGAAGCACAAGGAGGTGGGTCAGGGAGGATAGGCAGGTGAGGACAGTCTGAAGACAATTCCCTGAGGACCTGGGTATAAAACCTCCTTTGGCCCCCAGCTAGACAGGCAAGATACTGACATGTTGAAGTTGATGTAGTGGTCCAAGAGTTAGAGATGGTCCTAGTCGTTGTGTAGCCATAGGGTCCCTCACCCAGGGGAGGGTGGAGCAGCCTCAGGGGCTGTGTGGCTGAATGGGACTTTGTGAAATACCAACCTGGGCCGATTACCTGTGTGACTTTGGTTCCTATCTTCACCGTCTTTGGGCCTCCTTGCTCCTTATCTATGAAACGCCTAATCCAGGGTTTTAGACGTTTTGGTTACCCTTTTAGTCTGAAGAAACCATGAACCCCTTTACATGCATAGATCATATAGGATTATACAGGTAAATGAATTACACTGGAATATGGCAGATTTCCCACGAGGTGGACCCAGGGGTCCCACTGCACAGTGATTCCTGCTCTGAGGAGGGCCAGAGCCAGGGCCCCACTCCCACAAGCTGTTGTGGGTCCTGGCACAGCTTGGGGTCTGGTGGTGGTGACGGACGGAAGGATTTGGGGAAGAATTCCCTCCAGAGATTGCTTTCCGGCGCGTCAGGACAATCTGTTTTCCCTGATGACTAGCTTCCCCTTTGTCTATATGAGGCCTCCTCTCCTAACCAAAGATGAGTGGCTTTGCCCAGTATTCAGGTTCCAAAAGGTGGCAGCACTGTCCCAGGAAACAGAATCCCATGGTGGGAGCGCAGGGGTGGTGGTGGTGAGGACACGTGCCTGCCAGTGGTCGCCTCCTGCCCTCCTGCCCGCCTGCCCTGGCCCTCGCAGCCCAGGAGAGCGTTTCTCATGGGTCTGAGGTGTTGAATCCACATTCGTCTCCCCTCCTCAGTCACCCGATCTTAGTCTTGGAGATGGGCCCCGTGCCTGGCCATGCTTCTGTCCCCTGCCCCACAGTGGCCGGGAGAGCAGATCAGGACTGTCCTGCAGTCAGACGCATAAGGAAGTTACGCTCTTGCAATGGACTTCTTTTCCTTCCTTCCAGTGTTTGGACAGGGGAGACGGGGGTTCTGGAGGGAGGTGGGCATTTTAGGCAGTGGAGTCCTGGGAGGTCTAGGCTGAGTTTTTCTTTTCAAACACTTGGCCATTGGCTAAGGCAGCATTGGGCATTTTAGGGATTGGTTTAAGGCTCAAGGCAGTGTGATGGTTTCCAATACACCAGAGTCACTTCAGACTCGATGGCCATCAGCCATCCTGGCCATGGGTTCAGGGCTGTGGGCTGGGAGTTCACAGGGGGATGAGGCTGAACTGTAGTAGAGGGGGTCGCTTTCCAGGAATCTGCTAGAAGATGCAATTGTGTACAGCAGACGGAGGCGCCCATTGGAAAGGACCGTGTCAGGTGAAGCTCTGCCTGGTGGGGACATTGGGTGTCATCTTCAACACCTGAGCCTCCAGGACTAGAACATCTTAGGATGGCTTTATGTCTACCTATCATTCTTTAAACCACTGAGCTAATCTGTTTCCTCCCTTTTCCACGTGCTTTCTCTCTTTCAGACATAGATGCATATAGATTCAGACACTTATACACTCATTAAGGTACATGGATGAAGACAGAAAAACCCACAAGTGTTAGTTAACCACTTATTCCAAAAATATGTACAGAGTCATTGCTGGGCACAGGCGCTGTGCTGAGATAAGCTGTGGTCACGATGGGCAAGGCCCAACTTCCATGCAGTTTGTAGTCTACAGGGAGGAGACGGCAATGAGCAAATAAAGGAATGAGCTAGAGAGGTGCTGGGGGGCAGATATGCTCCCCAGAGAAAGGGTCTTAGGATGTGACAGCGTGATCGGGATGAGCAAGGGACACGTGCCTCCCAGGAGGTGATGAGAGGCAGTGAGATGGGGTCAGGGACACATGGTTCCAGGACCTCAGGGCTGGCCTGAGCCTGACAGGTTTAAGGCACAGAGAGAAAGCCCCAGAAAGTGGAAGGAGCGCTCCACTGGGGTGGGGCCAGGTCCTGGGGCCTTGTAGCCTGGGGAAGAGATGAGATGCCTGGTAGCCATGGAGGGTCTCTAAGCAAGGGGGTGACAAGATAAAGTATCTCCAACCCAATGAAATAGTCCATAATTCCCATCATGTGGCTTTGCTTTTTGGGTCTCAAGAGGAACAAAGGGAGGTGGCTGGAGTCAGCTAACATTTGTGTGGCACTGAACATTGTGCTCATCTAGACCTATGACAGTCCAGCAAGGAAAGGTTACCGTGAGAGAAGCCAGGGGCAGACATGGGGTAATTCACTCAGGGTCCTCCAACTGGAGTGGCTGAGCTGGGATTTGAACCCCAGCAGGGCAGGCTCCAAGCCCCTGCTTTGTATGCCTTCCTGGAAATGGAGCCCGGGTAGCTTTTTGTTGTTATTGTTAATTTATTTTTATTACTGAGTTAATATGTGTGAAACATTGTTATAATTTGCATTTCTTTAACCACTCCTGAGATGCAACAGTCTTTCATGTCTACTTTTTTTTTATTGTGATAAAACATATATATTACATAAAAGCTGTCTTTTAACTATTTTTAAGTATATAATTCACTGGCATTAAGTATAGTCACTCTGCTGTACGGCCAACACCACGATCCATTTCTAGGACTTTTTCATCACCTCAGACAGAAATCCAACAGTCATCTACGTGGCTGCTTCCTAATTTGGTTCTCTTCCTGTCCACTTCACGGACTCAGAGAGTTAAATCAAGTCTCCCGTGAGGTTATTCCATCCTTTGCTTCCAAGTGTGAAATCATCTCCTGCAGGTGGAAACGGAGCTTGTTCTTGAAAAGCCCCAGTGTGGGAGTCTCAAGTCCGCTGAGTGACCTTGGGCAGGCCAGCCCTAACTGGCCTCAGTTTACCCCTCTGTAAAGTGATGTAGACCCCTTTGTAAGCAATTATACATCCTTCTGGGACAGACAGGGTAAGCTGTTCCTTTTTCATTGAAATCGAATTTCTTCGTCGTTGCTTGTACTGCACGCCTGTCCCTCTCTCATCTGTGGGAAGGAGCTGCCAGCCTCCCCCCGCAGTAATTCTGTATTTCCCGGGCCATGCTGTGACGTCTTTGGTCCCTCAGCCTCTGATTAAATGACAAAACGGAGTCCCCCGTTGTCAGGCAGACGGATAGCAGTTCCTGCACTGTTGGCTTCCCTTCCTTCCTGCTTGATGACCAGAGCCACTTTCAACGGGGGCCCCCTGCCATCTGGCATCCAGCCTGTCCCAGAGTCCGGGCAGTTCCCAGGCGGCCTCAGGAGACTTCCGTTTATGCGGGCCTTCTCTGCATCGCCAGGAAATAAAAGATGCTGGCTGTCACACGGTACTCGTGTCCCCCGAGGCACGGGGCCGCTCACAGCCACTTCTCTCTTTCAGGACGATAAATCTGAAAAGCCCTCTGCTACAGCAGGTGCTGGAGAGGCGGAACGAGGTCCTGTGTGTCCTGACACAGAAGATAGTGACGACGCAGAAGTGTGTGATATCTGAGCACACCCAGGTTGAGGAGAAGTGCGGCGGCATGGTGGGGATCCGAACCAAGACTGTGCAGGTGCAACCCGACAGCTGGGGCCATGGCCCCCACTCTGGTTCCTGCTGCTAGGACCTCAGTCAGGGTCCTCGTTGGGTGGGCTCTTCATTCATCAGGACCCTCTGTGTAGCAAGTTAACAGAAATCCAGCTAGAATTGGCTTCATCGAGAAGCGATGCATTGGCTCATGTGATCAAAGCATTCAGGGGTAAGCTGGCTTCAGTTACTGCTGGATCCAGGACTTGGAGAACGCTGTGAGCTGCCTCCCGGGGGCTGGGGACCCTCGGACAGGCTTTCTCCTTGTGGTGCGGTAGCTCCAGGCGATTGTCCACCTGCTGTGAGTCTGGTGGGGAGAGAGCTTCGGGGCTGGATCTCACTGGCCTGGGTCGCCCGTTCCTGAAGCAGGCACAAGGCCAGGGCAGTGGGGCGCTCAGATTGGCCATGCCCGCTTGGGTCAGGGCCATTCTTGCAAGAAAATAGGTCCAGCAAGCACAAGCCTGCCCAAACGCACAGGTAGCCCCTGCAGTCCCCTTGGAGTCAGGGGTCTCAAAATGAGAGCTTTGGGATTAGCTGCCTCAGATCCTTTGTGGGTTGAGTTAGGGGGGGTAAGGATCTGTACATCTGTCTGTCTATAGATGCACAAACTAGTGCTTCTGGATGACAGGTGGACAGTCTTACAAGCTGACCGTGGGCCAGTATGAAAGTTCAGTGGGACAGAAGGCTGCCATCCCCACGCTGTCTCCCTCCAGCTTGGCCTGGTGCCTGCTATTTGGTTCTTGGAGACTTACTTCTCCGGGTAACTTCCGGCCTTTGCTGGAGGACCCAGGAAAGTTAAGTTTGGAAGGTGGAGCCATGGGCCCGGTGCTGGGCTCTCCTGGGGTGGACAGGCTGAACAGTAATGGCGAGGGATGTGCCCCTTGGGAGGTGGCTTTCGCTGGCCCTGCCAGTGTTTCTGCCCACAGTGACCCCACCAGAGGCCCAGAGCCCACCCGGGCGTCAGGAGGCCAGCTGTCATCCCAGTGTTTGGGCAACAGAAGATTCTCGCCTCCCTCTCCCCAGGCCACAGTGGGAGAGTGTCACATTTGTGACAGTGTTTGAAGCAAGGAGCTGTGGGGCCTGACTCCTGGGCTTTTCTTGCCCAGCCTCCTCGTCCTTGCTTCTTCTGCTGCCTTCACCCTGGTGTTAATAGCACAGGGTCTGGGGTGATGCAGCGCTGGGGGCCTCGCTCAGCTTGGTTCTCCCTCAGCCTTTGACATTGATGAGGCTTTTCATTTGGATTTCAGAGCAGTGTTTGTCATCCTCAGTGAGGGAAATGGGAAGTCATCTTATTTGTCTTATTATCTCTTTTATTCATCCCTATAGACCTAACTTCACTGTGTCCTGAACCCTGAAAGGTTGCCTTGGGGCAACCAGATTGGTCACTTATAAGGGAATGTGTGTGCATCACGGGGCCCACAGGGATGAAATCCTTACCCACTCAGTTCCATGGGCATTAGTCCCAGGGCACAGGGGGGCGGCAGAGAGGCTCAGGGCAGTCGGAGTTCACAGGTCCGTGTGCTCTTACCCATAGGTGTCAGCTACGGAAGATGGGACCGTCATCAAGGACACCAACGTGGTGCTGGAGATCCCGCCGGCCACCACCGTCGCCTACGGCGTCATCGAGTTGTATGTGAAACTGGACGGCCAGTTTGGTGAGTGCTGCCTTCAGCGCGAGGCTCTTGGGCGACGATGAAGCCAAGGCAGAGGGCCACGCCACCTTCTCCTGGGGCACACGCTGGTAGAGGATCCCCTACCACTTGGGAGATGGGGACACAAGAGATCCCAAGAGTGTGGGGTTATCCCATGACAAGGGGACAAGCGGGCTGCATTGGGAGAGTGTGGGGTGAGGTTTCGCCAGCAGGGTACAGAGTTGTGGACGTGTCTCCTGCGATCAGACTGGGGGTCAGCCTCGGCGCATTGCCACGCTGTCCTTTGAGGTCTTGGGCCCCCTTCTGGACCTTGCTGAGCCTTACCCACCTCATGGGGCTGCGGGAGGATTAAATAGGTGAGCCACGTGCTGTGCCTGGCCCAGCGGTGGTTTATTAATTACTCCACCTCTGCTATTAATATAATCATCACTGTTACATCACCTCCCGTTCCAAAACGCTGCTCTTGACCTTGCTCTGCTGATCACCAGTGTGTTTGAAGCTGGCCAGTTCTGGTCACTGAGCCGTGGGAAGGAAATCAGGTCTTTGGTGTAGCGGGTCTGCTGATCTCAGGTGTGCACGGCCCCGCCCCGTGCTCGGCCTGCACTTGAGGGTGCTCGTGAGTGCTGTGAGGACTTTTCTGTGGCTGGGGGCCAGGCCAGCGTGCCACTCTAGGCAGGGGGCCTGTGGGAGCTCTCCTGTTTCTCTGAGGAGGGGGGCGCCCAGCCCCACCTGCAGCTCTGTGGGCATTTGACCCTCCCTTGTGGGGCCTCTTTACACAGATGGACTTGGAAGGACACAGTCTGGCCTGGTGTGGCTCTCCTGTTTGCATTTCAATTTCGAGCCTTTCGTCTTGGCTCCCTTCCGCTGTCTGTGGAAATAAACTCCTCTTTGTGCTGCCGAGAAGAGGTGCCCTGGGGAATTCTCAAGGTCCCTTTGGCTCACCTCCCACCCCGTGGTCTAGGAAGCCCGCTGCGTTCGCTGCCCGGTCCTGCCGCGCACGGCCGCGCCTGTACGGCTTGGGGGCCGGGCCCTCATTCTGGGACACGCAGGGTCTGATTCTGAAGCCAGTTCTGTTTTTATTTCCCATCTGTGTTCTCTGTTGCTCTTGCTGCAGAATGTTCTAGCTTCATAAACACAGACCCGCAGGCCTGAAGGGCCCTTGAAAGAGCCTGCGTGATCTCTCCTCCCACCTTCTGGGTGGGAGTACCTTTGACAAGCATCCTGCTTGTTCTTGGAAACTTTGATTGAGAAGAGGCTGACTCCCTCCTCTTCCTTGAGGGAGGCATCTGTACAGCAGTCCACGATGAGGTTCTCTCAGCCGCGACCCCTTCCTTCACCCACAGCTCCCCCTCTCCCATCTCCCACCCTGACTTCATCGGCTCCTGTTCCATCCCAGCCATGTACCCAATATGATTATTTAGAAATAAAGATGTGGTCATTTCACTCACCTGCTCAAACACCTTCCGAGGCTCCCTTCGTCGCAAGATGAAGCCTTTGTCTGGCCTATTTACCCGCCATATGCAAACGCTCCGCTCTCGTTGATCTCAGAGCCTGACTGCTTAGACACTGCTTTGTCCAAGAAACCTTGGCTGGTTCTCTCTGCATCTGCCACTCTGGCTTCAGTGACCTGTCCACCTCCTCCAACGCCCTCGCGTTACCCCCGGCTCCACTCGAAGCGTCCTGATGGTCAAGCGCCTTTTGTACCTCTGGTCCCTAGCATAGTGCCTGATGCTGCAAAGGATGAAGGGACTGGCAGTGCCTTCAAGGGGCCGTGCGTGTGGCCAGGCAGGAGTGGGGTTGGGGCCACGGGCTTCTGAGACACCCACAAGGTGCTTGGCAGGATCTGAGGCTGTGTGAATGGTTATGGTCCCTATCCTCGGGAGCAAAGTCATTACCTGGGGTGGGGGGTGGTGGTTCATACTTCCCCACCTCAGTGCCTGGCGCAAAGGGCAGAGCAGGGTTGCCCTGGGTGCTCCGTGAGTGTACGTCAATGAGTGAGTAAAGGAAGGATTGTTTCATTTGTCTTAGACAGCCATGCCACCATTGTGAGGGAAAGTGTGTGCTTCCCCGTGCAGAGTCAGGCACGTCTTTATTCCTTGGCCTGTGCTGGAGCACACAAATCACAAAAAGAGCCAGGATTCATGAGTTCGCATGCTGTGTTTGTTTAGCAAGGACCTAAGCATGGTTATATTTTTACCTACAGTTCAGATACCTTAGCTGGGTTCTCAAATAGGAAGTATATAAGGAAACATTTTTTTATCATTTAAAAATAGTTTATTATGGAAGATTTCACATGTGTTCCAAAGTAGTGTTAATAATATCACGAACCTCATGTACGTCATGCTTCAAGAATGAGGGCAATTTATGTTTCATCAGCAATTTCACCGCCTCCCTCCACCCCATTCAATTGTTTCAAAGCAAATTCCAGGCATTCTATTGTTTTGTCTGTAAATATTTCAGTACCTCTAAAAGGTAAGAATTTTTTTAAAAAGACCAGTTTTGCCTTCACATAGATCCTATAGAATATATTCTGTTTTGGATTTTCCACTCAATATGTTTGATATTCATTCATATTATATAATTGCAGAAATAAATTCATTTTTTTGCTATGTATTATTATGTTAAAGACAACACTCTTTAAGAAGAGAACCATATCACATAACAATTTGTGCACCAAAAATATATTGTCAATAATTCTGTAATGTTATTGGCTCAAATCAAATCTGTCCACCAAATTCAAATTTTCTCAGTTTCATTTATATATGGTGAGTTGTTTGGAATTGGTTTGTTCAAATCAGGCTCAGGAAATATCGCCGATGTTTGAAAGATTGCTTCCTGCCTGTTCAAAGAGGACACACAGGAGAGCCTTATGCTAAGATCAACCATTTCTCCTGTAGTTTTAGGAAATGGTTGAGTTTTGATCAAACAGCAGAGCATGTGCAGGAAGCGGGCATGTGGGGAAGGGAGTGGGTGTGTCTCCCTGCCCAGCCGAGTTAGGGGAAGCTGGGGCGAGTGAGTGCTGACCCGTCCTTTTCTGTGTTGCAGAATTTTGCCTTCTCCAAGGGAAGCCTGGTGGCTTTGAGCACGAGAGGAGAAGCGATGTTGTCTTCCTGGAACTCCTGCCCTTTACAGAGTTTGCATTTAGGGACATGCCGGATGCTGGGCAGGGACCGTGTGCCCCGGATGGACCATTGAGCATTTTAAAAGAAGGTATCACCAGTGGGGAGTGGGGGGGGGGGCAGTTGAGCCGATGGCTGATTGAACATGTACCCCAAGAAGTGATGGCTTCAGGAGTGGTGACTCCAGGGACTTCAAGGAAAGCATTTGAGAAGAGAGAGAGCAGTGCTTCTCAGTGAGGCCTCGTCCACTCAGGATTTCCCTTGGTTGGAACTTAGGGAACCTTGGGTCTCGGGTGCCATGTTTTGAGAAAGGGGACAGAGACTGAGGAGCGTAAGAATGAGGAGCCTGGCATTTCCTTTAACTTGAACCACAGAAGCTTGCAAACTACTAAGAATAGCTAGTCAGCAGCAAGCAGAGAGAACCCAAGTTTTGCATCTGTTTCGTTATAATCCAGGCTTCACTGCCAAGATAAGACTTTGTCAGCATTTGCAAAATGTCACTTTGGAGGCTCTTTATCCACATGGCCTGAAGCCTGTGAGGCCGTGGCAACCAGGGAGGGGGAGGAGACTACCTGTGATTTGCCTGCAGCAATCCCTTCTGCTCCCCACAGCAGTTTGTTCTAAAAAAACTGGAGGGTTTTTTGGGGGGTGGGGTGGGGGAGAGTGACAGAGTCAGTGGGAGTAAAGTATATAGAAGAGGAGATAAGCAAGGAAGAGGAGAACCAAATAGCTATGGAGGAGCTTAGTTAGTACAAAGAACTAGGAGTCACTCAGAATATGCTCTGGCTTGGTCCCAAAGCAGAAGATGCTTTTGTTTCAGTAGAAAGAGTAGTGTTGGGAGAAATGGTAGTGAACACCTGATCTTAAAATAAGGCCTTCCTGTCATGCAGGCCCCTCCTCCGCCTCCTTGAGACCCATAATTGGGTGTAATTTTCTACTGCCACTTAGGCATTGGCGATGTCATGGGTTAGAGACACAGCGGCAGTGGCCCTTCCGGGTCTGGTGGGCTGGGGGTTAAGAACAGGGAGGCAGGAGTGAGGTGGGGACTGGCCTGGCTTTGCGCCCCGGGGCCCTACACCAACCAGGGCAGCACTTCCCTCCAGGCTGGGGCTGCAAAGACCTGGTGGTTTCTAGGCCAGTGTTTGAGTATGACAGTCACTGATGCGACTTGTTCCTCTCCGTGAGCTCTCTACAACCCTGTGCTAGAATTTGCCATCAGCAGAGGTAGTGCATTCCTGCATTAGTATGCATCCCTACCTACAAAAGCATTTAGATCCCCACGGGGCTTAATTTGCCAGAAGTTTCTGTCTTTAAAATAATAAGATGATGATTCTAAGGGAGCGGCTCGAGCACCCTGCAGAGGATGTGAGCCTCTAGCCGCAAAGGCCTGTGCACCTGTTCTCCAGGCCAGGACAGGTGAAGAAGAAAGTGCAGGCAAAGCTCAGGAGATGGGTTTGCCGTGAAAATAGGGCGCCAGCCTCTCTGAAATGCATGCATCAAACACTGAAGGATACAAAATCCACAATGTATTAGAACAAAGGGTGAAAAACAACATATTTTGGAATTTCATGGTTCTGAAGCATTGTAAAGGTAGACAGATGCTTAGTAAATCAGCCTTGATAAGTTACTTCTATAGAAAGAGGAGTCTAAATGACTTTTCCAGAAAACAATTGATGAGTGAGGTCTAAAACAAAATGGGGCGGCCCTTTCTCTTCTGTCTCTTTCTCTCTGCCTCCCCTCCTTTCTTGTAGTTTGACTGGTTATTGAAAACTTGCAGGGTGGCGTTTCACCTGATGTCCTTTATTTCTGAGTTCTGTGACTGGCTGTGCAGCTGGGAGTGTCTATGAAAGAGCTGAGGACAATTAGCTATAAAAAGCAAGAGTTGCTGTCCCTGTTCTGAGACACGCACAGCGGTCATGAGCTGGGTACGCTGTGCTGCTTCCACAGTGACTCTGCCCTTGGAGAGGACCTTCCGTCCCTTTGTGCAGCTGCCGGAGCAGGAACAGACGGCATTGAGTGGCATCCTCCAGGCGGTCCTGTTTGATGAGGAGTTACTTGTGGTCCTGGAACAAGTGGTAAGACCAGACACATCGCAAGCACAGCGTCTCCTCCTCGCTGTTCTGGAGATGTGGATGGGCTGGACCTTTTGAGACAAGGCTTTGAGCTGGGGGTACAACTGCATATAAAATTTCCCCACCTCCCTTGATCCCTAAAGCTTGTTTCTTACTCCCAGGTCCTTGGTTTTCTTACTGCAGAAAGGTAGTTGCTGTCAGGAATCTAAGTGTGTATCGGTTTCCTAGGGTTGCTGTAACAAATGACCACAAATGTCCTGGCTTAAAACAACAGAAGTACATTCTCCCATAGCTCTGGAGGCCAGGAGTGTGACGTTAAGTGTCAGCGGGGCCATGCTCCCCCCAAAGGCTGGAGGGGGAACTCTCTCTTGACTCTTGCAGCTACTGGTATTCCTTGGCTTGTGGCCACATCACTCCAATGTCTACTCTCTTCCCAAGGCCTTGTCCTCTGTGTTGTGGCCTTCCTGTTTCTTAATGACACCCACAAGTGGATTTAGGGCCTACCTCAACCTAGGAGGATCTCATCTCAAGATCCTTACCTTAGTTACATTTGCAAGCACTCTTATTCCAAATGAGGTCACATTCTCAAGTTCCAGGTAGACATATATTTATTTGGGGCAGGGGGCACTGTTTAACTCACTACAAGTGGGCTATATGGTAAGAGTCCAACAAGTCAACTTGTTTTATTCAGAAGAGATTGAAGAGCAGGCCTTTGCACTTTGGTTTCGTAGCAGGATTTTCTGGGGAGGCTGCATTGCAGGAATGGTGAGGGACATAGCTGCTAACCTCCGTCCACCCAGACTTTCAGCTCTACTTCCCTGGTGGGGGCCGGGGCGATAGCAACCTGATTTTTGCTATGGTTGGTTTTTTATTGTTTCTGGTCTTTTTTTCTTTTATGCAGAGTTTGAACTCTGATTTTCTGATTTAATGTTTCATGGCTTCCAGGAGAGCATTCATATTATTTTTTCCTCTTGAAATTGGATTGTGCCAGAAGAGCTTAGTGACCAGTCACAGAACAAGCAGGTGTTGAAACAGTCCAACAGCCCAGGACATCCGTGTGTTCTGGAGGATGTAGAGCTTGTGGGAGTGTGTGCTAGCCCTGGGGAGAACGCAGTTGTTTTTTTTTTTTTTAAAGAAATCATTGACTTTTAATTCTAAAATGTCTCCTTCCAAGAGGGAAATGTCAGGCCAGCACCCTGTGGAAAGAGCATCAGCCGCCTGGGTGGTGGGGGCCGGTGGGCTCTCATCCGGATGTGGATCCCACAGTGGAGCAGGACCGGCTGCCGGGTGCCAGGGTGGCCAGGGCCGCCCCAGCCAGCAGGACACTCCACCTCCCAACAGGTCCCAGGTGCACAGATGAGGCTGCCTGGGCCCCAGCTGGGAATGTGACTGGGGGCTGGAGAGCCAAGTTTAAAGCTTGAGAACCATATGTCCCACTCCTCAGCTGTGTGTGTAGTCACGTGTTCCTGGCCCCTGGTCCAACCCGACCGACCCTGTCCTGGAAGATTCTACTCAATAGCTCCTGCATGCCTCCTTCCCACGCTGCAAGGCTCGGTTTCCTGTCTCTCTGAGGAAATCTAACCTGGTGGACTAGTCATGTCAAAGCATAGAGAAGCGTGCAGGGTCTTGCTTTACATGGGAGGCAGCCAAGGGCAAGGGGTTCAGTGTTGTGGGTCAGAGGCCCCAGTTTGGCCTCCAGCTTTATCACATTGTCTCTTTCCTCCCCGCCCCCCTGCAGTGTGACGACATGGTCAGCGGCCTGTCACCCTCACGGGCGATACTTGGGGAGCTGAAGCCTCCCCAGAGGCAGAACCTCATGGCCTTCCTGAAGCTGGTGGGGTGCTGCGTGCAGGGCGAGTGTGCGGGCCCGCAGGGTGTGGTCAGCAGCCAGAAGCTCTTTTCTACGGCCTACTTCTTGGTCAGTGCACTAGCAGGTACGGAGAAAAGAGACACTGTTGTTGCTTTGCAATTGCTTTGCTTACTGTTGTGGAAGACTGGTACCTGGGGCTCCCCCCTTTCAGCAGCTTGTGGAGGACAAGAAGTGGAGGGCTGAGGAAGTTTACATGGCTGTCATGAAGTCACAGAGCTGAGTGTGAAGGAGGCCCATTCACCGCCACTCTCAGGGAGCACATCTCTCCCCTCCCCTGGGAGGGCTGTCTGTGGGCTCACCCCGCACTAACATGGGAAGGCGTCTTCCCCAGACCTGAGCCCTTGCAGTGCTGAGTGGCAGCGGCTTTCACAGGGCAGTGTTTCGGTCCCTCTGTTCCTCTTTGCAAGCTCACCTCCCCCGAGTTGTGGCCATTAGGGCAGGGAGGCTGCGGAGAGGGTCCCGTAGCAGCAGGGTACCAGGCTCAGCAGTGGCACCACTGCTCCAGGGGCCAGGCCCTCCCGTGATGGCTGAGTGGGACCTGCCTGCTGCTCCCACCCAGAGCCCACGTGCAGAGGGTCTCTGCCATCAGAGGGGCTCCTCCTACAGGAGGAAACTAGGCTTTTCATTCCTTCTCAGAAAGGCAAGACCTGGCGATGTGGCCCCGCCTTCTAGTCCCCAGGAGTTCCCTTCCAGAGGACATTAGTCAGCACACTGAGCTCCTGAAGCATCCTGGGTCCTTCCTCTGCACCACACAGACACACAGGCCGAGGAATCTCCAGTTTTTAAAGAACTGAAAAAAGAGACTGCCTTGCCCAGATTTATATGTCGATGTGTGTGTGCTCTATGTCTTGTTCCAAGTCATGGATAAGTTTTGACTGGGACAGAACATAAGGCAGAGCCCTGTGAGACTCCAGTAGAGACCTTTCCCCAGAGTTAACATCAGTGCATTAGACAGAGTCTTGAACTGCAGGCGTTCTATCAGGGGCCGATTCACAGGCCGGAGTTCTTCAGCTGTGAGAAGCCTTTTAAAATACTTATTGAACTATTTCTATCAATAGGCTGGTCAGCGATGTCACATATGGAGCTTATGCACCACAGTCCCCTTCTCCCTGAGCCTGGACACAGTCTCGAATGCTCTGCAGTTACTTGGAGGTGACACGTAGCATGAGACTTAGTTGCTGTGTCTGAGCTGGAAACTCAGGGCAGTGGAATCTTTAAGGGCAGCTGAAAAAATCTGCAGCCAATTTCTAAACCAGTGGAGCCCTTGTGACTCTCTGAACTGAGATCTCATTGACAAGTCAGTCACTGTGGAGGTCAGACCAGGGGAAAGCACTTTCATTAGTGCTCTTGTTAATCAGTCCTCAGCCCTTCTGAGGTGGCCTCTTCCTCCTCCTCCAGAAGTCTTCTCTCCTTAAGAGTCCACGGGAAGGGCTGGGACAGAGAATGGCCTCTTCTTGCACCCTCTTTCCAGCTCTCTAAATAATAACACCAGTTTTCAGCTTTATAGTGCTTAACATTTTTTTTATATTGAGATAAAATTAACATATAGCATTATATGGACTCAGGCATAAAACCTAATGATATTTGTATAATTGCAAAATGGTCACAATGTCTAGCTAACATCACCATACATAGTTACCATTTTGTTCTTGTGATGAGAACTAAGATTTACTCTTAGCAATTTTCAAATATACTAGAGTCATTGACGTACATTCGATCCCCATGACTTTAATTTTTGAATTTATTGGGGTGACACTGGTTAATAAAATGATATAGGTTTCAGGTGTACAATTCTGCAACACATCATCTGTGTATTGTATTGTGTGTCCACCCCCCACATCAACTCTCCTTCTCTGACACCATTTATCCCCCTTATCCTCTCCTGCCTCCCCCTCACTCACCACTCTGCCTCTTTAAATTTTTTTTTTTTTTACTGAATTGTATGAGTTCTTCATATAGTTTGGATGTTAACCCATTGTCAGATATATGTTTTACAAGTGCTTTTTCCCATTGGGTGGGTTGTTTTTTCATTTGTTTCACTGGTTTCTTCCTTTGCTGTGCAGAAGTTTTTTTAGTGTGATGTAATCCCACTTGTTTATTCTTGCTTTTGTTGCCTTTGCTTTTGGTATCAAATCCACAAAAATCAGCAAGACCAATGTCAAGGACCTTACTGCCTCAGTGACATGCCACCATTTATAAATAAGGCCGCTAACGAATGCAGGAGATAGAGTTCATAAGTGGTCCCCGGGCCAGATGACAGCCAGTGACTCTTTCTCTTTGGCCTTTTGAGCTCAAAGGTTCTGTCTCTAGGAAGTGGGTCCTTTTAGCAATTGCATCTCTTTTGCCCTGGGGGGTATTTAAAACCGTTTTGAATAACACTGACCTGGATTTCCACTCCCCCGGGGCTTGGCAGGGTCCCAACTTCCGGTGCAGTGGCCAGCTTCACACAGCTCTGTGCCGGCTCCCTCTGCCATCAGTGCCTGTTGCCACGCTAGCGGCCAGCCAGGGCCCCGCACCGTCCTGGGTTCATGAGGTCTGCTGTGCTAAAGGGTTCTAAACCCAGGTCACGAGAGCTTAGTCAGCGCTCTGACACATGAAAACAAAATCTGTGATTGGTCACGTGAGGAAGCACTCAGAGCGGGGCACCCGAGCTCACTCCCCAAATATGGAGTGGGGCTTACGCATGCCTCTTCTCACCAAATTCTTGGTTCTTTCTACGTTTCCTTGCTTTCCCCTGAGTCTCACTGGCGAATTAAATGTCAAGGGATATCCTCGGGGGAACACATAGCTGGTTACCTGGTTCCTCCGTCCGGTTTCTAAAACGCCTTTGCTGCCTGTTGAGCACCATTCACTCATTCAGTCGTTACTGAGCATAAACTCTGCCCGCTGGCTGGAGAGCCCAAAAGTGGAAACCAGTTACTGTCCAGGGCCTGGCTCTGTTCCCACAGATACTTTCGTTTGTTTTTGACAGTGACTGGTTTTTGTCTTCCGCAGAAATGCCAGATAATGCAGCAGCTCTGCTGGGTACCTGCTGTACACTTCGGATGATTCCTACGCTCTGTCACTTGGTAAGGAGCCCCCCAGGAGGGACCCAGGGACGGGCAGGACTGGGGACATGGTGAGGAGATGGCCCTAACAGCTGGTAGAACTTCTAGGCTTTCCCACCTACAACAGCCCTTCAAAATAGGCTAAACAGGTATTAGAATGAACTCCAACTTTTTCACACCCGCCTGCACCACACACCTCACCTCACAGGAAGACTGAGGCCCAGAGGGAAAGGGTTTGTCTGAAAAACTTGCCAGCAGGGCTAGGACTTGAACCTTATCTTTAGACTCCAAGCCTTATGCTTTTCTCGTTTTCTGGAGAGGATTTTGGCCAGGGCCGGGTGCAACACCGCAGGGAAGGAGCTAGACCTGCTCTACTGCACCCTGTACCACATTCACCTGGCAGGTTCTCAAGAGGACTGCGGGGTCTCAGCGCATTTCATTCTCTCTTAGGGCCCTCATTAGCGTTGTGCCCTCGGGAAATGTCGGGCCAGGACAGTTAGGTAATGACGCACTTAGCCTCGAGACTCAAGATTAAGCTTTTCCTTTTTAAATTACATATTGGGCCATCAACAGAAAGAACCATCAATGGGCTGCCCGGTGTCCACTCTAATGGGGCAGCCCCTCCAAAGCAACTCCTGCAAGCCTTGCTCAGCCTGGGGCAGACAGCAGCAGGGCACACTGGCCTGGACTGTTTTCAGGTGTGCTGACCAAGGGCCAAGGCTGGGAAGCAGATGTCGGGGTAGCTGCCCAGCCGGGGCCCCGACATCTTGCACACCCACCCTGGGAGACTGAGTACCATGGTTAGGGCCCAGGGTACTTCTTTGCCCAGGAAAGGCATCTGGAGACAACAGCAAGGCCTCATTTCCTAGGAGCGGTGCAGACATCTTTCACAACCCAGAGCAGATTCTACCCGCCCAGGGGAATGCTTTGTACTTTGACCACAAAAACTGAACTCCTTGAACACTTGCCCGCAGCATGTGTGTACTGTGGCCAGCTGGGGGTAAAAGCTGGGGGTGGAGTTTGGTTATGGAAACAATAGGTTTCCATACATCACAGTAGCTCTGCTTTTGTAACCCAGCTCCGTTTCGCAACAACTGCGTGCTTAGCATTCCCCAAATTGGTCCTTATCGAGTATTTGCAGAGTCTCCAACTGGATTCAGGAAGTGTGTGAAAAAGAAAATGCCACCGAGACCACAGTACTTCACTCCCTTGCCCAACAAACTCACGCTGGGTTGTCTTCCTCCTTGCACGGCAGCTCTAGGACTCAGTCCTGGTGTTGCTCCCAAGTCCGCTGGCTGGTGTTTTAAAAGTAGCCCGCAGGGCACACGCCGAGTTCCAGAACGGCTGGCATGCTGCTTTGGCACCAAACTTCCCACCCACAGAGTCTTTTGTTTGTCTTCACGGGCTGCTCCACAGAGACAAAGAAATAATGTTTCTTTAAAGACCTTACTGGGCATCTTCACATAATCTCCCTGAGATATTGCAACGACTCTTAGGACAGTCAGGCTCCCGCCTCCTGAAGGAATTTGGGCATCATGTGTTTCTTACAGGGATTTACTTAGAATAGGGTACAAAAATCTACCTGCGTTTCTGTCTTGTCTTGTCTCTGGCCAGAGCAACCCTGAGAGGCTTTCTGAGGCCTTTTGGGAGAATAGTGTCAGACACACTAGCACACCTGCCAAACTGGTAAAAGATGAGTTAGAATCAGTAGAGGGTGTGTTTCCCTCACCGCCACCCTCTGGGTGACTGTCATCTCTTTTATCCCTAGAAGTGCCTCTGGGCACTTGGGGCTGGCAGCTGCTCAGAGCAGGAAGCTGGACGCAGCTCAGCACTTCCTCCCCAGAGCCCACTGTGCGGCCGGCGCCTTCAGTCTGTGCCAGTGCAGCTCATTCTTAAATCGCGGGACGTGGAGCTTGGAGAGCAGGCCTGTGCGCGCTCAAAAGCCTAATCGATAGTTTCCTTCGGGGCCAAATGGTAGCGCTAAGCCTGCAGTTACACTGTGTGAGTTGTATGTGACGACGACTCTGCAAGGTGTAGATAGATTTGTAAGGCTGAATTTGGTAATAGACACCCAAGTACTTCGGTGTTCAAATGAGTGATGCCCTTCAACAACTGGGGCAGGCTGCGTGTTACTCCCTGTAAGGTCACCAGTGCTCAGGACACTTCCGGGATTCTGCAGGAGCCCCTTCAGATGCAGCTAAAATTCATGTGTACTTTATAGGCTTCATTTTTCATTTTACTCTCTCCATTCCTAATCTGATCTGGTTCTGAATACCTGTTTAAAAATCAAATCCACTGGCAAATTTATAATTACTGAAGATTAAACAATAAAGTGTCACAGGCACCAACCAAGACCCCAAAAGGCAAAGTTTCAAATGTTTTCAGAGCTTACAGTTAGAGCAGCAACCTCGCCGAAGGACTACCATTCATTCAGCGCACTGAGGGTCTAGTTCTGGGCAGGGTACAGGGTGAACACGACGGGCCAGGTCCCTGCTCTCCTGAGCAGCTTAGGTTTTAGTAAACAGACTAAACAGTGATTGTCAAGAAGATACACTTAGATGCAGTAAGCATATGAAGACAATATAATCATGGAGTAATAGCTGGGATATGGGGGGGGGGGGTAGGTGGATGGAGAGGGCTCAGGGAAGGCCCTTCTAATGTGGCAGTTCAGCTGATGACTGAGAGACGGGAAGAAGTCTGTGTGGATTTCTAGGAAGAGCATCCAGGTTGAAGGAAGAACGAGGGCAAAGGTTCTTGAGGCAGGAAGCATGAAATAAACTATGGTACCTACCCCTTTGAGGAGTTGCTGTAAATATTCTAAAATCTTCATTAAAAAAAAAAGAAACAAGCCTCACATACTGTGTGTATGAGCAAGTTAAATTCTGACCTTCCCAATATACTGGAGTTAATGAATCTAGTAGCAGGTAGAGTTCAGAGACTAGAAATTTAGACAGAGGACTCCAGGCAAACTGGAAATATCAGGGCTGAGATCCTGTCCTGGGGCAAATATATCTTGTTACACCTTAAAGGTTTCCGGTTCCATTTGGGAAATAAAAAGAAACTTTTTGTCATAACTAGCTAGAAGTGTGTTATTGTCCAACAATGTGGATTTTCTAGAGCATGTTTAAGTGAAAGTTTAAAATGTGCCATTTCAGCTCTGTGCACTGTCTGTTGGTGGAGAATCTGATCTTGAAGACACAGCCCTGGCTCCTCTGAGCGACACAGAGAGGTTCGGGATTGTGCAGCTCCTGCTTGCTACAGCCAGCATTAACCTGGAGAGACAACAGTCGTCCGTAAAAGCTGTCACCTGCAAAGTCCCTAACATTTCTGCACTCGTCCTGTATATTAGCCTGAGTGGGCTCCGTGCTTTAGGCCGAGCACAACAATAACGTCACGTGGGAATCACAGGCACATGCCATCAGCCAAGGCTGGGCACTTTTCAGCATCGCTGAGCTCCTACTACTTCGGGGCTTAGGTCACAGCCTCGTTAAAAGCTGACCAAGGAAATTAGTTTACAGAGGGGTTTATGAAGGGGTGACTTCGTGCATTGTGAGTCGCCTCAAGCTTAGCCACCAGGTTTCTTGTTCGTAAGAGGTGCCCCTGTGCTGGTGGTCCAGGGCAGGCTTAGCTCCAGCACCTGGAGAGCTGGCAGAGGGCTGGGAATCCTAAGCCAGTACATTCAGACCCTTTTTTCTGCAGAAAAATGGGTCCATCTATCACTTATAGTTTCCCACTCTCTTCCTGTTAGACAAAAACAAATGGGTCTGCCACTTTGATCCAAAACCTCATTTGAAATTGTGGATGCGGTGGGAAGGCCATTTCTCGTCATAGACGGCTACGTTCTGGATGCTCGGCAGTGACTGAGAAATGAACTGTGAATGCCACTGGAGGACATATGTTCTGCTAAAACTATACTTACAAAGTCTAATAACAGGCGGCCTAGCATAGAGCATTTCATCTGACTTTGCCATGCTGTGATGAACATACCTAGTCTATGTCAAGAACCATGTGCTGATTTTCCATGCATGCTGGATGTTTAATTTGTAAAATACATGTTATATCAAAGGAAACCCTGAATGGACTATATTTTGTTCTTCCTTGTTTTCACATCCTTCTACTATAAATAGCCTGGGGACCTGAAGACCCTCTGCTTTCCCTTAGCGAGATGTGGCTGAGCCCTACTGCGAGACTCTGCCTCATTTAGGAGCAGGGCGGCCGTGGGGACGAGGAGCAGCAGTTGTTGGAGAGAACCGTGTAGCTCATATCAGCACCTGCTTCTCCTGTCCCTGCCTTAGAAATGAAGCAAGTAACGCTTTCATCACTTAGTAAAAATGAAACTAAACCTTATGCAAATCTTCATGATACGTGAGAAAAAAAGGACAGAGTCGTACACAGTGGTAGCAACAACATAAAAAAGCAGCACCTTATGCCCAAATTGGAAAGCAACACACGGAAGTGAAAACAGTGCTAACATGCTGGCACAGTCCGTGCCTTTTTATCTGGTTTGCTGAAATACGTATACAGAACAAACTGTAGACGAAATGTGCACTAGGAGTGCGCTTCTTTGGTATAAAAACCAGATATACATGTATCACAATGATGGGAAATCTCCTTTACGAGGCCACTGAAAACCCAGCAGTGGCTCCTTCGGGGAGAGGAGTTAAGAGGTTAGGGCAGGTGGGGAACGAGGTGGTTCACCCTTCTAGAATCTTGTATGTATTGTTTTCTAAATAATGAAAACTACACACACACACACAGAGTTCAGACAGAAAGAAAAGATGCCATCCTAGCATCAAAAGCTTGGATTACATCAAACAGGTGACTAAGGCACAGTTGCCCTAACACTAGCCAGGAACCCCGTTGGATGCAGCCTTGGGCTGCGACAGGTGCTCCTGGCCCCCAGTTACTGCCGGGCTCCTCGGCGACCTCCACTGGGATGTGGTGGGCCTGGCAGCACTGGGCATGATGCGTGAGGGTGACACTGGGCCTCCCAAAGTGTCTTCTAACTGGTATCTGTATCCTTAAATATGATTAAGTTAAAATGCAACTTTATTTATTGCTTGAGATCAAGAACCATACTTATTTTAATAATTCGATGTAGAAACAAGTTCTAATAGGCCTGGTAACCTAGAAAACAGATAGTAAATAGAGGAGTATTTCCTGTAACAGGACGGCCACCTTAACGCTGATGTTTCCATGATCACTTCTCTTTCATAAATGGACACAAGAAGAAACACTGACTTCAGCTAGTGAGGAGTGGCCTGATAATGGCTCTTTAAGGTGCCTATGACCTGATAAGCCCTGGAACCTGTAAAGATATTACCTTACATGACGAAAACAGACTTTACAGGTGGTTTTAAGGGTAGGGACCTTGAGATGGACAGATTATCCTGGGTCATTTGGGTGAGCCCTTAAAAGAGGGGAGGAGGAGAGACAGTGAGAGAGACCTGACTGAAGAAAATGCAGAATAAATGAGGTGTGACAAGGATTCAGCGCTGCTGCTGGCTCTGAACACAGAGGGGACCAGTTCAAGGATGAGA
Source organism: Furipterus horrens (assembly GCF_987537825.1). Classification (NCBI taxonomy): domain Eukaryota; kingdom Metazoa; phylum Chordata; class Mammalia; order Chiroptera; family Furipteridae; genus Furipterus; species Furipterus horrens. Next base: position 14,000,798 of record NW_028327179.1, read on the forward strand.
GAACAGCTATCTGCAGCCAGTAAAGCGGGACATCCGCTGGACAACTGCAGGAACCTGGAGTTGGCCAACAGCCTGCGACAGGCCTGGAAGCGGTCCTCTGCAGACATCCAGAGGAGCCAGGGCGGGCCCGGGAGGCATCCTGACTTCAGCCTGCTGAAACCTGTGCTAGGTTTCAGATCCCCACGACTCAGAGAAGTCTGTGTTAAGCTGCTAAGCTTGTGGGAACTTGTTACTGTGCTGATAGCAAACTGACAGGTAGGAACGAACTAAGTCCTCATTTAACATCATTGACAGGTTCTTGGGAACTGCAACTTTAAGTAAAACATGTAACAAAGTCATTTTTAACCATAAGCTGATTAATATAAATAGGAGTCAAGAAACACCAGCCAAGTTGCTAACGGCATATTTGTGGTCACAAAAACATCACCAAACTTGTAAATAAAGGCCCAACACACCTCTGATTGTAAACAATGAAAAAGATGTGAGCTATGCCAACATTTATAAAAGATTAATAAGAACAAGTTAAGAGGGTGACTTTCCAACCTGATGACACCAGTTCAGCGTCACAGGAGGCCAAAGCCTTTCCGGCAGCTCAGGGCACAAGGTGAGACCCACCCCAGGCAGGACGCCCTTCTGTTGCAGGCCCACGTGCACCCACACCCATTCAGACTGGCACAAGTCAGACACGCCAGTTAACCCAACATGCCCATCTCTGGGATGTGGGAGGAAATCAGATACCCAGAGAAAACCCACGCAGACAAGGGGAGAATGTGCAAACTCCACACAGACTGTGGCCCCGGACAGTCATCGATTTTTTCCCCTCATCCACATTAGAACAAAACGACACTGAACAGAACTGACGTTATTCAAGGAGCTGCTGTATCTAAAACCTGGTTCTTTGGAGACGTCAGAAATATGCTGGACTGGCAGTTTCTTAAGTATGAGGTACGGAATCCCAGACACCAGCTTGGGGAAGAGCACCAAAGAACCGTTTCTGGAATCAGGCTTCCTGCACTCACCCAGTTCCACGTCCGTGTGCTGGCCCGCCCGGCCGCTCCATCTCCCCTTCTCACGCAGGCCTCAGGGCTGAGCTGTGTGCCACAGCAGGCTTCTCCCCGCCAGGGGTTCTCCTTCATGGGTAGCTGGGAAATGGCCCTGTATCACCCCACGCCATCTAAGCAGAGAGGCCTTTTCTTGAGCCTATATTTTAATCTTCACTGTCTTTGACTTTCCTCGAGTATGTTGTCTTGGAAAGCTTGGGCTGGCACAGAGGAAACGGCTGTTAGGGTTTCCTTGTTAAAGAGGAGAGGCAGGTGGAAATGTTATACATTTACCCTGGTGGGAAAAACTAAATGACATAAGAGGCTTTCTATAAAAACAATTAGCATTTTTTAGAAGTTTCCAAAGCTAATATCATATCCTCTGTATTTTCTTATCTGTAAGCCTCAGTTCCATCTATAAATCATCGTCATCATCGGCAGCCGTCCGTCTCGAGAGACGATGGTGTAGCTTCTTAAGAGTCTATCTGCACCGCCGAGAATGGCTGTGCAGTCCGACTCGGGAGTGACACGGTATCTGTCTCCTCCTTCTCTGATGTGCCCTGACTGGAAGATCGAACCAGCGACACTTAGCTCGCAGGCCGACGCTCAATCCACTGAGCCAAACCAGCCAGGGTCATCCATCTATAAATAAAACACTACATTTTCCCAATATTAAATATTTATTTCTTTTTACATACAAAAATATTTTACCAGGTGTATGCAATTTCACAGATTATTTCAATAATTTTTGTTTTGGGCAGCACATGGAAATATGTGAAAAGAAAAATTTATAGGGACAGTTTCTGAAAAATCAATACTTAAGTGTACTGCAGGAAAATTTTATTTATACAAGGACAGTAAGGTTTCTTTTACAGAGGAATTAGCAAAACAATTACGTGGAAAACAGTAGCAATTAATTTTTATTTTTAAACTTTTTCATCAGAAACTTTAGCAGCTTGCTTAGCTTTGATTTTTAGGTTGCTAACAAGATTTTGTCCTCCATTAAATCTACAATCATTTCATAGACTAGAGGTTAAAAAGAGCATGCATTTGTGCTCAAAATAAAGATATACCAAAATGAAATGGGGCGAAAAAATCCCCCAAAGCAAAGGTCTTATGACAAATACTCATCGTGGACTCTAGCAGAGCTCAACGTATCACGCAGAAAATGCCATTAGATGCTGAGCCCTAGTGTTCACTCATTTACAGCAAAATCCAAGATGCCGCTTCCTTAGCAGTCAGTGCTACTGAAGAGACAGGAGCCATTTCTTTCTTAAAGACAGTACACAGCCAAAAGAAATATTCGTCGTGTATTTCCAACACACACGGAGATGAGCTAGTCCTCAAGTCTGGGTCTATCTGAAAAGACCATGGCATTTCTCATTTGGCCACGTCCACCAGAACAAGCTTTGTGTGTTCTAAGCCATGTGACTTATACTACTGCCCACCTCTCCTACCTAAAGAGGAAAACCACATATTTTAACTGGTAATGGCTTCTGGTTTAACGCTGATAACTCACAGCTGAGGAGTTTTTAATGCATTTTTCCTCTTCCTCCAAGCTCTCAGGCCGTCTCAACTGCTATGAGGAAAGCGAAACTTCAGGTGTGGCCTGTCAGATTTATGTTTCGACCCATGGCATGCTGTTTCTGAAGGATAATAATGACCTCAATTCCCAGCTTTTCAAATAAGACCTTCGGCTTCTGCTGTATGTAGCCTGTTCAGTGGGACTCAAGACAGGTTTACAGGCATTGAGCCATTTCATCTCCCAAGTTATAAGCAGCATTTATGTTAGCTGTAGATGTGTTCATTCAGTTTGTGCTGGAGATCAGAAGATAGTAAAAGCTAGTAGTAAAAAAGAAAAAGCAAGAGAATTGTCGCTTCTGCCTCTGGTGTGTGGAGGCAGGTTAGATTCGCCACCATAGCACTGCGTTATCAGCCAGCCAACAGCCGTGATGCAATTAGAAAGAGAACTGAGTGTCCTCTGATGACCTAACTGGGACTGTTTCTCCCTATTAAGAAACAGACACCTTTTGAACTTTATACAGTACCATCAGTTAAATAATATGGGCTGCGGCGATAAATTTCAAGCATAAGAATAGGGTAGGGCAGCTTTAAGGGGCAAAGATCAGTGGGTCTGCTGATTTAATAAGAGTACTGGATTGTTTACTTAAATCTGATCTGTGAGTGGTCTGGTTGGCAGCAAGGACTTGCTAAGGGGTTGGAATTGGAATGGGATTCAAACTAAAATGGACCTCCTGCCCAGGGCCACTAAGAGAGTGGAACAGACCCTCTTCCAGGCTGTAAACTACAACTACATCCTCAGAGCCATTTTAAAACTGAAGATAAGATTCCTGAATGGTGTACATCATTGACTGTGACCTCTGAAAGACATACCCGTGAAAAGAACCAAAAGATAAGTAGCCTCAATGTAAGCAAACACATACAATACACAGATAAAGTAGCCTAATCAAGACGTTCTAATTCATCATTTACCACATCAGAATTACAAATTAGTTCTTGTGATTTAAGCCAAATATTAAGTTAGTCTTATTTAACAAATGCAATATTAAAAGTAAAGGTATATATAAGTTTTACCAAAGGTCACATGATCAGGAGTCAGAATTAGCTCTCAGTCAGTACAAATGCGTCATCTCTATTTTTATCAAACGACTACTTTAGAGAAAGTAGTGCAGTACGTTGCAGACGTGCAAACTATGCTTTTAAGTTCTTACCTTAGAAATTTGATAGCATTATTTCCTTCACTTTTTGGTGGAGTAAGGACTCATTTTTGATTCTGTGCACTAAATCCCTCGAGGAACACAGAAAGTAACATGACAAATTATGGGAAGTATTTTTTAAATGAATAGAACTGGAAGCTAACAAGAAGTTAACAAAAAAGCATTTAAAAATAACCTTACCTTAAAAAAATTATAGAATTGTTATCTTCCTCAGGTATACAATGCATATTTACATAAAAACTGATATGTTGAATTTTTAGTCAGTGGTATTCTTAACTTTGTGAATAATATTTCCTTGTACTATATACAATAATCCTATCGTTTAAAATACTGAACTTGTCCCAAGAACTTCACATACATTACAGATGTTATTACACGGATTCTCACGGCACACCCTTGGAAATGAGAGGAGGGCAGATTCCATAATCTCTAAGTCTGAACCATACCACACATTCTTTAGAAGACTTTAATAAGTATTTCTCAAGAGGTTTCCATCCAGGACTCTCCTTTTTTTCCTTAAGAAAATTGTTGTAATGATAAATTTATGGGCTTAATATTTATTTTTCAAAAAGGACATTACTATCTGACTCCAGGTAAAAACCAAAGCTCTTTCAAACAACATGAAGAAGTTTCAGAATGTATAAGAATTTGGGAGTAAATATTTTTAAGAATTGAATTAAAAGACATTTCGAAAGTAAAAAAATTTTTTAAGAACACTAGTTATAATTACATGGGTGAATATAGTTACTTTTATTATTCATGTATTTTGGAGGAATTTTACATATTATACACATAGCTTTATATAGATTATATATATGGTGATTCAAACATTTAAAAAATGACCTGCTGTCTATATACATAAAATTTCAGGATTGCTTTTTCCATATTTAGTATAAAGGTTCATTACTACAAAATTATTGGCTTTCTAGCCTGTGATTTCTGGAAACTGGAGTGTTATTTCAGAAGTTGTAAAAGCACAATGTAACCAGATCATCATTTTGACCAATTTTCAAACTTTTATGTTTAATGCTTACCAATTCAAAATAATTGTACCTAACTTAATGGCTATCTATCTTGAAAATCAACCCCAATCATGATCATGACACTTACTATACATAAAAATAAGTACCAAGTTGATAAATTTTTAAAGAAAATATCACTTCTTTATCGGGATATTATGGTCAAAGCATCTAGTATCTGGTCCTAATCCATAATGCCACATTTTGTACTTTATTGCTAATTTTCATTTTCTAAGTTTCTACTAATAATCAATTTTCTCTTTTAAAGAAAACTTGTCCTTATAAGCTATTATAAGTAAATTTTACTAGCTTCTAGAATCTGGGGTTCAGGTTACTATTGCTGTAGTCACTCTGGGTTTATAATGATTTTTTAGTAAGCTATGTTCAGCAATTGTATAGTTAAAAGTGGGCAAAAATAAACCAAGTCTTGATGCATTGGACATTTGGTATCACCCAAGCATCAAACAGAAACTGAGACTGCAAAATCAGGCATGGCTGCAATAAAGGTGCAATTCTACGTACAGCACATCGCATATATGAGGTCTGTCCAGAAGGTATCCAGCCATGGGACAGAAAAACTAAGAGACATTTATTGAAGAAGATACAAGACACATTTTGTACATAGGACAGTGACACCTCAGTCCCCTTCAAAGTAGACACCTTGGGACCTCACACAGTCTCTCAATCTCCCCCAGCTGCCCTGTCGTATTTTCCTGAATCTCACTGGTGGTCTGAAATCTCTTCCCTTTTAAAGGCGATTTTAGTTTTGGGAAAAGCCAGAAGTTGCAGGCCACCAATCTGGGCTGTAGGGGGCCTGAGTCACCTGGGTGATTTGATGTTTCACCAACAAACTCTGCACAAGATGTGAGGAATGAGCAGGCATGTTGCTATGATGAAGCTGCCAATCACCAGTTGCCTAGAGCTGTGGCTTTCTGAATCATCCAAATAGTTTCCATGGAGGAATGTTCAAGCGTAATGCAAAATTTTATGCAAATTCATTGATCTACTTGCTCAGTCATTTTGAATGTGACAGCCACACAGTACACATGCTCACTCAATGGCATCTTTCGCTCCCACTGACTAGTATGGTGAAGTCATCATTGTTCACACATGTGCATTTCAATCCATCCTCCTTGGCTGCCAGGTTACATCAATGATGCACAACACAAACTGTTCTCATTATATTAACAATGGCTGGCCTTCTTCCAGACAGACCTCGTATTCCACTAGATAAGGTTAAATTACTTATCCAGAGACATCAACTCTTGGTATTTGTACATTTGAAAAAATATATATATACACACACATATATATTTATATATGTACACATATGTAAATATATATATGTATATAAATATATGTATATATATTTAGTTGTACATAACTAGTCATGCCCTAAATGCTGAATGAAGATACTCACCTGCCCAAAAGGAATGGCACATCATGCTTCCCAAAAGCATAAGCATGTGTGTGTGAATATTAACTATTACCAATTGTTCAACATCACTTTAAACCATGTTCTCTTCAGTAAAGCTGATTATCTTAGCCCTTCCCTACAACAGAAGCCCTTGATCACAACTATACTCTCACTGCTGTGGGAGAATCCTGGGGCTGCTGGGACTCCTTGCCCAGCAGAGCTCTGCAGGGTCCTGGAGACTCAGATGGGACTTGAGTTTCAAGTTCAATGACTATTTATTGAAATACAATGAACTTTTCTAAATGCATTTTCTTCAATTCTGGTATCTAGGCCCAAATGAACTTACCTACATCATTTTATTTCACATAAAGACGGATCTAGTGTGTATTAACTAAGTAGTTAGTGATGATTTCTATTTATAATAGAAATAACTCCTTTATGTGTTGACTGTTTTCTAAATAATATGCATTTTTATACTATAGATAATGCATTTTTATACTATAGATAAAGCCGTCGTCGGACGGCTGCCGACGACAACGAAATATGATGTAGAAGTCATCTCTGTTTTGCCAGGACAGTTGAAATAACTTGTACATAAACTGTGCTGCTTACAAGGATCCCAAAGCTGTTCGGAGATGAAGGCACACCAGAGGATGTGGAAATGAAATTCCTCTTAAATTTGCAGTGTGTTGCAACACTAAGTCATAGGACATCACCCCGGCACTGTGCTTTGATTCCTGTTGCTCTGAGAAGCCAATACTGTCATGTAAATATATGAAGTTTAAAAGTTACCCAAGTTATTAAAAGAGTGTGATCCATTTTGCCACCCATTTCCTATCCTAGGACAAAGAACGTGAATTTGTGTTCTGGATATGAAATTCTGGAATTAAAAAATAACTATGGATTTTCAATCTTAACAATACAGAAACTTGAGAGTTATATTTCATTGTGAAAAGATTTCAAACAAAGTGCTTCCTCCTCATTGCCAGGCACTTCCCCCTTCCTCCAGCCCTCCTGCTGGCATTCCCCGTGACAGCTCTAGCAAGGGAAAACCAAACTCTGCAGCCAGGTGTCTGGTGCCTTCCACCAGACAAAGGCAACTTCCAACATTTAGCACCAAACCCTTTAAGTGTGAGCATTGTTTATGTGAAAAGCCCAAGCAGCAATATAAATACAGCTGATGGAGTTTAATGATGAGTGGCATGTGAGTACCTTTTAGCAAGAGTTTATACCATCCAAGAATCCTTAAAGGAAGGTATTAACTGAGGTGAATTTTGGAAATGGGTACATATTAATGCATCTAGAGGAGAACTGTTTTCCTAATCATTAAACAGAAAAACTGCATTTCCTCACAGAAATGTAAAAAAACACATTATTTAATATATATTATATAATACATACAATGTACATATTATATAATGTATATGTTATATAGATAAGACAGTGACAGTTACTTCCAAATTTTAAAAATCATTCAGTGGATTGGGTTCTCAGCACAACGAATCTAAGATCACATACTTCAAAAAGCACACTGATTGTTCAAACCCTCCCCGCCAAATGCAAACTTACAAGGCGCTTTTAAGCATCACAGAAATATGCAGAGGCACGATACATTTGCTGACCATATCCTAATAAAAAACTGTCTAAAGAAGTAGGTTCATTTTTATCAGGTAAATTTTCACCTGTGAAAATAAATCAACTGTAAGTGTCATTTTGCAGAAGGCACTCTCTGAGCCTACCCGGCCTTGCTTGCTGTGCACACATTAACTTAATATCAGTCTGTGTTTGCAACGAATGAGAGTGCAAGGTATTGCTCTTCGTTTTTTCACTCAAGTTAGAAAGGAAGGGGAAACTCACCAATATGTCTGTACAGATCAGAACGGAGAGCTATACATCTCTGAAATAACAAAACTATGTAGCATTGAGCAGACCTTTGATGTCAGATTTGGATGGTAAAAGACTTGCTCTAGTACTGACATCGAAGTTCTGCTTCTGTAAGAAATTATATTAGGAAAGAAGGCCAATAACAATTTTCTCCTAATTAGAGTAACTGACCCTTCACTAGTTAAATACTGAACTAAATAACAACTTTACAAATCTATTTCAAGTATTTATCATCACAGTGAAAATGTGAGACCAAGGTTCGAATGAATGAATTGAAAATTCCTCTGATGAAAAAGGCAAGGGTACTAAATCAAACATATACAAAATGCTTCAACGCATTTCTTTATGTGATATGAATAGATTGTCCATAAAAAGTTAGAAAAATTAAGATAAATTATATATTAGTACACCTTCCCAACCACATTTTCTATAAAAATTCAGAATAGTGTACTGGTATTCCAATCTACACAGTAAAAATGCCTGGACTTGATGATATCTTCTGTCTGTGCACGTATTTTCTCAGTAAAAGGTTTAATTACTGTAGTCACTTTTTAAAAGTTACGTTTTTAATCGTGAACCTTGTTGAATCATCAGTAAACCCAGCTGATGGGGACCCACTGGGGCTCCGTTCTCAGTTTCTCTATGGCAGTCTGGAGTTTCTCAAAGGCTTTGTCTAGATTGTCGTTCACGATGATCAAATCGAAATAGTGGTTGTACGCTCTCTGAATTCGTGCACTTTCATCCACTGTTTTCTTCAAATCAGAGTCCTGTGGAAGAGTTTTAAGGGGAGATGTTTTTACTATAATGTATCTTCACTTGCTCAAACACCAACTCAAAGTGAACATAAAAAATAAGTACGGTGGATAATTATTTATTGTGATTCTGATATTAAATCTCAAAATCTAATCTATAGTGTTAAAAAGGATATCACCACCTGTTCATGTACTCGCCTTTCCAGCTGTGTTCACGTTCGCATGTGCGAGTATTCTGTATCTCCTGTTGCTCTGATATTAGGATAAGATTCCCAATTAAAAGATTGCTGACAATAATCTTAGGGTGAAGTCCAAGGTAATAGGTTTTAATCTTATGTTCTACCTCATACATGTTAAATTTAAGATGTCTGTGAGACATCCAAGTGGAGAGGTAAAGCAAGCAGGTGATTGGTTATGCAAGCCAGAGCTCTGAGGTCTGGGTTACCTGTATATAAAATTAGGAATCATCAGTGTAGCAATAGTATGGAAGTTAATAAAAAGGAAAATGTAGAGAGAGAAGCGGGTTCCCAACTAGGCCTGAGAGCCACTAATACTTTTTAGTTATTTCTTTTCCCTGAGATTCCTAAATAAGTTTGAAAAACCTAAAATATCTTTTATTATAGATCTGTAAACAGCCGCAGTTTAACCTGAAAACAATTCTTACCTATTATACTTATTAGCAATCTGGCTTGTTAAAAAAAAAAATCAGACCCTGGACAGGTGGCTCTGCTGGTTGGAGCATCATCCCATACAGCAAAGAGATTCGATACCCAGTTGGGGCACATATCTAGGCTGAGGGTTCAATTCCCCATCAGGGCGTGTATGAGAGGCAACTGATCAGTTTCCCTCTCACATTGATGTATGTTTCTCTCTCTCTCTCTCCCTCCTCCCAACCCCATTCCTTCCCCTCTCTCTAATTCGATAAACATATCCTTGGGTGAAGACCAACTTAGTAAGCTCCTATTGGTCAAAGATGGAACAATTTGACGCACTTCATAAGTTATAGTAATGTCTAACCACTATGCTGTACTCTTGAGACATAATATTGAATGTCAACTCTAACTGAAAATTTTTTTAATTAAAAAAAAGAGGGGACTTCCGGCCAAAATGGAGGCACAGAAAGACACACTGCGTCTCTCTCCACAACTAAGAAGGAATACAACTACCTCAAAACTAGAAACACCACAAGTTCCAGAAAATCAAACTGCATGGAAGTCCAGCAAACAAAGATATAAAGAAGAAATACTCATCCAGACAGGAGATGAACATACAGGTCCGGGAACCATGGAGGGTTCCAGGAAAGATGGACCCAGAGGGGACCACACCAGGATGCATCATGACTGCGATGCCAAAGGTGAAAAATAAAGACAGAGTCATGGGGGCAGCATGAGAGAGGCAGAGAGTTGCCTACAGGGGGATGCCTATAGGACTATCAGCTGATTTCTCAGAGGTCACTTTGCAGGCAGAAAGGGACTGGCAAGCAGTATTCAATGTGATGAAAGACAACCTACAACCAAGATTCCTCTATCCAGCAAAGCTATCATTTAGAATGGAGGGGCAGATGAAGTGCTTCCCAGACAAGGTGAAGCTAAAGGAGTTCATCATCACCAAGACATTATTATATGAAATGTCAAAGGGACTTACTTAAGAAAAAGATCAAAACTATGAACACTAAAATCACTACAAACTCATAACTATCAACAACTGAATCTAAAAAAATAAAAACAAAATCCAACTAAGCAAACCAGAATAGGAACAGAATCACAGGTATGGGGATTATTCGGAGGGTTATCAGCTGGGAGAGGGAAGGGGAGAAATGGGGAAATGGTGCAGGGACTAAGAGGCATAATCAGTTGGTACAAAATAGACAGGGGGATGCTAAGAATAATATAGGAAAGGGTGAAGCTGAAGAACTTATACACATGACCCATGGACAGGAACTAAGGGGGGTAGGATTGCTGGAAGGAAGGGGGGTACGGGGCAGAGGGGAGCAAAGGGGAAAAAATTGGAACTACTGTAACAATATAATCAATAAAATATACTTAAAAAGAGGGGACAATTTGAGCATCAACGAGAATAGTAACTGCAATTACATGTCACATAAGTTAAAATCCATGTGTTCATAGTAAAATTAAAAAACAGCCCTAACTGGTGCGGCTCAGTGGATTGAGCACTGACGTGCTATCTGAAAGGTCGCCACCTTGATTCCTGGTCAAGGGCACATGCCTGGGTTGTGGGCCAGGTCTCCAATTGGGGGCGTGCAAGAGGCAACTAATCAGGATGTTTCTCCACCTCTTTCTTCTTCCCTTCCCTTCTAAGGATAAATAAAATGTTGAAAACAACAACAACAACAACAAAAAAAAACTCCAAACCTTATTTGGTCACCACCTGTCACCTGTGGAGGCTGTTATGGAACAAACAAAACACATTATTCTGAAAACTGACCCATAAAGGGAAAGTATCAAGCATGTATCTTGACTTTCCTATAGGAAATCTACTTCAGAGTAATCAACTAGTTGATGAGCAAAAGTTATTTTTTTTAGAAGAACTCTAGTTTATAAATTCAGGAAGAGTTACAAACTTAGAATATTACCAATTTATAACTCCCACCCCTAAAAAAACTGATCCAGGCAAAGACCAATAAAAATATCATTAGGTGAAAAAGCTACTGGGGAACTTTACAGACCAGGCTAACAACACTTGAACCCACTGATTAATCGTATCACAAGAAGAGACAGCCTTTTTCAGATGCCTCAAAATGTAGCAAAACAAGTACTACCTATCGATTAGTCTTGAAAAACAACATTGAACCTGACCAAGACTCTCTCAGTTCACAGGAAAGAAACAAGAATGACACAATGGGGACAGAACTGATAAAATTCAGGCTACAGAGTACTCGATAGGATAACAACAATTTTTTGAACAACTAAATTAGAAGGTTAAAAGAGGGGAGAAGGAAGGCAGTGAGGATTTAAGATTAAAAGAGACTAAAGGGATGTCTGCCTCTAGCCAAAATGCGCTAACAGGAATTAGACCAGCCCTCCTGCTTGACAACGGAACTGACAAAATATATAGAACAACCGTTTTTAAAGACCTCGTACAACAGGCAATGAAAGACAGAGAGAGATCACAGAGAGACCAGAAACAAATGAAGTGAGCCCTATGATTACCCGATTACCAGCCTGAAAGAGTTTCCAAGCTGCAGCACAACGAGGCATCACCCAGAGGGAGCCTACTGGACCCTCCAAGTCAGGACAGAGCTGTGAGTCTGGGGAGACCGAGAGTTCGCAGAGCAGAATACCATAATGGAAAAGAGGAGCACAGAGAAAGAACTTCAAAGACCTGCAAAAGGTCCCCTTCCAGCACGTAACCAAGTACCAATTGTGTATGTGTACCACTACCTGAGGTCACCAAAGAGCCATCAGAAAAGCTGAGACGTATTCATCCTGAGCCAGGAACAGGACCTGTTCTCACCAAGCAGAACAGAAAACTCATGATGCACAGGGCATTTGGGAGAGTGTGCAGATGGACTCGCTTCAGTAGTGGAAAATAAATGCCCCTAGAAGGAGACCTGCTCTGGTCTTATCTAGCACATTTTATAAGCAAGACCCAAAAGCAAGAAACTAGTTCCAAATAACTGCATCCCAGAACAAAGCTCATCATGTCTGGTGCCCAGTAAAAAAGTAACAGGATTGCAAAAAACCAGAAAAATATGAGCCATCGTGAGGAACAAAGTCATTCAATCAAAACCGACACAGAACTGACCCAAATGCTAGAATTAGTAGACAACATGAAAACACTTATAACTACACGGACGCTACTCAAAGTGAAGCACAGACATGTAACCTGAGAAAGAGCAAAGAGGACTCATGCTACCTGATTTTCAGGCTTAGCAGCTACAGTGTGGGAACAGGTGGAGGCAGCAGGGAGGGACTGTGAAGCAGCACAGGGATGCTTTTGGAGCTGATAAACATGTCCACTACCTCGCCTGCGTGTCCAGGCTTCATGCGTATATACAGATGCACAAACTTATTAAGTTGTACACTTTCAATGTGTAGTTTATTGTATGTCAATTACACCTCAGTTAAGTTGGGGGGAAAAAGATTTAGAAGACATTAAGTAAATGCAATGTATTGATCTTATTTGGATCCTGATTTGAACAAAGCAGCTGTAAAAAAAAAAATTCTAAATCTTGGGGAAATTCAAATGAAGTCTGTATATTGATGATATTAAGAAGCTGCTCTTATTAATTTCTTTACATGTTAATGGTGTTAGGGTTATGTTTGAAAAGTCTATCTTTTAAAGATAAATACTAAAGTATTTATGACTGATATGATAGCAAAGATTTGCTTCAAAATAATTTGAAGTAAGCGAGGAAATGAGAAGTATAATTGAAACAAAAATGGCCATATGTTATTGAAGCTAGGTGATGGGCACATAGAAGTTCCTTTATTTACTCTTCTGTATATATTTTTAATTTCCATAATGTGAAAAAAGAGAGAAGGAGAAGAGAAAGCATGTAACAGAAACTAAAATGGTCTTGGGCCCAGTTTTCTCATTAGGAAAATAAGGGGGTTGGATTAATATGCATATTTTAATACTGGTTGATTTCATTTACATAGGGGGAGTAAATATTTGTTTTAAAATAAATTGAACAATAATTTTTAAGTAAAAACAATACTATTCCAAATCCTAACCATATCTAGTAAATGAATTTTTATTCTATAATACCTTATGTAGTATGTTTATTTCATAACTACGATTATACAGAATTAAAGCATGCTCAAAGGAAAAGGAAAAGGACAAGGTTTAGGAGGAAATAACATTGTCAGCCTAAAAAGAACTGCTCACCGTCAAAAGCTTGGTAGTGATGCCAGCGTCCACCACGGCTTTGTGCATGGCACGTAAGGTCTCTAGTTCCGGAGCCGCAATGAACACAACGTAGGGCATGAACTCCGACGTCCTCAGGACTTTCAGGGCCTGTGTAGCAGAAAAATTACACACCAATTCATACAAGATTAGAATTTGTATTGTTACACTTTATTTACTAAATAATCAAAGCCTACCTATATGCCCTCTTCCTAAAGATTAAGGGTATAATTTAACACTTGCCCTGCTTCTATCCTTTTGATTCCATAGAGTACTTTCCTGAAACAGTGATCCGTTAATTGCGTTCTGAACAAAGGAAAGCATTAAACTTAATGAATAACCCAAAAGTCATCAAGAATGATGTAAAAGCATTCTATGTTAATTACAGAATTCTGTTAATATTTAAAAAGCTAGACATAATCTCAGAGTCTATTAAATGGAGAGCAGTTATATAAATCAATATACATCAATATTGTGAAATACTAAGCAGCAATTACAAAGAATAAAAAAAGCTCTATAGTAACCAATATAAAAAGATCCTCAGGAAAAACTGTTTAATGAAAAAAGCTAAAGAATCTGTATAGAATTTTCCCATTTATGAAAAGAATCAACAAAAATAGAAACCCCACTACATTTTATATATGTATATGTGTGCATATATATCTTTTTTTTTTTTTTTTACTTAAGGCATATTAAAAAGACAGAAAGATATATACGAAATTCAATATTTATCTCTGAGTAGGGAACTGAGGCTGGGTTGTATGCAGAGCAGTGGGAAGGGGTTGGTGAGAGGGACTTGAAATGCGGGGTGAACAAAATCAATGTTTGTGTGTGTATGTTTGGTGGGAATGGGTGTGACTTCAAATTTTTATTTCTATATTTTTAATTAAAATTTTTCAATTACAGTTTATAGTCAACATTATTTTGTATTGGTTTCAGGTGTACAGCGCAGTGGTTAGACAATCACATCCTTTACAGTGTCACCCCTGATATTTCCAGTCCCCACCTGGCACCATAAATAGCTATTGCAATATTACTGACTACCTTTCCTCTGCTGTACCTTACATCCCCATGACTGTTTTGGAGCCTAGTTTAAACTTTAAATTTAACATTTCCTAATGTATGCATTTATATATTACTTGGGCAAGTAAATAAATATTAAACTTCTGTGTTTCTAGTGCTTGACTAATTTATCAGAGATTTATTTAACTCATGTATGAATAATATGGTTCTCTATCACCAACATATAATGGAGGGAGAGAGCTACCTTCACAATCTCAAAACAAAACAAAACAAAAACTCCACAGGAAATAAAATTTAAAAGAAAGAGATTTGGAATTCATGTGGCTTACTTGTGGGTTAACATCCAAAATGCAAGTTCGTCCAGTCTGGACAACTTCAAGAATAGAATCAATCTTGGTTCCATAGAGATTTCCTTCATATTCCCCATGTTCCAAATATTTTCCAGCTTTAATATCTGCTTCCATCTCAGAACGTGACACAAATTTATATGCCTGGCCATCTTTTTCATCTTCCCTTGGTTTCCGTGAAGTAACTAAATAAAATAATGTTGAGAATTTATATAAAGAGAATGCAAGATATTAGAAAATAGACTAAAATGAACAGGGTAGTTTAAGCTTTTTCCATTTAGTGCTCCTAGCCAAATTTGGCCTGCTGCCTATTTTTTGTAAGTAAAGTTTTACTGGACAACAGCTACGCTCATTCTTTTTATGATTTCATCTATGGTTCCATTTGTTTTATACTGGTGGTCACTGTGACAGACACTAGATGACCTGCAGAGCCTGAGATATTTACTATGCGGCCCCTCAGTAAAATAGTTTTGCTGATCCTGATCTATAGGAATGCTTTAAAGGTAGTCCCCAATATGCAATTGGTATCCCCCGCCCCCTTCAAACGTGCTTTAACTCAAAATATAATTACCTGGAAGCAGAGTCCTATATTTAAATTCTTAATTATGGTGAATCATAGTAAGTGTGAGGTTATGTTGAATGTGGGTATCTTTTCCAGCTGACCAGCATTACCTTTCTCCTTAAGAAACAATAATTATATCCTTTACATTTGAACATTTTCTTAGTGATTGCCCAGCAACTGAGCAAAGTTCTCCTATTCTTAGTTAGTATAACCGATTTTCTGAAGTGTAGTTTTACCCACAAGTTATCTAAACTTTACCTCATCTCAACACCTTTATTTTAGCTTCCTGCTTATTGATACTCCTAAACACTAATTTTGCTATTTTGTACTTTAGTGGTGGAACTGGCCACCTCAAAGTCATTAAGGTCTATTACTTTCTTTATTCTGATACAACATGTATTCTTGCTCAGAGAATGAGAAGGGATAAATGAAGTCAAAATTTAGAGAACCTTTTGTATGATATTTTAGAGCTCTAAATACTTTCAGAACATACAACTCCCCTGCAATTTGGGCCATGCTAGAAATGGACTATTATCACCTTTCAAACTGCTGCAAAGGTGCAGAGTTAAGTACTCTTCTGCCAATTTGTTACTACGAGCTTGGAAGAAGAGAAGTAGGGTGTGTGCATGGGTGTGTTACTTTCAAGTTTAGCCTTAATCGGAGCTTAGCTAGATCAGATATATGAAAAAATTTCAACTTCTAAGCAAGTACTTACACATGCAGAATATCTGAAAAAACCATTAAACACATACAATTAAAATTAGAAAGTAATCCAGATAAAAAATTAACTATTTATAAAAAATATAACACATCAAGAAAACTTTTATAAGGACAAAATAAACTTCAAGCTCAGCCTCAATTTATAAGGGTCTAATTGATAAGTGGGATCATTATGCATAACAGGACTCCCTTTTCCCCTGTTATTTTCTGACTCAACCGTGAGGGTGATCATCCTAGACAAATGTGCAGAGCATTTATAATGTAACTTAAAGATCCTCACGGTGTTATGATGATGGCTTTTTAGTCAAAAACATGTGATCTCTAATGGTTCTAGAATTATTCACCAAAGGTTTTATAACTTCTAAGGCAAGTTAAAACATCCCAGATAAATACATACTAGGACATGGCTCAGTATCTGTGAACATAATTTTTGAAGGGTACTATTCTTTGGTGAAGCTCTACAACAGCGGTTATCAACCTGTGGGTCCCGACCCCTTTGGGGGTCAAATGATTCTTTCACAGGGTCGTCTAAGACCATCGGAAAACACATATATAATTACATGTTGTTTTTGTGATTAATCCCTATGCTTTAGTTATGCTTGGGGGTCACCACAACATGAGGAACTGTATTAACGGGTAGTGGCATTAGGAAGGTTGAGAACCACTGCTCTACAGGGACACAATATACATGGGATTGTGATGCTCGAAATACATATGCAGAGGCACACACTATTGCTCCCATTGCCATCTCAACATGTTGAAGCCTCTTAGTTCTTGGCCAAGTGCTTTTAGTTTACCAGTGCACTTTAATTACGATCCCTTTCTCCACTGAACACTTGAAAGACAAAATAAAACAAAAACTATATTGCCACATATTCAAGCCTCTTTTCAGGCCTAGAAAAGAGAAACTACAATGAGAAATTACTTCACACCTGTCAGAATGACTGTCATTAACAAATCAACAAACAACAAGTGCTGGCGAGGATGCAGAGAAAGGGGAACCCTAGTGCACTGTTGGTGTGGATGCAGACTGGGGCAGCCACTGTGGAAAACAGCATAGAGTTTCCTAAGTAAGTTAAATATGGAACTGCCTTATGACTTAGCAATTACACTTTTGGGGCTATATCTGAAGAAACCCGAAACACTAAGCCAAAGGATATATGCACCCCTATGTTTACTGCAGCAGCACTGTTTACAAGAGCCAAGATTTGGAGGCAGCCCAAGTGCCCATCAGTAGATGAGTGGATGATAAGGCTGTGGTACACTTACACAATGGAGTACTACTGGGCCATAAAAAAGAAGGAAACCTTACCTTTTAAGACAGCATGGATGGACCTGGAGAGTACTATGCTAAGTAAAATAAGCCAGTCATACCATCTGATTTCCCTTATATGTGGAATCTTATGAACAAAATAAACTAACAAACAAAATAGCAGCAGCCTGATAGATGCAGAGAACAGACACAGCTGTCAGAAGAAAGGGGGTTGGTTGAGGGGCTGGGTGAAAAAGTGAAGAGATTAAGCAAAAACAAACTAACAAATAAAACCCTCACAAACACAGACAACAGTACGGTGATTAATAGAGGGGAAAGGGGGAGGGGGAGGTAGAAGAGGATAAAGGGGGATAAATGGTGATGGGAGGAGACTTAGCTTTGGGTGGTGAGCACACAGTACACTTCACAGATGAGGTGTTACAGAATTGCATACCTGAAACCTATATAATTTTATTAACCAATGTAATCCCAATTAATTTAATTTAAAAAAGAACACTGAAATCTTTATGCACTGCTGGGAGTGTAAATGGTACAGCCACTGAGTCAGCTTCTCAAAATCTTAAACACAGTCACTACGTGACCTACCAATTCTATTCCTAGGTATATACCTGAGAAAAATAAAACACATGTCCACATAAATACCTGTACACAAATGTTTACTGTAGTATTCATTATAGCTAAAAAGAAAGAGCAATCCAAACGTCTGTCGGCTGATGAACAAATAAACAAAATGTGGTATAGCCATAAAATGGAGTATCATTTTAACAATAAAAAGAAACTAAATACTGCTACCTCCTAACACAGATGAATCTTGAAGACTTTATGTTAAATAAAGAAGCCTACCACAAAACACACATGTTATATGATTATATCTCTGTGAAATGCCCAGATAGGCAGATTTATTGTGACAGAAAGCCCACTCATCATCAGCACGAGTTTAAAAATATGCATACAAAGGCACATTATTATGAAATTTCAAAATATTGGAAAACAACAAAAGACCCTGAATATCTGTGAAAGAAAAATCAGGTCATGTACGAAATAACAAGAACTAGAATGACAGAACTAGATTCAATAGTAAGATCTTTTGAGTTTTACAATCTAGAATTTTTATTCTCTGCTAAAGAATCAAATATAGGGCAGAAAATACACATCTTCAAATACAACAATGTGGAAATTACATCCCATACATCATTTCCTGTGAAGTTGGAAGAGGATGTGTCCAGCAAAACAAGGCAATAAACTAAGAAAAAAGAATGGGATCCAGGAGCAACGGCTTCAGCCCTGGGTAGCAGCAAAGAGAAGAAACATCACTGTGGTAGCAGTGGGGCGGCCGAACAGAGAGCACGAAGTGCTCACTGAAGTGAAGGGACTGAGGTTCTGAGACAGAGGTCTCCAAGGAAAAAAAATAACTTAATAGATAAGTGAGTCTTTAAAACAAAACCATATACATGAAATCAAGGTAAAGAGAAGAAAAGATGTCTAGTGATTGCTGGGTGGGAGACAAGGCAGAAGCTATTCAAGAAAGTAAAATAGAATTAACTGAAACTAGAGCTATCTTTATACTGGGAGCATAGTCAGGAAGTCAACAGATCAGGCCCACACTGGATAAGGCAAGAAACCCCAGAATGAAGACAGTTAAGAAATATGGAAGACTACCAAAAGAAATAGCAAAAAGAAAGAAAAGCAACTGTTTCTGGTAAGCAGGCCCAAGGTGGGGGTGGGGCACAACAAGTGATTACTTTTTCCATTATATATCTTTAAGAGCTACTTAACTACAATACTGTACCTGTATTAATTTGATAAAAAATAAAATACTTTGAAGTACTTAACATACTTTGACCAGAGTGAGGTTTCTACAACTACGTAACTAGGATCTGTATGAGTTTAGTGATTTAGTGTCTACAATGGAATCCAAAGCCCTACCCTGAAGGGATTATAAAAAGTAGCACATGGGGGCAATGATAAGGTTATTCCCCCAGCAACCCCTAAGAACTTTAGCAATAAGATTATTCACTGAGAATTAAGCCTCAAAACAAACTGGGTGAAAACAGAGACACTCTAAAATTCCTCTAAAAGAGGCAGAGTGACATTAGGCTCAGATTTGACTCAGAACAGCTTAGAGACATTAATATACCTAAAGAAACACTGTGTTAATCAAATAAGGGGGTCTTGTCAGCAACAGAAGCGCAGAAAGGGGAGTTATAAAGGCAACACTGGCTTCTCTCCTGCATTCTTCAGGGGACAGAGCATGTGAGTTCCCACAAGTAAAGGTTCCTGGATCCTCAAAATAAAGATGAATGTATATAAGTCCTTGTAATAAGTCAATGATATCCTCTAACTCCTTGATCTAATTCCACTCTCATCAAGCACACTTCTGATATCATTATTGAACTTAACATGTGAGTATGCAAATAGGAAAGAATGCAAAAATCATAAAATGAGTGTTTGGGTCACTTAATGGTTATACTTCCCATCAGTACCATTTTATTTTATATATCAATCTTTGTGACCTTAATTAATGCTGCCTGCTCTGGAAGATGAATCACTCCTGATGTGCTATCAAAAATCAGGTCCATGACCTTTCAGAATCACATGAATGAACAAAGGGACTGCCATAGTTCACTAAACTGGCTGAAAAACACAACTTCAGACAGACATCAGATGTAAAAGAAAATACAAAGTTAATGCTGACTTTGCCACAACTCTGAAGGCTTCTATTTAACTAGCATTTCTGGACTGAAGAGCTTGGAGGAGTGACTGCCACCAGGCAGCGGGCTGACAGGGGAATAGTGCTATTTCAAGACAGCTGCATTTTTCAGTATTCTCTGTTTTCACTGATGTAATAAAAAAAACTATTTGGGAATAAAGATAGTAATAATAATCTGCCCCCACTACACTTTCCTGCCAATTAAATAGCAAAGAAAACACAAAAACTTACATGGCACTGTAGTTCCAAATCTAGTGGGATTCAGCACTATGAACCTGTTTTTCAAGCTCCTTCGTCCCACACCTTGAGCTCCTATTAATACTAATGTCTTTCTCTGGAAGGGAGGCATTTTGGCTACTTCCTCATAGATCTGGATTTCATGACGATCAAATTCTAAATGTAAAAGAATAAGGAAAAAAGCATATTCAATTGTCTTTTATGTGGACAAAAAACCTCTGTTATTCTGTGCAGTAATGACTTAGTTGCCTTGAGAGTTCAATATCACTTAAATTATACTTAATACAGATTTTCCTCTTAAAAATTTGTCTAGCCAAGCTAGAAAAATGCCTGTGCTTCTTCCTTACTGGATATTTTATCCATAAAACCTTTTTCTTATCAATTCACGAGTAGAAATCATTCTTTTAAAATAAATAATTCAGTGACAAATAATTTATATAATTTATACAATTTATTCAGCTAAAAAGTGTGTATCAAATACAGAGGAGAGCAGTATACCTAGTGTGGTTGCTTAAATAAGTTCTTCTAGAATGAATATGTCCTTCCAGTAATAGAAATGAGTAAGTACTGTCTTGGTGACTGCAGATATCAGTTTGATTAATAAAATGCATATAGAAAACATAGTGACATTTAAATATTAAGATTCTAAATTTACGTATAAAATAAAATAAAATACAGGATCCAAATTATTTTCAGTGGAAACACATTCCAAAATCAATAATCTTAGTCAATAGAAAAATTAAAAATTTTCTATTTTGCAAAAAAGCTTTAACAACATATATTTAATGAATAATAAGGCTAACTTGGGTTTGAAATATTATATCACCATTATTATGGATATACTTCTCAATCTGTAGTAATAACAGTTCTTCCTTAGGTTATTTTAATAGCAACTCTTTTAAACCAACATTAAGGGAGAGCCTATTTTCTCATTATTTTATTATTGTAATATATTATTATATTATTTCCTTTATAGTATGCCATTTAGTTTATTACCAGTAGAGAGGCAGCTCTGAAGTAAAGAAAGTACTTTAACATCGACAATTTCTATGAGTAAGTCTCCAGAGCTGTGTTTCACACCTACCAGCCTCTATAACTGAAAAGAACAACTATGGTAGTTGTCATATTTATCTTTCCTTGAGTCTAAAAGATTTAAGAAAGAACCCTAAGAGGGCATACTAATACTTATTTTTATTTTTTATTTTAATTTAAAAAATCTTCACTGGAGGATTTTTTAAAATTAATTTTAGAGAGCGAGGAAGGGAGGGAGAGGGGGGAGAGGGAAAGAGGGAGGGAGAGAGGGAGGGAGGGAGATAAACACTGGTTGGTTGCCTTCCAGTAGAAGGTACAACCAAGGTATGTGCCCTGACCTGGAATCAAACTTTATTTTCCCAACCTCACCTGAGGGAGGTTATGCTCAGTGATTTTAGGGGGAGGAAGAGAGGGAAAGAGAGAGACAGAGAGAGAGAGAGAGAGAGAGAGAGAGAGAGAGAGAGAGAGAGAGAGAGAAATTGATGTGAGAAACACTGATAGGTTGCTTCCCTTATGCACCCCAACCAAATGGGAATCAAACTCTGATTGAACCAGCAACCTTTTGGCGTATAGGACTGTGCTCCAACCAACTATGCTACCTGGCCAGGGCAGATCAGACTTAAGATGGATTTGGTCCAGTACTATTTTCCCAAAAAGATTATGAACAATGTTATGGCCGAATATAGTTGTCTTAATCGTATCTTTTTTAATACCTTCATAAAGGCATTTTGTTCTTCAGAAAAGACACAAATTTACTATCAAACTTCTCTGAACAATTAGTTGCAATTATAAAATTGCTCCTTCAACAACACAAGCATAAATCCTAACCAATTCATTGTATTGTAAACTATAATCATAAAATAAAGCCCATTGGTAGTAGTATAAACGTGTATAATATTAGGGTTTACATAATGTCTTCATGTTATATCGTACTCTGTGTCCACATGAATTGGGTACTAATC
The DNA here is from genome assembly GCF_987537825.1 of Furipterus horrens. Classification (NCBI taxonomy): domain Eukaryota; kingdom Metazoa; phylum Chordata; class Mammalia; order Chiroptera; family Furipteridae; genus Furipterus; species Furipterus horrens. The sequence goes on from NW_028327179.1 coordinate 14,023,383, forward strand.
TGAATTATATTCATTGAAAGTTATACATTTAGACTTTATGCCGCACTGATTAACAATATAAAGCTATTTCACTCAGACTTCTCATAAAGTATTTCAAACATACCTGCATTTCTGGTTGTAAGATACATCATCTTTTTCTTTTTTTTGCTACTTATGGTTCCACAAAAAGGTCCTGAAGGATGACAAGACAAATATAACCTAAACAGCGTGTCAAAATATGATAACATTGCCCTGTGGGAGTCTATAGGAGTGGAAGAATTATCTTCCCAGTGTTCATCCTACAAAGCGGAAGGTGGCAGTTGAGCCACTGAACTCGGACACCATACCAGCAGGTGCCATAAAGGGATCAAAAAGTTTACTTTTGAGAGAGATACAATAAAGCGGATGGGAGGGGTTAATGTTAGATATATATTAAATAAAGTCATTTGCTAATTCAGATGAAAGAGGCAAAGAAAGGTGGCCACAGAGGATGACTTGTACTTATTGTGGAGCTCATCACCTGAATTGTCCCAGTCTCTTCTAACAAATGCCTTTCTCTTCTCTTCCAGGAACTGGCTTGGAATGAGACCAGCACTTCCTCCCTCTTTTACATGGCTAGCCTAGAATCAAATTAATGAATTGTGTATATCAGTGACCAAAATTTGAGACGGTATTCTAAAAAGTAGGATAAGCAGTAGTCAGTAAAAATATACCACATTTGCTCCTAAAAACTGACCTTGAGATTTAAATCCACAGCATTGTCAAGTTACTTAAACACTTTAGCACTGAGGAATCAAGTGGCACCTAATCAATCAATCCACCCTCCACCTGGTAGGAAAATTTTGGGACCAAAAGACAAAAGAAGACAGGCTCTTCAAATTACCAAACCTTGTTATTTATAATACTAACTTAGTCAAAGAATGGAAAGGAACAAATGCTATTCTGTGTGTTTATAGGACATTTCATTTAGAATCCCTTAGCAAGATATTTACTACCAATCTTAATCCTACCATGTTGGTATTTCTGAAGACCACGTCAAAGAAAAAGACAGCAGTGGGAAAACAGAGTGGAACTTTTAATTCACCCTATCAGCAATCTGAATATCCTGAGAGGTAGTAAGTTTAAAAGAGGTAAAACTTCAACTACTGTCAAGAAACTAACTTTTACAATAAAATCCAAAGAAGAGCTAGTGGCTGGAGAACTGGCTACCTAGTGGCTTATTCCACAAGTTAGTGACTTCATTCTTACAAAGTAGAATAAAAAATCTGGTACATTTTTAGCAAATAAAATCCTGAAAAATAGAATTAAAGGAATAGACCACAAAATGAAGGAAGAAATTGAGATAATGGTGAAAGAATTAGACAAGAAAACTAAGAGATGGCATTTAAAAAGAGAAAAGAAACAATTAGACAAAATCAATAAAGGAAACAGAAGGTAGATTTTTTTCAGGTGAGCAGTCTAAGAAATTCAGTGGGAAGCTCCTGAAATCATGAATTCTATTTCTTACTTTTCTAACCCCTTGCACAGTGCACCTGTACGTATTAATGTCTCAATTTAAATGTAGGGACATCTTAGTAAGATTGTTCTCATTCTTGTAATTCATTCCCCTTAGAAATCAACATAACTTGTTACAGCCAATGCGTGTTACTGATGTTTCCATTTAATTTAGAGTTTAGTGCTCAGTCCTGGGTCCTTTTCTCTCACAGCTTGTTCTTGAATGAGACTCTCTGCAAGTTTAAGGGAATTCAGACTTTCCAATGTGTTACTTTCTCTGGTTCTGAACATTGTGGGTGTTAGCAGATGCAAACAACGACAAAAACAGACTTCTTATGGCCGCTAGAGATTTCTGAAAGCTTATTAATGGAAAGGAGAAAGAATATCATCACACAGACCTGGAAAACCAAGGGGACAAAATACTGTGATAACATACATCCTGTTCCATACACACAGATTTCAACCCATGACCAAAATAACACTGGTGATGAAGCATGCCTTCATTTCTCAATAAGTGAGAAGAGGTAGGCAAATAGATTTAAGAGCTAAGAGCTTAAAAAATTGTTTTATTTGCCATGAATGTATTCAGAGGAAGGGGAGACAAGAGAAAGACTACTACAACCACAAAAAAGAACTCCTAGTTAAAACAGACAAAAATAAACACTGAAAAGGGATGACCCCAAATGAGTTGTTCTTCCCCAATTCCATATTTTACTGCAATCACCCATATGAAAGAACCAACGGTGTATTCCCTAAGCCAGGGATGGCACCACAGGGTAGTTAATTCTGCATTTATTAACAGCTACTCACAAAGTCCCTCCCAATTTGGTCTTATAACCACAAAATCAGCAGCCACGAAGCAAAGCTGTTCATGCAGGAAAAGACTTTGGAATGAATGCTAATAGTACCATTTTCCTAAAAGTTCAGATATTGGTCAGATCTAAGGCTGAAAATAAAAAAGCAGTTGAGGAAATTCTGAGAAGCATACTAACCTGCCACCAGTTTGGATCTTCTCTGTTTACAATCTGAAGAATTTCTCCTTTTGAAAACTTCAATCCTGCTTCTTTGCAGGGTATCAGGTTATCATTGTATGGATTATAATCAAAATGACATTTCACAAACACCTAAAACACACAGAATAATTAAAAGTACTACAGATGTATCATTTGCCACTGGATTTTTGAAATCTTTTTCAAACCACTTTGATTTTATTGTAATTGAGAATGTATGTATTTATTTATTTCTTTAATCCTCACCTGAGGACATGCTTATTGATTTTAGAGAGAGGGGAAAGGAGAGAGGGAGAGAGACAGAGAGAAACATCATTGTGAGAAACATCAACTGGTTTCCTCTTGTATGTGCCTTGAGGATCAAACCCATAACCCAGGCATATGCATATGGGAGGACGCTCCGACCAACTGAGTCACACAATCCAGGGCTTTGACATGTATTTAATACTTCAAACAAGGATCTTATCTCTCTTTCAAACAATTATTAATTATTAGGGCATGAATAATTTGGTATCAAAAAAGAAAATATGAAATAAACATTAGCACATTAAAATTTTGTTTCTATTTTAACAGCTAATCTTAAATCAACAAAGAGTTTGACAATCATTTAATTCCACCATTCTTTTCAGATGATTTTCCAACCAACACTGCATAATTTTTATGCAAGCAAATGCTACTTCCTAATTAACATCCTGAAACAATATATGCAATTGATTTAAGGCATATATTTCATATATATTAGGACTGACTTTTTGAAAGAGCTCTGAAACCAAAATTAAATAATAGAAGTTCATGTTGAAGACAGCTAAAATATATTTAGTAACCTTTAAAAAATACCAGCTTTCATCCCTGTTAATTATTTTCTTTTTGAGTCACATAGACTTACACTGGCCAAAACTAATGTGGAAAATACTTTTCTGGAATCATCTTGCTCTGGTTTAAATGATCAAATACTGAAATAGCCTTTAAACTATTTTAAATTAGTTATGCAAATTTCTTTTAACTGTTCTATCAATAAAAGTATGTCAGTTACCAGTTAGTTATAATCCCCAATATCTAAAATATTTTATTTATTTACTTTAATTTGAATTCTAATTAAGCTAAGCACTTTCAGTATTTGATGGCAAGTTCAAACAGATAACTTTCTCAAAACAAACTCTTTGCATGCACATTTATATAAACTCAAATTTTATCTTGTAAAGAACTCACTTAACATTAATGAGCAGGTAAACTTTAACAGGAAAGCACATAATTAGTCAAAATAATGTTATTTTTCTATTTGTTTATCATACGCCTATAAATATAACCACACCAAATATTCAGATAACACACGCAGACATATTAGTGTAGTAAAATGTAATGTGATGGATGCATATTAAATAATTTAAAAACAACTAAGTTTGGGAACATGTGACAGAATTTTGGTTATTTACAATTAGATGATTTTGAAAGAAAGCAGTCATAACATTTTCAATAACCTCGGAAAAGCTAAATATTACTGTTTAAAAAAAATCAGTAAGTCAATTTCTGATACACAATTTTAGCAATATCTAAAAAAGCAAGCATACAAATAATATTAAGATTGCCTAAAATGTGACAGCTGGCTAACTTTACAATGACATGCAGCTCAATGATTTGGCAATGGAGAAAACCCATAATGGCTAAGTTTAATCAAGGTAAATTTAGTTGGCTGATGAGACAGGAAAACGGAGTACCAGAGAATGTCCTGGAACAACATCATACCTGACGGACGTGTGCTGGATGCCTCTCCATTTTGATGCAACTCTAGAAATATATTTTTCATTGTATAAATAAAGCCAGGCTTTAAAGTGATAATAAATCAACAAAGTATAAACAAACTACTGGCCCATTTTATTACTTCACTCATTTGATAAAGCAACTACTTCCCTAAATAATTGTCAATAGGGTATAATATCTGAAAATTATAAATAACAGAAGCAAAAAGATAGAGGGGTTTGAGATGGGGCTGAGAAAAAGGATGGACATGCAAAGTTGTAAAAATACCAGGATACTCCTTACGTCTCAAGTAAGCCGCACTGGATGAATAATAAGAGCATGTCATCTAACCATGACAATGTTTATAATTCTTACCTGTGGGACAGACTATGCTTTGTAACCATAAAGCTCCTATTGTCTCAGTTAGTCCAAATTTCAAATATTCCTTCCCCTACTCCCATCAAATTGTTCTGAAAATGTCATTATTTGTGGAACAAAAACCATGCCTTTCAAAAGTAAAGGATTTCTAGAGGAAATAATTTTTATTTTTTCATTTATCAAATTAGTTTTGGAACATTACTCTCATGCTCAAAAACTCAGATTAAAATGGTTTTACTTTGAAACGTTGTCTGAAAAAAATTAATGAACCCAATCTTTGATCTAAACATTTTATAATAATCTTAAAAGCATTAGAAATTTGTCTATTATAATTATATTTATTAAGTGCATTTTAAACTGTTTTACTAATAGGCTATGGATGTTAACTGTTCATTCATTATTGAAAAGTTTCTAAACAGAACTTAACATATTTCAATATCACATTCTTATTAAAAGAAAGATCTGAATGACTAACAATCTAAAGCAGATGGAAGAGAGGAAAGGAAGTACAAATGGCTTTTAAATACAGGAGGAGAGTTCAACCTCACTCAGAGCAGAAAAACAAATTAAGACTATATTATGATTAACATTTTGTTCTTGTCAGATTAGCAGAAATCCAAATACATGCTATACCATGGCTGGACTGTGGCCAATAGTCATTCTTCTAGCAGGCTGGTAAAAATACAGGTTCAGTCCCTTGGGAGGACAATTTGGCGATAACTATCAAAATTACAAATGTAAAACATTCTGACCTAGCAATTCACTTCTGGGAATGTATTCAATGGCAATGTTATTCAGACATATACAAAGTGACTTATGTAGAAGACTACTAACTACTGAATTATTCCTAATTGAAAAAGATCAGACACAACCTACTTCCTTAACACCAGGGAACTGATTAAACAAATCTATATAACACTATGCAGATGTTTAAATGGGGGGGAGGGGATATATTTCAACAGGCAGACTATCCAAAAAAGAAAGAGACTCAAGATAACACAATTAAAACAAAACAAAACATAAAAACAAGGTTCAGAGTGTGTACACTATGTAATATTTTTGTTAAAAAGGAAGAAGGGGAAAAAGAATATATAATTGTTACTTACTTGCATATGAGTAAAGAAAATCTGGGAAGATAAAATAATACATGGTATCCTATGGGGGAGTGAGGACTAGATTAGAAGATTAGGAGGAAGGTTTCAACTGAATACATTTTTTAAGACAGGAGACAACAAAGACACTGATTCCCAAAATGTGCTATACACTTGCTTCAGCTAACGGCACAGAGAAAGTTCACACTGTGCAACGCGGGAAAGGAAAATTGGTGTGAAGCCTGGTGGTCTCCAAAAGTCAATGAGAGGGGCAGGGAGACCAAGGAGCCTACAGTGTGCAGAATAATCAGGGAGGAAAGGGTTACACTGAGAAAAGGCTCCACGGCTTCAGAGAACTCACTTGGGTCTTCAGCAAAGTACTGATCAGTGTGCCTGTTTGAGGTCACTACTCAAGGCCAAGGAAAGAACCAGTGTTAAAGAGAACAGCTTAATGAGTTTGTACAGGGTCAGAAATAGTCTCTACTTCACCAAGATGAGTGGGAAAACCTTGTAATTCATGAGGCATTGAGTATTAAGAAGGGTTGGTATTGTGTATTAAGAAGGGTTGTGCCCTACACTTAGTCCTGCTGTGGTTCTACTCAACAAAGCTTACAAAGCAAGACCTAAAGGGATCAAACTGCTCCCAAGTAACTTAAGTATCCTAGAACAAGGCCTAGGAATATTTCTAAGAATACAAAAATGTCTAGTATTCAACAAGGCAAATTCATGATGTCTGACAGTCAATCAAAAACTACCAGGCATGGAAATAAGCAGGAAAATATAACCTAAAATGCTCAGAAAAATCTATCACAAGTGATCCAAAAATGACAAATATGATTGAATTAATAGACATGAACATTAAAATAGTTATTTTCACTTTACATATTTATTCATATGTTCAAGAAGCTAGAGGAAGAAATGGGCATGTCAGGGAGAAAAATGCCAGACATAGAAGACTCAATTTGAATTTCTAAAGATGAAAACCCAAATGTCTGGGATGAACAGTATACCAGATGTGATTAATAGCAGATTATAGACATTTCAGAAGAAAAGATTAGTAAACCTGAGGACATAGCAAAGGAACCTATACAACATGAAAAATAAGGAGAAAACCAAACTGAAATAAATGAACAGAGTGTTACTGAGCTATGGGACAACTTTAAGGAGACAAATCTACATATAACTAGTGCCACCGAAGGACAGGAGAAACAGATAACTAGAAAAAATACCTAAGGAAATAACAGTCAAAATTCTATATTTGATGAAGAAAACAGCCTTTTTCAACAAATGGAACTGGAAAGATTGGATATCTGTATGCAAAACAACACCCAAACCTTTGATGCTTATTTACGCCCTGTACAAAAACTCATAAAGTAAATGGATCATAGAGCTTGGTGTAAAGCATAAAACTATAAAACTTATTTTAAATCCTCATTCAAGGGCATTTTTTAATTGCTTTGAGAGAGAGAGGAAATGTAGGGGGTGGGGGGAGAGGAGAAGAGAGAGGGGGAGGAGGAAGGGAGGTGAGGAGGGGACACACAGAGAGAGAGAGATCGATTGGTTGCCTTGTTGTATGCACCCCAGCTGGGAATTAAACCTGCAAACTGTTGGTCTATAGGATGACACTCCAACCAACGGAGCCACACTGGCCAGGGCAAAATTATAAAACTTTAAAAATGAAAAGATAGGATAAAAATATTTATGACTTTGAGATAGAAGCTTTTTTTACACAGAATAACAAAAGCAATATTTTTAATCATAAATTTTATTTTATGAATCAAAAAAACAGACAAATTAGACTTCATTAAAATAGTGACAGACTCATAGATAGAGAGTAGGCTGACAGCTGTCAGGAGGGAGTGGAGGGATTGAGCAAAAAAGGAGAACTCATGGACATGACCAACAGTGTGGTGACTGCCGGCGTAAAGCAGGAGGCGTAAAGCAGTGGGGGAGGGGTGAAGGAAGTGGAAGAGGGGGGATAAATGGTGACGGACTGACGGAGACCTGACTTGAGGTGGTGAATGCACAATGCCGCACACAGATGCTGTGCTGTAGAACTGTGCGTCTGAAATCTGTATCATTCTGTTAACCAGTGTCACCCCAACAACTTCAATTTTAAAAAAATTAAAAATGTCTGCTCTTTGTATTATACCGTGAAGAGAATGAAAAGACAAGCCTTTTCACTGGCAGAGGTTGTTGTAAACCTTAATTCTGATAAAGCACTTGTATCCAGGAGATATAAAGAATTCTCAAAACCAAATAACAAGAAAACACACAACTCAATAAAAAATGGATGAAAGATTTGAAGACATCACCAAAGTGGATATAAGCACGGAATAAATACATGAAAAGATGCTTAATGTTAGTAGTCATTAGGAAAATGCAAATTAAAATCACAAGATAAAGAGTGACCACACCAAAAGTTGGGGAAGATGTGCAGTAACTGAAATTCTCAATGCTGCTGGGAACATAAATTACTACCACCACTTTTGAAAATACCTTAACAGTACACCAGGTGTGATTAGCAGCAGATTATAGACAATTCAGAAGAAATAATAAGCCCCTATTTCAGGTTTTTCTGACTCAAAAGTGTCTTGGCTATTCATCTTATCAAATACTATAAAAAATCCATTGGAGTTTTTATTGGAATTTCATTGAATTTACAAATCAATTTGAGGAAAATTGACATCTTCACAATATTCTCTTTCTGTCCATGAACATGATATATATCGCTATTTATATAAAATTTCATCGTAACTTTTTGTGTGTGCAGCGGTCTTGAGTATTTTTGTAAAATATATTTCTAGACATAAATGTGACATTCTCTGATGCTACTGTAAATGTCTTACATTTCTAGATGTTTGCTGGTGACATATAGAAATGCAATTGGCTTTTGTATACTAATCTTATTTTCAAGTACCTTGCTAAACTCTATTACTTCTAATAATTTATAGTTTGGGGGAGCTTCTATGAAAAAATACTTATTTATTTTTGTCTTTTTGTGCATACTGAACTTTCAGTAAAATAGTGGACAGAAGTGATACTAGTGAACATCATTCTTTAGTTCTTAATTTTCAAAAAAACAGGCAAAGACAATCTGTTTTAAACTTACGTGCTGGCTTCTTTGGCTTAATGAATGCCAAGAAATAATTTTGTATAAGCCATACTCTAAAAGGCAGGAATGTCCAGGAGGCTCAGAATTTTATTACATACTAAACAAAAATTTTTAAAGTAGTCAAAATTCTTGAAGTTTTATTTTTTTTAAAGTTGAGTGAAGTCTGTTGGCCTCATTAAAATGCCGAACAATATCACCCTCTTCCCCAAAAGCAAGTGGTACTTTTCCATCCAGCTTCTGCCAATGTCCTTAAGCTTGCTGACATCAAGCTGGTCTAAGATGCTGGGGGGCATTCTGTCAGCTGCTTTGTCTAAACAGGGCTGATAATGGTGAAAGTATTTGCTGCCACAGATGTCTGAGCGTTAGGACTATGAAAGTGGGTCACGATTCCCTGGTTTGCAAACATACTTACTTCTTTGATATCAGAGATACTATTTACTCCTAGTTTCGTTAAAGAAAACTAAACATTTTCACCATCTGTTATAAAAGATATTTGTTTAATCATCTGCTACTCTATGTATCATCTCAGGGCAACTCCTTGTTACCGATCACAATTACGCCTGAAGTTCAGCAAGCTTCTCTTGGCACTCACATAGTCTCGGGCAGACCAGCTGAGGGTCCCGTTCCTCATTTTAAAGAGAATGCTTCCAATAGTCAACTTACTATTCAAAATGTTTGTTCAATTTTTTTAAAAAGCAAGATTTAAAAGACTCTTTCCTGTTCCTAAATTATTAATCTTTTTTAAGGAATCATGAATAGGTATTGAGTTTTATAAAATTCTCTATTGGGGTTTCCCCTTTTAATCTGTTAATGTGCTTGGTTACATATATGGATTTTCTGATATGACACCATCCTAGCATACATGGGATAAATCCAACTTGAACATGTTGTATTATCATTTTTATACATGATTACATTTCATCTGTTAATATTTTGTTGAGAATTTTTACATATATATCCTTGAGTGAAATGAAACTTTACATTTCTTTTCTTATAATATTTTTTTGTACCTGGGTCATGCAGGCCTCAAAGAATGAGAAAAAATAATTCAATTTGGCCTTAATGAACAAAAATGGAATTATGAACAGCCTACGGGCACTCAATCTACATGTATGTTGAAGAACTTCAGAATTAACTACAACGAGGTCTCCCCAATCAGGACTGAATGATTGGCAGCTACTGGTAAAGCTGAACTGTGTTTGGAAAGTAAGGAAAGGGTTTCTCTAACTTTTCTAAAACTAGCCTGGTTTGGTAGGGGGAGGCAAGGATATGTGTTTATGGGTGTTTTAAAGAACATAAAACTTAACAACAGAAATCCGCAAATAACTAAATCTATATAACTGTTAAATAAACTATTCTTTTTCTTTTCACTAAAAAAAAAAAAAAAAAAAAAAAGAATTAACTACAACTTATAATTTACCTTAGTGTTCAAATTTTAACAGAGATAGACCCTTAGGATTTTTAGTAAGTACCTCAAGTGATACCGATAGGGATGACCCACTGACCAAGCTTTGAAAAACACCACGCTGGGGAGGGAGAGCTCCCGGCTCCCGTCGGCTCTCACAGAGACTCTTGGAGCTGAAGAGGCTCAATGCCCTTGCTTCCCCCTAGTATTCCTTAAGTGAGATAACCATAGTTTGCCCAGAACATGCCTTGTTTATGCCTGTTATTACAGTGTAAGGAGCAATCACTCCCCTCTCACTTAAGATGCCAATATGGATATGTTTCAGCTCTCTAGTTCGAAGTCTTCACATTAGTTCTTTTTTTTTTCTTTTTTTATGGTTGGATAGACCTGAAACTGCCTTAGGCTTGAATGACCTCTCCTTCCCCATCTTATTTCAAAGAACTGCATGGAAATGATACAGCCTTTTAAATTTTCATATTAACAATATGAAAATAAGATGTACTAACAGAATTTTAGGTTTAAAAAATCTTAAAGCTTCACTCACACATGAAACAATACATTTCTGGAACAAACCTGAACAATTAATGGCACCTAAAACACTGGCAGGTATCTCCTATTTCTGCATTATCTCGGCTTGAAAACCCTCTCCTCAGTTCCAGCGCTCCCACAGCAATCGTCAGTTGTTTCTTTGTAACTACTTCATTACTTTTCCTTCCTTTATAATTCTGCTACCCCAGCAATTTTCAACCTTCTTCATCTTATGGCACACAAACTGTTGTGATTCATTCCTACCAGATGGCTACTGTTGGGCTAGCTGCTGTCTTTTTTTTTTTTTCTTTTTTAATTTGACAATCTAAGGGAAAAGAGGTCAGTGCCCCTGGCTAAAGTCAGATATTGCATGTTTTAAAAATTCTTGCGGCACACTGATAGAAATTTGCTGCTCTAGCCCCTCATGTGCAAGCTATACTACAGGTGGTTGGGACTCCATTATTCTCTCACGGGGCCTGTACATAACAGATATCAAAAATGTCTGCTAGACTACAAGGCCTTAGGGTTTTTCTGGTACCTAGCTGTACTTTACTGAAGTGGCATGGATCATGGTGTTCCCAAAGAGATTTCTTTACTAATTATTTTATAGTAGTAAGATGATATTAATTTAAAAATCAGCCATGATACAATAAGGCAATTCAGAACAATTAAATCAGATTTTCCCTCTCTTTAGCAAAAGTGTAGCAAGTGGTGGTTATATCCAACAGTTGATTAAAGAAATACAAATACTCTTAATATTACCAAGAATTTTATTACTAACCTGTTGAGGAGTAATGGTATCTCTATAGCTTGGTAAAATTTTCAGGGTCACACTTCCACTAATATTTTTCAGTAATTCTTGTAATTCCTTTGGATTGTTTCCAACCTCATGGCCATTGACTTCTTTAATGATATCTCCCACATGAAGCAGACCTTGTCGATCTATCATGCCTCCGTGAAGGATTCGGGCAATGACCAGGTCATTATTTTCAACCCTAAATGTTACACCCTAAAGGAAATAAGGAATGGGACTGTTATTGATTTTAGATTTTAAAAAAATGATCCAGAAAAAATCTTAAATACTCATGAATACGTATATATAAGAAAATAATTGTAAAAGTAGATGAGTGAATCATTCCTGTTTTTTTTATGTTCTCTCCTGTGTCAATATTCTAATCTCCTCAAACCATGTGCAACTGTGACAACACACGCCATCCTTACAAAAAGGACTTCCATGGCAAGGTGAACATGAAGACATGAAACCTGTGCTAGGCTGCATTCCCCAGGACAAGAGGAACCTCGAAGGAACAAGACAGGGGAGTTGTGCATTCTGATAGCCTTGTTCCTGGCTTTTCTTTTTCCTATTTCACTGTTTTATAGTCAGGATCCAGAAATAATAATTTTAGCAGGAAACTGTAAACATCACTACTTATACAGCCCTACCATGTCTTTACTTTCTAACAACAACTTTCTTCTGTGTTTTGATGTAATCATTAGCAAGCAACATGAGATAATTTCTTCAAAAGCTGTAGGGAAACAAATAAAGTACTTATTTTCTGAAATTTTTGCTGCCCATTAGCAAACTACTAGCCTCCATTTCAGTCTAACTTTTATCTTGGTTTAATTTTGTACGCTATATAAAGTTGAGAGAGCATCAAGTGTGCATTTTATATAGAGGCCACAAAAGACATAAAACAAATACAAATAGTTTCATTATGACATAAGTTATGAAAGAGAAAAATATGAGATATAGTGAATGGGCCACAAGTATGTCAGATTTCAGATAGAAGAAGGCACTGATTCATCTACTCACCAATGGTTCCCCAGCTCTTTTGTGAATACCAAGAATACGAATGGCATCTACTGGTAATAACTGATTATTGACAGAATTATTCATTTCTGGGCTTGAAGGAGGTGAATCATAACACTTTGATGCCACAATATCATGGGCCTCCAAGAGCGACTATAAGAATTGAAAACAGACTGTGGTTAATTACTGAGGAAAAAAGTTATTAAAGATAACTTAGTTGATTATCCCAGTGTAGTACTAAAAATCTCCAAGGCACACATTAGTGAATCCCTAAATTTGAGTCAAATCAAATGTATATAGAATTTTTTAAAAGAAATATAAACATATTTTAAACACCAAATAATATGGTACTCCTTGTTTTAAGAAATTTGAAGTGTTTTGTGATGTTGTAAAAAGTGGCATGTTCAATGGAAACTGAACCTGGATTTCCAAGTGTGGGGCAATGGAGGCACCGGAGTGCATTGCCACCATTGCCATCACCATCAGCTCCATTCAATATTTACCATCAATCCCTATCAATTAGTGATCATACAAACTCAACTGGCAGGAACCCTAATTTTTACCCTGGAAGTGTTATGTTAACAATACCATACATTTTTTACATGTACAAGATGTTTGCTAAAAAGATGTCCAATAGAAAATAGAAAAATATCAGCAAGTTATATCAGTAATAGAAAACTTCATATTAGAAATAAAGGCTGTAGTCTACAAAATATACATATTCAAGGGGACAAAATGAGCCAACTTCTACATATACTATACATGTGCTATCTTCATGGATGACTTTGATTTAGCTTTCTAGAAATTTATTTTTTTGTATATTTATTTTTCTTTTTCATTTATACTGTACAGAAAGCTAAGTTTAAAATTTTTTTTTGAGTGGATGGAATGTGAGTTCAAAACAATAAATCAAAACACAAAGAAAGGAGCAAATGTCAACAGATTCAGAATAGAGATAATCAGCATACAGGTTTAATTGGTCATTTCTGGTTATTTCATGAAAATATGTATAAGAGACTAAAGAAAATTTTCAAAAAGAAAACTGTCACAAATTTATATATAAGGATTATTCCTATAAATGCTGGAAGTCACTAAAATCTCTCATCTAGTCTTTTGTTTTCACCCTATACTCATTTCTTAGAAAATATTATTCACTTCTAGGACTTTAACCACTACTCATACATTGATAATTCCCAATTTTGTATCTTTGGTTCAGAACTTTCATGAGCTTCAGATTCATGTATTAAAAATCTGCCTACAACTGAGCAAAATTATGATAATTTGAAAATCAAAGAGTTAAGGATTGTAGAATATTAAAACATATTGAATTAATGGAAAATCCATACATCCACAGTACTATTTAAAAAACAAAGGACTGAAAAAACACATTTGTTACTTTTTAAGATTGCTATTTTAAACAATTCTTTATTTTGAAAATCGGTACAGGGAAGGATCAAACATTTCCCTGACTTTTCAGTGGGAAATGAATTATAGAGCAAACTAAATCATCCATTTGAAGAGGAAAAGCTGTTTTTTATAGAAGAACACCAGCTAATAAATGTAGAATGAGAGAATTTTAAATGTCCTTTTGGATTATTAATGAGTTCATCAGTAAGCAAATGACTGAAAGGAAACATCATTTGCATAATGCCAGAATAACACACTAGATTACTTCTAGTGGGAAGGCTTTCAAAGGAAGGATTAGACTGTCATTGCCCTTAATCAAGGGACCAATCTCAGTATCAATAGTGGTAGTCTAACCGGTATTATACACCTTCTGAGGTTATTTAATTCATGTTGTATCACATCATTTAAGATGAATGAATTCTAGTTCCAAATAATTAACTTGAATCGTCAACCTTTTAGATAGAACTTCTGTTTATAGGAAATAGAAGGAGTAAATGGGGAAGCAACCAGATACATCCAGAAAGTGGGACATTCTACAGGACGATAACCTGGTCTCTTCAAAAGGTCAACATCATAATCAAGGGAGAGGGGATGGTCCAATCAGATGCTACACATGGACCTAGGTTGCCAACCTATATGTACAAACCAGCTATAAAGAATATTTTCACATCAAATATAGATATTTGAATATGTATGTACACTACATGAGATGGAAGTCCACTGAAATGGAAAAGTGGAAATCAATGATTGAAAAAAAAGGGTAAATTATAAAATGATATCAATTATTAAAAAAAAGTACATTTATGCAAAAAAAAGAGGAATCTACACTAAGATAGTACAGTACTAATTTAGGTAATAAAAATGCAATGTCTTAATTTTTTACATTTGCTTGCTATTTCCTAATTGTATGTATTTATTAAACTTTATATAAATTAATATTTATTAAATTTTATGTCATCGTCGTCGTCGGTAGCCAGATGCTTCTGAGGTATCACAAACTTAACATGGTCAGTTATCTTAACATGAACATGTCCAAAAGAGTTTCTCCTAGAGCAGCGGTTCTCAACCTGTGGGTCGCGACCCCTTTGGGGGTCATACAACCCTTTCACAGGGGTCGCCTAAGACCATCGGAAAACACATATATAATTTCATATTGTTTTTGTGATGAATCACTATGCTTTAATTATGTTCAATTTGTAACAATGAAAATACATCCTGCATATCAGATATTTACATTACGATTCATAACAGTAGCAAAGTTACAGTGATGAAGTAGCAACGAAAATAATTTTATGGTTGGGGGTCACCACAACATGAGGAGCTGTATTAAAGGGTCGCGGCATTAGGAAGGTTGAGAACCACTGTTCTAGAGTGTTCCTAAACTCGGGATGCCATCAATTGTCAGAAATCCTATCCTTAATCAACGTCCCACGTCTCTCTTCTGCAACTGTCACATGTAACCAGTGACCAAGTCCTATTAATTTTACTGTTTAAAACTTGGAATCCTTCTTTGTATACTGCCATCCCCACTTCTTGTCTTATACTTAACAATCTAGCTCCATAATCTGACCTCTTGCTATTTAATACCTCCTCTCATCCTTGTCCAAGTTTTCCCATTGTCCTCAGGATAAAGTCCGAATAACTTATGTCTTATAGGTATGTCTTATAAGCCCTCAATCAACTGGGCCCTGCATAAAGGGTGTCTCTGCTGTGTGTCCATTTTCTTTTGTATTTCAGATACTGATTTATGTAGGAAGCCATCTCACTATAAATCTTCAAATTTTATAGTAATGTTGTTAGAGAGCCACAGAAAATCTTTGAGAAAAAGCAAGAGGATGTTGCTTCCTAAGATCTGCAGTGGAAAGCAGGTGACACTTTATTAGTCTATCCCACAACCGTTTATTGAATAGTGCGTCCTTTCCCCACTACAATGTACCATCTCTGTCGTAAACCAGGGTGCTGTATGTGCGTGGATATATTTCTGGGGTTGCTGTTCTCATCAATTTATTTTTCTAATGCTGATGCAATGCCATACTGTCTTCATCAGAGATTTATAAGAAATCTCCCCCACCCCCTTTCTCTTCTAGAATTGGTTCTTCTTTGTTAAAATGATTAACTCTTCACTGACACAGAACGATGCTTATTTTGCACTTATTTTTTGGACCTATCAAAAGTATGTTATGTAATAGCTTCTACCCTTACATGGCTCTCTGTTGCTCCAATGTCATCAGTTGCACCCCGTCTTAGAAGCAATACTGACAATGTGTGTGACTGGTCACAGGAAGGTCTGGGAAGCAGTGGTAGTGAGGAAGAAAAATCCAGTATCATGAAGAAAAATGTCAACAGCATGCAGTCCGATGGTGAATTAGCTTTTTTTAAATTACACAAAGAGAAATCTATTCTGATGTATTCTGTGACAGATATCAGACATTTATGTAATGTCTGTTAGTTACATATATCTGTTTATATATCCTCAGAATATCAGGATATTAAAATACCTTTATTGGGATTTACATATTACAAAATACGGCCCTAAATAATATTTAAAAACCTCATGTTAAACTGGAACATAACTACTAAATTATTCAATTGGGAACACAGTGGACTTGGAGAGAAGAGACAGGGCAAGTTTACCTGGAAGTGAGGCTCTTTGAGTATACCAACCAGTTCTGCCACATTTTCATCCACATTGACTAGAGGAGTGATATCTTCAAGAATTTCATTGACTAATTCCAAGTTATTGTCACTGACAGCTTCTAGTTTTGAGTCTTCTAGCCTCTCATGAGCCTAAAAAGACAACAGTAAACTAATAATACATATTGTTTTGCTCCAGACTGTGGTTTTCTTCTTGATCTGTTTTTTTTTTTTTTCATAAAGCTTAAAAGATATGACTTGAAGGTCTGATTCACTGAAACCAAATTTAATAATTCAATCAGAGGCAACATATATATATGTGTATATACATATATATACACATATATATATATTTAGTAAATGTTTTCATGCATTATAATAAATCTTAGCCTCTACTCCTATAATAAGTAATGGAAAACTCATTTTTATAATTAAACTATGAAAAAACTAAACAGGCCAAGTAACAATAAGAAACATTACATTTCCTCCCCAACAGAATTTCCTAATGACTTTCTAGTCTAGGCTCAAACTCTAGATGATACTGTTCATGCTTTATTAAAATAAATGATTAAGCATAATAAAAATAAAAAATAGAAACATAATCATTATATAAATTACAATTCAAAAAATAATAAAGATCATTTTGGGAAACCCAGAACTCTAATGCTACCATTTTCCAATTTTTGAAAATCAGCAAAAAAATGAATTCAGGCAATGCAGTTCTTGAACTGGGTCTTAAAGGACTGTATGATTTCATGATTATATATCTTAAGCTTTGTAAAAATCTCATAATCTTTTTCACATAAAATAAGACTGTGAATCACACTATCACAGAAAATAAGTAGCTCTAATCATCCTTTAATAGTAGGAATAGAGTTTTTAAAATTTATTTATTGATTTTAGAAAAGGAGAAGGGGAGAAGAGTGAGAACAAGAGAGAGAAACATCAATTTCTTATTCCACTTATTTATGCACTCATTGGTTGATTCTTGTATGTGCTCACACCAGGGATAGAACCCACAACCTTGGCGTATTGGGACAACAGTAACCAACTGAACTATCTGGATAAGGCCAAAGCAGACTTCTAAATTCAAACTGAGAATTAGTATTAAGTAGTCTTCATCTTTCAGCGTTCTTTGTTTTTTGATAAATATTTGCTGTCTGATTTTGAAGACAGGCAAAGAAAGCATAATTATTAAGATTTAGTTCATAAATGAAAGCATGTAAGATGCCAAGTCTTACACATATTTTAAGATTCATTTCTGTAAATGCTGAAGAAAAGTCCAAATTTCAACTGGCAACAGTATCAATTAAACTTTATTTGATACCTATAATACTTACATGTTATTTCTATCACACGGAGAAAATCATTCAGAGTCCAAATAAACATTTTAATTTTTAAAATTCAATTTTTTATTTAAATATTTTTTGGGTGATTCACAAAGGAAAGCAAGTTTTTAAATAGAAGTGGGGGCTATATATTAAGTAATATTTTTAAGAAACACCTCAGAACAAGAAATTTTAAGTCACATGAAATAAATTGATAAAGAAGAAATTATAATTACTTTTAAATGAAGAGAAATGTCAAAAGACCAAATGTAATTTAAACAGAGGGGAAAGTTTCTACCATATTGAGATAAGAAAAAAAATTAAGAAGACTAGAAATGCCACAAAGAATGAAAATAGGTAAATGTGAACTTTTTTGAAAGCCTGAGAAGGATAGGATAATGAGGACACTCAATACCTATCATGGAATGAATAACAACATTGGAAAAAAACTAAAATAATACGTATACATAATTGGTTAGCTCTTCCAAAACAAGACAGAATTACTGTTTTAATACAGAATACTTGCTTTAATAAATATCTAATTCAGCAGCATTAATCTTGCAATACTCAACACTCATATGATAGTATTAAGAAAACTTAAAACAAAAAATAGTTAATATTTATTGAGGGCTTTGTATGTGTGTGTGTGTATCAGGAACTATACAAATATTCTCAGTACAGTATGAGTGTGTGTGAGTGTATGTGTCTGTAAGTGTGTGTGAGTGTATGTGTCTGTAAGTCTGTGCAAGTGTATGTGTGTGTGTGTTTTCAGCAAAGGGGTTTGTTATTATCATCCTCACCTTACAGACATAGACATTGATGCAAAATGAGATAAAGTGATTTAAGTTCACTATGCTGGTAAGAGACAGAGTCTGGTAATCTATTATCAAGGCCTGAGCTCTTACCTACTAAAGCTTATTTTACTTTATCACTACCAGACAACCATGCTAATAACATCACCTTGTAGTTCATTATTCAATCTAATATGTGATGCATTATTTTCACTTATTTAAATGTGTAAGAGATGCTCTTTCTGCTAGTTGATTTGTTGCTTCTTGGCATAGTTATTCTAGTCCAGAGATGTTAATTCTGTTCCACCACATCTATTCCCATAATTATTTTATATTCCCATGGTTCAGAATACTGCCCACCCCTTCAACCTTCACTCCTCTGCTCCAAGTAAGAGTTACAATGACCATCCCTGTCTCTGAGAAACATGTAATAAATAGCTTTCTTTAAGGTACTATGCCAATATTCTATGTTACATGATCAGTACATTGTAACAATACTTTAGACATTGGTAGACTTTGATTCAGAAGTGATCACTGACTTGAAAATTCTAATATAGCACCTTCCTTTCTACATGCGTCTACTTGATTGCTTCCAAATTGGGTAGGGACAGATGGGAATGTGGAAAGACTAATGGCAAGAAATAAAGAGGAAGTCAAGTAAGAGCCAGGATTATGTGATAAAAACTAACATGTGAATATTTTCACATCAACTTTACAGACTGGTTCTACAGCAGGAAAGAATTTCACAATACAATACAGAAATTCAGAGGAAGATAAAATTTTCTGGTAAAACCGCAGCCATAATTATATTAACATGGAAAACCAATTTCTAAAATAGAGTTGAGTTCAATCGAGATTTTTTTTCAAGAAAGCAAATGCAGGTTCATATTTTTACATAATAGCTTTTTAAGCACTAAGATGTTGTGAAAGAAGTTTAAAGTCAGAATTTATTTAGTAGCTTTCAAAAGGCAAGTACCAACTGGAATTTAACCAATCAAACCAAAGACGAAGGAAACTGAGCAGAGGGACAGATGAATCACAAACATTTGAATACATGGGTCTTGTTTCCTTTTTAAAAGAACACACACACTACAGAAAGCTAGCATAGCTCAATAAAAGTGAATTTCACCTGCCACAGGTGGTTGGAAGAATGTGCTATGACTGGCTTTGCAGAACACTCGGAGCTAATACAAACAGTGCCCAGCCTTTTTGTATGGCTAGTTCTGAGAATTTTATTCACCACCACACCTTGGAAAAATAAACTGCAGAGAAGAAAAAGTTCTTTCAGAACTTCTGAGTATTTCACCCAAGCACAGTCTCACCATTCTTGCAAAGAAATTTAAAAAAAAAATTAACAAAAGTTGTGGGCTATATCAGAAAGGACAACTACTACTCTCTATTAACAATAATACACTTTTATTATGTGTAGTAATCTTGCCTTTCTACCTTAAAAGGACCATAATATCATAGGTCGTGTTTCTATATTCCTAGAACATGGCTAAGTATGTAGTAGTTGCTCATTAAACATGTTTAATAGAGCTAAGTGAATGAGAAATAAGTTTGACTGTGGTCAAGAGTTATTCTCTTATTGTAGAGACTTTAAAACAAAAAGATGGAGAGAAGTCCACAAATAGTCAAAAATGAACAAGAATTTGAAAAGAAAGTAGAAATAAAACAGAGAAAATGGAGAACTCAATTTTTATTTTACTTCTGCATACGCTATATGAAAAAGGATGAGATTTGTTCTGAACAAAATAAAATGGAGGAAATAAGTATAAGTAAATTAGAATTGAATTCTCTGATGAGTAAAGAATTTGTCAGAAATCCTACAGTTAACCAGAAGGAGTTCAAATTCTTAGATTTGATAAATTGTATCTCAAGGTCCTCAGAGAGCTTCTAAATGACACTGCTGAGCCACTCTTAGAAAATATCTGCACAATGAGGACCGCCCAGATGTCAACAAAACTAGAAATGTAAACCTACTGTATTTTCTTTAAAGGCGAAAGAATCTTCTTTCAAAGCTTGGCTTTAGTAATATTCATACAAAGTATAAAATAATTATTTTACAGTCTTAATCTTGAAGCTATAAATTAAGCAAACAAAAAAGCCCCAATAACATTAACTACATGAACATTTAAAATTTCCTCTTGTCAAAAATCAGCAAAGTCAAAATACAGATAACAAACTAGGGTCAAAATACTTACAAATCACATCACAGACAAAAAAACCTAATTTCTCTCTATATAAATGACTTTAAACCAATATTAAAAAAATCAACGTATTAAGAGAAATGGACAAAGAATATGAACAAAAAGTTCACAGAAAGGGAAATTCAAGTACCTCTTAAGTTTATAAAAAGATACACAATCTCAGCCATGATAAAAGAAGTACAAGAGCATAATAAAATATTCTTTTTTTCCTTATCAGATAGGCAAAAACAAAAATTCTAATAAAACACCATATTGGTCAGACTATGGTAGAAGATAAGACACTCCCATACATAGTTTTCTGGTAGGAACATTCTGGTGAGCAATTTGACCATATCTACCAAAATTCAGTGATTCTTCTAAGATTTACCCTAAAGAGACACATACATGTGCAAAAACCATGTTAGCAAGACTACACATTAGAGCATGGTTTGTAAGAGAAAAAGCAATCAAAATATCTACCAGAAGGGTAACTAAAATTTTTTGTTACATTCAGACAATGGAGACTGATGGCACGTTTTACAAAGAATGAGGGTGCTCTATAGGCACTGAGATGGAATCACAGGCAAAAAAACCCAAGGTTTAGACTTCAGATAAACCCACAGCTACTATTATATTTAATAGATGTACCGCCTTCTCACCATTCTTTTTAAGATTTTTATTTTTTATTTTTAGAGAGAGAGGGGAAGAGAGGGGGAGAAACATCGATATGCGAGAGATATATCGATCTGCTGCTTCTTGCACACCCCCAACTGGGGCCCTGGTCCACAACCCAGGCATGTGCCTTGACTGGGAATCAAACTGGAGACCTTTCAGTTTGCAGGCTGGCACTCAATCCACTGAGACACATTAACCAGGGCCCTTCCCCCCCCCCCCACTATTCTATTCAAGATTTGTATTGGGGTTCTAGTCAGGACAGTAAGTCAAAGGTACGCAGATTGGGGAAAAAAGAGGTAAAACTATCTTTATTCACAGACTTATATTTAGAAAATCCTAAGGAATTCACTAAAAAGCTCCTTTGCCTTTCACATCAGCAAAATGTTTCCCTTTAAGGACTTTTTTCATCCAAAAAACAACAACAACAAAAATGTCACCCAGGACGAGAATGGGTAAACAGGGAGTGTGGGGCCAGGAGTCATGCCATTTTTGTCAAAAACTGCTGAACAGCTAGCACAGTGTGGGCAGGTACACTTGTAAATCTCCCATCACTAAATGGGCAAATGCATTGGAAGAGTCTTCACCCCCCCTCCAACACACACACAAAAAACCACTGAAGCCAAATGCAGCCTCTCATAACAATGTCAGCTGTACACTAATACAGATGAGTTCCTACAATACATGTCAACAGAAATCTCCCACAATAAAAATCAAAGAGAAAAAGGAATGAAACATGGAACAAAATATCTAATAAATGTGGGACAATTGCAAAAGATGTAACACACACATAAAGGGAATACCTGAAGGAGAAGAAAAAGGAAACAGAAGAAATATTTGTGATACATTTGTTCTAATTAATGAGCTAATATTGATACAGTATTATTAAAGGCTACAGAGCTCACATTGAGGACCACTCTTCGTGTTGTACAGCTCCATGGGTTTGGACAAACACTTAATGTTATCCACCCACCTTTACGGTATCATACAGAATAGTCTCATTGCCCTAAAAATGCCCTCGGCAATGACTTGTTTTTGTACTGTCTCTATAGTTTTTCCCTAGAATGTCAGCTAGTCGGAATCATACAGTATGTAGCCTTTTCAGACTGGCTTCTTTCACTCAGCAGCATGCATCTAAGGGTTCCTCCATGCCTTTTCCTGGCTTGATAGCTCATTCATTTATTATCTCTGAAAAACATCCCATTGTCTGATGTATCACAGTGTTTATCCATACATTTTATTGCAAAACATCTTGCTTACTTCTAAGTTTTGACAATCATTTCACCTGGGTGAATATCAAGGAGCACAACTGCTCGATTATATGGTAGAAACACTGTGTTTAGTTTTGTAAGAAACTGCCAGACTCTCTTCCAAACCATTTTGCATTGCTACCAGCAACAAACGAACAGCTTTCTGTTAGGATATGTTTGCAAACATTCTCTCCCAGTCTTTTCATTTTCTTAATGGTATCATTTGAAAAGGAAAAGTTTTTAATTTGATAAAATCTCATTAATCAAATTTTTCATTAAGTTTCATGCTTTTTATATCTTACCTAAAAACTTTCTCCTTAACCCAAAGTCACAGAGTTTTTCTTATGTGTTCTTTCATAGTCTTAGCTCTTAGTTTTTAAATCTAAGGTCTATTTTGAGCTAATTTTTGTATACAGGGTGAAGAAAAAGTTGATGTTCATTTTGATATTCAATTGTTCCAGCAACATTCACTGAAAATACTATACTATCATTTCATCGTTGAATTAGCATGACACTATTAACAAAAATCAGTTGACTATGTATATGTAGGTCTCCTTCTGGAATCTATTCCATGCCACTGACTATATGCCAAAACTGCACTGTCCTCATTACTGTAGGGTGATAGTAATCCTTGAAATCAGGTTGTGGAAGACATGACATTTTGCTGTTCTTCAAAATTGTGTTTGCTAGTCTATGTCATTTAAAATTTTCAATATCATCTTGTCCACCTGAAATTCTGACTGGGATTATATTGAATCTATAGCTCAGTTTACAGAGAATTACCATATTAAGAGTATTAAGCCTTTGGTCCCTTCATTTATGTATGTATGTATGTATGTATGTATGTACAGGCATACTGTGTTTTACTGCACTTTGCTTTATGGATGACAATGCACCTGGGCACCCCAGAGCTCTGATGAAGAAGTACAATGAGATTACTATTGTTTTTGTGCCGGCTAACACAACATCCATTCTGTAGCCCATGGATCAAGGAGTAACTTTGACTTTCAAGTCTTATTATCTACAAAATACATTTTGTAAGGCTATAGATGCCATGCCATAGATAAGTGATTCCTCTGTTGGATCTGGGCAAAGTAAACTGAAATTATTCTAGATGCCATTAAGAACATTTGTGATTCATGGGAAAAAGTAAAGAAAAATCAACATTAATAGGAGGTTAGAAGAAGTCAATTTCAACCATCATGGATGACTTTTGGGGTTAAAGTCTTCAGTGGAGGAAGTAACTGCAGATGTGGCAGAAAATAGCAAGTGAACTACAATTAGAAGCAGAGAAGAGGAATAGCTTCAGGGTCTGCTGAAAAACGTAGGGGCTGCTTAAGCCTGTATTACATGGCCCACCCTGAGCTCGTACTGGTACTTCAAAAATAGTTCTTTACTCTTCCCTTGATGTCAGTTGTTAGTTTTTAGTTAGTTGTTAGTTTTTCCTGTCAATATATCTCTTAAAAAATGCATCCTATGTTCATTTCATTTGTAGCTTTTGATTTGTAGATTTAGAAACTAGACAATATTATGTAAGGCAGGGTTCAATAAGACTGACTTCAATTTTGAGTAAAGTGCTATCAAAGAGCATTGCACGCTGCAGAGAAATCACTCAGGGAAGAAAGGGTGGATCAACTGGCAAAATTAACTGTTGTGTTATTTTAAGAAATTGCCAAAGCTACCCCAGCCTTCAGCAATCACTACCCAGAACAGCGGGCAGCTGATCAACAGAGAGACAAGACCCTCCACCAGCAAAATGATTATGACTCATTGAAGGCTTAAATGATGGTTATAAACTTTTAGTAATAGGTATTTTTAAAATTAAGGTATGTGCTTTTTTTTTTTTAGACATAATGCTATTGCACACTTAACAGATTACAGTACAGTGTAAACATATCTTTTATATGCACTGGGAAACAAAAAATGATGTTAACTTGCTTTATTGCAGTGGTTTTGAACCGAACCCATAATTATCTCTGAGGTATACCTGTGAAATAAGCCAGTCAGAGGAAGACAAATACTGTATGATTTCACTCATATGTGGAATCTAATGAACAAATTAAACTAACAAGGAAAATAGAGACAAGACTCATAGACAGCAAACAGTTAGGGGGTGGGGGAACTGAGCAAAAAGGAAAAAGGACTAGTGGACGTGGACAACAGTGTGGGGACTGTGGGGAGTAGGGGGGTATAAGGGGACTAAGTGATAACAGAAAAAAAGTATGTTAAAATAAAATAAAATAATAAAATTCAATAACCAAAAATCAATCAATCAATCAGCACCTGGCTGTTGTTGAAAATGGAGATAGGACCAGGATCTTTTTCACAGGTTCCATTATAACGTGACTATTCAGTTATGATTTCCCTAAAACTTTAAATGTGTAGGGCTAAAACTAAGGGTCATTTCATCCTATGTTCAAAGTCAGCACAGAAAATGCATAAGTAGTCCAATTTTGATGGTTACGAAGATTTCATTATGTGGTAAGTATTATTTGCTAACTAAGCCTAAATTCTAAAACAGTAGTATCTGAAAAGACCTCTGCAAAAACAATTTAACAAATAATTTAGTAATCTTATGAATAAACCAATATACCTTAGCAAGTGATTTTACAATGGGATTCTCCATAATCCCCTTGAGGAAAATTAGGTCTATTTCTTCTGCTCCCGTAGATGAGGGCAGCTCCGTAAGGTTATCCAACACTTGCTGCATTGCTGTTGAGATAAAAACAATATATTAAAAAAAAACCCTTTAGTGAGCACACAATGCAATATAAAGATGCTATAAATATTATAGAATTGTACACTTGAAACATGTAATGTTATTAGTCAATGTCACCCCAATAAATTTTTAAAAGCCTTAAATTCCAAGCCATTATGAAATAAAATTATAAAATAATTCAAATTAAAAGTCATTAACAATTAGCACTCTTCTGAAAAATCACATTTTAAAAACCTGAATTTTTAAATAGTATAAGTTTCAAATTGACTTCCCATGAATTAGTAGCAGGACATTTTTTTATACGCAATTTGGGCTTTATAAGGCTACCTTATACATACTTATACTCTTACATTTACTTTATATCTTCAGGTTGAAAAGCATTACTTAGGAAGAACTTTGAAATTTTAATAGAGGTATAAAAAAGTAGAGAGATTGAAATCGTAATAAAGAAACTTCCCACAAGTCCAGAACCAGATGGTTCACTGATAAATTCTATCAAACATGAAAGAATTAAAACCAATACTTCACAAACTCTTCCAAAAAAAAGGGGGAGAGGAAGAAACACTTCCCAGTTATTCTATGAGATCCTGATACCAATCCATACAAAGACATCACAAGGAAAATTACAGCCAATATCCTTTATAAATGAAGATGCAAAAAATATGTAATAAAAGACTAGCAAACTGAATGCAGCAACATGTGAAAAGGATTGTACACAATAACCAGTCCACTTATCCCAGTAATGCAAGGGTGTTCATCAATATAAGGAAATCTATCAACGTAATACACTATATTAATAGGACAAAAATAATGATATATACACAGAAAAAAACACTTGACAAAATCCTATATCCTTTGATAATAAAAACATTAACAAATAGAAGGGAAGTTTCTTCAACTTGATAAAAGGAACCTATGAAATTTCCACAGCTTACATCAATCATACTTAATGGTGAAAAACGGGAGGCTTTCCCGTAAGATCAGGAACAAAGAAAGGAAGTCTCTCTACTCTTGCACCTTCTACCCAACACTGTACTGGAGGTTCTAGCTGGGGATTTAGGAAAGAAAACTAAATAAAAGGCATCAACATTGGAAAGGAATAAGGAAAACTATCTTTTTTGTATTTTTTAGATGTCATGTATATAGAGAATCCCAGGGAACATACAAATAAATTTATTAGAACTAATAAGTGAGTTCACAAGGTTACAGAGTAAAGATCAAAATATAAAAATTGATTGTGTTCTAGACACTAACAATGAATAACCTGAAAATAAAATTAAGAAAACCATTTCTTTACAACAGTAACAAAAATAAAACAATTATAAATTAGGAATAATGTAACAAAAGAAGTACAAGGTTTGTACACTGGAACTATAAAATATCATTGAAAGAATTAGTCAAATAATAGAACAGTACCCATTTCATGTTAAGATGGCGATATACACAAAACTGAGCCACAGATGTAATGCAATCCCCGTTAAAATCTCAGCTGCCTCCTCTTTTTTGTTGTTGTTGTTGCAGAAATTGATAAACTAATCTTAAAATTCATATGAGAAATGCAGAGGACACAGAACAGCAAAGCAGTTTTCAAAAAGAACAAAGCTGGAAGATCCGCACTTAATTTCAAATCTGACTGGAAAGCCACAATAAGCAAGACTGGTATATAACTGAGAGTCCAGAAATAAACCCATACATTTACAGGCAGTCGGTTTTCAGTAAGGGTGAACAGACAATTCAATGGAAGAAGGAAGAGTGTTTCCAACAAATGGTACTTGGACCAGTGAATCTGCACACGCAGGAGAGGGAAGCTGGAATCCCCTCCAGTCCACAGCAATCTTGATTTTACTCAGATTAACTTGATTAGTTTTATCTCCTCTTCGTATTTCTCTAGATTAAGTGTACTAATATTGCAGCTGTTTATTTTAAATATTCATTTTCTATTTTTATTAAAATAAAACAAATACTGTTCAAAGTCAGATTGTATTACTGAGTGGCTTATAATGAAATATAGCTGTTCTTTGTTCCATACTATCCTCCCCTCGCTCAACTCATCCCACCTCTCCAGAAGTAACTACTTTGAATTTAAGTTTATTTTAATCATATCTATATTTTTGAATATGTGCTAATGTTGCTAATTTTTAATACTCTCAGGTATTATCTATTTATTTTCTGTTATAATGCTAGAGGGTTACGATTTTACCTTCCCTTATCTCCATACTGGCAATGTTCTTTTTTATAAAATCAATAGTAGGTGCTTTTCATATGGAACTCCTACAAATTTTTTTCCAAATGTTCCAACAAACTTTTCAAGGTCCTAGCAGTAATTTTCCAAATACTCTAATAATTTTCTAATACTCTATCAGATCTATTTCCTGGTTTTTACCCTTAAACTCCCTCCCAAAGTATTTCTCTGTACTTTAAATCTTGAGAAAAAGTCTCCTACTCAGAATATGTAAATGAGTGACAATTTTGGAAGTAAAGAGGTGAACAGGAGAAAAACATGCCATTAAAACAAAAGAAAGGAAAACCGGTATTGGCTAAGTGGAAAAGAAGACACTGGAAAATAAAGAATATAAACCAAAGTTACTTCATCGTATTGCTTGAGGTCCAATGTGTACCTTTAAGTGGACAGAAAACAATAGAATCAACAATCTTTAGGCATGTTTTTACCCTGTGACTATAAACGTAGTTTAAGCTCTACTTTTCATAATTATTTTCTTTCCTTTGGCATTCTGCACTTGTCATTATTTTTATTTTTAACTTTTACTATTGAAAATTTCAAACATACATACTTGGAGAAAAAATAATACAATGAACCCAATAACTATCAACTCTAACAATTCGCAATGAATGGAAATCTTGTTTTGTCGTCCTATGTACTTTCTATCCCACGTAACTTTGAAGCAAACGTGAGGTATCATATTTCAGTGTATACATCTAAAAGATCAGGCCTCTTTTTAAACAAAATGCTGTCAGCACAAAATATGTAACCGAAATACTGTTAGCACATGTAACAAAATACAATAATTCCTTAATATCATCAAATATCTAGCTATGTTCAAATTTCCAGTTGTATTAAAGGTTTTTTTTAAAAATGTATCTTCTATATTGGTTCTTGAGGTACTTACATTTTTATATTTGCACTGAATTAAGTGGGAAGAAAAGTGGCAGAGACTGTGAAATACACCCTTGGTTATTCTGAACATCAGACCCCCACATTGCCATGCTTTCAGGCCAGGCCCCACTTGGTCATCCCCCATAAGGAAATGGCCAGGGAGCTCCAGGGAACCTGGGCTCATGACACAGGGCAATGGCACAAACCAGCGTTTTTCAACTGGGGTGCCACAAGAATTTTTAAAACATGCAATATCTGACTACTTAGTCAGAGGCACTGACTTCTTTTCTCTTAGACAGTCAAATAAAAGAATGACACCAACCAACACAAAATAGCCATCCGGTGTGAATATATCAAAATTATACCTGGTTTTTTTTGGTCAGATCAGCAAAATATATATTTTTAATATTTTAATAATTAGTTGATGTGTGCCATGAGATGAAAAGGACTGAAACATCACTAGCAAATACCCATGAAGTTCTGCATGGGTTGGGGAGGCCATGTGTCTGGCAGTAACTAGCTGTCCAGGGTGAATTATGTTGCTGGTGAAGATCAACAGCAACCTGGTGTTTGTATTCCTATTTACTTTTGTGAAGAAGCAAATAATATGATTTTCAATGAAATCTTGAAGAAGACCTCATGTCCCTGTGAGACACATGCCCCTAAAGACTTGGAAGAGAAGACTGACACTTGAATAGGCTTCAGTCTATCAAGCAGGAACCCTACCTCCTTGTGGAGGGCGATGCAAGACAGCTCCAGCTGGAAACCCAAGGGGAATCAGAGTACAACTGCCTGTACAGGATGAAACCTCTCCATGCCACCTTGCCAGGATCCCATTTCAGGGTGAAGGCTGGCAACCCCATTCCTTAATGAGCAAGAATTTCTGCTCCTACCTGCCAGATCTTTGACACACCAGTACCTCTTGCAAGGGCGTGCGCAAGGCCCAGACTGACATCCCGCTGGATGGCTCGCTGTGGGACACAGGTCAGTGGACAGAGCGCCTGCGCTATATGGAGGCACTGACTGGGCTGGCCACAGTGGTCAAAGCACAAAGCGGAAGCTCTCAGCAGCAAAACCAGTCAGCAGCCAAGGACCAAACCCAGTCTCCTGAAATCTTCCCAACTGTCAGGTGATACACCTTCCCTTCAGTGGAAAGAGTGAGAGTGCCAAGCACTTCCTCAAACTGAAGAGCTTTATGGACACCTGGAACACACTGCGGAGTGCTCTGTCTGGCTGAAGACAGAGCCAGACAGACTGCAGTGTGCCTGCCAGGCAGCCCCCAGATCATCTGGCTCAGCAGGCCCAAACCCGACCAGCCAAAGCCCCACTGAGTCCACAGCTCTCAAGAGGATCAGTCCCCAGCCCTTTCCTATGGGCAGTTTCAGAACATCTGCTAAGTCTTTACTATCCCCTGGTAGTACTTTTTTCTGAAGTTGCAGTTGGATGTTATTCTTAATGTTCCTGTCAATGCTTCTTTAAAAAAACTCGCTTGGTTTTGATCCTAGTTCACCTTCCCTGCTACAATTCTATTTAATCCCGAAGATGGGAGTTGCAGTGAAGGGATTTGGTGTCTTTCCTAACTTGCCTTTGTACATGGTTGAATGGAAACAATTTGGGGCATCTCAGAGTCAACTGGTGGGGAAGACAGACAGAAATTGTTGGGGAGGTTAGGTGAGGTGGTGGATGTGTGTGGGACTTACTTTGGGGCTCCAGTTAAACAAGGATGTCAAAACATTAATACAACTTCCCTGGCATGCAAATATCTACCCTAACACTTTCATTCTGCACTCTGCTGTGAATAAAATAAATAATGTTCTGATACCCGGCATAATCTCATCTCCCTTTTTTTACTGTAATGAGAGGGGAGAGTATGAAGGAATGGTTTCCTCTAATAAGCCAATTCACTAGTCTGACTTTATAAATTAGTTACCTAATAGCATGAAATATTAAAAAAATAAATTGTTCTTTTAACTAAATTATCCTAAACACATATAAAAAAAACTGAGAAAATATATAAGAAATGAGAGACTGAACTTTATAAAATATTAAAACAAAGTAACTCTATAATAATTACTCAGACACGAATAACCACGAGGCAATTCTAGAGTATATAGAAGTTAATATAAATATATAAAATAGGAAGCTCTCTGTAGTGGGAACATTGCAAAGTTGGGTAGGAGCCAGAGAAACAGGGAAGTGTCCCAATTCCAGGAATAAAGGAAGTCCTAAGACTGAGAAGGTAAGTTTTTTTGAAAGTTCCACTTGTCCTCCATAATCACTAGAGGAGAGACCCTTTACTCAGAAGCTAGATTCAATGACATATAAATGAGATTCTTATTTAAGCTAGAGAAAATGTAATATATTTAATCCAGACCCTTCAATTACAAATATGAACAAATCAAGAATCACAAAACACTTAGGAAAACTAGCAGCATGAATGCAACTCATCAAATTCAACAAACTGAAGCATTAACCACCAAAAACAAAAAACAAAAAAAACCACACACACAGAAATACTCCGGGGTTGCTTGAAGGGAAAAAAGAGCAAAAGAGATAAAGAAAAAAAGATTAAATTATAATGTGTAGGAATATCAAACTGAAGAATTTCTCGCACAGGAAAAAGACAATAAGAAAAATGTATGAAAAACTACAACGGATCATGAAAGACCAAAATTTACAAGGCAATGGGAAATTCAGATAGAAAAATAAATTAATAAAAGGGAAATCAGAAATCGACTCAAAACTAAAGAACCATAGATTTGATCCATAAGCTGGCTTTTAAAAAAGAAAACAATAAAAACAGACTAATAGAGAGATAGTCTGATTCAGAAAAGAAGACACGAATAACATTAAGAATGCAATGAGAAAATAACTGCGGGCATAAAGATTAAAAAGAGAACACAATGAACAACTTTATTTTAAAATCTAGTCAAGTAGAGATTTTCACAGAAAATGTCAATTATTATAGAAGAGATAAAAATGGAAATAGTTCCTAATAGAAGAAAATTGCAAAGATTTTCAAAGATATCCTTTTATAAAGATGTTAGCCCTGGACAGATTTAATTAAGAATATGTTCTACCAAACCTTAAAAAAAAGAGAGAGAGATAATCCATATTTTTAAGATAAAACAGAAAAGATTAAAAACTTTCCAACTTCTATGTGGATTTCAAAACTCAAAGAAAATTAGCCCTGGCTGGGTGGCTCAGTTGGTTGGAGCATTGTCACATACACCAAAAGGTTACAGCTTAGATCCTGGTCAGGGCACATACCTAGGTTTCAGATTCCATCCCTGGTAGGGGTGTGTACGAGAGTCAACCAATCCATGTTTCTTCCATCGAGGTTTCTCTCTCTCAAATCAATAAACATATCATCAAGTGAGGATTTTAAAAAACTCAAAAGAAAATTATAAACTAAACCCACTGATGAGCATATATGCAAATATCTTGAACATATTGGCAAACTGAGTCTAACAATGCCTTTTAAAATAACACTTAGGAGCAACTACAGTTTATCCTAGTAATATAAAGATGGCTCAACATTAAAAATTATATATTGGATGGGTCAAAAAGTTTGGATTTTTCCGTAAGATGGCTCTAGTAACACTTAGTTGTCTTTAACTTCATTCGAAACAATTTTGTTAGATTGTAGTGTGACAACTGTCATATCAGTGTGCTTCTTTTTTTTTCAGAGTGCATTTTAAAAAACATCAGAATTGGTGAATTTTTGTGTGGCCATTTTAATATTGAAGATGGAAGAAAGTAATCAACATTTTCAGCATATTATGCTTTATTATTTCAAGAAAGGTAAAAATGCAACTGAAACACACAAAAATAAGGTTTGTGCAGTGTATGGAGAAGGTGCTGTGACTAATCAAACAAGTCAAAAGTGGTTCGCGAAGTTTAGTGCTGGAGATTTCTCACTGGACGATGCTCCGCAGTCAGTTAGACCAGTTGAAGTCGACAGCGACCAAATTGAGACATTTAACTGAGAACAATCAACGTTATACCACACAGGAGATAGCCGACATACTCAAAATATCCAAATCAAGCACTGAAAAATCATTTGCACCAGCTTGGTTATGTTAATTGCTTTGATGTTTGGTTCCACATAAGTGAAAAAACTTTGACTGTATTTCCATGTGAGATTCTCTACTTAAATATAACAAAAATGTTCCATTTTTAAAACAAATTGTGTTGGGTGATGAAAAGTGGGTACTTTACAATAATGTGGAACAGAAGAGTTCATGTGGCAAGTGAAATGAACCACTGCCAACCGCACCAAAGGCCAGTCTTCATCCAAAGAAGGTGACATTGTGTACACGGTGGGACTGGTAGGGAGTCTCCTGTTATGAGCTCCTTCTGGGAAACCAAACAATTAATTCCAACAGGTACTGATCCCAATTAGACCAACTGAAAGCAGCGCTGGATGAAAAGCATCTTGAAATAGTCAATAGAAAATGTATCATCTTCCACCAGGATAACGCAAGACCACATGTTTCTTTGATGACCAGGCAAAAACTGGTACAGCTTGGCTGGGAAGTTCTGATTCATCTGCTGCATTCACCAGATATTGCACCTTCAGGTTCTCATTTATTTTGGTCTTTACAAAATTCTCTGAACAGAAAAAGTTTCAAGAGGCTCCTGGAACAGGTCTTTGCTCAAAAAGATAAAAAGTTTGGGAAGATAGAATTACAAAGTTGCCTAAAAGATAGCAGAAGGCAGTGGAACAAAATAGTGAATATGTTGTTCAATAAAGTTATTGGTGAAAATGAAAAATGCGTCTTTCTTTTTTACTTAAAAATCAAATGAACTTCTCAGCATTATCAGGAAAAAACCCACAATAATCTCCATGCTTCTAATACATCAAATAAAATTTAAACTCAGTCCTAATGGAAAATCTTGCATTAGTAAGAATAGAAGAAAACCAGTTATTTTATACCAGCATCTACATAAAGCATCATACTTAACGGAGAAATGTCAGATGCTTTACCATAAAGCCAGGGACAAGAGAAAAAAACCCACTAAGACCATTACTTTTCATACCTATATTGAAAATTTTAAGCAATTAGTAAGACATGACATGTTTTAAAAATACAGATGATAATGATCTTCTTAGAAAAGTTTCAAGGAATCAGTTGAGAAATTATTAAAGTCAGTTATAAGAGTTTAGCTAAGTGACTACAGACATAAGAGCCAATTCGAAAATATCAGGGGGTAAAAAAAGAGAAAGAGAGAGAGCATATTCAAAACAGCAACAAAAATCTACAAATAAAAGAATAAGGCTTACTTAAAAATGTTCAGACAGATGTGTGGAAAACTATAAACTATACTAAAGGACATTTAAAATAAATGAAGAGACCATGTGGTGGGTTAGAAAGATTCAATACTATAAAAATGTCAACTCTCTCCAAGTCATCCTTTAAAAAAAATAAATAAATAAATAAAAAGAATGTGAATAAATCTTATTAGAAATCTCAACAGGGTTTTTGGATAAAGTTATTCCAAAAATTACTTGAAAAAGAAAGTAAGTAAAACTAGACAATACATTTGGAAAAGAGCATAAATGTAAAGGAGGTGGGTACCTGTACTATCAAGTGTAAAAACACTATAAATTAAAGTTGATGCAATATTGGCACAGTAACAGACAAGTCTTGGAACAGCAGCTAAATAAAATTTAACAGATGCTACAGGTGACATTTCAAATCAGTGAAAGTAAGGTTCAACTAGGAATGGTAGATTGACTATTTGAGATTACGTTCTTTCCCTTAAGAATTTCTATTAAAATAGCAACTAAGTATTAATAAAGGTATAAAAAACAATAATAAGAGAATGGCTAAAGAAGAAAAAAAGTGGACAAAAAAACAACACAAATATTTGAAAGTCTAGAAATGGTAAGAACAGAAACTTAAAACAAAGGACGTAGTATTCTACCTTCTAAAATTTTTGTGGAATCCAATAATTTCTTTCCATCACCCCTCATGAGTTCTAGCCAAAATAATTTCTTAGTCATATTAATACAAAAAAAAAAAAAAAAAAAAAAACAAACAGAATTGCCTTCTGGAGGGCCTGCCTCTTGTAGTACAGGCTTCCACCGCTAGACGAGCATTCTAGGAACCCATCTGTATCAGTGTACCAGCTGGCATTGCTGTGAGAGGCTGCATTCAGCTTCAGTGAATTTTTTTAAGACTCTTTCCAACACTTTCACCCATTTCATGACGGGTGATTTACAAGCACACCTGCCTACACCACATTGAGTGTTCAGCAGTTTTTAACCGAAAACAGCATGACCCCCATGCTGCACCCTCCTTATTCACCCAATCTCACCTGAAGCACTTTTAATTTCCCTGGATGAAAGAAGTCCTCAAAGGGAAATGTTTTGCCAGTGTGGAAGAGATGAAATGAACAGCAGAAGCGCTAAAAGTCATCAAAATCGATGAGGTCAAAAACTGTTTTGAGCAGTGGAAAAAATGTCTCGATAGGTGTATTGCATCAAATGGAGAGAGTACTTTGAAGGTGACTGAAGTTTAAACATGTAAGAATAAATATACACTTTTCTATAAATAAATTCCAGGTTTGGGAGGTCTTCCTCATATTTTTTTATATAGAAATATTAAAAAATAAATTTATGGCCTTAAGCCTTTTAATGCATCACTAGATTCAATCTCTACTGCCCTTTTGTGGCTTTAGCTGTACCCATCTTTCCCCTGTCCTGAGATAAAGTCCTCCCCCACTTACCTTTGTGAACCTAAATCACACGCATCCTTGAGGAGCAGAAGAGCTTTGTCTCTGGCTGCCCCAATTAGGATCAAGTCTCCTAATATATATTTTCACAGTAGTCTATACTTTAAAACCCTGACAAATTATAATTAAATATTTTGGTATTTGTTTATTGTATAATTCTCTTTCTAAACTAACTCTGAGGAGCACAGAAATGGTGCTTGTCTTCTTCAAGCCTATACTCCCAGGCACTAGCCCACAGGCTGGTACATCATAAGTTCTCAACAAAAAAAAGTTTCAGTCACAAAACTGCAACATTATTCTGTTACCAAAATTTAAAAATATTTTTAAATTAAATATTGCTATTTATACATCTTTATAATATTGGAGACAGAGCTTTCCACAAATTGTACAAGCCTTAAAGAAAGAAGTGGTATTTCTTTCAATGGTAAGTAAACTAAAATGACAAGCTTTTACAGTAATACTTCTTAAATATATTTTTAACTTTTTCTACTATATCAGTATGTGAAGCATATTTAATCAAATGAATGGTGTTTACTCACCTATATTCTGCTCTAAAGTCTTTCTAAATAAACTAGTCTTAATAAATTAGGACTAGAGCCTGCTTTAATATTAAAAATCCTTTTGTAACCACATTTGGTGGTATATTCACTCCAATGCAACAAAATGAATCCCCCATGGAAAATATGACAAGTGACTTAAGTTTTCGTAAGATGTTAAAAATTATTTCTGTTTCTTGTTTTATAGATAACATAACAATTATTTCACTAGAACCATGCTGCATAATTTACAGAATCCAGGAAATGTTTACATGCATTTGGAAAGATTTAAGCATAATTTCAAAGGCACCTAAAAGTCCAACTACTTCTTATATATCTGCAACAGATCAAATTCTTTTTAAAAATACATTTTCAAGAAGTCATATAGAAAAAAAGAACCTACTGATGTGGATCAAGTCAGGTTTCTTTAGGGTTAAGTTCCACACAACTACTTTCACACAACTGACCTGACCAAGACAGACAGCAGAGGTCTTGCAAATCATCAGTTAAGTCACTAAATTGTTTTCTAGAACATGACTATATGCTGTCAATACCTTAGCTCTAACCATTATCTTGAAACTCTAATTTGGCTATATTGAATCAAAGAAGAAAAGTAAAATTTTCATTGTGCTCAGCTAATTTAATCAACATTGAGTGCTTATAGGCCAAGCACAATCTTAGATATTGAAGAGAACAGAGTACTCTTTCCTCCAAAAAGTCAATCTAGTAGAGTAGAACAAAATGCGCAAACGTGTACAAAGCACAAGGACAAAAACACTAGGAAGGTATCACAAAGTTAGGTGTTATACCAGAGTGGTTAGGAGCCTGGACTCTACCACTTAACTAGTCCCGAAAGCCTAAGTAAATAACTTAACCCCCCAAAGTCGGTTTCTTCCATCTGTTAAGCAGGAATGACAATGGTATCTCTCTCACCGAGTTGTTACTGCTAAATAATACATGGAAAACTCCTAGAACAATACTCCCTAGTGCATTATTAACACAGGGGTAGCACAAGGAGAGGAGTAAGATGTTAACTCTTTCTTTGATGGCGATGGTGGGAAGACAAGAAGATGGGAAGACACTAGTGGGAGGCATCCTAGTGGAAATAACCAGACTCAGTTCATCCTACTGAAACTCTTGAATGCATGATCAACATTTCAAGCCTTAAAACAATGTAGAGCTGTAGTTTCCAAAGCACTCCTAGAGAAACTCTGAGCTTGGAGCCAACAAAAGAAAAGGGCAGGCACAGCAGAGGGCAGCATTCAGTGCAATTACGGAGCCCCAGTCACAAGAGCTCACTCTTCGGTGGAGACACCACAAACTTCCTTCCAGAGCCAGTGGGTGTTCGTGCAGCACAGGCAGGGTCCCTAACACGAATGTTGAGCCCAGAGGCTGAGGTAAATCTGGTTCTTCATAACAGACACTGAAGGAGGCGGAAGTGGAGGAAAGGAGACTCTACAGGAGTGAATACACTAAAGCAGTGTTTCTCAGACAGAAAACCCTTGGCATTTGGGAAGCAAAAATTCTTCTTGAATAGAACTATTCTCCACTAAATGCCTGAAGTGTTCCAAATTATGACAACCAAAACTTCCCCTTACTACACTTCGTAACACTTCAGGAGTAGTACCACCATCTCCTCTTCTCTTCCTCCAACTTAAAGCATTGCACTAGTATTAATATGTCCTATCTGCAGGGTACATTCTTCTTAATTTAGCTATTGTAAGGGCTCCCGGCTCACTCACCTGCTCTTGCCTACATGTCTGAAGGGGAAGTCTGCCTGAGGACAGGGTCGCCACTGACCAAGTCCTACTTACGCCCCCTCCCCTATCCCAGAGGGGGCTGTGGGTGTGGGGGACAGCCTCCACAACTGCAGAGGAAATCCTCATCAGATATATAAAAGTATATTCTGCATTAATCAACCTAATCCCTCATTTATAAATATAAACCAAACATTCTAGATCACCAGATATTTGAAGAAAATATCAGTGACAGTGGACAAAACTGAACAAACTAAATTGGGGTTGGGGGACAGATGATGCTGAGAACAGAACTTTAACATTTATTTTCATTAGTCCTGACTGGTGTGGCTCAGTTGGTTGGGTGTTACCCCACAAAATGAAAGGTTGCCAGTTCAATCCCCGGTCAGGGCATATGCCTGGGTTGCAGGTTTGGTCCCTGGCTGGGACGCATTGAGAAACAACCAATCGATATTTCTCTTCCTCTCTCCCTCCCATTCCCTCTCTCTCTCTAAAAAAAAAAAAAAAAAAGGTAAATAAAAAATGTCTCAAAATTTTATTTTCATTTTCATTCTCAGAGATATGTGAGAGCTATTGCACTTATGAAGGAATGGGCCACTAAGAAAAAGAAAATGGACCAACCTGAGAATAAGAAAAAGTTTCTGGCAATTAAAAATATTGTCACGTTTAAAAAAAAAAATCAAACAGAAGGCCCTGGCTGGTGTAGCTCAGTGGACTGAGAACTGGCCAGTGAACCGAAGGATTGCTGGTTCAATTCCCAGTCAGGGAACATGCCTGCATAGTGGGCCAGGTCCCCAGTTGGGGGCGTGCAACAGGCAACCACACATTGATGTTTCTCTCCCTCTCTCTCTCCCTTCCCCTCTAAAAATAAATAAATGAAATATTTTTTAAAAATCAAACAGCACACTAACTGACAGAATAAAGTTGAAACTGCTAATAAGAAAAATCAAGTCAAAGTAAATTCCCAAATGCAGAACAAGGAAGAAGAGATGGAAGATATGAGAAAACTGAAGACATATAGGCCAAGTCCAATAGTGCCTATCAGGAGTTTCATAAGATAACATCAGAGAAAAGATGGAGAAGAAATAGCTGAAGAAATAATAGGGAAAAAATGTCCCTGAGTTTTAAATGACAAACAAAACTTCTGAACGAAGTGCCTGCCAAGTACAGAGCAGATTGAATGAAAAAGACCCAGATATGGACACATCTAAATGAAACTTCAGAAGGCTGGGGATTTAAAAAGGAGAAAATGGAGATTTTCAGAAAGAAAAGAGTTATGTAAAAGGAACAATAATCAGACTTCCATGATATTTATTACTGGTAACACTGAATACCAGAAGATAATGGAGTAAAAATGTCACAAGTTTTGATGAAAAGTGAGTTGAAAAAGGTTTATATATACGTTATTTCTAAAAGTCATTATATATCCACTCACCTATATACATACAAATATGTGTATGTATCTATATACACATATGTGGTACAAGAAAGTCTATATTGAAATATTTTAAAATAAAGACAAAATTGATCTCCTCCTAAAAGATCACCTATCCAGCCTTTCAGACAAAATTTACGCTTGTATTTAAATATACCCTTTTAAAATTACTTTCATGTGATTGTTTTTCATTAATAAAACAACCTAGTGAGCTTTTTTTTCAGCATCCAGATATTTTTAATAACAAACAAGGTTTGATCTGGGGTTAGTTTTTGTAGCCACAATTGGCCCATCAGCCCCTAGTGCACTCGGACTCCGGGCCCTGGGAGCACAGGTGGAGCTGGGTGAGGCTATGCAGAGTTCCAGGGGCCTTGCAGAAATGCCTGTACATCTCTCCGCCCTTGCGAGGACCAGAAACCAAGATGGTGCCAGAGCCCTTGCGGGAGTCCGGGACCAGCTTGTTGCAGGTGAGGATCTTACCCCCAGCCTTGAAGATGCAGCTCTAGGTGCAGCTGTTCACACAAGTGCACACACCTTCAGTTTGGGCACCTCCTGGGAGATAGGGAGCAGGAAGCAGCTTTCAGGATGCCCTTGCATGCCTGGAGCTAGTGGCTGGATACATTGTTGCAAAGATCCGCTTTACTTCCAAGACTCAGGAAGATGCGAGGGATCTTGGACTGTGGGCTGGTACGGAAGAAGCAGACAGAGCCCACGTAGGGTTCTGTGAATGGTCAGGACTGTTTGCAACACCCACTGGGTGGGAGGACGCAGTGAAGGTGAGAGAGGAGGCAGGGAGGGAGAGAGAAGAAGCAGGGGACATTTGGGGCTGGCTCTGGCTCTAGGAGGCTCTCTCTCTCAGGCTCTCTCTGGCCCTCACGCCCTCACTCTCTGGCTCTTGTGGGCTCCCTCCATCTGGCTTGGAGCAGGGGTCTCCAGGCAACTTTAAGAAGAGGCTCTTGCCAGGTTGCTTGGAGAAGGAGAGGAGATCCATGTGGTTTGCAGGAAGAAGGCAGTTTACAAGGAGGCTGAGAATCCAGGCGGTTCTGCATTGAGAGCTGGAGGGCACCACAGCACAGAAAGGACCTCCCCAATCAGAATTGAGTGATTAGCAGCTGCTGGTAAAGCTGAACTGTGCCTAGGAAGTAGGGAAACGGTGTTTCTGACTTTCCTAAGACTGGCCAGGTCTGGGAGGGGGAGGCAGGACTTTGTGTAAATAAACAATTCTTTTTCTTTTCACCAAACTCTGGTATTCAGAGTTATGATTCTGGCGGCGGACAATCGGGCCCCTAACTAAACAGCCCGTGGGTTCTGTTTCAATCGGAGCAGCCCAGGGGTTCTGTTACAGTATGATTATATCTGGGCATAAATTTCATTGGGCTTATTCTGTTTGAGGTTCACCAACCTCTTGCATCTACAGATTTATGCCTTTCATTAAATTTGGGAAGTTTTCAGCCACTATTTCTTCAAATATATTTTTCTGCACAATATTTTTTCTTTTCTTCTGAGTATCTGATGATAAAACAAAATATTGGACCTTCTGGTGTTGTCCCATAGGTCCCTGAAGTTCTGCTTATTAATTTTTCAACCTTTTTTCTGTTGTTTAATTTAAATAAATTTCATCTATCTTCAAGTTCATACTCTTTGTCATCTCCATTCTGCTGCTGTGCTTGTCTATGGGTTTTTTTAAATTTGTAGTTGTATTTTTCAGTTCCAAATTATCCATTGGGTTTTTATTTTACTGAAACATTCTATACATCCATCTTTCTCATCTATACTTTAAATCTTTCTCAGATGATCCCCACATCTGTGTCCCACATCCCAGTGTTGCTGTCTATTAACTGATTACCTTTGCTTAGGATTTTCCTGGTTCTTCATGTGCCAAGTAATTTTGGATTGTAAGCTTTACATTTTTAATATCATATAATGAAACTCTGTGTCTTGTTGCTATCTTACGGAGAGTGCTGGTACTACGTTTCAGCAAGCAGCTGACTCAGTTGAGCTCAGGCCTCAAATTCTGACCTTCTGAGGTACCATGACATTTTAGTTTAGTCTTCCATGCTTAAATGCACCTTTGTTCATGAACTTCAGTTTCCATTTCTCTTGAGATTGCTGGGTGGAATGATTAGTATAGCTTAACTTTACAAGAGACTAGTGAACTGTTCGACACTTTCGCAATGTTATTTGGCTCTGCCCCACATGAAATCACACACACGCCAGTGTGGTACTTCGGCAGCATTTCAGTACTCAGCCTCTATGTATGCTCTTCAGGATCCACACATGCACAGCTCACGGGGGAGCCCAGGAGTGCATACGCAACTCTGGAGTCTCTTTCCAGACCTCTCCCTCTTCAAAATGTAAGTACTTCGGGTTCTCTGGGATTTACCAATCTTCTGGCCAGAAATCTGAGGCTTTTTTATTTTTTTTTTAAACCTAGTCTGCCATATACTTCCTACAACTGTGCTCATGACCTGGTTTAGAAGGCCAAAGAATACAGAAAGGAATAAACAACAGAAACTGCAACTCCCCCAACTGAAGAGGAAGGTTTTCTCCCTTGGAATTTTAATTAGGCTTCTCTTGGCTGTTGTAGCCGCTTCAACTCTGCTGCCAAAGGATTTACTAGGGGTTAGAGGGTAAGAGAACTTGGGGGGTAAAAAAGGGATTTCTGCACTCTTGCTAGGCATCTTGCTCTTTAAGCCAGAACTAGAGGTTTTCTGGAGTTTTCTCTGCTCATGCTAATGCCCACTTTTGGGTTTTGAGCTGGGTCAAGGAAATAAACAAGAAAAGGTAACCTCATCGTTGATTCAGTGGCACTTAAATTTCTGGTTGTGTTCTTCAAGCAGCCTACTTTTCAGAGTCAACAAATAGTTACTCCTGTATTCTGTCCAGTTTTTAGCTGTATTCAGTGGAGAGACGGTATACTGTGCTTACTCCATCTTATGGAACCCTTTGTAAGTTCCATTTGGGGTGAATTTGCCACCATACCTTCAAATATAATAATATTTTCTGTCCCTTTCCTTTCTTTCTGTATGGAATTCTCATTACACGTATGTTGAAATGCTTATTAACATTGTCCAACAGGTTTCTGAGGCTGTGCTTAATTTTCTTAACTTTTTTCTCTGTCTTATTTGAATTGAATACTTTTTACTGGTCTTCACATTTTCACTGCCACCTTAAATCTGCTATTCAGACTATT
The DNA here is from genome assembly GCF_987537825.1 of Furipterus horrens. Classification (NCBI taxonomy): domain Eukaryota; kingdom Metazoa; phylum Chordata; class Mammalia; order Chiroptera; family Furipteridae; genus Furipterus; species Furipterus horrens. The sequence goes on from NW_028327179.1 coordinate 14,065,697, forward strand.
CACTGAAATTTTCAGTTCAATTGTTATAATTTTCAAATCTAAAAACTTCGATTTGGCTTTTCTTTTCTAATTTCTCTACTGGGATCTTCTATTTGTTGAGCGTTGTGAACTTACTGTCCTTTAATTCTTTGAACATATTTAAATCCAACATGAAACCCACTCAGTTTCCACTGACTATTTTTCCTGATTATGGGGTCACACTTTCCTGGTTTTTCTTTTTTCTTTTCCTTTCTTTCCCTCCCTCCCTTCCTCCCTCCCTTCCTCCCTTCCTTATTTCCAACAGTTTCTGGCTGAAAACTGAACCTTTAATATATTGGAGTTACTCTAGATTAATTTTATTTTTTAGAGCTGTTGAGTTTTTTTCAGTAACTCATCTACATTCAAACTGTAGAATCTGTTTCCCTCCATGGTATGCAGTTGGAACACCTCTGCGCAGTTTTTAATTCTCCGTTTTATATTTTAGCCTGGCTTCCTAGGCATTGTGCTGTCAGCCAATGACTAGGGCAAAGGCTGTGCTCAACATCTCAAGTCTGTAAGACTTTCACCCTCTGCATTGTTTTGTGTATAGAGTGGGGGGTGCATTCAAAGTTGCAGCCAGTTCGCCAGCCTCGTTTGGTCTGGACATTTTTGCTAGGCTCCTTTGGGTCTCCCCTCCACCTAGGTAGTTTCCCAGTCAACCGGAGCTGTGTGGAGAGCCCATCACAGCCCTTCTATGGCTCTCATTTCTAGAGTTTCCCTATTAAATTTCCATTGGTTCACTGCTCACCCCAAACTAGGTCCACCACCTTGAGCTACCAAGACAGCAGGTTTTTTCCCACCTGTTTCCAACCAAATTCACCACTTTTCACAAGCAAAACCACAGCGGGTTTCTGTGTCTCCTCTCACTCCCCTTCTTGAATGAAGTCACACCCCCACCCCACCGCCCAATTTGGTAGCAAAGCTCTTGGTTTTCTCAGCCAGACCCAAACTAGTTAAACTTCAGCTCTCGCCATCTGAACAAGGGGCATGGGGGTGAGGCACAGCTGGGGGGCAATCCGGACAGCTCTCAGGCAGGAAGGAAGGCCACGGATTGACACTGCTCTCACTCCAAGCCCTTAATAGTGCTGCAAGATCAGTTTTTTTACCTGTCTTTGGTCAATTTTCAATACCCCTAAATGGCTGTTTCCAACATTTTTCAGTCTTATATTTGCTTTTTGCAGAGAGGAAATGTCAGACTCTTCATGCCACCATTACCAGAATTCAAGTATTCTTTTTAGACAAGATTTTCAAATTTTTAACTATACTAAACCTTCACTGTCACAACTTACTATCAAGTAAAAGAGATCATCATGATAATTGGTAATACTGCTTCTAATGAGACAATATTTTGGATGCTTGTTGTGACATTACTGAAAAACATGTGAAAAATAGAAACAAGCTCAATGTTCCTCAGCAGGGGAATAGCTAAATGCCCATCGTATGAATAATCTGCAGCGATTAAAAGAACAATGTGGTTTCCTTTTACTCTAACATGGAAAAGCTCTTCAAGACACTCTTTTCTGTGGAAAAAAACAAGTTTCATAAAGATAGTATCGTGTGATATTTATAGAAATGAAGTGCCCAAAACAGTACTTTATATTTTTCACAGGTACAGATACATAAATATACAGAATAAGTTTGAAAGGAAATAAAAGTATAATAGTTAGTACCCTTGGGTAATTGACAGAAGGGTTAAAAAGGCTCCTTGGAAACTGTTACAACATTAATATATTTAAGTACAACTGTGTAACAAAACAATAACAAATGCGTTTTCCAAGTTATTAACTGTATATCTGGAAAGTCAGTACCATGAGGGTTACTAGAGGTTTCTATACAGACTCATAAGGATTAAGAATAACCACTTCACCTAATAAAATCAAGTACCCTTATATATAATATTTTATTAGGCAAAAATGCTTAGCTTCATTTCTAAAGTCATGAATTTGTCTTCCAAAGATAATCTCCTTATATAAAACACTTCATCCTTTAAATACTCATTCCTTATGTATTTTTTTATACTTTTAATAACATGGATTTTCATACTAGCAAGCCATTTCAGTCTGTCACATCAAATAATATCTTTTAATAACTTTAACAGGTGCACTTTAATTACAAGACTTATTTAATGCCTATAGTTAACACACTGTTGACCAGTCCTGAAAAAACTCATGTTTTCAAGCCCAAACATTGTTGACTGATGAATTAACTTATGTTTGCACTTGCATTGGCTTATACTATTCTTAAAACTGAGAGTAATATAGGATTTTGTAAAAGTTTTCTTAATCGTATTCGACCGTGTTTACTTCATTATAGAAAATTATTTTTCTAAATATTTCAGATTTTTTTAGTATTGCAAAAATTTCAAATATGGCACAGTGCGATGGTAAAGAATTTTTCAATGAATTATATGCAGATGCTTTTTCTAATTGTCCGAGTGACTTTGAAGTATATAGCAGTGATGCGGAAGATGACAGTCTGTTGGAAGGTAGTTATGAATCTTATATTAGACCACCAAAACAGCAAAAAGGAAATGTGATAGAATATGATAATGAAAGTGATTCTGAAGAAGAGTAGACAGAAAGTGACATTACATCAACCTTGGAGGATTATTCAAATCTTTCTGGTGTAACTGTTGAACTTAGTGATCCATGGAGCATCAGTGAAGTGATGGATTTACTTTTTGATAATGATTTTTTTTTTAATTTAATTGCTTCTCAAACCAATTAATACCACCGCCAAATGGAAAAACTTTACAGAACATCTGTTAAAACTTTATCATGGATGGAAGTTACCACTAGTACTGTGAAGAAGTTTCTCAGTTTGTTGACATGGATGGGACAAAAAAAATCACATTGGAGAGATTATTGGTCAACAGACCCTTTGCTTAAAGCGCCCATATTTCCTAAAACTATGACCAGAATGAGGTTCAAGCAAATTCTTACTTTTTTTTCACTTTAGTGATAATTTACAAGCTGCATCTAATGAAGACAGACTTCACAAAATTAGGCCTCTTTGGGATTACTTTATTCCTAAATTTCAGTCTTTGTATAGACCTAAATAGGAGTTATCCCGAGATAAAGCAATGGTACCATATAGAAGCCATATCAGCTTCAGAACATGTAATCTGGCAAAAATAACAAAACGTGGAATTTTAGTGAGAGTGCTTTGTAAAAGTGAGACTGGCTACATTTGCAATTTTGAAATCTATTCAGGTGAAGGCAAAAAGCTACAAGAATCTATATTCTCCATCTCAGAGCCGTCTCTTTATTCTTGGCATCATGTTAACCAGAATAATTACTATAACAGCATGTCTACTGTTGAAATGTTAATGGAAAAGAAAACACCGGTCTGTGGTACTACATGGGAGAACTGTGGCTTGCCAAAAGAACTGAAAGAAAAACCATAGAATCTTCAAAGAGGGGAAATTACATTTTTACAGAAAGGGCACATTCTTCTTATCACGTGAAAAGACAAAAGGCTAGTGTGTATGACCTCAGCTATCCACGACGCTTCTATGAAATCCACTCGAAAGCGAAAGAGGAATTCTACAGAAGACATAGCTAAACCCACGTGCATACTAGATTACAACAAATTCATGAAAGGGGTCGATTGAGCAGTATTTGGTCAACAGCCGTATCTTACAAAAAAGCTTAAAATGGTATAAAAAAGTAGTATTCCTTTTCATCAACTGTGCTTTATTTAATGCATTCAAAATTTACTCTAACTATAATTTATAAAGCAACATGAGATACAAACAATTTCTACTCGAAGTTGCTAGGGAATGGATTACCAATGATTCAAATGAGTGCAGCACAGAACCTGGCACTTCTTCTGCTACCTCTAAAAGACCTCCTTACAAAGACCTTTCAGACTTTCAGGACAACTAAAAGACCATGTTTTAGAAAAAATAGTCACTGGCATAAAGAAGAATCCAATTAGAACATGTAGAGTATGCTCTTCAAAAGGAAAGTGCAGCTGAACTAGATATATTTGCAAAACCTGTTGTGTACCATTGCACATAGGTGAATGCAATACAGTTTATCATACCAAAAAAAGTTATTAAAAGTCATACAGAAGATATGTGCAAAGTTTCATTTCAATACATTATGTATAAATAAAAGTAGACAGAAGTTTATTTAGATTGTTTCATTCTCATATTCAATTATGAAAAAATAGCCAGTGGGATGGGGTAGCTTTTGTATAAAACTGCCAGTCAATAATGTGTTAAGAATTGCAATGAATGAAACTCATCAATAATTACTCTTAATTCTTTAAATTTCATCCTACAAATCAGGTATCTTCTCAATTCTTACTTAATCATAACCTTTACAGATTTCAAAAACTAAACAGAGCCTTGAAGACACTAGGAATAAGGGAGAAGAACGTACCTTCCACTTTTAGCCACACACACACAAAATGAAATCTGCAGTTGCTACATGTGGCACCAGGGTGTTCTGTTGGAGATTACTAAGAATCAAGTTCTATATAGATTCTTGGTAAATACTTACCAGGCCAGAGGAATTGGCTTACTCTCCCAATATTACATTACTCTCTCACAGTTGTAAAATGATAAAATAGACATTTTTTTCTACTTATACTAAGTGAATGAGGAAGAATTTCTTACTATTGTTTTAAGGAGCCCCTTTTATAAGAGTTCTCTTAGGGCTTTTGTTGGTGGGGTTGTTTGTTTTTGTTAATACAAACACACCTACACATGCTAATATAACCAAAAGCCAACAAGTGGTGTCAGCAGAAGTCTTAATCTCTTCTCCCTTATAACTCCATCACTGAATCACGCCTGCAACCACTGTAGATATCTTATTTTAATTTCATTTTTAGATCAGTTGTCCACTGTCTCCTACCTAGATTAGTCACTTCAATGTTTACTTTTGCAATTTCCCTAAGTTAGTGACATCTAAGTGTTGCTCCAAGTCATTACTTGAGTTCAAGTAAAAACCACTTTTTGTGTATATCATTACTTTTTCCTACATTTTCTTTCTCATTTTAGCTTCAAAAAATTGCCATAAGCTAGGTAGAATAGAATTATCTCCATTTTTTAGAGGAGAAAAATTAGGCCCCAAATATTTAAGAGACATGTCACAGGTGGGCCAATAGGAGAGAAAAGGAAAATCAAGAATTCAGCTATGCTCTTGTTTTTCAGCTGTAATCATGGATTATAAGCTACACTCCCCACAGATGATCTCTCTACAAAACAGCCTCAGTATGTTCCCTAAACAGAAAGAAGAAAAATGTCTCAGAGACAGGAAGGATAACAAATCAGGACAATTTGCAAGAGACTGGCCAAGACCCAGGGTTCTGATGAGCTCCATTCCATCACTGAGGGCTTGCATTTCAGCAAGTGGCAGACATGAAGAAAAACCATGAAGTAATCTGGTTTGGTCAGGGAGAGAACACTGGGGACAAGGAAATGCGGTTTCTAGCCCCACTCTTGCCACTCCAGCATGACTATTGATTTTAGCTCTGAAGGAGTAAACACAAATATCTACGGGTCAACACCAGCCATCTCTCCTCATTTCTACTGCCATGCCAAGCACTTGGACACAGTAGTGGAATCAGAAATATCTTTGAGGAACTTGGAAGCAGCTGCCAAATTCAGTAAGATGGAAGAAAAGAGGTAGTGGTAATAACATGCACTGGAGCAGCAGATGACTGAATAATTCCAAAGGCAAGGTCAATGGTCAGAAATGACTGTTAGAAACTATTTGCATCAGAAGCTTCCAGAGATGCTGGATGATACAGATCAACAGTGGGTGAATATACTTCTCACCACTGTAGCTCATGATCTGTCTCCCTGAACTGTAAAAGGTAAGTAGCCATTGAATCAAAAGTGTTTACTGAAATCTGAAGGGAGAGAAAAGGAAGTATTAAATATAAAACATCCTTTTTTTTCAGATGACCAATTTTATTTTTCCTTCTTATTCTTTGCTTAAAGAGATCTCTTAGGGTTAAAAGCAATTATTAAGAAGGAGAGAAATGCTGAAGAATGAAAACATAGATTTTTAATTATGTCATTATACCTTATATAATTTTTAAAAACCCTAGATTAATAGTTAATCAGAGAAGCCAAGATCCAAAGGAAACACATATATTTATAATTTATTTTCCCATTTCCTCAATTGTTTTTAAACAAAAGTATTTAGTAAAACAAGGAGAAGAATGCTTTCCTAGCATTCACTAGGTGTTTCATGTATGCGCCATGTTTCTCTTGATTAAATTGTAACCTCTAAAAGAACAAAAGCTTTCTCTTCTATTTTAGCTGCCAGTATAGTGCCTTATGTGTAATAGATACTCAACAAATGCTGAGTAAATGCTCGACTAACGCTCTGAATTGTTTTTCCTTTTTATTACCTAGTTTTCAGCAACTGATACATACCGAAGTAAAATACAAAGTCACTTTGGGATTAACTTGAGTTTGTAATAGCACCAGTATGCCAAAGGAGCGAAATCATTTCTTGTGTTAACATTCAAGAGGTCTAAAGAAAGACTCAAACTGAAACAAAGTATGGATGGCTGTAATGGTTCTTGGAACAAACCATCTTATTTTGAAAGGGAAATCTGAAGGATGCTCTTTATCACAGGTCCTTTTACCCAAGGCATAATCAAAAATTAAAATTAAGCATGGTTTTCTAGTAGAAACTCTTCCTTCTGACAAACTCCAAAATTTCAGTGTGCGGGAATTTGACAAAATCAAGTGTCAAGCTTGGAAAAAAAAAAAAAAAGTAAACAGAAATACAAAAGTAAAATGAATACTTTTATTTAAGAGGACAGATATCAATTTTTCTAGGTAAAGATAAATGAAACTCATCCCATTTTGCTCTCACCTAAAACTCTTCCTAAATGTAATAAAGATGTGTGTCTGTAATTTTATTTTGAAAGGATGCATTTACAATGATGGGGAGAATGGGTGAAAAGCTGGCCTTGAAGCTATAAAACAAATGGACAAAAGAGTAACTGATTTAGCAAACCCAAAGTGACCAAGCTCTAAAGTAGCTGCTAGAAAGCAGAAAATGTCATCCATACAACAGAATCTTCCAAAGGCTCAGGAATTAGCAGCACAACTCACCTGAGGGGAGGTGAACCACAGTAAGGAGACCCAGATAATATTAGGTCAGTGTTCATTAGCCAGCCCATTTGTAAACTGCAGTTACCTGTCTCAACTCTTGTATTTTTATTTTCTTGGAACTACATACTTTTAGGTTTTTGTTATACTGTACTCCTTACCAGTAATTCAACCCCACTGTCCTTGCAGGGTAATAATTTCTGCCCTCTCACCCTCCACCACACAGGACTGAAAAATAGAGGTTTACTTTCTGGAGACAGTCAGATAAAAGGTGTATATGGACACAGCACAATGAAATCACAGGGAAAATGGATTGTTGGATACTGAGACAACCCCTTCACCTGCTTCTCCCTCTTGACTATCAGAAGCGTTTAGCCTGGTGTTTACCTTCCAGGCAAATGTGAAAGGAATTCTCTAGAATAGGACCAGCCTAAGAGGAAAGACATGGGCATCAAGATCAGGTATTAACCCCAAACAACCCAGGCACAGAATGGCTACAAAGACGCTCAACATGCAAACAGAGCTTCTCCGCTCTCAACAATGGTCTCACAACTCTGGGGTATTATATGCTGAGAAAAGCCTATAACGTGAAAGACAGAGACTGAAAGAAACAAACAGGTCGAAACTACTTGAAATAATAAAACTATGCAGGGTGAAGAAAACAGTAAACTTCTCAGAAAAATAAGAGAATATTGTTTCATGATAAGATTGCTATAGAAGAGGAACATCCAGGGGAAACAAAAGAGCTGTTAGAAAATTAAAAAAGCAAAAGCAGAAATAATAATTCAATAGAAATCATGGAAGATAAATTTAGGGAAATAAAAAATAGAAAAGCACAGAGGGAGAAATAAAAGAGAAGAAAATTAGAGGACCTGATAGAGGACAGCTAACTAAGAAGTTATAAAGAGAAGCATAGACAAAATGGAGGGGAGGAAAACATTAACGAAAGACTATTTTCAGAACTGAAAGTTACAAGTTGCTGGATTAAATGGAGCATGGAGTGCCCAGTGCTACAGATGAAAATACTCATATGAAGACACATCACTGTGAAATTTCAGAACACTAACAGACAAGACAAAGAGAAACACACATGTCAAGAATCAGGAATCAAAGTGCTTTCAAACTTATCAGTGGTGACACCCAAAGGTAGAAGACAATGAAATGATGCGTTTAAAACCATTTCTACCCTAAAATTCTTTACCCTGCCAAACTATCAATCAAGTGTGAGGATAGTTAAAAATAATTTTCAGACTTATGACATTTCACAAAATTAATCTACCACACTTTTTCTCAGAAAGATTAAAAAAAAAAAAAGACATGCTGCCTTTGGAGAGTGGAACAAGGGAAAAAGTAGGAAAGGGAAGAGATGAGATGAGACCCAATTCAGGAGAAAGGCAAAGGTGCCTCTCAGGAAGATGATAAGTGTGAATCAGGTATGAAGAGTAATGAGTCCATACTGGACAGGTCACAAGGCTCCAGAAGGGACACCTTCAAGAAAATGAAGTTGATGAAGTTTCAGTAAACATATTGAAAGGTGATTTTTAAAAACTGGCAGAAATTTGGGGGTTGGATTATTGATAAGTAATTATATGGAAAAGAAAGGAAATAAAAATAGAAATGCAGAAATAGAGAAAGGTAACTAGTTTACAAATTGGCCAATTAACAAATAATGATCTAATCAAAATCGCAAATTAATTATGTTGGGGGGATGGAGGGATCAAAAGTGTATATGGGGGGTGTGTGTGTGTGTGTGGAGAGAGAGAAAGAGAAAGCACGAACACACACGTGCAGGTGAGGCAAGACGGAAGGAAGGGTAGAGTGTAAAATCAGCTAAATCCCCATATCCCATAATGGTTAAAACTGAAAAATCAAGAATCAGCAACATAAGCTTGCCATTTACTGATACAGAGTGAAACGCAGGAGAATCAGCGGGACAGGCCTCTGGGGAGCAAAAAAGAGAGAGAGAATTAGGAAGCATTGCTGGTCTTTCATCCATACATGCATTAACAATTTTAATAAAAAATTAAAACCTACAAAAATACATTTCTCATGTATAAAGAGTAACCAGTTTGCAGAAAAATCAGAGAATTGTAACCAATTCTTCTAAAGTTAAAAACAAACAGGATTTTTTTTTTTAAGGCAAAAGTCTGGGGAAGACCAAGCTGTCCTTGGATGATATGCTTTATTACATTCTTCTCTGTATATATTATAGCATAAAATATAATTTGGTAAAACATTCCACTACAATATTGGGTTGCCCAAAAAGTGTGTTTAGTTTTTTCCATAAAATAAAGACACATTTTTCATCTTCACCAATAACTTTATTAATTTGAATATCTTGAGTATGTCGGCTGTCTCCCACATGATATAACGTTGATTGTTCTCAGTTAAAGTTTCCACTTGATCACTATCAACTACAACTGGTCTACCTGACTGTGGAACACTGTCTAGCAAGACATTTCCGACACAAAACTTTGCTGATCACTTTTGACACATTTGATCAGTCACAGCACCTTCTCCATACACTAATCTTTTTTTTTTTTTGCATTTCAGTTGTTTTTGCTTTTGAAATAATAGAGCATAATATGCCAAAAATGTTGCATATTTTCTTCCATCTTCAATATTAAAATGGCTATACAAAAATTCACTAACTTTGATAAGTTTTTTAAATGTATGCTGATATAACATCTGTCACAATACAATTTAACAAAATTGTTTCAAATGAGCACTACTAGAGCCATCTTACTGAAATGGTCAAATGAACTTTTTGGCCAACCCAATATAATGTGTAGAATCAGCATTTAAAAGTCTATTAAGAATATTTTCAATTTTTAAAACATACATATATTCTCTACATTCATAGGTATAAAGATTTAACTTAAACAAAAAGAAACTTTTTAACTGATCTTACTTAATTCATCATAAAACTGCTTCTACTTATTGCCACATTTATCTAGTGTCAACCCAAATCATTTTCCTTAACTCACACAGAACCAGTTCCACTCTAACATGGAACTGTGGCTCAAAAATCATTGATCTGTAATCAAATACAACTCAGATTATAGCATTATGTTATAATAACATGAGACAGATCTAACTAAAAAATATTTTATAAACTACTAGAATTAGCTATCAATTTGTAATATTTTATTATTTTTTTTAAGTTTATTTTGTTTTTGTTTTTTAACAAGGTTACTTTATTTTATTTAATTATTTTAATTTTTATTTATCTGTTTTTAGAGAGAGGGGAAAGGAGAAAGAGTGGGAGAGAAACATCACTGTGCAGTTGCCTCTCACGCGCCCCCAACTGGGGATCTGGCGTGCAACCTCCTCATGTACCCTGACTGGGAATCGAACCAGCGACACTTGGTTCTTGAGCCACAGCAGCCAGGGCTGTAATATTTTATTCTTATCTCAGCACTCAGGCTATCTTTCAGTTCTACTTACACCACCCTTTGAGACACTGGGCAAAACATCACATACAAGTAAATACAAGGCATGGCATTAAAAATAAGCACACCCACAAAATTTTTTTTTGATGGGGGGAAAGATTCTCTTGTCCAAGATATAATGCCACTCAATCATGAACTCTGGGCAGGAATGCTCAGGTAAGAAGATAGGGAACACAGGCTCCCCACATAAGGAACCCTTGCCTGAAATGTCCAAGCAGAGGCAATATATTAGAAAACTTCAATTTCACGCATCCAGATGAACAGCCTTACTATTTAATAAAATTTTAGAAATTTACAAATTCCAAAGGGGTACTATATAGCCTATTTAAAATGAGAGACTATTTTAGACTTTAACCTCACATTTCTTATCTGGAAGATTTCCCAGTTGTAAGAAACTTAAGGAATATAGAATATGTTCAAAGCGGTGAAAAAGCACTCTAAATAGATGAAATGACAATTGAACACTGGTACTATTTTAATCTTTTTCTCTATGCCAAGCATAAACACTAGGCCAACTGGATAAACTTGCCAGCCCTTCATTTGTAGCAATTAAGCATTGAGCTGGATACCGTGTTTTGAGAACTCTGGCAACAAAATGAACTAACACTGTGATAAATAAAGTTGTCGTTAACTTCATTTAAAACAATTTTGTTAGATTGTATTGTTTAGTCATTTGTGTAGTCTTTCATACATTTTTAAAAGATTACATAAAGATATTGTTTCAAATATTGCAGAATGTTGTGCAAATCATATTATATAATGATGGTTTCCTGCTTTTAACAGGACTTCCTTTATATGCTTTGTTAGGTTTGATAAAATGTCATTAATGGTGTAGCTTACATCAGTGAAAAGTTAGATTCACCCAGTGCGTGGCTATTGCATGCCTGCACTCATTCTGATATAGGTCGCCCTAGACAAAATGGCCAGGAATCAAGTTTGTCTTCATATGCCCTCACCACTAATTTCCATAGCTCTTTCCTCCCATTTCAGTGCTCTTTCCTATTCTTATCCCCAGATTTTTCAATATGCTCAAACTTCCCTGGTTTTTTTAAAAATCAAGGTCCCAAATACTGCTGCACAATTCTATTGCCATTTCTTGGGTTTCTCTCACATTCCCTATTTAAAACATTTACCACACTAAGTTGTTAGCAGATAATTTTATCAGAAGAGAGAGGAAAAAAGAGGCTATCATTTATTACTTAGAGATTCCCAACCACCTGCAACATCAAACCCAACAGTATTTCCTTACTTCTTCTTTTCAAACTTCACAAGAGAATATGCCCCTCCTCCATCGGAGAGCGGCTGCCTGTGTAATGACTCAAGTCCAAAGCTACCCTCCATCCATTGTGGGAACATGATCCATGGGTTATCCCTCTACTGTAACTTCAATATTTTTATTGGATACGCCTGCATTTATAAATGTGTTAATATCTTCCATATCCTTGGTAATAATTTTTTAAAAGCCCCATTTTGAACCCCACTTCCCTTTTAAGCCACAGCCTTATCTCACCTTTTCTCAACCATGCCAAGTTTCTCGAAATTAGAGTAGTTCACACTGGGTATCATTTTTTTCAGTTCTCCATCCTCCCCATTCCAGCCATTACTGTCTTCCTACCACTGCACCCTCAAATTTCTTCAATAAGTTTAGGAATATCTTTATCACACTTCCTGCTTACTGACAGACCATCGCTGCTGATGGCATCCCTTGGGTTTTCATTCTTTTCTTGAGTGATTTCATTCACTTCTAGGGCTTCAACTCGTTTCTATATGAATTATGATTTCCATATCTTAGTTACAGGTCTCACCTTTCTTGGACTGCCTGCTTAACATCCTTCCCCTTGGAGTCCCAAAGATGTTACCTTTACCATTTTCAAAACTGCTCATGCTAACCAGCCTCCTCCTCTCGCTATGGATTCTAGCTCTCACTTTTATGACATCACCACCACCACGTTCTCCAAAGCTTAAGATCTCAGAATCATCTGATTCTTCTCTTCTCCTTGCCCTCCAGGCATCTAATACTTCTCCCAAATCTTTTCATTCTTCTTTCATGCTTCATAAGTCTCAAATTTATCCTCAACACAATGTCCACTCTCTACCTTTGGTTTTTATTTTCTTTTGCCTAAACTATTGTAAAACCCTCTTAATTGGTCTATTAATTTCCAATCTTTCTCCACCCTAGTCCCTGTTCCATATTATGTCCATAAGTATTTAGGGTAAAGCGCAGAACTCAGCTAGAGAAAAGTCAGATGTACAGAAATTCTTTTTTAAACAGCTCAAGTAAGTAGTGCTGTTCCTAATTTGTTCTCACAATGTAGTAGCCCTGCTTTGAATAAATTTTTATTGACCTAACCACTAATTAACAAAGCAGGTCGAAGCCTCATTACTTCATTTTAAGAAAATACGCAGTAGTGTAACTGAACCAGCATAACTGTCTGAAAGTATTTTTACACAACAAATAAGCACTAATAAACACAAAATATGACTATAGGAACATAGTCCAGATTTTATTAAGTATGCAAATTTGAAGTTTTAGTATTTCAAAATTAATTTTAAAATAAATTTCAACGATAGTTTATTTTTTTCAAGATAACACTTTATATATACACTTACAAAAGTACCTAGAATTCATAACACAACTATCCAGTGATAAACTGGTTCTTAATTCAGGTGACTGAGAGAAGTAATCTTAAGTAACTGACTCGAAATCTCACTCTCTCACCCCTCCACAGCAACCATTTCTTGCTCTTTATTACTCATGGAGTATGTATTTGTGAATTTGCCTACTTGTTAAAATTTATACTTTTAAACCCAATATCAATGCTCAGTGTTTTTCTGGTCAACTGTGGACAGGTCCAGAGCAGCTTTAAAAAGGTGCCCTAAGCATGTGTCCCCAGTTTCGGCGCAATGAGTCAATGTTCATTCTGCCTCATTTCAGCTCCCACACTAAAAATAAGCATCCTTTATATGGTCTATTCAGTGTCAAGTTTTTCACATTTTTGTTGGTGATTTTGCTGTCTAAAATGTCCCCCAGGAGAAAAGCATTTGAGATCTTGGTCCCCAGCATACAACATCAGTTTGACACACACACACACACCACACACATATAGTTGCGCAAGCATACTGTGTAAGGTGCTCTCTAGTGTTCCTGAGCACAAGAAGGCGGGTCACATGCCTTACAGAGAAAATACATGTGTTTTGATGAGCTTCCTTCAGGCATGACTTATACAATGATGTTGGCCAATTAATATTAATGAATCAACAACATATATTAAGGTGTCTTTAACCAGAAACACATATAAAACAAGATTATGTATTAACCAGTTAATGAAAACGTGATCAGAGGCTCACAGAAACCTAACCCTACCTGTATTTTCCCTAGAAACACTGACATTTTGGGCCAGATCATTCCTTGTTATGTAGGATATTTCTATGAATTGTTTTAGTAGCATCCCTTGCGGCTAGTTAAGCACCCTCATCTTCACCCCAATTGTGATAACCAAAAATGTCTTCAGATATTACCAAATGTCCTGTGGGAGGCAAAACTGCCCCCTTAAAAAAATCAGTATTATATTCTGAATAATGCAAATCGATGTACCAAGCTAATATAGTTTGATGTTTCTAGTGTCAAAATCGCTCCACTTTTCTTGCTCATCTAGTAAATGACTCATAATAATTTAGCTTTCTAGAGAAAAGTGTGGTCATGGTTGCAAGAGGTATTTGCTATACAGTTCTTTGGTGAAATTTAAAAAAAAAACAGAGGAAGGCTTTGTATATGCTTTCTGATAATAAAAATGAAACCACATACCCTCGTTATATCGTGTTTCACTTATGGCCTCACTGTATCAAGGGATTTTTAAAAATATTATATTTAATTATTTATCGTGGATTTTTCGCTATATCACGGGATTTTGCAGTACTGTATATGTATGTTGTTAAAGTTACGTAGGTTTCAGAGTATAGAATAAATGTAAGGTTCCTACTTCGCGGGGGTTCTAGAACATAATACCCGCGATAAGTGAGGAAATACTGTACTTTTCACATTTTCCTACAACTTCTAATATTGTTTTAAGTATATGTCATGCATTTGGACATTTATAAAAATTGTTTTAATATTGCTTAATATTCTTATCATCTTCCTTACCATTATCAGTATCTTGATTTTCTAAGTTTTCCTTTTTCCTAATTTTTACAGCTCCTCTGCCCCTCTCCCCACTACAACACCCACACAGACCATCTATCATCATTACTATAAATACCCTTCTTTGAAAGTTAACAGTATATCATACAGGGATAAATGAAACTTGACTTACTAATTAATACCCAGGTAAGTGGTCTCAAAAGAACTTTTTAATTTTTTAATAAACTACAGCTGGGAACAACTGATTAAATCTAGGGAACATAATAATTTATCATAAAAATAATAATCTAAATAAACCTTTATAACAAGATTGGGGCTTATTTTGGGAAATGATCTCCAAGCCCCCAAAATTGATGTCCTGTCCTTTGCCTAGGAATCCCTTGAAAACTTCAAAATACCTCTACATGTCATTTGATCAGCCACGGTGAATGCACAATTTCCCTATATTCATCTTTCACTCCCCATTCCTTCTGCCTCCACAGTCTTTCAAGTCTTCATTGCCTCACCTTTAAATTATCACTGCAAGTCTTTCCCCACGTATTCTCTCCTTCACTATAATCTGCTCGGCATAAGACTATCACACAATCATGTTAATATATCATTTAGAAAATATGCACTAGAAAAACATGATTTTCTGTCAGCTGGAAGGGTTTATCTCTTTTTTTAAAGTATATTTTATTGATTATGTTGTTACTGTATAGCAATTTTTTTCCCCTTTGCTCCCCTCTGCTCAGTACCCCTCCAGCAATGCCAGCCCCCTTAGTTCATGTCCATGGGTCGTGCATATAAGTTCTTTGGTTTCACCCTCTTCTATATTATTCTTAACTTCCCCTGTCTATTTTGTAACCAACCAATTATGCTTCTTAATCCCTGCACCATATCCCCATTTCTCCCCCTCCCTCTCCCAGCTGATAACCCTCCAAATGATCCCCATACCTCTGATTCTGTTCCTATTCTGGTTTGCTTAGTTGGATTTCGTCTTTATTTTTTAGATTCAGTTGTTGATAGTTGTGAGTTTGTTGTCCTTTTAGCGTTCATAGTTTTGAACTTCTTTTTCTTAAGTAAGTCCCTTTGACATTTCATATCATAATGGCTTGGTGATGATGAACTTCTTTAGCTTCACCTTGCCTGGGAAGCACTTCATCTGCCCTTCCATTCCAAATGATAGCTTTGCTGGATAAAGCAATCCTTGTTGCAGGTTGCCTTTCATCACATTGAATACTGCTTGCCAGTCCCTTCCTGCCTGCCAAGTGTCCTCTGAGAAATCAGCTGATAGTCCTATAGGCAGCCCCCTGTAGGCAACTCTCTGCCTCTCTCTTGCTGCCCCCAGGACTCTCTATCTTTCACATTTGGCATCTCATTCATGATGCGTCCTGGTGTGGTATCTTCTGGGTCCAGCTTGCCTAGGACCCTCTGTGCTTCCCGGACCTGTATGTCCATCTCCTTCGGGGAAGTTTTCCACATTTTTTTCAATTCTTCCTTCCTCATTCTGCCTAGTTGACTGGTTTTTTCTTCCTTTTGTTCCAAATCATTGATTTGAACCCCGGTCTCCTTCCCTTCACCATTGGTTTTATGTGGATTTCCCTTCGTGTCACTTAGCATACCCTTCACTTTTTCTCTTACGTTATTTGCCGTACTCAAGCATATCTGTCAAGCCTGTGAGCATCTTTATCACTAGTGTTTTGAATCCTGTGTCTGTTAGGTTGTCCATCTCCTCATCTGTTAGGCTGGCTATCTCCTCGTCGCCTAGTTCTCCCACTGGAACCTTGATCCGTTCCCCCTTTTGGGACATACTTCTCTGCCTCCTCATTCTGACACGCTCCTGTGTTTGTTTGCCTGTGTGTCTTATGTAGAGCTGTCGCTCCTGTTACGTTGTAAGGGGTGGAGCCTTAGGGATTCCTCAGTACAGGGCGACCTGTTTCACCATGTTGTGGTGCTGTATGTGGGGGAGAGGTCTGAGAGGGAACAATGCCGCTTGTCCAGCACTTGCCCCTTTTCCAGGCACCTCTCCCACTTCCGCACCAGACTTGCGCCCCTCTAACTGTTGCCCTGGCTGTCGTTCCCAGAGTGGGCGGGTCTGCAGACATTCTAGGACTGTGGGGGCCCTTTAAACAAGCGGACTCTGCTGAGAGACCTGCAGTTTCTGCCTCTGCTCCAACCCCCACTGGTTTGTACAGTCAGAAGCAATGAGGCTTGATTATCCCCGGTGCTGGGACCGTGAGCTTCGAGGGCCAGTGAGGAGCTGGGAACACTCCCCAGGTGTCTCTCCTAACTTTAAAATGTGTGACTGCACTCTCCACTGGCCTGCTGCCGCTGCCACCACACTGTGTCCTCTCTGCCCTGGCTCTGCCCCTCCTACCTATCTGGATGAGTATTTCTTCTTTATATCTTTGTTTGCATGTAGTTTGATTTTCTTGAACTTATGGTTGTCTCTAGTTCTGATGTAGTTGTATTCCTTCTTAGTTGTGGAGGGAGATGCAGCGTGTTTGTCTAGGCCTCCATCTGGCCGGAAGTCTAAGTTTATCTCTTAAAATCTTTCTATCTATTCAACCTAATTTCTCTATTCTCTAATATAAATTCTATTAACCACATTGATCTACTTCTTATATGCACAAGCATGTTATCTCATTCCTGCCTAAATGCCTTCACTGATGTTATTTATTCTTTTTCTCCCTCCCCTTGGCTATTCAATGCCTAATCAGTTTATAGCCTACTTCTTTGCTTTTTTAGAGTCAAAGTTTTAGAGCTAAAAGGGATCTCAAAATTAATTCAATTAAATGAGTAGCAAGTCCCTCCCTACAGATGAGAATTTTTTTTCCTAACTCTTTCAGAACTTACAATCTGCTGCACATGACAAAATAGTATTTATATGCCAATTTGTCCAATAGTAAGTATTAAGCATAGTCTATGATCATGGGACAATGCTTGCCTGAGGGGACACAAAGACAATTTCTTCAAATGAACTATATAAAGTAACCCTTTTAATATGTGAATTTCTGATATATACATGTATATACAGATTTACTTTCAGTGACAATTCCTACAAAATTTTCAACTTTTGTAGAAATTTGTAACAAATTCTAAGTTGCTCTTTATAGAGATATCTTGGGAAAGAGGGAACTGTAGGTTTGGAAGATAAAAGAGAGGGGAAATAAAGAGATGGCAGAGTAGGAGTAGAAGATATTTGCAGTCTATTCTTAGAAGCAGAGACAAAACAAAATTCCAATCTTCAATCTAGAATAGTCTGTTGGAAAGACGAAAGGAGAGGAGAATGAGAAGGACAGACAGCGCCAAGTCAGTGTTCCATTGTGTTATGTTCTAATAAGTACTGGCATGAAACTGTCATGAGTGGGGAACTATAAATACCCACTTGGCTACAGCAAGCTGAGTTAAATAAAGGTTACTAACAGCATATTTTTTTAAATCTCAAACATTCAAGTCATGCTATCTCTCAAACTGGTGGAACCATAAGTTGGAAAGACTCTACATAAGATACCCTAATAAATGCTTAGCATTTATGAGCATCCCCCCTTTCCACTCCCAGAATGGAAATCCTGAAAGATTTCTTTCAAGAAAGTAGTAGTAAATAAAAACAAATTGTATAGTACCTGGTATTTCCAAGTTGAACTGCATAAAATGTCATTATCAGTTTGACATATTTTACTTAATGTTTTAATTGGGCGAATATTACATGTTTATAAGGGATTTTCAAAGGTTCATTCACAATTTCAGGCTATTTAGCCTTATTTTCCCCATAACAGCCTAGAGTCTTTCAGGAAAAATTTCTCTATCTTGCGGTTTTCAACAACCTACTGCTAAGGGTGGCATGGGCGGGCATACTGTGACAACTTCGCTAACTTGCCTCATAAAGTGTTCCAACCTTCTTGAAAGCTTGGTTGAAATTTTTATCAGTTACCCCCTATTCTAAAAGATTACTAGTTTTAAAACAAAAATGAAACCCATCTGAATCAATTTATATAAAAAGATGCATGACCAGCCCTGGCTGGTGTGGCTCAGTTGGTTGGAGAATCATCCCATAGACAGAAGGGTCATGAGTTTCCCCAGTCTGGGCACGTTCAAGAAGGCAACCAATTGATGTTTCTTGATGTTTCTTTTTCTTTCCTGTGACCACCCCATCAAAGCAGTGGGAA
Organism: Furipterus horrens; assembly: GCF_987537825.1. Taxonomy (NCBI): domain Eukaryota; kingdom Metazoa; phylum Chordata; class Mammalia; order Chiroptera; family Furipteridae; genus Furipterus; species Furipterus horrens. The sequence goes on from NW_028327179.1 coordinate 14,084,537, forward strand.
AAAAAAATGTGAAGATTTTATTTATATATATATATATATATATATATATAGCCATTGTTTAATTTCTAAAATAAGCAACTTCGATGAATTAAATTTATTTAACTCAGTTATCCAAGTTTCTAATGCCAAAGTCCCAGACAGAAGGTTACTTAATAGATGAACAAAAAGGCAAATAATTTTATTCATGTAAAGTTAAACTTTCCAAAACACATTTTATTATACAGGGTGGGGTAAAATTAGGCTTATAGTTGTTCATATGGAAAACAAAATAATTAATAATAATACAAGAATTAAGCTTGAGTTTTGCAAACTCACAAATGTAAGCCTACTTTTGCCCCACACTGTATGTATACTGACACACACATTCTAGGTAAAATAAAAAGATAAATCCACTTGAAGACAGCATCATTCTTTCAAAACACTGAAGAATTCCTATTATGTGATCATGGACCGTTATGAAGATATTGCAAATAAATGTTACATTGTAAAACACTACTTTTGTAGTCTTTTAGGGGGAAAGCAGGAGAAAAATTGGGACTATGTGGATTTTATCAAATCTTTAGATTATGCTGGGAGGAATTTTTGAAGTCACACAGTTATCTTTCCACCCAATTTTTAATTTGCCTTTGTAAACACACTGAAATGTCATGTAAGACTTACTAGGGGGGAGGTGGGCAGGGAAGGGGAGAGCAATGGGGGAAAGTGGGACAACTGTAATAGAACAACAATAAAAAAATGAAAACAAGTAAGACTTACTAACTTTATTAAACAGCACATACTTTATTGGACTACTTTAAAAACAAAGTTCTTTTAACGAATTCTAAATAAAACATAACTCTTATACTGGAGAGAAAAAAAGGAAAATTATGAATCAAGCAAAGGCAACTGAAAACATGTTTACTCAACAGTCTCCAATGCATGTATAACACTGTACCAGAAAAGAGAAGGAAAGAATACTGACATCTACTGAAAACTTAAAATGTACTAAACTCTCTGCTAGACACTTATGTTTTCCAAGCAAAATCTTAACCCAATCCTATACAGGAGATATTACACTCCCTGTTTCAGAAATGAGGTGTATTGAGTTGAGTAGTAACACAACACATTTGCTAGCAAGCTTACTGTTTGCACCACATATACCTCTGTGTCCAGAACAAAGTGAAGAGCTGGGCATTCACAAAACTGGGATTACAACCCATGTCTCTTAACTCTCCTGTAATGCTAAGAAAATAATAAAATGAAATAAAATCCCTAATATCAAGAAATCATAGGATTTAGCTATAAGAAGCAGTGAAAGTATTTCTCTAGTAAGCAAAACTGCAAGTAATCCTTATTATAGTTAATAAAAAGCCAATGTTTCTCTTAGTAGAAAAGTAACCCAAGCATCAAGCTGGCAATAGCAATAAAGTATTTATATTGGGTTGGCCAAAAAGTTCATTTGCTCTTTTCCATAAGATGACTCAAATAGCATGTAGTTGTCTTTAACTTCATTCGAAACTATTTGGTTAGACTGTATTGTGACAGCTGTCATAGAAGCGTGCATTAAAAAAAACTTACCAAAATTGATGAATTTTTGTGCAGCCATTTTAATACTGACGATAGAATATATGCAACATTTTCAGAATATTATGCTTTATTATTTCAAGAAAGGTAAATGCAGGAAAAGATTTGTGCAGTGTATGGAGGAGCTGCTGTGACTGATCAAACATCTCAAAAGTGGTTTGCAAAGTTTCGTGCTGGAGATTTCTCGCTGGATGATGCTCCACAGTCCAGTAGACCAATTGAAATTGATAGCGATCAGATTAAGACATTAATTGAGAACAATCAACATTATACCATGCAGGAGATAGTCAACATACTCAAAATATCCAAGTCAGTAAAGTTATTGGTTTAGATGAAAAATGTGTGTTATTTTACAGAAATAAACATACAGACTTTTTGGCCAGCCCTATAAATAATTTATAAACTGTCATTATCATATTAAAATAAAAACTTCTAAAACCTCCAAAAGTTCAGAAGCAACTCTAACATTAGGTCTCATTATACCACCAAATTTAAAGCTATTCAAATGAGCTGTAACTGGAGGTATTTTATTATCTTAGATAACCATTATTGTTTGTACAAAATAGGATTTCTTTACACATATACACACAATATTGTATTTGATAAAAGACTATGACAGTTATATTGTTCTTTATATGAAAACCAAGTTGAATGCTTTGGAAAGACTCGGAGAAAGCAAGTTACAAAGCAAAATAAAAAAATTTAAAAAAGCCAACTGCTATACAATTAAAAGTGTGCCAGACAACTATAAACAACTGAGAGGTCATAACACTACAAGGATCCTACACCCAGATTCCCTCACAAACTTTTAAGTTCTTGCTCCAAAGTTACGATTCGGTGATAATGCACTAGTTTACATAAGAAGGTTGGCCCAGAGCTGCCCCTTTAGAACAGTGTTTCCCAGCCTCAGCACTGTGACATTTGGGACTGGATAAGTCTTTGCTGTGGGGGCCTGTCTGGTGCATCATCTGCAGCATCCCTGGCCTCTGTCTGATAGATGCCAGTTATGACAGCCAAATGTCTCTGGGGTAATGAGGTGAGGGCCGCAAACCTGCTCCTGGCTAAAAAAACCCACTTACAGAGAAAAGGATGAGAATGGGACAAAAAGACTTTTCCAGCCCTCCTTTCCTGGATCATTTGAATTATCATTGTGGTAGGTTGAATAATGGTCCCCCAAAAGATATGCATGTAGCTAGTCCCTGTAATCTATGAATATTACCTTATTTGGGAAAAAAGTCATGCAAATGTGATTAATGATCCTGTGACGGGGAAATTACCCAGGATCCTGAGCTGAGCCCTAAATGCCAAGAAAGCAAAGGGAGATTTCTCTCTCTTCCTTTCTCACACAGAAAAAGGCAATGAGACGACCGGAGCTGAGAGATTTGAAATCCTGCCCTTGAAGACTGGAATGATGCAACCACAAACCAAGGAATGCTGGCAGTGACCAGAAACCATGGGAGAGGGAAGGAAGAGATGCTCCTCTCTAGCCTTTGGAGGGAGCACCGCCCTATTAACACCCTGATTTTGGCCTAATAATACTGATTCCAGATGTTTGGCTTCAGAATTGTGAATTTATTTTGCTTTAAGCCACTAAGTTTGTGGCAATTTGTTAGAGCAGCTGCAGGAAACCAATATAATAATAACGGTTTTTACTTTGATTTAAAAAACCTGTTGAGCAAATGAAGAAATGCGTGGAGATTATTCATTATATCATAGTTCCTAAAACATTGTAAGCATTCAATAATACTGGTGATGCCATAATCGACAGTAAGCCAATTATGAATAAGCTCTAAGTCCTTGGTATCCAGAAGAAAAAATGAGGACTTTCAGCAGTAAAACTGGGCATTTATGCACAAAGCTCATATGAGTGAAAACACATAAATCAAATCAGTCACTCATACTATGTGTGCTTGTCAGTTATGTAAGTGTTGTGTTACACTTTTTTTCTGTACTGAAAACATAAAAATGTGGATGAGGCCAACTAATGACAGCTTCTGCGGGGAAGCAAGCTTCAATACTTACTAGTGGAGAAGAAACAAGTGGACAAAGTAATGAAAATTGATTAGATGTTTGCATAGGTATCAATCTGGCTAAAGTAGAGCCCATAGTGAGACAGACCAAGTTCCAGGGTTAGTTATCAAAATGATAGGACCCTAAAAGCTATGCTGACTGATTTGATCACAAAAGAGAACATTTTATAACACTCATTATTTTACAAATATTGGCCCTTGGGGACTTTAAAAATATGAACATGCTCTGGCCCCACACCAAACCTATTAAATCAGAACCGTTTGGCACCAGGACAACCTGAAAGGATTCTGATGCTCCCTTAGGTGGAGGATCCTGGTCCCAGCGTCAGTTCACGATAAAAATGACCTACAGAACTCACGCTGTATCCTCACGGTATACATTCGTATAAATCGGTGTAATGTTTTCTTAGGTTAAAATTCATCCCAGGATGTAGCCCCTCTGGGTCCACCCACAGACTTGCCCTGAACTAATCCCCACCCTTCACTTTTCCTTTCCTAAGCTTATAGCCCCTGATCTGCTCAGTGTCATTTTCCTCTCACTTTTAGACAATTCTTTTCTAGAAAAGTTCCATACATCTTCAGCTGCCGTCCCCACCTTTTCCACAACGTTTATCCAACTCAGCTAAGATCTAACAATATTTTATAAAACAAGGAACCATGAAGTAAAGCTCACTTAATATACTATATAATAACTTTTAAAACTGCTCTATTGACCATTTATTGTTTAAAAAAATTCTAAGAACATTTACAAGTGAAATTCTGAATCACTTTTTACAGATTTCCAAAAGTATAAAATCGTGAAGTGGCTCTTTAAAAGGCTAATAAGCTAAGCTCCTTCACTTCAATCTTTACTAAGGGCTACTAAGTAGCTAACAACATGCTAGGCTCTGAAAGATACAAAGTATATGGAAATCTCAGTGATTTAGACACAAACTCCACCAGTACCAGGGTAGAAGAAAGTGTGATCTAGGGAGCGGAATTAAGTATGACCCTAAACAGACAGGGACAAAGATGATGATGATGAAGGATGGACATACAATGACTTGCTGCCTTTACCTAGGTTTGTTTCATGACTAAAGACAAAAATAGCATTCAGAAATATAGTTGTACCTAAGCTCGTTCCTCTCCCACAAACACCTACATCAATTTATGTGTATTCCCAGGTGTTTTTATTTACCTTAGTACTCTTCAGAAAATTCAATCACATCAAATTCTATTGATTTATATTTCTACCAGCAATGTGAGAAATCACTTGTTAGTCTATATCTTTTCAGAAGCTTTATCAAACTTTTTTGATCTGTCAATCTAATAGGTGAAAATGATATATTTTTAATTTATTACATTTACATTTATGATATTTATATTGTGTCTGAAGTTGAGTAACTTTATATATGCTTAAGAACCATTTGGATTTCCTTTCCTGTGAATTATCTGGTCATGATCTTTTCCTACTTCATGGCTGATCTTTTTCTTAATCAATTTATAGGTACCCTTTACATATTAAGGAAGTTAGCCTTTTGTCTGTAAAACAAGTTGCAAATATTTGTCTCAGTTCTTACAGTATCACCATGCTATTTTTATTGATTGTTTCTTTCCTTTATATGCTTTATTGTCCTCAACCAAACTGTACATTCCTTCCATGAAAGAAAGAACATTTCTTTTGAATAGCACCAGGACAGTGTTTTTCAGATCTCTAACTTCGTATACCAGGAAAATTTAAAAGAGGGGACCCTGCTTTCTGGTGGTTGGAGGGGGTGGTCAAAAGTGAACATTAATTACTTGGGTTGTCTCTCCAACCCCATTTCACATGGTTACAGCAAGCACAACCAAGTTCTAATAATACAACACAGTTTCTGAACAGGGCAGGGAGAGAGGTGCTAGGTGAATCTGCTTCCTGTTGCCTGGGTGGGTATAGGGAAAACTCAGTAGCTGTTGGTGACACATTTTCCATTAAAAGGCCTAGGACGGGGTCCTCTGCAGCAAGAGCAGAAATGAAGCAAACGCACAGTAAGGAACAGAGAGGAGAGAGAGAGTGTATCATGCTGGCACTGCAGTACCCGAGTCACGACCTTTGAATTCTATTAGATACTCCCTGCATCTTCACAATAAATTTCCCCTCTTGCTTATACCAGTTAGGTAGATTTGTATTACCTATAGCCAAAATTAGCCTACTTACCACTGTTACCATCTACTCATATCATTTTTAACACCAAAACCTCAGGAAGAATAGAATCTCACACTTAAAAAAAAAAGAAGAAGGAATATTTACTTAATAATAGCTATGTGCCTACATAGGTCTAAGTCTTTGAAATACAGTGTTAAACAAAAGAGATAAAATCACTCTTTTCTCATGGGGCTTACACTCTGGTGAAAGCATACGGATAATAAAATAATATAAATTTCAGTTGTAACAAGTGGTTTGCAAAAACAATTGAGGATAGTGTCATTGTGGAAGGGTGGTTAGATAATAACTGCTGTCTGAAAAGGCAGCATTTGAGTGGAAACCTGAAATGATGAAAGAAGCCAGTCATGTAATGTTTTAGGAAGAGAATTCCAGGCTGAGGGAACAGTACTAAGTTGGAAACACACCAGGGCATTTCTGAGGAACACTAAAAAAAAAAAAAAAAAAAAAAAAAGGGCAGTGTAGATGGAATGTAGTGAACAAGGGGGATGGGAGTGAATTGGTAAAGTAACAGCCCTAAGAGAAATAAGTGTAAGGCAGTAAAGCAATGTATAGATCATGTATAGAAACTAGTAGACAGTGGAATGGATTTGAAAATACCTGGAGCTTTATGGAAAAACTCACTATATTACCTTTAATTCTCATTTTCCCTCATATCAGTGATAACTTTTATAGGCCTTTAGAAATTATCATCCCCAAGTGACATAATCCTGAGGTCAGCCAGGAACTAACATTTCCTAAGGAGAAAATAGCTCTTCTTGCCCACTATGAATTTTTTAAAAAGAATATTAGGACAAGAGCAAAGCCATCTGAGAGGAAATACAAAGAACTTAGGATAACAGGATGATAAAAACTATTCTAACCTCTTCCTGGTTGATTATACTGGTTAATGAATCTACTATGATCAAGACTGTACAGAGGTCTTAAGGAAGAACATAAAAACTTAAATTCCAAGTTCCTGTAAACATTAACATCCTTTGTTAACTGAGTTTACTATTATTAAATTCAACATTAACATGGTTAAATACTGTGAGATGAGAAAAAGTGAAAAACCAGACTTCTGACTTTAAAATAGTCACAGCTTAATGGTTAACAAAGTGTTTTAATCTTCTCTCTATTACTATGATAAAGAAAGAACTTCCCTAGGTAATGAAATTGAAAGTATACAGGATGCTTCAATATCTCTCCTCTGAAAGCTTTTTTAAAAAAGGAGACAGATTGGTTTAAAGAGGTTTGGATATAGTACACCTCACAGAAGACTAATGTTCACTCCAGCTCTTTCTAGACAACCAATATCTGTGTACACTAAGCAAGTGATTAAACCTACATTGCTTCTAAAATTAATGTCAGTAAAGTCAGATCTCTGAAAGCTCTAGCGTATGCACGAATCTCATATTTCACTATGTTAGATATTTAGTTAGCCCACTTAACGGTAGACCAAAAAGTAGACTGTTAATATAATCTATAAAAGGAAGGTATTTTGTGAGTGTGACGGGAGCTAAAGAAATAAAAGTCATTACACACCTTGATCAAGACTTGATTCTGAGCGTATCCTCCTCAACACATGTCCAGCAGTTTGGCAAAGCGTCCAGGGATGAGGAGCAGCCGGTGCATATGAGGGAGCGAATGTGGTCTACCTAAATTGTCAAGTCTCCCCCCAGTGGTCGCACACAAATCACAGAAACAGTAGGGAAATCACTGCAGCTTCTGTGAGACTGACCAAATATACTCTAGACAGAACCTGGTCCCTACAATGAAGAAATAAGACCTTTAATTGAGCACTAGCACCATATCAGTAAGGAGATCTCTTATCCTTATCATGCTCTTATGATATTCATAAACATGAAGACTATTTTTGGAAGAAAAGAAGCTACAGGTAAAACAAAACCAGCATAATTTTTCTCAGTATAATTTTTAAAGGAATAACTTAACAATATTCTCAAGCAGCCCAGTATTTGTTTTTTATCTAATGAGCAGGTTTTCATCCTTCCTGAAATAAATACCAGCACATCTCCTGCATGTTAACTACATCCCCCTGAAGTAGGGTTCTGATACAAATTTAATCACCAAATGAATCACCTTGGGAAAGAAAATTATCAGTAGTATATACCTTATGTCTAACTTGCAAAATAGTACTTTTCAAAACCACCTATAACTAAATAATTTATAATAAAGTAAATGATGTCAAAAGTACAAATGGGTCCTCTTGCCTCCTTTAATAATTATTTTCTTGGTGTTTTTATAATTAGGTAGACTTTGACTAGCACTATCCATGTATTATTTGCAACTCTCAGCAATAATTTGCTGATATTACTTTTAACAACAGCCTGGATGTCAAAAAAGTGCAAGTCACTTAATCAAAATATAGGTTGTCTTCTGCTAACCATCCATTATTAAACGGTGAAGCATATAAATAAACAACTGCAATGTTAAAAAATGCTTTTCAGACAAGGCCTCACAATTATGATTTTCTTGGTTATCCAAAGCTAAAAAGTGGAGAAAAAAGGGAGGGACAGGAGCAGGCTACATAGTATTCTGGAGCAATTTCAGCCTGAAATGAGACTCAGGAAAAAAAAAAAAAAAAAAAAGCAGCAAACTGCTTCCTTGAATGTTTAAGAAAAATGTGATTAATTTTAAAAAATCCAACAGTCGGCCTAGAGAAAAGCATAAAATGATTCTGTCTTACACAGAGCTTACCAGACCTGCTTTGGAACCTTAATATTTCCAGTGTTTATTAAACAGAGAATGTAAAAAAAAAATCATTTTGAAATTCCAAGTGGAAAAGGTATTAAGGTGGCATCAATTAGAAAAGGACACACACACACCTGAATGTTTTTCTTTTGTGGTTAGTGTGCAATCTCTAGAGGACAAAACAGCAATTAAAAGTATTACCATTTGTATATTATGTAACCCTAGTCTAAAATAAACATGGATCTTAAAGAGTAACACACTGTGCAAACATATATTTAAACATGTATTTAAGTGATGATTTCAGATACAAATGACCTCAAAGTGATACAGCCCATAAAAGTTCCTTGTTAACTCTGTAATAAGGCTTCGGAAGATGACTGTAATCAGGCCTGACATCTTACCATAACTGCACAGTAGGTGCCTAAAATAAGCAATAATTCCGTGAGATCTGGTGTTATACCTATGCACCGCAACGATCTTGGCATTGATAAGTGTGTTACCTCGCCTAATATGTTCGATATACATAAGTTTCCAAACGACCATTTGAAAGATTTCATGGGAAGAAATGGCTGCTAAATCATACTCCAATGGATGACCATTTTAACGCACCTCAAATGTTCCACGCCACATTACAAGAGCGATTCAGGAAGCAGAAAGTAAAATTTCAACAATCCCCAAAGGTGCAGGAAAGAGTACATCGTGGCTAACTTGCCCTTAACAGGCTGTTTATAAGTAATGCAGACAATTTTCTAAGCTTCCCCATCAGCCTGCAAGACCCTTCCTCGCCTGCCCCCTACGCCTCCCCCCATTTACACAAACGATGCCCCCGCTGATGGAAGTTTACAAGGATGAAATCCCAGGAGCTGGTGAGATTGAGACTAAACTCCCAATAAAGTGTTAAAAAGTCCTGCAAAAAACATCCACCAACCAATCCACATGCTGTCATCATACCGACCGTAGGATCCCGCAACTGACTCCCTCCTGTCCCTTCACCGAGGGCGGGGGGTGGGGGGAAAGCCCCGGCACCTTTCTGGTTCCCGAGCAGTGTAACCAGGATCGGAAAGCACCGCCCGGCAGCGAACGCCTCCGGAGCGGCGTGTGCTCGACCCACAAGCACTTTAGCCAAAAAACTGGAGTCTCGTGCCCGGGAAGTAGCAGCAGTAGTTGCATAAAGCCTCCTCCCCGAGAACTCGCAGCCAAGGAGCAAGCCAAGAGCCTGCGGAATCGCCCCCACTCGGGACAGACCCCGATGGTGTCAGTCACGGCCACCACCGCCCCGGCACGGCTCCCGATTCAAGCTTTGACGCCGCAGAGGGTGCCGGCCCCCGCGCCCCCAGCCCCCAGCCCCCGCCCTGCCCCAGCCAGGGCCGCGCCGGAGAGCGCGTGGGTAGAGCCGGCGCAGCGGCCGGCAGCATGGGCCAGACACATTGTCGCGCTATGGCCCGGCCACCCGCCCGCAGCCCAGGAGCAAGGGGCCCGGCGAAGACGCCCGTTCCGCGCGGCCCGGCCTGGGGCGCCTAGCAGCCCTCCCGCCCCCGCTGCCCTGCGCCCCCGCCCGCCCGACCCCAGGTGCGGAGGGAGCGGGGCGGGCCCAGGTCCCCGCGTGGCGCCCAGCGACCAGCAACAGGGCGCCGCCCCGCCCGACCCCGGCGCACGGCGAGACCGTTATCCGAGCGATGTGGGACCCCCGGCAACTCACCGGCTCGCACCTCGGCCGCCTCCGCGCCGCCGCCGCCGCCGCTGCCCTGCTCCCCTCCACCCGCTGCTGCTGCTCACCGTCAGCCGCAGGCGCCGCCAAGCAGCCCCATCTACAAACTCGGGGCTCGGAGTTAGAAACTGGAAATGCGGCTCTCACTCCCCTCCGCCTCCTTCCCCCACCGCCCCTCCCTCGCTCCCTACTCCGCCTCGGCTCAGGTCGCCTACACCGCCGCCGCCGCCGCCACGCGCGCGGCCAGCCTCCCCTCAGCCGCCCTCCTTCTACTCCCGCCGCCGCTGCCGCCAGGGCGCGCTCCCTCCTGGCCTCGCGCGTGCGCCGGACGTCCGGGAGCGCGCGCTCGGGCGCGAGGCGGTACCGCCGCCTCCAGGAAGCCGGGCCCCGCCCCTCCTCCCGCGGCGCGCCGGCCAGGTGGAGCCCCCTCCGAGCGCCTGCACCGGCGCCCGGGCCTGGCTGCGCCGCTGCGCGCGGCAGCCTCTGCCGGGTCCTGGCCCCGGGCCGCGTCCACGGGGGGCTCCGTCAGCCCGCGTCCCCGCCCGGTGTTCCAGGCCGAAACTGCCGCTGTCATTCAGCATTTACTAATGGACAAGATGCTCCAGGGGGGCATGAAAAAGGTTCCTCCCCGCTCTTTCCAAGAGTTTACATTCAAAGAACCCAGTCATGGGGCACAAAGGGATACAGAGCCCTGGAAGAAAGCCCTCTGGAAAACCTCCCTCCCCCTCCACACACACTCCTGGTTCTGATGTGTATTTGGCAGTTGCTACGGCGCTGGCGGTGTCCTTGACGAATTTTCCCCCAAAAGCCCAACAGGGGAGTGTGATTCACAGCCGAGGAAATGGACGCACACCGGCTCCTTTCACAGCGCCGAGGCCCCGGCGTGGCCGGACGCTCCCGGGACGCCACTTGCTCAGCGCCGCCCCGAACATCGGGTCTCCCCAGAACTCAGGGGCGGGGAGGGGTGCTGCTCCTTCCTTTCACCTTGGCTCTGCCGGGAGAACGGTGAACTGTGAGTGTCCGGTGTGCAGATGACACCTTTGGACAAGAGCGCGGATTTAATTTTTCAGCTGGAAGGAGCCGAGCGGTGCAGTGCAGCAGGGAGGCTCTGGTGGGAAGGCGCAGCAAGGCAGTCCAGAGAACTTCGATTCCCTTAACACCTGCCTGACCCCCCCCCCCCAAGGGCCCCTGAACCCTCAGGCCTGTGATGGGGGCTTTCCAAAAAACTGTTTCTTCCTAAAATTGATGAAACTCGAGCCTGTTATTCAAGTTTTACCAAATGTTTACTGACGTCTTTGCAAACCATAGATGTATAAGGAGCAAGGAAAACTCGAGAGGAATGTCACATCAGGTGACCTCCAGCATGCAGCCTTTCCTGGCTTCGCGTGAGCATGTTGCACTGTCCTGCACAAACCAGGCGTGTGATACATGTCTGCGGAATGAGTGAACACATCCGGGCCCGTTGGATTCAGCGATGGAGTTCCAAGCTGAATTGTCCCCACTCTTTGAGTGTGGTTAGCTTGGAAGGGAGGGAGCCGATACTATGGTTGAGGCGTATTAAGCAGACCCAGTCCCCAAAACAGTGATTTTTTTTTTCTCCTTATCTCAACCAAGTATCAAAGATTAATTTACTTTTCCTTAGGATCATTAATTTTGCAAACCAACATTCAGGGGGAGTTTATAGAATATTAATCTAGAACCTTCTGTCCCGGAACAGCAAACCTGGAGAAGGAAAATTGGAAGCATTTAAGAGGACCTGGATGTCCTAAGGAGTACACAATAACTTTGGGCCCCTGTGGCACCCCCTCCCTGTAGTCAGGCCAGCTGGATGAAAGAAAAGAGGGTGGCTTGTGTGCCCAAGAGTGAGGCGAGGCAGAGGGCGAGTGGAAGAACGAGGTGTCTTCTTGGAGAGATGGCAAACCTTCCCCATCTTCCTTTCCCACCTCCTTGTTCTCCAGGCCCATTTGCTTCCCACAGGATACGCAGAGGTTCATTGCTGCTGCACCTTACTCAGGCCTTTGAACTTGCATTCTCTCTCCCTCTGACCCCAAACCTCATCACACCCCCCTCCTACCCAGCTAGTGCCCTGGGCTCCTCTGGGGGAGAAGGGTGAATGTCACTTCTGAGTATGTTCCTGATCCTTTAATTTTCTCTAGGGTCTTCTGGAAACAATGTCCTAATCTCCTATTCCACCTCTCTGATCACAACATAGACCTCCTTGACTTACTGCTAGGACGACCAGCCCTGCCAGCCCCCTTATCCCTAAATGTGCCAGGGAGGCAGCATTTGGGAAATATAGGAACGATTATCTTTCATTTATAGTTCCAAATGGGTTCTCTAAAAGATGACAGCAATTGATATAAGAGGCAATTCCTACGGGCCCTTCTGGGCAACCAGAAGTCTCCATACCCCTCTTTCCCCTTTCCCCCTTCCCTTGTTCCTAAAAAAGAAAAGAAAAAGGAAAAAAAAAAAAATGACAGCAGTTATTAGGTGGGAGGTTATCATGGTTGTAGGGCTCAGCCTCATCATCAGAGGCAGAAAAAAATTATTTTGCTCCACAACTAGCTTCCATTGCTTCTCTTCAGGGTGCTCTTGCCAGTGAAGTTTCCCTTTCAGCATCTATATTTTATCCAATACTCATATACAGGTTACATTTTGAAACACTACTTTTTATAAATAATAGTGCCTCATGCTGCCATTCCACCCTTCCTCTAAACTTTCACGATGGGACATGCCAGAATAAATTTAAAGTGATCTAACAGGAACATTGGGACTCTCATCATTGCTTGCCAAACCCAGCTTTCTGAGAGTTCATCATTTCTGAGACACCACCCATCCATTTCCAGTACCTGTTACAAGTTCTTCATTCCAGGAGAGAGGAATGTTATGATTGAAAATAATGGGGAATCCTTCTCTTCAGTGTCCTTAATGTTCTGACTTTTCATTTCCTTCAAGGTTACTCTGAAGGGATCATAATTTTAACCACATTCCCGTATACCCTAACCATAACTCAATTTAAAGTCTTAATTTTGAGTCTTAATTCTGGGGCATCCATCATTGGCTTTATTTCCTCCTTCAAATATAAACAAAAACTTATATACTTTTAATATGATTGTGTTTTCTCTTCTGACCTGCCCTGCTACTTCAGAAATGGAGCATTTTGCAAATAGTAAAAGCCCCAGTTTTTAGCAGAGCAAGTCCTGCCTGCTCATTTTTTGACTAATCCATCATGATAAGAGCAGTGATGGTCCTGGAATATAGCTTTATGAAAAATTGCAACTGACATGCATCAGAAAGTCCAACCAAGCTTTTCTGCAGGAAAAGCTTCACCCCTTTTATCTCTGTTCACAATTCCCAGCCTCCTTGCTAATCTTTCTAATTCAAGTTTCTCTCTTGCTTGCTTGCAATTTTCCCTACACTTAGGAAAAGGCTTCTTACTTTTGCCTCATCCAAAGAACCTTAAAAAAAACAAAAACAAAAACAAACAAACAAACCCGTTGATGGCTGGGTCCCTCCTCCAGATTTCATTGTTCTGGGGTGCAGCCTGGGCACCAGGAGTTTTTCAAAGCTCTCCAGGTAAGTCTCATATGCAGCCAGAGTTAAAAACCACTGAAATGAGTCAGCTTTCAAACATTTTATACCAAGTCTTCTCAGGACATTGAGGTGGTTCCAAATTACCTCAAGTAATCAAATTAAAATACCTAATCCTGTGCTTTAAGACTCTTTGCCAATTGACTAGAATAGTCCTCTTTCAAAACAGCTTAAATTTATCTCCTTTCTAAAGCTTCTCCAGATTAGTCTCACCTGGCCGCCTAAAGATTGCTGTTCCCCATTCTCTGAGCATTCCAACTGGCACTGGTTTACAAGCCCTTGAACCACAGTTGATTGTGTATATCATTCTTTTAATCTAGCTTACATGGTTATCTGCCAGAGGCTTCTCTTGCAATCTAAATCTCTCTGAAGTCCCACTAGGTCTACAGACAATCTCAGAATAAACAGAAATGTCACTCTTAGTAGAACTTTCCCCTATCTACATTCCCTGAGACAATGGCAATTCTTTTTTTTTTTTTTTATAACCACAATTAAAGCCAACAGTTGTAAGAATTTTTGTGTTTAGGGTTGCTCTTTTGTTCCTGACCGAGAAAAAACAATTTCACTGTATCTCCCTGGCTCTCTTTACCACTATTCATTTACTTTAGGCTTAGAATTTGGCTTTTCTACCCACCTCCATACTGAAGCTACTCTCTGTGTCATAACTGATACTTTCATTCACATGCTTATTCATTCAGTCAGTCATTCATTAGTGGTAAATTCTGTGAATCAAATAATTAAAAGTATCAGTTTACCCCTACCTAATGGTGGGGAATAATAAGCAATTAAAGTATCACATGATAAGGGCTATGTCGGGAGTCTTAACCAGACACAATGGAATAGTGGGGCGAGTCTTTGCTTAGTGTTCAAGCGATCCAACTTTTCTCTAGAGTTTGAGATGAACCCTCACCTTTTAAATGTCTCTTTTCCTTCATCTTCCGTGATACTATACAACTCAGGAACTCCTACTTCCCTGATGATTCCTTCACTGTGCTCTTAACTTGTGGCATCACCTCCTCCCACTTCCAAAATAAAAACATTCCACCAAGAATGAAAGAGATTTTTGAGGGAGAAAGTGTCAAAAGAGAAGAGACCACTGTTTCTCTCAAGAATCTCCTGGACCCTTAGGGCTCTATCTTCAATGCTTCCACATCTGTATCCACAGTTCTTCTTTCCCGTGGGGCATGTTTTTTCATTTCCTGTTGAATATCTCCATCTAGATAAGTCATTCACAGCTCCAATGAACTTGTCTAAAATAAAATTTATTGCTTCCACCTTCCCACCCCACTGCCTCTTGCAGGTGTCCCTTGCTCCTCCCTCTCTTCACCTTTCCACCCTCTCGCCAACAGATAAGGCCTGCACCCAGGTCTCTTGGAGTTTGCTTTCTCAAAGTCAAGAGAGTGGATCCCCTGGCCCTACAGGAAGTCTCCTTGCCCAATCCCACATGCACCCTAATGCTAAATGTTAGTCATATCACCCCTGCCTCCTCATTGCCTGTGGGACTCCATTCACAAGGTCACTCACAGTAATCTTCAAGGCTCCCCAGTGTGTGGATATGACACATCAACCATATCTTGCCCCTTTTTACGGGGGGTGGGGGTGCAGAAGTAAGTTTACAGTGTGAGTACGCAAAACACAGAATTTATTCTTGCACTATTGTTACTAATTGTTATTTGTATTACCACTGTAAACCTACTTTTGCCCACCCCATATTTCTGCCCCTCTGTGTTTGCAGGAATGCCTTTCTCTGCTGGTCAAAGTCCAAGTTCTTACACTCCTCTCACATTCTTCTTTTCCATGAAACCTTTCCTGCCCCACCCCACACAGAGACAACTGTTTTCTTTGAATTCCTATGGCCCGTTTCTTATTCTGCTTCATAATAGTATTTTTTACTTTGCTGAATATTTATCTTAACACTCTTTGCACAGCCGCTGCCACCACAACCCTAACCACCACTCCCAGCCCCGTTCCCTTCTTGCCCACCGATAAGAGCATGGGATCCAGTGTAAAGGAATGCTGCCTGCAGAACGCACCGCTCTTCACACAGGCTTGTTTGTTGAAACAGATAAAGTTGTTACTTGGTGGACTTCTAAAATTAGAGAAAATTATGTGAGGAAAAAAAATGTTACTAATTAGAATTGAACTCTTGTTCCGGAATATGCAAGCTACAGCTGATAAGCTCTTATAAGGACAATCATGTTTCAGGCAGAGACCCTAATTGAGCTAGTTGAGTTCATCCCATCAACAGTCAGCCGCTATACCTAATTAACGCTTTGGGGTCCTCATTTAAAATTGGCTTCAAAATTACATCACGTCCATTTACATATGAGCTGAAAAAACAATAGCCCTTTTATGTACTCAGGTAACTGAAAGACGATTTTAAAAGATTTGAAAATAGAAAAATTATTTTTTAGAAAACTATGAATGTATATGATGTCAGCATGGTGCCCTGGGGTCATCGGAGAGGCAGAGAAGCATGAAGTCCTAGAGGGCAGAGGAGGTTTTATGGTATTATAGTAAAAAAAAGAGTGTCTGAATAGTGATTAAACACAAAAGCAAAGGTAAGACTCTGAGTCTGAGGTTCTTCCAGAAGACTAGAGAGCAGTCCTGAAGGTAAAACCAAGGCATGAGGGTGCATATACGCACCTAAGCCATTATTGTTACATAAATGAATGCAAGATAGTCACGATCAGGGGACTGGGAACAAAGATGGAAATAGGGGTGCGGGGGAAAGGTGCTCAGGGCAGGCTGTTTTGGTTGTTAAAAAAAAAATCTAAGAACTTAACGGCCCATTCTAAAGTGAGGCCATCTTCATGCTAGGAACTATGGGGCACTTCATTCTTCCTTAAAGTATCAGCTGTTTATAAAGATGAAAAACCAGGTCTTCTTTTTAAAAAATCCTGCTTTAGTTAGTGAATCATAACAACTATCTATTGAGCTAACTCTTATGTGGCAGACAGTGTTTTATGTCTTTTATATCCCATTTGAATCATTATTATCATCATCACTTTAGAAATGAGGGAACAGGTGAAGAGGGGCTAAGTTAACCACCCAGAGAATGGAAAGAACTTTAATTCAGCTTTGCTCTGTGTAAATCCACTTCTCTCCCAGAAAAGACTAACACTAGGATTAAATGAAATACTTTAAAAATACAACTTCTAGATTATCTTCAGCAGAGCATTGCAAAACCTATTACTCTAGCTGTGGGGTTTTTGTTTGTTTGTTTTCATTGCTGTTAACTTCAACTCTCCTAGAGAATGTGTCAGATACAGAGATAGACTCCTCAGATCTGCTTTCAGGGAAAGACTTGTAGCCCAGCTGCAGGACAGATGTCAGGAGAAAGCCTCCAGCTGTCAGCCCTTGGGATCTTCCCAGCTGCAGAAAGGCCACAGGCTCCAGCTCAAGCCCCAACCCTTCCCAACATGGTCCACATGAAATGGCTGATGAAGGGAGGGATATGAAGGCTCAGATGCTCCAGCCCTGTGTGACAAGTCAGGGAGGCCATTTTAGCTCCAGAGTCCCCTGTGGGGTCAGTTGAAGATGTCTTTCAGGTCTGCCTCCCGCACTTTCTCCCTCTATCCAATTTTGCTAATTTCCCCTTCCTTCCATAGGTATTCCTCCAAGTGTACCCACTGAACTGGACGCTAAACTGTCTCAGAGTCCGCCTCTCAGAGAATCCACCAGGTGACATAGGAAAGGAACTCATTTTGATTCATATGCCACACATTTCTTTACTTTAGGGAAAAAAACATAATAAATCTATATATGTTAATTCAGTATTTCAATGGAAGTTCATAGCTGACTCTGAATCTATTTAATATTTATATGTACATATTGTTTGTACTTATGCACTGTTTGAATGTCTTCTATTCACATGGATAACCACTTTGCTAGTTGCTATGAGGGATACTCTAGGTGAAAGAAATTTTGTTGACTTAGAAAAGCTTACATTTTATGATGCATGCCTGTTATTTTTATTTAATATTTCTTCCCTTATCTTCTGATCATTATAGCCTTTCTCCTCTTTTGAGTACAGATTCTCTCAGTATTCCTTGCATTAGATCCTGGTGGGTCTGCTAATCATTGATCCTTCCCATACTCGCAAAGGAGTGACCATGTGATCAAGGCCTGGCCATAGTGATTGGTCCAAGCTGTAAACATGTTACCTAAATCAAGAAAATTTTGGATTTTTTAAATATGCTACGGTAGCGAAAAAGATAATTTATTTTCTTCCTTCAAATCAACACTTGGAGAAACTCCATAAAGGAAGATTTAGTCATGCCTGAGTCAGCCCTACTTGTGGACTTCTCTGGTTACATAAGTACACAAGAACCTTTTTAACTAAAGCTACCTTGAGTTGGGTTTCTATCACTTGTCACCAACAGCGTTCTGACTTACAGACAATCTATTTGGGGGAGAAGTTATGCATTTATTAAATGTTAACTCAACAATTCAATCAAAATATGATTATACGGCACAGATAAATAATTATGAAGATATTGACATATGGTGGAACTTAACATGTACTTGATTAATATTTTTAAAATTAAGAAATGATGGTTATAATTTCTCTTATTCTAAGTCAATATATAAATCTCACAAGTTGAATACTTACTTAAAATGTATTAAAGTATGCTTATACTTTAACTTATACCTACTTGCTAAATCAGAAATATCCATTTACATATATCAGAATTAAGTCATTTTAGAATTTATGTAATGCAGGTAGTATGGTACAGAAAAAGATTTTAGAATCAGAAAGCTCTAGGTTTGCTTTCTGGATTCACCACTTACGAACTTAGTAATCTTTGGTAAGTTATTTAATATATGAAAACTTTCCTTATCTGCAAAATGAATCTAATAGGCCCACCTGCAGGATATTCTAAGGGTTATAAATTAAATCTATAAAATGCCTAATACATTGCTTGCTCAGTTACTAGAGTATTATTGACTATTATTTTTACAATATTGAAGAACAGCAAATGGCCATTTACTCCTTACCTTTAGTGCACAATTCTTAGCTATAAAAATGCTCTTAATTAGATTATATTCCCTCTCAAAGAAGACAGTTTCCATTATATCTACTATTGTTAAACATTGGGCAGGAAGTTCTAGCCAAGACAAGAGATAAGAAAGAGAAGAGATATGGTATCAATTGAAAAGAGAGACAAACTTATTATTTACAGAAAATGAAATTGTCTCTCTGGATAACCAAAGATAATCAACCAGAAGAGCTAACAGAACTAAAAAGATTTGAAAGATACATCTGGTCAAAACTTTGCAATTACTTTTTTATAGACATAATAACAAGACAGAAAATTAAACTAAAAAAGAAAATATCCTATTCATGATAACAACAAAAATGTGCTGTATCAGAAACTGAAAATAAAGCCAAATTAATTTAATTATAATATATTGGAGAGATAAGGGATGGATAGATTAATGGCACAAGAGTCAAGAAATATGTCCATGTATTCATAGAAATTTGAGAAGGCAATAGTTATTATTTATAATTTGTAGAGAAAGTTTGGAAAACTCAGAAAAGTAATGTGAAGATAACTGGCAAAACATTTTTAAAATACCATCCAAAAATAAATTCCAGATGAACAAAAGATTTACATTTAAAAGATTAAACCATATAAAGAACTAAAAGAAAATACACCACTACACCAAGACATAAATTGTAATCAAAAGACTAAAAACTTAATACATAAAATTATTTAGAGAAGAACATGCCATAAACAAAGTTGAAATTCAAATAATAAATTAGAAATAAGATAGAAATTCATGACAAAGTTTTGAGTCATAATATATAAAGACTATCTAAAAATCAATATAAATATAAATAACCAGACCTAGTTTAAATTAGTAAATGAGAAATGTAACCTTGATTGAATCAATGTTCCTCAGGATTCACACTTACATGTGGTAATTTATGATAGTGTCAATACAATAGAATCCAGCTTCTCAAATTATTCTTTCAATTGAATACAAAGTATCAGGGAAGTTCTTTTTAAAGAAAAAAGTGATTACTGGAGTAAGCTTTATTCTCAAAGTATAGGGATTGTACTTGTTTTAACTAAAGTCTTGTATAGTACCTAGCTGGGTGGCTCAGACAGATGGGTATATAATGGTAATGATATAGTGTATAATAATGTTCACATAATATGTGAAATATTTGTAATCATGTGGACTTCTTTATGGCAGCAAACATGACTGATTAGATCAATATCATTTGCATATAATTATGGGCTTGATTTTTTAAATTCTCTTCTTACAGCTTAATGATATCTTAGTATGCTCAAAGAATATTAGCAGAATTATGGCAAATTTTTCATATTATATGCTTTATGGAATTCTATGGGTAAAAGAGATGTTACTATATAAATAATTTGAGTAGAATGCTTTGGAAATATTGTCCTATGATTTTTCATCCCAACTAGAGGGTGGGCAAAAACAAACAAAAACCTTGATTTTTATTCCTTTCCTAGGACACTTATTTTACCTGGTTGGTGCTGACTAAATTAACCAACTAATATTTATTTCAAGCACCTAATATATGAGTCAGGTATTATACTAAAAACTTGAGTACAAAGGTGACTAAGAAGGCATGGTTCTTGTCCTCCTGGAGCTCACAGTCTAGACAGGGAGAGAAGCAAATGTTTTAGATTCACTATAGGTGCTCCAGTAGGAAAGTCCAGTGGCTATGAGAGCACACAAAGCAAGTATCAAGCTCACCTATTCAGGTGCAGTTGTTTTCAATCCTTAGCAAACTACTTAAGTTATTTATTGGAAACCAACTTATGTTCTAGGTGCTAGGCACTCTTCGTATCACGTTTAAATATATGTGTATTGTGAGAAACATATAATTATCTTTAGCCTAGTCAAATTCTTTAAGGAATTTACTAAAGATGATATAGTATAGTAGTTAAGACATTGGCCTTAGAACCAGACAGCCCGGTGAATCTTGACTCTGCCATCAATGAACTGAAGGTCAGGTTCCTTGATATCCCTGTGCATCAAGTTTTTCAATCTGTAAAAATTTAGATAAGGGTGAGCATTAACTGAGTTAATATATATAAAAATAACTTAGCACAGTGCCAGGCACTTGGCAAAGGCTAAATACATGGTAGCAAAAAGTAAAATATATATATTTAAAAAACATGTAATTACTTATTAATCCACCAAAACACATTATATACTTAATACCTAGCATGTATCAACAGAAGTTTTATATTGATTATGTACCATAAGCTTTTCAGGGTTATGAAAATATTTGAGATCTGCAAAACTTCATTGGTTCCAAAAAACCATGATCAAAAGAAAAAAATGAAATTTAAAATAGCAAGCATTTCATTAAATATTTGCAAAATATTATTAATTTTTGTATTTCATCATATTTAAAAATAATTTCTAGATCAAGTTCCTATTTTTTGTAAGAACTGAGTCTAATTAATGATTGCCTAGCAATTGGAGCCTTTTGAGAATTAAATCAGTTATATGTAGCTAAATACTTTTAAAAACAAAATTATAAAATAATTTCAAAATATAATAGCAAAAAATTATATTAATTATGGCATGGGAGTGGATTTTACTATGTTCAATATAACGTGAGAGAGACTCTGGGTCCCTTGGAGTGGTTGAAGAAACTACTCAGCCACTCACCAGCTGAGGAAGAAAGGGAGGGCATTTTCTCTCAGGAAAATCGTCCCTGTTTCTTCATTAGTCAGGGTTTTTATCTACTTTCCACAGGCAGAAATGCATAAGGAAAACATGCAGCCCTTCCCCAAATGGTAGGGAGTAAAAGGGAAATGCAGATCAATACAAGTTTGAAACGCCCAGGTATTTTACACAAGGTTAAAAACATTTTCTCTTACTTAATCATTTTGTTTTTCACATTTTACTCACAAGGATTTGAGGCTATTCAGAGAAAAACAGAGCAGGTTCCCTTTTCCTTAAAAGCCACTTTGTATTCCTATTCTATGTTTAAAATCCCCCAGAGGGTGGGGTCATAGCAAGCATGAAAGATAGGAAACCTGCTGGTTAAGACCCAGGTTCCCATTTTGGGGCTGGGCTCCACACAGCAGTCGTCAAAGTCTTTTGAACCATGCCTGCCTGTCTCCAACAATAAAGTGTGATCAGGTCTAGACGAGTTAGAGTTAAAAAGGTTCTGTGTTAGGTGTTGGTTATGTCAGTCTACTTAGTATATGATCTTAATCCTCAATGAACTCAGTCTGGTAGAGAAACAGACATACACATCATTATCATACTATAGCGTTAGAAAGAATGTAATCATGTTTTACATGAAATGTAGTTGTGACAGAAAAGGAGGTGAGGTCAATTATACGAATAATTCAGAGAAAATTTGTTAGAGTTGGAGATGCTGTAGGTGGGACTTAAGAAATAAACAGAAGTTAGGTGAACAAGTTTGGGAAAAGAGAAGGATACTTGCCACAGGGGCGAGACTTGGGAAGCCAGGAAGGTGTGAAGGTATGTTCCAAGAGGTGTGCAACTTCAGGAAGCATCTAGCTGGGAGACAGAAAATGATCCTGTAAAGGCAGATGGAGGACTGTGAATGGAGCTGCTTCTGGGGTGGTTTTGTCCTGTGAGTAATGGTAAGACACTAATTGCTTTGTGAAATATCAGATTTCTGATTTAGAAAGGCTGGTCTGGGAGTAGTGTGGTTGTTCTTATGGAGATCAGGGGACCTATTAGGTCAAAACATTCATCAAAACCAAAGGACAAAAAAATGGGTAAAGGAAGGAAACCAATATTTGTTGAAGACCTACTCAGTGGAGCAACACGCTAAGCCTCTCACACACGCTAAGCCTCTCACACACGCTATCTCATTAACCCTCACAGCAAGGAATGGCTCTGACTCCCATTTTATAGAGGAGGAAGCCTCAGAAATGTCGAGTTATTGTTCCAACGTCAGGACATTCAGAAGCAGTAAGTCAAGCATAGTCTCTGTGATACCCCTCCATTTCTGTGTTTATTTTTATATCATGCAGCCTTTGCAGGGGATAGATCATGAAGGCTTGAATTAAGGCAATAGCATTAATGATAGAAAGAATGAACTGGCTTCGGAGACATTAAGGTGGCAGGGTGTCCCAGACTTGGTTTCTGGTTGTGGAGAATGAAGAAAGGGTCTGGGATGACTCCCAGATGCGGGAAAAACATGGAAGGATGCAAAAGGGCATATTTGGGGTACAGATTTCAGAAAGCATAGTGGAAACGCCTGGGAGGGTGAGCAGCCCCAGCAAAATGGTCTTTGGAGAGGAAGCACAATAGTGCAGATTGAAGATCAAGCCCTTGGGGTCTTTTTTTCCACATTTACAATTTTTTAAATTAATTTATTTTTCTATTACAGTTGTCCCACTTTTTCCCCCATTGCTCACCACCCACCCTGCCCACCCCTTCTCCTATAGTCCATCCCCACCCCATTACCCCGTTGTCCATGTCAATGGGTCATTTATACTAGTTCCTTGACTAGACTCTTCTTCTTTCCCCCTTCTGCTCTCCCCCCTCCCCCCTGGTCACTTTCAGTCTGCTCCTTGTTTACTTGCCTCTGGTTCTATTTTGCTCATTTGTTTATGTTGTTCATTAGTGTCCTGTATTAGGCAATGTCACATAGTATTTGTCTTTTGCTGCCTGGCTTATGTCGCTAAGCATAATACTCTCCAGTTCCATCCACGTTGTCACAAATGGTAGGAGCTCTTTCTTTCTGCTGCATAGTGTTCCATTGTGTAAATGTACCGCAGTTTTTTGATCCACTCATCCACTGATGGGCACTTAGGCTGTTTCCAGCACTTGGCTATTGTGAATAGTGCTGCTATGAACATAGGGGCGCACAGGTTCTCCTGAATTGATGTTTCAGGATTCTTCAGGTATAACTCCAGCAGTGGAATCACAGGATCAAAAAGCAGTTCCTTTTTTAGTTTTTTGAGGAAATCCCATACTGTTTTCCACTGTGGCTGCACCAGTCTGCATCCCCACCAACACTGCACCAGGGTTCCCTTTTCTCCACATCCTCACCAGCACTTGTTGTTTCTTGATTTGTTAATGGTGGCCATTCTAGATGTTATTCTTTAGAGTTAAAAAGAATCAAAAGGTAATAGATATTGAAATGGGAGAGGCCTTTCTAAGCTACAAACCAGAGCAGAAGTTATAAAATAAAATTACTGATAAAAATGACCACAAATATTTTAAAACTCTTCAAGGTCAAAACTCAGTAAATAAATTAAAATGCAAGTTACAAACTTGAAAAATAGCTGTACCATATGTGACAGACAAACAGTTATTATATACTTTACTTATTTTAAAAAAATACTCTTACAAATAGGAGGAAAAAAATAACCACCAAATAGAAAAATGGTCAAAGAATAGACATGAAAAGGCAATTCACAAAAGATCAACTACAGAGACCAATGAATATTTGACCCCATGAGAAATCCAGGAAGCATATTAAAACAGGAGACTACAAATTAGTTTTAAAATTTTAATAATATATACCTAATGTTGTTGAGGGTATGGGAAAATAGACATTACCATATACTACTTGGAAATATAAGCTGCTATAAATATTTCTGGGAAACAATTTGGTAATGCATTAAAAATCTTAAAAATATGCATACATTTGACCCAGTGACAGGATCATGTTGATCTAAACAGAATTTGTCCAAAGGAAATAATCATAGATATGCACAAAATTTGTCTATATAAATATTCATCTGAGTATGCTTATAAGCTTGGCTTCAGCTTGGCACCTGAAGCCAAGCTGTATTGACTCTGTCGATTCAACACGGGAGGAGACAGATACCGTGTCACTCCTGAGTCGGACTGCACAGCCATTCTCGGCGGTGCAGATAGACTCTTAAGAAGCTACACGATCGTCTCTCGAGACGGACGGCTGCCGACTCCCTCACTTAACCCTGGCTGGTTTGGCTCAGTGGATTGAGCGTCGGCCTGCGAGCTAAGTGTCGCTGGTTCGATCTTCCAGTCAGGGCACATCAGAGAAGGAAAACTCTGACTCCAAAAAACCTCCGCTGCCTTGCGGCATACCTCTTCAGGGGAAAGGCTAAGGGAGTAAACCCCGACAGAAAATCCGGAGCCGGAGTCCCTAAGGCGGTTTGACGTTGTAGTCAACACCGGCAACTCCTGCGGCGCACCTGAAGCCAAGCTGTATTGACTCCGTCTTTCCCTTGGACCCTTCAGCTGCGAAGAGAGGGGGGGTCTGCTGCATGGGCAACAGCAGACCCTCCATATCACCCTGCCCAGGCTCTGTAGCTTCAGCTTCACTGGAGAGGACACTCCAGCGTCATCGCAAGATGTCGATTCAACACGGGAGGAGACAGATACCGTGACACTCCCGAGTCGGACTGCACAGCCATTCTCGGCGGTGCAGATAGACTCTTAAGAAGCTACACCATCGCCTCTCGAGACGGACGGCTGCCGACGACGATGCTTATAAGAATGAAAAATTGAAAACAACCTAACTTTAACAGTAAGTTGGACATTTATTAGATAATATATATCATGTTTTTAAGAAATTACTGTGCAGATGTAAACAACTATGGTATGGATGAAAATATAATAAAATCATGTTTATAATCTAAAGTCACCTAATAAAAGAATATGTGCAGTAGTATCCCAGTTGTATAAAAACTATATGTGTGTATTTGTGTATCTCTATATCTATCTCTGTTTCCATCTGTCTCTGTGTGTCTCTCTCTGTCTTTGTTTCTACCATCTATTACTACAAGAATGGAGAAGTAGAATGTCTCTGAGGGCAAAGGATGTTGACTATCAAATTCACAGTGTAACTTGAAAGTTTGGAATAGTTACTG
The DNA here is from genome assembly GCF_987537825.1 of Furipterus horrens. Taxonomy (NCBI): domain Eukaryota; kingdom Metazoa; phylum Chordata; class Mammalia; order Chiroptera; family Furipteridae; genus Furipterus; species Furipterus horrens. The sequence goes on from NW_028327179.1 coordinate 14,110,148, forward strand.
GGCACATAGCAGATATTCACCACATATTTGACTGTCAAACTATTAACAGTCTTTTTGCCAATTGGTGAGCTTAAGGCACATTAAGTTTTTTCCTCTATGTTTCTCTAAATTTCCAAAACTTTCTGTAATAAATTTATAATCCTTTTTTTAGTCAGAGAAAGAGAACAGATTCTAGTTTTGAAAAAAAAAAGTTAATGGATAAAATTAGATATCTATAGACTGATCCTAAGAGCTAATTATCATATAGGGGTTATAAAATTAAAAACACCCAATTCAGTCAAGGTGAACTGAGCAGTCTTATAGGAAGGTTGGCAAGTACATGATTATAATTCAGGGAACTTAAATCTGTTCATCTGTTTTGTATTGCCCCTGGACTATGATTTTAAAACTTTCCCCCCAAGTATCCTAAAAGAGAGATCTCAAGATTTTTATTTATTGATTTAAGGATAAAATTTCTTCAAGGTTTGTCCTTAACATTCATTTAAATTTTGCATTGTTTCATACACTACCCAGTTTATTGCATATAAAAATATTTGAGGTTGTGTACTACCAAGCAAGACTGATTCTCCAGAAAACTTTCCATGTCATTCTGTGGCTGGTGTACTCATTGACATTCCTTGGGTCTCTTTAGGAGTATGACTTAGGGAAGATGGGAATCAGTGTTAGCAAGCAGAACTAGCAGAGTCTGGAAAGATGGAGTTAAAGAGAGAATTTGTTAGCATGTGTTCAGAAGAAGTAGGTTGACGAATTGACATCAATGTGCCATCTGCTTGGCAAGTATGTCTCTGCAGAAAAAGCAAATAGAGTGAGAATAAACGAGATATCAAGTGTTAAGTATAACACCTGACATGCAGTAAGCTCTCAATAAATGTTAGCTAGTTGTTATTAATTATTTCTACCGTAGAGAGTTTTCACACCCAGACGTAACTGCCACATATATTTTATCAAACTACTGTAATTAGCTTTACTCTGATTCTCATTCAACTATCCAGGCAGATTTTTCCACAGGGAGAGAATGATCAAAATAGGTTTGTGCAGCCATATTTACCTTTGGAAATTCATAAATGAGTCAGTCTTCTCATACTCTCTTCACAGGAACTACAGTCAAATTGCTTTACCTGTGGAATGCTGAGGTGGGCCTTGGAACATGCTGATTTTGTTAAGGTAAGAGCACTTTTTGAGGCATATCAGGACTGTAAGTCTTTCCTTGTTAACTGCTAGAGCTTACTTCCCTAACTTCCATTGACAGCGTAAAAAATTTTAGGAGTTTTCATTTTCCCTAAAGCAGAAGATTTCAAAATATTTTGGCCATGGCCTACGGTAAAAACTACATTTTATAAGGTGATCCAGAACTTAGCATTGAAAATTTCATGAAATAATACCTACCCTAATTATATCAATGACCTAAAACCAGAATTATATGCAAGCAGCCACTGTCTGGGATCCACAGAAAAAGGCTGATATTGCCTTCCTGTTTAGTCTACATTTCCTTCTCTCTCTGTTTACCCTGTTGCCCAATCTGAACCGCATGGGTCCACACTTTACACAGAGGGTCCTCCACCTATGACCACCAGCCAGCCTTGAGTTCTCAACATCAGTATGAGCCCACCTACTGCTTATATCTACAGCAACCATTAGTCTTGCCTGGATTTTTCTGGACAATTTTAATTCTTTATTCTATGATCTTTGGCTTTGGCTTAGAACATATTTTCTTTGGTCTTAAGTCCTCTGGTTTATCCTGGTTTTCTGGGCACTGTTCTCCAATCCAACTCCAATTTACCCAAACTTTGTTCTCTACAGCCCACCTCCATCTTCCGAATAGAACTCTCTCTGTCCATTCTAAGAGGGAATAAGCCCTTCTGCTTAGTACTTACTTACTGTGTGTGTGAGCAACTTTATGAATGACTGATGAATGCTTTCCTGGCAGACACAGACTTCCCGTCCCTCTAATAATGTTGTTTTTTGTTTTGTTTTGTTTTTCTGTTTGTTTGTTTTTTCATCCTGATGAATGCTTTCTTATAGACACAGAAAAATAATTTCTGGGATCAGAGAACTATGGGTTCAAATCCTTGTTCTGCCACTTATTACTTGTGTGACATTGAACATCATTTCACCACTTGTAACCTCAAATGTGTTTTATGAGGATTAAATAAAATAAATAAAATCTTGTACTATTTAAATGCTTAGTGAGGTAGCTAGCATGTAACAGGTGGTGAATAAATGTTAACCCATTCTACTCACTTTTTTTCTAGTTAGTAATACATCAAGATAAGATATAGTTATCCCTCAGTATCTGCAAGGAGATTGATTCCAGGACCTCTGAAGGTACCAAAATCTATGGATGCTCAAGTCCCTTATATAAAATGGAGTAGTATTTGCATGTAACATACACACTTCCTCCTGTACATTTTAAGTCATCTCTAAATTATTACAATACCTAATAGAATGTAAATGTTATGTAAATAGTTGTTATATTGTATTGTTTAGAAAGTAATGACAAGAAAGAAGTCTGTACGTGTTTAGTACAGAGGCAATCTTTTAGGCCTAACTACACAGTACACATCAGCAGCAACATAACATCTTTTTTTCCAGATATTTTGACTCATAGTTGGTTGCATCTGTGGACAGATATGGAAGGCTGATTGTACACTGTGGTAGCATGGTAATGTTAGTATGTCTTAAACACTCACATTTTGCTAAAGACTTCATGTGCCTTATCTGATCAACTACAGCTTGATCTTAGAACAACTCACAGAGCTCTTTATCATTTTGCAGATGAGGAAAGTTTAGGCCCAAGGCCAAGGTCACAAAATTAGTAAGATTCAGAGCTGGATTTGAATCCTCAAACTAGAAGGGTGTCCAAACTTTTGACCCCGTTTATGGTTTAAGATCCACTAACGGTCACAGCTTTCTACAGATTGGATTCAGATTGCTCATTATATATACCTGTATAATCACATTTTTTTGCCTCTCTCCAAGATGAGGATTCTAGGCTTCTTTCCATTATTCTCCCCTCTCCATTAGGTTAGGACCATTTGGAAAAATCTTCAGGATGAAGCAGTTGGAAGAAGCAACTAAAGGTCCTGATAAAAAGCATTTGTGAACTGCTTTGGCCAGGTGGCTCAGGTGGTTCAATCCCTGGTCAGGGCATGTATAAGAATCAAACAATGGGCCTGGTTGGGTGGCTCAGTTGCTTGGAGCATATTCTGTACTTGTTATGGGTTTGATTCCTGGTCAGGGCACATACCTATGTTGTGGGTTCGATGCCCAGTTGGGGCATGTATGCTAGGCAACAAATTGATGTTTCTCTCTCTTTCTCTCTCTCTCTTTTCCCCTCTCTCTAAAAATCAATAGAAAACAAACAAAAGTCATATCCTCAGGTGAGGGTTAAAAAAAAGAATCAACCAATGAATACATAAAAATAAGTGGAACAACAAATTGATGTTTCTCTCTCTCTTCCCTTCCTTTCTAAAATCAATAACTAAATTTTATAAAAAAACATTTATGGCCCTGGCTGGTGTGGCTCAGTGGCTTGAGCATTGGCCTATGAACCAAAGGGTTGCCGGTTCAATTCCCAGTCAGGCACATGCCTAGATTGCAGGCCAGCTACCCAGTTGGGGGCGAGTGAGAAGCAATCACACAGTGATGTTTCTCTGCCTCTCTTTCTCCCTCCCTTCCCCTTTCTCTAAAAACAAATAAATAAATATTTTTAAAAGACAAAAAAAAAAGACCTACCTGATGATCTTTTTTCACTCAGCATTTCGCACAGTTCTGTGCTGGTTAGTATCAAATGTTCGGAACAACTGAATCAGGCCAAAGCCAAGCAGTGGGGGCTCTGTCTGGGCATTTAGTTTACTGCTTACCTCATAGAGCCTCCTGCCTTGATGGTACAGCTTCTCAAACACATTTTTGTTAATTCCAAAAGCCACAGTCCTCTGTTAGTTTTGAGTAATAATGAGTGCTTTTTCCAGCTGTTCATTTTTCAATATTCCTTCTTTCCCTATGGTTTGAGTTCTTGAGCTTTTAGCATTTATGATTTTTTTCAAGTTCTTAGACCAACGCTAGAATTATTCTAGTATTTCAGAGGACTTGGCTTCGTCCATTTTCAGATTTACGTTAAATCTTGAAAGAATAGCCTGCTATTCCTTTTATCTAAATATACATATATCAGAAATTATTTAACACCTAGCAAAACTAGTTTTCATTACCTCCATTTGATAACATGTGTCTACACATTTTTCTTCTTTTCAATGAATTTATTTTTGGAATATGTAAAATATGCACATGATTCCAAAGCCAAAGCTATATAACAAGGTAGATTCAATAAAGTCTTGCTTTTCACCCTATCTTCTCCACCCTGCTCCCTCCCTCCCTTCAGCTACAATTATTTATATGCTTTTAAACAATTTTAAAGTATAATATATATACAGTGATGTATTCACATCATGAACATATAACTTGATGACTTCTTATAAACTGAACATACCCATATATCCACCACCTGATTCAGAAACAATATTTCTAGCATCCCAGATATTGCCCTCCTCACTCCTATGCCCCTCTTCTCCAAAGATAACCACTCTCTTGACTTCAGACATTTTAGTTTTGCCAGGTGTGGAATTACATGTAAGTGGAATGATACAGTATTTATTCTTTTGTGTTGTACTTGTTTCACTCGACAGTGTGTTATTGAGATCCATCCATGTTGTGTGTGTAGCGGAAGTGTTCATTCTTCCGTTGTTGTTAACATATTCTATTGCATCGCATACATATTATGCCATAATTTACTTATTCATTTTGCTTTTGATAAAGATAAGCCTTTCCAGTTTTTGGCTTTAAAGAGTAGTGCTTCTTAGAACATTCTTATGAGCATTTTTAATGCACATATGTATTTCTGGTGAGTGTATTTCCAAGAGTAGAATTGCTGGGTCATATGGTATATGTGTGTTCAGCTTTTAGTAGATATTGCCAAGGAGTTTCTAAAAGTGGATGTTCCAATTTACACTTCTTGTAGCAATGTGTAAGAGTTCCATTTGTCCCTCATCTTTTCCAACACTTGGTAATTTCTGTCTTAGTAACATTATTTATTTGTTCCAGTAGATATCTCCCCATGTGTGCTTTTATTTTGCTTTTCTCTGATGACTAATAATTTTCACTAGTTTTTGGTTTATGCTTCCATTATTTATTTTTGCAAAAATTATACATATATGCACACACATCTCTTTATTACACAAAGGGTAGCAATCTCTATAAATACCATATACTGTTTTGCACATTAGTGTGTTAACTTATATATCCTAGAGATCGTTATATACTATTGTATATCAAGACCTTCTCGTTTCTTTTTACATCTGCACAGTATTCAATTATGTGGATATACCTTAATTTATTTGATCAGTCCCCTATTGACAGACAGTTAGGTTGTTTCCGAACATTTCCTATTATAAATATGATGCAAATAATAGGCTTCTGGATGCCTTTTTATATTTTTGCTATTGTAGCTTTGAGATAGAATCTTAGAACCGGTACTATGGTGTCAAAGATAAATTAATACACAATTTAATTAGATATTACCAAATTTTCCTCTGTCAGCATCATGTAATTTTACATTCAAGTGATCTGTGAAACACATACCTATATTTTATTCAGTAGACCTTTTCTCTTCATATACTCAATTGTTAAGGAATTAAGACACTGATAAATTGCTTTTCTAAGTGAAGAATCTTTGAAAGTAAAAACTTTAATTATTTATGGTGCTACATTCTCAAAGTATTTTAATGTTCCTTAAATGTGTGTATATTTGAGTTAATAATATAATGTGTATTCTTTTTTAATGTATACTCTTATATATTTATATAAAATATGGTTTTTAGTGAGAGTATATTAACAAGACTCTATTAGTTATGAGTTAAAAAAAAAAAAGCAAGGCATTTATTGATTCATATACCTGGAGGTCCCGAGGCAGTTTGGCTACCTTCAAGCATAATGGGATCCAGGGAAACACTACTGATAAGAATCTGCTTAGTACCAGTCTTCCATCACTCTTACAGCCTGCATTCTCATATGAGAAGGTGCCTTCTTTTGTCAAGCACTTACATCTGTCCCCCACACCCCCGCCAAGAAAAGGACTCTGGCCCTGAATGAGTCATGAAAACTTCCCCTTTATCAGAGAAGTTTGGGGGTTCCTTTGATTGACAGTACTGTCAGAAACAAACAGAATAAAGGAAGCGGAGGTTCCCAAAGAAAAGGTTGAGGTGCTACCCCAAAAGAACAGACATCTTTGGTAGCTGCAAATTCTGTTGTCTGGTTCCACTGTAATAAACTCAGCCCTTCCCTGGTATCCAGCTTCACATTCAGGTTGTTTCTAGGTCTTGCCTACATGTATTATGTTGTAATATTCTTACATTCTGTACTTTTATTTCCTTAGGATATATCTCTACAAGTGGGATTACTGTGTAAAAGGATATGAATATATGACATATAGAGTTAAATCTTTGCAGGGTGTTTGTAGTAAGCAACACTCTCAACAGCAGCTGATGAGACTGCTATTCTATCACACCTCAGGGAACAGCAGAAATTTTAACTTAATAGGGGTTATCACATTGCTTCATGCTGAATTTGCACAAAATAATAAATACCTGTTCTGTTTGTAGTAGGTATTCAATATACAGCTCTTCACTTGATTAACGTTTCATATTTTCTGCATTCTTTTAAGAATACCCACTTGTTCTTTTTCCAATTTAAAAGAAAAATTGTAAAATGAGAGATAGGGCAATATATCTGAAAAGTGCAAAAATGTCAACTTCTTACACTTTCTCCTCTGTACTTAGGATTTATGAGATGATCTGAACCATTAAGTACAGCTGTGTCACCAAGAGGCGGCTCGGGCATGAGGGCAGCTGGTCATCGTTTCTTCAGTTCTCCGTGGAAGCTTCCCCAAATACACCTGCAATCTAAAAACAATGTGCTTGTTATGAAAACTGAAAAGGCAAGTCCTCTAGTCTTTTTTTTCCAACCAGGTTGTTACCCATAAACCCTTTTATATAGAACTCCTGGAGCTGTCACTAACTGTTCTTCGCGGTGGTTCGCAGAGGATAGACCCTGAGCCAGCAACACAGAACCACCTAGAAACTTGTTGGAAGTGCAGATGATAAAGCCTGACCTAGATCTACTGGGTCAGTACTTGTTGTCGCATCTGGCAATCTAACTCTGCGTATGTGTGACTTTTAATTGTGGTAAAATAGGTAACCCCCCTTCTACTTTCTGTCTATAGTTTGACTATTCCAGGTACCTCATGTAAGTGACATAGTCCAGTTTTTGCCTTTTTGTGATTAGCTTATTTCACTTAGCATAATGTCCTCAAACTTCATCCATGTCGTAGCACATGTCATAATTTCCTTCCTTTCTGAGGCTGAATAATATTCCATTGCATGTATTACATTTTGTTGTCTTATTCATCTACTGGTGGATGTTTGGGTTGTTTCACCTGGCAACCTGTGTTTTAACAAGCCCTCATACACGATTAAGTTTGAGACCCAGTGGTTAATAGGGAACAAATATATGTTGATTAATGTCATCTTGACAGATCTAGAATTCTTTTTTAGAATGTATTAAGCTATATAGTAAGTTCTCACTTAACAACATTGATAGGTTCTTGGAGATTGTGACTTTAAGAAAAACAACATAAAATGAAACAGTTTTTCCCAAAGGCTAATTGATACAATAAACAAAAGTTACGTTCCTGTGGCATGTTTCTGGTCACAAAAGCAACACCAAACTTCTAAACAAAGGGCCCAATCACTTCTTATATTAAACATTCAAAAAGAAGTGAACTATTCATACAGGCGGGTCAGGGGAGAGCAATGGGGGTGGGGGGGGATTGGGACAACTGTAATTGAACAACAATAAAATTTAAAAAATGAAAAAAGAAGGAATAAAAACAAATAAAATAATTATTTTCTACCCCTCTGGTTCCAGTTCCCTGTCAAGGTGACCAGAGCCTGTCTTGGCAGCTCAGGGCCCAAGGCAGGAACTCCCCCCAGGACAGGACACCCTTCTGTCACAGGGCCACTGACACTGCCCCCCCCCATACCCAGACTGGGACTATTTAGATGTGACAATTCACCTCATTTGTGCACCTTTGGGATGTGGGGAAGCTGGAGTACCTGGAGAAAACCCACGCAGACATGGGACAATGTGCAAACCCCACGCAGACAGTGGCCCCCGCCAGGAGTCTATATATTTTTTCTCATCAATGCCATAACTAAACATTGAATGAAATGACATTATTTGAGGACCTTCTGTATTTGATATAGCAAGTTAATCTGTGTGAAGCATATAACTCGGGACAAAGAAGTATAATACCTCTTTGCTTACAGTAATCTTACAAGGATCCAGTGTGGAATGCTACAAAGCCAAATGAAAAGTATTCAGTAATGTTTGAAATAAAAAATGTGTTACTTTAAACAAGAATATGTATGATGATAAAGTGTTGAGTAGGCTAATCTGATCTTTGAAAATTGGAAACTGACAGGGATGAAAAATTTGCTAAATTAAACAAGTCAAATGGATAAAAGAAAAAAAGTAATGATGATAAAGGGTACATGCCATAAATAACATGAAAGTAAACAGAAGCCTTCTATTTTATGCTCAACATGGAGTTTAGCGAACTGTTCATAGAGTTAACATTATAGAAATTATTGAATGAGCCGAATTCCTCTGCAGTTACCAGGCAACATCTGTGGTTATGTCAACTATATAACAAGGATAGTCAAATCTCATGCAACAAAGCATTAACTGACAGTCTGAGCTTGTCAGTCAGTCGAGGACCTCGGGGTCATGGGCAGCATTGTATAATGGGCTAAGTAAGCTTTGGGATGGGGATAGTCCACTTTCCCACAAGAATCCCAGCTAGAGAATCCTGTTACAGGCAGAGTATAGTACTAGACCGGCTAATGATATGATTTGATATAGGAATGTTAATTCTTACTCAAGAAATGAACACATGTATTTGATTCTAATACATCTTATCTGCAGGATAAAATGGTCCAGATGATGATAAACTTCATGCCTGGCACAGAGCAGGTATGTATGTATGTATGTATGTATTTATTTATTTATTTTAATCCTTACTGATTTTACTGATTTTAGAGAGAGAGGAGAGAGAAAGAGAGAGAGATGTGTAAGAGAAACATCAATGGGTCACCTCCCATACATATCCTGACCATGATCAAACCTGCCACCTAAGCATGTGCCCTGACTGAGGATGGAACCCACAACCTTTTGGTGGATGGGACGATGCTCCATCAACTGAACCTGGCCAGGATAGAGCAGGTATTTAGATACAGGTTATAAGAATGAGTGAGTGAATAAATAAAATGATGAATGAATGAATTACACAGGTATTTACTGAGTACCTGTAGGCTAAAGGGAGGCCCTATTGATATGTGAAGATAAATAAGTTAGCAGACGCTCTAGTGAGTGAATACTATCCTCTTGTTTGTGTTGCATCTCCAGTTCTCACTGCTAAATTAACTGCATGACCTTGAGCAAATTATTTAACATCCCTTGGTCTTAGCTTATTTATCTCTAAAATTAGGGGCATGGGCGTGCCACAAGACACCAATATGGATGATTTTTAAGGCTTCTTACAATTTTGGATTCTGTTTTTTGTGCTTTAATTGGGCACAGGGTGCTCTCTTTTACTAATTCATTCAGCAACATGTATTGAGCAGTATGAGTTAGACACTGTGCTATAATTTTTCCATAACTTATTAAAATTACTCTCTTTTCATCACTATAAAAGAGCACCATTAAAGGTCAGGGAGAAAAATCTTCCTAAATGGATCACTATAAAACTCACGCCAAAATGGTAAGCACTCTTTGGATCCTGGCACCGCCCCAGTCAGGAGTTAGGTCCTCTCCTACCTTCCCAGAGTTTTTCAGTTCCAAGAAGTGATCATTGGAACCCCTGCGGGGGTTGCTGCTTCACGCTGATGCTTCATAAGACATTCTTCAGCCACAGTTCTCCTGGCTATTGCATCCATCAGCAACACTGTGCAAAAAGTTTTTAAAAATAGCTTTAGAGGCATTTGGTTATTTAAACATGTGGGTCTTTATAAACACATCCATCCCAAGTGATAGAGAAATGGGACTAGCAGATGTTGCCTGAGTTTTCTTTTTACCTAGGGATTTCATGGTATCTGTTTTTCAATTTCCAAGTAAGTATTAAATGCTTGTATAACTTAAGTGCTTCACTTAATTAAGCTTGAAAATGTATTTAAACTTTAGATCAGCCTAGATAACTTGAAAATAGGAACAACTGGTGCAGTTCTGCCAGTTCAGGCTTGATCTAGAGTGGATTCCATTTTGAATGATGTAGGCATTAATAAGTACAGTTCTGGAGGGTTTGGGCAAATGAACTCTAAATTCTTGAGTCTTTCAGGACTATATTTATGTGAGAAGAGCTATCACATTCTATCTCTGCTTCCCATCATTTAAAAATAAGCCCATTAGTGTGAGTTATGGTCAAGGTGGTAGAGTAGGTAAACACTGTGCTCGCCTCTCCCTTGACCACATCAAAACTACAGCTTCATTATAGAACCATCATCACTGAGAACCATCTGAAGACTAGCTGAACAGAAATCCTCTAACTAAGGATATAAAGGAGGAGCCACATTGAGATTGCATATATAACATACAAAAATTAAAAAATGCATTTTATATAATCCTATTTAGATAAAATTATATGTGTTTGAATACATGCATATGCATATATGTGTATGCATAAAATGATAATAGTATGACAGAGTAATATATATGAGTACTGATTTGTAGAATACTAATAAAGAGAAAACAAATAAAAATAAATAAAAATAAAAGTTACCCCATTAGTTGGGCATGAAATGGGTGAGGAATGAGTCTTTGCTTAAAATTACAAAAGGGTGCCAAGTCAGCGCTTGACATACCTAAACAATATTTTTATTATAGCAGAAAAGCACCTTGACTGACATCCATGATAAATATATTCATGAACATTGTCTTTATGTACCCAGTTTGAATATCTTGTGACTTTCTATGCTTATGGGTTATTGCTCTTCCTCTTGAAATATAATTGAATCTAGTGGTTTTTATTTGGCAAGCATGTATAAAATAGATTGCTTATTGTTTGCTATACTGAGTCTACAGGCTAGACTTAGTTGAGAAATGAAGTGTGATTTACATGCCCATCTACATCAGTGATTTTCCTCAGAGACATGAAGGGCAAGGTTTGACAATACCAGACAGATTTGCAAAGTATGATCATTCCTTTTTAATGAATATGTGTTCCAAACAACATCTTTTCTTATGGGCGTAGTAAATTTGTACTCTGTATCACATAAGTACTTATTCAAGACATTTAGGAATGTGTTCTAGATGTGTGTTGCCTCCTGTAGAACCCAAGCAGCCTACCTCTTTCTGCCTTTCTACCCTTTGAAGCAGACTCCAAGAGCCTTTACAGAGCAGCCCCAAGGACATGAGAACTTGCCCACACCCTCTGCCATCTCTTCTCCATCCCTGCTGCCTCTGTGCAGTCTTTGCTAAATATCTTTAACCTACTGTGCCTTAGCCACCTAATGGTCTTCCTGCCACAGGATTTGTCCAGATCCCGTCTAGGCTCCACACAGAGTCCTGCTCAACTGGAAATGCAAATTCGATCATGTCATAGCCTGGCATGAAATCCAGAGTGGTTCCCATCACCTTTACAATGCAGTTAAAATTTCTTAGCATATCATAATAGGCCCATCATCAGCTGGCCCTTCCTGCCCATGCAGCCTCATTTCCTACCATGTGGATATACCTGTTCTCTCCTTCAGTCTGACTGGGGTCACAGCCTTCAAGTTCACTCATATCATTCTTTCTGCTTGGAGCACACTTTTCTAGGTTCTTTACGGATGGAAATGTATCCATCACTTCTGATGGGGCACTTCACTGATCTCCATGCTGAGTTAGGTGCCTTCTCTCTCTGCTCTGTGACTGACATTTTTATCAAATTAGGACACCTATTTATTCACGTGTTCTTCTGTCTCTCATTTAGCAAGGAGCCATTTCTGTAACCCTAATCATGAACTCTTACCCCTTACCTACTGTATCTCTAGCAACGACAACAGTAGTTTCTCAATAAAGACAGGTTGCAAGAATGCATTCATTCACTCATTCATTCATATTTTGGTCAACTTTATTTTTAAAAATTTTGTTACCTGAGGACTTGTTATGCTAGTAGCATTACATTCAGGACATCTGTTACAAAATAATTCTGTGCTTAATTGTTCCACTTATAGGATTTCACATTAGCATAAATATTCTGTAACATCATCTGGACTGCCATAGTTTATGTAGCATGGCAGCTCATGCCAAAAGATAATGATGAAAACAGATTCTGGAACTCCAAGCAAATAATTCAGTAAGGTCTACTGGATACTTAACTTTGTTATTGACAAGGAGTATCCCAAGGTCTGTCTTTTTGTAGATTCTCCCACAGACTAGGAGCTGTTTGAACAGGACTTAATCTATACTCTGCTATTTAATGATTGAGCCAAATGCTTCTACATGCATTGTTAAAAATATATTTTTTTCCCCAAACAAGTTGTGCCTGGAATGTGTTCACATAAGCACTGTCTAGATTATCAGCTGGTGAGCAAAATGAAAAAGCCATTGAATTTAGGGCTGCAAACACCAGCTTTAAATTTGGGGGGCTGTGCAGTTAGAAAATAGATTTTTTAAAGTGCAAATTAACTGTGCCCAAGACTTATCTTTCTCTTTTTTAAGATTTCCCTTCGGCTACACAGAACTTAATGCTACATTCACTTTTATACTAGAATAGTGGTTCTCAAGCAAAGCAAGTTTACGCCTCAGGGTACATTCGGCAAAGACTGGAAATGGTTTTGGTTGTTGTGTCCTGGGGAGAGTGGTGAGAGTGATAATAAGTTTTACTAGGTGGAGGCCAGCGATGCTGCAAAACCTCCTACAAGGCACAGGACAGCTCCCCCCACACAAGATTATCCAGCCCAAAATGTCAATATCTCCAAGGTTGAGAAAACCTGTACTAGGATGAAACAAGAAAAAGTACAATTAGACACTGAAAGTGAGAATGTTGGATGCCTGTGATTGATTTTTCTTCTGTATATGTTGCCCCTTTTAAGGTATGTTTCTATGGACAGCTCCCAACATGGCTGATCACTTCTTCAAGGTCAGCAGGACAGTCTTTCTTGCTCTTGCTCCAATCTGCTAAGACTGTGTCTTATATAACATTACATAGTCACAGGCATGATGACCATCACCTTTGCTGTATTCTATGGATTAGAAGCAAGTCACAGGTTCCACCTGCACTCAGGTAGAGGGTATTGCACAAAGATGTGAACACCAGAGGTAAGGAGCCATGAGGACCACCCTCTGGTCTTTCCATACAACCTGTTATTGTCTTGATGACAGACATCGGGTTTTGTGCTGTGTCTACCTGGTTAAGCTTCACGAGACTGGAAGGCAGAAGTGATGGACTGGCTGTTACTTTCTGCTGGTTGTCACCGTCAGATCAGTGATGAACAGATGCAGAGGGGCCTGGCCGGTCCCAGCTGGTCCGTGCCAGACTCCTCTTTCCAGCTGCTGACAAACAGCTGCTCAGACAACCAGCAGAGGTTGACTGAAACCTACAGAGGCAGTAGCTGCGGAAAGGCAGGGGCTTCCTGTCACCCTCTTCTCTGCTCCCCCTTCTCGGCTGGGAGTTGCAGCTTCTGAGATTGACTGGTTAGTGACTCCAACTCCACCAAAAGACCTTCATTCCCTAGCTCCTCACAAACGTATGAGATCAATTCTAGAAGGAGTCCCTGCTTTAATAATATTCAGTGAACTGTGCTCCACTCTCCAAATCCTGTCTGATGCAGATAATGTTGCACATTAAAATCAGAAGATGTAAGTGTATCCTGTGTGCTTCTCACTGTGCTAGGCACTGTGGTCAGTAAACTCCAATATAACATAGTACTCCCACTAGAATATAACCTCTTGTTTTGTTTACTGCTATACACCCAGGGTTGGAAATAGTGGCTGGCATGTAGTAGGCACTTATAATTATTATCTTTATGTATAATCTATGATACTTATATGACTTAGGTCATATACACGTGTGTGCATGTGTATGTACATATATATACATATATATGCAAATGTGTTAATATTATATATATAGTACCCAAGAAAAAGTCTCTATACTTCCTACTATCACTCAAATTAATATAATATAATATTAATATAATATGAATTCACCTAGAAGATCATATCTATCTACATATCTATCTATCCATCTCTATCTCCTAGGCAATTTGGTTTCTTGGTCAAAGATGATCTTCAAGGCCCTCAGAGTATATTTTTTCATATCTCCTCTAAACCCCCATTATACAAATGTCCATTCTCCCTTCTCTTTGCTATTTGTTTTTACCACCTTCCATGTTAAAAATTATTATTATGCTTTATTATAATTTTTATACTTTAAAAACTATTTTTGTTAGACTACAGTTTTAAAGGATTTCACATAAATGCATTTTCCAAAAAGTCAGTTAATTTATTATAAATTTAAAGTAAAAAAATCTCTTGTTTATAGTCAATGTTATTTCAGCCTTTTATAAAGCATTTTCTGGAATTGGTCAATAGTAAGGGACATTAGAGACTATAGAGAATCTCTCCAGCTGCTAGAAATCACAGTGTATTACTTAAGCAGTAGTCCATCCTGCCTTCCCCAAAGGATGTTCTGAATTGAAAAATAGTCAGGGACTAAGTTAGACACCAAAGGTATTTAAATGCTAAAATGAGCAATAAGAAAGGGGATATAACATAAAATTTGTAGAAAATAAATAAAAATTAGGAAAGGAAGCCAAATATACTTATGGATTTTGACTATATGCATCATATACAATGAGAACGTATTAGCATATAACCTTGACAGAGATAAAATCCTTTGTATGCAGTGCTTTCTTACAAAGAGTGTGTCTATTTGGGGGGGAGAAATTGCCACTTGTTATTAAACATCTTTGTCATTAAATTTAATAAAGTAATAGGGAACATTACTAGAAGAAACCTCAGTGATCACCTAGTCCGATCCTCTTATTTTGCAGGTGAAGTAACTGGGGTCCAGAGAAATTAAGTACTTGTTTAGTTCATTATAATGAATAGGGTAGACTCTAGAAATTTTAAGACTTATTAAACACTCTGAGTCATCATTCCTGAGGTGGTCCATTCCATCCTTGAGTCATTAATTCATGGCCTCTTTTAATTTTTGGAAACTGGTCATTAGCACTTTAGGATCTTATTTCATCATAAAAAAGACTGGGCTTTTCTGGTAATTATGGCCCTCTCATTGAGTAATAGATTTAGTTCCAGAGGGTTTTATTTATTTATGTTTGTGAGAGCATACATTTTTGGATACTAAAAGATCATATAACTTTTTATAAGAATTCTATAACACCATTTCACTCTTGGTTATTGTCGTGGAACTAAGGCAGGTTCTTTTTGTCTGGCAATCAGAAGACTATGCAAGGTAAGTTTGGAATCTCTGACATTCCTTTAAGGCAGATATTACAGCATTCACACTTGCCCTCTGATGCGGGCATGCGCTGAACCACTAGCTGGCCACTAACCGCACTCCCGCAGCTTGCCGCGCCAACCTCACAGCTCACAGCACAGCCCTTGCCACTTGCTGCACTAACACTCCTGTGGGGGTTCTGCCTCTTATATATTATGCATAGACAAAGCCAGCTACTAGCCAAAATATGACATCAATGCTTATATAACTACGAGTGCACTGTGTGTGCGTATCTAATTATTATTTCTAAGCAGCCCATGCCTGGGCATCTGGGGTGAGGGAGCCTGACAGACTCTATTGTCCTCACAGTTATACATCTCACTTTTCCCCCTATGCAATAGTTAAAACAAAACAATAACAAGATAAACATCTCCTTTACAATAGTATCAAAAAATATAATACTCAGAAATAAGTTTAACAAAGAAGTATACGACTGAAATGCTGAAAACTACAAAATACTCTTGAAATAAAAAGACATAAATAAGTAGAAAGACATTCTATGCTCTTAGAGCACAAGACTTAATATTGGTAAGATGGCAACATTCCCAAATTGATGTACAGATTCCATATAATTCCTCTCAAAATTCAGGATTACTTTTTGCAGAAATTGAAAGCTGATCCTAAAATCCACATGGGAATGCAAGGGAACTGGAATAGCCAAAACAATCATGAAAAAGGAGAACAGTTAAAGGCCTCACACTTCATGATTTCAAAATTTACTACAAGACTTCAGCAATTAAGACACTGTGGTATTGGCATAAGGAAAGACATATGGATCAATGAAATTGAATTGGGAGTGCTGAGTAAATCCTCAGGTTTATGGTCAATTCATTTTCAACAAGAACACCAAAATAATTCAATGGTGAAAAATAGTCTTTTCACCAAATGATACTGGGAAAACTGGATATCACATGGAAAAGAACAAAGTCATACCTTTACCTTATACCATATACAAAAATGGACTCAAAATGAAATAAAGACTTAAATGTAAGGCTAAAAGTATAAGTAAAACTTTATGACCTTGGGTCAGGAAAGCCTTCTTAAGTATAATAGCAAAAGCACAAGTAACAAAAGAAAAAATAGGTAAATGGGCTTTCATCAAAATTACTCTTTTTGTGCTTTGAAGGACACCATCAAGAAAATGAAAAGAATGGGAGAAAATACTTGCAAATAACATAGCTGATAAGGAACTTATATTCAGGATATTCATTTTAATAATAAGAAGACTGCCTAATTAAAAATATAGGCAATGAATCTGAATAGATATTTCTCTAAAAGATATACAAGTAGCCAATAAACAAATTAAAAGATGGTCAACATCCTTAGTCATCAGGAAAAAACAATCAAAATCACAATGAGACACTACTTCATACTTGCTAAGCTGGCTATAATAAAAAAGACAACCAATAACAAGTGTTGGTGAGGATGTGGAAACTGTACATTGCTGGTGAGACTGTAAAATGTTGCAGCCACTTTGGAAAAGTCTGGCAGCTGCTCAACAATTAAGCATAGAGTTACCACATTACCCAGTAATTCCACTCCTAGGCATGTATCCAAGAGATAATAAAAACATATGTCCACACAAAAAACATGTATAGTACATGAATGTTTGGAGCAACATTGTTCATAATAGGCAAAAAGCAGAACAGCCCAAATGTCTATAAACAGATGAATGGATATATATAATGTGCCATGTACATGCAAAGCAGTATTATTCAGCTATAAAAAGAATGAGTTTCTAATGCACGCCACTACATGGATGGATCTTGAAATATTATGCTAAATGTGAGAAGCCAGTCACAAAAGACCACATATTGTATGAATCTATTTATATAAAATGTCCAGAATGGGCAAATCTAAAGAGACATAAAGTCAATTAATGGTTGCCTATGGCTGGAAGATGGGAGGTTAATGGGGAGTGACTGCTGATCTGTACATGGTTGCTTTATAGGGTGATGAAAGTGTTCTAAAATTGATTGTGCTGATGGTGGTACAACTCTGTGAAGATACTAAAAACCTTTGAATTACAGTCATGTGCCAGATAATGATGTTTTGGTCAATAATGTACCACATATATGATGGTGGTTTCATAAGTTTATAATGGTGCTGAAAATTCCTATTGCCTAGTGATATCATAGCTGTGGAAAAGTCCTGATGTATTGGTGCAAGGCATCACTCATGTGTTTGAGATGATGCTGGTGTAAACAAACGTTTGTGCTGCCAGTAAGATAAAAGTATAGCACGTACAGTTATGTACAGTACATAATATTGTACTTGACAGTGATAATAAATTACTATGTTACTGAGTTATGCATTTATATACCTTTTATTATTATTTTAGAGTATCCTCTTCCTAATTATTAGAAAATAGTTCGCTGTAAATCAGTATGCTGTGTTATGCTGGCAACAAGCCTCATAATCTCATACTTACTTTATCTCTTGTGCTTGATTTAATCTCATGTGTATTGGTACAGTAACACACCATACAGGCTCACCGCCTAGTAACCTAGGCTGTACCATGTATCCTAGGTGTATAGTAGGTTACACCATCTGGTTTTGGGTAAATGCACTTTATGATGTTCACACAATGACAAAATAGCCTAATGATGCATTTCTCGGACCGTACCCCACCATTAAGTGGAGCATGATTGTATGTACTTTAAATAGATGAATGTACAGTTTGTGAATTATATCTTGATAAGCTGTTATTTTATCTGTATAAGGAATATACACACACATATAAATGCTTTAAATATACTTTAATCACGCAAAGTATATATTCTTTTTATAATTAAAAAACTGATATAAAGAGCAGTAAAAATATTGTCCAAACATCTGCCATATGCTACCTGGATAGTTATATGGCTATAAAGGCCAAAGGTCCTAACCCTTCCTGTGCCCAGAGTGCAGTTTAGTGGATAGATTTGCGGCTTCCTGTGGGAGCCATGGATAAAGCTCTGTCCAACAGAGAGACCCGAGGCTTCTGTGTCCCCAAACTTCAGTTAAAAGTGACTCAGATTCAACAGTCACTTGGAGGAATTTTTCTTTCCTCCTTCATTCCTAAAATATTAACATGTACAGGCTCATCTTTTAAAGTGCCTAAGTTCAACTAAAAACTGAAAAGCAGTGCTGAAGTCCATGGGTTCTCAGCAAGTAGGCAATGGGTAAAATTTTAGAAAAGGGAGGATTTTATTCTGTTATTCTTTTATTCTAGCTTGTATACAGCTGAAGTCCTTCAACTTGACTTTAAGCACTGAGTCATGGGCACATGAGAAAAATTATTCAGTGTTTGCCCATCTTTTAGATCTAGATTTAAAAAACAGATATATTACACTTGAACCCTAATCATTTCTAGTGTTGTATCTGCAATAATATTGTCTCATTCATTATCACCATACTATGTGCTTGAGTTAAAAATACATTAAGTGCTAAGTTTAGTAGGCACAGCCCCCACTCTGAGATCATCCAATTCAGTGAGGAAGACAGACGTTATAGAAATCATTGTGAAGGAAAATTGCTAGATGCTATGGGAACCGCTAACCTGTGGAAACAACAGTGTTTTGTGTGAAGAGGCGACTTTTATGCTGAAACCTGGAGATTGAGTAGTCAGAGGTGAAGGTGGTTAGAGATGGTGGTTGAGGTGGTGTTGGCTGGAGGGAAGAGTATTGCAGGCTGGAGAGGAGCATCTGAGAAGGTTCTAGTGGAGGGAAGTCTAACAGCAAAAAGTTTATGTAGCTGGGTGTGAGGGCTGGGGAGAAAGGCTACAGGTGAGGCTAGTGAATCGGATGGGGATGGGACAAACAAGGCTTTAAAGACTGAGAACTTTAGACTATTGTGGCATCATTGGGAAACCACTGAAAAGATTTAAGCAGTAGAGAGCTGTGATCAGATTTTTAAAGAGATCCCTGTGGCTACTGTGTGAAGAACTTTTCAAATTTGCATATTGTGAGAGAACATTTTTAAAAATTGAATTACACATCTTTAATCCAGAGTTTTCTTAATTTTCAAAACTCATAGGAAGATTAAAATTTCTCCATAAGAAATGATAAGTAAAATTCCACATTCAACTGATTCTGTTTAGTCAATGGGTTATTTAGGGACAAACCATAGAAAGTTTGTTTTCAGCAATTTTTTTTTCATTCTAGACATTTGAATTTTGAAGTCCAATAAAAACATAAACAAAGACACTTTTTAATTTTTAGAACAAATGTCACAAGAGCAAACAAATGGAGTATAAAAGAAATTATTTGAGGCCCAGTGAGTAGGGTAGGCAATGAATGGCAGAGTCTGTGGGTGGTGGTATGCTAAAAATCTGGGCACATCTCTGTTGGCTTTGAAATAAGTTGAGCAGGACCTAATGCCCAAGTCCTTGTGGATGTGTGACAACACCCCAGAAAGTCACAGCTCCAGGCAAGTGCAAAATTAAAGTAGTATTAGAAGGAGAGAAGATTAATTTCTCTTTGTGGCTTAAAGACATTTCTCCTTAATTCCAGTCTTTTAGTTAATCCGACAAGTACTGAAAATCTATGCTGGGTAAGGAATGGTACTACATACTAAGATATACATGCGGTGATGAGGAACAACAGTCATCTGTAGACAGTTCCTCTGTTTCATGTAAGTCACTTGATTACAGAACAGTCCCGTCGTTTATTTAAGGGACTTCATAGAACAGATCTGGTCTTAACGCCCCCAAACAAAACAATATTTTTCATAAATTATTTATATAACAATTAGTCTAACTCCAGTACGCCATGTTCTCAGAAATAAAAGTCGGGGAATATGATGTGGAAGGTATACTCACGAAACAATAGGACAAAATATTTGAAATCATAATGTCTATGGAATTTTAGGACACATTGTCATATATCTGTATCACTGCATCGTTAGCATTACAAAAGGAATCCATTATGATTTGCTAAAGACAGAGGTGAATGAGACATTTCACTTTGATCTGCACAGTAGATAACCATCAATCATTCAACTACTTCCTGCATTCAGGAAACCAACTGGCATTTGCCATATGTGGAAAGTGACTGATTTTCACTTTCTGTTATGATTTGTATCATTACTCACACTCCACCATAGTCTCTTTGGGGAGAGTTGGTTAACAATCATGTTTGCTGTCAATCAAATTTTGCACTTTTCCTCACCCTTTCCTCATGTTTGAATTATAGTAGAGAACAAGACAAAAACAGGAGTTTCAACATAAAAAAAAAAAAAAAAGGATCACAGGATGTATGACTGAACCAATATTTTCATCATATGCTTTAAAAAAAAAAAAATTAGATCTACCACTTTCAGTCAAGATGGGGGCCTAGGTAGACACGCTTCACCTCCTTGTGCAACTATAGATAGAATTACAACCACATCTCAAAACTAATAACACCCAGAACTGTCAGAAAATAGAGCTGTATGGAGGTCCAACAACCAATGATTTAAAGAAGACATATTCATCCAGATGGGTAGGAGGGGCGGAGTCCTGGAGACGAGCAAAGAGGCAGTATGGCACAGAAGGGTGGCAGTGGCTGTGGTAGAATGGATGGATGGGATACACAGGAGTGAGCAATCCCTGCCCTGGGCCAGACTGCACAGCCCAGGGTTCCAGCACTGGGAAGGTAGGCCTCCATTACCTCTGGCTATAAAAACCAGTGGGGATAGGGGTGGTGAAAGAAACTGACAGATTTTTCACTGCTTAAAGGGCCAGCATGATCTTAGGACATGTGCAAACCCACCCACTTGGAATTCACCACCAGGGTACTAGCTGAAAGGGCACCAGATGCACACAGGAAGAGGGTGAAGTGACTGGAAATGTGTGAGCACCAGGCGAACCACCAGAAGTTAGGCAGCAACATTGTTCCCTCTCCAAACCCTCACCACACAGCCACAAAGTGGTGAAGCAGGTGGCCCCACCATGACAACTACCTAAGGTTCCACCCCACACAATTGACTGGTTCCTTTTCTACATAGGCCACGCTACCAAGACAGGGAGTAAAAGCAGCTCTATCCAATACACAGAAACAAACACAGGAAGGCTGCAAAATTGAAGAGACAAAGAAATATGGCCCAAATCAAGGAACAGAATAAAATTCCATAAAAGTACTAAGCAAAACAGACATAGCCAACCTATCAGATGTAGAGCTCAAAACACTGGTTATTGGTATGCTCAGAGAATTCCTTGAGTATGACAAAAAAGTAAAGGAAGAAATGAAGGTTACACTAAGTGGAATAAAGAATAATCCACAGGAAACCAACAAAGATGGGAAGGAAGCCAGGATTAAAACCAATGATTTTGAACATAAGGAAGAGATAAACATTCAACCTGAACAAAAACAAGAAACAAGAATTGAAAAAAAAAAAAAAAAGATAGTCTTAGAAACTTCTAGAACATCTCCAAACATGCCAACATCCAAATCATAGGGATGCCAGAGGAGAAAAGGAAGAGCAAGAAATTGAAAACTTACTTGAAAAAATAATGAAAGAAAACTTTCCTGATTTGGTGAAAGAAATAGACATACAAGTCCAGGAAGCACAGAGAATCCCAAACAAGTTGAATCCAAAGAGGAACACACCAAAACACATAATTAAAATGTCAAAGGTTAAAGATAAAGAGAGAATCTTAAAAGCAGCAAGAGAAAAGCAGAGAGTTACCTACAAAGGAGTTTGCAAAAGACAATCAGCGGATTTCTCAGAAGAAACTTTGTAGGCAAGAACACACTGGCAATAAGTATTCAAAGTGATGAAAAGCAAGGATCTACAACCTAGATTACTCTATCCAGAAAAACTATAACTTAGAATGGAAGGACAGATAAAGTGCTTCCCAGACAAGGTAAAGCTAGAGGAGTTCATCACCACCAAACCATTATTACAGAAAATGTTAAAGGGACTTATTTAAGAAAAAGATCAAAACCATGAACATTAAAAAGGCAACAGATTCACAATTATCAACAATCTAAATGAAAAAATACAAACTAAGTAAACAACCAGAACAGGAACAGTATCATACATATGGAGGTCACTTGAAGGGTCTATCAGCTGTGAAGGGGATGGGAGAGAACTGGGAAATGGCGCAGGGATTAAGAACCATAATTGGTAGGAACAAAATAGA
The DNA here is from genome assembly GCF_987537825.1 of Furipterus horrens. Classification (NCBI taxonomy): domain Eukaryota; kingdom Metazoa; phylum Chordata; class Mammalia; order Chiroptera; family Furipteridae; genus Furipterus; species Furipterus horrens. The sequence continues at coordinate 14,132,863 of NW_028327179.1, forward strand.
CAGGGGAATGTTAAGAATAGCATAGGAAATGGAGAAGTCAAAGAATTTACACACATAACCCATGGACATTAACTAAGGGGGAAATTGCTGGTGGAAAGGGGGATACCAGGTGGAAGGGGGTAAAGGGGGAAAAATTGAGACAACTGTAATAGCATAATCAATAAAATATGCTTAAAATTAAAAAAGTAAAAACTAGATCTGTAATTAGAACCAACAAATGCCAATAAAATTCAGTCATTTGTATTATTTCTTTGTATGAATACAATTGAATAATTAGCTGAAATAGAAAATTATTCTTAATATCTAATGTGGAATAATTTCTTTCTTTGAAACCTATATAATCTTATTAACCAGTGTCAGTCCAATAAATTTAATGAAAAGTGCCAAATAATTTCCTTAAAGTAATGACTAAGTCTGAACTTTTATTAAAGCTATTTACTGAATTCGAAGCAGCCATTTTGATTAAACCTTATTTCAATAATATTGGGACTCAATGTCTTCCTCTCTTATAGGTTTTTTTCCCCTCTGAAATTCCAGATATATAAACAGATTAGTGAGCTGATGCTAATCCTTTTTTTCTGGGAGGTTATACTTTCATATTTAGAAAGATCATTTTTTTTTTTAAATAGCAAACATTTAGCAGGTGTTTATTAGGTGCTAGATCTAGCGTTAGATTCTGAAATACAAATAAAAATCATGTTTTCCTGTTTTGAAAAGCTTCCCTTTTAGGGAAGGAAGTAGATCTTTCCTTAAAGGACACTAAAATGTGGAAAGTGCTAATAGGTAATGAAAGCAGACTAGGAGATGCGAAATAGCACCTTGAGGAGGTAACATTGAGCTGGAACCCTTATTGGCAAAAAAGGAGTTTGTGAGAGGAAGGAGAAGAAGGGAAGCACTTCACATAAAAGAAACAACACAGGAACGTTTCATCAAAGGGCCTGATGTCTTGGGGAATGTTGGTCTGAACTCACCGTTCACAGGGTAAGGGCAAATGAGGCCACAGTACAAATAGTTCAAGATAATAAGTGAAAAGTCACGGCATTCCACTGAATCCTTCCAGACATTTGTTTATATTCAAATTATCTGTCTTTCCCCTCAAGTGCCTTGTACTATCAAAAGTACTCTGTAAACTGCCTTTTCTCGATACATCTTGAATACAATACAAATCAGTCGGTAGAGATCTGTTTCATCATTTTAAGCACTATATCCCTGATATAGATGTATCAGAATCTAATCATTTCTCCTGTGATGAACACTTAAGATGTTTGCAGGTCTTTGCTGTTGCAGATGATGCTGCCTTAAGTACCCCTATGCATTTATCTGTCTAGGTTTAAAGGAATACATCTGCAGGATGAACTGATGGTCACTGAATGTGGTAAAGATTTGACTGATATTGCCAAATGACCTTCAAAGAAGAGTCACTACCTTCCCAGGTATGTGAAAGTGCTTGTTACCCCCCACCCCTCACCAAGACCCATTCACTCTTTGTTGATCATAGCAGTGCTCATTTATTTTTATGAAATTTCTTTTTTTTAAGTATATTTTATTGATTATGTTATTATAGTAGTTCCAATTTTTTCCCACTTTGCTCCCCTCTGCCCAGTACCCCCCTTCCCTCCAGCAATCCCAGCCCCCTTAGTTCATGTCCAAGGGTCGTGGATATAAGTTCTTTGGCTTCACTCTTTCCTATATTATTCTTAACTTCTCCCTGTCTATTTTGTAACAACCAATTATGCTTCTTAGTCCCTGCACCATTTCCCCATTTCTCCCCCTCCCCCTCCCACCTGATAACCCTCCAAATGATCCCCATACCTATGATTCTGTTACTATTCTTGTTTGCTTAGTTGGATTTTGTTTTTATTTTGTAGATTCAGTTGTTGATAGTTGTGAGTTTGTTTTCATTTTAGTGTTCGTAGTTTTGATTTTCTTTTTCTTAAGTAAGTCCCTTTGACATTTCATATAATAATGGCTTGGTGATGATGAACTCCCATAGCTTCACCTTGTCTGGGAAGCACTTCATCTGCCCTTCCATTCCAAATGATAGCTTTGCTGGATAAAGCAATCCTTGTTGCAGGTTGCCTTTCATCACATTGAATACTGCTTGCCAGTCCCTTCCTGCCTGCCAAGTGTCCTCTGAGAAATCAGCTGATAGTCCTATAGGCAGCCCCCTGTAGGCAACTCTCTGCCTCTCTCTTGCTGCCCCCAGGACTCTCTATCTTTCACATTTGGCCTCTCAACCATGATGCATCCTGATGTGGTCCCCTCTGGGTCCAGCTCATCAGGGACCCTCCGTGCTTCCCGGACCTGTAAGTCCATCTCCTTTGCAAAATTTGGGAAGTTTTCCTTATAGTTTTCAATTCTTGCTTCCTCATTCTGCACTGGTTGACTGTTTTTTTCTTCCTTATGTTCCAAATCATTGATTCAAACACTGTTTTCCTTCCCTTCACCATTAGTTTTGTGTGGATTTTCCTTCGTTTCACTTAGCATAGCCTTCATTTCTCTTAAGTGTTTGCCATACTCAAGCATATCTGTCAACCCTGTGAGCATCTTTATCACCAGTGTTTTGAATTCTGCATCTGTTAGGTTGTCTATCTCCTCCTCTGTTAGGCTGGCTATCTCCTCGTCACTTAGTTCTCCCACTGGAACCTTGATCCATTTCCCCTTTTGGGCCATACTTTTCTGTCTCCTCATTCTGACAGGCTCCTGTGTTTGTTTGCCTCCGTGTCCCAGGTAGAACTGTTGCTCCTGTTATGTTGTAAGGGGCGGAGCCTTAGGGATTCATCAGTACAGGGCGACCTGTTTCACCACGTTGTGGTGCTGTATGTTGGGGAGGGGTCCGAGAGGGAACAATGTCACCTGCCCAGCACTCACCCCTTTCCCAGGCACCTCTCCCACTTCCACACTGGACTGGTGCCCCTCTAGATGCTGCCCTGGCCGTCATTCCCAGAGTGGGTGGGTCTGCGGATGTACTAGGACTATGGGGGCCCTTTGAACAAGTGGACTCTTCTGAGAGACCGGCGGTTTCTGCCTCTGCCCAACCTCCACTGGTCTGAACAGTCAGAAGCAATGAGACTTGATTTTCTCTGGTGCTGGGACCATGAGCTGCTAGGTCTGGTGAGGAGCTGGGAATGCTCCCAAGGTGTCCCTCCTGACTTCTTAAAATGTGTGACTGCCCTTTCCACCAGCCTGCTGCTTCTGCCGCTGCTGCCACCACCACACCGCGTCCTCTCCACCCCAGCTCCGCCCCTTCTACCTGTCTGGATGAGTATTTCTTCTTTATATCTTTGTTTGCTGGACTTCCATGCAGTTCGATTTTCTGGAACTTCTGGTTGTTTCTAGTTTTGAGGTAGTTGTGTTCCTTCTTAGTTGTCAAGGCAGACGCAGTGTATCTGTCTATGCCTCCACCTTGGCCAGAAGTCCTGAAATTTCTTATATAAGTAATTATGGTCTCTGAGAAAAAAACTGGTTGGACCATAGCTGAGGTACAGACACAGCTGGTGGATGGAACGAGGAGATCCCCCCTCTGCTCCAAAATATCTGGTGGCTATTTAGCTCTGTTGATGCAAGGGGATATGGCAAGCTGCTAGGGGAAGAATTCGAAGGGCTTCTGCAAGTGGCGTTCAGATGTATCTCATGTGGTAGGCTCTGGGATAGCTAACACCAGGCAAATCAAAATGCATGACTGCAGGTTTCCCAGGAGAGAGTCACCTGATGACAGAAAGAATCTGGCATAAGTATCCATAGGTTCTAAGTGTTTGAGGGCAGCCATTTGTCTTGGGGACATAATGGTCGCTATCACATGACACTTTTCTGACTCAACCACAATATTATAATTCCGTTTCTCCCCCTCCAGCTTGTGTGTTACTGTTGCCATATCTTTTACTTGTGTAGATGGTATAAAGCCCATAGTCTATTGTTATCATTTTTGTTTAAACAGCCTATATCTTTTAAAGAGATTTAATGAAAAAAAAATCTTTTACATTTACCACATAGCTTGCATCGTTTCATTCCATTCCATTTCAATTGGGTACCACTTTTTTTTCTGTCTGAGGACTTCACATTTCTTGTGGTTTAGGCCCGCTGCAGATTAATTCACTTATTTTTTTTATTCTTCTGCATATCTAAAACAGCATTTGATTTGCCTCCATATTTGAAAAATATTTTCTCTGGGTATATAATTCTAGGTTAATAATGTATTTCTTTCAGTATTTTGAAGATGTTGCTATCCTGTCTTCTTACTTGCATTTTCCCCAGGGACATGTCTGCTGTCATATTAATTTTTCTTCTGAATGTAATATATCTTTTATCTCCAGTTAATTTAAAACTTTTTTCTTCATCATTGGTATTGAATAAGTTATTATCATATAGCTTGTTGTAGCTTTATTTTTCTCGTGTTTGGGGTTAGTTGGTATTCTTAGATCTGTGGATTTATAATTTTTATCAAATTTTGAAAAATCTTGGCCATTGTTCCAGAAAATAATTTTTCTGCCCCTCCTCCTGCTAGGGGACTCCAGTTTCATGAATATTTAGCAACTTGAAGTTGTTCAATAGCTTTCTTTATTCACTGTTTATTCTCCTCTTTTCTCTTGTTATATTTGGGATAGTTTCTATTGTTTTGTCTTCAAAATCACAATTTTTTCCATTGTCTCTCTTCTGCTGTTAATCTCATCTAGTGTATTTATGTTTTCACACATCATGGTTTTCATCTCTACAAGTTTGATATGGGTCTTTTGTATGTCTTCTATGTCCCTAACATTTTAAATACATGAAGTATAGTTATAATAATTGCTTTATTGTCTTTAGTTGCTAATTCTAACACCTGTATTAAATTAATCAACACTGTGATGAATTTACCTCCTCATTATGGGATTTATTTTCTTTCTCTTTTGTGTGCCTTCTACATTTTTTGGTTGGATTCTAGAGATTGAAGTTTTCTTACTGGGTGCTGAATATTTTTGTATTCACATAATGATCTTGGGCTTTGTTCTGGAATGTAGTTACATGGCTTGGAAACATTTTGATTCTTTTGGCGTTGCTTCTAAGATGTGTTAGGTAGGATCAGAGCAGTGCCCAGTCAAGGACTAATCCCCTACTAGTGAGGCAAGACCTTTCTGAATACCTTGTCCTGTGAATCATGAAGTTTTCCAGTCTGGCTGGTGGAATAGACCCTGTGTGGGTGCCAGGCACTGTCCACTTCAGTCCTTCCATGGGATTCTTTCTCTGGCCTCTGGTGATTTTCTCATGTGCATGTGCTGATCAGTACTCATATAAAGAGTATGGCTCTCTCTTTGTTTAGCTTTTTCCTCATTACTCTATCTCCAGATTGTAGATGTCCCTAGACTCTGATCCATCTTTTCAACTCAGGAAGCCCACAGGCTCTGCCTGAGTCCCCCTCCCTGGGGCACAGACTAGAAACCCACTCAAGGCAGACTGCGGGCAATTGAATGGTTCACCTTATTTTTCCCTATCTCTCAGGACAACTGTCTTCAATGACTAATGTCCAATGTCTTGCAGACCACCTTTTCCTGTAGTTTGTCCATTTTTCAGCTGTTTCAGGTGCAAGAATAAATCTGGTCATTGTTACTCCATCTTGGACAGAAACAGAAAGAAGTCAAGCTTGCAGTGACATTTTCACCCTTTTCAGTTCTTAGTCAGATTGAAACATTTTGCCCTCATATTTGTTAGCAACTTCAGTTTCTCTTTCTATAAGTTGTTTAGCATAATGCTCATTTTTATTGGAACTTTACTATTGTTTTCTCATCATTCTGTTAGAGCACTCTGTGTATAGGTTTTTTTTTTTTTTTTCCTTTGGCCCATGTTATTCAGTCTAGGCAACGAGACAATGACTTGTCATTAGAAATTTGTTTTGCCAGGAAAACCTCACTTAAAGGATCATATAAATCAGTGCTTTGTTCTTACCCTTTCCTTGACCCTCACACTTGAAAGCCAGAATGCACTCTCATCAGGAGAGTGGCTTGTTACCTCTACCACAGTCCTAATGCCCAAGAATGAAAAAAAAAAAAAAAACCACCCCCACTGCTCCTGCCTCTACACAGAAGGTGTATCAATTTCTCCACAGGGACTCCGGGAAATGTGTAGCTTGAAAAAGTACCTGAGGTGATTTTGATAAGCCCGATTAAGGCAATTGCCTCCTCTTTGTTGAGATACGCTGATATAAACACTAATTATTAGAGTGATGATTCCTTCTTAGAGACCCCGGAAGGGAGCGATAAAGGTGTCCAAGTTCTTTTCAGAATTTCTAAAAACTTAATACATTTTTAGTGTTTTAAATTATCAAAAGGCATTGACAGGTAAAAAAAAAAAAAACTGAAAGATAAGCCTGAAAGTCCATTCTTTGTTTTTATCTGGAATTATATCAAAAGAGTTTTAGTAACACTGTCTACCTCATGCTCATCAGAAACACAATGGATAATATGTCGTCGGCAGCCGTCCGTCTCGAGAGACGATGGTGTAGCTTCTTAAGAGTCTATCTGCACTGCCGAGAATGGCTGTGCCGTCCAACTCGGGAGTGACACGGTATCTGTCTCCTCCCGTGTTGAATCGACATCTTGTGATGACGCTGGAGTGTCCTCTCCAGTGAAGCTGAAGCTACAGAGCCTGGGCAGGGTGATATGGAGGGTCTGCTGTTGCCCATGCAGCAGACCCCCCCTCTCTTCGCAGCTGAAGGGTCCAAGGGAAAGACGGAGTCAATACAGCTTGGCTTCAGGTGCGCCGCAGGAGTTGCCGGTGTTGACTACAACGTCAAACCGCCTTAGGGACTCCGGCTCCGGATTTTCTGTCGGGGTTTACTCCCTTAGCCTTTCCCCTGAAGAGGTATGCCGCAAGGCAGCGGAGGTTTTTTGGAGTCAGAGTTTTCCTTCTCTGATGTGCCCTGACTGGAAGATCGAACCAGCGACACTTAGCTCGCAGGCTGACGCTCAATCCACTGATTGGATAATATGTATGTATTATATAACTAATAAAAAGAAAATAGGAAACGAATTTATTGTTTTAACAAGGTCAGTTTGTTCAATATTATTTAGGAGACATTACCTTTTAAAACATACAATCCCTACAGGAAAATAAGGAATAAAAGTGTTCTTTTTGGTCACAAAGCTGAAAACTGTATGGACCACATCGCTGGCTTTCATAAGCATGGAATTGTATCAGGAGTTCTCATTCTCCATGAATACAACTCTTAAGAAGCAAATAGAATTAGACAGGGCAAGAATCAAGGAGAGCCCTTGTCTCCTGCAGACCTGGGAAATGATTGTTTTCTGCTATTACTTAGACTCTCCTTCTTAGTTTCAAAGTCATGTCACACACAGCCCGAATTTCATTCCTCTCTGAGATGCTGGGCTCTCAAATCTTCTTGCCAGAAAAAAAATCTCCACAGCATCGTGCTGCTGTGCTTCTCAAAAGCATCTCACAAGCAGAGTGAAGCTTCTCACATTTTAAAATACCTAAGTTGCATAAGGTGGTCAAATTCTTTTCATTCTGTGGAACACGTGTTTTGTGTTAATTTTTTGTGCACGGTGAAAGACGCAACATAAAATGTACCATTGTAACAATTTTAAAGTATACAATGTAGTCGCATTAAACACATTTACAGGGTTGTGCAACCACTGCCACTATCTAATTCCAGAACTTTCCATCACCCCACATGGCAACCCTGTATGTTACATTTTTGAATGTGAAAGATGTATAACTGGTCATGCTAAAGATGTTTTTAGAGAATCTCTGTAATTCTTCCCCTCTAAGAGGAAGGAGATTATTATTCTTATTGCAATTTTCAATCACAACATTCAGAAGCAGCCCACCCAAGATCCTATCTTGTCTTTACTAGAAATTGAAATCAATTAAATGAAATAATTCCAATGAAAGAAACTAGTTCCATTTAAAATATGAAAATACTACTATAAACACTAAATTGAGTACAACTCAATGGCAATACTTCACACACACTCAGGCTCTGTTTTTCTTTCTATTGAGAGAATGTCATTTTGAATACTTGTATAGTCTCTTCGAAAGCAAATAGCTGAGTAGTGCCATTTCAAACTGTTGGTACAAGCAAATTCTGCTCATATTTCCCCTCTTTCAGGGGATAGGAAAACACCAGACCAAGCCAGAAACCTGAGCAAAGGCTCCCACTCATCAACCTCATTCACGTGAAACAACTATTTATTGAGTGCTCCACCGTGTACCAGGCACCCACTCAAGGCTCATGCAATACAGTAGTAGGGAAGCAGACACACAGGGCCTGCTCTCTCCCCAAATTCTTTCTCTTCATTTACAGTTAATTTCCAAGTCCACTCACTCTGAGCACTCAAGACAAACCCATCCTTTTTACCTCCTCAGTTAGGACGCACATCTTAACTGTCTCCTGCCATCATTCATTTATTCAGTGTATAATGAGTGAGTGATACCTTGAACCTATATTGTGTTAGGTAATGGGCATGCCACGCTCAACAAGAGAAGTGAGGAGAAGTTCAGTCTAGTGGGAAAGATTGGCATTCGATAAGCCTGGTCAATAAATAAAGGGTAATGAGAGGAGATATACAAGGTATAATGGGAGTGTCCAGTGTGTAGTGGGGAGCCTCCTTTAGTCAAGGAGGTAACGCAACTCATCCTTGAGAAAGTGAAAGACAAAAATCTATGTGAAGAGCATAAATGAACCAGAGACAAGTAAGTCCACCGTCCTAGGCAGAGAACACAAACTATCTGCAGTTATAGAACAAGTGGGAACAAGCGCTTGCTCCTTTGAGAGAACTGGAAGAAAACCCACGATGATTGAAATTGAAAGACCCAAGGAAGTAAAGGGAGTATTGAAACTGGATGAAAACCTGGACCTAAGTGAGCAAGGACTTGTGAATGCAATTGAATATTGAATTTTTTTTTTTAATAACAATGGGGTGCAAAGCATTATTTCACTGAAGAGTGACCTGGTCTGTTTTGCATTTTCAGTTGACTGATGAGAATGGATTGGGGGACTCTTTGGGCGGACTGCTGCAGTTGCACCAGAGAGAGATGATGGTGATTGAATGTAATGGTAGGACAATGAGATAAAAGGAAGGTTGGATTTTATTCCGTGCCTTCAAATCCATGCTCCGAACTGTGGCTGAAGGGCTCTTTCCAAAACACCAACTTCCCTAGTGGCGTCCACTTGAAACTGTTAAGTGATTCCCCCTTGTTTCTGGATAAACTATAGGCTCTGTGAAATTTTAGGTTCTTCCTGGGCTGGAACCAGCTTACCTCTCTAGATCTTTTCACTTTCCAACATCTACCTTACACTTGAACTTTATTGAGTTGGCTTGTGTGGTTCCCCACTGTACCGCACTTCATGTTCATTTAATGTCCCTTACGATCTCTTATACCAGGTTCTCTCTTGGAGCACCCTTGCACACACCTCTGTGCTAAAGGCTTTGGCTTATTCATAGCCACCCTTCCTAAGACTGGGCAGGGGCCTTGCTTACGTGCTCCCAAAGTATCCTGTCCTTATTCTACAGTAGCACTTTGTCTGTTTCCTCCTCTGTTTTTTTTTTCAGTAAGTATAAGCTCCATGCAGTCAAGGACTTGTCCATATTTGAATCACCAGCACAGAGCATAATACATGAATATAACATGAGGTCAATATGGAATGATAAGTAAGTAAATAAATAAATAAATAAATGATGGCACTTTCAAAGACCTGGTCTAATAATTAAACATGGAGTGAGTTTCAGAGGATTTGAAAAAGATGGTCTTATGAATTTTTAAGGACCCTAAAACTCAGGACCTAAGAGAAGATATACTTACTTTAGAATATTCATTCCCACGTAATTAAGCTGTAAATATAATCCATAATGTCGACATTGTAGTACAGGGTACTTGCTGCCACAGTGATTTGGAACATTCAGCATAAAGATTCTCGGATCAGATTAAATACACATTTTTTTAGTGCTTGGTTAAGTTAAAAGTTTAAAATAAACATTGCTTTTATTATAAAGCAAAGAAAGGTTATTTAAAATTATACAGTGGTTGAATATGTTCTACTGCTGACAGATTCTAGGAGTCTTTCTGTTAATATAGAATTAAAACAAAAAATGGAGCATAATATTGTATTTTGTCACTTAAAAGCAACGAGGTAGGGGAGTTGGAGCAGACAGATAATACTTAGCCTAGCCGTGCCTTTGGGAACAGCCACAAGTGCCTTAAAGTTTCTTAATGATTTGCAACAATTTTGGCTGTTATATTTCATTTGAAATGACACCCGGATCTTTGTATGTGAAATGCTAGGATATTGAATTAGTGCCTCCAAGACAGACTTGAGGTAATATGCTGTCGATACCCTGGCAGCTCCCCTTCTGAATTCTATGAGTTCCTATGGCAAGGCGTAGCCTGGTGTCAGGATACAGCAGGGGGCAAACAAATTCACAGTCTGGTCAAGTCACCTTTGATTCTTCTTTCTTCACAATTCACAAGAGTCCTGCCGGCTCTTCAAAGTACATCTAGAATCTGACCACGTCCGGCCACCTTTACCATTACCGTCTGGGTCCAAGCCGCCCTAATCTCTCTCAGACGCTTGAGATTGCCTGCTTCCTCTCTACTTGCTACCCATCCCCTCTTAGTCTATTATCAACATGGCACTTGGGACGATCTTTTAAAAACTTAAGTCAGACCACGTTACTCTTCAGCCCCAAACCTCCAACTGCTCTCCATGTCAGAGTAAAAGCCAAAGGCTTTGGAACAGTGGGGTGGCCAGCCCCCCAGCCGGCTGTTAGAGAACTCACATCCCGATTTCCATGACTTTATACTGCCCTCCGATGACGATCAGCGCATGACGCACAATTCAGGCCAAAAAGGCACTACACTTCTGCCTCAGTCTCTTACAACTGCTTTCTCGGAGGGAAGCCAGCACCATACAGAACCCTCAAACAGCTCCATGGAGAGAACACTTGGAGAGGAACCAAGTGTCCCAGGCAACAGCCAACATCAACTTACTAGCTGTGGACTGAGTCATCTTAGAAGTGGATCCTCAGCCCCGTCAAGTCTTTGGATGACGCAGTCCCAGCTGACCTCTGACTGAACCTCATGAGGAACTCTAAGTCAGAACTGCTGGCTGAGCCACTCCCAAATTCCTCCCACACAGAAATGGGGGACAGAAATAAGTCGTCATTGCTGTTTAACCACCCAGTTTGGGGGCGATTTGTTTTGCAGTAAAAGGTAGCTAGTACAATTTCCCCTAGTGTGGCCTCCGGACTCTTCCAGCCTCATCTCCAACTTCTCTTTCCCTCCCTCTGAGCCTCCCACCCTCTCTGACATTTAAAAGACTCTGCACACACAGCTCCCACTTAGGATACTTCTTTGTGCTCGCTCCCCTCTTCCTGTGCTGTTTTTTACCCCAGGTCTCTGCTTAAATGACCCACTGCCAGGCATACTTTTGGTTTCCCCTTTGACCTGCTTCTTTTTTTTTTTTTTTATTGTACTTATCACCATGTAACATAATATTTATTTACTTGTGTATTATCTGTCTTCTACAGTAAACTCCATGAGGACAGAAACTTTTAATATTTTATTCAGTATTCAATCCCCGATACCTACAGTACCTACAGTGCCTGTTACCTAGAGGCACCCTGTAAATATTCATCAGAAATACTGAATGCAGCCAGAACAAAGGAATAAATGGGGGAAATGTTATCACATCAGAAGAGCTATAGAAAATTATTTTGGTACAAGGATTTTCTTTGCTTAATCCCAATTCTGCCCCTTTCAGTTGTGTATTTGTCAAGAGATGCAGTTATTACTATAATTGTAACAGTATTTAAAAATTGTTATCCTCAAAACATTGCTTGCAAAAAAGTTCTGTGGCTAAATACCCCTTAGAAACACTACAGGGACCAAAAACAAGAACAAACAAACAAACAAAACAAAACAAAAAAAACCCTGGAATTTATTTATAAAATATTGTTTATTTATTCTTACATGTTTAAACTTCAGTCACCTTCAGAGTACTCTCCATTTGATGTAATACACCTATTTAGACATTTTTTCCACTGCTCAAAAAAGCTTTTGAACTTGTTGACTCTGATGGCTTTTAGTGCTTCTGCCATTTTTGTTTCTCCTCTTCCACATCAGCAAAACATTTCCATTTGAGGACTTTTTTCATCCATGGAAAGAAAAACAAAAAAAATTGCTTGGGCTATATTCAGGTGCATAGGGAAAGTGGGGTATGGGGGTCATACCGTTTTTGGTCAAAAACTGCCGAACACTCAGCATGGTGTGGGCAGGTGCATTTGTAAATCACCCATCATGAAATGGGCAAATGTATTGAAAGAGTCTTCAAAAAAATTCACAGAAGCTGGACGCAGATGGGTTCCTAGAACACTCACCTATTGGAGGCAGCCTGTACTACAAGGAGCCTGCCCTCCAGAAGATAATTCCAGGCTTTTTTGGGTCTCCCATCATATTCTCCTCTAGAGAAGGCAGTGTGCCCTGGTATACAAAAAGCATTTAAAAATCCTGCAACAAAGAAACTTATTTACACTGTGTAATACAGTATTTCCCAAATTTACTTGCCCCAAAATGCTTCCCTCTTAATACAGACCTGGAGTTCTAATGCATAACAGCCAACATTCACTGAGTGCTTCTCACACGTCAGGTCCTGTACCCATCACTTTCTCTCAGTAACCCTATGAGGTATCCATCACTATGACCCCCCCCCTGTTTTCTCAATGAGTAAACTGGGGCACAGAGATGTGAAATAAATTGCTCAAGGTTACACTGTTAGTTAAGTGGCAGGGACAGCCTCCACACCCAGAGGTCAGTGTGACCACAGCTATGAGTGAGAACTTCAAGCTCCTTAACTAATAACACTACTTTGATAGTCCACCCTATTTATTAGTTCTAACAGCAATCATTAACCATGCTCTTCATTTTCAAAAAACAAAGGTCATTATGCTTTTCTCTGTAACAAAAAATTTATGCCACTCTGACCCTACTAAACCTGTTCTCGAGTGGTCTGATTGCTGATAAGTACTTACTATATTGTTAAACTTACTGATGGTTTAACAGAAGAAAGCTTCTAGCTAAAGGAATCTGAGCTTATAGTAGAAATTGACACAATACCAGAGTATGGGAAATGATCCTCTGGGCTTTGTTTCTCCAAGTGAGGTGTTTACAGCTGTAACAGCATCACCTGAGAACTTGATACAATTTCCCTGGCCCCACCCTGGTCTATGGAATCAGAAATTATGTGGACAAGAGCCCTGAAGGTGATTCTGATCCACCCTCCAGTCTGAGGCAGCCATTTTTATGCACTTGTGTGTGATTCGGCCCTGTTAATATGAGTGTTCTGGAGAAGAGAGGTCAGCTTTCTCTCATCATGCATGTGTTAGTGCCTGAATATACTAATTGGTGAATTTAACAGCATTTCTATTGGATTGTTAAAATATAGTTAGTCCTACATCCTGTGTCCTTTCCTTAAGTGATTTTCTCAGGTGGCAAAATAAAAGGAAACACTTTGAAATTTCCTTGGCTTTTAAACAGAATCTATTTAAGGAAACAGATAAAGGGCCTTCTTTAGAATCCAAAAGGAGTGCATTAAATTCATGGTTCAACATTATTACAGCTCATACGCTAGTTATGTTTCCCCCGTCTGGCAAAGTGATAATTGCCTTTTACTACCTTGCTTTCCTGTGTTGTAAAACACTCGACAGTACATGCACAATGAAATACACAGTATGCCAGAGCTGACTGGATCCACCAGAGAGAGCAGCCTGAACACATCTCTTCCCATCCCCACCTTCAGTGGTATCACAAAGGGTAGCTTGAAATCACCAATAGTGGGAGCATTTACACCATGGAAATAGGCAAGCATTACGACGGCCTTTTTAAATTTAATTCAGAGAGCCAACTGTTAAAACGTTGACCAGCATACCACTAAAAATGTGTGAATGAATGCTCATTGCAGAACTACTTGTGATAGAGGAAAATAGGAGAGCTAGGTGATTATCTCTAGGGGACTGTTGAATTCAAAAGAATAGTATGCAGCCATTGAAGGACATTATTGACAAGAGAAAAATTTGCAGGCTAATGCGTATTCTATGATGCTGTCTTCTGTTAAAGGTGCAAATACATGTGTATGTATGTGTACCTACATATATATGTAGATATACACTATATGTCATCTGTTAGCATGTTATTTTTACTAAACAAGAATTAAGGAGGCAGCCCTGGCCAGCGTGGCTCAGTTGGTTGGGCACTGGCCTGCAAAGCAAAAGGTTGCTAGTTCGTTTCTCACTCAGGACACATGCCTCAATTGTGGGTCAAGTCTCCTGTTGGGGGCATGTGAGAGGCAAAAGATTGATGTTTCTCGGGCGCACAAATGTTTCTCTCCCTTTCTTTCTCCCTCCCTTCCCCCTCTCTCTACAAATAAATAAAATCCTTAAAAAATAAAGAATTAAGGAGGCAAAACCACCGGGGTCTTTCTGTATTTACTTTATATACTCCTGTTATGTTTGGGTTATCAAAAATATGTGCACCATATGTGTATATAACCTTTGTGATTAATTATTTCTGGTTTTGTGTGATTAATTTTTAAAATCCACTATTTCTGGTGGTATGATTATTGTCTGTAAATGCTTACCTTTGGTTCTCCCACTAGACAGTGAATTGCTCAAGCACAGGAGTCTGTTTTCTGCTTCTTCCTGCCCACCCACAGCATCTGGGAAAACAGAAGAAATACAATTAATGCAAGTTGCTAAGTGCAAAAAAATTTAAAAACCATTAATATGAGCAATAAGGTTGTTTGGTTAGCACTGCACAACTTATTTGCAGAACGAGCAGTCTTTATGCACTGCAATGCCAGCTTGGGATGTAAGATGCAGAAAGACAGATCCCACTGGAGGCAGATTGGTGGGACCTCAACAGAGAGACTCCTGACAACAGCCTCAAGATGTGATGGGTTGAGGTCAAGAATAGACACATAAGAGAGCTTAGTTCAGATGAGCGTAAATTTCACTGTGAGGTAGAGCAGGTCATCTTCTATATTCCATGCATATAGACACAGCTCTAGCCATGGCAGTTAGGGGCATGAGGACAGAGTGAGGTCTGGAATAACAGCAATGAATAGTGTGATAGAGAGACAATCAAATGTAAACTAGAACACTAGTTTTTTTAAAGATTTTATTTATTTTTAGAGAGAGGGGAAGGCATAGAAACATAAATGTGTGGTTGCCTCTCACACACACACCCCAGCGTGCCTGCACCCAGGCATGTTCCCTGACTGGGAATTGAACTGGTAACCTTTTGGTTCACAGGCCAGCACTCAATCCGCTGAGCCATACAAGCTAGGGCTAGAACACTAGTTTTAAATCCAAACTGGGTAACAAGATTCAATTGCCAATGAGACCAGCATGACTTTCTGTGGTGCAGCAGAAACAGGGCAAGCTCAGGAGAAGACTGAGTAGGGTTTGCATTCCTTCCTAGCAGTGTGACTCCTGTCATGTTATTTAACATTCCTAGGTGGCATTTTCCTCATTTGTGAATTAGGATTTGAATACCTTTTTAAGATTATTATGAGACTTAAATTAGAAAGCATCTCACCCAGTGCTAAGTAGGGTAACAGAAAAAAGTATTTTTCCTTTAGGAGCCCATAATAGCAGCAAGAGAAGCAGGTAATGGATATAACCCTGAGTGGATGACTTGTACATGAGACATGGCAGAAAAAGGTCAGGGAGAAAAAGATGCCCTGTGGTGGAAATTATGGAGTCTAGTGTTTGGAGGGTGCTAATGAGCTGGGTGAGTGACAGACCTAGGGAGATTTAGGTGTGGGATGGGCTAAGAGAGGCTGCAGGTAGTACAGACATGTGGAGTAGCCCAGGGAGCTCACCGCAGTACAGAGCCTGGTCTTTAACAATGGAGACTCAGGAAGTAGCTTTTGTCAAAGTCTACAGAGGCCACCAGACCTTGAGGATAGGCTCATTGGCTGCTATAACAGGATAACTTTTGTATTAAATCACTCAGAATGCTATTCAAAATGGCTTAAATGGTCCATTTGCTAGCTTCTGTATCTGAAAATGCGGCAGCTGGGCCCTTTAGGGGACATTACTGTTGTCTGCCTAATGTCTGCCCCATCCCTCCTCATTGTGCAGCAGCAGTGCAAGCTGGGGGGATGACAAGGCTCTGAGGGCTGCTCTTGACTAATTTAAGCCATTCACGATAAGCCCCCTTCTTCCTTGACAATGACAATGAGTGGTTCAAGGCTGGGCAAACCTATGGCAATCTGTACTCATGTGACACAAAAGAAGAATCATCCTCACTTTTGAGAGACAGAAACATGGAAATCCAATCCCTTCCACTGAATGTGGAGGAGGAAGTGGGTAGGCCTGACTGTTATCAAGATTACGCAGTGAGTATGAGAGTATCAGGTGTGGGATGAAGTGCCATGGACAGTGGAGCGGAGGAGAGGAAGAAACGTGCTTCCCTGACCTCATCGCTGCCCTGCTGGGTCCACTGACCCTGAAGCCTGTTTTACCACTGGGATTTCCACTTTGTAAGTCAGACATTCCCACGTTGTTTAAGGCAGTTGGGTTTTCTGTTGCTGAAATCATCCTGAGTGATAGATGTGGGTTCAGACTGGATTAGTTCTGCCCTCTCTTGTATGTCTGCTTTGTTCCCTGATGGTAGCTGTATTGGGGTTCTCCACAGAAACAGAACCAATGGGAAGTCTCTCTCTCTCTCTCTCTCTCTCTCTCTCTCTCTCTCTCTCTCTCTCTCTCTCTCTCTCTCTCTCTCTCTCTCTGCCCTCTCTCTCTAATTTATGTTAAGGATTTGGCTCACATGGCTGTAGCAAGCTGGCAGGCTGGAGACCTGGGGATCTTTGTCCCTGTCCAAGTTTTCCGAGAAAGATTCTTGAATTTTGTTTAGATTAGACCAGTTTAGGTTACATGCCAACATCTGAATCAATCACTGTGGTTATGGTCAAATACGATGATTGGCGTAAGACAGTCACGGCCCACTTGGAGCTGCAGGTGGGGTCAGTTATCCCAGAAGCACAGGGCCTGCATGGTGAAGGGGTAGGTAATTAAACAGAAAAAGGTTTACTTATTGGAAGGGAGAAGGGGAGGTAGAGGCTGGATAACAACCACACCTGTCCATCATACTGATCAAACAAAGAAGACAGATACAGGAATCATAATGTCAACTTCATCATTTATTGCAAAAATAGAAATGTAAACCAGACTAGAAATTTTGTGTCAGCAAATCAGTACATTTTATGCACATAGAAAAGATTCACAGGAAGCCAAATTGTGATCAGAAAGCTGCTTGGTGAGCATGGAATCCAATTTAATCCAATTCACAGCAAACAAATATTTATTGAATGTCTACCGCGCAGGATAAAATTAACAGCTGGTGTCATCAAGTTATGACAGACTAATAAACTCATTTATACCGCTGGGCTGCACCTTCACGTCTGGATGCTGGTGTTGAAGATGCACTGCTAAACGCTCACTCTTCCTGCTCCTACTGTTTTAGCCCCAGGCTGACATGCTCTCACGGTAATGCAGTCTTTCTTCAGACTGAGTGCAATACAATTGAAAAGATTACAACTTTTGTGTATTGCAATCACCTTGCTGATTGGGATTTAGAGGATTCCTCAGACATCCCTCACACATTTCAAAACCTTAACATCAAATCGTCAGGGCATTTTGTTGCCCTGGAGAAATTCCTTTATGTGATTGCCATAACTATTAACCTCCCAGCCCATTCTCTGCACAGTATCCAGAGTGATTCTTTTTTTATTTTTAATAGATTTTTTTTGAGAAGTTTTAGAGTTATAGCAAAATTTAGTGGAAGGCAAGTATTTCCCAAGTACCCCCTTCCCCAACATTGCATAGCCTCCCCCATTACCAACACTTCCAGCACCCCTCCCCCTGACCACAATGGTACATTTTTTACAATTGATGATCCTATATTGACAAGGCATCGTCCAAAATCCATAGTTTGCATTAGGAACTATATTTTATGGGTTTGAACAAATGTATAACACATGTATCCATCATTACAGGATCATACAGAGTAAATCACTGCCCCAGAAATCCTCTGTGCTCTGCTTATTCACCCCTCCTTCCCTACTAACCCCTGGCAACCACTTATCTTTTTACAATTTTCCAAAGTTTTTCCATTTTCAGAAAGTCATACAGTAGTCAGCCTTTTCAGATTGGCTTGTGACACTTAGCAATATGCATTTAAATTTTCTTCCATGTCTTTTCATGGTTTGATAGCTCATTTCTTTTTAGTGTTGAATAATATTCTGCTGTCTGGTTGTATCACAGTTTATTTATCCATTCATCTTAGTTGCTTCCAGGTATTGACAATTATGAATTAAGCTGCTATAAACATCCATGTGCAGGTTTTAGGTGGACATAAATTTTCAATTCCTTCAAGGAAATACCAAGGAGTACAACTGTTGGATCATATGGTTTCAGTATTTTTAGTTGTGTAAGAAACCCCCAAACTGTTTCCCAAAGATGCTGTATCATTTTGCGTTCCCACCAGCAATGAGCGAGCATTCCTGTTGCTCCTCATCCTTGCCAGCATTTGGTGTTGTCAGTGTTCCACATGTTACCCCTTGTAATATGTATACAATGGTATCCCATGGCTGTTTTAATTTGCATTTCTCTGATGACATATGATGTGCAAACAGAGTGATTCTTTAAAAACAAAATGAGATCCTCTCTTCTATTGCATAAAGCTTTTCGATGGTTTTCTGTTACCCTTGATATAAAATTCAAACATTTGTACGTGACTTTGAGACCGTTGCTTTCCTCCTACTTGCCCCTGCAGCCTGAGTGCCCCTCCCCTACTTATGTTCCTTTCTCCTCCCTTGGCCTTTGTACATGTTATTTCTCTGGTCTAGAACACCTTTTCTTCTTCATTTGTTTAAATTTCTCCTCATCTTTCAGGTGTCTGTCTAACTGTCACTTCCTCCAAGAAGCCTCTCTCACCACCCTGCCCCCTCTGGCATTTGTCCCTGCTATGCCTTCTCCAGCTCTTAGCCCCATATATCTCCCACCCCGGCACTTAGCACTTGCTCTATGGTTTGAGTTTCCCTCTAGACTATAAGCTCCTTGAAGGTAGGGGGGTGTCTGTATTGCCTATCAATTCCAGCTTGGTTCCCACCTCAGAAAGATATTCAATAAATATCTGTAAAACAGTGAAAGAAGTGAATGAATGAAGAGGTGAGTGACTCACCATTGCTAATATATTGATTAAGTGCCTATTCTGGATAAGGCATTGTGCTTCGCCACTAGGGATATCAAATATTGAATTAGCTCCTATGGATAATCTAGTTAGTGAAACAGGTTGTCAAAAACACACAATTCACAACAGAAGAGAGCTTATTTTAAACATCAGTGTTTCATATAGATAGCAATAATGGCGGAGTTGTATACGGCGTCGCGGAGACGTGGCCAATTGGATTCGATAATGTCATCTGCCGCCACTCCCTCGCCGAGTGCATCTTCCATCCTGTTGATGAATTGCTGGGTCTTAACTGGGTTGCTGGCACAACTGGTGTTGATGCGTGGGCGACCCTTCATCTTGGAGTGGTGCAACCTCTTCGACGTTATGCGCACCTTGCTTACCATGAGGGCATGGTCCGTGTCGCAGTCTGCACTGTGGTAGCTTCGGGTGAGGAGGGTGCTGCCAATATCCGTTCTTCTGGTGATGACGAGGTCAAGCTGGTGCCAGTGGCGGGAGCGGGGGTGCCTCCATGACACCTGTAACAAGTGCGGCAGGGATTGTCACTCCCGAGTCGGACTGCACAGCCATTCTCGGCGGTGCAGATAGACTCTCAAGAAGCTACGCCATCGTCTCTCGAGATGGACGGCTGCCGCCGCCGCCGCCGACGATCATATAGATAAGGATTTCTCAGATTCAGCATTGCTGATAAGAGACTAGAGCATTCTTTGTTACAGGGACCTGTCTTATGCATTGTTAGGATGTTCAGCAGTACTCTGGCTTCCACCTTCTAGATGTCAATAGCACCTCAGTTGTGTCAACCAGAAATGTCTCCAAACACTGCCAGATGTCCTCAGGGTGGCAACATTACTCTGAGTCAAGAACCACAATAATGAACTATGGTCTGGAATGAGGATGGAAACTTTAGAATTGGACAGAAGCTTGAGACTCACAGAGCCCAGGGAAGGGCTCTGCTGGTTGGTTCATACAGAGACAGAAATATATAGGAAGCAAGTAAATCTGAAGCCTGTGAGGTTGGAGAATGTACTAGATGGGTCATGTGGAAGGAGTGGGTTGGGGAGAAAGGAAATAAGCCAACATCCAATGTGGCAGCTCAGTGGCTGTATGGTTTCAGACATATTACTTCCACAAAATCTCAACTTTATCACCTGTAAAAGGGGGATAGTAATCATAACTACTTCGTAGGAGTACAGTTAGGATTAGACAACATAAGGTACTAAAGTGCTTGGTATGGCTCTGGTCTCAGAGCAAGTGCAGAGAATGTTAGGTACTAGGCTTTGAAAAAAATATGAGAGATCTTAAATGAAAACTCTAAGGTTCTAATTAAAACTTGGAACTATTAGGTTAAAATGCAATTAGCCTAAATAAACTAAATAAGTTTCACAAAACTTAGTCAATTATTATCACAGGAAAACAAAACAAAACACTGGCATACAAATCACATAGCTATAAAAACTGACATGCTTTGACATGTGAGAAAAAGGCTCCCCAAGTGAAATGTGTGTTGAATACTTGACTCCCCCTTTTCAAGTTTTGATCTAGAATGTGTAGGTTTCAGAAGTTTCCAGGAAATAGGCTGTTCAGATTTACTTTGGTTTTCAAGGTAGTTCAATTCCTAATAAATTTCATAGGATTGTGAGAGCCAACGAGGAGGAAGATTATGTAGGGATGCTGCTGGCAACCAGTTCTCTGAATCCAGTGGTGGTGTGTCATGTCTCAGCCTCACTGGGGCTCCCACAGCATTTCACTCACAGACTTCTTTGCATGAGGTAGCTCTGTGTTTGTGGAATTGAATCTAATTGCCTTAATAAACTTCAAACGGAACTTCAGGTGACTTTGAATTAAACACAGCCAGTTCCCTCACCCTCTTGTGGCTCATTGGCAATAGAAGAGAATACATTTCACATCTGCTCTTAAAGGACAAAGGCTTCTGGCTTAGACACAGTCTTGTTTTGTGCTTTGGTAACAAGTTAAGAATCCATCTCCCAACAGTCTCATGATTCATTGGCTCCACTGTATTTGTTAAATGAATGCTGCAGTTGTGATTTGCATTGTTGTCTATTTGTTATTTTAAGGTAGAACAAAGAATGCCTCTACATGATTAACTACAGGAGAAAACCTAGATACAAGATCACTAAAATCAGACTCTCAAAGCATAGACTGTGTTTTCAGGATTTTTTTTTTTAAGAGCTGCTGAAATCCTCTCTTCTAGAAGAAGGCCAAAAATACCCGGCTGAGATTTCTATTACAGCATTTTCTGAATCAATTCAAGCTCTGTCAATGAGTCAGTAAGTTTCTATTATGGGCTTCATAAAAATTCAATGCAGTCATGTAAACAATGCAGTCTTTTTTTTATGAAAAGCAAATAAATATACTTTGATTGACTGCTAATTGCCTTGTAGAGGTTGGATAATTTCCTGTTCTAGGATTTCCCAAGGGTCTTTATTTCTTAAGAATGTTATTTTCTAGCAGAATAAATCCATCATATTTTTTATATTCAAAGTTGGAGAGAGAGAGAGAGAGAGAGAGAGAGAAGTTTCTAATTATGGTACTTGGAATATAAGCTTTTTCTCAGGGTTCACCACCTTGATTTTTCCCCCCAGTATTGACTTTGACATTCTTGTTGCCAAAATCAACCTTTGAGTCAGAAGTCAACAGCCATTTACTAATCTTAAAAAAAAAAAATTTGAGTGAAAAGCCCTTGAATCGTTTCTTAAGTAGTCTGCCTCTCACTAGGAGCGTTGATTCCTTCCACAAAAGGCCACCAGCCCCACTCATTTCCGCTCCATCTGCTTCCCAGCAATGGCTTTCAGACATGAGGATGACAAACAGCCAGAGACAGGTGACAATGAGCACCAGCCTCACGATGCTTTATCACTGAGAATTTGAAATTATTAAGCTCTGATTTACTCAAGAGGGAAACAAAATCTGTAAAGGGTGCTTTTTACTAAAATGAAAGTCTTTAATTTTCATTCTTATCTCTTAGAGCAGCAATATTCAACCAGTGTGCCACAAGAATTTTTAAAACATGTAATACCTGACTATTGAGTCAGGGGCACTGACCTCTTTTCCCTTAGGTTGTCAAATTTAAAAATAACAACAGCCAACACAACAATAGCATTCTGGCATCAATGAATCAAAATTATACCTATTTTTGTCAGATCAGCCAGAAATATAATTTTTGGTGTGCCACAGAATTTTAGTAATTAGCTTATGTGTGCCATGAGATGAAAAAGGTTGAAAATCGTTCTCTTAGAGAAAGCCACTCATTTGGGTGGTAGGCTCCCAGGAGAGAGAATTGAAATCAAGAAGGCAGAAAAGCCCAAAGTATTTAATAAAAATGATATCATTCAATACATGAAGCATTTGTATTGGGCATGAGGTACAGGGAGCTCAATTTCTGATGAGTATGCCTCCAGGGGACAAACAGATCCTACTAACACATTGGAGGCACTCAGTAAATATTTGTTGAATGAATAATACGAGGGGGACCCCACAAACACAGCATTTATTTTTTTTAAAATGTGTATTAATTTTTACATCTTTAAACTTCAGTCACCTTCAAAGTACTGTCCTTTTGATGCAATATACCTATTGAGATTTTTTTCCACTGCTCAGAACAGTTCTTGAACTTGTGTAAATTTTGATGTCTTTTAGTGCTTCTGCCATTTTTGTTTCACTTCTTCCACATTAGCAAAACATTTTCCTTTGAGGACTTTTCTCATTTGGGGAAACAAAAAAAGTCATTTGGGGGTGACATCTGGTAAATAGGACGGGTGGGCCATGGGGGTCGTGCCATTTTTGGTAAAAAACTGTGAACACTCAGCGCGGTATGAGCAGGTGTGCTCATAAATCACCTATCATGAAATGGGCAAACATGTTGAAAAGAGTCAAAAAAACAAAAAAAAAACACTGAAGCCAAACACAGCCTCTCACAACAATGCCAGCTGGTACACTGATACAGATGAATTCCCAGAACACTCACCTAGTGTAGGAAGCCTGTACTACAAGGGGCCCACCCTCCCAAAGATAATTCTGGGTTTTTTTTTTTTTGTTGTTGTTGTTTTTGTGGTCCTTTCTCATAAATGAATGAATAGCTGAAATGGACTGTGTCAAAATTCATCCAGTAGGGCTATTCTTAACTGTATATATAAACTATATAGCAACTAATTGGTTAATAATTACAAAATATTGGGGTTCTGAAATAATTTTTAAAAATCCTCATCTGAGGACAGTTTTTCATTGCTTTGAGAGAGAGAGGATGGAAGGGAGAGAGAAATATTGATCAGTTGCCTCTTGTAAGCGCCCAGACCAGGGATCAAACCCATAACCTAAGTATGTCCTCTGACCATGGATAAAACCCAGTCTTTCAGTGAATGAGACAACACTCCAGCCAACTGAGCCAGGGCCTTTTTTTTTTTTTTTTAAAGAAATTGGAAATGATTCAAGGTTATGTCTATAATGATGTCACTTTATTCTAATATGATTTCTTTCGATAGTTACTGATGTGCTATTATAGCTGTACTTACAAATGACTGTACAAGTATGCTCATAGCTGCTTCTGTTTACTTTTTAACTTTACCCATGCATACATTTTTAACAAGCAAGAAGGGTAGATGAAGGGCATATATAAAGCACTATATTATATAAGAGCAAGAGTAATGCTATGAACATATCTGTTAATAATGACAAGCAGTGCCCAGGCTGGATAGCTCAGTTGGTTAGAGCATTGTCCTGATACACTAAGGTTGTGGGTTCGATCCCCAGTCAGAGCACATACAGTAAGGAACCAATGAATACATAAATAAGTGGAAGAACAAATAGATGATTTTTCTCTCTCTCTCTCAAAAATAAATCAATAAAAAAATAAAATAAAAAGTTACTCTTTAAAAAAAATGACAAGCATTATGATCATTAAATCAAAGGCAGAGCAACAATGCAAGTAAGATTTGCAATAACATTATTCATATTAATGACATTAAAATTGTATGTCTTAATTTTTATTTTTAACAATAGAAACAGTGTCTTAATGTTTGTTTAGTGATATTCACTGATTTTATTAGAATTAATTTGGGAATGGAGGTCTAGAAAAAATGTTCAATTAAACAGTTGTGTCAGGCATATTTATTATTGGAAGACTTTAAATGGCTGATTTCATTACTCACCTATAAGTATTTTAATAGATGCCATGTTAAAAATAAAAGTGTGTGGCACTATTTGCTTTATTTCGCTATAAAATTGGGGTAAGGTGTCAAAAATTGGGGACATCTATGTTTTGTATGTTTTTCTCATCACATTATATCTACCGGAATGGAAAAACAAAAATAAAACAAGATTAAGGGCTCCTGAGAAGCTGTAAATTCCAGTATGTAAGAGCACAGGTTTTGGTGCCAGGCTGCATGGGTTTTAATTCTGGCTTTGCCACTTGCTAACTGTATGACCTTGGGCAAGTTACACACATCTCTGTTACTCAGTTTTTATATCTGTAAAGTTGAATTAAGAATATACCAAAATACATACAAAGCACTTAGAAAATACATGGCACATAACAGATATTCAATAAATATAAACGATTACTACCAAACTCAAATCTACCATTCGACATTCATTCGGGCATCTTTGTTATAGACTTAAAAAAAAATTCTGAGTTCTTTATTAAAAGCATGTAGCAACAAAAGTCATTTTACAACTCAAAATATTTCTGACTTAGGCCATTATGCAGGACTTCTATGACTACTCAGCTCCACCAAAATATTCTCTTTTGCTAATTCGGCTCTATGGATGTGTGTTTTTGGTAGCAAGTACACTGGTACCTCCTCACTCCGTGAATCTTTTTTTCTGTAGGTCTCAATTAAGTGTTGCAAGTGTTTCCCCTCAACTCCTCTCCCCTTACAATGCCTCTGAACACTTCACTTTCAGCCCTGTGGGAGCATCAGATTCCTAGCAAATTAAGAAAAAAGAGTTATGTTCATGGTTCCTTATTATGTAGCCAAATTGGTTTTAATTTTCTGTTGGCAAGAGTAGTGGTCCCAAGAGATTGCACAGCTTGCTGTGTGTGAGCTGAATCCAGAAGAGGGGGAATCGCTTTTCATCTTGGAGTTCCGAGCACTCAGGGTACCATTTGGAAAGAACAAACAATTCAGCATTTGTCTTGGCGAACATAGAATAGCAATGTGAGGGAAATCTTCCGCTTAAGACAGAGCCCAAGCTGCAGGCAAGATCAGCGCATCGCACGAGGATACAGACCTGGATCCGGCCTGAGCCTGCTTCCTGCCCAGCTGCAGGGCCCCGGCGGGTGGACGCTACTCCAGCTGCCCTGGGAGCCAGCATTTAGGAGAAAGAGGGAGAGTGGTGTGCACCCCCTACCTCATAAGATTCAGTTCTGCTTGAGCCTGTCTCACAGCAATTTGCAAACTGGAACATCTTATCCAGAAGGAGATTTTCGTGCTGCCTGAATTTTTTAATTCCCTGAACTGCTTAGCATAACTAGCTCCTCTCCCCCCAGCAAAAAATCAATATGCCCTGAGCCGACTTGTGTAAACATAAAGCCATAAAGAATTCTGCCAACGTGTTCCTTTCTGGAGGTGATGTCAGCACCCGGCTCTTCCCAGGCCCTCCCCAGCCTCACATCTGTATTCTGTGTTCATCCTGCACAATACCAGCCAAGCCGTGCTCTGCAAACTAGATTGCACACACAGGCACATACAAATGCACCATCATTGCTTTTCAAAGATGCAACTGCTTCTCTTGAGATGTCTCCCTCAAGTTTGCTGATCTATGGGCAGGAACAGGACAGGTTTGGCCACCTCCCCCAAAGTGCAAGCAGAGGTGTTTATTTTTAAGTGTATCTGATTGTTCTTCTTTGACGGGATATCACCAAAGGATCCATTTGGAGCTCATTCGTTGAAAGCCATAGCCACCTCAGCAGCCCCGTCTTTGCCCTCTTCTGTCTCTCCAGACTGCAGAATAAAGATTTGGAGTGTATCCTGTAGTTTGTTCCTGCACCTTATCCCAGCGGGCTGTTGGACAGAAATTCTTCATCTAGCCAAGCCAATTTATAAACATGTTCTTCTCTGCCTGTGGTTTTGTTCCCATCAGAACTTTTAGAAACCTACACTGTTTGCACCTAAGGCTCCAGTTACCCATATATTAAGGATGTCTTAATTCTCTCCTCATTAACGTTAAGTATTGATAGTCTAGTTCCAAAATAGAATAAGATCTAAGACCATTCAGTTGTGGTTATTTAACTCTGACACACAAACACTGGCAGGACCTTGACCCCCAAATGTCCCTGCTCAGAGAGGGATCTCAGCTGGAAAAGTCAGCCTTCTCTGACCTCGGCTGCAGAAACGCACAGATGTCAGCCCAGGCTTCAAAACACTGCTCTCATCATTATACCACAATATCTGGTGTGTGCCTTGGCTGGCAGTGAACCTTGGCTGTGAAAGGAAGCGGTATTTCCAGACCAGTTTAATGCAAAGTCTTTGCTACCAAATGGAAAGACTCCTGCAAAATATTACAGCTAGAAGCATAAGAAGCTAATAATGGCTGTTTCCAAAACTGTGTGTTTTAGAATGATGAGCCAGGCAAAGGATAAAATTGGACCAACTGCAGACCTGCTTCCAAGTAATAAGCAGTGTTTTATGAATCATCCTCTACAAGGAACCCAGCCCAACAAGGGTATATTCAGAGTCTAGATGAGAAGGTATGTCTTGAGTTTTGTATATTTTAAGACATACAAATGTTTTAAAGACCAGATGGTTTCACTGAAAGATGATTTGCATCCTAGTTGGGCTGAAGAGAGAGAAAACTACAGGGTTGAGACATCAAACATCCAATCTTTTAGCAGAAAAGAACTTTAAAAAATTAAGTCCATTTGTGAGTTTTACTCAGACTGTTTAAGAGACTTGGGGAGGGGGAGGAAATCAACCAAGGGGCTCCTTGTTTCTTCTTTCCCCCCTTGGAATCTCACTAAGGCCAACAACAAGACAGACACATATAAGCAGACAGTGAGAAAGCCACTAGGTTTGTTCTCTTGGCTCAGGTGCTGTCTAAACAAACATTTTGGAGTTAGCCAAGGTTGGGCCCTTCCAGAACCAGAGGTCTCTGGTCATATAAGGTGCCTACTGCAAAGTACGCTGTAGTAGAAGCTTTTCTTTCAACAATGCCATTGCTCCTCCCTTCCCCCACTCAGTAGCTGCATTCCCCCAGGGGATTTCCAAGCAATCTTAAGATTCATAAGAAATAAAGGACTGCGTAAGAGATCAACAGTCCTCAACAAGGAGAGAGAGAGAGATGAGAGAGGCAATACAATCCAGTGAGCCTCCAACGTTTTAGAATCTTAGATGATAATTCTGGCTCTGGCAATTACTTGCTGTGCAAACCGAGGAAAGGAACTCAATTTCTTTCTGTTACCTCGCTAACCTAAGAGCTAGGGCTAAATTGGATCAGAAATTTCATCAAATACTGCATGACAGCTAATGAGTGAGACTTTGACATTTGACATTACTTCCACAATAATAATCACGACCCTGGATTTAATAGCGTGCAAGAGGATGAGCTGAGGACATGTACCTGGTGACAATTTAGGAAAAGGCAATTTGTGTGGAAAGGCAATACAGAGTGTGCCTCCAGTAGAAGACAGCCACATAAAACACAGGACGCACAGTCAAACTAGAATTTCACAAATGGTGAATCTTTTCTTAGCATCAATGTGTCTTAAATGTTGCATGGAATATAGTTATCCTAAAAAACTTAATTGTTGTTTATCTGAAATTCAAATTTAATTGCAAGTCTGTGTTTTTATTTGCTAAATCTAGTAAGCCTCATCTAGAAATAGGAGTTGGACCCAAAGGTAGTAGAGGAAGATATCAGAGGCCAGGGGCTTTTTAATCAGGAGGTTACTCTGAGTTGGGAAGTCTTCGTTAAGATTGAGCTCCTAGAACAAGGAGAACAATTCCAGCAAACCATGTCAGATTCTACCCTTCAGTGTCCCTTGCCCCAACTGTCCTTCTCTCCCCTGGTAGCCCTAGCAGAAAACAGATGAAAGTGAATTTCTTCTCAGAGAAATTGTCAACTCACCTATCATTCCACAAACACTCACTGAATGCCTGTCCTCTGTTAAATACTGAGCTGACGTCTGAGGAGTAGGGCAGATGGATGCAGCCTCTTCTGCCTTCATGGGGTGCCCAGTTGCAGACCAAGATCAAGGTTCCCTTGCTGGAACTCTAAGCCTGTGTCCTGGACTCAAAACTCCAACCTACCGCCTTTTGTCCTACCTGCAATTTAATACCTGCCGGGTACAAATCTATGGGTGCAAGAAGAATCAAGATAAAACAAAATGTAGTTCTTAAATGCAAGACTCTGATGGCAAAATGAGACCGATAGGCGAAGAACTATAACCAAAGGTAGAATATGATAAGAACAGTACATGGGATGGAGCAGCGAGGGGCTTTATAGAGGAGCCATTACATCAGTTTGGGGGCACAGAAGACTTTCCCCAAGAATTTGAGATGGGCTTAGGGAATGCTGAGATACCCGCCCCTTGGAACTCTGGACTTAGAATCATGTGATCATGAAATCTTAGAATTAGAAGTATCTTCTGAAGTCTCCATATCCAAACATTCTTTTATAGCCCCCTTCACTCAGGATAACTTGGCTTTTGCTTGAATTCCTCTCATGTCTTTCTAAGAAGTTCATTCCACTTTCAGAAAATTAACTGTTGGAAACAACATATCAAAACAGCTGAGGGCAAACCTGCTATCTCGAAGCTTCCCACATTGATTCTTTACCTGCTGTTCAGCCTACATACCACTTTAATCAAATACCTGAGTGAAGATAGAGCGTATGAGCTTACCAATTTTTTCCACACGAGAAGTACAGGAGTAATAGCAAACACTATAAATGACATAGAGAAAAGTCAAAGCTAATACAGTGAGATGTGCTAGCAATCCACGTAAAATCCTGCATTTAGATTCAGAAACATCAGTTGCAGAACAGGAGAGAAATGGCTTGGTAGGAGCTCCTGAGAATGAGACCTAAGAGTTTAAATTAATCCTTAACTTACTGTGAGCCAACAATGTGATGTGACTGCTAAAAAAGCTAATCATCTTGGACCGCCTAGAACACTGTCAAGATCACAGAGACACATATTCTGTGTCTGTCAGATTGTATTTATATGGTGTGTTCAGTTTTGCATGTTACATTTTAAGAGGTTTATGGTTACAAACATTATCGCCATGACGACTGGCAAGAGGGGCCCACCTGTCACAAACATCAATACGGAACTACCCTTTTCTGCCTCCATATCTCCTGAGAAAAAAAATCAAAAGTTCAGAACTGATTGTCAGGTGGGAATTTTGGGAAAAGGACACATGCAAAACTGGAGGCTACCCAAGTCTTAACCTAAGGATGGGGATGCTGGGCCAAGATCATGATGGGGAAGAAGGGATACTGGTTAGAAGAGAAACATAGACTTTGTCTGGAAACCAGAGAAAAAGCTGGGCTGCTCTGTTTAATGTTGGCCAGTTTAAATTGCCTAAAAGACCCCCTCCTTAAAAGTGGGTGTCTAGGCAACTGGGTGTCCTGGTTGATGGCACTCCTTTGTGGTGTAATTATGGGAAACACATAACCTGCCTCAGCTGGAAAAGCAAGGCCTTGGTATTAGGGAGTTAGCATGCTGGGCTGACTGCAGTGGCGGTGACTGGGGTAACAAGTACCTGCTCTGGGGTCCTGGGCCCAGGAAAGCTTCCACCTTGCCCTTGTGCCAGCAGACCTGTGCCATCATTTAGGAGCGAGCGTGACTCTATTGGCCTTTGGATGTCAAGGGCAACCCTGAGGATGACTGTGAGACACTGAGTGGAAGCAGGCTGGGCATGAGCAAAGCCTGGCTTTTAAGTAACTTAAAACTTCTACATATTTAGATATGACAAGTGGCTTCCATTTATGAGGGACAATCCCTGCTAAAAAGCAGAATTACCTTGGGGGGGGGGTTGTATTACAGGCTTCTCCCACTAGATGAGTGTTCTAGGAACCCATCTGTATCAGTATACCAGCTGGCGTTGTTGTGAGAGGCTGTGTTCATCTTCAATAAAAAAAATTTTTTGAAGACTCTTTCAATGCATATGCCCATTTCATGATGGGTAATTTAGGAGTACACCTTACCACATTGTGCTAAGTGTTCAGCATCGTTGAACAAAAACAGCATGACCCCCATGTCCCACCTCCCTATTCACTTGATCTCACCCCAAGTGAATGAAAAAGTCCTCAAAATGAAACAGTTTTCCAATGTGGAAGAGGTGAAACAAAGAACAGCAGAAGCACTAAAAGGCATCAAAATTGATGAGTTCAAAACTGTTTTGAGCAGTGGAAAAAACATCTCAATAGAAATATTGCATCAAATGTAGAGTACTCTGAAGGTGATTGAAGTTTAAAGAGGTAAGAATAAATACACTTTTTAAATAAATAAATTCTGGTTTTTTGGGGGCCCTCCCATATTTGTTTATTGAATCTGTAAGTGTCAGGATACAGATAAGATACTACAATGCCTCTACTTTAGAGGATTCCCTCTATTAGGCATATAAAATTTCCTCAAACAGTGGACTTGACCATTTGTATCCTTAACATCCCCCCTTTGTAACAATAAATGAATCAGTCTTTGTAAAATACCTACTATATGGGCTAACACACAGTAAATGCTCAATTAATATTCTTTTTTACCCCTTCATATTCTCTCTTCCCACCTTCCAAGCCCAACTACAAACATCAGCATTTTCACAAGCTTCACTTTGGTCTGAGCCTTGAGCTCCTATTCATGCAGGATCTTTTTTACTCTTGGCCTTGGTGCTGAGTCCTTCTTCCATTTTGTACATGTCTTTTAAAAATAAGTTTCTTCAAACTCTTTGATATTCACAATGTTTTCTCCTCTCTCCGTTAGATTGTGTGTGTGTGTGTGTGTGTGTGTGTGTGCATGGGGGAGAGAGAGAGAGAGAGAGAGAAAGGGAGGCCCTGAATAGCCACAGCAATCTTGAGGAAGAAGAACACAGTAGGAGGAATCACAATACCTGATACCAAACTATACTACAAGGCCATGGTAATCAAAACAGTCTGGTACTGGCATAAGAACAGACATATAAATCAATGGAACAGAATAGAGAGCCCAGAAATAAACCCAGGTCTATACGGTCAACTAATATTTGACAAAGGGGGAAGGAACATAAAATGGAGTGAAAAGAGCCTCTTCAACAAATAGTGTTGGGAGAACTGGACAGGGACATGCAAAAAAATGAAACTAGACCACCAACTTACACCACACACAAGAATAAACTCAAGATGGATCAAAGACTTAAATGTAAGCCATGACACCATAAAATTCCTAGAAGAAAACATAGGCAGGAAAATTTCAGATATCCCGCGTGGCAACATTTTCACTGATACATCTCCTAAGGCAAGGGAAATAAAGGAAAGAATAAACAACTGGGACTACATCAAACTAAAGAGTTTCTGCTCAGCAAAAGAAAACATCAGCAAGATGAAAAGGGAACCAACCATATGGGAAAATACATTTGCCAATGATACCTCAGACAAGGGATTGATCTCCAAAATATATAAAGAACTTATATGACTCAATACCAAGAAGACAGAAAACCCAATTTAAAAATGGGCAGAGGACCTGAACAAACACTTCTCCAAAGAGGACATACGGAGGGTCCATAGGCATATGAAAGGATGCTCAACATCATTAGCCATCAGAGAGATGCAAATAAAAACCACAAGAGTTACCACCTCACACCAGTCAGAATGGCCATCATCAACAAATCAACAAACAACAAGTGCTGGTGAGGATGTGGAGAAATGGGAACCCTGGTGCGCTGCTGGTGGGAATGCAGACTGGTGCAGCCACTAGGAAAAACAGTTTGGAATTTTCTCAAAAAACTAAAAATGGAACTGCCTTTTGAACCAGCAATTCCAATGCTAGGATTATATCTGAAGAATCCTGAAGCACCAATTCAAAAGAACCTATGCACCCCTATGTTCATAGCAGCACTATTTACAATGGCCAAGTGCGGGAAATAGCGTAAGTGCCCATCTGTAGATGAGTGGATCAAAAAACTGTAGTACATTTACACAATGGAGTACTATGTAGCAGAAGGAAAGAAGGAGCTTCTACCATTTGCAACAACATGGATGGAACTAGAGAGAATTATGCTTAGTGAAATAAGCCAGGCAATGAAAGAAAAATACCTTCTGCTACCACCTATTACAGGAGACTAATGAACAACACAAACAAATGACCAAAACTGAACCAGAGAATACAACAAGGATGCCAGCCTGTTAAACCAAACATGCCATGATCCGGGGACAGCCAACTGACCTGGAGTCTGCAAGATCCTTCCCAATGTGGGAAGGACACCTTCCCCTCCACACCCCCACTCTTATTAGGGATTTCTGGACTCAAGGGTAGGTAGGATGATGACCATGTGCAGCAGCTTGAAGCAGCTAGAGGAGCACAAGACCTTTGAGCATTGTCCTTTAAAAGATTATAAAGGGTCTTAAGTCTGAGGGGGGGAATTGTTATTTTTTATTGTTATAAAAATTGATTAATTAAAAAAAAGAAGACTATAGGAAAGGGTGAAGCCAAAGAACTCATATGCACAACCTATGGACATGAACTAAAGGAGGGGTTGGGATTACTGGGGGAAGAGGGGCACTGGGCAGAGAGGAGCAAAGGGGGAAAAAATTGGAACTATTGTAACATAATCAATAACATATACAAAAATAAATAAATAAATAAGATTTTTATGGTGGAAAAAGGCCAAATTGGGCATCTAGTTCAATTAGAAGAAGAAGAAGGAGTTCCCTCAAACTCTTTGATATTCACAATGTTTTCTATATATGTGGTCTCCTCTCTTTGTTTGTGTGTGTGAGAGAGAGAGAGAGAGAGAGAGAAAGAGAGAGAAAGACAATTTTCTTTCCCTGAATTTTCCACCTTTTGTGAAAAATATTATTTTCTTTTATAATCTCTAGCTGAGTTTCATTATAAAATTTACATATCCATTTTTCTGAAGATTTTGAAAACAACTTAAAAGATCAGTGCACATATTTGAGTATGCTTCAATTTTTCTTTGTATCAGGGATCTTTGGTTTTAGGTTACAAAAATAGAATGAAGTAAGAGAATAGTTTGTTGAAAGGATGCTGTCGGGCTCACAGACTTAAAGAAAGAAGGCTACCGTAGGTGTCAGGAAGAGCCATCCTCCGGCCAGTTCTAGGTATTTTAGAGAAATGCTCGAGTTATTGAGTGACTCAGCTTCGACTGCCTGCCTGTGTCTCTTTGCTCCTTGTGCCACGTCCAGGGAGTGAGACTGATGGGCCAGTGTGAGCAACAGGTGTGAACACCTGTGACAGGCAGCCCCAGCAGAACCTGATGGGCTTGGACAGGACAGGTCCCCAAAGGAAGGAAAGCCAAGGAGAAAATTCCATGCACTTCCACCCCATTTTCTTAGCAACAACTGAGATGATTATTGAGGTCTCCTTCATTTCCATATTGTCAGTATCTTCTGTTTGAAGGCCAGAAAAATACATTTCTTTCATGGATGCCTGTTATCTCTTCTAAACTCTGCCTGCTTGAATCCTTAAGATTCACATAAGGAGAGGATAGGAAGGCAGTGGGGAAGAACGCATGGGTTGGGGTGAGAAAGATGGTGAATTTGACTTTGAATCTGTTGTGTGAGGTTCCATTGGCCCACCATCCCAGCTGGAAATATGGATCTTCTGCTCACAGTAAAAATCAGGACATAAGAATGTAGTTTGGGAAGACAGCTACATATTATTCATTCAGCCTTTTAATTAAATATTGAAGAATCTATTATTTCCTGTCTACTACATACCAGACACTGTAGCAGGGGTGAGAATCACAAAGTGAAATAAGTGAAGGGAACTAGCCTTAAGAAGCTTAGAGTCTTTAGGAGCAGTGGACAGTGAGTCAGTCGTGTTCTGTCGCACCCTCGAGGACAGTGCTGGTGGTTTACCTCAGGGTGCCAGTGACACAAAGAAAGGGCACCAGAAGTGGTTCCAGATCAATTGCCTGGCTGTCACTTGCATTAACTGGATTCGTTCCTACTCCCAACTCTGCTTGATCATGAGAACTGGTCCTGGGCCCATCCTGTGCCCTGCCTTGTTAGACCTGCCCTAATGCCCCACCTTGACTGGTCTGGACCATTCTGGAGCCTCCCATGGTACTGACAATGAAATGGGGGTAGAGATTTGGACAAAATATGAACAACTGATGATAATAAAGACATTCCATTAAAATATGTTAAAGATATACAGGCATGACCCTCCAAATTTTTAGTCAGTATCTATTGTTTTTGATACTCTGTTTACTTCTCAATATTCCTTAGTCAACTCCTTCTTTTACAGTCTAATGAACTACTATAGCAGCAAAGGTAGAGTTAGACAATAACCCTCCAGTCGTCCAACTAAAATTACTATTTTAGTTGCACTGCTTAACTTCATCAGGACCCTAAAAGAGATGGCCTAGAACCGAAATAATTCAAAATTCATTTTCAATCTTCTCAGCTACCAAATCTCTTTGAAAGCATATTTGTTTGTTAGTTTTAAACACTTGTTCTGAACATAGAGTACACCATGATACTTTGCGAAGGAATGCTGATAGATTTTCATCCTAATGCTTAATTTGCATTATTTTTTCTTTTAATTACATTGTATAAAAATCTATTACACATCAGTTTTAAAAGACGCTAACAATGAGTGTTGTGTAATAGTCTGCTTTTTCCAGTTATATTAAGTACCCTTTTTTTGGCCTTAATAATTTATTATCTTTTAAAAGAATGCTTGACATTTTCAAAAATGTAAGTACATATAAAAGCTTATTTATCAAATTTTGGGAGAAATTTCAGTCTCGATGCTCATGTACAACCTCCAAGTAAGATGTTAAAGTGAAGCCAGCAACTTTAATGGTGATTGATCATTCCATTTCTTTTCTGCTTTACCTAATATACAACTTCCAGGAGTCTGAATACTACTCCATGGTGTGTGTGTATGTCCACATTTTGTTTATCCATCCATCCACAGGTGGACACTTGGGTTGCTTCTATCTCTTGGCTCTTGTGAATGACACTGCTATAAACGTCGAGGCACAAATATCTCTGAGAACAGATTCATTCTTTTTGATAACAATATATTTTTTAAAATTTTGACATAGAATATTTCAAACATAAAAAAGTAGAGAGATTAGTATAATGAACTTCAGAATACCTGTCACTCAGCCTCAACAGTTATCAACTTGTAGTTTATTGTCATATTTTACCTATATCTCTACCCTCAATGCCTACTCTGGATTATTATTTTGAAGCAAATTCCACAATCCCATAATTTTATCTGTCAACATTTCAGAATGCATCTTAAAAAAAGTGACTCTTTTTAAAGGTAAAGCTATAATACTAAATCCACACCAAAAATTCACAATAATTTCTCCTTAACATCAATAACCCAGTAAGTGTTCACATTATCCCAATTATCTTTTTAAAAAGGTAACAGTTGATTTGTTTGAGTTAGAATCCAAATAAAGTCCATACATTGTGATTGGTTCATTTATCTTGTCTCCTTTTATCTACACATTGCCCCTCTCATTTATTTTTCTTGACATTTCCTTGAAAAAGCTGTATTTTTTTAAATTCTGAGGAGTTTTCCAAACTTCAGATTTTGTTAATTGTATCCCTGTGGTTCATTTAACATTGTCTTCACTTTCTTACAAATCAATAGTTGGATTTAGATCCCTGATCAGATCTAGATTTTTTTCTTTTGCCAAAACTAACTTATAAATGGTGCTGTATTTTCTTATTGGGCAATGCTTAATATCTGGTTGTCTTTTCTATGATTATTATTGACTAGATCTATCAATTCATTCAAAGTTGCAAAATGGAAATATTCTAATTCCATTATTCTTTCTTCATTTATTAACTAAAATAGTTACATACAAAGTAGTGTCCTTTGCATTAATTATTTAGTTTTCCTGTGGTACAGTTCTCATAGAAAAGTAAGGATAAATGCTTATTTTCCTTTATTTACCAGTTTTCCAAGCAATGAGTTGGCTCCTTAGCATCCTACAAAGAAGGCCAATAAGATTTTTCTTCTTTTGCTATAATTGTGAACTCATTGATTTAAAACATACTTGATGTGTTTGAATTCATGGCACTGAACTTATTTTCCTTATTGAAGTGGCTTCTGACACCTTCTGCTATGACCTTGATAGTCACTGATAGATTCTGAGTTATTTGTTATAACAAGATGTTCCAGAATCACTTTGTACTTTTAGCCCCAAGCCAGGACTGAAATTAGCCATTTCTCCAAAGAATCTTAATTTCTTTATTGGGAAATGGTATTTAGAGATGGCAATCTGGTTGCTAGGGGTGCTTGTTGCCACTGGATTGCTTGTTTTCAATGGCCAAAGCAAGCAAATATGTCATTGTTTTTTTTTTTTAAGGTAAAATATATCTTGAATTCATATTGATACTTGAAATTCAATTTTAGAACTGTCATGTTTTAATTTAATCTCATGAATCTTATAATTGTATCTCCATTTACCTAATGCCACAAATAATTAGTTCTTAATTATACCAGTATAATTTCTCTCTCTCTTTTTACTCTATAATATATATGATATTTTTAGAATAGAAACACCAACACTACCACCAAAAATAACAATACTGAAAACCATTTAAGATTTTTTTCTATTATTAGAATATATTCCACTGGGTATGTGTACAATAAAATTACCATGTTTAAAACCACTTGGAAAATTTCTTCTCTGCATGCTTGTGCCACCAATTAGATACATAACTAAATTTCATTGTTTTATTTTACTTTTAATTATGGGTATTTAAAAATCATTTTATTATGTAAAATATTTACATGGTCAAAAAATCAAATAAAAGCAAGATGTATTTTTAAACGTTAAAACTTCTATCCCCATGCTTTCTCTCTGAGCGCAGTATAGGTATTCATTGAACCCATTATTTAAATCTAGTATTTATTTTACTGATTGAGTACATTTTATTTTTACTAAGAAGATATAAAATAAAAATATTCCCAAGTATAAAATACTAATTAATCATTGAAATTACTAAATTCTAGAAGATAATTCTACATGTGGATATGTAACAAAGGAGGGATGCTCCATGAGGCTGCAGAAGCATGAGGAAGGGAGAGGACAGTGTGAGATGAGGTTGGTGAGAGGAACTTGGCTTCTATGCAGGGTGAGATGGGAGACATTGAAGGTTCCAGACAAAGGAGCACTGTGATCTGACTTAGGATTTAAGAACACCAGGCTGGTGTGTTGAGA
This sequence comes from Furipterus horrens, assembly GCF_987537825.1. Lineage (NCBI taxonomy): Eukaryota > Metazoa > Chordata > Mammalia > Chiroptera > Furipteridae > Furipterus > Furipterus horrens. The sequence goes on from NW_028327179.1 coordinate 14,170,467, forward strand.
CTAGATGGGAGGGGTCAGGCGGGGGGCATGGGAAAGGAGACCAGTTAGGATGTTAGTGATCTAGTGAGAAAAGTTGGCAACTTGCACTAGGGTGAGAGTCATTCACAGTGGTGAGAAGTGGTTGGATTCTGGATATAATTTGAACATGGACCCTTTGGGGAGCAACTTCATCTCAAGGTAAGAAGGACCCAGGGCCACTGATAGGTAGGGAGGAGGAAGAACAGGGAAAACAAAATTATTGATTTTATGAAAGCCTCTCTAAGACACCGCAGCCTCAGCAGCCCTGATTTGTGGCCCCTCCAACTATGTAACACTGAAAGGGGTCCTTGTGACATTGTGCCTGGTCCCTATTGTCCTGGAGATTGGAAAGCCTGGCAGGAGATGAGGTGCTGGAGAGGCAGTCAGAACAGAGCTAGAGGAAAGATGTGTGAGCGCTGTAGACCACCCTGAAGACTCCAAACACTACCTGGTGTATGGAGACACATCTGTAGTCTGTCAAGGTAGGCACTGACTCAGTGATATTTAGATCCAGTGATATTTAGATCATTACCATTAGTGTGACCCCAGTTGAGTTCATAGATTTGTGAAGGTTGAAAAACTATGGTCATAGATAGATTAAGTCTTCCTAGACCAAAGGAAGGATGTTGGTTCTGCCTCCACAGCCATTGTAAGAAGGTAGGCCTATCCATGTTGTGCCAGGTTGCCATGGAGTTGGTTCATAACAGGTCAAGACATCAGCTCAGTGGATAGATTGTCCTTCTGGAGCACAACATGTCTATGCAACAAAGATGCCATGAGAAGTGGGACTCAGACCCAGAAAAGTGACAGGTAACAACAGTGATTATTGCCACTTGCAATCACGGGTGGCCTGACCATACACACTCTACCAGGTGGCACGTGGCTGCTCCTATGTTCCCATGAAGGCTGGCATAAAGACAGTGGTACCAACTCCCTTTCCATTCTCTCACATCCTAGAATGCTAGTACAGAGATGCTTTCCAAAGTGTTCTGGCCATAAAGTAAAGATTAATAGTGATGTTTAATACAAGTGGACATATAACAGAGTCTCATCAACTTGTGCCTAAATTATTCAATTAACTTAAACATGTATTGAATATTTATTAGGTGCCAGAGACTAAGTGGAGAATTTAGAAATGAATAAAACATGGCCTCTCTGTCCTTTTGGAGTTCATAGTTTAGCAACAGGAGACTGGCACAGAAAATAGTTTCTGTGCAATGTGGTAAGTCCTATGCAAAGTCATGCATAAGCTGCTTTGGAGGTATGGAGGTAGAACTCCCACCCAGCTCAGGGTTAAGGGGAGGTTTCTGAAGTAGGTGATGATGAACTGTGCTGGAGGCTGAGGAGGAGGGGAGTGGGTCAGTGGAGGGTCAGCACTGCAGAAATGGGTCTCCCAAGGAAAAGCAGGACGAGACCAAGAATGACATGTATGCAGTCTCCATGTTGCAAGACTGGAAGTGGCTGAGACTGGACACATCAGCAGAGGCCCTCCCTAGAAAGACTTAAATGCCACCTTAATGAGCTTGGACTTTATTCTGGGGCTACCAATAAGCCACTTAAGGACTTTCAGGGCAGAGGTATTAGGAATAAAGAGGACATCATGGACATGAAAATATGTTCGTTTATAATTTTGTAACTAGAACAAAAGATTTTTCTTATACAAGATGTAAATATTACTCTAGCACATAATATGGAAAGTGAAATTTTATTCCCCAAATCATAAATGATCAGGCTATTAGTCCTTTAATTTGTTTCATTGTATAAGACTTATTAATATTGGGGTGGTGTGAAAGTCAGGTAATACCATAATACCTATTTGCAACCAGCTTTAAAAAAATTTTAATGCATTTTGGACATTTTTGCATTTTCCCATAGATCTACCTTATTTTTTTTTTAAGTGGCATATATTCTACTATATGAATTAAATACTTTTATTTAACTATTTCTCTACTGATGAATATTTAGATTCTTCCCAACTTTTCTTTTCTTTGCTTTTATTTTTATTTCTAAATCAGAGAAATGCATCAATCTAGTTTAGGAACACAGATAACATTACTGGGCTTATGATGAAAAACTGGAGTTCTCCCATTTCTGCTCTTGTTCCCTCAGCTCTCAGGCAACTCCCATCAAGTCTGGTGGTTGTTTCTCTTGTTTGTTTGTTTTTTAAGTGCTGTTGCTTGATTATTCGATTTTAAACATTCTAAAATGAAAGATAAGAAATAGGCTCTCTTGGCCTCCCCCCTCCCAACATATACACAAAACATTTTCTTTTATCTCATCTTTCTGGTATACTTATATCCATATTTTCAACTAAATCAATATTCATTGTTGACAGTATTATGATTATGGAATTATTATCCAGAGTTGATCCATGTATGTTTGAATGATTACATTTCCTTTCATATATATGTATATGCGAAGTATGATTACACATTTACTTTTTTTTTCTCTGAAGCAGCCACTAATTTACCCCAAAACCTTTCCCAAACTATAATGACATCTACAATGTGTTCCAATACATCACACATTGTAGCAGTTTTACTTTCTTTTTGGCAGCATCGCTGCAGGAGTCCCCACCATCCTGCTCCCCATGGATGGGGTCTTGCCCAGGTCTGTTGAGCAACCCTTGCCCTGGAATTCTGTATCCCTTTTACCCTGGGACCCCCTTTTCCTCACTCCCATCTTGGGGCCCTGCTTCCGAGTTTTCATATCCTCCTTTATTTGGTTCCTTACTTGTTTTGGTGCAATGCATCCTTCACTAACTTCCTGACAAATATCTTAAGGCATTTCATGAAACTTTTAGGAGGTAGAACTCACAGACTTGATGATTGATTAGAGGTAGGGTGATGAGAAAGAGGAAGGAATAAGAAATGAGCTCCAAGGTTTTGTAGAAAGTGTCTAAATGGATAAGTGTTAAGAATTGCAGTGGGTTTCGGGATGGAGTGAAGATACTGGATGCACTGAGTTACCTGAGCTGTCTGGGCACAGCAGCTGGCAGATGTCTATCTGCATTTTGGGAAAGATGTCAGGGATAGAGATCCTGAATATGTACTTGTCCACCATGGTGTGGTTGCTACCCTGTGAGAGTAAATGAGACTGGTTGGGAACAGGAGGAAGAATGAAGGGAAGAGTGAGCTACGGATAAAGGCCAGTTACACATGACGGATCAAAGGGGAATCCAGAGCCCATAAAGAAGGCTGAGAAGAAACCATCAGAGAGGTGGAGGAGCCAGGAGGAATTGGAGCCAATGGACAGTAGAGATGGATCATAAGAAGGCACAATGTACAACAGAATTTTAAGAAGGTGGGGGACCTTGATCAGTGTGGCTCAGTTGGTTGGGCATTGTCCCATAAAGCAAAAAGTTGCTGTTTCAATTCCCAGTCAGAGCACATGCCTGGGTTGCAGGTTCAGTCCCAGGTTGTGGTGCATATAAGAAGCAACTAATAGATGTCTTTCTCTCACATCAAGGTTTCTCTCCCTTTCTCCCTCCATTCCCCTCTCTCTAAAACTAAATAAATAAAATGTTTTTTTAAAAGGGCAGGGGTAGGGAATCTATGAAACTAATAGCAAAGTGACAAAAAGATAAAGGTGTTTACTGCAACACTGTTTATAACAGTAACACTGTTTATAACAAACTTTAACAGTTTTTTCTAGAGAACGTATTAGATGAATAATGGTATACATAGTCATTGGAGTACCATGCCCCTATCGAAAATTTCAGATGCTTGCTGACATTTATACTTATTGTTCAGGAAAATCCACGCAAGTTACTGAAAAATGAGGATTGTATGTTCCAACTTATGTAAATCTCTACACACAGCCATCTGCCTGTGTACGTAGGCATAGACTAGAGAGATGTTTGCAAGAATGTTCACCAAAATGTTAATGGTGATTATCTCTGGAAGAGGAGACTTGGGGTAAGTCTTACTTTCTTCTTTGCATTTTAAGTATTGCTTAAAATTTTTTGTAATTATAATCATGTAATTATAATAATTATGTGATTAAATAATTATGTGATTAAAGAATAAAACTGCTTGTGTGGGGACAGGGAGTATATGAGGACTATCTGTCCCTTCTGCTCAATTTTGCTATGACCCTAAAACTGATTTTAAAAGAATCTAATATAAACTGAAAAAAAAAAAAGCTGCTTTTGAAAACTAAAATGTTAATGATATTAAGTACTGCAGAGACAGAGTAGTTAAATACCATGGAGTAGGAAGAGAAGGTAGGTTAGAATAAGCTGGGGAGTAAATGGGGCTTAAAAATAATGAAATATCAAAGATGTTTCTAGAAGCTTGAATGAGGTGAGAGGGAGAGAGAGGGTGACAAGTAGTGAGAAAATAACTTATTTTTACACCTCCTCCTCCCTCCTGTAAGTCTTTCTGAACACTATTGCCAGGTAAATTCCCCATAAACACCATTATTTCGTCATTTCTATCCCAGACATCAGTGGCTCCCACCCAAAGAAGCTGGAATTCAGTCACCATTCCCCATTTTATCCTGCTTTTTTTACTCAAACCAATGAAAGAAAAAAACCTAAATGATACTTACTGAACACGTACAATAGGCCAGGCACTCCTAAAATCCCTGGGGCACAAGGACAAATTCATCATGGTCCCTGCTACCACTGTTGTCGTAAACCAGTGAGGACCCCAAGCTTATATGGAGCTAATGGTTGTACAGAATCATACGGGCTGTAACCGGTTCATGGGCCGACTGGGTAGCTCCCACAGCAAGGGGCCATTAATGCCCATAGTATTTGCATTGGCTGTTGCTCCTGGGACCTACCTCATCACCTTGTTGTTCCTTTGAAACACCTAAATCCTCCTAGCCTCCTGTATCCCAGGTCACGTCCACTGTTGACATCTTCTTTCTCATGACTTGCAAAGCACTTATTTTTTTTTGTTTGTTTTTCTTTATCTTTTTGATCCCATAATCCCGCCTATGCTTAGTTAACAATTTGTGCGGATGAACAACCTCTTCACAGCGACTGTGAGCTCTGAAAGCTGTCACAGTGCCTGGTACGAGGTCAACATGTAGCAAGGTATGCAATCAAAGCCTGCTGAAACTTAACACCCAAGCTAGGTCATGTTTTAAATGAAAATAAAGTGAACTTTAAAGGCAGTATGTTGGGAAGCATCCTAATGCAGTCTGTTAGGTAACACCAAGTCTGAGGGGTGAAGGGGTGGGAGAGGGGTGATGGGGTAGGGGAGGGGTGGTGGGTGGGGGAGGGTTATGGGATGGGGGAGGGGTGATGGGGTGGGGGGGTGGGGGATGAATGGTGGGGTGGGGGAGGGGTGAATGGGTAGGGGAGCCGTGATGGGATGGGGGGGCCGCTAAGACCTTAGAAGGATGGAATTTAAAGTGATGGGGGTAAAAATCAGAGAAAAGATTGGATGATAGTCAGAGCCCAATCAAGACATAAATAAACCCAAACTCAATTATTATGCAAGACAGAAAATAAAAGCTCAATTACTATTCAAGACTATAAAAGCATAGTTCCGCTCTAAGTATGAGGTAGCACTATGAGCCTGCGGTTAAAGAGACAATTGCAGTCATGAATATGTAAACAGCACTATGACCTTGCCAAGGCAGGGAAGTCATCTTTATACTGTATGTGACACAAATGACACTTTTAAAAGAATAGCGCATCTGGCTTTTTATCTTCACATTTAAAAGTAAACGTGCAAACGTCACGGAGCCCTAGTTCCCGAATTCGATCCCACTGAACATCAGCTCAGAAGGATGTCAGTGGGCGCGCCATTTTTTAACATGGTCTAATGAAAGTGAAAAATGTTGTCAGAGAAGACCCTGAAATCTTTTGATTAAAATGATGTGAAGGAACTATGAATAGAGTTTGAAAGAAAAGAGGTTTTTTTTAGGCGTATAATAAAACGGAGGGGAGGACAAATCGTTGTAAGTAATGGGAGGGTTATTATAAGCCGGGTACGTCGTGGCTGCTTGATCTCCATAAAGTCTGAAATGGACATACAGCAGCAAGAGGGGGATGGGCTAGAAACGGACTGCCTGGTGAGGGTGTGAGAGGAAAATATTCGATCATTATTGAGAGAGAGCATATCATTTTCAGCTCTGGACACGTGATATCAAAGAAACGCACTTAAGGGTGATTTATGTGCTTGCTGCCTGGAGCTGCCAGGTAGATAACATTTTGAATTTCTTTCTCACTCCAGAATTCCAGGAATCTAGCCCCATGGACCCAGGGATGGGGGGACGACTGCTAGAAGACCTGGTTCCAGCTCTACTCTGCCACCAACCTACTGGACCATCTACAAATGACAATCATGATTTCTACAGGCATTTCCCCAGGATTAATGACACAGTGCCTGCCAGGTGTTTTTGGCTGCATGGAGAAAGACACTGAATGTTGTCATTGATGGTAATAGGTTGAACCATATGAAATTGCTGGCATTTGGCCATTTATAACCTATAAAATAGCAATTCCATACAGTTTAACCGAATAAAATTGATCATTCATTGAGTCTGCTGCCTGGTAGGCATGAGCTGGTTCTAGGGATTAAAGATGATTAAGACATTTTTCTGCCCTCAGAGAGAGAGCTCTCAGACCAGGGAGTGAAGGGGACACAAATAAAACATGGCAGTGCAGGAGGACAAGAGCTAGAGGGGAAGTATTACAAGATGATGTGAGAGAGAGCCTGTGATTCTGCTGGACCATGAGGGGGAACAGGTGAGCAAGGGTAGCTGCAGGGGATGTAATGTTAATTTAGGCTGGATTTTGAAGGTTGAGGAATTCGCTAGGTGGAAAGAGCACTCTAAGCAGAGGAAGCAGCTTTGCAAAAAATTAAGAGGTATGAAAAAGCCTTTCTGGAGGAGAAAAAAAAATCATTTACAGATTAAATAATATTAAGCTAAAGAGGCATGAATCAAACCCTCCATAAGTCATTCCTGTTAGACTCTCCTATTGAATATGACTTTAATTAATATTTATCATATTTTGTTCTTATTTAATAGGGATCGTGCATATTTTTCAGAATGACTGCAGGAAAGGATGCCTTTGAGCAGAAAAAGTGTGTGGCCGGAGAGGTTTCCTGGGCCCCGTGTGCAGCAGCTAGAAGGGGCTCCTTCCTGTGTGTGAAGGGAGGCGCCAGAGAATTTCAGGTAGGGGCATGACATAATCAGCTTTGGGAGAAGAAAGAACATGGTGGTAGTTTTGGGGAGGAGCAATGAAAAGCAGGTGCCAGCGGAAGCGAGGGCCGTCATTGGGGAAACAGTAAAGAGGAGAGAATCCTGGCAATCCACAACATTTAGGGAACAAGAGCAGTTTGGGAGACAGAAGGAGAGCCAAAGAGGGTGAGTTGCCAAAGGCAAGGGAGAAAGGGGCTTCACGAAGTGAAATCAGTTTCCTTAAATAAAAACAGAAACCTATCCCTCGGATCTAGAAGTTGGTTATTGGTGATATTAGCAAGAGCAGTTTTAGTGGAGGGGACAGAAGTCTCATTTCTATGGATCAAAGCTTTAAATGGGATATGAGGATTGGAAAAAATGAATATACTATTTTTTTTCTTTTAAAACACTGACTGGAAAGGAGGGAAGAGAGATCGGGTAACTAAAGTAGCTGCAGAATTTAAGACAAGGTGACAGTGGAGGTGGAGATTAAGCCAAGCATCAGGTGCCAAATCGTTGTTTAGGAAAATACACTCAATAAAATTTAGTTGCTTGTCAAGAATATTCTTGGTTTCACATGCCCAGGTCTCCTGCTGCAATACTTATTTCCTCTTCTTTGCTTGTAGCAGGATTAGGAATAATTCCTCTTCTTTGATAAGAGGAGCTATAGCTTATTCTTGCTCTCTTCTCTTTCCCAGACTCCCTCAGCTCCCCCCGCCCCTTTCTGCCATCCGAGGCTGGTGGGTGGCTCATCAACAACTGCCTTCTGTTCTTGCTGATCATCATTCATTTAACCTGCCCCAGGAGCCACTGTCAATGTCTGAGGAACCGTAGATTTCCTTTCCTACGTGAGTGGACTTTTCAGAGCCAGGGTGCATTTTCTTTTTTCCCAGCACGCTTCTCCAATCTGAGCTCAAAGGTTTCTAGATCATTCTATCACCACACATGAGGAAGTTGTCTGTCTGCCAATCCCTTCTGCTCCTTGCTCCTGCCAAAGCTGCTCCACAAGTTCAGCATAAACCATTAGAAATAGATTTTTCATCAGAGTGGCCGCCGCATCGCCTTGAACAGTGAGGCCCAGGGGGGCGGGAGGACGGATCCCGGTCTCCTAGCTGAATAACTGTGTGAATCCATCTTGGACCCCCGCCCCCAAAGAAAGCACCACAGGGCTGCAAAATAGGTCGCGGACAGGCAGGCGCCGGTCGCTGAATTGTGACGCGTACACAGGCACTGCCCCCGACAGCCGGCCCAAGAAAACAAAACGCATCTGTCAAAATGAGGCAGACAACTATAGAAATCCCAGTGACACAACTCACCAGGCAGCAGATAGAGAACAGATAAGAAACCTGTCAGAGGCTCAGTTCTGGGCCATTGTTATCAGGTGGCTTACAGAATTCACAAAAGAGCAGGAAAAAGATAAGAAAGAAGCGAAAAACTTTCATAACGAAAGGAACAAAACCGCATACGAGATAGATGGTGAGAAAAAAAAATCCAGAGTTCATTTCAACAAACTGGAATATGGAGAAGGAACAAGCAGTCAACCAATGCAGCGAGAGGAAATGGGAAGCAACAATGAAAGGATCAGAAACCTCTGGGACAGCTATAAAAGGCCCAACATAAGAATCATTGGTTTGCCAGAGAATGAGGAAGATGAACTAGAACTTGAAAAATTGAGTGAAAATATAATAAAGGAGAACTTCCCAGACTTGGGGAAGGGAATAGACTTGCAGGTCCAGGAAGCAAGGAGAGTTCCCAAGAGACTGGACCCAGGTAGAACCACTCCAAGACACATTATAATCAAAATGTCAAAAATTAAAGATAAAGAGAGAATCTTAAAAGCAGCAAGAGAGAAGAAAAGAATTATGTACAAAGGGGTCCCAATTAGACTATCAGCTGACTTCTCAAGGGAAACCCTACAGGCAAGAAGAGACTGGCAAGAAATATTCAAAGTAATGAAAATCCAAAACCTACAACCACGAATACTCTATCCAGCGAAATTGTCATTCAGAATAGAAGGACAGAGAAAGTGTTTCCAGGACAAAATAAAACTGAAAGAGTTCATTAGATCCAAACCACTGTTATATGAGATGTTAAAGGGACTGGTTTAAAAAAACAGAAGCTAGGGAGATGAAACAAAGGCAAACTAAATAGGCAACGAGAGTGGAAAAGGAACTGTGGGTACGGGAAGCATATTGGGGGGAGGTCAACAGGGAGGGGGAATGGGGAAAGGGAGGGAGATGATATAGGAATTGGGGATCAAGGTAGGAGGGAATGGAATAGACGGAGAGAGGTTGGGAGGAACTGTATGCACAACTAATGGACATAATCTAAAAGGGGGGGACAACTGGAGGGAGGGGGGCCACTGGGTGGAGGGGAGTAGAGGGAAGGGAAATTGGCACAAATGTAATATTTTAATCAATAAAACACATTAAATCTGAAAAAAAAAAAGAAATAGATTTTTCATCAATAGAACATAATACACTCTTAACCCACAAAGGAACAGGACAGTTTACCATACTTCTTTATTTTATTTTATTTTTTTTAAAAGAACACATAATATCCCAAACATCAAGGTTTAGGATTTTGTGTGTGTGTGTGTGTGTGTGTGTGTGTGGGTGGTGGGGGGGGGGTGTCAGATGCGGACTCCCTCCCCCCTGACTCCACTGTCTGCCGCAGTCCTTCCTGTAGCAGGAACCACAACGCTAATCAACTGAAAACTCTGAGGACTCTCATCCAGGATCAGAAACACCCAGTTTAGCTTCCTTTTGTGTCACTGATTCAAGGCCCCACTGGAGTCTTTCTTGGCTTCACAGTGGCCCCTCTGAAGGGAGTCAGCATTTCTGTGTTTGTTTAACTTCTAAGGTTACTGAAACGCCCAGGGGGACAGTTTGTCCAGGGCCACGCTGCAGGCCTGCGGCGGGCTAAAATCAGACCGAGAACTTGTTTCCGCCAGCAGTGCTCCTGGAACCTTTCACATCTACTGGAAGTGGATCTGTGCACTCCGGCCCTGTACTTCTCTGGCTTTAAATAGTCCACTGGCGATCGCGACTGTAAGTCCCTTTGTGGGCTTAGTGCAGGCCCTGTGTGAAGTTCAGACTGTGGTTTGAAAGGATTCTGACCGTTCCTGCCAAGTACAATATTTAGATCTCAGAGTGAGAAAAATGATGCGAGGTGGCAGGAGTATCAAGTGGAGACAGAAACAGAATGGCCCTTCTTTTGCTTTTCAACTAACAATCAGACCCCCACACTCTTTCCTCTGGAAAATCCTTCTAAATCCGAAATCCTTATTTCTTTGAAACAGTTAGGTTGATGTTCAGGATGCACATATGTCCCTGCGCACTGTTATTATTAGTCTCCAGAAACTCTTCACACACTGGGCCAGGAGACAGGGCCAGGAACAAGGGTGGTTTCAGATTAATAGCCTTCTAAATTTATCATGCACTTTCTTAGCTTCTTTTCCTTGAATGTAATTTTGAAGAGGCAGGAATCCCATAGAATGGATATGGCCTTTTGCAGTTACAGCTTGTTCCTTTCCTTCACGTTAAAAATTGTAGCCCTCTTTCACTAATAATTGATTATGAAATTGTTGCTAGCCGTTATAAACAACAAACACACAGGCCTTCCTTAGCAAATGAGGTCTTAGAACCGAAAGGGATGTTGGAAACAACCTGGACCAACCACCCACACAAATTGGAAATCTGCTCCTCAGCATCTCCGATGAGATGTCTAGCTCAGTGGTCCTCAAACTTTGCTGCATAGTAGAATCATCTGTGGAGTTTTTAGGGACTCCAATGCCAGGGAACCCCAAATCAATTAAATTAAAATTGCAGAGATCAGCATTTTAAAGCTCTCCAAGGGATTGTAACATGCAATCAAGTTTGCCCAGTGATCTAGCTTCTGCTTAGCTGTGCTATGTGATGAAGGGCCGCTGCCCTGCCTTTTGGGGATGGCCATTCACTGATGGACAGCCTTTCTGTTAGAATTAGTAGAAATCAATGCCTCATTGAAAGCCACACAGAACCGGTCGGCTTCCCTCTTCCCTGCTAGCCCTCAAACATTTAAAGATATTTGCAACCTACTACACTATATTAACCATAACTTTTTTCTTCCTTTGGCCCAAAGTATAAATTTCAATTAAACTCTTAGAAATATTATTTCATAATGTGGATTTTGATCCACTATCTGGCTATTATTCTATTCTAATTTCTTTATTTTTGGCTTCTTGATAAAACAACCTGCCAACTGTAAAGAGAAAGGTTAAATTTCTCTCAAAGTTAAAGTGAACAGATTTTGGAGAAACCAATAGGGCACATGAGGTGTTTTTCTCCCTTCCATCAGCTGTCATGTTCCCAGCAGCCTGTTCTTCCTGTCCCTGGGCCCTGCACGGCCTGTCTCCCCTGTCTCCCTTTGCTGTCCCTCTTGCTTTACTCTTCGTCAGCCTCTGAGCCTGGGTGATGGCCAGGCCGGCAGTAGTGCAGCAGACGGAAGAAGAGGGGAGAAAAGGAGAACGTCGTCATCTTCGCACCCCAGTTTAGGCATTCAGTTGCTGTGTCCCAGAGGCCAGATCTAGCACCAGATGATAAACTCCAGACTCATCTTTTGGATTTGAATCCTGGCTCCCCCACTAATGACAGGGACAACCTTGCAAAAGACTCATAACCTATTAGAGCCTCAGCGGCTTCATCTGTAAACCAAGAGCAATAACTATAACTAACCTCTATAGAAACAGAAGTCATCTGTGTAATGTACTTGATACCATGCCTGGTGCAGACAAAGAATTAGCTTTATTGGCTGAGTACAATTTCCACCTGCCCCTGCCCCTCCCCCTCAACTACTCTCTTCTAGTCCATTTCCAACTTAGGCTGCCCAACACCACTGTCAACCGTAGCCTCTGCCAGCCTTGTCTTTGAGCCCCTGTCTGATACTTTCCTTAGATGTTCAAGTCTAGAACCTTGCCATTCAATACCTCACCTGGGCTCATAATGCCTCCCACAGGCACTGAGGAGTGGGGCGGGGGGCAAGTTCATATCAGCTCTTGCACCACTAGCTCACATGGGGACCAGCCACAAAAATCTTGCTCCTGATCAGAGTTTGTTTTTTTTCCCCCTGCCATTAGTTGTTCTTCTCAAGGGGCCCTATCAGATTGAACCTGACTATGATTGTCCTTTCTTCAAAGCCCGCCAGGAAAATCATTACATTTTTAGCAGGCACTGGAGGATAGACTCTTATTTCTCTTTCCATTTAACACACATTACATTTTTGACCAGGGTTTCTCAAACTCCACATACTAGCGATATGGTTTTTATTTAAGTGGCTCCTTTATTTATTTCATCAGTACTGCCAACGAAACTCTGGGAATGCAATCTGTCAGGTCCTGCCTTCACCAGTCAAGATTGGAAGGGTGCAACAGATCAAAGGTTTTCCAACTACAGAGCAGTGCTTCCAATGTGTGTTCAGTGAACAACGAAATGCTTCCTTGCCGGACTCATTTCTCCTTCCATTGGGTCAATGGATGGCTCTCCAGGGATGCTGCATAAGAGGGTGATTAAAATAAAATGACTGTAGGCAGCTGCAGGGTGGGTTCTTCAGCCCAATATACATTTCTGGCTGTTTCAAAACAAGTTTAAATTCGGTCCTGTAACCCTTCTAGCATGTTCCCTGAAGTCTGTACATAAGGCACTCACCAGTGAAGGGAAAGGAGGTTGGTACAATGAGTGGTGCTGGACAGTTCTCAGGTCCCTGGCACTCCAAATGTCAGACTGGTTTTATATGGTTATATCTAAATCCTCCATTTTATTATTACCACTGATTTATCCAAAGTGGTTTCAAAGCAAACTGCAGAGAACAAAAGGGGGGGGGGGGCAAATGCCACCAAGAGAGGAGAAAACATGTCTGACTCCAAGAACTTTGATTACTACAAGCCCCAATACCGTTCTCACTTCAAATTACAGTCCCTTAATTTTTCCATTTTAATTTCCATTCACTTGACTTTAAGTGGGTAAATCTCTCCTGGTATCAAGATAGGCTTGCCCTTCCTTGTCCAAACTCACGAATGCACCTTGCCTGCATAGGCAGGTCAACACATCCACAGGTACACTTGCAGGTATAACTGCCTGGAGAGGGTCAGCAGCGTATCCTGGCCTAAGTTATAGAGAGAAGATGTGCATTCTATACTCACTCTAGAATGTAGGGTTCATCTTCTAAATTCATTCTCTAAGAGTGAATTTGCTTCGAGTTGTGTTTTTACTGTTTCCTCTAGTGGTGATGGACTCACCACTGGCCCATTGCTGGCTGAGCAACACCAGTGTGTGGTGTTGGAACAAGAAGTAGTCTTTCAATACAGACCTTATAACACTGTTAGGGAACCAACTCTGTCAACCACCTTCAAAAAATTAACACACACATACACTCACAAATACCTTCATGCTGCCCCGAAACAAACATTATATCATTTCCTGTCACATGATCCATTCCTTTATTTGCCATACAAGTGTGTTAATTCATTCACCATTAATACAGACTTGGACATATGAGCAGAACATTTACTGTTTCTAAAATTCATGTTCTGAGTCTCCCTTGTCCTTGAGTTATACAGATACCAGAATAAAACAAAATCAATGTTTGCTCTCTTCATCCTGCATGAATATTTTCCCAGACAAGTGGCTATTTACCATATTGAGTCAAGATACGCTACTGGGATATGAGAAGGTTTCCTGGAATGCTCTCTCCTCCCATGGGTCTGAAACAATGGCCTAGGAGGCTATGCAAAATGGAGGGGAGCAGACATTGGTTGTGTGCCTATCATTCTGAGTCATCATGCCAGACATTTACATACATTCTAGCGTTTCATCCTCATAAGTGCCCTAGAAGACAGTTACTCTTACTCACCTCATTTTATAGATGAGAAAACTGGGACTCTGAAAGCGACAGTAACTTTTCTTCTTAAAACATTCTGCTCTCATATTTTAATGATACGTTTTCCCAACTTTTCCTTTTTTTCTCCTTCTCAGACTTTTTTGCTAACTATTTCCTCTTCTTTCCTTCTTCCCTTCATCCATGGCTCAGTTTTGTACATTCCCCATCTGTATTCCCTGGTGATCTTATCCAGAAGAATGGCTTTAAATACCACCCATGTGCTCATGGCTCTCTATCAAGCCCCAGGCTCTCCTGTTACTATCAGACTTGTGTATCCAACTGCCTACTTGATATCTACCCTTAGAGGGTGGACAAGTATCTCCAAATTTGTATGTCCAAATTGGAGGCCTTGATTTTCTTTTTCTCTCCAGATATCTTTCTCCCTGGTTTTGACCCACTTAAGTAAATGGCTCCACCATTCATACAATTATTATTTTTTTAATTGTTCTTTTCTTTACCAGCTCCCCAATCCATAACAAAAATATTCTGCAAATCTGTCTTCATCTCTCCATTTCCACCTTTGCCTAAACTTTGCTCTGACTGTTGGTAATGCCACATCTCCCCCTTTCTTTTTTTCCTTGCCTAGGATGTAGATTTGATGGCTTGGGCTGCTGCAGCCATTGGTGAGTCTCAGAGAAAAGGCACCAGAATCAGGTACATTTGCACTAATATAATAGATAAAAAGCCCATTCCTTCAGACATAGTCTGGGTGAAAAGTAACTCTTATTTCTATAATCCAAAGTAGTCACATTATTTTCGTATTACTTGCAGATGAAAACATTCCTGATGTACCTTCTCAGCCCACCCCAATTATACATAGCCACACAGTACATCTGGGGACAACTTTCATTTCTTTAAAACATTGACAAGATTTGTTCAGTAAGCAGGTACTTACTGAGCACATATTATGTACACACAGATACAAGACACACCAATTAACAAAGCAAACAAAGTTGGGACATATCTGTGAACAAAGAAAAGACCCTCACCTTTGTGGAGGGGAGAAACATAATAAACATAAATAAATTACATCATATGTTAGAGGATAATACGCGCTATATTGGGCAAGGGAGTTGGGGGTGGGGAATAAAGCATAGTAAGGCTGATTGGAAGTGAGAGGTGCAACTTCAAACAGTGGGGTCAGAATGGGCTTCTATGAGGTGACATTGAGAAAAGACATGAAGGACCTGGGTGACAGTGGAGATAGGATGGAGTTGCCATCAGCTGAGATGAGGAAGGCTGAGTGTGAAGCAGACTTGTGGTATGAGATGGACATCTCAGTTGTAGACGTGTTGAATGTCAGACATCTATCAAACATCTGAGAAGAGATAGTGCTCAAAAAGCAGCGAAATGTGTGAGTCAAAAATTCAGTTGGCAGGTCTGCACAGCAGATGAACATTTGTGAGTCATGGCCTATGGATGGTACTTAAAGCCATGAAATTTCATGAGATCACGGAGAGGGTGAGTGCCGTGAGAGAACAAAGAGGACCAGGGTCCTAGAACTCATGTGTTACAGCTGTAATAAGTGGGAGAGAAGAGGAACCCATTGAGGGGGTGGAGAAGGTGCAGCCAATGAAGTGGGAGGAAAACCAAGAGACTGACGTGGCCTGGAAGCCAAGTGAAGAAGTGCATTAGGGAGAGAACTTGGAACTGGTCCTTGGATTTAGCAACAATGAGGTCATTGGTGACTTGACAAGAACAGTTTTCTTGAATTGTTGGGGAAGAAAAGCTGACCAGAGTGGGTTTCAGAGAAGGAGGAGATTAATGGCAGCTCCTTTGAGTTTTGTGAAAAGGCAAGAAAAAAATTAGATTGAGTCTGGGGAGTATTTTTTGTTGTTGTTGAAGATGTTTTTAAGGTAGGAAAATAACAGATGTTTGTAAAAGAATGGAGGTGATCAAGTAGAGATGTAAAAATGGATGATGTAGGAGAAGCGGGGACAGCTGCTGGAGTGGTGTCTTTTGAGTATAAATGAAGGGATTCACTTTATAGAATGTGATTTTAAAACATGTCCACAAACATTTTGATATGCCTCCCTTTAAAAGGGGAGCCTAGCTTTTTCCTCCCCCGGAATACGGGCTAGACATTGTGGCTTGCTTTTACCAAAGAAAATAATGGTGTGTGTCTGAGATTAGATCACAAAGACATCGCAGCTCCCCTCTTGCTCTCCCTGTGGGTGAGACCAACTGCCCTGCTGTGAGGACTTTCGAGCAACCCAATGGAGAGGCCTATGTGGTGAGGAACTGGGGTCTCCAGCATCAGACTTGTGATGGAGCCATTTTGGAAGCAGATCCTCCAGAACCAGTCACACCTCAAATTTCTGCAGCCCAAGCTGATGCCTTGACTACAGCCTCATGGAAAGCTCTGAGCTAGAACTACCCAGCTAACTGGCTCCTTAATTTGCAACCTGCAGAAGTTGTGAGATAATAAATACTTCTTGTTTTAAGCCATTACATTTTAGGGGTAATTTGTTATGCAGCAAGATATGGCTAACGCAGACAAGAAGCTTGGACAGTTCATTTATAGCAATAGGCAGGAAGACAGAGCACATGAGTACAGAGACGGTGGTAGGTGAATAAACGTGCAGTAAGGAAGTTGCGGAGCTTCTCACATTGCTTCAATGGTCTCAGTGACACCGGGAGCAGACTCAACAGCTGGGAGCAGAGATAGGACAGGAGGTGCTGAAAGCTTGAGGGGAAAGGAAAAGTAGTGAAACAGTTGTATTAGGTAAGGGTGGGGCAGATGGAAGGGAAAGGGAACTGTAGTAGGTGCGCAGGCAGTATTAAGGACATAGAGGGAGTACTGTATGCAGTCATCAAATGAAATAAGGCCAGTCTGTGTGGTCGAGTGTTCTGCTCCAGCCAGGTTCAGCTGTGTGCACACAGAAGCACAGAGTAGGTGGAGAGTGAGACTGAACCCATGGCGCAGCTTTGCCAAGTGAGCATGATGGCCAAGGTAGTCACACGGGAGAGATCGTGAAAGTCAGTCTAGTTACCTTCTTAAAAATTGTCTCAGCCTTCTGCTTCTGGAAGGATGAAATGGACATATTCTGTCGCTTTGCTCCTACCAAGGTGTTTTGTGCCTGGGTCTTCACTCATAAAAGTCACTGAGTGGTCAGTGTCACTGAAAGAGGAGTTTACTGTTACCCACTGGTCTCCTAGAAACAAGAGGCATGGCTCACCTCGCAGGGCCGCAGAAGGAGGGCCGACGGCTGTGGTCAGGAGGCAGAAGCAGGAGGAAGGGGAGAGGCAGGGGCAAGGCGAGGCAGAGTAAATAGTTTGGGATTGGCTAGTTTGAATGATTTCAGCTGTGTTTGGCCCTCAGGGGTGTTCTCTAGTTGTCTGGCACCTGGCTGTGGGATGAGTAAGGTAGAGAGATATTCCCTCCTGGGGTGCTCAAGCAAGATAGGGGAGATAGGGCTCTGGATTGCTTAGTTTGCATTTGAAAGGCATGTTCCCTTCCTGTCCTTTGCTGTCTCTAAGAATTGTCCAGCCCAGGGAGGGGCAGTCTCGCCCTAGAAAGAAACATTTTTTTTGAATATCAAAGCATTATACTATGCAGAAAAAAATTTTAAAAACCTGATTAATACACGAGTTCAACTAAAATGCCTTGATGTTACATATAAAAACAACACGAAAAGACGGTAAAGGTGGAGAGAAGAAAGCAGATTGGTAAGGACCTCAGGACCCAGGGAATGACCCTGTGGGGAGTTTCCTGGGCTTTCCTTTTGCCTCATTTATTCCAGAATCGGAGCCGCCATCTGGAAATGCCAACAGGAGCAGATAGAAAGCATCCCAACAAAACCCTGCTCTTTCTAGTAAAAGAGCAGGAAAAGGGCAGACAGTCTAGCAAAACAAAAACCTTTAGACAATAACTACTTTACTCAAGCCAAACACCACAGAAACAAAACTCCACCCCACCCACCACAGCAAAGGCCAAGTGGGAGCCCTGACTTCCACCCTCACGAAGCTGCCCCGGGCAGCTCACCATCCTCCAAGTAGGGAGTCAGGCTCCCATCCCCGTCGCCATAATGAGTCCCCTCTTTCTGCAATGCCCGTGGAGATCTTCTAGGGAGCCCTGACTTCTGACTCTACCCAGCAATAACGAGGTGCCTTTCCCTCTCCCCACTAGTGCAGCCTCAGGGAGGCCTCATGCAGAGTCAGGATTCCCACCATCATTTAATAACAATGAAGCATGCTATACCAGGCTGTTCACTACCAGTCCAGGTACCCTGATCTCTATACTTTGCTTCAAAACCTGTACAACCTCCATACCAACCATATTAGTGTTCTTAGGTTTTCAATATCTTTTTAGTTTATTTATTTATTTTATCGTATTCTCTTCTCAGATACCAAGGTTGAAATGAACATGCTCTCTGTTAAGCCCGTCAGTATAAGTCAGGTTTTGCTGCAGAGACAACTCCAAATTTCATCTCTTGCCCATTTACATGAGTGTTGAGAGGTGGGCTGCAGCTCTGCTCTAGGCTGTGAGTTGACTGTGGGTTTGCTCCACATGACTCTGCACTCAGGACCCAGGCTGCGGGAGCAACTGTTCCCTAGGACATGCTCTTCTTGCGGCAGATATAGGAACTGCAATTAAGAGCTCTAACTGGAACACATGGTTGCATTTAAATCTTTTGCTTACTTGTGACATGCATCATGCCCACTCTCATTTCATTGACTATAGAGCAAGTTGTATGTCCAAACCCAATATCAGTGATGACAAGAAGTTTACCCCTTCTAGAGAGGACGGAATAAATCCCTAAGGAAAATCATATAATTTACCCCACTACCCCAAAGAACTTTTTCTTTGTTTAGCTATCTTTCTCCTCTAGACTCTAAGCTCCTAACGGTAAGATCTGATTTGTCCTTTTATACCTTGCCAGGACTTAGTACAGCTGCTGAATGGGTAAGTGAATTAATGACTGACCCAACAATTCAAGAAGAAGATTAGGCTTGTTGTAGACGATGGGGTTAGTACCAGCCTCATAGGCTAAATATGTTCTAAGCACTGCCCTGGTAACAAAGCTGTCACTTCTAACACAGTTACTCAGAGCTAATGTGTTCTGAGTTATATATTATCAACTTAGAATCACTTTTTCGGAAAGAGCTAAAAGCTTAAAATAGTCTGTACCTTTTAAAAATAGACTTTACTTTTTAGAGAAGTTTTAGAGTCACAGCAAAATGGGGTGAAAGGTCCAGAAGTTTTCCTTATACTTCCTACAACTACCTATACATAGCCTTCCCCATTATCGACATTCCCAGCCAGAGTGGTACATTGGTTACCGTTGGTGATCCTACATTGACACATCATTATCACTCAAAGTCCATAGTTTACATTAAGGGTTCACACCTGGTGCTGTACATTCTATGGCTTTGGGTAAATGTATAATATTATGTATCCATCATTATAGTATCCTACAGAGTAGTTTCACTACCTTAAAAATGCTCTGTGCTCTTCCTACTCATCCCTCCTTACCTCTACCCCTACCCCATTCCCTGGCACCCACTGATCTTTTTAATGTCTCCATAGTTTTGCCTTTTTCAGATGTCATAGTTAGGACCATAGAGTATGTAGCCTTTTCAGGTTGGCTTCTGTCACTTAGTAGTATACATTTAAGTTTCTCCCATGTCTTTTCTTGGCCTGGTAGCCCATTTCTTTTGAGTGCTGAATGATATTTCATTGTCCAGATGTGCCAAGTGTACTTATCCATTCATTTACTAAAGGACCTCTTGGTTGCTTCCAGCTTTTGGCAATTATGAATAAAGCTGCTATAAACATTCATGTGTAGGTTTATGCGTGGATGTAAGTTTTCAACTCCTCTGGGTAAATTCCCATGAATGTGATTGCTGGATCATATGGTAAGAGTATGTTTAATTTTATAGACTGTCTTCCAAAGTGGCTGTATCATTCTGCATTCCCACCAGCAATGAGTGAGAGGTCCAATTGCTCCATATCCTTGTCAGCATTTGGTCTTTTCAGAGTTCCAGATTCTGACCATTCTACCAGATATTTTATTGTAGTTTTAATTTACATATGATGTGGAACATGTTTCCATATGTTTGTCATCTGTATATCTTCTTTGATCAAGTGTCTGTTAAGGTCTTCAGTCCATTTTTAAATTGGGTTGTTTATGTTCTTATTGTTGAGCTACCTGTAATTTTTTGATTCATTACCTTGATCTTAAATGTTCTCAAGTCTTAAATATAAATATCAATAGTTTTAGAGTTGGTTTTCTTCTAGAAGCTGCCATTAAGGAAGACTAATTACACAACTGTAAAAATAGAGAGAGTCACAGGACTTAAAAGTAACAGAAAAAGAGAATGGAAAGATAGATGAGAGTCCTTGAACTGCTGAAAATGAAAAATTTTGAGTGTGTACACATGTGTACTTGTCTAAAGAGACTATAGTTTTGCATTAGAGTCCTAAAGTGGTTTATAAATCAGAAGAGGTTAAATAAACCCATTGTTGCCAAGAGAGGAGAGAAGGAACACCGTTTCTATTTATTCCCAGATGATAGTATTTACAATCATTTACTGAACATTTATTTTGTGGTTAATACTGTCCTAAGCACTTTCATAGATCTTCTCATTTGATTTTTGAAACAACTCTTATTAACATCTTTCATTTTTAAATGTGGACGCTCGAATTTAGAGAATTACTGTATCCATGTTTTGTGTCCAGTCAGCGGCAGAGAGAGACACCGAAAGCCACCCTCTTAACCATGACAATGTATTTCCTTTAGTCCTCAACATAAATTTACCTTTCCCCTCTCTGTCTTTCTTAATAATTTTGGTTAAAAAATAGCTTTTAAATTTAGTTCCCTGGCAGACACAAACCGGACAGCTCTCAGATTTCTGGCAGAGCAGCCCAGTTTGCATGTCATAAATATAACTGAAGGCATCACTAGACACCTAGATACGTTTTCATCATTGTGCAATCTCAGTAATGGGTTGGCCTCAGGTTCCAAATGGAGAAGTTGTGGTGCCTCCCCTAATTGGCAGGCATTTTCCAAGTCCTGTGCAACTATTAACTTCTGCTCATGAGGTTAATGAAAAGCAAATCCACAGTATCCTTGTTAATGTAAAGCATTCTAGTAGCACTGATAAATTTGTATGAAGTTTATTTGTCAGTTCTTACTTAAGTAGTTGCAAACCTCCAGAAACGGCCCTGCATATTATGGGAACTCACTTGCTGAGGATAATAATGACAATCTACCCTATTTCCAGAGGTCCTCTTTCAGAGAAACATTTCAAGGGGGACATATAAATTGATTGTACAGATGTGAGGAGTGATAGGCTGTATTGTGTGTGCACCAGAATGGGTGCTGTGTTTATGATCTGCCAGAATTTAATGATACATCAGTGGTGGGCCCTTTCATGGGAGAGTTCAGCTTTTATCTCTGCGTGGTTACTGTGCATATTTGGCATCTATGTTTGCAAAGTGCCTTTGCCCTCCAAATGTCGCCGTGGATGCAGGTGCACTGTATGATTGCTAGTTCAAAGGCAGAGAGACTGACTGGGCTGTAGCGGGTGGAGTGGGGCACCTCTGAGCGGTCCCAGTGGCCACTTCCTCCTGACTTTACTGTTTTTCTATGTCTCTTTCATTGGTTCCCTCCCCTCTTTTTTCTTTTCTTTTTTTTTTTTTTTTTTTTTTTTTTTTTGCCTTTTGTGCTTCCCAGTAACACCTGACAGATATGACTTATATTACAGGAAGTGGCACACAGCGTAGTGATTAAGAGAAGGAGTTCCAGAGTTAAACAGACCTCGCCCAGTTGAAATGACCTTGGGCATCAAACTCAACTGTAAAATAGTGCTAAGAAAACATTCCTTTCACAACTGGTATGAGGATTTTTAGTTAGATCATGCGTGGGAATGCCTGTAGTTATTTTTGTTGCCATCATGGAACAAAACAATATACAGCAGAGTAAAACTGAGGAATTCCCTTTGGGGTACAGATCGTGGGCTGTGGGATTTTTATTAAAGGAGAAATGACTGAGGTCTGGAGCAACCTGGGGTGTCTCCAGGGGCCCAGGGACATTTAACCTGCAAAGGATGACAGGGCTTGGATGAGCAGGTAGGAAAAAGAAGGAACTGTGTAACTGTGGTGGTTTTAAACATGTCTGCAAATTTTTGGACATGTCTTCCAGGAAAGAAAAGTTTAATTTCCCTCCCCTTGAATGTGGGCTGACCTTGTCACTTGCTTCTAGTGACTAGGATGTGGTGAAAGTGAGACTGAATAATTTTTGCTAATAAACTAGAAAATGTGATACACCGTTTGTTGCTCTAGTATCCATCTATCTGCCTACCTATCTTTCTATCACCTTGAGAGCCCTGTAAGACCTACCTTGTAAGAAGTCAGGCTACCTAAGCTACCACAGGACCATGTGGGGAGACCACGTAAGACCACGTAGGACCGTGTAGAGTTAGAGATACATGCCCAAGGAGCCCCAGCCGTTCCAGTCCTTCCAGCTCTGGCACCAGATGTGTGAGTGAGCCTTCAGACAGTTCTCATCCCAGCCGCCATCTGACAGTAACTCTGTGAGACCCTGAGCAATCACTGCCTAGCTGAGCCCAGTCAACCACTAAGACCGTAAAAAAAATGCCATAAAATGTTGTTATTTTAAGCCACTCCATTTGAGATTAATTTGTTACCCATGGTAACTGGAACACTAACCAAAGGCATTATCCACCAAAGCAAATTTACAAATGAAATAACAAAACTACAAAACCAGTCGTTTTTCAGCTCTAGTAGGTTAATTTATTTTGAAGGATGATGTCTCACAGTAGCCAAATGGATGCTTACGTCATTAAAAGGCGGTTGCTACAGTGTAAGCTTTCGTGTAGCCGGCTAATACATGTGTGTCAGGCGATGACAACGCTCCCTGCAGCGCGCTCCCTCCCGCCACCAGGAAACCTGCACAAACACAGTGCAGGGCAAGCTCCGGCCTTCGCGCAGTGCTAGCACAGGGCCACTGTGCTCTGGTCCTGCCTCAGTTCGTTACACATCAGCCCACGGCAATCACAGACGGTGTCCTTGGTGCCAGCGTGGGCCTCAGCGCAGACACGAATCCAGACCTGACACTGAGGGTCAGCGCTCAATCATAAGGGGTCACCCGAAGAACCCAGAATTTAAAAAATATTTCTTGTTTTTAGATTAACATAAAAATGAAAATACTGCATTTAAAAACTCTTGTAGGGGGTTATCAACCACATAGAAGGTATCAGACAACTTGGTTGGACTGAAAAAGAGAGAGTCTCTGCAGGTAGTTATAAGCAAAAAAAGGTAGCTGGAGTGGAGCGTGTTAGGAATGGCCCTAAAAGCAGCATCTGGAGCCTGCACTATTAACTCATAGTCATTACTGAGTAGCAGAGAGACATACTGAAAGCTCCATTTCAAGAGCCATCTCCCAGTTGCATGTGTATGATGAATTAGAGAAAGGTGAGGCTGGAGTCAGGAAGAGACAGGCTAACGGTCTCTTCTTCTGTGCTCATCCTAGCGCTTAACAAGTCGGTATTCACCAAGTTCTCATTGAATATGTGGGACTCCACTGGGCTCTTTGAAAAATACAGTACAGATTGTGAGCTGCATTTCGTTGCAGCGCTCGGGGATTTATGCTGTTCTTCCTTCCCCTCCTGCTCGTCATTGATAAATGATATAACCTTGGTCCAGCCATTCATGTCCCAGCACCCTTCAGCCTTCATTTATCAAACTAGGGATAATGATATGTACATCCTACTCATGCTATAAATATTAAATATTGAATATAAGAAATCTTCAAGAAGCTTTAAGCCTTCACAGAAGAGAATGAGTTTATACTCTTTAGAGTACACTTTAGAGTTAGATCATACTTTTAAGAGAATACTTAAACTGTTGTAAAAAAAGACATACTGATGTTTCTCTTTTATTGCACAAACTATATTGTACCAGCATTAATAGAAAATTTTTAAATGAATAAAAGCCCAGTATTGCACAGCTACCAAATATCAACCTTTTATTTTCCATATTTCTTATTAGTTCTTATTTATATACGTTCATACATTTACAAGGCATTATACAGATGCATTGTTGTATTTTGATTTTTTCACATTAACATTAACATTTTTCTGTTATTCTGTACTGTTTGTTATTATAATTTTATAATAATCCATCAGGTTGGTACACCACGATCTACTAACTCTGTATTGCCTGAAGCACATCTGTATGTGTAATATCTTCTTTCCTCACTCCCTCCCTCCATCCTTCCCTTCATTCCTTCCTTTCTTCTTCCTTCCCATCCACCCTCCTTTCCTTCTGGCATGGCAAAGGAAAAGGAATCAGATTTAAAGGCACAAGGAGTGGAATTATTGAGGCAAAGAGAATGGATATTTTTATTTCTTTTGAAAATAACTCATTAAGCCCTTTCTTTAAAAATAGGAGATATTATGTATTTTAGAAAGACAAACTTTGGAGTCTGACCGAAAACCCAGCACAGACAGGATACAGTCAATACATCCCTTTATTGAAATTCCCCATTTCTGATATTTATATTTCTCTGTCTTGAGGGCAGGGAAGAAAGTAGGAGTCACTTTCTAAATCCACTCTAAAGAGTATTTTGAGGAGTAATACATGGCAATACGGGCTTGTTGATTGAGTTAAGCCAGCAGGTGATTGAATCAGCCCTGACAGAGATATGATTTAGAGTATCTCTTTAGCCCCCTGATGACGTCAGACACATTAGTTTGAGAAAATCTCCAATCCCAGTCAGCCAAGGTTAAGCTAGTGTATTAACTGGCAGGTAGCTCTCCAGCGGAGGAGCGCCCGAGGTTTATCTGTCTGTTTGCATTACTCATGAGGGACAGCTGCTGGGAGCACAGGGCTGTGACCGAGGACACTAGGTCTCCAGAGAGCAAGTAAACAAGGTCAGTGCCAGGGAACAAGCTTCGGTACCATCCCGCCCCCCCAAACATTTTTTTTTTGAACAGTCGCATTCTTGAAGATTAGGAACTACAATCTGGGACTCACCAAGTCTGAAGCTTTGATAGTCCCAACTGCCTGAAGTGGGTCACACAGACCACAGAACTACTGGCAGTGAATTCAGACGAGATCATGATGCAGCAAATTCTCTCGTGTGCCATGGTTCCAGCCCTCACTGAGTTCTTCTGTAAACAGTACACAGTAAATATTAACCTTGCTGCGTGCCAAGCCCAAGTTAGGTATTACTCAAACAACAATGACAGCCATTGGAAGCTAGGTTTAGCCAGGTAAATGATAAAAGTATTTCAGTTTTACTATTTGCTTTGGATGGGTATGTGGAAATGTCTGCCTCGAGGAAGAAGCAGACAGCCTATCACCTCTCTAAATACAAGGTTCTCAACTTTGGTTGACTTTGGAATTCCCCAAATACAGAATGCTTGGCTTGAATTTGAAATCCCTATGTGTACATGGGGTGAAGGCAAGGGGACTTTGGGAATCTTGAATCCTGAAACACCATTGAGTATCACCATTCTCACTCTATAGCAAAAAGTGTCTGAGACATGGATTTAAATATAATTAGTGCTGATTATTACCTACATGTGCATGTTGTTTGTTTAATGTCATCAACATTATTATTATTCAGGGAGTCTTGCCCCTTTGCACTCTTAGAGATAGCTCCGTATCTGCCGCTTCCAATGTGTATTTCTCCTCAAGTTTCTCCCAAACCACAGTGTAGATTTGGGCAGGCACAACCTATCATCTCATCTGCAGCGCCAGATACAGTATCATTTAGCAACCTCAAAAATTCTGACTCCTTGTTGGGTAAGGGAAAAGCACGATCTTTGCCAAAGACAAAGGTCAAATGTGGAGCTCCCATGGCTCAGCCAGAATCCAGGAAAAGCTGGTAGGAAGACTTAGAAATCACAGAGTGGAAAGGAAACACAGCAGCTCTTCATCTTATGGGTGAGAGGATTGAGAACAGAGAGGCTGGAACTTGTTCAAGATCACACACAGCCAGAAAATGGGATGGTTGGGTCTGGGCTCAGGTCTCCCAGTTCCCGTGACCCACATGGAGGGGACAGGATGGGGCACTTCAAGGGGAGGCAGGATGGGCTCACTCTCCCACTTCCACCAGGGCAGCTCTGCTGACACCTGTTTTACATAAGAGGCTTTTAGAAAGGGTTGAAAACTGTGACACACTAGAGCACACTAATGGTTTTGGTTTCAGTCACCATGTTTTTTGCAGGTTCAGGTAATCCACCAGAGCTTGTTTACAGAGCATTTACCAGAGAAGTTTCCAGTTCTTTAAAACAGAACATCATGGGCACACACTTCTTTAGAGATGCCACCCAACCCAAACTCTAGAGATCAGTTGCTCCCTTTCACTTAATCCTTTTAACTGGCAAAAGGACCAAATATCATTGGGTCTTGGACATTCTGAAATGTAAGAACTTAACCTTTGAATGCCCCTGTGCAAGAACACTTTTCTAGCTTTACAACAAACACTTTTGATTTTTCACTGTATGACCTCTGCAAAATTCTCTTTTCAGATTACGTATAGATATCCAAATTTCTGGCCATAGCCTTTATGTTAATAAAAACAATCGTAACAGTGTTCTATGTGCTTATGCAGTCTGCAAGAATTATATCAGTGAATTCACCCAACAACGCAGTTATATTAGCTTCATTTTACAGATGAAGTAACTGAGAGGTTGGGTTCTTCGCCTAGGTTGAATATCTAATAGAAGGAGATTTAAACACAGGGTGCTCTGATTCCAAAGCTGAGTCCTTAATCACTAAGACCAAAGCATGCCTCACCTCATAAACATTTATTATAAGTTCATATATTTCTTTTCAGATAACGTTCAAATAGAAAGCATTTTGCCCCACCTCTTGTTTATCTGAGGAAACAAGCCCAGTGAATTATCCCAGAATAGCTAGAACTGCCACGAGCCTACAACAGACAGAAGCTGCACCCAGAGCAAAGTGGTAAGGCCCCAGGTGTGAGTGGGGGTACCACCAGTATCGGCTGTGTTATTTACTCAATATTATATGCACTGTGCCAGGCACTGCAGCTACAAAGTGAAGTGAGAATGGGCTTTCTCTCCTGGTGGAAGTCACAGTTTCATGGGGAAACCAAACTTAAAAGTGGAAAATGTCAATATTATATGACATGTACTCAATTAGCACAATGCACAAGGCAAGTTTTGAACACAGAGATGAGTCAATGGATCCAGGAAAGGGAGGCCAGAGAAGGCTACTTGAAGGTAAGGGCCCATACCCACATGCCAAGTCTGGAAGGAGGAGGAGGAGCTAGCCAGACTGCGAAGATGGCTGAGGAGCAGGTGGGGAAGGGCACTGCCAGCAGAACAGCACAAAGGGTGGAGCAAAGGAGAAACACCGGAGGTCCAGGGAACTGTGAGCAGATCCATATGCTGGAAGGTAAAATGGGAGGTAGGAGGGAGGTGGGTGAGCTCACAGGCGGCCTTATGTGTTTTGCTGGGTTTGGATTTCTTAGCAGACGTTGGGAAGTCATTTAAGAGTCTTAAGTTCATGAGTGACATGATCATATTTGCATTTTAGACCATCATCCTGATTGGCTATCAGCTGTTCTCTGCTATCACCAGTGACTCTTATACATGTGACATTCTCCCATGAGTTTATCCGGTGGTTATGAGCAAACTCCCCGAAAAGAATAAACCCCCCAAAATCTATGCCAACAAACATCATAATTACACTGCTCACAACTATGGACAAAGAAAAAAATCTTGAAATCCGAGGAAAATGACACCTCATTTATAGAGAAAAGTGATTCAAATAACAGTGGATTTCCTGTCAGAAATAACAAAGGCCAGAAGAAAGTGGCACTAATGCTATTTTTCAAACGCTGAAAGAAAAGACCTGTCCTTTAGAATCTTTAACCTAGAGAAAATAGTATTGCTTAACCTGACTAGATCAAAATTAAAAACTTTTGTTCTATGAAAGTCCCCATTGAAGGTACGAAAAGACACGCTACACAGTGGAAGACTTGTTTGTATAACGTACCCGAAAAAGAACCAGGATTGAAAATACATAAATAACTCAAGATTTGAGTTTAAATAAACCTAACTAGGATCTGGGCAAAACACATGGAGAGGCTTTTCACTGAAGAAGGTATTCAGACGGCAAGATGTTCAGAATCATTAGTCACTGGGAAATGTCAATTAAAACCACAATGAAATCCCTGCACACACCTATCAAAACATCTAAAATAAAAAATAGTGACAACACCAAATGTTGGTGAAGCTGTTGAGAATAACATTGCTGTTAAGAATATAAAATGGCAAAGACACTCTGCCAAACAGTTTGGCTTAAAGAGGAGCGGTGACAGAGTGGGCACGTCTGCGGAAGTTCAGCAGGTGCGCCCTTGTGGTGAGGGAGCTGTGCTGTACCTTGGCCGGAGCAGCGCCCGGGTCCTGGTTGTGGTATCGTCCTCCACTGTTAGAAGATGTTACCATTGGGGAAAATGGGGTAAAGGGCACGCGCGGTCTCTCTGTATTATTTCTTACAACTCCATGTGAATCGGCAGTGATCTCAAAATAAAATTCAACTTAAAAATAAGTTTGTCCTTGACATGCCAGGGAATGGTATTACTTAAAATAGAGTTTCTATGATTTAAAAAGTTTGGCAAACACTGGAATAACCAAAACTTATCAGGTTTCTTTACTATGAGACTCCTCAGAGCCCTGCGTTTGTACTTCCCATTATAAGTAACGTGGCCTAATGTCAGAAGTCTTCTGAATAAGACTGTTGTGAGGATTAGATGGATGATCCATGTATTGGGCTGGCCAAAAAGTTTAATGTTTTCCATACGACAGCTCTAAGTAGTGCTTAGTTGTCTCTAACTTTATTCAAATCAATTTTGTTAGATTGTTTTGCGACAGTTATCATATCAGCATGCACTGAAAAAATAGGAAAATTGGTGAATTTTTAATATTTTAATAATCATTAAGTAATTTTAATAATGATTTCATTTTAATATTGAAGATGGAAGAAGATATGCAGCATTCTCGGCATATTATGCTTTATTATTTCAAGAAAGGTAAAAACGCAACTGAAATGCCAAAGAAGATTTGTGCTCTGTATAGAGAAGGTGCTGTGACTGATCCAACATGTCAAAAGTGGTTCGTGAAGTTTCTTGGTACTATTGACATTTTGGCCCAATGATTCTTTGCTGTGGGGCTGCCTTATGAATAGGAACATGTGTAGCAGCAGCACCCCTGGCCTCTACCCACTAGAAGCCAATGGCAGGAGACAGCTGACATGCTCAAAATATCCAAATCAATAGTTATCAGTGAAAATGAAAATTGTCTTTTATTTTATGGAAAAAACAAAATAGGCTTTTTGGCCTACCCAATAAAAGGTTATATACTACCTGACATAAATGTTAAGATTATTGTTACTATTTTATCCACTCTTTATAAAAAATTTGTTATTTTGGCATTACATTAACTTAAAAAATATGGAGATTGAGGCTTAGAGAAGTTAAATAATTTGAAAGGACACAGCTAGCACGAGGCAGAGCCAGGATTTGATCTCAGATCCGACTCAAATATCTGCTATTAATTTTGATACAATATTCCCTGAAAAAATATGATTTTTTAAAAAGTAAAAATTAGAAGTAAGGAACAAACTAGAAAAGTGTTTACAATTATATTACTTTCAAAAATTTTCATTATCTTCATAATTCAATAACAAACTTTTCTAATATAACAATGGGCGAATTACCAATACCTCAATTCACGACAGTGGTCAAAAATCACATCAGAATCTTCAGACTCAGAGTATAATGCAAAAAACAAAAAATAAAACAACAAAAAAAAATAACTTTAAATTAAAATTTTAAAAATGTTATTTTCCTTTATTTTTTTCCCCAAGTGAGAAAATCTGATATCCACTCACACAACAGCTGTGCTAAACTAGGCACTTTCAAATAGCTGTTATCATTTTTAGCATAACTTTGGTAGTAGGGAATTTGCCTAGTTTTTTTAATTTCTAGGAATCAATGCAATTAATTAAAAATTTTAAAAGTGAAGCAGATACAAAAACAAAGATTTATGTTCAAGAACGTTTATCATAGCACTTTATATGAACAAAAATATGAGAAGAACCTTAATATCTATCAGTGGGGGATGGTTA
Organism: Furipterus horrens; assembly: GCF_987537825.1. NCBI lineage: Eukaryota > Metazoa > Chordata > Mammalia > Chiroptera > Furipteridae > Furipterus > Furipterus horrens. The sequence goes on from NW_028327179.1 coordinate 14,200,675, forward strand.
AAAATTGAGACATTGGTATGATTGCAATAATAATCCTGTTTTTAAAAAGTAATGATATGAGAAAATGCATATATTTTATGTGAAAAATCAGGAAACATTTAATTTTATAAAATCAAAATGGTGTGTGTGTGTCTTTGCGTGTGTGTGTGTGTGTGTGTGTTTGAAGAAAATACGTCAAAAGGTCAAGGGTGTTCCCTTGGATCAAGGCTATCATTAATAATGCTTCTTTTCTTTACTGTATTTTCCAAAATTTTTACAATAATAATTCAGGAAAAAGAGCAATAGTCTACTTCCTACAGTGGTTTAAATGCATCACTGATGTGAACACCACTCAGCCCATGTTTTGATCGCTGCCTTACAGTCAGAACTCCTGGATCAGGGTGCTAACGCCCAGGACCACATGAGAGGTGAGGGGTGGGAAAAGAACGCAGGACGTCAGCAGAACTTCTCTCCCACACACAGATATTAGTCAGCAGCCAGGATGAAATGTGAGAGGACTCGCATTTGGCTCCCCCCACAGAGGCTCCCCAGCTCCTTCTGCTCCCTGTGTACCACAGACAGACTCTGCAATTACACAGGCGCCAGGTTAGATGTGTGTGCTGAATACCACATGACTGTCAGAAGTTATTTTTTGCCAATTTGTTGAAAGTGATAATAAAATAGAATAGTATTTGACAGCCTGAGTACACTGTTGTTCATACCAAACATTATATAGATCTTACAAAGTGGCACTGCTATGCTTTTTAATTTGTTGTGTAATTGCTCAGTAACAGATTATTTAGTGATTGCTGCCTAATGGGTGTATTAAAGTTAACTTGCCTACAGATCTTTCGGATTCTTCTGCAGGTCTCTTCTCTCAGTTTTCATCATCTCAATAAAAGGTACAGGCATTAACCATTTGTTCAACATCCATTCTACAGCTTGGTCTTGCCTCTTCACTCTCCTAACATCCACAACCCCTCCAGATATCAACTCTACTTCCGAAATATATTTAAAATTCATCCATTTCTTTCTGTCCACAAGTCAACCCATTAGTCCAAGTCAAACCAAATGCATCTGGATTGATACATTTTTCTTTCTAAACAGGTCTCCCTGTTTCCATCCTGCCTCTTCTAATCTCTGCCTAGAAATGCAAGTAATGTTTTATAATGTAATGGCCCTTAGAATAAAATCCAAACTCCTCGCATTGGCTTCAGGTTCAACCTCATCTGACTCTGGAACATCTTTGATTTCACCACCTACCACTTTCCCCACCACTCCCACTTCCACAGTGGTGGGAGAATGCCAAACTTGGGGCCCCCATGGGGCCTTTGCCCTAGCTCATCCTTTTGTCTGAGACACTTTTCCCCCTGGTCCTTTGTTATTCATGCATTAGCTCAAACACCACCCCTGCATTAATTACCTTCATTCACTTCCCAATTTAAAATTGCTCTATTACTTCCTATTCTATTTGCTTCATAACAAGTACCATTCTTCAATAATATGTTCTTTAGTTATTTAATGTCTGTCTCAACGAAATGTAAGTCCCATGCAGCTGGAATCTGATCTGTTTTGTAACCTATATCCCTAGAATCACACCTGGCAGTTAAAATATTTCTTCAATGAACAAACATGTATCTAATGATCCAACATATAGATATTCTCTTATCGACCTGTTGAGTAATAAGCACTGTAAATTATACATATATGTGTGTGTGTGTGTGTGTGCGCACGCGCGTGTGTGTGTGTATCCTGAAAAACATTTCAAACATCACTAGACTATGTGGAGATGAAGCGGATTAATATCTAAGAGCCAGTGAGTGCTTATTGTTTTAATCCTCATGAGAGGATTCCACTAAGTGCCACGGGCTGAGGGACAGAGAGGAACTGGCAGTGTGGGACAGGGCTGGGAACGGAAGCAAGCCCAGACCAAGCAGGATAATGACCCAGTCCAGCAGCTAATGACCACCAATAGGAGTGCGCGGTCACTGTGCAGAGCGCAGCATGGGGGCTGCAGGAACGGACAATGACAGTAGGACAGGTGTCTGTGACCTGCAAGCTCCAGGCGATGTGATACGTTGCAGGTAGAACTCTGGGTGAGGGAGAAATGGCAAGTCAGGTGAAGGCCCAACGTAGTAGGAACTGGACTGTGAGGCAGATTATTTTAACAGGAACTCAAAGACTCAAGGAATAAGGAGGATCTCGGTACTCAGTATTTAGAGCCGAGGCACCGGACAAGCCTGGGTTTGGAAATAAGCTCAGAAAGACCAGCTTTCTGCCTGGCCCTCCTGCTAAGTGGGCTGCCAGCCAGCTGCGTGACTTTGTGTGTGCTTTGGCAATTTTAACACATTCAAGAATAGTTAATAGGACAACATAAAAAGTATCCTCAGTCAGCAGAACCCTGGGGGTGAGAGAAAGAGAAACATCACTGGATCCTTTGCAGTCAAGTTTGAGCTTAAAGGGAGGAGAGGCAAAATGACTTTGCAGAGGCTTCACTTCAAGGGCCACTGGACTAAAAGCACCTCAGGTGGTCACTTTTAGATAGCTGTGACCGTGTATCATCATCTCATAACACCCCAACAGTGTTAGAAGGATCGTACCAGAAAAAGCAGTCTTCTTACATGTGGATCCACATGCAAACATGGGCAGCCCAGCTAGGTCCCTCTGCATGCCTGTCGTCGGGGAAACAGAGGTGGGCCCCCAACAGGCTGGGGCCAGGCCAAACCCTCCCTGTGGACACCCTCTGTGCCATCACTGCCCCGAGGGCACAATGCTGGGCAAGGCTTCCGTTCAGCCCTTCTTCCAGAGGTCTGCAAAGGCCCCAGAACGGTGTTCTCCGCTGTGACTGCAGAGTGGGATCACCTGGAGAACTGTAATCACTGCCAAAGCCTGAGTCCAACACCTACGGAGTCTGCTGTAATTGGCCTGAAGTGCAGGCTGAGCTCCTGGGATTTTATAAAGCTCCAAAGAGGGTCTAATGTGCAGCCAAGGCTGAGAACCTTGGCCTTGGAGCTGCAAAGACCAGAAATGGAGGGGTCAACGGTGTCAGCTCTGGTGGGGAGGAATGCTGAGGGGTACCTGGAAGCCAGGTAGAGTCAGGCCAAGTCTATCGATTCCCAGCACAAATGACCATGCAGCCATCAGATCTGCTTTTTGGTGTCCTATTAGACCAATTCCCAGCTCAAGAGCTTCCAAGTGTCTTGACATTATCAGTAAATAATTTTTTAAAATTTCACCCAGATTTTATTTCATTACCTGCACAATGAGTTTTTACTCGTGTTCTTTCACTGGGGAGAATCAGAGGCTCAGGGTTATGGCTGGGGTCAACATGGGGCACTAATTACCAGTATTTTGTCAGAAACAGTTACTTAGTGATGGCTAACACAGGCTTGCTAATCAGACAGACCTAGGTTAAAACCCCAGCTTCGTCACTTCCCAGATCTGCAAATGAGAAATGAGATTTAGAGTAGCACCGATCGGATTCAGTCTTTGTAAAAATGAAAGGAGCTCCTCTGTGTAAAGCCCATGGCCCGGTAACTAGCATATGGCAAAACACTCCATTATCACCTGCGCATCTTAGTGCTAATTTTCTTTGCTGAAACCTGTCTTTCAAGATTGCAGCTTTCCTTTCTTAGATGCACTCTATCATTTCAGCAACTTAAGATACTTTCACAACAGTTGCATTTTATGCTTCGGGTTTTAGTTAAGTTTCTTTTGGTTGCAAAAAGCGGAAACCAGCTCTGGCTTCCTTAAGGTGAAGAAAGCACCAATTTGGGGGAGGATACCACGTACACAATAATTACAACCCAGTCACAATGAAATCAGGACTCATTCAGAGCATCTCTAAGCAGGACAGGAATTAACTGACAGAATTAAAGTTATAGCTGTCACCAGCACTTGTTTTGTGATTGTAAAAAGCATTATTTTTAAATGCCTTGAGCTTTTATTTTTTTCACTCATGCGCAGCATGGACCAGTGATGTCTTGTCACAGAGCCGGTGAAGGCTGGGCAGGGCAGCCCTGGGAAGCACCCAGCAGAGAGGCTGGCCACGTGGGTGCCTAATACATGTTTGTTTTCAATTCTTTGCATTGGTTTTCTAGTTTTTTTTAAAAAATGTTCTTTGGCCTTCTTCCTTTGATTAGCATTTCTCCTTCCGGATCCCTTTTTCTCTGTCCCAGATGTCTCTAGGCCACAGCACTTCTGGGGGGACGAATGAGGTTATACCACATCTATACCTATGTTTTGCTGGCCTAATGCCTCTGCCTACCCATGCCGCACCTCTAGTTCATTGAGAAGCCACATTCCTGCCCCTCCTACAACTGAGTGTCCCCAGAAGGTACGTCCCTCATGTACGCTATGGCCCTGGTGACCATGGAACTCTACTGACCTCACCCCTCCTCCTTCCATCCCACCGGAGTGTCCGTCCTCTCTGCCTGTGGCCACTGTACTCAGATCTTCACTCCACACTGTCCCACCAGCTGACACGCGTCGGCTCTGGCTGCCTTGCTGGACACCAGGGTCCATATTTACAGTGGCCAAGTGCTGAGGTCATGCAGTGATCTGTAGAAGGGTGGTTAGAGCATCCCAAAGCCGTATAGTTTGTGCCCAATTGCTCTTTTTAATTTAGAGAAGCACCTCCTCGTGTTTTCACTCACAGCTTTTTCCTCCTAGACTTAGACGTGGATCTGAAGTTGATACAGTAGTCTTGAACTAGGATCTCTATCTGTAAGAGAAGTACCACACACTGGATGGCCTATAAACAACAGAACTTTCTTTGTCACGATTTTGGAGATTCTGGGGCTCCGAAGCATCCCTCTTTCTGATTCACAGATGGCAATATCCGCTGTGCCCTCACACAGCAGAAGGGACTAGGCAGCCCTCTGGGGCTTCTTTTATAAAGGCAGCGATCCCCATCAAAAGGGCTCTGCCCTTGTGACCTGGTCGCCTCCCCAAAGCCTCACCTTCTAACCCCAACCTCTTAAGGGTTAGGAACTCAACATATAAATTAGGAGGCGAAGCAAACAGTCTGATCATGGCACCATCCCACTGCAAGGCTCCTTAAAGGTCTCTTTAAGTACTCTTCTTTCTTTAGCATAAGTTCTCTCTAAACAAGCTCTTCAAACCTCCGCTCCTCCCAGATCCCATGATGCCCCCCACCTGACCTTTAGAAGCACCCAGGATCTCTGAATCCTAGCAATGACCAGAACTTGCGTTGCTTCCTAGGAGGCACCTTGACAACCGTGTCCCAGGCCTCAGTGAGGCCCACCTGCCATGCTAGTTCAACAGATGTGCCCAGAAGGTCTGAACCCCACAGAGAAATAGTAGTAGTCTCCAAGTCAAGGTCTTTGCTATGTCTATATCAAAGCATCTTTGAATCTCTCTCCTCTTCATTTTCTATTTTCTCTCTTTTCCTCTCTTTTCATTTATGTTTATGAAAATTTTAATTCAAAGCATCTATCCTTCTGAATTTTCTTCCCATTAACAGAAGAATTTCAGAATGGTCATTAAAAAAAAAAAAAAAAAAAAAGCAATAACAAACCCCTTAAAATCCACCAATCAATTTTTTGACTTAAGTTGAATTTATCATTTCAGCACTGATAAAAATATTAAGGTTGAACAGAAATGAGTAAGAGAAAAATGTTTCTTTCACATAGTTTAAAATTTTCAGTGGCATAGGACTTCCATCTACTATTTAAAATGTCCCAGATGGGGCATATTCAAAGTCTAAAACTCCAGCAGCAATTCAATTTAGTACTTTAAAAAAAAAAAAAAAAAAGAACTATGTGTCAAAATATAGTACTATTGCCATTGGAACATTCCAAACAGATAAAAGTCAGGCCAAAGATAAAACAGACATTTCAACAGAGCAGACATTTAAAGATTTTAGTTTAAGAGATCTTTAAGTGACCAGCTTTTTCCTATCTAGTAGGTTCTTAAACTAAATATCAGAGAATTATAAAAATAAACGTTGTCTTGCTATCTTTGCTAGGCTTCTAAAATGTTTTTTAGGTTTTTTTTTTAACACTAAGGAAAAAAATGCAATGCTTTCAATACATTAGTGAAATATTCTGTGCCAATTGCAGCAGAATCAGAAAATAGGATTTCTCTTCCAGTAAGGGACTTCTGAATTGTTGACATGGAAGAAAGATTCTCAACTGGCACTATTTTAAAAATAGAATTTTATTGTATTATCAATAGCAGGTTAGACACATCTGTCACATTTAGTCAGTTTGTAGAATCCTGGTCCTGTTCAGTGAAGGACATTGTTTCATTTTAAAAATCCCATCTGAAATCTGTAAAGTAGGTTTCTTTTGGCATAGGGGATTTGACAGCATGTCGGGGAGCATTGCGAGGTCCTGTGCGCATGCTCAGCGGAAGGCCCGTGGGAGCCTGATAAAAGCTGGAAAAGAGGGGAAACAAAGATTTACTTACACAGACCGAGAATTAATTGCCTCCATCCAACACATTCAGTATCAAAGAGAGCTGATCTCACTCACTGTCAGACACTGCGGAGCCGGGAAACAGATCATGATGCTTCCCCTGGCAAACACCTTTTGCTGAACATTCTATGGATGATTAGTGAAATGATAAAAAGATGAGTTCCAATACCTAGGCCTTTAGAGCACGCAGCTGTTGTGGCTCCTCTGATTCTCTCTGGGCCCAGTAGACACCTCTGGTTTCAAAACACCCCTTTTAACATTTTATAATAAGCAAATGTAATCTGCTGAACCACTTCTTGCCTGGCTCCGAATGCTATCCAACTAATACACGGAGATCCCTGAAAACACCCCAAATGTGACTCTTTAATTATCCAGCAACATATTGTTCAGTAGCAAATGAAAAACCAACCAGCATTGGAAAGAGAAATGTTTCAGGACTGTGAAACGAAACCAAGAATGCAAATTTGTTGTGACTGAAATAAGCATCACTGCTGGGACTACATTTTTAATTTTTTTAAGTATATTTTATTGATTATGTTGTTACAGTAGTCCTAGTTTTTTCCCCTTTGCTCCCCTCTGCCCAGTACCCGCCTTCCTCCAGCAATCCCACCCCTCCTTAGTTCATGCCCATGGGTCATGCATAGAAGTTCTCTGGCTTCACCCTTTCCTATATTATTCTTAACTTCCCCCCGTCTATTTTGTACCAACCAATTATGCTTCTGAATCCCTGCACCATTTCTCCATTTCTCCCCCTCTTCCCCTCCCAGATGATAACCCTCCAAATTACCCCCATGCCTATGATTCTGTTCCTATTCTGGTTTGCTTAGTTGGATTTTGTTTTTATTTTTTAGATTCAGTTGTTGATAGTTTGTCATTTTAATGTTAATGTATTTGATCTTCTTTTTCTTAAATAAGTCCCTTTGACATTTCATATAATAATGGCTTGGTGATGATGAACTCCTTTAGCTTTACCTTGTCTGGGAAGCGCTTTATCGGCCCTTCCATTCTGAATGATAGCTTTGCTGGGTAGAGTAATCTTGGTTGTAGGTCTCTGCTTTTAACCACATTGAATACTTGTAGTCAGTCCCTTCTTGCCTGCAAAGTGTCTTTTGAGAAATTAGCTGATAGTCTTATAGGTACCCCTCTGTAGGTAACTCTGCTTTTCTCTTGCTGCTTCTAAGATTTTCTCTCTATCTTTCACCCTTGGCATTTTAATTATGATGTGTCTTGGTGTAGTCCTCTTTGGATCTAGCTTGTTTGGGATTCTCTATGCTTCCTGGACTTGTATGTCTATTTCTTTTGCCAAATTGGGGAAGTTTTCCTTTATTCTTTTTTCACATAAGCTTTCAATTTCTTGCTCTTCCTCTCTCCTTCTGGCACCCCTATAATTCAGATGTTGGCATGTTTAAAGTTGTCCCAGAGGTTCCTAAGTCTCTCCTCCTTTTTTTCAATTCTTGTTTCCTCATTCTGTACTGGCTGATTGTTTTTTTCTCCTTTATTTTCTAAGTCATTGATTTGAACCCTGGTTTCCTTCCCTTCATCATTGGTTTTGTGTGGATTTTCCTTCATTTCACTTAGCATAGCCTTCACTTCTTCCCTTATGCATTTGCCGTATTCAAGCATATCTGTCAGCCTGTGAGCATCTTTATCATCAGTGTTTTGAATTCTGCATCTGTTACATTAGCTGTCTTCTCGTCTGTTAGGTTGGCTATCTCCTCATCACTTAGTTGTCCCACTGGAACATTGATCCATTCCCCTTTTGGGCCATACTTCTCTGTCTCCTCATCTTGATAGTCTCCTGTGTTTGTTTGCCTCTGTGTCTTAGGTAGAGCTCTTGCACCTGTTACGTTTAAGGGGCAGAGCCTTAGGTATTCATCAGTACAGGGCAACCTGTTTCACCATGTTGTGGCACTGTATGTGGGGGAGGTGTCTGAAAGGGAACAATGCTGCTTGCTGAGCACTTGCCCCTTTTCCAGGCACTTCTCCCACTTTCGTATGGGACTGGCGCCTCTCTAGCTGTTGCTCTGGCCGTCGTTCCCAGAAGTGGGTGGGTCTGTGAACATTCTAGGACCGTGGGGCCCTTTAAACAAGCGGACTCTGCTGGAGACTAGCAGTTTCTTCCTCCGCCTCAACCCCCACTGGTTTGCACAGTCAGAAGCAATAAGGCTTTATTTTCCCTAGAGCTGGGACTGTAAGCTGCGTGGTCTGGTCAGGAGCTGGGACTGCTCCCCAGGTGTCCCTACCATTAAAAAAAATTTTAATCAACTTCAGCTCTTCTCTGTCAAATAGTCTCTCTTTACCCAAGTGTCTTTTTCAGTGGGAAATAAAGCTAAGCATCATTTTACCAATTACTTATTTTCCCATTTTAAAGAACCAGCTAGATTCCAGCTTGTACACCATGTTAGGGTGACACCCCTAATTTCACAATCTTATGATCCATCTTTCTTGGCATTTCATGCAAGAGAATGAACAACAACAACAAAAATACTGTAACATGGAAATTTTATGTCAACAGTGAGGGTGTTTATGGGGCTTGCTCATTATCCCTAGCCACCTCTGAAGTCCCAGCATGTTAGGGGAGGCAAAATGGGTCTTCTTTACAGGGGCCACTAACAGATCTCCCAGGAGGAAAAAGTAACAAGATGTGGCAGAGCTGCCCTCTGGCCTCTGCACTGAGACTTATGAAGGGGAAGCAGAAGGAAAAAACTGTCTCTCACCAGTACAGGCAGGGATTGTACACCTGGAAACAGAGTAGAGATACCAGAACTCAGTCCTGGGTGGTGCAGCATTAAGTGAGTCACTATGATGTCCTTTTTGTCTTTTATTTCTCTGACCTCAGTGCCTAGCCCAATACCTGGCAAATGGTAAGCATTCAATAAATATTTGTTGTTAGTTCATATTTTATTTCCACCCAATTTCTAGGGAACTTTTCCAGGTTTAAAGATGCAAAGAATCTGTGAGAAACAATGAGATAAATGATAGCTGTTATGCTAGGAGCACTTTCAGAAACAAAGAACACAGGACTACAAAATCTGGGAGCTGTATTAGCTGGACATATCAGGCTATGCTATGGTAACAAACACCCCCTCAGATCTCAGAGACTTAACATAGTAAAAATTTATTTCTAACTTATGCAAAGGCAAACGCAGGTGTTCCTGGTCAGGTCAATCTCCTAGGTGGCTCTCTTCCATGTGGTAACATGGGGACCTAGGCTCTTTCTTTGTAGTACTTTTATTACCCCTAAGCCACCATTGTCCTCTGGTCTAGCCTTGTCAACCAGCCAACCATGGAGTGAAAAGAGAGCATAGAGAAGGTGCACCCACTTTTAATTGCTTCGTCCTGGAAGTTAAACATCAGTTCTGTAAAAAATTTCCATTATTGAGAACTAGTCACTAGGCCCCAACAGATATGAGGGACTGGGAAAATGTAGTTTAGCTGTGTACTCAGAAAGATTAAGGGGTCTGGTGGGTGCCTAGCTGGTCTTTGCTATGAGGACCTGATCAAAGCACTGATAAAGGCAGTAACAAGATAGAAGTAATGATTGGGGAAGCCAAACCATAGTCATAATGTCAGTGAGTCAGCAGTCATGACGACCAGAGGAGGAGCAATCAAACAATAGCAACAAACCAGGGATGTAGGGCAAGGTCAGTGCAATCATCCGGAACCATAGCAGAAGTCCAGAAGTGAATACCATGGGTTGGAGGGTGAAGGTGATTTCTAGGTCTCCAAGGAGAGCCACCTTGAGATATTGGTAAGAGAAGAAACTTACTTAGAAGAGCTGGGGTGTAGGCAGGCCTCCTGTGAGCACCAGAAACACAGACCATTCTCTGAGTCATTCATTTATTACTTGTAACCTGTGGGCTCCAGGAAGGTGAAACTTACTAGGTACCAGTCACATAACATTGGACATGTAGCTATCCATAAACATGCTAGTAACTTTCATCAACTGAGCATTGATTTTCCAGGCACTTGTGTATATCATCTCTAATCCTTACAATAGCCTTTCAATATACTAGTTTTCCCTAGTTTACCGAAGAAACTAAATTTTAGAGGGATTAACTTGTCACACATTTTGTGAGTGATAAAGCTGGGGCTTGAACATGGTGAATTTGATACTAAATTCCAAATTACACTGTAATAGCATCTAAATCTATTGCTGCATAACAAACCACTCCAAAGTATTAGTGGCTTAAGAAGAATGCTTCATTGTTTTCCATGAGTCTATGGGTTGGCTGAGCAGTCCCTCTGTTGTGGGCTGGGTTTGGCTGGTGTCTCTCATGCATCTATGGCCAGCTGGCAGGTTGGCTGGGGGCTGCCTGACCTGGAATGGCCTCCGCTGGGGTGACTTGGTTCTGCTCCACATGCACTCTCATCCTCCAGACACCCAGCGCAGGTTCCAAAAGAGAATGGAAGCAGGAGGCCCCTTGAGTACTAGGCTTAGAACTGGCACACCAGCACTTCTGCAACATGGCCAAGGAAAGTCACAAGACCAGCCCAGGTTCAAGAGCGGGGAAATAGAATCTACTTCTCGATGGGACCAATGAAAAAGTCACTTTGTAAAGGGCTTGGGTGTGAGAAGAGGGTAGAGAATCGGGACCATTTTTGCAACCAACCTACCACAGCTACTATCTTATGTATTTTTCCTAACATGTCTGCTTTCAACATGGTTTTATTAATTGGTGAAATAGCTCAAGTTTTTCAAAATATATACGTTGTCTAATCCCGCTCTCATCTAAAAAGTGCTGGGACAATGTGCTAAATGGATAAATATCTTTTTTATCTAGGGGGGCATGGCACAAAAATACCCACTTCCAGGTACCAGATCCAGCTTAACAGAAAATAGTCTGGTGATAGGAGATATTTTAAAAGTAAAATAAAACTAAAATTTTGACTTCCTGCATGCCCTGTAAAGAAGGGGGATGGGGAAAGCTGTGTACGTGAGATGAGAAGCTGGCTTTTATTTTTAAACACATGATATTGCTACCCAGAATTTTTTTCCTAAAAAAAATGGAAGGAGACTTACTGAGGTATTCTAACACACAGGAATATTATTCAAGTAGACGCTATTGTGATTGACATGGTCTTTTTCAGAATAAAGTCTTTTCTTTGTAGCCTATTCAGAGTGAGGGGAAAAGTATACAATGAATACTGGAAGGTGAAAAATGCTATAGATTCTTATTAGGCCCCCCAAAAAGGTTTGAAATGACGAATTCAGGTTTTATTCACTATTGAAACAGACTTTCTTTCCAGGAGTTCAGTTTTGATGTTCATGAGCATGAGAACGCAAATCCCATAATCCTCTAGCTCTCGAGGCCTTTGTTCAGGGGGAATAATCTAATACCATCAGGGGTGACGAGGGTGCTGCAATGTTATTTTTAGGTCCAAAGTTATGAGTGAACTAAAAGCTTAACATTAAGAAAGCCACAGGGAGAGCCAACCAAATGCTTCGTCTTTTCTTCTGAGGTCTCTTGGTAGTAAATCTGGAAATGATACAGCAACTGATCTATAGCCAAATTGCTTTGTAGGTTTTTTGGTCAACTTATGGAACTAATTTCTATAAACTCTCACTGGGGATGGCAAAAAAAAGTCTGCAGGGACCAATATGGCAATAACTAAAGCCAGCAGGGTATATGGTGATTATGGTGAACTCCATCTAAAGGGAACTGATAAAAACTTAAAACAAATAGAAAAGATGGTGCAAGCCAAACAAAGCAAGTCTGTGGGTCAGATCTGACCTGCACTGGGCCAGCTCAGGGCCTCTACTCTAGGTCAATGCTCAATCAATAGAAAACTAGATACCCCTACACTAACTTCTCTTGTACCAAATCAAAGGTTAAAGAAATTTTTGTTCTGGCTCTTTTTCTACTGCCTCATCTAGAAACTTAAAATAATATTACAAAATTATGTGCCATGAAGCACACTTACATGTGATTGTCAACTCTATATTTCATCTTGTGTTTTCTCTAAAATTGTCTACACATATCAAGAAATGCAGAAACAAGTATTACGGGTGATAAAAAAAAGGTTCTAAATATCATATTTTCTCTTGAAACATACGAAACTTAGACAAAGGGGTTATTTTAGCTTGTGTTATTAGGTACACCTTAAAGAATATGTGGTGAAACCTGAATATAACTGAGACCCAGTGTGACCCAGTGTATGCACAACGTCAATTCAAAGAAAAGCACAAAATAGACATTTATCTGTATGCCTCCATGTAAAAACCTCTAGATGTAAAGAAATCCCTTCTTTTTCCCAATAAGAAAAATCCCTAAAAACATGACTACAGTCCCCTTTTGAGCCACTTCCCACAGTATCCCAGAGTGTGTCCTCTTAATTTCCATCTAGGTTGGCAAACCAGTGCTTTCTGATTCCAGTATGATGCTGTCACTGGAAATGGTACCTGTAGGTGCAAGTACCCATTTGTGTAATGTTAGATCTCTTGTCTTTATTTTTTATTAATCTTGTTGTTGTTCGTTTGCTTCCATGACATAAACACGTATTATTTTGCATCTCAAACACATAAGATCTATTTAAAGATTTATAAAGATCTTCTACAGACAACATCATCAATTGCCACGTGGGCTGATGCTCCCAAAACAAACAACTAAATTTGTGTTCACTATTTTTGCTTTTTTCTTAGAGTCCATCAGGTGATTTCTAGACTCACTCAAAAATAACATTGATTGGGGTCTTTTCAGTCAAATTGCTTTCTCCAGATAGCACATAGTGTTCAAAACAAAGTATATGAAGAGGGCCCAAAAGAGGAGAAACTTTGTAGGGACTCGGCTGTGATTCCTCTCCTGTAAGGGACACTTTTTTAAAAAGAAAAACACTTTGGTTTACAACAGACACAGATGATAATCAAACCAGTCCAATGCTATTTTTCTTACAAACAACCAAAGAGCCAGGGCCTGGGTATAGTGCTCCTAATGCCCAACAGAACCTCTTAGCCATCCTCTCGTCCACTGTCACTATCGCCTTGCAGGTGGCAGCTGCCACTCCATAAGTCTGCTCCCCATTCGCCGTTGCCTGCTCTACAATTCTCCCCGCACACGCACCCGGCACCATGTCTCCCACTCACAGAGCGGGCACTGCACCTCACCATCTGTTTCTTTCTCTCCCACCCGAGCTTTCCCCTCACTCCACACGTAGCAGATTGGAGAGTTTATGGCCAGGGAAAATGTCTGGAACCAGACACCCTTCAACCCCAGCAGGAAAATGAGAGTCAGGCCCCCAGGTGATCAGGCTGCACAGTCCTCCCAATTCCCCCCCCAAAAAAGCAGGGGGGCGGGTGGTAACCAAGTCCCCTAAGAGAGTAAGACAGATGGCTTAAGCTGAAAGAGGCCTGTGTTGCCATCATTTGTGGCAAATTCAGGTTTTGTATTTGAACCTCCCCCTGCCCTCTTCCCTGCGACTAATCAATATGATGACCCTGAGAAATGTCAGGTGGTTTATAGGAAGTAGATAGATTACATTTTTTACACACCTGAAGGTAAAGTATACATTTTAGACCCTGTTGCAGCATGAGTCTATGAATTTCTTATATTCTTTTCAATTAAATCCATATTGTAAAGGTCTTAACATCACTGCCAGGTCCTAACATCAAACTTCTATTAGGACTGGAATGAACCTCCTTCTTGAGAGCTGGAGGACATTCCTGTGGTAGGTGAAGTTTATGAGCAGTTTGGCCCAGTTCCACTGTGGTTTGGCTTGATAATGACCTTGGGCAATGCAGTGTAATATAAGGTTGCAAAGAAGCTATTAAGGCCAGATTCCTCCCAAGAAAATAACAGTGGAGTTAATTCAGATGACCCCAGGGTAAATTTCCTGCCTCCACCCCGATAACACTATTACTCTGTTCTACATGCTAAGGGGTTTATAATCAAACTAGTCCAATGCTGTTTTGTCTTTTAATGAACAAATTACTGGCTGTTGTAAAACAGAGCTGAAGGAGTTTTCAGCTGGTAAGTCCAAGTGCTGAAGGTGGAGTGGTGTGATTTTTCTCAAGCTGGGGCCCTGGCATGGTTGGCTGTAACTGCCTGAAGGCCTAACAAAGGGGGATGCTGGGTTTGAACTGGGAGCCCTACTGAGTTCTTACGGGGCACAGACAAAGCCGTCCTGAAAAACTGAGCTATTAGGAGGCAAAGTGTCTACCTCGCACTCAATTTTAAGGTAGGTTGTCTATTGCTGTGTAACAGACCAACCCAGAACCTAGCGGCTTAAAACAACCATCCTTTTCTCTCTCACGATGCTGTGGGTTGACTGAGCTCAATGGGGCAGTTCTTCTGCTCCATGTGATGTGACCTGGAGCCACACCCGCCTGAGGGTTCATCTGGTTTTGCAAAAACCAAGGTGGTGATGGATTCTCAGTGGGAGCTATTTATTTCCTAGAGCACATAAGTTCTACTCCACACAGTCTCTCTCTGTGGCTAGGATCTTCCAAAGCGTGGTGCGAGCCTCGCTGCTTCTGATCACTCCTCCCTCCATGCTCCCACCCCACTCCTTCTGCATAGCTTCCTTGCTCTTCCACTCTTCCTTTTGGACTCATAGTCCTCTTCTCTGCCTCAGCCTCCTGTTCTGTGCCCCCCCCCCTCTCTCTCCCTCTCTCTCTCTCCCCCTCTCTCCCGCTTTATTTTCCATGGGCAGTAAGTTAATAAAATATTTTCGACCTCAGCTATTATGCAGGGATGACTCATTTGTTTGGTGGTCAGGGAATGAAGTACTTCAGGACGGTGGTGAGTGAAGCGGAAAGAAGACCAGATGAGGGAACAGGCCCCCAGTGCTGCAGGATGTGATTGGAGCTTCCTCTCTCTGACTCAGAGCGTCTTGTCTTTTCTTCAGTTGGAGCCTAAGGTTCTCTCTTTCCTCCCAGGAACCATATGAGCGCTGCAACAATGGCCATTTGGAGACAGTGTTGTCTTTTTTGGTTTTGCTTTGGTTTTTAAAAGCAGAACTTTCTGAGATGATAGAAGAAGAGGGTGGCACCTTGTTCTATTTTTAACAGGTGGAACTTGGAGGGTGATGGTCAAATCTTTGTGGGCAAACAACTACCAACTGTGTTTACGTGGGAGTGCGGGTTAGCCTCTGAGCTGGGTAGAAAACATCTCACGGAGCTTGCAGTCCACATCTCTGACCCAGTGCCTGGCTGTGGGATGCAATGCAAAGCAAGCGTATCCATTTTTGTAATCTCTGAAAGCTTTTGCAATGTTTGGACTCGTGAAGATCCTTTTGTTTGAATTTTTTCTCTCTTTCTGGGAATGAGTATTCACACACCCACCCACACACACACACACACACACACTTTGAATGGATTGTTGAAGAGAAAATAGAATTCTAACAACCATCGGAAGAGTAAACATTTTCTCCAGTATCTGAGAGGAAAATAACAGATAGTAAAAACTCAGAGTCAGAAAAACTGGGTTTAAAAATGTATATGAGCATCTCTACAAATATGTATGTAAATCCATAAAAAGGGTTCTAGAAAGATAACTCCCCATTATAACTGGGAAGGGGATGGCATTGGCATGGTGAGGGGGGCATCCCATATTTCTGTATCATTTTAATATCTTACACCAAGCAAGGGGTCGTGTTTTCCTTTAGTTTTTAAAAATTCGTTGTCGGCAGCCGTCTGTCTCGAGAGACGATGGTGTAGCTTCTTAAGAGTCTATCTGCACCGCCGAGAATGGCTGTGCAGTCCGACTCGGGAGTGACACGGTATATGTCTCCTCCCATGTTGAATCGACATCTTGCGATGACGCTGGAGTGTCCTCTCCAGTGAAGCTGAAGCTACAGAGCCTGGGCAGGGTGATATGGAGGGTCTGCTGTTGCCCATGCAGCAGACCCCCCCTCTCTTCGCAGCTGAAGGGTCCAAGGGAAAGACGGAGTCAATACAGCTTGGCTTCAGGTGCGCCGCAGGAGTTGCCGGTATTGACTACAACATCAAACCGCCTTAGGGACTCCGGCTCCGGATTTTCTGTCGGGGTTTACTCCCTTAGCCTTTCCCCTGAAGAGGTATGCCGCAAGGCAGCGGAGGTTTTTTGGAGTCAGAGTTTTCCTTCTCTGATGTTTCCTGACTGGAAGATCGAACCAGCGACACTTAGCTCGCAGGCCGACGCTCAATCCACTGAGCCAAACCAGCCAGGGTTTTTAAAAATTATGGATTAGAATATATATTAGTTTGCTAGGGCTGCTGCCACACAGTAGAACAAACTAGGTGGCATAAATGACAGTTTATCATCTCACAGTTCTGAAGTCTAGAAGTTTAAGCTCAAGGTGTTGAGCGCTATGAGGAAGACTCTGGTCCATGCCTTTGCCTTGCTTCTGGTGGTTTGCCAGCAATTTGGGCATTCCTTGTCCTGTGGAAGCATCACTCTAATTTCTACCATCATCTTCACATGACGTTTTCCCTGTGTGCATGTCTGAGTCCAGTTTTTCCTTCTTATAAGAAAACCAGTTATATTGGATTAGGAACCCACCCTACTCTAGTATGGCCTCTTCTTAACTAATTATATTTGCAATTACTTTATTTCTAAATAAGGTCACCTTCTGAAGTGGGTAGGGCACAGGGGGGACGTCAACATATGAGTTTTTTGTGGGGGGACAATTCAATCCTTTAAATTTTTTTGTTCTTATGAACAAAAAAATAAGTGCCTTGTAATTGCTTTTCTAATTAGAAACAATTTCTGAAAGAATTGTGGTCAGCCCCCAGTCCCTTCTGCATCAATAGCACGGGGCCAGGACTGTCTGCCTTCATTTCCCTGTGGAGTTGTGGGAAGGGCGAAATGACATAATGCACATCCAAGATCTTTACACTATGCAAGATCTATGTTAAGGTAAGATGATGGAGGTGCAAGCAGAGGAGTGTACCTGTTCACATACTATGATTGAAGAGTGACCAAGAGGTGACAGATGTCACATCTAATCTTCCCTCAAAACTGTAATGAGCCATCATATGCTGAGCCTGTGGGAAGAGATGTCAGGCATAAAGTGCAGGTCTTTAAGGCTTTAATTCAGTGCACAGAATGATCCTTTTCATTTGAACAGATGTTTATTCTGTGAACTTCAATACGTGGCCAAAGGATACACAAGAGTCTCGAGGAAATAGACCTGTGGCCTTGGCTTAAAAAGCAACAGTTCTTAACCTTATCTGGGTCACAAATTCTTTGGAGAATCTGATTTTTTTTAAACCCTATAGGTACTTACCTTAGAAAACAGAACCCACACAATTTTGCATATAATTTCCCGAAGTTCATGAACCTCACTTTCAAAATCTATGGTTTGAATGAAAGTTCTTAAGATAGAAGACACTTGAATACTCAAAGAAGACTTGAGAAAATCAATACTTTAGAAGGAGCCTTTTTTTTTTTTTCTGGTTTAGTTAAAAAAGAGGCTGAATTGCAAATGTTTTCTATACATTCCATCATGGCAGCCTGGTATCCTGGGAGGACCCACTTTTGTGATTTTCTGAGAGGCACCCTCTGGATGGCTCTCTGTTAACTCCCAATGATGGGTACCGGTGGTCAAAACAGCAGTACTGTCACTTGGGCCTTTGCCTCAGGTAAGAGGTACCCAGTCATGCAAAAGTGCCCTTGTTGTGTTTCAGAAGTCTGGACCATGCAGGTCTGGGAGAATATCTGATCGCGTAAGATCATGGCGCCTGCAAGGGAGCCTGGAGAGTGCCCGGGGCCCAGAGTTGCAGCATTGCAGGGGAAGGAAGGAAGGCTTAGAAGTTGGGGGTCCCTGAGGTGGACTTGCTTCTCTCCCCATCTAGGTGGAGAAATGAAACCTTGAGATGTGTTGAGAGAGCAGAGGACAGGGCAGGTCTGTGGCCTCATTCCCAGATATGTCTCCTCTGAGAGATGAGCCTGAACTTCCTGTGGCTCCGTGAGACACAGGAGGGTGGGACATTTTCCATGCACCCAAGAGTGGCTCAGAGACGGTAGAGGGTCTTAGGTTGACCCACAGACTTTCCTGTCCCTCTTCTTGAAGTAGCAAATGATTCCTGAGAGCCTGTGGGGACATAGGACGAGCTCTGCACAAGCTGTACCTGGAAGGGCCGCTTGGTTGGGAATGAAGGACAGCTCTGCCCAATCCACATGGACCAATAACCAAAGGTCAGAGAGGAGTTGGGTGTCCCCCAAGGGCAGAAAGATGACCTCAGTGGGATCTTAGCAATATGTACACATTTCCCTCCTCACCCACCGTCTCCCAGCTCAGCTGCAGCCCATATCTACTGAATGAATAAGATGAACAAGAACTCCAAACAGAAACAAAAATTAAATGTGTATATATATAACTTCATTTGTTGATTTGGTGGGATACAGGACATACTACCCCAAAATATGGCACCCTGGCATACTAAATATCCTAAACTGAAGGAATTTTTTAAACTGGCAGGAAGATCACTCTGACCTCGTCTCACCCTCTTCCTTGAAATGGGTCATAAAACTTCCATGTGAAAGGCACCTTCTTGTTCCAGAAAAAGGAAAGACATTTTTATCATCAGAGATGGACAGGGAATCTGGGGCCAAAAATTCTGTACAGACAAACCTTGTTAAATTAGCCCTTATCCGCCCAGTTACCTCTTCGCCATTTACCACTCCTAGCCTGAACCCATTTGTCTTGTCAATTCTTCACAAATTTATAGTTTCTTTGTCTAAAAGGTATAAAAGCTTCCTGCTCTGATCACTCCTTTGGGTCTTCATTTTCTTGTGAAAGCTCCCAGGTACAAGTAAAAATTCAATAAAATGTGTATGCTTTTCTCCCAGTAATCTGTCTTTGTCAGTTTAATGTTCAGATCCAGCCAGGCACTCAAAAAGAGTTAAATAAAACAGGTTTCCTCCCCTACGGTTGCCGAAGACTGTGGCACTTTGAGCCTGCCCACACTTCCCTGTAGACCTGTGCTAAGGAGCAGTTATTACTTTGGACCCAGGACATCTCGTTGTTTATTTCCTAGAAAATTTGTGTAAATTAACCTTGTAATTATACTTGTAATTGAGAAACAGTCGACTGGGCTTTCTCATTCTTCCAGCATTATGGGGTTACCCTTTTCTGTAATATTGGAGTAGAGTGACTTGAGCCAGGGCTTATGTAAAGTGATAAATCCAGAGTCCCTTCAGGCATCTCTGGGAACCTCCAGAGGGCTGATGTATCTGTAGTTCACGGTGGCTCTGACCTCCTCCTGCCTCAGCCTCGGGTCTGTGTTTGCCATGTGTGGTGGAGCTTCTGTTCCATATCCACCTCCTCATATCACAGATTGCCCCATTTCCCATCCCTCCCATAGCAGCACTGACACAAGGCTGTGTTTGTAGCAGATTTTGGTTTTGGCTGGGACTAGAGAGGAGCTTGTGCTCTGCAGCTGTGTAGACCTTTCTCAGCCCTTTCGACTCCCAGGAACACCCGCTGGCTGTTGTCCTTCGCCACTACCCCACCCCCCCCACCCCCACACACACACCCGCAGCCCCTGCCATGATATCCCAGGCATGACCCTCTCCTCCTTTTCTCTTGTCTTTGTGGAGCAATGTAGCCCTTTGTTTGTTCTGCTTTCTTAGGTATTTTACCCTGGAGCCTCATTTTTCATATCTAAACGGGCAATCAGCAATAACAAAAGGCCCTCCATAAAAGAGTTTCCATTAGAAATAACCATTGCTTTTCTTTGCTGCACACAGTACTTCAATCCTTCCCCAGTGAGAAGAAATGGGCACAAAGCCCACCCTGATTTGGAGGGCGGGGTGTTGATTACAGTTCACAGCCTTCAAACATGGCCTCCTGACCTGGCCATCACCTACTTCCCCGCCACTTCTGAATGGGGTGAGCGAGCGGCAGTATGACACCAGCGGTTTGTTCCTTTGGGCGCCTCTCACACTGACCCAGAGGCTGCAGACCCATCAGTTCTGGAGTAACCCACAATCGTCATTAAGGCAACCCAAACAAACAGGCAGCCAGCATAGTTGGGCCTTTTCACACATACAAACATAGCCCAGCCCTTCTGCAGGAAGAATTACATACCTGAGCTCCTTAACAGTGGGAACGAACAAAAAGAAGTGTTGAAGGAGGTGAAACTCCAGATAAACGATGGCTGAAAATAGCAGTCACACAAAGCAGTGGAGCTGCCTGGAATACCAAAAGCGAAAAACAAGTCAACAGTAATTACCAACATAAAAATGCTAGCTTTAGTCTCTTCTCAGGTTTCGTATCTTGCATGCCACACACTAGCATTTCAGCTGGAAGGAATTTACACAGGGAAAATCAAATATGCTATTACCTTTAAAATCATCTGGTTTGATTTTAAGGATTTTTTTTTACTTAAGGGAGAAAACAAGGTGGAGGGGCTATTGGTACAGTTCTTATTATAATCTGAAGCCACTAGGGTAGAATAGACCAGAAGCATCCACTCCCTACCTCACACCAGCTAGGGTTGCACCTGTGGCCAGAGTGTCTGATGGCTGAGAAGGTGTTCAGGGGGCCTGCCTCCAATGGATCTCTCATCAGCGGCCTGCGGACCCCGCAACAATTAGCGTGAGCCGCAGTGAGTGGAGCCCCTGCTACGACTTCAGCACAGGGAGGGTCCCTTTCAAGAATGTGATTGAACTCTGGCTGGTGTGGCTCAGTGGACTGAGCATCGGCTTGTGAGCCAAGTGTCACTGGTTCAATTCCCAGTCACGGCACATGTCTAGGCTGAGGGTCAGGTCCCCAGTTGGGGGCGCGAGTGAGAGGCAACCACATAGTGATGTTTCTCTCCCTCTCTTTCTTCTTTCTTATCTCTCTAAAAATAAATAAATAATTAAACAAACAAATAAACAAATAAATTATTTTTTAAAAAAAAGAATGTGGACTTCCAGCCAAGATGGAGGCTTAGACGGACACGCTAGGTCTCCCTCTACAACTAGAGAGGAATACAACTACTTCAAAACAAAGGATAACTAGAAATTCCAGAAAATAAAACTACACGGAAGTCCAACATATGAAGTTATAAACCAGCGGTGCCATTTGGGCAGGTAAGAGTTAAAGAGGGCAGTGCTGTTTGCGGTCGCACCTGAGACAGAGGCGGGGCGGTGAAAAATCCCGGTGGCAGTCAAGCCCCTGGCAGTGCGCGACCCCAGCGCTGGGGAAAGCAGCCACTGCATCGCCTTGAACAGTGAGGCCCAGGGGGGCGGGAGGACGGATCCCGGTCTCCTAGCTGAATAACTGTGTGAATCCATCTTGGACCCCCGCCCCCAAAGAAAGCACCACAGGGCTGCAAAATAGGTCGCGGACAGGGAGGCGCCGGTCGCTGATTTGTGACGCCAAACGGCGCCGGTCGCTGGGTCATTACGAGTACACAGGCACTGCCCCCGACAGCCGGCCCAAGAAAACAAAATGCATCTGTCAAAATGAGGCAGACAACTATAGAAATCCCGGTGGCACAACTCACCAGACAGCAGATAGAGAACCTGACAGATGAACAGATAAGAAACCTGTCAGAGGCTCAGTTCTGGGCCATTTTTATCAGGTGGCTTACAGAGTTCACAAAAGAGCAGGAAAAAGATAAGAAAGAAGCGAAAAAATTTCATAACGAAAGGAACAAAACCGCATACGAGATAGAAGGTGAGAAAAAATCCAGAGTTCATTTCAACAAACTGGAATATGGAGAAGGAACAAGCAGTCAACCAATGCAGCGAGAGGAAATGGGAAGCAACAATGAGAGGATCAGAAACCTCTGGGACAGCTATAAAAGGCCCAACATAAGAATCATTGGTTTGCCAGAGAGTGAGGAAGATGAACTAGAACTTGAAAAATTGAGTGAAAATATAATAAAGGAGAACTTCCCAGACTTGGGGAAGGGAATAGACTTGCAGGTCCAGGAAGCAAGGAGAGTTCCCAAGAGACTGGACTCAGGGAGAACCACTCCAAGACACATTATAATCAAAATGTCAAAAATTAAAGATAAAGAGAGAATCTTAAAAGCAGCAAGAGAGAAGAAAAGAATTATGTACAAAGGGGTCCCAATTAGACTATCAGCTGACTTCTCAAGGGAGACCCTACAGGCAAGAAGGGACTGGCAAGAAATATTCAAAGTAATGAAAATCCAAAACCTACAACCACGAATACTCTATCCAGCGAAATTGTCATTCAGAATAGAAGGACAGAGAAAGTGTTTCCAGGACAAAATAAAACTGAAAGAGTTCATTAGATCCAAACCACTGTTATATGAGATGTTAAAGGGACTGGTTTAAAAAAACAGAAGCTAGGGAAATGAAACAAAGGCAAACTAAATAGGCAGCGAGAGTGGAAAAGGAACTGTGGGTACGGGAAGCATATTGGGGGGAGGTCAACAGGGAGGGGGAATGGGGAAAGGGAGGGAGATGATATAGGAATTGGGGATCAAGGTAGGAGGGAATGGAATAGACGGAGAGAGGTTGGGAGGAACTGTATGCACAACTAATGGACATAATCTAAAAGGGGGGGACAACTGGAGGGAGGGGGGCCACCGGGTGGAGGGGAGCAGAGGGAAGGGGCACAAATGTAATATTTTAATCAATAAAACACATTAAATCTGAAAAAAAAATAAACATGGAAACCTACTTTGTGCTAAGCACAGTGCCAGGTGGCAGCCAGGCCCTGGGGATGCCCTGGTGAGCAGGGCACACACAGCTCTGCCTTCAGGATGCTGGAAGCTTGTCCAGAACACTCACCTGCTGTAGAATAAGTCTCTGGGAGTTCTCTTGAACCCTGGCAACCCTTGGCTTCTCAACCCCTTACCACCGGCTTCCTGGTTCCCAAATACCAAGGTTCCCTCCTCGATTAGGACTGCCACATGTCCTCAGGTCTGTCTATTCCACCCTGTGAGTTTCTGTAAGGTGAAAGCCCTCATACATGCATCTCTAGGTCCTGATAGCCCAGTTCATGATACACAGTGGGCAGCCCATAAGTGCTGTTTTTACGAATAGATTGATGAGATGCTTCCTAGAGTGGGCAGCCTAGAGGGCAGCAAGAGAAGACTGGGTGCCTGGGAGAGAAGGAGAAGGTCTTCTAGTGATGGACAACAACTGCTGAAGACTTTGGAGCAGTGGGAGGGAATGGCACATTTCAAGGCTTGCCTCACCTTAATTAGGTCTGAACAGGTATGGGTTACCCTAGGCAGCCTCTGTCCAGGACCTGGATCTCTGCCTGAAATCAAAACACATACAGCCCAGAACTGATCAGACTTTGAATCTAGAATACTGGGCTGATGGAGTCCATGCAAAACTCCCTGTGTATCTCCCAATTCAGCAGATTCCCTGAACCACCACTGCTCACTCTCTGGGGACATTAAGATGGTTAGACACAGTAAATATAAATGAGATCGAGTTCATAGTGCACAGTATGAAAATACCAGGAAATCAAGATTCAGTTCGAGAGACAGTGTCATCACTTGTCTTAGAGATTTACCTACTGCACTCAGTTTGAATAGATTCTTAACTTGATCAATTTCAAACCCAAGCCCCTGTTTGTCAAATGTGGTATTAAATCATTTACTGAAAAAAAAAAACATTTCATCAAGCTTTGTGTCTTTCTTAGTTATGGATTGCCTCCTGGGGACAATTTAAAAGGCAATTTACAATGATTTAGCCTCTGGACTCCTATTCACAACAGTGTGTCAGGTGGATAATATTCCCAACATGGTCATCAAAGAAAACCCTATATTTATTCAATACAAGGTGGTTCCTGCACTATTAACATTCATTTATGCAATTTTGCCTGTCATGCCGATTCACAGAGAGGCTAGCCAATGAGGACAGTCTCCCCTCTTGCTTTTAATTACTATAGTCCTAGAGAATGAAAGCCCTTGGTGAGTGGACACCAAGGGCCAGGGTCATTAAGAGAAAAATGCCTGAATTGACAGCTTCATCTTCAGACCTGATAAGCCACAGGCCAAGTTAAAAAGAAAGTCACTAAGCTTGGTCAGCAGCCCGGGGGCCGCCAGCATCGGCATTAAGCTAATGAGACAGAGACAAATTAAAACCATTTCAGAATCACAGCTGTCCTTGGGCCTCCTGTTCATATCTGGCTTTATGTTTTCCAGGCGCTGATGCAGGTGCAAATCTGGCAAGAGAGAGAAAATGAGGATGGACTACAGAGAGAACCCTGACAGGCTGAACTGCTCAGAAGCTGCCTCTCCGTTCCTGAATTCCACAGGAGAGCAGAGGGACAGTCACAGAGTCCAGACAACAGGAGGGAGAACTGATCCCAAATAGAAAAGAATAAATCAGGACACTGGGAGATGCGGCTGCACAATAGACAGGAAAGTCAGGTAAATGATAAGAGTGATCTAATAGAAAGAAAGTGAGTAAGGTAAGAATAGGGGAAAAGGCAGAAACGGACACACATACGTGGTTGAAAATGGAAGAGAAGACATAGAATTGGATAAAAGAGGGGGCATAGAAAAGATACTGTAAACAAGAAATGACATGGGAAATTTATATATAGATATATGCATATGTATACAACGAGGTCTTTCCGGAAAAAGTCCAGCCATTGTTAATATAACAAGAATGGTTTGCCCAACATCAGTGTAGCCTGGCAGCTAAGAAGAGTGGACTGGAACGTGCATGTGTGACCAATGACAACTTCACTCTACTAGTTAGAGGGGGCGGTAAACACCATTGAATGAAAATGTGTACTGTGTGGCTGTCGCATTCAAAGTGACTGAGTGAGTAGAACAATAAATCTGCATCAAATTTTGCGTTAAGCTTGAACACTTCTCCATGGAAACTATTCAGATTATTCAGAAGGCTGCAGCTATGGGCAACTGGTGATGGGCAGCTTCAAAACAACAATGTACCTGCTCATATATCATGCCTCACACAGTTTTTTGGTGAAACATCAAATCACCCATGTGACTCAGTCCCCCTACAGCCCAAATTTGGCACCCTGAAACTTTTGGCTTTTCTCAAAACTAAAATCACCTTTGAAAGGGAAGAGATTTTAGACTGTTAATGGGATCCAGGAAAATACAATGGGGTAGCTTGTGGCATTTGGTAGAACTGTGTGAGGTCCTAAGTTGCCTACTTTGAAGGGGACTGAGGTGTCATTGTCTTATGTACAATTTTTCTTGTATCCTGTATCTACTTCAATTAATGTCTCTGTTTTTTATATTACATGGCTGGTTACCTCTGGACAGACCTTGGTATATATATTTGTATATACAAAACTATATAATATATTACTATCCATTATAATAAAAATATATGGTGTAGAATATTAATATCCACAATAATTTCCACCTACATACCTTCTTTTAACATAACCACAGTTAACAGTTTAGTGTTTATTCTGTCGGGTATGTAAGTGTGAGTATTACTACATGGATGGTAGGGTAAGGGAAGCAAGAGTGGAGGGAGCATCACTGGGGAGTGATTTTGATGGGCAGATGTGACTGGGCACTGCCAGGACCTTGCTTGACCCGCTGCAGGCCACCTGCTGACCTGGCCTGCATAAGCTTACAGCTCTGGCACCTGGGCAGGAGGGAAATCTCCTGCTTTGAGAGCCTGTGGGCAGCTCACTGGGTGGGATGGAAGTGCTAGAGAGCTAATGCCCCAGGAGCAACCTTCACCAGTGTAGGGTGGGCATTGGGACTAACCTTCCAGTTTCCTCTCCCCTTAGGAAGACCATTCTGAGGTGTGTTTCACATAGTTTCTCAAAGGGCCTCCAGTGGAATTCAGCTCTAATTGCCCCCACCCCCCACTGTGGTAACCCGCTCATGAATAGAATGTACCCTTTATTGTGTCTTCTTTCTTCCTTTCTCACTTTCCTGCTTCTAAAACAAAACAAAATAAAGCAAAAACAAACAAACAAAACCCCAAATTATTGGTACCCAATTTTTTTGCCTCTAAGTCTGCTTTGAAGAAAACCCAAACTGAGATGGAGCAAACAGCAACAGAAGTGAAAAGGGAGTAGGTGGACAGGTTCATGGTATATTCAGGAGGCAGGGTGAACATGATTTGCAAGAATCAGGGTGAGGAAGAAGGGTATACCATGGTTGATTGATGATTAAATCTCATCCTTTTTTTCTAAAGGAAGTAATTTATGACATTACTTCACAGTTATACTCCATCCAGTCCAGATGAGGTGGGTGAAAATCTAAAAGAATGGACAATAGAAAACAAAATCTAGATGTGGAAGGAATCTAGGCGCAAGATTATGGGGCAAGAAAGTATAAAATGAGAAAACAGGAAAAAGCACATGAAAATTAATTGCAGGGATAAGAAAATGGGAGAAAGTGACACAGAATGAATAAAGTATAGGTAAAATGAGATGAAGAATGGACAAGGAGTAAGGAAATATAACCCATGAGATGAAGAATAAAATTGTGAATGAGAGAAAAGATTATACAGTAATTTAGAGATGTTCATTTTGTGGGCAAGGGAAGGAGGAAATGGAAAGAAATATTAATAAAACTAATCATGCAACCCAACCAAAGCTGTAGGAGGTGGGTAATGAATAAGTGGGCAGAAAGAATGGATGAAGGAATGTAAACAAGAAACAGAAAAAGTGATTGAGTGATTGAGATCATGAAAATGGCAATGGAGAAAAAAACAGACAACCCTAGAGATGAAAATTAAAGTAAGGAATGAAGGACAATCCAGTGAGAAATTAGTAGAATTTCTCCTGTAAAAAAAAAAATGAAAAGAAGGAATGGCTGCTTTAACCAAAAACTTTCGGAAAGCCCTGAAGTTTTCTCTGGGAATTGCCTGCTGTTTCTTCTTCCAGCTGGGTCTAGATGGTTGGATAGCCTGGTCAGAGAAGAGTCAGGAATTGTAGAAACAGTGAGAAACAGCAACCAGGGAAGCACAGAAATCACTGAATTGCAGAGATGCAGCCAATGACAATCCCCACTTAAAGGTCCTCCAAAGATACAGCCTTAAAACCTTATACTTGGTTACATCATTTCATTTACCTAAATGTCTTTAAAAGCAACAAGCTTTCTTCTCTAATATTAATTTATCATAAAAAGAATTAGAGAAATGAGTCTTGCTGTTATTATTAGAAGACCATTAAATAAAGTAATAATTGTACTGTGGTAGATTCCTAAACGTCTCCCCAAATCTTTTTAGTTTGGCACATTGCCATCCATCCCATCAAAGACTTCATTTCCCAGCTTCCCTTGCTACTACTGGATGTGGCCATGTGACTATTTGGACCAACAGACTGTGGGCAGAATTGAAGTACTGTACCCCACTACTGGGTCTTGCCTTTAACAAAACCAGCTATGAATCCACTTTTTTTCCTCATTCCTGCTGGCTGAGAGATGGTGAAGGTGAGAGCCATAGCTACGTCAACCCAGCAGCGGGAGCCACGTGTTGAGAGGGTAGCCGACAGAGCAGAACCAAGACAAGCAGAGCGTCCCCACCCGACCTGCCCCGCATGTAGCGGAACTTTATGTGAGAGGCAAATTCTCTCTTACATGACTGTATTTCTAGGTTTTACTATTATATTGGCTTAGCCAATACTCTAACTAAAACATTAACTGATCTTGGGAGTTAGTTACCTGGGTCTGCTTATTAACAGAGCATACACACACACACACACACACACACACACACACACACACACACACGGAGCAGAACTTATTTCAGAATTAAGAATGGGCTTGTTCAGATTCTCGTTGCATCTTCCGCATGGCCTTTAACACATGTTTAAACTTTTAACTAATTTTCTCACGTTCGGCATTTCAGAAAGACGGCCCCTGATTAGGACTGAAGCCCCTGTCTCCCAAACAGGACACATTGGCTCCATGCTCTAACCCTTGAGGGTATTTACTTTACATGTGAAGTAACTTGTGGGACAGAGAGGTGTTTAAGACTTGAGAGCAGAGGTGCCGGAACGGAAGAGCCAGCGTTTTCGTCCCAGTTCTACCACTCGCTAACCTTGTGACCTCGGCGAAGTGACTCACTTCTCTGTGCCTCAGTTTCATCATCTGTAAACGGGGATGGTATTGGCAGCCTCACAGCTGTGGTGGGAATAACCTCAAGCAAAGCACATGAAGCATAAAGCAGTTGGACAGTGGCTGAAACATGTTCGTATAAAAGAAGTGCTTGCTGTGATTGCTTTTGCTGCTGCTGCTGCTGCTGCTGCTGTTGTTGTTATTATTATTATTATTAGCAATTTGCCTTCTCCAAACTTGTCTGTAGTGCAGCCTGGGCATGTAATATTCCCATGTGACAGATATATAAAGTGACTTGTTAAAACCCACATTGGCGTCTTAGAAGAGAATTCAAGGTCTGCTATTTCCATGAATAGAAATTCTCATTTATTAGAAGTTGAATTTTTCCATAAGTTTCATCGTAAAATGTGTCTTTGAATCACCAAGATGGAAAACTTACTGTAATCCCCAAAAGGCTAAATTATAATCTTCATGATCCATAAGCACTTATTAAGAGCCTGGAACAGAAATTAGCTTAAATAAGTAAGAGAGTTCGTGTCACTCCCTCAGGTTGTACAGTTAGTGTGTAAAACTGAGGTAAGAACCCTGGCAGTTTAGCTTTGGAAGCCCTGCTCTTCGCTCTGAAATGACCTCTAGCTGTCACATCACAATCTACTCAGAATTTAAGTTTGTCCCAGCCCCAGGTTTTGTCTTTTACAGCACAAATCCCAGGAGAGGAATTAAATTAGTCCGCACTGGGTATGATGCCACCCTCAGTCCTGGCAGCTGTGGCCACAGGACTGGGTCACTAACCCATCAGGGGAGGCTATGAGAGGCAAGAGAGGGCATTAAGCACACAGCCACTCCAGACCTCTCAGAGCTAAAATGTGCAAAGGAGACTGAGATTGGTGATTAGAGAAGAAAGGAAGTTGACCCGTTCATGGGAATAGGTCAGGGAGAGAGACAGAACTGGCTGCCACCACTACATAGGGAGTGTCATGAAGCCCAGACAAGGAGATAACATGATTCAGTGAGAGAATATGAACACAATACGTACAAAACCAACATGAACCGGAGAGGAGCGTCCCGATACAGAGACTGAGAACCACGCTATCAAATGTTCCAGGGAGATCAAAAAAGAAAAGGACTTAGGACTGTTCCCTGAATCTGGCAATTAGAAGGTCTGGCAATTTTCATGGGAGCAAATTAGGGGTGCAGAGGGCCTGATAGAGACAGCAAAAGGTTCATCAGAGTGTTGGGGGGCTAGAAAGTAGAGGCAGTGAGCAGGACTACTTTGACTACTTTTTAATTTTGTTTTTGAACCAATTTACTTAACTCTTTATCCAGTAATTTTTACCGGAGAGCTATTTATTTTTCCCCATTCCTTTTTTATAGCTCTGTTAGATTTTAATGATGCAATATCTACTCAGACATCTTTGAGGATGACAATTATTATTTCTTCCTTTAAGTTCTCTTTTGATGCTTGAAGTATATGTTCCTCTTCGGGGTTATATATATATTTTTTCCCTCTGTTTTCTGGGTTTTTTTTTTGTTGTTGTTTTTTGGTGAGGTCCCTTTTTTTCATGTTGAATTCTTTCTTTAGATGTCTCAAAATTCTTGGTAATCCTCTAATTTTTAAGGATGAGGCCTTAAAATTGATTAAGAACTTGCTGTAAGTCAGGTTATTGATTGGCATGCTTTATTTTAGGGTGCTCAGACATGGAGCTGGCACTTCCATGGGGGCTTCATAAATGCCAGACTTCAGAAGGCTTTGCCCTGTGACCATTTATTTCTGTGGCGAACAATTCTCAAATTAGCCTGAGGTAGAGAAGATTATGAAAATGCTCTGTCATCCTGAATTAAAATTAGAAATGTCAGTATGAACTCTTCTATCTTTAAATCGACAATTCCTTTTTGAAAGACTAAGAATCCTGGTTTTCAAGGACATGCGAGGGAGGTATCAGAGGCTGCTTCCACTTTTGTGTCCTGGAGCCCCATTGACATACAGCAGCTGGAGTGTACTTTAAAACAAAATAAAACAAAACAAAACAAAATTAAAAGCACTTCAGTTTGGAACAGCTGTAGCTTTACAGAAAAAAATTGTGATGGTAGTACGGAGAGTTCCCATATATCCCACACTTCACTTCCCCTATTACTTGCATCTTAGATCAGTATGGTACATTTGTTACAATTAATGAACCCATATCGATGCACCATTTTTAGCTAAAGCCTTAGTTTCCACGTAATGTCCATTTCTGTTCCAGGATCCCATCCAGGAGACCACATACACTTAGTCATCACGCCTCCTTAGGTTCCTTTTGGCTGCGTTTGTTTCTCAGATTTTCCTTGTGTTTGTTGACTTTGAGGAATGCTGGCCAGGTGTTTTGTAGAACGTCCCTCAAGGGATTTGTCTGCCGTTTTTCTCATGATAGTTAGGCTGAGTTAGGAATTTGGGAGATGAAGGCCTCAAAGAGAAAGTGTCATTCTCATTATGTACATCATGTGAATGTATTGTCTACATGACTTCTCCCTGCTGATGCTGCCCTTGATCGCTGGCTGAGGCAGTGTTTGCCTGCTTGCTCACTGTGAAGTTACTATCCCCCTCCTTTCCACACCCTACTCTTTAGAAAGAAGTACACTCAGGCCACATTTAAAGAGTGGGAATTTCTGCTCCACCTCCTTGAGGGTGAAGTCTCTATATAAATTATTTGGGATTTTTCTACACAGAATGCTAGATCAGATTATGTCAAGCCCTTGATTAAAATGTTCTAATGACTCCCTAGCTTTCTGAGCCTAAAATCCATACTCCTCACATGACCCTACGCCATCTGGTCCCCACTCATCTCCTTGGGCGATGGCCCTGTCTGATCTGACCCTACTCCTTACTCTGGGCTGCCTACCAGGCTCAGCATGATCTGCTCCCATCTTCTCTCTGATGCTGTCCCCTTCCATTGCTCCCTCCTCACAGTCACACCAGACTACTTTCTCTTCCTTAAAATGTCAAGTGCATTTTCATCCTAATGCTTTTGCTCTAGCTGTTCCCTCCTTTTTTTCTTTAATTTTATTTTTTAAGTACAGTTTACACCCAATATTATTTTGTAATAGTTTCAGGTGTACAGCATAGTGGTTAGACAATCATATACTTCACTGTTCCCTCCTATCATTGCAGGGCTGGTCTTTCTTTTTTTAAAGTATATTTTATTGATTATGTTGTTACAGTAGTTTCAATTTTTTCCCCTTTGCTCCCCTCTTCCCAGTACCCCCCTCCCCTCTAGCAATCCCACCCTCCTTAGTTCATGTCCATGGGTTGTGCATATGTGTTCTTTGGCTTCACCTTTTCCTATATTATTCCTAACTTCCCCCTGTCTATTTTGTACCAACCAATTATGCTTCTTAATCCCTGTACCATTTTCCCATTTCTCCCCCTTACCCTTCCCAGCTGATAACCCTCCGAATAATCCCCATACCTGTGATTCTGTTCCTATTCTGGTTTGCTTAGTTGGATTTTGTTCTTATTTTTTAGATTCAGTTGTTAATAGTTGTGAGTTTGTTGTCATTTAAATGTTCATAATTTTGATTTCCTTTTTCTTAAATAAGTCCCTTTGACATTTCATATAGTAATAGCTTGGTGATGATGAACTCCTTTAACTTTGCCTTGTCTGGGAAGCACTTTATCTGCCCTTCCACTCTAAATGACAGTTTTGCTGGATAGAGTAATCTTGATTGTAAGTTCTTGCTTTTCATCACCTTAAATACTTCTTGCCAGTCCCTTCTTGCCTGCAAAGTTTCTTTTGAGAAATCAGCTGATAGTCTTATAGGCACCCCTTTGTAAGTAACTCTCTGCTTTTCTCTTGCTACTTTTAAGATTCTCTCTTTATCTTTAACCTTTGGTGTTTTAATTATGATGTGTCTTGGTGTGATCCTTTTGGGGTCTAGCTTGTTTGGGACTCTCTGTGCTTCTTGGATTTTTATGTCTATTTCCTTTGCCAAATATGGGGAGTTTTCTTTCATTATTTTCTCACATAAGTTTTCAATTTCTTGCTCTTCCTCTTCTCCTTCTGGCACCCCTATGGTTTGGCTGTTGACATGTTTAAAGTTGTTTTAGAGGTTCCTAAGCCTCTCCTCATTTTTTTCAATTCTTGTTTCCTCATTCTGTACTGGTTGACTGTTGTTTTCCTCCTTATGTTTCAAATCATTGATTTTAACCCCAGTTCCTTTCCCTTCACCATTGGTTTTGTGTGGATTTTCCTTCGTTTTACTTGCCATAGCCTTCACTTCTTCCCTTTTGCGTTGGTCATACTTAAGCATATCTGTCAAGTCTGTGAGCATCTTTATCACCAGTGTTTTGAGTTCTTCATCTGTTAGGTTGGCTATTTCCTCATCCCTTAGTTCTCTCACTGGAACCTTGATCTGTTCCCCCTTTTGGGTCATACTTCTCTGTCTCCTCATCTTGACAGGCTCGTGTGTTTGTTTGCCTCGGTGTCTTAAGTAGAGCTGTCGCTCCTGTTACATTGTAAGGGGCAGAGCCTTAGGTATTTGTCATACAGGGTGACCTTTTCACTACCTGTGTGCTTTGTGTGGGGGAGGGGTTTGAAAGGGAACAATGCCGCTTGCTCAGCACTTGGCCCTGTTCTAGGCACGTTTCCCACTTTGTATGGGACTGGCGCCTCTCTAGCTGTTCCCCTGGCTGTCATTTCCAGAGTGGGTGGGTCTGCGGACATTCTAGGACTGTGGGGCCCTTTAAACAAGCAGACTCTGCTGAGAGACGGCCAGTTTATTCCTCCACCCCAATCCCCACTGGTTTGCACAGGCAGAAGCAATGAGGCTTGATTTTCCCCAGTGCTGGAACGGGAGCTGCATGGTCTGGTCTGGTGCTGAGAGTCCTCCCCAGGTTCCCTCCTGACTTTTTAAAATGTGTGACTGCACTTTTTGACAGCCTGCTGCTGCCATCACTGCTGCCGCCACCACACCATGTCCTTTCCGCCACTCCTACCTGTCTGGATGAGTATTTCTTCTTTATATCTTTGTTTGTTGGACTTCCATGCAGCTCGATTTTCTGAAACTTCTGGTTGTCTCTAGTTTTGAGGTAGTTGTATTCTTAGTTGTGGAGGGAGATGCAGTGTGTTTGTCTAGGCTGCCATCTTGGCTGGAAATCCTAGGGCTGGTCTTTCATCAAAATCTTAGCTTAAACATCCCTGGCCATATAGTGTAAACCAGCCCCCGGTTCACTCTCTACCAAATCATCCTTTTTCATTTTCATCATATTACTTACTCTCAGTAATTTCATGTTCACATTTTGTTTATTGTCTATTTCCACCCATCTAGAATGTTCAAATGTTATGAGAACATTCTTTATCTGTCTTTCCCATTGCTATAATACCTATACCCAGAACTGGTCCTGATACAGCATCAGCAAATAAATGAATGAATTCATTTACCTTGCTCCATAAGCAGATGGAGAGGATATAAAAATATAAGGTCAGTCTGCCCTCTTGAATCAGAAGAGTCTATAATTGTCTGAGTAGTTGAAAAAGGGTTAAAGCTGACGATTAACAGAAATCACCAAATAAAGGCAACACAGACTGCACTTTTTAAAAGGAAATTCATTATATGGCATTCTCCCAATAAAGGATAGAGCTCTCTGAACCGTAACTAAGTTGGGAGCTTCATTATAATTGCCTGGTTAAAATCACAGTCACCTCCAATAATGTGTTTTAAATAAAAAAGCAGGTTTCCTGGACATAAAATCTACACAAATATATTCCACAGTCAGGGATTAAGTTGAGTTGGAATGAAGCCAAACTTTTCTCCCCTTCTTCCTGAGGTGCTCACAGCGGAGACGTTCAGTAGCTAAAACCAAACTTTCCACGTGTAAACCATTCTTTCCATCACAGCTCTCCACTGACCAGCACCAATGGGCTTTCTCTTTTCCTTCAAGAATGGAGCCAGATGGCATAACCAAAAAAAGAGGAATTTCTGTTACAAGTAGATATGTAGATAGATGTAGTTAGTTCGCAGAAAAGTGAGAGGGAAGGATACTTTGCAACCTGTTCCTTAAATATATAACATAGATTTGATATGACCCACATTTAATTTTCATATTGCAGTTATATATTCAGAAGGGCTAGTATTTGTGGTCTACACAGAGCCATGCACTGCACTGTAAGCTTCACCTGCCTACTTCATGGGACAAAGGGGCTCCATTCCCCATCAGTATCCTCCTCACAGCCAGCTTCTAGTGTCTTCCTGCCTCAACTCCAAGGAGTGGCCAAGTATATCACCATCACTGCTATGTACAGAGCTTAGGGAGCCTTTGGGTCTAGAAATTCAATCACCTTGAGATACTGTAATTTTACATCACCATCTGATGATGGGAATCCTCTTACTGTTATTTCATTTTTATTTATTTATCTTATATCACTGTTACTTTATTGCTTATTGTTATCTATTGTTTATCTTACTGTGGCTGCACAATCAGACCCGGCACAGCTCTTTCACACCCTTGCTACTTATGCATCACTTGGGAGCTTGTTCAGAATACAGATTCCCAGGTCCCACTCTTGACCTACTAAATCATGACCTGCATTTTACCAGGATCGCCAGGTGATCATTGCGCCCATTTAAGTTTGAGAAGCCCCTTTAATCCATTGGGCAGGCCTCATGCCATGGAGATGGCACTGCACAATCACGGACAACCAAGGTTGCCACACTGCACACAGGCTTGGTTCTGAAGCCTGCCCCACCCTCTGTTTCTGACTCTAGGGCTTGTCTTTAAGTGGCATCGCCACTTATAGATGGGATCTGACATTAGTACTGTGGCTTTGGCTTTTTCTTCCCTCCTTAAACAGGATGGGGAGAATTCCTCCGATTCTACCACCATAGGGAGTAGGGACAGATGGAAGAAAGCAGGCATACCAAGAGCACGCCAGAAAGGTGAGGAACAGAAACCATTTGGAAGTACCTCGGGTACAAGTACTTTATTAGAAAGCTACAACTTTCCTTGAAACCCAAAGAATGTTGTGTCCCCAGGCTCATGGAACCAGGGCTGCCCCAGAGCCCTCAGCAGTAGTAATTTATGGACAAGGTGTTTCATTGTCTATGTGCTTCAGCTACTGTGTTTCTTAGACCGAACAGAGTGAGTGAGAATTTGATGGCTCAGACTGGCCCACGGAGCGTTTCCTGTACATCAGGGGGCTGCTCTGGGCTGGCCCGACCAGCTGTTGTGCAGGGTGAGTCTGCAGTGTACAAAGATGGCAGTTAGGGGTGGGAGTGAAACAGGTTCTCTTAGGTGGGCAAGTGATTGGGGAAATCAGCATCTCTAATACAGTGTCTTAAACCACAGCGGAAGGGGCATGTTGAGCTTTGAGGTAACCCTTCTCTAGATCAGCTCTGCTAGAATATACATCCTTAGACTTCTAGGCTCACTAGCACATGATGGTTATTTGAACAGGGATTCAGATGTGTTTATAATTGTCTTCTGTATTTATAACACAGAGCTTATCTTTAGTCATGCTAGGTATATCACTTCTTAAGATAGCATCCAGCTAAAAACATCATACATGATATAAATAATCTATAAGTGACTGATGGAAGACTTTCACAAACTAGTTTAGTTTCACATATAAGTTTAGTTTAGGTTCAACTCAGAAAATGTTGATATTCCAATTCAAAAGTTTTAAATGAGTACCATTGTGAATCAGTCTGTTTCAGTAGATGTTTTATTTAAAACTTTTGGTTTAGCAAAGAAAAAAAATTATACATGGGTTTGGTTCAATGTTCTGCAAATGAGAATGGCTCTTTCCTGTTTTTGTAAACAGGGTATTTCATGCAAGTTCTAGATGTGTTTATAGTAACACAGACAGGCCTTTAATTATAATTCTCTAAAAGGAAGGGGAAAAACCTTAAAGCCTTTTTTGTTCTCCTTGTTGCCAGATTGGTTTCTAACTAAACCATCTTGATTAATGGGTATTTGTGATATTTTAAAACTCTTTCTAGTAATGGAGATGCCAAACTCTCCTTGGTTAGACGATTCTAGTATGTTTTTCCCATGGGATGTTCTTCCATATAATTACCTGCAATTCCTCACATGGTAATTTGCATTCTTAGCCTTGTTTTCAACAGCTTGGGAGAATAGCTGGCCATTGTCTACTGTCCATTGAGTAAACACAGAAAGTCAGCCTTCTTAAGTTGAAAATAAATAACCACACTTTTAACTGAATACAGACTCCTAAGAGACAACAGAAGATGTAATTAACTTGCTCTCAGTCTGACATACAAGTGGCCTTAGAAACTGTAGATATAAATTTTAAGTAAATCCGATAGCCGCACCTTGATATAATGTTGGACAGTCTCAAGAAAGCAAGCTGCCCAACCTACATTTAACTAGCTAAGGACACACAAAGCCTTTGTCTTTATAGAAAGGATATTGCTCTACCTGAAAGAGTTTCCCAGGAAATGGAGACGATTGAGAGCGACAGCTGTCAGATGCTGTACATCTTCATTAGCATTAGTACATATTTTCTATATCCATCAAGTGGATGGTAGGATAAGCACATCTATAAAACGGGGGAGAAAAGACTTACAGTGAAGTGGGACTATACCAACTTAGAATTCATGAGGATTTGACAGAGAGGATGACATTTACCTTTGATTATTTATGAAGGAGAGACATTTTGAAGAACATTAACGGGACCAAGAGAACTTTAGGGGACATGTTTAACTTGCCTGGCTCTTTAGATTTAATATGTAAATCTTAAATGATCCTTCTTATTTCTTAAAGCAGCTTTGCCAGGAATTTTATATGGAAAAACATTGTTAATGATCTACTTACAACAATTATGTGCTTAAAAGTAATAGAATCTTCTAATACAGATTCTACTTTAGTATAGTCTTTCCAATTGCTTTATTACTTAGACTTTACTGTATCGATGTTCCAGAAATAAATACTTAGGGAAAGAGGGGTGAAAAATGTTTTTAAAGAAAATACAATCTAACTAATGAGGAATATCATCAAGTAGAATGGAGTAAGTAAACATGTGCAGCACACTGGGAATGTTTTACCTCCAGCCACTATGGACTCAGGAGAACTAAAGCCCCCTCCTCGAGTATTTACAATATGGTCCCACGCTGTGGAAAAGGGACAGTGGCTAGTCTCTTAAAGACCAGCTGGATTTCCTAAGAGAGTAAGGCAAAAGATTATACAATGAGACACGTTTATTCAGAGGGACGCACCGTGACGCTGACAGAAGTGGCATTTGCTGTCAAGGCCTTTAGACACTACACTAAACTCACCATCACCCAGCCCTCAGTCCCCTGGGAACACAGGTGTCCTGTCCTGGGCAGCAGCCCAATGTGGTCCAGGCTGGCTCAGGCTGCAGCACTGGCTCTATTCTGGCAGCACGAAGGCCCTGGTGATCGTTCTGCTTAGAGTGGAAGAGCTGGCTGAGAAGATATCACCACTCACAACCTCGCAGAACCCTGGCTCTCCAGGGCTACTAATCTCTGACCCCAGGACATCATCTGTTGAGCAGTTCAGTAACTCTTACTTTAAAAGCCTGATGATCAAGAATTCAGCCCAGTCTGCCTTAGGGATTCTCTTTAAAATGCTATTTATAGTGCATAAGCAACATAATCCTATTTGCAACTATAGTATCATACTAATGAACCTTTTGATTTGCAAATTTATTAATGCCACTAATCTGACAATTTTTTGCCAGGTCAGACTGCCTGAGTTGTTGCCTTCACTAATAAAATCTCAAGGCTAATGTCTTAGTGGTTTATTTCAGATGTGTTGATGTGTTGATGTGGATTGTATGAAGAGAATATTCTGGAAGGGGGAATGATGTAGTACCCTGGTGTCAGGCCTTTTGTCCCAGTTTGTCAAAATAATGGTATAGGATCAGGTAGATAACAAGGTTCTGTTTTTGATTTGGCCCTTACATGGCTGTGTGATTTTGAACCAGTCACTTAACTACTGAGGCTAATTGGACACCACATGATTGTCTCCTCCAGGGAGACGTCCTCAAACTCTCCAACTGAGTGTCTCTTGCTGTACCCCTCCCCACCCCCACAGTTTTTCATGGGTGCACATCTATCATGTAACCAACAGCATTGTATTGAAGTTATAATATTTGTTTACAGTCTGTTTTCCTCACTAGTGCAGAAACTAGGTCCTACTCATCTTCAACCCCCTAGCACCTAACAAGTGACTGGCATGTGGGAAGAAATCAACATTTGCTGATCTACACTGAAGTAAGGTCTCTTCAAGCTGTAAAAGCTCATTATTCTAAAATAGGAACTATTCAAGAATTTCAGAAAGAAGTCAGAATGGGAAGGTATTCATGTCGTATCTGCTAGTGTGCCTGATGATAAATGGTGACCAGTAAAGTTGAACAAATGATTCCCTTCCTTGACTGCACATTAGAAGCTTCTAGGGAATGTAACAGCAAATAAAACAATGCTCTCCCCTCACCCCACTCCCAGCTAACAAGGTTATGATTTAATTGCCATAGTTTTTTGCAAGGGGTGGAGGGGGGTTCATCACTCTTAGACCCTTCCCCGCAGTCCTTTCTGTGTGCAGCCAGGGTTAAGTAAATTTTACTCACTGGTCTAAACTTTACTCAAAGGGGGTGCCAATCTATTACTATCTGTTGGAGTTTTTAAACTTCATATATAAGTCATCAAATAAATATATGCTCATTTTATTAAAAAAATTAGAAAAATACATATAAGTAGGAAGATAAAAATATCTGTAATTATATTATTCAGAGCTATTTACTTTTTCACATTTTTCTATATTTCCTTCCCAACATACATTTTTCTCTCTAAGAGAAACTCGGTTTCTGTTTTGCAACTTGCCTTTTAAACTTAGCAGTTTACGGTAAGCCTCTTTTTATGACAATATAAACATTTCTTCACCACTGATTAATTTTTCATGGGCAAAACAACTGAGTTGTGCTTCTTTCAACCTCTTTCTTTGCAGACCTAGATAAAGCACATTCTTGGATACATTTAGAATTTATATTTGCTTTGAAAATATTGTTTTTCTTAATATCTCAAACAGGCATTTCCCACAGAACGCATCTCGTAAGGAATATTTCCTACTTTGGGGTATCTATTTGATTGCATGTACAAGGTCTGCCTGAGAAAAGTCTAACCATTGTTAATATAACAAGAACAGTTTGCACAACATCAGTGTAACCTGGCAACGAATGAGATGGGACTGGACTGCGCATGTGTGAACAATGACAACTTCACTGTACTAGTCAGTGGGGGCATGGTTGATGCTGTTCAGTGAGCATATGTACTGTGTGGCTGTCGCATTCAAAATGACCAAGTAAGTAGAGCAACGAATTTGTATCAGATTTTGCACTAAGCTTGAACATTCCTCCATAGAAACTGTTTGGATAATTCAGAAGGCTGCAGCTGTGGACAACTGGTGACTGGCAGCTTCATCATGACAACATGCCCACTCATGCATCACATCTCATGCAGAGTTTTTTGGTGAAACATCAAATCACCCATGTGACTCAGCCCCCCTGCAGCCCAGATTTGGTGCCCTGAGACTTCTGGCTTTTCCCAAAACTAAGATCACCTTTGAAAGGGAAAAGATTTTAGACCACTGATGAGAGTAAGGAAAATATGACGTGGCAGCTGATGGTGTTTGGGAGAACTGGGTGAGGTCCCAAGGTACCTACTTTGAAGGGGGCTGAGATGTCATTATCCTATGGACAATGTTTCTTGTATCTTGTATCTTCTTCAATTAATGTCTCTATTTTTCATATTACAGACTAGATACTTTCTGGACATACCTCATATAGTTTTTTGGATACGACAGGAGGTGTAAGGACAAATGATCATGCCAGATTGGGTTCCTGTGATGTGTTAACACTAACCAGCCTGCACTTAGGTACAAAATTTCCTTGGGAGATTTTTCACAAATGGTTTGAATCCTGTATATTGAACACATAAAACAATGATACTCAGATATTAAATGGTAGAAATTTTTCTCTTCAAAATTACACAAATAAATGCAGTGTTTAACCTAAATTGTAGCCTAGAAAAAGAATGCACCAGGATTCCAACCTAATCTTTGTAAGGAATAAAAAGGAACATAAAATAATTTTTAAATAATCACTGGATTATAGGATTTGGGGATTGATTGTCAGATTATCTCAATACCTCCTGAGATTCTGAATTGAGACATTTTCTTTCCCCCATGGGACTCCCCACCACCCAAGACAAAAGTTACAAAAACTCTGGAAACCACCTACTGTTCTGAGCACTAAACACTAACACAGAGGGGATTTAATCTGGTCTCTCTCAGGGTCACTAATTGCTGCCCTGGGGAACAGGGGACAGTCCATGGATTTACTGGACTTCCTCAGTGCCTGTCCTGTGCTTCGCTATACAGCTCTCCTTGCTTACCATCTTTTATACCTTCCTGAAAACCCTGCCTCTAAGTGAAAAGCTGTTAAATGAAAAGGTACTTCCATTCATTTTAGTGGGAAAAATTATGGTTAATTTCTTCCCAATCCAAGATATCTACCTACATTTCAGTAACTGACATGAAAACAATTCCATTGAATAATTAAGACAAGTTTGTTTAAGTAATATACAACCACCTGGAAATAAATAAGTGCAACTTTTTAGATAAAAAGTGATAAAGTTTATCAAGGGAAGGAGAGAAGCTTGATGAGTGCTGGTGAGTGCAGACGGAGTCAGGGCATGGAAGGTGGGCTGGCAGGTGACTGACTCAGGCAACATTTCTGGGACGTAGGAGTCCGCTCACACAACATTTAACAATAAAATTTAAGCACAGAAAAGCACACTTCTGGCCATGTAAAGGCAAGAGGCCTGGGAAATGCGTTGAAATGGCAAATGTGTGCCATAGGCCTAGGAAGCATAGAAGCTGCTACCCTCTCGTGCCTCTCATGAAGCAAAGCAAAATATTTCATGTTCATCCAAACATGGAGAACAATTCAAATTTATTCCACATATTTGCTAACCAGAAACTGTTGTCCTGAGTAAATGGCTGAGTATGTTTTTGACTGAAACCACAATGTCAAAATAGCACTTTTTACCATGTGTTTACTTAGCGTGTTTCTGAATGAAAAATTGTTATGCCAAAAGAAACAAAAAGTTAAAGGCATCATTGCCTGAAAACTGGTTTAGCGTTTCAAAAGTCATTATGGTGCAATGTCATTAACTGAAAGTCTGTCAGGTGAGCGGGAGGAATATGTCCTAGTCAGAGGCATGTTTTGTCCCTTTAGAAGTGTGTAATGTAGTTCTGGATCTTACTTTGGTATGGGTCATTTCACCCATCTGGATAAAGTCTGACAATTCTCATAATGAGTCTGCTTTCTGATTTTTCTAATTTTAATTTCCATTAAAGAGACAGTTTCGTGGGAGCTCAAAGATCTATAGGCATGCATAATGGATTTAAGGTCCTTGTGGAATGTGGAATGGATACACAGAAAGGTTATAGAAAAGCCATGGCAGTTGTCACATTTTTCAAAGAGAGTTGAGTCTTACCGAATGGCAGCCAGTCCTCTGTTGCTATGTTAATAGTTCGGTCATGTTTGCAGTCATTTCCATGTTTTAAGGCATCAGGCATTCCATTTTGTTAGAACACAGGAAACTTTAGACACTAAAAAATAAAAATTCATTAAGTAGATTGTTAGTTGTTTGACATCAGCTATTAAGTAATCAGAGCAGGTGCCTTTGGAAAGGCAAAGAAGGATGAGCCTGAACGCTAAAGGAGCTGCTTTCCCTGACTTTCAGGAGACTACAATCCATTTTCCAAGCCACGAATAAAATTCTGGGTTTTTCATCTAAAAGGTGTGATCACTACGTGTTAACCAAGTCAGAAACAGAATGAAGCAGCAAGGAGTAATTTTATTTTTGCTATTCAGTATGTGGGAAGTGGGAAATGTCTCTCTCTTTTTTTAATGAAAAGAAAACATTAATAAGACTCTAAAATAAAGCATTTCTTTCACAGTTCTACAAGCAACCTACCAGATGTCCTACAAATTCAAACTATAGCTACAAGGAGGAAAGAGGTTGCCAGTGATTTTTTTTTTTTTTTTTTTTTTGGAAGGATAAAAGAGGGATAAGGCTTTGAGGGCAGAATATAATAAAGGTCTTGTCCTGCTGTTCTGCATTTTTACCTTGAATTTATTAGGTGTATGCCTTTCCCTTCTGTAATACATTATGCACTCCCTCTAGTGTCAGAATTTGTACATGATCCGAAACCTAGTTTGACAAAGTGCTGCTATAAACATTAGAGTGAGGTTCAAGCTCCTAATTATATCATATTTCAAAGATATTAAAGGCTACCTACTAACATGAAGATTTTCCCGGCATGTAGTCAGTCACTCTGGCTCAGAAAAGAACACACATTTTGACCTGTGTTATGAGCAGACCTCTT
Source organism: Furipterus horrens (assembly GCF_987537825.1). Classification (NCBI taxonomy): domain Eukaryota; kingdom Metazoa; phylum Chordata; class Mammalia; order Chiroptera; family Furipteridae; genus Furipterus; species Furipterus horrens. The sequence continues at coordinate 14,243,408 of NW_028327179.1, forward strand.
CCAAGCCTTCCTTTTCTCCCCAAAGTGACCTATAAATAAGCTTAGAGCTTTATTGAAGCTTTAAATTCCTTTTAATATATAAAGTACTTATTCAACTCTAAATTCTGTAACTAAAAAAGAAAACACATAAAAATAAATGAAGAAAGAAAGAAAAAAATGACCAGAGATGAAAGAAAACTTCAACTAGGAAGTAAGCCCGTGAGAACATCACAAAATGTGGTGTTGCGAGATTTTCTGAAGTTTATTAGCTATTTTCTTTCATGTCACTTTCAGGAATGGGAAGTCATAATGGCTGTTATTGTTTAATTGCATCCCATAAACTCTGCTGCCAGTGGCCTGTTCAGCATAGAGCCCTCTTTCTTCCCTCTAACACACATCCATGCCATCTCTTTCCCGCCCAGCTCAGAGGCCTTGAGCGAGGCTGACATAGCCTCTGAATGCAGGGGTGGTCCCGGGTCACTTACAGATAATCCCAACTTCCTTCCGAGAGGTGGCTCAGGAACACACATGCAACCCAGTTTTGGCCAGTGAGATGCCTCAAGGATACTCTTCTTCAGTCTTCTGAGCCAGCTTCCAGAAGTGACACCTTCCTCTGGGTGCTGCCATGAGCTGACATGAGGCTGCAGCCATCCTGTTACTCAGCATGAGAACGAGGCTGACACTGTGGGGAACATCAGAGGCAAGAGAGACATGGGTTGATGCAGCAGGTACCCCCAGACAAATCAGTTCTGGAACCCATCCTATTAAAATGGGCTCCTAATTATGGGAGCTCATACATGCAGAATGGTTTAAGCCTGTTTAATTTGGGATTGTTATTACTTGCAGCCAAAATGATCTCCAAACTTACAATTATTATTATATTTACTTAAATAATCTTATATTGAAAACCCAGTTATATAGAAACACAGTTTTATATCTACTTTCATGCCAATTCATGCAGGAAAATACAATAATATAATGGTCAGTTAATGAAGCCTGCATTCATTATCTAGCATTGCATTACAAACTACCCCAAAACTCAGTGACTTAAAACAGAAACACTTAATATCTGTCAGAGTTTCTGTGGGACGGGAATTTAAGAGCCGCCTAGCTGAGGGGTTGCAGTCGCGATGTCAGCTAGGGCTACATTTGTCTGAAGGCTCAACTGGGGCTGAATGAGCTGCTTCCAACTTGGCGCCCTGACCTGGCTGGCAAGGTGGGGAGGGGGGCGGGGATCTCAGTTCCATCCCACGTGAGCAGCTCCGCAGGATGTTTCAGCATCTTTGGGACACGACCTTTGGCTCTCCCAAGAGTGAGTGATGCATCCAAGAAAGCGAGAGCCGCGTGGAAGCCATTCTTTTATGACCTGGCCTCAGAAATCACAGAGCATCACTACTATCACCTGGACAGGAAGCAAATCTCTGAGTTCATTCCATGTGCAATGGGAGGGGAATAGGCTCCATCCTTGAAGGGAGGAGTGTCAAAAAATTTTTAAACCACCATGGGGATACGCATCTACAAATAATACACTGGGGACTGTCATTAAGCTGTGTCTTCCTTAGTTCTCGAGGAATACAACAATTGTAATAATAAAAACAGACATCACTTTTTAATTATCTGACAGGTACTCTTTGAAGAGCTTTACATATATTAAGCCATTTCACTTCTACATCAACCTTATGAGTTAGATGCTGTTATTATTCCATTTTAGGGTGATGGAAACTGAGGCACAGAGTATGATGTAATTTGGTCAAGGCCAAATAGCTGGAAATTTTCAGATATAGATTCTGAACCCAGGCAATCTGGTTCTTAAACATCTCCTACTCTCTGCTTGCTAGTCAATACTTACAGGTGTAGTGTAAGCATATTATTATAATGACTTGTATTTTACTCTGCCTTTTCATGTAGACTTCAGACTCTGGCATAAGCTTCCCAAATATTCCTGGGAGTTGTCAAGGGCTGTATCATCTGTTCTTATGAGAGGCTATTACGTGGAATCAGCCATGTCTTTCCTCTCTCCTCTTCTGGCTTACCTTCTTCAGGTTGTCATTAGCTAACAGTATGTCCATCCCCGTGGTCACTGAACTTGAGAGCATGGAGGGAGTGTTTTTACTGACAATGACTCAGTCCAGTGTACAGCGGAGGGAGTGATGGCTGACAGTGAGGGTGGAGGGGTAAGAGATTATCAGATGAGTGGAAGTTAAGGGTGAGAAGTCAGGGTCTTAGAAGAATTATCAGTGTGAATGCTGAAATCTCCAAGAATTATATCAGGAACAGGGTTGAGGGGGAGAGCGTGAACTGGGTGCAAAAATCCTCAAGGGATAAGAGGAGCGACCTGGAGGCGAGTACATGACTCAGACAGTTTGATTAGTCTTTAAAGGTGATAGTATATCAAACGCGAATCTGGGCATAGAGTCGAAGCCTGCTTAATTTCTCCTAGAACTCAAGTAGAGGGAGGCCATTTATCTTTGCTGGCAGATAAGAACAGTGCCTCTTTTATAGATAACAGTTAGTGCAGCTGTATTCAAGGCGCCGTTCCCTATTGACCCAGAATTTCCTGGCGGGGCCTCAGGGACTACCAGATGTGTGTGCGTGGCAGGGGTGGGAGCAGGAGAGGGAGTGGAAAAGAATTAATTGTCGATTTATTGACGATAGCCATTCTGACAGGTGTGATGGGAGCTGGGTGAAAATGATGAAGGGATTAAGAAAAAACAAACAAACAAACCCTCATAGACACAGACAACAGTATGGTGATTGCTAGAGGAAAACTGGTGTGAGGGAGTAGGAAAGGGTAAAGGGGAGATAAATTGTGATGGAAGGAGACTTGACTAGGGGTGGTGGGCATGTTACAGAACCCCTGGGCTGCTCCAGTTGAAAACAAACCCACGGGCTCTTTATTTAGGGGTCCGATTGCCCGCTGCCAGAATTACAACTCTTAATAGTTCAGTTGAGTGAAAAGAAAATTGTTTATTTAACAGTTACACATATCTTTGCCTCCCCCCTACCAAACCTGGCCAGTTTTAGGGGGGGTCAGAAACACCGTTTCCCTACTTCCCAAACACAGTTCAGCTTTACCAGTGGCTGCCAATCACTCAATCTGATTGGGGAGGTCCTTTTTGTGCTGTGGTGCCCTTCAGCTCTCAATACAAAACTGCCGGGATTCTCAGCCTCCTTGCAAACAGTCTTCTTTCTGTAAACTGCGTGGATCTCCTCTCCTTCTCCAGAGCACCCCTGCGAACACCCGACAGTCAGGGAGACAGCCCCAGAGCGCGCCATCACCCCCAAAGTGTTCGCAGCTGCCTGTATATCCCTGACTGCGTCCTCTGACGCAGTGGGTGTTGCCAACAGTTCTGACCATTCACAGAACCCCACGTAGGCTCTGTGTGCTTTCCATACCTTCCCCTGGTTCAAGACTCCTCCCATCCACCTGAGGCCTTGGAAGTATCCAAGCCATTTTGCATAATGAAAGACACCAGCCACCAGCCTCAGGCGTGTGGAGGGATTCTGAAAGCTGCTTCCTTCTCCCCATCCCCCAGCCGCAAACTCCGGGGATTTTTGGACTCCTCTGTTTCTGTAACAAGCACACAATACAATATACAGATGATGTATCATATAGAATTGTACACTTGAAACCTATATAACTTTATTAACCAATGTCACCCCAATAAGTTTAATTAAAAAATTTTTTAAAAAGAATTATTTAGTGAAAAAGAAAACGAAGAGATGGGGTTTTGTGTTCTCTACTCTGCCCACCAAACCTAAGAAGCTCTATTTTTTATTGTTTATATTTGGGGTTTTCATTGGTGGTGTGAACTGAACACAGGATACATGCAAGCCTTCCCAACTTTTCCATGTTTATAAACTTATGATACAGAGAGGATTCCAAAAACATTCCTTGCAAATACCATCAATTTACTGTATGGCTGTTTATTGTGTAGAACAATTATGGTAAGGGCAGAGGATTTAAGTCATGGTTCTTCTTAATCTATGAAATAATGGACTGGTTTATAAAGATAGTCTGGTTTTTTTGAAATGAACTTTTCAGGAATTCTTCTTTTATTTAGGAACAATTTATTTCTCCTATTTTATTTGCAAAGTTTTCATTCCAGTAAGTGAAATGAAGTTTAGGCGGAGGTGCATAACACAGACAGACAAATATAACCATTGATTTTTTTTTTCCCCACTGATATAATTTTATTGTGGCATATGTTTTGTCAAGATGTTGTGATGTTACCTCAGGGTAGGCTTTACAATGCAAATGCTTTGTCTCAGCGAATGATTCCTTCAGGACAAACATCGAAAGTTACAAATCCATTTTGCAAAAAAAGCCCTCCCGGATTATATACTGTTCATCACCAAAGGTAAAGCCTGACTGCCAAGAACTTGTTTTTTGTTTGTTTGTTTGTTTTAAATCATAGAGAAAAGCTTACAGTCATATGGTGGCTCCCTTATGTGAAAGTCAAGAAATTGATCTTGTCCCCATTTATCTTTTCCTCTGAAGGTGAGCTTAAAGCAAACTCCAAAAAATGTCCCACCAGATGAAATGAAAAACAATGGCTTTCTAGCACCAGTGCACAAGGTACTGAATTAAAAAAGACTTTGCTTATCCTGTCTCTGGGTAAATTTGCTTGAGAATCATGAAATCGCTAACCCAGTTTTCCTCTGAGGTTAAGGCATGCTGGGAGCAGCATTTGCTCCAGGGATTTCTGTACAGGCTGGATTTGCGCTCTCCAAGGCTGGCTGTGCTGAGTGGCACCTGTGAAGGCCATGGGCAACTTATGTGTGTCTGTGTGGAAGGCTGGACTTGATGTGCCCTGTTGCTCCTTAATTACCACTCCCTGAGAAGGTTGCAGACATCCTTTTGTAAGTGGGGTTTTTCCGCGTTGCGAAGCCGGCCAGTGGACATTCCTCTCAGCTGGTAAGAATGAGGCTTTGATGCCAGCTGTCATCACTGTAGCAGATTGTTTGGGTCACTGGGTCCCTCTCTGAATGTCAATTGGAGCCTCATGATTAGAAAAGAGCTGGTAGAGGGAGTGAATATGGAGCAATAAAACTTTAGATCTGAGTCCATGCCATTTAAAGCCAGTCATCTCAGATAACCCCTTCTCTTATACTTTGGTTGGGGAGGTCCTTGTTTTCAACAGGATATAATTGGTTTTGAACATTTACTCATAGATTCAAGCATAGCAGACAATGCATGAGGCACAACATTGCTTGGAGTTGGAAAACCTTAAGACCTGTTCTGACACTAACAGAGCAGTTGTAAGACAAATATCTAACTTCTCTGAGTTTCCGTCTTTCACTTACCTCACAGAGCTGTCGTGAAAGTCAATGCAACATCATAATGGCTTGTTCAGATATATTTATTATGTTGGTAATTGTGTATCCTTGAAACACACTCAGAGATCGTATTGTTTAGCTTCTCCTCATAGACAAATAAATGTTAAATTGTTGGGTTGGCTAGGTGCCTACCTGGTGCCCAGTACAGTTTCTGCTACACAGTTCCTACCATATTTGCTACTTGTTAAACGAACAAATAAAGGAATGAAATTTTCAGAGCTATAAGGTATGGGGGGTCAGAATTTCTGTGCCCTACAGGTAGGGTGTGCTCACATCTCTCATTGGTTCAGCAGGGTTAGGAGTGTCCCCAGGTGCTGTGAAGGTAGTAAGTAGATGGTACCAGTGGTGGGTGCCATGGTCGACCTACTTGGAGGGGTGCCTTAGGCAAGTGAGGAGTGAGGGATGCTACTAGAAGTGGAGACTCCGGCAGCTTCTGCCTGGAGGTGGCCCTGATCCCTCTTTTTGGGAATGGCTCTAATCATTCCCAGGACAGTCATGGGCCTTGTGTGCCAGGAATGCCTGTTATTGATTGGCTAGTTGGGAGGCACATAGGCAAGGATGGTCTTTGATGTCCCACAGATGTGAAGGCTTCAAATCTCACTTTTTACTCAGAAGAGAGAGGATTTTTTTTCATTTTCAATATATCAAGTTCTGCTTCCAGCAAGGATATAAAAAATCTGAAGAGAGTGCCACTTCTTCTAAGAGGTAAAAGCCTGATAAACAACAAAATCATAATTCTTCTGAAACCATTAGAGGTCTGAGGTTGTGGGTAATCAAATAGCCTGAAATCCAAGAGAAGACAGGGCCTTCCAAGGAGAGATGTCAGATGCCAGGGCCACACAGATGAATAAAAAAATCCAGTTGAAAATTGAAACAGTTGTAAAGGCCAAGTGTGGACTCGGGGAGCGTATAGAGTCCTGGGCAGCCACAGTCACAACGGGAGTTCAAAGGTACCTACAGACTCTTCTCCACGGACCTAACCAGCTATTCACTGAGAAAGACTGCACCAGGTGGACACTGGCCTAGAGGAGACGGGGGTGCCCAATGATGTGAGAAGATAATGCCCCCACTAGGAGGTGGGTTCGCCCATCCCCTTGACTGGGAGCTGGACTTAACGGCTTGCTTCTGATAAACAGACTGTGGAAAGTGGAAAAGTAACTTTATAGTGGACAAAACTGGTCATGATCAAGGTCACCATCACCAATAAGTCATGAGGACATCTTGTCCCCCTGGCTAGGATGTTAGGATAAGGGACTTCAGCTCTGTGGTATTTATCCCCCAAATCCATAACCCCAGTCCAACCATGAGATAACAGAAGACAAACCAATATTAAGGGACATACTACCAAATACCCGATCAGTGCTATCAAAAAGTGTCAGGTCACGAAAAACACGGAAAGGTGGAGAAATTGTCACAGATCAGATTTGACTACAGAGACACAATGACTAAATGCAAGATGAGATCTAGAACAGAAAAGTGATATTAATGGAAAAAACTGGTGAAATCAAGTAGTCTATAGTTAAGTTAATGGTAATTTAGTTTTGGTAACTATATCATGGATTGTAAGATGTCAACATTAGGGCAAGCTGGTGAAGGATACGTGAGAAGTCTCTGTGCTATCTTGGCAAACTTTCTGTAAGTGTAATATTGTTTTCAAATAACAGGGTGAGGAAGTTTTGACTCTAGGGGGAAGAAGGGAACTTTTTGAGGTGATAGAAATGTTCTGTATATGTTTGTCAAAACTTATGAGCTATATCCTTTAAAAGGTGAATTTTACTGGATGTAAGTTACATATCAAGAAACCTGACTTCAAATATACATACATGACCTCCCCTCACATACATGGACGTGAGGCTGCACAGAGAAGGTAAGTGAAAGGCTCACTCTGTCGTAGGTCAGCATGCCCTGGCCTCCCGCTACTAAGAATCCCACTTTCAATCCAGGCGGGAAATATCATATTGATTTGAAATTGCTTTTTGTAAAGAGCCCTCTCTGGGAGCTGGGCCATGTTTTCATTCTCTGTGACACAGCAGGGATATTTATGGACATCTCAGCACCTTTGGTACCGTCAACAGAGCCAGTGAGTCCACACTGCAGCAGAAGCTCCGTGGGCGAGGGTAGGTCAGTGTCTCCTCTGCACACACCTCTTCCTGTTGGTAAAACAGCTACAAGCGCAAGGGCGGTGCTTGCAGCTCCTGCCGCCTCTTGAGAGCAAAAGGAGGAGGACTTGAAAAAATGATTTTTTAAAATGTTCATAGCATAAACTTAAAATACAAAATAACCTGGAGTTTTGAACACTCACCTCTGTCCCCCTGCCCCTGCAGGACACCGGAGTTACCATCCTTCCAGAGATATTCTATGCAGATGTGAGCCTATGCATGTACCCTTTTTAATGCAAGTGGTAGCATATTATACACTCCTTACTTCACTTTGCCTTCTTTTATTGTTTTAAAAATAGGCCCGCCTTGTCACAAGATGAACTTGAAGCACTTCAGTACAATACATGTAAAATAATGGTTTAGGAAAATAAGATTAGAAAAAATAAATAGAACTAAGCCAGGGCTTAGGACAAGATAGTTAGTTTAGGACAAGATACTAGTCTCTGAAGATGCTGCCTATCCAAAGAGGAGGGTCCCTAATGTGACTGATCTTTGTAGCAGCTAACAGAGAGGGAAACACGAGAGGTTACTTGACTATCGCGTCTGTAACGTAAAAACTACCAGTCTGTTGCTTCATCATGTCTGTGTATTCCCTCTATGATAATGTTAAACTATTAAAAACAAAAACAAAACAGCATCAACACCGAAAAATATTTTTAAAAAATATCACTAGTTGGTTCTAAGAACTGAGGAAAATTTCTCCCATGGATCCTCTTTAAAAAAAAAAAAAAGGTACTGAGTGTAATAGAAACTCCTCAGCATCCTCACTTCACCTCGCTCTTTTACTTTATGTACCCAGACAGTCAATCCATCGTTCTTGGGGACACGGAGTTCACGGCCACACAGTGTTCTGTTGTGTGGACGCACCCTGATTTGTTTCTCCAGCCCCTGATTCATGAGCTCTTAAGAGTGTTTCTAGGATTTTGCTTTTCCAAATCGGGCTGCTGTGAATTTCCTCACGCGGGCACCATTTCACACACCTGCGAGCATCTCTGTAAGGTAAATTCCTACAAGTGGATTTGCGGGGTCAATGTGCGTGGCAGCTGTTTATTTTGACAGTGATTGCAAAATTGCTTTTCATGGGCAGTGTACTGATTTATACTCTCCACTGCCACGTTGGCCGGTGCCTTCTTCGCCAAGCCTGCCTACTCAACCTGCGATCCCCTTCTCTGAGCTTGAAAAACATCTGTTGTGCATGAGACTGAGCACCATCCTGCATGTTTAAGTACTTAAATGCTTCCTTTTCTTTACTGTGACTTGTCTGTTCAGATCCCTTGTCCATTTTTTTTTTTCCATATTGGATCACTTGTCTTTTGCTTATGGGTTGCAGGACCACCTTATGTATTAAGAAAATTGTCCCTTTGTGCTACCTGTTGCAATTTTTATCTTGTGTGCTATTTATCTTGAATGTGTTCGTGGATTGATTTTTTTTTTTTTTTGCCATGCAGGAAATGTTTATATCATAAAATGTATTGATACAGTAGCTTCTTTTACGGCTTTATGGACTTGAGTTTCCGTTGAGCATGGTATTCATCACTCTAAAATAACCTCCCCTGCTTTCTTCTATTTCTTTTGCTTTAGTTTGAAATTTATTTAGTGTAAAAAAGTAGGGTAGGACTCCACATTTATCCTCTTTCCGATGGCAATCCAATTTCCCTCAGAGTGAATATTCTATCTCTGTCCCCCGATTTAAAATGGGGATGGGCAGCTTCTGGAACTGAACTCCATGGTAACCTGCACAATCTCCCTTCACAGCAGCTGTAACCTCCAAACACTGCTTTTGTGCCCCTTTGGCGGCAAGGGAAGAAAGACCTCCATGGAAGGCTTTCAAGAAAGGCCATTGAGCCCACACCCCTCCTCACGGAGCCCGACCCAGCAGACACTTGAGTTGGCTGACGCCCATGGTACCCTGTAGTGACTATGATGCTGCACCCACCTGCTCTCATTTCTCATGATGCTCTGGTCCCATAATATTTCAAAATACCCCGTTCTTGAGGGTTTCTCCAGAAAATGTGATCTTCCCTAGGTGTTCCACTAGAGGGTGCTTCAACTATACATATTTACATATGCTCAAACATGCAACCTATGTTGTTTGTGTGGGCTGCACACATACGTGCCACACAGCTGCTTTTCCATTAACAATGAATAGCATGGGAGTATAACTGGGTTTTTTAATTCTCTCGCATTCCTTCCACACATGGTTTGATGACCTCACCAAAGACTCCCCTTCTTCCCAGTAACCTGCCAGAACCCAAAGGTGTGGGCAATGGAGATTTACCAATACTACAACTGTTAGCAAGGACAGGGAAATGGGGCTCATGAGCTCAATTTCTCTTCTTGATCCCTTTCCTTAGAGCAGATTTTGGGGGAAGATTTGGGCCTTCAGAAATTCCTCTAAAAGAGAGGAAATGAAGGAGCTGGGATCCAATAAAAAGTCACAAGGAAGTGTCCAAAGCCCCCAAATTATACTTTTCAGTGAGTGGGAGGGAGCAGTAAGTGGGTGCTAATCCTCTGAGGTGAGTAGGGGTCCCTGAGCGGTGGGGAGGAGAGGTAAAGTGTTAAGAGTCACCGAATAAGTGAGTAGCTTTGGACTGACGATGATGGGGGAGCAACTAAAAGTGCAGATTTTAAAAAGAGAGTTCCTTTTTAGGAAGGATATTGCAGAAGTGGATTTAAAAGAATACTTTTGTCTAAAAACTCAAGTTAGAATAAATAAGAAACCTGGAAATGATGAGTGTGGTGAGGATGGCCTGAAGTATCACAGGAAAATGATAAGAGAAGCCTAGTAACTGATTTTGAAGATAAAGCTAAAGGAGGCACCTATGAGAGACAGTGAGCAATGTTCTTTAAACTTTGCTGCATATTATTAGAATCATCATCTGAAAGACTTTTTTTAATCTTGTTCTCTGGGACTGAGACTCATGCATAAGCATTAAAAAAAAAAAAAGTTTCCCAAGTGAGTCCAATGTACAGCCAAGTTCAAGAAACGGTAGCTTTCATCAGTGGTTTTCAAACTTGACTGAGCATCAGAATCAGCTGTAGGACCTGATAGCACACCAATTGCTGGGCCCCACCTCCAGACCTGATGATTCAACAGGTTTCAAGTGGGCGACCAAAGCTAGTGCTTTAAGTGTGGTTAGTCTGAATTGAGATTGTGGTCGGTTAAAAATACACACCAATAATAAATGGTCAGAAAGAGAAACTAAGAAAACAATCCCATTTACAACTGCATTGAAAAAAAAGTACCTAGGAATAAATTTAATCAAGGAGGTAAAAGACCTGTACTCAGAAAATTACAAGGCATTGAAGAAAGAAATTAAAGAAGATACAAATAAATGGAAGCATATACTGTGCTCATGGATAGAAAGAATTAACATTGTTAAAATGTGTGTACTATCGAAAGTAATCAATCTATAGATTCAATACAATCCCCATCAAAATACCAACAGCATTTTTCACAAAACTAAAACAAATAACCCCAAAATTTATATAGAACCACAAAAGGCCCCAAATACCCACAATCTTGAGAAAAAAAGAATAAAGTTAGAGGTATCAGGCTACCTGACATTGAACTATACTACAAAGCTATAGTAATCCAAACAGCATGTACTAGCACAAAAACTGACACATAGATCAATGGAACAGAATAGAGAGCCCAGAAATACCACACCTATAAAAACAACATATAACCAAGGAGGCAGTAACATACAATGGGGTAAAGACAGTTTATTCAATAAATGGTGTTGGGATATTGGACAGATACATATAACAAAAAAAGAAACTAGACTATCTTCTTACACCATACACAAAAATAGACTCAAAATAGATTAAAGACTTAAATGCAAGGCTTGGCACCATAAAACTCCTAGAAGAAAATACAGGAAGTAAACTCTCTGACATTGCTCTTACAATATTTTTGCTGATATATCTCCTCAGGCAAGTAAGGCAAAAATAAACAAATGGGACTACATCAGATCAAAAATTTTTGCACAGCAAAAGAAACTATCAACAAAACAAAAAGACCATCTACTGAATGGAAGAAGATATTCACCAATTACATATCTGATAAGGAGTTAATATCCAAAATTTATTTTAAAATTCATACAACTCAACACAAAAAAGAAAATCAAACAACCCAGTTCAAAAATGGGCAAAGGACCTGAATAGGCACTTGTCCAAAGAGACATACAGTTGGCCAATAGACATATAAAAAGATGTTCAACATCACTAATCATCATGGAAATGCAAATTAAAACCACAACAAGATATGGCCACACCTGTCAAAATGGTTATCATCAATAAATCAACAGATAGCAAGTGTTGGCAAGGATGTGGAGAAAAGGAAACCCTTGTGCACTGTTGGTGGGAATGCAGATTAGTGCAGCCACTAAGGGAAACAGTATGGCGTTAACCCCTGTTACCTAGACATACACTTATGATGTCCCGCCCTCCCCCTCATTCTTACTTGAAGAAGTCTTACAAAAGGTCAGTTACACACAGGCACAGCAACACCGGTTAACAAGAACTTCTGCATATGACCACTTCCTTAGATGAGGTCTGGTGCCCTTGACCATCCTCAGCCATTCCCTCTACTCAAGTGGCTGGAGGCTAACATGACTGCCTCCTTCTCCACAGGTAGACAACCTCTTTAGTGAAATCATCCTGCGTCTCTGATGGCCACTGTGTCCAGTTCATTCTGCCTCCACTGAGGGCCTGCTCAGAGAAACAAGAGAATGTCTTTCTTTCTCTTTCCCAGAAATCCACTGTGTTAGTCACCTCAGGCTGCCATAACAAAATACCTCAGACTATGTAGCTTAAACCAACCACAGAAATTAATTTTCTCACAGTTCTGGAGCCTAGGGAGTCCAAGATCAAGGTCTGGCAGGGTTCGGTCTCTGGGGAGGGCTCTCTTACTGGTTTGCAGACAGCCTCCTTAGTGACCCGTTATACTACCACCACACTGGGGGTTAGGACTTCAACATACACATTTTGAGGGGCCACAATTCACTCCATAGCATCCACATACCAAACAGATGGTAAGAAAAGATTCCATTGTTTGCTGAATACAACTGTTCCCGCCCGTTGGGGGGGATCGGGAGATGTGAGCGCTGGAGTGAGGCACCAGCTGTAAAGGCAATGTGACTCATGTGTTAGAAACTGAGCCCCCAAACAACTGTGCTCACAGGGATAAAACAACTACCGTTGCCGAAATGGGAACTGAAAGTTGAGGAGTGGCTACCATTTCATCTTGTGCATAAAAAGGGGGAAGAAAGAAAAAGGCGCCTGACGCAGGCACGGACTGCTTAGCGTTCATTGTCTATGTGCCTGTGGTCATGCCACTGTGTCTCTGCATTTAGCAGAAGTAGCCAAGTGTATTAGCTCTCTGCTGGGGCTTAATGACAACAGGAATCATCCCAATTCAGAAGGCAATTATTTATCTGGTGACCTTTTACAGACCGGAGAGTTTTCCTTCAGGATTTTTTCCAGTGACTGATATTTCCAATAAACTGGGCCTCTCCATGCCCCCCACCCCCCCCCCACCCCAATCAATTGTTGGTATTTGAATGTCATGAAACTAAAAGCTGTGAAATTAAACCTGCTGTGAAAGCTATGAACGTGGGGAGCTGAGATGAGCCTGCGGGTCCCTCTCATGTAATATCCGTGCATCATTTTGATACAAACTAGGGGAAAGATTACCAAACTCCAGGCATAATGGGCTGCGGTGATATGAGGACCATGTACCAGTGAGCAGAGACTGTCTGAAAGGGTTAATGTCAATTTCATCAATGCTACACTGCCATCCTTGTTGGGACACGCTGGAGGGCTTCTTTGCCATCACGTCTTTAATTTCCATCCCAGTCAGCTGTGACACCGTGGACATTTTCCTTGGCAATCTGTATAGATCTAAGGATGAGGAAAAAGGGTGCCCGGACCAGCCTGTCACAACATTCTAGCTTCAAAGTTGCATTTACGTATTGGTCTGAAATGTTATTCTACATTCTAGGCACACGTGTTTTGGTGGACTGCCTTTGTGTCACTGGTTGCTCTCAGCAACAGTAAGAGGGAGGTTGTCATTGTCATCCATGACTTACACATGAGAATGCTCTGGTCAGAGTGTTTTAAAGTATAGGTTTTATTATTATTATAGTATGGCAAGGCCAACAGATCAAGAGACAACTGCCCGTGGAAAGTGAGCTTGTTACGCCCACAGATCCCAAGAGGAGAGGCTGCCTGGGGAGCACCAGGTCCATCAGGAGGCAGCAAATGAGGGGAAAATGTGGGGAGGAGCTTTTACTGGCATTTCGGCAGGAAAGAATCGGCATGGCAGGGAAAGCAGCCTGAGGATTGGCTGGCGGAAATAATTTCAGGAGCCTGGGGGCCCAGTGGCTGTCCCTAGTTGTCTGAATCCTGGCTCTGGGGTGAGCCCAGCAGGTGGAGAGTGGCCTTAGTGTGAGAACTAAATAAAGGAAGTGTTTGGGGTTGGGCTCAGGATTGCTTGGTTTGCATACAAAAGGCATACTGGCAGGTGAGTCCATTATTATCTCTAGGCAAGGGCTAGCCCGGGGAGGGGCAGTGTCTGCAGAGTCATCAAGGCCTCAGATGTCAAACCAGCAGGCACACAGTGTTAATACACGAAGAATGAGCTGCTCTGCATCAGGACTTGAAGCTCATCCGGGGCAGAATGACAATTACAAAGCAAAATAGAGAGGTTTCTGATACCTAACTACAGAAGCATGGTTTCAAGCTGGTGAAAAGACTTCAAGATCATCTTGCCTTCTTATGTGGATGCAGAAGCTGGGGAGCAGGGAGGGGCCTGCTCAAGCTCCCCAAGGATTCGCAACTCATGCTCCTCTGTCCGGTCCCTTTCTGTACCATCCTGCTCCATCCATCACTTTTCAGAATTCTGACCGTAACTTGCACACACATATCTCCCCACCTCTACACACATGTATACGAGGGGAGATTTTCTCATTTTTCATCCAGTTTCCTACACATGCCCTATGACTATGATCCATTTGGATCTGGGCCAATGTCAGAGCAAAAGAAAATAGTTTGTTGGAAGAGATGCTTCATCAAACCATGCTGGGAAGTTCTGTTTCAGAGAAAGGAGCTCTCCACTCAGAATAAACAAACCTTATGATTAGAGAACCTCAGAGTTCCCTTTTTTATAAATTTACCTCCCCAAACCTCATATCTCTTTCACAATGTGGCCTCAGGCCTGTAACTTTTCCTTTGGTTCTGCTCCAGTAACCAGCACAACTAGTGTCTAGAAACTTCTTTTTGTACCCAGGTGAGAGAGTATCACAAATTTTTCCATGTGTAATATTAGTCCCCAACTGAATTTGAGATTTATAACATGAGCCACTTTCCCTGAGCTCAGTCTACATGGTCCATGAGCAGCCCTCTGAGTGGTTCTCAACATTGGCTGCACATTAGAATTACCTGGGGACACTTTTAAACTACCAACCTTGGAATCCCACTTCTCCAGATGTCCTGATGTAATTGATCTGAGGGGTGGGGCAGGAAATGGGATATTTTTAATGCTCCCCCGTTGATCCTAATGTGCAGCCAGGAATGCGAACAACTGAATGAGAGGGAGATGAGTGTCACTGACAAAATCAACCAACAGTGACAGAAAATGGTGACAGCCCAGATTCACCTAAGAAGAATGACTCATAGGCCTGAGAGACCGTAACAGCGAACCAGCCGGTCTTCTCATTTCACAGAATTCCCCTGGTCCTGCCTCTCAACACAAAACCTGATGACACTGCACTGCCTCTTAAAATCCTTCAGGGGTTCTTCATTGCCTGAGAAGGAAGTAAAAAATCTGTAGCTCAACTGTTCTGGTTTCCATAACAAACCGCCCCTGAAACTCAACCACTTTATTATGCTCAAGGATTTTGTGAGTCAGAATTCAGATAGGACAAAACAGACAGCTAGTCTGTTCTCCATAGTGCCTGAGTTCAAGGCAGAAGTGGTTATTACCTTCTCTGACCCAGCCTCGGAAGTCATGTAGCATCTTGCCACTGTGTGCCATTTGTCAAGGCAGTCATGAGCCCACCCAGATTCAAGGGGCAGGGGCATAGCCCACCTCTAGATAGGAGAGGTTGGCAAGGTCACAATGTAGGACAAGTGAGGCGGGACAGATTATTGGAGCAGTCTCTGGAAAACACAATGCATTGCAATGGCCTGTGAAGCCCCTGCAATTATTTCTCTAAAATTCCATTATCTTCCTCTTAGACAGGCAGCCTTCACTCCGGTCAAGCTGAAGCACATATTTGCGATTTTCAGAGGACACAGTGCTCTTCTGGGCCACCCCTTCCCATGTTTTCCCCTTTCTCTGTGATGGCTATCTCCTGTGCTCAAATCCCCCACCTGATTCTCATCTGCCCTATAGGGCGCCGCTTGAGCAACACCTTCTCGGGGAGCATGCTGGGTGCTCCTTCTCTGGGTGTCTCTCTCTGTTTATCTCAGATATAGCTGTCATACCACCGTGTGCTCTTTGGTTACTCATGTCTCCCTCTCCCTCAGCCAGTCTCTTTTCTTTTATCATCTTCCAACCTTTACAATGTATGGCACACAGTAGGTGTTAAAAATAAAGTAGCTTTGATTATACAGTTCTTATTATGGGGAACACACGCCTTATAAAACTAAGATTGGGAAATCAGACCTGCTTCCTAGGCTTGAAACATTTCTCCAAAATGTAAGGTGGTGGGAAACTCAGTGGGGACCAGGACTCACTGGAGGTTTGCCTGCTTTGTGCCGAAGCACGAACTTGTTCCTTAGCCCTAGGCAACCATTTACGTCTCTCTTGGCTTCTCATTTCCATTACTAAAATGATTCCCTTGGGAGTTAGTGAATAAATTTGTTAATGTTGGCAAAGTGCTTAGAAGATGGAAGGGGCTGTATGTGAGTTAAATAATATTAGTAAAAATGATAGTAGGATTATTCATTTCCATGGCACTTTTCCTATTCAGTCTGTGCAAAATTAGAAATTGGTTGTGTTAAATTGGCTTACCTGCTCCATTTGGCCCTGCCAGGAAAATCAATGAGACACACGTAAATATTCTCCTATGTACATAGTCATTTCGAAGTTAGATAATCATCAGTATTTTTTGTAAGCAGTTACAGAAGAAAATGGATGAATATTTAACATGTGAGAGCATTTAGGTATTATTAAATTTACTTGGCCAAGCAAATTCTGAAGCTATATTTTGGTTTTAACTCACAACAGAAAATTCGTATGTTTTATTAGATACATGAACATGTTTGTGAGGCTGTCATTGGAAGGCCTCTAGAATCTGAAGACAGAACGCCACTTCAGGATGGCTGAAGCTACTCTATGTCCGGAGCCTACCCAGAAGTTTCAGGCAGTTGGAAGACATTGCTTTTAGAGTCTTCCTACTTTTATTGATGGAAAACATCCTAATGTTAGAAATTTCCAACTTAGAGTCACAGATGCTTCAGTGGACTCTAGATACCCCCATGTTAGGACTGGTGGCAAACTGTGCAGGAAAGAACCTTGGCCACTGGATAGTTTGAAGGAATTGATTCTCATCCCAGAAGCATCAGGAAGACCATGGAGCAGGAGCCTCTGGGAAGAGCATTGAAGTGGAAAGTGAAAACAAGTGAGTTCTAATTCCAGGCTCAGATACTCAGTATTAAGCAGCTGTATTAGTCTTCATCTCTGGGGACCTCAGTTTTTCTCAACTATAAAATTAATTAGAAGATCTTTAATAATATCAATCTAATAGTCCACAAAATAAATCTCTAGTCTGGACCTCTGTTGAACCTCAGCCTTGAATATTCAGCTGCCCCCTTGAACCTACCCTCAGATGTTCAATAGACATCTTGTATCTCACAGGGCTCAGACTAAACCCTCCCTTCCCTCTGTATCTCTCTGTGTCAGCTCCCTGGGGCTGCTGTCACAAACCCACAAACCGGGTGTCCTAAACCACAGGGGCTGGAAGTCTGAGAGGGAATCTGTTCCAGGCCTCTCTCTCAGCTTCCAGTGGTTGCTGGTAATCTCAGCCATTCCTTGGATTGTGGATCTCTGCCCTCATCTTCACTTACTGTTCCGCCTGTGCATGTCTCTGTTCAAATTACCCCCTTTTTAAATAAAAGGACACTAGTCCCATTGGATTAGGGGTCACCCTACTCCCGTATGACTCCATCTTAACCAACATCTGCAACAATCTTCTTTCTAAATAAGGTCACAAGCTGAGGTACTAGGATGAGGAACTCAATATCTGAAAAGGGGGTGGCATGGGACACAATTCAAGCTCTCTAGTTACAATCTTCTCCGTCTCAGTTGATGGCAACTCTACCTTTCCAGTTATTTAGGCCAAAAACATTGGAGTCATCCTTGAGTCCTCTCTTCTTAATCTTTGCACCTAATAAGTATATCAAATCTTACTGACTCTGCCTTTAAAATATAACCTGAATCTGACCGTTTCTCACCAGCTTCACTGCCACCACTTGGTTCGGGCAGCCTGCACCCCTCTTCAGGATAGCTGTAGTTCTGCACCCGGTTTCCTTACTTCCCAGTCTAGCTAGTGACTCTCACTTCCCCAAGAGCAAGAACAATCCTTTTCAAATGTCATTCGGCTTACGTCATCTCCCTGCTCAAAACCCTCCAAATGGGGTCACATCCACTTCAAGTAAGAGCCTAAGTCCTCCAAGTCCTTACAAGACCCTGCATTGTTGGAGCCCTTGGCCTCTCTAGTCCTGACACACTGACCGCCTTGCTGTTTCCTGAACTCACCAGGGATTCTCACTCATGTCTGCAATGTTTTTTCCCAAAGGCCCACTCCTCCTCCTCTGCCTCCTCCTCCGCCTCCTCCTCCTTCTCCTCCACCTCCAAGTGTTGCCAGAATGTCCCCTTTCAGGGAGGTTTTCCCCAGACATGCTAATTAAAAATGAAGCCCTTCCCTTTTTTATGGAGTGTACCACAAAAATTAGTAAGGGAATATTTGCGCCCAAGATATCCTGCTTTCTGGTGTAATTAACCTTCTATATGGAAATTGTTTAAAATAATTTGTCTTCAAACCTACCTGAGTTTGTCCACAAACAAGCAGACACAAGCAGGTGCTCAGACGAGGTGCATTTTTTAATGTCCTAATTCTTCCTTTTACCAAAATGGATGAATGCCCATGACTTGGCACTAGCCAATGTCACATG
Source organism: Furipterus horrens (assembly GCF_987537825.1). Classification (NCBI taxonomy): domain Eukaryota; kingdom Metazoa; phylum Chordata; class Mammalia; order Chiroptera; family Furipteridae; genus Furipterus; species Furipterus horrens. The sequence continues at coordinate 14,262,067 of NW_028327179.1, forward strand.
AGCTCATAAATCTTGCTCGAGGGCAACATGGATGGCTCTGCAAGCTCATACAACATGCATGGGATCCGGGCCATTTTCAGCCTGGATCGTGTCGTGAACAGGGGACCTGAGACTTGGTCTTAAAGGCAATGAATGCTTTTACACCCTAATCCCATAAATGCCCAAATCTTTGGTGTGAGCTTCACCAAGAATTGTAGAATGCTGCTTGCAGCCTGTATTCCATATAGCCTTTGGCAGCAAGGTTCCCAACACTCTACATGTTCTGCCAACCAAGGAGAAGAGGAGGGACTTCACTACTCGGAGCCCTGCAGAACTTCTTCTCAAGGCCCCTTGCCCTCCCCACTGCTGGAGTCAGCAATGGCAGCTGCTGCTCTCCAATGGCTTGCTGTGTTTTCCAATCAATATTGTTGCTTCTTTGGGGGTTTCTCCTGGTCTCAAGTCTGCTGGACACCCTGATGCTCTCTTTGTTCCCTCCTCCTCTGTAAACCACCCCCAACCCAAACTCCCTGATACCTTGCAGGGTCTGCAAATGATGGAGGTTTGTCTTCAGCTACTTGTCTCTGGGGTCTGTGACTGACCTTCTCACTAACTTTGTTGTAACTATTGTCCCCCAGGTAACCATCCTCTGTCTCAAACCTCCCCCTTTCTATATTATGGTAGGATTTATTATCCAAAGGATCATTCAGTCTCCGAGATGGTAAGGCACTTGCCCTGGATCTCGTAGCTTGTGAGCAGTGGGTCTGGGGTTTGAATTCCAGTCTGTTTGACTCTGAAACTTTTCTCTTTACATTATCCAAAACTGCATCTTTCACTTAGTTACTGACAGTTATGATTAACATTGGCATGGAATATGTCATCTACTCTTTCTGGGAAAATTATTATTCTTCCTATTTATCCCTTTAATCCTTAACTCTAGTCAATGCCTTCTGTTGTTCTCTTTTTGTAGAAACATATTCATTTTGGTGATTTTTGTCAGTCATTTCTGTCAAATATTTCTAAGTAGTCTCCCACTGCCGAGAGAGTCTCCTACTCTCCAAACTTCTTTTCACTTAACCCTGTATCCCAGATCTTACATTGCCTTTGGGATGTAAGTATGGGGACTTGAATTTGAGCAGTCTTAGATTCAAATCCTCAGGAAAACAAACAAACAAACAAACAAAAATCATGGAGTGATGTTGACCCGCACCTCCCTCCCAGGCTCTTTTACTGCATTTCCACTTGCCTGCTTGACTTTACACCATCTGCTGCATTAAAATGGAGTTCTCAGTAGAGTTGTCCTAAGCATTACAAAGTGTTAGCAACAGCTGGTTAAGCATATTTATGCTACAGTAGAAACATGAGGATTAGATACAATAGCACAATATGGGCTTTCTTTTTTTTTTTTTTTTGCAAGGAAGAATAATGGACAACAGATGTGGTACATGATGGTTCAGTGCTAGAGACCAGCATGACCTGGGCATCTCTCAAAGGCAGTGTAAATCCAGCTCCAGTCGTGTGGAAATAAAAATCAGAGCCTGGACCACAGCAACTCTGGGAAATCTGGTAGGATGATGAACTGTGGGGACTTGGTGTGATGATTAGATGTGAGACATTCAGAAAGGCACCGAGCTTCTCTGTGCCTCTGTTTCTTTATCTACAATGCTGATAATAAGGGCAGACAGCTCATAGGGTTGTAATAAGAAGTGAGTTAAGATCATGAATGCAAAGCTCTTAGTTCAATATCTAGCACATAGTAAAAATAAATATTAGAAATCATCATCTTCCTCCTCCTCATCCATATGTTATATCAGACTGATTATGTTCATTGAAATTTGTGGTAATAATTTTGGGAGGAAGGTATGAAGCAATGAAGAAGAAAAATGGGTTTTACCCCTTTATCCAGTCACTTAAGAAATATTTATCAAGTGCTTCCCATGTGTTAGACACAGTTCCGGCACTGAAGATACAAGACAGAAAAGGTTCCTATGCTCCTGGATGCTTTGCTCTGATAAAGACAGAAAATAAGCCAATAAAGAAAAGAAATAAAAAATACTAGCAAAAATATCAGAATGTGATATGCATTCTGCAAATAATTAAAACAGGTTGCTCTGACAGTGAATGACACATACTTTCAATTGGATGGTTTTGAATGATAAGCAAGAAATTGCTGTGTGAAACTCAGAGGGTAGAAGCATCCCCAACAGAAGAGACAGTAGAGCAAGGACCTGAGGATAAAAAAAAGAAAAGAAAAAGAAAAAGCTGGTAATCTAAAGAGTGAAAGGAGGCCAGTACGGAGTATGTAGGTGGCTAAATAGGGGAGTGGTGCTTGATGAACTCAGAGAAGTAGGCAGAGACCAGGTGACGTAGGGTTTTATGAACCGGGGCAGGGAATTTGAATTTTATTCCAGCTGAGATGAGGCAACCAGAGTACTTGGCATTGGAGTAGTCTTCTTGTAGTAAACAACAACATAACTGGAAAAAATATATGAAACAATGACTTTCAGACATTGAACGGAGGGCAGAGCAAACCTTTGATTCCTGAAGAGAAGAGAAATGCATGATCACCATAGCTTTCTGTGTGGATGAACTTTCTAGAACACAAGGTAGGGAATTAGAGAATGAACAGAGTACAACAATCTCACTGGACTGAGCAGGCAGAGATCAGAGGTGGGGGATGCTCAGGCAGCTGGAATTTCACAGTGAGTATTCCAGGCAAAGAACATGCAAAGAACCACCGGAGGAAAGAGCAAGGTCTGTAGAATTGAGTAGAAGACAGGTTATGAAGGCATTTTTTCCCTAAGCAATGGAACAATGAGAACCTAATATAAAGCTGTCAGCTTTAATAGAGTATATTAATACATTGTGCTAAACATGTTTTATTAAAACACTATATTTAGTACAGACATACCTAGGAGATATTCTGGATTTGGTTCCAGACTTCTGTAATAAAAAATCTTGCAATAAAGTCATGCTTTTTGCAATAAAATGATATAGGCCTGTACACATTAATACGAGGTCTGTCCAGAAAGTATCTAGCCATGTAATATGAAAAATAGAGACATTTATTGAAGAAGATACAAGATACAGGTAACATTGTACATAGGACAGTCTGGAACACAGTAGTATCTGGAATCCCCAGACCAGCTTCTAGTTCTCACACTGTCAGTCTCTGACATTTGTTGATTGCACCGCATACCCTTCAACATTCTCAGGCGTTCTGCTTGTTGCAGGCCTTCCAGAACATGGATCACTTTCAACAGATTCTCGACCATCTTTGAAGTTGTTTACGCCTCACTTTTATTTGTGCTGAACTCGTTGCATCATCCCCAAAAGCCTCCTGAATCATCTGAATAGTTTCTGTGGATGAATGCGCAAACTTGACGCAAAATTTGATGCAGATTCATTGTTCTACTCTATCAGTCATTTTGAACATGACAGCCCGACAGTACAAATGCTCACTCAGCAGTGTCTACACCCCCCCTGACTAGTACAGTGAAGTTGTCATTATTCATGCACGTGCGTTCCAGTCCACTCTCCTTGGCTGCCAGCTTACATCAGTGTCATGCAAAACATTCTCATTATATTGACAATGATTGGACTTTTTCTGGACAGACTTCAGGTGTAAGAACGTCTCAAATGCTGATCTCCAGAAGCTGAATTTATTATTACAGACCAGGGTTTGAAATGTATTCATTCATCCCAGGCTTTAAGATTCATGGAGAATTGTCACTGAGGACCAAAGTCCTGGGGTCACCCGGTGGAGGCAGAAGGCCAGTGGTGGACTGCAGTTGAAGCTGCAAGCTAGGAGAAGTTTGGGAAGCTTCAGCCCCCCATTCTCAGGAGCCACCTGGAAAACAGACTTCACTGCTCATTTAACACAACATCCTCTATCTTTGATCCAATTATTGAATTAGAAAGGGGAGTGTTTAAGACAAATGGAAGTTTTTAACATTAATCATCATCTAATGATGGCAAAGCCTGGGAGATGTCAGGTTTTATTTGATGGATTTATCCTGAAAGTGATGTGCACACTGACAATCAAGGAAATTAATGGTGTGACTTTATGGAGGACTGACAGGATAAACTGACTCTGACAGGCTAAATTAAGAAGAGGCTGCCACAGCATGCAAAAATGCCAATTTCATATTTTGAGTATAATGTGATTTTTGATCTGATTTCTAAGCATTGCCCATCTGTTTAAATAAATGAAAATTCAGGAGCTGACACTGCCTTTGAGAGATGACATTATAACGGAGCAATGAATAAATAATTTAAAAGTGACATTTTCAACCATGCACATTTCTTAATTTTTATTTATTTTTTAATGTTTTAGGTGGAATTTTTAAATTTTTTATATATTTCTTTTTAGAGAAAGGGGAAGGGAAGGAGACAGAGAGGGAGAGAAACATCAATATGTGGTTGCCTCTCATGAGCTCCCAACTGGGAACCTGGTCCACATCCCAGGCACGTGACCTGACTGTGAATCGATCCAGTGACCCTTTGGTTCACAGGCCAGCATTCAACCCACTGAGCCACACCAGCCAGGGCTCAACCATGCACATTTTTTCAATGCACATATAAAGTGAAGCAAAATGAGCCAATTTTAGGCTATTTTCCATTTTATGTATGTATATAAATTCCCTGAGGCAGAAATCAACCTCATGCATCTTGGTATTCCTGGTGGCATTGAGGGGTATACAATTGCACTCAATAAATGTGAGTTGAAAAATATGTGGCATATCAGTCAGTATTAGTGATTAGTGTGTGTGTGCTGTGTGTACATACACACATACAAGATATGGTATTTTGTATTTAGTTGAGTATCTTTGCATCCATCTGCTTACTATTTGGACTTTTCTATGAATTATTTGTTCTTTTGCCCATTTTACTAATATATTACTTGTTTTCTTCTTGTCATTTTGAAAGATCTCTTTCCATAATAAGGATATTAACTGTCTGGGCTCTGCATTATAATTTTTTTCACATATTTTGTTTTTAATGACTTTATGGTATCTTTCACTATAGAAAAATATTATAGAAAAAAAGAAAATATAGAAAAAATATTTTCTATGTAGTAAAAACACATTTGTTGTTTTTAGCTTCTAGATTTAGTCTTGATTAAGAAGTTCCCTCTCAATCCCTCAGTATTACTTCTTTTCCTTAAAAAAGCATTAAAACCTTTAAGCTGCCTTAATTTATTTTTGTACTTTTAGTAACTTTATTCCAAATCAATAATCAGTTGTGCCAATGCTAGTCAAGAAACAAGTCACTGTTTTCCCCCTTAGTGAATACATGATCTTTGTCATATGTTAATTTTTCAAATATGCTGACATCTATTTCTGCAATCTTTGTGTTCCACTGATTTTTTTATCATTATGTTCCAGTGATCTGTTTGTATATTGACTTCATCATAGTGGCTCCGATGTATCTTGTTCTATATTCTAATATCCAGTGAGGCGAATTTCCCCAATACTCTCCACTATTCATACTTCTTAATAATTATTCTTGGTCATTTATCCTTCACTCAAACATTGAAATTTTTTTCTCAATTCTCAGCCTAACTCCCAGAAAGAAGGAAAGAAAGAAAGAATTGGCATTCTAATTGGATTTATAAATTAATTTGAAAAAAATATTTTTAAAACACTTATCACCTATCCAAGATCTTATTTTGTATAGTTTAATAAAATTTTATAGTGTTAATTATATAATTCCTAGGTCTTTCTTGTTGAATTTATTATTAATTATTTAATAGTTTATTACCTTTGTGAACTTAGCCCCTTGTTTCCATTTCTAGATGCTTGTTGCTGTAACAGTTGCTATTTTAGAATATTGATCTTATTTCAGGTACATCAGCAAATGATATTAACTCTACTAACTTTTCTTAAAGTTGCTGAGGAACCTGCTTACACCAAACTATGCCAGCCAGGGGAGACCAGAGAATGATGGACACAAGAAGTCTGTGCAGGCCTGATTATACTGCGTCCTGTACTCTAGCAATTATTTTGTGAAGTATAAAGCCCAGGGATAATCGTGTCCCGGCCCAGGTCTGATGGTCCCCATGCTTGCGCAGGCCCAGCCACAGGGTGATTGGCTCCAGGCTGTGTATGAAAGACCCGGCCTCGAGAGGGTGACTACGCTGGGGTCTCCTAGGTATCCTCACCTGCTCCGAGGCTACCAGTCGCAGCTGCACAGCTGTGGGAGGGCTTTGAGCGTCAGGAAGCTGATGGCAGCATGGGAGGGTGTTGCTGCTGCTGCTGCTACTTCGTAAGCCTGGCTGTGCTGACTTTCTTCTGCTTCCCCCAGTAACCTTGACTCAACTACCAAGTGTTGCTGGTCTCTGTGAATGCGTGCCTGGCCCTAAACATGTGTCAGATGGTAGTTGTACAAGATCGCATAAGCTTACCTTAAATACTGACTTTTTCATTACTTATATCCCTGTTGTCTCATTTAGGACTTTTAACCTTAAATTTCTCAAGGTCTTATTTTCATATTGTCACTGCTGCTCGCTTCCTCTCTGCCTCTGCCTAGCATCTCTGTAGCTGCTGCTTTATTGTCCACCATTCATATAAATTGGCTACATATTTATTACCTATGATTTTATCCAACTCATAATCACATCTGGTCATTTTGTCTCCTGAATTAATTTTGAATCCATTCATTTCTCTCCACCTCCACATTTTCCACCCCAGCCCAGGCTATCGCTGTCCCTCGCCTGGACTCCTGAAGTACAGTCAGTCACCTTATAGGCAGCTCACACTGTCCCCTTTGCCCTACCCTCCACAAAATGTCTTTGCCACACTCCAGTCAAAATGAGCCCTTCAAAAAGCAATTCTGATCCTGTCCTCCCTCCTACCTCCTCTTCCTCACTGCCTCATATTTTTGAACAACTTCCCGCTGGTGGTAGGACAAATACAAACCTCCATCATGGGGCCCTGCGTGAGTCGGGCCCTCCCTACCCCCGCAGCCTCACCACACTCTCACTCTGTGCTCCGGACACATTAAATATCGAACTTCAGGCTCTCATCTGTTTTATGGTCACTCCTGACCAGGGCCTTTGCACAGGTCATTCATTCTGCCTGGAAGCCCTTGCCTCCCACCCCTCCCTCTTCTGCTAATTCAGGCTCCAATTCACGCGACATACAAATCTCTGCTCTAGAATTGTGCCTCCAGGAAAGTCTCTCCTGACCTCCCTGACTCCATCAGATCCCCGCTACATACCCTCGTTGTCCTGGGCCCCTCTCCTTGTAGCACATGACACTGGTGCCCTGCTCTAACTCCTTGTATGGCTACTGACTGAGGTCTGTTTTTCCCCGCTGGACTCTGAGTCCCTCAAGGACAGGAGGTATTCCTGCTTTGGCTCACTTATATCCCCTGCCTGGAGCATATCGCTCAGTAGAGAGTAGGCATTCCAAAAATTCTTGTTGAACAGGTCCATGAACCATTAACAGTCACAGTGAACTCTTAAAAACACCTGAGAAGGCTGAGGATGCTGGGATAATGGCCACCTGCGCACAGGTAGCCTGTGCTCCCCTCACAGCACCAAAACACCTGCCTTCCCTAAGCCAGGCAGCTGTGGGTGCTGAATGCTGGGTATGTGAGCCTGCAGACTCTGTCGGGACCCTGTGGAGAGCGTGGAGATTATCACTGGGGAGCCCCTGGAGCAGGGCTGGGAAGACAGAATTTCTTGACCCATGGATTCCATGTATTCATGATCCATGTGAATGTGCCTGCAGTCCCTGCCCACCAACATGTCCAGGAGGAGCTGAAGGGGTGAGCACAATCCTTCTATCATCCCCTTACTCTTCTTTATAGTTGTGGCATATCATATTATTACAATTAAAAGGTGAATTTTGCTTTAAAAAAAACTTTATAAATAGTATCAAACATCAAATGTTCTGTAACTTTTTTTATCAGTTAGCTAGGGATACCATAACAAATACTGAAGACTGGCCAGCTTAAATTAATGACTTTACTTTCAGTTCTGGAGACTAAGTCTAAGGTCAAGGTGCCAGCAGGCTCGTGTCTTCTGAAGCCTTTCTCCTTGGCTTGCAGATGGCCACCTTCTCACTGTGTCTTCACATGGCCACCTCTTGATCTGTGTGTTATCTGTGCCCTGATCTTCTCTTCTTGTAAAGACACCAGTCATATTAGATTAGAATCCACTCATATGACCTCATTCTACCTTAATTACTTTAAAATCCTCATCTCTATTACAGTCATATCCTAAGGTACTGGGGGTTAGAACTCTACAGGAATTGGGGGTGGGGACACAATTTAATTCAACCTGTAACACTTGCTGTTTATTTTATGTTATGTCTATCATAGCAGTCCCTATTAATACACATAGTATATTTATTTTTCACTGCTGTGTAATATTTTCTCATATGACTGTATCATTTATTCTCTGGATGGACATTTGAGTTGTTTCCAGCTTTTAGTTTGAAAAACAATGTTACTTTGAACATTCTTGAACATACTCCTGGCACGCATACTTAACTATATGCCAAAGAGTGGAATTTCTGCCAAATACAAATTTTTGATAGATACCTTATTCCATGTTATGGAAATTTCCTTCAGTTCTAGTTGTTAAAGTTTATTTTTTTAAGTCATAAATTTTTTTGAATTTTATTGAATGTTCTTTCCAAATCTATTAATTTTATTTAACAAATAACTGTACATAGCAAGTGCTATGAGTGCAGCAATTACTTATTCATCTATTGATGGGATCACATTGCTTTCCTTCATTCTGTTATTAGGGTGAAGAGCATTAATAACTTCTGTAATTTAAAATTGCCCTTGCATTTGTAGAATAAACTCCGCCTGGTTGTGATGGATGATTCTGTCATACATCCCTGGGTTTGGTTTGCTAATATTTTACAATACTAAGGATTATTGCATCTCTGTTCAGACAGGATGTTAGCCTGTGACTTTCCTTTCTCACTGTGCCCTTGCCTAGTTTTCAATATCAAAGGGATAGCTGCTTCTTAAAATGAGACTGATGGGAGAGACTCCCTCTTTCTCTTTTATTGGGAAGGGTTTGTAAGGTTGAAAATTGTTCCTGTACATTTTGGTAAAACTAACACATTCTGTGGAAATAGAACTGGTGTTTTCTGAACTGTTTGGTAGCTCCTATATATATGGTTTTAGTTCTTTAAACATTCATTATATTTTTAAACATTTATTATATAGCTTAATCTTCCTTTTTTTAAACTCTATAGAGTATCAAATGTTAAACATTCTATAACATGCTCTTTTCATTTTATGTTGTGTCTGTGAGAGTTATTCATGTTAATTTTCCAGGAATTCCAGTATTTTCATTCTCTGAAATTGCCCTTACTTCTTCCCTTCCTTCTTTCCTCCCTTCCTTCCTTCCTTCCTTCCTTCCTTTCTTTCCTTCTTTCTTTTTTATTGCTTCTGCTAATCCAGCTCCTAGATCTTGTTTGCTTGTACATTTGCTGTGCTTTTATCTTCACTGGTACTTAATTTGGGGGAATTCTTTGAGCCATTGAGAGTGCATTTCTCTGGAAGGTGTTTTTGTTTCTGTCAGACACCTGGGGATAGAAATCCATTCAAAGTTCTTACTTCGCAGTTTTACAGCCATGCCAATAGCGCACATTTGGATCTGGAACCGGCGCGCTGTTCAGCCTATCTTCACACGTTCTCAAAGGAGCTTTTCATTCCTCCTTCACCCAGCGCCAAGGCTGAGACAGGAGTTTCTCTCGCTCTCTGCCTCTGTGCAGTAGAGTTTTTCTAGTGCACCCTTTCCTTTGTGGTCAGGGGGCTCTGCTCACGTTCCCCACCCTGCACAGCCCTAGGCTTGGCCCCCTGTCTCCACCGCGTGTGTGGGGAAACCGGAAGCTCTATGCCATCAGGCTTCAAGTAGCCAGGGGCTTCAGAATCTACTTACCCCAGTTCTGTGAACTCACTCTGTTCCAGCCATCGAACGTGTTCTGTACTTTGTTGCAGCTTAGAACACATTTAAAAGGGTGTTTTTAAATATCCTATCTAATATTTTTAAGTGCTTTATAATAAGATGGTTTCAGGATAGTCTACCATATTGTGTGAAAAGAAAGTCAGACTTTTTTTCAACACATATTTAATCCAATAGACAGCTGAGAATCAAATCAATGATTTGGAACATAAGGAACCAAAAAATAACCAATCAGAACAAGAAGAAAAAAGAATTTTAAAAAAGGGGGAAAAAGAATAGTGTAAGCAGCCTCTGGGACAACTTCAAGGGATCCGACATTCACATTACAGGGGTGCCAGAAAGAGAAGAGAAAGAGAAAGAAATGGAAATCTATTTGAAAAATTATGAAAGAAAATTTCCCTAATTTGGTGAAGGAAATAGATATGCAAGTCCAGGAAGCACAGAGTTTCAAACAAGATGGATAGAGAGACCAACTTCAAGACACATCGTAATTAAACAAAGAGAGAATCTTAAAAGCAGCAAGAGAAAGAAGTTAGTTACCTATAGGAGAGTCCCCATAAGACTGTCATCTGATTTCTCAAAAGAAACTTTGCAAGCTAGCAGTGATTGGCAAGAAATATTCAAAGTCATGTAAAGCAGGAACCTACAGCCAAGACTGCTCTACCTAGCAAAGCTATCATTTAGAATCAAAGTGCAGATAAAGAGCTTCCCAGACCTGAAAAAACTAAAGTTCATCACCAAACCATTATTGTATGAAAAGAAGACCAAAAACTATAAACAAGAAAATGGCAAAAAAAACATATCTATCAACAATTGAATCTAAAAACAAACTAAGCAAGCATGAAGAACAGAAGTAAAATCATGGATATGGACAGCATTTTGATGGTTGCCAGATGGAAGGGAATGGGTGTAGAGGTGAGGGGATTAAGGAGTACAAATAGACAGTTACAGAATAGCCAGGGGGATGTAAAGCACAGGATAGGAAATGGAGCAGCCGAAGAACTCATATGCGTGACCCATGGACAGGAACAATGGTGGGGGGATTACCTGAGGGAGTGGGGGGTGCTGGGGGGGGCAAAGGGAGAACAATCAGGACAACTGTAATTGCATAATCAATAAAACTTAATTTTAAAAAATTTTTGTTGAGTAGCTATGTGGGACATACAGCTTCTGAATTTTGCCCATTTTCAAATAGGTTTACTTTACCAGGAAAGGAGATGCTACCTGGGCAGTAATATGTTTCTTAAGTTTCAGCCGTTTTTACTCTATGTAACATTGATGTGATTTCACCATCTTCTAACTCCCTTTGTTTGCAAATGCCAGTATGACACTTTATTACTTTTGCCTAGAGCCTTGTCAATTTTTATTCTAATCGTGTAGCTCAGGAATTTTACAAATCTGTGCTGACATCAGTGGCACTTCTATCTGATCTTGCTTGGGACTTGATACATCAATTCTATCTGCAGGGTTTTCTTTAGCTAGGGGAATCTTCTTTTATTCCAGTCCAAGGCCATGATAATGCAAATCCACGCTACAGCTTGTTACAGCTGTCCTCATCTGCCCAGCTGCCATCTCAAACAGCAGCAGCCTCAGTTGAGTATGTTCCCCGTGGCAGAAAGAAGGAAAGGTATGGGGGTGATGACAACAGCACCCAGAATTGTCCCCATTGATATTTGAGCTGGAGCAGAGAGCTGTCAGCTGGTAGCACCAAACAACAGCCGGCTCCATATGGCTTCGGGTCACCAGGGGATTCCAGGCTGGCAGTCCACACAGGTCCCGGTAGTGCTTGACCTCATGCTAACGTTCACCTCACAGTTTACACAATTGACTTTTGGGATCCCGCCTTCCCCTCTGCAGTAGCATTTAACCATGTAGATATTGTTTTTCCCATTTTTACCCTCTTTTTTGCCTACACATTAAATTTTCTGGATCAGTTTTCCAATTGTCTTATCTTTATCCAGAGCATTCCTACCTGTTTATATATTTTTGTTCCATGCTTTGAAATAATGCTTCCATGTGTCCTTGGATTTCTCTCTTATTTAATTAACCTACACAACTGTTTATTTGAGAAGTCATCATATTGAGCTCCAGAACATCTTTTATGTACTACATGCAAATCTTTGGTGTTCTCATTGTTACTTCTCTTCCCATTGGCTTCCCCTCCTTCTTCCACTCTCCTTGCTGAGCATGGCTCTGTTTGCTCTTGTCAATATTCCCTTTTTGGCTGTTGGACCTCCAGGTGGATTCTTTTTCTCTGTCAGCTCACTGGGGCTCATAAGTAGTTGTTCAAATTCTCCAGGATCTGGCAATTCTGCAATGGTTGAGGGAAAAGCGTTGTCTTCCGTGTGTGTTAACGGTGCAGCCAGCACACAGGCTACCAGGTCCCCGAAGAGGTGTAGGGTAGAAGCCATTCTGATCAAAGGGTTCCCCTCCCTCCCAGGCTCCAGCATGGAAAGGATTCTGCCCACCCCTTCAGCTTCTCCTTAACATGTAGGTGGGCAGGGACTGCAGCAAATAGATAGAAATCTGTGTGTCAAGCGTTTTCCAAAAATTGTTTTCCCAGCCCTGCTTGGGGGCTCCCCAATGCTAGTCTCCACGCTTTCCACAGGGTCCCCACAGACCCAGCATTCAGCACCCACAGCTGCCTGGCTTAGGGAAGGCAGGTGCACTGATGCCGTGAGGGGAGCACAGGCTACCTGTGTGCAGGTGGCCATTATCCCAGCATCCTCAGCCTTCTCAGGTGTTTTTAAGAGTTCATGGTGACTGCTAATGGTTCGTGGACCGGTTCAACAAGAATTTTTGGAATGCCTACTCTCTACTGAGCGATATGCTCCAGGCAGGGGATACAGGTGAGCCAAAGCAGGAACGCTTTCTGTCCCTGAGGGACTCAGAGTCCAAGGGGGGGAAACAGTCCTCATTCAGTAAACACACAAGGAATTAGAACAGGGCAGCTGTTTTCTTGATTTCCTACACCCCGTATTGCAGGCGTGGATCATGTAGAAAACTGAATTGGAAGAACCAGATAAATATCTACCTGTCCTTCAATGTTGCTAGAAGCTCATATGTTCTCACCTCAGGGATGCTGGCCAGGCATGAGTCAAGCCTGGGCTCATGGTGTCCGTTTGGACACCCAACACCTGAGTCAATTTCCCCAACCCTCCCACCCAGTCCTGTTCTTCTCCCTCATAGCCACCTTCCTAATTCATGAATTTATGATTGATGGGCTGGCTGGCTGAAGTTATGACTCTCATTTAGACTGTGGCAAGAGTCTCATAATTGGTTTTCCTGCTTCTTGTCCCTTCGCTCTCCAATTTGTCTTTCAGTTGCCAGATTTATTTTTATTTTTATTGTTTTGCAACATAGCTCTAATCCAGTCTCTCCTCAGCCAAACACCTCTAATAGCTCCCTATTATAGAGCAGAGATTTTCAGACTCTGAACAGCAGTGCCCTCGGGGTTCACAGAGATGGGCATGCGGTGTGGGCTGGGATGCCTGCTCCCCCATCCTATCCAACTAGATCTGCGATTGTACGTATTTTACATATCAGCCTCTGCTATATCATGACAGACGTTACAGAATTGGAATTCATTATTCAAAATCTATGCTCTCGGGCCATCTTGTCTACTGTACTTTTTTCTGTATTCCTTGCTCTAGCTAAAAGGAGCTGTTCCTTTTTTCCTTTGGCATTCAGTTTATTTTATTGCATTGAAAATTAATTTCTTTTACTTATAAGGACGGGCCCTGGAATCTGACAGACATGTGCTGAAACATTTGGATTTATCATGTACTAGCTGTGTGAAACTGGACAGATTACTTAATATCTCTACACTTTAGTGTTCTGACCTGTAAATGAGAAGCAATATTAGTGCTCCCCTCATAAGACTGTTTAAAGGGTTAAGTTAGACAGTTTATATGAAGTGATTAGTACACTGTCAAACTTGTAGTAACCAATAAATTACTGTTGTAAATATTATGCAAAATATTATCTTCATTAATTTGAATTAAATCCAAGTATATCAGTGAAATAAAAAGCAGTCTTAACTTTGCTCAACAGTAAGTTCCAGTGAAAGGCTGCTTTAGATTTGAATCAAAAGTTGAGTTCTGTCATCTATGGCATCAAGTGATTCTGACATTTTTTCATGCCAAGAAGTACAGGAACACTGACTAATGGAACGAGGTCTAAGAACAAACTTGAAAGCTGTTCTTAATACTTTTCTGCATTTGCTCATGTTGTGTCCTTCACTTAAAGTTCCTACCCTTCCCAAATGTCCAAAACCTACCCATCTTTTAAGGATCAAATTGTATGAATTTTTCCTTGGTTTCCCTCACTTGGCACCATCTCTTTTGCTAGATACTGAAGGCTCTATATCTGGCTTACTCTTACGGTGTTTCACTCCTACCTTACGTTGGTATTTCTTCATAACATGTATAAATGCACTCCCCAAACTTGGAGGATCAAGAGACTCACAAGTCTTTCAACAACACATGTTTCTTAAGTACCCATTATGGGCCAAACACAATTTTGGTGAAGCAGCAGAAAACAGAACAAAACAAAGTTCCCACATTTGTAGAACTTGCATTCCATTAGGGGTAAGAGACAACAAAGAGGTAAAAATGTGATGTTAGACAGTGATTCATTCTATGGATAAAAGCAAAGAAGAATGGGAAAAGAGATAGTATGGGGGTGGAGAAGGGAGAGCAGGTGCTTTAAGGTCATGAGGGAGAACCTCTGTAGGAAGAACATTTCAGGTAGAGGGATCATCAGCAAGTGCAAAGGCCCTGAGGTGACGGCATGTTTGAGGACCAGCAAAAAGGCCAGCTTGTCTGCTGCTGAGTGGGTGGGTCAGACTGATAAGAAATGAGGTCAGAGAGAGCAAGGTATGAGAAATTCTGTAGACAAGTGTAAGGATTTTGACTTCTAGTCTTTTATTTATCCAATTAACTGCTTGAATACCCACATTTTCGTGATAGCAGAAAGTCGGTTACCTCATCTTTCAGGCCTCTTTTCCATTCCAAATTGTTCAACAGCTAAAGGCTTATTTAATTTAAAGGGATTAGCTTCGCTTCTAAGTGCCAAAAGAAAAAGGTCACATTGGTCAGTCCATTACCACTGTTGCTTTGGTTCCTCTTACCTGGGATCCTCATGGGCCCTTTGTTCCAGACAGCCTGATGGAGCTCTTCCACTGCTGTGGCCAATCACAGTAGGGCCCTAAGCTGGAGCCGAAAGGTCACGAGTCTCATATATCACAAAGACATGCTCAGCCATTGTTGGTAAAGCTCTATCACCCTGTCACAGAGCTGGGCTTGGAGTGGCCTCTTGCCTTGACTGGCTCCTGCCCCCTACTAACTCCTAGATGCTGATATAGACTCGTAAACTCTCTCAACTAGTGGCATGGTGCCATACACCTTTATGTGCCAAGTTCAACTGTGCTCATGTAACACAAATGTGTACAGCTACAAATGTTGAACCCTGTTTTAGGGTGACTTCACCTCTCAACACAGAGGAGGAGGCTCACGTACAACTTAGATTCCACCAAGCACTGAAAGCTTGTTTCTTCCACATGAGGGAGGCTCATTGACAGGAGGAATGTGTCTGATTTACTTGAGTCAACTCCACAGCAGCCAGTTCAGTAAAAGGCACTCTGATACATTTAAAATGACCAAATCAATCTTTTATTTGTCATGAGGTGTTTTTGAATGGGCAACCAGTGAGAAAATGATTTCCCTATTCCCCTCCAAGTAGCTGGAAACTGAGCATACAATGGTGTTTTCAAATTTTATTCAGACAGACTCTGCCATGCTAGATGGTCCTGCATTTTTGTTACCTGGTCAAGAGAGGCCTTGAAAGTGAGCCCGGAAGCAAGGAAGGGAGGAGACCAAAGGCAGACACTCTGCTTGTATTTTGTGAGAGGGTAAGAGAGAAAGCAGCGGAAAGGGCTCCTTCCAGGAGTGTGGACACAGCCCTGGCTGGTGTGGCTCAGTGGACTGAGCACTGGCTTGCAAACCAAAATGGTCACCGATTCCATTCCCAGTCAGGGCACATGCACGGGTTGCGGGCCAGGTTCCCAGCTGGGGGCGTGTGAGAGGCAACCACACATTGGCGTTTCTCTCCCTCTCTTTCTCCCTCTCTTCCCCTCTCTCTAAAAATAAATAAATAATCTTTTAAAAAAATAAATAAAGAGGCTGGACACAAACAGCTGGAGACACGGGTGACATAGGAACGGACTTGGAAAGTCATCAACATCTTTTAGGCTCTCATCTGTGCCCTTGCACATCTTGAATTCAATTGTCTGGAAGTTCAGACAGCTCCCCGCTTCCTACCTTGTTCCAGAGAGTCAGGGGCAAACTTGCCTCTGAACACTCAAAATGGGACAGATCACAGAGGAGAAAACATTTATTTGCATAGCCTGCCTGGGACTTCCATCATTCCTTTTAAGAGCCCTGAAAACGGATTTATCTACTGGGCAATTTTCTCTCTAAGCTGTCCCCCTGGGGCTCCATTAATTAGCAAGTATCATATTTAAATCCACTGACTGGCTCTTCTTGCTCCTGCTTTTGATCCTGAGGTGAAGTCCTACCGCTGAATTGGGTGCCGCCCCCTAGTTTCCATGACAACCAGCTATAATCATCCAGGTAAAAAGTTTGTGCCTTCACTAGAGGCTCCAGGGAGAGAGAAGGAAGGTGATGAGAGACAAACTCCTATTGAAATACAAATACCCTCAACAATAGCTCTACAAGCCACTCTGTGAAGGAAACTGATTTGTACGACTGCTTATTCGTTTTTATCACCCCCCCCCCAAGGATACGTTTTATTGACTTTAGAGAAGGGGAGAGAGAGAGAGACAGAGAGACAGAGAGAGAACCATCAATCAGTTGTCTCCCATATGCACCCAGAACAGGGACCAAACCCACAACCCAGGCATGTGCTCTGACTGGGGATCGAAGTTGCCAAGCCACTTGGCCAGGGCCACAACTGCTTCTTTAGTAGGGTTGCCTCCCACACCCCCACTCCACTTCTGCTTCCATAACTCTTTCTAAGGAGTATTCTTTATTTATCTCTTTATATCCATTTGCCTTTTAGAGGTCTGCTTCTGGTGAAGCAATCAGAGTTATGATATGCCAGTCTTCTTGACATTCTATTTAATTGAATCTCCTTTCCTAATTTGTTCATATCTTTTCACTATATGCCTTCTCCTTCCCCCGAGTAATATACATGCACTGAATACACACACACACACTCTCTCTCACACACCATGAAGCTCATACCCTTTCTTTGACCACATCAAATATTTGCTTCCTAGATCAATAGTCAAGAAGAACCCACACCAAGGCCCTGGCCTGGGATTCTACTCCTAACATCCAAAGTGAGGGCTGGCCTGGGATCTGAGTATCACTCTTGCCTTCCCAGATTCCTGCATGGAAATGTTCCTTTTGCCCTTATCTGCAGTGCTGCTACTGAAGCCAAAGACCAACCACACACCCACACAGACAAACACACACACAAACACACACACACTCTTACTGGATTCTACAACAGGAATGCATGAGTCTGTGCCCACTGCACCACCCACTCTCAGCAATTATGCTTGTGACTCACACCCATTGAAGTGGGGCTTTCTGGGAAGTGGATGCCTGCTAGGAAAACACAACCACTCTGCCCAGTCTCCCCAGCATCACATTCAGGTGGCTGCATCCCTTGGCCAAGTCATGGTGTGAGAGGAAATTGTCTCTGAGTGGTACTTAGAGTACAGTTTGAGGGTCACATTCTCCAGTCATTAGCTCCAACCTCTCCATGAAGAGTGGAGAGCCCAGTTCCCTGGTGGCAATGCACAGACAACACCCCATTTCTCACCCTCTTTATCATCCTCATTTTCAATACACTTCTCTCTCTTGTCATTATTTTTGAATGGCTATACATGAGTGACCAGGAGATAGTTTTAGCGATAAGGCAATTGCTATGTCACAGTGACAAGTGTGACATCAATCCAGGCAGGAAGACATCATATGTGGTCAGTGTCGCCTTTGGCCATCACCAATATATTGTGAATCATTATCAGACTTGAATGAACAGAGTTTCAGAATGCAGTATGTGTGACTTCTATTTCATATTGTTAGAAGTGCTTACTGGCTCCCGAAATGATGTGATATGGTGCCTTTGTCAAACTGTCTAGGGCTAACTCACCCATCAGGTGCAATATGCACAGTGCTGAGGGCCCACGATATCTGGGTCAGGGGGCTGCAAAAATATTTTAATTTCTTTTAATGTCAGAGAAAAATATAATCCAGCTTGTATTAAATTCACCTTTAAACCAATGTAATTATAAATGTTGTTTTGTTTTGTTTTGTTTTATGGAAGAAGGGGCCTTTGTAGGCAAAAGTAGCTAGGGCCCACGAAAGTCAAAACTCAGCCCCCGATTCTCATTTTCAGGTATAAGCTCCCTCTAAACAACAAATCACACATGGAGATGATGGCCTTAGATCTAATAACACATTGTGCATGTGACAGTAGTTTATAGAACCAGAAGAGTTGAATAGGAAGCTATTTGTCTTTCTAAACAGTATAGTGTGTGTGTATGTGTGTGCGCACGCGCGTGTGCGTGCGTGTGTTGCTGAGTCTTCTACAAAGACAAATTCCCATATCCTTGCCCTTGCTTTCTTCTAAAATCTTTCTGAACAATTAAGAATTGTCCCTTATTTCCTGAGACACTCAGGAAACAAAGTTGGTCATTTCTCATGATGAAACAGTTCATGTTCCCAAGCCCGTTAGAATGGCTGGAGGATGCTTCTGAAAGCTGGCTATTTTCGCCGAGAACGTTAATCATGCTGCTTCTGCTGTCAACTGAGGTTACACCATCTGATCTTCCATTTCCCTTGTCACAATCATTTATACTCTACCCCTCGACATGACACATAAGTCCTTTTTATTATATTACACATTAAATACACCAGAACACACTAAAAACTCTGTTATCCAGTAAAATATAATATAAAGTGGGTCCCTCTTGCTCTTCTCTTAAAAGTATCTAGATCCTGAAGAGCCTAAGGGCCCTGCTTAAGGTACTTTTATCTGCAGAGCAATAAAGAGTCATGAACTCCCTCAAGAAATTAAAAGGATTCAATTGTGTGGAGAGGGAAGTTACTGGAAGATTGGGTTGGTTTAGGATATAAAACAAAGGAAAACAACAAAAATGGAAGTTTTCCACATGCCAGGTTCTATGCTAGGTTTTTTACCACATTATCTTCTTTAAGCCGCATAATCTACCTGTGATCTTTTTTTAACTTATTTATTTATTTATTTTTAATTTCTTTTTTATTATTCTATTACAGTTGTCCCAATTTTTGCCTCATTACTCTCCACTGCCCCATCCCTGAACTCCCACAGTCAATCCCGACCCTATTGTCCATATCCATGGGTCATTTATAAATATTCCTTGACCTACTTGTGATCTTTATTTTACAGATGGAGAAACAAGCTCTTGGAGAGTTGAGTGACTTGCTCTAAGTCACACAGCTGTTAATTGGTAGAAATAGCATTGAGATCCAAGTGTGTGTGAGACCTGGACCCATGATCCTCTCGCCACACCACGAGTCAGAGAATGTTTTCTGGGACTGATACCAACCACTCAACATTGCTGTTATAGCATGAAAACAGCTGTGGACAATGTGTAAGCAAACAGGCATGGCTGTGTTCCTATAAAACTTCATGAATAGAACAGACAACAGCTGCATTTGGCTCATGGACTGTAGTTTGCCAACCTCTGCTTTACACTACTGGCCTCAATCCTGCCTGCCATAGGAATCACTGGGAAGCTTTAAACACTGCTAATGCACAGGGATCATCCCATATCAATTAAATGGGAATCGTGTTTAAAGCAACCTTCTCAGGTGATTTCTACAAGCAGCCACAATTGAGAAGCCCTTCTCTACCACCTGTTCATGAATAAAAACAGCCAAGTTACACACACACACACACACACACACACACACGCACTTTACAGATTATCCTCTCTGCCTATCCACATCCAGTTCTTCCCTCAGGAGCCAACTCCCTCAATTAAACCTTCCTTGTCTTGAACCCTCCTTATTAGAATTCCTTCAAGATTGTGTTGTAGAATTAGTCCAATTGCAAAATATCTTGTATCATTGTCTCAATGGTTATCGAAATTTTCTACTATTATTTGAACTTCCCTGTGGATAAGCCTTGTATTCTCAAACAGCGTGTAAACTGTGGGTTTGTGGCTTTACTCACAACATCTAGCACAGGACTAGCTACAGCTTTCTTGAGGGGACAGAAATAAAAATGCTGGGGATTTAAAGATGGATTTGAATATAGTTTGGAAGGATTCATTAATTTTATTTATCTACCTCGTTTTTCCTTAATCTGCTCCCTCTTCAAATTTCCCCATCTTAGTTAATATCAACACCATCCTTGAAGATCTTAGCACTGAGCTCGGCCTTTCTCCTTACTCCCATGTCACGGTGAAATCAGGCAGTATAAACGGGTAGTTCTACTGTTAGCATATGCATTGCTACTGTCCTCGGCCAAGCTACGCTCTCTCACTTGGATTATTGCCGAATTCTCTTCATTGTTTTCCCTGATTTTTGCCCCGGCTCCACATTTTGCCTGTTCTGAACACAGCACCCAGACCAATCCTTTTTGAAAAGTGTAACTGCTTAAAGTGTTCCAATGGCTTTTCATTTTCCTTGAAGTAAAAGCCAAAGGCATGCCATTGTTGCTCTGACCTCAGGTCCTAATACTCTCTCCATTGTCCCTTGATTTCAGCTCCTCTAACCTCCTTGCTAAGCCTTGAATAAACCAGGCATGCTCCCATCTCAGGGCCCTTGCACATGCTGTTTCTTTTTGTCTGACCTCTAATCCCTTTGACATCTATATGGTCGCCTCTCACTGACATCGAGTCTTTGTTCAGAATCACCCAGTGAAGCCTTTCTGACCATGCACACATTGAATCTCCTTCTCCTCTGATGCACTCCATGCTTCTCTCTTGCTTGTATTTCTCCATAATGCTTCCCACCTTCTGGCTTACTATATAATGCCTTATTTGCTTTGTTTATTGACTGTCTCTCCTAACTAGAACATAATCTCCATGAGGCAGGATTTTTTTTCCTTTTTTGTTTACCTGTATCTCTAGTGCCTAGAACAATGCCTGGCACATAGTAAAGGACACCTGTCATCCTGGTAGACAGTTTCCTGAGAACACACTTGTTGGTGTCATGGACATCTGTGATTTTTGGGCCATTAGGCAGAATTCACCTCTCTTAAGGTAACAGAAGCTTTCTGTTCTATAAGATGCCATGTTATTTGAGTAGATCATGTGCCTCACCCCAGCTCCAAGGGTGGGCACATGATTCTGGCCTTGGGTACTTCTTGGCTATAGTTACTAGAGCTGTTGGCTTAGAGTTGAGCATGTCTAACTCAGGTCTATCCATATACTGTTGTGACCTCTCTATTGAGCTTGCTAAGTTGGTAGAATAAGGGTCTGGGACTATTTCTCATCATAGGGCAAGAGCCTATTCAAAAGATGCAGAGAGAACTGAACCTTAACAATGTTGTTTGAACTCTAGACTCACACATTCCCAAAACCAAACCTACCCTGGAGTTTCGGATGTGTGGCTAAATAAATGCCTGTTATTATTGAAGCTTGGATTTCTGTTACTTAACGCTTAAAAATTTTTTGAAAAATAAATCTAACATGAATAGACTCAACTTTGTAACTAAAATATTTTTTAACTTTTTCAAAGACAAATTTCTTTGAGAAAACTGAAGTAATAAAATGAAGACTGAATATTTATATAATTTATGAAAAGATAATACAGAGGCCTCTTTTTATTGTTTGGTGGGGAGTAGTGTCTCTAATTTTTTATAATTAACTAATGAACCTATTTAGTAGTAATCATTTTTAAATTTAGCTTTCAATTAGTAAATAAATACATGATAGAAGTTAAATTCTGGAGCCATGAATTATGAGGAAAGATACGTAGGGCTTCCTTATGCCAGTTTGACTGCAAAATAAACAGCAGGAAGGGCTCCTACCTTAATGTATCACTCACCTTAGTATAGCCCTTGCTTAGTGCCTGTCACATGGTTGATATTAAGGAAACTTAGTAAATCAAAGAACAACTGAATTATTAAGAAAATAAGTTGTTCTTAGCATTGTGTTAGGGGAAAGACTTTGATGAAAACCATTCCCCCCAGAAAAAATGCTCACCCATGCATTTAAAACACACACACACATACACTTTGCGTAAAATATTTAGTCCTTAATGTACTTATAAACTTGCAAGGTGTCCATGAATCCTAAGTTAAGAACTGCTTTGAATAGTGCCAGTGTAATATATGGCTCAGCCAGTATTTCCATCTAGAATTTCAATATTGTAAAGGTGATCAACATGATTGAACATGGACTATTGAAGCAGGTTATTACATAGGCAGTTTAGTGGCTAAGTAGCTTTGGAATTAGAAGTAGGTTGTCTTAGCCAATAAATATATGTATATATGACTTCAGGTAACTCAATTAACCTCTTTAAGCTAGCCTCAAATAGTGGGTTTAATTCTGGGCTCTTAATTCTGTTCCATTGATGTGTGTCTGTTTTTATGCCAATGCCAAGCTGTTTTGGTTACTGTAGCTCTATAGCTTGGTAATACAGGTTGAAATCAGGGAGCCTGATACCTCCAGCTTTGTTCTTCTTTCTCTAGATTGGTTTTGTTATTTGGGATCTTTTGTGGTTCCATAAAAATTTTAGAATTATTTATTCTGGAAGGTATATTACTGATGATCAAGCTGGTGCTCAGAGCTCAACCTCCTCTACCAGAAAAGGGCTGACGATAAAAGTCTGTAACTAGAGGCATTCTCCTCCTTGAGCAAAGTCCAGGGTTGGACTCAATGAGCCCTGAAATTCCTTCTAAGCTGGAAAAACTTGAAGAAAAAACAGAAGACAAGAAACAAAGTCTCTTGAATGTATCCTATATCCAAGCTTCTTCCAACTGCAAATATAAGTGTATTAGGAGACTCCAAGCATGTAACTATGTTTTGCACAACATGTAAGACTTCGTTCTTTCACCTACTTGGAATGGCCCTTCTGAGACTAGAACATGATTTTGTCTCCTGCTGAAGCCATCGTCAATCTGCTTTGGCTAAAGAGTGCTACACCATGGCCTGCGCAAGAGTTTAAACAGCTTAAACACTGAGCTGCTGGCCAAGAAGAAGCGAAGTGATTCACTGAGCAAAGCACCCATCACTGCTTCTAACTTCTGTCAAATGGAGTGAGCAGCTCCACCCAATGAGTTTCTAAGCCCACTATCAACAGCACAGCCCGAACATAGCCTCTTTAGGGAGTGTAGATTTGTACAGAATAAAGAGAAAATGCCTCATCGTGCCCTTTTTAGAGAGGAAAAAGAGGAGAGAGGAAAGCCAAATGGAAAAGCCTCACTAATCCTCTGATTACTGAAGCCAAGATACCAAAGGTGATTTATATCCACTGCCATTGCAAATAAAGGAGTCTGGGCTTGTTTTAGAAAGACTTTAAATGCATAGGAGGTGGCCTAAATGCTTTGTGCAGTTTATGCTTCCTTTTTATTGCCCTATATGTAGCACTCACGAAAAAAAATCTTCTAAAGAGAAACAGCCAGCCCGTTTGCTCAGTCAAGGTCTCTTCAACACCCATGGAAGGAACAAGAATAGCCTTTGAGAGCAAAATGGGTTTTGGGATTTGAAAATAGACTATTTTTTATCCAGCCATTGTCTGGGTTTTATAGTCACTGGGTCAAAGGGTTAGGTGAGGATCTTTCTATTGCGCAGGTGGATTGTTCCATTAGAAACACAGTAGAACACAAATCTGTAGTCATTCTGACTGACCTCAAACCAGCTCTATATCCACATTCTTGAACAAGTTACTTATGCACACTATGCCTCAGTTTCCTCATCTATAAAACAGAAGCACTCAAACAGGCCTTGCAGAGTGAGTGCAGATTAAGGGAAAATGTAACTCAGCATTAGCAGAGCCTGGCATATGTAGTAGGTGCTCAGTAAATGTTGGCCATGGTCCTTTGTCCGGAGTTCTATTGATGAATAAGATGCACAATAGTATCAACAGATTTATATTAATTTACATCTTGCTCTCCTATTTATAGAGACAAAGGTTTTTTTAAGCTTCCTATTTTAATCTGTGAATACATACAAAGTTATTTTTTCTTTTTGGTCAACCAGGAAGGACAGCCAGAAAAAACAAATTTATATTTTTTCTCAAGCTCCCATAATGCTCCCAGGGTCAGAAAAGTCATGTTTCAACAAGATGGCTTGGACAGAAGATGACAATTTGATTAAAAACTTCCACTAAAAAGATCGCCCTGTAACTCTGGGTTCCTAAAGCACAAGCAGGCTAAGCCAGGTGGTGACCTCCCTCTAACAAATATAAATGACACAATTGTTTACTTGGTGCAATTTTAATTCAGCCTTAAAGCGCTCTACAGTCAATTCTGGTAACTGATCCCTCCTAATGGAAGATTAAGTGCCTCAAAACAAAGAAAAAAATTTATTTTGATATTATGAGATCAATAATTCCTGGAAGCCACTAAATTACACAGTGGCCCTGAGTATATTTTTAAATGTATTTTTAGATTTCAGTATAAAGTCTATTGCTGTGCTTTAATACATAAAGTAAGTTAATATTAGCATGTGAGAAATCAGACGAGTATAATTTTATTTTATTCTTTTGTCTGGTTTTAGGATAAAATTTTATCGGCTAAGTACGTTTTTCTAAATAAGTCAGAATGAATTAAGAGTCAGATTTTTAAAATGCTTTGTTGAAACATTGGTCCTTTAATTGGGTCGTTTCCACAAAAGCTCTTGAATACGAACACGCGTTTAATTTTGTAAATTAGTGAACCTATGTGCTTTCATCATGCCGCTAAAGACCACGTGGGTCCATGTTTTTATTTAGAGGCAAGCATTGTTTTTTCGAGAGAGAGCGAGAGACATCAATGTGGAAGAGAAACATCAATTGGCTGCCTCCCATATGTGCTCCGACTGGGATCGAACCCGCAGTCTTTTGGGATACGGGTCCATGCTCCAATGAGCTGAGCACCGCGCCAGAGAGGGACTGTGAAGTCTTTCCATCCAGTCCACTCACTGAGTGTGCGCCCCACTGTCAGGATGAGAGGAAAGCATACTATTCACTCAGCGCTCTCACTTTCTTCCCTACCAGTGGGAACATCGAACTATAGAGTGTGATTCTAGTATTTAAAAGATGCATACTTTAAAAAAAATGATGGCCACTAAAGTTAAGCCAACTACTTCATTGACACTCAGCTAAAGAGACAGTTGTCTCCATCTGCTCCAAATGCTGAAAGAAATACTGGAGTTGATGACCTTCATGAGAGATTGGGATAGACTCCAATGTGGCTCTATCCTAAAGGTTTTTTAAGAGTAATAATGCCTAGAGGCAATGTTTGCTTTAGAGTTTCTTTAAAATGGAACTATTGTATGAAATGCTTCTCTCCTATATTCTTCTCTGTAGCCAGATTTCATAAACTGAGCCGGAGAGAATGTATCCACTGCTCCCTTTATTCAAAGGATTTATTTATTTCTTTGGGCTTAAAATTGTACACTCCTCTTACGTTGCCTTAAGGGGCAGAGAAACCAGCAACCCCACATTAATCACATTATACAATTTTTTTGTGTACAGATCTGGTTCTATCTTCAAGAGCATCTCACATGAGAGTTGGGGAAATTCATAACTGATAGAATAGCTGCTGGCAGTGATTGATGAACTCCTGAAGGATGCAGCCCTGGCTTGTTTGGCATCTGAATCCATGCCTTTACTGAAAGTTTAGAGGGCACATTGATTTAATTTGTGGATGACAGAAGTCTGGAAAGGATCACAAAGGCAGTGGGTGATAGAATGAGGATCCATAAAGTTCATGACAAGCTGAGAAATGGGACAAATCTAACCAGATGGATTCTAACAGTAATATCTGGAAGACAGTAGACGAAACAAGCACATAGATGAAAGAAGCCAGGGCTTACAGTACTTTCCAGGGACCTTATTGATATTAATCTCCAAGTTTGGGATCATTAAGTGCAGATACCTGGTGTGCACGTGTTTTGGGGCGGGGGCGGGTGGGTATGGTTTGGCAGTGGCAGGTGTGCAGAAGATTTGAGGATCTTGGTTGGGAGCCAGTGCAGGGAGTATGATGTGGCTGCCAAAAGCCAGTGGGATCTTAGTTTGCAGGTATATTGCATTGGCCCAATATAAGTTCATTTGGTTTTTTTCAGTAAGGTGGCTCTAGTCACACTTAGTTGTCCTTAACTTCATTCAAAACAATTTTTATTAAACTGTATTGTGACAGCTGTCATTATCAGTGTGCATTTTTTAAAAACTTATCAAAATTGCTAAATTTTTGTGTAGTCATTTTAATATTGAAGATGGAAGAAAATACACAACATTTTTGGCCTATTATGCATTATTTCAAGAAAGGTAAAAACACGACTGAAATGCAAAAAAAAGATTTGTTCAACGTATGGAGAAGGTGCTGTGACTGATTGAATGTGTCAAAAGTGGTTTGCAAAGTTTCGTGCAGGAGATTTCTGCTGGATGATACTCCACAGTTTGGTACCAGTTGAAGTTGATCGAGATCAAATAGAGACATTAATTGAGAACAATCAACATTATATACCACGTGGGAGCTAACTAACATACTCAAAATAGACAAGTCAATAAAGTTATTGGTGAAAATGAAAAATGTGTCTTCTATTTCACAGAAAAAACTTAATGGACTTTTTGGCCAACCCAATAGAAATAAAAACAATACTCAGTGGGAACTGGTGAAGGTGGGAGTTGGACAGTGGGGAGGTGGAGTGGAAGGACAAAGTCAAGAATGTCTTCTATTTTAGGAAATGTTTCTCCCTCATCTGGTGTAGAACATTCTCCCACAGCTTCCAGAGAATAAATGCAAGGAAATTTTTGCATACTTGATTTCTGGAAAATGTTGTTATTTTACCCTCACATTTAATTGGTAGGCTGAGTAAGAAATTTTAGGTTGGAAATATTCTCCTTTACAGTCTTGAAAGTATTCTAGCCATGACCTGCTGGCTCTTATTATTGCTCCAGAGAAGTCAGTGGCCTTCTGGCCCTGAGACCCTGGAGGTTCTGCAGCATATACACCAGACTGCCTCATGACTTTCTGTCACCTTCTGAGGTCTGCTGATGTAGATGTCATTTGTCCACTTCGTTGCTGGTGTCCTCTCCTTTTCTCTTTGTCCTTGTGGGTTGCCACCTTTTAATCAAGCCATGTACTATGATTTCTGCGGGTTTGACAAGAAGGGCACAGAGGTTAAATCTGTGTTTAACAAGTTTTGTGTAAAGTTTTTATTGCAGTATTTTGTAGAGGTCAAAAAACCAACTACCACAAGAAGACCGCTAATTAGGGGAAAAATGGAATTCGCTGTGGTCCATCCATACCTTGGAGTACTAGACAACCATTAGAATGAGCAAGTTAATACCTCCAACAGGCTTTCTGAGGAATTTATGTGATATATTGTTAAGTGAAAAGCAAGGCCCAGAGACATGGATAAAAATGATTCCACTTTTGTAAAAAGAAATATCAAAATCCTTATAAATGCAAAAATACATTTATATTAAAACTGATTTCCCAATTTGGGGCAAGTGGGGTGGGAAGAGGCTGAAGGGAGTAAGCACTGAAAATAATAGATTAGAAGAAAGTAATTGTATTTATAATAAAAATAATATGTCTAATATTTTATTGATGCAGCCCTACCTGCATATTTGCACATATGTATGAATGTATGGTTACTAAAATGTTAATGGTGATTTATCCTGGACAATAACATTATTTTTGTATTTTTTTCTACATGTTTCTGTGCTTTTTTTTCCAGTGAGCATGTAACATGTAAATAACATAAAAATATTTAAAATTAAATTTCAGAGCTACTCAAAAATGAAAAGATTCACAAATGGAGGTAGCAGAATTTAATCCCGGCATAGCAGATAAAGGGACAGGCATTGTAGTCAGAGAGATCTGATTTCCGATTCTGGCTCTAGCATTAATAAGGCCCTTTAGTATAAGACTTGAGAGTGGGGATTGCCTGGGGTTTGAATCCCAGCTCCATCTACGGGCTGTGTGATTTGGGCAAAATATTTAAGCTCTCAGTGCCCTAGTTTTCTCTCTTGGAAAAAACAAGTAAATAAGGATACTACTTGCCTCATCGTGTTGCAATGAATAGTGAAAGAGTTAATATTTGTGAAATGGCCCCAGCAGTGCCTGACACATAGTAAGCAATATACCTGCTTGATCTTCCCTTCTTCCTCTGCCCTCTCTGGTTTTAATTCATACACATTTTATATTCTCTCCTACCATACTTCTTCATTTAAATTTTCCAGTGGTTGTTCTAGAGTTTATAATATACACTTTTAACCAATCTAAGTGCACTTTCAAATATTACTATACTTTTCACATGTAGTAAGAGGAACTTATACGAGAATGTTTTCAGTTTCTTCCATTTTTGTGGCATTGTTGTCACTCACTTAACTTATCCATGTACAGTTGACCCTTGAACAGCATAGGTTTGAAATGCGAGGGTCCACTTACACATGAATTTTTTTCCTTTTTCTTTTTAAATTTTGTTGTCGTTGTTTTATTGAATTAATTGGGGTGACACTGGTTAACAAAATCACAGGTTTCAGGTGCACAGTACCCCAACACATCATCAGTCCACTATATTGTGTGTTCACCACCCTAAGTAACATCTCCCTCCATCCGACTTACCCCCCCCCCCAGTACCCTCCACCTTCTCCTATCCACCATTCTCCTGGCAATCCACGTGGATGTTTTTCAATAAATACCTGTACTGTGTTTTCAGTTCGTACCTGGGAGTCTGTGGATGCGGAGGGCTGACTATATTAATTGCTCTACCCCATTTTACACAGCACTCTTGATCACCTACGGATTTTATTATCCTCAAGGGCTACCAGAGCCAATCCCCCACAGATACTGAGGAACAACTTAAGTTTTGGGGAGTCAGAAGTTATATGAGGATTTTTGAGTACACTGCAGGGCTGTTCCCCTAACCCCCACATGATTCAAGGGTCAGTTGTACTCTAATAGCCCAACATATTGTTACTTTTATTGCTTTAAGCAAAAACTTATTTATTAGAGCAATCACTTCTCTGATACTCTTCCTTTATGTAGATTTAATTTTCTGACATATCGTTTTCTTTCTGCCTGAAGAACTTTTTAAAACGCATTTCTTATTGCTATAGACTAAATATTTGTGTCCTCCACCCAAATTTATATATTGGAATCTATTCCCCAATATAATAGTATTTGGAAGTGGGGCCTTTGGGAGATTATTAGGTCATGAAGGTAGATCCCTCCTGAACAGAATTACAAAAGAGCTCAGAGAGCTTCCTCACCCCCTTCTGCCCTGTGAAGTTACAAGGAGAAGCAAGCCTTCACCAGGAACCAAATACGCTGGCACACAGGCTGTGGGACTTCCCAGCATCCAGTCTGTGAGAAATAAATTTCTGCTATTTATAAGCCACCCCGTTTATGGTATTTTGCTATAGCTATTCCAACAAATGATGACATCTGCAGAACAAGACTGCTGGATAGGAATTCATTCAGTTTTTGTGTTTCTGTCTTTATTTCTCCTTCACTTTTAAAGGATAATTACACTGGATATAGAATTCTGGGTCGCCAGCATCTTTTTTTATTTCAACACTTTAAAGCTTTTACTCCACAGTTCTCTTTCTTGTATTCTCTGACACAGAGATCTGCTATACTTCTTACCCTGGTTCCCATACAGGAAAGGTCTTCTCATTCTTATGACTTCTTTCAATATTTTCTTTTTGTCCTTGGTGCTCTTTAGTTTGCATATGATATTCCTAGGTGGTTTCCTTTTGTTTTGTTTTTGTATTTATCCTGTTTGGTTTTTCAGGCTTTCATTGGTCTGTGATTTGGTGTCCTTCATTAATTTTGGAAAATTCTCGGCCATTATTATTTCAAACATTTCTTCTGCTTGCTTCTTTTTCTTCTAGTATTTAAATGATATGTATATTACACCTTTTGATATAGTCCCACAGTTCTTGGATGCTGTTTTTATTTTTCTTCATTATTTTTCTCCTTACATTTCACTTTGCATAGTTTCTGTTGACCTATGTTCAAGTTCATTGATTTTTTTCCTCAACTATGTCAAGTGTACTGATGAGCTGACTAAAGGCATTCTTCATTCCAATGGTAGAGTTTTAATGTCAATCATTTCTTTTTGATTACATTGCCTACCTGTTCTTGTATGCTGTCTATTTTGTCTGTTAGAGGTCTTAACATATTAACCACAGTTATTTTCAATTTATTATCTGATAATTCCCACATCTATGTTATATCTGAATCTGGCTCTAATGACTGCTTTGTCTTTTTAGTCTGTGTTTTTTGCCTCCAGAGTACCTTGTAATTTTTTGTTGGTATCAGACATGTCTTATTTAATACAAACTGAGGTAAAGGGGCCTTAGGATAAGGATTTATATTAATCTGGCTACGTATAGGCTGTGTTTAATGCTTGCTGTAGCTATAAGTACCAGAAGCTTCAAATTCTTCTGGTTCCTTGCTTTTGTCTCCCCTGTTGACTTTGTGCTTCCCTAGATGCTTCTAAGAGAGAGTTAGTTCATGACTGATTGCTCTTAGCTGCAATCCGTTCTTGTTGTACTGGAACGCTGTTGGTATAATAGTAGGGTATGGAGAAGAGGGAGTATCCTGTAACCTTTAGATTAAATCTCCTGGTGGGCTTCTGTTTCTGGGCTGTGACCTTCACATGTGTTTCTCCCAGCCCTCTCCCCACTCCCTTTCCTGGCTGTAGCATTCTCAATCTATTTCCTCCAGGGCCGGATCCTTGTTACCTATGGCTGTTTCTGGTCTCATTTTTTTTTTTTTTTTTTTTTTGTTAGACAAAACAGGAAGACCAGGGGTAGCTGGAGTGAGAGGAATGTTCTTCCCCCAGCTGGGACAAGGTTCAGGCAAAGTGTTTCCCCCTGGAGTGTATTATGGAGAATGCTCTTACGCTTTTCCTACCATGCACAGGTTGACCAGAGGCGCTTCCTTGTTGTTCATTTTGAGAACCCAGAGGGGTTTGGAAATAAAGCCCGCATAAAAAGTGGGGCCACTTATGTAACAGTGGACTCTCGCAGCTTCTCATCCTCATGCTACTCTGACTTCAGCTTCCAGAAATTTGCCAAAATTACCATTTAAGTGTTCTTACCAGCATATGGCTCCAGAGGTCTCCGCCCCAGGTAAGCAGATCTCAGCAGTATTTTCTGTATTCATCTTTCCTTCCAGACTTGGGGGTGGGGGGGCAGAAGTAGAAAGACTGCTGGTAGAAACAAGGTGCAGGAGACTTGGTACCAGAAGGATAATTGAGAGGGAAAAAAACCTTTAAAATATTTTTTATCTCTTAGACTCTGTAGTTCTCTCACTCCTATTTTCCAAATCTAGTCAGTCCTGAGAAGAAAGTTAATTAACAGAGTATGCAAATTAAAGAGCAGTTATAACACTAATTAACATTTTGTTAGCAACAGCCAGTCCGGTTCTGTGCATGTATAAGTGAAGATATCAATGTCTCTGCAGCTACGGAACCTCACGCTGGAAATCTGTAATTATTTTGCTGTCCAAACAGGACTGAGATGCATAGAAGTGATGGCTGCTGAAAGCCTCTACCTAAGACGGTGTCCTAAAAGGTCAATACCATGCTCTCTGACAGACGAATGATGAATCTGAGCTCCATCGGATGACTGGGTGCTGTGGTGAAGCGTAGTCTCTGGCATGCAGGCAGACAAGCCTGGAGGGCGGAAGTGTGGGTCCCAGAGCCACTGTGGTGGTTCCTTCACCTCAGTCACGTGAAACTATAAATCTATACCTTTCCCAAACGTGGACAAACTGCATTTTGCTGTGCTGTGCTGGTTGATAGTCACGCCTTGTTAAAACAGTTCTCTAGGGGACAAGGCAATGGGGTGGTTGTAATTCTCAGGGAAAGGTTATAAAGGAGTTCCCATGTAGCAAATACAGCACCTTTCCAAATATGCTTTGCACAGCATTGGCAGAAGATACGCACCTGAAATTCCAGGCATAACAATGGCTCTTTGTCCTTTGATCATAGAACAGACCCTGGAGAGTCAGGAAAGATAGAGCCAGAGTCTCTCAAATGCCCAGATTTGCCATAATGGCCATTTTTGTACAGGCCCTGATATATTTGCTTCCTAAACACTTCCTCTATACATACTTTGCAACTTTCCCTGAAGTTTTTGCTCTGATTTGTTTATTTAAGTGGGACAAAACTCTTGATTTTTTTAAATTAAAATGTACAAATGCATGGACTTTATGCTCTTTTCTGATTTGGAAAAGTCATATTTTTATTATTTATATTAGTTAGGTTTTAATTATTTATACTAGTTAAGAATACTAACTAGTATAAATAAGTATAAATTGAGCTGTCAATCACAACATTATTACCAGAGCAACAAATTATTAAGTAAGATAAGCAACCAGAATTACTCTTTTTTAATGCTGTTATTAAAGATTATTGGCTTAGCCAGTGTCCTTGTAGGAAACAACTCTCAGATGGTTCAAGAGGCTTTAACGAAGAACCTACTTATAAAAAGGTATGAGTCAAGTTGAAGGTACCATCAAAGGATGTTGGGGTCCCCAGAGACCAGGAACAGTGGGAAACCATTTTCATCTTTTGGGCTGGAGGCGCAGGTGATCCTGAGAGGGCTGGAGTCCAGGAGGAGTCTCCCCTAACACCCTTTGTGGGGTGGGGCTGTAGTCAGAAGTAGGGAGGGGGTGAGAGTGAGTGCATGGCCCGTCTCCTGGTGATACGGGCTCACTCTCAGGTTCCACAGCTCAGGGTCACCTGGGAGAGTCAAGGCCTCCTTAGTTTTGCACCTCAGGGGCTCTGCTTGCCTCACCCAGTTCCCACTATCCCCTTGGGCAAAGGGACCCACAAGGGAGACTGGGGGGTGCGCTCCATGGGGCCCCGCCTTGTGGGGCACAGTGCGAGGCTCAGAAAGGACAAGAATGGATCTTGGGAGCAGGGCAAAGCCATAGAGAATAACAAGCACCATGATTTTCACAGATCATGGCAACAATTTCTAAGTCTTAGGGCTCTTCCAAGACCCTATTGTTCCATTATTTTTCAAGGACCGATTCTTGATAAAGAAAATAAGTTGTTAATAGTCATTCTCACACAAAAGCCTTTGAATACTCTCACTTCAGTGTTTTATCAAATTAGATTCTTGGAACAGTTTTCTGGGAAAAAGATCTCTGTTCCTCTGTAGAAGGGGAGAGGGGAATCTCTTCCATCTCCTCCTAGGACTCTTCTTGTTAATTACGAAGACTCATTTTCAAGGCCAGGCTCTGAAATTTCATTAGTCAGCATTATAAGAAAAAACAATGAGCCAGCAGGGCTCAATTTTACTGACAGAAATGGACAAAGAAAGGAGCAAATGATATTTTAATAATACTGGGGAGTTAAGAAGCATATAGCTTTATTCTTCCACATACTTGAATGCATCTTTTTTTAACAAAGAAACATTTTTAACATTTCACAGCAGTTACTATGGGTGCCGTGATAAGGAGAGGCTGATTTGAGCATGTTCAGGGTAGAAGCTCTGGGGTCAGCAGAGTGGCCTCTCCAGCTGAGCTCTCAGCCCCAGGGGTCCTCCTAGCTGAATGAGGAGCCTGTTCGCAAGTGGCCAGTTCATGTGTTCCATTGACAACAATTTTGAAATGAAGAGATAACTCAAAAGGAAACACTTTTAGGGTAAAGCTCTTATGTGTAAAATCAGCCTCGGTGCAGAAATTGCCTTGGGGAGTTTTAGTCTCTTCAGTATCTTCAGATCTAAGATCTAGGTGCTGCCAGATTCAGTGTCTACTGAGAATTCAACTCCTGGTTTGCCATGTCCACCTTCTGGCTGTGTCCCTACGTGACAGAAGGAGCAGGGGAGTTCTCGGGCCTCTTTGTAAGCGCACTAATCCCATCCATGAGGGCTCTGCCTTCCTGACCTAATCACCTCCCAAAGGCCCACCTCCAAATACCCTCACATTGGGGTTAGAATTTAAACATACAAATGTGGGGGGGAAATATTCAGGCTACAGCAGTGTTTGCCTGTAACTGAAAGAATATTTATCAAAACATTCTAAGTGATAAAATGAAGATAATTTCAGCTTTACTCAATTTGCTTACCTATATCTGAATTCTCTAGAATAAATGAATGACCATGAACTCTCAAGGACTAAGTTTCATTCTTCTTTGTAACAGCAGCATCCAGCCTGGCACTGGGTAAAGTGGGCCCCCAGGAAATGGTTGTTGATCCAGAGAAAGGCCTGCAATTTCCAATGATCAAGACTCATTGTCCATGTGGTTGGAGCCAAGTTGTATATCTTCATTTCTTTCGCTGGCTTGTTGGTGTGAGTGGTCTGATCCAGATTTAAGCAGAAGAGAAATTTCTTAACAGTACCTGAGGGCCTGACTGGGTTGAATCTTGACACAATTCTGCTGGGTATCCAGAGTTTTGGACACGTTGCCCTTCACACTGCGGCGACTGTTAAATTCTGCTGAGGTCTCTTAGGTGCCCTGAAGAGAGGAAGATTGCATTGGGCTAATAGCAATGTTAATGGATTTGTCGCTTTGTTGAGTTTCTTAAATTATACTATTAGGTATAAAACATTATTTAGAAATTGTTAAAATACATAATTTTGGTCCATTGATTTTATATTATCCATACCCATCATTTGTATTATGGGTTTGTTTTGTTCATGTGCAGGTTCTTTAGACCTTGGGGACGGCAGTGAACAAAGGGCTATAGATACACTTGCTGGTACGTGCAGGCCTGTGAAATGTAGTTCTGGCTTCACCAGATAAGCCAGCCAATTTAAGTCATATTAAATTAATCCACTTTTTAATAGAGCTTTAATTTCAGCCTGGTTTCAAAGGGGCAGGGATGACACAGTAAAATACAAAGTTTGTAATAACAATTTCTTTTCAAGACATGATTTTCCAGATTTGGGTCCGGAGGCAGCACATGATGATCTATTACAATCAGTGCTTCCAGGGTTAAAATAGAATCTCAGTCATTTACATCAATCCCAGACTTCTCCTTCCCAAATCAGGTTTTACCTGGCGTCCTCCCATAACTAATTTCTCTCAGCTTTTACAAAGCCTCTTGTGTTTAAACTTTATTACTGACTTGTGAACCACAAACAGAAAAAGAAATATGCAAATAGTAAGTGTATAGCTCACTTAGCCCAAAGTGAGAACACTCAAGTAATCACCACTCAAGTCAAAACACAGATCTTTGCCAAGACCACAGGAGCCCTCATTCCCCCCAATCATGTCCCCTCTCTCTTCCTCAAGGATAACCATTATCCTGGCTTATAACAAACAACATAGAATAATTTTGCCTTATTTTGAATATAAATCTATTCATTCAAGTGGCAATGTGGGGCTCAAAGTCTTTCATAAAATTGCTGAATAGTATTCTCTTATTGATGGATGTTAGGCTTATTTCCAGTTTCAGGGCAATATGAATCCTCCTGCTATGGACAATTCTGTTCAGGTCTTTTGAGTCTCTATGAATACTTTTCTGTTAGGTATATATTTAGTAGTGAAATCATGGGATTATATAGCATAAAGGCAAAGCTTTGTTTCAAGCAGTCAGCAGTGAGCCAGCTGCCTGCCATGAGAATATGGAGCAATGAGGCGGAAGGAAGTCACAGCAAGGCTCCAAACATGAATAGCCGCCATCGACCCCACACATAACACCTTTGAGTAACACAGAGAAGAGCTTCTGCTCCGGGAGTCACAGTGCAGGTTCTGAGGAGGTGGTTAAGTGTCATTGAACAGGAGGAGTACATTTGCCTCATCACTGATGGTACTCAAGCATCACACTTGAAAACGGTTCAAGTCTCAGTACTTCTTAGGTACCAGTGAAGGTCCCCTTGACATCTCTCTCTTCAGGGAAGTTGGAGACACTGACATGCTGCTCAGAGGCAAGACTGTGGACCGGCAGCATCGGCATCTCCTGAGGATTTGTTAAAAGGCATATTCTCAGGCTGATCCCAGATCTGCTGACTCAGAAACGCTGAGGATGGGGGCCTGGAAATCTTTATTTCTAACTAACTTCCAGGGGATGTTTGTGCACGCCAAAGACAGCAAATCATCAATATACAGTATTTTTTGGAAATGTGGGGGTCTATAATGACCTCATTGTACCAGGATTTAATTATTAGATTAAAAAGTTAAAAATACAGTTAAGTCCTCACTTAATATCATCAATGGATTCTGCAAATTTAAGCCAAACTATGTATAATGAAACCAATTTTACCATAGGCTAATTAATATAAACAAGAGTTACAATGTAATGATGTTGAATGAAAAAATGTTATTCGATGACCTGCAACAATATATATTTATTTTTACACATCAAAGGTTATAGAAATGTGTAAAATTCATTTTCTTCTTTCCAGTCCTGAACTTCAGTGAGATTAACATTGCAACAGAATCCATTAACACCAATCTATTATATATTTATTCACAAATACACAAACAGACATACTCCTATATGTGTTTCCCCCTGTTTATACCACTTTTTGGGGGGGTTGTTACAAAAATGAATTTATAGCCTAATACACACACTGCTTTACAACTGCCCTTTTCACTTAATAGATCATGGACATCCCTCCAGATCAATACATGAAGTTCTAATTTTTTTCCTTAGGAGTTGTAAGATATTCCAATGTATGAATGAATGCTCCATATTTTATGCAATCATTTTTTATTGACAGACATTCAATACATTTTCAGCGTTTCACAGAGCCTAAATTAGAGGGCTCCCACTGTGAAAATAATGTCTGGCCTTGGATCTAATCATAGACTCAAATTGAAGAGGTAAAGGTAAATATATGACAATATTCTTGTGCATAAAGAAGAGCCTATAAAGATGGCCTGAGCTCCTCAAGTCAAGCTCCTTTGTCTCAAGTGTTCAACGAGCCCCTGCTCACTGCCTGTCCTGTGCCAGTCACTGTGCTGGTTGCTGGGGAGACAATGGTGGACAAGACAGACACGGCTGTGATTCTCATAGAACTCTCTCCCGGGGGGGTGACATAAAGGTGCAGATGGCAATTGTAATGCAGTGTGATAAATGCCAGCAGAGGTGCCAAGTTCTTAGAGGGGATTCCAAGCAATCCATAACCCACCAACTGGATAGGAGTCAGTCAACCAAAGCGGAAATAGTATTCAAAATAGAATGCAGCGTGGTGAGGGAGCAGGGATTTCAAGTGGGGCAAGGGGAGGAGAGAGAAAGCTAGAGACACAAGCAGGATCCTAGTCATAAAGCCACTTGAAAATTTCAACATTTTCCTGAAAAACACAAAAAGCCTTCTCTACTATAACAAAAGGGTGTCTCTCTCTTATATAAGCACCTCTCATTAGAAATTGGAAGAACTGCATTAGGCAGAAAAAATGAGGCAGGAAAGAGACTTGGACACTTAAAAGTTGAGTATTATGTCAGATCTGAATACATAACATAAGGGCATTCAGTAAATCCTGGCACACGGCGCCCTCATTGAGATCATGGATTTAGTAGATACTTTGGGTGAAATCTTGCTGATATACCTGTTTATTCTCTCTCTCTAAAATTCTAAAAGCTATAATATGGGCAAATTACTTCCAAGCAATACTTGTTGGGTATCTACTGGGTGTGGGGTTCCATAGATATGATGAGGCACAGATTTTTTTTGCCACATTCCACAGGTCTGTGATTCTCATAGGGACAGATGACATATCCTGAGGACCTGCACCATGTGTGAGCTTGTGTTCGGGGAAGATGAAGAAGAAGTGAGAGCTGCCTGCCTGTGTGGGAGCTACATGAGGGAGACAGAGATGAGATTTTAGCCACTGCCATGAGTGAGAGAAGAAGGTAAGATGGATCTCCAGGAAGTCTCCTGTTAAGCCTTTATGCCATCTCTTTGTGGACAACCACGGTAAAAGATCTCGTTATTTCTCACGACCTGTTCATTGGACCGCTGTGTGTTTGCATGAGAAACCGCACTGAGCATGGGCCATGAAGATGTCAGTTATGTTTGGGTTACATGTCTATTATCTAGTTTAACCCCAGCCAGAAATCTTCTCAATAGCCTTAAGGCTAAGTCCCTGTCCCAGGGCAGAAAGTCATGCATGAGGATAAGTGCATTTAGAGGCCCAGGTGTGCTCTGCCTATCTCATTGTACTGTCTCCCATCCACGTGACTGCATCCCCACGTGGGTGTCTGCCCCCATCCCCAACAGAGGTCTGAGACTTGACCTCAAGCAAGGCAGCCTGTGTGCCTGTTTCCATAACAACCCACAAGATAGTTATGCTCCCTCCCTCCTCTCAGCTCATCTCTCTCCCTCCAGAAAGTGGGCCACAGGTTTCCTAATTCCATGCTGCACTTCTCAGAGTTCTGAGTGCAGCCTCTTAGAGGATCTTTCTTTCTGATGTTTGGCTAATACGTGCTCACCAGAAAGCATACAAACAATATAGAAAGAAATAAGTGCACCATGGGAAGTCAGCGTTCCTTCCCCCTCCACCCTCCACCTACTCTCAGAAGTAACCAATTTGATGTTTATCTTTCCAGAATTGTTTCTACACACGCATGCACACATACACACACATGCACACACACACACACCATACATTACTTATAATGAATATAAAATTTTACTATATACTCCATAAGGTAATGCTTTTTTTAAAAAGCGTATCAAGGATATCTTTCCATGTCAGTACACGTAGAACTACCTCATTCTTTTTAACTGCTAGACTTAGTATAGATGTGCCAAAATTTAATGAATCCTATGTTAACAAAATGTAGCTTATTTTCAACTTTATATACAGGTCTATGGGGATAGAGATATATAGCATTGTGTAGAAATACAGTCTACTCTGTAGGTTAAGGTCCTGGTAATGGAATTAATGGCCCAAAAGAATGCATTTACAAACCTTTCCCCACACTCTTGTCCAAACCAGCTATTTCCCTTTCTTTTAATTTGTATTTCTCTTAAAGGAAAGCCTTTCTCACACCAATGGTATAACAAATATCCTTGTATTTTCTATTATAAAGGGGCTTTTTAATGCTAATAATTTTCTAATGTAGAGGTCAGCAAATTACTGCAGAATCCAGCCAGCTGCCTGATTTTGTGAGTTATGTTCTATTGGAACACAGCTACACCTATTGTTTATGTATTTGTGACAGAAATTGTATGGCCTAGAAAGATGGAAATATTTGTTATATGGCCCTTTTATTGTTTGTTTTTGTGAGGCAGGAACTTAACTTTATCTTATCAACTGACATAAAACCATTCAATAAATAGCTCATGTTTTCCCTTCTAACATGAAATGTCATCTTTGTCATATAACAAATTACCATAGAGCCATGGATGGGGTTCCTTCAGCTTCTGTTCTGCATTATTGATCTTTTCCTGCACAAATACCACATTCTTTCTTTCTTTAGTTCTATAAGTTTTTTTTTCCCCCAATAGCTGTATTGTGTATTTTTTATGTTTAGTGGGGAAAGTCCTTATTTTTCTTTGTCATAAAAAATTTATTCGTTTTTGTGTTCTCTTTCAGATGAATTTCAGAATCTGCTTGTAAAGATCCAGTGGGGTTTATAATCAGTATTTCACTGACTTTAATTTGGGAGATAGTTGAAATCTTTACAATATTTTATGGTAGTGACTGTTCCTCATTGCCTAACCCACATTAAATGTTGTTAATTTTTTCACCTTTGCCAATCTATAGATAGTAATGATGTTTTATTCTAATCATTATTGATAGATTAAAGTAGGTGTTGTTAGTTTATTGCTAATTTTCCTCAGCTATTTCTTTTACCATATGTTAAAGTGAGGCCCCATTTTACCATTAGTTGATAGATGTGAAAGACGGGAATTTCATTACATCACCAGTAGTGCAGATTCGTATGCTACAGAAAATAGTTTTAACAATTGGTCAGTTGAAAGACATAGATCTCTAAAAATAAGATCTTTTGCAAACATCCTCCCTATGGACTCAACATCACTGCTCCAAAACACTCCACTGTTTTGTAAGTTATCTTATAACCAGCTACGGGCTGCACAAAAAAGAACAAATAATCCTCCTCCTTCTGCACACAGGGCAGCAGAGAATACCCGCCATCCAGCTCCTTCCCTCTCATGATAATTATCCCTGCTTCCACACGCTCCTGTGCTCACCAATCCACGTTAGCCAGGCTGGATTGTCTGGGCTGGATGCCCTTATCAACAGCCTCTGAAGTGGAGATTTAGGGACAGGGGCTTCCCTGAGGAGTACTCTTGTGATTGGACACAAGGAGAAACTGAACTACCATACCGTCACTGAAAAGGCCTCCACGAGTCCTGCCAAGAGTCCTGGAACTGGATTGGCCCCAAATTAGGGCAAGTGGCTGGATATGTCTCTATCTCCACTGAGTAGTCATGGGTGGGGGCTTTCCCCAGAGAGGGGACATGCCATTGGGCCAAAGCAGCTCTCCTCAGGGAGGATAGTTCCCATGGAGAAACTGAGCTGAGCACCATCGTCTGCCAAGACCCTGGCACCCAGGGGAAGGAGCCTCAGTCCTGGATAGGATCTGGGTGGCCCGGCACATGGGACAACATCCACCACAGGACATTCTGGACCTTTCTTCATACCTCCCAGCTTTTCTAGGAGCTGAGAACTCAAATAACCTTCGAGTACATTGCTCAGCTTTGGCATTTAACCTTTTAAGCAAAACCGTCATTGCACATGTAGGTAACATTTCATTTCTTCCAAGAACATCACCAGAATTTGCAAGCCAATTATGAGGAAACAATGGCTGCATAATTATGTTTTTACCAAAACCCCAAAATGTATTGTTCAAATGAAAGAGGAAAACGGTATTCACATTTTTAAAAAGAAAACCTTATATAGTTGATAAACTATCATTTTGGCATGCTTGTGAAACACTTTTTTATATATTATAGATGAAAAAAGAGTACAAGGACATTTTGCAATGAGTCAAATAATGGATGACAAAATTACTCATGTGGCCTTCAATAATAACATCAATAATTGTGATTATCATTTGTATAGTGCTTTAGTGTTTACGAAGTACTTTCATATCATCAACTTGCTGAGTCTTATGAGAGGCAGCAATACTATAAATCTGGGGCTTAGAGAGGTGAGGTAATCCATGCCTCAGTCCAGATCCTGCAATAGCTGTGAATACAATGAGTCTGTATGATATCTAGTTCTCTCCTCCCTCCACTCCCTTACCCTCTCCTCCCCCGCTCTACTCCACCCCCCTCCCCCAGTCCAGGCTCCATGCTCATTCTCTATCGATTTGCTCTAAGCTCCCCCATTTCCTAGTCAAGAACTTCCTTCTGGGAAGGACCTGTCCCCTGCTTCATCTTTACTCATTTGTAACAAAACCTGCTCTCAGCTGGCTGTCCCTGGGAAAGAAACTCATAAACTATTTCATACCAAGCTGTTAATTCCCCAAAATGAGGAATAAATTGCCTTTTATACCCATCCACAGGTATATATTATCCCCAGGTATATATTATCTGCATCTCAACAAACAAGATCATGTTGTGTTGGAATATGAAGCAGGTTAATGAGAAAGGTATTTTGGAGACAGAGGATCTTTTCAGTTGTCTGCCCTCATCATATTTATATGGCTTGACTGCTCAATCCATGAAGCATTAACTATGTAGAGCACTGGACTTGAAGTCAAAATAACTGGATTTGAGCCTCTGCTCTTGGGTGAGTACTTTGATGGCCCTGACCTCCTTACCTCTTAAGTGCAAAGATTGGATTGATGTTTCATTTTGCATGGTGACTGGAGGTACCAATGGCACAAAAATCTCAGGAGTTAGACGTAGTCCAAGGGTGATGCCAGAATTCATTGTCCCAGGGGCCCTCCATCACTGGCCACCAGGGTCCCGGGAGTTCCCTCTGGCACATATGAGCTGCACAGCAGAGCTGAGCTCCACCATCAGCAGAGGTTGGTAACTAGCTCTTTCCTGTATGTACAACTGTCATTACATGTTTTATTTTGTTTTGTCCTTGACTGTGGGACAGGGATAATATCATTGAAATACCTCCTGATGCATTTATCCTCTTAGCAATCTAGTTTGTTAATGCAACCCCTTCTACCATTAATGTGTTTTATGACCCTAGGGAAGGGGAGGTGGAGTACATCTCAGAACAAAGAAGGTGAAAAAATGGAGGGGATGTGACATAGGGCATAAGACAGGAAGGGCAAGTAGAGGTCCTTTTGCCATATAGATGAGGTTCAGACATAATTCAGACACAGCTGCTCTTTGGGGTTAAACTCAGCATATATGAGGGGTGAGGAGTGAGAACCTAGAAAGCCCAGAAAGAGTGAAAGGGTTGGTAGGATGTCCTTTTCAAACACAAGTAAAAGACAAGTGGTAAGATGGAATTTTTAGGGGACAGGGCGATAAGACATCCTCATTGCCTTCCTGTGTCTGGAGTGTGGCAGGGAAGGAGGGATTCAGGAGTAGTCAGGCCACAGAGAAGGCAGCTGAGCATGATGGCTGGGACTCCAGTGCTAAGGTGAAGGGTGAGGGACCCCCTGAGCAGAGGGCTGAGAATAGACTTGGAGCTGCCAATTGAATGAAATTCCTAACCAGGGCCCTGTGGATCAGCAGCACAGTGACAAGAAAGTGAAGACTTTGTCAGACGGGACCTACCACACTTAGACCACCCTGAGAGAAGAAATCACAAGTTAATCCAGCCAAGAACAGGAGAGAGTGAGGGCAGAGGACATGACTGCCCAGGCACCAGTGAAAATAAACGACAGCTTCTTTGCAGGTAAGGAACGTAGCCAGAGAAGGATGACTCTTGAGCCAAGAGTCTTTACTCCAACACCAAGCCTCCCTTTGCACTTAAACTATATCTTGGAAGGAGAAAGGGGAACCTTGGAAGGAGAAAAACAATCCACATATGAAGTTCAAATTTTAAATTGATTATGTAGCTAACGCAAGGCAGAGGAGATTGAGTTATGTTTCATTGACAAGTTGAACTCTCCTCACCATCAATGAGCAAGATACACTGCAAGGAAACTTAGTTGCAGTAGGTAGAATAAAGAAATCTCTAGTACAAGCAGTTTCTCTACTGCAACTTCACTGGACTCCTTCGGCTGTAATCACTATGCATTGTATTGTTAGGATAAACCACCGACCAAGTCTGCTAGAGACTGATGCCAGGAACAAGATTTGACAATGGCCAACAGGTTAACGATTTCTAAAGTCCCTTTTAATGCTTTATCCTGTAGAATTCTGACACCGATTTTGTCAGTGTGAATAAATGGCCAGGGAAGTGGCTGTTTTTCCCACTTACTGCCTCCCTCCATCCGTTAACAGCTGAGATGTGAGAAATAAAGGCTACATCAAGGGGAAACTTTCTACGGTTATATAGAGGTTTCAACACAGAAGTCATTATTCTTTGGTAAGATCAGATTCAACAGGAGTTTAAAGCAATGATCTCACTTCGATCTTCTGAGAGCAGTAACAGCCAGCTGTGCTGGAGGGAGCCCATCACCTGAGACTCAGAGGCTGTGAATCATCGTGTGCCAGGTGCGGTGAATGGTAACGAGTCAGGGTTTGCATCTTTATTGACCTTTTTAGCCCAAGTAAATCTTTAAGTACTCCAGATTTCTAAAGGCCAGCTTGGTTATGCATCTAAATTAGCTGCTGAAATCCCTCTTTGTCATATCAACTCTAATTAATAATCTGACAACATATACACCTATTCTCTCTGTCTAGCGGAAGGAAGGAACTACAATTTATTGAGCACTTACTACCTGTCAGATAGTTTGCCGAGCATTTTATGCATTCCTTCATTTAATTCTAACAGTTAGGCAAGGTTGATTTTATTATTCCTTTTTTAGAAGCTGAAACTAGGGGCAAGATTGTAATTAGCTAACTCGGGTGGTAAGATGTGGAATAAGACTATAGTTCCAAAGGACCTATTGCTCCCTCTATTTCATACTTCCATGGTAGGAGCTGACTTTCTCACTCTTCTGTGGTTTTCTTAACTATTTGTGGTGTAAGTTTATGTTCATCCTCATTTCTGTCTGATGGCAGCCTTCCTGATATAATAGGCTAAATATATTTTTAAAGTCTTTCTTACATATGCCAAGGGATGACTGCAATTTTGTGCACACACATAGAACATAGCAATGAGCAGAGAATTAGCATCTGTGAGATCCGGTTCCAAAAAAACCAAGTACTAAGATGATGTAAACAAACTAGGAATACTGAATAAATATATATAATTTTTAAAATGCAAGCAGAGCTCACAACAAAGTATTATTTGGGTACCAGAAATGAAGAGGAAACTAAAAAGCAAACATCTAAGCAACTGCGCTTATGCTTCATTCTCTTTGAGATTGTACTGGCAGTAAGTTTGGGTAAACTAGGAGCTTTAGTTTCAATGCCTACATTAAGATAGTAGACTAGAATTTCAACCCAAGTCAAGGGAGTATAAATACGGGACCCTCAAATAGCTGTTCCATGTATATACAACAAATAGTAAAAGATAAATAGAAAAAACCATGCCACTGGCCTAGCTACCCTACCTGTGCCTAGATCCTGGATGGGAAAAAAGCCTTCATAGGAACCTAAAACACCAAACTGTAAATCATATGGGTTAGAG
Organism: Furipterus horrens; assembly: GCF_987537825.1. Taxonomy (NCBI): domain Eukaryota; kingdom Metazoa; phylum Chordata; class Mammalia; order Chiroptera; family Furipteridae; genus Furipterus; species Furipterus horrens. Next base: position 14,306,748 of record NW_028327179.1, read on the forward strand.
AGTTATGCTTATTTTAACTCCATAATGCAGGAACTTGTAAGGAAAGTCATTCACATAAATTGGTTGGTAATTCCCCTGCACTGCCTGGCAGTTGCAAACACAAAACTACTCAGAAGGAACACATCCCCCTCCCTATCCAAATTGTATGGAGTTCCTATAGGGTAAGGGGAACAAAAAAGAGGACTGAGGGAAGAAAATCCAACACTGGGCAATAAACACCAGTACTCAATATGCAAAACAACATCTGAAAGGGTGCATCACACGAGGATGTATTTAAAATAATTAGAAACATAAAAGTGAATCAAAGTTCTAAGAAAAGAATACAGCACTATGCATAAATAGAAAAAAATTTAAGTAACAAAATAAAAATTCCAAAAATAATAATTTTAAAACTAGTCAAATTAAAACTGAATGAATGGGGTGAGCAGCAGATCAGGCTTGCTGAAGAGAAAGTTAAAATTTAGAAAACAGATTTGAAGAAATAATTCAGAATACAGCCTAAGTAAACACATATATGGAAAACAGCTAAGAGATTTAAAAGTTTTGAATGTAGAATGAGAAGGTTTATTCAATAGAATTTCAAGAACAAAAGGATGGAGAAAATAAGAGGCAACATTTAAAGAGAAAATGTGAGTTAATAAAAAGATAAATCCTTAGATTTTAAAACACAATAAATACATAACAGAATAAATAAAAAGAAATCTTATATCTGAACACATGGTGGTAAATGTCAGACCACTAAGACAAAGACAAAATTTAAATGCTGTCATAGAGGAAAAGATAGATTATCCTACAGATTTAAAAAAAAAAAAAAATCTGTTTGAAAGACTACAGACTTCTCAAGATCAATAATGGAGACTAAGAGTCCATGGAATACTAGCTTCAGAGTAAGAGAAAATTACTAGAGATGTAGAATACTATACCCACCTAAAATGCCATTCAAGAGTTAAGGTGAAATAAAGATGTTTCAGAAAAAGACTTAGGAAGTTTGCTATTCCAATGTCCTACTTAAATGAACTAGTGAAGATTATACTTTAGGAAAAAGGAAATTGAACCCAGAGAGAAGAAATACATCAAAAGTAGCAACCGTGAATTTAAAAGTTGCTAAAATTGGTAAATATAAATAACAATTGACCATGTAAAGACAGCAGAAATAACCATTTCTGGCTTAGAAGGACAAACGAACCAAATGCCTGGGTGGAGGGGTAGGGGGGTGCGGTATTTGACTTGACTAATTCTAATGTCCTTATTTTGTTCAGAAAGATAAAAAAAATAATATGCAAACTAGTAGAGAAAAAGGGGGATAAGGAGCCTTGATTTATTCAAAAAAAGGCAAGAAACAGAAAATAAAGAAGTTTAAAAAAAGCATGGTAAACAGATCAAAATAAGATGGTAGAAATAAATCATAGTAAATGTAAATTCTGGTGACCCTTGAACAAACAGGGGTTAGGGGTGCCACATAGTTTAAAGTACATGTATAACTTCAAATTCCCCCCAAACTTAACTATAGTCATTACTTGGCATCTGATACCAAAATCATGGATGTTCAAGTCCCATATATAAAAAATAAAATGGTGTAGAATAAGGGATCAGTCAGCCCTCAACATCCTCACATTCCTAACCTCAAATCAAAAATACTGTTTTTTGATCCATGGTTGGTTAAATTTACAAATGTGAAACCCAGGGATGCAGAGGGCTATTTATTGAAAAAAAGAATGTGTATAAGTGGATCAACCACAGTTCAAACCCATGTTGTTCAAGGCTCAGCTGTAGTCTAAACATGTTAGTAACAAGAACTTACTATTTAAATTTTTTAAATAACTGTATTTTGTTCCAAGAGATACAACTAGAACTTAATCACTCAAAAAAGTTGAAGGTAAGTGGATGAAAGAAGATAGGTAATAAAGCTAGTGGAGCTGCATTAGTGTTAAACACACTAGACTTTTAGGCAAAATGCATTTTCAGAATAAGGGGGGGTTCACTGCATAAAAATAAAAGAAGTCTTTTCAAACAACAAATTCTATCTCAGCAGTTCTCAATGCTACCTGTCCCTTATGACCATAGTGATCGTATATAACAAAAACAGTGGGTGAGAACTCTACTGAAAGGAATACAACGATTTGAAATCCCCACAGGTAAAAAAGATGTAACACAAATAACATGGGTGGTATAGTCCAACAGGCCTGGTTTGGGGTTCCAGCTCCCCACTTACCAGCTTTGTTGCCTTGTTTCAGTTCACCTCTTTGTGCCTCAGTTCCCCCTCTGTAAAATGTGGCCAGCAATACCTGCCTCTCATAGTTTGTACAGGATTAAAAGGATTAAACTAAATAAAAGACCCGTTTATACCAGCTTCTCAACAAATGTAAGCTCTCTAATACCCCATTTTTTAATTACAAATAAAAAACAAAACCTGTAAAAGATAACTTTAAAAGGCAAATAGCTGTTTAGAATTTCAAGTTGAAATTCTTTGTCTTATAAAGAGCTAATTATCCATGAAATTAAATATTTAATGAATTCACAGAACCAATGTATTTATGTTAGAATATAAAAGTGGCTAGTCTAGAAATTATAAGAAATTCTTAATGTCTTCACAGCTGATGTTTTTCTACCATGAGAATATTTTTAAATTACCTTTTACAATTATCCAAAGAGAATAGTGTACTGTAAGGTCACTTAGGAAAGTAACATGCAGTTGAACGTTTATATTCGGGTGTATAGTGATAGTTGGTTGACATGCACACTTAGAGTCTGGCACTCAAGGTATACAGGGGTGGACAAAAATATGTTTACAGTTTTAATACAAATAAGTAATACAGTAATTAATAAATAATACAAGAGTAAACTGTGTTTCACATACTCACAACTATAAATCTACTTTGGCCCACCCCTGTATTTTCCCTTAAAACAAGATCATAAATAGTGGTTTGTAGGGTGATTAACTGCCCTGGTTTGCCTGGGACTGAAGGGTTTCCCAAGATGCAGGATTTACAGTGCCAAACTTCAAAAAGTCTTGGTAAATCAGAATGATTGAGCACCCTTCCAGGCCAACACCCCAAAACTTATCTGTGTGCATCAGTCACAACTGCTGGAGCCCTTTGTGAGAACCCTGTGCTGCCGAGTGCCTAGAGTTTCCTGTTGACTGCTGGTCACAGCACTTGATCTCTGACGGTTACCTGAGTCCCCAGGCTTAAGTTACCCTGGAGTCTATGTGTGGGAGAGAAGTGTCTCTTCTCTGTTACACTTTGCCACTTAGACCCCAATGCAGCCTATGCCTAGAACATCACTTCTTTCAAAAACAATGTGTTTAGCTTTGTGTACTTATTTTTCTCACAGTGTTAGTTCAGAGTTAGTCCCTCATTTTCATGGTGAAGGTATCAGTCACCCATCCCCTTCATGGTCTTTACTTGCTCATCCCAGCTTCCAGGTACTTCAACTTAATAGATGCTCACTCTGAGGTGACAATTAATGCTCACTCTCAGGTGGATGGCCAATCCCTGTTCCCCAGACAACCATTTCAGAATCCCAGTTGGAACTGGCTTAGGCACCTGCACAGCCTTTTTTTTTTTTTCTAGGAACATAACATAGATCTTAATGACCTTGGGATCCACAAAAGAGCAGCCTATTGAACTGTTGCCATACACCACGATACATTTCAAATGGCACACCCCACTCCCTCCGCACAATAGTGGAAATGATATCAGCCTCCCCTGTTCTTCCATAGCAATTACTTTATGCTTCTATTTAAACCTCAATCATCATCTGCCTTATATTACAGTCACTTAAGCATGTGTCTCTCTCCTTCATAAATTGTTAGCTCTTTAAGAGCAGAGAAACTGCCTCACTTAATCTTTATATCACTCTTAGAACCTAGAAGCGTACCTGTCACAGAGAGACTACTCAATTAATATTTCAGGAGTTGATAACATCCTTGGGACGCTAGAAACTCATCAGAGATGAGCTGGCTCCATTTTAACTTGGTCAATAATTCAGTCTGTTAGGAAGAATGACTATATTAAATATGTTCTGCCAACATTGCTTATTCTTGCATTAAAATTCACAGGCCAGTTAATTTAGTAGGTTGCTATGATTTGAAAAGATTTGGCAGTGATCAAAAAGAAGTAGGAATCAGAATAAATACAATTCAAACTATTCCGGGCAAACTTTAATTGAAAAATTATTTGAATGCTGCAGCTTTCTCTAGTAGATACTATCCATGTAGTAAGGTGTTAACTAATGAGAAGAAGTGGTAAAATGTGATTTTTACATTTTACTAAAAGGTTTGCATTTCAACTTTAATTTCCCTCATAATACCATAGTATAGCAGTCAAGTCAAATTGAAGTAAATATACTGAACAACTCAAGTTTCAAACTTAACTTCTGAGAAAACAAAGAAACCTAAAATTAGGACTAAATTGGTAATTAAAGGAATCTGTGAGTTCTAAATAGAACAATTTGTTTAAAAAGATTCTTTGGATATCTAAATATCAAAATAACTTGCCTAAAGACAAAAACAATTATAAATCCCAAATTAGAGTCAATACATTAGTAATATGGGTAATAATGCTAATATGACAATCTAGTAATATGGCACTACATTAGCAATACAACCAGTAACGATTTGCAAGAACTCCAAAATGATCATTAAACTTAAAGCCAGGCAAAAATTATTAGTGACCCAAATGACACTCTGAAAATTTTGGTACCACAATATGCAGAGTTGAATAAAATTCTTTATGAATGGCATATTAAAGGTAATTTTAAGTGAATGAAACTTCTGAGATGATAGGAAAGAACACTCTATTCAATCAATAGATTTGAGGGCTCCAAGAAGTTTAAATAAACTCCTATAGTTCTGTCAAAAATGGTGCCTGTTCCTCCTGGAAGGATCACAAAGACCCCTTTGAGGTTATTCAAACATGGCATATGTTCTGGCTCCTCTGGGATCACTCTCGGTTATCACATTCAACGACAACGTGAACTGGCTCTCACTGAGCACCTACTATGTGTCTGGCAACAAGGCAGATATCATCCCATGCAATCACCATGCTCTCATAATTGCAAAAAGTTTCAATCCTACAGCATTAGAATGAGCTTAAACTGAGAGCTATTAGCACATTAAAAAATGAGCCCAGATGACACATACGATTAATTATGTTATTCCACTCTGATTTTAAAAAGAGAAAATGATTCTGTGTGATTTCACACTGTGCTAATTTTTTAATAGGCAGAAGAAAAGGCAATCATTTAGTTGTGACAATATCATAAAGCTCCTACCGTGAACCACAATAAAAGAATATCCCACTGAAACATCTTATTCAAAAGGCTGTTTTCCTTTATGATGATAGAAAAGGGTATTTGTTTAGTTCTGGTGACACTGTAACCCAGTCCAATGTTCTGCATGAAGGAGAAAAAACATTTTCTCTTGCCTGCATAGTAATAAGTAACATATAAGCATAATGCGTGTGTATTAGAAAGAGGGGGATAATTAAGTGCCATCATATTTACAGTCCTGTCATCAAAAGGGCCACAGAGTCTACACATGGGCATAGCCTTGACAGGGGCATCAGTCATCCTTACTTTACTTAGCGGGAAGCACTGGACCATGGTGTGGAAGTCCCAACTCAGTGCTGATTTTCCCTTTTCTTTGTATCTGCCTCTCTATTCTGACCCTTATCTAGACAGGGAAAAGAGGCTGGAGGATATTCAGGAAGCTCAAATATTGCAAAGGAAATAGTGAGTCCCCTTTTTGCTGAATTAGGGGATAGAACTGACCTTAGAACACTTATTCTCTGAACTTGCACATTTGTCCATAAGATCATGTTTAAGAGATCTCATATGGAAAAGTCTAGTCCTGATTTAGCTGAACGAAGAATACTATTCCAGGTGAGGGGGTTGGTTTGCCCCTGGAGCCAAGTCCACAAGAAGGACAAATGGGATTGGAAGTGGAGGGAGAAGGAAAGAAGGGCTGGGGGAAAAAAGAGTTGGGGCTGGCTAGAAGACTTGATTTCATACCTAACAGGGTTTTCCCTTTAGAATAGTTACCCAGTGGCCCACGCCTAGCATATGGTCAAATTCAAAGTAGAGGAATCACAAACAACTTTTAAAACACTCCAAATATGTATTGCTCTCTCATATCTGCAAGTCATCCACCTGCTATCTCATGGTCTTCTTCATCTAGCAATTGGTAGTCCTCCTTCAAGCGGCAGCAGCTCCAGGAAGTATGGTCTGCCTCCTCCTCTCTCCCCAGCCTGGGATGGGTACCCCTCCAGGCTCCTGTAACACCTCATGCCCACTTCTTGTTAGGGAAGGAGGAGACATCTCTGACCCTGCAATCGGGCCTAAACTGTGGCCTTGGCCCATAGAGACTCTGACCCCTTCCTCTCTTCTCTTCCTGTCCCCATCTGCATGGGAGGGCAGCTGCTGCTCTGATTGTTTCTTGAGACCACGTTGCACTGTGGGCAGGGACAATGTGTCGGAAGGCAACATGCATTCATGAGTGCCCATTCTCTTCTTCCACCTGCTGCTGCATGTGTGGGCTGGCGCTTCTTCTCTGCGTAGCTGTCTGGGTAAGTGGGTCGGGGAGGCTGCCCCGCAGAACTCACTAATTCCTGTCACTCACCTTCAGGATGCTGAGTTTGACATGGGGGCAGGGAGGTATTTCAGAATCTTGGGACTCAGTGAGGTGCTCTGACTCAGCCTAGAGCAGCCCTGATTCTGGCCTTGTTGGAATCTTGCCCATCTGGCATTTTGTTCCCCATTTGGCAGCTGATTCTCGTATCTACAACTCCTTTGTCAGGAAACTACAAAGGAAAGCATGACCAGTGAGAAGGACGACCTAACTATATCCCAAATCTCGGACACTCTCATCTTAGCACTTCTAATAATGCACTGCAATTACCTGTCTCCCTCATTAGATGGCAAATGGTCTGAGAAAGTATTATTGATCTTTATATCTCCAGTGCTTAGTACAATGTCCAATACATATTAGGTGCTCAAAAAATGTTAACTGAGTGAATGGATGAATGGGGGAGTTTGGCCATTCTTGGACCTACTTCATCAACCCAGCCCCAGGCTACTCCACCTCTGGTCCTGCCAGGTGGACACCTGGATGTTTCCTACACAAGCTGTAGCTGTCCTGCCTCTGTGTTTAGCTCAGCTGGTAACCTCACACAGAATGCCCTCCATTCCGGCTCAACACTCACATTCTCCATTAAGCCCTTTCAGCTACTTCTGCCCACGCTCATTTATTGTCTTTCCTAAATGTCTCTTGTACAATTTAGTGCTTTGTTAGTCTCTAATTGTTTTAAGTATGCCAGAGAGTCTTAACTAGATTGTGTATGGCCTGCTCTTGACTTACTTCTGTGAGACATCATCAGGCAGGGTAAAATTTGCAAGTAGAGGAGGTGCTGTCTGGTCCCTCAACTTGAATGAGGTGGGGAAGTCACTTAGTTTCCATATCTGCAAAAATTGGGGGGGGGGGGGGAGCGGATAATTATCCACTTGAATGTGTCATGGCAATCTAAGAATCAAAGTAAAAACATAATGACACCTGTAAAACACTTATGGACAATTTATACTTCTTAGAATGTAGAATAAAATTTGGATCAGAGGAGAGCTTAATAGTACTTATAGATTTACTTGATAATAATTGAGTCACTATAGGCATCTCATTAATAAATGCTGAGCTGTTCTTACTGTCACTCAAGTGAGGATTATGACTTGCAATGACAGGTGGGTGATCTGGTGTCTTCACACCTATTCCAAGGAAAGTCAACGGGCTGAAAATATTTGAGAAATACTACTAGGGAATCTCTTGGAATTTGGTTTTGCTATTTTAAGAAGTTTACCATTATTGTATTTCTCAAAGCTAGTTCTTCTCTATCAGGGATATCTTAGTCCATTTGGGCTACTATACAAACTACCATAAATGGGCAACTCACAGCCATGGAGGTAGGAAGTCCAGGATGAAGTCACCAGCACTTTCAGTTTCTGGTTAAGATCCTGCTTCCTGGTTTATGGACATCCATCCTCTCATGGCGTCCTATGTTATAGTAGGGACAAGAGAGCACTTGGGGGTCCCTTTAGTAACAGCATTAATCCCTTTCATGTGAGCTCATGACTTAATCACCCCCAAAGAACGCACCTCAGAATACCATCACAATGGAGGTTAGGGTTTCAACATATGGATTTGGAGACATAAACATTCAATCTATAACAAGGGATTTGTAATTCAACACAGAAATCAGCAAAACCTTTATCCTTATCCACTTCCCTACTATTACTTACTTGTAACAATATCCAAAGTTGAATTTTAATGCTAATAGACTTAAGTGGAAAGTTGGGCAGGATTTATTATTCCCATATTACAAGTGAGAACTTAGTTCAGAGAACATGAAGGCCAGAGAATGTGGAAGCCACTGAGTCAGCACCACAGAACTCACATAGTGTGAAAGTTCAGTCCTCTTTCTAGTAAGGTGAGGTGAAGAGGTGAGACAAGGTAAAATGTAGTCTATTTAATATTTAGCCTTCCAGGCATTTGTATTTGGTAGGATAATGTTTTATTTAAAACAAAATTCCCAGATCATCTTTCAGTGGTTCATATACATTTTTCCTATTTGCTCTGTTCTGTTTATGGTGATGAACATTTTAGCATACCTGTGCTTCCAAATAAATCATTGAGTCAGCTTTCTCTGCATAATGCTGACTTCAGTAAAGAAAAGCTCCAAATATGCTAGGTTAATAAAGAAGTTTGATGTTGTGTGATAATTAATTGTGACTTACTAAACATTATAAGTTTTTTAAAAATGCTTTTCTTACATATTGGTATTTAAAGCACAAAGAAACAAAAATAAGGAGAAATTTAGGCAGATTGTGGAACAGTTTTTATCTTAGTTTCATTAAAGGAAATTATGCTTTGTAGTGTTATTGACTTCACTGGCTAAAAAAATTAGGCTTTCTTGTATAGAGAATATTTTCTATATGACAGGTTTCCCTAAGTCATGATGTGTATAGGGTTTTTGTAAACAGTTTTAAGACCTCACATAAAAATACTTGTGCATATTTTTTGCAGTGTGGTACAAAGTACAAATATAGGATGACACCTGGCTGTTTTTATTTAGAAATTACAAGTAAGAACCTAATAATGTTAATTTTAAACTAAGCCCATGCAAATAAGTATACAAAGGAGGGGGTGTAATAACCACAGGCTAAACTGATTAACATACTGCATGTTGTGGGAAAAGGTAATCATCCTACTCAGTGTCTTTCTGCTTATGACTCAGATTCCAAGAGTAGGGGCCTAAGGAGCTGTATGTACCTGAGCTGTCTGACGCGGTAATTGCCAGAAACATGTGGTGATTTAAATTAAAATTCAATAACATTAAAAACTCAGCTTCTTATTTGCACTACCTACATTCAAGTGCTCAAAAGCCACATGTGGCTAATAGCTGCATATTACACAGGGCAGATGTAAGACATTTTGCAGAAAGTTCTGTTAGACAGCAATCCTTTCTGCTGACAGCACAGGCCAATGAGGTTAACAAAGAGTCCATGTGAAAGGGAGGAAAAATCATCCAATTGTTACAAATTAGCGCTCCCCCCACTCAATGTTTCCAAATACTTCTGTTGTTACACACACACACACACACAGCTGAGTCTTGGTCATCAAAATTCATCATATCTTTATATCTTCCATAGTCACTTTTATTTTTAAATTCTTACCCAAGGATATGTTCATTCATTTGAGACAGACAGACAGACAGACAGAAACGTCAATGTGAGAGAAACACAGATTAGTTTCCTCCCATATGTGTCCCGAAAGGGGATCGAACCCACAACCTAGGTATGTGCCCTGACCAGAAATCGAACCTGCGACCTTTTGGCACACTGGATGATGCTCCAAACAGCTGAGCCACCTGGCCAGGCAGTCACTGCTTTAATATGGGTGAAATAAGCCTTGAATCTGCTACTTGAAGGAGCCTGTGCTTTCATGAATAACTTCAAATAATTCTCACTGTTGCAACATCAGATTGAATGCATGTTACTTTATTGAAATGCACATATATACAATGATGACAAAGGAGAACTCTGCATAGTGGAGTACAGCGGCTGCATGCATTGGGAGAACAGGCAGACTCTAGTTTTACAGAATGAAATAGGGGTTGAAAGGTAGGCAAAGACCGGAGAGCTACTTTCATTTCCCATCACCACACAGAAGGGTCTTCCAGCCTGTCAAACATAAGAAAGCACAGCATGTAAGAGAAGCTTCCCAGCTTCCTGGGAGACTTACGAGAGTGAGACATTCCATTCTGAACTGAAAGGTGGTCAGAAACTGTTGAAAAGGCTCCAGCTGTCATTCCGAATGGGAGGCCGTGTAGAATATCAGCACGGAAGACAGTGGTTCAATGTGCCAAGACCCAGCTGAGTACCTTTCACTCGTGGTAACAGGAGTCTCAGACAAATCTCAGAGGGACTATCGAAAAGGCTCTGTATTTATCAAAGAAGCCAAAGAACTCTGCAATATTTCTGAAGATCAAAACTACAAGAATCACACAAAACTGTTAACAAGAAAGTTATTGTCGCTCAACTGTAAATATGCTTCCTTTGTTTTCCTGCAAAGCTCTCTATGCTATTTATTGGACTATAAAGAACACCTTTTAATAAAATAGCACTCACAGGCAACTTCAAGACTGTCGAGTTTTGTTTCCTTCTAACTGCACTTGATTGTCAATCTGCATTAACTTCATTTCATGCACTGACCATGCAACCTCAGGCCACAAAACAAAGAACAGCAGAAAGCTTATAAGTGGGTCTGGATAGTTGTTTTTCTTATCCTAAGTAGACATAGCGTACCCTAACTTCTTACTGTAGCAAACATCATATGCATGTCCACAAAATATGGAAAAGCATTTATTGGTTAATATGTAGGAAAAAAATCCTTATGAGTCTCCCATCTGCTTCCCTTGCATTTTTAATTAAACGTATTAGGGTGGCACTGGTTAATAAAATTATATAGGTTTCAGGTGTACGTACAACTCTATAATACATCATCCGTACATTGTACTGTATGTTCATCACTCCTGCTTTCCTTTGCATTTGCTGTTTAAATCTGGCTGCTACCTCCAGGGACAAGAGTACTGGAGTTGTATTCTAGTCCAAATGTCTGTTCCCTCAGAGAAAATGAACCTGACTCCTCTAGAGCTGCACCTTTGCCCTGGCCGCCCACTGCACAGGACAGCGGAGGGAAGGCTGGAGGGAAGCTAAGGGACAGCTCATCGGGTCATCTGCTTTATTTATTTTTTATTTATGTATTTTTATCTTATTAAGTGTATTGGGGTGACATTGGTTTATAAAGTCATGTAGGTTTCAGCTTTACATTTCCATGATAAGTCAGTCATCTGCTTTAATCTCTAAGGAGAACCCCAATGAGAGTGACACACCAGTCACACTCATTGAGCAAGTCTTCTAGTGACCTCTTCTGGGGAATTTGGTTCTTGCCATATGGAGTTCTGGGTTTAAGGCAGACAAGCTACCACAGAGATGGGTGAACCATATGCCATGAGATCTTACTGGGGCGGGGAGAGGCAGGCAGCAGAGGACAGAAGAACCAGTTATGAGAACCAAGGCACCAGAACATCCTGGCCCAATGATTGACCCCGAAATATTGGTGGGCACCTCTTCCCAAAACAGTCCACACTCCAAGAAAGCCCCAAGGCTACAGATAAGCCCCTAAGAACAATTCATTGTTCATCCATTCAGAGTGCTATAAATTACTGCATGACATCAGATGAACCAAAATACATTAAAAAGTAGATGAGCTCCCTGTAATTTATCTGCGGTTTCAGGTAAAACCAGAGGGACTAGAATAAGGCTGATGAGGGACATATCCTAGGATATCCAATCACTCCACGTAGATATAAAGACTAAACATTACTCTAGCCGGAGTTGGAGAATAGGTCATTTCAACATAGCATGAGGACCCACTCTGTGCTCCCCCAATTCTAACCCAGCAGAAATTCTATACAATTTCTAGAGTACAAGTCATCTATATTTAAAGCTTTCCAAGGAGCACCACGAAACTGCAGTAGAAATATTATCCCACAGAAGTTTAGAGATTTACAAATGACTACAAGAAAAGAAAGGTCCTCCCCACTTTGTTCCCCATCCTCATTTCTCTCCAAATCCTACTTAGTCTGGAAGACCTGGTTCCAAGGCTTCCTCCCCAGGCAGCCCTCTCTGATTTCCCTCCCTTGGGTACCTTGAGCTTTGCAACGATGTCCCCACAAAAGCTTTTTCATACCTAGTTCTGGGAATATTTTCTGTGCTTTCTCTCATCAAGAGGTCTGAAATCAGAGTCTCAGGGCTGGATCGCTTCCCATATCTAACAACAAAAAAAGGAAAAGTTCTTTAAATCAAGTTTGGCATATTCATAAAAATCTTTAGAAAAAAAAGAAGATAGTCTCCTATATGAGGTATTATATCTAAAAGTTATTTGCAGTTAATCTCTGCTAACAACTAATCTAGGTGTACAAAGTATACATTATCAAAAGTAGTATAAATATGATTTCAAATTAAATATATATAATTTTGTTTAAATACTCAAATAACATCAGATTATTTAAACTCAACCAAAATTCCAAATAACTTGTATTTTTATACCACAAATAATACATATGTAGATAACTTATATAACTAGGTAACAGAAAATAAAAAGACATCAAAGTATGATTTTAATGTTGTCATAGTTAATTGGCAATAGTTCTGACAACATACATCAGTTTAAATCTTAACTAAGAGACCAGGTGACATTTCAGAAACATCCCTGGGGGGGGGGAAATCAGTGACTCAAGTTCTAGACCCACCTGAGTCTTTCGTTCTGTTTTCTTGTATGTAAAAACAAAATTATAACTCATGATTATATCAGAGTCTTTGTGAAAATTCAATGTGAGTCACGATGCTGGAAAGTGACAAAGTGATGCACACATGCAAGTCACTGTTGTTGAAATCCACCCACTCTTACAGATGGCAACGGAGCCTGAGGCCTATACTTTTCATATTTATTAGGGGCACCACAAGCTAAAAGCCTTCTCTCATGCTGTGATTTTAATTTGCCCCGTAAATATAAAGAAATCCTACTGGCCCATAGAAATATTCCTGGTCTCTTTCTCCTGTTGTCAGACAATATACAAATGCAAGGCATTGCTTTCCTGCCAGGATGGCTTCTTTTATTGGCTCCAGCTGAGTGGAGTACACAGATCCACTCCGGCCTCCCTCTTTCTCGCTCTCTTTCTTTCTCGCTCTCTTTCTTTCTCGCTGCTAAAGAGTCTAATAAGTATCTAGTAACAAGTTGCATTTTTTTTTTGAAGAGGCTGTTTTTTCCCCTTTTTCAAAAAAGGCGTTGGACCCCAGCAGCCACTCTGTTCACAGATGAAAGATTAGCCAGGCATGGACTGATTAACTAATAGATATTTAGCTAATAGATGGAACAGGAACAAAGCTATCACGGTGTGTACTCTAACTGCCTGTAAAGCACAGTTAAATCTAAATTTGGGGGGAAATTTTCCTGTTGTTGCGCCTTTTTCGGGACTCGAGGGGGGAAAAAAAAGCAAACTCCCTTATCCCCATCATCTGTAAGATTTCCTCAAAGGGTTTCTGGAGTGGTGATATCAGACTGTAGGCTGCTACTTATGCTTATTTATTTTGTCCATCAGTTGGTTTTATTGATCTTAAAAAACTCTTGGGCAACCTTAATTCATTTATCTTTATCATACTCCAGTGAATGAAAGAACTGACCCAATATTTTTACGATTTACCAGTTAAAGAATCTAAATTATAAAGCAGGATTTGCACAAAACAGCACTGCTTACTGTTTGTCCTTCTCTAATTTATTCTGGATTATTCTTTTTCTCTACAATGCTTTAACTTTCAAAGATAGAGTCTTTGGGGGGGGGATCCCAACCTGGGCTGCACATTAGAGGCACCTGGAGAGCTCCTAAAACCACTGTGAAGTCCAAACCCACTCCCACCCCACCCCCAAGTTCTGATTTAACTGGTCAGGGGTGCAGCCCAGCATCAGATTGTATTTTTTATAAATTCCCCGGGTGATTCTAATGTGCAACCAGGATGGAGAATCACTCACTAATCTAGGACTGGGTTTCTCGGCCTCAGCACTAGGGACATTTTGGGCTGGATAATTCCTTGTTGTAGGAGGCTATCCTAAGTCTAATGGGATGGTGAGCATCATCCCTGGCCTCTACCCACCAGATGCCAGTAGCACCACCCCTCATTGTGACAACCAAAAATGTCTCCAGACATCGCCACATATCCTGGGGAGCAAAAAGTCAGCCTGCGTGGAGAACCACTGATCCAGCAAAAACTGACGTAGCTTTCAGAAGCAGTGAACCAGGGTATATAGCTTAAAAACATGGACTGTGCAGAAAAAGCAAGGAAAGAAAACATTTATGACAAAGCCAAACATATACACAAATGACACTATAATTTTCAAAAATACCAACATGTGCCTCTGAGCAGGTGTGTGTGGTGGGAAGCAATGAACATACAAAATGGCAATTATTGGTGCAGATTATAAACCTCTGCTGGTTTCTAGAGAGGAATTTATATGAAGATGAGACAGAAAACTACAGGACTAACTCATTTTTACTGAACCTGAATCTCTTCCCATGAAACTCAAGTCCCTTTCCCTTATTTTTTCCTCATCAAAAATCTTGGAGATCACACTAACAGCTGATGGTGGTGTCACATCCAAGGAACATCTGTAGGAGGGCTCCAATTCATCACCCCTAAAAATATTTCATGAAATGTTCCTAAATGGAAATAATTATACTCACTCCAAAGCGCTGAGGTCAAGACTGAACAAAATAATGCCTAGAAAAACATTTTGAAATGCTAGAGCTTTATACTGTATAATGGTAAAGCTTTATAGCACTGTCTTTGCAAAAATAAGTCCTCTGGTTTATAAAATAGCATAAGAAGAATTAGGAGCAATTAACTTTCTGAGAATCTATTAGGATATAAAATAGTGTTGCTTTTTACAAATTAATAGTATCAGGCTTCAGGGATCGTGAGCCAATACTATTTAATTTCTGGCACTTCACGTATTTCTGATTCTATATAAACTGAGATTTTTTATAAAACTTCTCAGGATTAAAGAGCTTTTTGATAAAACATAAAAAAGGAAATTTTAATAAACAGAAACTCTCCTCACTTTGCAACTTTCTGACTCTTCCCTGTCTTGTAAACAGTAAAAATGAGGTTAAAAAAAAAAAAAAAAAAAAAAAAAACACTTTAGAAAACACAATTTAAACATGTTAAGTAACATTAATGTTTTTAAAGGGTTCATTGTTTTTAGCTTATTAAGGTCATTTGATCTCAGGAAGTAAAATAAGATACTGAACAGTTTAGAACTAAGATGAACCAATTTTGGAAACAAATTTTAAATCCTATATTATTTGTAAAATTGATTGATTTTTTTGCTTAATATTTGATGTTGAAAGTGAAAATGTGGTATTTTATCTTAGCTTCCTGGGGGTTCAGAAGGAGGTTTACAGTTTCTCAAATTCCATGGAATCTCTGAATTCATCCTAGAGTGGCTAGACCAGTGTAAGTTTCTAACTAATACAGCACCAAGCAGGCACTTTTTTTCAGAACTCGCCTGGTGTAAAATGGGAACGACTCTGCATTTTAGATCAGATGTTTTCTGGGAATCTCTATTTATTTGGACCAGAATTTTCAAGTGAAGTTCTGAGACTGGGGGACAGGGGTAGGAGGTGGGGTGGGACACTGTACAGGAGGGAAAAAATATAGCTCTCCTTGTCTTTCCTAAATACTGTCATTCAATTCGCTCTGGGCAGGTTGCAATATTTGGCAATATCTTTAGCAGCCCAGCTGTTTCCTGCTTGGTTTTTGTTGTTTTTCCTGGACACCCTGCCCTCTGTTTCCCCTGCAGCCCTTCCCTGGGGGTTACTTCTGACTCCCTTCACAGAGTACTTTCCCATTCAGGTTTCCAAACTTTTCTAAGAACGAAAAAGACAAAGGGATGGGTAGGAGGAGGTGCCAGCCATATAGCCCAGAGAACTTGAACCTTCGGGTCAGGGATTTTTGCTGTAGTTGCAGAGGGAAAGTACTCAGGGCCCTGCACAAACAAAACTGGGAGCTGAGTAAGTCCTGATATTGTCCTGCCCTGGGATACAGCAAAGGAAAAGAAAGGATCCCTGTCTTCTTTGAGATCCACAGGATCTCTGGGTAAGCAGGCAAGACAGGAGCGCCCGGAGTAGATCCCGCCAAGCCCACCCACCTCTGCCTGGTGATGAGGTTGATGTAGTGTCGCAGCGCAGAGTAGTATCTGGCCAGGTCCTCCGCCGAGGCGTTCTCTCCCGGGTTTTCGGGCTTGGAGGGGTACGCCTCGGTCAGCGCGCCCAGGCACACGAGCAGGGACAGGGCGAGGGTCAGTCCCGACAGCCCCAGTCGCTTGCTCCCCAGCATCTGAGGGCACCAAAGGCACAGGGGAGGGGCTTGGAGGTTTAGAGGACACATGCCCCACACCTCCCTCCTTCGCTTCCGGGAGCCCGCCGGTCCCCCGCTACCACCCAGGACCCTCGCATCCTTGCTCAACCCAGTGATGCAGAGGAGAGGAGAGCGTGGCCAGCACCACCTGCGGGCTTGGGGCACAATCGGCGCTGGCCCGGCCCCTCTGCTCCACCTGAAGACTCCGTGCAACTTCGCTGTAAGTCACAGGGAGTCACAGAGGGGATGGCGGAGGGGGCGCCCATTTAGACACTAATAACAGAATTATAAGTTCTTCCTGCTGGGTTGAGGAGCATCACTTTCCTATCCTCTTCCCCAGAATCCCTGTCAGAGGAGGAAAGTTTCTTCTCTGATACTTTTGTTCTGTCCAGCTGCATTAGCCTGAACGAATGCCGAATGTTGGGACTGCTTCGGCGTGGCAATGTGGGAGAGACGGGAGAGAATTGCTCCCGGGCCAGTCAGTCTCAGGTAGGATCCCAGGTTGGATGCGCTGGGCGTCCAAGTTCTGGGGATTCCTCATTCAGGGAAACCTCCCTGCAGCCCGAGAACCCTGAGGATACTGCCAGCAGCTCCGGGTTGGGGGTCGTGTTCTCCCTCCATTTCCTCCAAAAGAGAACCCAGAGAACCGCCCAGCCCGGAGGATGCAGAAGAGGAGGTCGGATTTAGTCGCCCAGAGCAGCTGGAGCGCCTCGAGGCAGGGAAAGGACCTAGCGAGGAGCGCAGAGGCTAAGGAGCAGGGCACGACCCTCCCAGGGCGCCAGGGCTCCGCAGAAGCGAAACAGGACCCCAGCACCAACACCCCCCTCGGGTCCTGTCAAGCCCAGACGGTAGTGGCACTCACGGTGGCGGTGGCTGGCTGGCGTGCGGGAGTGGCTGGGCGATGAGTGCTCTGCTGTCCTGTCCGGAGCGCCTCTCCCAAGGGTGAGAGCTGGTGAAAAGAGGTGTGGAGAGCTGCTTGCGACGGGGCTTTTATGGTGCTCCTCGCAGCAGCAGGAGGGGCCTTGGACAAACGCGCTCCGCTCGGGTGACTCCCACCCTCTATTTCCCGCCCCCAGTGTGGGAAGGGGAGGGGTTGGAGCGGCAGCCACTGGAGTGTCTCTGCAGGAGCCACCCACAACCCAATTCTCCTGCCCCAGGCCCTGTCCCCGGGGAAGGGGACCTGGCACCGTGCGAGCAAGGCGGCGCATTCCCAAAGCGCTATACAGCGCCAGAACCAAGACCCTACCCTCCCGCTGCGCCCGAGTCACTCTTCCCTTCACGTCTGGTCAAGTCCTGCCAGAGATAGGAGCAGCCCAGCATCTTTGTCGCCTGTCACCAGGACCACCAACTCATTTGGCACCAGGGTAGGGTGTACCTGAATTCTCTCCTTAGTCGGGCATCTCCGGAATCCAAACAGAAACTGCAGCGGGCACAACTCCTGGGCACCTTCGGGACAGACAACTTGGCGCACAGATTTCCCTGCGCTGAAAGCAGGTGGGCGGCGCCTGCCCCAAGTCCCAAGTGAGAGGGTCCAGTCTCCTCCCAGGGGCTGAGAATGGGCTTCCGTGGCTTTGGCCCCTCTCCCGGCTGGTTTTGCAGGGATATCAGCCCTTCCCAAGTTCGCCCGCAAAGGCGGAACCTCAAAGTGTGGAGACCGAAAACTCAGTGAGGCGGCACATGGTAAACTCGCTTCCTCCGTTTGGTGGGAAAGAGCTGTGTTTCAGAAGGTCCAGAGACCTCTTAAAGCCCGATCAAAAGAAACATTTTGGTCCCCAGGTACATGTAGTTAAAAGAACAGCAATTTCTCGTTTATCTGCTAGCCCTTGATTAGTCTCAAATACGTGCAATCAACGATGATGAAGAATGTGGGTTCTGATGGAAATAAAACAGATTTTTAAAAAAGATCATTTATTTGAACAGCACGTTAAACTGTTGAATAAATATGAAAGATACAGAAACTATTTTTGCAGGTTCAGGATTTTATGTTGTGGACTACATCTTTAAATTTCCTGAATGCTCCTAAAAGCCTGAATCTTTCTAAATAAAATGGCACATTAGGATATTAAAGCGTTAAGTTACACGTTATTTTAATGTTAAAATGACGAGTGATTCTGTTAAATGGAGACACTTTATCTCTGTGTTTTCTGATAGAATTAATTTAAATACCAATTACTATGTAGCAAGCAATCCTGTCATGTGTGAGAAGTTTTGAAGACCAACATCCCTTTCACTTAGCTGAATGCTTCTCTTTCCACGTTACAAAATCAGATGCCAGAAAAAGAAATAGGGCTCTCAGCATTGCTCAGAGGTGCTTCTCTGGAAGAGTCTTTGGTAAAGTTAAAGCAGAACACCTTTTAATTTAGAGTCCCTTTCTTGATAAGGGGTAGAGCACAGTCCACTTTTCTATAATCTTATTTTTAGACTATATCACAGGTTTACATTATCTGAAACCCAGGCTTAGAAGTGTAATCCACCCCTCTATCCTTTTAATACTGCCTCTGTTAAAATTGTCCTTTTAAAAGATGAATTGTTAACTAATATGCAACCTGTAGATAAAGAGCATATTTGTGTAAAAGTTTCAAGAACTCACACCAAAAGAAGCTGACTCCAGCAACCCCATGTTCCTGCTCTGGGAGACTTGCTGATTTGCAACCATGCACACCAGGCCTTTGCTTGACCAGTTTTGATATAATCATTGGAATAGATTGTGTGCTGACTTACATGTAGAGAACTTTTAACTCCTCTCCCCCCCGATTTCTTTGTCTTCCTCTCCCTCTCCCTCCTAGTGAAACGCCTGCCTGCACTGAGATGTTAAGATGGTCTTTAGAACAAAACTCCACCATGTTCTCAGGCTGCTGGCACTTGAATAAACCTTCTTTCCTTCCATCAATAGATGTCTCTTGAGTATTGGCTTTCAAAGTGACAGGCAACCAAATCTGAGTTTGGTATCAGATAGAGTCATTGAATTAGGGAGAAATTACTTCTAAGGAGATATACTACTCTTGAGTGGGGAAGAATGTGTAAATTAGATTAATTTAGCTTAAGATAATGTCACTGGTACCCCCAAATAAGAGCTTATTCTCAGGGTTCAGCATTTGGAGAATAAAAAATAGAGCCATGTGTCCTACATAAATCCTTACATCTTTATCCCCTTCCTCTAGTCCCAACTGCTTCAGGCTCTGAATAATCCATTTTTTCTCTCAGGACTTTGCTTATTAATTGCCTCCTCTCTCCTCTATAATTTTCTATTTTTGAAATCTTCACCCCCAGGACATGTTTATTGATTTTTAGAGAGAGGAAGAGAGAGAGTGAGAGGGAAGGAAACATTGATCAGTTGCCTCTCACACATGCCCCAGCTGGAGACCAAACCTGCAACCCAGACATGTGCCCTGACTGAGAATTGAACCTGCAACATTTTGGTTTATGGGATGATGCTCCAACCAACTGAGCCACATAGTCCAGGGGTCTTTCCTGTCATTTTCTGTGCATACAAATATATTTACTTATAGCTTATAAATTTGCTTGAGTTTGTTTCATAAAAGAAACAAAGCAAAACCAAAATCACCCCCACAAATAAAACAACCATTACTCAACCTAGTATCTCCTTCTAGCTACGGAATCATTTGTCTCCTTTGTTTCAAAATTATTTATTATATGTATATATGCATTTATTCTTAACAAGTTTGTTGAGATACAACTGAGATATATTCCACTGGATATATTCTTACCTATATACTCCCATGAAGTCATCATCACAATCAAGGTAAGGAACGAACATCACACCAAATGTTTTCTCCTGTCCCTTTTTAATTCCCTCTTCCTGCCTCTTCCTACTTCCCTCCTCTGTTAAACTGCTTTCTCTCATTCACGATTTGTCTGCATTTTCTAGAATTGTGTATAAATACAAGTCCATATTATGTACTCCTTTGTTTTCCTTTAGCATCCTTATTTTCAGATCTACTCAATAGCTCATTTCTTTTTATTGGTGGTATTCCATGATGTGGGTATATATTAAATGTGTTGTTTAAAACATATTCAACTACCCATGAACTTAGGCTTGTTTCTAGTTTTTACTCCTGCAGATAAAGCTTTCGTGAACATCAGCTTACAAGTCTGTATGGACATATGGTTTCATCTGTTTTGGGAAAATACTTAAGAGCAGAATCATTGGGTCATATGGTAGGTGTATACTATCCCACAGTTTATTGATGATCTGTTTAGTTTTTATTTTATCTTGCTTTTTTCCCCTGTGTATGTTTTATTGGATAATTTCTATTGCTATGTCTTTGAGTTCACTAATTATTGCTTCTTCAATGTCTAACAATACAAAGCTCATGTAGCTATTATCTCTTGAATTTCAATTTGGATCTTTTTTATATCTTCAGTGCCTCCACATGTCTGATCTTTAGCTTTTGAATGTACATTAATAATAACTTATCTATTACTTCTATCATCTGTATCATTTCAGTATTGCTTTGGATTGATATTTTTCACTTCATTTTGGTTCCTATTTTCTTGTCTTCCTAATAATTTTTGATAAGTGTCAGATATTGTAAATTTTACCTTGTTGTTTGTTGGATGTTTTTGTATTTCTAAAACTATTCTTGGACAGTCATTTTGGGATAGAGTTAAAAACTTGGGAACAGTTTGTTGCATTCAGGTCTTCAACTTAAGTTTTTTAAGGAGAGACCTGAGCTGGCTTTATCTAGGTTTAATGTTTTTATTTATATCTACATTCCTAGTGTACTGAGTCATGGGAATGAGAAATGCCAAGTCATGAGTCCATGAAATTATGATAAATGGGTATGTGAAATGCTGAGTTGTAGATATGTAAAATGATGAGTCACATATCATGCTGAATCATGTTTTGACAAAAGCTAAGTCATTAATATGTGAAATGCTGTCATGTCCAGGAATGCTGAATTGTGGAGTAAAAAATGCTGAGTCATTGGTGCATAAAAGGCTGAGTTATGAGCACAAAAAATGCCAAGTAACAGTTTTTAAAAATGCTAAGTCATTGACAGGTAAAACATCAAGTCATGGTTACGTAAAATACAGAGTCATTGTTATGTGTCATGTTGAGTCATGTTTTCAACAAATGCTAGGTCATTGCAACATGAAAGGCTGAGTCATGGTTACGGAAAATGTGAGTTATGGTGTCAAAGAAGTGAGTCATTGATGCGTAGAATGCTGAGTCATTGTTACATGAAACGGTCAGTCATAGTGCCAAAAAATGCTATTAATTGGCCTGTGACATGCTGAGTCATGGTGTTGCAAAAGGTTGAGTTTGGTACATGAGGTGCTGAGACATGGTTTTGAGAAATTCTGAGTCATTGTGTCAATACTCAGGAGTCATTGAAACGTGACATGCCAAGTTGCGCTGCAGAAAAATGTTGAATCGTGGTGTGGAGAAATGCTTAGTCATAGTAAGGAAAAATGCAGAGCCAGAGTCATACTAACATAAAAGTGCCAAGTCATCATTTAAAAATGCTAAGTCATGGTAACATTAAAACGCCAAGTCAGAGATCCAAGATGGCGGAGGAGTAAGTGGAAGCTACACTAACCTCCTCCCAGGACCAGTCTGGATTTACAACTTAATTTTGGAGAAATCATCTGGAATAACCAACGGAACACTAGCTGGAAAGAAGTCTTATAACCACGGAGAGACAGAAAAGGCCGCTACATCACAACGTGACCGGTAGGGAGTGCGGAGACGCGGAAGGGCTGGCTGGGCTCACACGGGTGGCTGCTGAAGGGACTGAGAAACAGCTCAGCAGCCGGGGATTCCCCCTGAGAAGGGCAGGGTCTAAACCCCCAGCTGGGCTTCCCAGCCTACAGCGACAGAGTGGAAAGTAAAATAGTATCAGCTGTGAAAAGCGAAAAGCCACAGGCTTTCTTGCTAGCCGGAGAGAAACAGCAGGAGAAAAAGAGCTCTTAAGTGGATCACATACGAAAATATTTTGGCCACCACTTACCCTGGGCTCAAGCAGAGGGAAGGCAGAGAGGACTGGAGACACTTGGGGAGAATTTGGCACGGTGGCTTTGAGGGGAGAACTGGAGGAGCAGCTGACTGGGTCCCAGTGCTGACTCATCCCCAGTACTGCGGGTAGACCATTCCCCTCCAAGTGGCGTCAGCCTGAGGGGAAGCAAAAGCCCTGCCTACAGGAATTAAGCTGCCACACCCACAGTCCTTAAGCCTGACAGCTAATCACAGATTGAGCAGATTAACAATCAAAGAAGACAGACAACAGCAGTAGATCCCTGGAAGTCTCCAACAGGCTGCCTAGGGCCAGACTGGTACATGATCTGACGCCACCAGAGGCAGATCCAGGAAGTGCAGATCATTCCAAGAAGCACCAACAAACAATAGGAGTCAAAAAAATGGGGAGACAGAGAAACAACCTCCCATCAAAAGGAAAGGTAGAATCCCCAGAAAGAGTGCTAAATGAAATAGAGGGGAGCGAACTATCAGATATGGAATTCAAAACATGGATTATGGAGAAGCTGAATGAGCTCAGCGGAAACTTCAAAGAACTCCAGAAAAACTACAAGGAACTCACAGAAAATTACGTGAGCATGAAAAAGGACATAGAAGCTATCAATAAGAGCCAGGAGGAAATGAAAAATACGATCTCTGAATTGAAGAACACAGTAGAAGGAATTAAAAGCAGGCTAGAGGAAGCAGAAGATCGGATCAGCGAGCTGGAGGACAACCTACACAAAAACTCCCAGACAATGCAACAAAATGAAAAAAGACTGAACAAGACTGAAGAGGTTCTAAGACAGCTGCAGGACAACATGAAACGTAATAATATCCGTATCATAGGAGTTCCAGAAGGAGAAGAAGAAGAGCAAGGGATAGAAAACCTCTTTGAAAAACTAATGACAGAAAACTTTCCTAACATGACGAGAGAAAGAGTCACGCAAGTCCAGGAAGCACAGAGGGTCCCAATGAAGATGAACCCCAACAGGCCCACCTCAAGACACATCATAATTAAAATGGCAACATTCAAAGACAAAGAGAGGATCCTAAAAGCAGCAAGAGAAAAACAACTAATAACATACAAGGGTACTCCAATAAGGCTATCATCAGATTTCTCAGCAGAAACACTACAAGCCAGAAGGGAATGGCAAAAAGTATTCCAAGCAATGAAAAACAAAGGCCTACAACCTAGAATACTATACCCAGCAAAGCTCTCATTCAAAATGGAGGGTGAAATAAGGAGCTTCCAAGACAAAAGAAGGCTAAAAGAATACATCTCCACCAAACCAGCAATGCAAGAGATGCTAAAAGGTCTGCTCTAAGAAGATAAAGAAACAGAGAGAGACAGAGAAGAACACGAGTACAAAGGGGAAAAATGACAATGAATAAGTACTTATCGGTAATAACCTTAAATGTAAATGGATTAAATGCTCCAATTAAAAGACATAGGGTAGCTGAATGGATTAGAAAGAATGACCCACATATATGCTGTCTACAAGAGACCCACCTTAGAACAAAAGATCTACACAGACTGAAAGTAAAGGGATGGAAAAATGTATTCCAAGCAAATGGACATGAAAAAAAAGCCGGGGTAGCAATACTTATATCAGACAAAACAGATTTCACAGCAAAGTCCATAAAAAGAGACAAAGAAGGGCATTTCATAATACTTAAGGGAAAAATCCATCAAGAAGATATAACCCTTATAAATATATATGCACCAAACTTAGGAGCACCCAAATATGTAAGGAAACTTTTGAAAGACTCCAAGAAAGATATAGACAACAACACACTCATAGTAGGGGACTTTAACACCCCATTGTCAACAATGGACAGATCTTCGAAGCAAAGAAACACCAAAGATATGGAGGCACTGAACAACACTCTAGATCAAATGGACTTAGTCGATATATATAGAAGTTTTCACCCCAAAGAAGCAAAATATACATACTTCTCAAGTGCACATGGAACATTTTCAAAGATAGACCACATGGTAGGACACAAAACAAGCCTTAACAAATTCAAGAAATTTGAAATTATATCAAGCATCTTCTCAGATCACAATGGCTTAAAATTGGAAATCAACCTCAAGGAAAAAACTCAAAAACATTCAAACTGATGGAGAATGAATAACATGCTATTAAATAATGAATGGGTTAACAATGACATCAAGGAAGAAATCAAAAAGTTTCTGGAAACTAATGAGAATGAACACACAACAACCCAAAACCTATGGGATACAGCGAAAGCAGTCCTAAGAGGAAAGTTCATAGCAATACAGGCCTACCTAAAAAAGCTAGAGGAATATCTAATAAAAAATTTAACCCTACAGCTACAAGATCTAGAGGAAGAACAACAAGCAAAGCCCAGATCAAGTAGAAGGAAGGAAATCATCAAGATCAGAGCAGAATTAAATGACATAGAGTCTAAACTAACAATTCAAAAGATCAACAAAAGTAGGAGCTGGTTCTTTGAAAAAATAAACAAAATTGACAAGCCTTTAAGCAGGCTCATCAAGAAAAAAAGAGAGAGAACCCAAATAAATAAAATCAGAAATGAAAGAGGAGAAATCACAACTGATACCACAGAAATACAAAGGATTATAAGAAATTATTATGAACAACTGTATGGCAAGAAATTTGACAACCTAGAGGAAATGGACAGATTCCTGGAAACCTATAGTCTTCCCAAACTGAATCAAGAAGAAGCAGAAAGTCTGAATAGACCAATAACAGCTAGTGAAATTGAAGCAGTAATCAAAAAACTCCCAGCACACAAAAGCCCTGGACCGGATGGCTTCACAAGTGAATTCTACAAAACATTTAGGAAAGAACTAACTCCTATCCTTCTCAGACTATTCCAAAAGATACAAGAAGAGGGAAGACTGCCAAACTCATTCTATGAAGCCAGTATAACCCTAATTCCAAAACCAGGTCAAGACACAACAAAGAAAGAAAACTACAGGCCAATATCGCTGATGAACATAGATGCTAAAATCCTCAACAAAATATTGGCAAACCGGATCCAGCAACACATTAGAAAGATCATACACCACGATCAAGTAGGATTCATCCCAGGGATGCAAGGATGGTTTAACATTCGTAAATCAATAAACGTAATACACCACATAAACAAAATGAAAGACAAAAACCACATGATAATATCAATAGATGCAGAAAAAGCATTTGATAAAGTACAACACCCATTTATGATAAAAACTCTCAGCAAAATGGGAATAGAGGGAGCATACCTCAACATAATAAAGGCCATATATGAGAAACCTGAAGCCAACATCATACTTAATGGGCAAAAACTGAGAGCATTCCCCCTGAGATCAGGAACAAGACAAGGATGTCCGCTCTCCCCACTCCTATTCAACATAGTCTTGGAAGTTCTAGCCACCGCAATCAGACAAGAAAGAGAAATAAAAGGCATCCAAATTGGAAAAGAGGAAGTAAAACTGTCATTATTTGCAGATGACATGATAGTGTACATAGAAAACCCTATAGACTCCACAAAAAAACTACTCGACCTAATAAGTGAATTCGGCAAAATAGCAGGATACAAAGTCAATATTAAGAAATCAAAGGCATTTTTATACACCAACAATAAAAACTCAGAGATAGAAACTGAAAGAAAAATTCAATTTACCATAGCAACAAGAAAAATAAAATACCTAGGAATAAACTTAACCAAGGAGGTAAAAGACCTGTACTCAGAAAACTACATAACATTGAAGAAAGAAATTAAAGAAGATACAAATAAATGGAAGCATATACCATGCTCATGGATGGGAAGAATCAACATCATTAAAATGTCCATACTACCCAAAGCAATTTATAGATTCAATGCAATCCCTATTAAAATACCAGCAACATATTTCACAGACCTAGAACAAATACTTCAAAAATTTATATGGAACCAAAAAAGAGCCCGAATAGCCACAGCAATTTTGAGGAAGAAGAACACAGTAGGAGGAATCACAATACCTGATATCAAACTATACTACAAGGCCACGGTAATCAAAACAGTCTGGTACTGGCATAAAAACAGACATATAGATCAATGGAACAGAATAGAGAGCCCAGAAATAAACCCAGGTTCATATGGTCAACTAATATTTGACAAAGGGGGAAAGAACATCAAATGGAGTGAAAAGAGCCTCTTCAACAAATGGTGTTGGGAGAACTGGACAGGGACATGCAAAAAAATGAAACTAGACCACCAACTTACACCATACACCAGAATAAACTCAAAATGGATCAAAGACTTAAATGTAAGCCGTGATACCATAAAAGTCCTAGAGGAAAAAATAGGCAGGAAAATTTCAGATATCCCACGTAGCAACATTTTCACTGATATATCTCCTAAGGCAAGGGAAATAAAGGAAAGAATAAACAAATGGGACTACATCAAACTAAAAAGTTTCTGCTCAGCTAAAGAAAACATCAGCAAGATGAAAAGGAAACCAACCATATGGGAAAATATATTCGCCAATGACATCTCAGACAAGGGATTGATCTCCAAAATATATAAAGAACTCATACGACTCAACACCAAGAAGACAGACAACCCAATTAAAAAATGGGCAAAGGACCTGAACAAACACTTCTCCAAAGAAGACATACAGAGGGCCCATAGACATATGAAAATATGCTCAACATCACTAGCCATCAGAGAGATGCAAATAAAAACCACAATGAGATACCACCTCACACCAGTCAGAATGGCCATAATCAACAAATCAACAAACAACTTGTGCTGGAGAGGATGCGGAGAAACGGGAACCCTGGTGCATTGCTGGTGGGAATGCAGACTGGTGCAGCCACTATGGAAAACAGTTTGGAATTTCCTCAAAAAACTAAAAATGGAACTGCCTTTTGAACCAGCAATTCCATTACTGGGATTATATCCGAAAAATCCTGAAACACCAATTCAAAAGAACCTATGCACTCCAATGTTCATAGCAGCACTATTTACAATAGCCAAGTGCTGGAAACAACCTAAATGCCCATCTGTAGATGAGTGGATCAAAAAACTGTGGTACATTTACACAATGGAGTTCTATGTAGCAGAAAGAAAGAAGGAACTTCTACCATTTGCAACAACATGGATGGAACTAGAGAGAATTATGCTTAGCGAAATAAGCCAGGCAACGAAAGAAAAATACGTTATGCTGTCACCTATTACAGGAAACTAATGAACAACACAAACAAATGAGCAAAATTGAACCAGAGGGCATAAGCCTATGACCGCATTACCTGAGTGATTGTCTGTACGCATAAGCCTCACTTAATCCTCTCTGCAGCGCTGCCTCCGGAGACTCAACAGTTTGGCTGAACTAAATGGCTGAGTTGGTGAAGAATGGGGTGGTCTGTGGGCTTCACTTTAAAACTGAATTCTCTTTTCTATCCTAATGGCTTGGACAGAAAGGGCCCAGAGGTCTGAGAGGGGGGAAACATAAACTATTTCCCTCAGCCCAAACTAAATAAAATGGGCAAAAGGGTTTTGGACAGGAGAGATGTGCCTAGCACACCTTCCTCCAAAGAAGCCCTTTTTTTTTTTTTTTTTTTTCTCCTAATGTGGAACATTGAAAAATTAATCCCTGCCTTTTGCCACCTAGTAGTTATGGATTGAATGATGCTTTTTAACCCTTTTTGCCAAATCTGTTGCCCCCAGAACACAACAAGGATGCCAGCCTGCTAAACCAAGCACGCCGTTGTCCGGAGACAGCCAACTGACCTGGAGTCTGCATGATCCTTCCCCATGTGGGAAGGCCACCCTCCCCTCCACACCCCCACTCTTATTAGGGATTTCTGGACCCAAGGGTAGGTAGGACGACGACCATGTCCAGCTTGAAGCAGCTAGAGGAGCTTGAGACCTTCGCCCATTGTCCTTTACAAGATTACAAAGGGTCTTAATATCTGAGAGGGAGGGATAGTTATTTTTTACGAACCATGGGTATGGACTTGGGGGGGGATGCTGGGGGAGGGAGATACTGGGTGGAGGGGAGTAAAGGGGAAAAAATTGGAACTACTGTAACAGCATAATCAATAAAATATATTTAAAAAAAAAAAAAAAAAAAAAAAAACGCCAAGTCATGCTAACCTAAAAGTACCAAATCATGTTTATCAAAACACTGAGGCATTACATGCTAACCTAAAACTGCCAAGTCATAACCATGGCGAGTCATGGTTACATTAAAAAGCTGAATTTTACATTAAAACGCTGAATCATGGCTACCCCAAAATGCCAGGTCATGGTTATGTGAAAATGCCAACTCATGGTTATCAAAAATGCAATCATGGCTCCCCCAAAATGGTGATTCATGGTTGCCTAAAAATGCCAAGTCGTGATTACATAAAAATGCTGTCGTG
This sequence comes from Furipterus horrens, assembly GCF_987537825.1. NCBI lineage: Eukaryota > Metazoa > Chordata > Mammalia > Chiroptera > Furipteridae > Furipterus > Furipterus horrens. The sequence goes on from NW_028327179.1 coordinate 14,335,629, forward strand.
GTTACCAAAAGCTGCCAGTCATGACACAAAAATGCCAAATCATGGTTATCAAAATGCAGTCATGGCTGCCCCAAAATGCTGATTCATGGTTACCTAAAAATGTCAAGTGATGGTCACAAAAAATGCTGGGTCATGATGAGCTAAAAATGTCCTCTGATGGTCACCTAAAAATTCCGAGTCATCGTTACCTAAAAACACCGAGTCATGGTTACCCTAAAATTCTGAATCATAGTTACCATGACTCTCACGTTAGTGGCTGCCTGTTGCGATAACAGCACGCTGTTACAATAGAGACCGGCTCTCATGATAGTAACTTCCTGTCCCGACAGTAGAGGCCTGTCGTGGTACAGGTGGTCTGTTGCAATGGTAGCTTTCTCTCATGACTATAACCACCTTCCATGATAGTTGCTTGCTATCTGGTGAGAGGCTAACTCTCAAGATATAGCCTGGCTCTCACAAGAGTGGCTGCCTCTCGTGATAATGGAGCACTATTGTGCTACAGATTGGCTCCTGGCACTGTAGCCTTCTGTCAAGACGATAGAGGCCCATTACCACAGTGGTGGCCTATTACAATATATTACAATAATGGCCACCTGTTGTGATGGCGGCTTTCTCTCGTCACTATAGCCACCTGTCGCAATAGTGGCTTGCTGTCGCGATAGAATCTAACTCTCAAGAGTGGCTACCTGTCTTGATAGTAGCTTTGTTGTCATGATATCGGCCGCATAGCGCGATAGTGGTCTCCTCTCACAATAGTGCCGTGCCTGTCGTGATAGCAGTCATATGTCGAGACAGTGGCCTTTTGCTGTCACGATAGAGGCCCCATATCGCGAAAGGGGCTGCGTATAGCAATAGTAACCTTTGTATCGCGATAGGGGCAGCATATCGCGATAGCAACCTTCGTATCATGATAGGGGCCGCATATTGCTCCATATGTCGCAACAGTGGCATGCCTGTCGCAATAGTGGTCGCATGTCGTGAGAGCAGTGCACCTGTCACAATAGCGGGTGCACGTCATGATGGTGGTCGCATATCACGATAGTGGCGCACTAGTCACGACAGGGGCCGTATGTCGTAACAGTGGCGCACCTGTCACGATAGGGGGTGCATGTCGCAATAGTGGTCGCATGTCGCGACAGCGGTGCACCTGTCGTGATAGTGTCCTTGCTGACCCAACATCAGTTTTACTGTCACAATAGTGGTTTTTGCTGTCGTGATAGTGGTTGCCTGTCATGATAGCGGTTTTGCTCTCAGGATAGAGTATAACTCTTGCGATAGAAGCTAACTTTCACGAGAGGGGCCACCTGTATCGATAGAAGCTAACTCTGGCGATAAGGCCGCCTATCACAATAGAAGCTAACTCTCACCATAGTGGCCACCTGTCTCCATAGAAGCTAACTCTCGCTGGAAAGGCTGCCTATCACAATAGAAGCTAACTCTCACCATATTGGCTACCTGTTTGATAGAAGCTAACTCTCACTAGAAAGGACGCCTGTCGCAATAGAAGCTAACTCTCACCATAGTGGCCACCTGTCTCGATAGAAGCTAACTCTCACGATAAAGGTCACCAATCGCGATAGAAGCTAAATCTTGTGAGAGTCGCCACCTCTCTCAATAGTGACTGTCTCTTGTGACATTGGCTGACTCACAATACTGGCTGCCTCATAACAGTGTCTTGCTCTCGTGATTCTTGCTACCTCTTACGATAGTGTCTGCCTCTCATGATATTGCTTGCCTCTTGTGATAGTGTCTCCTCTCATAAGTGGCCTCCTGTTTCAATACTGTCTGTCTATTGCGACACTGTCTGCCTCTTGTGATCGTGGTTGCCTCTTGCAACATTGGCTGCCTGTCATGATAATGGCTTCCTCTCCTGACAACTGTTATCTCTCATGATAGTGACTGGCCAGGTAGCTGCCTCTTGTGATAGTACCTACCTCTCACAATAGTACCCAACAGGAAAGTTGCCTCTCACAACAGTAGCTGCCTGTTGTGGTATTGCCCAGCCAGGAAGCTACCTCTGGTGATAGTAGCTGCCTGTTGCGATATAACTCAGCCAGGGAGATGCCTATTGTTATATTGTGGGGCCCAATAGTTGTCTGTCGTGTTATTGTCCTGTAGATGAAAAAGGGGCCATATATTAAACCTGACAAGCTCAGGTGAGGCCTGCATGGCAGTCTTACAAACAGAGACATAAAGTAAACACATAGGATGGTCTGAAATGTAAACTTTCTAATTAAAAGTGAGTCATGCTTTGTAGTTATGTCCCACACTGATGTCTTTCTTGACAAAGGTCAATCTTTACCTTAACTGAGCCTATTTTTTTTTTTTTTTTTTTGCATCTATGATAACATACCTTTGGAATGTCAGGGTAATTTCCTTTTTCCACATCTCTCAGGGCACAAACGCTGCACCAAAGTAGAGACCACAAATACCCTCATTGTTATTATTATCATGTTAAGTATGTGTCTTTTCATTTTACTTTTTATCCAGTCCCAGAGGTTTACCCCTTTGCTTCCTCCTGTCTTCCGAAACTATCACTAATGGGTTTCATGTAACCCCCTTACGTCTTCCCCCTTTTATTCCGATCTATAAAATAAGTGGTAAAACTGCCATTTTCTGGAGTATTTTCTCAATCCCTTGAGATTTTACTTCCCAGAAATTGTCAGTTTGGCTCAAAAATACTCATAACAATTCTTACAGGTTTGGACGTTTCTTATGTTAACAGTCCAGCTCCATAGCTGCATGTCATGAGATTTAGGGGATTCTCAGAGAATATATATATTTTGTTATTTAATTGAATTTATTGGGTGACATTGGTTAATAAAATTATATAGGTTTCAGGTGAACAAATCTATAATACATTATCTGTATATTATATTGTGTTTGTCACCCCAAGTCATGTTTCTTTCCATCACCAATTGTCTGCATTTTACCCTCTCCTGCCTCTCCCCACCCCCACTTCCCTTTAGTAATGACCATATTGTTGTCTGTCTATAAGATGGTGCTATTGTTTTCTTTTTGCTTAGTTCCCTCACCTTTTTGACCTGACAGCTATGAATCTGTTTCTATTTTGTTTGTTAGTTTATTCTGTTCATTAGGATCCACATATAAGCAAAATCACACGGCACCTGTCCTCCTCTGATTGACCCACCCCTCCAGGTCCATTCATGCCTTTACAAAAGGCAAGATTTCCTTCATTTCCATTGCCAAGCAACATTCTTTTGTGGAAATGCACTGCAGCTTTTTTATCCACCTACACTTATGGGCACTTGCTAACCTTACCAAAAGTTGTCTTATGGGTAAAGTTTCTACCCCAGGTCAAAATGGTTCCCAGGTCATAATTTGGAACCAGAAGCCATTGGCAACATCTGGCACCACGAAGGGCCCAGCATTCAAGGTCAAATGGGGCCAAAGTTGTGATCAGAAAGTGAGTAGGTGAGGTCAAATGCAGGGCCTGATGGAGAGGTGATGAAGCCAGTGGACCACACTGTGGAGGTGGTAAAGGATGGCATGAGAGTGCCTTCTTGGCTTGTCTTTAAGTGGAGCAGAAGGCACAACTGCATCAGCAAGATGATGTCACTCTGAGAGCATTAAAGGAAGGACTCCCTGTTCAAAAGTCCTTTGTCTGCTTTTAATAACCCCGCAGGCTATGTGGGATGCAGTGTAATTTGTATTAGTTTAACCCAGGAAGGGATAATGCCTTTCAGAAATTGGGACTAAACATGATGACAATGGAGAACATTATGCAAGATTATCCTCTCAACAACTGACTTTCATAATTAATGCTTGAATTTGGTCTAAAAATTTAATGGCAATGTCTACAAGGTGTGGAACACCATGGTTAAAGCAACAAGAATATGTGCATTCACTTAAAACAGAGGATTGCTGTTTTAATGAGGTCTTTTTAGGACAGAGGAAAAGAAAATAGTTTTGTAAACTAGCATGTATGAATATGTCTGATCTAAAATATACCTGATTTTTAAAAATGGGTCGGCTTTCACTAGAGCAAAGCAATGAAGGAATATTTGATATGGCACAGTCCTGGACCACACCTCCAATATGGAAAAACCATTTCTTGATACACACTGGAATAGGGTTTAACCTAAGATACAATATCACCCTCTACAGAGAACAGATCGGGCTCCTTGGACCTGATGCAAAAATGAAGCATTTGCTGACTCTCTCCCCAAGCATCTCCTGAGACAATTCACAGCAAGAGTTATAAGAGCTTAGTTGTGTAATGACAATCCACTGGGGATTATGCTTTGACCTTGAACACCTGGAAGAGCAGCAGCCTCCCTCAAGGACTAGTTAGTCAGGAGTGTTCTATACCCCTGGTAGGAGTCAGCTCATCGTTTTGTCTTCTTTTAACATTTCAATCACATTTAATTCAGTAGTTTTATTGTAAAATGAGATTAAGACTGCTTATCAGAGAAGGGTTACCATATATCAATATATTTTCAAATTGGACAATTTCCTTATATGTATTACTTTTTAAAATACTATAAAACATTTTAGCCACTTGATAAATCAATTTATAAAGTAGATGCTAATATGTAGTTCTGAAGACATCCTAACACTACTTAAGTCAGAACTTGCTTGCTAACTAGGAATTTGTAGTTACTCATCTCTCTAGAAGCTGAGCAGAATGGATTTCTGAATAAATCATGGAATTAGATGTAAAGGGGATTATTAAGCCAATAAGATTTTTCATGAACTCATACATTTTTGCCCAAACAACAACAAAAAGCTGATGATAAATAATTTATTATTAAAGAAGACCCCTTTAGAATCTCTCCTGGGATCTATTTATAGCCTAGTTCTGGTTACCATGTACAGCAATGAGAATCTGGCTTTGTTCAGACTGGCTAGTTATTCAGGGACTATGGATAAATGATACCCTGACTTTTCAGTAAAAGTAAATATAAAGAGTTCTGTGGAATAAAGGTTGTTTCTCCTGGGAAGGGTGGGGCTTTATTAGGGCTGCCCAGGGTCACCAGTTGGCTCCTGTGTCCTCAGAAGTGAAAAAAGCAGTTTGGATAGATGTGCCTATCTGTCCTAATTGAGCAACATGGCTGTCAAGGTGGAGACCACAGTTCCGACAAAGCCAGTGAGAGCCCACCAGGGGTTCTGGACCAGGAGTCCCACCAGAATCAGGATTCCACTGATGGGGTTGCTAACAAACACTACTTGGGCTAGGCCCCAAAGAACCCAGTCAAAGAACTGGAGCACTAGGGGTTTGTCTGGAAAAGATGAGATGGGCAGAGCTAAGAAGCTAGGTGTCCCTTCCCAAGTTTAGGGCCCTCTTGAGCAAAATTATCAAAATCCCCTCTAATGAAGGTGAAACTTATTTTTTATATTCTTTGAACCCTTTCCTCTTTAGTGGCATGCAGATCCTTAAAAGCATCCAGTTTCTTTATGCTCAACCCACAATGCCCCTACTAGAACCTCAGCCCCAGAAAAGCATCAAATGCACTTACTTACCATGCTTTGAGGTACAGACCTTTAAGCCAAAGGAATGAATTGAAAATAGTAAAAATTTAGATTTTAAGTACCAAAACTATAAAATGGAGCCAGTTGCCTTCCTCTGATATTAGCCAGACTCTGGCCCTGACCACCATCTCCAATACAAAAAAGTTTTAAGAGGCTTGCAGGTTAGGAGATAAAAAGTTTAAACATGAAGAGGAAAGAGATAGAAGGTAGGTGAATATAACTAAAAATGTGAGTAGAAGAACCAGCAAACATCAAGTACAGGAATAATTAGGTATACACAGGTTATTCCAGGGTGAACCAATTCACATTCTCAAACCTTCCAGCCCATATTTATTTATTTTAGAGGGTTTAAATTCACCATGGCCCCAGAGATTTTCAAGAGATAGATAGGAAACTTGATATTACAACTGGCCCGGATGTGCCTGGGAATCTGAATGGCCTGCATTCTCTGTAGAACCACTCAAAGTTAAATAAAGAGTGAATTATCCACCGCCCACCATAAAGAAGGCTTATTGCTGGGAATCGCTCCAGGATCCACATATTGGGATGGTGGTGGGGCTCCCCTGTCTAAGATGGGTCTTCTTCGTGGAGCAGGCAGTGGCCCGCTGATTCCCAGCCCCCAGGAACCATTTATTCTGAGCTTCTGGACACCGAGGGAGCACCGACTACTTGCTCCAGAACTCGGGCTTGAGTACTGGTTATGTGAAATTAATAACTTAAAGGCTGCAGTTCATCCTAAAATTTTATCACGCTAGAATTTGTGCATTTCTTTAGCGCACTTTAAGGATCCACACACCCTAATCGGGAAGACAGCGGAAGACAGTGGAGCAGGGACCATCTACTGATGCCTTCTCATATCCGACTAAGTTAGGCCATGAAATTTCAACTAAACAGGCATGACAGGAAAATGAAAAGAAGAAACCCTAATAAAATAGAAGCAGGATAAAGTCGTCGTCGTCGTCGTCGGCAGCCGTCCGTCTCGAGAGACGATGGTGTAGCTTCTTAAGAGTCTATCTGCACCGCCGAGAATGGCTGTGCAGTCCGACTCGGGAGTGACACGGTATCTGTCTCCTCCCGTGTTGAATCGACATCTTGCGATGACGCTGGAGTGTCCTCTCCAGTGAAGCTGAAGCTACAGAGCCTGGGCAGGGTGATATGGAGGGTCTGCTGTTGCCCATGCAGCAGACCCCCCCTCTCTTCGCAGCTGAAGGGTCCAAGGGAAAGACGGAGTCAATACAGCTTGGCTTCAGGTGCGCCGCAGGAGTTGCCGGTGTTGACTACAACGTCAAACCGCCTTAGGGACTCCGGCTCCGGATTTTCTGTCGGGGTTTACTCCCTTAGCCTTTCCCCTGAAGAGGTATGCCGCCAGGCAGCGGAGGTTTTTTGGAGTCAGAGTTTTCCTTCTCTGATGTGCCCTGACTGGAAGATCGAACCAGCGACACTTAGCTCGCAGGCCGACGCTCAATCCACTGAGCCAAACCAGCCAGTGTAGGAAGCAGGATAAAGTAAACACAAAAAAAGACTATCTTTCCCTAGCTTTTCTGTGGTTATCAAAATCCCACAGCTCACCGCGCAGCATCTGAACCATAGAAGTGCCATGTGAGTTTCCGGACAAAGCCCCACGTCACCCATCATCCGGTCAGCCCCAGCCGCACCGCTCAGCGGAGCAGGAGGACCCCAGTTCCCAGCCTCTGTTCAGGAAAGACACAGTGGCACAGGTGCTGACATTCCCAGAGACTGAGGCCGCATGAAGGAAGCAAACGTGTTCTGGTTGCCCTCGCGCCAAGGCCAGCTTTATCTGGGAGAAGCCTCCGCGTGTTTCTTCACCAGCTTTATTTCCAAAACGGTCCTTCCAAAAAGAAACAGGAGAGGAGTCATCAGTGCCGCCAGTCAAAGCCTGTCCATTCATCCTCCTTCCTCTCCACACTCTCGGTACACGACAAACACGACAAAGGGCAAAAAGCACATGATTCAGCAGGATGCATGCCCTGGCTCTGATGAGCAGGTGAACTGTAAGGTGAAGGGAGGCGGGAGCGCAGCAGGTGGGTTCCTGAGAAGAGATGTGGCCCGAGACCGAGACCTCTAACAGAGAGGGCGGACTTCTCCATGAGCCAAGAGCCCCAGCAGGAAGGAGACAATGAGTTGACTATAGACATTGAATGTTCATTTTACTTTGCTTAGAACAAAACACAACAAAGCAAAAATGACAGCAAACCATCCTGCAGAGAGACCAACGCACAGATCTTGTTCTGTTGCGCTTTTCCACGACCAGGAAGTTGGCAGATCTGAAGCCTGTTCCAGTGGGAGGGGTGGGCTTCAGGCTCTGAAATGCTTCGGGGCAAACTGTTAGGGTTCCATTTGGGGGACCAAGGCCAATGCAACCATTTCCTCAGTCTTGTTCTTTACAAATGTAAGAAGATGAGGTGTGGACTCTATTTTCTGTAATAAGATCCTAGCTACACTTAACGCACAGCAAAACCCCAGCTAAGAGAATGCTCAATGGCATTTTTTCCCCTTGTATCTGTATAGCAATTGTTACATATTGGACATCATCTTGTTAATAACAAATAATCCTTAGTTGAATTCTACAAGTGTGGCAGCTTCTTATGTATTCTTTCTTTTTAAACTTCGGTTGCATCCAAGGATATCATTCTTCCTTCAGCAGTTCCAGAAAACATTAAAAGTTGTATGTGTGGTATTTCTTTTCTTCTCCCCCTTTTATTTAACTTTTATTTTCTTCTACTGGCTTGGTTTTAAACCTGAGAACTTACACTCTACTAGAGTGATTCAGAACAATCTCCAATTGTGGAAAATATCACTGTCATGTCTTAGAAAAAAATTGCGTGCATGTGTTGTTTAACTGCGGTTAAACTATCTGATTAGGTAAGTACGAAACTGATGTGTCTATGGGCTACATTATGCACGTTTTTGTTTGAGAAAGAGCAACATTAAGAAGCCCAACAGTAGGACTCTCATCTTATACACAGCTAAAAAAAATGAAGAAAGAAAAAAGAAAAGAAAGCGATACGCAGGAACTGTCACATTTCGTCAGTGGTTCCTGCCTCTCGCCCACCACCAAAATCACACACATCTCAGAGAATCACATCCTTTAAGATTAAAATCAATCTTTACTTAGAGCCAAGAGATGGAAAAATTCCAGAGCTAGGTGAGGTTTGAGCGAGTGTATAGCTTAAACCTTCATTTTATAGAAGAGAAAACTGAGATTCAGAATCGGGGCATCCAAGCCCACTCAGCAAAGTCAGCCTTCTGGAATAGATAAGCCTTAGTGGTTCTATGTCTTCAGGTCTAGAACACATTAATGCCACCCAAGGTTGTATTGAAGTCAACAAACAGGGAGGAAAGAGTTTCTGAACGTAGCCTGCAGTGGGCTCTAAGGCTCAGTGAAGTATGATAGTAGAAACAGCCTGTCTCCATGACCACCTTGGAATAACTCTGAGATGGGGGTTGAACAATGACAAAGGGGTTGGCCATCCACAGTTTCAGCCTATGCCCTTGCCAGAACCAATAACTGTCCTGAAAAATAAACATCTCCTCGTGCCTCAAAGTAAGCCCCATTCCCTTATATCTCTGACACATCCATAACAAGGCCTGTGTGTGCAGAACTTAACATCCCAAGAATATTCTGGAAGCTGCTTTCTGGCAAGAGTCAGAAAGCCTGGATCATTAGTGAAACAAAACAGTGCTCATCATTCTAATACAAGGCAGTATCAAAATTTCAATCCAACCAACATTTCCTATTTTATTACACAAAGTAAAACTCATTCCATTGTCAGCACATATTAGAAATTTGTCCAATTGGAGAGACCTGAAAGTCTTCAATTATCTATGTTTCAAGTACAGGCATAATTTGGAGATATTGCAGGTTCAGTTCCAAGCCACTGCAATAAAGGGAATATCTCAATAAAGCAAGTCACACAAATGTTTTTGGTTTCCCAGTGCATATAAAAGTAATGTTTACACTGAACCATAGTCTGTTAAGTGTATAATAGTCTTATATCTAAAAACACAATGTACACATATTAATTAAAAATAATTTATTGCTAAAAATTGCTAATCGTGATCTGAGCCTTTGGTGAGTCATAATCTATTTTCTAACAGAGGGTTTTACCTTCCATTTGTAAAAAGAAACCCCACAATTTACACAAAGCACAATAAAGTGAAGCACAATAAAATGAGGTATTCTGGTATCACTTTTTTAAATAATCAAAGTTTTGGATATGGATATAGAATAAAGAATTTAAACACACATGCTTTATCATGTTAAAGAGATTTTCAATGTTGACATTTGGTACTTGCAATAATCTTTATTTTAGGTAGTTTTGATATTAAATGGTGGGCAGTGCTCAGTTTTCTTTAAAGCTATAAGCCGAAACAAAGAAAACTCTGTCAGGTATTGTTGTCTCCTGATTAAAGTACTTACCTCTTAGGAACACACAATTCCTAGCAGCCCTGAGGTCTGAATTGCACGTTAAAAAGTGCAGCTGCAAAGAACCTGCCAAATTCAAGACTTCGTTGTGACTGACAAGTTCTCCTGATGGGTGATCACACTGTTTTCAGCACGACAGCATAGGCAGAAGGACCCATTAAAGCCAGACTGCAAGGGCCATTGCTAGTACTTCACTTTTTAGAGCCACATTGATATGTCTCCAACTTTACTTAATTATTTCAAGAACACAGTCCAGAACTCCTATACAGCATTGATGAATCAGAGTCATTTAGCACATCTGGGAGACATCTTGCTGAAAACCCTCTTCTACATGGAACTGAGATCATAAACAAAGACATTGCTTTCAAGCTTCCAGGAAGAAGCCAGTGGCTTTGGGAACTTGTTTTCTAGTCTACCAGAACTCTGACTTTGCTCTTTCTACTCAGTTCCAATCATCTGAAACATTTCTCCATTAAAACAAAGAAAAGGGAAAAAGAGCAAAAACTAAAGGGCACCGAGCACCCAACAATTAAAAGTGACTAGAAATGAGGAGGGACTTACACTCCAGCTGGCTTCCCAGTGGCAGAAAGCGCTGGCTGATAAAGCCTGACCGTGCTCTGCTAAGAGGGAGGGTGCTTAGGAGGAGGCAGTGCTGGGACAGAGGCACCCAACAGTTTTATACTCAGAACCCCACTCTGCATATCCATGCCCTCAGCTGTCTCCTCCCACTTCAGGCACCGGTGACAAAGCATTGCTGGGAAACTGGCCCCCTACTTGTACCTGTCTCTCTCTTCTAAAAATGCCAAGCCATGATTACGTAAAAATGCCAAGTCATGCAGAATAAACAATAATTTTTAATATACCTAATACCCAGCTAATATTCTGGTTTCCCCAATTGACCTTCAAATGTCTTTACAGCTGGTTTGTTTATTCAAAGTGAGACCACTTACTATATTTGGTTGTTATGGCTCTTGAATTTCTTTTAATCTTGAATAAAATTCCCACTCTTGTCTTTCCTCCCACCCAAGGAAGTGATTTGCTGAAGAGACTGAGCCAGCTGAACTATAAAATGTCCCACCCACCTTCCAGGTTGCTTCTTTGTAGTTTTCTTATTTTCCACTGTAACTCATGTAAATTAAAGTTAGATCTAAATGTCTGATTAGATTTAGGTAAAGCACTTTGGCAAGAAGCTTTCATGGGTGACACCATGCACTGCTTATTGCACCCCATTAAGGGGGCAAATAATGTCCAGTGCCCACTATTACTGGTTCTGAAATGGAGTAGGTCAGAGCATCGGACCCTGGAAAAACAGGGGAACCCCACCATCCCCCCCAAATCCTGCAAAGAGGCAGGGGGAGGGGAAGGGTGCCCACAGAGCAGAAAGCACAGGTTTGAGGCACATTGCGCAACAAAGGCATATTAACAGCCCGGAGCCTTCCTGAAGGGAGGAGCTGCAGAAGAAGGCTGTTGCCCAGGGCAAATTGTGAAGGTGACTGTGTGAACATGCTGGCAGAGTAACTTGTGACATAGCTGGGGGCAGGCGGGGATTAGGGGAGCTCAAACAGCACCTGTGTGAGCTGTGGGACCAGATGCCCATTCTGGATGTCTGTGCATGGCTGGGAAACACTCTTGCCCTGAATAAAGATGGCAGCCAAAAGGGGGTCAAAGACACTGAGGAGCTGACAAAACTGGAGGACACTAACGTACCACAGGAAGAGCTAGACGTCCGGCCAAATTTCTGAGCCGAGCCTTTAAATGGGAAGTATGCCAAGAAACACGAGGTTGGTCCTGCTGCAGGGCTGGAGTTCAGTAGGTCCATTGCAAACATCTTTAGCACCCCTTTCACACAGAAGATAGTGACAGGGCTGGTGGCACTGCACGGGACCTGCCTGACCAAACACAGACACGTGATAGGTGCTAGGAGCTGAACTGGGACTGGGAATGCTGAGCTGCAGACTTCTACATTTGAGAGGGACTGTACTTCTGAATGGCATAGTTTGAAACTGATCTGGCTTGTCAGAGGGAGGCAAGGCTATTCATTTGTGGGTGTTTTAAACAGAGCAGGACTTAATGGCATAAATCCGCCATTACTCTAAATCTGTATAACCTTTAAATAAACAACCCCTTTCCTTTTTCACCAAACTCTTGCCTTGGGAGTCATGCTTCTTGGTGACGGGCATTTGAACCCCACGGTTGTTCTAGAACACCATTGACTGGTTCTGTAACAGTTCTACAATTCATTGGGTCAAGGTGCCAATAATCTGATCCTGCACTGTAAAATTATGTTTTTCTAGTTGTGACCAATATGAAATTTGCGAAGAGACATTCTGGTGATATGTGAATATCCAGTTCTCCAATATCTAATTCTTCATTTATTTCTCCACTAATCACTTCAGCATTCACTGATGATCTTAGCCTGAATAAATATTTTTCATTAGTGGTTGCAAAATGCCATTTTCTACTTTTATCATTTGCTCAACATTTATTAGCTGGCACTCTTCTCTGAGAAGCTATCCCTCATCAACAAGGGGCTACTGGATTATCCTAATACAGAGGTCATGCTGAAAGGGCAAGATTAGTAATTAATTCTTCTGCTTTCTATCCAGTTTTCAGAGGAAGGAGTTAGCTTAATCACTACCTCCAATAATGTTTCTCCTTTTGGCTTTCCAAAAAAAAAAATAGCTTTCTCTTTTTAAGTATCTATCCTATGGGGTTATGCTAGACAAGGCTCCTCCAACCCCATAATGGAAGGCTGGCCAGAGGACACCTGGCCAGAAGGAATGTATACTGCTTTGGAAATGGATTATAATTCCCTCCTTATCTCCTTTTGGGAGCAGCTCCTTGTCCTGTGCGACTGTTTCTTGACCTTTTCCCTCCACGTGTACACACTGAGGTAATGTAGTTTAGAGTCATGCATGAGACGTGTGCCCCCTTTGTCTGGGCCCCTAAAAACAAGTCTCAGACTCAGAGAGGTGCAGTCCTGCTTCACTGATCTGCCACCACTGGTGCTCCTTGTAATGTGAGTAATAAAGGCTGTGGCTGCTCCATCCAGTCCTCTTTGTGGTTTTTTGGCTTATCCAAATGAGCAGTTGAGATCCCCAGGCTTGACCTCCTGCGTTACACCTACCTACTTATCTGTCAGGGAAATAAGCAAACTCTGATGTCAGAGAATGACTTCACAGCTAGGCCTCAATGTTACAGATTGATCTAAAAGCTAAGCCACGTTCTCCTGTTGGACATAACATTCTCACAGAAAGCCATTTCACACAAAGTCACTATGTAACCCACAAAACACCATACATGCCCCTTTCTCAACTAATATGAGTGACTGCTGCATTCTGCCCTCCCTGTAGATAATATTTATTCAGATATTCAGTTACACTGTTGCCTCTGCTTTTTAACAACACACAAATCTCTGCTTTCTCAGGCCTCCCCAAAATTACTTAACCAAAGCCCAAATCACATAATAGATTCTTTCTAACACCTTCTTACTGGTGTTACCAGAGAAACACTGGTTCTTCTCATTGACGCAGTAAAGAATTACAGGTCAGCGAGCCTAGCAGTGTGCATGTGAAGCTTATTAGTGACTGGAAGAGCAAAGCAAGAGTGGCCAAAGGCCGGCGGCAAGCTCTCCCTAGGGCCAAGAGAGCCAAGAGAGTGAGTCCTTTGTTCTGAGAACTTGTATAGTTGGTGGGATGGGGGTGAGGAAGATACATATTGATTGATGAGTAAAGGTAGTGCCAGCTTTTCTTGGGGAAACATGACTACCCAACTTAGATATGTGTGGGAGTCTGTTAGCCCAAATCCTTATCTTGCTCCAGACTCCATTTGTTCATCTTGTTGTAAAACATGTAGTGGAGGGAGGTGGTTAATTAAAGTTGGGTCAGTTACCCAAAGTTCTTTATGGGCTCTTTCTGTAAGCATTAGGGACTCCCTCATAAAACAGAGAGTGACCAGAGCTAGGCAGTTAACCAAAGTTGTTTTTGGGGATTCTTCTTCGGGCCCTGTGGATCCTCTCCCACTTTGCTGGCCTTGGGATGAAAGCAGTTTCAAAGGCTTTCTTTCCCAGATAGTGGAGACCAATACATAGAATTTCAAGGACTTTCCTCCTCCAGTGCTAACATGGTGTTCCTTATGGTGTTGGAACACCGGGCAATATTACCGGACCAGGCCCAGGACTGCTGAGGTAGCAGGTGAGACATGTCTCCTCCTGCTACTCAGTCTACTGCAACACCTGGACGCCACCTTTACTGGCTGCGTTGTATATACCCTCCCTTGTCACTTGTTCAGTGATGAGTGTTCCTGGTAGTCTTTCAATGAAGAAAATTAAAGAAAAAAATTTTTTATAATACAGTGTGTTTCAACTCATTACATTTATTATTCTTTTTGATGCTTAAGTTGTCCCAATTTTGTTAGTGGGAGACCCTGCAAACCAACTCATGTGACTCTTTGGCAGAATACAATTAGTCTCTGAAAGCATCCTTCTGTTTTGGCACACAAAGATGTCCCAAGCTCACCTGGTATATTGCCTGACCCAGACCTGGGTGAAGGTCAGAAGAGTAATATGAGCTAATGACTTCAAGGATGTGGGAAGTCAAATACTTTCATACCTTGCTGCTGGAGGTTGAAATGTTCTAATGTTTTGGGAAAGACTTTTAAGGTATTTACAAATTTTTTAAGTATTCAGCAAGCCCATGTTTGGAAATTTAACAAGTAAATAAGAGCGAGAAAAAGTAAAAATGTAGGTACAAGAATGTTTAGTGCAACATCATTTATGTTGGCAGAAGAATGGAAAGTGAATATCCAGCAAAGAGAAACTGGGGACTAAATTACGGTACATAATCCAGAGTACAGAATATAGGCAGGTATTTTTTTTTAATGAGGTAGAGCTATAGCTCAAAAATATCCATGAAATACTGATAAACAAAAGAAACATGTTGCAGCATAGTCTAATCTGGAGGCAAAATTCACTCCATGCCTGTATTTTTGTTTGATCAAGAAGAATTGTATCACACTGTTAACTCCAAGGAGAGGAAATGGATCTAAATCACCTTTGATTTGTTTTGGTATGCAGCACATATTATTCCTTCTTTATTGATCCAAAAATGAAAACATGAAAAAAAATAAGAATAACAAAAGGAAAACCAGACTTAAAAAAAAAAGATATTTAATTTAAATGGTTCTTTTACTCACAGGTAATCTATAAGACAAAAAATAGACACTTGAGGGAGAGAGTTAACCAGCTTCTTTAAAAGGGCCTGTGTTTCTCCCAGGAGGCTATATCATGAAGGCCTCCATTGGAACATATCCTGTCTACTATACTGAGTCCCAGCTCTTCCATCAAGACTGTCATGGTGGCATGGATTGAGCCACTCATACTTCTTCACCCACTGTAACAAAGAGAAAAGCACTTGACTCCTTAGTCAATGCAGAAAGTTCACCTTGTAGCATTATAGACTGCCCAGTAACTAAAGTATGCATTCATCTTTTCACAGGAAATGTACATACGTATGCAAACTTTATGGGATTAGGGACAAAACAACTCTGGGAAAAGTATCTAAAGTCACTATATTTGGGGGATTTAAAAATAAATTAACAGAGCTTTTCAAAGATACGGGCACTAAAGCTAAATGAAAAAAAGAAAAAAAGAAAGCTGAAATAAGAAAAAGGTTCATCCTTACCACAGCAGAGGGACTTTTTGCCCAAAGTAATTTCCGTTTTCCAGGTAAGTGGGTTTGCATTCTGCCTACACTAATGCAATAGTTCTATGTATGAGTAATTTTAGAATTCTACTCAGCAATTCTAACTGCACTGATAAAGCCTTCTTGTGCATGAAATATGTTCACCTTTATCAAAAATGCATTTCTATATGAAAGCAAATTTAACAAACACAAAAAATATTACTACTAAATATACTATAAACAAACCATGGCTCTGTTCAAGGCCATGAGAACTTTCAGTAATCACATATTACATAGTTTAAGTATAATTTTCTGATGGCACAATAGCCCCGAGGAGTTGTTTTGTTTGTTATTTTTAAAGCATGAGGTATTATACAGAAAGTACACTGCCTTCAAGCCTAATGTTATAGGAACAGGAAGGCTATTAATTCCGCTCTTTGTCCAAACACATTTTTCATTTATCTTGCTGGGGTTTCAACAGAAGTGGGAGGAGGTGACTCTGCCCATGTTTAATCTTATGATTTGGCTGTAAGGTCTGTTGTTGAGGCACCCATTTGTCACTAGTTCCTGCTTAAATATCCTCAATAATTTAGATACATGGGGGTAAGTGTGGGGGATGGTGAGTATCAAATTTTCTCCCCAAGCAAAAGTTAAAAGTTTCAAGTTTCACTGCGGTCCTGCGTACTCTCCATAATTTATCTAATTTCTTCTAGTTAGGTGACTGTGTGGTTGGTTGTTCAATTTGCCTTCCCTTATTTTAACTCTAAGAGAATATCCTTGTCAAATAAGTTTTATCTTCTGTCAAAAAAAATTATTTCTTTATCTTCACTATCAATGGGGCACACTCTTTCCCTGTCCTCCCTGGGGTTGTTGGTGATGTAGGCATTGGAATATGTGTTCTGCTTAATGTAAACAGCTCTTCTGCTTTCCATTAATTGCAGGGAAAACCTCTATTACAGACATGGCAAATATCTCATGGACACTGCAGGCTATACATTCTATCTACTGAAGCTGGCACATGAGATGTCTTCTCTTAGGTATAAAATATTTTTATTTTCTATTTTAAATGATTTTCAATATAAACACAGTTCATATAAACTAGCACAATGCCAGCCACATGTCAAATAATAAATATCTGTTAGCTAAATATTCTCAGTCGTGAATCTGATTCTTACATACAAAGCTTGGGGTGATACATTGAGAAAAATGTGATAGGATGATGCTGATTTATAGTCAAGAAAATACAAAGGTGCTATACTCAATGGTCATGCATTTTTTGGTAGAAATACCACAGAAGTAATGCCATGTCCTTCTCAGGGCATCATATCAGGAGGCACATGATTTGTATTTGTTCCATTACTGGTGTTGGTGTCATTACCTTTACTTATTTAGTTTAGGTGTGTTCCAGGTTTTCCATTGTAATGTTGCTGGTGTTCCCCTTGGAATTAGTCAATGATTTGCGGAAAGGTACTTTGAGACTATTTAAATATCCCCTTTCTCATCAAATTTTCACCCTTTGAGGATTCTCTTCTGGTTCTTTTTAAGTTTGTTCTTGCATCAGACAGTATTTTCTCGAGGGAAACTAATAATATCCCTCCTTTCCTTATATAAAACATTCTGGAATGGTTTAGGCAATTCTACGGAAGTGTGATTTTTGCTGTAATAACTTTATCCATCAGAATGTTGTGAAAATTTGGTAGAAAAAAATTAAAATTTCTATTCCTCCCTTGTTTTATGTGTACAATTAGAGCAGATGATTCTAATACAATTAAACTAGTCCCATAATTCAGCAAAATGTTTAAAGCTCCATTAATTAAAATATACTAATATAATTAAAGAGACATAAATTCAAAAAATCACAAAATGGGCTTCTAGGAAAGAGGTGGAAGTAAGAAAGTTAGCGATGACGTGCTGATAAAGGAACTCAAGAATTAAAGACTTTTGCCTTAGTTGATGGGCTTAAGTGATTGCATGTAGAAAGCTGTTATTCCGGGAAATGGAAGGCATGTTCCACAGGAACCCAAGAGGTCAAAAAGCAATTTGACCTGATCAACAAACAAAGAAATACTAGGAAAATTACCTCTGACTGCAACTCTTACCCGATTAACCTTTTTTCTGAACCCCTTACCTACCCTTTCTTCTTCTTATAAAAAGTTCTGCTTGAGAAGGGATGTTAAGACAGTTTTTGAGGGTGCATAACCCACTGCCCACTGTCTTCTCAGAATGTGGGCATCTAAATAAAGCACCCTTGTCTCTACTTATTGGTTCTGGTAGTGATAGGCAGCACAAAAGCAGCTTTTTCTAGTTTCAGTGCTAATGCTGTTGTTATTTAAATTCACAACAAAAAGAAAGACCTGACTCAATCTGGGCATATTTAAATCAAGTTACACATTTTCTCCAGCAAAAGAGTAAGTGAAGGACTGAGGCATTCAATCTGAAATTAAAAATTGATGACTAATTACTTCCCACACTCTCTTTCCTTGAAGTTGCTGTTTCTTTGTTTTACAAATGTTTATTTGAATCATAGCTTTCTGTTTTATTCTGCATAACCTCTCCTTCTCTTGTGATGTTCCTTCTCTGCCTTCAGTTCGGGGAATGTAAAATTCACTCATGAATGGCAAATAGAGAAGAGTTGTAGAAAAATTTATGAAACTCCTACTGAGCGGAAAATATGAGATTATTCAACCAAACTAGAAATAGATTAATTCAGCTCTCTCAAGATTACCTACAACTGTTTGTAGCTGTATTTTCTCTGAAGTTCCCAGTAAGTGGTGGTTTAAAAAGTCTTCTGTAATCGAGAGAATATATTGTAACATAGAAAGGCCCTCCCCAAAGTCCCCACAGCCCATAGTTTTGGGAATGGGGAAGGAGATAGTACAGCTTTTAAGGTACTTTGCATATCTATGGCAGGCTGGTAGCTAGATAAAAGCTGTACTGCTGGCTGGGTAAAAGGCCAGTAAAAGGGAAGATGATACAGCTTAAGATACTTTTCACAACAACGAGGTATGGTGCTCTGAGTCAGCATTTAAAATTAGGGCGGCCAGCCAAGAGAAGAAGAGAGCCATAAGGGAGGGGGCCATGCTTTTCGTAGGATGAAGAAGGGCTTGCCCTCTGCCATGAAGTCTGATGTGAAAGAAGGACCATGCTATTTGAAAGGATGAAGAAAGACCCTTGTCCACCATGAGAAGAAGCATGATGGAAGGAGCACGTTAAAGGAGCATGATGGAGGAGCATGTTGTAGCAGCCATGTGAGAAAAAGTAGCTATGCAGTTTGTAGTCAGGACTCGGCCATGCAGCCTGTTCTAGTAAGAAAGCAGGCGCGCTGCTGCTTTGACCTTGCCCACTCTAGCTGACTCTAAAGCCACCAAGGACTCTGTCTTTCAGACTCGGACTCTTGGAACTCGGGACATATGGAGAGGACACTCTCTTAAGGCTTGTGCCTTTCCTGGACTTCACCACAATCCAGTGTAACACGGCACATGCTTTCCTGGACTGCTGTATGGAGGCTGAAGACAACGTACCCCAGATCCTAAAGGAGGGAGCTGACAGGTAAGGATTGGGGAGCTATTGGGCTTGGTTTTGGTTTATAGCCTTTTGGGGAGCAAGGGAAGTGCCTGGTCTCATGGGAGAACAGGGCTCCGAGCAGGAGTGCACCCAACACCCCCCACCGACTCCCAGTTGGAATATTGTAAACAAAACCCTGTTTTTCTCAACACTAATTGTTGGGTCTCACACCAAGGGGCCACGGGAATGAGCTTCCCTTTGCTGAGTAGCTCACTGAGCCCCTAGTAACTTGTCCATGATAGCACACTTT
Source organism: Furipterus horrens (assembly GCF_987537825.1). Lineage (NCBI taxonomy): Eukaryota > Metazoa > Chordata > Mammalia > Chiroptera > Furipteridae > Furipterus > Furipterus horrens. The sequence goes on from NW_028327179.1 coordinate 14,355,064, forward strand.
CTTGTTCCTGGAGGGTGGTTTCTGAGAGCCATGGCTCCCTGTATTTGTCATCTGCCTCTGCAGTCTTGGTGACGATGGTTTGCCCTGTGTTCTCCCATTTCTTACAGATCCAAGAAGAGTTGTTAATTTATCAGTCTGTTCAGTTTTTCACTCATTGTTAGGGTGAAATGCAGGTGCCCAGACTTCTGAAATGCAAAACTGGAAACTGGAAGTCCTGTCTGGAGCTTCTGAAGGTTCATTCAGTCCATGCCCCCAATTGAAATGGCTCAAGAGGGAAAAATGATCCTCTATGAATATTTCTATGGTCTATCTTATTTAATCCCGAATGCATTTGGCTGGACCTAGAAGTAGCAAGTGGACTCCAATGAACTGAGGCAGCTGAGCCTATTGCCTCCATTAACTTTCCAGAGTTCATAAAGGAAAAGAGTAAGGGAATGAGCCAAGATTATACTTTCAAACCCCAAGGCTGCAGACTGTTGCTCTTTACTCTTTGTCAATGAAACAACGATACTTTATTATTCTCTCTCCGAGCACTCAATGTGTTTTAATACTTGCATTTGCTAGGAAGGCATTCTGCAGCCAATCTATCTTTATAGTTATGGTCAAGTTCCTCTTTATTAATTCTTACAGAAATCAATACAAACAGTGCCCATCACTCAGATGGTTGTGAGAGGCCCCAGCCCATACATCAGACCCTTAGCTTTCACACTTTGTCACAATGATTCAGGCTAAGTACTTCTAGCTCCTCAATTATACTTTTGTTTTTATCCCTCTGGGACTTGTTTCTAAATATTTCAATAAGCAAAATAAAATAAACCTAGCAACTAGAGAGGTCCTTCCTGCTACTAAATAGCTTATAGACAATCACCAAACAATAAGGCCTCACTTAACATCAACATGGCCTTGGAAACTGCAACATTAAGCAAAATGACATATAACAAAACCAATTTTACCATAGGCTAATTGATATGAACAAGTCAAGTTCCTATGGCATATTTCTATTCACAAAAATATCACCAAACTTCTAAATGAGGTCCCCAAACCCTTATAATATTAAACATTAAAATAAGTGTGAGCAATATGTACACTTAAGAAAGATTAATAAAAACAAGTTAGAGGATTCTTTTCTAACCCACTTATTCCAGTTCAGGGTCATGGGTAGCCAGAGACTATCTGGGCAGCTCAGGATGCAAGTGAGACCCAATATGGACAAGATGCCCTCCCATTGCAGGGCCACTCACACACACGCCCTCATTTACTCAGACTGGAATAATTTAGATGCACCAGTACACCTAGCATGCCCATCTCTGGGATGTGGGGTAAACCAGAGTACCAAAAAAAACCCGCACAGACTTGGGGAGAGCGTGCAGGCTCCACACAGACAGTGGTCCCAGCCAGTCATCATTGTTATAGCTCATCAAGGTTATAACTAAATGACCTTGAACAAAATGATGTTATTGGAGGACCTGCTATATATATTTTATCCCTAAGATGGCCAATTTTCAAGAATTTGAACCCAGGAAGAAAGTGAACTAAACCCTGAAATACTTGTCAACCTTATTTAAACTTCCTTGGGTGATTTGTAAGGATCTCCTGATATCCTACAGCATCTTTTTCATAACCATCAATCACAATTGGGGAACAGATGTGCAGAAGTGACAGTCTGTAGAGAATTCTGGTTAACAGAATGTCAGCTAATCAGGAGTTCGCTCTTGGGGCAGTGTTTCATGCACCACGAAGAATTTATTTAAATATTGACATGATGACAATCCCTTCATCTGAAACACACACACACTTACTGACCTGTCTGAAACTTCCTATTGTGCCTACAGTCAACTCCTAGTCATGCCCAACCAGATTGTCACTATCTGGATCATAATACCAGAAAAACATGATACGTAGTAAAACTGATATGAGTGTGATATCAGGAGCTGCCCACATCATAATACATACATGGTGGGAAGAGGTATGAGTTTACCTTTCCCAGAGAAGCCATGACTTCCTCTGCAATGAGTCCCTGCTTCCTGTATCAGTTGCTCAGACAGTGGCATGGCTCATCTTTTTCTTGTTATCCAAGCATGACTTGCTGAGAGTCAGAGGTATCTTGAATTTCTATTACAACCTACATGATAGAAGAAAGAGAAACACGTGTAATCACTAATACTCATGCTCATCAGGACCCTCCAGTGGGGGACACTCCCTGCTTAGAAGGGGTTTCTTTCAGCCTTTTTCCCTATTCTTAACAATTGCATATACCCATACACAACTTCCACCATCCTCTGTCGGCATATAACATTAAGAGCTTAGAAATTGGAGTGTGGATTCTTTGGGAAAGTTATTAGGAAAGGGGTTATAATGACCCCTAACTTGCAGAAGCATTGTGTCTGGTGCACAGGATGTGCCCCAGAAGTGGAAACTGGCCCTGGCAATACCCTCTCCCCTGAGTTCTATTTACCAAATGAGGTCACCCTGCATCTTTCAAGCTGTACCTCATACCAACTCCAACTGTATGCATCACAGGGGACACACCAGAACATGCTCAATCGGCTTATAAATCATGAGGCCTGCTCTCAGCAGCTGATCTGTTTAAAACATATCCAGTATTTAAGACAATGGTTGGTGGGATCTGTTCAAATTGAGAAGGAAAAAGATAACTTGAAGAAACACAGAATCTAAGAAGAGAGGATAATTGCCTCATTATAAGCTCAAAAAAAAAAGTTTTTCAAGGGATGTCACTAACTTTAATGAAATATAAACATGTTTTAATAATGACATTATTTGTAAACTAGCTAATTTGTGAAGGTGTGTATAGATACATGCTTACCTCATATAGGGGTGAGGCAAAAGTAGGTTTATAGTTGTTCATAACGAAAATGATACAAGAATTAATAAATACTAATGCAAGAATAAACTGTTGCATGTACTCAGAGCTGTAAACCTACTTTTGCCCACTCTGTATATTCAGGTTCTTTTCCTGTGATGTTAGGCATTTCTGTTTTGTCACAATATTGCAGAAGTGTAAGCGCTCTTCTAAGTCCCTCAGGCAGGCAGAGGACTCTTTCCTTCCTATCGATGGCTTAATTCTACTGTTCCTCTCCTTTCTGGCTCCTCTGCTGAGAATAAGCTACATGTGAACCAACATTGCTTCCATATCATAGTGTCAGCAAACCCTTATTTAGCTGTCTTGCATGAGCTCATTAATTTACAGAAATGCACGTCAAGTCAAGCAGAGTGTATGTAATTTTAACTCAGATGTATGTAATCATTACTTGTCTCTTTCCTACTCAGGACGCAAGATCAAGTTATTCTGTGCTGCTGTTTCAGATATCTCAGCTGAAGTTCCTTGGTGCCAGTTTTGATGATCAATTTTACATATTTAGAAACTTAAAAAAACAATGGCCTCAGGGTGTATCAGTCTGTGGAAGAGGGCTCGCCTAAGCAACACTAACAATAGACAGATGTATAAGCTAAACTCTGTGGTAGTTTAATCCTCACCAAGGATATGTTTACTGATTTTAAATACAGAAAGGGGGAGAGAGAGAAACATTGATGTGAGAGACAGAGATAGGTTGGTTGCCTCCCATACGCTCTCCAACTGGGAATCAAACCCATAACCTAGGCATGTGCCCTGACCAGGGACCAAGCCTGCAGCCTTTTGGTGTATGGGACAATGCTCCAACCAACTGAGCCACTCAGCCAGGGCCTGTGTGGTAGTTTATAGGGAGATTCATATGCAGCTAAAGAGCCATAGCTGATAATAATTGGCAAGGCCTCCACGAAGGGCTAGTCCTACTTGGGGAAAGTTGAAATGGAACAGAAGGTCGTTTGGTGATCTAGCATGAGGACAATCTGTACTGGAGGCCCAGAAGGCAGTGATTTTCAACCAAGAATGATTTCTCCCCCAGGGCGTATCTCATAATGTCTGGAGATACGGGGATCATAGAGGCACAATGTATTGACTGTGAAGGCTTTGTGTAAAGGGGCACTTGAGCTGGGCCCTGATGGATGGGTAGGAGTTTGATAGGAGAGGTTGGGGGAGTACCCTGGCCAGAGCAGATACCATAAACAAAGGCTCAAAATGCAGGCAGAGGGAGAGAGAGGTCGATATGGCTGCCATGTGGGGTGGAGCTGAGTAAAGCCTGGACTACGGCTTGGGACCAGATACTTTTCCAGCGTGATTCTCTGGAGCATCTCTAATAAAACAGCATGTGAACGAAAACGTAGCTTGATAAATAATTGATATCTTTTTCGTTCGCAGTATTTTCTTCTACTTCTTGACTTTCCTTCATTTCATCATCTAGATATTACACACTATTCCTTCAGGGAAGAGATGATATCGCAGAAAGCAAAGAAAATAGTGATCAATTCTTGGCTTCTGAGTTCCCAAATACAAGCCTTCAGGAAAGGACCGTGGGTAGGTACAAAATAGAAATGCAACAGAGGAACACACCGAGAGAGAACCGATCCAATAAATATCATTCTAATCCCATTAAAATATAAAGAGGCCCCATGTCAAGGATGGGGGGCTTATTTTTCAAAAAGCAGCAGCAGCAACAGCTGGCTATGCCTTGTTGCTAACCTAGGCAGCTTCACTCCAGGCCACTTGAAAAAGTCACTGACGGAATCCCCAGTTCATCAGTCACCGCATGAAGCAGCTCAGCCAGCAAGGTGCGCAGAATTTCCAGAACATTTCCTGAGCATTAACAGTTCAATGCTGACTGCTGGGCAGCCTTCGGGAAAACTCCATGTCTGACTCCCTCTGCTCTCTTTAATTCTCAGCCCTTCAGCTGCCTTCCTTCGCTCTTCACCAAACCTGACGTTGTCTCATGCAGTCTTTCTTCTGATGCCAAGGCCCAGTCTCGCATAGGCCACATGTGCCTATTTTCCTGGTTACCCTCCACTTCCAGTCCCTCCCTCTGATTCTCCACCCATCGCTGCTGCGCCCTGTGTGCTGGAGGTGGACCTCCTCAGGCATCTCCCAGGCTCCCTCAGTTTCTGGCTCTCGGTAGGGTTCACCAAATAGGAGAAGCCAGGGGTTCAGAGGGTAGGAAGCATGGTGTAAAGAGCCAGGCCCATATTTATCTCTTGAACATCTTCAGTTATTGTTGCTGGTACACGGGGAAATCCTCTGCTGTCCAACATAGGACTAAGAAAATCATTGTAAAACTGACCTTAAAACTGAGATATACTCAGTTAATGTTAAAATAGTAATGTCGAAGTTGTAAAGGACGCTTCAAAGGATTTTAAAGGAATTTCTTAAAGAAAAGTGGAGTTAAGGCATGGTTCTCAACTGGGGGCAGGTTTGTCCCCAGGAGCCATTTTGGTTGTCACGAGCATAGACCAGGGTTGCTGCTAAGCATCTTACAATGCACAGGACAGCCGCCAACAACAAAGAGTTACCGGGCCAAAATGTCAACAGGGCCAACTTAATGTAAGGCAGTTCAGTTATGTACCTGGGACTCCCGAACTCCCAGGTGAGGGGCCCCTGAGTCTATCTGTGATCCTGGCTCCCTTATTTGGCAAAAGCTAAATACGTGCCTGGCTGTGCTCATGCAGCAGGTTGTACCCTCTCCTGTGCACTGTCTCCCAGCCCTGGAGGCAGCCCTGACACCAGAAGCAGGCCGCTTCCATCAGCATCCTCTAGAGTAATGTATTTTTAAATGTTTACAAAGCCACTGGGAAGAGTAAAGAATCATAGAACATTTGAGAAAACATCCATTCCCATTCATTTGTTCTTGGAATTCATGACCAGCATGAAAGCCATAAAGAACAGGGCTGGCGTTCCAGGTACCAGTACAGACCAGGGGACATTAGCAGCCACCTTGCTTGCCACAGCATGTTGCTTTATACGTTGTCTTTGCCAAGGTCAGGCTCTGTCATCATTACTTTTTTATTTTTATTTTTAATCGCACCATGTCATGCGCCTTTTGCTCCCTAAAAACTGTACTCTCACCATTTCATCTTGTATCGGGTTGGCCAAAAAGCCCATTTAGATTTTTTTGTAAAATAAAAGACACATTTTTTCATTTTCACCAAAAACCTTATTGACTTGGATATTTTGAGTATGTCTTCTAGCTCCTGCTATTGCCTTCCACTGGGTAGAGGTCAGAGTGCTACTAAACATCTTCCAATGCATAAAGCGGCCCCACAGCAAAGAATTGTTTGGCCACAGTGTCAACAATACCAGGAAACTTTGGAAACCACTTCTGACACGTTCTATCAGGCACAGCACTTTCTCTATACACTACTTAAATCTTTTTTTGCATTCCAGTTGTGTTTTTATCTTTACTGAAATAATAAAACATAATATGCCAAAAATGTTGCATATCTTCTTCCATCTTCAATATTAAAATGGCTGCAGAAAAATTCACCAATTTTCATAAGTTATTTTTTAATGCACGTTGATATGACAGCTGTCACAATACAATCTAACAAAACTGTTTCAAATGAAGTTAAAGACAAATAAGCACTACTAGAGCCATCCTACAGAAAAAAAAAAAAAGCTTTTTGGCCAACCCAATAAAAATCATCTTACTATCATGCATTTAATGCCCACTTAACTTATGGTATAATTTCAGAGATTTTTTTTCAACAGTTGATCCTTATTAGTTTTCACGCATCTAGCAGGAAATTTCATATTAATAATTGCTGGGGCAAATCCATACCTTGAAAGTAGTTAACTGAGTTCATCATCTAGTCATTCATGCTTCATTCCCTATTTGCTGAGCCCCTATAAAGTGAGTAGGATTGCTGTCCTAGGGTATGTGTAAAACAGTCCTGGTGCTAAGCTCAAGTTTACAAAAATGAAAACTACAGCTCACGATCTAGCTAGCTAAAACAGAATTATTGTAAAAACTGCTGCATGTCTTATAACTCAGCAACTCCAGTTTTCAGGAGCTAGGTTGGGAAATGCTCACATATGTGTACCAAGAGGCAGACAAAATGTTTCTTGTGGTATTTTGGGTCTAGAAATAAAATTGGAAACAACCCAAATCTACATCAGCATTATCAATGCTAAATAAAATGTGTCATAGGCATACCATGGAATTTTATGCAGCATTTAATAGGAAGCATCTATTTCTATATGTAACAACACAGACAGATATCTGAGACCTATAGTCTTAGCAGGAAAGTCCCCAGGGATACACACCAAACTCAAAGCAGTGGTTATCTCTGGGCACATGGGAGGGGAGGGGATGTAGATTAGACATGGTGGTCATAGAACACTTTAACCTTATGGAAAATAGTTTCATTTTTTTAAAGGATTAAATGTGTTGTTTATGCATTTTGCATATAAAAGTAACATTTTTTAAAAAACACAAACCATTGCAACTCTTAGGTAAAGCGGTAGAATAAAGGGAGGCTCCACTCTGTTTGAGTGTCTTGAGAAAGACGTCAAAGAAAAGGGGTGTGTGAACTGCATCCTTACAGGCTGAGGTAGAGGTAAGAAGAAATTATTACATACAGGGGACAGTAAAGATGCAAAGGTATAACACAGCTTGGAGCATTTCCACATGACTGGGCCATTCAGTGGCAAGGTGACCTTGAATGAGGCAGACACATATGGCCCATAAAGATGTATTAGAAAAATAAACGATGTTTATATCTTGCTGAGGAGTTTTGAATTTTCTCCTATAAGCAATGGAAAGCCTGCAAATGAAGGGTGACATGACCAGATGTTGAGTTTAGAAATATCAATCAAGTAAGAGGAAATTTTCTTTCCAAAGGCTGCAGAGGACAGATGTGGCCATTGCTCAACTCATCTATGGCATCACATCAAGCCATCCCTTGCCCATACTGGTTTTCTTGCATGGCCTAGTACATGTGGGTCACAATAATTATTTTTATAAAGATTTTCAAACTTAAAGGAAAGTGGTAAGTATAACACTAAAATATCCATATTTTCATAATTTTAAAATTAAAATACACCATACATAGGAAAGAGTGCACCAATCTTAAAAGTAAGTTTGATGCATATTTACAAAGTAAACACACCTAACTAACCACAATAGAAACCAAAGCATTAAGCATTACTAGCAGCATGTTATGGAGGTAATAACCCTAACCACTCTGTAGCCACTTGGCTCCCTGCCCTCTGCATCATAGCAACACTGTGCAAGTTTTATTTCCCTTGTCTTTTTTCTGTTATCACTTTTAATTCTATCTCAAGGCACATCATCCTTTATTGTTTTTTATTCCCTTCCTTTCTCCATGTCTCCTCTCCCTGTCTGTGTTCCATCTATGAATTAGGGAGGGAAAAACAAAGCTCAACTCATAAAATGAATGATAAAAATATGCTAGAGACACATGAAGGAAGAGGAGCTGAATGTTTTGGCATGTGCTTAGATCATCAATTTTTAACCCTTTGATCTCATGGCACACATAAACTAATTACTGTGTTTTTCACTCCATAGGACACAATTCTTTTCCCCAAAAGTGGGGGAGGGGGGTGTCTGTGTGTCTTATGGAGCAAACACTGCGTCACAGACTGTGATGTGTGTTACCTGACCTGTCAGCGGTGGCGACAGCTGTTAGAAGAGGAAGCGGTGGGCCCATGCGAGACCCTCGGGGAAGCTTAAATGTCCCACTTTACTGCTGAATCTCAGGGCGTCTGGTCAGTATGAAGGTAGCGAAGAAAGTGATATCAGTGATTGTGAGCAACTGAGCCTCATAAATTCTGACACTAGTGATGATGAGTTCTTGGGGTTCCCAGAAAACTAGAAGAGCACTTGAACCTTAAAGTCTCTCCTCATTTGTTAATGACAGCGATGACAGTTCTTAATACCCCAGTTGACTGCTGTTCACTTTACATGGTTGAAATACTATTCTGTTGTATTTTATTAAATATTTTAGTACACCATTTGGTTCAGAATATTTTTTTTCTTGTTTTCCTCCTCTAAACCTAGGTGCATCTTATGGTCAGGTGTGTCTTATAGTGCAAAAAATACAGTACTAAAATTCTGCAGCACACCAGAAAACATATTGTACCCTTTGCTGGCCTGACAAAAAAATAGGTATAATTTTCATTCATCCACACTGGACAGCTATTGTTGTGTTGACTGTTGTTATTATTTACTTACTTATTATTGACAATCTAAGGGAAAAGAGGTCAGTGCCCCTGACTAAATAGTCAGGTATTGCATGTTTTAAAAATTCTTGTGGCACACCAGCTGAAAAATCACTGGACACAGAAGGAGCAATGGAAGTCCTTCAGAGATAAGGAGGCCTTTTTCAGAATATGTGAAGTCTCTCTGTGCCTTTGTAGGTAAGGCAGATTTTCCTCAAGCTCAAAGATTTAAGATATATCAAAAACTCTGTTTTATCTTTTTTTTTCAGTTATATTACAGATCAAATAAGATTTCATGGTTTGGCCTGTCTATCCGCAATGCAATGGGGTTCCCATTACTCCACACCATGGTAAGATCTTGCAAATTCTTGTTAAACTATACATATTGATTATTAGATCTAGCCTAAAGGCAACTATAACACTCACTGATAGACTCCCCAATTCGTGCAAATGTGATACAGCTATTGTGAAACTACAGAAAAAGAAAAAACGATTGTTTCTGGCTTATTGCCACAGAAAACAATCTCCAATTGGCCAAAGAAATAAAAGCATGGCATAGTGGGGGTTTATTTCTTCAAGACTGTACCAGATCTTGAGCTTAGAATTACAAAGAAAAACAAACAGGACAATATTGAAGTCTCCTTTAGCAGAGCCCCAACGTGGCCATCTCTCACCACCAGGTAAGCGCCTGTACTCCAATGAACTAAAGCCAACTTTAGTCCCAGAGAAGCCAAGAATTCACGCATTAGTATTTTCATATTGCACAGTGAAATCAGTGACTGATCTTATTAATTTTTTTCATTAGTAAAGCATGTCACTCCAGTCAGTCTATATGTGCCCCCCATCAGTGTTCTCCCAGGACCATTATCATCCCCTGCATTGCAGGTACATTCCAAGACAGTCCCTTATGGAGACCACTTTAAATTCTACATTATTCCCAGTAGTTTCTTTCTTTAAGGGCCCTTTCATACAGGGGAATAATTTTCTAATTGGAAGTCAATAGACACAACTTAACATTTATTTTTTAAAGAAAAAAAAGTCAGCACTAACAGGTTTAGTCTCCTGGTGGGAAGTTAGGCTATCAACTAATTCTCCTCCAAGCTATTTGTAGAGCCATTAATTGGGAAATTAGAGAAAGAAAGGGCGAATACGCCTATGTAATTAAACTGCCCATTTTGCACTAGAGCTCCTGCTCTAAAGCAGTTTCCCAGGATGTTAGCTGTCTGGAGAGTTGCTCTGTGCCCAGGAAATCTTGATATTTTGTGCATTGAAAGGCACTGCTCCTACCCTGAACTGTCAGGGGGCTTTTTTCTTTCTTTTATTTATTTATTTATTTATTTATTTTTTGAAGCAGACTTAGTGCTTTGAAGAGTTAATTACAAATCCAAAGAATATTTCTATTTGGTGTGCCTCTTGGCAGACTGGATGCTAATGGCTCCATCCTGCCATTAAATGATAAAAACTTCCTATTGGATTTTCTGGTTTGCCTGGGGCTGGAGGGAGAGGCTTTCCTGAGAGTAGTCACCAGATTGCTGCTTTGTTTTCAGAAAACCATCAATTTCCTTGCTGTTTTGCTTTATAAGGAAACTCTATTGGATTTGTGTATCTGCCATCCTCCCCCCAGTCCGGTGCCTGCCCTTCATCACCCCCAGCTGTCCTGGTGTCTGCACATGCATTCCCCTTTTTATTAGGATTCTGGGAGAAATAACCATCCGAGTCCTTGGCTTCTATATGTCTTTATCAACCCTAACTCATTCATCTTGGTGGTTAATTGTCCCTTTTTTCCTGATTTTTATTTCTACAAACTAAAACACATGTATGCTTTCCTTTATTAAAAAATAGATAAATGACCAAAAAAAGAGACAAATTGAGTTTTGCTGTTTTTAAGCAACCAGTAATAACGACTGGCAACAGTCCTTTACATAGTTTTTTATATTGACAGTTTACAGCAACCATTTTCTGAAACAGCCTCAATTGCATATATTCTTTCCTGCACTGTCTCTTCAGATAAACGCATTCACAAATGAGAAAGAAAATAACTCCTTTGTTGATGAATATATACTAATTTTTATGTTCAAAATATATAAAGAAAATAATCATTTGAATAAAGGTTAGTGTAAAATTAGATAACACTCAGGCGAATCTGGCATATTATTTAATTTTGTATGTGTGTGTGTGCATGCACACACATGCACATGCTATTTTGTTGTATAGTAGAGGCAAATAAGCAGGTCAATAAATAAGTATAATTAGATGTATTGTCAATTTTTTTTTTAAATGCAAGTTTTTTGGGCAAAGGACTTTAATAGACACCTTTCCAAAGAGGGCATACAGATGGCCAATGGACATATGAAAAAATGCCCAACATCACTAGTCATCAGAGAAATGCAAATTATTTATAAAGCCACAATGAAATTTCACTTCACACCTGCCAGAATGGCCATCATCAATAAATCAACAAACAAGAAGTGTCGGCAAGGACACAGAGAAAAGAAAACACTGGTGCACTGTTGGTGGGAATGCAGACTGGTGGAGCTACTGCGGAAAGCAATATGAAGTTTCCTCAAAAACTTAAAAATAAAAAATGGAATTGCCTTTTGAACCAGTGATTCCACTGCTAGGATTATACCCGAAGAATCCTGAAACCCAAATTCAAAAGAACTTATGCACTCTATGTTCATAGCAGCGCTGTTTACAATAGCCAAGTGCTGGAAACAACCCAAGTGCCCATCTGTAGATGAGTGGATTAAAAAACTGTGGTACATTTACACAATGGAATCAGAGAAGGAAAACTCTGACTCCAAAAAACCTCCGCTGCCTTGCGGCATACCTCTTCTGGGGAAAGGCTAAGGGAGTAAACCCCGACAGAAAATCCGGAGCCGGAGTCCCTAAGGCGGTTTGACGTTGTAGTCAACACCGGCAACTCCTGCGGCGCACCTGAACCCAAGCTGTATCGACTCCGTCTTTCCCTTGGACCCTTCAGCTGCGAAGAGAGGGGGGGTCTGCTGCATGGGCAACAGCGGACCCTCCATATCACCCTGCCCAGGCTCTGTAGCTTCAGCTCCACTGGAAAGGACACTCCAGCGTCATCGCAAGATGTCGATTCAACACGGGAGGAGACAGATGCCGTGTCACTCCCGAGTCGGACTGCACAGCCATTCTCGGCGGTGCAGATAGACACTTAAGAAGCTACACCATCGTCTCTCGAGACGGACGGCTGCCGACGACGATTTACACAATGGAATACCATGCAGCAGAAAGAAAGAAGGAACTTCTGTCATTTGTGACAACATGTATGGAACTAGAGAGAATTATGCTTAGTGAAATAAGCCAGGCAAAGAAAGAAAAATACCGTATGCTATCACCCAATACAGGGGACTAATGAACAACACAAACAAATAAACAAAATTGAACAAGGAACAGAGTAACAGTTATCAGGGGGGAGAGGGAGGGGGAGGGAGGGAAGAGGGGAAGGGTTTAGCAAAGTAACTAATATGAATAACCCATGAACATGGACAATGGGGTTGGGATGGACTGTGGGAGAAGGAGTGGGCTGGGTCAGGGGTAGCAATGAGGAAAAAAGTGGAACAATTCTAATAGGAAAACAATAAAAAATAAAATTAAAAAAAAAAAAACTTAAAAATGGAACTGTCTTTGACCCAGCAATCCCACTTCTTTGAATATATCAGAAGAAACCCAAACCACTAATTCAAAAGAATATATTCACCTCTATGTTCATTGCAGTGTTGTTCAAAATAGCCTATATCTGGAAACAGCCCAAATGCTCATCAGTAGATGAATGGATAAAAAACATGGTGCATTTACACAATGGAATACTATTCAGCTATAAAAAAGAAGGAAATCTTTGCGACAGCATAGATGGACCTGGAGATATTGTGATAGCGAAATAAACCAGTCAGAGAAAGACAAATACCATACAATCTCAGTTGTGTGTTGAAACTAATGAACAAAATAAGCTGATGAACAAAATAGAAATAGAGGCATGGATACATGGGACAGACTGACAGCTGTTGGAGGGGAGGGAATTTGGGGGGCTGGATGAAAGAAGGTAAAGGGAGTAAGCAAAAAATATATATATGAATATATGTAATAGGGTCTGTCTGGAAAAAGTCCAGCCATTGTTAATATAACAAGAACAGTTTGCATGACATCAATGTAACCTGGCAGCCATGGAGAGTGGACTGGAATGCACATGCATGAACAATGACGACTTCACTGTACTTGTCAGTGGGGGTGATAGATGCCATCAAGTGAGCATTTATACTGTGTGGCCATCACATTAAAAATGACTGAGCAAGTAGAGGAACAAATCTGCATCAAATTTTGCACTAAGCTTGAATATTCCTCCATGGGAACTATGCAGATGATTCAGAAGGCCGCAGCTGTGGGCAACCAGTGATTGGCAGCTTCAGCAAGACAACGCACCCGCTCATACATCACATCTTGTGCAGAGTTTTTTGGTGAAACATCAAATTACCCAGGTGATTAAGCCCTGCTACAGTCTAGATTTGGTGCCCTGTAACTTCCAGCTTTTCCCAAAACTAAAATCACCTTTGAGAGGGAAGAGATTTCAGACCCTCAATGAGATTCGGGAAAATACAACAGGATGGCTAATGGCAATTGGGAGAACTCTGTGAGGTCCCAACATGCCTACTTTGAAGGGGACTGAGGCATCATTGTCCTGTGTACAGTGTTTCTTGTATCTTATATCTTCTTCAATTAATGTCTCTATTTTTCATATTACATAGCTAGATACTTTATGGACAGACCATTTTATATTTATATATAAATACAGTCTATATATAAAATATAAATATTTAAATATATATAAGTAACACATAGACACAGACAACAGCATGGTGATAGCCAGAGGGAAAGGGGGTGGGGGAGTGGAGGTGGGCAAAGGGAGGATAAATGGGAACGGAGACTTTGCTTTGGGTGATGGGCACATGATGCAGTGTGCAGATGATGTTTTGTTTAGTTGTATACTTGAAACCTGTATGGTGTGGTGAAACAATGTCACCCCAATAAATTTTTTCCTAAGTGCAAGCTTTGAGACCAAATAAATCTGGGTTGAAAGCCTTCCTGTCGTTAAGGAACAAGCCCCCACCTAACATGTCTGAGCCTCATCTTGAATGAGAATGTAATAAGAGCTGAGATTTGTAAAGTCCCTAACACAGTGCCTAACATTAAAAGAAAAAGACATTCATATTAGTATTTTTTTGGAGAAATACACATGCAGTTAAATAAAAAAAGACTTTCTGGATGGGGCTGTAAGGAGAAAACTAGACCAGGAAAAGGAACGCAGAAGTTCTTCCCATGTCCTCGAGACAGAGCAAGCGCTAGGGAAGCACTTCTTTATTCACCAGATCTTGTCTTAAATCAGGCTCTGAGCAGATCTGAGCTGTACTGCCCAGGAGCAGATGAACCGGAGTGGCCCCAGCGCACCCCCTGGATTTCCCTTGTCAGAGGTGTGTGCCCCTGAAACACAGACTCAGCTCTTTTGATCTCATCTTCGTGGTTGGGCAGGGCAGCCCGCCTGCCACATGTACTCTCCTTGTCCTCATTCCAGGGCCCCACAGGATGAGTGAGAAGCAACTTGCTGCCTCAGACCACCTTGTCCACAGCTGCTTAAAAGTCCGCCATTTCCAGATTCATTTTAGTGAACTAGGAGACTTCACAGCAACTGCAGGTCAATTCCACTTTAGGATGGATTCCAAAAGTGGGTTCTGAGCTAGATGCAGGTAGGAATGATCTGGTTAAACAACGGCTCTCGAAACTCAGATGCATTAGCCTCACCTAGTGGGCTTATTTAAAATGCAGATTCCTAAACCGTTCCCGAAAACATTCTGATCCAGTAGAAAGTTCAATAACCTAAAAGAATGAGTTTCTCGATTTATCTGTTATTTGTTAGTTACTGTGTGCCAAGCCCAATGCTAGGTCCTTGCCATATATAATCCATTTTTAGATCCAGTGAGGTGGTAACATTTAGGACAGGAACCATAACCTGGACAGAAATCAAAAGGGCCCATAGGAGGAGCTGTCACACTCACTCCATGTCATTGTGTGAGCCCTCCGGGAAGACCTCTGTGGATGAGTCACCCCTGAAGCCTGTGCCGCAGGCCGCACTTGCCTGGGGTCATCGGCTCTCATGCTCATCAACTTCTAACCAGCATCCCAAACCTTCTCCACATCAGCTAAACCAAATTTTGGACTTGCGTTGGCCAAGTACATGGTTCTAACTTTGTTCATGAAACAAACAAGGAAAACTTCAACAGCACTTGCAGAGGACCCCAGGCCCTAAGGGTCTCACCTGGCATTGTAAAAGAACCATTACCAGGCACAAAAGAAGAACCACTTCCCCAATGTTCTTGCTGCCCTGCAGTAAAAGAGTTATTGCAGACTTCTTTCTACATATCTTTGATTTATGAAGTAAAGATGTCCTAGACCATCACTTCCATAAATCCTTCTAGGTTTTTCTTTCTATACATCAAAAGCAGGAATATTCCATCAAAATGCTTTTTTCAAAAGGCAAGAGACAGTTTGAACTGCTAGGCTTTGTTATAATTCTGATGTTTCTATTGGTTTCTATTTAATAAAAAAACATGTAACCAGAGGCTTACAGACCAATTCTTAGAGTGCTACAATTTCCCAAGGGTGTTATCATTATCTTTCAGGTGGTACTCAAAATAAATAAATATTATTGCGCCAGCCATTCTACTTAGCATGGACTCTGGATATCAGAATTGTGCCCAAAGACTGAAAAATCCTTTATTAATTTCACTAGAAATAAAAATGTGCATTCGTTCTTAGCACTGAGGAGAAATTTATATTTTTAGTTACAAAGACTGTGGAGAAGAATAATTTTAAGAAGCAGTTAGGAAATCTTTTCAGATGTTTTATTTTGTAACATGAGGAACATAGCGGTGACATGTGGAAGTAATGGGGTGCCCCTCCCCTTATCTGGAGGCTGTGTCTATCACTTTAAAAATATTAACCAGAACCAGCACTATTTTGCTCCCCTTCCCCCCAGAGGACATTAGGCAATGCCTGGAGATGTCTGGTTGCTGACTAGGGAGTGCTCTGGCTTTGAGTGGACAGAGGTTAGGGATGCTGCCAAACATCCTACAAAGGACAACACCCCCTTCAGACAAAGAATTATCTAGTCCAGTATGTCTGCAGAGCTGAGGTCATTGGGAAACTCTGCTCTATTAGAATTGAATTCAACCCTGAGCAAGAGAAAACACCCTAGTGTTGCAGCGACTTAAATAATTTAGAGGCTTATTTATTTTTCACAGTAAGTAGCATAAGGGTTTCCAGGCCACAGCTTGGTGCAGCTCAGTGGTGTCATTAAGTTAAGGGCCCAGGACTCCTGATGCAGTCCTAGAAGATGTCATTTTCGCTGGGCACATTACAGCCCAAAAGCAAATTGAGCTTGCTAGTAAGAAAGAAGGGTTATAGTGGATATTATACAGACAAATGGCATGGTTGCCCACAGATACATTTTTTCTTTTCTGTGATGCCTCTCTCTCTAGCCTGACTTAAGGACCAGCAGAACTCTACCCAGTCATGCCCTACCCAAATCAAGCTCTTCCGTTGCATCTTCCATGCCATTCCCAGGCAGTGCTAAATTCTCTGAGCCAGAAGTTTCTGTCTTTGGGGACAAGGAGAACATCAGGGCCAGAACAAGGCCCCAAAAGAACAGAAATGGAACCATACCTAGTGCATCGAACATGTTACCACACAAATGGAAAGGTTACAGTAGGAAGCCATGGGTATCTGAGAGCAGGATAAAGAAATGCCAGTGGAGGAAAGGAAAAGCTTTTTTAATTGGGCAATAAAATCAATAGCAAACTCAAAAATAGAGTTTGAGGAATTTTTAAAGGGTTTCTGACAACCAACATATAACAAATGGTGGGAAAGAGAACATAAAAGGTAAACCCAAACAACAGGCTTATTATTATTAAAATGCTAATAATGATAAAGATGACAAAAATTAATCATAAGGCAAAGTCTTGGAGTCAATCCCCAGTTCATTGGATACTACTGCAAAGAAGAATTCTGAGGTTTCATCTGAGCTCAAGGGGACAGGGCAATAATGTGACATAATTAATAATTAGTAAAATCTTCTATAAATCTGGAAGAAGAAGTGATGTGAGATGAGACATGGTTTCCTATAAGTTCAGGTAAGTATCTGACCATCCATTGAGACACTGATTCTGAGGAGAGCTCAGTGAGGGGAGGGGAGGAATAACTGGAAGAGTTGCCTTCCTGAAATTGCCAAAGAAGTTCCCAAGACTCAGGTTTTCTTACCAGCCCAGAGAAAATTGATGAGATTTCCTTCCGTTTTTCTTTACATCATCCTTGAACTAACCATTTATACATTTGTTAATAGCTTTCAGGGGCAGCTGCTACTTCCAAAGGACCCTATAATCTTAAAGTGGCCCATTATGCTAATCTAATGAACCAGTTTTCCTCCACAAATTGAAAGCCCTTCAGACAGTTTGAAAATGAAATCTTAACAGTCACACGGAAATAAACTTCTGTTAAGCAATTCTAAAAAGACTGCTTGGTAGGGGCTAGATCAGGATTTTTCCTGATTTGTTTGGTATACTTTTATTTCTTTTTCTTTTCTATTTCTGTTCTGATTTCCCTCGAAACACAATATTCGTATCTTTCAGAAAACCCTATATGACTGAAAGATTTGTACTATTTTTAAGCACTTTGACTCTCCCTGAGAATTGTATTCAGTTGGTAAGGAACACTATATTTAATTCTGTGTTCTGAAGAGGTCACTAAAATACAGTAGAAGTTCAGTTAATTCTTAGTAATCGATATCTGTGGCATTTTTATAGAATGATCAAAATGGCATGGCTGTACTATTGCACATGGATTCTGTGAGATTACAGTGATATGTTTTAACCTATTTTCAGACCTATTAAGAGTGTACTTTAGCTACATGTTTGATATAACAGAGCATGTGTTTTGAAGGAAGCTAAGGGACAAAAAAAAAAAAAAAAAGATCTGTACATAATGACCATAAGCGTGTCCTCAAATTGCTTTTCTATTTCAGGAGGCATGTTGGATGTACTTGAAAGGTCACTGATTAGTCCACTTCAACATCAGTAAATTATTGTTTGGAAACAGACAAAAGAAAATAATAGCCAACAGTATTACCAATATAATGAAGAAAAACAGGGAAATATGGTTTATATATTATTTTCTCTAGCAGGATGCTTTTAAATTTGACTGCATGGCACCTTAATAGCACACTGTGGACATATTTCACTGGTCTGTCAACAGACTTGATTTCTAGATTGGATGTTTATTTTCCATTAAAATGTCGATTGATGTGGCAAATTTCAGTACAAAATACTGTTAAATAAACAGTACAGGAAAGGATATTATGCTGAAGAAAGTGGAAATACTTGGTTGCTCTAAACATATTTTTAAAGCAAGCACCTCCTGTTTTAGGGAGACACAATGTCAAGAAACAGTTTGATCACCCCAGCATTAACTAGTCAAGGTCTTTGGGAAATCTAGCCCATAGATGCAGAGCATTCATGGTGGCCTTGGTAGCTGATCTTAATATGGATGTGTCTGTGCACTGCTTTTCTGCCCTTTTCCTATCTTACGCCAAACTGACATGAGTCTAAGATCTACAGTTGTATCATTTGACCTACACAACAGCCCTTCCACCTTGAGAAAGGAACCTTCATTTTGTTTGCCCACCCACCTGTCTCACTGCAGAGGAAGAATCTTAATCAATGTAAGCCATTCATGGGTTAATTCCATTCTCCTCCACTTGGGCTGGTTTAGGAAGGGGCATGTAACACAATTCTGGTCACTGAATTATGAGAAGAAACCTGTGGGGGCTTTTGAGAATATTTCCCTTGTTTTTAAAAATATTTCCTATGTTTTTAAAAAGTTCCTAAGACAGCAACCTATCCTTATCTTTTCTGGAAGTCTATATCTTCATGAATGTCAGCAATCATCTTGGGGCCATGAGAACATCCAGCCTATGAGAAAAAGCCAACACTCTGAGATGGCAGAAAAGAAGGAAGGAAAGAAACCGAGCCTTCACGATACCTTTGAGATGCTAATTAACCCACCTTGTCCACTAACATCAACCACTATATCTTGATGTAATGAAGTTGTGACGCTGCCCAGTTCCTTCTCAGGACAAAGGCACTCCTTCCCTCAGCTACCAGAAGTATTCTTTCTCTAGAAATCACCTTCTTGGGGAGTTGCGTCACTCCAGACTTGCCCTCTCCCACGGGAAAGCCTGTATCCAATGAATGATTTATGGTGGGGGGGGGGGGGGGCACAAAGGCATAGCTCTGAAGACCATCAAGCTCTAGAGTTTTTCCTGTAGACCAACAATTTTCAAACTTTTTCATCTCATGGCACACATAAAGTAATTGCTAAAATTTTTCAACACACCCCAAAAGTTTTTCTTCTGATCTGACAAAAAAAAAAAAATAGTTATAATTTTGATTCATTCACACTAGATGGCTATTGTTGTGTTGGTTGTTGTCATATTTTTATTTGTCATTCTAAGGGAAAAGAGGTCAGTGCCCATGACTAACTAGTCAGGTACTGCATGTTTAAAAACTTCCTGTAGCACACTGGCTAAAAACCACTGCTGTAGATCATCAAAGAATTTTTCAAGCCCCAAAATGCGATATCATCCTTGACAACAAATATATTCTGAAGTCAATCACCTTTTGCCAATCTCTGTAGATACCACCCTGGTTGTTTTGTGTGTGTCAATGAAGAACGGCTGGAGTTGGAAGTTACTCAGCTGCAGTAGCTTAAACTAGGGATCGGCGAACTATAACTCTGGGCCATATCAGGTCTGTCAGCTATTTTGGTAAATAAAGTTTCATTGGAATACAACCATTCTCATTCTTCTTACATACTATCTCTGGCTGCTTTTGTGCAAAACAGCAGAGTTGAGTAGTTGTGACAGAATCTGTCTGGCCTACCAAGCCTAAAGAATTTACTCTATGACCTTTTACAGAAAACCTTTGCTGACCCCTGTGTCTTTAGGGGGTCATCATGTCCATGTAAAGGACCCCCAAGGTATGCAGTGAAGGATTGCTGCAGTGACCCAATGATGTCATGAAGAACATAAGCTCTTTCTAGTTTTCTGCTCTCCCATTCTTGACCTATTGCCTCCCAGTCACAAACTGATGACTGCACCTCCAGGCATTATGTCCACAGTCCAGATAGGAAAAAGGATTAGGCCGCATAAAGAGAAAAAGAGGAGAAAAGCCATGTCAGTCAGCCTTCTCGTCAAGAAAACAGATTTTCCCAAAGCTTTCTCAGCAGACTACCACTTCTATCTCATCGGCCACAGCCATGTTACATTGTCACCTTGAGCTGTAAGGGCAGCTAGGAAATCAAGAATTTGGTTCCCCAGCTCCAATAATAGAAAGAGGAAAGGGAAAAGAAACTAAGACTTGGTTCTGGATGACCCAATATGTGGTGTGTGCCACATGGAGCCATTGCTATTCCGCTCCTGAACTACCTACCAGGTTTCCTTGCTTACACTTCTGCCTCTTTTTAGTCTATCAGTCACACTGAAACCAGGCTGATCTTTCTCAAAATAAATCACATCACATCACTACTTTGCTCAAAATTCTCCAATGGTTCCCATCATTCTTAAAACCCAAAGCCATCAGGATCTGACCCCTGGTACTCTCCAGACCTCTTCCTACCTCTCCCTCCCTGGTCCACCCTTACCCAGGCATACTGGCTCCTGATGTTCTTTCAACGCACACAGTCTTGCCTCAGGGCTTCTGGCTGGCACTCTGCTCCCAAGTCTTTACACAGCTTCCTTCCTCACTCCGTCCTGGCCTCTAATCAAATGTGACCTTCTCAGAGAGGGCCTCCTTGCCATCTAAAACGGCACTTGGATCACTTTCCTCTCCTAACCTGCTTTATTTTGTTTTTAGCACTTATTAGGATGTAACAATATTGTTTATTTGCTTAGTTGTATGTAGAATATGAGGCAAGGACTGTTTGTTTCAGGCCCTAAAAATGGGTCTTGTAACAGAATAGAGCTAATGTTTGTTGAATAAATTCTCATTGTCGCCAGTTGTGTCTACTCTATAAACTTGTTCTTATTGGTTTAACAAGGGCACAGTATGATCTGAGAGTCTGAGCCTTAGCTTGTTCCCACTTTGTCTCTGGGTAACCCTGCGGATGTCAATCAATTTCTGAGTCTTGGTCCCATTACCTGAAAACTAGGGAGAGAGGGGGTGTTGCTCTCTAAAGCAGTTGTGGTTTGTGGTCCTGCTCAATTCTGTGTCCTTGAGGAGTATTAGCAAAAGGATACCCACCAACTCAGAGATGGGGCAGGGGTTCCTTTGCTGTTCTATACACACCTCCTGTGCTTCCTTCTGTGTGGTTTTTCACTCTTTTGAGCCTGTCTCTTTCACAGAGATTTATTATACAGAACGGAAGTGAGGTAATAAATTCTCACTCTTTCAAAGAACATTTCATTCCCCTGTAAATGGCCAGAGTCATGACAGACTATAAGCACTGGGCATAGTTACCCATTTTCCACAGTCGAGCTTTTGTTGCTGCATTGTGTTTCGGGCTATTTTGCAGTCTCTCCCTGTTTTCATGCCCAATCTTCTGACACAAACACACTGCCATTCTGTAATTCTGAGAAAGGGCAGAACAGGAGGATCAGAAAACCACGGAATTGGAGCAAGTCAAGAGTGAGACCTCTGCAGGTAACCAGAGAGGGAAAGGTCTCAGGACTGTGTCTGATGGTCAGGTCCACCGACTGAGGACAGCAGAGTAAGAAAAACCTGAAACCTCCTTTTGTGGCAACCTTCTGGAAAACAATACAGTCACGAATGACCAATTTAGAACAGACTCAAACCAAAAGAGCAGATGGAAAATTCTCCACATCTCTAGCTCGTACTATTGATGTTTGATAGATGGATTAGGGGAGGCAGCTCCTCAGAGGGTTCTTACCCTCAGCAACTGGCCAAAACATTTTCTTCTCTTCAAGGTACAAATAGGTTAAATTATTTGTCATGGTGTAATGTGTCATGGGATGAACTTTTATACCATCACAAGCGAAGCAGAGATAAACAAAGCTCATAAGACTTGTTTTCATGTTAGAGTTGACCTGAAAACATCCACATCATATATTTGTGACTCAGTTCACCTTTGCACATCCAAGGCATAAATACAATGTACTCTATTTAAACTACTACACAGTGAGCCACTGTTTTAATTTTATCCTTTCTTCAATCAATATTTACTGCTCATTGTCATCAATAATTTCTGAGAACCTATAATGAGGTCTAATGCATCCCAGACTGTACTGAGTTTAAGATCAGCTTTGAAAACATTGATTTTCCCATAACAAGAAGTGCATTCATTTAGAATAAAGGAAAATATTGTATTCTCAGTAACACACGTTATACACTGCCACACAAGAACAGTATATCTGCTTGATTTAAGCTGGCCTTGTAGTGAATCCTTTCTCTGTATCAAGGGATATATGTCAACCATTGTCTTGCTACTTCCAGGTCAAAATTAATATTTCTCTCCCAATGGAATCCTTCATCCTGCTGATCTTCTCCAATATGTGATTAGCAAACTAACCTAAGCATATCCAGGACAAGCATCTTTTATTCTCCTTTCTGCAAAGCACAAAGAAGTCAGTTCACAAAATTGTTAATGCTGAAAGGAACCCTAGAGTCATTCTACAGATGATTAACAAATATTATGAATGACTTATTCTAGGTAATCAGCCAATGTGTGATTAAATTAGGACTCTTTCATCTTTATACCAACCTTTCTGTCATTTTCACCCTGTCGTTTTTGAATTTGACACAGAAGATATGGTTTTTCAAAGTCTGGATGAACATAAATATGACATTAAAAATACTATCTTAAACTTTTCATGGGGGGAAATCTATAACTTAATGTACTTGAATTCTCATTTGGATATTTAATTCAAAACCACCCAGCAATGAACTATCCCTCTAGGGACATTCCATACTTTTCTGGGGGACATAACTTCTAATAGTTAAAATAACCAAAAATTTGACACTAGACATTCAGACTACTCATTTACATTAAAGTTGTCAAGGACTTAAGTTTCTAAAATGTAAACTAGAAATATAAAGTTCTTTTTATGTGATTTGCTGTTTACATGTATATATCAGATACATTTATATCTGCAAATAATCTAGTTATCCACACCAGTGGCATTCAGGGAGGAACTGAAGTGTCTGGTATCAAGGCAAGAGCCAGAGAACAGCTTTCACCCAGACAGAAAGGTAGGCAGAGGCCATTGTCCCTTTCCTGAACCCTCCCCCACACAGAGCCACAAAGCCTGAAGGTGGGTGCCATATCTGAGACTCCATCAACCTGGCTAACACTATTTGCCCCACCCTGGAGATTCCCTGAGGATCCGCCCCACCCAACTACAGCTGTAACAGTGGCTTTTCCATATGAATGGCAGTTCTTGGCTCATACTTCTTAACTTCCTAAATTCTCTCAAACAAGCCACAGCTGGCCCCAGTGAACTCCAAACTTGGCACTAATATCAGCCAGTCTAGATTCACAGCTTGGCTTCACCTGGGAATCTCCAAGCCCAGCACAAGTAGCAACCATCTCAGATTGCTTTATAGCTCAGGCAGGGTACCCAGGCAAAACACAGGTGGGGGCTGACCTTAATCTGAAGCCACCTGGGAAACCCCAGGGCCAGCACACCCAGAGGACAGCTACAGACCATGTCAGAGCACCACTACCCTGCCCCTGCACAGCTGATCCTCCACAGAGGGCAGAGGTTGGTGGTCAGTGGTCACATTCAGTCCTTGCAGCTGACTGGCCTGGGTAAATCCCTCCCATTGATCTGCCAACAGCAACCAAGGTTCAACTACAAGAGGAGGGTGTACTCAGCCCACACAGAGGGTGCACCTTGAGTGACCAGCTTGGGTGATAGGGAAGGCTGTGCCACTGGGTCCTACAGGACACTTACTACATTAGACACAGAGTCAAAACAGCTCTACCCGCTACACAGAAATAAACACAGGGAGGATGCCAAATTGAGGAGGCAAAGAAGTGTGGCCCAAATGAAAGAACAGAACAAAATCTCGGAAAAAGAACTAAATGAAACAGAGCTAGTCAATCTATACTGCAGAGTTCAAAACACTGTTGATCTGGATGCTCAGAGAAATAATTGAGAACACCAACACAATAAAGGAAGCAGTGATGGTTATACAAAGTGAAATATAAAAATATATATAGTAATGGGAAAGAAGCTGGGATTCAAATCAACATTTTGGAACAAAAGGAAGAAATAAACATTCACCCAGAGCAGAAAGAAGAAACAAGAATTGCAAAACACTATGAGACAATTAGGAACCTCTGGGACAACTTTAAAAGTACCAACATCAGAATCATAGGGATGGCAGAAGAAGAAGATTAAGAACAAGAAATTGAAAACTTATTTGAAAAAATAATGAAAGAAAAGTTCCCTAATTTGGTGAAGGAAATAGACATACAAGTCCAAGAAGCACAGAGAGTCCCAAACAAGTTGGACCCAAAGAGGACCACACCAAGACACATCATAATTAAAATGTCAAAGGTTAAAGATAAAGAGAGAATCTTAAAAGTAACAAAATAAGAGAGTTACCTACAAAAGAGTTACCATAAGACAATCAACTGATTTCTCAAAAGAATCTTTGCAGGCAAGAAAGGACTGGCAAGGAGTATTCAAAGTGATGAAAAGCAAGGACCTACAATCAAGATTATTCTATCCAGCAAAACTATCATTTAGAATGGAAGGGCTGAAGTGCTTTCCAGACAAGGTAAAGCTAAAGGAGTTCATCATGACCAAGCCATTACTACAGGAAATGTTAAAGGGACTTAATTAAGAAAAAGAAGAAGGTCAAAATTATGAACATTAAAATGACAACAAACTCCCAACTATCAACAACTGAATCTAAAAAAATTAAAACAAAAACAAACTAAGCGAACAACCAGAACAGGAACAGAATCATAGGTATGGAGATTACTTGGAGGGTTATCAGCTAGGAAGGAGAAGGGGGATAAAGGGGAAAATGGTGCAGGGATCAAGAAACATAATTGGTAGGTACAAAATAGACAGGGGGAAGCCAAAGAATTTACACGCACGACCTATGAGCATGAACTAAGGGGGTAGATTGCTGGAGGGATGAGGTTCTGGGCAGAGGGGAGCAAAGGGAAAAAATTGGGAAAATGTAACAGCATAATCAATAAAATACATTTTAAAAAGACTTTTACGACAGCACCTTTCTTCTGTAACAATTTCTATATTAAGATAATGTTAACTGTTGTGAAAAACATACCTCAAAAGGTCACAGTAAATGTTTCTTGCTCACATAACAGTTCAATGTCAGTATCCCCCCTGGCCAGGGGTGGAGGAGCCAGGGAGTGACTCTGGCCACACAGTCACCTAGGGACCCAGGCTCCTAAAGCCCTTTTCTTTTCATCTTCCTTCAATATGTAACTTCCAACATTTCTCCTGACATCAAATTCCAACCAGCAGATGCCAGAAGCGAGGGAGGTGATTGATGTTAACTAAAGTCATTATGATGATCATTTCACAATATATATCTATATCAAATCATTATGTTGTACATCTTGGACTAATATAATGTTATACATCAATTATATCTCAATAAAACTGGAGTGGGTAGGGCAGGGGCCAGTAGTTTACTGCTGGTTTTGACAGTTCTGCACGGGCTGACTCAGTGATCAGTCTTGTGGCAACTACATCTTAACTCAAGGTTTCCTCTGCAACTGTTGTGGCAAGGAAGAGGAGGTCTAGAGAACTGCTCCAGGCTTTCCACTGTCTCCTTCTAGAAGTGACACATCACTTCTTACATGTTATCAGCCCCACCGTACTACCAGAGAATCCAGAAATGTAAAGTCCCATATGCCCAGGAAGTAAAGGAGGACCAGATATTAGTGAACACTTGTGATGTTTGTCACAAATGACATTACCTTGATGAATTCAAGGTCCACTGACTTCCGCTCCTCCAGCCCTTCCAAGGGTTCCAGAAGCACTGAATTGCCTGATTGATATCCCTTTGTTTTTTTTTTTAATATCCAGTGGTTTGGAGTTCCTCCAGTGAACACTGCCTGAATCAGGTGTGTGCTGGTAGCTCTCTGTCCCCTTACCGTCATCCACTCTCCACCCTTGTGTGCCCTCCTCTGTGCCCCGGGGTGGGGGGGGGGGAGCAGGGGGCCTCCTCTGTGAACTAGATCTTCAAGATTCCATTGCCCTCCGGCCTTGGTTCGTTTTGGATAATGGGAATTACCACCAGACTGAGGGTCCCTTACCCTGACCTATAAGGGTTCTATAAAGAGTCCTTCCTTTAACCTTTTTATTTAAGAAAACAAAAGTGCTTTATCTCCAACTCCTGCATGCACCCTGCATGCCTTCTCCCTCGTAAATCACTCTTCACTGCAACACCCACCCTTTACAAAGCACTTGAGGCCCAGGCAAGCTTCTCTCCTATTTTCACTTAAGGCTAGAACTCATAAACAGGTTTCTTGCACCCCGCTTTGTAATCTTTTCCTCATTTTACACAACTGTTAGAAGCAACAGAGGCCAGTGTGGTGAGAAGCAGCCAGGGTAGGTGTACTGACAACAGATGTCAGCGTCCTCGTTCCAACCATGACACCCCTTTTCAATACATAAACTTCTCACCAGGCTGAAATGTTCATTACGCCATTCAGAAGTAGAGGTCTAGCCTGACAGTTTGCTGTAAAGCGCCTCCCTGATTATAAAGAGAAAATCAGTCACTTATTCTGCTGGGATTGTTCCTAAGACTGACAGACATGCTCAGTAAGGAGCGGAGCGCTTGCACCTGGTCAGGAAACAGCAGGATGAGACGACGGTCCCTCTGTTACTAATAATTATGCCTTGGGTTTAATCACCAACTTCATGCCTGACAAAATGGAAGCCGAAGACTGGGGAAATGATGAAGCAATAGGTATTTAAATCATGGAACATTTTTCGTTCAATTAGTATGGTGATGAGGCGCTACATTTGTTAGGGATTCTGGCTGATGCTGACGGTATTTTAAATTAAGGTTAGTTGAAATGACGGCAGCAGGGTTTGAGGAGCGACACACTACAATGAATATGTCAGCTCTCTATAGGCTGGAGACAGACTTTTGATGTCTTGACTCACAGCTCAGAAAGCTGAGATTAAATAAAAGAAAGTAATTTACAGCCTAGCTGGTGCTTATGATAGTTTCTCTTCCTTTTAGCTAAAGCAGGGAGTGGGGTTAGGCAAAGACAGGCAGCTGGGAGGGAGGAAGCGATGGTTATCATCTGTAGATTCTATTTGCATGTCATTAATCAATTTAGACAGCTGGATGGTCTAGGCCTATTACTTAAAATATAGCCCAGTTTATATTCATCTAATTGCTCCACTGTACAGAGAATGCACCATGAAGTGATAACATCACTGCTCTGGCTTTGAAGCTGGCAACTCTATAGACAATTTTTCTTCCCAACAAATTTCACAATGACACTCAATCACATCTCTCCCTGGGAGCCTGCTTCTTGATACCATATTTTTAGCTCATGAAATGCTGTTTCCCATTTCCCCTCTCTCCTTTCCCACCATCTGCAAAACCCCATACATTCTATGAATCACTAATTTCCGTTAATTTGTATAATGCCACGCGAAATTGCTGCAAGGAGGTCTCCTATTTTGACACCCACCCTGTCATGAACATTAATGGTGGAATAGACTCTTCCCAACAACTCAGGGAAAAAAACTTGAGAGGCAGGTTCTATCAAGATGCCCATGTTTACTGCTGCAAAGTGGTAACAGAAAAGAAGTTCAATTAATTGAACAATTGGGAGCTAGCTATTCACTTTATCAACTCAAGGCAGAAGATAAATAAGATGACAAGAATAACTTGCTGGATGGAGATAAAAGGGCCAGTTGTGGTATCTGTTAATTAGCCACATGTGTGATGCAATCTTTAACTGCCAGCTTATTCTCCCTAGCCTGGTGGGCACACAGGTGTGTCCTCCCGTAATGTACCTGCTGGTGTGGGCTAAGACAAAACTGAAGAGTAACTTATTAGCCCAGGCACTTGGTGGTTGTTTATTACACATATTTCTGTTCTCATTCCCATGGATGGATAAAGAGCTAGTCTGCAGGAGACTAAAGTTCTGCTATAACCAGTCCTAACATTACATGACTTTATCCTTTCTTTTTAAAATTAACATGTAGTAAGTTCATGAAGGGCCACATACGGTTCTGTATTCGCTCATTTTCTCCTCCCAGCAACCCTCAGAAGCAGGTACTATTATTTCCCCCATTTATAGATGAGGACACTGAGGCCTAGAGAGAGAAAGTTAATACCAAAACTATAAGCTTTGAATCTAATACTATTGTTTTTATGAAAAATCTATTTGGGTATTATTTAGAAATCAATCGACACAGAAAAGCACCAATAATAAAACAAAAATAATCTCCACCACTCAGGAAAAAATTATTCATATTAGATGAGCATTATGCCAGATGCATCCATATACACATACACACCTAGCTGGAGCTGGATAGACACATAGCGAGAAGATTTTTTTAAGTGCAATTATTTCTGAAGTAAACTATATTAAATTACATTTTACTTGATTCTAATAATGGAAAAGAACGAAACTGAATACACTACTAGTCTTTAAGTAAGTCTTCTGCAGGAGATATTATTTTCCAAGGAAGTTCCCTAGGGTTAAGTAAATGAGATTATTTAAATATTTAGAGATTGGAGTTGATCTATCTATGTTTTACTTCACATTTCAATTTCAGACAGCATTAACTAATTCTCTGCCCTGAAAGGTGAGGTAAGTGGGATTTATGTTCACCTTGAAATTTTCACTCCATCAAGATTTTTAACATTTACATTCTATTCTATATTCCTAATTCCCAGGGTGTAGCTATAACTCTATGGCTCCAAGATCTGTAGTTTTGGATCTAAGTTTAAATGGATTTATTGCTCACTTTCTTTTTCACACAGAGTTTCTTCATTCCTGAGTACTTTTGTTTTGATTCATGTCTTGGCTGGCTGGAGTTTACCATCAAGTAAATTATTGAAGGACTCAGAAATGCTGAGTTCTCTCATTCTCCTGTGCTTGGGACTATCTGCCTCATGCCTTCATACACATACAAACACTTGGCCAGATTTTTAGGGTCATAGATTTTTTTCCTCAGAATTTTGTAGACATTGCTACATTGTCTCCTGATTGTGTGTTTATGGAGAAGTCCGAGGTTGACATGATTTCTTCCCTTGTGGGTAACTTATTTTTCTCTGGCTTGATGCCTAAAGAATTCTCCCTCTATTCTTATTTTAATAACTTAACACAATATGCCTCCATGTTGAATAATCTCCATAAATTTGTCCTGAGGGAAGAAATCAAATTATTTTATGCTGCAGATCCAGTTCTCCATATATTTCAGGGATTTTTTTTTTTTTTTAAATCAGATCAAACCTTCAAAAAGACATCCATGAGGTGGGGTAAGAAAATGCTTTCATAACATTATTTAGAGGGTACTAGGTAGGCTTTTATCCAAAATAAAAGTCTCCCCTCCCCCATTGCCTCCTAACTAGAAAACTATTCCACTTTATCTAAAACTATATCTTGTTCAGTTGTTTCCCTAGTGCTAAACAGTGTCTGGCACACAATGGATGCTCCATAAAAATTGGTGAAAGAGAACACAGGAAAACTGCTGTGGGGAGGGTGGGAGAGCAGCCAGGACTGAGGAATAGGGACTGGAAGGTGAGATGATAGGCTCTACTATATAAACTTCACTCTCTTGTCCTGCTTTGTCTAAAGCAGTAATGCTTTAACAGTCCTGTTTGATTTAATCCACTCAGGAGATTCACTAGTGGGGTGAACCACTGTCAATGAAGTGGTATGCCTATCCTTCAGTTGGGGGTGGGGTGGGGATAGTCGCTAATTAAAAGGTTAAAAAGTACTGGATGGGGCAAGAAGAATTCAAGCCCTTCATCTTGTACACTAGTTTCTGAACTGGTTTCCTCCTGAAGCAGCTCCCTGATCCAATCAATCTTCACTGCCCCAGAAGTAATTGTTCTAAAAGAAGTGCTAATGGAGATAGTTTGAAGTCTTAGACTTTAGTATTTCCCTACTGCTTTCCCCTCAGAAAGAAGCCAAGAAGTCCAAGTTCTCTGGTTTAAGATGCTCTTAAATTCTTCTTTTTAAAAAAATATTCATGTATTTATTTATGAAAGTGAGGGAGGGAGGGAGACAGAGTGAAAGAAGCACTGATGTGACTGAGCAACATCAATCAGTAGCATCCCGTATGTGCCCCTACTGGGAACTGAACCCAAAACCTAGGCATGTGCCCTGACTGGGAATCGAACCAGCAAACTTTTGCTTTGCAGAGTGACATCCAACCAACCGAGCCACACTAGTCAGGTCTCTCAAATTCTTTAGTTTGAGACACTAGTCTCCTAGCTTGTCTTCTTGCTTTAAGAATCTCTCCAAGTATGAAGTTGACACAGTTCCTGTCAATGTTAAGCACAAAGTAAATGTTAGTTCCTGACCTTGCCCCATCTTGGTATATCGGTCAATTGCTATCTGGTCATATTGTATTGGAGTTAATTCTTAGAATGTCTGTCTCCTTCTAGACTGTGAGACTCTCTGGGCAAGATCAATAAATGTTAGATCAAATTGAATTCTAGCAGCCGGTGTTCCAGAAAGATACAAATCCTATCTATAACCTCTTTCTTTGTGTCCACCTTCTCTCCAATCTTAGGCAATCTAAAGAGTGCGGCAGCAATGATGAGATCTGTATATAGCAGAAAAAAACATCTTACACTGCACAAAAATCCCAGAACTTTCAGGGTGCAGGGAGGCCTGGGTTTGACCCATGATTCTGCCACATTCTCACTGAGTGAGCCAAGACAACTTCTTTCCTCTCTGGGTCTGGTCCTCACATGTCCTTCTCACTTTTGCCCCTGGGGGTGCTGCTGGAGGCGATCTCACCACAGGTGTGGTATGGTCTCCAGCAGAGGTCTGTAATCCTTCTAGTGTTGCTGTCCCATGCCCTCCATTCCCTCACTCTCCTTGGGTCACTGAACCTCGCTTCCCCCTCTATCCTCGCTCGGTAGCTTACCTTGATCTTGTCTTCTTTACAGTGCACATAGAGGTCCCTCTTATGAATACCACTCCCTTTTCCTGGACAGACAGGGGTAGATTGTCTGCAAAGATGGCCACCAACAGTCCCTCTCATTCCTGTACACGCATGTTGCTCCTCCCACTAAAGATGTAGTCAGTTTCCTTCCCCTTGAATCAAAACTGGCTGATGACTTGCCTTGGCCAATAGAAAAATGGCAGAAGTGATGTTGTATGACTTCTGGCTCTAGACCTTCAGAGGTCCTGCAACTTTCATTTTTCCTTCCTGGGATCTAGCCGCCATGTAACGAAGTTTGGGCTAGACAACTGAATGGCAAAAGACCTCATGGGGAGAGAGAAAGAGAAAGGGATTGAGAGAGAGAAATTCAGCTGGACTCTAGTCATTCCACCACTCCATGTGAAGCACCAAACAAGTAACTGAAGCTACCCTGCATCTCCCAGGCCCATCAAAGCTTCCAGCATTAGTGATTCCCGCCAACACCCACTGAGCCCAACCAATGCATAGAAACATGAGAAATAAAAAGTTGATGTTGTTTTAAGCTCCTAAGTTTTGGAGTGGTTCATTATGCCAAAAATGACTGGAATTTGAACCCTCCTTCACCCCTAATGCCAGCCTAGCAAATATGGACTCATGTTTCAAGTCTTGGTTCAAGGGTCAACTCCTTATGAACTCTGTGTCCTTACCCTGCCCACTACAGTCCTATTTTCACTCCTCCTCTTCAAAATTACACAGTATTTTGTATTATAAACCATGTACTTATTCCTCCCAAAAGCTCTGGATATGGAGGACAGGGCTTTGATCTAATTCATTTTTGCCTGTGCTTAGCAAAGTACCTGGCATATTTAAATATTCAGTCATTGTTTTCTGAATGAATGAATGAATGAATGAATGCATGAATGAGAAAATTTAACAGATGATATCTACACACTCTTCTGGCTCCAAAAGTTAACCATAAAATCTAGCAATGCACAGGAAAGTCGACATAAATGATTTCTCATACTAAAGTGAAACAATGAAAGATGGCAGACTACACAGAAGAGTTTCAGAGTCCAGAAATTAAATTCCTCATTTAAAGGCACTGTTTGAACCAAAGCAAACCAATTAACAAACGTGCACTAAGCACAGTTTGTGACAAGGTGTAAGATTTAGTCACCCTTCAAGGAGCCACCGGCTTAGCCAATGCTACGACTGTCCTTGCTTCCATGACCTGTGGTGGCCGTGAGCATGCGCAGACCTACAATACTTAAGCAGCTGATATTTATGAAGGCACCACAGATAAGGTACGTTAGGCCAAAGAGGCCAGTTATCTCCCTCAAGCCACACAGCTGAAACAAGGAAGAGGCAGGATTCAAATGCAAGCCCGTCAGACACTCAGCCAGAGCACTGCTTTACCCGGTTTGGGCAAAAGCACAAAAGGTGAGAGAAGACCAGAACCCCCTCCGGTCGCGCAGCCAGGCAAGCAATGAGGAAAGCTGTGTCTTTTGGCAAACGGCCTTGTCTAATAACAGCAAAGACCTAAACAGAACCTCAGCCACGGTCTAGCACACACCTTCCCCCGCCCTCAGCACTGCATCGCCTTCTTAACGTCTGTGCACTCTGGTCCCTCTTTCATTTCTGCTCATTTCCATGCCACCTCCAGAGTTGTCTTCCTAAACACAGATCTGGGCCTCCTTTAAGTCCACAGCATAATGCCCAATGTCCTCCCCAACCTCACCCCAACATTCTTCTCTTGTGTTACCTCCATTCATTTTTAAGCACAGGGGTCAAGATGACTCACCATCTCCTGCCAGAGCTGTGGGTTAGTTTCAGGCCTCTATGCCTTTGCATGTGCTGCTGCCTCTTCCCAAATGCCCTGCTCTCCCCAGGAAACATGTAAACATCCTGCAGGCTCAGTTCAAACCTCCCCTCTGCTGCAAAGCCTTCTTACTCTCCCAAGCAAAATTGCACACTTCTGCATTCATAGACGTCATACACCGCTCGATCGCTATACGTACATTTGTACATATCTCTCGTCAAATCTCAGGGCATATTTGTGCCTTACCCAAGCCCGTCCTCACCCCTAGCACCTAGCACAATTTCTGACAGCCACTGTGTTCTCCATATGCTTGCTGAATGCAGGAAAACATATTCTCCTGACCCACATCCCTGGCTTGCTGGAGGAATACAGCGTCTACAGTCTCAATGCTTATCTTTTCCTCATAATAGAAAGCATGATATTTCTTAATAATAATCTTTCTCAAAAACGTTTTTTTCTTCAGAAAGAGCTCTTGCAAATCCCAAGACCATTCCCTATAGCAAACGTCTGACATGCCATTTGTGAAGCCGAGATAAATACATTGTCGCTGTTTGATTTTCTGGCACAAGTGCCACCATGTGGCACAGACTTCCCATTTCTTCCATTTGTCCTCATGACAGCTCCCGCGGGAAGCAGCCTTGTGCCTTTGGGCACGCTCTGCATTTCCATCTTCGTCAGTGACGCTGCGCCTGCCCAGAACAGTGCACAGCAGGGACTTTAAGAAACTTGAAGGTTTTCTGAGCCTTCCATTTTTCTCCTGCTCTGAAAGATGCTTTCAGTTAATGATACCACAAAATTCAAAGAGGCAAACACACGCAGAGCTCGCCCATGAGGTGCATGACGCACCGTGCTGCTGAACGGCCTGTTTCGGAAGACACCTCACTGCGCTCACCTGCAACGGGTTGCTGTTTTTGTGGTTTTACCAGTCTCAGGTACATTTCAGGATCACCCAAGTGTTTAATGGCATGGAGTCAGACAACCCCTTTAAAACGTTGTACAACTCCATTGGCAAGGGCAGCAGGGCCCACAGAGGATGCCCCTTAAAAGGCCAAATCACCCTGCAACTGCGACCATTACATAGAGCAGTGCGGGGAGGGGCTGGGGGAACCTCAAGAGTGCCAGCTGCCCTTCGCCGGTGGAAGGGGTATCATGTTATCTCTGTGTATGGAAAGCTAATACTGGAAGTCTAACAGAGATTATCTTTCTGAATTTTTATTGTTGATTCATTATCTGATTCCTTGAAAGGCTTATCCTGACTTGTTGACAGTCTGCTCTAGAGCCTAGCAAAGGCCCAGAAGGTGCTAGTGAGTATATGAAGAAACATATTTCAGAATGACTTGCTCTTTCAGTGCTAAGCTTTTACAGTCTGCACACTCTGCCCACCTCTTCCACCAGGGAGAGAACCAAATCACTGAGCACTCAATCCAAAGGAACTTTCTCATTAGCTTAACAAATGCATAAATTAGCACACCTAGGATATAGCCGCACTAGCTTTCAGCAGATGGTAGGGTAGTACTTTATAGAAAAAGCACAGGCTTTAGAGAAAGGCTTGGATGTAAACCTCTATATATAACCTTGAAATACTACAGATAACTAAAAGCATATGAGAAAAATTTATAAACACCTTTTTGCCAATAAATTTGTAAACAGGTGAAATAGGTGAATTCTTAGAATGTATCTTTCTAAATTTGACCCAAGAAGAAAAAGAAAACGTAAGTAATTGTATGCCTATCAAAGTAATTAAATGAATGGTTTGATTTCTTCCCACAAACATCAGGATAGTGATGATCTCTAGGTTTGGGGGAAGTAGGGGATGGACGAGGGGTCATACACAAAGAACGTCATAGGTATTACTAATATCCTATTTCCTTTTCTGGTCAAAATGCACTTATTTATTTATGTTTGACTTTAAGTTTTGTTTTCCAATTAAGTTAACATACAAGACCATATTAGTTTCAGGCGTACAACCCAGGGATTAAACATTACATAACTTACTAAGTAATCGCCTCGATAAATCTAGCACACATCTGGCACCATACACAGGTATCACTATATTATTGACTGTATTCCTTGTGCTGTACTTTACATCCCCATGACTATTCTAAAACTACCAATTTGTACTTAATCCCTTCACCTTTTTTGCCTACCCCGTCAACCACCTCCCTTCTGGCAACCATCAAAACATTCTCTGTATCTGTGAGCTAATGTCCTGTTTCTTAAGCTAGTGTAAAAAATGTGGCTGTGCTTTTTATTATTATTTATATTTAGAAAATACATTAGATGTATTCTGTAGTTTGCATTATGTATATTTTTTATTGTTGACCTTCATTTTTACTTAATTTTAGTGATCTTTTAAGCGAATAAACCAAAAGGAACTTTACACAACAAATATTTTACACAAATGTAAATTAAGCATGCACATCTACTTCATAATTAAGCAAAATAAAATTTTAAGCATAACATTTTAAAGGTTATTGAAGAGTGAGACAATGAACCCAAAACAGAAATAACAGGAACAAAAGAAACACCATTTCATGAAGCTTCAGTAGGTCTTGTCTTCCAACCTACTGGTTAAGGCCTGAGTTTCAGAAATCCTACCATCCTTGCTAAACAGAAACATTCAATTTGGCTGTATAATGTATTGTAAATCCACATAACAGAATATCACTCTTTCAAAATAATGGAATCAATACATCACACACACACACACACACACATCATATCGTGTTTTTAAATATTATGTGTACTAAGTCAAAAGTCGCATTCTACCTTTCTATAAGCTAGATAATCTAATACATATGTTAGCCTAGCACTCTCCTCAAGGCAGATTTCAGTATTAGCAGTACTAGAAAGGACTCATATGAAGAATTTACCATACAAAGGGCTATCCTTGAAACTGAAACTATGATATAATCAGAACTGTTGTACCATATTAATAACATGGTTTTACACATAATTACACACAAGTTTCCACGGATGATTCCCCAGGACTATTGCTGCACTTTGATGTTAATGTGTTGGGTTGGCCTAAAAGTTTGTTTGGTTTATTCCATAGGATGGCTCTAGTAGCACTTAGTTATCTTTAACTTCATTCAAAACAATTCTGTTAGATTTTATTGTGACAGCTATAATATCAACATGCATTTAAAAAACTTATAGAAATTGGTGAATTTTTGTGTAGCCATTTTAACCTTGAAGATGGAAGAAAATATGCAATGTTTTTGGCATATTATACTTTATTATTTCAAGAAAGTTAAAAACACTACTGAAATGCAAAAAAAAGATTTGTGTAGTGTATGGAGAAGGTGCTGTGACTGATTGAACGTGTCAAAAGTGATTTGCGAAGTTTCATGCTAGAGATTTCTTGCTGAATGATGCTCCACAGTCAGGTAGACCAGTTGAAGTTGATAGCGATCAAATCAAGGTAGTAACTGAGAACAATCAACATTATACAATTGGGAGATAACCAATATACTCAAATTTTTCAAATAAAGTTATTGGTGGAAATATAAAATATCTTATATTTTATGGAAAATACCATACAAAAAATTTGGCCAACCCAATAGTATTGGAAAACACCAATGACTTTAACAGTCAAGAATATTTAGTGAGGTCCTTACCATACCTAAATTAAAAAATAGAAAATAGTCTACTACAAGTATTAAAACACACATATAAGTTTGTCTGAGCTCTGTATCCAGAAGTAGAATTGCTGAGCCAAAAGTAATATGTTTTCAACTTGATTAGATTTTCTCAAATTGCTCTATGAAGTGTTTTTACCTATTTAAACTACCATTTAAGTGCATGAAGGTTTCTATTTCCTCCTGTCTTCAAAATAGTTTGTCAAAGTATAAAATGTTTACCACTCAGATAAGCATGAAATATTTCTATGCTTATTTTATTTGGCTTTCCAGATTTTTAGTGAGCATATTTTCATATGCTTACTATCTATATACAGTGGATGTGTGTTTGTGTGTGTGTGCAGCTGATTCTCATTATTAAACATATTTAAAATTATAAATACACTGCAGGCAATGGGATATCTGGTGAAGATAGAGGCACAGGTGAACACGCTTTGCCTCTGTGCAGAAGTACAGCAAAAATTACAACTAGATTACAAAACAAATATCACCCAGATTCATCAGAAAATCTAACTGTATGGTCAGACAACCAAAGATTTAAAGAAGTGTCATTCATCCAGACAGGTAGGAAGGGCAGAGATGTGGAGAGGCCCGGAGAGGTACAGAGAGGCAGCAGAATGGGTGGTCCCATATCTACATGTGCTGAATAAAAATTGGGAGTTCTACCTCAGGAGCGAGGGATTCCAGTCCCCAGTCAGACCACCCAGCCCAGAGTTCCAGCACCAGGAAGACAAGTTCCCATAACTTCTAGCTGTAAAAACCAGTGGGGATTAGAGTGGCAGAAGAAACTGCAGGACTCTCAAGATACTCCTCTTAAAGGGCCCACAATGGACTTAGGACTCACACAGACCACCCCCACCCCCCCGGGATTCAGCACCAGGGTAACAGCTGGAAGGGCACCACGGGCTTACAGGGAGAAGGGAAGAAAGTGAAATGACTGGCAAGGGGGCAAGTGCTGAGAGCTTCCTCCCAGGCAACCTCCAGAGGCCAGGCAGTGGCATTGTCCCCTCTCTGATGCCTTCCCCACACAGCCACAAAGAGATGAAACAAGTTGCCCTGCCCTGGTGACTATGTAAGGCTCTGCTCACACAATTTACAGGTGCCTTTTCTACAATAGGCCACGCTAGTAAGACAGGGAGTCAAAGAAGCTCTACCTAATGTATAGAAACAAACGCAGAAAAGCTGCCAAATTGAGGAGACAAAGAAACATGTCCCAATGAAATAACAGAATAAAGGTACAGAAAAAGAACTAAATGAAATGGAGATAAGCAACCTATCAGATGCAGAGCTCAAAACACTTGTTATCAGGATGCTCAAAGAAATCACTGGGTACTGCAACAGCATAAAAAAGACCCATGGAGAAATGGAAGTTTCATTAGGTGAAATAATCAAAAATTGACAAGGAACCAACAGTGGAGGGGATGAAGCCAAGATTCAAATCAATGATTTGGAACATAAGAGAGAAAAAAGCATTCAATCAAAATAGCAAGAAGAAAAAAGAATTTTAAAAAAATGAAGATAGAATAAGGAGCCTCTGGGACATTTCTAAATATGCCAACATCTGAATTATATGGGTGCCAAAAGGAGAAGAGAAAGAGCAAGAAATTGAAAACTTATTTGAAAAAATAATGGAAGAAAATTTCCCTAATCTGGTGAAGGAAATAGACATACAAGTCCAGGAAGCACAGAGAGTCCCCAACAAATCCCAAAGAGGACCGCACCAAGACACATCATAATTAAAATGCCAAAGGTTAAAGATAAAGAGAGAATCTTAAAAGCAGCAAGAGAAAAACAAAAAGTTACCTACAAAGGAGTTCCCATAAGACTATCAGCTGGTTTCTCAAAAGAAACTTTGCAGGTAAGAGGGGCTGGCAAGAACTATTCAAAGTGATGAAAAGCAATGACCTACAATCAAGAGTACTCTATCCAGCAAAGCTATCATTTAGAATGGAAGGGCAGGTAAAGTGCTTCCCAGACAAGGTAAAGCTAAAGGAGTTCATTATCGCCAAGCCATTATTACATGAACTGTTAAAGGGACTTACTTAAGAAAAATAAGAAGATCAAAACTATGAACATTAAAATGACAACAAACTCACAATTATCAACAACTGAATCTAAAAAAACAAACTAAGCAAACAAGCAAAACAGGAATAGAATCATAGATATGGACATCATTTGCAGGGTTATCAGCTAGGAGGGGGAAGGGGAGAATGGGGGAAAAGGTGCATGGATAAAGAAGTACAAATTGGTAGGTACAACATAGACAGGGGGATATTAAGAACAGTGTAGGAAATGGAGAAGTCAAAGAACTTACATGCATGGTCCATGAACAAGAACTAAGGGAGGAGATTGTTGGAGGAAATGGGGGTACCAGGTGGAGGGAGGTAAAGGGGGAATAGTTGGAAAACTGTAATAACATAATCAATAAAATATATTTTAAAATACACTGCAAACACTAAATTTTCAAATACTGAACCATTACTACTAAGGAAAATACACGGTTAGGTTTCTGTGTACCTCTGGTCACAACGTTTTCATCACCAATCAACACATAACTTTGTATTGAGTGTGTCTCTGTATAAAGATACCTTTTAAAATATATATTGTTGATATACCATATTAATATTGAATTGGCAGCCAATAGCACTGCACCACATGTCTGAATTCCCACGAGGTACATCACAGCCTTCTTGTACTTAGGAACACTAGACAGAATGTTCGCTACCAATTTAAACATGAAATCACGCACACACAAAAAGCACAAAAATGCAAAAAAAAATGTGGCACTAACTAGACCATGGAAAGGACACTTACAAACAGTATGAGAACTGAAACAAGAAGGCAGAGCATTACCTTGTTCAACCTGAGCTGAGAACATGTGCACTTGGCGACGCCCATTTCTCGGCTGCCCTGCATACTTCCTCGAATGCCCAGGAAAGCACTGTGAGTACTGATGTTGGAGGTAACAAGTAAATTTTAGCAAGGAGGCAATTTTGCAAATATTGAATTGTGAATAATGGGGATATATATATACTCATCTATTATTATATAATCACTTGCGAACTTTCCTATCATATTGATTATATTTTCTTAATTTGTACAAATTATTTTCTTAAGCCCGCTGGATGTTGATTGAGATTGCATATGAATCTATGGATCAATTTAGGGATAATTGATACTTTAACAATTCTGAGTCTTCTGACTTCCATACAAAGTATTTCTTCTTTTATTTGGTCCTACTTTAATTTTACCTAACAATATTTTCTATTTTTCATTGTATATATCTTACATATCTTTTGAAAGATTTACCTCTAAATATTTGGTAATTTTTGATGCTACTGTAAATAGTATTTTTTTAAATTTAAATTTCAGATTGTTTATTGCAATATATAAACCAATCATTGATTTTTGTATTCTGCCCCTTGATAAACTCAATTATTATTAGGCCTAGTAGCTCTTGCATAGATTCCATCACATTTCTGCATCAACAATCATGTCTCTGAATAAAGACAGATTTAATTGCTCCTTTACAATATAGATGCCTTTTATTTCTTTTTCTTACCCTGTTATACTGGCTAGAACCTCCAATACAATATTGAATATAAGTGGCAAGAACAGACAGATATATTTGTATTGGTCCTGATCTTTAGAGGGAAGCATTTGGTCCTTCATCAGTCACCCACCATCCTGTCTTACTAGTTCAGGAAACTACAGTAAGCCCTCCATGTCAGTGACAGGCTCGGTGAATTGAAGCGAAACGATGTATAACGAAACCAATTTTACCACAGGCTTGTTAATATAATCAAGAATTAAGTTCCTAGGCATGTCATCAACATTGTAACATAAGGATATTGAATGAAAGGACATTATTTGGGAACTTACTGTGTTCATTTTCCATGTTCTTTTCCGGCTGATGATCTGATAAATAGTTTTGAGCACTTCCTGCTAAGCATGAGGCTGTGGCAGATGTTGTGGGTACAGCTCAGAGCAGGTGCGTGGCTTGCAGTCCTCACCTGTGTGTAGCTGCAGGAATGCAAGGTGCTGACGGCTGTGTTAGGCAAGAGCAGCTGCATGGAGCACAGAGAAGGCACCTGGAGGCCTCCGAGGTTTCCAAGAGTAAGTGATAAATATGGGGAGACAAACAATGCACAGAAGCTGACCAGGGGAAGAGCCTGGGAGGAGAGGGCAGGGGCCAGAGCATATAACATGAGCCCAGAGACTTCGAAGACATTCTCTCGGAGGACAAAGTGAAGTTCGAAAGGGCTGCAGCATAGAGTAAAGGTAGAGCTGAAGGTGAGTAGGGACCCAGGGAGGGAAGCAGGGTCAGGCCTTACAAATCTTGATGAGAAATATGAATTTTTAAGACAACTACTATACCATATAGACATAATACTTACACAGCTGATTTCTTAATTTCTATGGAATTCTTAATTTTTTAAAAAATTCCTATGCAACAGAATGAATTTGAAGCTTTTCTAGCCTTCTAGAATATTTTCAATTCTCCTTGTTTAGGTTCTTGGAGTTTGCACCATTCTGGGACGCAAAGCAAGCGTTTGGAAGATGCAGGATTTTACTGGGAAGTCTCTGGGCAGGCATTGGGCACACAGGTTTCATCCACAGCATTTTGTCCTCTCTGCACCTCCAGAAAAGGATGGCCTTCCTTGTAGTTACTCTCAGAATTTACAGGCATAACCTTCCCCACCCATGGAAAGGTGGCAAAGAAACTTGGAGGATTTCTAGCCATTAATTCAGATTCACTAGTTCCAGCTTATTTTCATCCACCTGGAGACTCATCAGGGCCAAGTCTGGGTTTCTAACAATTTCTCACACAGGACAGAGCTGAAGTAAAAGGTATGAGGGGGAATTCTGCTGCTGACAGGGAAGTGCTTCAAGTGTGGGTCTCGGCAATGAACTATTCCCTCAAGGTTTAGGAGGCAATGATGAGACAGCGTGAAAACAGCAAATCTCTCAGACATGACAGTTCAGGCCCGAAGACCGATACAGAGGTCAGCTCATCCAGCCAATCAGCAGACATGGAACAGGGCAGGCTCCGTGCAAACACACGCATCAGAGTGATGGCCGCAGCTTTGCACTAAATCTGACACCAGTGCCAAGTGACCTGGAGTTCACTCCCCATGGCCACAGGCTTCAAAGGAGCTGCTTGTCTCCACTAAAAAGCTCAAGGAGACAATCTGGAGGAAATGTTGTGAGAGTGAATTTTTTTCCCTTAGAATCTGTTTAAGTTTGAATATGCTTTTTGTAGGAATGATACCGAACTCAGGTTCGACTGCCTGCTGCTTTGAAAGCAACACTCGAGAGACAAGTCAGTCTGTTCAAGGGCCGGCAGCCTGAGAAGACAGCAGACTCTGGTCCTTAACATCCCAGTGCAGGCAGGGGCATCATTAAGAAGAGGAGGAGGGAAAGCAGAACAAAGAAATTGCTGGGGGAGGGGTTGAAAGTTCTCTATGCATAAGTCAGCACAATTTATTCTGATGATTATCTTGATTATCTTAAAACTGGTCAAGCAGAGGTCTGGTGTTTATTGGTTGCAAATCAGCAAGTCTCCCGGAGCAGGAACGTGAGGTTGCTGGAGTCAGCTTCCTTTGAGGTTAGTTCCTTGAAACCTTTCACAAATATGCTGCTTATCCACAGGTTACATATTAGTTAACAATTCATCTTTTTACAAAAACACTTTTAACAGAAACAATGTTAAAAGAATGGAGGGGTGGGTTATAGGAATAATGAATAAAGTTATTAATTAATCATATTTGCAACAGAGTAAAAAGCTTCCACTTTAATTATGACTAGGTTTCATGTAGCTTAAACACAATCAGAAAGCTAAATGAGTTTAGATTATTCCTCTCATATTTTCCTTACACAATCACATCTGTGACTTTTTTAACTTGTAAAAAATAGCAATTTGTGACAAGTTATATATGTTTTGTGTATATATAAATATAACATATGTAGAAGTAAACATACACATATGTCGGAGTCGGCAGCCGTCCGTCTCGAGAGACGATGGTGTAGCTTCTTAAGAGTCTATCTGCACCGCCGAGAATGGCTGTGCAGTCCGACTCGGGAGTGACACGGTATCTGTCTCCTCCCGTGTTGAATCGACATCTTGCGATGACGCTGGAGTGTCCTCTCCAGTGAAGCTGAAGCTACAGAGCCTGGGCAGGGTGATATGGAGGGTCTGCTGTTGCCCATGCAGCAGACCCCCCCTCTCTTCGCAGCTGAAGGATCCAAGGGAAAGACGGAGTCAATACAGCTTGGCTTCAGGTGCGCCGCAGGAGTTGCCGGTGTTGACTACAACGTCAAACCGCCTTAGGGACTCCGGCTCCGGATTTTCTGTCGGGGGTTTACTCCCTTAGCCTTTCCCCTGAAGAGGTATGCCGCAAGGCAGCGGAGGTTTTTTGGAGTCAGAGTTTTCCTTCTCTGATGTGCCCTGACTGGAAGATCGAACCAGCGACACTTAGCTCGCAGGCTGACGCTCAATCCACTGAGCCAAACCAGCCAGGGCTGATACACATATGTACCTATATACAAATAGGTGTGCATATCTATATACGTGTGTGTATACACACATATGTGTACTTTACATAAGATTATAACATGTAAAGAAAAGCCTATACCCACCCATCCCCATCCATGATCATAAATGGTTCAGCTGTGAAAACCCACAAGACCTTCCTCTCCTAATAGTGTTTGCAGAACGTTTCCCCTGTGAAAATGGATGCCTTAGAAAAGATTGTTGTATTGTTCTGTTAGCAGGTGCTTTAAAAATTATTTTTGTAATGTTTTTATTATAACATGTTTATTGTAAATTTATAATAAAGCAACAATAATCAAAAGAATGAGGATAACTATTGCCTTAAATCCTGCCATTCAGCAATACTTAGTATTAACTTGTATACAGATGAATGATTATGTTCTACATGTTGCAACCTTTTCTTTCTTTCTCACTGGATCAATGAACACCTTCCCATGCAATTATAAAATTTCTACAGCCTTGCTATTCAAAATGTGGTCCAAGGATCATCACCTGGGAGCTTGCTGGACATGCAAAATCTGAGACCCACCTCCTGGATCTAATCTTAATTTAAACAAGATCCCCAAGTGATTCGTGAGCACATTAAAGTATGAGAAGTGGTATCTACCATGGCCTTTTTAATGGCTGACAAGTGTACCGTTGTATGTTTTGCCACAGGGCTAGAATTTAATCATTTAATTCTAACCAGTGTTAGGAGAGGTTATTATCCGTCTAGATGGCCAGCAACCATCTCCTAGAAATCCTTGTTAGAGCGGTTCTTGTTGCCCTTGGGTAACAGAGACAATTCCTGCTGGGAGAGGTTGTGGGAAAATCAAAGTCTGAGCCTAAGGCTACACTGGAAAAGTATCTTGTAAATGACGGTTCTCAGAATGGTTAAAAAAAATATTTACTATGTTATGGTAACAGATGCTTCCAAACAAAGAGAACAGGAAGTTGATGCCTTCTCTGTCTGCCATTCAGCAGGGCTGAATGTGGGCCATTAAATTTGCCTACAAACTTTGTTGAAGAGCCCAGCGAGCAGCAGATGAAAATTACAGAGTGGCTCCCAGGCACTTCAGTGGGTAATCAGCTGAAATTGAGCTGTTTTACATATTCTTTGCTGATAATGCAAATGGAAGCTTTAAAGCAAATGGCTCTGAGTTACCACACATCCTACAAGCTGAGAAGGCCCATGTGGTCCACCCAGATGCTGCCACTGCACCCCAAGCCCTGCCACAGAATGGATTCCCATGGCTATCAGC
The DNA here is from genome assembly GCF_987537825.1 of Furipterus horrens. Classification (NCBI taxonomy): domain Eukaryota; kingdom Metazoa; phylum Chordata; class Mammalia; order Chiroptera; family Furipteridae; genus Furipterus; species Furipterus horrens. Next base: position 14,399,586 of record NW_028327179.1, read on the forward strand.
CACAGGATGCACCGACCTGTCTGCGCTGCACCGTAACAAACGGCCAGGCTGGGGTAGAGGGTTGCGGCACCGGGCCAATTATTCGGATAACTTAGGTGTCAGGAAGTAAAAGCAGCTCTAGCAAAAAGCCGGGGTCTGTCTAAAATCTCTGTTCCTTCACACCAGCCTCAGCTTTCCTTGAAAGGTGAGTTCCCTTGTGCCGTCCAGGAGAAAAGGACTCAGGGTTAAAGTACAGAAGACAGGACTTTCGGTCTAAACTGTCCTCAGGCTTGTAGGTACCCCAAGATCATCAACCAGAGCAGAAAGCAGCTGTAGGGATTAGTGACTGGGGGAAAGTTGGCTGTTTCTAGGTTCTGAATGAGACACCTGGGGAAAAACCTCACTTTGGGACTTGCTAAGAGCCCAAGAGAAGGAGCGGTGGAAAGGAAGATGGCACTGGATTCTAATGTCAGCTCACTGTGTTCCAGCTATGTGGCTGACTCTCTGACCCTTACCTTCTATGAAATAAGATAACAATACTTGTGAAGTGTCACTAGGGACATGGCAGGTATTTGATAAACGCTCTTTTCCCTCCTCCATCCCCTGCAAATGAACCAAACTTCTCCCTCTCTTTAGTTACTCTCCCTCCTACTCCACCCTCCGGCCTCCCACCATTTCACCAAATCCCAACTGCATACCTCTCAGCCACACCGAATCCCACTTAGTTTCATGAACACGCCATGCTGGCTGGCTCTGGCTTCTGGACCTTGACATATCATTTTCTCTCTGGGAAACATTTTCTCATTTCTACTCCTTTAACTGAATAGCTCCCGCTCATCCTTCAGGTGTGAAGATGGACGTGAGTTTCTCCAGAAAGCCTTCAGTCAATGTTAGGGAGTCTTCAGCTCCCCTAGCACTTCCATTTGACAGCTTCGAGCTGTGGGAAGCTCCAAAGGCACCTGTTGGCTCTGTACATGTAGTTCTTCTTTGTTTCTAAAACCCATCAGTGAACTAGTGCCCACAAAGACAGCCGCTGCTCCTTGGGCATTGTTGATCTCTCCTTCTCTGTAAAGCTGTGAAGAAATCAAAGACTATTCCTTCCGCATGCTATAGAATCACTAACAGAAAATAACAAAGTTTAAGCAAGTGGAATCCAGGCCACTGAAAAATAATCTTGAGCCTGTTCACCTCTATTAAGTCCAAACCCATCCTATGAGTCACCATCTTAAAAATCTAACACATTAAAATTCCAGTTTATGCTCACAGTCCTCAGAACCTATTTTGATCCCTTGGTTAATGTACAATTGTTTGAACAATAAAAACTAATTTTTTTAAATTCACAATAGAGCTTTGTGTGAGCAAATGCATGTGCCTTTTATTCAAACGTAAATAGCCCCACTTGGTTATGAATGAAATCAGTGTTTATTGTACTAATAATACACACACATGAATTAAACATACCTAGAGTTCAACAAGATTTATTCTCCACCTCCCACCCCAATGCCTCTCCCTTTCTCATCATCTGCTTCAAAATAATATTTAGAAATAAATTATGGATTTGGAAGAAAAAAGGGTGAGCAATACAGTTATATCTGTTGTAATCTTAGCAAATATGAGTAAAGCCTACTTAGACATTAAATCTTCAGTCTCCAATCCTCTGCCTGTGTACTGATTTCATATCACACTCAGTGCCTCTTGCTTATGGGAAGTTAGGGGAAAAGTAATGCAGCTTCTGGTACATCTGCTTTCTTTAATGAAAACCTTGACTTTCACCATGGGCAGTGTGGCTCAGTTGGTTGGGTGTCATCCTGCAAACTGACAGGTCGCAGGTTTAATTCCTGGTCAGGCACATGCCTAAGTTGCGGGTTCGGTCCCCAGTTGGGGCACATACAAAAGGCAACTGGTCAATGTTTCTCTTCTCTCTCTCCCTCCCTTTCCCTCTCTCTAAATCCTTTTCCCCTTCCTCTCTCTCTAAAAGCAATGAGAAAACTGTCCTCAGGTAAAGGGGGAAAAAGCCCCTCAGCCTTCTAAATAATGAAGGTCCCATTCTAGCTATGATATCAATGACTTACCTTTACAATTTATAATAATAATATATATCACTTATTAGATGATTCCCATGTGTTAGGCATGCTCACGCTTATAGCAACTCTATCAGGTAGTTATCATCCCCGTTCTAAGAAAGCAGAACCCAAGTCTTACCTAGGTGAGGTACCATGTCCATGGTCACAGCTACTAAATGGAGAAGCCTAGGCTAGAATCCAGTCCTTTTTCTTTCTGTAAAATGAGTAGAGAGAGTAAAACCACAAAAATCATCCCCAACATTACTGGACTGTTTTTCACAAAGAACAATCATAGATTTCCTTCAAGTTTCTATTTGTCTTGGGCTCTCAAGCTAACTCCTTCACAGATAAAGTTGAGTGATCATGAAAAAGCTGCCTTTGTTGAGCGTCGGCCTTCGAGCCAAGTGTTGCTGGTTCGATTCCCAGTCAGGGCACATGACTAGGTTACAGGTCAGGTCCCCAGTTGGGGGTGCAAGTGAGAGGCAACCACACAGTGATGTTTCTCTCCCTCTCTTTCCCCTTTCCCCTCTCTCTAAACATAAAACAAACAAACAAACAAATAAATAATTTTAAAAATAGTAATATAAAAAGAAAAAGCTACCTTTGGCCAAGATTCCCACATCCCTTGCAAAATGGGGTTATGAGAACTAAAGTAGTGGGAGGTTATGGTATGAACTCTGAGGTAGGAAATTTGGAAAAATTCAAAGATTAGAAATTTGGAGTACAGGATTCCAGGTATAAAATTCAAAGAGAGGTTACGACCACAGTCTCCCTTTCCTGACTTACAAATCTCTTGAAACCACAAAGCACTAATATGTTATCATAAGGAGCTGTACTTCTGAGAAGTACAAGAAACCTGCTATTCATGTCTTCATCAGTGATGCACTTGGCATCCAAAGGAATACAGTAGTCCCTCTCTATATCGTGGTTCACTTATTGCAGCCTCAGTGTATCGCAGGATTTTTTAAAATATTATATTTAATTATTTATTGCGAATTTTTCGCTATATCATGGGGTTTTACGGTACTATACTATACAATAAATACTAAAATAAATGTAAGGTTCTTACTTTGCAGATTTTCACCTATCGCGGGGGCGTCTAGAACGTAATACCCCCAGTAAGTGAGGGATCACTGTAGTGTTGCGCTGTGGCCAGACAAAAAGGTGTTTCTGGTAGAGCACATGATTCTCAAATCAAATGAAACTAAAAATATAGCAATTAAGTCCAGCTAAGTTAACAGCTAGTACAAGTTTCTAATGTGCATATCACTTGGTAATACAGACCCTGTCCTGGTATCCAAGGCTGAAGGTGGAGTAAGGAGGACTGAATTAGTACTCCTTCTGCCCAAGTCCTTGCTTTTCAATGCCTAAAACAGAAGGAGACAGGTGCATTTCCTTCTACTTAGAGGGTAAGAAGACAAGTAGAGCTGATAGGGTTCCAGATGACTCCTTAGCTACATTAATATGAGAGGAGAACATTCCTCTCATCCAAGGTCATGGTAAATATCAAAAGCTGAGGGGCAAGAATTGCTGAATGGGAGGGCCAGGCACAAGTTTCCAAAAGCAGAGTCTGGGAGGAAAGGAAGTATCCTCAAATAAATGGGGCCAGAAGCCCAGATGAAGTCATCAGGAGTCAATCATCTAAGAACCAAGATCAAAGAGTTTGGGAGTGAACAAGGGGGTGGGGGGAGGGCATTTGAATAATTCTCAAGAGCAAGAGCTGCTCTTTGAGACCCTTAAAGCATCAATAAACAGAGCAAAGAGAACGTGAGACAGCCCATGAAATTAATGCTGGAGAGGCTCAACAACTGTCATCACAGTGGGTGACATTCACTGTGCATTTACAGTATTCCCTCACTTATCGTGGGTATTACATTTGACACACACACACACATACCTGCAATAGGTGAAAATCCGTGAAGTAGAAACCTTATATTTATTTTAGTATTTATATATATTTTAAGGTTTTATAAACCCTTCCCACACACTTATAAACCATTCCCAGTCCCTTATTAACCTTTCCCACTCCCTTATTAACATTTTCCACACTTTTTTAAACACTACTTATGTTCTTAAACATATTCTACACTCTTAAACCTATGTAACTTTAACAACATATGTATACAGTACCGCAAAATCCCGCGATATAGCGAAAAATCCGCGATAAATAATTAAATATAAAAATTTTAAAACCCCGTGATACAGTGAAGCCGCGATAAGTGAACCGCGATATAGAAAGGGACTGCCGTACTTCATGCCAACCTTGGGCTAAGTGCTCTGAAAGTAACATCTCATTTAATCATCACAAACCCTGTAAGAGGAAGCTGGCCTCAGAACTCGTACTTTGAACCATTCTGCTGCTACCTAAAGAACCTCATGCCTCCCTGAGACCAGGACGTGTCCTCCTTTGATGGGAGCCACTGTTCTGAACCAAATAAGGGACTAATCCTAGAACCTCCTTCAGCTGCTATGACGAACGGTTTTACAGATGCTGTGCTCTGCAGGGGTGACCACGCTCTAATTGTCCTGTGAAAGAACAGCACCCAGCTGTGAGCTACAGGAACGCAAAATCTCCACTGAGTAACTGAAAGCCTCCACTGAATCCAACTGGAAGGCAGGGAAATCTTTTTGGTGTTTAAAAATAAGATCAAAAAAATAATAATAATAAAATAAAATAAAAATAAAAATAAGATCAAGCCTTGGCTGATGGGGGAGCTCAGCTCATTGGAAATGTTGTCTGTAAACTGAAAGGTCATAGATTCAGTTCCCAGTCAGGGTATAAACCTAGGTTGTAGGGTCAGTCCCTAGCTGGGGGCACTTGTGAGAGGTCAATGTTTCTCTCTCGCATTGATGTTTCTTCCCGTCTTTCTTCCTTTCCCTTCTCCTCTTTCTAAAAATCAATAAGCATGTCCTCAGGTGAGGATAAAATAAATAAATAAAAATAAAAATAAGATCAAATCAGGAAGCATGGGAAAAGCAGACTCAAGATCCCCAAAAAGTACTTGTTGTAACATCTTCAAAATACCTCATCTTCCAGTTTGAGGACACATTGAAAAAGTGATGTTCATGTTTTCATGTTCTGAGGAATCTGGTCTGCTACTCCACAAAATTTTAATCCATCAGGATTTTTTTACTTTACTATCTTCTCTCACTGTTCAGCATTCACCCTTGTTCTCTCCCCGCTTTCCCCTTAAGATCGCCCACCACCCACATTCTTGTTCTCCAACATTCCCATGGGTCCAAGAAAGTATTCAGCATGCTGGTCTGCATTCTATTTCTTCCAAAATAAAATATTTATAGGCCACTGTCTCAGAGTAGGATCCCTAGTAGCAGAGCTGGAGACAAGGATTCTCATAGAGGGGATTTACCAGGGGTAGGCTTTCCGATGGGGAACGAGAAAAACTGGAGCGGTGGTGGGGGTGGGGGTGGGGACAGAGCAAGGAGCTGAGCAAGTGTGTGATTTCCGCAGGAGTCTGGCTTCCGCCTGGTCCCGCAGAGGGCTCTGGAACAAAAAACGCACCCCAGAGCCAGTCCCCATGTGAGCAAGGACACCAGTCTTCTGTCCCCCACGTCTGTTAGTTCTTGGCTATGTGCAAGGAAGCAGGGCATGAGGAAGGGCATTACCTCTTAGGGAGGCAGCCTATATTTGACCTGGGGCAGTTCTCCTAAGAAAAGGAACAGCTCTATCTTGACTGCTTTCCTTTTTTAAAAAAAATTCATATTTACTGTATTCTTTTCCATTACCATTTAGTCCCCCTTATGCCTCCCTCCCCCCAGCAATCAGACACTGTTCTTCGTGTCCGTGAGTCTATTTTCCTTTTTGCTCAATCCCTCCACCCCCTAACCTCCCCTCGCCCCACTAGCTGTCATCTGCTCTCCATCTGAGTCTGTCTCTATTTTGCTTGTGAGTTCAGTTTGTTCATTAGATCCCACACATGACTGAAATCATATGGTATTTGTCTTGCTCTGACATTTTCATAGTTGTATTAATTCTGTGCTGTGTTCCCAGAGGGAGGGGTTTCACACTTCCAATCACTTACTATAGGCTGTTTAAAGGAAGCACAAATCTTGTTTCAGTGATTCAAGAATATAGCATTTCTCAGTAACCTGTCAAGCTATTTACTGGGGTTATGCTTTTTTGTAAAATCTCTGTTTTAAAATTTTTATAGAGAACAACCAAATCTCTCCTGACTAGAAGAACTGCAACACATAAAAGCCTCTGCAGTTCCTTTGCATCTTGTATTATGTCTGTCCTCTCACAAGATGTAATTTGTTCTGCTTCTTCTGACTTTGACACCAACAGAAATGCAGCCTATTTGTGGAGATGGCAAAGATATGGTAGCCATTAAATCTGAGGCTTTTCCTTTCCTTATCTGTGATAGGAATGAAACTGATTATCTTCTACTTCCAAATGACATGTGCTGATGAGAAAAAGAATTAATTCCTGGCTGGTGCCACTGTCTGTGTGGAGTTTGTACCTTCTGCCCATTGCTGCGTGAATTTTCTGTGGGTACCCTGGTTTCCTGCCACATCCCAAAGCTGTGCAGGGGAGGGGAATAGGCGTGTCTAAATTGTCCCAGTCTGAGTGTGTGCAGGTGTGAGTGGCCCTGTGATAGGGGGACATCCTACCCAGGGCGGGACCCCCTTGCACCCTGAGCTGCCAGGAAAGGTAGACTCCCGCTGCCCATGAACCTACCCTGAACTGAAATAAGCAGTTGGAAAAGATCACCTTGTTTTTTATTAGTCTTCCTTAAAATATGTGTAGCTCATGTTTATTTCAATGTTTAATAATAAAAGTGTTTGGGGACTTTTTCTGGAAGTCAGGTGAAATTCTGTGACCAGAAATATGCTGTAGGAACTTAACTCTTGCTTATATCAATTAGCATAAGGTAAACCTGGTTTCCTTACAGACGTCATTTTTGCTTAAAGTCACAGTTTTCAAGAATTTGTTGAGTATGTTAAGTGAGGACTCACTGTACTTGGGGCTCTAGTAGAAATTCTGATCCAAATGGCCTGGAGTGGGAACCTGGTATATAAAAGCTTCCTCTGCTGATTCTAACATGGTTGGGCTGAGAACCTTAGTCTGGTCCCTTGCTCTCATGCCCCCAGACCCCCACACCTAGCCACCCTCACATTCTCTGATCTCAGGCAAAGTGACTCATAGATACTTGTGAAAACCCAGCTGATGGAGATGTAGGCGAGGTCAGGTTTTTCTCCTGAAGAGAACTCTGGAAGTCTAGGCCTCTGTGGCCACAGCCCCTGAGGCAGAGCTTGAAACACACCCAGCGAGAACCCTCAGTTCCTGGTCTGGCTCAACACTCCCCCCTTTGCTGCACTCTCCGCTGGCTACTCCAGCTGTGGCGATGACCCGCAGCAGCCGTGACGAGGTACGCCTGCTCTGAAGTGCAAGGTGAGGTTGTCCAGTAAGGAGAGATGCTGGAAATATCCCAGAAACACCAGCAGATCGATGCAGGCAGGCAGATGGCGGATGAAAAGTGGGCCAAACACTCTGTGGTTCAGAGCTGACTCCCTGCCTGTAATAGCAGCTTACCTAGGTATCTCGTCATCAGCATGATGATGGCCAGTTCGTGCCGTCTGTGTTTACTCTAGGCACCACGTGGGATCTGCCAAACTAAGAAGGTGGGAAGTTGTTGCCTTCTTAATCAATCCTGGGTAGTGCCATTTCCACAAATACAGTGATCCCTCACTGATCACAGGTATTACGCTCTAGACCTCCCCCACCTCCCCCGCGAAGTAGGAACCTTACATTTATTCTACACTCTGAAACCTACGTAACTTTAACAACATACATATACAGTACTGCAAAATCCCACAAAACAGTGAAAAGTCCACGATAAATGACTAAATATAATATATTTTTTAATCCCGCGATACAGTGAGGCTGCGATAAGTGAACCGCGATACAGAGAGGGACCACATACCTCTTCCTCCACCACCCTACCCGGGCCCCCAGACACGATTTGCATTCTTGGTCTAGAAAACTGGGAGACAATAGTAAAGAAGTTTTGGCCATTTGCTTTACACACACACACACACACACCCCCACACACCCCGCCAACATTCTCACTCTAGACAAATCACTATGGGAAGGCCTCTGCCAGCAAGTCATTGATTTTCCAGGGAAAACCTCTACATCCTGCTTCCATATTACCAGTATTGCAAATCAAAACTGATCAGGCTACCTGTTTCCCCCACACAAGTGATGGTACCGCATGTACTCACACACACATGTGCACATACACACACATGCCCACACATACCTCATAGGTCAGGCATATATCATTGTGCAGAACTGTTCTACGAGGGGCAGGAGGTGTTTAATGTTCCTGGCCCACCCACCCCCCATGCAAGGCCCACCCCCCTAAATGCAGGAAACAACCCAAACTCCCTCTCCTATTCCTCAGTGTTCCCAGATGCGGGCTGTACCACTGGCATGAGAACTGCTGGCTGGCTCTGTACTGGATCCTTGCTGTTATTCTTCAGTACAGTCATTCCAACCTTGGGGAGACTTCAAACCCCCTGATGCTTAGGTACCACCTCCAGAGATTCTGATGGAATTGGTGTGAACTGCATCTTAGGCATCAGGATTTTAAAAACTGCTTCCAGGTGATTCTAATGTGCAGTCAAGGTCAACCTTTCCAGGGCTGACTCCACAAGCCTGGGACTCCCAACGCAGCACCTGGCCAGCGTCTCCCGCTTCAGTATAAGGGCTGGCACAGAATAAAGCCAAAGCAGCTGCCCTGAGTCAGGATGAACTTTCCACTCCGTTCCCCAGGCCCTCAACACTCGATCTGACATCTACTTGGCTTTTCTGCACCATGTCCCCAGCTCCAGAGCCATGCATGGGCCAGCGAGAGAGAGGCTAACTGCTAACCGAAGCAGCCCTGGCTCCTTCTTTCTAGGAGATACCAGAAAAGAGGGAAGAAAAGCCGTCTATATCCTGCTGGCCAGAGAAAGAAAGAAAGAAGGAGGGACCCCTGGCTTGGGAGCGGGAGTCCTTAAGGGTGCCCTAGGCTTTCTGGGAGGGATCATCCCCAGCAATGATCTGCTTAATTATTCCGGCATTTAGCTATAATGAGTATCTCCTCTTTCCTGGACCCTGGGACACACCGCCCCTCTGCGGTTCTCATTTATTGGGCCAGAGTCTCCTGGGAAGCTTGTTTAGTAGGGCAATGGAGATAGGTGTCTCAGAAAAATTCAGTGTTGTTTGTTAAATCTCACTATCTAAAGGTCTTTTTGTTTTTGCTGTTGTTTTAGGAAGTGCAAAACTTGAATTCTATGGAAGTGAGCCAATCTTTTAAGAGGACAGGGGAGAGAACACACACACCTCTGGTTTGTTTTCAAGTCCATGTTCCCTCTTATTTGTAAATTATGCCAGAAATGTCAAAAAATGGGGTGGAGTGCAGTCTACATTTGCCAAGTTTCATAATGTAAATATTCCCACCATAGAATGTAAATATTCCTACCATCATTTTAATAACTAGCTGTCTTATCGCCATTCCCATCCTCTCAAATACATTCACAATGGGAAGCTCCCTAAGATCAACCAATTTATATCTCAAAGTCACATAATTTAAATGCTAGAACTGTACCCCATGAAAGGGCGGTGGAATGGATCTTGGGAAGAAAGATGTGCAGATTCTCTGAGAACAGGCCCCAGGAAGACTGGCAATGCTAGCCAGTCGTGGCTATGAACATGTGGAGAAGAGACAGAGGGGAAAGTGTGGAGGGAACTCACGATGCCACCCCCAGAGCAAGGTGCCCAGCTTCATTAAGGTCTCCCATTTACTTAGCCCTTTCCTTCTCATTAGAAATCCAAGAGGTGTGAACAAGGTATTTCAAAATAACCCAGGGAAGGAAACACAAAACTGAAGACAAAGCTACTGTGGGGGTCCAAAAGAACTGGGGACGACGCTTGCAGAGTCCCTGGGCAACATGGCATGACCACAGGGGATCCTCCTGTTCAGCTGCATGGGTGCAGGGCTCATCTGGGAAGGGGATTTGAGCTGCACAGGGAAGTCTGGCCTTGGTGTGCAGATACCGACTTGGCGCTTGTTGGAGGCTATTTCTAAAGGTTCACTGCATTGCTATGCAGGTAACGTCTTTACAAAATGAGCCAGAAAGGGAGAGAGAAAATTCATACACTATTGCTTTAGGAGGTCAATACAGGTTTTATAGTAGTACATAACAAGCAGATATAGATGATAATACCAATAATACTATGCGCCAGGCACTGTTCTAGACATTTTTCATATACTGACATTTAATCCTCAGGACTATTTCATGAGGTAGGTGCTAGTTTTTTTTTTAATCCTACCCTGAGGGTATGTTTTCATTATTTTTGTTGTTCTTGTTTTGGTTTTGGGTTTTTGTTTGTTTTTCTTTTCTTTAGAGAGAGAGATACATTAACATGAGAGAGAAATGTCGATTGGTTGCCTTCCATATGCACCCTGACCTGGGATCGAACCTGCAACCTAGGTCTGTGCCCTGACCGGAATTGAACCTGTAACATTTTGGTGCATGGGACAATGCTCCAACCAGCTTCAGCCAGGGTGAAGGAGGTACTATTTGAAGCCATTTTACAAATGAGGAAACTGAGGCACAGAATGCTTAACTAACTTGCCCAATTCACATGCTAGTAAGTAGCAGATAAGATGGAAGCCTGGCAGTTTGGCTGAGAGTGTGGGCTCCACCAAGGATCAGGTCTCCTCTCTGAATCACTTAGCCCTGGACTTTGGACATTCTGAGTATGTGCATGTTTTCTGCATTTTCTTTTTCACTGTAACCTTCTCCAAAGTGAGACCCTGAGTGTCTGGCTCATCCAGAGTCCCCAAAGAAGTCAGTTCCTGACTCACCGTAGGGTCTTGCTGGGCAGAGGCACTGTTTGGTTGGGGCTTCCGGGCACTGACTGCTTTCTCCTTCCCGAGGAAGGAAGGAGGGTTTACACAAGGAGCAGGAGAAGAAATATTTATAATAATCCCCTAAGTGAAAGCAAATAGGCCACTAGGGTCAGTACCTCATAATGAGGTAAGAATAGAGGTTTCCAGATTGGTCCAGAGGGGGCAGATGTGTCCCTGTATGCAGAGCATCTGGGTGGGACTCCACATCCAAGGAATGCTCTGTTGAAAAGTGCTACTCCTGCTCCTACCTTCAGGGCCATCTCCCTGTGGAAGAAAATTAAAATATGATCCTGGAAATTAAGCTGGGAACTTTAAACTTACATACCCCACCTGCAACATTGGGTTATATGAGTATTTGTCGGGGGAGGGAAGGAGGGAGGGAGCCTTTCCTTCCATGCCTGGTGCCACTAGAGAACCTCACCACCAGTAACTCACACCAGAGAGAGATTTTCCTCCTGGACCACAGACCCCCTTTCCTCAGACCCCTGGGTCTCCTCAGCCGCTGCTTTTGAGACACTGGCTCCCCAAGACTTTATCTTTGACTTTGCCTCCCTTCACCCCATGTGATGTCCTGAATGCATGTGGCAGAAACCTCACAGGGGACTAGCGTGTGGCTGGGCCTCAAAGGTGTCACACCTTTGAGCCAGGGAGGAAGCAAGGCTTCAAGTTCTTTGCTCATAGCCCCATAGTCACACACTGGCCACCAGCACAGGACAGCAATGCAGCCTCTCCCACCCCTCACCCCACTCCACTCTCCGTGGTAAGGTCAGATCTGACATAACTCAGACTCACATCTGAGGATTTCTTCTTCCATGTGAGTCACATTTAAACCCCAAACAATATTTTCCCCTTGTTATATCAAAAAGAAAATTCTTTGTTTATAATGTCCTGGTCTTTTGTTTGTTTTGCCTTCCAAAAGAAGAAATAAAATATAAGTCCTTCATAATAATGTATTATCAAAGCCGCAATGATTTTTTTAAAGATTTTATTTATTTTTTAAATTTATTTTTAATTGTTGTTCTATTATAGTTGTCCCCTTTTTCCTGTTGCTCTCCCTGCCCCGCCTACCCTGCCCCTGTCCCACAGTCAGTCCCCGTTGTCCATGTCCATGGGTCATTTACACTAGTTTCTTGTCAAAGGTTTTTATGGACATATTTTCTAAAGAACGAGAAGGCATTACTGCATACCCAAAATCTTTCCTGACACCCCATCACAGAAAGGGCCTTGGGACCTGCAAATGTGAAATTATTATTGCACTTTTCCTACCATTCGGCTGAACTATTTCCTGCCTCTATCAAGGAATCCCATTACCCGATGAGTGCACTCCGCCATTGTTTCAAACAAGGGGAATATTCCTCGGGTCCGAATCTGCCACTGCTAACGTGCACCGATGGTCTAAGGCACAGCCCTGACTAGAGTGTCATGCAGAAACAGAAGTTGTAACAACTTAAAAGATAGCATGATTCATTTCTTGAACTTGTCTAGTGACTAATGTTATGAGAAATGCCCACAGAGCTGTGCTCAGCCCAGGAAAACTTTTTAATTAAAAAAGAGATTTTCAAAGCTCCCACCTTGGGATGGCCCACTTGGTTTAGGAATGGAAAGTTACTGGGCTAGCCAGGGTAAGACGCTCCACTCTAAGTTGGGATCCTTCGTGCTGTCAGGGGAAAGAAAAAATGCAAATGACTAAAAGTTTATAAGGTGCTTTATTAAGGCAGGCCTTGCGTTGTAATAGCAAGGGTCCCTGGCTTCTATCTAACAGGTCACTAGGTGTCTGAGGCTCAGTTTTCCCTTCTGCTACCAGGCAGGCATTACACCAAAAGTGCCTGGCACATCGCAGACACTTAAGTAATGACCAGGGAAGGAAGGAAGGAAGGGAAGAAGGAAGAAAGGAAGGGAGGGAGGGAGGGAGGATAGATTTTCAAATGCTACTGCAACTCAAAATAACACATGACCTCTCGCTCTACTCCCTTTCTAAAGCTGAACTACCTTCCATGAGAACGGGGCAGCGACACTGTCCTGAGAACAATAGATACATGTGGCCACTTCAATAAGATGCAGAGGGAAGAAGCATCTCAGATCATAAACCAGTTACAGGGAGAGTAAGTTATGGACCCACAGTCCCTCCTTCCCCAACTAGCATGATGGGGTTTAATGCCTTGTCCAAGTCCTTTCTGCTTTATCTCAGGTTGTGCCGAATTTCCCGCAGCCCCGAACTTCAGGCTGCTCTGCCCTTCCTGTGTCACGGCCAGACGGCCTTCTTGAAGAGCCCTTGGTCACGAGCAAAGCAATGACCTTGCTTCCTAATGCTCTAGAGCATCCCTGTTTAGGAGAAACCACCGCCTTCACAACCACCTACCTGCCCAGGCAGCGTCTCAGTCCTGCCTTCAGAAGCACCCTGACTAGGTAGGCCACGCCCCTCCCCACCTGCACCCCGGGATCAACCAGCAGAAGGGCCTGGCGGGTCTCAGCTTTCACCCCACTCCCTCGGATCCCTTGTGGACCCCGCAGTTCCTCTGCGATTGACTCACACATCCTTCTTTCAACATGATGAGACACGGGCAAAAAATTATGAATGTCTGAAAATTCATGGCCCTTTTCTGCTCCCCCTCAATTACGTGAAAGCCTGGTGGAGCCAGCATGGCATTCTCCACTCTCTTTCCACCTCCTCTCCCAACTTCATTGTGCACCCTGAGGCCAGGAGCAGAAGATGTGTAGAAGATATATGGAAAAGGAAAGGGGAAAAAAACAATTTTAATAGAAAAAAAGATAAAAACAGATCTGAAAGTGAAGGGTGATGTGGACAGAGGCCATGTGGGTTTTAGGAAGCTTGGGTTTAAGACTTGAGAAAGTGAAAAAGGGAGTCTCCAGGATTAGCTACATTCTGCGTAGAATGAGGGAACGTAGTTAACTATACTGGAGGCAGAAAATAGGAACCCAAATTGAAATATCTGACCTTGAACCCCAGAGTTAAGCCTGTGCTCTCAGTAAGAAGAAGGTAGACTTGTGAATGTGAAACGAAGAATCGGATCCAACTGTCCCAGTAGATGGAGCCGTGGGAAGATGAATTTTTATATTGTTGGCCAACAGTGTTCAGACATAAGATGTAAATAATTTTCTCCCTGCATTTCTGTGAGGAAACACACACACACACACACACACACACACACACACACACACACACACGCCATGGCAGTTGGCTTCTCATGAAGGTCATGAGAAAAAAGCACCCCAGGTACCCCCCACTTGTTCTAGGATATGACCAGCCACAGAGAACCCTCCTTCCCAACACTGAACTATCTTTCCCGTTTTGAAATGTCCCCTAACTGCTCTCTTGACCCCTTGCAGCCAACCCAAACTGTCAAATGTACCTAGAGACCAACTGGAAAGTTCTCTTCACTTTCAAAAATCCCACCTCAATCGAACGCTTGCCAATCAGACAGTGTCTCAAGTGTCTCTTCTTTTTACTCTATAGAACTGACTTTCCTTTCTAGCACCCCCTAACTGCTAAAAGGAAAAGGACAGCAGATGGGCCCTGGTGCCACAAATTTATGAAAAAGCAGCGTTGGTTAATTTTTTGTCTCATAAAATGGAGTGAGAAGAGCCTCTTTAACAAATGGTGCTGGGAGAACTGGACAGGGACGTGCAAAAAAATGAAACTAGGCCACCAACTTACACCACACACAAGAATAAACTCAAGATGGATTAAAGACTTAAATGTAAGCCGTGATACCATAAAAGTCCTAGAGGAAAACATAGGCAGGAAAATTCCAGATATCACACATAACAATATCTTCACAGATACATCTCCCAAGGCAAGAGAAATAAAGGAAAGAATAAACAACTGGGACTACATCAAACTAAAGAGTTTCTGCTCAGCAAAAGAAAACATCAGCAAGATGAAAAGGAAACCAACCATATGGGAAAACATATTTGCCAATGACATCACAGACAGGGGACTGATCTCCAGAATATATAAAGAGCTGATACGACTCAACATCAAGAAAACAAACAACCCAATTAAAAAATGGGTAAAGGACCTGAACAAACACTTCTCCGAAGATGACATACAGAAGGTCCATAGACACTTGAAAAAATGCTCAACATCATTAGCCATCAGGGAGATGCAAATAAAAACCACAATGAGATACCACTTTACACCAGTCAGAATGGCCATCATCAACAAATCAACAAGCAACAAGTGCTGGCGAGGATGCGGAGAAACGGGAACCCTACTGCACTGTTGGTGGGAATGCAGACTGGTGCAGCCACTATGGAGAACAGTATGGAATTACCTCAAAAAACTAAAAATGGAACTGCCATTTGAACCAGTGATTCCACTGCAAGGATTATACCCGAAAAATCCTGAAACCCTAATTCAAGAGAACTTATGCACCCCTATGTTCATTGCAGCACTGTTTACAATAGCTAAGTGCTGGAAACAGCCTAAGTGCCCATCTGTGGATGAGTGGATCAAAAAACTGTGGTACATCTACACAATGGAATACTATGTAGCAGAAAGAAAGAAGGAACTCCTGCCATTTGCGACAACATGGATGGAATTAGAGAGAATTATGCTTAGTGAAATAAGCCAGGCAAAGAAAGAAAAATACCATATGATATCACCCAATACAGGAAACTAAAGAGCAACACAAACAAACGAACTAAATAGGCAAAGACTAGAATAGTAGTCAGTAGGGGGGAGGGGGAGGGAGAGAAGGGGGATAAGTAAGGGAAGGGTCTAGTCAAGGAACGTGTATGAATGACTCATGGACATGACAACGGGGAGGGATATGATTCTGGGAGAAGGGATGGGCTGGGTGGGGGGAGCAATGGGGGAAAAATGGGACAACTGTAATTGAATAACCAAAAAATAAAATTAAAAAAAAAAAAAATTTTGGTGTCAGACTTCATTTTCTTAGATACGTATGAGGGGGTCATTGTTACCCCTGAGCACAGGCAGAGTACTGACAAGGAATCGGAAGTCCCCTGAGATAACTGCCCAGTCACACAGCGAAGCTGGAATTTGACCTCAGCTCTGTCTGCCTCCAAGGTCATGCATTTTCCCGTAGTCCCCTTGCCATCCCCACTGCTTGGTTTGTGTCACTTCTACTTCTAGGACCAGGCTGCTCTGGCAAGTGAGAGAGGGCAGGTCCAGAGGGAGGTGGCTCTGGTGCCCGGGGCTAAGACAAGCAAATGGCCAACCTGACCTCAGTTAAAAACGGGCTCACAAGCACATGCTCGTTTTACTGTTGAACTCGTGGTCACCGGTGCCAAGTGCACAGGCCTGGCACGCACGCTCTCTGTGTGTGGGTGCCTGTGGTTAACTATGTGCATCACTGAGGCAGCACGTGAGGTGCATTTTAACTTAATTTCACTTATGACACAATATTAAGGTAAGAGGCAGAGGGAGATGGGACAGGGTTTGGTTTGTCCAACGCAGAGTCTTAAAGGTCCTGACTCCTTCAGGGATGGTACCCGAAACTATCAGTGCTTCTAAGAGGAGAGGATCTGGTTAAAATGCAGATTCTGGGTCTGTAGGTCTGGTCTGGGTTTGAGGTCCTGGGCATCTGATCACTGTCCAGGTGCAGCCACCGCTGACAGCCGGAGTATCAGGTAGTCACTCTCAGCCCTGGCTGCCTATGAGGACCACCTAGGAGCTTCTTAAAGCTACTCAAGCCAAGGTCCTAAAGATTTCTATTAAATTAACCAGCAGTGGGGCTTGGGCATGCCATCAACATTCTAGAATCCCCTCAGCAGTCAGGCATGAGAACTGCTGCCCAAGAGCCTCAAGGTAATTAATTCTGGCAAGTCACTCAGACACATCAGGATGAGGTGGCTGTACCCAAAATGAGAAGCTCTGTTAGTGACTACTTTTTTTTGAATTTCAGTGCTAATGGCCTTTCTTTTACTCAGTTTAAATGTTTGTGTATTTGTGCCAATATTTTAAAATATGTTTCCTCTCCAGGGAGCTAGTTTCTCTCTGTGGTCCCAGCAGTCATTAAGACAAGGAGTAAGGTTCATTGTGCCAGGAAGATGGGGACAGGAAGTGCCTAAATCAGGGGAGTCCCTTTGACTAGGGCTGGAGATTAAAGCTATGGGGGAGGGGAGTAGAGGGAGTGGGAGAGACAGAAAGGGCAGGAGAAGCCAGCATTTCAGAGGAGCGTGAGCAGGAGATGGAGTTGAAAACTGTCTGTCCCTGACCAGGTCAACAGAAAGGACCAGGAGTTTGGCCCACAGTTGGACTTTGACAGTGGATACCAAGAGAAGGCTCAGCAATGAAGGAGACTAAAGGCATTCCCACAGAGGTAGAAAAACCCACAGGACCACACAGATGCCAGCACCTGGGTCCAGCTTCCTTCGCTGAAAGCTTCCTCCTTATACCTAGACACCATGTTGGCTAACAAAAGACAGGGGAGAGAAATCCACAAGATCAATATAGATCATTTACTCAACAGAGACCATTTTGGTTTACCAAAAGACTAAGTATCTTCCAACAGCAAAGTTAAAATTCCCTGGCCATGCCCTTACCACTACCGGCAGGGAGAAGGCAGCCATGTTCCCAGACAATTATAGGAAGTAAAGGATCCTGTTTCCCTTTGGGTACAATTGAGTTGTTCTCTGTGACCTGTTGATGCCACCTACCTAAGCCATACTGAGCAGAGAAAGCCTGTTTTTTCCCTGTAAAGATAGCCAGAGAGGAAAAGAACTTGAAGTGACCCACATTTCTTTTATGGCACCTTAATGGAAACAGTAGGAAGATCTTTCTAGAAAGAATAATACAAAAAATAATTGCTTATCTGCTGAGTGCTGCACCCAAGTAAAGTACCCATATCAAAATGTTTTTTTAAATCTGGCCAGGTAATAAAGTCATCCCTTGACTATCTGTGAAATGGGTAGGAAAGAGTTTTTTATGTCATTTAATAGTCAAATCCAGTGTCCTAAAGAAGTCCTTTTCAGACTTTCCACATCTTCTTAGGACACTATTTGGTGTTTAGTTCCTCCTGCCTCCCATGAGTTCTTGCCCAGCACCTGCTGGGCCTCCAACCCATCCCAAGCTAGGATCACAGGGAATTCTCAACATGACACATGCTCTCCAGTACACACATATACATGGGGATGCTGTGTTGAGAGGCCACCAATCTAAGTAGTAGAAATACTTCAAGTCTTCTCTTGTATTAGGCATGTCCTTGTTTTGTTTTCTTATTTTTCTTTTTGTATTCTGATGCTTTTGTAACAGAACCCCTGGGTTGCTCTGACTGAAACAGAACCCACGGGGTGTTTAGTTAGGGGCCTGATTGCCTGCCGCCAGAATTATAACTCTCAATACCAGAGTTTAGTGAAAAGAAAAAGAACTGTTTATTTAATGGTTATATAGATTTAGATTATTTGCAGACTTCTGCCATTAAGTCTTATGTTCCTTAAAACACCCACAAACACATATTTCTGCCTCCCCCTACCAAACCACGCTAGTTTTAGAAAAGTTAGAAATACCGTTTCCCTACTTCCTAGACACAGTTCAGCTTCACTGGTAGCTGCCAATCATTCAATTCTGATTGGGGAGGTCTTTCTGTGTGGTGGTGCCCTTCAGCTTTCAATCCAAAACTGCATGGATTCTCAGACTCCTTGTAAACTGCCTTCTCAAAGCTGCATGGTGTTTCCCTCTGAAAACAGCATGGAGAACCTTCTCAAAACCGCATGGAGAACTCCCTTCTTAAAGCAGCCTGGAGAGCCCCACTAAAGTGTCTGCAGCTGCTTTTTAAATTCCCGACTGCATCCTCTGACCCAGTGGGTATGGTAACCAGTTCTGACCATTCACAGAATCTTACACAGGTTCTGTAAGCTCTTTCAATACCATCCCATGGTCTGAGACCCCTCCCATCTTCCTGGGCCCCTGGAAGCATCAAAGCCATTTGCACAACAAAGTTACCAGCCACTAGCCCCAGGTATGCAAAGGCATCCTAAAAGCTGCTTCCTTTTCCCCATCCCCCAGCCGCAAGCTCTGGGACACCCCCATTCTGTAACACTTTGACATCTGGGACCTTGTGGACTCGAACAGATTGCCCATTCCAGGGCTAGCCAATTCCTAAAGATAGTCAATTACTCACCTGTTAGCATACCTTTCCTATGCAAACCAACTAACCCAGAATGCACACCTCCAAGTAGCTCCTCTACAGGGCTATCACACTCAGGGTGACTATTCCTGTGCCCTAATCACCCAAGGCCAACTACCAGAGAACTAGGGACAGTCCTTATGCCATGAGCCCTCTGAAATTACCCAAACTAGCCAATCCTAAACCTGCTTACCTGCCCCACCTGTATCTTCCCAGGAAACCGCAATAAAGGCTCTGACCCATGTTATCCCCTCACCCTCTCTGCATCTTGCCTGACCTGGTGCTTCCCATGTGGCCCTGCATGGCATGCTATCCCTCCTCTTTCTAGGGAACTGTAGGTAAACTTCTTCCTTTTTGACAACCTTTTTCCTGTCTGTGTGCCTTACCACACCTAATTAAAACAAATCTTTGTTACTGTTCTAGCCCCAGGCCTGAAAGGGCCACTTCCCTCATCCCTCCTCTTTGAAGAATGCTTAGCTTCTCTTCTTCCACTCCAACCCCAAACTCCACACCATGGAGAGGAGAATGGAATATAACAGGATGACTGATGTCCCGGGAGAGATAATTAACAGGAGTTAAGAAATGATAGGATTGGAGAGAAGAAAGAAGAAATGCAGGCAAGAGAGAGTTAGTTGGCTCAGTACATATTGAGAGGCAACTCAAACAGATAAGTAAAGAATTTTTGGCACCACGTTTTTTCGTTCCTCATTCAGGCTTGGTGCTCTAATAGGAAAAGTTCCCATGCCTCCCCCATCTCACTACCATTATAAACAGTACTGTCCTGCCCTGCCAATGGTCAAAAACAAAAGGGGTTAAGGTCATTTCACTGCCATTTGCGATGACCCTGCAAACAGCCTCTGTTGTATCCTTACTAAACCTTCCGCTTACTCACCATCACCACATGGCTAAAGCTTAACCTGGTTACGTGGCATTCTTATAAGGCATTTTGCCATTTACAAAGCACTTCAGCTCCCATAATCTCATTGGATTCTCCCCACAACCCTGTGAGGTCAACGGGAATTTAGGTGCCTGATAAAATCCCTCTCTGTTCACCAATCCTTCAATATCTAAGGAAACCTCAACAAAATTTCGTAACCAGAACATGCTGCATATCCAAGGGGATTCAAAATCTTCTGAGGTTATTTCCACCAATCCTCACAAGCTTCTCTCTAAAAAGCCGAACAGGTCTCCCTTCAGTAAGGGCTGAATCCTGACGTGAATCTTTAGACAAGGGAACTTATTTGAACACCATTTGCATCTCTAATATTTACATCTAGACCACATGCAAAGAAACATCCACAGTCTACTCATTCATTCATCACTCAGGGAAAACTCAGATGCAAGAGGTTCAGGAAGTAATTGTGGAAAAATATATTCAGAATCTAACTACAGCCAAAGCCATAATTAGGAGCCTTGTACTTGCCGGCTCCTAAATGCTAATCTTAAAGATGGTGCAGATATTCAGAAAAACTAATAACTCCTTATTTGTGCTATGCTTTTCTTTATGGCATACAAAAAATGTGATCTTAAAAAAAATTAAAATTGGATGATAACTTACAGATAAACCTTGCTTTGTACAATTGGATCCTTTTTTTTTTTTTTAATGAGTGAGCTAACTGCACTTTTGTGAGGCAGACTGCATTTTATATGAAAGGATATGGGGAGGGAGCCAGAGTTTGCTTTTTAAAGGTCTCCAATAGATATTGTTCATAACTGGAAGAATAATCACCTTATAAAACTGGTTATCTTCTAATTTATATATTGTATAAACCAATAAGTGGGATATATATATATATATAGTTTGCTTAAAAAATTCATTTAAACTCCCTTAATTATGAGTTTTTATGTATGAAAATGTGGTTTCATAAGTAATTACTGGTGCTTGCACTTAGTAGGGATCTGAATGTCCTTTATCAGTTCCTGTTTTGATAAAACTAGTTGCACGACTTTAAGCAAATTACTTAACTTTTCATCTTTGGTTTCTTCCATAACATGAGAAGTTTGGATTGTTTTTTATTCACTAATTTTCTATATATACTCATTGGTTTAACTTTTCTACTTAACATATATCAGGATGTTAATATATATCAGGATGTTAATATCGTCGTCGGCAGCCGTCCGTCTCGAGAGACGATGGCGTAGCTTCTTGAGAGTCTATCTGCACCGCCGAGAATGGCTGTGCAGTCCGACTCGGGAGTGACAATCCCTGCCGCACTTGTTACAGGTGAAGGCAGATGGCTGTTGTTGCTGCTGCTGACGCTGCTTCCGCCTCGATCTTTTCTGGACCGCCTCCTCGTGGCGCGCAGCCTCCGCGCGTGACGTACCTTGCCTGACCGCGAGCCTCCAGGCTAGGCGGTCGTCTGCTTGAACTTCCCATGTGTTGAGATTGATGGAGCATTGTGTCATGTCCTTTTTGCAGATGTCTTTGAACCGCAGTTTTGGGCGCCCTGTCATCCTCTTGCCTTCTGCTAGCTCGCCGTAGAGGAGGTCTTTGGGGATACGGCCTGCATCCATTCTTTTGACATGGCCGAGCCACCTGAGGCGTCTCTCGCTAAGAACTGCATGCAAACTGCTCATATTGGCTCGCTTCAGCACCTCGGTGTTGGGGACCTTATCCTGCCAGGCGACATGCAGGACGCGTCGCAGGCACCTCATGTGGAAGCTGTTGAGTTTCCTTTCGTGCCTTGCGTAGGTGGTCCACGTCTCGCTGCCATAGAGGAGAGTGCTGAGTACGCAGGCTTGGTAGATGCGCAGTCTGGTTTTCTCAGTGAGGCTGGAATTGTTCCACGCTCGCCGGTTCAGTCTGGCCATAACTGTGGCTGCCCTGGCGATTCTCCGGTTGACCTCCAAGTCGACTGACAGAGAGCTCGAGATGGTGGACCCGAGGTAAGTGAAGTCGTTGACAACCTCCAGGGTGTATCCGTCGATGGTGATGCATGGGGGAGTCCCCGTGCCTTGAGCCATAACATTCGTCTTCGTCAGGCTGATGGCTAGTCCGAACTCCTTGCATGCGTGGGAAAGGCAAGTGACTAGCTGCTGGAGTCCCTCTTCGGAGTGTGATGTCAAAGCTGCGTCGTCGGCGAAGAGCATCTCACGGATGAGCACCTCTTTGACTTTGGTCTTGGCTCGTAGACGGGCCAGGTTGTAGAGCTTGCCATCGGATCTGGTGTGAATGAAGACACCCTCGCTGCAGTCCTTAAAGGCGTATTGGAGGAGCATGGAGAAGAAGATTCCGAACAGCGTAGGCGCGAGGACGCAGCCCTGCTTTACTCCGCTGCTGACTGGGAAGGCCTCAGAGGTTGCGCCGTTGTAGGACACCGTGCTGTGCATGTTGTCGTGAAGGATGTTAATATACATCAAGATAAATATTCTAAGAGCAATATTTACTCCCCCCCCCCCAAGGTTTTAATGCTATTAAATTCAAGCCTCTTTAATGTCTCCACTAGATTGTGGTTGAAAGATGTTGTATGTATTCAGCCTTGTTTACTCTTGTGAAGCAAGAAATATTGTTTGCAAAAACCCAAAAAACCTCTGTACTGCTATTCAATGGATAATCATTAGATTTATGACCTTAGATTCCTATTAAATTTCTCTCTATGTGTTTATTATCTCATTTTCAGCCAATCACCATATGTTCTCTTTTGGATGGCTATGATTACTGTCAGGGATAGCCTTATAAGATTTACTTTTTGTCATTACTTATTTCTTAATCATGGTTATATTCTGGCCATAAATGAGACAAAACAGATGTATCATTTCCCCCACTTTAGCAGACAAAGAGGGATAGATTCAGAGGCAGACAAAAAATGTAGCACATAATCCCTTCTTTGCTTCAAGACACACAGCACTGGACTCAGGGCTGCTATGTATGGCTGTGCAGGTTGTATACTGCACAAGTCTCAGGGTTGCCATTAGCATCCTGAGACTGTACTCCTGGCCTCAGGCAGACTACAACCTGCTGAGCTCTAGGCTGACACTCTTACTGGAATATATGCAGGGCTGGGACAGGTCAGCTTATGTCCAGGGGGAAAAGGCAATTCTAAGAGTACTGTGTACAATACTGTAGGGTTTACATTAGATCGGCTGTAACCAGAGACAAGATCAGTCAAACAGAGTCAAACACCTAGTGTCTATAACTGACATATTTTTCTTTACCACTAAATTTCTACCACGTGAAGGTACATTTACTGTCTCCATTTTCTCATTACGTTAAAAAAAAAATCCCTCCAGTTACAGCTTCTGCTGACCCAACTTACTGAAATTGTGTTCTCCCAGGTCACCAGAGACATGATATGGACTCAATTCCTTAGTTCTCTTTCTGTTTGGCTTTTCTCCAGCATTTAATTCCCTCGGCCACCCTCCTTTTTCTATGCCCTTTCTTGTTGAAATGGTTTCTTCCTCTCAGTTCAGTGATGAAAGGTGGAGATCCTGGATGAATGAAACCTGTGTTTTGCTAGAAAAGCTGCCAACTACATCCCACATAAGGCAAAGAAACTGCCTGGAATACGCCTGGAGGGGCCTTCCTCATCCCAGTTTCTCCCATGCGTAGGCAATCAGCATGTGTTAATAAACTTTCGTTTGTTTTATTGCCCTTAGTAATATTTTTTTAGATATGTTTCCTTGTGCAAGAGAAACAAATGAAAAAGTAAACACATGGGACTACATCAAACTAATAAGTTTTTGCACAGCAAAGGAAACTATCAACAAAATCAAAAAACCAACTGAATGGGAAAATATTCACCAATGATACATATGACAAGGGGTTAATATTCAAAATTTATTTTAAAAACTTAGATAACTCAACACCAAATAATTTTAAAACCAGTCCAATTAAAAAATGGGCAAAGGACCTGAATATACATTTCCCCAAAGAAGACATACAGATGGCCAATAGACACATGAAAAGATGCTCAACATCGCTAATCATCAGAGAAATACAAATTAAAACCATGAAGAGATATCACCTCACACCTGTCAGAATGGCTGTCATCAATAAATCAACAAACAGGTGTTAATGAGGATGTGGAGAAAAGGGAACCCTCGTGCACTGCTGGTGGGAATGCAGACTGGTGCAGCCACTGTCGAAAATAGTATGGAGGTTCCTCAAAAAATTTAAAATAGAACCTTCATATGACCCAGCAATCTCACTTCTGGATATTTATTTAAAGAAATTCAAAACATTAATTCAAAAAGACACATGTACAATAGGAAGCTAAATAGAAGTAGGGAGACTGGGTAGAAGACTATAGTAATAATAAAAGCAAGAAATTATGGTGGCTTGAATTAGGGTGAAAGCCACAGCGATGATGATAACTTGTGGATTCTGAATATACTTTGGACACATACCCCCAACAATTTGCTGATGAGTTGGACACAAAGTGGGAAAAAAATAGAAAAGCCAAAGGTCATGTCAATATTTTTTATTTGAGCAACAGGAAGGGTGGCGTGGGCATTTACCAGATAAAGAAAACCAGGAAGATCAGGACTGGGAGAGAATAGATGGTCATGTTGAGTTCAGAATGACTTTTAGAGTTTCAAGTGTAGCTCTATAATAGGAAGGGAAACATATAATTAATTGTATGCATATGTGTTTCTACATGTATACACCACATACTTCTAATGCATAAAAATTTTGGAAATATACATTAAAAATTACTCATAATTGTTTAAGAAAAGACACATGTATGCATTCCTAAGTTTACTGCAGCATTCTTTACAATAGCCAAGATACAGAGGCATCCTAAGTGTCCATTAGGACACTGCTAGTGCTCCTCCATAGCCTCTACCTATTAACATACTAACACTATACACACAGCTCTGCACTTGGGCATACTCGGCTGCGAGGACTATAGACTATAAGACCCTTGAGGGCAGGAACTGCCCTTAAGATATCACCAATGCCTAGCACAGTGCTGGTCACAGAGAAGAGGCACAGTAAGTAAATGGCTTAAAAAATGTAATATAGATGCAATATTAGTAATAATATACTGAAATAAGGTCTAGCTGGATTGAAAGACTTCAGCAATTAAGAACTAAAATAAAATTGGAGAAAGCATATGGCATCTCTGTAAAGAGGAGAAATTATTCTAAATACTGAAAATATTGAAGTTGTCATCACAGAAAAGATGGATATTTTTATAAATATAAACATGAAAACAAAATATGGTTAAAATATATTTAAATAAGTAGAAATGAGACAGAATTGGAGAAATATAACTGAAGTTTAGCATTCAAAATACACAGATTATTGATATAAGTATGCAAGACTTCACTTGGTAACTTAAAAGTGGAAATACAGGCTTAAAAGTACAAACTGTAAAAATTCTCTGCCTAGTAACAACTCAAGAAATGCATATTTTAGCTTGAGGTGACATAATATACCTAATAAAACAAGTAAAAATAATAAACCTCAATATGTATAATACTGTGGGAAAATAGTTATTACTGTTGACATTATTGTAAGACTCTGGGTCCCTTGGAGTGGATGAAGAAACTACTCAGACATTCACCATCTGAGGAAGAAAGGGAAGGGGTTTTCTCTGAGGAAAATTGCCCTCATTTTCTTTATTAGCCAGGGTTTTTATCTACTTTCCACACACAGAAATGCATAAGGAAAACATGTAGCCCTTCCTCAAATGGTAGGGAGGGAAAGAGAAATACGGATCAATACAGGGTTGAAACGCCCAGGTATTTTACACAAAGACAAAAACATTTCCTCTTACTCAATCGTTCTGCTTTTCACACTCTACTCACAAGGATTTGAGGCTACTCAGAGAAAAACAGAGCAGGTTCCCTTTTCCTTAAAAGCCACTTTGTATTCCTATTCTATCTTTAAAATCCCATGGAGGGTGGGGTTCATAGCAAGCATGAAAGATAAGAAACCTGCTGGTTAAGACCCAAGTTCTCGTTTTGGGGCTGGGCTCCACACAGCAGTCGTCAAAGTCTTTCAAACCATGCCTGCCTGTCTCCCACACTTTCTAAGTTGCTTCAGTCTAGAGAGCAAGCTGGCTATATGAGCAAAGAACTATCAGATGTTTATATACAATACTTTACAATTTCACTCCAAGAAGTTCATCCTAATGTGAGAAACGCTCACAATGAAAAAAATAACTGGGACACAGGACTTGAGCAGCAAAGCGAGGCGTTTATTCACGAGTCTGCAAGAGCTGAGCGCACCCTCACAGCCAGGAAAATGTGAGCGCCAAGTAGACAAAGATGGCTGGTTTTATAGTCTTAGCTTCCCCACCCTGAAATTGCCACCCTAAAGTGAAATTGATTAGCTTCCTCGCCCTAAAGTGAGAGAGACCAGCTCCCCCTCCCCTGTCCTCCTTCCCTGTTTCTCCATTACTGGTTACTCCAGAGTTACAATCTAACACATTCATCTAAATGCCCCTATTCTGATTTGTAAATATGCTAATGGTATCAATTCCCTTCTCAGAGATCCTCTAATTACATTTGCCCTTAAGACCCTCTAATTACATTTGCCCTTTGTTACTAATGACTTGCTACTGGTTTGGGAGTCACTATGTCCTTGTTTCTTACACTAAGAAATTAACCTAAAAGATGAGTTGTATGAGGAGGTTCACAGCAGGGCTATTTAGGAATTATGAAAACTGGGAATAGTCCAAGTGCCAGTTGATGGAATTAGGGCACACAACATAATGTAACAGAACCCCTGGGCTGCTCCAATTGAAACAGAACCCACGGGCTGTTTAGTTAGGGGCCCGATTGCCCGCTGCCAGAATTATAACTCTCAATACCAGAGTTTGGTGAAAAGAAAAAGAATTGTTTATTTGCACATAGTTCTGCCTCCCCCTCCCAGACCTGGCCAGTCTTAGGAAAGTCAGAAATACCGTTTCCCTACTTCCTAGGCACAGTTCAGCTTTACCAGTAGCTACCAATCAATCAGTTATGATTGGGGAGGTCCTTTCTGTGCTGTGGTGCCCTCCAGCTCTCAATGCAGAACCGCCTTGATTCTCAGCCTCCTTGTAAACTGCCTTCTTCCTGCAAACCCCGTAGATCTCTTCTCCTTCTCAAAACCGCATGGCGAGAGCTGCTTCTTTAGGCAGCCTGGAGATCCCTTCTCCAAGCCACATGGAGGGAGCCCACGATAGCCAGAGCCAGCCTCTTAAAGCAGCCTGGAGACCCCTGCTCCTCCAAGCCACATGGAGGGAGCCCACGAGAGCCAGGGCCAGAGAGCAAGCGAGCCCCAGAGAGCCAGAGCGCCGGAGCGAGAGGGCCAGAGCCCCAGAGCTAAAAACCCGTAGCTGCTTATCTATCCCTGACTGCGTCCTCTGACACAGTGGGTGTTGCAAACAGCTCTGACCATTCACAGAACCTTAGGCAGGCTCTGCAGGCTCCTTCCATACCAGCCCACAGTCCAAGACCCCTCCCATCTTCCTGAGCCTTGGAAGTAAAGCGGATCTTTGTGCAACAAGTTTCCAGCCACTAACTCCAGGCATCCAAGGGCATCCTGAAAGCTGCTTCCTTTTCCCTATCTCCCAGCCGCAAATTCTGGGGTTTGTTTTTGGACTCCCCTGTTTCTGTAACAATAACAGGCACCTATCAGGGTGGTGTTAGTATGATAAGCTCATGGGCTATGTGCAGCTGTGGGAGTCTGATATGAAATGAGGGAAAGAGAACATGCAAAATCCAAAACATGTACACAGCGGTTGCAGCCACATAAAGATCAGAAGGGAATTTAGGGATAACACATCTTGCTTAGCTTTTAATCTGCCCTGGCTTCATTTTTCAGTAAAATTGCTTTTTTTCCCTCTCCCTCGGGTATTTAAGTGAGAAAAAAGATATCTAAAAAATGGAAGTAAGATGTGATTGTACAAGCACTTTAATTGGTATGCAACATACATAAAGTTTATTGCTGGCTATTATGATCACAATCATTGTTACTTAATATACCATGACCAGAATTAGAATTTTTTTATTAAATAAAAGCCAACTAATTAAAAGAAAGTGGATGCAGTGGCTGCAACAACACTTCCTCCATTACACTTCAGTTCCCATGTTCTGGAATATTCTCTCCCAGCCATGCTGCGTGTATATGTCCCCCTTCCCTGCTCTGGGCCCACCATCCCTCTCCTCTCGCTAGTCATTTCTGTTGCTTGGTTATAGTTAAGCAAAATTTGTAGGGATTATGCCTTGATTTCTTTGGAGT
The DNA here is from genome assembly GCF_987537825.1 of Furipterus horrens. Classification (NCBI taxonomy): domain Eukaryota; kingdom Metazoa; phylum Chordata; class Mammalia; order Chiroptera; family Furipteridae; genus Furipterus; species Furipterus horrens. Next base: position 14,427,835 of record NW_028327179.1, read on the forward strand.
AGTGATACTTTATGAATCTCAATAGATAAAACCAAGAACAATTTGAGGCAAGAAGGAGACCAGCAAAGATGCACCCAGAAGCCATATCCCCCTAAAGCACCAACCCAGCCCTAACGGTTCAGTTCCTGACCTCAGACAAGCTCCTCCATCTCTCTGAACTTCAGCTTCCTCGGGTTTCATATCACAGTTGAACTACAATCATGTGCTGTGTAACAACGTTTCAGTCAAGGATGGATGGCATATTTGAGAGAGGTTTTGAGCTGAAAAATTGCTATCACCTACTGACGTAGTAGCCATAGTAACGTCATAAGTAGTGATGTCTTCACGCCGTAAAGTTGTAAAGCAACACATTACTCACGTTTGTGATGCTGGCGTAAGCAAGCTCACTGCGCTGCCAGTCTTACAAAAGTATGGCAAATACAGTTGTGTATAGTATATAACACTTGACAATAAATAACTATGTTACTGGTTTATGTATCCTTTTTATCACTATTTTAGAGCACTAGTTATTAAAAAAATAGTTTTCTGTAAAACAGCATGCCATACTATGCTGGCAGCAACCTCATACGTCTTGTGTTTACCGTGTCTTTTGATTTTATCATTTTCTCTTGTGCTCGATTTAATCTTGTATTGTTTTGTACAGTAACATGCTGTGCAGGCTTGTAGCCTAGGAGCAATAGGACCGTATAGCCTAGGTGTGGTGCAGGCTATACCAAGCACCTATCAATAGGCTTGTGTGAGTGAATTCTGTGATGTTCCTACAGTGACAAAGTCACCTAATGACACATTTCTCAGAGCATATCTCATGGTTAAGCTGCGCATGACTGTACATGATTTTTCAGGTCCTTTCCTCCCATTTTATCCTTCTTCTGAGGTGGGGAGTGTGGTCTGTTATGTTGACCCATGGTCAAGGAAGCATCATGTCTCTGTACTTTGGTTCGTCCTTTTTGCCCTACCCACAATTCCTGGGGTAATTCTTTTATTCATTGTCTCAGTTTTCTCCTAAATCTGTTGATGTGACATTTTGTCTGGCTGTCACATTTTCATTTTTCTAACAGTTTTTTGAAGAATTTTTTTTCATTAACTTATTTTAAGAAAAGTTTTAGATTTACAGACTCTGAAGCACTTTGAGACATGTAAAAACAGAAGATTTTTTTTAATAACATGTAAAACATACAAAATACTCAGAGTTTTAAATAAAATAGTCACTTTGTAAATGTTAAAGTATTTCTACATTTTCTTTTACTAGAAAAAGAATGGAGATAAAGCAGTTGCTAGTTAAGAATGTTGTCTTGATTTCCAACCAGTTGCTGTGCACAGTTAAGCAGCTAAACTATTTCTTTTTAAAAAATTTTTAAATAGCATTGCTCTTCTTTGATGAAACAGAAAAGTGGCATAAAATTAAGTTATTAAAAATTCCATCCTATATAAATTTAATGTCAACTATTTAAATAGAAACAAATAGATTAAAATTTAAATGATGAAATTAATTCATCAAAATGTTAACTTTTGTGAAAGAGCCAATTATTCATCAATCACATGTCTGTTAGAGGTTCTTATAGGATTTTACTGCATTATACAGCTTTTTGGAGCCCACCACTTTGCATCAGTTACAACTATTAAAGATGGACTCCTTCCAGAAATAGCTAAAGATTTAGGGACTAACTTGAAACATCAAGGCAACCTTGAGAAGACTGACAAAGTAGAGATTTGTACATGAACCACAGAAAGATCAGGTGGCATGATGGTTCAAGTTCATCTGATCACAGGTTGTGGACTTCATGACAGATAAAATTGATCCCTTGCTTATCATAGTATTTGCTTCCCAGAAATAGGGTTAAATTCCTGAGAAATCCCATAGCAAGAGAATTTACATGTGAGAAATTTGTAACAAACTAGAAACAGAGCTAAGGTTGAAAGTGACCCAATGAAAGTTTTTATGAACAGTCTTTCTATTCTTGAAATAAGGTATTAAGACAGGGAGAACACAGGATTTTTGTCCAAATCCACTGAACGTACAACACCAAGAGGGAACTCTAACGTAAACTATGCACGTTAGGTGATAATGATATAGTTTCATCAATTGTAACAAATGGTACCACTCTGGTGGGGGATGCTGGTATGCGGGAGATTACGCATGTGTAGGGACAGAGAGTATGTGGGAAATCTCTATCTTCTGCTCAATTTTGGTATGAATGTAAAACTACTCCAAAAAATAAAGTCTAATTTTTTAAAAGTCCACTAAATAAAAAAAAAAAAAAATACAAATGACACTTTACATATCTTAAATTAGTAGCAGTCGGAAATTATTCATTTCCATGTACTATTCCTCACTTACTAAAAACTTTTTTGCTTACTTTCCTTAGAGCTTCATTGGGACATTTATAAATTCATTTTGCTTTGTCGTGGAAATTTGCACAATAATGGGTCTTCTGACTCAGAGTTCCTGTATCCTGCTTCTGAGAAATTGCCTCATTCCCAAACGCCAAGAATAACCTGGCAATTTTATATATATATATATATAAAAGGGTTCAGATAACCTCTATTCGCCCTACTTGTTAGATAGCTCTCAATTTCCTCCTCAATAACCTCATGTCAAAGCATCTACTGAAATCATCCCCACACCCCAAACACCATTCAGTCCCTCTCTCCTCTAATGTCCTCTGTGCAGTTGTGCAGTTCAGAGCTGCCTCCATCACCCCTGACTTCTTCAAAGGTTTCATTAAATAGGTACCCACTTTTTTTTCACCATCTACTTTTACCGACTTTTCTTTGACTATTCCCCAGTTTACTCGTTTTCAAAGTATCTCCAAGGAGAATGTATCAGCTTCCTGCTTGCCTTCCTACATTACTGCTTTTCCTGGCTGCATTCTTGCCTTTCTAAATAATACAGTCTAAGCCCGTTGCATAGACCAAGCAAGGTAGGCATGTACGTTTAGGGTGCTTTCATGGCCAATGGTAACAACATGGCCTGATGTGGAGTACTGGAGGCTGGGTGGGGTAAGGAGGGAGTCTGTGTGGTGGACAGGGAGGCTCCATGGATGCCAAGAGTCAGGTGTTAGAGCCCAAGAAAAGTCAGAACAACATCCGCTTGGGGCAAGGGTGGAAGAAAGTTATACAGGGAAGGTTGATCCAATTACTAAGGATCATTGGAATCAAGTTTCTTATTGTTATACAAGGCAGTTACAAATGTAATGTTGAATTAAAATTGGAAATATCAGTATGAACACATGTCTCAGTATAGAGAGATACAGAAATAAAAATAAATCTGTGTGTGTGTAGCAATGAGCAGACCTGGTAATAAGATATTGGTTTTTAAATACCATTTGTCTTAAAAGGAACCAGTATTCCTTGGAGAAATATCAGATTCAGGGATGGGGCAGGGAATGTATGAGATTGATCTGAAACATTGTATTATGCTGGAAAGTAAGAAAGAGCTCAAAGAGTAATGAGCATATGTCAAAGGGATGTGAGATCCAGCTTGAAGGGGATCCCACCTGCCAAATCTGGGACCATTTCAGACTCAATATGAATAATGATATTAGGAGAGTATAACCCATTGACTACAATAGGAATTCATGATATAAATGACTAAATAAACAAATGGGGAGAAGGAGAAGTTACCCCTTATGGTATAACTGAGAAATAAATGTAGAAATAATAATAGAATTAGAAAATCACCACATGACAATCACTATAATAATAATTAATTGACCCAAGAAACATCAATTGACTCTTAAACTAGTGGATGAAAGTTTGGTAAGAACAAATATTTACATAATTTCAAAGCACCGCCTTACAAAATTCTCATTAATCATAAAGAGAAAAATATCTAGAAACTTCATAGTGAAGAAGTCAGGCAAACATCGAGTGATCAAAGGTAACATCACCAGCATTGGATCAAATCAAAATCATGTACCAGCTGATGGGCTACAAGGAGAACACAGTGTCATTTCTGTGACACTCCTGCCCACCTACAACTCCCTGCCCCCAATGTATAATCTGAGTCTAATCAGGAGGAAAAATCAGACAAACCTAATTGGGGGGACATTCTGCAAAATAATTGTCCTGTCATCTATCAAAGTGTAAAGTCGTGTTAGTCAAGGAAGCACTAAGAAACCTCCCAGATTGAAGGAGATTAGACATGACAGTAAATACTAGACAGTATCTCAGACTGGACTCTCTATGAAGGATGTTATTTTGATAATTGGTGAAACTTGAATAGCATGTGATGGTTAGATAGCAGTAATAAATGAATATTAACGTCCTGATTTTGATGGTTGTATCATGACTATGTGAGAGAAGGTTCTAGTATGTAGCAAATACATGCTAAAGTATTCCAGGGTAAATGTATCAGGTCTGCATCTTACCAAATGATTCAGTGGGGGGGAAAAAAAGTTCTTTGTACTATTCTTGCAAGACTTTTTTAAGTTCCAAAGGATTTCTAAATAAAAAGCTAAAACATAAAATAGAATATGCTGACTAGGGAGTCTTTGGTTAGAAGGAAGAAAACTGATGGTGACCAACTTAAAAATAAAGAAATGTACTTACTGGCAGGAGACTGAATAAAAACCAAGCCACCGAGAGAACAGGCAGCAGGCAGCACTGGGAAGTCTGGTTCAACCCTACCCTGGGGCTGGGAGCATTTACAGTCTCCTCTTAGAATCTCCACCTCAAAAGCCTTGAGCTTCAATGTCTCTTTGCCTCCCCAAGTTCGTTTTCCAAAAGCAGCCACTCATTGTTCCACTTGCCTCTCTGGCTTCCTGACTTCCCTTGGTTTTACCAGCTTGTCAGCACTTCCATGCTCTCAAGAAGATGTATTTTCAGTGGGAGGGTTTGTCCAAACAATCTAGCAGACCATATTCCCAGAAAAAGAAATCCTTGATTTATTCTTGTTGTAGCCCTTACCACTTTCTAAAGTATTTCTGCTTACTTTCTGTCTCCCTGCACCATGGGCCTTCTTCACTATTGTATCCCCTTCCAGGGAAGAAGCCTGGCCACAAAGACCCTCTGCTGCCAGACCCCACAGATCCTCCTAAAGACAGACCCATGCACATACCCTTCAGATTACCCTGAGACAATAAGAACATGCCCATTCTTCTACGTGCTGTTCTTGAAACCATCTTCAAGATCTGCCTTCCCTGGGCTCAGTGTCCCCAGCTGCCCGTTTCAGATCGAATGGACCTTCCAATGCACCCTCCACCTTCATCCAAGGATGTGTGCTGGAATGGCTCTTCCTTGTTTGGGAAATGACAATTATCTTTGAATACCCTGCTGAAATGGTAGCTGCTCTGGGAAGCTTTCCTCTCATCCCTAGGTAGGGCCCTATAGCATCTGTGACCTATCTCTACTATAGAGAGCCCTAACATACTGCACTAACATTTTTCATTTATTTTTCTGGTCTCCTCATTGTAATGTTCATGTCCATCACTGTATCCGCAATACCTTGTACAGCTCCTGGAACATCTGGTGAGCCCTATGCATGTTGAACACTCTAGAGCCTCACTGTAGATTAGTGCTCTCTGGTCAATGTCTTCTCAACTGCTTGCTGCTGACTCAACTTTTCTCAGAACTGAATAAAAATGCACTAAAATATTAAATATTAAAATATCCTCTTAGCCCCATAATAATTAACCTCATTCTTTTTACATAGGAGTCTAACACTCCATGTTTTGAACAAACATCCTGGTGATTTTGGAACAAATTTTGAGAAACACTGTTACAGACCATTTTAAATCTTCCACCATTCTCCCCCATTCCATTGTGGGCTGGTCCCCTTTCTAGGTACATTAGTCTCTACAGAGCAAGGCAGATACCCCACACAGCTTTGCTTATTGGCATTTTGATGCCAATTGTCACTCTCTTAGTTGGATTTCCACAAAGACTTGAGGCCTCAATTGTTTGGCTGAACTCTACTTTAGGATTTGATGTGACTGGACGTCCTGCATCCACTCATATTCATTTGACTTGTAGTTTCCATACTTCACAGTTTCCAGTTCCAGTTCCAAGTGAGCCACCTGAGACTCCCAGTTCTATCTTCACCCATGTAATTTCCCATAATACAACCCCTGGGCCTCCTGGGCCTTGAAGGCCACTCTCTGCCCAGGGCTCCCAGAAGCCTCTACCCATGTTTTTCCTCACATCCACAGTTCTCCCTTCAATGCTGTGACAGGAGGCAAGACGAAAGCAAGTTTTGAAGAAAAAGTCACTTCTTCAGTTATAAAATCGACTTTTTGGTTTCACTTGACGCTGATTTAAAGGGCTGAAATATTTGAGTTCTCAAGCCTCATTAACCACTATCTCATTAAATGTCATGTCAAGTGAAAAATAATCCTGAGGCTCCCTGCTTCCTGGGGTTTGCCATGTTTTATCTTCACCCCCCTTGGTGAACCCCACTAAATCGGTGTTCTTGTCTGCTTCCCCCAGGAATGTGAGTAGAGATCTGGCATATTTATCCAACATCCAGCAGTACAGCACTTCTCACAGTTATTTTCAGGCCCCAGGGAAGGTCAGTAAGTGACGTGATCTGGTCTACATTACCATATCCAGCCTACAACATGTTAAAGAAACCCTGCTTATTAGCATAGGGTGATAATAAATAAGAGTTTTCAAGTGGTAAAAAAACTGTCTGGATTGTTCTCAGTGATAACAAACTCAATGTCCGTAAGAGCCAGAAGGATAATATGAATGTGTGACTCCAATAGATGTTAGAAAATAAGGCTTGGAGGTGAAGAGGGGGGATAAATCATGATGGATAAATAAACAAACAAACAAACAAATGCAAGCTAAAGAAAATAAGGCTTGGTGGAGATTGTAGAAAAATGAGAAAATATTTTTACTAAAGGTATTCAGACTGGAAAAAAAAATCTATAAACTACCCTAAAAAATACAGTCTGCTGATCTGCTACCCTGCCACATCCATCTATCTAAAAAGATGCATTTGATCCACCTGAAGTTTTTTTCAAACCAGATATTTTTGTTAGGTTCAAGGTTAAGTTACTATTTAAAAAGAGACCTGAAAATTTGACAGCTTAAGTGCGACAGAAGTTATTTCTCTAAGAGACCAGAAGTAAGTGGACAGGCCAGAGCTCTAGGCAGCTCTGCTCCATGAGAATTCTCAGGTCTCCAAGCTGGTGGAGCAGTGCAGACAGCCTCCAACAAGCTTCCATCCGTGTGTCAAAGTGTCTGTTCCAGCCTCCACCACTCCCCAAGAGGCAAGGGAAAGACAGGGAGCAGATTCTTTTAAGAGCGTGTCTCAGAAGTTGTCCACATTATTTCCGTTCAGTTATATTGTCTGTACTGAGGCAGCATGAGCACTGCTAAAACCGAGAGAAGGGGTTACAATACCAAAACACAGAAGGGGATATTTCTGACCTACTGAGAACCTGTTGGTCCTAGAAGGTAGTAACAGTTTCTGCCACACTAGGTTTTCAGGTAAACCCAAATACATTTCCATAAACCTGAGTCTACTCCTGTTCTTTAAAAATCTTTTTATTGGTCAATCATTTCTGACCAATCAGCTTTTGTGCTTTGGCATTTGACTTTGCTCCAGACTCTCTTTATATGACTGAAGAGAACTACTCACAAATTCACTTGAGCAGCAGGGTTCTAGAAAAGGCACGAATAATGTAGAGAAGGCTAGGTGGTAATGAGCCTTAGAGACTCATTTAATTGGTGCAATGAAAGCAATTAACTACAATTATTACTAATACATTACACACCAAGACAACAACTGCAAAAAAAGAGAAAAACAAAAATAAGATAAAGGCTGATCCAATTCAGGGCAAATGTAATGGGCAAAATGTCCTATTTTTTATTACTTACGCATTTACTCATTGCTGCTGTTTTAACCCATTTTATTCCATGAAGAAATAATGGAAACCCAGTAGGAATACATAAAATACAGAAGGCAACAGGATAGACCTAAATAAGGCATTTTTAAAAACAAAGCTGTGGCCCTGGGCAGCATGGCTCGGTTGGGAGTCTTCCTGCACATGACTGGGTTGTGGGCGTGGTCCCTGGTTGGGGCACATGGGGGAGGCAACTGGTTGATACATCTCTCACACATCAATGTTTCTCTCCCTCTCTTTCTCCTTCCTTTCCCCTCTCTCTAAAATAAATAAATAAAATCTTTTTTTAAATCTGTGGATACAAAATGGCTGGCACTACTTTGATGATGAGCTTCAGTGGGTGGCAGTCTAGACCGCCAAGAAGGCTGACTGGCTGCACATTTCACATCATTCCTAACATCTTTTCCATTTAATTTCTATTCTGTGGACTTAGTTCCCAGCATGTGTCTTGCATTTTCATGCACCTGTGACCTTATCCATCTGTTGCTTCTGTGGTACCTCTGCTCTACCTGCTCCTTACCATACTCTCCCCTGTCCCAGGGCAGGCAGTAGCTTTAGCTGGGGGTCTTCCCAGATCTCCCCAGGAGACTTAGTCATTACTTTCCTTACTCCTATGTTTATATTATAGAATTCATCATCTAAAATTATATTGAATTTGCACTGGCTGGTGTGGCTCAGTGAATTGAGCGCCAACCTGTGAACCAAAGTGTCCCCAGTTCAATTCCCAGTTAGGGCATATACCTGTGGTGCAGGCCAGGTCCCCAGTTGGGGGCGTGTGGGCAGCAACCACACATTGATGTTTCTTTTCCTCTCTTTCTCCCTCCCTTTCCCTCTCTCTAAAAATAAATAAATAAATTATTTTTAAAAATAAAATTATGCTGAATTCCATTTATTTTGTGTTATTATTCTCTTCAATGAAGAATATACTCAAGGGCAAGGCCTATGCTTCCTTTACTCACCTCAGCTTTTACCTCTTTCTGAGATAATATCACACATATCTCAGGTGCTCAGGTGTTTGTTGAATCTACAAACAGAAGCTTGCATTTCTGCTGCCCACTCGACTGAAAATGCTCCTTATTGCCCATTCTTTCCTGCCATCCCTGGAGCTTCCCAAACCTGCACAAGAGCCACATATAAGGATGCTCACTGATGCATTATATACCATTGTGAGAAGCTAACATCCGCCTACTCTGTCAGGGTGGAGATGTAGACATAAACTGTTTAATTCACTTACTAGAATATTATATAGCAGTTCAAGTAAATTAATTAATGCACACTCATCAGTCAATGAGAATAAATCTCAAAAAGCATTACATGGAAAAACTCAAGTGCATGAACAATATGTACAGTATAATACTATATAATACCATATAATACTATTTATGTAAATTGCATGTATTATCTTTCACTAAAAACAGGTAACTACTTTAAAAGAAAAATAAATTTAAAAAAATAAGAACCCCCTCCCTTGACCCCACTGTCCCTCTAGCTTCTGCGCTGTCATTATATGGTTTGCTCCAGTAGGAAGCTCAGGAACCAGGAAAACATTTCCATAAGCAGGGAAGACAAGAGCTTAGATCTCTTCCCCCATATAGTTCTCAAGTTTCTATCACATGAGGAAGTTCAAACCCCACACCTAGACACCCCTGAAGAATCTCTAAGTCATCATTTGACCACATGTGAGAAAAAAAAACCTGAGAGGGATGTTAATAGCCTTTAGCTCCAAGAAACTACCCTTAGAGTACTCAGGGAAAATGGAATTTAAATGTATATATTTAAAAACCTTGGGAATTAACTAAGGCTTTACATTGCAGGAAGAAAGACTGGGGAAAAAAATCTCTGTTCCTAAGAGAGAGATCTCAACGCTTCCTCCCCTTCAGGGCAGAGCATTAAACTCAACCCACTCTACCGAATCTCCAGTGTCTAGGGGAAAATGACGTCAAGAGGAACATTAAATGAAAAATCAGGAGATGTGGGCTTCTGATTATTCCACCCTTAACTCCGCCTCCAGATCCATTCTCTGTCTCTTCCAAGATCCCAAAGGCTGGGCTCTCCAGACTGTGCTGATGGACCCTTTCAAATAATTCTTCACCCCATCATTCCCAGGTTGGAAACCAACCTTCTAGGGAATGTCCCTGTGGCAGGAACATGTTAGTCTGGGATTTTAAAAGCATGGCCATGGGTAATGAATGAGAAGTGGAGAGCATCGTAAAAGGGAAAAGAAAAACAATGTACAAGTGATGTGGAGGTTTTGCTGAGATGTCCTAAGGTGTTGCTCAGGAGCACAAAGCCTGCTGGATAGGTAGCTCTACCAGACATGGGATTGTTATATCAAGGCGAGTCTTTTCCAGGTCCTAGGGAGAATCTCGTCTCACAATACAGCTTTTGCTTTTACTCTTTTTCTGTGTTTCTGTTTCTTTCCTGATGTTTTGTTTCTGGCAGTTTGCATTGGCTGCCATTTTCTACGACTTTCGTTGGAAGCCATTGCAGTTTGATAACAACGGTGTGGATGAGCCAGAACATGGGTTGGCATGGGCAGGGCAAGAACAGGTGCTTTATAATCTCCAGGAAAAAGCATGCATGAGTGCATGATTTTTCTCTCCACACTCAAAAGAAAATAGATAATTATGTAGAAATATCCAAATTAGCCAACTCAAATATAAAAATAAATAAATAAACCTTAGAGTTCTACCCTATCTCCACTTACGATATGAATGAAGAAGCACCATAGAAAATAGCATGCAATAAGAAGAATAGAAACCCAGCTACAAACTCTAATTTGCCCAGGAGTTGATAAGATTCTTCAACTGTGTGACTGAAATATTTGCTAAGCAAACAAATTGGTATGTCTTGTCTACCTCCACTGTAAATTAATAAATTAGATTATAAATTGAGCCAAAAGGAGAAAGGACTCATGGACGTGGACAACAGTGTGGTGATTGCTGGGCAGAGGGGGGCATACGGGGACTAAATGGCAATGGAAAAATAATAATAAAATAAATAACTGAGTTAGATTATAAATTCTCTAAAATTCAGCAGCCCTCCTGCTTTGATTGGCTTAAAAACACTCATAAGCACATATATACATTTAAAATATAAATAAATAATTTATAAATCAAGAATTTCCGCTATGTAAACAATTATTTTAACTTCAAATGCTGTAAATGTGCTAGTCCTTTGAGAAAGCTTCAGACACCAAAACAGTATCTCGAGAAAGAAAACAATGAGGACCTGAACAAACACTTCTCCGAAGAGGACATACAGAAGGTCCATAGACACATGAAAAAATGCTCAACATCATTAGCCATCAGGGAGATGCAAATAAAAACCACAATGAGATACCATTTTACACCAGTCAGAATGGCCATCATCAACAAATCAACAAGCAACAAGTGCTGGCGAGGATGTGGAGAAACGGGAACCCTACTGCACTGTTGGTGGGAATGCAGACTGGTGCAGCCACTATGGAGAACAGTATGGAATTACCTCAAAAGATTAAAAATGGAACTGCCTTTTGAACCAGCGACTCCACTACTAGGATTATACCCGAAGAATCTTGAAACCCCAATTCAAAAGAACTTATGCACCCCTATGTTCATTGCAGCACTGTTTACAATAGCTAAGTGCTGGAAACAGCCTAAGTGCCCATCTGTAGATGAGTGGATCAAAAAACTGTGGTACATTTACACAATGGAATACTATGTAGCAGAAAGAAAGAAGGAACTCCTGCCATTTGCAACAACATGGATGGAACTAGAGAGAATTATGCTTAGTGAAATAAGCCAGGCAAAGAAAGAAAAATACCATATGATATCACCTAATACAGGAAACTAAAGAACAACACAAACAAAGGAACTAAATAGAACGAAGAGCGGAATAGCAGTAAATAGAGGGGAGGGGAGAGGAAGAGAAGGGGGATAAGTAAGGGAAGGGTTTAGTCAAAGAACCTGTATAAATGACTCATGGACATGGACAACGGGGAGGGATATGATTACGGGAGAGGGGGTGGGTTGGGTGGGAGAGAGAAATTGGGGGGAAAAGGGACAACTGTAATTGAAAAACCAAAAAGAAAAAAAGGAAAAAAAAAGGAAAAAAACAAAAGAAAGAAAGAAAACAATGTGAGAGTAAGGTGGGGGGAGAATTTAGCTTGAAATTAAATTATTGCCTTTGGTTCCTAAGTTCCAAGATAAGAAGGAAAGGATTGCAAGTTGTAGGAGAAAATAATTCCAAGAAAGCTTCAGTATTTTTAAACAAAAGTGTTAGAGTTTTTAATGTGTACATCAACACAAACTGAAGTTCAGACAATATTTCTAATCAAGGTTAATCTTTGACAAAATAAACTTTTCCCAGCTTTTTCACAGCATGAAAAATGTTAATAAAACTTGGTCTTATTTTCCTATATAAAGTCTATTTTAAGCTATCTAAATTTTCTAAAATAATTTTATGGGTCAAGTAAATTATCATTTCCACAGTATAGTTGTAATTACGGAGAATATCAATCATGAAATCTAAATTGAATTAAAATAAGCTGTGTCTTTATTAAAGAGAATTAATTCTTATGAATCTGTACTAAAAAAAATTTTTTAATCATTTCTCTGGTAATCTCAAAATACCAACAGGAATTGTGTTTTTTCTGTATTCCATAAACATAAATAAACACAACTTCCAAAATCCTCAGTTAACTTTGAGAATTTTGACTAATATGAAATTGAGAAATATTTGGTGACTTGAACAATCCTTTAAAAATTCAAATTCATAGCAATAAAAAGAATTCAAAACACCAAGTACAGTTTTACATATCTTTTTAGGTATCATAGAGAAGCTATCAGTTAATAGATAGAAAAGCCTGTGCAGATACCTTGGGGGCATATTAGCACAGAAGTTTATTTTTCCTACCTCGAGAAGGCAGACATGGATGGTGGCAGCCACTGTGTGTGCACGTGAACCTGAACAGCCCAGACAGGAGCTCTGCTAGTCTGCAAGGTGCTGTGCGGACAAGACTGTTCTCACGACCTGCCTCCCAGAAGTCTCTGCCTGTAGAGAGAAGTCAGTTGCCTCTATTAAAAGCGGAAACCGATATAAGAGCTTGAGACTCCACTAGGTACAGTCATTACAAAGAAATATGAATGCATTTATAAAATAATGGATGTGATTTGCCTAATGATGTAGATAGGCCAAAGGAGAAATATTTTGTCCTAAAGTTCAATCATGTAAGAATGTGAAAAGAAATCGTAAAGAAGGAAATTTTGAGGGTATATAGTAAGTTGTAGAAGGTCAGAGGGGAAATGAATTATACTGTCCTTGGTTTTATAATATCTGCCAAAAAATAAGTTTGAAAGAAGTACTAAGAAGTATAAAAATGCTTACCAAAATTGGCTTACATTTGATAGATTTATTTATAAGGTAGAATTCAGGGACTGGCAACTTTTCCTGCGAAGAGACACATAGTAAATACTTTCAGTGTGTGGACCACAGGTTTCTGCTGCAACTATTCAGTTCCTCTGTTTAAGCTTCAAAAGCACCAACAACCACAAGTGAACAAATGGAGGGGCTAGATTTGACCTGCGGGCCCTAGCTTGTAGACCCCAGAGACAGATAAAAGGTTGTGGATTCTTTTTTTTTAAAATGTTAAAGGTGATATACAAAAAGAGTAAAACTAGAACATTTTCTTCCTGTGAAAATGACAAATTGATCTTCGAGTAACAGTTTACTCAACAAGAAACAGTAAAGATCATTCTATACCTTCTCTATACTCATCAGAATCTTAACTACCTGTACTTGTTCATGAAATCAATTTTAATAAAATGCCACCTTTGAAAAAACTAGAATTTCTAATAATTAGAGTAAAGGTTCCTATGGCTATTTTCTTTCTTGTCTGAGACTAACCATTTCTTGCCTTTAGGCACCTGTGACTTTAGCTCATAACTTATTTCCTCTGACACATATTTTGGATATTGCCTTTTCCAACTTAGGCCCCACCTTCAAAATAATTCATCTTTTATAATCTAACTAATGTCGGGGGATTTTCCAGGCTGGAAAATATCAAAGATTTGCTCCCCCTCCTTATGGAAGAAGAATTAGTGTAAATAATGGGATATGTTGGAAAGTCTTTACATTTTTATTTACCGCCACATGATCAGATCCCACAAGAACAGAAGAGCTAGCATATCAGAAGGGATGCTCAATCTCCCTAAGTTAATTATATACAAGTGGAATCTTATTAATATGAATAGGCTATGGAATGGAATATCTTTCAGATTGGATAGAAATATCCTGCTGGTCATGTACAAAGACTGGCATAGTAACTCCCAGTAGATGATTTATTTAATTAAAATTTTGTTTCTTGGTTAAAATACTCTTGCTAATTAGACAAAATGATAACATTCACATTATGATATGACTTAAAAGGCCCTGAAAACTTGTCAATGCCCACCTTATCCATCACATGTTTTTACTCTAGGGGTAATTACTAGCTCGTTAGAAATTCCATATTGTGTATACATCAAGGAAGGAGTCTACCATCTGTCTCTCTGATATAATGTTACTTATTTTATTGATAATGAATTAACTTGAGTTATTTTATCTTATCACTGATGAGTGTTTTTTGTTCTTCCCTCAAAGTTGCCTAAAGGTTCCTGCTAGAAACTAAAGATCAGAAATGTGAATCTTCTAGAAGAAATATCAAAAGAGCCTCAGTAAGTCCAATTCTCTTAACTAGTAATGTTAAAACAATAGGCCAAGGTGTAGGCTTGCCGGGCAAGCTGATGCTGTCATCACTGACAAACCACTGTCAGCCGGTACCAAGGGCCTGCATTGGTAATGCCACAGCTCTTAGTCCAGAAGCAGAACAGATCATGAAAGGAGGCTGTTAACTAACCTAAGATCAGCAGAACAAGAATTAATTGCCCAGGAACAATTAAAACCGATGTAGGTGTGATTAATGGTGTATTTTATTAATGGGCATATGAGAAAATCCTTTTATTTCTTCTCGATCTGTCTCTAAACCTCAATTTAATAGGCTGTGCATATATTAAACTAAAATGAAATATTCTTCAGTGGTATCTTGTTTCAGCTGAACTCTCAAAATTCAGAGAAGAAAATCTATGAAAGATATTAATAAAATTATAAGCTAATACATTTTTTAAATCTAAGATATATGATTCCGGAAAAAGTGACATAAATCAAACAGCCTTTTCTACAAAATGAGTCAAAATAGGGATAACCATAATTAATATTATGCAAAGTGCTTTAATAAATCTTTTTACTTTCCAAAATCAGATTATTTACATAGACTTAGTAAGAATGTATCCTCCTTGCTCCCAGAATATAATTGGAAATTTTTAATTTATAATCTTGGTCTTGCTTGAAATGTCACATAGAAGAACAAATCTCATTTATCATAACCTATGATTAAGGAGCAGGAACTATACATCACATGTGAACATGATGTTTTTAAATTTCGTATAGAAAATTTTGGCGTGGCACCTGTTCACTGGCTTATGAAATCCTGGCTTCATCGATGGTAAAGAATGTCATGTCCTGGCTGGCCAGGAACAGTGAGAACTGCAGGAAGCCCTTATAGTTACAGGTTCTGCAGGTGAAACCTGGGAGAGCAGAATTGGACAGTTCTTGGTTCCTGGTCTCCATAGACAAACAAATAGGGGCAATAAAAATACTTCTAGCACATAAAAAGGATAACAATTCATCCCTGAGGGCTTTATATAACTTTCAGACAGAAACTAACTCTCAAGCCGAGTATCCTAAGGGCTCTAGTTTTATTACGCACAACCTAAGGAGGTATTTGTGCATTAATCAACATCTCTTGTTACACCCATGTTTGTAAAACCGGCCAAATAGAAAGAAAACACCAAAGTAATTGTGTGAATCATAAAAGTGCTAAACAAATGCACATGATCCAATCCGCACCTTTGTACGAGTGTCTGCGAAAGCAAAACTGACCCCTGGCTCTGCCTTGTTTATGAGCAAACCATGCCCCACGCCAGCAAGCACTGTGCACTCAGATCAGCAAGAACAAAACAAGAAATGAATCAGGGCTGCACTGTCTAGTTCTGCTTCTCAAAATAAATGACACCTTGAGTCATTAGATGATGAGTCCTTTAAAAATGACAAAAAATAAAATAAAATAAAATCACTTTAATCCTAACTTCTCAAGTCCTGATATCTCCAGATACAGAATCACTTTTCAGTATATGATAATTGAGTGAGCAAACAATAGCCTGGGTAACGTCCCTCTCTTTTCTTTAAATACCTGTTTTGTATTTTATTTGGAGAGAACGCTTTAAAAGCCTAAACTCCCTTGCAAAACCTCTTTGCAAGTAAGTTCCTTTCTGTTCTCAAAGCCTTTGTCTCAGTGGCTTCCTTCCATATGCACACCCCTGCGCTTCTACAGGTAGCCCCCCCAAAGTCCCTTTGACCAGTTCCTCGGGAACCTGCTTCAGTCAGATGCCCTGACCCCGGCTCAGCTGCACCTGGCAGGCAGCTGTCCTCTTCCAGGCCACCAGTCTGTGTGCCTCCTCAAAGCCCGCAACAGCTCTGAGCCTCTGGTGTTTTGCATCTGGCAGTAACACGCAGCCACCTCTCCGGCACCCCAGGTTACCACCCCTTTTCAGTCCCACGGGCTTCATTCGACATAAATGCTCCCTTTCCAATTCAAAAATGATCCTGAGAGGGAGGAAAGAGAAGGCAGGCTCAGAGGAGGTCTTTGGATGAGAAATTAGCCCAAGCGTGGAGAATCCACCGCGGATTAATCTTCTATTTCCTTTCCATGATGGGCCTGTCTATGAGAACAGAGTCGCCCCGCTTCTCAGCTGTTAACCTGCCTCTTTAAAAAGTTAATACAGCTTCCAATTAGATTTTTTTTTTCCCCTCTTCATCTTGGTTCTGAAACCAGATGACTGCTCTATTTCTGATGACATCCCAGTAATCCAAGTCTCAATTAGCCAGCCTGCAGGTGTTACCATCTTGTCGCTTCACCGTTCAGACATTCTGTAATTTTCTGCAGCGTGCCAGCCCCTTCCTCCTCTCTTCCTTCCCTCCAAAGTACCTTCGCTAAAACAACAGCACACGATGTCTCAGGCTGTATTATTGTGCAGAGGGGACAGGGCTGACAGATAGTGATACCGACCTCAGGTTCAGCTGCCTGCTGCTTCGAATGCCAATACTGGAGAGACAGGGGCTGATGGAAGGAAAGAAGGTTTATTAAAGTGCCCACAGCCTGAGAAGACAGTGGATTCATGTCCTAAAGACCATCTTGATTCTAACTAGCACTGTTAGACTCAGAGTTAAAAATATAAATTTATTCCCCATATTCTATTCTGAAACAGTGACCAACTGTATTTAGCTAATCATTTAGAAAAGAAAGGTGAGCAAAGGGAACTGGACATTGTGTTTAATAAAATGGGGGTCACGAGCATGCCTGCTTAGCCAGGAAGCTACAGCTTCACACCCCAGGGGATTATACAATAGCATTGCTCTGCCAAGGGGATTAGCACTCCTCCCTTCCCCTCTCCAGTACCAGATCGTTGGAGGGCCCAGATAGGACCATAGAGGCCTATCAACCTAACTAGGGAGGTTGGATCCAACCAAATCTCACAAAAGCCTGGGAAATTGGTTGGTTGTTGTGAAAAAAAATGTCTGGTCTTTTCTAAACCCAACCTAATATAATCCCAGGGGAACAAGGAATGTGTGTGTGTGTGTGTGTGTGTGTGTGTGTGTGTGTGTGTGTGTTTCTCTTTGTCTCTCACCCAGGTGGCCTGCACTCTCACAGAACACTTGCACGACCTTTCTCCATAGTCATGTGGCCTTAGCAGCTGCATGGCCCATGGCTGTGTGGCCTCCACGCATAGGTTCCAGGAGGGAGCCTGAATACTGCAAGACGGCAATGGGATGCAGCTAGAAACACATGCTAAGCCAGTGGACGCTGCACTGGACTGGACTTTAATATGGAGCAGAAACTCTGGGCAGTTGCCTCTGTACTAGCTCTGCTGAAGACAATGCTGGACTTTTTCCACGGCAGGATGGATGGAGATAGGACACTGGGAGGTCAAGAGAAGAACCCCTTAATTTTACATCATCAATAAAGTAAACTACAGAGCTCCATCCTTCCATGCAGGTCTCAGGAAATTATTTTCCTCATGACACCACAAGAACTCGTTTCCCACGGATAACAAAATCACACCAGAATGAGTACATGGGAGAAAAGACAAAGAAAATGGCAGACAAGCAGATAAGAGATGTCTACAAAATTGAGAAGCTGGAATATGGATGGAGAAATTAGAGGAGATAAAAAAGTATATAAATACCGTGCCATCCTCCCAAGCTGCTTGAAGATTAGCCACCATCATGCACAACACAGTGCCTATCTGGACCAGGAAGTTCATGACCAACAGACTACTTCAGCGGAAACAAACGGTCATTGATGTCCTTCACCCTGACAAGGCAACAGCACCCAAGACAGAAACTTGGGAAAAACTAGCCACAATGTATAAAACCACACCAGATGTCATCTTTGTGTTTTGATTCAGAACCCATTTTTGTGGTGGCAAGACAACTGGCTTTGGCATGATTTATGATTCCTTGCATTATGCAAAGAAAAATGAACCCAAACATAGACTTGCAAGACATGGCCAGTATGAGAAGAAGAAGAAGACCTCAAGAAGACAGAGAAAGGAATGCAAGAACAGAATGAAGAAAGTCAGGGGACTGCAAAGGCCAATGTTGGTGCTGGCAGAAAGTAAGCTGGAGACTGAACAACAGAAGGAGTAAAGATTCTTCAGTGACTTTATCTGTGCTGATGATGCAGATTTTTCATGAGGATTAATAAAAGACCTTTTATGTTAAAAATAAATAAAATAAAAATAAACAAACAAACAAATAAATAAATACCGTGCCATCAGAGAGAGGTGAAAGTGAGAATCAAGCCATTTCATACTGCAGACCCTCAGAAAGAACCAGAAACTAGAGACAATAAGAGCCACGAATGGCGGGCCAAGGTGGGCAGCTGGAAAAGGCAGCGGGTGGGGGGAGGCATTGAAAAAGCCATTGGCAGAAGGGCAAACCCCAGCCCACCTGCCAGACTACCCACCTTCCTTTTCCAATGCCAGGCACTGGAGCTTTACTCTGTAGGGGGAAATGGAATCAGAGTGTCTCCAGACCCCAGTGCAGCAGGCAGGGCAGAGGCATCTACTGAAAACCGAGGCTAAGTGGATAAATGGAAGTCTACACGCTGAACCAGAAGACCACCAGCCCCCAACTCAGCTTCAGAATTACCCAGCTAATCAGAGGGCAGTGAAGCAAGAGGATATTGGTAGATTCTTCTCTGGGGAAATCAAATAATCCCAGAAAAATGACTGTCGAAGAGGGAAAAATCCTCTACTCTCTTAGACTCAGTGGCCGGGCCTGCAACATAAACTGACAAAAAGACATTAACAAGAGAAAAACAGAATTTACTAACAAGTGCAACGCACATACACGTGAGGCAGCTTGTGGTGAGTCACTCCACGGAGTGTTCAGAACAGGGATTTATGAGCATCTTAACAAAGAACGATAAATTTGTGGAGAAGTGACAAGAAGTGACAGTTTAGAAATGGCAAAAATGTGGGAAGGTAAATATATGGGGAAACTAAATGAAGATAAAAGAGTTATTTAGCAACTTGTTATATAGATTCTTCTTGGTGTCCATCACTGGGTTGATAAGAATCTAGAGCTCTCTCCTAATGATTAAGAGTTCTGCCCTGCCTGATAAAGGAAAGGGGAACATCTTCACAAATTTAGACAAATAGGGGAGAGCACAGAGCTTTTATTGTATCTGTTTTTCCCCAATTGCCTTCAGCTCAAACTAATCCTTATACTCAATGGCATATTTTTGGATGGTCTGTTCTGATACTCTATATGACCCATAAAATGATTCATTAGTGCTGAGTATCTGGGTATCCCAAAGAGATGGCCAGTCATTCTACATGAACTCTATCAAATGACAGATACACACACACAGAGCTTTCAGTCAGCTTTTTAGCACATTGTTCCCAAAGGTGAATGCCTCAAAAACATCCTCAGGTATTTGACAGCCTCACCTGAAAGACTAAGAATCAAACATAAAAAGAGAAGAAACTCAAAAGAACCAGAGATACAGCAGGCAATAGCAAAAACTAAAAATAAATAAGAGACCAACAAACTATAATTGATATCATCAGCAGTAAGAGAAGATATTGTATACCTAAAACAAGATCAGTATACGGAAGGAAGAGAAAGAGGGAGGGAAGGCAGTGGGGATGAAGGAGGTTAAAGAAAGGAGAGAAGAAAAACCAAGAATAAGAAAGAGCTCTGGCAAAAAGAATAGTTGGTAAATGAAGTTGAGAAAATCTCCAAGAATGTAGACCCAAAAGACAAAGAAAAGAAAAAGAAAAGACTGGAAAATCAGAGAATTATACCCATGACCAAATCTGATGAATAATTCTAGAAAGAAAATAAAATAAAATTATTATTAAATAAATAATACAAGGAAAAAATTAAAGAACATAAATTTCCAGCTATGAAAGAAAGATCCTCCCAAGAAGAATCAAGAATCAGAATGGCATTGGACCTCCCAACAGAAGCAGTGAATATTTAAAGGCAACAACATACATTCAAAAATCTTACAGAGAGTGTTTTCTATGCTTCCATACCTATGCAGATGATCCGTCATTTGCACAGGGAAGTAAAATCATTTCAGACATACAATGTCTTTAAGAAGTTATCTCAATAAGCCCTTTCTCGGGAAGCAGTTTCATCAGTTAGAAATTATATAGTTCCAGAGCCAAATACAGTCAGCTGAAACACATAAAGGTCTCTTTCTTCGTGTCTAGTAAAAATAAGTCTAGAGGTAGAAAGTTAATGCTATTATCTATACATTCATCCTCATGGTCATTATATAGCTTTCAGAACACCAGCCATCACATCCACATTTCAGGCAGAAGAGATGGAGGATGAAGAAAGCACAGAGGGAAGACTTTCGGCCAACATGGAGGCTTAGACTGACACGCTCAGTCTCCCTCCACAACTAAGAAGGAATACAACTACCTCAAAACCAAAGAAAACCAGAAATTCCAGAAAATAAAACTGCATGGAAGTCCAACATATGAAGTTATAAACCAGTGGTGCTCGTCCGGACGGGTAGGAGGGTGTGAAACTGGGACGGAAAGGTCGGGTTGTGCTGTCTGCGGTAGCAGTGGGGATAGTGGCGGGACTGCAAGAAACGCCAGGGAAGCAATCCTGGCTGCAGTCGAGACCTGTCAGCTCGCGATTCCAACACTGGGGAAGGCAGACCCCCATTGCCTCAGACTGTGAGACCCAGAGGGCATGGGGAAGGAGGAAGAGGCTCCTGGTCTCTCAGCGGAGAGTAGTGGCAGGAATCCATTTGGACCCCCGCCACCACACAAAGCACCACAGTGTGGTGAGAACGGTCACCGGGTTGTGACGAGTGCTCAGGGCGCTGCACCCGATAGCGTAGGTGGTGTGACAGCCCCGCCCAGGAAGGAAAGATAAATTAAAATGGTCAGAATGACAGTAATAGTGATTGAAATACCAGTCATGAAGCTAATGAAAAAGCAGATAAAGGAATTAACCGATGAACAAACAGAAAAACTTTCTGAGGCTCAGTTCAGAGCCATAGTCATAAGGCAGCTTACAGAATTAACAAAAGATATTGAACATGACGGGGAAGGAATGAAGGCTAGCCCTGCCGAAATGAATGAAAACACACACGAGACAAGTGGTGAGGAAACAAAAACCAGAGATCAAATCAACAAATCGGAACATAGGGAAGGAACAGTCAACCAGTGCAGAAAGAGGAAACAGAAAGTGAGGAATATGAGGAGAGGTTCAGAAACCTCTGGGACGCTATAAGCAAACAAACATCTGAATTATAGGTTTGCCAGAAGGTAAAGAAGAAGAACTAGGAATTGAAATATTATGTGAAAAACTAATGAAGCAGAACTTCCTGAACTTGGGGAAGGAAATAGACTTACAGGCCCAGGAAACACAGAGAATTCCAGAAAAACTGGACCCAGAGAGAACCACTCCAAGACACATTATAATTAAAATGTCAAAAATTAAAGATAAAGAGAAAATCTTAAAAGCAGCAAGAGAAAAAAAAAAGAATTATGTACAAAGGGGTCCCAATTAGACTATCAGCTGATTTCTCAAAGGAGACCCTGCAGGCAAGAAGGGACTGGCAAGAAATATTCAAAGTAATGAAAAGCAAAAACCTACAGCCATGAATACTCTATCCAGCGAAACTGTCATGCAGAATAGAAGGGCAGAGAAAGTGCTTCCAGGACAAAATAAAACTGAAGGAGTTCATTAGATCCAAACCACTGTTATATGAAATGCTAAAGGGACTTGTTTAGAAGACGGAGGATCAAAACTATGAACATTAAAATGAAAACTGTATCACAACAACCAACAACAGAAGCTAGGGAATCGAAACAAAGGCAAACTAAGTAGGCAACAAGAGGGGGAAAAGAGTTACAGGTACGGGGAACATATTGGAGGGAGGTCAGCGGAGAAGGGGAAGAGGGAAAAGGGAGGGAGATGATGCAAGAATTAAGCATAGTAGGAGGGAATGGAGCAGACAGGAAGAGATTGAGAAGAACTACATGCACAACCAATGGACATGCACTAAAGGGGGGGGACAGCTGGAAGGAGGAGGGCGACTGGGTGGAGGGGAGTAGGGGGAAAAGAAATTGGGACAACTGTAAAGCATAATCAATAAAGCATATTTTAAAAAAAGAAAATAAATAAAAGGTAGGAAGTGGGATGGAGTAATATATGAATTAGCTATAATATTATTAGTGTTTAAGTTTTTGAGTTGTGTGGTCTGTTAATGTGATCATTATATTTGTAAATAAATAGAAAATATTTCAAGTTAAAAAAATAGTACAGAGGGCAACAGAACTGTCTCAGAAATCCCATGTGTTTATATACCATTGACCACATCTTTCCATAAGGTAGCCTAGGGAGCATAGCTTTGTTATTTGCTGAACCAATAATAGAAGAATTCCAGTAGATAGGAAGTAGAGGATAATGGATATTGGTTAGGCAACCAGCAGTGTAATGAAAGATATGCTCCACCAAAATGAGAGGACAAACCAAGGGAAAAAGCAATATGGTATTTTGAGACAAAAATGAGCTAATATAGTGGGGGGCAATGGAAAGTCCTGTACAGCTAGAGGGGGGCCTCCTGAAAAGACGTAGCTACAGGTGACTGGAATTTCTGATGTGTCTAACCAGGTATAAGAATCTTTAAAGGTTTTTAAAATTCTGTTGGATAATGTGATAGAAAGCTAAGTAAAGGGGGATGAGGGAGTTGCACACAGAAGGAAATGTAATCATAGCATGCACCTTGATTCATCAGTGAACAATACTTTTCATAAGAACATTCAATGACTATAATAAAAATAATTATCTTATTTGCAGGTGTTCCTGGACCTGCAATCCCCTGACCACGGATAAAGAAATTGACCCAGAGACTAATGACCTGGGGAGGAAGGGAGAGCAGCCTTCAGAGGAGAATGTTGCTGATCCCTTTCTCAGTAGAGCTTTTATTGAGTTAGCTTTTCGCAGAAATGCTTGGCTTGCAAAAGCAGCTTTCCACCCAAGCATAACGAGGATTATCAAAGAGGAGCATAGATCAATACATTGTAACAATCAGTTAGGCTTTCTGGCTTCAGAGCACATTGCAAAAGATTAGATTGTACTCCTTGAGTTAAGCATTCTGTTGATAGTTAAACATCCTGCTGATACAAATCTGAAACTGGATAAAGCAGGCCAGGCCTCAACTATACATCACATTCCTATTCCTCTCCCTAGCTCGTGACCGGTGGTGTGGTATTTGGAGCATGTCACCAGCTGCTTCCCGTTTTCGGTCAAGTCTTACAGTTCTGTCTTCAGGCCTGGCTTGCGCAGTGGTTACAATTTCCTGTACCACACAAAACGGTCTCCCATATTTATTCATAGGATAAAAGGAGGGACAGATGGCACAGATGGAGCTGCCAGTGGGAAGCAGGGCACCAGTGGTCATTCAGTCCCCAGTGTGGACGCTTAGTTCACCTTGAGCCCAGGCCCCGTCTCCTCTTCTAACCCCTGGAGGATTAGGGAGGATCAGAGAACAGCACCTAATTCTTTTCTTCTGTCCAAACTTTTTCTTCCTCTCCCAGCCTCCAGCTCTTTTCCTCTAGTCCTCAGAGCACATTTACTGCCTATCTCCTGTCTGTCCATGCTGGGGAGTAATTCCATATTGTCCCACATCAGAGAGAGGAGCTCAAAAAAACAAACAAACTTAAAAGCTAATGAATTAAGTGTCCTTCCCCCTACTGAAACTGTAAACTGTTCCTGGTGTCAATGTCCTCCAGCCAAAGACCACCGGGAAGAGACTTGCAGTTAAACACTTGTGTTTATTGCTTGTTGAAGTTCTTATATAAAGCACACGTGGGGATTATAAGCGGGGTTATAAAGAATTTAGTATAAGATTTTGGCTTGTGTTAAGTGATTGCGGGGAGGGGGTGGGTGTTTAAAGAAGCAGTTTTGCTCTGAAGTGGCTGTTGCAGGAAGCAAGTGAGTTAATTCTGACTTCGGGTGTCTTAACAAATCTTGCCTCAAAGGAGCAAAGACAAGACCAAAGCTCATGCCGTACTTGGCAAAGAGCAGCAGTCACTCACATTACCCAGAAGCGGGGATGGCTGGTATTTTGTGGAATGGACACTGTTCATGTTTTGCCAGGGGTCAGACGTGGTGGTAGAGCAGTCTCAGTTTTGTCTCAGTCCATCAAAACCACAGAGTGGCCTGGCCTGAGGTTGGTGTCATGTGACGTTGCTCAGGGTCAGCAGCAGAACACCAAGGCCTCATTGGTAGTGCCAGGATGGCTTCCAGAGGCCAGAGCTGCCTTTCTCTTTCTCACTGGTTAGCTGAAAATGTTTGCAAATGTACCATGACAAGCAGGAAATGGCACATCAATTAGGAATTTAAGGGGCCTGCCACACCTGGCCTGAAGTTGACACTGCAGTTTGTCCCTAATTTGGTTCCAGGTATCTAATCTCAGTTGGTAAAAACACAGAGAGGGCAAGTCCTGTGATTGATGCCTCAGCACCCAACATATGGAGAAATCCTTGTAAGAAAAAACAAGGGCCCAGCATTTGAGGTACCAAGCTCTATGCTAGGGTCACAGCAGCATTGAGGGGGTACATGGACCTTGGGTCCCTGCCTGGACAGCAGCTGAATATGGCTCTGTGTGTTGCAGGCTCTCTTCCCCTGGGAGAGAGTTTCTTCACTCTGGGGAAGGCTCACTTCCAGAGAGGCAACACTTTAATAAATAGGCTTTTTAGCTATAGGTGCATGGAATCATTTTTGCCACTTGGGCATGTTTTTTTTCCTTTAAATATCTTAGCCAGAGCTACTTTAAATTACAAAGAGCACCTACGTTCCCCATGAGCCACAGAACATCAGCCTGCCAACTGATCCTTAAACCCTCAGTGCTGGGCGTCATCGGACGCATTAGACCTGCTGCTCCAAACAATGTTCCTCCATCTATGTCCAGAAGGTCTACTGTAACCAATGGCAGATTTTGTCAATGAGCAAATACAGAGGAACTGGGTGGCTAGCACGAGAGGGGTAGAGTGGTAAAAATCAGGAAAATAAAGTCCATGGAATTTATTTCAAATCCAGGCTTAGCCAGGAATTAAAAAGACTTTCAGAGGAGCATGCTGTCTCTTATTCAGTGACTCAAGGGAGAGCCAGATCAGCTTAAGAAACCAGTTTGAGTTTTTCAGTCAGAACCCTGGCTGTGGCAAAGGAAAAGGAAAAGGAAAACAAAAAGCAAAAAGATGTATTGATTAAACTCCTGGGATAAAAGGCTTGCCTTAGGAGAAAAGTCAGTGGCCACAAAGGCTACAGATATCAAAAGCCATCTGAAAGGGGAAAAAGCTATACTCCGGCCTCACTGCTCAGAAAGCTGCATTCAAAGATGAGTGGGACATTTCAGTGATTACTTTCAGTTATTACAGAGGGGTAACAGGCCAAGGTGACCCAACAGAGGAAGATGGCCAGACCACAGAGAGTAGGGAACGGTGGCCTGTGGATTCAAGGCTCAGGAAAACTCCCAGGGCCACCTTCTCCAAATGTCAGGTGGCAAATTAATGAGAACAATGGGGAATCTACCCTTGGACCACAGGGACACTTACAGGTGATATATAGAACATTTGCAGAGATTTAACAGGGGAAGGCAAGGGAAACCAGTATGAAATACTCCAGGAATTAGTGAGTATCAAAATCTGGAGGCAGAGACAGCCTGCACAGTGAGAAATGTGCCTGAGATACGGAGAGGACTGATCAGGTGTAGGGAAGGAGAGACGTGAGGGTGAGGTGTGTCTTGGCAGGATAATGACAGGTGGGCTCCTGGCCTGAGTGAGCAGCTGGGCCCAGAGGAGGACACCTCCTGGTGGAATGACACAACTTGGGGAGGACTTGTTTAAACAGTGGAGGACCCTGTGGGGCCCCTGTGAGGCAGAAACTAAGCCAGCTTGAAAGGAGAGAAGTCCTGTTGGCAGAAAGAGGAGTTTCAGCTCGTGTGTATGTTTCCTCGACGTGATGAGCTTGGGGCGGGCGCCATGAGAACCTGCCTAGGAGGACGGGGCACTCTGGCGTGCCCAGGGTGTCGGGGCTGCCAGAGAAGCCAGACTTTGCAGAAGGAGGCCCTCTTTCTACAGAGAGAGAAAAAGACAAAAGCGGGACATGGACATCAATCTCTGAACTCCAGTGAACAAGCCAAAGAGTTTAGGGTTCAAGTCTTTCTGGACTTTAAGAATGAGAGACAGAACATATTCAAATTCAAAGACACTGGCGTACTGCTGGTACTATGATTTCACCTGTTCCGGTTGGCTGGCATTGAAGTCATTCATCACCTCTGGCAAGCTATATTGAACTGCATGGCCAGACATAAGTGGATTTAGGATATAGAAGAGGGAATGAATTTTTGGCCTAGGGTACAACATGGCCTTGGGGCCACATTGAGTAAAGTTCCATACTGACCCACTGTGAAGAGCAGTAAGCAGTGGCTCTGAGTCTGGCAATTAGTGGTCTAAGGAATGCAACTCTTCCCAACCCCAACCAAAGTAGCCTGCATCCTGTTTATGGGCTGGCCACCAACGAAGAATAGTGTTTACATTTTTAAAGGGTTGGGAAGCAAACAAACAAATAAGAACAGTATACAACACAGATCATCTGTAACTGCAAAAGACTAAAATACTACTGTTTGGCCCTTTACAGAAAAAAAAATTGCTGATCTGAGAGAAAACATTTCCCCCTCTCCACATTCCCACCTCAGCCCACCCACACTGCCCTTTCCTTGGTGAAGACTCAGGTAAAGAGCTTCAACTTCACTCCTCCCCCCGAGAAATGGCTAGTGACTGGTGAGAAGCACATAGGCCGGGTTCTTCCCTCATGATCAGAGCTGATGTTATCAAGGGATGTAAAGCACAACATAGAAAATATAATCAATAACTATGTGTGGTGCCAGGTGGGTACTGGAAATATCAGGGGTAACACTTTGTAAAGTATATGATTGTCTAACCACTATGCTATACACCTGACTCTAATACAAGATAATATTGAATGTCAACTGTAATTGAAAAAAACAAAAAAAAAATTTTTTTTTTTAAAGAGCTGATGTTACTTGGCCTCAAAAGGAGCAGCCTCTCTTTCCCTCCCAGTTGAGCCCTGCATTGCCTGGGGAGTGGGTTTATGAGACTGTGGGCTGGACCGGGGTCTGTTCTACTAGTCAGCTCTCTACTGGTGAGTCTCTCAGTCTTGACTTCCGGGGAGGTAAGAGTAGGGAATCACAATTTATCCACAGGTCCAAGCTGCATTCTCCACGCACATCTTACCCAGGACCCCAGGGGTGGGGGAGGAGGTACTGAGCACATTCCTGGCCCATCAATAAAAGTGACTGCAGGATTCTTAGCTGGGGACTCATGGTTGCCTTCACATGACTGAACTTGGTTGAATAGCAGGCTCCATCCTCCCATGGTTTGTTCAAGTCCATGGGTCCTTGAAGCCCTTGTATAAATTAGAAGGGAAATTGAGAAAACTCCTTTGGGAGGCCTTATCTTCCTTTCAGAGATTCACGTGTTGCTACTCTCAGCTTCATTTACTCCACTGTTGTTTTCCCAAAAATGGTTCTGTATTTCAATTAGTGTGTCCTTCATTTTTGACTGGATTGTTTTTATGCTGCTAAAGTCCTCACTAAGTTCACTAGCATCTTTATAACCAGTGTTTTGAACTCTACATCTGATAGAGTGCTTATCTTCATTTCATTTAGCTCTTTTTCTGGAGTTTTGATCTGTTCTTTCATTTGGGCCATGTTTCTTTGTCTCCTTGTTTTGGCAGCCTCCCTGTGTTTGTTTCTGTGTTAGGTAGAGCTGCTTTGACTCTGCGTCTTGTAGTATGGCTTAATGTAGTAAGTGTCCTGTAGGGTCCAGTGGCACAGCCTCCCCCATCACCCCAGCTGGGTACTTGAGGTGCGTCCTTGATATGGGCTGAGTACACCCTCCTCTTGTAGTTGAGCTTTGGTTGATGTTGGCAGATCAATGGGAGGGATTTACCCAGGCCAGTCAGCTTCAAGGATTGGCTGTCACCAATCCTACTAGTCTGCACCCCTCTTACCAGTCAGGATGGATATAGTTTCTTTAATTCTTTAGTCATCATACTTCCATTCAACTTGATTACTGACAGTTCTGAGTGATGGTTGTTCTATATTTCAGTTGTAATTTTGGTGTGGTTGTGCAAAGAGGTGAGCCATGTCTGCCTATGCTGCCATCTTGCCCAGAAGTCCCCTCTGCATATTGCTATAAAGAACATGGTAATTATATAATCAAGTTTGGAATTAGACATACTCAGGCTGAAGTGCCAGTTCAGTCACTTTCTGTTCTTATCAACCCTTGACAAATTCTTTTAACCTCTCTCTGATTCAGTGTTCTCATCTATTAGGGGTTAATAGTAGAACCACAATACATAGCATGCTTTTGAATGCAATTTACAGAAAACTCAACTCACAACACTAAACAATAAAATGTTGTCTCACAAACCTGGTAGTTTAGAAGTTAGGCAGACCTCCGGGTCGGTTGATCCAGAGGTGCCATCTAGGATGTCCATCTTCTTATTTTTCAGGTCCACCAGTGTCAGTGTATTTCGACAGTGACAGGATTGTAGATTGTCCTATACCCTGAGGAATCAGTGACAGCATAGAGTAAACTTAATGTGAGGCCCTGAGAGGGGCGAGGGGTGGAGTGCAGCAGCCTGTCTGTGCCCCACCCACATCCCCTCCCCCTGACTATATCAGGGCTATAGCTTAATTTCCTACAGCCAACACATGCATTCCTTACCCCAGAGCTTTGCCTGGCTTTCCGGAGTGCACATGGGGACAGAAGAGGCAGGGTGTCACACATCCATCCCCCTTGCTCCCTTAAGACAGGTAACGCGGAAGCATTCTACTCCAGCACCCAGTTTCCCAGGGAGGTGTAGCATCGGTCACCCAGTGTTCGCTCGCTCAACAGTGGGCCTGCATGGGCTGACTTCTCTCTGTCTTACTTCTCCATTCCCCTTGCTGGTGTTTCTACACCTTCAAATCCTTGTTTTCTGGGTCTGGTTTTTCCAGAATCCTACTTATGACAGTCACCTTCAGAGCTGCCACTTTACTTTAAAAATGTGTGGACAATGAGAAAAACAAGCATTTGCCTTGTCTATAGGATGGAATTACCTTAACAAATATTTGACAAGGAGACATCTTTTTATAAAAGTCCTCCAGCTAATAAATGAAGGAGAAATTATTGAATTAAATATTATTTGCAACTCTTAGGGAATTACTGATTCTAAGCAATGATCATCAATGGCTTCGAACCACAAAACAGAGAGACAACTGGACATTGTGACATACATTCTATTGCAGATACACAATGCCACCTGTGATATGGTCTTGTCTCAAAATTCAGTGCTAAATCTAGTCAAGCCTGTAGAACTACCAGTTTACAGGAAATACAAAGAATAAGGAACATAAACCCCACTCCAGGGAAGCAATCGGCAAAACCCAAACTGTGAGAATTCTATAAGGCTTAGCAGCTAATTTCTTCTAGTAAACAGAGAGAGAGAGAGAGAGAGAGAGAGAGAGAGAGAGAATGGGAGAGCCAGCAGACTGAAGAAACATATTAACCAGCTGTAAGGGTGAACTTTTGGGGGCCTATCCATGAGAATGAGGGAGAGGGACTGGGAAGAAAGGAGGAGAGAAGGAGAATAGAGGGGGAGGCAAGATCTCGGTCCTATTTTCAAGTGCTTGTTCTTTAAAGAAAAGACTTTTTATTCAATGGGATTTGCCTGCTAATTGACAAGTTGTAGCAAAACTGTTTCTTCCCATCAGAGAGAAAAAATAGATGAGAAGCCTGGGTGGAGTCGGAGAAGGCTTTGAAATGAAAATACACTTTATTTTTAAAGTGTATTTAATTCTACCCTAAAAACCTTGCAGCTATAAGATCTTGAGGGAGAGGAGGGGTTTCTAAGCCATTTATTATCCAAACCTTGTTATCTTTGCCTTCAGCTCTCTTTCTTTCTTATTTCCTTCTTACAGAGAAAAGAGAATTTCTCCCTTTTCCTGTGAGTGAAGCATCTACCCCTCTCTGAGGAAATGGCACCTGTACCTTTAAGAACCTCATGGAGTTGAGACTCAAGGGCAATTTTGACATCAGAGAGAGCTTGAATGTAAAAGGTTTCAGTGCGTTTATTTGAGGGGTAGCTTTCCTGAGTTGATGGCTTGATTCTGAAGGCAAGAAAGGAGGCTGTATTAGCATAAGTACTTGCTTCAGCATTTCCCCCATTTACTCCACCTGAACAGGTGCATAGTTCTTTAATCATAACCGTCAAGAAAGGAAAGCTTGTAATTTCCATCACTTAGAAAGCAAGGTGAAACAAAGAGGAGAAAGCAAAGGAGAGGGAGAGAGCGGGAGAAACAGACACCTATACTGATAGACGGAGTGAAGGACAAAGTGCGGTGGGGAACAGAGAGAAGGGAGGAGAGAATGAACATGTGATTTTACATTATTCTCTGGGCTTTTTGTGAATAACAGATAACTCCTGTTGAGTAGGAAACATAGTTCTTAAAAGGTTTATCTTAGAGGAGAGGGGATTGTTGGGGAAGGGGGGTGCTGGGCGGAGGGGAGCAAAGG
The DNA here is from genome assembly GCF_987537825.1 of Furipterus horrens. NCBI lineage: Eukaryota > Metazoa > Chordata > Mammalia > Chiroptera > Furipteridae > Furipterus > Furipterus horrens. Next base: position 14,458,946 of record NW_028327179.1, read on the forward strand.
GGAAAAAAAATTGGAACTATTGTAACAATATAATCAATAAAATATACTTAAAAAAAAAAAAAAAAAAAGGTTTATCTTAGAGATAGGGTGGGAAGCTAAAGACCTTTCAGAATGTTCAAAAAATAAAGGAAGAATATTCAAAAGAAAGAATCAAATTAAATTGCTGTTATTTACATTCATCCCTCCTCAACCTCCAAGGGAGGTGAATCTTGTAAAGAGGTTTTGTTTTTTTTTTTTACTGAGCACATATAGAGATACATTTTAGAGAAGACCAGGGAGAGACAAACTGCTTTACTAAGAAAAGAAATACAGGGATAGAAATATCTAGAAAGCAAAATCCAGAAGCAACACAGGAAGTTGTGGAGAAGGCATGGGAGCGAAAGCACAAAGAAAAGGTAGTGTGTGTGTGTGTGTATATATATATATATTTATTTATTAATAAATATACACATATACTCACACATATATACATATAACACACACATATAAACACACATACAGAGCCAAAGAGAAACTGAAACCTCAAGGCATTATAGGTGAACTTATGGCAAGAATAATTACTTTTGGTGTGTAGGAGGAATAAAGTACAAAAACCCTGAAACCCAATAAAATACAAAAACCCATAAAGACCTGTAACTGAATCTCCAGCCAGGACAATGTGCGGACACTTCCTCTGGTCTCACCACGCTTAGGCCAGAATGTATCTTATCAGAATGAGGGAAAGGAGGGAGCATCCAGTGAGAAATCTGATCTTTTAGAAAGTAACTGCAATTTTTTTGCTCTGCTCCCCCAAAGCCTTGAGGCACCTGAACAACCACTGGTTGTGTTGTCATGAGTTGTAAGTTTATCTTAATAATTATCGACATCAAAATTACAAAATCACAGTTTAGCCAATGAGTCTTCAGTGGGTTAAATAGCTGCCACTGTGAATTTGGCTCCATTCTTAACTCACTTCCTGTGCTTTGATAGAGAAGGGTTTCTACTTGACTTTTTGAACACTTGAGCAATCAGAACTGTATTAACTGACACCATAAGACATCTCCTTTAAAAAAAATCAATGTACAGAAAAATGACTCTTTACATCACTTATAATAGAAAGTTATTGCATCGTTTAATGCTGGTGTTATTTGTTTGGCTCTCAGGAGGAGTAAGCTTTACTATGGCCCAACCATCTGGTTCCACATGATAAAACCTTACCTGGTACCTGTCATCTCCACTAAAATGTCCTTAATACTCTTTGTTGTAATTTACAGTTCTAAATCAAAAGGAATGAGGGTATTTTTGAAGTCTTTATGACTGATGCCTATGTCAAGTAACCTACTTGGAAATATAGTCACAAATGTTTCCCTACCATTTAGAAGGAATCAAGCTACAAATAAAAGAACTCAAAGAAAGCAAATATAACAAATTGCTACCAAAGTAAAATATATTAGAAACAAATACCAATTCAGTAGAAAATTCTCTCTAGATGACCAGGCCTGAACACTATGTACCTATTTATTTATTTTACTCATATCTCATCTGCTTCTAAGAACCATGCTGAGGAGTTCAATATAACAATCATACATACAAAAACATTGTGTAAAAAGGAGATAAATTAATATATTGAATATATAACCTATTGCTAAACAATTCTGTTAAACATTACTAGACAACCTTCTTACATCATACACAAGATTAAACTCAAAATGGATGAAAAACTTAAATGTAAGCCTCAAAACCATCAAAATCCTAGAAGAAAACATAGGCAGGAAAATCTCGGACATTTCTCATAGCAACATGTTTTCTGATATATCTTGTGCAAAAACTAAACAAATGGAACTGCATCAAACTAAAAAGGCTTTGCACAGCAAAGGAAACCATCAACAAAGTGAGAAGACAACTCACTGAATGGGAGAACATATTCACCACTAATACATCTGATAAGGGGTTAATATCCAAAATTTATAAAGAACTTATAAAACCCAACACCAAAAAACACAAACAATCCAATTAAAAAATGGGTAAAGGACCTAAACAGACACTTGGCCAAAGATGACATAGAGATGGCCAACAGACATATGAAAATATATTCAACGTCACTGTCACTAATCATCAGAGAGATGCAAATTAAAACCACAATGAAATACCATCTCACACCTGTCGGAATGGCCATCATCAACAAATCAACAAACAAGAAGTGCTGGCAAGGATGTGGTTTAAAGGGAACCCTCATGTACTGTTGATAGAAATGCGGACTGGTGCAGCCACTGTAGAAAACGGTACGGAGTTTCCTCAAAAAATTAAAAATGGAACTGCCTTATGACCCAGTGATTCCACTTCTGGGAATATATCCAAAGAAACCCAAAACACTAATTCCAAAGAATATATGCACCTCTATGTTTGTTGCAGCACTGTTTACAATAGCCAAGATTTGGAAGCAGCCAAGTGCCCATTAGTAGATGAGTGGATAAGAAAGCTATGATACATTTACATAGTGGAATATTATTCAGCCATAAAAAAGAAGGAAATCTTACCCTTTGCAACAGAATGGTGACCTGGAGATTATTATGCTAAAAGAAATAAGCCAGTCAAAGAAAGACAAACAGGATTCACTTACTGGATGTGAAGTCTAATGAAAAAAAAATAAACTAACAAACAAAATAGAAACAGACTCACAGATACAGAGAACAGACTGACAACTGTCAGAGGAGAGGGAGTTTAGGGGGGCTGCATGAAAAAGGTGAGGGGATTGAGTGAAAAACAACTCATAGCAGACAACAGTATGGTGATTTACCAGAGGGAAAGGGGGTAGGGAAGGTAGAAGGGGGTAAAAGTGGGATAAATGAAAGTGGAAGGAGACTTGGCTTTGGGTGGTGAACACACAATAAAATATTTGTCGGCAGCCGTCCGTCTCGAGAGACGATGGTGTAGCTTCTTAAGAGTCTATCTGCACCGCCGAGAATGGCTGTGCAGTCCGACTCGGGAGTGACACGGTATCTGTCTCCTCCCGTGTTGAATCGACATCTTGCGATGACGCTGGAGTGTCCTCTCCAGTGAAGCTGAAGCTACAGAGCCTGGGCAGGGTGATATGGAGGGTCTGCTGTTGCCCATGCAGCAGACCCCCCCTCTCTTCGCAGCTGAAGGGCCCAAGGGAAAGACGGAGTCAATACAGCTTGGCTTCAGGTGCGCCGCAGGAGTTGCCGGTGTTGACTACAACGTCAAACCGCCTTAGGGACTCCGGCTCCGGATTTTCTGTCGGGGTTTACTCCCTTAGCCTTTCCCCTGAAGAGGTATGCCGCAAGGCAGCGGAGGTTTTTTGGAGTTAGAGTTTTCCTTCTCTGATGTGCCCTGACTGGAAGATCGAACCAGCGACACTTAGCTCGCAGGCCGACGCTCAATCCACTGAGCCAAACCAGCCAGGGCTACAATAAAATATACAGGTGATGTATTATAGAATTATACACCTGAAACCTATATAATTTTAATAAACAATGTCATCCTAATAAATACAATAAAAATAAATAATAAAATAAATGAACAAAATAAAAACTTTGCCAAGGAGTTTATAATAACAATCATACATACTAAAAAAAAAATTATGTAAAAAGGATAAGTTAATATACTTAATACGTAATCTGTTACTAAACAATTCTGTTAAACATTACACATGATATTAACAGCAAAGAAACAAAGAGAATAAGATAGCTTACAAAAGACTCATTTCCTAACACAAAAAAAAAGCATTAAATAAATCTTTGCAGAGGACTTCCGGCCAAGATGGAGGCTTAGACGGACATGCTCGGTCTCCTTCTACAACTAGAGAGGAATACAACTACTTCAAAACAAAAGATAACTAGAAATTCCAAAAAATAAAACTACACGGAAGCCCAACATACAAAGTTATAAACCAGTGGCGCCCTTTGGGCAGGTAAGAGCGAAAGGGGGCGGTGCTGTTTGCGGTCGCACCTGGGACAGCGGCAGGGAGAACAATCCCAGCTGCAGTCTAACCCCGGCAGCTTGCGACCCCAACGCTGGGAAAAGCAGCCACCGCATCACCTCGAACAGTGAGGCCCAGAGGGTGGGAGGACGGATCCCGGTCTCCTAGCGGAATAACTGTGTGAATCCATCTTGGACCCCCGCCCCCACACAAAGCGCCACAGCGCTGCGAAATAGGTTGCGGATCGCCACTGGTCGCTGGGCAGTGACGACAAAGTGCCGGCGAGAAAGGTTGCTGGACCACCGCCAGTCGCTGGGTTGTGACGACAAAGGGCCATAGCGCAGCGAAAAAGGTTGCAGATCGCCACCGGTCGCTGGGTTGTGACGAGTACACAGGCACTGCCCCCTATAGCCGGCCCAAGAAAGCAAAATGCATCTGTCAAAATGAGGCAGACAACTATAGAAATCCCGGTGGCGCAGCTCACCAGGCAACAGATGAAGAATCTGACAGATGAACAAATAAGAAACCTGTCAGAGGCTCAGTTCAGGACCATTGTTATCAGGTGGCTTACAGAATTAACAAAAGATCTGGAAAAAGATGAGAAAGAATCGAAAAACACTCATACTGAAAGGAACAAAACCTCATACAAGACAGATGGTGAGGAAATAAAATCCAGAGTTCAAATCAACAAACCAGAACACAGAAAAGGAACAAACAGTCAACCAGTGCAGAGAGAGGAAACGGGAAGCAAGGAAAATGATGAGAGGATCAGAAACCTCTGGGACAGCTATAAGAGATCCAACATACGGATGATCGGATTGCCAGAAGGCGAAGAAGAAGAACTAGAAATTGAAAAATTAAGTGAAAATATAATAAAGCAGAACTTCCCAAACTTGGGGAAGGAAATAGACTTACAGGTCCAGGAAGCACAGAGAGTTCCAAAACAACTGGACCCAGGGAGAACCACTCCAAGACACATTATAATCAAAATGCCAAAAGTTAAAGATAAAGAGAGAATCTTAAAAGCAGCAAGAGAGAAGAAAAGAATCATGTACAAAAGGGTCCCAATTAGACTATCAGCTGACTTCTCAAGGGAGACCCTGCAGGCAAGAAGGGACTGGCAAGAAATATTCAAAGTAATGAAAATCCAAAACCTACAACCACGAATACTTTATCCAGCAAAGCTGTCATTCAGAATAGAAGGACAGAGAAAGTGTTTCCAGGACAAAATAAAACTGAAAGAGTTCATCAGAACCAAACCACTGTTATATGAGATGTTAAAAGGACTGGTTTAGAAAAAGGAGGATCAAAACTATGAACACTAAAATGAAAACTACATCACAAGAAACAACAACAGAAGCTAGGGAATTGAAACAAAGGCAAACTAAATAGGCAATGAGAGTGGAAAAAGAACTATAGGTATGGGGAGCATATTGGGGGGAGGTCAGCAGGGAAGGGGAAGGGGGAGAGGGAGGGAGATGGTATAGGAATTAAGAAACATCGTAGGAGGGAATGGAATAGACAGAGAGAGGTTGAGAAAACTATATGCACAACCAATGGACATGGACTAAAAGGGGGGGACAAGGGGAGGGAGGGGGGCCACCGGGTGGAGGGGAGCAGAGGGAAGGGAAATTGGAACAAATGTAACACTGTAATCAATAAAACACATTTAAAAAATAAAAATAAAAATTAAATAAATAAATAAATCTTTGCAGAAATAATTTAATTTCCTTCGGAGGGGAAACCATTTTGCTTGTGTAAAATTCTAAAAGATATTTGCCACCTACATCCTCATACAAGGGTCATAAAACAACATCATATCTTCAACTTCCGTCTTATTGGATAAAATGTCTGAGGGGCTTTGTCTATAAGAATAATCACTACTACTTGGGCATAAAGAAAATTACTAAAATATTTATAACAACCAAACTTCAGTTTGGAAAAATAGGCCAAGCATCTTTTTTTGCAACAATGAAATGCTCACAAGTTTCAAAAAAGAACTACCACCCTATTTCCCCTCCCTCTGCATAGAAGAATCTCAGTAGTAAGTAGGGACAGGGCTCAGAAATGGGGGTTAGGGCAGGGAGAGATACAGAAGCAACTCCAGGAATCTAGGAGTTCCAAATACTAAAATCCACCCCCATCAAGTAAAAAATGAGCTAAACCTACTTAAAGGAGCTTCCTAAAATCCTAGAAAATCAGTAATATCCAAACAGTCAAGTCAAAGTATTAGAGCTGATTTTCTCGGGTCAGGGAAGCGAGTGTTCATTATCTTTTGCTGTGGAGGTTCATTTGCTAGAGCAAAAACGCCTTTCATGTTCACCACGTCTCTATTCAGACACTGTTTAATTAGGTTAATAGAAGCATTTAAGGTTTTGATGGTTTTTTAATTCAGCTGCACAAACAGAGACAGTTGGAATTCAATTTTGCAAAGAATGATACAGCCATTTGAAAAACTTTCCCTTTATTCTCTCCCTGAACACATTTTCTGGTATCTTATTAACATTTTCCAAATTGAATGAATCTGCCCCTTTGAGTTAGCAGATAACTTAAGAATAGGGAGAGGCCAGCAGTCATTAGCAATTTATCATCCTCGCTGATAAATTGGAAGCGGGGCTGCCCAGAACATTAAGTTATAAGGGCAGCAGAGCCATCTGCAAGTTGGTGACGCAGACCAAATGACGTCTCTGCACCCTCCGCTTCCCCCGAGTGCATGGGTGGCAGAGGACTCCCCTTCAACTCGACAGAAGTTGACAATCACAGGCATTTTCTCCTCAACAGCTCTGCTAAGCCACCATGGTTCTAGTCTTAAATCATTCAAACAGAGTAAGAAACAAAAAATAGCTGTGAAAACCATGAAAGAAAGAAGAGAGAAACCATTTTCTCACACATACAAAATGCATTCATATGTATCAGAAAATAACTTGCCACAAGTACCTAGGAATATTCTAGACATTTATTTATTAGTAAGAGCCTTTCCGTGACCTTGTTATCTCTCCAGTTTCATCTTGTACCCGGCCCCCTTCCCACTGATCACGGTGCTCCAACCACCATGCACTTCTTTCTGCTCCTCCAATGGGCCAGCCCCACTCTCTGCCCAGGGCCTTTGCACTCACTGTTCCCACACATGGAAGAGTATTTCTGCAGACCCCAATAGGCCTCCTCCTTATCATTCTAGTCTCAAAGCAAAGGCCCACTTTTCAGAAAATCTCTCTCTGACCCCTTTTCTCACCACCCACCGCCACCTGCCTGTCTCTTTCTTTCCCACTAATCTTGTTTTTCGCCTTAGTGTCATTTACAATTCTATGAAATTACCTCTTTTGTTTACATTTGCCTTGGTCAGGTGCTCTGAATTAGATTAGTCAAACCATAACTAATGACATACCCTTGTGACCAACTTTATTAATTAATCAGTTTTTTTCTAGTGGTGAGTTCTCTTGTTTATAGCACTATTCCTTCTGCATGGTGGGAGGGACATTTGTTACTATGTTTCCTAGTTGGTTATTTGACATAGGCATTAGCCATAAGGAGGGAAGGATCTGTTCCAGGCCTCTCTAGGTGGCATAAATAGCTATCTTCTCCTTGTCTTCACATGGTCTTCCCTCTATGTCTGTCTGCAAAGTTCCCCTTTTTATAAGGCCAATAGTCACAATGGATTAGGGCCACCCTAATGACCTCATCTTAACTTAGTTATGTCTGTGAAGACCCTGCTTCCAAATACGTCCACGTTCTGAGGTTCTGAGGATTAGGGCTTCAACAGATGAGTTTTGTGAAGACACCTTCTAGTCTTAAGCGCTTGAGATCCAGAATGTCTCAGTTTACAAAGGTTCCTACAGTACCACGTCCCTGTCTGTGTTTCACATTATCCAACCTTCTAGCTATTGCCCGCCTGTCATAAGTAAAGCGGTACTTCATTGTATCTTCATCTGCCGTTCCCTACATTCTAAGTCTGAGCATCACCTTGTGTCTCAGCCATTTGTAGCTCATCTTCTACGAACTGTGTGTTTATAATCTTTGCCTGTTTTTCCACTGAGGTTACTGTTTCTTTCTTGTTAACTTACAAGACTGTTTATTTCAGATATTAGTTTCTTGTCACTTTGCAAATACTGTCTCCAAATCTGTCACTTGTTGACATTGTCCAGCATTTCCTCTTTGGACAGAAATCTTTCTTTTTTATGTATATATAATTAAACCCATGGGATTTTTGCCTTTCTGGTTACCTTCTGGGGATTCAACAAGTCCTTCTCCTACCCCTAGATTATAAAAATATAATCCATAGTATAGTAACAATTTTACTGTATATGAATTTGGAGAAATATGAAGTTCAAGTATATGATGTTATAGAGATCCAGTTTTAGTCTTTTCATACAGTAAGCCAAGTTTCCTAACATGGTTTATTAAATAATTCATTCTTTACTTATTGATTTTGTTGCCCATAATTCTCTTTTATTATTTTCCACTCTCTGCTCATCCAACAGTTATTAATATTTTCCTTATATGTTCTGCATATCAACTTTATTTGCTGTTTTATTTTGATCAAAGTTGCCATATCTAGTTACTTAACTAATCCTTTCAAAGTAACAACTTTTTAATTTTCTTAAACCTCTATTTTTATTTTTGTTTTTGGCCTTTTTTTCATTGTTTTATTATCCTTGTTTCCTTCTTGTTTTTTGGATTTTATGCTTTAAAAAATTCTTGAATTGAATTATTAGCTTAATGATTTTCTTCTTAATAAAAGTATGTAGAACTCCATATTTCTGTGTAAGTTCTTCTTTAGCCACATTCTCAAATGCTAATATGTAGTATTTTTATTATCCTTTAGTTGTAACTATTCTGTAAATTTTTCTATAATTCCTTTTTACCCAAGGGTTAGTCGGTCACGTGCTATTTAGATTCCAGATAAATATTTTTAGCCATATTTGTCACTAGTTTCTATTCTTATTTCATTATGATAAACAAATATAGGCTGCATAATATCGATCTTTGGGTTTTATTAAGTCTAATAAATGTACTAAACATTTGAAAAAATTGTGTGTGAATTCAAAATATTCTATGCTTGCTGAGATACACTTCTAATTTATGAGTGTTTTAGTTTCTCGTGGAAATCCATTTGTACTTATTTTAACTACCATCTAATTATGACATATTTCTACCATCATGTTTTCCATTCATGTTACTTTAATATACTTTCCTAATATTTCCATTTACTATACTTTCTGTTCTGCCTCTTAATGGATAGATTATTCTTTCTTCTGCTGATGGAATGCTTGCAAATCTTATTTACATTCTTATCGTGGTTGGTTGCTGTTGAGTCTTTTACCAGTAGGGTAAGTAACTAGGAATTCATTGCCTCAAGAAAAACTTTGTCCCTAAGCACTATTCCTGCCCATGACCCCTAGAAGCCTTGAGCTTCCACACCTCCTTTCTCCTCCCTCCTCTAGACAACAGAAATAAGTCCAATTTGTTGAGCAATGCTACATGACAGGCACTACGCTAAGCCTTTAAACTTCTCATCTCCTGTAATAGCCCCGTACAATCAACATTAACATTCCACTTTGTCAAATGAGAAAACTGAGGCTTAAAGACCTTGCCCAAGATCACAGAGCTAGTAAGCGGCCACGCTTGACTTCAAACAACAGAACAGTACCGATGCTCTTGCAGTGTTGCAGCCTGCTGTGACAATGACACGGGACTACATACAAAGACCTATTGAAGAGCTGCTTACCTCTTTTACACAGCAACTATGTTACAAATGAAAACATACGCCACGTTCAAAGATCCCTGGAACTATCTCCTTGATTTTTCTATAACAGCACAGTGGAGATAATATGGTTTTTGGAGTCAAACACCTGAATTCAATCCCAGCTTTGCCACTTTCTGGAGAACTGAATTTTAGACAAGTCACATAACCCATCTAAGTCTCATTTTCTTATCTTTCAGCTGAAGATAATGATAGTATCTACCTTATAGAGTTGTTGCGAAAGCACATTTATGGGCATGGTTTAAATATATATATAGTTAAATATTGTCCATTTATTAAACTAAATGAAGCATCAGTAATATACACAAAGTCCTGCATCTATTGGAAATGTTGTTAGACCAACAATCAGAAAAACATGGGTTTTAATTTTATTTTTGCCTTGGCGTCCTCATTAGTCAAATAAAGGCACTCAGCTAGATGATTCCTAAGGCCCCATCCAATCTAATGCCCTGGGTCTGCTCACATGGACTATAGAGCGGAAACTGACACCGCAGGTTTTGTTTTGTGTTGTGCCACCAGAAAGACTATTTCTGGAGATGAATAAAAACAGTGTCAGGTTGCATTTTTGTCCTTTTTTCCTTGACATGGGAATAACAGCTACGGTGGGATGCTATATTAAACTTTGTTGTCAGGGCGCTGCCCAGTGATCAGAGAGCAACTCCTAGGAAAAGCACTGAGGTGATGTGAGTTGAAATATTACCTTTCAGTTCAACCAAACACGGCAAGTGGAGGCATCTTGCGTAAGTCTTCATTGGACTGGTCTGCTGGTGCTTGTGTTCACATAAGCTACAGCAAAAACCAAAAGTCAAAAGCCTAAATTGCCCTCTTTGGGACTGAGTCAAATAGCACATGCAGTATTATAACATAATTTTTGGTCTAAAAAAAATGGAAAAAAATACTACTCTTTTTATAATACAAACAATAGTCGGAATCTTCTTGATGAGTGCAGAAGGGAGAAAGGGGCGTGGTTCATATCAGATTTAGGTGGATGCGGGAGGAATTAAGGTTCTTAGGATTATTACAAGGGCACGTGAATTAAAGGGGCTTTAGAGAGAGAAAATCAACTTTCTTTAAGAGTTTTTCTGTTTAGTTTGGTTATGTTTTTGACCACAGATTCAAAACTCTGAAAAACAGCATCTCTTCAGTAAGTACAAGACTGAAGATTCCCCTTGGAAACTGACTGACCAACTCACAGGAACATGAATCAGGCCTTGAGTACTAACAATGTTGCCTGTACCCAGAGTCCATGCGTTCCCCCAGCATATTTGTGATTTCCTGTGTTGGCAATTTGTTTTCAATGTTCCCTTCCTTTCAGTGTTCAAAACAAGTCATACCAGATACCTGAAGAAAGGTCACTTGCAAACATTAAATTTCCGTCTCTCTTTGTGGCTGATCATAGTAGAACATTGTGAAGAGCCGTATCCTGATACCTGCACACTGTCTCTTCTGTCGCCACTTACCCATACTCAGACAGTATAACCAAGCAGCCGACCATTCCATTCTTGCTGTGCCCTTTGATTACAATAAGCTAATGCCATCCAAAGGGGAAGAGAGGTATTCTTATATCAGTGTTTACACCCTGCTTTGGGCTACAGTAAACAGCTTGTTATTTCTCTGAGGACAAAAATATTATGCTGCCTTCTGTTTTCCATCCCATGTTATGCTTTGATCTTGAGCAAAACACGGTGATTTCAGCATTTTGGACCATGTGTATAGTTTTGAGGCTCAGGGTATCGCTGCTGACTACTGTTTATCAGGCACATTTATCAGGCCTGCCGAGGGGGGATTTCAGCTTGAGAATGAGGTAATGTTTGCCAAGTGCCTTCTCCAGGCCGGTACCTTCCCAAGGACTTTCACAGTCGTGGATCAATATATTGACAGGATCGTTTGATGGTCAACTTAGTGCAGGTAGTGAGATCTGAAACCAGCCCAAGTAAGTGAGCCTTGGTTTCACATGTTGGTCCCAGGGCCTTTAAATCCACATTATCACAGGTGAAACTAGAGAAATCTGAATAAGATCAGTGGGTTGAATTAATGCCAATATCTGGTTGGAACATTGGGCCATAATTTTCAAGATGTTACCCATGGGGAAAAGTCTGTATTATTTCTTAAAATTGCATATCGCTTATCTCAGTATAACTTTCAACTAAATAAAATCTGTATTTCCTACATGGTTATTTACATGATATTCATTATGTGGTGTTTGCTAATACTCATAGATGAGACAAACCTTCACTTTCTGAGCTCAGAGTCTCTGAGACTCTGGATGTTTCTGTCACTAGAGAGGGTTATCTCTCACCCATTCCCACCTCCACATACCTAGTCCTGGCCCAGGCACCATTGCTGAACTGGCAGCATCCAGGTGATACAGGTGTCCCTGGGCACAAACTTAGTTAGATGGTATAACCATTGCAACAGGACTTAGTTTTCTAGAAGGCTCTTTTGCTCTTTTAAATTGCTTCCACTGCCATTTTAAATTCTACAAATGGCACTGCTTCCTTCAATTATTATCTTAGTTCTGAAGGTTCCCTTTGTATCTATAGCTCTGGTTTTGTCAATCACTTTTATCTCTTATTTAATTACTTAAGTAAATTATTCAGTATTTTTTATCTCTTACTTGCCTGTGGTTTTATTCTGTTCAATGGCATGAGTCTTCTTCAAAATCATGCAGTCACCTACCTTATTGCAAATGTCTATCATAGTTCTTCTGTTGGCCATTTTTAAACAAATATTTGCACAAGAGTAGATCTATTATTAGCATCTGATCCCCACCCCAAATGGCATTGGTTGACTGACTGGTTTTCCTCTCTGTTAATCTGGGTACCATTCTGCCTCCTTGGCCTTTACTGGAGGTCTAGGGAGGGTGCTTTGCTTCATCAGTTTGGTACACCTGATAGTGTGAACAGAGAATTGAGGCTGTGGACAGTCAAGGTTATTTACTTTTTTTCTCTATTTTTCTTGAACCATTGTACAGAAATGGCTCCTGCAAATGGGGAGAGGAGTGCCCTGTCACTTGCAAAGGGTCAAAGGGGGTAATGCATTCTGGCTCAAGATGTCTTTCCTACTTTGGGGTTACCTGAGAAGTCATTTTGTACAATAGACTTGAGGGCTGTGAGTGTTAGGTTTTGTAAAGTCACATGTGTTTTCTAAACATGGACACCTTTGGTGTCATCTGTGAAAATATCCCTGAGTAGATTTATCACTGTCTCCAATGATTGTTTCCAAATTTTCTCGTCGCTAATTCCTACAATCCTTTGGTGATCAACTTAAATGCCTTTGCCTCAGAAACAATTCATGAATCATTCCATGAAATTTAAGTTTCTCTTTGTTTAAGTTTCTCTTTGTTCTGTTCTGTTAGGAGTCTGTTCTTTTCTTTCTCGGAACGCATCACCATTTTTAAATATATTTATTTGGGTATATTTGTTTAATGTCAGTCTGCCCCAGTAGCCTTTAGTTCTATGAAAGCACAGATCACGTTTACTTAGTTCTCTCTCATCTACCTAATGCCTAGCCTCACAATGCTAAGTACGCAGTATTTGTAGGATGAATGCATGGACATGCGAAGGAACAAGACACTGCGTTGTGTTTGCTTTCTTCTGCAGTTGCTTATTCCCAAAGTCCCAAGGAAAACAGATACCAAGTGCTGCACAGATGTTGATTATTATCCTTACTATTTCATCTGAACTTTTGGAACAAAATCTCCTCAAAAGTCAGGAGATGTCTGTATTTGATCATGCGTTTTGTCCAGAAGCCATACACACCCTGTCCTTAGATGAGAATCTGTATACGGTAGTATAAACAGCATGGAATTTATCTCTATGAAATTTGAATTTAGATTAATTGAGTGTGATTGGGCAACTTATTTAAGTAATTTTAGCTTCAATTTGCACAACTGTATGGAATAATGTGGACTGCTTGAGTTTTTGTTACAAAGTAAAATTAAATTAAAAATACTAAATGCCTGCCACTGGAATAACAAAGAGGTTTCCTCTTATGTCTAATTCAGACCAATTGATAGTTTCCTGAAGTGCTCTCCTGAGAAAGATTGTGAGGTCCTATCCAGGTTCAGTGAAAGAGTGCTATGATTGATTAGCGATGTCTGCCAAGGATAAATTAAAGAAAATGGTAAGAACTATACCCTGTATTTACCAACTATGGACTAGCAAGCAAATGGCAGACACTCAATGATCATTAGTTTATTTCCTTCTTTGCTGCAATAAATTACAAATAAATCTGAAATAAAGATTACCATAAAACAACTTAAAACCTAAAGCTAAGACATAAGGGCAATTGAGGGCCTGTTAACTTTCAACCAGAATGAAAACATGACTTTTAGAACATGGGTAGAAGTATTTATGGATTCCAATAATGTGAATTCACAGAAGTGTAGGTACAATTCAACACAAGGTCCTTGTGTGCTGATGGCCAACTTATCTCCTGCTGTGGAATGATACCACTGACTCACAATTATTAGCATCCCCAGCATAAAAGCAGCACAAATCTGCACAGTGCTCTCTTAGCCATGGAGCACCAAACTCTAAGCTTTAAAGTATTCTGTGTTTATGCTGCATCCGTGGACATAACTGATGGGCTTTGTAAGTAGTTTCATAAGTAGCACATTTGAACTTGGCACAGGTATTTTCATGCAATGATCAGCTCAGATAAAGCGAGGGGGAATGTTCTCATTTAGAAACATGCGTTCAGCCCCTGCAATAAAGGGCAGCTAACACAAAGCCTGCTTGGAAAGTAAAAAAAATAAAATAAATAAAAAAGCAGATCATTTGTAGTCACAGAAAATACAAAACTGTTGCAACAATGTTCAGAAGTATTCTGGAGGGTCCTCAAAGGACCTAGCACATTGAAATATTCTAATTTTTATAATTATGTACTCTCTCCAGCCATTCCAAATAAACTCAGTGTGAAAGAGGAAAACGTTTGTTTTACTTTCCTGAATCTCTCTGAGCGTTTCCTAGGGTTAATTACGAAAAAACTGTGTCATGATGACTGAATCGGAACAATCATTTGGTTGTTTTATTTTCCCAGTGAGAGCAGCGCACGCTCAACAGAAGACGCCAAGCAGACCCTATCACCCCCTGCTTCTCCAACACCACCCTCTGGGAAGCTGTTCTAGTAATCGTACTCGGGCCCTTGGCAATAGACATCAGCAGCAGACATTTTGACCACAACATTTTAATGCTCCTTGTAACTCTTTGTCACAATGCCAAGTATAAGAAGAGATTTGAGGGAGTTTCAGCCAAAGGCATTCCTGAAGGAAGCCCCTTGTCCCCATTCGGTGAATCTGTGAGGTACTGATCCACAAAGTCAAAGAGAGCCCACCTTCATACCAAGGTTTAGCAAGAAGTGGCTGAGAAAGAACCTCACCCAAGATTTCCGATTTTGCTCCCATACTTGTTACTTTCTAACCCCCTGCCATAACTGAGTTTAGAAGAACGGGGTAGCCTAGGGCTTACATAGGAGCCATCTCTGTTTCCAGTCCCAGGTCTGCCACTGTCTAGACAGTGGCCGGCAAGTCACTTCATCTCTCTGGTTAATGAAAAGGTTAGGACAAGGCAATCTCTGATATCCCTTTTAAATCGTATACACTATTCTATAAAGATTGATCAGGTCTCCTGTTTCTTCCTTAACCTTTTAAGAGAGCATCGTAGCTTCCAGGGGTTGGTAGTCTCAAAAAGGCCACCCTCGGGGAAGCCCTGTCTGGTCCCTCAGAACACATAGCCCTGAAATCTGCTCCTCAGACTCACTTCCCTGAGACCCAGTGAGCTTCACCCAGAGTGCTAAGGGACAGCGCCAGTAGTCTGCCGAGTGTGCTCCAGGTGGCCTGGTCTGCAATACCCTTTCCTGTGTTCTTGGACTTTGTCACCTGGGAGTGGTCTTGAATTAGAAGTGTCCTTGAATTACTACAATACATCGAGATGTCAGGGTTTGTTTTTGTTTTTGTTTTTTTGCGTAGAGCAGTATCATTTGTGAGGCCTTCCTAAACATCTCATTTTGGTACTTACTGGAGGACCGCTTCGTGACCTGTAGGTAGTACCCTACATGACAGCAGATGAATCCTATGTTGCACCAATATAAATCCTAAACAATGCCTGTGATCTTGTCGGATGCATGGCCCTTAATCCTGTACACTCATCTAAGCTCTTTCTCAGATGGAGTGGCAGCGAGGAGAGACCCTTGCCTGGCAAGCATCAGGGCACTGTGTATGGTAGGACCTCAGGAGGTCTTGGTCGGCTCCACTTTAAGATTACCTCGCATCCTATGAATCACAGGAAACAGCTTTGCTGGCTTCAAATTCTTGACAGATCCCACAGCAGCTTTTTATTTTTCTTTTAAAACACACTGAGTGCGCTTCAATTCCAAGATGGAGAGAGAAGAATTCCATTCTTTGTCATTGGTACTTAATAGAGAAGTTTCACTTTCAACTGTGGTCCAGCTTCGTGGGATGTTGAAAATTTGGTGCCATGCTCTTTTCCAGAAGCTGATGTGTATAAAAATGCTTTGACGCACAGTGCTCAAATAACCCAGAGGAACAATTTTTAACATAATTCATGTTGAGTTCAATTTTTCAGCTGTTTTAGACTTAAATAGGCATGCTGGTTTCAAAACTGCAGTTAGTTTTCTTCTATCACGTCAAGTTTTTTCTGTACAGCTTATCTTAATGCAACCACTCTAGGCTAGATGGAGCCTAGATCAAGGGAAGCACTAGTGCTCTCCTATTGGCTGAGAGCAAACCTCCCTCGAGTGGGACACGGTGCGGGATGACCTTGGAGACCAGCGACAGGTTCATACTTGTCTAGGCTATTCAGTTACATATGAGACAGTGTGATGAGAGGTTGTGTGCTGCTCTATGTAGTGAATCATATTCCGAAGAGGGGTCTGAGCTCTTGTCTGTGTACAAGGAGTTAGCAGAATTTATTTTTTATTTACATATGTACTTATTTCCTTTTCTTCAGATCATGTCTGCCTCTGCTATTTCTCATTGTAAGTGCCTAAACAACCCTGATTCATTCCGTTCTATCTGTAGCAGTTTCACCATTCCCAAAGGACAAACATCAGCGCATTTGTCAGGCAAGCCTATTTTGCATATTTTAAAGTAAAACTTGGTGATCAAGATAAGTCCTGGGCCCCTCACAAGGTGTGCAAGCAGTGTATCAAGAGTTTACAGCGGCGCACGAAGGGAACATGTGATAAATTGCCATTTTGTATACCTATGGTTTGGCAAGAGCCCAGGATATAACAAGAAAAATAAATGTAGAGTATCCTAGTCTACCATTAGCTATATGCTCAGTGCCTCATTCAGCTGAAATCCCAGTGCCAGTTTTCACTGAGCTACCCACTTTTGAAAGACAGGAGAATGGTGAAGAACTAAGTGACAGCATCAATGAAGATTTTGAAACTGAAGATTTGATAAGCATGAGTTGAATGATTTGGCACAAGATTTGGGACTATCCAAAAAGGCTTCAGAACTCCTAGCTAGCATCAAGACTGCACGAGAAAAACTTGCTTGAAAAAGGAGTGAAGGCAACCCACTTTCAATAAAGAGAAAGTGCATTTCTGCAGTACTTTCAAAGTGATGGTGGCTTTGTGTTTTGCCATAACATACATGGTTTAATGGAGGAATTGGGAATTCCAATCTAGGACGCAACTGAATGGCAACTGTTCATCGATAGCTCAAAGCGGAGTTTGAAGTGTGTCCTCCTCCACAGTGGCAATGTGTTTGGTGCAGTCCCAATTGGCCATTCAGTTTGTTTTCATGAAGAATATGAAGCCATAAAGAGAGTCATTGATCTGTTGCAATATCACAAGCACAACTAGATCATCTGTGTTGACCTTAAAATGGTCTGCTTCCTTCTTGGTCAGCAACGTGGATACACCAAGTATCCCTGTTTTCTGTGTATGTGGGACAGCAGAGCTCCTGAGAAGCATTGGGTGGAGTCAAATTGGCCTCCAAGATCTGACCTCAAACCTGGTGATGCAAACATTCTACAGGAGCCACTTGTTGACAGAAAGAACATTATATTCCCACCTCTGCACATAAATCTGGGTCTCATGAAGCAATTTGTTAGAGCTTTGCCAACTGAAGGAGACTGTTTCAAGAATCCCATTTTGGCATTTCCTAGCCTGTCGTTTGAAAAGATAAAATACCTTAATATGTATGTTTGGTAGCAGAACTTTACTACTTGCACACAATTTGACTTACAGTAACAATATATAGCCTTTATGTGAATAAAATAACTCTTAAATAAACAGTCTATTCAGGTTTTTTTTTTTTCTTAGTTTCCTTTGTATGTATATTTTGTATGATTTTGGGGACAAAGGGAGGGTATCCTGTACCTTAAAAAGTTGACATGATAGAGAAAAACTGGCATCATTTTTGAATTCAGATGCCAAAAGTTAGTCAAAAACAAGTGTCAGATCTAAGTCAACGAAAATTGTGTTCCCCAGTGTACTCCACGAGCATCTTCAATTGACTCCTAGCACCTGTTTGCATGCATAAATAGGAGAATACAGCCCCAAAGCAGGCAAAAGCAGTTCTCACCAGGTCAGCTCCCCATCACCTAGCCTCTTCCAAGAATGAATACACTGGCCAAAGCAGTGGCATTTTCACAAGACAGTTAGTCCACAGATGTCACCTCAATCCAGAGCAGGTTCCAATGCCATGTGTACTTCACAATGCTCTCACTAGCAGGGGTGGTGCCAGCCGAATCATTAGTTCTGTTGCCATCATGCACAGGTAAATAATCAGACCCTAGCCTCTGCTGTTGATTGTTTCGACTTACTTGTTTCTCTGTTTCCTCTTTTTCAGGATCTCTATAGCTGAAAACAGGAGGGAAACATAATTGTGAGCATTGCCACCATCTTGGGAAGATATCCAGGTGACAAAAGTTTTGAACCTGGTTATGTCATTGATACTTCTTTACCCTGCTGACTCCTAAATCTTTATCTCTCGCCTGCAACTTTTCACTGTATTCTTGATGATTGTTATTTCCATTTGACTACCATGCACTGCTTAGGTGTCCCCATAGTCCCATAGTCACATCAACATCAAAATCCCCTCTCCTAAATTGGCTCTACTCTCTGTGCTCAGCATCTTGGCTACAAAACTCAGTGGACTCCCCTTCTCTTTTAACTTCCTGTTCAGTGAATCATCTCATCTGTTGAGTCTATCCCCAAAATATCTAACAAGCAGCTTCAGCATCCACCCTCCTGCTGCTGCCTTCATCCAATTCAACATTCATTCTTGCCTCCGTCAGAGTCTTCGTGGTTCTGAGCTCACCTCTATTCCAGGATGAGCCTTCTGAAGTGCATACTTCATCCTGTACTCTGCTGCTGGAAAACCCTCACTGGCTGTCCATTGCTAACAGGCTTAGCTCTTGGTGTCGCTCAACGATATTGATCATTTCTAGAGCTGGCCTCTTGTGTCATCTCCCTCTCCCACAAATTGTTTTATGTCTACAAGGTGGTCAGTAAATATGGTGAATTTGCTTGAGCTATCCCTCACAAAGAGGTGGAAAGAGACTATCTAGAATCTAAGAAGTTACAGGTAGTGGACTATAAAATCCTGGAAAGAATGTTTTAAATCTCTTCTCCCGCCACCCTGTCACTGCCCAGCTCTGTTTAACCCTGTGAGCCAGGGCCTTTCTGCTCCAATCCTAAAGGAAGTTTCCTGCTGTGAGAGAGTGAAGAAATAGAGCTGGGATTGGAGCTTCCCAGACTGTGACAGTTGAGAAAGCTGTTATTACTGAGTTCATTTCACCAAAAAAAAAATAAAAGATAGGAAAAAAGAGAGAAAGAAAGAAAGATAGAAAAAAAGAGAGAAAGAAAGAGAAGAAAAGAAAAGCAATTCTACTGCCTTGAATACTCAGCAACAAAGAAGAATGGGTTTACTCCTAGAAGATTATTTTCTAATATAAACCTTACATGGTCCTCTACCCTCTTGTCTTTCCATCTTACCATGTATTTCCTGTTTTTCCACTCTGCTCAAAAGGTATTATATATCTGGAATATTCCAAGTTTGGAAACAACCTACACAATTAAGAAACCCATTAAAAATGAAAAGGTTGACACTGATATAAGGTGGTATTGAAAAGAAAGATATATGTTTCAAGACATCAGATAGAGCATCCATAGACATCATTCGTCCTCTGGAAAAAGCATATCCTACAAACTATATGCTAGCAAAGCCCCACGGCAGTAGCTCTGGATGAGAGCTTCTTATGCTGTTGGTTTGGAGGTGGATCCCAGGAAGTCAGGGGCAGCCTTTATGTCTCTTCCCAGTCATGGTCAGGCTTATTATTAGCTCCATTAAAAAATAAAGTGGTGGCTGGGGTTCAAGTTCAGCCCCTGTGGATATGCTCGTGATCAGACCTGACAAGGTCCATTTGTTAATTACACATAGCTACTATTCAATTTCATCAGAACTTGAACTAAAAGACCAGAAGTCAAGCCATTACTCATTTGAGAAAATAAATGGAATTTCATGTTCCAATGACTGATTGGTCTTAATTTATGAGAAAAGAAGGACTCTGTGAGGACAAACAACAAGAATCAAATATATGTTTTTGCCCAGGGCTCATAAAGGATGTAATTGGTCTGGGTCTCTGCTGTTTTAGTGCTTTAAGCAATCTTAATATCTTTAAGAAACTAAAAGCTTCTTTTGTAAACCCGTTTGGGCTTAATTGATTACCTCAAGGTCAAAGTCAATGTATTTATGCTTCATGTTCCCTTTTACAGACCAAACAATAGCACAAGTGCAAGTGCTCACACATACATCAAATGCTATATAAAGCATAATGTAATTAGCATCCTGGAGTATTAGTGATTGAGGGCAGGTGCAGAAGCTAAGTGATAGAGCCAAGGCCAGGACACATATATTTTAATTTTATTACTTTACAAATGTACCACAGAATCATGGTATGTCTTTATGGACTCAGGCTGGGTTTTGTTTTGTTTTTTTTTATTATCAAATTAATATCACTGCTAAGCAGTATGATGTGTGTCAGAAAATATTAAGATCATGGACATAAAATAAGGGTCTAATCCACCAACCTCTAGAAAAATTGTAGCTCCTCTTCATTGGACCAAACAACCATACTCATTATCCATGAAATCGTTATTGAGCACCTGCTATGTATGAGCATTAATTAGCTAGAGAGAACAGAAGACAAAACAGTCATGGTCTCCACCTCCACAGAACTTACATTCAAGCGAGTACAGTAATCCAAACATTAAACAAAGGAAGCAAACAAATAAAACCACAAGTTATGTTAAGAGCCTCCAGAGAAACAAGAAAGGGATTCAGAAATCAGAAGCAGCATGTAGATCATTCGGCTCCTCCCCGCTACTCTACAGATAAGGAAATAGAATGCTAGCAGTGAGATGACTTGCCCAAGATCATACAAATCTCCACCAATCCCCTCATTTGACAAGTAAAGGAATATATCGAAACTACATTCCATATAAATACAGAATTTTATCATAAACCAAATTACTCGTAGTCCTGAATCAAACACATTATAGTGACATTCTTGTGAAATGGCACAATGACATGCTAATGTAATCCCTGTGTAATATCCCAGCACCCGGGAAGCAGTCAGGGTCTTGGGCACTGTCGCCATCAATTGGTTTTATATATCTAGCCTAGTGGGCAATTCCAGACTGTTGCTTATTACCTGGGCTTAATGCCCCTGCTGGTGAGCACATTATGACCACTGGGACCTTTCTCCTTTTCCCCTCTACAGAGACCCATCAACTACACCAGTCTCCTGGGGTGTATCCAACTGGTATGCCCCAAACATCGGCACTCTACTATGCCTATTCAGAACTGGCTGCTTCTGTGCGAACAACCTCATTATGGAAAGACAATTTTCAGCCTGCTACTGTCTGTCACAGCCAGGATTAGAGCACCTATCAATTGCATATTGTTTCACATTTTCCATGCCTCTCCTATGCGTTATCCTATGTAAACCTCACAACAACCTGATGAGAAGAGCAGTATTACCCTAATTTTATGGATGAGGAAACTCAAGATCAGACATGTCAACTAATTGGTCCAAGTCAACGGATAAACAAGTACCAAGGCCAGGATTCAAATCTAGACCTTCAAACTCCAATATCTAGGTTCTCCCATCACACCTGTAAACCGCAGTGGCCTAAGGGATGTTCTTCACTACAGGATTCAAAAGTGGAGAGACTATCATTAGCCAAAGGCTGGGCTTTAGCCTACACCTCCTATCTTGCAGATGGTGGGGGGGAAAAGGAAGGTAGGTGGCTGATAAAAAGCAAGATGAGAACAAGAAGCTGGAAATGGCAATGGCACAAGATGCTCACTATGACAACTGTGTGGTGGGGTGGGGAGAGCATGCATCCAGGTAAAAATGGCTGGGATAGCTGACCCTTAGATAGCACTCACTTGGTAGATTCTCCACACTTCACATATATTAACTCATTTAATTATCTCAACAACATCTTCCCACCTTCTGGTAATAGCACCATTTTGGACAAAAATTGTGTCTCTCCCACATTTTCTGTATTTTTGGTGAGACCACCTATCAAGTTGTCCTTTAAAACTTGGTCAATTTGCTCTTCTCTCCCAAGAATTTTAATCTCAAGTGGAGATAAACAAAGATGGGGAAATCGTTGGGTCTTAGCAGGACCCTGAAGGACTATATTTGTCCTTGCAACCTGGATCTTCAGAGCAATGTGATCCCCAACTTTCTGAGCCCACATCTAATTTTTTTCCTTTTTTGTTTAAGCAAGCCAGAGTTCACCTCCATTGCTCACCACCAGACTCTGATATACCATCATTAGTCCCTGGTCTGATACCAGCTAGTTGTGTGACTCTGGGCCATGCAGCCCCCAGGGCCTCAACTATTGTACATGAGCTATGGAATTGAATTAGGCCTTCTTCTTTTTTTTTTTTTTTTAACAGCTCTATCTTTTTTTAAAGATTTTATTTATTTATTTTTAGAGAGAGGGGAAGGGAGGGAGAAAAAGAGGAAGAGAAACATCAATGTGTGGTTACCTCTTGCACACTCCCAACTAGGGACCTGGCCCTCAACTCAGGCATGTGCCCTGACTGGGAATCAAACCAGCGACCCTTTGGTTCATAGGCCGGTGTGCAATTCGCTGAGCCACACCAGCGAGGGACAGCTCTAACATTCTTTAATTTGATCCCACTATGTTTCATGATTCTTACTATGTCTACAATTCTTACCCCTATCTATAGGCAAAGATCTCTCTGCTTCTCTTTAAGGACACAAAATGCCACCTATGCAGATCTGGTCAACCTGTTACTTGTTTTCTCCAACCCCCAAGCCAACTCTCCACAGTGGCTACTTCAGACTTTCTCCTTTCTCCCAATATCCCCTTTAGGTTCCAAATGGATGGTCTTGTCTCCTGCTCTAGTGAGAATATTAAAGTGATTCGTTATCTGATCCACAGTTCCTCATTTATTTTCAACTTCTCCTCAACACATCTCCACCTCATTCTCTCTCCATTCTTCTTCCCTTTCCCTCTCTAGACCATACTTTTTCCTAAGGATGCAAAGTGCAGTTGAACAGGCAGGTATCTTTCACCCATCATGCTCTTGGCACTGTGCTAAGCATAGAGGACACAAAGATAAATATATGACCAGCTCTGCCCCCAGGAAGCATACAGTCTGTCTATGGAGACATATGTAAATAGACAATAGCAATTCAATGGTACAAGGTTTGATAAGAGTTACTTACAAGGTACTACGGGAGCACTGAACTGGTCAGTACAGACTTCCTGTAGCTGAAGAGTGAACAGGAGCTGACCATGTGGAAAAGGCTATGACAAGGCAGGCAGACTAGGAAGAGAAAGCAGCACGAGCAAAATCAGAGAACTGTCAAAAATCGCAGAGCTCCACGGAAATCTATGCCTACAAACACACACCCATGACTGGCAATTACGTCCTCCATGCCTAATCGCATCAGATACACAGAAGTCCAGCCAGGACAGCAGGCCATCCCTCATGCTCTGAACTCTTGTGCCCCATGGAGCTCTGAAGACACCCTGTTCTGACTCTACCTCCTGGCCATTTGCAACTCCTGAAACCCTTCACTACGCTCTTCATAGCGTTCAGCTCCAAGTCCTGAGCTTCATCTTAGATTCCTCTTTCTTTCATACATCCACATAAGAAAATTCTCTTGTCTCTACCTCTAAAATATATCCACAACTAGAAATTTCTCACTAGCTGCACCCCGTCATCAAAGACCAAAGCCTTATCTTGGATTATTGCAGTGATCTCCTCACTGGTCTCTCTCTATTTTAAACTCTTGCCCCTACCCCCCAAGACTAGTGTTAACACAGCATCACAAACAATCCTTAAAAAAAAGTCAGATCATATCATACCTCTGTTCAAAATCTTCCAAAATGACTTTGTTCTCAGAGGAGAGCCCATGTTCCTTATAGTGGCTGACAAGGTCCTACACAAAGTGACCTTCACTACCTCTCTGACCTCTTCTAACGTTCTTAGCCACCTCTCTCACTCCATTCAAGCCAAAGTGACATTTTAAAAACATTTCAGGCACACTTCTGTCTCAGGACCTTTGCACCTGATGGTCCCCTTGCCTGGATTTCTCTTCCCCCAGATTACCTGTATGTTATACTCACCTTTTCACCTCTTCACTCAAACAACTCATTCTCAATTAGCCTTCTTTACAAATTTTATCTCTTCTCCAGGCCTCCCTCCCTCACCTTATTTTTCTCTACACCATATTCACCATCTTATACACTGTGCATTTTACTTGGTTGTTTATTGAATATATGTCCCCTCTAGAATATAAGATCCATATAAGCAGGAAGGTTTGTCTGATTTTTTAACTATATCCTAGTGCTTAGTTCAACCTGACAAATAGTAGGCATTTTGTAAATATTTGTTGAATGAGTAAGTGAATGAAATGCTTGAAGCCAACTGGAAACCTTAAATTTATAGCCTTATGTTTTTTCATCAGTTAATAGAGGAGGAGAAGGTGAGATTGTAGAATTTATTGAAGTTTTGCTGAACAAGTGTGCTGGAAAAAGGGAGTATATGAGAGTTGCGGTCATTGGTGATAAAATGGTTCATAGAATCACCATGGAAACCAGTCTTAGTAAAGGGAAAAGAAATGAACTACCGAGGAGCAGACAGACCAGGTAAAAATGGAGTATTTTCAAGTATGAAGAGCTCTGTGAGACTGAAGATTAGATTACAGACTTAGAAAAATGAGGAGCTGTGGTCACAGAGTGGGATGGAGAGTTCAAATATCAGAGGCACGTGATTATTGACTTTGGAGAGGTCCAATGTGTGCAGATGTGGGTGACTGAGATGGGAACAGAAAAGCTCACTAGAGGTAAGAAAATGAGGTTGGAGTGTAGTATGGGGCATCTCTTCAGAAACTGAAGTACCCCAGGTTCCTGAAGAATGCTGAAATAAGGTAAAAAAAAAAAATCATCATACTAGCTATATGATTATTAACTTAATTATCTATTATAATAAGCTTCAGTTCGCTTTCTAGAAAATAAGGGTAATATTAGTACCTGCCCAAGAGAGCTATTATGAGACTTAAATGAGTTAATACTTATAAAGCCCTTAGAATACTGCCTAAGTACTACATATAAGTACTGTTTTAATACGAATGGGCAAGATTCCAAAGTCTCCATGAAGTCAAGAGCACGAGCCAATCGGGCAACTCAGGACATGAGAGCAATGTCATGAGAAAGCAGAGGCTTCAAAGGAGCAGGCAAGCAATGCTACACATACTAGACAAGCGCTATAAACAGCTGGATAGGCCAGGGGGCTGCATAGGAGTGTGCTGGGTGAACAGCGGGGACTGTGGTGAGCTAAAAGAGGCCACCTCAGCTCACCTTGAGCCTGCCATGGTCCTGTGTCACTAAAACTTCTGGTTTTTCCAAGGGATGTCAGAAATTTCCATTTTCATCTGAAATCTCCCAGTTATGAAAAATTAACTAAAATCTATTATTATATATATATATCTATATATAGATAGTCCAAAATGTTAGTAAACCATCTTGGATACAGTCCCTGTAAGTCTGAACTCTCTGGTTTATAGGAAGGTGAAACATAATGGATTGGAAGAAGGATGTCATCCTATCCTCCTCGTCCCATGACCTGTGGGATATAGGACAAGAAAGAGTGGCTTTGCACGTGGGAGGTGGTTTCAGTTAAGGTCACAAAAGAGGAGGAAATTTTCAATGAAGAGGCTGAAGAGGTAGAAAGTCAAGGACAAGAGCACAGGAGAGGGAATATAATGGGGGGCCTACATTTTAGGCAATGTCTAAACATGACGAAGATGAGAAGAGTGGAGAGATTATGTGCCTTACATTCCATGGAACCCCGGCATCAGTCCAGGCTGATGATGGGGGACTCGAACTCCCAATGTACTAATACCCAAGGGGGGAGTGGGGGGAGGCAGCTCCCATGTTACACTAACATCTCTCATTTCCGTCCAAGGGCTTCTTCCTTCCGTTTTCCAAATATCCATCGCTTTCTCTATTTCAGGCATTTTATTCTGTGTAACGTATTCATCTAAGCTTCCATAATCGTTTGCACCTCCTTGGCCATTTCTTCTCTCCCTCTCCCACCCCCAGGCCTTTCTCTTCCCTTCACCACTTGGACCTTCCCTAGTTTCAGTCCTCATCTCCTTCTTTCTCTTTCCTTTTTCCTTATGAAGTCAGTCATTCTGGGGCCGTAAGTGCTGCTTCTTACCTATCACTCCAAATCTGCCCCACATGGCACTTCAATTCTGTTTTTGAATTGCCCGCTAGGTGAGAAGTTTTTCTGCTGATCCATAAGCCTCCTGAGGACAGGAACAGCATCTTTCTCATTAACGTCTGTACTTCGGCACCTAATCTACGGCCTGCTAGGTGGCAGGCGCTTAATAAATATTTTTTAGTAAATGAATAACTCAAATGTACCCCCGTGTCATGTCTAGTATGCCCAACAGTTAATGATTTCTTCTAAATATGTCTGTGAACATGCACAACAAGCGAGTGTGTTCGTGTCTGTGTGAACCAGCATGCAAACAGTCACAAGTACGTGTTAGAATATCGATTTCTCATTTTTTCTTTATGCTTGTCTTCATCACCTGAATCTTTATCATCGGTATATATTGCTGTATCAAATCTTGTCAGGAGCTATTTTCTTTTCTTAAAGAAAGAACTCCTAAATGTATTCTCTTCAAACCGAAGTGACCCCCATTCTCCCCAAACCGGGGCTCTAAACACCGGCACTGTTTTCAAAGCCGACTTCCGCTACACAACCATGTCCCACCGCCCATCCCCGCGTCCTACAGGTTCCTCCTCGCGATTTCCCTCACTTACGCTCTTGCTTCCCCTTTGACCCGCCTCCATTTTTGGTCTGGACTGCCAACACCTCACGCTTGGCCTCTCAGTCAGATGAAGGTATATCCCGCGGAGGCACAAACACTCCAGACCCCCAGAGACATAGAATGGCAACAATTTCGTTCTCCCTCATGTTACATGTTCGTTATGGGTTGGTTGCGAGCTCCGCTCCCTGTCATCTCACCCAGGGCCCAAAGCTGTTGGAGCAGCCCATATCCAGAACATCCCATTCACGGGGCAGAGGGAAAGAGGACTCCGGAGGATCTCGAGCTGGTGGGCAATTGCTTTCCCCTAGAGGTGACTCACATACGCTCACAACACACTGGCGGCCAAAATCATTCCCATGGGCTCCCCAACCACAAGGGAGCCAGGAAGGGGGATCCTGCCATGTGCCCGGGGAGGGGAGAACTGGAAATACTTGGCACACAGAACTAATATCTACCACACTTGCTGAAAATGCCTCCACACGGACTCTCCTGCCTTGAAATGATCCTGTTTACCTGGCCGCCTGAGTCACTGGATTTAGGGTCACGACAGTGGGGCTTCAGTCTTAAACTCCCATTTATTAGTTGAGTGACCATAGTCATTTCATAGCCACAGATTTAACTTTTTAACAATTCTTCTCCCTCCCTAAGTTCCTGAGATGATATGAAATATCAGATGGGAGCTCTTACACACATTTATAGCGATAAGTTGAGCTAATGTGACGCTAATTCGTAGCCGGCTTAGGCAGCAGGCAGCGTGTGTGGTTTTGCTTACCATGATGTCGAGGGGGGAGCGCGAGCCTTCAAGGAGGCCCCCAAAGCGCTGTTAAGCGCTGGCTGCCCTCTGAGGCTGAGGAGTGCTGTTGGGTGTCTGCTTCCCACCGGTCTCGGACCGCTGTCCTCATCAGTCAGCTTAGTGTCCCTGCCTCTTTACCACGAAACCCTGAGATCCGACAGCCTGAATACCTGCTGGGGCCTTTTTTTTTTTTTACTGCAGTAAGTATCTTTTCTCCTTTGTACTATTCTCTTGTTCTCTCCTCTCTTAGGACATTTCTTCTGCTGCCTAGAGAAGTTCTGTCTCCCCAAAGGCGCCCGACCTCCCTCCCCTGCTGTGGAATGTCCCTGTATCACCTCCCAGCCGGGCCAGGCTGCCTGAGGCCGACAGTCCCCGCTGCACCTAGGGCATGATGCTTGGCTTGCTCCAGACTCTGCTCACGCTACTCCCCACTCCACAGACGCCATCCTACACCTTCTCTTCCTTTCCAAGCCCCACTTCCTCAGTACATTTGCCTGCCGACACCACCCACGCTTGGAAGCTGATTCTACATTTTGACACCTGTTGCCTCCTTCTGCAGCGCTTCACAGGAGTCTGTTCTGTATCTCCAACAAGTGTGCGAGCATATTCCTGTGGGGTTCTCTGACGTGCCCCCACCCTGCCCCTGCAACCCCCAGATGCAAAGACTGATTGAAGAGACCCAAGCCTAGGCTCAGAAGAGAAGCTATTTCCTTTAGCCCCTGAACACAAAAGCACAACTATTCAGGGGCCAGCCTGCTCACCCCACAGGGGAGAGCACTTTAAATATCATGTGTCAGCCCTGGCTGGTGTGGCTCAGCGAATCGAGTGCTGGACTGTGAACCAAAAGGTCATCAGCTCGATTCCCAGTCAGGGCACATGCCTGGCTGCAAGCCAGGTCCCCAGTTGGGGGCGTGCGAGAGGCAGCAGATGGATGTATCTCTCACAAATCGATGTTTCTCTCTCACCCTTCCCCTCTCTAAAAATAAATAAAATCTCTTTATAAATAAATAAATAAATAGATAAATATCACATGTCATCTTGAAACATAACCCAGCAGCTACACTGGGTGAGTCACCTTCAAAACACAAAGCAAAGCTCAGTTGCTTTGTGGGGTGTTTATGCTACCACCAGGGATTCTCAGAGATCAGGACCCGGAGCAGTTTTCAAAGCGAGGCTCAGGCACCCAGCTGTAGAGTTCAGGCACAGCACCGGGACGCAGACTGCTGAAGAATGTTCTTGCAAAGACCTGGCATACATGAGAAAAGCAAACAGAAATATACACGTTTTTTCTGAAGTTTGTTCTAGAGGAACACAACATCCACACTGGGAACTGCAGAGACGCACAGACCCTGCCTGGGGCTTGAGCCTCCCCTGTAGTCTGCTCTGCTGGAAGAGCCATGCCGAATGGAGGAGGCCCCTAACTCTGATGACACACCAGTGAAGGGAAGACCACCCAGAATGCAGCATTTGCTGGAGATGCCCAGGCCGAACAGATGGAGCACAGTGGAGGCGTGCCAGGGTCTCTGAGACATACAAGGATCACGGCCCCCAGAAAAGCAGCATTTTATGTCAACCACAGAGGCAGTCCATCCCCGCCAAGATAATAGTGTGACTTTGAAACCGGTCCTGTTCAAGAGAACCAAAGAAGCATATCGTAGGTGCTTGCCCACTATTTTGAGGAGAAGTGTGTTTCAGGTTATGGATGTTGTATTTCTTCCTACCTGCTTTCCATTAAACATCAGGATCTCTGGTGCCAAATAAAAGAGAGAGTGTCGGAATGATCTGTGTCCGCTCAGCAGGCTGCCAGGCTCATCAAAGGGCTGGCCTCGCCTACACTCTTCCCCAGAGCGGCCCACTTGTCTCAAGGGGAAAACCTAGAGGTGACGCTACCTTGTAACTGGGCCTTGCAAAACCTGTTCCCTCCATGTTTCCTTTATGTTTAGAGGCATATTGGGAGTTTAACTTTTATTGAGTTATAATTGGTATAAGGTAATTTACTTTGGAGATCTTTCAATTTAGGGAAATTAAATAGACTGTCATCTTTTTTCCTATAGTATTTTTTGGTGATTTTCCTTGAGTTTTCTTTTCTCTTTTAATGCTTCACACACACACACACAACCAATAACAATAACAACAAAATCACAATCCCTCTTGTAGATAAACAACTGTTGAAGAGTGTAACTGTTGTACTGATATGACAGAAGTCACTCCACAGAAAAGTAGCCCTAGCCAGGTGGCTCAGTTGGCTGGAGCATCATCTCATACACCAAAATGTTGCAGGTTCGATTACCGGTTGGGCCACATACCTAGGCTGTGGGTTTGATCACTAGTTGGGGCATGTATAGGAGTCAGCCAATTGATGCTTCTCTCTTCTCTCTCTCTTGTCTCTCTCTCCTGTCTCCCTCTCTCTAGCTCTCTCTCTCTCTCTAAAAAAATATCCTCCAGTGAAGAGCTCTGTCTCCCTTTTTCCCATGTGAAGACATAAAAGTCTATAAAACAGAAAGCAGGCCCTGATCAAACACTGAATCTGTCCACACCTTGATCTTAGAATTCCCGGCCTCCAGAGCTGTGAGAAATAAGTGTTTGTTGTTTAAGCCACTCAATCCATGGTATTTTTGTCATAACACCATGAACTGACTAAGACACAACCCAATATTCCACTCAGATCCCTATCATCTAGACCCTAGTTTGGGGGGTCACTTGGGGAAACTGAGAGTAGAACATAGAGCTTACTAGGAAATGCCATGATTTATGATTTATTTTCCCCCAGCCTTTTAAATTGGACCATCATATCCACAAAGCAAGCCCAGAGTAGTGTTTTCCAAAGTGCAGTCTCTATTGAAAATTACAGATTTCTTAGCCTCTAACTCAGTGATTCTGACTCGATCCGTCTGCAGTGGGGCCTGGAAATCTACTTCTCTTAACTTTTCCCAGGTGATTCTGATGTATAACCAGGTTTAAGATCGACCGTTCCAAAGAGCAACCATCAGCAAATGCACTGGCACGTGTGTGCATACACACACACACTCACACACTCTCTCTCTCTCTCTCTTTCTCTCTCAGAGTTTCCCTCCGGTTTATGATTACCCCCCCCCCCCCACATTTCCTTCCTGCCTCAATTTTGACACCATCCCTGACCCAGCTAGCTGGGGTCATCCTCCCACCTGCCGTGCCTGTTGGACCTCGGGCACAGCTCTGCATTTGTTAGCTTTTCTCACTCCTCTATTCTTCCCCCAGGGCCTTGGAAACTCCTCCAACTGCCTTCCTGGCTGCCTAAAGCAACTTGGTCTCAAACACTCCTCTTCCACCCCAAGGAGAGAAAGACGTTCAGGCAGAGCTCATTAATGGCCAAAACTACAATGTCAAAGCACAGCACTATAAATCTGAGGATGGTGTTGGGGGGTGATGGGGGTGCTGTCTGAGTCACCTCCTGCTGTCTCCTGCTACTTTTTTTTTTTTTTTTGTCTCTTGCTACTTTTGGTGAGGCCCAAGGGGCCCCTCCCACCACTCTTGAGTAGTTTCAACACAATCCCAGTTTGATTTTTTTTTTCAATATACAGGTAATATATAAATATAATCTCACTATAAAATAATTTAAAACAACACTGGTCAGCTAAAGCTGTTATACCCCATGTCCAGTCTCCTTACAGAAGTAACTGAAAACAAATCAATCTGGTATACATTTTTCCATATCTCTTTGCATTTACATATATTAAGTTAAATAAGTGGTTCTCAAGGCCAAGGGAGAATTTCGCCCCCACCCCCAGGGGACATTTGGCAATATCTGAAGACATTTTTGTTTGTCACAGCTGGGAATGATACTGGAATCTGGTGCGTAGAGGTCAGGGATGCTGCTAAACACACTGTCACACACAGGACAATCCCCTACAACGAAGAATTACCTGACCCAATATGTCAATAGTGCCATGGTTGAGAAACTCTTACTTAAACTACATGAAACTGACCATGTCCAACCAGTTTTGACCTCCCAAAAGGCAATCTCTTATGGTACAGTCTAATATATTTATACACGTGTGGAAACCTAAGTTTTGTTTGTGGCTATTCTACATAAATGCATTAGATTATATATTTTATTCTACAACTTTCTTTTCTCCTTTAACCAGATGCCTACAAGAGTTCCCATGTCAGGAACCAAAGCTTCATCAAACATGGAATTCTTCTCTAGCTGTTGTAAGATATTCTTTGTTAAGAAGGCTCCCTATGGTCCTTTAACCACCCCTTTACAGAGGGATATGGGACATTTCCAACTCTTCATTGTTCTACACCATGCTGCAGTGAGCATCCTGACGCATTCCCTTCTCCCCACATTGGTCAGGTGTCAGGTGGGGCCAAGGATGGGGGACACTGAGGACCAGACAGGAAAGGGCTGGACTGGGAAGGGACAGCAGGAAGTCACTCCCCACCCACATCTGCTGCTGCCAGTTTCCATGCACAGAAGTGGCCACTTCATGCCTTGAGCATTGACAGTGAGCTGTGTGAATTCTGAAACGTTTGTTAGACATTCCACCCTGCTATTCTCTGAAGCGAGCAAAGGCCGCAGGGAGTCATTGACACCAGTTGCCTGCCTTCCAGGACTCTCCAGTGCTGCTGGAAGTTTCTGGCACACCTCTTTGCAACCGACTCAAATGTCAACACATCACTCAGCAAAACAAACCCCTCACATTTTCTAAGCAGGCAATATCCATATAGCCAAAGAACTAGAGCCAGAAGAAACCTTTGCTTTTTTCCACTATTGGTTTAAGGGCATCAGTTATCATGGAAAACTACTTGTGGACTGCTCAGAGAAACAAAAAAAGACATCCCTCCCCACATGTTCAGAGAGAATAGCATATTGTCATCTAACAGAGTAATTTATTTCCACATAATTGGTTCTACAAAGGGCGTCTAATTCCCTAACTAACTCCGGGCCTACTGCTGCCAGCACTAACCCCATGGGAAAAAGAAAGCTGTAATTAATCGACTCATTTATGATTAATGCATCCAGCTTTCCTTTGCTGCCACTCTTCGAGGAGAAAATTGGCCAGCCTTGTGATTCTATTTCCAAGAACCTAATTCACGTAAAATAAACAAAGAAATCCGAATGACAAGCAAGAAGTTGGTAGTTAATGGAAGACCCCTGAAGGCAGTTCCTTTCCTGGGAGTCCTGTCCCTCTCAGGCCGTCTGAGGAGGGCTGGACTTGGCTCTCAGCAATAAGGTCCTTAATACATGGTAGCAGATGTCTTTTTTGTTTCTTCTTTTTTTTTTGTTTTTTGGTTTTTGTTTTATTTTCTGGTTTATTTAACCACTGTGGCATCTAAAGGAGAGTAAGAAAGGAAGAAAAGAAACCCTGTAAAAGCATTTTTAAGTGGCCCTACCTCACCATATAGTATAAAGTCTACCAGTCTTAGATCACACATAAGCCGCAAACATTTTTTCTGGTTATTTATGAACATCCTACTGTGTCCTTTTAATTGCTCTTATTTGAGTGCAAATTCATGAAAAAGAGTAACTTGGAAACCTAAACATAAATATCATTCATCTGGCAACATTTTTAAAGCAAAGCCAGATACCAGGCACTTGTTCATTCTCCTTGTTTTCCCTGTTTCTCTATTACAATCAAATTTTTTGCGAGCCTCATTCTCTTAGACAATTGAATCCATATTTAGAAAATTGTGCTGACCACACCTCCCATGGATGAATTATATTCACTGGTTTCAAGTTATATTATTCCAAGAGGAGTATATATGGTGTTTTTAACAGGGACCCCTGATAAATCCTTGATTATTACCCTATTATTCTATTTCCAAAGTCATCATTCTATTCCCCGCCCAACTCTGACTTTGTCAGGTCTACGATGACTGGGCTGGACTTGTAGCCTTTCTGTATTTCCTTACTCATCCTGGGCAATCCCACTGTGGTCTCAGGATCTCCAGAAGTAGCCAATGGCTCTTCAATACACAGATTCAGCTAAAGCCTTTCAGGACCTCCTAAACTAATGACAACCTCCAAACGAGCAGCAGCTCGTGTCTCAGTCGATACCTACAGGCCCGGTGAGGAAAAAGTCAATGGGAGGTCATTCCTAATGGCTTCCAGAAGTTTACTTAGATGGATTATTATCCACATTTTATAGATGAGAATGTTGGAGGTCAGGGTAAGTATCCACCTTTGTGCAACCCATCAATGACATGGGTGCTCACTGACCACCGAATTTATAATTCTTTTTTGTCAACACTGACTTTCATTCAAAAACAATTAAACATGTGCAGCTTGAGGAATCAAGAAGGTAAGGGGTTAAGGCATGAGCTGCATGAAGTGCATGGAGCTCCAAATCAATGCTAAGGCTCTGGGAACCTACATAATTGGGTTCCTAGGGTTTTTGGGTGCACAGCTTGG
This sequence comes from Furipterus horrens, assembly GCF_987537825.1. NCBI lineage: Eukaryota > Metazoa > Chordata > Mammalia > Chiroptera > Furipteridae > Furipterus > Furipterus horrens. The sequence continues at coordinate 14,493,185 of NW_028327179.1, forward strand.
CAAGAACCCCAACATGCATGGTTTCAAAAACCTGAACTCCTAGCAGATGCCCCAAACCCTTGACACTGCCATTATCATCTCTCTACAGCAAAAACTCACAAACTCGGGATGTACATGAGGATCGCCCGGGAAGCTCTTAACAAATAGAAATGTCTAGTTCCCAAGAGATTCTGATTTAGTTAGGGTGGCACGGGGCCCTGACATCAGTGTTAGTTAAAGGGCCCCTCAGGTGAGCTTCATGATCGGCCAGAGCTGAGAACCACTGGCGCACAGGCAACCTTGGCCCACAGCTGCCATTAATGGCCTGGGATGCTCCTCTCTCTCCCTCTCTTCTCGGCCTCCCCTGGGGCCTATCCTCTCAAGTTCCCTCTGACAATTCCTTCTATGGAGGCCTTCCGAAATTAATAAATATGAGCTCTTCCACAGGGAGTGAGGAGCAGTGACAGGACTGTGAACAAAGGGAAGTTTTACATTATTATTATTTACTACTGAAAATTTACTTAGTACCCATCATGTGCTGAAATAAAGGATTCTGAGATTGCCTTATCTGGTTTTCAGCTCCTGCGAGCAGTTAGCCATGCGGTTTTAAATTCCTCTATTTAACTGCCTGTGAAGTTAATAGGGAGACGCGGTGCTGGAGTTGAACTGGTTCAACTCTGAACTCAATACACAGCTTCTAAAGGAAAGAGCAATTGTCGCCTCTAAGACTACAAAAATCCAATTATCACTTTCCCTGCTGCTACATAGACTTAGACCCACATGAGCATCCAGGACAATCACCAGCCCCTTTTACTGAAATCACACCCCAGCCAGCAATTAAAAAGTGCAGGAATTTTAATGCAACCCCCTGGCTATTAGTTGTCAAACAAAATACTGTGAAAGGCAGGGAGTGTGAGGACCAAACAATACATTCAAAAAGAAATATGTACATTACTCTTTTTTTTCTTCTTCTTCAAAGAGGAAGTATTCAAAGTCAGCAAAACAGATTGCTCAGATACTTTCCCAAAAGATGTGGCTTATGGGACCCACTGGCCCTGCCTCTGGGCCCCTCGTGCATTGTTGTTCGCTCTAATTAATATACATGTGCTTCTCTGGGCTTTGGGAGTAAGTTGCTCTCAGATAGCTCAGAGGCCAACAGAGTATAAGTTGCCAAAGGCAGATGCTCAATGTTAGATGGTGCCCCAGGCAAAGCGAGGCTGTGTGGCCACCCAGGCAGACTGCAAAGCAGAGTGTGAAATTCAACAGTCTGAAGACACCCATGAACTGTGTTTGATTTAGATTGCTGTCTCTCCTTTATAAGATGGTGATGAAAGGGTATTCCCAAGGCTGAGCAAGTTCATCTGGTTCTTGCCACTTGTTCCACCAAGCCCTAACAGTCAAACCCCAAACTCCTCTGGAAACTCTCCTTTTCAGATTGACTTCAAATGGACCTGGTTCCATTCCTGCTCCAAAGCATGAGCCTGACTCCGTGTGGCTGTAATGTGCTAAATTACATTTCCCCAAACTTCTTATGTTGAAGCCCAAGACAGCAAAATATGACACTAAAGAACAACAAACAAAGCCCAACGTGAGTAGAAGGAAGGAAATAATAAAGATCAGAGCAGAAGTAAATGAAATAGAGTCTAAAAAACCGATACAGAAAAATCAATGAATCCAAGAGCTGGTTCTTTGAAAAGATAAACAAGATTGACAAACCTTTAACCAGACTCATCAGAAAAAGGAAAAAAAAAAAAAAAAAGGACCCAAATAAATAAAATCAGAAATGAAAGAGGAAAAAAAACAACTAACACCTAGGAAATGCAAAGGATTGTAAGAAAATGTAATGAACAACTATATGCCAACAAACTGGACAACCTAGACAAAATGGACAAATCCCTAGAAACTTACAATCTTCCAAAAATAAATCAGGAAGAATCAGAGACTCTGAATAGACAGATTACACCTAATGAAATTGAAGCAGTAATCAAAACACTCCCCAAACCAAAGGCCCTGGACCAGATGGCTTCACAGGTGAATTTTATCAAAGATTCCAATAAGAACTAGCACCTCAGGTCCTGCTCAAACTATTTTATAAAATTCAGGAGGAGGGAAAGCTCCCACACTCATTTTATGAGGTCAGCATTATCCTAATTCCAAAACTAGATAAAGACACTACAAAGGAAGAAAATTATAGGCCAATAGATTTCAGTTTCTGGACTCCACAGCACTGGCTGCCCCTTAGACAAGAGGAAAACAAATCTTTGAATGCCTCACAGAAGTCCTAGTCAAAGGAGCCCTGATGGTCACCTTAACTGGTCATTTTGTGCTGTGCAAACACACACTCTCTCTCTCTCTCTCTCTCTCTCTCTCTCTCTCTCTCTCTCTCTCTCTCTCTCTCTCACACACACACACATACACACACACACACACACACACACACAAGTATGAGCCCCATTTGCAGCTCATCACCCACCTGATTGAATTTACTCATCTCATTTCCAAAGCATCCTGACAAATCCTCCTTGAAGTTGGATGACTTTTCTTAGCAGACATGTCCTCCATTTCTATGGGCCTCCGTCCCTTGATCTCCCCAATAAACCACACTTCTTCTCCGCCAGAGCTGCATCATCCCTGGTTCTACACGGATCAACGTGAGACTTCGTCTCCAGAAGCAGCCAGAAAAGTTCACGTTCCACAAACAAGAGACTTAACAGGAAGGCCAGCCTGACTTGAAGAACCCTTGTGCTGATCTAGAGCTTTCTCTAGATGACTTGGGAAATTTTAAAAATACTGAGGTCTGCCCCACCTCCCGGAAGTTCTCATTTAACTGGTCCAGAGTGTGTCCAGAGCACGGGGGATGTTTTAAAGCTTCCCAGCGGTTGTAATGTACAGCTGTGGGTGGGAGGCACAGGGAGTCCTTCAGTTTCCTTTATCAAGAATGAGATTAACCCCTAGAAGATGTCCTTAGTCGAGAGGACTCCAGCAGCTGGAAGGGAAGAAAATGGGGTGGAGCAGGGAGTTAAACAAGTCAAAAATAAAAGGGTTATTGCCCAAGCTCTTATTTTCCTTCCTTCCAAAAATCTTAACGGGTGTGGCAAAAACTGTTGATTTAAAAAAGAGAGAGCTGATGTCTACCACATGGACAATGCTGTATGATACTACCCATTGGCATTAGCGAGAAAACAGTGGTGAGGGGTCTCTCATTGACTGCCCGTTGAGGTCAAACTCTACAACCTTTAGGAAAGGAGTCCTGTCGATGTGTATCAAGAGCCTTAACAATGCTGTAGCCTTTATATGTGCATAAAAGAGAGGTATGGAAGAATATGCAGCAAATTAACAGTAACTTTCTCTGGTTGTGGGATTTCAGGTGAATTTTATTTCCTTCTGTTTTCATGTATCTATGTTTTCTGTCTTTTACACAGTGAGCATGTATTGCTTTGGGGGGGAACAGGAAATAAAAATAACATTTTATTAAAAGTTTTGCATCTTTGTGGTTTGACCCTGGGTTTTGGCGCACACACACACACGAAAAAATGTTTTGCATTTTTGACCTGACTTTTATACTAAGATTATTTCTCACGATTTCCTCCCCCAACTCCGATTGTTCTTATTTGGCCTCATAAGTCATATGCCACCAGACATAACTGTACCTTGATCCCTGTAAACTGAGCACAGAACTCTGAGCTGTGTTTCTCAAATACTGCAGGATTCTCTCAAACAAACAGATCCGGGGCACAGGATTCTCCCTTTCTCCGCCTACAGACACACACACACAGTCAGCACATTGCGAATGTCTCGTTCAATAGGATTGCTTCATTTCAGAGCCCAAGCGTTGACCACGGGCTTGTACTCCGGAGTCAGAAGTCTTCCTGGAATCCAAGTGTTGTGAATTTGGACACAGTAATATCTCTGTGCCTCGGCGCCCTAAAAAGTAAAGTGGGGGTGAGACCAAAAGCCACCCCTGGTGACAGATGGGTCTTGCATTGAGTTTAGTAGGGTTTAGCCCTTAGTCTGCCATTTGAGAGCCATGTGACCTGGGACACTCCTCAGCCTCTCTGAGCTTTGGACTCCTCATCAATAGCAGTGGGGTTATAATCATAAATCTGCCCTTCCTCCCCACCTTAGTTTGAGCACCAACGGATACAGTGCCTGGCAACTCTAAAGAGCCATGCAAATGCCAGTCATTGTTGTTACAAACATTTTTATCACATCCTGTCACGTCTGACCCACCTGATCCATTCACCACCACCCCCCTGTCTACGTGAGAGCCCAGAACAGGGTGAGCTGCTTGCATTTTTCGGAAAGCTAAGAGGCCCAAAGCCTCATCACTGTCAAAACAAAGGAGTGACTCTGGCAGCATCTCACCCCACGGTGCGTGCTGAGTCCCAGGAGCCTGGCAAGGCGCAGCCACCCACTCGCACCCCGAGGGGACTGCTGAACTTTGGGGAATTAAAATAGAAACCCACACAGTTCTGCCCCGACAGGCCATGCTGTCATAGTAGGCATGCATGTAACTCTGCAACACCCCAACTTGCTTAAATGTCACATTTCTACCAGTCTTGAAATCAAATATAAATCGCTCTGAACACCCAGCCACCAGACACTGGCAGGAATCCGATCTCAGTCACTGTTGTGACGCCCACGTCCCTCACTGGGATCTTCCAAGACTCCCTGACTAACAGGGCCCCCAGTGCTCCCTGAAGCTGCCGTCAAGCCCTAGGTCCTCAGCTTCAAGCTGGATTCTGTTGTGATAGAACATAAGTGCACAGACTCAGCACTGGAAACAAACTTCATCATTTTCTAAAAATGGCTGTGCAGGAAAGAAGATTAGGAGCCCTCCCGGCCAGAGTCTGGGCAGCTACCGCACCCAGTTCCCTAACAGAGCAAAACTATGGACTTTCTCTTCATCCCGGTACCAACCTAAGATCTACTGAAGACCTGCCTGTGGCCAGCAGAGGAGAGGCTTGGCCACCCAGGACAGATGGGGGTGACGTCATACTTGGGAGGGAAGGAGGTGCCTCCTGGTCATACCTCAGCAACCTACAAAAGGGCTGTTTGGAAAGGGCGCAGGTAGCACCCATTCAATAAAGGACACAGGGATTGTTCAGTAAGATATTCAGGATCCACCATTTAACTGAGATTAACGTGTTCTCTTATCAGGTCATGTAAATGAGGTTTTGTCTATGTAGCGCAGCAGGCAAACAAAAACCCTGTAAGGACCAGTACAGAATGATTCTCCAGATTCAAAAGAGCAAAATTAAGTTGATCCAAACGGAGATTTGTTAGGTAGTGACTTCCTGCTTTCCTGACATGCTTTCCCGACTTGCTTTCCCATTAGCCACCTTCCCAAAGCAGCTACATGTCACACTGAGGTCCTCTCCTACTTCAAACCCACCAGTGGCCTCCCACACAAGCAAAATAAAGTTCAACTCCTTTCCCTGAGGCGGTCCCTGTGACCTCCCTAGTTTACCTCCTATTGTCCTCTTCCCCTCAAACCCCTCACTTTGTCCTGGACACTCCAGCCCCTTTGCTGTTCTTACTATACCCAAGCATAGGCTGCCTCAGGACCTTTGGACATGCTCTTCCCTCTGCCTAGAATGTTCTTCCCCCAGATAGCTGCATGGTTTCTACTTTACTACAATCAGGTCTTCACTCAAATTTCACTTTCTCAGTGAGGACTTCTCTCACTACCCTTTCTAAAATATCACCCAACATGCACACATGCATAGACAAGCATGCGTGTACTTCCTAACTCCCTTCCACTCTATCTTCCACAAGGTACTTACCACTGTCTAGCATACTATATATTTTACTTATTTATCTTTTTGGTTGTCTATTTTGTTCATTATTGTATGCTCACTACTTAACATCGTACCTAGCATATAGCAGGTGTCTAACAAATATTTATTAAATGAATGAATAACTTCATATGACTGTTTCCTCATTATTCAGGTCTCAACTCAAATATCACCTCCTCTAAAAGGTCTTCCCAACCATGCCTCATTAAAGATGCCCCACCTACCCACATACATTGTTTTACATTCACTTATTATTATCTTATTTGTGTACTTATAGATGTATAGTAGTCTGTAGCCCCACCCTAGAATGGGAGCTTCCTGAGGACAGGAGCTCTGACTGTCTTGTTTACAGCTCTGTCCTTGGCACCCAGAATAATTCTGGGCATGTCGGAACGCTCAATAAATACATGCTAGATGAATGGATAGCCAAAGGAAAATGACCTGAGCGGCTGAGCAAACTGGCCTTCTGAATGAAGTTGTTGGGTGAAAACCAACACATTTTTAGGGGAACTACATTGCCCAGTCACATTTCAATTATATTCATAACAAATTTAAAAATTAGGAAACCGAAGACAGCCCTACCTGGGCTCCATTCCCCTAATAAGTAAATTGGAGTGAGGGACCTTCAGATTGAAACAAAAAATAAAACTCTATGGACCTTATACTCTAGCAAAGAAGATAGACAGTAAGCAAATAATCATATGTGTGGTGAATATTTGCATGGGACTTATCAGCATTTAATATAGGACACAACTGGATTGGGAGGCAGGTGTGGTTGTCTACGACTTCCTTTGAAATAAATAGTATTTTAGATATTTGTGCTGAGACCTGAAGTAGCTGATAGAGGGTGATAATGGAAGCAGGTTGGAGAAAGTCTGTTGCCAGCAGAGGGGACTGCACATAAAGGCCAAGAGGGAGAGAGGGCCTCCATGTTAGGTTCACAGGGCAGCAGGTACAGCAGAGGCAGCAGAACAGGTAGGCAGGGCTGGATCATGCGAAGCCTTGTCAGTTATGGCAAGTATGTGGACTGTTATCCTATGCGCAGTGGGAAGCCCTTGGGGGCATGAAATAGGGAGGTGTCATTAGAAGAGCACCCACATATGGGACAGATTGAGAATGGGTGGGAAGAGGGTGGCACTGAGGTCAACAGACCAATTCGGAGGCACTGATCTAGAAGCAGGACAGCTCTGGTGTGCAGCAATGGGTGGGAGCAAAATAGGGAGAATCAAAAGATATTTCAGAAGAATGAACACAACTTGGGAACTGACAGGTGGTAGAAAGTAAAGGGAACAAAAGGGCAAAAAAAGAAATGCCTTGGTATATCTCCTTCGTACAACATGGCGGATGTTGTTAATTACTGAGATCGGAATCCTGGGGGGAGAATCAAATTTGTAGGAACATGTAAAAAACTCAATTCGGGCCAACTCTGTAAGGCATCCAAGTAGAGAAGCCAAATAGGTAGTTGCATAAACAGGGCTGGAGCACAGATAAAAGTCTGGGCTCTCTTGTCTTCTAGATGGCAAGATTCAGATGAAGAGATTCTGGGAGATTCTCAAAGCCAGTATTAATTCAATAATCAGCACCTGCTGGAAAGCACCATAAGCCTTCTGGAGAGAAAATAGGCTTACAGTCCTTAGCAGGTCCCCCTGTGTGCTGAGTGACAACCCCACAACGATCTACCCTGGGCGCTCTAACAGTAGTGACAACGGTTTATCAAAACAAAGATACACAGATCGCTGTGGAATTGAATTGCAGCAGCTCCCATTTATTGACCCGACATTGTGATAAGCCCTCTGCCTTTATAATAAGGGGTAATCACTGTTAGAGGTGCTGAGAGAGCCTTCTGTGTTTCCTGTCTGCTTGTTACGTTATGATCTCACTCAATCCTCAAGACAATTCCATGAAGCAGTTAAGACTCTCGTCGCCACTTTACACACAAAGAAATGACATTTCAGAAAAGCGAAGGACTCGTCCAAAATTGTTCCACAGGGAAATGCAGATGCCGTGATACAAACCCAGACTTGCCTGACTCCAAAGCCCTGCTCTAACCAGGCAACAAGTTTCCAGAAAGTGAACCTAACAGATGGTCTGTTTTTCCCTAAGGCTTAAGAAACAATTTCCAAGGCAAAAGAGCTCATTGTTCGTTCTGCCTGTCCTGTCCATACTGTCCTCTCACACCAAGAAATGGGGTCTGGACAGATGCCATTAGCACAAAAGGATCTACTTTACAGTTACAAGGTGGAAATGACAAAAACCAAAGTTTTCCATTCCACTACAGTGTACAACCCTATGGAGTTCAGGGCCAAAAACAAGCTTGTATCACTTATATTTCAAACCCTCCCATATCAAAGGCCACTGTGGGCAGACAGCGAGACAGTATCACATCCTTGGTAGGTAACCTCAGGCAAGTGACTTAATTTAAACTTTACTTTCCTCATGCGCTCAATGGAGCTAAATAGTGGTATTACTTCACAGCAATAATGGGTACCAATTATATAATGCTTAATACAGTCCAGGCACACTCTGAGCAGGTTGCATATATTAACTCATTTAATCCTTCGCACAGCCCCATGGGAGAGGCTGAGTAGGACCTTCTATCGTCCCCACACTACGGAGGAGTAAATGAGGCTCAGGGAGTTAAGTAACTTGCCCAACGTCACAGAGCTGAGACCAGCACTCCAGCAATCTGAGACTGTCTCATCACCGAACCACACAGCTTCTGCATGTTGAGAGAATTAAATGAGATGATGCATGTCCAGCATCTCTAGCACCTGGGACACTGAACGTGCTTAGCTAATGCTATGCCATTATTTTTATTATAATCATCATCATTTAAAAACGAAATATGATAGTGTTTTAAACTGAGGTATAACAGCACACCTCTAAAGAGCAGACTTCCAGCCTTTTCAGAACTGTCTTATCAAAAGAGAGAGAAAGAGAGAGAGAAGAAGGAAGGAAGGAAGGAAAGAAGGAAGGAAGGAAGGAAGGAAGGAAGGAAGGAAGGAAGGAAGGAAGGAACGAACGAACGAACGAACGAAGGAAGGAAGGAACGAAGGAATGAAGGAACGAAGAAACGAAGGAACGAAGGAAGGAAGAGAGACTTGCAAGACAGGATCTGAAAACCCGTCTTAGAGGGTGGCACTTCTTAAGCATCCCATTGACGCAAGCAGTTCAGTAAATACCCAAACTGCTGAATAGCACTGCAGACCGCTGAGGAAATTCCCCAGAAAATGCCCCCAAAATTGTTTGGAACACGAGCTGCAGGGGATGGTCAACGCAGCACACCTGCCATCTCTGCCTCCCTGCCTGATGAACTTGAGAAACTGCCGCATCCTTTTCCTTAAAGGAGAAGAAAATAAAACTAATTAGAAAAGCCTTACATGGCATTGAGAAGCCTGGTTTTAATGCTGGACTCGGCCGCAGAAGGTGAGGAGCGTGGGGCTGTGAGTGGAGGCTCTGCCTCTCCTCCCCCAGCGGGCTCCTCCTCAAAACCTAAGGACACAATCTCAGGGCCCCGCCCCCCGCTCCCCCATTTTAAACAGGTCTCCCCATTCGCCCTGTGTTTCTCCATCAAGTAACACGATCCCTAATTATCCCATGTAACTTGTTCCTCGTCACACACACCTCAGCATAAAAGCACATATCCCCAACACCTACTACATGTTCAATAAATACTTGTTAGATAAAAGAGATGAAAATTTCAGTCTTTATTCACAACTCATTTCTGAAAAACATTCCGAGGTGTCTAAATGGACAACCCACAGCAGTCACTGCAAAGACCCGCTCTCCTCTCCTCTACCGCAATGCTGTCCGATCGAAATACACTGCTGGCCACCTTCATCATTTTGAATTTTTAGTGGCCATATTTTTTAAGTAAAAAGAAACAAACAAAACTAACTGTATTTTATTTGGCCTAAGTATATCTAAAATATTACCAACAAATAATCAATATTTTTAAATTATTGATGAGATCTTCTACATTCTTTTGTTTTTTTTTTTAGTACTAAGTCTCCAAAATACAAGGTATATTTACCTTCACAGCACACCTCAGTTTTGACCAGCCCCATGGTGCTCGGTAGGCACAGCTGAGCCGTGGCTGCCGTGCGAGACAGCACAGCTCTAGCACCTTAAAACTCTCAAGAGTCTATCTTAGGAAATCTCTCTCTCTCTACGCTTGCTCTTCCCTCTGCCTAGAACTTTTGCTCCTTCCCCAGCAGGCACCTTTTCTTTGTTCAGATCTCCACCCTCCATTATTTATTTCCTATCTGTTGTGTAGCTATCACTGTCTGTGAGGATAGAATCCCCATGAGGCAAGAGCCCCAGGGTCTAGCTCATTACCTGGCATATTATAGATCCTCGATGAGTATTTTGAAAGGAGGAATGAATGAACAATAAATCCATTAGGTCCTATCCCTTCCCTCCTTTGGGCCAAGCCTTCCTGGAGGACAGAGACCCCCTCTCTTCTTGTGCTCCCTTGAGGGTGTGAATCATGCGAGGCCCCAGCTGCTTTTGTGCAGGGTCTTAATGCTTTGGGGGCCATGAACCCCTTGGCAGTCTGTGACACCCATAAACCTTTTCTCAAAATAACATTTTTAAATGCATAAAATAAAATTCACAGAATTACAAAGGAAATTCTATGCAATTACATGTAATGACAGTTGGCATATTTTTCTTAGAATTGTATGTGGTAATATAGCACTTTTTATTAATGCAGTAAATAATAAGATCTAGCAGTGAGTCTAATAACTTCTCTAATTTTGAAGCCGTGGCAAGCGTACCTGCTAGATTGAGGGATCTGTCAAGCTTGAATGTGATATGATAACATTTGTCATTGTTATGGGTGACAGCCTTAGGTGCTGCTAATATTTCTCTACTCCTAATTGAAGGAAATGCTACATTTCGCTTAGAGGTTAGAGAACATAAAGATGATTTTTTCCATCCAAGTTCACAGACACCTTTGAATTCCATTCACTTCTTGGCATCTGTGGACCCCAGGTTAAGAGCCCCTATTTTAGTGTAAGAATCCAACCTGACAATTTGTTCTCTTTTTCCTCAGAGTGAAGGATTGAGAAGAAAATTACAAAAGGCCTCCTTGTTCTTTTTCTACTACAGTCTGGGGCGGGGTGGGGGTGGGGTGGGATTGGCTGATGCATTAAAAATAAAGACAGTCTGTTTCTATTCAAAAACAATAAAAAAATAAATACATAAGAAAATAAAATAATAAAATAAAAATAAAGACATTCTGTCCAGGCACCACACACACAGTCGGATACAGGGGATTTATAGTGGCACAGCCTGGCTCTGTCACTGACCAACTCTGTGGCCCAGGGCAAATATCAGCCTCTCTGAACCCTGGCTGCTCTGCCTGTACGACAGGTGAAACATTCTACTCACAGGATGAGCAGCAGGGCGAAATAATAATAGCAAGCTCAGTTACCAAACGCCAGGCACTCAGCGGACGTTGGGGTTCCTGTTTCTGTCGGCCCATCCCTGCCTGGCCCTTTCTCTACTAACGACTCCAGGGTCCACAGGTCCTCCTCCCCGCACTTCCTGAAGTTGCCTGATGGGCCCCACAGGCCATCGTAACTCTGCCTCCAGGTCAGGCCCTTGGTTGGTTCCTGCCAGGCTGTGTGCTCTGGTGGAAAGGGGTTGGTATTATCCAGGCTTGAAAGGCATCCTGGAGGTCTGCAGGTAAGTGAGGCTGGTCAGGTCATCTCAGGGCCTCACACGAGCGTGCTGAGAAACAAAGCTCCCTTACAGAGGCTCAGCGAGGAGGAAGCGAACACACAGTTTTGTTGAATAAATGTTAGTTGCCTTCTCTTCATTTCTTCAAATGAAATTACTAAGAGGAGCATTCAAGCAGAGCAAAAGTTATTGAGAGGAGGAAATAGATGGGAAAATAGGCTTTGCCACTTAAAGTTTATTTCACTTTTATCCATTCCATTTTTCTTCTGACTTTAAGTTTCCCAGCTACAACACCTACACTGGAAAAGCTAAGCTTCTGCATAAGAAGATAAGAAGCCCTCTCTCCCTGCCCCAGTTATGATGAGGGCCAGTTTGTGCTACTGGAGACTGGAATGGTGGCTTTGCTGTAAGGAAGAAAGAGGGAATGCAGCTTGCTCTTGAGTGTCGTCAGAAACACCCCCATAAGCAATGTGGCTCACCCAGAGCTGCCCTGTACCCCAAGGATTTTTAAAAATGATTTCTATGGAGAAGTTGAGGGAGTATAAATAGAGGCTGGTTCTCAGGGGCCGGTACCAGCACTGGGAGCACTCCCCAACTGTAGCCACCACCTCCCACCCCACCTCCCCCATCCCCAAAGTATTGGGAGGCACAGTGCATTCTCAGGACACGTGGGGGCTCAGAGTCAGACAGGCCAGACTTGTGTCCAAGCTCGGTCATTTCTACCTGGGTGAACTTCAATAAGTCAACTTTTCTCCGAACTTCAATTCTCCTCATCTGCAAAACAGAGAAAACCCCACTGCTAGGAAAGTACTCTGAGGACTAGAGATTCCCTACATAAAGCAGCTTGTTACAGAGTGGGGGTGTCCAAAAGTCCCCAGAGCCTGCGGGTTGGGGGGTGGGAAAAGGAAAGAGCTTTTAAGATGACTTCACATGCCTGTGGCTAGTGGCTAGTGTCTTTGTTACACAAATGGCTTTGATACTTCCAAGGCCCCAAGAAGATGGGAGGGGTTTTTGGACCATGGGATGGTATGAAAAGAGCACACAGGACCTGCACAGGGTTTTGTGAATGGTCAGAACTGGTTACCATGCCCACTGTGTCATGGGACGAAGTCAGGGATTTAAAAATAAGTGGCAGACATTTTTTTAAGGAACACCATGCGGCTTTGAAAAGGGGGAACACCTATGTGGTTTTGGAAAGGAAAGGGAGAACTCCATGCAGTTTACAAGGAGGCTGGGAACTCCACGTGGTTCTGCATTAAAAGCCGGAGAGCACTGCAACACAGGCAAAACCTCCCCAAAAAGGATCAAATGATTGGCAGCTACCGGTAAAGCTGAACTGTGTCTCGGAAGTAGGGAAACGGTATCTCTAACTTTTCAAAAACTAGCCTGGTTTGGTAGGGGGAGGCAGAACTATGTGTTTGTGGGTGTTTTAAAGAAAATAAGACTTAATGGCAGAAATCTGCAAATAATCTAAATCTATATAACCATTAAATAAACAGTTCTTTTTCTTTTCACTAAACGCTGCTATTGAGAGCTATGCTTCTGGCGGCAGGCAATCGGGCCCCTAATAACTAAACAGCCCGTGGGTTCTGTTTCAATCGGAGCAGCCCGTGGGTTCTGTTACACCTACATAAAGCAGCTAGCACACAGTAGGTTCTCAGTAAACAGCAAATATATTATGTAGTACGAGCCACAAGAGCCGAAAAGTTTAATGTCTGAAAATGTAAAAGGATGAGAAAAATCAAGGTGCAAGAAAGAGAAGCAAGAAGTCAAAACAAGAGACCTGACTGCTGAAGGAATTTCAGCTTGTTCAGCGCTGCTGTGAAATAAATGAAGACGGAAGGGTGATTACAAGCTAATTTTGTGTAATACAACAATGACTTAATCATTCATACAACACAGAGCAAGAAAGGAGACCTGACGCAGATGGGAGGTCAATCTCAGATGCCCATCCCAGCCTCTGAACAGGTCTCTTGTCATGTGTAACATCTCACAACAGGCCCACCCAAGCCTCCCTGTGTATATCCTCGCTCACCAGGGCACTTGGGAGGAGAAGTCCCTCTGTTTCACAAAGGGATGACAATTAAAAAGTCAGGGGGAAAATGACTGAATTGTCACTATTTCTCTGGTAACCAGGTTATTTTTAATTTTCAGTTTCCCTTCCCTGACTTTGGGGATCCTTGTAACCAGTGATCGTCTAAAGCTCTAAGCATACACAAAATTCATTTTACCTCTATTTCTAAGGTCCCTGTTCCCTGAGAGACATAAACAGGAAGGTATCAGTCCTGAAGGGTAAAGAGCAGGCTCGATTCTGCTGTCACATTCCAACCAGAACCCCGGGCAGCTCTGCTCTCAGTGAACAATATTCTTCTTTCTAATATTTTTGCCCACTCGCTGCTTCTTCCCCTCGCTGCTGTCACATCCCTATTCTCCTCTCAAGACGGCTACGTTGCCTCCGGGATTCTGGGGAGGAGAGCCAGGCCTGACCCACAGGAATAAAGGAAGGAAGACGGACAGGGGACGTCAGCTCCAGCCACGTGCAGGGCACCATTCTGGGTATGGGGCAAAAAGATACTGGTGGCCCACTAGACGCTCGCAGTCTAATTATTCTGCACAAAGAAGCCAACTGTCCTTGCTTAATCCAGAACACGACACCCCACAACTAGTCCCCAGTTCTCACGCCCAGCCCCATTTTCACCCCTTTTGCTATGACCATACACACCAGAACCCACAACCAACTCCAGGTCCTGGTCCTTCACAGGGAGCTTTGCTCCATCTGGAAATGTAGGACAAAGGTGAGTTTGAATCCAGCACTATAACTTATAAGCTGCGTGACTTAGGTAAATTGGTATATTTCTTAACCTCTCTGGACCTGTTTTCTTTTTCTTTTTAAGATTTATTTGTTTGTTTATTTATTTATAGAGAGAGGGAAAGGGAGGGAGAAAGAGAGGGAAACATCAATGTATGGTTGCCTCTCGTGCTCCCACAACTGGAGACCTGGCCCACAACCCAGGCATGTGCCCTGACTGGGAATCGAAGCGGTGACCCTTTGGTTCACAGGCCGGGACTCAATCCACTGAGCCACACCTGCCAGGACTGGACCTGTTTTCTTATTTGCATAATGTGCATAATACCTTTTTCATCAGATCACACGAAGATTACATGAGATGACACATGGCAAGTGCCTGAATTATATGAATGACATAAAATCCCCACTAGATGCCCATCCCTCTTGGCTATGTTAGATGTAGGTAGGAAGAAACTCCCTGTTTAAAAAAAAAAAACCTATTTTCTCTCATATTAATATACCACTAAGAGATTTGCTTGTGTCAACAGTAGTCTTATTATAAATGCAAATCACGACTATGAGTGTTAAGCTTATCAATTCCCATCTTTGTATAAATTATTTAAATCAGATCAGCACCTTGCAGAATTCGAGATTTCAGCATTGTGATTACCATGCAGAGGAGCAAGGTTATTTTTAAAACTCTTTTATGATGGAAGCAGATAGTATGAAAGAACTTCAGACATTCAGAACACGGCCACTGGGAGGCTCAAGGTCAGGGCTGGGTTGGGGGAAAGGAAAATAGAAGAACAAAGCAGGGTAGAGGAAGGACAAGGATCCTGAAAGGGAAGCAGAAAGCCATGGTGCCGTCAGCTCTGGTGGCAGCTGGAACGTCACTGACATCACCGACCTGCTACCTTAGGCATGGCCGCAGTGGATCGAGACATCGAGAAGCATTTATCAGGCTGCCTTGTCAGCTCCGCCAGACTTCTTAGCACAGGCTTTCTGCTCCCATCAGCCCAGGTACCTCCCGCACAAAACTCCTCCCTCTCCCGCACAGAGATGACAAGGAAACAGGGAAAGAGAAATGAGGGAAAGGATGGAGAGAGATGAGCACACATAAAAGTGGGTCAGGATCCCACTCCCGCTCCCCGCCCCTCCCACAGTAGCAGTACAATACTTCCAAACCGAAGGACTGTGAGAATGTATCCTCCACCATTGCTCAAGTTCTCCTTGGCATCTTGCATGTATATAGCATTTCATGTTTTCAAACCATTGGATTTTCATAACAGGTGTGTAAACACGTAAGCAGGACTGTCTCCAGTTAAAATAATGAGGAGAAAATGGTCCAAAAATGTTGACCCTTGCCCCAGTTCCAACTGCCAGTTAGGAAGAGGCCACTTTGGGACCCAAGTCTTGACACTACATTCCAAGGCAGTGGGTCAGGACTCAGATTCTACCCCAGGCCTTTACATCACTATACCATGGGAACCGGGGTGGGAAGTCACTGCATGAGGCCATGGGCAAGAAGGGACGGCTGCAGGTTTTAAATCCTGTCTCTGCCAGGGATTACCCATCAGACTTTTAAGACCTTCACCGATGTGGTCCTTGATTTTCTCATCTGTTATCGGGTGTGGATAATCCTGACTCTAAAGTATACATAGGATAAATACTTGGGTCTGTTTCACACAACTGTGTCTCTGCACAATCACCTTCACTGACTATATTCAATACCCTGTCAAATGTTCTGAGACTCTATGAAACCTAAAGTAACCTTAAATATGGGTGATTTGCTAGAAACCCATAGTGAGGCCCATCCTGCTTGTCTGCATATCCAGGGCTCTGTCTTGCAGCCACCACCCATCCCCACCCATCACACCCATCGCCACGCAACCCCACCAACCCCCACTGCTCAAGAGCAAACAAGTGCCCCTCGGCTCCCCTCAGTCCCACCACGGTGCATGCAGGTACCAGCAGCATGGCGCAAACAGAGAGAAGAGAAGAGACCCTACAAGTGGCTCCAGGACCTCTAGTGGCAGGAACTTTGGAGTCTCATATACCTAGAAACATCTGGAAAAGGGACATGCTCTAGGTGAGCACATTCATTTAACCCTGCAGAGAGAAATGTTGCAAGAGGGCCAGCGTGGGACGTTAGAGCGCATGCCCAGGACAACAGCTCCATGGCTCAGATCTAAGGGTAGTTTTGCCCATGATTCTTTGTCCTTCTTCACCTCCAAGTACCTGTTCCCAGTTCTTGTTGCTGGCTAAGCCCATTCATAAAGCCTTCTTTGCCTGTAATGCCGATAAAGAAGGCACTTTGTCCTATTGCAATGGTTCCCACCCTTGCTTTCATGGGAATTCTTCTATTATCTTGAAAGAAAAGGCATGGGATTCTCCAACGTCATTTTACCATGATTAAAATTAATCTTAACTTAAAAGATAAAATACTTATTCACAATAGCCAGAAGGTGTAAACAGCCCAAATGTGTAACAAAAGATGAATGGACAACAAAATGTGGCATACACATACAACGGAACATTACTTAGGCATGAAAAGGAATGAAATTCTAACACATGCTACAACATGGATGAATATTGAGGCTATTACGCTAAGTGAAAGAAGTCAGGACAAAAGGACAAATGTTCTATGATTCCATTTATATGAGGTACCTGGAATAAGCAAATTCATAGAGACAGAAAGTAAAATAGTAGTTACGAGGAAGAGGGAAAGGGGAGAGTTATTGTTTAAGGGTACAAAGTTTTTGCTTGGGATGATAAAAAACCTCTAGAAATGGCTGCCTAACAGTGTAAATATACTTAATGCTACTGACTTGTACACTTTAAAATGGTTCCGATGATAAATGGTGTTATGCATATTTTGCTACAATTAAAAAAAAGGATAAACTGCTAGTGAGTACTTTTAAGGCTTTCTAGAGGAAGAAGATAAAAGAAAGAGCCCAAAATTGAATTTCCAAAATGTCTCTTCCACCTTCAAAAAGACTGGAGGCAGTTTTCTAAGGACAGTTGTATATTTCAGCATCCACCCACATGTCACAATTGTTCTCTGTCCTCTTCGTTTGTACCCTGCCCCTTATCAGAGTCTGCTTTCACATAAATTGGTTCTTCTTCCCTCGCTGTTCTGGACCACAATAAACACCAACTTGAAAACCACCCCAAAGCCGATGCCAAAATGCTTCAACATCTAGCATTAATATTAACCATGAGGTGGGGGTTCTTTTGAATTTTCAGATTTTTAAAATTAAATGAACTCTCTACACCCACGCTCACTCTCAATAGGTACAGAAATTTCCACTGGCACTCAGAAAATGATGCCACATTACAGACAGGACTGCTGGAGCGATGCTCCCTTTGCTACTTTGAAATAGCCCCCACCATTTTTAGCCAGGTCTTCTGCCAGAGTGGGAAATGAGGCCACCATCTAATTATTTTTTATCTCAATTATCTGGGCAGCTGCCTCAATTCTGATCTTCTTTGTCGGTGGAAATATGACATCATAGCTATGTGAAGAATGGACTAGAAAACTTTGATAAGACTGCCTGATTTCTCTCTTCAGTAAACAAGTTCATGCATTATAGTCACACTCTTTAACCTGCTCCTCAACATCAGCATCGTCCAGGAGCCTTCTTAGAAATGGAGCCACGTGGAGGCGCCAGCCTAGACCCAGCTGCACCCCATTTCTTAGGGTATCCTTATACCTACCTAGGACTAGAAAGTTTAAGAA
Source organism: Furipterus horrens (assembly GCF_987537825.1). Taxonomy (NCBI): domain Eukaryota; kingdom Metazoa; phylum Chordata; class Mammalia; order Chiroptera; family Furipteridae; genus Furipterus; species Furipterus horrens. The sequence goes on from NW_028327179.1 coordinate 14,511,174, forward strand.
GCCCTGGGTTAGTTTCCTGTGGCTGCTGGAACAGATGACTACAAACTTCATTGCTTAAAACAACAGAAATGTAACCTCACAGTTCTGGAAGCCAGATGTCCAAAGTCTGGTTCAATGGGCTGAAATCAAGGTGTTGGCACAGCCACACTCTGTCCACCTGCTTAAGGGAAGACTCTTCCTTGTCTCTTCCAGCTTCTGGTGGCTGTTGATGCTCTTTGGCTGTGGCCAGTCTCTGTCTCCATTCACATCACCTTCACCTCTATGTGGTGCCAAGTCTCTCTCAGCTCTGTCCCTTACTTGTCATAATCCAAAATAATCTCTTCATCATACAATCCTTAAGTTATATCACACTTGCAAAGATTTTTTTGTTTCTCAAATAAATGAACATTCCCAGGTCCCAGGAATGAGGATATTGTGGCCTTCTGAGGAGCCATTTCCTGCCTCTCATAACCCTGCATCTAGAAAGTTTTACTTCCAGATGCTAGTGGGGATATAATCAGACTGCATAAGGGATCTGTATAAATACCATCTCCAATGTTTAGTAAATTATTTAACAAAGGGCCATCCTTCAAAACCTATTTTCAGCAAAGAAGCATTGAAATTTCAAAGCCTGCTCTAGAAGCCAAACCCAAGGACTCTGAAGTTTCCTCCTGTCCTGGACTCACAAACAGAGCCCTGACTCACTTGGGGCACTTGTCAAACATTCAGATATCGGTGCCCTACCCCAGACCTGTAGGATCCAAGTCCCCAAGGAAGGGGGCAGGAATTCGTATATTTAACAGGCACGCTCTGGTAATTCCACTGGTAATTCTAACCAATAGACACACGTGAGAAACACTGCTTAGACCAGCAGTCCTTATCCCTCACTGCACATTACATTCATTTGGGGGCTTTATTTTTTTAATACTGAATCCCGCATCCACCCAGACCAATTCAATCTGATTCTCTTGAGGTGGGTATTTTTCAAAGCTCCATAGATGATTCTGATGCGCAGCCAGACTTTAGAAGCACTGATTTTACCTCTCTAGCATCAGTTAAGTGCGTTAGTAGAGATTTCACAAACCCAGGTAAGCTGCCTACTAAACTAAGCCTATCTGGGCTGCTGCCCTTTTCAGAAGGTACATTGAAGGGCCGCTCTTCATGTGATGGTCGTGACTGCAAAGCATCAGGCAATTAGGCAACTGCTTCAGAAAATCAGGCTCCAGGAGTCCCTCCACTCAGCCGTGAGAGCCCACGCACCCACGCATGGAATGAAAAACACAGCCATGCCCCAGCGGTCCTCTTACCCACCCCACACCCCATCCTCCGTTATCAAGAGGAACTGATTTTCTTCTTGTCTCCTCCACCTCCTTTCTAATCCTGTGCTTTCTCCTGGCCCCTAATGCCAAATAATAAAGAAACATTTTAATGCCTACATACTAATCAAAATGGTCCCTACTGCCATGCCTTTGAGCATCTGAAAAGTTTACATTTTTGGTCTTTCCCACAGAGAGGTTTTATTCAGCTGCCGGCCCAGAGATGAAAAGGTAACAATACAAGCTAACAGTTCTGCAAGAAATTAACAGAACAGAGGACAAGGAAGGAGGAGAGAGTGGCTCTTCTTGCTACAGAACAAGATTTGTGCTCAAGTGAAAGCTCTGCCTTATCTATAACTCACTCTTCTGTGTTATCAGATTCTGAATTTGGGGAGCTATTCTTCAAGTCTGTAACACGTAGATAACCGATAGCCATGCAAAATAATCTCCGTCTCCATCTTTGCCTCCAGTCGCACATTCATGTCAACTTTCTTGTACTCCATATCAATTTGTACTTCGTAAATTTTCTCCTTTGAACCAGTTATAGCCACATGAGTTCAATAAAATCTTCAACGTGTGTTTATTTTTACAGCTTTATGAGAGTCATGATTTTCCCCATTTTTGAAAATTGTCTTTTAACGTTGCTCATGATCACTTTAGATGCCAAGGAAGACAAGACCCACCATGGCTGCTCAAGCTTGTAGATGAACCCTAACACGGCCAGGTGAAGGTCAAGAGAGCTTGTCTCTGGGAGTGAGCCTTACAGAGCATCCCAGGCGCCTGGGCCCCAAACTCGTCCTCTCCTGGGTCCTTCTCATCTAGCCAAGGGAGCAATTCACCGCGTAGGGCTGTAAGCTGTTCTCCGTCTATGAAGCTGAATTCTGGGCAGAATGCATCAGAGGGAGAAGGATCCTACTTCCTGGGACCCTGTTTGAGAAGAAATTCTGACTTCTCAAACCGGCTTCTCCCAAAAGGGGCTGTGGAGCTCTTTATAGGTGCCCACGCAACTTAGGGGTTTAGAAAGGGTATCCGGTACAATTGTGAGGGGTATTTTCTCCAAGTCCCCAGTTATGGTAAAGGTAACGTGAAAGGCTGGAAAGTTTTCCCAACTGAAAGGAAAAGTAGGGAACTATCTTAAGTGTGCACAACCTAAGTAAGTTGTGATATTTAAGCATTGCTCTACGTATCTTGGGATGGTCAGAATTGCAAATATTTCATCAAAATAGAAAAATTGAAACTACTTTTACCTTGTTCAAACAGTCTGCCCCCTTAACATTTAAGTAATGATATATCTACAGTTGCTTTGAGCTCAAGTCTCACAAGATCTCTGAAATTAGCGTTGCTGCTCTCGCCATGATTCTCCACCCTGGGCCTGGCCATCACCCCAATTTACTTTACCTCCAAAGTCAGTATTTCAACCATCTAGCTCTTCTGCAACAGTCTCTTTTTTCTAACTGGTTCAAATACTCCCACCACACTTTTCCTCAGCCTCTTTGGCATAACCGCCATCTAGCCCTCCACCTTCTCCCTATCCATTAAGACATCCCTCTGCCTTTTCCAGATTCATCATCTCATTCCTGTCTGCTCTTCCTTCCCTATCTGTCTTCAATTCTATTATCCATCATTTTAGATACTATTTTTGCAAATATCCTATTCTCCTTTGCCCCTTTGTTTTTAAATCCCACTTTTCTGGCCAAATCCACAGCCCAGGTGAAACTAACTAGCACCTTCTCCAAGCCTCTACCTGGCCATCCAAAGGCTGCTGGGAAAACCCCACAGCAAGACCAATTGGTGCCACTATAAATCACTGAAGGCCAATCTCGACCATATCCTCAACTTGCCCCCATAACCTCATTACATGGCTATAGACAATTCCTTCCACCATCAGGACATTTCAAAAGTTTTAGGTGCGAAGAAAGATCTTTCTTACACCAAAGGGATGTAAGTTTCATTAGCTGTCTCTACCTTTGCACCAAACATATAGTCATAAACCTGGAGCTCAGGGAGAAATCAGAGGCCAGATTCAAATCCTGTCTCTGCCATTTATTAGCTTCTGTGACTATGGACAGGTACTTAGCCTCTCCCGGTCTTAGCTTCTTTATCTCTAAAATGCAAATAATAACTAGTTTGCAAGGTTCTATAAACATGAGAGTGAGAGAGCATATAAAGTTACCGTTCATTCAACAAATATGTACTGAGTCTACTGTGTGACAAGAGCTATTCTAGGGTCTGGAGATAGAACATGGGACAGAGCAAACAAAGCCCTACCTTTATAACTCTGCATTCCAATGGGGAAGACAGAAAATGAGCAAATCAATGAGAAATCACATGCCATGCAGTTGGTGCTACAGACAAAACTTCAGCAGGAAAGGATACGGAGTCGGGGGGAGAGATGTGATGTCTTAACTAAAACAGTGAGGAAAGGCCTGATTGAGCAGGGAGTATGTGAGCGTAGACCAGAGGAGGCGAGGGAGAGACAGGCAGACATCCGAGGAAGAGCATTCCAGGCAGTGAGAAGAGCAGGTGCGAAGGCCCTGAGGTGGAAGCTTCCCTGACATGGGGTGTGTGCCAGGCCTAGCAAGGAAGCCAGAGTGAGCGGAGGTGACTTACTGAGAAGTGATTGCCCCTGGTCAGAATTCCAGGTCTGTTCATCGCTAGGATGGCCCCCTTGGCCTGCATGCTGAGCTACTACTTTTCAGATGTACATTGCTTTAACTCCCCAGCTGGGTTCTAATTATTTATCTGCTAATTAACTCATTGAGAACAGCACCCAGGATACCTTTGCAGTGCTGTTCCTTTCCCAACCAAATGCCTCAGACACAGAAGGACAATTGTCATCTAGAACCTGACCAAACACACAGACATAGACACACACACAACACACACATAGCACATCATGAGAGCAAGCAAATTGCCAATTTATCCTGCTTTCTGAAATATCAGTCTCTTTGCCCAAGTTTTCTCATCTCCACAGTAGGTCCGACTCATTTTAAGTCTATTTGCATTAAGAAATGTTCACTCTTGGGAATTCACTTTTAACATGGCAATCTCCACCAAGCCTGGCTTTTCCGAAATTCCTTCAACAAGGATATTGCTTATATTGGCTGCATCAACAGCTAAACCAAGCCTGGCAAGAATGAACTCAAATCTCACACACTACATGCTTTTTAGCATGCAGGATGCCTTACTGGTAACACATGATCTCTCTGAAGATCAGAAACACCTGCTATACCAAGGACCATAACTTGAGGAACAAACTGCCAGAAATGCATGTGGAGAAAGTCAGAAAAAAATCATTACTCTTCATAATTGCTCTATAGAGAAAGAATAGGCACTTCAGTTAAAACATCACTATCATTTATTGAGCATTTACTATTAGCCATGTACTGTGTTCAGTGCCCTAGTTAAGTGAAATCTTCACAATACCCTGCAACGTAAGCGTTAGCCCCATATTACAGATAAGGAAATGCCATCTCAGAGAAGTTGTCATTGGCCCACAGTCCCATAACTACAGAGCCAGGATTTGAACCCAGGTTAAACGGTAGTAAAAACAGTACACCAAATACATATGCAACAAAGATCCAACAAGTGGTCTCATCCTGAGACTCAGGACAAACTGCTTTTTGCAGAGGTGGAAGGTCTGTCCTTTCTGGTAGCCATGAAGAGCTAGGGCTGCATACCTGGCTGAATTGTGACCAGCCTCCAAGACAAGAGGGAGAGGAGGGGTATGCTGAGTGCCTGGACCCCTTTCACAGGAGCGAATGGACGAATGAGCTTATTTGGGTCCACAGTGCTGGAGCCTTTCCCCACGAATTAGCTGTGGGTGCTCCATGTTGATGACTGAGAGCAATTATACCACTCACAGCAGATGGGAGCATATGGTGCCAGCCAACACGAATCAATGTGTCACAGCAGCAAGGTTCTTGGATAAGATTTAGAAAATGTTGTCAAACAGTGATTGTAATATTACTGGGGGGATGGGGCCAGCAATTACATCTTTCAGTCATAATTTCTAGCAGTGGTTTTTACGCTTATCCAGTGGCCATTGTCACAGTTCCAGTTGACAGATGGAGAAACAGAGACACAAAAATTAAGTCTTTGGCAGAACTTGCGGGGTTTCAAGTGTGGTGCCCTCCCAGATTTAAAGCCTCAAAGCCTTCCCATGGTTTCTCGCCTTTGGATTTCAGAACAATGTACCATACATATTTTTTGTTCCATAAGATGCACTTTTCCCCCCCCCAAAAAAGTTGGCGGGGGGTGTGTCTGTGTGTCTTACGGAGTGAATATTGCATCACAGACTGTGATGTGTGTTACCTGACCTGTCAGCAGTGGCAACAGCTGTTAGAAGAGGAAGCGGTGGGCCCATGCGAAACCCCTGGGGATACTTAAATGTCCCACTTTACTGCTGAGTCTCAGGGCATCTGGTCAGTATGAAAATAGTGAAGAAAGTGATATCAGTGATTGTGAGTAACTGAGCTCCATAAATTCTGACACTAGCGATGATGCGCTCTTGGGGTTCCCAGAAAACTAGAAGAGTACTTGAACCTTAAAGTCTCTCCTCATTTGTTAATGACAGTGATGATGGTTCTTAATACTGATGTTGACTGCTGGTCACTCTACATGGTTGAAATATTATTCTGTTATATTTTATTAAATATTTTAGTACACCATTTGGTTCAGAAATTTTTTTTTCTTGTTTTCCTCCTCTAAACCTAGGTGCATCTTACAGTGTGAAAAATACAGTATCTGTGTCAGGCGTGCCCCTCCTTGAAACAAGACCAATATGTGGAAATTATATCCACTATTACATAAAATAATAAATGCATATTTACTTTATAAAATCATTTACCCATTGACTTTCCCTGGTACTTATGAAAATAATTCAATTTATTTGACACTTTGACACTTAAGAAAAAAATTCAGTTTATCTGATATTTATGAAAAGAATTCCATTTATTTGACACAAGGGGAGATAGCCTTATAATGTAAAGTGAGGTACACCCACATTCATAAAGAAAATTCTTCCTCACAAATTCATCAACCTTCTCTGTGTATTCTGTATATTTATTTATATACTTGTTATGGTCATGTATTACCCATGTATACAGAATATGAATAACTGCACAAACGTAACTGCTAGCTGCTTCCCAGGTTACTTGCTACAGGAAAACCTCAGGTTTTTATGTTACATCAGAAGAGCCTGAGCTGAAACGTCAGGTTTCAGACCCAATCCTCCTAAGGGTCTGGTAAGGTGAGTTGGTGTTTCAGATGCCAAGAGGCTCTTCCCTAACATTTACTCCCAAAGAAAGAAAACTGCTATGTTGAGTCACAGACAGAAAGATAAGGAAAACGCTTTAAGTTTTCAAATCAAGGTAGTCATTCATTTTGCCACTGTGCTCACTTCTGACAGCCTGGAGAGGCAAACATTTTTGGAGAAACTGCATAAAGGGAGTAACTTGCCATTTGGAACTTTCGTGCCTGACACCCTTGAGGAAAAAAGAACTCCCTCCTTTATTCTGCACACGGCATTTCCTGCTGCTCCATTCTTTATTTAGGTCTCTTTAAAGTTCAGCAGCATTTTAATTCTTTCTAAATTCTCCAAAATTCTAAATCACTCCCTACGTGACAGAATTTTGAATAAATCCTCATGTTTTCAAAACAGGAGGTCCCGAGCCATGACTGAAAACAGCAGCCGGTGGCTTGGTCTGGTCCCCGTTCTCTCCCGGCCCCACGTGGTGCCCAGGCCAGCACCCCGCCTCGCTCCCCGCTGACCACAGCGGCCCACCCCTCACTCCGGCGGGGCCTGCCAACCGCATCACTTCAGCCTCTCATGCCTCTCTCATTGCCGCACGCGTACTAGTCTCATCCCCTCTCCTCTGTCCCAACAGAATCCTGGCTTCGTGAGCAAGTACCCACACCTCCACTCAATCAAGGAAGGGGGTGGGTCTGGTCGGTTGAGCAAATCAGCACATAGCACTCAGAAAAGGCTGAGCTGAAACGTCAGTTTGCAGACTGAGCACTTTCAGGTGTCTGATCAGGTGAATTAGGAGCTAGGTATCTCAGGGGACCATTGGGACTAGGGTTGGTCCAATCAGACTGAAGGGAAAGACTTGTATAATCGAAAAAGAAGAGCTTTCATTCTCCCATCCTTCTGGCCAACGCGAGCCACGGAGTCCAAGATCCAATTACCAGGGGAGTCACTTTGTGACCATAAGGAGAACCACCTTTAGTATGAAATTGATGCACAAATATCTGGAATGGATTCTTGATGTCCTCAATGAGCCTCCTCTGAAGACCATCTGACTTCTGAATTTCTTTCTTGAAGGACTTCTTGGAGGCTTCACACCGTGATCTTTCCAAGCGGCAAGTTGGTATACCCTCTTTTGCAAATACAGGGCGGGGGCAAAGGTAGGTGTGCAATTGTGAGGACGTGAAACACAGTTTATATTATCCTTTCATTATTTATTAATTATTGTATTATATTCCACATGGACAACGGTAAACGTACTTTTCTCTCACCCTGTATATTAGAACAAATAGCCCTATCTCTCCCAAAGAGTAGTGTTCCATGGAACCCAACTTGGAAACATGCACTCTGGTCATTTGGGGGTTCTCTGGGGCCAGAAGTTTCTCCTGAGAAGTTAGCGATCGCCAGCCACTGAAAAGTCAGGGGGAAAGAACCCACAACACAAGCCCTTAAACCTCAGATTCTCTGCTTGAGATGCACGCTCCGTATTGGCAGTTTGGAAACAATCGCCTAAGAATCTCTTTCCTTTTCCAAAACAAGTCGATCTGCATTTATTAAATTATATATTTAACTTCATCCACCAAGATTTTGCATGGCATGTTTCCTCTGCCCAGGAAATGTAAATGCCAACTCCAGCAAGTTTTACTGCTTCTGCCTCGCTTTCAAAGCCGTCCTGATCAGTCTGCCCTCGTTACCCACTTCTCCCAACTCCCCTCCGCAGCTCCACCCTGCACGCACTACCCACCCACCCCACCCCCCACCCCCGGGCCCTTGGCTACAGCAGCCTCATCCTGCTCCTGATCTTTTCCAGGCCTGAAATTTCAAATTAACTTTAATTATACATTTAGTTATATAAGCAATACATTCATACATTCACCTTATAAAAACCTGAATGCTAGGCTAACATCTCCTTTGATAGACCCAATTCTGGTTCTTTTCCAGAGGTTATCAACTTGGTGGGTTGTCTTCCACCCCTGTTTCGGGCCATTTGTATACATACATGAACACACACAACATATGGGGCCACATGACATTCTGCTCCCAGCCTCTGTCCTCACTCTGGTCACTGACAGCTTTGACATCCGGGAAGCCAAAACAGCTATTAGCTCCCAGCAACTGAAATCAGGCAGAAGAAAAGTACAACTTAGCCTCTCAGGGAAAATTGATGGTAGCCAGCACCCATTATTCCACAGAAAATGCCCCGTTTTCAGAAGGGTGAATCCCGGACAGCAGAGCCCTCTCACAGGCAGACGCGGCGGAGAAGAGGGGAGGAGCACTGGGTTATCAGGAGCAAGGCTGCCGGGCCGCAGAAGCTGCCCCACTGCCTTTACCAGGCCTCGCTCCGCAGCAGCGCTGTGAGGCGGCAACACTCCCTCCCGCAGCAGCACCATGGGGGCCAGCTCCCCGTGGGGACCCCCTTCTCACCGTTGGGAGACCCAGGCCACACTCTCGCTCCTCCAGCTCCCACCCATTTGGGATTTGGACAGGTACTTCCGAAAAGCGCAAGCCAAGAAAGAACAGGGGAGGGAAAGGGGGCCCACTCGTGTAAATGGCACTTGCCTGTTCCTAGTCCACCCTTTATCGGATAGCCAAGGCTGTTCCCTCCTGAGGTTGACAGAAACACACACAGGGCAAGCATGTCAGTGGTTACGTGTTCTCCCCAGGATCTAGGAGAGAATGTAACTGGAGCTTGAGCTGGCAGGGACCCCGCCGACATATGTTTGCCGTCTCTCCAAGTTCCCATTACTTCATCCCAGCTCACTCCACCTTCTCCCTCGTTTTCTAAAGTGGACCTTGGGTTATGGAACCTTTTTCATTAACACCTGCTAGATTGACTCCCCGGAGCAGCAAACCCCTATGTGAAGCCGGCGGCAGGGTGAGTGAGAGGGAACTTCACCTGGTTCAGGCAGTGGTAAGGTATTGAGACCAGACCTGAGACTTAAAATTGTAGTTCACATACACACACACGCACACACACACACTGGATGCTACAGTCTACACTGTATAATTTCCATCTCTTAAAGAGATAAGTGCACATATAATCTATTTCATTCTGTTCATAAAATTTATAAAGGGAGCAAAAAGGACCCATCAGGCTCCTTCTCAGGTATGTGATACCTTATATACATTCTAACCAGTTTTTTTTTTTAAGATTTTATTTTATTTTTTTGAGAGAGAGGAAGGGAAGGATAAAGAGAGGGAGAGAAACATCATTGCAAGAGAAAAACATCAATCAGTTGTTTCTCATATGCACCCTGACCAGGGAACACAGCCTTCAACCCAGGCATGTGCCATAACTGGGAATTGAACCAGCGACCTTTCACTTTGTGGGACGATGCCCAACCAACTGAGCCACACCAGTCAGGGCAAAGCTACTTTTTTAAGTCCTCTTTTATTTCCCGGTGGTACCAAGGGTACGGGCTGGGATGGAGAGAAAAGCGCTCCCATGATACAAGTTCCATGAGTTTGACCACCTAAAACTTATAGTAAGCTGAATTTTTATTCTTCGTGCCTTATGAGAGAAAGGAAATTATTTCTAAAAAGTGTAGGCTAACAGGTTGATGGTCCCATAAGAAACAGCGTCTTTCAAAGAAGATGAAATCAGTACTGATACAATACACAGCCACACAACAGGAATATCAAGCAAGAAGGCAGATTTCCCAAGATTCACCCAGGCCTCTTAGTTTCATTTCTGCAGCTGCACCTTTTATGTCAAATGCCTCCAGGAGGGAGACCTGGTCACCTTGTGGCATAATATCCTCACTCCTCAAATCATCAAACACCTGCATTTACTACGGCAGGAAAGTGCACTGTGTACTGGCTTCACCCTCCCTGAAAGCTACCTGGTGCTGGGAAACGGGGAGGCCAGGAAGAGCACCAAGTCCAGGTGTAAATATGGCACAGCTTCCTTAAGTTTAACTTTAAAGAAATTTGAAGGGGAGAATGATGTGAAGAAAATAGAAAATATCTAAAAGCATAATTTGGTATAAAATCAAATTGGATATATTATTACGCCTCATTCAAAGTGTCCATGAATGCTAAAGGTTAGATGGGAAAGAAGTGTGAGCTTGCGAAAGGTGGGATCAGGTTCTGACCGCAGCCCCTATTTCCCCCAACCCTAACCAGGCTGGTGATCATTCCACTTTGCCTTGGGGTATTTTTCAGTGGAAAAGCTTAAACGCCTTGAATTCATATAGATTTTCAGAAATAGGGAACGAGGGTTGAAACCAAAAGGGATGCTTGCGTGTGCTTCAAGTACGTAGAAAATTCATCTAATCACAATATAGCCTCTCTCCGTTCTAAAGCCTGTCCTCCTTTTCTCTGCCGCGCCACAGTACCGCAGCCAACCCCTGCAAAAAAGAAATGCACGCACATATGCCCTCTGCCCCCGGGCCTTCTCACTGATGATAATGTGCATTACACGTGGACGTATCTGTCTCGCTGGGCTAGCAACCTCGAAGGATACAAAGATGAGTCTGATGTTATCCCTACCCTGGAGAAATTCACAGGCAGGTGAGAGATCAAGCTATCAATTTTAAATGACTTTATAATGGGATAAATCCATTAATAAAGCTACAGAGTGCTGCAGGAGCCGGGAGAGATGAGGAGTTCCCTGCCCCTCACGGGAAGGACTGTCAGGAAAGATGTCTCAAGTAAAGCAGCATTCGGGGCTCCACACTTAGACATTGCAGCAGCAACGTGAGCCTCCGTCTGGATGGAATCCAGATGTGCTCTGGAAACTCCTCTGCCCAGCTGCCTTCTTCCTCACGCCTGTCCCTAGCCCCAGGCCTAAGGGTCTTCATTGTCTGCACTTCACCCAAAGACACTCCTACTTTTTAATCATCGCCTTTGCGTAGCTTTGAAAAGCTGCCTTTGCATGGCTTTTACTCTTAACATTTAGTATTCCTGATGACCACATTTTATTATTCCTCTTCCGCTCAGGAAGAGATTGGGTCTCAAAGAGGTTAAGTTTCAAACCTAGATCAGGCTACACTTTTCACTGTGCCCACTCTCTCCCTTGGTTACAAAGCTGACCTGCCTGCAGGTATTTGACACATCTGTTTTTATGAATTAAATGCCAATACCGAGTCTGGCTACTAAAAAGACTCAGGGAGAAGAGGGTTATTTTTGATGAGAAAATTTTTTAAATGTTTCTTCAACTTATACATGTTTCAAAAAATGTGTCTTAGTCTGAGTATATATTAGTTAAAAAATGGGAATTATGCGTTATTTACTCATCTATCTGGTGGAAGAAGATAATAGAGAAAGCAGATTAGAAGACGAGGGGGAGGGGGGGACACAGAACAAGAGAATGAAAAATGAGCAGCCAGAGACAATGAAGTGCGGCAGCTTAGAGAAAAAGGTCACACAGCCCAATCTCGATGCCTTTGAAATTTTAAAGACCTAGAAACAGTGTCCAGAAATTACTGATCTAAAACCTGGAGACATCAGACTGCACACTGAGTCTGGGGAATGTCAGAAAAGCCAGGCTCTCAAGCCCGATGAGCAAACAGCTCACCCAAGCAACCCCTGGGGAACAGAGAGAGCTCCCTGCTCACAGTGCACAGTCGTGCTCAAGAGGGAGACCAGCATGGTGTGTTCTGCTTGGATGTAAAGCAGAAGCTGGCAACATGATGCTCCCAACCCTGCTGGCCGCAGAGCGAGATCCGCACGGTCTGCAGAGCTAGGATCAGGGCCCAGGCCAAAGTGCGGGGCCAGAGGTCAACAAGCCAGACAGGGAAGCATGAGGACACCCTCTCCTCGTCAAACCCCTGCCTTCTGTCATGTGGTCTTGTGTGCCCTGAGGATGATGGTGGTAGCCACTTTGTCGGGGAGCATTTCTCAGGGAGAGTTTGTCAAGACACTGAGGCAGAGCTTTCTGCTGGAGTCGCCCTCCTTCTGCTGCAAGAAGGCAGCTCAAGCTAGGGACTCATCAACGAGAAAGCTAAATTTGACATTTTCAACTCTTCTTTGATTTCCACTCTACTTCAGTGATGTCCTTGTCAAAATCCATGCAAGTTCATTAAATGCTCACTTAGACCTATTAAAAGTTGAAGAGGAAAAAAATCAGTGGCCCAAACAGGCCTCATCATTCCTTTTTCCTGTAGCTGCCACATCAAAGGGCTGGTGGATTCGTTTCTAGTTGCTATTTCCAGAAGCTGGATATCACAAAGGAAAAGGATTTTCTTTATAGCTTGGGGGGGGGGGGGGGGGCAAGGGCGGGGGGGGGCTAGAAAGTAAACCAATTTATGTTGATTAGAAGTAGTGAATGTCAGAGGCTGGATGCAGATAAGAGTATCTGAACTAAAAGTGTAGCAGGGGTAGCCTATCTCCCAGTCCATTTCTGACATTCAACCTACTGATAAATTGCCAATTAAAGAAATCCTCAAGCTGGTGTCTGTCAAAAGGGACATTCAGTAGTCAGACTGAAAAAATCATATGAGAGGTATCAGCAATATTCCAGGAAGCAAGTTGAGAGAAGTTACATAAATGTGTGTGTAAATATACGTATGTATGTATGTATGTGAGTGTATATATGTGTGTGTGTGGCATAAAAATATGACATCAGGGGGTAATGATAAGAGACCATCTGCGGGCGCAGCTTCTGATCTCCCCTCTGGTGGCAGGTACAGCATTTTCCAAACTCTAGAAACGCTTCTTCTACAGAAGGTGAAATACATACTTCTCGGCAGTCATGGCCCTGAAGGCCGAGCCTGCGTTGTGAACTGGAGCTCATGGGATCATCGGCATGCTGTCACTCTGCCCAAGGGTCCCCAGTACGGCCTGCCTCTCCCTCCCTCCCTGGGCTAAGGACTGCTTCTTGGGGAAAGTCGGCTGTACTCGCCTTTTCTGTGTGCTTCTTTCTATCTAGTTCCCTTCCCACCCCTCACAGAGCATGCGCCCCAGGAAGGGGAGGGTACAAAAATACCTCTCTGCACCCCGGCATTTCCCCCACGAAGCAGTTATCCTAGAACACAGGTAGGGCCATCTTCGGAATGATTTTAAGGTTGGACTTGTGTTAACTCAAACTGGCTTCTCATGGAGACTGAAATTCTACCATAAGTAATTAATTTCTGGAATACAACATAGTGAAATGTACCCTTATGAAATTCCACAGAGAACTCCTAAAGCATTATTAGCATGCAGCGACTGATTTTCTCAGCTATGCCAGGTGACTATGTGGGACTCTGGCAGAGGGGAGAACAAGGAGACTCTCAGAACTTGTACTGCAACCCAGGAAATCCCTGCTCCAGCCCAGCCCCTCCCAACTGCTCTACCCTGACGCTCAGAGGCCCATAAGATAAAGCTGAAAGTATCTTGAGAGGCAACATCAACTTTTAAATAATTTTATCTTTAAATATAATACTAACCCCTCTGCAACTTTGCACGACCATTAGACTTCAGCTCCCAGCCGTTTCCCATTTAAAACCTGGGTGCCCGTCCTGGAGAACTACATTCTTTTTCCGGCCACTCCCCAACAAGTATTTTTTTCTTTCTCTCTCTGTTCAGTTCTTCCTCCCGCCGTGTGCCACTCCTTCCTTCCACTAACCCGTCTCCAAAATCACTCTCCTTTATTTGACAGAACATGGATGAGTACCATGGTCAAATATATCATTGGAAGCTTCACCCCAAATGGATTCCCAGTGAGCTAAGAGAAACTTGGAGGTGACCTATCTTGTGTTCCCATGGAGCTGAAGAGAGCCCAGATTTTAAGAGCATGAAAACGTGGAAGGTGGTAAGACTGTAGGAATTTACTGACTGAACAAGGACTGCATCAAACCCTGCTGGGAAGTGCACGAGCGCTGGAGGCTGTTGGACGTGAGAGGCAGGAACAACTGGATTCCAATCCTGACTCCACCACTTAATGGCTACACAACTTTGGACAAATTGTTCAATCTTTCTGAGTCTCAGTTTTCACATCAATAAAATGGGAATAACAGTTTCTCTTTTTCAGAGCAGTATTAAATGAGGCCATAAGTGCGAAGAAATATAATAAATGTAAATAAGTGGTTTTTTTTTTTTTTAATTCACTCTTCTTCAGTGGTTTCTTTTGGTTTTGAGGGCAGAGAGCTTAGTTTCCAGTTCCATTTCTAGGGTCCTGGAACTTCAGTTAAAAATGAAGCTTACTCCACAGCGCACTTCCGCTGATGACACCAAGCATTATGGCCCACTACCTGTCCATGGTCCATCAGTGAGGCATCTCCCAAGGACTCCCGCCAGCCTCACTGGAGTGTGCCACACCGCATATTGTTAACTAACCCCTGAGTTGCAAGATTAAAAGGCACCTCTCCGTGAATTTGTTTTCTATTTTAAAAAGCCCCCTAACTTGCACCCCATTCACCTAATTGAACACCGCAGCCTACAGGAGACATCAAATTAGAGTTACCCAGAGCTTGGCTTTTGCCTTGACAGTTTGACATTAAATGTCTTACCTCTGGGTCTGTATTGACCTTGCTGGAAGAGAGCAGAAAATGTTCTATTTTGTTGGCATTATTTCTTAAGTAACTATTAATACCGTTTCTATAAATGGATATAATTAACTCATAGATTGGCAGCTTGCTTGGAAATTTTCTCTCTTCTTTCTGAGCTTATTCTAATCTCTGACTGTGACTTACAAACATCTGTCTATAATTGATGAAATGACACCCCGGCACCTTGGGTCCCAGTCAGCTCAGCAACAGGGATTGTCATGCTTAGGAGCCCAGTATCGCTGATGTAAGGTAAAAAGTAACAAACCGACATGCTGGGGAGGGAAAACCCCACAGGCAAATCCCTCTCAAGAGTCCCTTTACCACAAAGCTGAGACTGTCGCAGAGAAGTATTAAAGGAAAGTCGTCGTCGGCAGCCGTCCGTCTCGAGAGACGATGGTGTAGCTTCTTAAGAGTCTATCTGCACCGCCGAGAATGGCTGTGCAGTCCGACTCGGGAGTGACACGGTATCTGTCTCCTCCCGTGTTGAATCGACATCTTGCGATGACGCTGGAGTGTCCTCTCCAGTGGAGCTGAAGCTACAGAGCCTGGGCAGGGTGATATGGAGGGTCTGCTGTTGCCCATGCAGCAGACCCCCCCTCTCTTCGCAGCTGAAGGGTCCAAGGGAAAGACGGAGTCGATACAGCTTGGGTTCAGGTGCGCCGCAGGAGTTGCCGGTGTTGACTACAACGTCAAACCGCCTTAGGGACTCCGGCTCCGGATTTTCTGTCGGGGTTTACTCCCTTAGCCTTTCCCCTGAAGAGGTATGCCGCAAGGCAGCGGAGGTTTTTTGGAGTCAGAGTTTTCCTTCTCTGATGTGCCCTGACTGGAAGATCGAACCAGCGACACTTAGCTCGCAGGCTGACGCTCAATCCACTGAGCCAAACCAGCCAGGGTAAAGGAAAGTAATTACTAGAATAACTTACACGTGTGATTAAAATGCTCCATGTACTGAAAGTAGGGAGCTTTCTTCGAGGATTAGTCTGAATACAAGGTGCCAGAGGCTCCCCCTAAGTGTCCTCAAGCCTGCCTGCTCCCTCTGGGCCGCCATAGAAGGGTAGGATGGGACCCAACATGTGACCTCACCCTCTTTACCTCTGCAGAAGTCCTCCCATCCAGAGGCTTCCAAGTGTTTTTACAAATGTAAATTAACCAGCCTCACCATCACATCTCTCCACAGAGTTGGGTCATTTAAGCTTAAATGGCCTGCTTAAGGTCACCTGAGACGTCCTCTGTGTCATCTGGAAATGAATGTTCAAAGTGTAAAATTACGTTGCAGCCTCACTGCAGATCCAAATTCAAGGCGTCCTTTGGCAAGAACCACTGGAAGGAGGGACAAATCATCTTCTTTAATCTCTACAGCAAGGCTCCTACCTTTTGGCCTGTCCTCAGCCTCCCCACGCACCCACATACCTGGAGACCCAAATTTCAGCTCTCCTCTTTCCTTTATCTGTCCCAAAAGCTGAGTGAAGACAGAACGTGAATTTTTTAAAGATTGTTTAACAAATCACTTTGATTAAGTAGTTGGCCACATATTCTTTTGTGGCCCCACAGTTTTCTATTTATTCAACACCTATTTTGTTGCCATTACTGTGCTAGACACAGTGAACACTACAGTCATGCTCCCGCCTTCATGGGAAGGACAGGCAGTGACCCAGACCAGGTGCCCTGTGGTCAGCGCTGTGAGGATGACAAACGGGGTGGGCTGGCTGAGGCAGGTAGGAGTGGGTGGGTCAGGGAAGGTTTTCTCTCAGGTGATATTTGAACTACGACCTGGAGCATGCAAATACGTAAGACTTTTCATTTTATTTTATTTTTGCATCTTACAAATTTTTACTTCTAATAAAGTGAATATCAATCTTTAATATCCCACATAAACAAAAAGCTCTTTGGGGAAGGGCGGTGTCCTTTTTTTTATATTTCAGAGCAAAAGGGTCGTGAAACCAAACAGTGAGAAAACCACTGTAGTTTACCCCTAGCCATGCTTGATCCATTTCTTGCTCTGACCTCATACGGCGCCACTGTAATAGATCACAAACCACTCCTCTGTAAACAGCCCTGGCAGGGCTGAGGTTTTTGTCCCTTAATGCCCAAGAAGCTGAATGTGGTGACCTGTTGGCCTTGGACTAGTTAGCTTTGTTTTTGCCATTATTTTTTCCATTATGTTTTCTTTTTCTTATTTTTCTTTTTTGTCATTTTTTTAGTTTTTCATTTTCCTTAATTTCTCCTTTAAATTTTTTTCTTATTTGTTTTTCCTTTCTGCATTATTTTTCTTTTCTTCTTTTCTTTTTTAAATTTATTTCTCTTCCTTTTTTTCTTTGTAAATGTGTGATTGAAGTCAAAAAATAAGATGTACCCACCGAATCCTCAAAGAAGAGGAAGCCCCATTTGAAGACCTACTATATGGAATGTTCACGTTGCTAGTTCAGGTTTCCTCTCTGTGTTTCTCCCAGGTAACCTTAATCTCAATCACAAATTTAATAGAAGTAGATGAGTAATAAAAATTAAAAGGACTTCTTTCTTTCCCCCTGCTGTTTTCTATTAGCAGTGCATTGTGTTGTATCATTTTCCAATGTTTACTTAAAACATTTCATAAGTATTAGATAGAGAAATAGGCTATCAAGAATGGTGACCACAAAATAATAAACACTGAAGATGAGACATCTGAACAGAAAAAGTTCCCATAAGCCACACTCACGCGCAGACAGGCAGCCCAGCCCCCTCCAATGCACTGCATTCCATGAAATCACAGGGGAGAGAAAAGTAGGCTTATTCTCTTCTGCACTGAATCCTAGTTACTCCCTTTGTGCTGGTGGGTAGTAACCCTGAAATTGTAAGTGAAAACCATAAAATCAATGACAACATTACAAAAAAGCAAAGTGCCTACCAATGTGCAAAACTGCCCATTCCCAAATACCCATCGCCGGGCAGACCCAGGGCCCAAAGCCTCTGAGAACACTGTCTCATGCAGCTCTCACAACACTGGGAAAAGGCAGTGTTATCTCCATTGTATAGGTGAGAGAATTTAAGAAACTTCCCCAAGGTCACTTAGTTGGTACGTGATAAGCACCCAGTTCTGGTAGATACCTAAACTCATGGTCCTCTACACTGTGAACAGGAAACACTTAGGGATAAAAAGACACCCTGTGCTGTGGACTGAATTGTGTCCCCCCCGACGCCCGAAAATTCATGTGTTGAAGTTCTAATCCCAACGTTACTATATTTGCAGAGAGGGCCTTTACGGAGGCAATTAAGGATAAATGAGTTCATAAGGCTGGGGCCCTGCTCCAACAGGTTTAGTGTCCTTATAAAAAGAGACACTGGAGAATCCCTCCCCCGTCCCTCTCTCCAAGGATCCACAAAAAAAGAGATCATGTGTGCACACGGCAAGAAAGCGGCCATATGAAAGCCAGGACGTGGACCCTAACCAGACACCTCATTGGCCAGAATCTTGATCATGGATTGTTAGCCTCCAGAACTGTGAGAAAATCAATTTCTCTTTAAGCCGTCCAGTCTACGATACGGTATTTTGTTACGGCAGCCTGAGCAGACTAAGATACCCTACATTACCTGCCAACCCACTCAGCCTTCTCCAATCCTCCCACTGTTTCTTCTCATCTGTTGCCCTCTCCTTGGTCCACAAGTCTATCCTACCACCAACGTGATCTTTCCCAAGGGCAAACCTTACCCACAGTCTTCCTGAAACACCTACTTTTGCTATAGAGTCAGGTTGTTTCCAGGTTTCTTCTATTACAGAGCTATAGCGAATAGCCTTGTGCATGAACCATTTCACACATGCAACACTTAACCTATTTTTGTCCATTACACAGGCATGACACTTGCATGTGACAGAATTTGCTCTTGGGCCTTCAGAATTAATCCTACTGTTAAACAATTCTCTCCTTGGGCCCGTTTTCTTGCCATTGCATTATTTTCCTTCTTTTGTCTCTGTCCAAATCACATGCCTTTCAACTAGCAACATTCTTTCTGTTTTGCACTCAAGAATCATGGTGAGTTTAATAATGTTCATTTGTGACCTCAAAACTAGAGGCAGAGACAGCCAACAAGCAGAAAACTGCACACAACAGTGCTGCCCTCATCTCCTTGTTGAAGAAGGGCCGAGGTTACATGTTATGGCTCTGGAGTGTCGCTTTGTTCCTGATCTGTGACTTCAGGTAAAACTGTAAGTAAAGGCTTTTCCACAACAGTAACAAACGCTATCCATTCTTCATGACAGAGCCTCTAAATCCTCAGCGCCTGTGTTAGGCTTATAGGCAATGCTAATGAATAAAGCCCTCGGGGTTCTCACCCTTGAAGATTAAGAGTAGCACATAATAAAACTAGAACTAAACATTAATAACAGCCAGAAGTGATGCTTTACAGTGATGTGAGGCATCTAAACTGTAAAAACGTAAAAGAACACTCTAAGACCATTTAATGTAGAAGAAATAGCCCTGTGTGAGTAAACAGCTCCTGAGGGCACCACTTTGCGTATTACAACAGGAGCAGCTGATGAAGCAGGTACTGAAATGCTAAATCATGGTCACTCTATTCTCTTTCAGGGAAACAGAAAAGGGAGGGGGGTGTGGATATACAAAAAGATAGGGAACACCCTGAGAAGGATTTTCATATTACATTATCTCATTAATTACCATTCTCTTTAGGGTAGACATTATCATTATCATGTCACAGAAGACAGAGGTTACCCAGGGTCACCCAGCTCCTCAAATTCAGGTCTAACTGATCCCAAAGTCCTTTGTCTTTTCACACCACACTCTCTGGCCATGCTCACTGCTACACTGGGAATTCAAGTGCTGCGAGCCCACTCAGGAACCTAATGCTGGTTCATAACAGCATTTTAGTGGGAAGAACAGGTGACCTGTGTCGAGCAACCTACACGTGAATTTTTAAAACCCAACCTATTCATTTCTTGAATTCATCCTGTGGGACATCTGTCCCCCCTTAAAGTCCTACCTAGCCCAATGCAGGAAGAGAAAGAGCCCCACAAATATTTGTTGGGTTTTTAGAGTTTCCTATATGACTGTTCAAATAAAAATTTAATTGATTGATTAATTAATCATTCAGTGCTGAAAAAAAGGGAAAAACTGGAGTTGTGGCCAGAGGCTAACACCCAGTTTGGATGCGTATTAGCATGATATTAAATCAGGAGAAGGCTGGGATATCACTGAGGAATTTAAAGCCTCAACATATAAGACATTTCTGAGACACCTTTTTCAGAAGCCCAATCCATGGGGCCATAGATTTGAAGCCTGTTTGCATATGCTATCAAAGAAAGCAGTGAGATGAAAATTTTAGTTTCTGTAGCTGCTAGGGTATCCATACTACATTTGCAGAGATCATTAAGGAGGGGGAAGGAAATCAGTCTTTGCAAATTCTTCAAATATTTGATAGAGCACACATCAGGAATAAAGAGAAGCACATTCACTTAGGCACTTACACTTAAATTAATTCATTCAAAAAGTACTTATTAAGCATCTGCCATATCTTAAGCATTTTTTTAAGCATTAGGATTTTAACAGTGAATAAGTTAATTCCCTACTCATATAGAGCTTACATTTTTGGTAAATCCTTACAATTTTCTTTTTATGGAAATAAGACATATTTATCAATTATGTTTTCTATACAGCGGATTTCCTTCTGCAGATCTATTGACAGAAAGTTCTCCCCTAGAATAGTGCGTAAAAAACTGCCAGTGAATGAAGGCGTAAATTAATGAATGAGAACGTGGCTTTCAAAAGGCAACTCAACTTTGGCAGACTCTTCTGACTGGGGAAGTAAACCAATTTGCTGAAAACCCATTCATTAAATGAGCCATTTTCCAACGCTACAGCGAAAGTGAATCAAATTGATGAATCGATTAACTGATTCTGTGGTAAACTGATGTTGGCAAACTAGTTTAATAGGTAAATGGGTCACCTGAAAAATGAGTTGTTTTTAAAGCACTTCTTCAGCAACAACAGACTTGCATCTCAAAAGCAGGGGCGTAGCCTGGACTCTAATGTCCCTCTAATCAAGCATCTGTCACAGTCCATCTATTTAAGGTCTCCTCACCCCCACCTGGGTGACCTTCCCCTTCCCTTTTTTGTGTCCTTCTCTACAGCCATTGCCTCCCATCACAATACATTTTCCTTTCTCTTATCTCTGCTATATGCCTCCATCACTGCTGTCAGGTCTACAGCTCTGGGCACAAACTGTTGAATGATTGGGTCCTTTCTGCTCTCACTCCTTCTCACCCGAACTCCACCCCCACCCTCCATGCACATTACGGTCTATTTGGGGCAAACACCTGGTGGGGGGAAAAATGAGAACGTGTGTGTCCACAGAAAACTCTACACCGTCTAGAGGACACCCCCTAGGCCACGTGATTCTAGCCTCTCGTTGCTGAGCATGGCGATGTACAACACACTCTGCCAGATGATCTGATTCCAGGCCTGCTCATTGGCTTTTTTCTACAACTCTGTATAAATGTCTGCTCTTTGAATTCCCTTTTGAACCAGTTACAACATCTGCCTATTTCCCTCACTGAATGAGCTAACCACAATCATTAACATGTGTTCATTTTTATATCTGTACGAGCAGCAATGGTTTTACCTTTTTTTGAACATCATCTTTGAACACACTCGTTCTTCTCTAGCTTACTTGCATTTGCACCGTATGAAGAAGAGCATCGCTTGAAATGGGAGTGGGAGCGAGACCTGTGTGGTGCTGCCTATGGTCCTGAAGAGCCATTACAAGCCAGAGGACCTTGGTTCACTGGTGGCCTTCAACCAATTACTTCTAGTGCTCATGCTGTTCTGTTTGCCTTTACTTTTTATCATCATACAAATATTTAGAAATATTTGAACTGGAACCAGGAGTTACTTTAAACAACTTTATTGAGACGTAATTTATATACCATAAAGTTCGCCCATTTAAAGTATATAATTCAATAGTTTTTAGCATATTCACAAAATTGTGCAGTCATTACAACAATCAATTTTAGAACATTCTCATTACTCCAAGATTATCAGTTGCTCCCAATTTACCCACAACTCCCTGAGCCCCTGGCAACCACTAATCTACTTTGTCTCTATGGATTTGTCTACTCCAGATATTTCATATAAATGGAATCATACAATACGTGGTCCTTTGTAACTGGCTTAATTCACTTCGCACAACGTTTTCAAGGTTAGTTCATATTATAGCATATGTCAACATTTTATTTCTTTTTATGAACAAATTACCAAATTATATTCCATTATATGGATATACCACATTTTATTTATCCATTCAACAACTGATGGATACTTGGATTGCTCTACTTTTTAGTTATTATAAATAATGCTGATATAAACATTCTTTACAAGTTTTATGTAGATGTGCATTTTTATTTCTCTTAGGTATATACTTTGGCAGGGTCATATGGTAATTCTATGTCGAATCTTTTTAGGAACTGCCAGAATGTTTTCCAGGGCACCATTTTGCATTCCTACCAGCATTGTGTGACGGTTCCCTTTCTCTCAAGCTCTGATGATAAAGAGTAAAAGCAAAAACTATTGCATATAACCACTGTGTGTTTTCCTTCAAATTGGTGTGAAGCTAATAAACTCACTCTAATCTATACTCAAATCAGAATTGGCAATTTTGTATTCTGTATTACAGTTACTTACCGGTTCTACATAGTCAGTCGCTGGCAATGGCTTTGGCCTGAAAAATAAGTTTCGACTACAAACTTTTTCTATTAAAGAGATCCTATCTCCTACAATAGAATATTTTTATTAAAAAATTAAACATGCACAGAAATTAAAATTTATCTCTTTACACGTATAGTGAATCTTTACACCAGCCATCCAAGAAAACTATCTTCATGTTTGAAAATTACAAGACTTCTGATTCACCAAAGTAGTTAAATAATGTATGGCTTGGTTCCTAAGGATATTTTATTTCTTGTACAGAAGCTATCCTTCCATATCACTTCAAGAAAATAATCAGGGGAAATACATTTTAGCGCTCTCACGAATATATGGGCAGTAAACAGACTTATGTAAAACCAATGGAGTTGCACTTCATTTTGGAATCTACTAGGGATAGTCTTTGGTAGGTTTGCTGACCCCGAGATCAATTCATCTTGCTGGGAGACACCACTAAAGGATTAATGGCACTTAGCGAGCAATTCTTGTCTCATTTTTTTCAGTTACCTCTTGCCTCAACAACCATATTAAAGACTTTTTAGAACAAAGACTCACGCAGCTTAGTGTCTTCAGCATCTGTCCTGATGTCCCACACATAATTTCAGTGATGAGGAAGGGGACCCTTGCCAAGAACCTCATTTCCCATGCTGCACCTTCCTTCTTCCTCAGTAAAAGAAATAATACCTGTGCTTTCTAGGGTCGTTGTGAAGATTAAATGAGATGATGTAGGTGAAGTGCCCAGCACCCACCCTAACTCACGCACTGTGGTCATTTATTCTACCATAGCCTTTAATTGTGAAACAGGTATCAGTTCCAGACTTCAGGAATTTTTAATGCAAAAAGAGGGGAGAACTGAGCAGTAGATTAAACTAACAACCAAAGTACATTTTTAAATCAACTGTTGTATCAGGGTCTAAGGGTTTACTTAATTATATTCAAGTCATCTACCCTGGCTCAGGTTTTTACCTGTATATGCTACCATCATGTTAGAACAAACAGCACCCCTTCCCTACTTGCAAAAACACAAAGAAATAATTTTGTCAATCTTATTAATTAGTAAAGAATCAAATTTAAAATACCCTCTAGCATGATTTTAAACACAATGAAATAAGAAATTTAAAAAATCACTAAATAGGGCATAAAGTTTGTTTGCTTTAAAAACAAAGAGGAAGATTCTTACAATAGCCCAAAAGAAATTATGCAGGTTTTCCTACTAAACCACATTATCATCTGTTATGGCTGATGATTGTGTGGTGTTGAAAAGGATACAGTGGAAATAAAATTTTGTGAACCACAAATCAAATTGCAGATGATGCAAGCCATGACTCAGGGAAACACAATAGTCACTATCAAAACTATGTTTGTGAGACTTCAGATCAAGATGGCAGCATAGGCAGACATGGCTCACCTCTTCACACAGCCACATCAAAATTACAACTAAAATACAGAACAACCATCAGTCAGAACCATCAGAAATCAAGTTAAACGGAAGCCTGACAACTATGGAATTAAAGAAACCACATCCATCCAGACTGGTAGGAGGGGTGCAGATGCAGAACGGGCTGGTCACTTACCTATGTGTGGTGGATAAAAACTTAGGAAGGACATCTAGGGACTGAGGAGTCCCAGCCCCACACCAGCTCCCCCAGCCCAGGGTTCCAGTGCCAGGAAGATAAGTCTCCACAACTTCTGGCTGCAAAAACCAGTGAGGATTTAGCTGGTGGAAGAAACTGCTGGAGCCCCAAGCAGTTCCTCTTAAAGAACCCACACACGGACTCACCTACTCAGACTCACCCCCTCTGATCTCCAGCACTGGGGTAGCAGCTTGAAAGACACTAGGTGCAAAAAGGGGGAACTGCATTGTCTGGCATCAAGGTGAGCTGAGGCCATTATCCCTTTTCTAAACCCTCCCCCCGCAGAACCTGCAAGTTAGTGCCACATCTGAGACTCCATTAACCTGGCTAACACTGTTTGACCCGCCTAATATAACTGCATAATATTTTTGGCAGTTATAAAAACACAATGGTAATAACCTGAGTCTGTACCTTAGTATGAAGTTGTTGAAGAAATATTTTATGTTTCTAGAATATCTGTTAACAGCAATTTAATTCTTTCAGTAGTAAAT
Organism: Furipterus horrens; assembly: GCF_987537825.1. NCBI lineage: Eukaryota > Metazoa > Chordata > Mammalia > Chiroptera > Furipteridae > Furipterus > Furipterus horrens. The sequence continues at coordinate 14,536,001 of NW_028327179.1, forward strand.
AAGCTTTCTCTAAATGAACTAGTAATGGGGATAAAAAGGAGGGGTACAGGGAAGAGAAAACTGGGAAAGAGGACAGAGGAGAGAAAAGGCAGGGCAGGGAGAGGGGGGGAGAAGGTAAGCAAGACAGGTATGCACTACAGACATTATGTACCTTTAAGAAAATGAAGGACAGGGAAGACCAAAGTCCGAACAATCACACCAAAGAAAAATAATAGTTGCAATGAGTTTTCATTGTACAAGTAAAAGTCTGAACATTTTTATATCCATGACTAATTTAAAACCTTCTTAAAATTATCCTTTCAAAAACTGATAACATGAACGTATTTGCTGCATAACCCAAAACTTTTTACCTGGAGGCTATGTAGTAAGAAGAACGCTCCTAGTAAGAGAAATTGTGGCAAAGGCTTTTTAAACAATAAAATAAACATATAACCTAAATTACTTTAGATCTTAATGAAGAAGTGTACTATATTCTCATCCAAATAAACAAATCTGATTGCATTTAAAATTTATCTTTACTAAAACCTTCCCTGTAGATGTTTAACCCAGGGTGCTACAGGCTCAGAGCTACACCTGGTGGCCATATACAAACTTACAAGGACTTGATCTAAACCTTTTAAAGGAAATTTAAGTTATTCCTCTGTTAATCAAAAAGAAGCATCTCTCAAGAAATAGCACATTATTACTTCATAGCTGAAGGAAATTTTATACTTTTAATGAGAAAAATAAAAATATTAAGGTTAGATAATTATATGCTAAAGTATAACAACATGTTAGTAGTAGAATTTAAGTGATTCGTCGGCAGCCGTCCGTCTCGAGAGACGATGGCGTAGCTTCTTGAGAGTCTATCTGCACCGCCGAGAATGGCTGTGCAGTCCGACTCGGGAGTGACAATCCCTGCCGCACTTGTTACAAGTGAAGGCAGATGGCCGTTGTTGCTGCTGCTGACGCTGCTTCCGCCTCGATCTTTTCTGGACCGCCTCCTCGTTGCGCGCAGCCTCCGCGCGTGACGTACCTTGCCTGACCGCGAGCCTCCAGGCTAGGCGGTCGTCTGCTTGAACTTCCCATGTGTTGAGATTGATGGAGCATTGTGTCATGTCCTTTTTGCAGATGTCTTTGAACCGCAGTTTTGGGCGCCCTGTCATCCTCTGGCCTTCTGCTAGCTCGCCGTAGAGGAGGTCTTTGGGAATACGGCCTGCATCCATTCTTTTGACATGGCCGAGCCACCTGAGGCGTCTCTCACTAAGAACTGCATGCAAACTGCTCATGTTGGCTCGCTTCAGCACCTCAGTGTTGGGGACCTTATCCTGCCAGGCGACATGCAGGACGCGTCGCAGGCACCTCATGTGGAAGCTGTTGAGTTTCCTTTCGTGCCTTGCGTAGGTGGTCCACGTCTCGCTGCCATAGAGGAGAGTGCTGAGTACGCAGGCTTGGTAGATGCGCAGTCTGGTTTTCTCAGTGAGGCTGGAATTGTTCCACGCTCGCCGGTTCAGTCTGGCCATAACTGTGGCTGCCCTGGCGATTCTCCGATTGACCTCCAAGTCGACTGACAGAGAGCTCGAGATGGTGGACCCGAGGTAAGTGAAGTCGTTGACAACCTCCAGGGTGTATCCGTCGATGGTGATGCATGGGGGAGTCCCCGTGCCTTGAGCCATAACGTTCGTCTTCGTCAGGCTGATGGCTAGTCCGAACTCCTTGCATGCGTGGGAAAGGCAAGTGACTAGCTGCTGGAGTCCCTCTTCGGAGTGTGTTGTCAAGGCTGCGTCGTCGGCGAAGAGCATCTCACAGATGAGCACCTCTTTGACTTTGGTCTTGGCTCGTAGACGGGCCAGGTTGTAGAGCTTGCCATCGGATCTGGTGTGAATGAAGACACCCTCACTGCAGTCCTTAAAGGCGTATTGGAGGAGCATGGAGAAGAAGATTCCGAACAGCGTAGGCGCGAGGACGCAGCCCTGCTTTACTCCGCTGCTGACTGGGAAGGCCTCAGAGGTTGCGCCGTTGTAGGACACCGTGCTGTGCATGTTGTCGTGAAAGGACATGACCACAGCAAGCAGATGTGGTGGACAGCCAATCTTCCGTAGCAAGCTGAAGAGTCCGCTTCGACTGACCAGATCAAACGCCTTCGTAAGGTCGATAAAGGCGAGGTAGAGTGGTTTATGCTGCTCGTGACACTTCTCCTGCAGCTGGCGTAGGGAGAAGATCATGTCCACTGTTGAGCGGCCAGCTCTGAAGCCACACTGGGACTCTGGGTAGACGCGGGAAGCAAGGGTCTGCAGGCGGGCAAGAGCGACCCAGGCGAATACTTTGCCGACGACGCTGAGGAGAGAGATGCCCCGGTAGTTGTTGCAGTCGCTGCGGTCTCCTTTGTTCTTGTACATGGTGATAATGTTGGCGTCTCTCATATCCTGGGGGATGTAACCCTCCTTCCAGCAGAGACAGAGTAGATGGTGGAGCGGCTGTAGCAGGACTGGTTTCCCGCTCTTTAGGATTTCTGGAGGGATTCCGTCGCTTCCTGGTGCTTTCCCGCAAGCGAGGCGGTCGATGGCTTTGCCGAGCTCTGCCGCAGTAGGTGGGGTGTCTAGCTCCTCCATGACTGGTAGGTCTGGGATGGCGTTAAGAGCAGTGTCTGTTACGGTGTTCCTCGTTGCGTACAGCTCGAGGTAGTGCTCGGTCCACCGCCGCATTTGCTGTTCCTGGTCAGTGATGACCTCACCTGTCTTGGACTTAAGGGGGGCGATCTTGGAGGGGATTGGGCCTGTTGCCTTCTTGATACCCTCATACATTCCTCGTGCGTTGCCTATATCGGCGGCTTCCTGAATGCTTCTGCACAGGTTTAGCCAATAGGTGTTGGCACAGTGGCGGGCGGTCTTCTGGACCTTGTTCCTGGCAGCCCGTAGAGCTTGAAGTGTACTGGGAGTGGGCGTGACCTTGTAAGCCAGTAGGGCCTTCCTCTTAGCCTCGATCACGGGTTCCATTTCTTCCCAGTGAGCCTCGTACCAGTCAGCGTTCTTCCGCTCTTTCTTCCCGTAAGCAATAATGGCGGAGTTGTATATGGCGTCGCAGAGACGTGACCAATTGGATTCAATAATGTCATCTGCCGCCATTCCCTCGCCGAGTGCATCTTCCATCCTGTTGATGAATTGCTGGGTCTTAACTGGGTTGCTGGCACAACTGGTGTTGATGCGTGGGCGACCCTTCATCTTGGAGTGGTGCAACCTCTTCGGCATTATGCGCACCTTGCTTACCACGAGGGCATGGTCCGTGTCACAGTCTGCACTGTGGTAGCTGCGGGTGAGGAGAGTGCTGCCAATATCCGTTCTTCTGGTGATGACGAGGTCAAGCTGGTGCCAGTGGTGGGAGCGGGGGTGCCTCCATGACACCTGGTGGATCTCTTTGCACTTGAAGAATGTGTTTGTCACGCACAGGCCGTGGTGACACGAAAGCTCAAGCAGTCGCTGACCATTCTCATTGATCTTTCCTCTCCCAAAGTTTCCGAGGCAGGTGGGCCAGGCCATGTGGTCGGCTCCTACTCTTGCGTTGAAGTCTCCAAGGAGATAAAGAGCGTTACTTCTGGGGATCTTGGATAACGCTTCATCCAGTGCATGGTAGAACTGTTCTTTCTCTTCGGTGGTGGCGCAGAGGGTTGGGGCGTACGCGCTAAGAATGCTGACTGGGCCGAAAGTTGTTGACAATCGGAGGGTAAGTAATCTCTCTGTGCCTCCTGTGGGTGGCTCTATGGAGTTAACAAGCGTGTTCTTCACAGCGAACCCAACACCGTGCTGTCTTGGTTGGTCCGGAGACTTCCCTTGCCAGTAGAAGGTGTAATTGGTTTCTCTGATAGTTCCGTTGTCGGCCAACCGGGTCTCCTGTAGAGCCGCAATGTCGATGTTTAGTCGTGCCAGTTCCCTGTCAATGACGGCGGTTTTCCTGGCATCATTGATCCACGGAAGGTCTGCAGTAAGTCCGGGACACATGGTCCTGATGTTCCAGCTAGCGAGGCGAAGAGCTGGAGGCTTCTTTCTTGTTTTTTGCTTGGAATTGCCTGGTGCGAGTGTTTTGTGGCCCACTTTTCGAGAGACGCCTCTCTGATCCCCACGCACCCAGTGGGGCAGGCGAGCCATGGCGAGACGGCACCTAATTGGCTGGGGGCTGCCCAGCTTGAGGCGGGCGGTAGCTGTCCAGTGAGGTGCGATGACCTCTCCCACCGTCAGAGGAGACCCCTGGCGCTTGTTTCCTTCGCCAATCGGATGAGCTTATAACCGGTATCTGTCTCCTCCCGTGTTGAGTCGACATCTTGCGATGACGCTGGAGTGTCCTCTCTAGTGAAGCTACAAAGCCTGGGCAGGGTGATATGGAGGGCCAGCTGTTGCCCATGCAGCAGACCCCCCCTCTCTTCGCAGCTGAAGGATCCAAGGGGAAAGACAGAGTCAATACAGCTTGGCTTCAGGTGCGCCGCAGGAGTTGCCGGTGTTGACTACAACGTCAAACCGCCTTAGGGACTCCGGCTCCGGATTTTCTGTCGGGGTTTACTCCCTTAGCCTTTCCCCTGAAGAGGTATGCCGCAAGGCAGCGGAGGTTTTTTGGAGTCAGAGTTTTCCTTCTCTGATGTGCCCTGACTGGAAGATCGAACCAGCGACACTTAGCTCGCAGGCCGACGCTCAATCCACTGAGCCAAACCAGCATGATAATTAAATGGGACATGAAGCTGAAATCCATATTTGTTGTGTATCTGAAATCCAAATTCAACGGAGTGTCCTGTATTTTTATTTGCTGAATCTATCTGAACGGAGTTGGTGACAAGGGGAGCAGGGCTGGAGGGGCTGGAGAGCAGTTGCAGAAGGAGCCTGAGGAGCTTCACAGACAGATTCAGACTGTCACACTGCAGACTGTCTACTTTAAAAGGGAAGTGGTAGAAGGAATCCTGGAGCTGGAGGTGAATTCTCAATCCAGGATGCACATTAGAATCTCCCACGGGAGCTGTTAAAAAGCTAAGTGCTTGAGTTCATCCTCTGATTTAATAGGTTTCCGTGTGGCCTTGGTATTAGCATTTTAAAAAGCTCCTTGGGTCCGTCCTCATGTCCAAAAGGGTTGAGAACCATTGCTTTAAAGACCACTAAGCCCAGACCTCTTAGGCAGAGTCAGGCAGCTGAGTTTAAGATCCAACTCTATCACTTCCTGGCTGTGTGGCCTGAACTACGCTTGTTTGACCACCTGGGGAGCACGCCCAGCACCAGACCAGACCGCACAGCTCACGGTTCCAGCGCTGGCGAAAATAAAGCCTCATTGCTTCTGACTGTGCAAACCAGTGGAGGTTGGGGCGGAGGAAGAAACTGCCAGTCTGTCAGCAGGGTGATTAAGTGATTAATATGTGGATATTCCATGTAAAATTCTTTTAACTTTGTCGTATGCTGGAGAAGTGTTCTTAATAAAATGTTTAAAAAATTAAGAATTTTCAAAATGTTTCATCACCCATATTTTTACCACAAACATGTTTTAGGTATTATTCCCCTATGCATAAGCATGTGTGTCTTCATAATTCATGCTGTGTAACAGTCTATTATACTGATGTACAATGAATTATAAAACAATTTGTTCATTTAGTAAATTTCTGGTTGAACATTTATATATGTGTATTTTTGTTTCTGTTAAATCATGTTTATAAGACAAATTAACTGCTTTCTACTACATCCTGCTTCTGAAAACCTGCACCAATTTAACCAACATAGCACCTAGCCATTTTAATATTTTGCTGCTATACTAAGCATAAAAATATTATCCAGAGGTTAATCTGTACCTCTTTTATGTGTGAAATTTTATAATTTATCTCTGCATTTATCTACCAGAATCTTAATAATTTTCTTATAAATTTGAATAACCACTATGTGTTGTAACTGTTAACCCATTGTCCCCTAAATTCATGCAGATTTTTCTGGTCAGCTCTCATCCTTTGTGTTTTTTCATTGTGTTAATTTTTCATATATTCTGTCAGTTTAATCCTTTGTGATTCCTTCAACCCACTCAGAACTAACACTACTTCTCCACAACATGAGAGATATTCTAAATTTTTTTGGTTTAATCTATACACATTCAATTCAGAGAGTAAGTCTCCCTTTAAGAAGGTAAGCGGGAAATAAGCAAAAATGTGGCTGATAAAATTAGACTTGATTCTCCCAGAGCACTATTTCTTTTTTTTTTTTTTTTAAGACTTTATTCATTTTATTTTTAGTGAAACATTCATTTGGCTCTCACACACCCCCAACTGGGGACCTGGCCTGCAACCCAGGCATGTGCCCTGACTGGGAATTGAACCAGGGACCTTTTGGTTCCCAGGCCAGCACTTAATCCACTGAGCCACATCAGCCAGGCTAGAGCACTATTTCTAAATGTGGTTCTCCCAGAGTAACTGCAAAAGAGATAGTTAAGTGTAATTATTATTAAATGCAGATTGCAAAGTCCCATCTCTGATGTACTGAGTAGGCAGATTCTCTGGGTGTGGAGACTGGAAAATTTGCATTAAAAAAAACCTGGTGACTCTTCTGCAGATTTAGGCTTGAAAATCACAGACCAGGAGAAAGACTAGGTGAGTCACACACAGTGGGATCAGTAGAGGGTAAGAGAGCAACATAAGGTGCCTGACAATTAGGAGTCACTTAAATAATTTACTGAATGAACACGTGCATGTCTTTTTTCTTATATAATGGCTTTTTGAGGTAGAGTACACATATCATAAAATTCACTCTTTTAAAAAGGTGAACAAGTCAGTGGTTTTAGTATATTCCGTTATGAAACCATCACAACAATTAGAGAACATTTCCGTCACCGAAAAGAAATCCCACCACATCCCCCATCCTCTAATTTTTGTCTCTATAGAGTTGCCTATTCTGCACATTTCCTAGTGCTCAGATATGAAATGTCCAGACGCATGAAACCATACAGTATGCAATGTTTTGTGACTTTTTCCATTTAGTATGTTGTCAAGGTTCATCCATGTTGTAGCATGGATTAATAGTTCATTCTTTTTTATTGCCAAATAACATTCTATTGCATGGATATACCATATTATATTTATCATTCATCAGTATTTGGGTTGTTTCCAAAGGGGACTATTATAAATATGCTGCTATGAATGTTCATGTACAAGGTTTTTGTGTAAACATGGCTTTTCATGACTATTGGGTAATTAGAAGTGGAATTGCTGGGTGATATGGTAACTCCGTGATTAACATTCTGAGGAAGTGCTGAAGTGTTTTCCAAAGCAGCTGCACCATTACAGATTTCCATGAGCAGTCCCAGTTTCTTCACATCCTCTTCAACATTTTTTATTCTAGCCGTCCTAGTGGCTGTGAAATTGGTATCTCATTGTAGTTAATCTACATTTTCATAATAACTAATGATGTTGAGCATTTTCGTGTGTGCTTATTGGCCATTTGTATGTCTTCTTTGGAGAAACATTTATTCAGGCCCTTTGTCCATTTTTAAATTGGTTTCCCTTTTTATTATTGAGTTGTAAGAGTTCTCTACACTATCCTTAAGTCCTTTAGGAAATAAGATGATTTGAAAATATTTCTCCCATTCTTTGAGTTATCTTCTCACTTTTTTGATATTGTCCTTTGAAGCACAAAAATCTGCAGTTTAATAAATTCTAATATATCTAATTTTTCTTCTTTTGCTTATGCTTTTTACATCACAGCTTTTAAAACTTTGCCTAACTCAAGGTAACATTTACACCTACGTTTTCTTCTAAGAGTTTTATAGTATTGACTTTACATTTAGGGCTATAAAACATTTTGAGTAATTTTTGCATATAGTGTGAGAAAAGGGTCATTGCTCCGCCATTCCAGAACTGCTTGCACATGTAGTTTTAGTGACAAAAGATATGGTTATACCAACTAAGAAATGATAAAGCATGTCATTTGATGAGTTAAAAAAGATATCCTAAGAAGATATTTTACAAATGTTAACATTTAAATACACGCTAAATGACTTGGCACTGATACTATGAAATGGACCAAAGGCTGCCCATAAAGTTCTGTTGAGGAAGAGTTTATGCTCTTAATTCTCTGCTTTTCAATACCTTGATCAAAAACGAGACCCTTCCTTTGCCTCAGTCACTTTAGTGCAGTGATTTCCAACAGGCGCGCCACAAGCAGCACACTGGTGTGCCACAAGAATTTTTTAAACACACTATCCCTGACTATTTAGTCAGGGGCACTCACCTCTTTTCTCTTAGTGTCAAATGAAAAAATGACAATAGCTAGTACAATAGCCATGTGGTGTGAATGAATCAAAATTACACCTATTTTCTTGTCAGGTCAGTAAAAAATGTATTTTTGGTGCGCGGAATTTCATTAATTAGTATGTGTGCCAGGAGATGAAATAGGTTGAAAATTGCTGCTTTAGAAAAATGTGCCATCCTTGACTGTTTCCTTGCCTCCATTATTTATCTACCCAAACGTCCTCTCTAGTTAGCTATTTTATTCCAGAACAAGACTGTGATTCAACTGCTTCTAACTTTTTAATAGTCTAATTTCTTATAGAGCAACTCACAACCCTCTGTTTTCAAAATACTTTTCCAAGTTTCTCAGCTCTCCCATGAATGTCCTACACTCCGGTGAAATTTTTGCCCTTTCCTTTCCCAAATTTACTCTGTGAGCTCTCTTCATTTGCTTGGCCTAAAATACCTTCTTCCATTTCCAAACAAGTAGAATCCTACTGATCCTCTAAAACAAGTCAGATGTCTATTCCTCGATTTCATCATTCCTTACTCCTCCTTTCCTGTTCCTTGTGGTGACATACATTATTTCCTCTTCTTACAGTTTATTATATAATACATGCTGCATCACATCATTTACTCCTGTGAGCAGAAAACCATTTGTTTGCTTTTGCATTTCTCTTAATACACACACATCCCTATTTCAAGAAACATTTATGGCATTTAAAAGATACTTAGGAATTTGTCTCTTTACACCACACATATTTGCCATTTTGAAACAAGAAATAAAAATAAATACTACTTTCACAAAACAGAAGTTGCTATGTATTACATGAAAAGGCGGGTTTCATTGTTAATTTTTGCGAATTCAGGGCTAAAAACTAAATAGATTTCTCTTCTAGAGAACTTTTTAGAACTTATACCAGCCAATATGCATGATCAATCTCCAATTTAGCATTCATTACTTTTCTAACAACTAATCACAGGTTTCTTTCTGTGCTGAACCTTCCAAGGGACTTGCGTTCAGCAGAACACATTTGGAAAATACTGGTCTAATTCTTTATTTAAAATAGTGAGTGTAAGTAAGGTAATCTATTCTTTGCTCCCTTTAATTACCCAGGTTTACTTTAAACCTAATTACTGTGTCTCTATTACTGCATCAGCTAAATGTGTGTTCTATTATGAAACAGGAAACCAAAAAGGTGGGAATGGCTTGAATGTGTGGCAATGGTTCTCTTTAATATGCATTAGAATAACTCAGAGCTCTTGAGCTCTTGTTAAAACAGATTACCAGATGCCATCCTCAGAGATTCTCACTCAGTAGTTCTAGGTAGAGTCAAGAATTAGCATTTCTACTAAATTCCCAGGTGATGCACAGGGAAAACACCTTGATGAAAGGATTTATTATCTCAAATAACATGAAATCTTGAGGCTACTATAGAGGCGCCAGAAGGATTAGGAACACCAGCTCCTTCTAAATTGCTGCTGCATCATCCTAGTTCACAGGTTTCTAAGGACATTACTCATATTTCAGCCAGCACCTAGGTCACCTCCTTTTAAGGAGCCTTATTTGCAACAACCTAGTCAAAAGACCTCAACTAACAGAAAATGGTAAATGTAATATTTTAGCCAAGTACACTGCCACCCCAAATAAAACTGGCTGGATTTTGAATAGGCAACTAGAGACTCTACCATACTTTAGTCTACATGTACTTCACCAAGTCCAACGGATTTGCCCCATTACTTCATGAATTTGCCCCATGTTTCATCGTTATTTCTACTTGCCTGTATCTGTTTCCGTCATTTCTCACACCTACTTTTTTATAAGAGCCTTCTAACCAGTCTCCCTACCTCCTATCCTGGTGGTAGGTAGAAGATGGAGTTTGAGGAACCTAAAGCTGTTTAAAATTCTTCAATGACTCCACATATCCTATAAAATGATTAAGGTATTGCCAGAGCAGCCTTGCTCTGAGAAATCACCCAGAAACCACAGTGGGTGCAGGCAATGGGTTTATTGAGGGAAAAGGCATCAGGGGTGGGGGGGGCGGGGGGGGGGGAGGAAGGCAACTCCCACACCAACTCAAGGGCCTATAGGAGCAAGGGAACGGGGAGCAAGGGAATGGGGACTCCACGTGGGTCCGTGTAAGTCCCACCCGCACTTCTGCAGGTGCTTTTTAAGCTTGCCAACTGCACATTTCAGCGAGGGTGAGTTTGTCACATGGCATATTCAGTAGATCATTTGCATATTGTTGCTGTTGTTCTGACCAGATTAATTAACATATCCTGTTATCTGACTAGGTTTGCATCCTGGCTACCTTTATATTCTGACAGGTATAAACCTTTCATTACTTCGTACAAAGCCCTCATCTCTGTATATGACCGTTCCCTGCCACAGATTTTATACTATTAAACACACCAAACTTTCTCCCTTCTGGGCTTTCATCATGCTTTCTCTGCTCATTAAGATACTCTTACTTCTCCTTGACCTTTAGCACTCATCCTTTAAGATTTAACTAAGGTAGGATCACCGTTCAGAAAGCCCTCTTCCTTAATACAAGTACCCTTCCTCTTTAATCACCAAAAGCTCAGTCCAGAGCTATCACTGGATGTTCCATATTATATTATGAAGATCTGTTTGTACCTCTGACTTTCTCAATAGATTATGTGCTGTGTAAGTGTAAGGACTGTGTTTTGTTTATCTTTATACCCCTAGAACTGGGTACAAAGCAGAAGCAAACTGTCATTTATTGAATAAAAATGTCACCCTTCATCATCAGCTGGCCAACAAACTAAAATTCTATATAGGATCTGCCCAACAATCTAATCTAATACCCTTTTCTAGTACAAGTATCATAGTCTAATTATGCAATTTCAAAAAGCAATACAGACAGAAAATCCTTATCTCCAATTAAAGGAAATATCAAAGTATACAACTTTTTGCACAAACATATTTTATTTTTTATAACTGGAATACCAAAAACACAACCCAACTAGCTACAGAACACTTCCAGCTTTTTTTTCTATTCATTTAACTAAACTAAACAAAGTTTTAGAAAGGAACACCTGCTACAACAAAAGAATCCTAATCTAACCATCAAAGTTGACTTCACCACTTCTTATCTTTTCCTTATGTTTATCCTAGTTTTCCAACTTTAATTCTTCTTCCTCTTTATATTGGGCATATTCAGTATCTTTTTCTGGGTTGGGAGTCGATTTCCCGTTTGGTAGCAAGAAACACTCAGCATTCATAACTTGCTCAGCAGTCATTGAACTTCTACAATAGATCAGGCTATAAAGGAGTGATTTGACATTATCATCCTGCAAGGAAAGAAGAGATGTTACAAAACAAAAATAAAATAAAAAATAAAAAAAAACAAGCAAAAGGATAAACCTGCAATAAGGAGGATCCAATTCAAAAATACTTTTAACCAATGATACAGAGCTAAAATTAATTTTTCCTCTTTTGATATTTTTAATTTCTACAAAATTCAGCTAGTTTTTATTAGAAATGGATGACTCTGTAATAAAACAATGAAGTTGAACTGCAAAACAATCACAGCTGAAATATCTCAAAAACAAATGAAATTCCAGAAAAGGACATCTTATAACTTCCCCTTTTCCCTCTTTTTTTAGGGCACTGGTCAGAGTTTGACATGATAGAAATTTTACACTGAAGCCCCTTGTCTGGGAGGGTACCCTGCTTTACCTGGCCAACTGCTTCTGATTTCAGATTTGAAGTGATCTCTGGGAACTCTTCTTCCACCACTACCATTATCATCATTGCTATGCAAGTTAGAATTTATTATGTGCCACTATTTCAAAGAACTTTTTTAGTATTATCGCATGTAAACAACACTATAATGTTGTTCCTCTATTATATCTACCTCCCAAATCACCTAAATATGCCGTTTCTGTATTGCAATGGTGACTCCAATAAGACCATATTTCACACTGAATGAAAATCACCTGTATATTGCTACTGTTCTCATCAGATTCTAAGATCTCTAAGTTCAGACATGTAGCTTATGACTTCATCTCCAACAACCAGTACAGCGTCAGACATTCATTTGCTAAATGAATAAATGCCAAGTCCCGTAATGCACTCTACAGAATATCTTTTTAAACATATTTAAAGATAGGTATAAACTTTTTTAAAAATTGAAAGCTCTGATAAATACAGCACATGCTCTTGAAAATCACAAAAGTAAATTTAGAACAAGTAGAAAATCATGTTTTTAAACAAAAAGGCTTTCATCTCAAATGTGTCAATCTTCCCTAAGTATATTTATAAACTTACATATTGCCAATAAAATACAATCACTGCTCCCACCTTAGAACTAAATAACTGTAAAGATCTTTTAGAAGAATAATAAGAAGAAACATGAAAGTTCTAATAAAAATAGCGAAGTGGAAAAAACTAGCCCTCCCAAGTATTAAAAGACTATAAAGCCTGTTCATTGAAAGAATATGAATAAACAAAACAACAGAACAAAATAGAGAAACTCAAAATATACCCCATACATATAAAGTATCAATATATGAAATGATGGCATTTTCCAATGGAGTGAGGGGGTAACTTTTTAATAAAAGGTATTGGGACAAATTGATACCCAATGGAAAAAGATAAAATTAGATATATTCCTCCAACCAAACACCAGGATAATTTCAAATATATCAAAAATCTTTAAAAATTAAATAAATAAATAATATAAAATAACAATAAAAGTTAAAGATAAAAATGTATAAAATTACATACATATTGTTTAATTACTCAATTCCCCAAAATCATTCAAGACAAAAATTTCTTCCTTAAGCTTTTCACTCTCTTAAGACTATAAAATTTTACAAAACAAAAAAACACAATTGCAGAACAAACAGAAAAGCAATACCTAAAAGTCAAAACCAAAAGGAAACAGGTATACATAGCAGATGACATAATCACATAGAAATTAATTATTTCTAGTGACTTTAAAACAAGTATTCTGACTGCAAATGTTAGTGGGATAAAGATCTATTGAGATACATCCCAAGGTCAAAAAGAAAGACCTTCAAAGAAATGCTGAACTATTCAATAACCTTACTGTTTCTAATAATATTGTTATTTTCAAACTATTACACTTATTGTAGGGTACAGCAATTATGTAATTGTTAATATCATAAAAACTAAGATTATTAGTATAAAAAGAAGAGGAAATCTGAATTTAATATTAGAATTTATAACCCAGTATCTTGAATTTGATTTGGAAATATACCTTTTACTTCGAATGTAAATGGATTAAATACCTTCCCATAAAAAGAAATCGAGTGGATAACTGAATAAAACAAACAAAAACACCTAAACTGTATGCTCCCTATTAGAGGCTCACTTTACATTTAAGGACACATACAGGTTGAAAAGTAAAGGAATGGAAAAAAATATTCCATGCAAATAATAACCAAAAGAGAGCAGAAATCAGTGACCATACTTTATCAGATAAAATAAGACTTTAACTGAAAACACCACCAACAAAGTTATTACATAATGAAAAAAGTGTCAATTCAACAAAAAGATAAGAATAATAATAAATATATATACACACACCCAAAATCAGATCTCCTAAATATACAAAGCAAACATTGACAGACTTGAAGAGAAAAACAGCAATACAGTAATAGACGACTTCAATACCTCTGGACAGAAAATCAATAGGAAAGACCAGGCCTGGACAACACTAAACCAAAAGGATCTAACAGACTTAGAACATCCTCTAGAATAGAACACATGCTAGGTCAGAAAAAAATCTTAACAAAACCAAGAAGATTGATATCATCCAAGTATTTTTTCTGACTGGAACTATGTAAAACTAGAAATCAGTGACATAAGAAAATAGTAAAATTAACAAATATGTAGAAATTAAAATATGTTTCTGAACAACCATTTGTCAATGAAGACATTTAAAGGAAAATTAGAAAATACCAGGACAAACTCAGAAAAACCAAAACTGATGGGATGAAGCAAAAGTGGTACTAAAAGGGAAGCTCATTTGCAGTAAATGCTTACATATTTTTTTTAAAAAATAATTTAAAACTATCTTTAAATCTCAAGAACATAAAAAAAGACCAAACTAAGCCAAAAGGTACTAAAAGGAAGAAAATAAAAGTTAAAGCAGAAATAAATGAAACAGAAAATTTAAAAATTGATAAACCTAAGATTTTTTTTTTTTTTAAATATAAACAAAATCAACAAACCTTTAGCTAGGCTAACTTAGAAAAGAGAAAGAGGAGACCAAAATCAGAATCAAAAGAGAAGAAATTGCAACTAATTCCACAAAAATACAAAAAATGCTAAGGGATAATTATGAATGAGTACAGCCAAAAAGTGAACAACTCAGAAGAAATGCATAATTTCCTAGAAACATACAACCTACCAAGACTGAATCATGAAGAAGAAGAAAGCTTGGACATAGCCATAACAATTAAGGAAAACTAAATTAGTAACCAAAAACCTCCCAATAAAGAAAATCCCAGTACCAGACAGTTTCATTGATGAATTCTACCAAATATTGAAAGAAGAATTAATGCCAGTCCTTCCCAAACTCTTTCAAAAAATTAAGAAAGAGGGAACACTCCCAAACATTTTATAACGCCAACATTACCCTGGTATCAAAGTCAGATAAGGACACTACAGGAGAACTAAACTAGAGCCTAATAATCCTGATGAATACAGTCACAAAATTCTCAACCAAACCCTAGTAAACTGAACCTTAAAGCACATTAAAGTAATTGTACACTATGATAAAGTAGAATTCATTCCTGGAAAGCAATAACAGTTCAGCACATAACAATCAATAAACATGATATATCACATTAATAAAAAGAAAGAAAAATCACACACTCATCGCGACAGATGTGGAAAAATCATTTGACAAAATTTAGCATCTATACATAATAAACTCTCAACAAACTGGATATAGAAGGAACATAATAAAAGCCATATATGACAAACCCACAGCTATCATCATACTCAGTGGTGAAAGGTTGAAAGCTTTCACTGTAAGATCAAGAACAGGACAAGGAGGCCTACACCCCCCCCATTCCTATTCAACACAATACTAAAATTCCTAGCCAGATAAATCAGACAAGAAAAAGTAATGAAAGGCATCCCAATCAAAAGGAAGAAAATACCTCTGTTTGCAGAAGACATGACCTCACATATAGAAAATGCTAAAGGCTCCAAAAAAAAAAAAAAAAACTGTTAGAACTAATCAATGAAAATAGTAAAGTTGCAGGATACAAAGTTAACACACAAAAATAAGTTCTGTCTATATATTAACAACAAAACATCGAAAAAGAAATTTTTAAAAATGCAATTTACAGTAGCATCAAAAATAAGATACTTAGTAATAAATTTAGCCATGGCAGTGAAAGATCTGTACACTGAACACTATAAATCATTGATGAAAAAAACTGAAAAAGCACTGACTAGGGTGGCTCAGTGGGTTGGGCGTCATCTCGCAAACTAGAAGGTCACCGGTTTGATTATCCTGGTCAGGGCACATGCCTGGGTTGGGGGTTAGGGCCCCAGTCGGGGGCATGCGAGACGTAACCAATTGTCGTTTCTCTCACACATTGATGTTTTTCTTCCTCTCTTTCTCCTTCCCCTCTCTCTAAATTAAACAAGTAAATAAAATCTTTTTTTTTTAATTGAAAAACTGAAGACATAAATAAATGGAAAGACAGTCCATGTTCATGGATTGAAAGAATATTATTAAAATTTCTATATTACCCAAAGTGACCAAAATATTCAGTGCAATCATTTTCAAAATTCCAGTGGCATTTTCCACAGAAACAGAAAACAATCCTAAAATTAATATGGAACCATGAAAGACTTCTAATAGCCACATTAAAATTACAGCTAAAACACAGAACTATCATTCAGAACTGCCTGAAATCTGGCTGAATGAAAGTCCTACGACTAAGGAATTAAAGAAGCCATATCAAGACTGGTAAGAGGGGCAGAGCCACAGAACAAGTTGGTCTCACATGCACGTGTGGCTGATATAAATCAGGAGGGCTACTTCAGCAGCCTCGGTTTGTAGCTTGGAATCACCTGGGCACCTCCAAGCGCAGCACAAGCAGCAGCCACCACCTGCAGATGGCTTTGTAACTCACGCTGGGCAGCACCAGGCAGACACAGCCAGCAGCTGACCTAGCCCGCTCCTCCCAAGAGGCCCCAGAGCCAGTGCACCCAGTGAACAGCTTCAGACCACATCAAAGCACCACCACCCAACCACCTCCATAAGCGACACACTTAAGAAGTGGACTCAGCAGACACCAGAGCCCCACTGAAATAAGTCCTGCGATGTGGGATGGGCCCCTGAACAGCTGATCCTCCACAGTGGTCAGAAGTCAGTGAACGGTGGTCATAGTAAGTCCTTGCAGGTGATTGGCTTGGGGGCAAATTCCTCCCACTGATGTGCTAACAGCAATCAACGCTAAACTATAGCAGAAGGGTGTACAGAGCCCACACAGGTAGGTACACCTCTAGTGCACAGCCTGGGTGAGCGGGGAGGCTGTGTCACTGGACCCTAAAGAACACCATTAGGCCACTCTACCAAGCCTGGGAGACATAGCAGCTCTACCTAACACATAGAAACAAACACAAAAAGGCCGCCAAGATAAGGAGACACAGAAACATGGCCTAAATGAAAAAACACATAACAAAACTCCAGGAAGAAAACGAAATAAAATGGAGACAAGCCATCTACTAGATGCAAAGTTGAAAGCATGGCTTATAAGGATGCTCAATGAACCTAGTGCGAACCTCAACAGCATGAAGAAGGACCAGTCTGAAATAAAGAATACACTAACTTAAGTGAAGAATAATTTACAGGGAATCAACAGTCGAGTAGGTGAAGCCAAGAATCAAAACAGTGATTTGGAATATAAGAAAGCATAAAATACCCCATCAGAATAGCAAAACAAAAAGCAAAAAATGAGGATAGTTTACAAGAGCTTCTGGGACAACTTCAAGTATACCAACATTCACATTATGGGGGTGCCAGAAGGAGGAGAGTAAGAAATTGAAAACCTCTTTGAAAAAATAATGACAGAAAACTTCCCTAACTTGGTTAAGGAAATAAGACTTTGTCCAGGAAGCACAGAGTGCCAAACAAGATAAACCCAAGGAGGCCCACACCAAGACACATCATAATTAAAATGAAAAAATATTAAAGACAAAGAGAGAATCTGAAAAGCAACAGGAGAAAAGCAGTTAGTTACCTACAAGGGAGCTTATTTCTCAACAGAAACTTTGCAGGCCAGAAGGGATTGCAAGAAATATTCAATATGATGTAAAGCAGGACGTATACCCAAGATTACCTAGCAAATCTATCATTTAGAATCAAAGTACAGATAAAGAGCTTCCCAAACAAGAAGAAGCTAAAGGAGTTTATCGCCACCAAACCAGTATCATATGAAATGTTAAAGGATCTTCTTTAAGAAGAAGAAAAAAGATTTAAAAATAAGAACAATGAAATGGCAATAAATACATATTATCAACCATTAAATCTAAAAAACAAACAAACAAGCAAAACAGAAACAGACTCATAGATACAGAGGACATTCTGATGGTTCCCAGATGGGAGAGGGGACTAGAAGGATGGGTGAAAAAGGTTGAAAGGATTAAGAAGTACAAATTGGCAGTTACAGAATAGTCACGGGGGTGTAAAGTACAGCACAAGGAATACAGTCCATAAGATTCTAATAACTATGTATAGTGTCAGGTGGGTGTGAGATTTTACCGGGATGTTCACTTAGTTCTGTTATGTCTAATCACTGGGGTATACACCTGAAACTAATATAATAAAGTATGTTGGGGCACGTACAAGAAGGCAACCAATTGATGTTTTTCTCTCATCGATGTCTGTCTGTCTCTCTGCCTCTGTCTCCCTTCCTTTCTCTCTAAAAGGAATGAGAAAATGTCCTTGGGTGAGGATAAAAATAAATTTTTTAACTGGGCCAAAGTTCTTGTCAGATGGCGCATCAAAGAAGATACACAGATGGTAAATAAGCATATGAAAAGACACTTCACATCATTTCATCAGGGAAATGTAAATCACAGCAACAAAAGATACCACTACACATCTTTGAGAATGCCCAAAATCCAGAACACTGACAGTACCAAATTCTGACAAGGAGGTGGAGCAAAAGGAGCTCGCACTTACCACTGGTGGGAATGCAGAACAGTGCAGCAACTCTGGGAGACACTCTGGCAGTTCCTTACAAAACTAAACGTCCCCTTACCATACAGTACAGCAACTGCACTCCTGGGTACTGACCCAAGGAAATGAACTAAGTCCTCACAAAAAACTGCACGTGCATGTTTATTGCAGTTTATTAATAATTGCAGAAACCTGGAAGTAACCAAGACATCTTCTTGTAGGTGAGTGGATAAACTGTGATACATCCAGACGATGGAATTATTATTCAGCAACAAAAGGAAATGAGCTAGCAAGCCATAAGAAGACCTGCAGGAACCGTGGATGCATACTACTAAATGCAGAAAAGCCAATCCAAAATGCCACATACTGTATGATTTCAACTATAGGACATTCTGGAAAAAGCAAAACTATGGAGAGTGTAAAAAATATCAATGGCTCCCAAGACCTGGGGGAGGCAGAGATAAACAGGCAGAGCACAGAGGATTTTGGGGGCAGTGAAAGTATTCTGTGTAATACAAGATGGTGGCTACATGTCCTCATTATTTCTCTGAGCCCCTAAGAATGTACACGAAGAGTGAACCCTAATGTAAACTAAAGACTTTAGGTGATAATGATGTGTCAGTGTAGGTCCATCAGTTACAACAAAGGTACCACGCTTGTGGGGGATGCTGATAATGGGTGCACTGTGCAGATGCGGGGGAAGGAAGTATGTGAGAAATATCTGTACCTTCCTCTCGATTTTTCTGTGAACTTAAAAACTGCTCTTAAAAAAATAAAGTCATATAAAACATGGCAAAATATTTTAAAATAACTATTTTCTCTTTAAAAAATGACATGAGAACTTTTAAAACCTGATCATTTTACTTTTACAGACACATTTACTGCAGTATTTCACCTCAATGTCTAGTCATACTGGACTACTCCATTTCAAAAAAATTTAATATTTTCATGTCTTAGGGCAGGCTATTATCTTTATCAGAAATGGCTATCACCTCACTCTACCTCATGTAAATTCCTAACTCAATCTTGGAGACTCACCTCAAATTAAATATTCAGTGATCTTTGTGATCTACCTCTTCCCTCCCACTTTCTCTGCAAAATTAAAAACTGGCTTCCTCTAAAGTACTTTCTTATTACTCTATTTACAGATCTTGGTTGTTTACTTGTTCACATTTCTGAATTATTAATTTCTTCAATGCTGCAATCCTAGTTACCCAGCTCCTAGTTCAATTCTTGGTATATGTCAGGTACTCAAAATGTTGGCTGAATACATATATGAATGGCAAAGCAATATGAATGACACAGATGTGTGACAAAATACAGTCAGGTATTTATAAAAAGAGTAGAAGATTAATTTTAATACAATCTTGGAAGATACAGTAAAGACTATTTTTCCTTGTTACTTATTTATATAGTTTGTGTGACAAGCATACATTCCAGCAGCCTTCTCCAGCAGTAGTTTAACTAAGACACTTAAATTTTTTTCAGACTTCAGGCCAAGATGGAGGCGTAGACAGACACGGTGCATCTCCCTCCACAACTAAGAAGGAATACAACTAGCTCAAAACTAGAAACAACCAGAAGTTCCAGAAAATCAAACTGCATGGAAGTCGAGCAAACAAAGATACAAAAAAGAAATACTCATCCAGACAGGTAGCCGCAGAGCCGGGGCAGAGAGGACGCAGTGTGGTGGCGGCAGGCTGGTGGAAAGCGCACACATTTTAAAAAGTCAGGAGGAACACCTGGGGAGCATTCCCAGCTCCTCACCAGACCTCGCAGCTTACAGTCCCAGCACCAGGGAAAATCAAGCCTCATTGCTTCTGACTGTGCCGACCAGTGGGGGTTGAGACGGAGGAAGAAACTGCCGGTCTCTCAGCAGAGTCCACTTGTTCAAAGGGCCCCCACTGTCCTAGAACGTCCGCAGACCCACCCACTTTGGGAACGACGACCAGGGCAGCAACTAGAGGGGCACCAGTCTGGTGTGGAAGTGGGAGAGGTGCCTGGAAAAGGGCCAAGTGCTAGGCAGGCGGCATTGTTCCCTCTCGGACCCCTCCCCCACATATAGCACCACAACGTGGTGAAACAGGTGGCCTGTACTGACGAATACCTAAGGCTCCGCCCCTTTCAACATAGTAGGAGCAACAGCTCTACCTGGGATACGGAGGCAAACAAACACAGGTGCCTGTCAGAATGAGGAGACAGGGAAGTATGGCCCAAAGGGGGGAACGGATCCAGGTTCCAGTGGGAGAACTAAGTGACAAGGAAATAGCCAACCTAACAGATGAGGAGGTAGACAACCTAACAGACGCAGAATTCAAAACACTGGTGATAAAGATGCTCACAGGCTTGACAGATACGCTTGAGTATGGCAAACGCATAAGTGAAGAGGTGAAGGCTATGCTAAGTGAAACGAAGGAAAATCCACACAAAACCAGTGGTGAAGGGAAGGAAATCAGGGTTCCAATCAATGATTTTGAACATAAGAAAAAAAAGTCAACCAGTGCAGAATGAGAAAGCAAGAATTGAAAACAATGAGGAAAACTTCCCAAATTTTGTGAAGGAAATGGGCATACAGGTCTGGGAACACAGAGGGTCCCAGGCGAACTGGACCCAGAGGGGACCACACCAGGACGCATCATAACTGAGATGCCAAAAGTGAAAGATAAAGGGAGAGTCCTGGGGGCAGCAAGAGACAGGCATAGAGTTGCCTACAGGTGCGTGCCTATAGGACTATCTGCTGATTTCTCAGAGGACACTTTGCAGGCAAGAAGGGACTGGCAAGCAGTATTCAATGTGATGAAAAGCAACCTACAACCAAGATTACTCTATCCAGCAAAGCTATCATTTGGAATGGAAGGGCAGATGAAGTGCTTCCCAGACAAGAAGAAACTAAAGGAATTCATCATCACCAAGCCATTATTATATGAAATGTCAAAGGGACTTACTTAAGAAAAAGAAGGTCAAAACTATGAACACTAAAATGACAACAAACTCAGAAGTATCAGCAACTGAATCTAAAAAATAAAAACAAATCCAATTAAGCAAACCAGAATAGGAACAGAATCATAGGTATGGGGATCATTTGGAGGGTTATCAGCTGGGAGGGGGTAGAGGGAGAAATGGGGAAATGGTGCAGGGACTAAGAAGCATAATTGGTTGGTACAAAATAGACAGGAGGAAGTTAAGAATAATATAGGGAAGGGTGAAGCCAAAGTACTTAGATGCATGATCCATAGACATGAACTAAGGGGGGTGGAATTGCTGGAGGGAAGGAGGGTACTGGGTGGAGGGAAGCAAAGGGGAAAAAAAAATTGGAACTACTGTAACAACATAATAAAACATACTTAAAAAAATTTTTTTTCACTATTTTTTGTGAATACTATTTGGCACTCACACAAAAATCGGAGGACATTTTTCAGTCAAGTATTTAAATTTACATAAAGACTACACATCTACTGTATACTACATTTCCAACAAGTAAATGACAAAAAAAGTCACATACCAAACGAAACTGATCCACTTTCGGGATTCCATCTTCATTGGTCTCAAATTGCTGGTTTTGAACAGAAAGCTGTTAAAGAAAATGAGAAAGAATAAATTCCTAATGTACCAATATTGACCTTGTAACAGAGCCAAATCTGGAACTCTTCAGATTCTGGTGAAAAGAGAAGAGCTAACTCAAAGGAAGCACATTAATCCTTGCACGATAGAAACACTTTCATTATAATAAGAACTTGTGCACAAGCGACCAAACAGTTCCTGGGACCCCTAAAGTATCAATCAGAATGATCACACACGGTATAAGCAGTTTTAATACCTTCCAAGCAAATATATTAAAATTTAGAAGTTTATTTCAAGTTGGTTTCACCAATACTCGTATATTAGGTACAAAGAAAATAAATCAGGGTTTTATTCCTCCCTAATACCTAACCTTTGTTCAAGAAATACACATTAAATTTTTTTAAAACCTATTATAATTTCTTACATACTCAAAGATAATCTGAATTTTATGTATTCATCACTCAGTCCCAACAACAATCAACCAATAATCACTCCTGCCCTATGCACAAACCTATATATATTATTTTTCAGGCAAATCCTATACATGTCTTTTAATCCATAAATATTTTAGTATGTATTTCTAAAAGATAAAGTCTACTTTGATATAAGCACAATATCACACTAATTATTATTAATTCTTTAATGTTAACTACCTAGTTTTTAAATTTTTAATCATTTCATTAACACATAAATTATTTCACTTTTAAACGGTTTATTTAAATCCAGATCCAAGTAAGTTCCACACAATGAAATTCAATAAAGAAGAAGAAGGATTTCTGGATTCTTCACCGCTGAGTACAACTGTAACGTTTGGAAGCATTTTTGTTGAAACTGTATTGAACCTATAGACCAATCTGAGAAGAACTCACATTCATATAACATTGAGTCTTCCAGTCCATAAGCATGGTACATCTCTCCATTTATTTCTTCTTTAATTTCTCTAAAAAATACTTGGTAATTTTCAGCATATAGATGTCATACATCTTTTGTCAAATTTATCCCTAAAAATTCCATATTTTTGATACTTCTGTAAGTGATCTTTTATTTCAATTTCCTATTGTTATTTGCTACAATTCAGAAACACAATTATTACGCCAACTTTTTTCTGTAATCTCTATGAATTTACTTATTCGTTCTAGTAACTCTATGTGTACTACTAAAGGTTTTCTGCATAATAAAGACTGCTTTAATTCTTCCTTTTCAAACTGTACGTTCTTTGCTTCTGTTGTCTTATTAAACTGGCTAGACTGGGATCAGCAAATGACAGCTTGCATGCCAAATCTATTCCAATGCTTGTTTTTGTACAGCCTCAAAGCCAAGAATGATTTTTACATTTTTAAATGTTTAAAAGAAAAATCAAAGAATACTATTTCTTCAAAATGAAAATTGTATGAAGTTCAAATTTCAATGTTCCACAACTAAAGTTTTATTGGAACAGAGCTACACATTCATTTACATACTGTTTGTGGCTGCTTTCATGCTACAGAGACCATATGGACCACAAAACCTTAAAATATTTACCATCGAGCCCTTAATTTCCTGACCTTCAGATTAGAACCTCTAGAACAGCGGTTCTCAACCTTCCTAATGCCACAACCCTTTAATACAGTTCCTCATGTTGTGGTGACCCCCAACCATAAAATTATTTTCGTTGCTACTTCATAACTGTAATTTTGCTACTGTTATGGATCGTAATGTAAATATCTGATATGCAGGATGTATTTTCATTGTTACAGATTGAACATAATTAAAGCATAGTGATTAATCACAAAAACAATATGAAATTATATATATATGTTTTCCGATGGTCTTAGGCGACCCTGTGAAAGGGCTGTTCGACCCCAAAAGGGGTCACGACCCACATGTTGAGAACCGCTGCTCTAGTACAATGGTAACCAGAAGAAGTCAGAACAGATATTCTTCCCTGATTAATACTTCATTCCTCATAATTCACAGAAGAATGGGTTTAAACCATGAATAAGAAATACGAAGGGGGACCCAAAAAAAACAATTATCTTCTGGAGAGTTGCCCCTTATAGTGCAGGCGTCCCCCACGAGGTGAGTTTTCTAGGAACCCATAAGTATCAGTGTACCAGCTGGCGTTATTGTGAGAGGCTGCATTCAGTTTCGGTGAATTATTTTGAAGGCTCTTTCACATATTTGCCCATTTCATGATGGGTGACTTGCAAGCACACCTGTCCACACTGTGCTGAGTGTTCAGCAGTTTTTGACCAAAAATGGCATGACCCCCATGACCCACCCTCCCTATTCACCCAATCTAGCCCAAGTGACTTTTTTTGCCAATGTGGCAGTAGTGAAGCAAAAAACAGCAGGAGCACTAAAAGGCACCAAAATCAGCGAGTTCAAAAACAGTTTTGAGCAATGGAAAAATGTTTCAATAAGTATATTGCATCAAATGGAGAGTACTTTTGGAAGGTTACTGAAGTTTAAACATGTATGAATAAACAATTTTTATAAATAAATTCCAGGGGTATTTTTGGCTGCCCCCGCCCCCTCCTTGTAGCTATCTGGTTTAAACTGAAATCAAGAACATTAATTCAAGGCTCACTTAACATTTATTTTCCAAATATGAATAAAATGCTTCCAGATAACATAAGACAAAATCATCTTCACTGTTAATCTTGACTCTAATAAAACTAAGGCAATAGCATAGTATGTAAATATATAACAAGCCAATTTGTAGAGTGTACATAATACGTGATAAAAAGTACATCAACAGTTTATCATAAAACTTTTTAAAAGGAAAAAAACAACTTTTTACTAAAAATCTATTACAGCTTTTCATGTTGAGGAAAATCCCTACAGAACCATCACTTCATATATTGAAATATACACACACACATATATAGATATTTAAATGACAGCCCTATTTCAATAAAAAAATAACATACCCACAATAAAAGGCAGCCATAAGCATATAAGTCAGAACTTGGAGAAGCAGGTTTTCCCATTTTCACTTCAGGTGATATCAAACTCAAGTCACCAACCATCATGTTCACCGAGGCTCGCTGACTCTACAAAAACAACAGGTTAACTATCTTAGAGGCCACCCCAGAAATGCTGAATAAAAACTTGCATTTTAACAAGATCCCCAGGAGATTTATATGCACTTTAAAGTCCAAAAAACAATGATCTCAACCACAGGCTACTTTTCAAATTTCTCTTCCTGTTTAAATACTTCAATCTGAGACTGGTGTGAAAAATGAAGCAAAGGGTGAATGTAATCAATATTTCAGAGCAAATCATTTTGAATAAGGATTAAAACAATGTTCTGAGAGCTAGGACAGCTGACAAACCAATATGAGAGGGAAGAGTAGGTTTTGGAGTGGCCAGGATGTCCATAGCTGTGTAAATGGCTACCCAAAAGGTTAACTAGGATCCCTAAGAGTTGAGAACTTTTTAAAACTCATAATTTAGTTACTTTTCTTAGGGTGCTATCTTAATTTTCAGATAAATTAATATGATAAAATAAATATTTCAGCAAACCTGCTTTGTCTAAATCAGCGCTTCTCAACATGTGGGTCGTGACCCCTTTGGGGGTTGAACAACCCTTTCACAGGGGTCGCCTAAGACCATTGGAAAACACATATATAATTTCATACTGTTTTTGTGATTAATCACTATGCTTTAATTATGTTCAATTTGTAACAATGAAAATACATCCTGCATATCAGATATTTACATTACGATTCATAACAGTAGCAAAATTACAGTGATGAAGTAGCAACGAAAATAATTTTATGGTTGGGGGTCACCACAACATGAGGAACTGCGTTAAAGGGTCACGGCATTAGGAAGGTTGAGAACTACTGGTCTAAATCCTTCACAATCCAGCATTTCATTATAGTTTTACATATGCATTTTAAAAATATTTCTAGGCTACCATATGAAAACCACTGAGACAACATATATATACAGGTGGCAGGCATTACCCTGTCACTTGCAGATACCCAAAGGACAAAGCATTATGACTTATACTATCAAAAGGGAACTTCTGCCCAGCCGGGTGGCTCAGTTCGTTGGAGTGTTGTCCCGTGCACCAAAAGGCTACAGGTTCAATTCCCAATCAGGGCACATACGTAGGATGTTTCTCTCTCACATCGAAGTGTTTTGTTCTCTCTCTCCCCCGACCCTTCCTCTCTCTCTAATAAACATTTCCTTGGGTGAGAATTAAAAAAAAAGGAACTTGCTCAGACAATAAAATGTTTGCAAAGATGTAGAGAAAGTGGAATGCTCATATGAGAATGTAAAAGGTGCAGCCACTTTGAAAAATAGTTTGGTTCCTCAAATAAGTAAAACAAGAGTTACTTTATTACCCAACAATTCTACTCCTGAGAGAAAGGAAAACATATGTCCACACAAAAAGTTGTACACTAATGTTCACAACAGCATTATTCATAATAATCAAAAAGTGGAAACTACATAAATATCCATCAACTGATGATAAAATTTGGTATATACATACAATGAAATATTTGGGCATTTTTTAAAAATGATGTTCAGCCCTGGCTGGTGTGGCTCAGTTGGTTGGAGCATCATCCCATGCACCAAAAGGGCATGAGTTCAATTCCCAGTCAGGACACATACCTAGGTTGCAAGTTTGGTCCTCAGTCGGGGCACATACCAGAGGCAATTAATCAATGTTTCTCTTTCTCTTTCTCTCTCTCTCCCCAACCCCCTACCCCCCCCCCTTCTCTCTCTTTAAAGTCAATAAATGTATCTTCAGGCAAGGATTAAAACAAAAATAAACCAAGGTTCACATGCACACTACAACATGGATGAACCTTGAAAACATCATGCTAAGTGACATAACCTGATCACAAAAGGCCACACATTGTGTGATTCCATTCACAGGAAATGTCTAGAACAGGCAAATCCATAGAGAAAAAAAGTGGATTAGTGGTTTCCAAAGGACTTGAGTAGAGAAGGAAATGGGGGTAACTGCCAACTGGTATGGGGTTTCTTTAAATAGTGATGATAAAGCACAACTTTGCAAAATATTAAAACTACTGAATTACAGAATTATGATATGTGAATTGTATCTCAGTAAAGCTGTTATCTTTAAAAAGAAAATTGCTACTGCACGACCACATATACTTGAGACTGCCCATTCAAACAAAAGAAATAAAAAGATCACAATATTCCCTTTAATTGTCTGTTTGCTATTTCTGAGGTAAAACGGCACCAAATTAACAGCCAATGTAGTTTAGCCAGCACTTAAACTAAATGAAAAAGTCCAAGGTTCCCAAGTTTCTAAAAATGCCCATTAATCAAAAAATCGTGAAGTATATGTATCTAATTTAATCTATTAGGAGGCAGGGCACTAACAGAAGGAGAAGCAGAAAATAGCCACCTAGTTTTCCCTGTGTATTGCCCAGCAAATATATGTATCCTGATGATGATAAAAAAATTACTGATGTTGTCAATGCTATTGACTACAATGTCAGCTTACTCCTAAGACTAATCGTTTAAAAATATAATGCAAAAATTCAGAAAGTCCTATTCCAGAACCCAGCTTGATAACGACAAATTGCTTATACTACCTGAAACACCTTAAAATCTTAAAAGAAAAGATTATTAATTCATAAAAAATTATCATATCATGTAAAAGTGCTGAAATACTGCCTAATAATATTAAATGAGGTCTAGAACTTATTTGTAAAATCATGATGTTTTACCACAGATTTGGTGAAGTCAAAATCTCCAACAATTCCTTGTTCACGGTTTAAAGCAAATACATTGTACTGATGAAGCGATCCATGAATTATGCCAGCCTTGTGCAATGTATGCAAGCCCTGGGCAACACCTTTCATGACCTTTAAAGCTTCCTAAAGGTAAGTACACACAAAAGAAATCAGGAAGTAGGCAAATCATTTTAATACTGAACCTCTTCTAATTAAAAGACTTTTCCAGAAGTGAGTAAAGCTTCCTCCAAATGAACCTTTAATAAGAATAAGAATACAGCATGGAGAAAGAATTAAAGGCCAGAAGCCCTGATTATGTAACTGGTGACATCATATATATAAGACTTCAATCTCTAGGAAGACTTAATTACAAATAATGACCATAGGAAAAAAAGAGACTGAAATAGTATTTCTGGGTAGGAAAACTCACGGTGTCCCTTATTGGCATTAACTCAAATCTATGATGAAATTAGGTCTTTTTGGTATCAAGTCCCAACACTGTCACTGGCTAGAACGTTGTACAAGTCATTTAATCTCTGTGAGCCTCATTTTTCTCATCTCTATTTAATGGGATAACATATCACAGGGGTGATGTAACAAACAGAGTAATGAGTCAAAATTTTACATATCATAAAGCATGCAGTATGCCCTCAATATATATTAGATGTTGTTTTCTCATTCAATATATCCATAGAAATAGTTGTTTTGTTTTTGTTCTTTGTACTTACCTCTGCAGTTAGAGGCACACTGGCTTGAATAGCACCCAGGCTTGCTCTAGGGTAGTACGGGACCATCAAATAAGCCATAGGGTCATTCTAAGAAGCGAAACAGAGACTGAGACGCAAAGTAAACAATTCTTCAATATACTGTAAGTATACACCGACTGTACAAGATAACTATTTTAAAATAAATTGCCTCTAAAAAAACTTAAAGTTAAAATGTTTTAAATGAAATGTTTTCTGCAGAAGATTAACATAAGAACTTTACCTTACACAAAAATAGGAATATCAATGGTAGTAACCCAGACTCTTCTTTAGCTTCTCTGCAAGCTCTGTGATAGGCAGCTGCTCTCTGAATCACGCTGGCTTCTGTATCAACGTCCACAGAATAGCCCTTGTACCGTAAAAAGAGCACTGGTAATTCCAAGATTACAAATCCCACTCTAATAATACATCATTCCAACTTAAACATAATTTAGAAAGGAAAGAACAATTCTACCTGTGGCTTAATATACATTCCACAATGCATAGCCACTAAGGCCAAATTAATTATCCTGTTATTATGGTAACAGTTTCCCAGATCAATGAAAAGAAGAAATCAAAGACTGGAAAACTGAGTTGGCAAAAAAGGTAAAATTTCAAAGAGAAGTGTAAGAAAAACAAGAATTATAAAAGGCTACTAGATAAAATGTAGTAAGATAAGTTCACCTGAAAAAAAAAGCAAGTATATCCTATTAAAGAACATATATTACTTAGGGAAGCTTTAAATTTAAAATTAGTTCTGTCAATGAAAGCATAATCATCAAGCTAGTCAACTAATATAATTTAGAAAACAGTGGGTTTTTACTCGCCTAAAAGGTAATACCACCACTCCCCTTTGTATTTATGAGTCTTCCCTAGTCAGAAGAACTTAAATTTACCTTTAAAAGAATCATCTGCCCATTAATCTCAGAGCATACCAAAGGACGCTTGCTGCTAAGTTCTTTCATGGGCTCAGCATCAAGAAGATCCCGTTCCAAGCTCATGGTAAAAAGACCACCAGAGTTCTAGGCACATGTTTTTGTTACAGTAAGAATCCAAACAATCCCAGCACTTCAAAA
Source organism: Furipterus horrens (assembly GCF_987537825.1). Classification (NCBI taxonomy): domain Eukaryota; kingdom Metazoa; phylum Chordata; class Mammalia; order Chiroptera; family Furipteridae; genus Furipterus; species Furipterus horrens. Next base: position 14,565,500 of record NW_028327179.1, read on the forward strand.
TCATCAACATAACTAGTTACATGCTATTAGCTGAACTGGACATGATCAACCCTACTACAAAAACCAATAAAATAAAAATATTTAAAGTTTCTTATTTTTTCTAGTTCCTGGCTCTTGAACTACAACCCAAAGTGTTATCATGATACATTTAATTGCTGCTACAGTTCTAGAACAGACTCCAGAGAAGACTGGGATTAACCAGACATACTTCCAAGGAACCCTGATGTTTACTTGCAAAACTTGTTTCCTAATAAAAATATTAAAACGATAACAAAAAGGAGGTTGTAGAATGGGAATGAGAAGTCTAAAAATTATGACTACTATGAAGTAATTCTAATACCTCTGCATCTATTGGAATCCTCAAGAGTGAAAATGGCTTCCAAATATTCTAATTCTACTAGATATTTCTGCTACTTTTTAAGAGAAGTAATTTTTTGCACCAAAACCTGCATATCAACTATTTAGATCAAACTAAGTTTCACTGTGGTGTAGTTTTAGTTAACAGGGGTTTTAAACTTGTTTTGGGTTTGCTTTGTTTTTTTAATATTTTTTATATATTTTATTTTTAGAGCAAGGAGAAGGGAGAAAGAGAGGGAGAGAAACATCAATGTGTGGCTGCCTCTGACAAGCCCACAACTGGGGACCTGGCCTGCAACCCAGACATGCGCCCTGATTGGGAATCGAACTGGCAACCTTTTGGTTTGCAGGCTGTTACTCAATCCACAGAGCCACACCAACCAGGGCTGGGTTTTTTGTTTTTTTTTAAGTGTTGTCAATATAGTAATCCACAACCTACAATTGATTCACAGGGGTTTCCTAAGTATACATCCCAGTTAAACATCTTAAAATCATTGAAGACGTCCTTAAGCCATGATTCAAACCTCCTATAATCTTCCACAATAAAGTAGGTTAGCATATTTCTTTAATTCTCAAGTCCTACCCAGTGCCACATATTCACTGACCCCATTCTACATATGACAGCCTCTAAGCTAGTTAAATAATTACAAAGAAAACCCCACATTATTTTAAAGTCTAGTGTGGACAGATTTTACAGTAATTTCTTTAACAGTTCTAGGGACTTTAATCTTCACATTTATGAGTTCACAAGTCTATGTGAATACCCCTTTCTGTCCCATATTTAAGATATTATCATGGACTTAATGTCAATCGTAAAGAATAAGTATTGTATCTAGTCCCCCATCCCTATCAGGCAACATAAAACACAGGGCTAAGAGATTCTGCCCTGACAGCCAGAGTTTACCAATCCTGCCCCATACTGCCCTTCTGTCTAATACCCTGATCTTTCAGGCTCTGAATCCTGCCTACCTAGAAAGCTATACCCACATCAACATCTCTACCTTAACCAATTTCTCTAGAATTTTTTCTAGTTTGATTTTAAAAGGTACATTCTGCATAAATTCCTCATGACTAGCAACTAAAACTGCTTACCATATCAAAAAATAAAACACTTGTAGTGTGAATAAGTGAATGGGTGTGAAGGGGAAAAAACAAAGAGAAAAACATGCAAATATAAAAAGTAAAATACAGTATGCCAGTATTAAAGACAATTTTGAGAAAATGTCTAATAAAATCCAGGAACTATTCATCAGAAACATTTTTACAGTAAGGATATTATAAATTTAATACTGACACACGATTTTAACATCATCAGTTTTCCACATTTTCTGCAGTGGTAATTATCAGAAGAGACAAAGCTTACCATGTACTTCTGTAATCCTATTTCAGGATAAAGCAGAGGCACCTCAGGGAACCATTTCTGTACCAAGCTATTCAGCTTTTCCTAAATTAAAAAATATATATATTCAAATGTGTCAGGTTGGTCTTCAGGCAAAAATAACATACAAGTATCTCCCCTATTATCTACCTAACAAGATGTATAATTTAATAAAATATATGACCTAAAATACATACTGATTTTGCCTTCTACTACAAAAATAAATAGCAAATAAAAACCAAGAGTCATCTTAGATCTAAATTACCACCTAACTAAAAGAAAAACTTAATTACCAATTTTAATCTGGGTGTGGGGGTGGGGTGTGTGTGTTTGTGTGTGTGTGTGTGTGCACAAATTTTTTTTATTTTATCTTTTTGCACGAAATCTTACCTAAGGCCAAACTCAGCACTCACTTCAAAGCTAAAATGAAAAAGCGTGATGGTACACCAATTTAAATTGTGAAATTGTCATTATTCTCAAAAAGTAAGAATCCAGTGACATGTTTAAAATGACCATTTCATTTAGGAGGAAAAACACATAAAAGCCTTGAAAGAAAAAAATTTAACTCTACAAAAGCCACTTGGAAGCAAATGTGAAAATTGAGGATTCTTAGAAAGTCATTTATCACATGTTTATTAAGTGAAACGTCTAGACACTTGTCAAGTCACTCGGAGATGGCTGTTTTATTCCAGGTGAATAATGAAGCCACAGTCATGAGAGTTTGCTAAATGAAACATAACCTGAAAACATCTATTATTTTCATGGTATTTTTATTTTTCACAGCACCATTTTTCATTTATTGGCTTGGCCAAAAAGTCCGTGAGATTTTTTTTTTTCCATAAAATAAAAACACAATTTTCATTTTCACCAATAATTAATTTGGATATTTTGAGTATGTCAGCTATTTCCTGCATCGTGTAACATTGATCATTCTCAATGTCTCAATCTGATTGCTATCAACTTCAACTGGTCTACCCAACCATGGAGCATCGTCCAGTGAGAAATCTCTAGCACGAAACTTCATGAACCACTTCTAACACATTTGATCAGTCACAGCACCTTCTCCATACACTGCACAAATCTTTTTTGCATTTCAGTTGTGTTTTTAGCTTTCTTGAAATAATAAAACATAGTAAGCTGAAAATGTTGCCTATCTTCTTCCATCTTCAATATTAAAATGGCTACACAAAAATTCACCAATTTTGACAAGTTTTTTTTAACACAAGCTGCTATGACAGCTGTCACGATACACTCTAACAAAATTGTTTCAAATGAAGTTAAAGACAATTGAGCACTATGAGAGCCATCTTACGGAAAAAAACAAACTTTTTGGTCAACCCAATACCTCTTTTATACATCCCTGAAACATAAAATACAATATTCCTTCCGTTTTAAAGTGAAAACATGCTCGCTGACTCTCCAAGGTCAAAAAATTAGTAGTAGATTGGAAACTTAAAGATGCAACTTCCCCCTACAACCAGGTAGTTTTACTTTAATTTATGCTGCTCTCTCAGTGCTGTCATTGCAGTGCTAATGCCAAAATGACGTTTGTATAAATTTTAGTAAAGGAAAAAATCTTCAGGCTTTCTGCTAAAGAGAATATAAGCAGTAAACAAAGTGTGTTTATGCTATAATCTTGATTCTTGTAAAAATAATCAGAAAAAGAAAAGGAAGTTAACATAAAAAATTAAGTGATAGGGGGAAGGCGGAGAAATGGGGAAATGGTACAGAGACTAAGAAGCATAATCGGTTGGTACAAAATAGACAGGGGAAGATAAGAATAATATAGGAAAGGGTGAAGCCAAAGAACTTATATGCACGACCCATGGACATGAACTAAGGGGGGTGGGATTGCTGGAGGAAAGTGGGGTACAGGGCAGAGGGGAGCTAAGGGAAAAAAATTGGGACTACTGTTACAACATAATCAATAAATTATACTTAAAAAAATTAATTGATTACTACTGTTACCACCGAGTAGGAAAATTACAAATGAAGATTTTCTTCTTTATAATTTGATGTGATTTCCACATATGATACAATAGTTATAAATTACTTCATCATCAAAAATTAATTTCTAACTTTAAACATTACTATGCCAACATAACTATGCCAATATAATCTCTATCTTTGTGATTATAGTCCACTTCATAAAATGGATATATTAATTCAATTTCTAGTACAACTAATTCAAAACTTCAAAGAATCAAATACTTACATATTCCTCCTGCTCACGGTAAATTTCCTGAATGACACTATTGCGCAATAGAGTTATTTCTTGTTTTACTTTCTCAATTTCAGATTCATCAAGGTCATCAGACTTTAATCAGAAAGAAGATAAGTGATCTTACAGGTTTGTTGAAGTAGACTGAAAATAAGTCTTCCTAGCAAGTGTGAATTCAACTGCTATAGCAAATCACTGTCTCTATATAGATTCCTATATATCCTTCTGTACCTAGCACATAATAGACTCTCATAACACTTGTTGAATTAAGTTATTAGCTTATCCTAACACCACCTTTCCAAAGCCTACAATAATGAATTATAAAAAATAAAGAAATAAAATCAATTACACAGATTTTTCTCATCTCTTAATTTGATCTAGAATTTCTCTACAATGAAGATGGCCAACTGCCAGCCCAAAGTAAATGCCAAGAACTGAATTCTCAAGGGTACACTAAGAATCCCTAAGTTTCACAGTTGCAAGCCTAAGGAAGGAAGTTACTTTAGATTAGAATGTCCTAATTCTAGTTCTATTATCATATAAAAACAACTTAAAATTTTACAAAAAATAGTATGTCCAGTCATTAAAAAAGAAGTAAACAAAAGACATCATGATTTTTAAAATTCTTTATGACAAAATTCTACCTTTGGGGAACGCCCCATCACCTTGCATGTAGTAGACTTGCATTATAATAGACATTATGTAACAGTCCAAACCAAAAAGTTTTTTCTCAAAGTATTCAAAAATATTTGTTACTGAAAACCAAGGCAGCCACGTAAACTGTTTTTAAAGAACATTTAGTGATATGAAAAAATGTTTAAATATTAATACAATAATTTTATTTACATGTACAAAAGAAACAGGATAAAATATATAAAACAAAATGTGAATAGTGATTCGATTTTAAAGGGTCCATTTACACCTCACTTTTATAAAGCAGAGCCCAAGTAGAGGTACACAAAGAGTTTAAGAACCAACTGTTTGCTTACTTCTTCTAAATTATTCTTTTCAACCAATTTCCACCTCAGTCGCGCTTTTAAGCTTCTCAGTGTCTTTTTAATGGACAACAAGTCATCCAGATTGGGACTCTTATTTACACATTGAATAATCTGCTTCTCAAACTGCGTAAGAGAAAGAATCATTACATTTTCAAAATAGACAACATAATAACTTACTAATTATTTATTATTTATATATTAAGGTTCAATTAGTATTTACTGAATTGAGGTTGAAATAAGAAAGTCTACAATTTTTGACAAGATAATTCTACCACTTGATTTCTTAATTATTCATATTTCTAGTTAGAAGAATATCTGTTCCAGTAATCAAAGTAGCAAAGGTAAAAGAAATATCTCAAGCTGATACATACAGTAAGGCATACTTTGCTAGAGAGGAGCAAACTGGAATTTCTAGTGAGGATGCAAACTAAAATTACCTTTCACAAAAGTAGTTTGATAATATGTATCAAGTTTTAAGAATGTTCATTCCTTTTGACTTAGTAATTAATAATTTTTTAAGGAACCTATCTGAGGAAACAGACATAAAATTATATACAAAGATTACATACAATATTACTGATGGTAAAAAAAAATTGGAAGTAACCTTAATGTCTAATACAGAGGAAAGGTTAAATATCTATATGAGGGATGATGTTTTAGTCACTCAAAATGACTTATATTGGAAAATGTTCATAACACACCATTAAATGAGAAAATATTTTCAAAATAGCTTACAAAATCATATAATGCACATTATATACATATACACATCCAAGCCACCATACAAAAAGGAAATACAGACACACCTCATTTTACTGTGCTTCACTTGATCACACTTCGCAGTTACTGCACATTTTACAAACTGAAGGTTTGTGGCAACCCTGCACCAGGCAAATCTATCAACACCATCTTTCCAACACCATTTGCTCATTCTGTGTCTTTGTGTCACATTTTGGTAATTCTCACAGTATTCCAAAATTTTTCATTATCATTTTATTTGTTATGGTGAGCTGTGATCAGTGATCTTTGAAATTATCATTGTAATTGTTTTTGTAGGACCATAAACCACGCCCACACAAGACAGCAAACTTAACCAACAAATGTGTGTGTTTTGACTGCTCCACCAATCAGCCATTCCCCCACCTCTCTCCTTCTCCTTGGGCCTCCCTATTTCCTGGGACACAATAATGAAATCAGGCCAATTAATAACCCCACAACGGCCTCTTAAGTGTTCAAGTGAAAGAAGAGCCACACACCTCCCACTTAAAAGCTAGAAATGATTAAGCTTAGTGAAGAAGACTACTGAAAGCTGAGCTAGGCTAGAAGCCTAGTCATCTTTAGTCAGCAAGCCAAGCTGTGAATGCAAAAGAAAAATTCTAAATTAAAAGTGCTACTCCCGTGAACACACAAATGGTAAGAGAGCGAAACAGCATTACTGCTAATATGGAAAAAGTTTAGTGGTCTGGAGAGAAGATCAAACCAATCACATTTCCTTAAGCCAAAATCAAATCCAAAGCAAAGCCCTAACCCTCTTAAATTCTATTAAGGCTGAAAAATGTGAGAAAGCTGCAGGGTAAATTTAATTATACAAGAGGGGACCCCCCCAAAATGGAATTATCTTCTGGTGGGTGGGCTCCTTGTAGTACTGGCTTGCCCTGCTAGGTGAATGTTGTAGGAACCCATCTGTATCAGTGCACCAGCTGGCGTTGTTGAGAGGCTGCAATCTGCCTCAGTGAATTTTTTTTTTTGAAGAGTCTTTCAACGTGTTTGCCCATTTCTTTTTTTTTTTTTAATGTCTTTTATTGATTATAATGTTACATTTATCCCAATTTCCCTTCACTCTGCTCCCCTCCACCCGGTGGCCCCCCTCCCTCCAGTGGTCCTCCCCTTTTAGACCATGTCCATTGGTTGTGCATACAGTTCTTCTCAACCTCTCTGTCTATTCCATTCCCTCCTACCATGATCCTTAATTCCTATATCATCTCCCTCCCTCTCCCCATTCCCCCTCCCTGCTGCCACCCCCCAATATGCTCCCCATACCTATAGTTCTTTTTCCACTCTCGTTGCCTGTTTAGTTTGCCTTTGTTTCAATTCCCTAGCTTCTGTTGTTGTTTCTTGTGATGCAGTTTTCATTTTAGATTTCATAGTTTTGATCCTCCTTTTTCTAAACCAGTCCCTTTAACATCTCATATAACAGTGGTTTGGATCTAATGAACTCTTTCAGTTTTATTTTGTCCTGGAAACACTTTCTCTGTCCTTCTATTCTGAATGACAATTTCGCTGGATAGAGTATTCGTGGTTGTAGGTTTTGGATTTTCATTACTTTGAATATTTCTTGCCAGTCCCTTCTTGCCTGCAGGGTCTCCCTTGAGAAGTCAGCTGATAGTCCAATTGGGACCCCTTTGTACATGATTCTTTTCTTCTCTCTTGCTGCTTTTAAGATTCTCTCTTTATCTTTAACTTTTGGCATTTTGATTATAATGTGTCTTGGAGTGGTTCTCCCTGGGTCCAGTTGTTTTGGAACTCTCTGTGCTTCCTGGACCTGTAAGTCTATTTCCTTCCCCAAGTTTGGGAAGTTCTGCTTTATTATATTTTCACTTAATTTTTCAATTTCTAGTTCACCTTCTTCGCCTTCTGGCAAACCAATGATTCTTATGTTGGGCCTTTTATAGCTGTCCCAGACGTTTCTGATCCTCTCATCATTTTCCTTGCTTCCCGTTTTTTCTCTCTGCACTGGTTGACTGTTTGTTCCTTTTCTGTGTTCTGGTTTGTTGATTTGAACTCTGGATTTTATTTCCTCACCATCTGTCTCGTATGTGGTTTTGTTCCTTTCAGTATGAGTGTTTTTCGATTCTTTCTCATCTTTTTCCAGATCTTTTGTTAATTCTGTAAGCCACCTGATAACAATGGCCCTGAACTGAGCCTCTGACAGGTTTCTTATTTGTTCATCTGTCAGATTCTTCATCTGTTGCCTGGTGAGCTGCGCCACCGGGATTTCTATAGTTGTCTGCCTCATTTTGACAGATGCGTTTTGTTTTCTTGGGCCGGCTATAGGGGGCAGTGCCTGTGTACTCGTCACGACCCAGCGACCAGCGGCGATCCGCAACCTTTTTCGCGGCGCTGTGGCCCTTTGTCGTCACAACCCAGCGACCAGCGCCGATCCGCAACCTTTCTCGCCGGCACTTTGTCATCACAACCCAGCGGCCCGCGCCGATCCGCAACCTTTCTCACCGGCACTTTGTCGTCACTGCCCAGCGACCAGTGGCGATCCGCAACCTATTTTGCAGCGCTGTGGTGCTTTGTGTGGGAGCGGGGGTCCAAGATGGATTCACACAGTTATTCCGCTAGGAGACCGGGATCCGTCCTCCCGCCCTCTGGGCCTCACTGTTCAAGGCGATGTGGTGGCTGCTTTCCCCAGCGTGGGGGTTGCAAGCTGCCGGGGTTCGACTGCAGCCGGGATTGTTCTCCCTGCCACTGTCCCAGGTGCGACCACAAACAGCACCGCCCCCTTTCGCTCGTCCTACCTGCCCAAAGGGCGCCGCTGGTTTATAACTTCATACGTTGGGCTTCCGTGTAGCTTTATTTTCTGGAATTTCTAGTTATCTTTTGTTTTGAAGTAGTTGTATTCCTCTCTAGTTGTAGAGGGAGACCGAGCGTGTCCGTCTAAGCCTCCATCTTGGCCCAGAAAGAAAGTGTCTGCCCATTTCATGACGGATGATTTACAAGTGCACCTGCCCCCTTGGCGCTGAGCATTTAGCAGTTTTTTACCAAAAATGGCATGACTCCCATGCCTCACCCTCCCCATTCACCCAATCTCACTCCAAGTGATTTTTGTTTCCCCAGATGAAAAAGAGAGAAATGTTTGCCGAAGTGGAAGAGGTGAAATAAAAAACAGCAGGAGCACTAAAAGACATCAAAATCAACGAGTTCAAAAACCGTTCTGAGCAGTGGAAAAATGTCTTAATAGGTGTACTGCATCAAATGGAGAGTACTCTGAAGGTGACTGAAGTTTGAACATGTAAGAATAAATACACTATTTTTTATAAATAAATTCCATTTTGGGCCCACCCCCTTCTTGTATACCAGCTAACAATGGCTATGATGCTTTGCTAGTAATAACAAATAATTTGCCCACACACTGAATATTAAAATACTTGAGAAAAGTTTAGGTATTAAAAAATATAAAGCACCAATATGTAAGACAAGTAAAATAAAGAATAATCCAACCTCAATACTGTTCTTGTGCTTGGATTGTACCGTGGCAATAAGCCTTTCCTCTGAATGGATCTTGTGTAGTATTTGACTATATGTATTTAAAATGATCTCCTTGTCTGCATCACTTTGTTCCTAAATGAAATCACACACATGGAATTATAGACAAAGGAGTATTCAAAATAGTTAAAACTTTCAATAACAATGGATAAACTTCAAAAAAATGCCTTTAACAAATTTCTATATCCAGTTCAAAATATTCCTTGAACACAAATCTTTTTCTAGATAAAAGAAAAATTGATGTCAAAGATGTTCATATGGGAAATTTTACTCCCATTACACTATTATTCTTAGAGCTGTCTGGAGTAGAGGAAATCAGGGATACTACAATGCTAAATGTAGGAACTAAACAATGCTTATATAGAATGTAAACACTTCAAATTACTTTTAGAAATCATCTGTTAACAATGACTTTTAAAATCAAGTCTGACAGTCCTGGCCAGTGTGGCTCAATTGGTTGGAGCATCGTCCCATAAGCCAAAAGGTCACGGGTTCAATTCCCAATCAGGGCATATGCTTGGGTTGTGGGTTTGGTCCCCAGTCGGGAAGCATGCAAGAGACAACTAGTCAATGTTTCTCTCCCTCTCTCTCTTCCTTCCCCTCTAAATAAATATAATGAAAAATCAATGAGCATGTCCTTGGGTGAGAATAAAAAAATAAAAAATAAAAATCAAGTCTGACAAACCACCTAAATAAGGACTAATTGATAATAAGGGAATACAGTAATGGTATACATTTTTAATACCAATCTAAATAAAATCACAAAAAGTAAAAAGAAATAAGTAAAATGAAGAACATTACCACTAAGAGTTTAGTAAGTAGCTGAAAAACTGGAAGAGTCCCAGTGAGCAATATTGACATTATAAAATACTTCTGAGGAACTATACTAATTCTTAACTTGACACAGCAACAGAGAATATACACACTGGGGAAATGAAGCTACTAATCAACCTTGTGTATCTGCTCCCAAAGCTCTCACAGATTTTATTTCAAATCTTCACAAATTCTAGGGGTCTTTCCTTACATTCACTGGGTGTGATGGACTAAAATATCAAATGATACAGAAAGCTGATACATTTAGATTAAGAACAGTTTTCCTAAAATTGAACATTAGATTTTATTTTTACTGTGAAATGTTGTATTAAAATGAAAATACCACACTATGGAAGAATAAGATTTTGTTTTGTATTTGGATTAGAACTACTGTTACTATTTCAAATAGGCCTTTAAGAGAAATGCTAAAACCAGTCTTGATACTTTCTAACTAGCAAGAGAAGCCATATTGCTTCAAGGGAAGCAATAATAAATATCAATACTCACAATCAAAGACATCTCCAGCTCTTTGCAGACACTTGCCTCAGCCTTCTCTAGGATTTCATCAATATTATCAATTGTGTCTTCAGAAGTCGGTGAATCTTCCACAGATAGATCAAAAGCCTCATGTGCAAAAATAAAAGCATGAAGTATCTCATTTAATTATTTCAATTAGTATTGTGCACAGCATTTATTAGCCTATGCAATGGGCAATGTGAGGGAAATAAGGATACACAAGAAAGACAAGTACTACTCTTGTATAAGTTATGCACCAGGGAAAAAAAAGGTACAGATGCATCACACACATTTAAATCTTTTAAATGTAGTTAGTAATTAAGAGAGGTGAGAAAACAATAGAGGAAAAGCATGAAAAGAAAAAAAGAAAAAACAGAGATAAGACCAAGATGTTTTGGGGGAATGGTAAAAGAGGCGGTCTGAGTAAAAACTGGTGAAGAACCTGGAATGCTCAGGTGGCAAACTTCAATCTAAAAGGTATTAGGCAAGAAATGTTACCTCCTGAACGAGGAAGGAATATGATTATACCTGGTATTTACTGATGACTTACTAGTATTTAGGAATCTGGAATTAAAGACTAAACCCAAATGGTCCATTTCATTAGAAAAACAAGGTATTTTCTATCAGGAAATAAACTTTATAATAAGGTGCTAAACAGAATAAAATCAAGGGCCCAAAATACAATACAGAACATAAAGGTCATAAGCAGTCACTTTGACTTCATATATTCGGATTTGTTATTATGGAGATCTGGATTTGGGAAACAGCTGTGGAAATGAAAGAAGAGGATAATTGATAATTAACCTAAACAGAAAGACAATTATGATCAATAACAAAAGAGGATAAAACAACTTAGTTATGTTAATTATCTATAAGAAAGGATCAAAAAAAGAACGAAGAGTTCCTTTAGTAGTTAAGAGATAAAGATTTGTTTTGGAAGTCATTCCCACAGATGAGAGAAATGACCCATGGATGTCCTTGCCCCAGCTAATAAGGAAGCTGTAAAGCAGACGAAAAGAGAATCATTAACAAAATTGGGCTAAAATTTAATTAAAGTTCGCAGTACATTAAACAGACCCACATGCTCCCCCCTTTTTGGAAAATTACACGCTGCTTTTTATAATAACAAACAAGACTAAAAAGAATGATATACAAAACATCTTTTCTAATCTCTAATACCAACTGAGACTGATATTCTCCATTTATTTTAGGTATCTTTAAGATTTTAAGATATCTAAAACTCAAAAGTCTTAAACAATGCTAATTAACATATCATTTTAAGCAAGACTAGCTGGCTAACTAATGTTAAAACATATCTTGCTAGAAAAAGAAAACAAAAAAGAGGAACACTCTATCCTTGAAAGCACAGGTTTTTTTTACATACCCTTATCTCTACACTATAGCTGCAAAATACCCACAACTTCTAATAAACTGCAGTGACATTATCTGACACCTACTGCTCGGCTGAAGTTGTTTTCATATGTGTGCTAAACAGAGACTAGAAACATGTTAATTCCTCCCTCCTCCCTCCCAGCACACACATTCACATTCATATCCATTCTCATTCTCTCTCTCTTCCTCCACCCACCCCCCTCAGAAAAGAGGTAAATTATACTTGAAAAAATATTTTTTTAATTCCCTTGTTTATGCTACCGAGCCAAGAGCTCTTACTACCTTTAAGGTGCTCTGGAACCATGCCACAAGACACTGCAGAGAAACCTCTGTTTCACTTCTAACAGTGCTGAGCTCTTCTCTTTTACCACGCTTCCAGTCGTAAAATTTCTTAAGTATTTCTTCAGAGCTTATCCCTTCGTTTGCCTGTCCATAGATTGCTTCTAAAGAGGCTGACAAATCCTGAAGAGAGATATCTCTGTTTAATAAAGTTTAACTTCCTATTAGGATTTAAGCGCTGCATTAGAACCTGAGAGATAAAAGTAGTATGTTGGATCCCTATCCTTGAGAATTTTATAAATAAAATAGAATATTTAGACAGACATAAAAACATAAAACCACCTAAAAGCTGATTTACTTGGATTCTAATAGTGAAAGTTTATTAAGTGCATTAAGATTACGTACAAATAGAAAGCTTTATATTCTTAGGTCTTTAATTAAGTAGAAAGTCTCCTCTCCTCTCTGACTTTAAATTAGAATCAACTACTGTTTCATCCTGACATGGAAGTTTCCAAGATCTACTGCTTAATAAAAATAAACTAGCCCTGGATGGTGTGGCTCAATGGATTGAGCGTTAGCCTGCAAACCAAACCAAGGGGTGGCAGGTTCAATTCCCAGTCAGGGCGCATGCTTGGGTCGTGGGCCAGGTCCCCAGTTGGGGGCATGCGAGAGGCAACTGATCGGTGTATCTCTTGCACACTGATGTTTCTCTCCCACTCCTTCTCCCTCCCTTCCCCTCTCTCTATAAATAAATATAAAAATAAAAATATATTTAAGAACGAATATTTTTAAAATAAACTACACACCAAATGTACAAATAATTCCAATTAAGGAAAGACACTATACATACATATGTACTTAAAACTATTTTTAAAAGGACTAGAAAGACAAGAGAACCTCCTGGCTCTCTCCAGGAATCAAACTCCAGAAATGTCACAGAAACCAGAGAAAAACTTGATTCCAAAATTTTTTATCACAAAACTCTGAGAAGCGCTTGGAAAGGCAGAGGATAGTTTAACACAAAACGAATCCAGTCCATGCAAGTGGGAGAAGGCCTGCACCACACGTGTGAAAGGCGAACTTTTTTCAGATGCCATTCTGTCCCCCGCACAGCAGGCAGGAAAGCAGCAGCACAATCAGGAAGCAGTGGGTTTACACCAGCACAGCCCAGCACAGCACAGCAACCGAGAGGAGGCAAAAACTGGTAACTAGTACAGGAGAGGTGCCCAGCCCCTGACAGCGCTGACACCTAAGGGCAGCCCCTGGAGAAGAGCCATGGCTGAAGCAGAGGAACTGGGAGGCCCACCGAAGAGTAAGATCAAGTAGAAGAGAAGCCAACAGGAAGTAGAGCCCCAACCTCAACCCTAGAAGCTGAGTGCACCCTGTTCCCTAAACCCGCCTGAAGTCTTCGAGAGCACGGTCCAAGCTTTCACCCTTCCCTGGGCTCCTCTATCACACCATCCCATACCTGCACAATAGCATGGAGCTAAGATAGCTTACAGTTCTCCAAGGGAACATGAGATCTTAACGGGAGGTACAGGGAAGAATGAAGTTGTAACTAATATAAACACTCTGAAAGAAATATAACAAATTAAGTCACCTTATAAAAAGGAAGCAAAATCAGTGGCCCAGATAACAGCATTAACTCAAAATAAGCATTAACAAATATTCTCAACAAAAAGAAAGAATCTTGGAAATACAAAGCAAAACCAAGTAGTTATAAATAATAATCAGCTGAAGCTATACAATACGAAAGAAATAATCTTTGCAATAAAGAACACAATGGATTGGCTAAATAGCAGAAGGGATAATCGACTGAACCAATTAGTGAGCTAGATCGGTAAGTCAAATTGAGAAGTAATTAAAAATGTAGAGGATAGGAGTTTAAATATCCATCTAACAAAGTCCCAGAATGAGAAAAAAAAAAAAAATGAATGAGATGGGAGGGGGAAAGGAGGACAATATCTTAAATAATTATCAAATATTTCCTAGAGTTATTAAAGAAAGATATTAAAACCTCAGACTGAATTGACTCAGATTAAATATAAACTTAAATATGGTTTAGTGCAATTAAGGAGCAAAATCAAGCGAAAATGTTAAACTTCCAGGAGCAAAAAACAGATCACAGAAGGACTAAAATCAGCCTGGTGTCAACAACTATGGAAACAAGACAATGGATTATTATTGTGAAGTAAAAGTGGCCTTTGGACCTATATTTTATAGCCAACTAAACAACTATTTAAAGTGCTTAAATGTACACAATTGTTTAAATGAGATACCCTGAGACACCTGAGACATTCACTAACTCACCAAGTCAATGACAACCAGCCCTCTGAAAGCTCTAAACAAAATACTCCAGTACACAGAGAAAACCAAGGGACACCCAGCAACTTACGCAATAAGAATGAGAAAATAACTTCGAAATTTCTCATGTAACTGAGTGAGCACATATAATATCCATAACAAACTGTGACTAATATCCTAGACAACTATGGTTGCTTGGTTAGTTGGTTTTTGAAAGGGATATACAGGGAAAGAGGACACACCAAAGACAAGTGAGGCTGTTCTATGATATTAGGGGCAGAAGGTAGAACAGAAGAAAAGGAGAATCCACAATAAACAGAAACACAACATGGAACATGTATGAATGATCCATGGACATGGACAACGGTGTGGGGGTTGACTGTGGGAGGGCGGAGTGGGCTGGGCGGAGAAATTGGGACAACTATAATAGAATAACAACAAAAAAATTTTTAAAGGAAACAAAATGATCAGAGAATTAAGTTCTAATAAAAGAGGAATTATAAATATAAAGCCTGACTAAGTTATCCATCAAAAGACAGATTTATAGGTCAGATTCTTTTTTAAATTGATCTATTAGTCTCTTGTCTAAGAGAGACACTTAAAGCTGGGGGAAAAACAATATGCAAAGCAAGTATTAACCAAAAAGACAGGTAAAACAGAAATTTTAAAAGGGAAAAAAAATTTATCCCAAAACAACTTAAGGAAAAGGTAAGGTCACACAGTGGTTAAAAAGAAAACACTGTTTAAAATACATAACAATCATGAATACATTAACACTCACCAATACAGCATTGAAATATTTTGAACAATTTAAAGAATTAAAATATATAAGAAAATAAATTACAACATAAACAAAAATAACCCAGAACTGATAAACTGATGAGGCCAAAAACTAAGTTTTTGAACTTATAAGGAGCAGAAATCAACCATGTATTGTAAGCCACAAAAAAAAAGTCTCAATAAATGGTGAGGAAATCAGAAATCATGACATTTAATTTCTTTGGCTGAGCTTCATTACTGAAGTTATATTTCTTAATTACTTGAATATAAATACAAATCAAACTATTTCTCAGCAAAATAAGGAGAAATTTAAAGAATATTCTTGTGACCTAGGGAAACAGTTGAAAGACAAACCAGATATAGCAAAAAGTCTTTTAAGATCAAACTTTAAAAAGAAAAGAGCTTTAAAAATTATCTTCATTGCAGACCCTTCCCTGTGTTTACTAAGAATTAATGAGAAGAAATAAAACTCTGGAGGGTAAAGTAGAAGTTGCATTGCAGACCACTGCCCTTTCATATGCCAGGCTTACTTTACCATTCTGGAAGAACTTACACTAATCATGCAATTCCATCCAAGACAATGTTTCAGCCAGGGCTCCAATGGATCCTGCACCATACACAGTACCACCGAAATGACATCTTCACCCAGGGCAACAAGAAAGACACAGTGCCCAGATGTCCCTGAATACTCTTTTCTCCAACTCTCTAGAAACCTCATTCCCTGAAGTCTAAAACAAGACAAGGATATCAGCTAATATAGCTACTACTCAACTTGGTACTAACTATACTGGCCAAGGCAGCAGAAATTCAAAGGTGTGTAAAAGGCAGAAGGAATACAAGAGGGTTAATGTTTTCAAATGATACAACCACACAAAAAGCTGAAAGAGTATCAATAGAAAACTGAGAACTAAAAGAGTTCAGCAGAGTTGCCAGAGGAACATCAACATATAAAAATCAATAGTATTCCTATATACAATCAAAAATAACTAGGAAATGGAAAGTAAGATAATATTCACAGAAGCAACCAAAAGTAGAAATATCTTGGAGTTAAAGAAAACACATAAGGCCTTTTAAAGAAAAAAATAATTTTTTTAATTAATTTGTTTGTTTATTTATCTTATTTATAGAGAGAGGGGAAAGAAGAAAGAGAAGGAGAAAAACATCCATGTGTGGTTGCCTCTCACTCGCGTCCCGGACGTGACATGCAACCTAGTCATGTGCCCTGACTGGGAATCGAACCAGCGACACTTGGCTCACAGGCCAATGCTCCATCCACCGAGCCACAGCAGCCAGGGCTGAGAAAAATTTTAAAGATCATTAAAGGACATTAAAAAGATCTAAATACGTAAAGAGAAATATTATGTTACTAGGTGAAATGATGAATGATCATGCTCATTTACACCACATTAAAGTCATTGCCGAGATGGCAGGATAGGGCGGAAGACAAGGTTCCACATCATACAGCTATTGTACTCTGGCCCCTGATCATGTAGCTTAAAAGTCCTGTAAGTGAAGGATCAGGGTCCCTCTCCCTAACTCTAACATTTGGCCTTACTGGATTTTCTGCTGGAACACAAGGGGCAACAGGGACTCACGTGCCTGTTACTGCTCCTGTCCCCTCATTAATGCTGCTCTAGCAAGTATGACCAGTTCACCTTGTTTGCAGAACAGATACACACATATATACATAAACATATTAAATACATTCGTATGAAATTTTAATTCCTTTAAGAAGAAATGAGAATTCATCACAGAAGTAAAACTTCGGCAGCCATTAGTTCTATCTGAAGTCTCAAGGAAAATGCTAATTTCACCTCTCAAATGATAAATATATATATTTTGTGTATAATGTAATGTGTATTTAACATCTTTTTAAATTCGAACCTGCAATGTTTTCAAGCGTTTACTAAGAGGCAACTCATCTACTTCCAGAATAAAAACTTCTACTGCCATGCACAGCTTCTGCTGCATTTCATTTCTTCTGGCAATCAAAATATTTCCTTCATTCTGAAGGAGGAGGGAAAAAAAGAATAATCATGATTAATAAATACTTCCAGTGATTTTTTACACATTGATCTATATGAAAAAAAAAGATCTCCTAAAAACAGTAAAATTCAACATTACATTCTCCAAACACAGTAGCAATTATGACAAACATCTCTCTCCTAGATCAACAAACTGACAGTTTTTGTTCCCTTAATTATAAAAATAAGACATTTAAATTCAGCACTCCTGTTCTGCTAATCTTCATCTTTTTCCATTATTTGTGCAACAATGAAATTTTTATTTTTCTTAAGAAAATTATACAAGTTCCTATGATTAATTACACACTGCCTCGCTCCTACTGCCATACCACCTTCAGTTCCTTCACCTACTTATCCTTCAAGATGCAGTCAGGCCCCACCAGGACAACACCTCCAACTGCCCAAGAGGCTATATTTGAAAATAGATACTTGAGAGATATCCAAGAACCCTATGCATTCATTACCTCTATTATAGTCCTTATGAAGTTACATTGATACTATTTATAACCCTCCCATTCCCAAGAAACAGAAAGATCACGTCTTAAACAAATGTGCATCTCCACTACCTATTACAGTGTCTAGCACATACACTTGAATGCTTGAATTATAGAATATGCTTTTTTTAGTAAAGCTCAACAGACAACATTATAACTGTAAAGACAAAAGAAAACAATCATTTTCAGCAAAAATACAGATAGCAATCAAGTTAAGAAACTGTGCAAAATACGTAAGTGAAAATAATAATATGAAAACCTAAATTAACTACAGTAAGGGAAATAAAATGTCAACTCTAAGTGGCAATTATGACTCTATATTTATTCAGTAATCACTCTTCAGCTATCAAATGAACTTTAGAACAATGAAGCCTAAAAGTTAAGTCCTAAAACATCAAGAATAGGAGAAACAAATATTTGCTTTAAAAAACAGAAAACAAAAAATCTTTGTTCTACTAGAATACCAAGTCCTAGAGCTACATTAAGCCCTTCCCCTGTGCTCAAGCCACAAAAACCAAAGAAAAAGAAAAATGTAGTTTTTTCATCTTATTATATAAAATAAATAATGAAATATTTTAACAGCAGCATTTCAGTTTAAATGGAAAGAGAACACACCTTGAAATCAGCCACATATGGGCTCAAATTCCATATTAACACTTAGCAATTTTAATCTTGAGCAATTTCCTTAAACCCCATGGGCTTCAATTTCCTCATTTATAAAAATAATAGAAAAAAATGCCCATTTTAAAAATCAGTGTAAGAGAAGAGGGTATAGGGAAGACTTGACTTGGAGTGGTCAACACACAACAGAATATACACATGTATTATGAGGGGGTACTCAAAAAAACCAGGATTTATTTATAATAAACTGTGTATTTACTCTTACATGTTTAAAACTCCAGTCACCTTCAAAGTACTCTCTATCTCATGCAATACACCTATCGAGACATTTTTCCACAGCTCAGAATAGTTTTTGATCTTATCAATTTTGATGACTTTTAGTTCTTCTATCATTTTTTGTTACACCTCTTCCACATAGGCAAAATAATTCTCTTTGTAACTTCTGGTCAAGATGGAGGCGTAGGTAGACACGCTTCACCTCCTTGTACACCATAAGAAGGATCACAACTAACCTCAAAACAAAACACACGCAGAGCTGCTAGAAAATCGAATTGTATGGATGTCTAACAACCAAGGATTTAAAGCCACATTCATCCAGGTAACTAGGAGGGACAGAGATGGGGAGCCAAAGCAGAGAGGGCACAGTCCCGCATTCAGGTGTGGTGGATAAAACTCAGGAAGGATACTTTGGGGGCCAGCAATCTCAGCCCCAGGCCAGACTGCACAGCCCAGGGTTCCAACACAGGAAAAATAAAGCCTCCTAACTTCTGGCTGTAGAAACCAGTAGGAGTTGGGGTGGCGGAAAAAACTGCTGGTCTCTCAGGAGAGTTCATTTAAGGGCTTACACAGTCCAAGAACATACGCAAACATACCTACTCTGGGAACTACCACCAGGGCAACATCTAGAAGGGCACAAGTCACATACAGGATGGGAGTGAAGTAAGGGACTGGAAATGGGGCAAGTGCCTAGCAAGCTTCCAGAAGCCAAGCAGCAGCACTGTCCCCTCTCCAACCCCTCCCCCACATACAGAGCCACAAAGTGGTGAAGTGGGTTGCCCTGCCCTGGCGAATATATAAGGCTCCACCCTACACAACAGACACACTAAGACAGGGCTCTACCTAATACACAGAAATAAACACAGGGAGACAAAGAAATGTGGCTCAAATGAAAGAAAAGAACAAAAGCCCAGAAAAAGCACTAAATGAAACTAAGATAGCCAACCTATCAGATGCAGAGTTCAAAACACTGGTGATCAGGATGCTCAGAGATGACTGAGTACAGCCACAAAATAAAGGAAGACGTGAAGGTTATACAAAGTGAAATAAAGAAAAATCTACGGGGAACCAACAATGAAGGAAAGGAAGCCCAGATTCAAATCAACGATTTGGAACATAAGGAAGAAATAAACATTCAACCAGAAGAGAATGAAGAAACAGGAATTCCAAAAAATGAGGGGAGAATAAGGCTACTCTGGGACATCCCCAAAAGTGCCAACATCCAAATAATAGGGATGACAGTAGGAGAAGAGGAAGAGCAAGAAGTTGAAAACTTCGTCGAAAAAATAATGAAAGAAAACATTCCTAATCTGGTAAAGGAAACAGACGTACAAGTCCAGGAAGCACAGAGAGTCCCAAACAAGCTAGACCCAAAGAGGACCACACCAAGACACATCATAATTAAAATACCAAAGGTTAAAGATAATCTTAGCAGCAAGAGAAAAGCAGAGAATTGCCTACAAAGGGGTGCCTATAAGACTGTCATCTGATTTCTCAAAAGAAACTTTGCAGGCAAGAAGGGACTGACAAGAAGTATTCAAGGTGATGAAAAGCAAGGACCTACAACCAAGATAACTCTACCCAGCAAAGCTATCATTTAGAATGGAAGGGCAGATAAAGTGCTTCCCAGACAAAGTAAAGCTAAAGGATTCATCATCCCAAGCCATTATTATATGAAATGTCAAAGGGACTTATTTAAGAAAAAGAAGATCAAAACTATGAGCATTAAAATGACAACAAACTCACAACTATCAACAATTGAATCTAAAAAGCAAAAAAGAAAAACAAAACTAAGCAAACAACTAGAACAGGAACAGAATCATAGGTATAGCGATCATTTGAAGGGTTGCCAGTGGGGAGGGGGAAGGGAGAGAATGGGGGAAAAGGTGCAGGGATTAGGAAGCATATTGGTAGGTACAAAAAAACAGGGGGACGCTAAGAACAGTATAGGAAATGGAGAAGCTGAAGAACTCATATGCATTACCCGTGGACATGAACTAAGGGCAGCAAATGCTGGAGGGAAGGGGGGCCCCGGGCAGAGGCGAGCAGAGGGGGGCAAAAGGGGTAAAATTGGGACAACTGTAATAGCATAATCAATAAAATATACTTTAAAAAAGTTTTTCTTTGAAGACTTTTTTCATCCAGGGAAACAAAAAAAAAAGTCACTTGTGTGAGATTGGGTGAATAAGAGAGGATGGGGCATGGGGGTCATGCTACTTTTGGTCAAAAACTGCTGAATACTCAGCACAATGCAGGCAGGTGCCCTCTTAAATCACCCATCATAAAATGGGCAAACACATTGAAAGAGTCTTCAAAAAATTCACTGAAGCCAAAAGCAGCCTCTCACAACAATGCCAACTGGTACATTGATATAGATGGGTTCTTAGAACACTCGCCTAATGGAGGAAGCCTTTACTACAAGGGGTCACGCTCCAGAAGATAATTCCGATTTGGGGGGGGGGTCCCCCCTCATATAGAATTGTGCATCTGAAACCTACATAATTTTTTTAACCAATCACCCCAGTAAATTCAGTATTTAACCAAAATTAGAAAAAAATTAGTATAAGAAAAAGTTTATAAAGTACCTATAACACAGCCAGTGTTTATATCACTTTTTTCATTCCATAATCAGAAGTGACCAGTTAGGGTCTAATAGACAGACAGCAGGCAAAACAACTGTCGGGACAGGGGGTGTGGCTTAAAGGGCTGGGTCGGGGGTGGAAGGATTGAGAAAAAAGAGAAAAAACTCATGGATATGGACAACAGTGTGAGGACTGCCAGAAGGAGGGGGGAGGGGGAGGAGGGTCTGGGTGGGATAAACAGTGATGGAAGGAGACTTGACTTGGGGGGGGGGTGAACACATAATACACTTTCACAGATGATGTGTTGTCAAACTGTGCACCTGAAACCTGTATAATTCTGTTAACCAGTGTCACCCCCAATCAATTCAATAAAAATGAAAACCAAGAAGTGACCAGTTAGGGTTTAATACATAAAATAACCCTAATCTACCCCTTCGCCAAATTAAACATTCCAGGCCTAGTTATCCTGTTCACTTTGCTCATTCAGAGCCAGTCAGGTTGCTAACTGACCATCCTAAGTATGAACGGGGAAGAAGACTTTCAGAGTACAATCCCCAAAGGCAGAAACCAGCAATACTTAAAGACTGGACAGTTCCACACACAAGTATAGGGTTCATAGGTACTGTGGAAAGCTATGATTGCTGTGCCAAATGTCTTTATATATAAAACAAAGAGTTCTGCTCAGCTTAATATAATAAACTGCAAGAGAAACTAAATATACTTATACTTGTGCTAATAAAGAATGCATATGAAATACTCCATCTCCATACTCCTCCCCTATGCACAAATAACCACCTCTCAACAATGAGTGGTTATGATAATAGCATTTAATAGGAAGGCAAGAGTCCAAAGCTGCAGCACAAACACGCCACTCAGATCAGAGGACAAGATCCTCTTAGAAGGAGTGGGAGCCACCCTGGGTCACGAGCCCGATGTCCCTCAATATCCCTGTCTCTTATAGGCATAGCTTCCAGTGTCCCTCACAGGGCATGCCCAATTGCAAGAATCCCACCAAGTATTTGTAGTTTATAGTTCCTCCCAGTCCAGACACGGTTTACTAATCAGGGTTTCATTTACCTAAACAATGTTGCCTAGTAACATGACTAAACTATAATTTTATCAAATTGCCAAGGGAACAGAGAGAATTAACCAAAGGTCAAATTCTCACGCAATCCCTATAACCTACTTTTCTTACAAGCAATAAAATGAATCAAATTATGACTATAAATATACTATAAAAATTAAGATTTCATGCAAAGTATTATTCAGTACAGTATCTGCAATCCTGCTTTCTTGAAAGATATCTCATGTCCAACACATAAAAATCATAATAAAGAAAAATACTTAACCCACCACATTTTGACAAGTTTTAATCTCCTCCTGAGCAAGACTGTATTCTGCCCAAATCATCTCTAATTCTTTCAAAGAAGCTGGGGTAGTAAAACACTGTTCATCCAACACTTGTATAGCATCTGAAAGGTCATTTCCAAAACGAACACTGGTGTTAACACGTCTATTTAAAAAAAAAAAATAGAAAAAAGGAAAAGATCAAGGAATCTTTAAGCTGGTATGAGAAAAAGTTGTGCATAAATAATAAGTCTCAAGTTACCATTTAGAAAACTCACTTTTAAAAGGTACTTTTAAAAACTTTATATAAAATCATAAATAACTTTGATACAAACTTGTAATTAAAACATATTTGATTCAGAAAAAATAAGTATTTTTAAAAACCTTTATAAAAGGACTTCAAAAGTCCGAAGAATTTAAATTATATCAATGGACTTTCATTTCTTGTATACAATTAGATTTGTAAATACCTTTTTCGAAATTTTAAGATTTAGTAAACCTTGCTTACCAAGACTACAGGCACATAGCCCGTGTACCCTAATAAGCAGATCAGCATTTTTAGAGTTTAAAAAAGAAATTTAAAAAAAAAGCAATCAGAGAGGAGGCCCTGACAAAACTAACAAGGCCTATCCACATTCTTTTTTCCAGCTTCTAGCTAGACTGCCACCATTTGAGTAGTTCATTATTTCCTCAAACATGGATTGAAATATATTGGATTGTTTTAGTCCGTCTGTTTCACAGCTTTGCCACTACAGCCACTTAATTGTTGGTAGTGCGTCAAAGGATGCTTTGCCTCTAGAGCAGCGGTTCTCCACCTGGGAGTCGCGACCCCTTTGGGGGTCGAACGACCCTTTCACAGGGGTCGCCTAAGACCATCAGAAAACACATATATAATTACATATTGTTTTTGTGATTAATCACTATGTTTTAATTATGTTCAATCTGTAACAATGAAAATACAACCTGCATATCAGATATTTACATTATGATTCATAACAGTAGCAAAATTACAGTTATGAAGTAGCAACGAAAATAATTTTATGGTTGGGGGTCACCACAACATGAGGAACTGCATTAAAGGGTCGCGACATCAGGAAGGTTGAGAACCACTGCTCTAGAGGGATCAAAAATATTGAAACTGTTTAGACACTTACAAGCCAGATGCCAACTGATGGATTTACTCCGGAGACTATACGTTCTCACTGGACAGAAGACCAACATGCATTCATTCAGGGCAATTTGTTAGTATTTCAAAGCACATGAGAAAATGGATTATAGGTTTAAATTTAGTGTGAAGCATGAAATGGAGCTAGGTTGTTTTGAGAACTATTTTTCCAAATTCCGGAAAATTGTAACAAATTATTACTAACCAACAATAAAGCAATCCTCTATTAAGATAAATTACCTACATAATTCACACACAAAGTCTGAGAAATGCTGAATAAACTCTGCACAAGACTTGCTTATCAATTTGTCTTCTTCAAACTCCATGGTGACCACTTTTTTCCTGACTATGAAGACCACTTTTTTCTTTCTTTAGACAGAGTATAATTAAGTGATTTAAATTACTAAAATATTTAGTTTCAATATAGGCCTGAAAATAACATTAAACAAAATAACTAGACATAGTAGTTTCCTATGTGCTGCTTTTTAATTTCACTCTCAGAGATGACCTTGGGACAGACAGTATAACTCCTTGCAGTAACAACATAACAACAACCAAAACACTACGTTTTGTCAGTGTTCTGTTGTTGCTACAGTGTTATGTTGTTAACTCCCTGATTCTCAAGAAAGAAAGGAGATACTGAAAAATAACTATTTTTAGTTTCTAAGTCATAAAAACATAAAGATTAAATTTCAAAGCAAAACAATGGTGGGCATATAATTTAAACAGAGTACCAAGTCATTATCCTTCTCAAAAACATGGTTTTACCTACCTAGTTTCTTTCAATCTTTCAACCTTAGCTGCCAGATTTTTCATTCTGATACCTATACGAGTCTTCAGAGTGCTTTCTAAACGTTCAGTCAAGTCCATGACAATTGCTTTCTCTTGCTGAAACAAAGAACAAGCACATCCTAGTTAGACCCATATAGGAAACTGTATTTCTACTGTTAAAGTGATTTTTAGAAATAATTAAAATTTTAAAGATTAAAAAATTTTGGGCCACAGGATAACAAACACTGATTTTCCTACTAGCTGGGATCTGAGAAAGATAATCTATTCCAGTCTTCCACCTTCACACAGATTAGACTCATATTTCATCTTAATAAGAAGCCAAACAGAAACAAAATTTTATACTCTGAATGTCTTAAAACATAGATTTTTCAAAAAAGGAAAGATCCTCATTGAAACCAAATGACTGTCAATGACAATTTGTTTTTTGATAAAGTCATGTCACTTTGCATTATAAAAAAACAAAAAGTATCATTTCTTTGACCCAAGTTTAGATTAAAATCTCTGATTCTGAGGGGTATCTCAAATGTATGTCAACTATGACTATCCAAAGTAATGTGCAGAGCTGTAATATGAATAAAGACCTGGTGACTTTATTCCAATAATACTACAAACCAATTATTACATAAACATAAAACTTTTTATTATGTAAACATGTTCTCCAGATTTCATACTCTCTCGGTTAAACAGAGAGAACCAATACATATTGAAATTCTATTAACAGTAGGCTACGCTCAGTATACTCATGCCCTCTGAGCACAGTGACCATGAATAATCAGTGATGTGTGTTCTTAACTCTATTTCTATCCACTGTGATTGTTAGAATAATGCCTCTAAAATTTACATAAGTCAAAAAATAGGAGGGGGAAAATAAAAAGTTGTTAATCTTTCAAAATGTTTTTAATGCTTTCCAGAGACTCTATAAAAGCAAATTTTAATACAGATTGCTAATGAATTACATGCAGATGAGAACTATTAAGTACTAAAGAAATTAGTTGTTTTAATCTCAGAGAACTGTGAACTTAAGATTGTCCCTCATATGTCAAACATTATTAATCCACTTGTTTAAAAAAACTGAAAATTAGGTAACAATTAATGGGTATGGTTTTTAAAACAAAGAACAAGATGGCGACCTAGGTAAACACACTACTTGCCTCCTCCCACAACCACACCAAAATTACAACTGAAATACAGAACCACCATCATTCAGAACTGTCTGAAACCTGGCCGAATGGAAGTCCTACAACTAAGGATATGCGAAAGAAGCCACATTGAGACTGATAGAAGGGACTGGAGATGCTGGTCCCACAACCACATGCAGCAGATAAAAATTAGGAGGGATATTTTGGCTGCAAGGTCCCCCATTAAGAAAAGGGGTCCCAGCCCCACACGAGGCCCCAGCCCAGGGTTCCAGTGCCAGGAAGACAAGTCCCCATAACTTCCGGCTACAAAAACCAGCAGGAACTAAGGCTGAGAGAGACAGAGAGCTTCTGAAGTCCCAGGCAGCAGTTCCTCATAAAGGGCCTGCTCAAGGACCTACTTGGACTCACTCTGAGTTCCAGGGCTGGAACAGCGGCTTGAAAGGCACCAGACACATACAGGGAGAAACTGAGTTGTCAAATTGTTCCTCTGATGAACCCTCCACCTACAGGCCCAGTGGGCAGGCACAATATCTGAAACTCCATCAGCCTAGCTCACAGTGTGGGTCCTACGCTCGTGATTCCGAGTCCCCATCAACACCCAACTTGCAGGCCCACCGAAGCTGTTTCCAGTGGCTTTTCCATAAGAATGGCCTATCTTGCCCTGGCCAGATGACTCAGTTGGTTGGAACTCGACCCATATACCAAAGCATTGTGGGTTAGATCCCCAGTCAGGGCACATACCCACATTGTTGGTTCAATCCCTGGTTGGGGTATGTATGCAACACAACCCATTGATGTTTCCCACATAAATGTTTCTCTCCTTTCTCTCTCTCCCCCCATCCAACTCCTTCTTCTCTCTAAAATCAATAAACATATCCTTCGGTGAGGATTTTTTAAAAAGGCCTGTCTTGGCTCATGCTTCAGATTTTCCAAAAATCTCTCAAACAAGCAGCATGTGGCCTCAGCATGCCTCGTACCTCTCACTAAGTGGCCCCAGTTCTGGCACTAGCAGCAGCCAGGCTCGGTTTGCAGCTTAGCATTGCCTGGCACCTCCAAGCCCAGAACAAGTAGCAGCCATCTGCAAGTCCCTTTGCAGCTCATGCCGGGTAGCCTGGAGAACATAAGAGAGGCTGACCTTGACCTGTAACTCCTGAGAGGCCCCAGAGCCAGCACACCCAATGGACAGCTTCAGACCATGTCAAAGCACCACCACCCAACCACCTCCACAAGTGACACACTCAGGAAGTGGACTCAACAGGCACCACAGCTCCGCTGAAGTTAAGTCCTGCTCCATGGCATAGACCTCTGCAGAGCTGATCCTCCACAGTGGTCAGAGGTCAGTGGTTGGTGGCCAAGTCAGTCCTCGAAGTTGATCAGCCTGGGGGCAAATCCCTTCCACTGACATGCCAACAACAATCAAGGTTCAAGTACAACAAAAGGGTGTACAAGCCCACACAGGGGGTGAACCTCGAGTGCCCAGCTTCGGTGAGCAGGGAGGCTGTGCCACTGGACCCTACAGGACACCTACTGTATTAGGGCCACTCTACCAAGCCTGGGAGACATAGCAGCTCTACCTAACACATAAAAACAAATACAGGGAGGCTGCAAAAATGAGGAGACACAGAAACATGTCCCAAATGAAAATAACAGAAAATAACTCCCTAAGAAAAAAAACTAAATAAAATGGAGACAAGCAATCTACTAGATGCAGAGTTCAAAGCACAGGTTAAAAGGATACTCAATGAACTTAGAGAACCTCAACCACATAAAAAAGGAACAGCCAGCAATGAAGGATACTCTAACTGAAATATAGAATAATTTACAGGGAATCAACAGTAGAGTAGGTGAAGCCAAGAATCAAAACAGCCAACTTGGCATATGAGAAAGCATAATACACCCAATCAGAATAGGAAAAAAAAAGAATCCAAAAAAATTAGCATCATGTTAGGAAGCCTCTGGACAATTTCAAGCATACCAACATTTGCAATGGGGGTGGTAGAAGGAGAAGAGAAAGAAAATGAAAACATATTTGAAAAATAATGACAGAAAAATTCCCTAATTTTGTGAAAGCAATAAGAGGTCTAGCCAGGCCAAGTCCAGCAAGTATTAATATAGCAAGAACAGTTTGAATGACATCAATGTAACCTTGCAGCCAAGAAGAGAGGACTGGAACACGCATACGTGAACAATGACTTCTTAATTGTACCAGTTAGTGGGGGTAGTAGACACCTTTGAGTGAGCATGTGTACCATGTGGCCATCACATTCAAAATGACTAAGTGAGCAGAGCAACAGGTCTGCATCAAATCTGCATCAAATTTTGCATTAATCTTGAGCATTCCTCGGTGGAAACTATTCAGATGATTCAGAAGGCATTAGGGGACGACGCAATGACTGCAGAACAAATAAAAGTGTGGAACAAACACTTCAAAGGTGGTTGAGAATCTGCTGCAAGTGATCCACATTCTAAAAGGCCTGCGACAAGCAAAACACCTGAGAATGTTGAATGTGTATGTGCTGCAATCAACAAAAATCAGAGACTGACAATGCGAGAACTAGAAGCTGATCTGGAGATTCCAAAAACTACTGTGTCCAAGATTTTGATGCAGGATCTTGGCATGAAACATGTCATGGCAAAATTCGTTCTGCAGCTTCTGCTACCAGAGCAAAGAAATGTTGTGCTACAGTTGGGAGAACTGTGTGAGGTCCCAAGGTGCCTACTTTGAAGGGGATTGAGACATCATTATCCTATGTGCAAGGTTTCTTGTATCTTCTTCAACAAATGTCTCTACTTTTCATAGTACATGGCTGGATACTTTCTGCAGAGACCTCATAGTCATACAGGTTCAGGAAGCGCAGAGAGTCCCAAATAAGATAAACCAAAGAGGCCCATACCAAGACACATCATAATTAAAATGCCAGCGACTTCTGGCCAAGATAGAGGCCTAGGCAGACAAACTGTGTCTCCCTCCACAACTGAGAAGGAATACAACTACCTCAAAACCAGAGACAACCAGAAGTTCAAGAAAATCGAGATGCATGGAAGTCCAACAAACAAAGATATAAAGAAGAAATAGTCGCCGGCCAAGATGAGGCCTAGACTGACACGCTCCATCTCCCTCCACAACTAAGAAGGAATACATCTACCGCAAAACCAGAAATAACCAGAAGTTCCAGAAAATAAAGCTACATGGAAGTCCAACATATGAAGTTATAAATCAATGGTGCTCATCCGGACGGGTAGGAGGGGCAAAGCTGGGGTGGAGAGGTCAAGCTGTGCTGGTGACAGCAGCAGCAACGACAGAGGCAGAACAGCAGTAAGCACAGACACCCGTATTTAGGGGGAGGCGAGAAGCTCCTGGGGAACGCCCCCGGCTGCAGACCAGACCCATCAGCTTGCGATTCCAATGCCGGGGAAGGCAGACCTCCATTGCCTCAAACTGTGAAGGCTGGAGGGGGTGGGGATGGAGAAAGAAGCTCCCAGTCTCTCAGCAGAGTGTAAATGGCAAGAATCCATCTTAGTCCCCTGCCCCCATACAAAACGCCACAGCTTGGTGAGAAGGGTCCCCTGGTTGTGACGAGTGCACAGGGCTCCGCCACCTATAGCGTAGGAGGTGTGACAGCCCAGGAAGCAAAGGTAAACACAAAACTGTCAGGATGCCACAGATCATGATATGAGATCCTGGTGACGCAGCTGACCAGCCAGCAAATATCGGATCTAACAGATCAGCAGATAGGAAATCTTTCTGAGACACAGTTTAGAGCTTTGGTTATAAAAATGCTTACAGATCTAACAGCAGATCTTAAACAAGACGGGGAAGAAATGAAGGCTAGTCCTGCTGAAATGAACGAAAACACATATGAAACAAGTGGTCAGGGAGAGAAAACCAGGGATCAAATCAACAAATTGGAACATAGGGAAGGAACAAACAGTCAACCAGTACAGAAAGAGGAAACGAAAAGTGAGGAAAATGAGGAGAGGCTCAGAAACCTATGGGACAGCTATAAGCTGGCCAACATCCAAATCATAGGGTTGCCAGAAGGTGAAAAAGAACTAGAAATTGAAAAATTATGTGAAAAAATAATGAAGCAGAACTTCCCTAACTTGGGGAAGGAAATAGACTTACAGGCCCAGGAACCACAGAGAGTTCCAGAAAAAACTGGACCCAAGGAGAACCACACCAAGACACATTATAATTAAAATGTCAAAAATTAAGGCTAAAGAGAGAATCTTAAAAGAAGCAAGAGAGAAGAAGAGAATTACGTACAAAGGGGTCCCAATAAGACTATCAGCTGATTTCTCAAAAGAAACTCTGCAGGCAAGAAGGGACTGGCAAAAAATATTGAAAGTAATGAAAATCAAAAACCTACAACCACGAATACTTTATCCAGCGAAGCTGTCATTCAGAATAGAAGGGCAGAGAAAGTGCTTCCAGGACAAAGTAAAACTGAAGGAGTTCATCAGATCCAAACCACTGTTATATGAGATGTTAAAGGGACTTTTTTAGGGGAAAGAGGATCAAAACTATGAACATTAAAATGAAAATTGTATCACAACAACCAACAACAGAAGCTAGGGAACTGAAATAAAGGCAAACGAAGTAGGCAACAAGAGTGGGAAAAGAATTATAGATATGGGGAACATATTGGGGGAAGGTCAGTGGGGACAGGGAAGGGGGAAAGGGAGGGAGATGGTACAGGAATTAGGAAGCATAGTAGGAGGGAATGGAGCAGAGAGCAAGATGTTGAGAAGAACTATATGCACAACCAATGGGCATGGACTAAGAGAGGGAACAACTAGAGGGGAGGTTGTTACTAAGTGGAGGGGAACAAAGGGAAAGGAAATTGGGACAACTGTAAAAGCATAATCAATAAAGCATATTTAAAAAAAGAAGAAGAAATACTCATCCAGACAGGTAGGAGGGGCAGAGCCAGGGTGGAGAGGATGTGGTGTGGTGGCGGCAGCGGCGGCTACGGCAGCTACGGCGGTGGTGGCGGCAGGCTGGCAGAAAGCACAATCACACATTCTAAAAAGTCAAGTGGGACACCTGGGGAGCGCTCCCAGCACCAGACCAGACCGCACAGCTCATGGTCTCAGCACCAGGAAAAATAAAGCTTCATTGCTTCTGACTGTGTAAAACATTGAGAGCTGGGGTGGAGGAAGAAACTGTCCGTCTCTCAGCAGAGTCTGCTTGCTTAAAGGGTCCCCACAGTCCTATAACATCCACAGACCCACCCACTCAGGGAATGACGGCCAGGGCAACAGCTAGAGGTGCCAGTCTCCTACAGAAGTGGAAGAAGTGCCTAGAAAAGGGGCGAGTGCTGAGCAAGCGGCATTGTTCCCTCTCAGACCCCTCCCCCGCATAGAGCGCCACAACGTGGTGAAAACAGGTTGCCCTGTACTGACGAATCCCTAAGGCTCCACCTCTCACAACAGAGGCAAACAATACCTAAGACACAGAGGCAAACAAACACAGGAGTCTGTCAAGATGAGGAGACAGGGAAGTATGGCCCAAAGAGGGAATGGATCAAGGTTCCAGTGGGAGAACTAAGTGATGAGGAGATAGCCAACCTAACATATGAAAAGTTCAAAACACTGGTGATAAAGATGCTCATAAGCTTAACAGATATGCTTAAATTCACCAAATGCATAAGGAAAGAAATGAAGGCTATGCTAAATGAAACGAAGGAAAATCTACACAAAACCAATGGTGAAGGGAAGGAAACCGGAGTTCAAATCAATGGTCTGGAACACAAGAAAGAAAAAACCAGTCAACCAGTACAGAATGAGGAAACAAGAATTGAAAAAAATGAGGAGGCTTAGGAACCTCTGGGACAACTTTAAATATGACAACATCCAAACCATAAGGGTGCCAGAAAGAGAAAAGGAAGAGCAAGAAACTGAAAACCTATGTGAAAAAAAGTGAAGAAAAACTTCCCAAATTTGGCGAAGGAAATACACACAAGTCCAGGAAGCACAGAGTCCCAAACAAGCTAGACCCAAGGAGGACCACACCAAGACACATCATAAAATGCCAAAGCCTCAAGATAAGAGAGAACCTTAAAAACAGCAAGAGAAAAGCAAGAGAGTTACCTACAAAGGGGGACCTATAGAACTATCAGTTGATTTCTCAAAAGAAACTTTACAGGCAAGAAGGGACTGGCAGGAAGTATTCAAGGTGATGAAAAGCAAGTTTACTGTATCCAGCACCGCCATCACATTTAGAATGGAAGGGCAGATGAAGTGCTTCTCAGACAAGGTAAAGCTAAAGAAGTTCATCATCACCAAGCTGTTACTATATGAAATGTTAAAGGGACTTACTTAAGAAAAAGAAGATCAAAATTATGAACATTAAAATGACAACAAACTCACAACTATCAACAACTGAATCTAAAAAATAAAAATAAAATCCAACTAAGCAAACCAGAATAGGAAAAAAATCAAAGCTATGGGGATCATTTGGATCAGCTGGGAGGGGGAATGGGGAGAAATGGGGAAATGGTGCAGGGACTAAGAAGCATAATTGGTTGGTACAAAATAGACGGGGGGGGCAGATAAGAATAATATAGGAAGGGGTGAAGCCAAAGAACTTACATACACAACAATGGACATGAACTAAAGGGGATGGGACTGCTGGAGGGAAGGGGGATACTGGGAAGAGGGGAGAAAAAAAAAAAGTGGGACTACTGTAACTACATAATCAATAAAATATACTTAAAATAATAATAATAATAATAATTAAAATGCCAAAGATTAAAGAAAAAGAGAGAATCCTAAAAGCAGCAAAAGAAAAGCAGTTATTTACCTACAAGGGAGCTCCCATAAGACTGCCAGCTGATTTCTCAAAAGGAACTTTACAGGCCAGAAGGGAGTGGCAATAAATAATCAGGGACTGCTAGAGGGAGTGAGGTGCTGGGCAGGAGGGAGCAAAGGGAAAAGAAATTGGGACAACTGTAACAGCATAATCAATAAAAGATGCAAAAAAAAAATTCAGTGAGAAAAAGCAAGGACCTACAACCAAGATTACTACTCAGAAAAGCTATCATTTAGAATCAAAGGACAGATAAAGAGCTTCCCAGACAAGAAAAAGCTAGTTCATCACTATGAAACCAGTATTACATGAAATGTTAAGAGTCTTCTTTAAGAAGAAAACAATGATCAAAAATATGAACAATAAAATGGCAATAAATAGCTATCTATCAAGAATTGAATTTAAAAAACAAAATAAGTGAACAAGCAAAACAGAAACAGACTCACAGATACAGAGATCATTTTGAAGGTTGCCAGATGGAATGCGGGTTGAGGGAACAGGTGAAAAAGGTGAAGGGATTAAGAAGCACAAATTGGTCCTGGCTCAGTGGATTGAGGGCCGGCCTGCAGACCAAAAGGTTGCTGGTACAATTCCTGGTAAGGGCACATACCTGGGTTGCAGGCCAGGTCCCCAGGTGGGGGCATCCAAAAGGCAACCACACATTGATGTTTCTCTTCCTCTCTTTCTCCCTCCCTTCCCCTCTCTCTAAAAATAGATAAATAAAATCTTTAAAAAAAAAAGAAAAAATACTGAAACCTTCTCAGTCTTTTAGGATTATAAAACATTTCTCCTTCCCTCATACTTTATCACCATATTCCTAAAAGCCTAATTATAACAGTTCCTTTTACCTAGTACATTATGCCCAGCTATCAAGAAAAAATGACAAGACTTTTTAAAAGACAAAAAACACAGCTGAAAAAGAGAAAGCAATCATTAAAATCAGACCAGGAATCTAATTAATATGGTAAAAGCTCTAATGGATAAAGCAGAGAGCATGCAAAAACAGATGAGCAATGTGAGGAGGGAGAATAAAGTTCTAAGAAATACTAGAGATCAAAAACACTAACAGAAATGAACAATATTTTAATGGGCTTATCAAAAGACTGAACATGGCTAAGGAAAGAATCTCTATAATTCAGGATATGTGAATCATATGTCCACAAAAAGACTTGTACAGAATATCCACAGTAGCTTTATTCATAATGGCCAAAACTGGAAACAGACCTAGATGCCCACCAACAAAAGAATGGGTAAACATACTGCGTTATACTGACACAATGGAACACTACTCAGCAATAAAAATGAACAAACTTGACATACATAACACAGATGAATCTCACAGACATTATGTTAAGTGAATGAAGCCAGACCCTAAATAGAGTATGTATCAGAGAATCCCATTTATATAAAGTACAGGACCCGGAAAACTAATCTATGATACTATAAACCAAAATAGTGGTTGCCCTGGGTGGAAGAAAGGATAGGCTAGGAGGAGGAACCAAGGAATTTTCTGGGGTTAAAGGAAATGTTTTATATCTTCAGTATGTAAAGCAGATCACCTGGAATCCACTTACTCTCTTCATGGAAGGGGACATGGAAACAGCCCCATAAGTGCCTAGTCTAACCTCCTTGGCACCTAGACCTCTAAAAAAACAAACTACTTTCTAAGAAGAAGAGACTGTATCTCTGAAATGCCCTTAGCAGGATGTCCCTGGCTAAAGAACTAGTTACAGTGGAGAGAACCCAAGAGTTATTGATTTATGAGGCAGAGGTCCCTGGAGAATGTTACATATGGCTAAAGATTTAAGGGCTAAAGATTGAGTCAAATTACCCACAGTCAATGACTTCATTGTGTAATTTCATTATGCAGGAAAGCCTTGATTTAAAAAACAAAAACTCAGCATGAAGTTTTAGGGAACTCCAGACTGGTAAACAAGCAAGAGACACCCCAGTCCCCTACCCTCTACCCCACCTCTACCACCCCTCATAACTTCCCCTATACATCTCTTCCTTTTACTTGGCTGTTCCTGAGTCCAGTCTTTACAATAAAACTATAATCATAAATATAGCACTTTCCTGAGTTTTGTGAGTTGTTTTAACAAATTATCGAAAGGGGTGGGGGGCAGCCATAGGATCTCTCATTTATAGTCAGCCAGGCAAAAGTGTGGTAGCCTCGGGACCTGATCAGAGATGGGTGTTTGGAGTGGCTTCTTGTGAGCCTGAGTCTTTAACTTGTGGTGTCTGGACTAACTCCTGATATTTAGTGTCAAAAAATGAATTGTAGGGCCCTGGCTAGTGTGTCTCAGAGGACTGAGTGCCAGCCTGTAAACTGAAAGGTCGCTCGTTGGATTCCTAGTCAGGGCACACGCCTGGCTTGTGGACCAGGCCCAGCTGGGGGGGCGAGGGGGTGTGAGAGGCAACCAATGGATATTTCTCTCGCACATCAATGTTTCTCTCTCCCTCTCTTTCTCCTTCCCTTTCCCTCTCTCTAAAAATAAATAATCTTTTAAAAATTATTTAAAAAATGAATTACAGAACATCCAGTTGATACTGGAGAATTAGTGCAGGAATAATGCATCTGGTGTCAGAAAAACTACATTTGGGGAATCGGCAGGAGAAAGCTGCCCTGATTCTAAGCAAAACCTGAAACCTAACTACCATAAAAAGAAACATGCGCATGAAAATAAAGGAGCCTGTTCAGCTACACGAGGATGCAAATTAAGTAATTTTTATCAAGCAAAATGCAATGTATGGACATAAATGGGATTCTGATTGGAAGAAACCAACCATAAAAGGACATTTATTGAACAACATGGGAAATCTGAACACTGAGGTACCAGATAATATTAAGGAATTATTGTTAATTTTTAAGTATGAATATTATGATTGTATCTTTTCTGAAGTTATTTTCTATTAGAGATATATACAAAAGCATATACAATAAAATACTACCAATGAGACTTGTTTTAAAATAACTCAGGAGGGTTTCTATTTTTTTAGAGACTGCCCATATGTTTAACACTTGCAAAAACTGTTAAGAATTGAAAACTCTTTTTGGAATGTTTGAAAATTTTCATAGTTAAAAGTTTTTGAAAGAACATAAGAGAAAATGTAAATGAAAAATTATTAATCTTTTAAACATCCAATGAAATACCAAGATGATTAGTCTGGAGTATTGAAAAAAATCACCTGTAAACAAATATAAAATAAGGAGGAGGGAATGAAAGGAGAACGGACAGAACATTTAACAAATACAAGGAGATGAATACACGGATTTCCCAGATGGTCACTCTTCACCTTACTTAAGTCACTGAAAATACCATACCTGCAGCTCCTGGGCAGTCTGTTCAAGTTTCAATGCTAATGCCCTGTAACTTTCGAGAAGGCCCTCCTTCTCTGTTTTAAGCTTTTCATTTTCTTCAATCAGTTTCTGGTCCTGTTTAATTTTTGCGAGGCTAACATTAGATCCCAAATTAAAGTCACCAACAGCCAAACATTCCCTGTTAAAAACAATTCACTCATTTTAAAAACCAAACTGCATAAGGTTGACAGAAATCAGAAACCTAAACTAAATTATCTTAGGCTTTTTATACCATAATATGTCTTAAAGTTAATTTTGGAAGCTAATCTAAAACCTTTACATACTTCAACACTAGAAAATATTTTAATGCAAACTAGATTTATAACTGAAGTCATACTTTAGAAACAGTGCTTCCAACTCTCAAACAAAATATATTCTGACTTCCTCAAAGCAATTATCAACTCCAGCAAATACAATAAAAAGCACTCCCTATCAGTTTTTTCCAATCCCTCCTCCCCATCAGCCCCACTCCATTTGACAGTTTAGTTCCTAAAGCACTGGTAAAATCCCAACAAATAGCTACATCACCTAACATGTGGCATCGTGACTTGGATCATGATAAAGAATCATTTCATACTTACTAACATCAAATGTGGCTTTCTGCTTCAATGTATGATTCAAAATTATCTAAAAAATTAACTCCTTTTGAAATAATCAAATTCCATCACAATAAGTTTTCAGAGGAA
The DNA here is from genome assembly GCF_987537825.1 of Furipterus horrens. NCBI lineage: Eukaryota > Metazoa > Chordata > Mammalia > Chiroptera > Furipteridae > Furipterus > Furipterus horrens. The sequence continues at coordinate 14,602,108 of NW_028327179.1, forward strand.
TAATGAAGAGCCCCTTTTTTCATAAAAAGAAAGGCAATTTCCTGAAATTCATTAAAATACTTCTAAAGCCACAGGAAAAACTTCAAAGCTTATTTAAAAATCTAGCTGTCCCCGAGTAATTCAGATTTGGGGGTAGATTCTATTTTTGGTAAACATATTCAAGAGAGCTGGCATGTTTATGACCCAGCATCCATTTTTGGGTACATAAATCCAAAACACTAATCCAAAAGACTTTATGCACCACTATGTTCATTGCAGCAGTAATTACAATAGCCAAGATATGGAAGCAACCCAAGTGCCCATCAACAGAAGATTAGATTTTTTAACATATTTTATTGTTATTCTATTCCAGTTCTCCCAATTTTCTCCCTTTGCCCTCCTATGCCCAGTAGAAGAGTAGATTTTAAAAGTTGTGGTACATATATACAATGGATTATTACTCAGTCATTAAAAAATGAATGAAATTTTACCATTTGTGACGGCATGAATGGACCTAGAGGATATTATGCTAAGTGAAATAAGTCAGTCAGAGGAAGACAAACACCATATGATTTCCCTTATATGTGGAATCTAAAGAACAAAATCCATGTCAATAATTGAATCTAAAAACAAAGTAAACAAACAAAATGAAACAGACTCACAGATATACAGAACAGACTAATGGTTGCCAGAGGGGAGGGGGTTTAGGGGACTGGGTGAAAAAAGGTGAAGGGATTAGAAAGTACAAACTGGCAGTTACAAAACAGTCATGGGGATGTAAAGTACAGCACAGGGAATATACTCAGTAATACTGTATACAGTAACTATGCATGGTGCCCGGGGGAACTATCAGGGGAACACTGTAAAATTGTCTAACCATGCTATAAACCTAAAACTAATACAAAATAATGTTGAATGTAAACTGTAATTGAAAAAATCTTTTTAAGAATTTTTTTTAAGAGTTGGCATGATGAGTTGGTATATGGACTTTAAACAATAACAGGAATGATTTTTCTTTCAAAATGGCTTTTAATAAAAGCATTATTGCTAAACAAGAGAATAATAATACATGTTTGAGAAAAACAGAAATAATCAGTATTATTCCTCAAAATCACTGACATAACTGAGGACCCCCAGAACATAAGCCTCTATGACAAGGGCTGCTGCCATGAATTAAAAAGAGGTAAGACTAAAAAGTCCACCACAGACTTACTTTGGAAATGTCCCATGATTTCCTGCACCATTTTCATCCTTTAAGTCAACAGTCTGCCTCCCGCTTATTTGCACCTTCGGCCTGTTGAAGGGTGGCTGGTTTGATCTGTGTCCCCACAAAGGAATGGGGCTTTTGAGGTTCCTGAGAGCAAGCTGGCCAGGATCCAATTTTTCCTCACAGGTGTTAGTGCTGGAAATGAGTTTGCATCTTTCTGCAAATCCTTTCTTAGCCACCTCTTCCCCTATATCCACAGTGCCATACTCAGCCTGAGCAATAAGTGTTCCATCTTGATAGGTTGCTTTAATTCTCATTTTTATCTCCTTTTCAAAAATCAAGCTCCCCAAAAATGTTCTGCCCTAAGAAAGACAGAGGAAAAAAAAACATTAGCCAGCTACAACATATTTTTCTTCAATTATTTTGTTTCCACCCAGTTTTCCCAACGATCATATTTATTCATTCTCAAATCTCTATAAAAAAGTGGTCTTACCTTGTTATGCAAGTATACTTCCATATGTGTACGAAGATATTCCAATTACATACTTGCTGAAGTAGAGCTAATACCTGTATAGGCACCCATATTTATAAATTTTTGAATATGTATCAATTAAATTCCCTCAAATAATTTTTTTAAACCAAGCAAATTATGTTGAGCATTTTGACCCCAACCAAATACAATAGTGTCCTCAGAAGCTACAGCATATAAAAATAAATTTTGGTACCTAGAAAAAGCACTAAAATTCAACAAAACTTTAAAAAACATTTTAAAGGCAGAATCAGGTACTCTGGTTTTAAAGACAAACAAGCTGAAGCAAAAAACAGAAACTAAGATCACAAAATATCAACATTTTTTAAAATCAACAAATTGAAATTACAGAATATGAGATATTAGAAATTTCTAAATTCAAAACCCTCTTATACTAAATTTTGTTTAAGGGCATAACTACTGTACAACTGGCATATGAGTAGCCACATAAATAATGATGTACTTGCTAACTTTCAATTATTGATTATCCATCCTGTGCACTAAGTACAGATATATCTACAACGTATCTTAAATTGGAAGATATCTTGATATTTAACTTTAATAAGAACCTGCTTACAGTTCAAGGACATTAAATTTCCTAAAATTACTTTGACACACTTTAATCATCCAGACAGAACCCTGAACTTGAAATACAGTATAATTAAATTGTAAGACTACCCCTGAAATTACCAGATGCCTTCTATAATTAAGTTACTAACCCAAAATGTAATGGAAATTAATACAAACTAGAATCTAGATTAGCAGAACATCACTGCCAATTACCACATCAAACAGTATGAGCCTCTGTCAAAATAATAAAATCTGATTAATTTACAAATATGAGGTATTTACAACCAGGACTAGGTTAAAGGTCATTTTACTTAAATACTCTCTCAAAAGCCAAAGAAGACAGAATAATTAAAATTATATTTATCATTTTCTTCACCATATAAGAGATTCTCCTTTTAAGCTTTCACAAAAGAAACTATTCATATTTATTATATAAACTATACATGCATATACCACTTTTATATGAATATCAAGATATTTACCTAACAAAAGATGAGCACATAGTATTATATAACTGCTGTTGAATTATTTCTATAATCCCTATTTTTCACTTATTTATAGACTTTTATATTAAAGAAAATTAGTGTAATTTAACTTCACTTATATTTTCCTTCAAGCACAAAGTTTTACTGCCATAAACAAAAAATATTTAAAATTTGTGACTTGCCTGATCAAACTGGGTAACTTCTTGGCCAGAAGGAATCTGTAGTCCCCAAAGTCTATACTTTTTGGCAACACTAGAAAACTGCAGCTCCAAAGGTATCTCAACTATATCAGATCGATTTAGAATTTCAGTATTTCCATAGTCAATGTATCTCACCAGACACTGGAAGTAAAAAAAGTGAAACAAATACTAACATGGAACTAAGATTAAATATATCAAAGAAAATCACCAATTTGCTGCTTTCTATCAACTACCTATAAATCAAAATAGCATTTCACCTCAAACTGACAAACAAGATCTCCAGCAATATCCTCAAAATAAGGAAAAAATCCATAGTCCATGAGAACCCAGTGAGTTCTGTATTTGGTACCAAACAGTACTATTTCCAACAGTAACATTCATTTTGGCTTTTTTTTTAAACTGGTGTTAAATAAACATAAATCTAGAAAGCTTATGCCCCTCTCCCACCTGGAATGTTAAAACCAATCAATATAATTAAATTCAAGTTGAAAAGAAAAGCAAAGTTATCAAACTTCCCGTGATAAAATTAAACATACTCCAGCCCTCACAGGCATGGCTCAGTAGGTTGGGCATCACTCTGCACACCAGAAAGTCACCAGTTCGGTTTCCTGGCAGGGCATATGCCTGGGTTGTGAGCCAGGTCCCTGGTTGGGAGTGTGCAAGAGGCAACCCATCAATTTCTCTCACACATCGATGCTTCTCTCCCTATCATTCTCCCTTTCTTCCCCTCTCTCTAAAAATAGTAATAATAAAATAAAATAAAAATAAAATATTTTTTAAAAACACACTCCAGCTATTGGACCTTAGAAATGAATCAAATTCACCTTTACCTCAAGTTCCGTATCTGTTTAAAAAGAAAAATAGTTAATCACAAGGTCAAAGGTCATCTTGCCCCTTAATTTAAAGTTATATCCAAATCAAAAGCAAATGCAAAATATCATCTATAGTTGTCAAATTATGGCAAAAAGGTATTAGAAAGGTCTATTTCATTAAGATAATTACCTTTGACAGTAATAAAACATGAGATTGTTTTAAAAACAATATTTGAAACATTACTCAAATTGTTTCAGCTGAGCATCTCCTTATTAAACCAAGAAAAATATTTACAAAATATATATATAAAATATTTTAAATCCTAGAAAACTACCATTAAATAAAACAGTAAAGGAAAGCCTGCAGAAATGCTTTTATACAAATTGCAATGTGCAATTGCCACTAAACAGCTATCCAGAATCTCTGCTCCCATTAAAAATCTCCCACAGATTCAAAAAAAAATAGCTAAAACAAAATTCATCACATTTAACCAAGGCAGGAGAAAGCTGCAAGCCAATCTTCATTATTAACAATATGCACATCTACTAAGTGAAAGATAAACATAACTTCAGGATCAATGTTATTTTCCTACTTAATCTTAATAGAATGAATTTTTAAAAGTTGCTCAGCAAGAATCGAATACAATTATTGAGAACTGCGGTACCAAAAACCAACTAGTCACCAAAAATTACTCTTGGACAATCTGGAGTGATTATATATGACAACTTAAATTCAGAAAAATATTCCTGAATCTGGCTTGGATTTTTTTTTTAAGATTTTATTTATTTTTAAAGAGGGGAAGGGAGGGAGAAAGAGAGGACACCTGGCCTACAACCCAAGCATGTGCCCTGACTGGGAATCGAACCAGTGATCCTTTAGTTCACAGGCCGGCACTCAATCCACTAAGCCACACCAGCCAGTACTGACCTGGATTTTGTAAGCAATTCGTTCCTTTTGTACTCACCAGGAAAAAAAAAAAAAAAGCATATGTTTTAATCAATTAATAAGTTCACTGAACCAGATTTTATTACTAGTATGAATAAGCAATGAAGGGATAAATAAGCATCAAATTTTAGAACCAGAATAAATATTCCTCAGGGGAAAAAAACTGAACACTTATTCCTGCCTTTTCATCACTGACGATTTTCTGTACTTTGCATCTGTACCAACATTTATCTTCAGAAAATAATCCACCATAAATCTACAAAGAGAAAATAAAAGTAAAATTATTTGGAATTCTAATGAATCAAAGCATGCTAAGTATATCAGTATAGCGGTTAGCACTTACTAAGCACTTACGCTGTATGTCAATAAGTACTTTATATATAATTTATTTTATTCTTACAATGACCCTATGAGGCAGGTACTTTGTTTTCACCATTATACACCTAAAGTCATAAGCTAGTAAGCAGGAGAACCAGGATTCAAACTGAAGCAATCTGACTACAGAGTCTATTATGCTCTTTTGCCTCTCCAAAAAACATGGGGGGAGGGGATAAAAAACAGACAACTCTAAAAGGTGCCATAAATTAGTGTTTTCATATTCAGAGACATTTGCACCATGTTCATTGCAGTTATTATTTACGATAGCCAATACTATATAGAAGCAACCTAGTTGTCCATCAGTACATGAATAAAGAAAATGTGGCACATATATACAATGGAATATTACTGAGCCATAAAAAAGAATGAAATCTTGCCATTTACAACAACATGAATGAACCTAGAGGGTATTATGCCAAGTGAAATAAGTCAGAGAAAGACAAATACCATATGATTTTACTTATATGTGGAATATTAAAATTCAAAATGAACAAATAAACCAGGAACAGACTCACAGATACAGAGGAAAAACTGACAGTTGTGAGATGAGGGGAAATGGGAAAAGAGGGTGAAGGGGATTAAAAAGTGCAAACTTCCAGTTATAAAATAACTAAGTCATGGTGATGTAATAATGTACAGCTCAGGAAATATAGTCAGTAATATCGTAATAACTTTATACAGTGACAGTTATAAAACTCAGCTGTGGTGATCACTTCATAAGCAATGTTCAATGGCTATGTTGTATATCTGAAATTAATATTGTATGTCAACTATACTTCAGTTTTTTAAAAAGGCACAAGCATCAGACTTGAAATCACTCTGTTTTAATGTATGAACACTTATTTGATCAAACTGATTGCTCCTAAAACATAAACATTCCAAGCACATGTCAGCCACTTAAGTCTAATTCTCAGCTATGGGGGGGTATCCATATGTCCTACCAGCCAAAAAAGGTTGTTCTATTTCTTACTTTGTATATAAGAAATTTAAAGTTATTAAGTGGATAAAATTGAATCAGAAAATATCCTTAATACCAAAGTTTCATTTACTTTAATATTTTAATTTAATAAACAAAGAGAAAAATTTACATAGTGCATGTTAATTTCTCAACCTCAGCACCAGTGACATTTGAGACAGGATAATTCTGTGCAGGGCAGGGAGTCAGGCAGTGGTGGGGTCGGGGGCAGTTGTTGGTTGTTCTATCCCTTGCAGGATGTTTAGCAACATCCCTCCGGCCTCTACCTACAACATACCAGTAACACTCCCTCCAGTTTTGACAACCAAAAAGGTCTCCGCACACTGCCAAATGTCTCCTGGGAGTGGGGAATACAAAATCACCACAGGCTGATAACCACTTTAAATCATTCATTCCCCATGGGAAAAATATCCCCAAGGGAGTTAAAACTGGCTCTTGGGCATTGAGAAGGCATCGTAGGTATTACAATGGTTTGTAACTCTCCAAAGTTCAACCTTATCTGACAACCTAAACAGATACACAGTATATATCTGCGGTGTTCAAGTTTCTTGGGGGAAAGAGACCCATTAAAGGGAAAATGCCTTAAAAGGGAATAATTAAAAAATGGTTGAGGAACACCCTTAAGTCACAGGGTAAAATTAATTTTAAGTGTATCACTCTAAACTGAAACAAATTCACAGATTTTAAAGCAAAAGGAATAGAGAGTAAAACTTAAAAATCCTCAATTCCCCAAAGCAATAAAGTATAAATCAATTCAAACACACAAATAAATATCTAACAAAGCAAATGCTACGAAGAATAGGTGTGTTCAGCTGGTACTTGATTCTGGTTCCCTCAGCTAACATTCAACTGGAGGGCAAGAGTGAGCACAAACAGCACGGGGGCATGGCACCCGCTCCCAGCCACCTTACTTCATTTTTCAGCAAGCAAACCAGGTTTAAGAGCAGAAACAGCTGATATCTACAGCCCTACCCAATTTCAAACTCTACAAAATGTCATATTATCTTTAGTTAAGACTTTATAATAATACAGTAATAAACAATTGGAATAAGGCAAGCGGCAGAAATGGTGTATCACTGCATCCCACTCTAGGTAAGAATGGGGACTTGTATCCAGAAATAGAGCTGGGACCCAACCAACTTGAATCTTAAGTTACCATAAATACAAGTCCATCCCAAACAGATTTACTTGTCTTTAGAACATAGACCCATTAGACCTGGTCCCAATCTTCTCTTACAATTCAACTATTCATAGCCCATGACCTGCCCACATGGTGAGAGAAAGAGAACCAGTCAATCACTAAGGAACTTACAAAGTATACTTATTTCATGGGTAATCAGAGATGACTGAGTAATCATATATGAGTCTATTATTGAAATTTGTTTTAATTTTTCATTAAGCAAGTAATTTATTGTGCATTCATAGAGAAAAGGCAGGTGTCTTAATTTTTAACAGTATTGAACACAGTCAGACTACGAGGATGCTTTAAAAAAAAAAAACACCTAAAAACTTTACAAATTGCATTTCCTTATCCATTCTGATGCTCAACTCCAAGCTACATTGCTCCCTTCCTTCTAAATTTCTTCTTTTACACATTTTTATATATGCTACTGGGGTTTTAATTATTTTAAAATAAAACCAAAACATGCACATTAGAAGAAAATCCAAGTATAGCGAGAAGGGTAAAGAATAACACTTCCTTCCCAACACTCTTCAACATGCACCTCCTGAAAATAATTTTACATTTACACTAATGTTCCATATACAATAGGATATATGTTTATTCACTTTTCTTTACACAAATGGGCTCATTATACATAAACTATTTTGAATCTAATTCCATATCAAAATACAGGGACCTAACCTACCTCCCCCATTTAAATATCCAGGGCTTAGAACTGGGTAAGACAGGCAAGGCACCCAGCATGCAAAAGGTACCAATGCTTCACTTGCATAGCGAGTGCCTCCTTAAATTTCACACAAGGACTCTATTTTGTTTATCAATGTAAACTCAGTGCTTTAACACAGTGCCTGGTACACAGCAGACAGTCCATAAGCATTTTAGAAACAATAAACTTAATATGACTACAGTTTATATATATATTCTAACATTTTGTCTCTTCCTTTCAAATATGTCAAAAATTTCAAAAGCTATAAAATTTAAGATACTGAAAAGATTAATATGACAGATAGGATAATTATATCCAAGAATATGGCTCGCCTTCTTTGGATCAAGATTTCCAAAAACTGAGTTGGCACGAGGGCAAACTTCAGACAGTGAGCAACCAATCTTCACAATATCCTGGTTTCTACTGATACTCTAGAAGGAAAAATAGATATAAAATTCAGTAAAACACTATTTGATAGTGTTATACAATTAAGTGTTCAACTAAGCATACTTGAGGATTTTGGAGCATTAGAAATTAAATCAAATCCTTAGGTCACTATTTTTTCATAATTCAAGTGAGTTCTTTATAAGAAATGGGACTAGGCTACAGAAAATTTTTACTTTCCAAAGAATTAAAATTACTTGGAATTCAAACCAAGATAACAAATATCATTACATCATATGAAGAGGTAACTTTAAACAACAGTCTATGGATTTTACTTTAGATCAAATTCTAATTGCTCAAGATGGATAGCATGTTTTGCTCTAATGATGAGTCTTCTCACATTGTTGTTGTGTAAAGAAAACATGTAAAAATAATTTCACAATGTATACATTCCTCTGTACACGAATACTGTAATCTTGTTAATAAATTCATTTCTCACAGGGTCATGGATTAACAACCTGAAACTACTTTATGTATATACTAGGAATTGCACAAATAAGTATAATAAATGTATTGTAAATAATGCAAGTAGGGAGAATGAAATTAAAATTAAAGAAGGCTAAATAAACACACAGTGTTAGATGAGAACTGGAAGGTATCAGAATGAACTCATCATATGTATGTATCTACATTATACACTTGTGTGCATTCATGCATATGAGACACACACAGATAGAAATATAGATGTGTATGTGAGTAGGTTTTTACATATGTATCTTTCTTAGCGCTGTCTGCTGAGAAGACGTAGAAGCAATGACACTGCAGTAGCAATAAGCACACCTACGGTCCAGATCTTGGTTCTGAACACCATTCTCCAATAAAAGGAACCAGGGTTCCTTGGAGAGTGGTTGATTCCAGAGCTAGGAAAGGGAAATAAAAGATGATTCTGTAATATTTGGTCATGCCAGAAAGTAAAGAAATGCTGGAAAAAAATGGGGATATGTTTTGTTTTTTTAAGATTTTATTTATTTTTAGAGAGAGGGGAAGGGAGGGAGAAAAAGAGGGAGAGAAACATTAATGTTTGGTTGCCTCTTGCACACCCGCCATTGGGGACCTGGCCCACAACCCAGGCATGTGCCCTGACTGGGAATCAAACAAGCAACACTTCAGTTCACAGGTCAGCACTCAATCCACTGAGCCATACCAGCCAGGGCAGGGATATGTTTAAAGGACACAACAGACAATGTGAATAATCCCCTAATGACCAAAGCTGCAACAAATTAAACTACAAAATAAATAATGATAGCATTGGATTAAATCCCATGGACTAAATACCCACTGTCCATACTAATATAAATAATCAAATAAACCAATAGAATCCCAATTAATAAATGTAGAAGAAATGAGCCCTGACCGGTGTGGCTCAGTTGGTGGGGCATCATCCTGCAGAGCGAAAAGGTCACCGGTTCAATTCCTGGTCAGCGCACATGCCTGGGTTGCAGGCCCAGTCCCCAGTTGGGGCGCATGCAGGAGGCGACCAGTCAATGTTTCTCTCACGCACTTATGTTTCTCTCCCTTTCTCCCTCCCTTCCCTTCTCTCTAAAAATAAATAAAATCTTTAAAAAATAAAATAAAATAAATGTAGAAGGCATGTAGTAAGCATCATATAAATAATAAAATATGTGGGTAAAAAGTTGGAGAGAAACAAGATTAGTCTCAATATAGCTCCCTCTAAAATATTTATGAATTACAAAAGGAAAGACAGCAACTTTTCAGTGAAGAAACCCAGCAGTTACCCCATAACCAAGTGGATCAAGGTTAACATCAATAATAAGATATATCAACACTGCAAATCCCCAATATGATGCACTGAACAGGACACAAAAGCACTTCTGCAATATTACTGCCAATCTATGAGAAACCATCAAACAAATTCAGACTGAGGGATACTCTATAAAATAACTGACCAGAACTCATACAAATGTCAAAGTCATTAAAGACAATGATAAAGGAACCAACTTTCCTAAGTCTAAAGTTATTTCAAAATGAAGTTAAAAATATATATGTTCTTTAAAAATGTATCAACAAAATATTCAGTAAGGTTAGAAAGAACATGATTCTCTCTGATGACTGAAACACTGAAAGAGTAGTTCCAAGGACACCATAATGAATATCAATATCACTGTACAGTAAAAAGGGGAACTGAATTTACACTGACCCCATGACACATTCAAAGTAGCCTTTATGAATAAAGCCCTGAAATTACCTAGGTTCAGAATACACCAAAATAGTCTACATAATTAGATTTTATAACAATGCAGATTGAATTAAAACTCTTTCAAATAAAAGGTGGAGATCCAACCATTGTTAATATAACCAGAATGGTTTGTGCAACATCACTGTAACCTGGCAGCCAAGGAGGGTGGACTGGAATGTGCATGTGTGAACAATGACAACTTCACTGTACTAGTCAGTGGGGGCTTCAGATGCCACTGAGTGAGCATGTGTCCTGTGTGGCTGTAGCTTTCAAAATGACTAAATGAGCAGAGCAACATCAAATGTTGTGTTAAGCTTAAACATTCCTCCGTGGAAACTATTCGGATGACTCAGAAGGCTTTTAGGGACAATGCAATGAGTGCAGCGCAAGTAGAAGTGTGGCACAGACACTACAAAGATGGTCGAGAATCTATTCAAAATCATCCATGTTCTGGAAGGCCTATGACAAGCAGAACACCTGAGAATGCTGAACGTGTCCTGGATACAGTTAACAACGATCAGTGACTGACAGTGTAAGAACTAGAAGCTGATCTGGGGATTCCAAAAACAACTGTGTCCGAAATTTTGACGCAGGACCTTGGCACAAAACGTATTGTGGCAAAATTTGTTCCACAGATTCTGCTACCAGAGCAGAAGGAACATCGTACTGCAGTCACTAATGACTTCATTCATTGGTTCTTGAGGAACCAAATTTCCTCAAAAAGATCATAACCAGAGATGAATGGTGGGTCTACGGCTGTGATCTTGAAACTAAGGAAGGCCCAGTGGTCCAAATGGAAGTTGCTAGTTCTCCACTCCCCAAGAAGGCATGACTACGTTGCAGCAAGGTCAAGACCATATTAAGTGTGTTTTTTTGATTGGGAAGATGTTGTCCATCACAAGTACGCCACTCTGGGCCAAACAATTCATAAGGAGTACATTGGTTGAAAGACACAATACAAAGAAAATGGCCACAGCTGTGGGCAACTGGTGATTGGCACCTTCACATCACAGCAATGCACCTGCTCATGCATCAAATCTCGTGCAGTTTTTGGCAAAACATCAAATTACCCAGGTAGCTCAGCCCCCTTACAGCCCAGATTTGGCACCCTGCAACTTCTGGCTTTTCCCAAAACTAAAATCACCTTTCAAAGGGAAGAGATTTCAGACCGTCGATGAGATTCCGGGGCAGCTGGTGGTGATTCCAAGGACTGTGAGAGGTCCCAAGGTGCCTACTTTGAAGGGGACTGAGGTGTCACTATCTTATGTACAAGGTTTCTGATATCTTCTTCAATAAATGTCTCTATTTTCCATAGTACGTGGCTGAATACTTTCTGGACAGACCTCAAGCCTTAAACTATTTATTATCTTATCTTTTACAGAAAAAAGTTTGCTGACACCAGATTTCAAAAACTTAACATGAAAAAAGAAAAATATCTTAACATAGTTGTGGTTACATTCTAAAATGACATTTTGGGTGTTTTAAGTTAAATAAAACATTTATTAATATTGATTTCACTTGTTTCTCCTTCCTTTTCTAATCTGTCTGAATTTTAAATTAATTATATGGTACACATATTTCTACTGGACAGCATTGGTCTAAAAAATCTTATTTAAGCTAATAAATGCTGTTCCTATATAATGAACTTAAACATAATTTATCATCCAACCTGGGACATTGTTGCAAGTGACACAGATGCTATTAATACAATGGGCATAGAACCAGAACATGTGGGCACTTAAGAAATGTACACATAAACAGAGACGCAAATTTGCCCCAAGTTCTCTGTGAATAGCACCCTTATTCAATGTGTTTTCCATACATATTTAAGAACTCTGGGTTAATCACATTCTTCTACAACTTTCTTCTCATAAATTCTATTTTCCATATTTCCAATTCACTCCACCCCCCAACAAAAAGGAGTTCTCATGCTGTGGAAGTATAGAGAAATGTCATTCCCTTCCCTCCATGTGTAGTTCACTAAATTAGAAATTAGTGAGCACTTATGTTCATTAGAGGGATTCACTATCTTAAATTCTGGAACACATGCACTTTGGTGCCTTGCTTGTCTTTAACCCCGAGTCAACATTTCAGACTTGAAGCTTGGCAATAGTGATGTTTCATTACTGCTTCCAATTTTGTGATGACAAAAATACTGTATTTCCAACCCAAAATTAAGCCTTTATAAAAAATGAGTAAGACTATTAAACTAAGTATAATCTTTTAAGAAACAGTCTTATAAAATATCGCTAGATGGAGCTGTAACTTCACAAATAAAAATTTCTCTGAACCTTCAGTAATTTACGCAGCCTAGATCACTAATGTTAAATTGAACATAATTCTGAAACCACAATTGCATTCTTGTTTTCTTACACTCAGTTTACTATGAACATGACACTCATGACTCGGGTACTAAGTTCCAGCTTTAGCCATTAGTCTTCTAATGCGTGTGTTAAATAGTTGTCAATAAAAATCAGAAATTGAGAATGACAATTTTATTTTTGTTTTCATTGGGAATACCTGCGTTAGTAGAGGAAGGGATGGGAGAGGAAATCAATCAGACTGCTATTTACCTGGGCCCAAAATGTTACCGCATCTTCCACATGACTTCCAACCACATCTTCAACTAAAATCAAATCACAATGCAAAGAAAATTAGAAATCATCAAGATCATCTAGCTTTTACATCCAAAAATCATTTTTAGTGTCAGTACCTTTATTGTAATGTGTCTCTTCATCCATTTGTAAAACTTCTGAAAAACTAAAACAATGCAATTAGGTTTGAATTAGGTTCTAATAATGTTCATTAACAGTGAATAAAGACTAAACGTAATGTTCAAATTCATATAAGTATGTTTTGCCCTAAATAAAGTTATCAAAATTCAAACTCTATATTAAAAAACCTGAAAAATATCTGTTCAATAATTAATTCTTTTATTTTAGTATATAGTATTCTGCAATTCATTATATACAAACAACATCTTTGAGGGACTTCCAGCCAAGATGGAGGCCTAGACAGATATGCTGCATCTCCCTCCACAACTAAGAAGGGATACAACTACCTCAAAACTAGAAACAACCAGAAGTTCCAGAAAATCAAAGTGCATGGACGTCCAGCAAACAAAGATATAAAGAAGAAATACTCATCCAGACAAGTAGGAGGGGAGGAGCTGGGGCAGAGAGGACACGGCGTGGTGATGGCAGCAGCGGCAGCAGGCCAGCAGAAAATAGTCATTTTAAAAAGTCGAGAGGAACACCTGGGGAGCACTCCCAGCATCAGACCAGATTGCACAGCTCACAGTTCCAGCACTGGGGACAATAAAGCCTCATTGCTCCTGACTGTGCAGACCAGTGGGGGTTGGGACAGAGGAAGAAACAGCCAGTCTCTCAGCAGAGTCCTCTTGTTAAAAGGGCCCCCCACAGTCCTAGAACGTCCGCAGACCCACCCACTCTAGGAACAACGGCCAGGGCAGCAGCTAGAGGTGTGCCAGTCTGGTGCGGAAGTGGGAGAGGTGCCTGGAAAAGGGACAAGTGTTGAGCAAGCAGCATCGTTCCCTCTCAGACCCCTCCCCCACATAAAGCGCCACAACATGGTGAAACAGGTCGCCCTGTACTGACAAATCCCTAAGGCTCCGCCCCTTACAACAGAGACAAACAATACCTAAGACATAGAGGCAAACAAACACAGGAGTCTGTCAAGATTAAGAGACAGGGAAGTATAGCCCAAAAGAGGGAATGGATCAAGGTTCCAGTGGGAGAACTAAGCAATGAGGAGATAGCCAACCTAACAGATGCAGAGTTTAAAACACTGGTGATAAAGATGCTCACATACTTGACAGATATGCTTAAGTATGACAAACGCATAAGAGAAGAAGTGAAGGCTATACTAAGTGAAACGAAGGAAAATCCACACAAAACCAATGGTGAAGAGAAGGAAACCAGGGTTCAAATCAATGATTTGGAACATAAGGAAGAAATAAACAGTCAACCAGTACAGAATGAGGAAAGAACAATTGAAGAAAATGAGGAGGCTTAGGAACCTCTGGGACAACTTTAAACATGCCAATATCCAAATCATAGGGGCGCAAGAAGAAGAGGAAGAGCAAGAAATTGAAAGCTTATGTGAAAAAATAATGAAGGAAAACTTCCCAAATTTGGCGAAGAAAACAGACACACAAGTCCAGGAAGCACAGAGTCCCAAACAAGCTAGACCCAAGGAGGACCACACCAAGACACATCATAATTAAAATGCCAAAGGTGCAAGATAAAAGAGAACCTTAAAAGCAGCAAGAAAAAAGCAGAGTTACCTACAAAGGGGTGCTATAAGACTATCACCTGATTTCTCAAAAGAAACTTTGCAGGCAAGAAGTATTCAAGGTAATGAAAAGCAAAGACCTACAATCAAGAGTCTCTATACAGCAAAGCTATCATCTAGAATAGAAGGGCAGATAAAGTGCTTCCCAGACAAGGTGAAGCTAAAGGAGTTTATCATCACCAAGCTGTTATTATATGAAATGTTAAAGGGACTTATTTAAGAAAAAGAATATCAACAATATGAACATTAAAATGACAACAAACTCACAACTATCAACAACTGAATCTAAAAAGTAAAAACAAAAACAAACTAAGCAAACCACCAGAGCAGGAACAGAATCTTAAGTGTGGGGACCATTTGGAGGGTTATCAGCTGGGAGGGGGAAGGGGGAGAAATGGGGAAATGGTGCAGGGGTCAAGAAGCATAATCGGCTTGTACAAAATAGACAAGGGGACGTTAAGAATAACATAGTAAAGGGTGAAGCCAAAGAACTTATATGCACAACCCATGGACATGAACTAAGGAGGGGTGGGATTGCTGGAGGGAAGGGGGTACTGGGCAGAGGGGAGCAAAGTGAAAAAAAACTGGGACTACTGTAACAACATAATAAAATAACTTTTAAAAAAGATATCTTTGAAATTGTACTTGGCCAAATTTTACAAATTTACACCAGTGGATAATTCATGCACATTTTGATGAGCTACATAAATCAATACTTCATAACAATGTGTATATTGTTTTAAAATAATTGACGCCCTGCCCTGGCCAGTGGGACTCTGTTGGTTGGAGAATTATCCCATAAACTGAAACGCCACATGGGTTCAAATCCAGACGCACACCTAGGTTGCAGATTCAGTCCCTGTTCAGGCACTACAAGAGGCAACCATCCATGTTTCTCTCTTGGTCCAGGTGTTCACGTTCTCTCCCCCCCACTCTCTCTGCCTCCCTTCCCCTCTACTTTTAAATCAATAAGCACGTCCTGAATGAGGATTTTTTTTAAATGATAATAATTGATACCTTCCCAAAACAAGAGAACTTCCACACTTTAAAGACAAAGAAACACTATTCATATAGATAACAAATGCTTCAGACTGGTAATCAATGTTATTTAAAAGGCACAGTGGTTTTTGCTTTGGAAGATACCCTGCAATTAAAGACTTGCAAAAAGAATCAAATTTTGCCCATTACTTCAAAAGCAATTTTCATTATGTAATATACTTTCCCAACTGCAAAATATTTCAGAATGCCTATTAGCTTATAATTTTATCCTTAACACACTAGGATATTGCACTTTACATGCATAAATGTTAGTTCTTTGAATGAAATTGAAAATATAGATTTAAGAAAAAATTATCTAAGAACATCACTATACTAAAGTTTAAAACATTCTCTGAACTAGAAAGAGAAAAATGCTAACGGTGTCACAGGGTGAAAAAAGACTCATAAAAAATTTTTTAACTTTATTCTTCTAATTTTTGTTCATTTTTAAAATATTTTTTTCACATAAAGCAGCATCAAAACAGCTTCAAAACAAGGATTCTTGCTCCAGCATTGATCAAAAAGTAATTTTTAGATTTAGCAAAAGTGCTGTTTAAACCAAGCTGGAATCAGTTTAAGGAGATGTTGGCTTAAATTTGCTAAATTAAAGAAATGAAATTAAATGTTTACTTTGGCAATTACACCACTCTACGAAGATATTTCTGAAATAGTTAAGTTTTAAAATCATTATTTTAAAGGGGGTCAAAACAACTTGTCCGCGATGAGTACGAAGGAACTCATGCTGCACCCGCTTCCTGGAAACCTGGATTCCCAAACGGCACTTCCAAATCTCCAACACATGCCGAGCATTAGGAAGAAGTGCGTGCAGGTCTCTCCTTGGCAACTATTTTCGGGAGAGTCTGAAGTTTAAATGGCACAGAAGAGAGAATGCCACCCGTCTTCACCGAGAACCCCCAGGCCCCAGTTACCCGTAGGCCAGGTTCAGCTCCTGGCCCCGAACTCCGAAACTAGGGACCTGGCACCCTCGGAAGGTGGCCCAGCGGCTCGGAGGAGAACGAACACCAGGAAGTGGCCCTCTCCGTCCTGGGACGGCTCACCCGCAATGAGGAGTACAACTCTGGCCCTGGAAGTGACCACCATCGAACCTACCAGAAGAACTACTACTGACCTCACACTTTCCGCCGCAGAGTCCCTAGGAAAGTGTCCCCAGCCCCACATACTGGGCCCACGGCCCTCTGCCCGCTCCCGCTGCTCACCGTCAGCCCGTGGCGCACGCGCAGAGACACTTACCACGCGAACCTCGGCCGCTGGCACTCCACGAGGCCCTTCCGCGCACGGCCCTGCGCCATCCTCGCGATCAGCTAGGCCTCTGCCTCGCTCACATGTCCGCCGCGTCGCTCACGTGGCCGCCGAGGGCGGACGGCGGCGACGCACGCTGGGCGGGGCCCCGCACCGGGAGAGACGCGCGCACAGGTTGCGTGCGGGGGAGTTGTAGGTGGGGGTTGCCTTGTACCTACCCGTAGAAACGGGCTCTTTTCTCGAGGCTTCGATAGATGGTGTAAGGTAGTAGCGTGAATTTCGTGCTCCTTTCTGATTTGTTCACGCTGATGCAAATTTTAAAACAGCGTAATTAGACAAATCCCAACATTCTCTTTCACCAAGGACAGAAAAGAGAATATGGCTTTGTAAATGAAAATGTGACCAAGCCTCTCTCTCGTGTTGCAGCTTTTTTTCATGCCTTTAATGGAGCACAAGGCAGAGGAGGGGCTGAATAATATAGTTTAGGTGTCCGGTTATATGCAGAGAATACAATTTGTGGCAGACCTTTGACAATAGTTAAAATTATCTCCTTTTATTTAACACTTTCATTGAGATAGAATAAAATGCAGGTATTCAAAGTGTACACTTTGATTGGAGTGGACATATGTGTACACTGTTGAAATCATCCTCGCAATCAAGAAAACAATTACTTCCTTTACCTCCAAAAACTTTCCTCATGCGTCTTTATACTTGGCTCTCCCACCTACCGCAAGTGACAGACTCTGCTTTCTGTCACCATGTATTAGTTTGCATTTTTTAGAATTCGATGTCGATGAAGTCGTACAGTATGTACGTTTTGTCTGGTTTCATTCGGCATAATTATTTTGAGATTCATCTATTTTGTCATATTTATCAATAGTAGGTTGCTATTCTTTGCTAAGTACTATTCCGTTGCATGATTATACTCCCTTCTGAGAGACATTTGGATTGTTTTCAGTTTGGGATTGTTTCAAATAAACCTGCTATGGACAATCAGATGCAGGCCTTTGTACAGGCATATGCTTTCACTTCTGTTGGGTTAATACATAGTAGAATGGTAGGGTCACATAGTGGTGTGTGTTTAACTTTCCAAGCAACTGCTACACTGTTTTACAAAGTACGGTAGTTTTACTATTTTATATCCCCACCGGCAGTGTTTAAGTGTTCTAGTTATTCTTTATTCTCACCATCATTTTATATATGTGTGTGTGTGTATATATATATGGTCAGTGTTTTTTAAACATTTGTGTATAGTGGTATCTTGTGGTTTTAACTGAATTTCTCTGTTGACTAAATATTGAGCATCTTTTTTTGTTTAGTTTCTATCTATGTAGTCTCTTAGGTAAAGTGTCTGTTCAAACTTCCCATTTTTTTTCTTGTTGAGTTTTGCAGTTCTTTATATACTGTAATACAAGTCTTCAGATTTGCAAATATATTCTCCCAGCTTGTGACTTTTCATTCTCCAAAAATAAGGGTACAGTAGTCCCTCTCTATATCGCAGTTCACTTATCGCGGCCTCACTGTATCACAGGATTTTTTAAAATATTATATTTAATTATTTATCACGGATTTTTTGCTATATTGCGGGATTTTGCGGTACTATATACGTATGTTGTTATAGGTTTAAGAGTGTAGAGTACGTTTAAGAACATAAGTAGTGTTTATAAAAGTGTGGGGAAGGTTAATAAGGGACTGGGAACAGTTTATAAGTGCATGGGAAGGGTTTATAAAGCCTTAATATATATATATATATATATATAAATACTAAAATAAATGTAAGGTTCCTACTTCACAGATTTTCACCTATCGCGGAGGGGTCTAGAACGTAATACCCGCGATAAGTGAGGGAATACTATATTTCAAAGAGCCTTTTTTGATTTGATGAAGTCCAATTTATCAGTTTTGTCTTTTATGGATCGTGCTTTTGTCTTGTATCTAAGAAGTCTCTGGCTAACACAGAAAGTTTCTCCTACATTTTCTTCAAGAAGTTTTACATGCTTAGACTTTACATTTAGACTTAAAATCCTTTTTGAGTTGACCTCTGTGTAAGATGCAAAGCATTTTTTTACATGTAAATATCCATGTCACTCTCTTCTCTCAAGCCTTATGTTCCACACCCTGATCCAACACCCTCAAGATATACCCCCAGACATTATGTCCTGCCAATACGTTTTAACCAGAACCTGCAATTCAGATTGTGACCTATCCTCCTGTAAGGATGGAAAGGATTTCCCTACTTAGGTTATGATGAGACCTAATCCTAGTTATCAGTGTGAAGTCGAGGAGAGGTGGCAGGCGTGGCTCTTAAAGAAGACAAGTGTCACCTTACAATGCTAGAGATAAGTCTTTGCAGGATCTCCAGGCAAGCACAGGCTGCTCTCTAGCAAAATGGAGGCGGCTGCTTCTGCCAATTCAAAAGTTCAAGAAAACCTTAGGGTTTGAGATCAGGCTCACCAACACAAATGTCCCAATGCCATTATTCAGGGTTCCAGGTTCATCCTGTCAGCATGCTGACTTTGTTGGTGGAGGTGGTAGAGTCTGTGCATTCAGTTTCTCTTGCAGCTTTGCCACTTTACTGTTAGATTTGGGCCAGTTGTCAGCACAGATGGCCTGCATCTGTGCTGTTGAGCTCTCTGGCATTGACAGCATGCCTTGACCTAAGTAACTGACATTAACCTGTGTCATTTTCTTTGTTTGAGGTTTCTAAAGCAGTTCACAATAGTTAACCAACACCTCCGACTTTGTAATTTCCATTAGTCCCATTCCTCTGTAATGCCGCAGCTACTATTTAGACTGTCAGCACCTCCTTGCGCCTCACCCAAATCCACTGCAGTAACTGTGGTGCTACATGCCAGGAGTTATCACTGCCCCACTTACCAACAGCTATGGGGTCTTGACTGTCATCTGTCCAGTGAATGATCTGGTCACAGAATCCCATCCTGAAGTTTTGCTTTCCAAGTGTATTCCTGGCACCCATCTTAGCTGGGTTTACCACCCCTCCCTTCATCCCCAACCAAAAGCAAAGCCCAAGACAAATGTTTACATACAGGTCATTTATTTGGGAAGTGATCTTAGAGAACCTGTTTGTACACACAGACCCAAGGAAAAACCCAAGCCTGAAAATCTACAATACCCCCATAAACGGCAGGCAGGGAAGGACCAAAGGAAGAGGCAGGCCACACCAGTCTGGCAATTAGCAGTTTATTAAGGGAAACTTACCTATGAGGCGCATCTTGGGCGGCTG
Organism: Furipterus horrens; assembly: GCF_987537825.1. NCBI lineage: Eukaryota > Metazoa > Chordata > Mammalia > Chiroptera > Furipteridae > Furipterus > Furipterus horrens. The sequence continues at coordinate 14,622,576 of NW_028327179.1, forward strand.
CAAAACAAAGGAGATATCCTCCATGCTGCTTGGCAGGCACCAAAGAATTACACAGGAAGGGGTAGAATGGATGGGGGTCCTGGTACGTGATCAGCCCCAAGTGCAAGAAAAATGTCCAATCAGGACAATGCCTTGTTCCAGGAGCCAGCACGATATGAGACACAGGAGAGGTTCTGGTTTATGTCAGAAGAAAAGTATTAATTATGATCAGACAGTCTCTGAGAGGCCTATGAGAAGCAATCTGTTCTAGCCTAGGACCAGCTTATGGGTCCAGCAGCAGTTACATCATGGAACAGTCTCTCCTCCACAGAACCAAAGAGAAGGAATTGGAGGGTAGAAAAGGGAAAAAGAGAAAGCTAAAATAAGGATAGATTATAAAGTTGTCCACTATTTTGGTTGACTGAGGAAATTTGTGAAAGGCATCCCAGAATTGTCTTCCCAGCAGAGAGAAGGGGAAGTACTGACCTATTGGCTTCCTCCTCCCATTAGTCAAGGGTGGTCCCAAGGTCATTAACTCCCCCACATCTTTTATACATGTATGATGCTGAGGGGTTCCGGTGGGCATCCCAAGCCACAACGTCAGAGTATCCTTAAAGATTAATGACACAGTCCCAATACAAAATGCCATGAGATGGCTTCCACATGAAGCTGTCAGAATATTTGGAATATTTCACAGCAGTGCTGGAGTACGAGGTGGGGCCACGAGAATATGAAGTGGTGTACAAGAGGTGTCATACAGCTGCATGCCAGGCGTAATTAACAAAACACATTAAAAATCTGTAGATACCACTAGGAAATAATTATATTTTTTTTAAGTTTTTTATTTTAAAAAAATCATTACAAAGTTTAAAAAATAAAATATTAAGTATTTTGACTATTTTGAATGAAACAAGGGCCCTTATGTATTTATTCAAAAACCTCAATAACATCTTTAATTTTTTTAAAATAGCTTGGAAAAAGTTACATTATAACAGACCAAAGATATTTACTATACTTTTGACTAATATGGAGATAATCTCATTTGTTAGGAGGGATAAAAAAGTATATAAAAGTGGTAAGTTGTGAATTTTGATAGAATATAAAGCATATCACATTTAAATTAAGGAAACATCCAAAAAGACATTTTTGCACACTAAAAGAAGTAAATAATTTGAGAAAAAATAAACTATATTATATTTAAATAAACACAAAAAAGGCTATATTTGAATGATGGTTCTAATTGCCCCAATAGTCTTCATGAAGGTCTTGTATTTGACGGCAATGGTGCTTTTCCTTTTTGCTTAGCAGCCTTTTCCATTTTTATCTGTAAATTTAAAATATATGTTGATATAATAATTTGTAAAATAGTTTAAAGAAAAAAAGGTTGCACATACCTCATCTGGATTCATGTTTTATTTACCACAGCCACTTCACAGTTATTTAGTAGTTATTAAGCTACTAAATACTAAAGCCAGAATCTGATAAAGGGTCCTAACTGCATTTTTTAAATATGGTTTGAATTCAACTTTACAAAGCATTTTAATAAAAAACATATAATGAATACTTCTTTGGAGAAAGTGAATAAAAATAATTTCAATTGCCACTAAATTTTTTTTAAGCTGAAATACCTAACCTTGTATCAACCTAAGCACATTCACTTACAGGGTTACATAATACACCTAAAGCAGCTGGATTATCTCTGGAATGTGGCTGCTATCAGGACAGTTTCCTGTAATTCTGTTTTCTATAGTTACCTTCCTGAAGTTTGTCCTTCTCCACTGTAACTGCAGCAAAGAAAGTTGCATACCCTAAGCAGTGGCCTTCTGATCCTTTAGAAACATATAAACCTTTCCATGGGGGTGAAAAACAAACAGAAAACACAAACCCACCTGCCTCTTATTCACTACTACTCACACTCACACACCAGTTCCCAGAGGCAGCACCATTGCCTTAACCCACAAGAGAAGGGCAGAGAAATCGTGGTGCACGGAAGGTGGAGGTGGGGCCTCCTAACCTCTAAGGTGACAGGAATAATATCAAGAAACCAGAAGGGACCTAAGAAAACCACTCTACCCAATCTCATCAAATTATAAATAACATCCTTATGATAAAATTGGATGAATCTCATCCCTGTCTTTTCCCCATTTTGTCTTCTCTCTCCTCTGAGTTGGTTGAGAACCTCATTTAGAAATCATACACTCCCATCACTCTTGCACACTGTATCAGGTCATCTGAAGGACCCCCAAAGTACACCCTATTCAAAGGCAAAGATGAGAGATGTTGGAGTCAAGAGAAGAGTATTTGAACCTTACCTCTATAATTTCTTAACTATCTGAGACCAGTTTTTCAACAGTTTTCTCATTTGTATAAAAAAAAAAAAAAGTCATAATAATAAGTACATCTCAATGTTGTTCTAAAGGTGTAAATAAGATCATATATATAAAGATTAACATACTTAATAAGCACTAAACAAATGCTAGTCTCCTTTACCCTTTCACTTAGAGCCAAGTGTTAAATTTATAGCAACATCAAATAAGGGCAAATGTGCTAAACAAACAAAAGTCAAGGAAATGTCTGCTCATTTGAAATAGAGGCACACCTTGTTTTATTGCACTTCACAGATGGTGCATGTTTTACAAAACGAAGGCAAGACCTCCACCAGCAAAGAAATTACTACTCACTTTATTGCAATATTCACTTTATTGTGGTGGTCTGGAAAGCCAAGCCCACAATATCTCCCTCCCAGGTACATCTGTACAAGCATAACATTACCTGGTAAAGGCTGTGAACCCATCAAATTCCATTTCCTAATCATCCCTTCTCCCTCAATGGTGCATGTCTTGGTTTTGGGGAATAAGAGTAGTAACAATGTGTGTGGTACATGTCGGCTCAGAAGTTATTTAGGTTTGAGGTTAGTTTTATACCCAATTAATCACACAGGCTAGAGAATTTATAAGCTGTATCTCATAAATCCATAAATCACACAAGGCAGAGAATTATATACTACATCTCATAAATCCATAAATTCTAGGTCTAGTTATAATAAGCAGTCTGGGTGGGCCAGGTATATCCTTTAAAACTGTCACAGATAAGAACTCCCTCCATTATCTTCCCACAAGCACATTCCATTGGCATGTTTTCAAGGCAGTCAACACTACCTGGGCTTCTAGAGGAGGGAAGGAAGAAGTTCTAGGACCTTGTCCCTCACAAGCCTATGAGGAAAAACTAAAACTGAGCTATAACCATGTATGCTCCAAGAACAGAAATTGATTTGACTAGAAGCTGATCCTTAACAATGCTACAAAAATAGCCTTTTTCTGTTCTCACTCTGACCACTTTACCTTCCTCCCAGAGATCCTACTACCACCTCTTTCCCATAGACCAGAGCTTTCCAAAACAATATTCTCCACTGTCCAGCAAGGTAGCCATTATCCACATGTGACTACTGAGCCCCTGAAATGTGGCTAGCGTGACTGAGGAAATAAATTTTAATTTATTTAATTCAGATTTACAGAGTCATGGCTACGACATATCACTGCAGAAAGTTCTATTTTCTAGCTCTGCCTTAAATCATATGAGGACTCTCCCCTTTACTTCAAAATTCTTTATCAGGAAAACCAAGCTAATCTCTGTCCCCTACCCACCTCCTCTGCTCTTGGATGGTGAATTTATTTAATGGTCTCCTTTTCCACACTCTCAGTGACCCAACAAACTCTCATCTAAGAGTAGTAGAGGATGTGACAGAAAGTGACAAGAGTGCCTTTTCTCTCATGGTACTTATTACCTACTTAGAGAGATAACAAATGCCCACAAACACACTGTAAAATAAACCTAATGAAAGCATTTTGGGGAACATGTCATATGGCTGGATAACATCCCCCATACCTCATTAAGCCAACATCCTTCCATCCAGCTATAAATAAGAACAAAACTCTCAAATATGAACATGCAATGAAACACATCAAATGTGTAAGAACATGTATGAAAGGAATCTGAATTATATCTTTTTATTGTTTTCCATACATATTAATTGAAAACATATTCTGTACAAGGCACTATACTTAGTGCTGGTGGAAATACAAAGAAGTATAAAATACTACACTTATCCCTAAGGAATTTACAGTGTGGTGGAGAACTGATACACATTATCATTACTGAAATCTGGAAACACTTCAATATTGTAGTTGTTGAGCCATAGAAAATGTTAAAATACATTTATAGTTAGTGTTCTGTTACTTAAAGTTTGTTGAGTAATTTTAACTTTGGTATGAATATACCTAGAAGTTTCTAAGAAGAACTACTACATATTATGAATTCAAGATATATATAATTTACAAATCTGCTGATGGTTATTACTGACCATTCTTTCTGTATATTTAGTCAATCTTAATAACCTCCATAAATTAACCAGTATATTATCATATTATTCATTAGTCATGTTTCTCTCTGAATAGTTATAAATAAGCCCCAAGGTCTAACACCAGCTATAAGTAAAGACTTCATAAGTTATTTTTAATGATGATCCATAATCAATATGCAATTGTCCTATAGTGTCTTTGGTACAAGCAAATACTTAATATAAGCAGATTTCTCCACAGTCTTACCCGTTCCTGGTATCGTCTTTCAAAGAAAGCCATATCATCCTCTTCAGGTCTCCTTAAAGAAGAAACTTGACTACTTGTACCTACTTACAAAGAAAAAAAAAATTCTAAATAATATATTTCTATAACTGTAAATTTCGCTGAAATAAAAAACAAAAGAAAACTTTCCTCCTACCTGGTGATAATTCTTTTTATTTTTCCAACCTGAAATGGTCTAAATGGAGAATTGATCCTACCACCTAATTCTTTTGTAGAAAGCAGAGCATCATAAGACAAAATTAATTTTCATTGGCAAATGTTCTGTAGATATTCAACTGGTTCATATTAAATAACACAATATAGTTATTTCATATACGAGAACAATTAGTTTGTTTAACTACACTTTCCATTTTATAGCTAACCTAGAAATTCATGTACCACTGTAACAGATAACGCAGAATTACAGAATTATAGAAGTGTTATGGTCTGAATGTTTGTGCCCCCTCCAAAAAATTCATATGTTGAAATCCTAACGCCCCTTGTGATAGTCTTAGGAGGTGGGGCCTTTTGGAGGTGCTGAGGTCATAAGGATGGAGCCCTCATGAACGGAATTAGTGTTCTTATAAAAGAGACCCCACAGAGACCCCTCAAGCCTCCCACCAAGTGAAGACACAACAAGAGGGTGCCGGCTACAATCAGAAAGAGAGTCTTCACTGGAACACAACCCTACTGGCACCTTGATCTTGGATTTCTCCACCTCCAGAACTGTAAGAAGTAAATTTCTGTGGTTTATAACCCACTCAGCCTATGGTATCTGGTTATAGCCACCTGAATGGATTGTGTAGCAAACCATCATGACGATTTTACCTGCTTTGAAATTTTTCAAAACTAAAATAATTTTTACCATTTTCCATGGCATTCACTTCTTAAAACTAATCAAACACTAGTTTACATGCTGAAAGAAATTTTAAATTGCCTCAGAAGGAAAATCTGGTTTTATTTATAGGTACACCAAGAGCCTAGTTCCATGGAAAAGTTCACCTTCGTTTCAGGTGAATGTCTTGGTTGGGTCCTTTCCTATCCAAATTAAGGGTACCAACCTGAACACCTGTTCTTGTTTCTTAACGCATGAATTTACCCTCAACCAGCAACACAAAAATCATATAACTCTGTCAACTCTCTAAAAAAGGCTTGCTGAGAGAAATAGGAAAGACTGCTTGGAACATGTGCTATCTATCCATTCATCTGAAATCTCTGGGTTGTTCCCCAGATCATGTTAGACTGACCATCTGAGCAAAGCCTCTTGCAGAATCACCTTCATTTTTTTAATGAAAAAAAAAATTCATTTATCTGACAAAATGATATATTACCACTTTTATCAGAGGTGCCTATCAGAAATGAGCTGCATTTGCTGGAATAAAGTTTCTAAGGACATTGGGCCAATGCATCATTGAGGGCCACTATATAGGTGTCTCTAAAACCCAGCACTTGTGTGTGTACAAAAAAAAAGAAGGGAAAAAGGACTCACGGACACGGACTACAGTGTTGTCATTGCAGGGGCGGGGGGCAGCAGTGGTATAAGGGGACTAAATGATAATGGAAAAAAACACAACAAAGATTTAAAAACTAAGTATATAAATAAATGAAAAATAAACCCCAGCACTGGTACAACATTGGCTAGCACAGAGGAATTCATGTTTCCTCATCTCTAATAATGAACAATATTAAACTGATCACATCTTCCCTTGTGCCCTGGTTGCCGCTGCATGCAGTCAAAACTGAAGCTTAATGCAATTACAACCTTGAAGGTGAATACAATTGTGTCCTTCTTCTAGGTTTTGATCTCCTGTCTCTATTTCATTACATGTCATTGTGTGTTGTTTATATTGAGTGGCAGCCTTAAAAATCTCTTGTGGAGAAAGCAGGGTACATGAAAAGGTTGAATGAAAATATAAATAACTCAAATAAAATTCTCATTTTAAAATATTTTTAAATATTAAATATCTAATAAATCATACAAATGCGTTCTTCAGTGTTTTTATTCTTGCTTTCAAAAAAGGAAATGAACTACTAGTGCTTAAAATGAACCCTATTCATTTTAAATGTATAATTAATAAGTGATAAAACCTTGCAAACCTATAATCATTACTGGATTACATCCTCTTTGGAAGAACCTAAAGGATCAAGGCAATTAGTCCACTAAAGGGCTCTCTTATTCAAACATCAAAGCAATAACATACTAAAATAAGGTTTTAAAACTTCAAATTATTGTATTATCTGAATCCTCATAATTCTCAGATTTAGCAATTTTTCCCAATAAAAAATAAAGTTTCTTGCTGTTTCTCAATGCCTCATAAAACGATGATCAAATTGTAAAATAATAATCAAATGTGGTAATACTAGAAAAAAAAGAGTCATCAATGACTCAATCTATATTCTTATTTTCTACATCCAAACATATTTCTCCATTTAATTTCATTACCATCTGTTCGTGTTTCTGGAGAAGAACTAGATGATGCTTGAAATGCTTTCAGAAATGGATGGTCCATGGCCGTATCTGGAGAGTCTAAAAATTCAGCTGAAGGTGCACCTGGTAACAAAATACATGAAGAAAGAAAATTAAATCTGTATTTGTTAGGATACAAGGAAGTTATTTCAAATGTGAAATAAAGTAGAACCTCATCAGAATCATTAGTAAAATCCTTCCTATAAAAAGGAAATGTTTATTTAGAGTTTTAACAGCCATATAAAGTGAGGGCAAATGGGTAAAAGTATTTTCGTATTTCTCAGAGACCTTTTTCCCCAGAAAAAAAAATATATGCACAAATGTAACTTTGCGTCAGCAAAGAGTACAGAACGTTAACATAGTTATAAAACACTATCAAAAGCAAGACATTTGTGAGAAAAAACCTCCAGTTTCAGAGGGCAGAATAAGTGTATTTTTATTCTATTCCTCACTGGGAAAACAACGAAAAATAAAGAAACCTTCTTCAATGAAATGAGGAAACATCCACAAACACAAACTACAAACTAACAAAGACCAACTGCTAAATAATTGACTTTTGAACCAAAAGGAAGGAAGCGTAGAGAAAATTTATGTATAAGTGCTCTATGTTCTTCACAAACCGCCACCTCCCCCACATCCTTCAAGTAAAGGGGAAGAAAATAAACTTTCAGTCCTACTGGGTTTTAAACCTTAGTACTTTCTTATAAGGTCAACAGTGTGAGGCAATTGCTCCGTCTTGCAGATTTCCGCCCCCCTCTGTCCCCAGCTCCTTTCTCTTGTGGCAGGGAAGCTCAGGTCCAGCCAGGTCCGTGTGCTGTCCCTCTGGCTGCTGTGTGCACTACAGATCTCAAACGCTCAAGGCTCGCCTAAGGGGCAATTTAGTCTCTCAGCTTAGCAGGGCCTGGCAGCCTCACCTTTACTCTCACTAGACGTACAGACCCCTCCATGCCGGCCACTTCCTCTCCTGAACCCCGCAGGGCTCAGGCAGCCCACCTCTAGCTCTTGCCCCTTGCTATGACAGACACCATGGCAAGCCCGCTACCTCGCAGCTCAGTTAAGAGCTGGGAATTCTGGACTCCTTCTGCAACACAGAGGAACCAAATCCCAGCAAGCGGTCACCTCCGTCCAGGAGCAACATGGCTAACAGAGCAGATGTCCTTTAACCTCAGGCTCCCCTGCATCTTAAATCAAGACAAAAATATTTTGTTTCCTCTTCTCACGTTCACCTTTCTTCACCCCACCTTTCCACAAGGGCCGAAAGGGGCAGGGTTTTTTTCCTTATATTATAAAGATGCATAAGTAATAAAATACTACAAGTCAAAAAAGGCAAAGATGCCAGCTACAACCACTATTAGCACTGTTCTGGAAGTACCAGCCATTTTGGTTAGTTAAGAGTAGGAAGAGTCATAAATATTGGAAAGGAAGGAGCAAAAATATCAATATTTGCAAAATCAACTAAACATTTATTTAAAACTCTAAGATTAAGTACAGTAATAATGACGAGTAACTAAAGCAGCATAAAGCATCTGCTTTTTTATAAACAAATGATAATCAGGTACAGAATATAAAGGAAGTAAAAGAGCCTGTGTATGGTAGCTCTTAAAAGAAGATAAAATACCTATAAACAAAATTAAGAATTGTGCTGCAGTTTTAGGACAATAACTTCAGAATTCTACTTAGCTACACAGAAGACAAATACATGAAGAGACTCCATATTTTAAAATATCAGTTCTTCCAACATTATTCAATGTGATATCAACTAAAATAATAGAATGTTTTTATAATAATACAATGTTTTCAAAAATGATGCCAGGGTTCTAAAAGAATTAAAAGGTAAGAATAGGTCAGGAAAATTCTGAAATAATACTATGAAGTCATAAATATCAATTTGTTATAAAGCTGTAGTTATGAAAACAATATGACAGTTGCACAGAAATAGACAACAATGAGTCAGACTAAGGTGCTCAGAACAACCTGGGCTGAACCCAACCCTACCTCTTACTAGCTGAGTAACACAGAACAAGATATTTTACTTCTCTGCTGAGTTTCCTCATCTGTAAAACAGGATTAATAATAGCACCCAACTCAGAGTTGCTGTGAGCATTAAATGAGGTAACAGATGTAAAGAGGTTAGAACAACTCCTGCTCATCATCAACATCATTATCATTCATTGCTTTTTGGCACTGGTAATTGGGCTGTCTGTAACCACTGCATGTACTTCATAGAATCATGCACCCCTAGATATTGAACAAGGATTTGGTTATGGAATTTAACAACCTACTTGTAAAATTAGAAGAGAATCACATATATATCAAGGCAATCTTGAAGAAAAAACACAAACAAGAGGAATACCAAATATTGAAACATACTATAAAGAGTAACAAAAATAGGTAATATTGGCACAGGAGAGAAAAATCAGCCAATGAACAAAATAGAAAGTATGACAGAATATGATAAAGTTTCAAATTATTTGGGAAAGATAACTTGCCATCAATCTGGACAAAAATTGAAGTTACAGAACACCCCACACTTTCACAAAAAATAAATTCCGGATGCCTGAAAAACCTAAACATAAAAACAAAATAATTAGGTATTAAAGTAAAATGAAGAACATGTTTATAAAATTGGAGCTGAGATGTCTTGCCTCCAAAACGTAAAAACCAAAAAAAAGAAGGAAAAAAAAAAGACAAATGACTAGAAAAAAATATCCACAAAATAAAGGATCAATATATAGAATATATAAGACTTTTTATAAATCAATTAGAAAAGATAAAAACAAAAATGAACAAATTATAATATATGAACAGACAACTCACAGAAAATAAAATGGCCACTATGTATGAGAAGACTCTCATCTCACTAATAACCAGGGAAATCAAACTGAAACAAAAACATTTTCATATAGGAAACTGGCATAAACGTGAGGACGTAGGCAAGCTACAACATTACTAGAGGAAGAGTAAACAAGTAAACCATTTTTGAAAAGCAGTTTTACAGAATATATTAAAATTTCGCATATGCACATACTTCAACCCAAAAACTCTACTTCTCTATATCTACCTTAGAGTCAAATTCATGTGATACACAAGGAAGCAAGTTCAAAGATATTTTTGGCAGGATTGTTTATAAAGGCAAAAAAAAAAAAAAAAGAAAAGAAAACAATCTAAATGCCAGGAAGAAGGAAATGGTTTAGGTATATCTATAGTGTGGAATACTATGCAGCAGTTAAAAAGAAATGAGTAGCCCTGACTAGGGTGGCTCAGTTGGTTGGACATCGTCCTGCTTAGTGAAGGGTCACAGATGCAATTCCTAGTTAGGGCACATGCCTGGGTTATGGGCCACTCTCCGGCTGGGGCACATTTGATAGGCAACCTACCAATGTCTCTCTCACACATTGATGTTTCTCTCCCTTTCTCACTCCCTCCCCCTCTCTTTAAAAATTAATAAATAAAATTTTTTAAATTTTATAAAAGAATTAAGTAACTTCTGTGTCCTGACATAACAGGCTTATGAAAAAAAATAAAGCATTAAATTTTTTCTAAGTTAAAAAAAAAACTATTAAAATGTATGCTAAAATGAAAAGTTTATATCAATTGATAACAGTAAATTACTCCCTGGGAAAGAATCTGGGGTAAAGACAAGTGTTTAAAGGGGCCTTGTACTTCATTTCTATGGCTTGAATCTTTTATAATAGAAAATATTCATTTATATTTATGTAATTTTTGAAATGAAAAAATTAAAATACATGCTTGTAAAATATATCCCCACACAAAAGTAAATAGAAACCATATTTTTCTCCCTAATCCCACTCAACTCAGAATAGTTACCTTCAATGATTTGAGATATAGCCAAGTAACCTTTTTCCTATATTGCTTAAAACTGTTATATATGCAAGCAGATATGTATGTACATGCATGTGTGCACATGATGCATGTGATCATGCATTAATATAAGTTGGTTGCATGTATGCACATGTGTGTACATTATTAGCACATGGACATAAGCCTGCTTCCAAAATGAGATGGTTATGGTGGCAAAAATTGTATACAGTAGGATGATATCAAATAAAGGAAATATTATTCAGCTATTTCAGACAATGTGGTTGTGGGTTGGAATTTGGGTACAAATATTGGGAGTGATCACTTCTCTTGTGATTTCTAGATTTTCTGTAATTGTAGTGGCAATTACACCTTTTTTAAAAAATAAGAGAATTTTCTAGAAAAAGAACATGAATTGCTAAACAAACCTAAGGCTTCACTACTGTTCACACACTTAAAAACAATACAAGCTCACATTTCTGTATCATCACTTACCAATTCCACTGTCATCTAACCGCATATAACCTTCTGCCAGTGAGCTGAAGCCAGTTAATCCTCCCATTGCTGCGTAAGGAACATCTCGTCCCACGGGTTTTCCTTGAGCCAGTCTTTCTTGCTTAGTTTCCACTACTGTGTCATGGACATATGCAGGCTGACCACAGGCACAAGTGAAGCAACTACGAAATCCTGAACACCCGGAACCTGAATCAAAGTATAAAGGCAGTTCAATGTTTTTAAATATAAGTACTAAGCTGTCTGCCCTCATCACGCTCAGCATGACCAAAATCACCTGAATCTGGATTCCTCACATACTATCCTCTAACCCCTGTAACTGTTAGCTCCAGACCCTGAACTCCCTCCCAGCCACTGCTCTTATTTCTAGAAGATTCTAAAGCAGTAATGAATAGCAGCAGGAAAAAAATATTGGAAAAACCAATGAGGACCAGTGTGGCTCAGTTGGTTGAGCACTGGCCCATAAACCAAAAGGTCACAGGTTGGATTCCTATTCAGGGTATATGCCTGGTTTGTTCGTTCGGTCCTGGTGGGGGAGTGTGCAAGCAGCAACCAATGTTTCTCTCTCACATCGATGTTTCTCTCCCTCTCTTTCTCCCTCCCTTCCCCTCACTCTAAAATCAATAAATTAAAAACAGATTTTTTTAAACCAATGAGGACTAAAAGAAATTGGGCTGAATACTGGAGAGCCAGGAAATGCAGGCTCTCTCCTCAAATACAGAGTTAAAAGCAGGTGTGGTGGGGACAACCACTGGCCAGGACCAGATGAAGGGATAATGCGGAAACCTCTCTATGGATCAATTCCCCATAAAAGCCATACTGGAAGGCCAACCCATAGACAAAGAAAGGATGCAAAAGAATATTGTTTAACAATAAAAAGGAAAGAAGTACTGACATATGCTGCAACATGGATGAATCATAAAAACATTACGCTAAAGAAGACAGTCACAATAGACCACATATTCTATGAGTCCATTTATATGCAATGTCTAGAACAGGCAAATCCATAGAGACAGAAAGTAATTATTGGTTGCATAAGGCTGGGGCCGGGGGGCTGGGGGCGGGGGCGGGCAGGAGGAATAAGAAATGACTGCTAATGGATATGAAGTTTCATTTCACAGTGAAAAACATGTTCTAAAATGTATTGTGGTTGATGGATGCACAACTCTGTGACTATATTAAAGATCATTAAATTGTACCCTTGAAATGAGTGAGTTGCTTGGTATGTGAATTATATCTTAATAAAATTGTAATATACCAAAAAAAAGCCATATTGAAATGAAAGTCAGAATACACCATTAATAAAACCTTCATACATTCATACTTCTGACAAATATGTATGGGAACCAAGGCACATAATAAGTTTTATCCAACTACTTCCATACTTAGCCATTGAAACCCAGTTATTCCTAGCACTGTCATTAAAAATGCTTGATAATATATTTCATAAGATTCAATTCAAGCTACTACAAAAATAACTGGAATAACTATCTCCTGAAAATTAATACTGGACTAATAGCCTATTTTAACTGTTTTTAATTGAATTTTCAAAGGGTTTTTAAAAGGATGATCAAGTGGAAAGGCATATGGGATGGGGACTGGGATTAGGGTATAGGTATTGAGATAACATGCTATCACATACAGAGTGTGAAAGTTACCATGCTACATTTTGCTTTTCCCAGCCACCTACAAGTATGTTTCAAGCCAGCGATTTTCAACTGGTATGCCTGGCACACTGGTGTGCCACAAGAATTCCTAAAACATGCAACACCAACCTCTTTTCCTCTGGATTATCAAATTTAAAAAAGCTCAACAGCCGACACAACAATAGTCATCCAATGGAATGAAGCAAAATTATACCTATTTTTTTGATCTGAAAGAATTTTAGTAATTAGTTTATGTGTGCCATCAGATGAAAAAGTTTGAAAATCGCTGTTTTAAACAATGACATAATAATCTACCAGCAAATGATAACTTTTTCTACTTATAAAATCCTTTTTAAAAACCTGTAAAGGGCTCTGGCCAGTGTGGCTCAGTTGGTTGGAGCATCATCCTGTAACCAGAAGGTTGTGGGTTCGATTGTGGGTCAGAGCACACGCCTGGATTGTGGCCATTCCTCACCCAGTCCAGGAGCGTTTGGAGGCAACCAGTCGATGCTTCTCTCGCTCACTGATGTTTCTTTTTCTCCCTTCCTCTCTCCAAAAGCAATGAAAAAAATGTCCTCAGGTGAGGAAAAAGAAAAACCTCTAAAAGAACTTAGTTGACAAAACTCCCATTATTCAAAAATTTGAATCAAATCACATCTAGTGATCATTGAAAATCTACTCGACTGATTTGAACTACATGAGATTAGGGTTTACGATTGCAAAGCATACAAATAACTTGGAATTTCAGCAAAAAAATAAAATTTTAGAGGAGCTACCCACCAAATTTTTCTTAGTTGTTTCATATTGACTCTAGCTGAAAAAAACTCACACAAAGACACATTAAACGTTGAATAAGGAAACACAGACACTCTGCTGGTGTGTTTGTAATAACGTAACTCACAGGCACTGCACAGAAAGCCAGGGGTGGCACTGTGCTGATCGGCAAAGTGCTTGCACCTGCAGCGGACGGGCTGCGCACCATTCAAAGGGACAAAACTGTAAGCCCTGCACGGGCAGCCGGTCACTCGGCAAGGCAGACTAATGGGGCGCTGCGGTGGAATTGTTTCCAAGTCAGTTTTATGTTGTTTATACCTAAAAAATAAATAAATAAACGGGAAGAAATAATACAATGCAGGTAATGCCAGGAATTACTATTTCTATTCTGTTAAATCCAAAATGATTCTTTTTTATTTTTGTTTTATTGTTCTTGTTAGTAAGGTGAAAATAAACTCCCCTATACCTGCAGTATACTGGCAGCCATGTTGCTTTGGTCAGAAAAAGTCTTTACTCTTAGATTTTTATTTTTAGTTATCACAGCAATATACAAAGAAATATCATATAATCAATCCTCTTAAAATATGAGCCACTACAGATTCTTTAATATGGAAGCACAACCTAAGAGTATGAAATAAGTGCTTTATAAAAATTCCTTTTATTAAAGTGCATTACTTAAATTTATTTCTATAGGTTTGCTATTTGAAACTGAAATAAACTCAATAAACATGCATTCATGTAAGTTATTTTAATATACTTTAATTTTTAATTTTAACTTCAAAATAAAGTATCAACATTTTTAAAAGCCAAAGCTCTGTTAAAACACTAAGTAATTCTCTTAAATAGACCACTCACTTCCATCTCATTAGGTGATACTCAGTAAAATACTATTAAATTTGTTATTCTCAATATTAAATCTCAAAAATAGAAGTTAAAGTAACAAAATACCATTTTTTACTTAGCAAAGAGAGCCAAAGCTTTTTTAAAACTATACACAGTTCGTATTGCAATCCAAGAGTGTTACAAAAGAACCAATCCCATTTAATGTTCTAAGGAACTTAAATAGATCCATCCATCCTTTAACCCAAACAGTTCACTTTTTAAAATTGACCCTAAGGAAATAATTCCATGTATATAGCTTTGTGCATATAGTATTAGCAACAGTACTTACAACAGCTATACACACACACACTCACACACACACACACATGCCATACCAATAACAAGGGAATGGTTAAGTAAATTCCAAGACAATGGTTTTCAAACTTTATCAGTGAAACCCTTTCTTCAAATACATTCTTTTACAGAACCATAATATACAATATAAAATGGATAAAAGCAGAGTTGATTGAAGCAAGGGAAAGAGCCAGAATTGGAGTCTGCCCTTTCCCTAACCTGTGCTTGCAGCTAGTACACCCCTGAGACACTCTCACACCTGTGGGAAAACACAATGAAATAACTCGAATATCAGGCAGTATTAAAAATCTTGCTTCTGATTACTACATAATACTGTGGAAACACATTTCTGTGACCCTCCATGAAAAACTGATTCAATATTTACACGCACACATAATTAACTAAACAAACTTTGTAAATAAAAAATTACATGAATATAGTGTCATGTATTAACAACAGCTGGCTTTGGATGGTGAGTCTTCTTTCTACTTTTCTATATATTCCCCATTTTCCTCATAACCATGTTTTACTTTCATAATAGGGAAAAAAAACTATGTAGACAGAGTTCACTGATGGACCGGTACTAAAGAACTTTTCCCTCAAAATTGAGTTGGGTCCATTTTAAAGGTTAATTCCATGTTGTGTAAGTATACATAGATAAGAGACGGGCATTAAATTTGTACAAGAATAAAAGTTAAAACTAACTCAAATTTATTAATTCTAAAGGATACCATGGTAACTGTCATTCTCCTTCCCTCCACAGTGTTTTCAGCTGGAGTTGCTAAATAAATTTCAAGTCAATCTATACACAACATTACTCATCCTAGCAACTGCCTAACAACCTCTGGCAAACTGCAAGTCTGTAAATAGCAACTATACAAAGAGTGTCTCGTGAAAGAGCCCCAGAAATTATCAGAAGAGGGCGGTCCTCCTTCATGGTTGCTTTGGAACATAAAGTTGTTACCTATAGGTTCAGTGATTTTCCGTGAAGCAGCTTTGTCCTTTTGAGCTTTACAACTATGACCAGTAACAGTAGTAAAATTTAAAGTAGAACACAACAAACACAGCCTAAGGCAAATGTCAGATACAGACAGCAGGCAACAAGGATAGGGGCCTCCTCCTGGCTGGGTTGCTCAGTTGGTTAGAGCAACGACCTGATACGGCAATGAGGCAGGTTTGATCCTCGGTCAGGGCACATAGAAGAATCAATCAACCAGTGAATGCATAAGTCAGTGGAAGAACAAATCAATCTTTCTCTCTCTCTTTCTCTCTCTCTCTCTCTCTCTCTCTCTCTCTCCTTCTCTTTCTCTCTCTCTCAAATCAATACATTTTCTTTTAAAAAAGAATGAAAAAAAGGATTGGGGCCTCATGTATTTCCTTTGCTCCATGGGCTTTTCTTGGAAATAGACCATGTGTAATAAAAAGCTGTGTGCTTAGTATTTTGTTTGTTTAAAGAAAGGTATTGATATAACACAGTTCTTAAAATATGAAGCAAGATTCAAAAACTTGAGAAGTGCTTCTTTTTGTAGACTGAGAACCTGGCCAATGTGGGTCAACTCAAGTAGTTCTGCAGTCTGACAACCCGTCCTTGACCACCTTGTCCGGTGGTGGGAGAGGCAGATTGTGCTCCCAGCCTGCCTGAAAAGACCCCTGGCAATGCCACAGGGGCACCAATATCATTTTTATCAATGGCAAGAAAAGAGATACTTAAAATAATGGACTGTAATGAGTTCTAATAGAATATAATAGAATGTTTTAATTATAGAAAAAAATTTTAGATAATTTCTAGTGCAAAATATAAAGACCTATTTTAAATGTTTCTCAATTATCACAAGTAATGTTATTTATAGAAGGAAGGTATGTTCTGCTACAGTTTTGTATTTTCTGATCACCAGAAAACTCAGCAATAAAATATCTTACCTGTGTGTACAAAAACACAGAGTCTCCGGGCCCACAAGTTTACAGTCTGTTCCTGTTGGCGATCGCCAGCTCACAAACAATCTGTTCTGTAAGCGCATAGGTAAAACTTTTCTTCTGTATTCTTCATATTCTTCAGGAGTAAAAAGTTTCCCTCCATCATCTTCACCCACAATTCTACAACAAAGAAACACTACTCTTAAGCCTTGATTGTTTATTTCCCAGGTTAAAAATACTATACTCTAAAATTAAACTATACTTGTATAATCAAAGGAAAGGCTGCTATGGCTCTAAATTTTTACTTTAGGTTTATGTTAATAGCAAAATTACACATAATGGTAATAAGGTTTTGCTTTCCATATAAAAGAGGATTATAAATAAAAAAGTCAATGAATTCATAAAATCTGACTTTATTGATTGAGGTTTACCATAGGAGAATTGCCACATACTCCCCTC
This sequence comes from Furipterus horrens, assembly GCF_987537825.1. Taxonomy (NCBI): domain Eukaryota; kingdom Metazoa; phylum Chordata; class Mammalia; order Chiroptera; family Furipteridae; genus Furipterus; species Furipterus horrens. The sequence goes on from NW_028327179.1 coordinate 14,639,942, forward strand.
GATTTCTCCTTTGAGTCTGAAGCAAACATTCTCATTCTTCTCATTTAAAGCTGGGGCCTAAACTGCTAAAAATTCTAACATTTTCCTCCTTTAAAAATAGTTAACACCTCCCCCAAAAAATGGCACCAAAAAAGCCAATGCGGAAGACAACATGACTAATGGTCATACCTGACCCTAAACCCTGGCCAGGAGTTGCATGTGGAACCCACAAACACCCTTGGACCTGCACAAGCTAAAACCCACACCTGTCGCTGTGTTACCAGGTGCATCACACTGTTCAATTCCAAAAGATCTCCAAATTTTATGGGAAAAAGTAAGCCACTGATATTTCTTAATTCCTTAAGAAATTGAGAGTTGGCCTCCCTGAAGGAAAGGAACCACAATTAAAAGTATTTGTGCAAAATTAAAGAAATTTCTCCTTCAACATATCCCCTTTTAAAAGTCATGAAAAGTGTTGTTCACAGAAGGCTACATAATTTTTCATGCAATCTATCCCTTTTCCCATACTTACAATCCTTTAGCTGAGGTAGGTAAATAAAACCAATTCAGAAGCTATAAAACCATCACAACCTTCTTCCATAAATAATTTAGATACACAATAGTTTTAGAAAAAAGAGCATTTTATTCTGAGATAATTTTTGAGCCATTTCACTTTATTATAGCTACCAAGAAGTACACCAACAGGTACTGAAAAGATCTTAAGATCAATTCAAGTATTTAAAGAAAGAGATCATTTCTAAGTTCTAACCCAGTGCAGCTCAAACTTTATTGTATTTACAAGTGATCTAGTCCAACTGTGGGTTCAGATCAATGGTCTAGAGTGGGCCTGAGAGTTTCCATTTCTAACAAGCTCCCAGGTGATGCCTACACGGCTGGTCCAGGATTGCTATACTTTGAATAGCAGGCTCTAACTTTTAAATGGAATTGTTCCAGATTAGTAATGTTGGCAAAAAATAATTTTTCATCAGGCCCTAACATGTTTTGGACCAGGCAAGAGACTACAGCTGGAGGACCACAATCCACAGATCTAAACATCTAAATACCGAAGATATCAGTCAACCCCAGGGCCCAGAGCTTGGTCCCAGGGAAAAGCCCCGGAGACTTGGAGGCTAAAGGAGCCAGCTCTGCCCTGGGTGAGGGCTGGGTGGAAGCTGTTCTGAGCACAGGACTCCTGAGCTACCTGGACCCACCTGAACACAGAATGAGATCAAGCTCCTCAACCTCACTTTTCTGGCTCAGAATTACCAGACATTGCTAGGCGCTACCCAACTATACCAAGAGACGGGGACTGCAGCCAGATAGAAAACACGTTTGCCCGAACACCCCTGGGTGATTTGAGGCGGCCACCTACAGGTAGAGAGGCCCCTGTCGCTCAGGTTTCTCAGAGGGAACTGTGATTACGTCGGTTCCCGTTTATACACACACTTTGCTCCCAACAATGCATCCTCCGGCCTGTTCCTCTCCAGTAATTCCCACTCACCAGTTTCTCAACTGTCAAACACCTCCCTTGGGAGACCTGAAAAAGAACACGTCGTCGCAGATGCACCAGACGTGGTCAGGGCCAAAGAGGCGGCTGCGTTTCTAGTTTAGGGAGAGGACTAGCTCCAGAACCACTTAAACTCCACGGGTCGGTGTCTTTCTCCCAAAACCAGCACCCTGGGATTGGGATCACATCTGGAAGTTACCCTACGGCTACACTAACATGCAAACTTAATGTCTGCTCATTGTTATAGGCCGCGAGTATTCCATGTGTAATCCGTCAATGGCCGTTTAGGAAAAACAACTGGACCTTTGCATAAATTAATAATCCTTCTTGGAAGGGGTCGGGGCGGGAGACTTCGTAAACAGCCTCAGAAGGGACTTATTAGTACAGTATTGAGTGTGATCACAATATTTAGTTCCAGAAAGACGAAACTCGCAATCAATGTACGCCTCCCCCAACAGCGCAGAACTGATCCCAGAGACCCAGCAGGGAACGCCCGCCCCCTGCTGCTCTGCTCTGGCGACGGGGCCTGGCCTGCCCTGGGCGGGCGACCCCGCTCTGTGGAGCTGCAGCCTCACCTCCGGTACTCCAGGTAGTCGTCCACCGCAGCCGCGCCACCGGGAGGCAACGTCAGCCGCTCCATGGCCCGCAGGGAAGCGAGTTGCTGAGGATCGGATCCCACAGCGCGCGCTGCAGGACTTCGGAGGAGCCAGAGCCGCCGCGCCCCGCCCCCGAAGGCCGCGCCCCCGCCCACCCGCCTCCCGATTGGCGGACCGAAGACCGCGGTGATCGCGCAGGGCAAGAGCGAGATGAGACACCCACTGTCTAAACGGAGCCCTCTTCCAGGTGAAAAGGGGTCTAAGATAGAGGTTGTAAAGACCAAATTCAATATGTGGACTTTGTTTCAGTTCCCATTTGAAAAATTAATGGTAAAAAGGTTTTGTTTTTGAGACAGGGAAATCTTAATGGCTTATATTAAAACGTAAGAAATTATTTCATTTTGGCTTGGGGGTTATATAAGAATTGTTTGCCTTTTAAAGCATCATTAAGTACTTAGGATAAAATAGCTTGCCATTTAAAATTTACTTTTAAATACTCCAGCAAAAAAATCATGAAATCGAAACAGCTTCAGTTTATCAAATGCCTTTCTTTTATACCATCATAGATAAGAGCTACTTCTTCAATCGCCATAAGAGAATACTGTCCTTCCTTCAGCAGCTCAGTGCACCCCACAACTGAAGAGTTGTTGAATGGCAGCATGAAAGGAGAAAGCACAATGGGCAAAAGCAGCAACCTCAGGATAAGGAGCCAATTCCGGTCTCATGGTACCTGCCACCTGCTTCGTGGCCTTGGTTTGGGCAGCAGATCTGACACAGAACAGACAAAACAAAGTTAAGGGTAGGGCAGATACCTTTGTAGAGCGATTCTGTTTCCAAGATGATTTGTCTATCAGTAATGGAAAGGACATTTGTTGGAATGTAAGCAGACATATCACCAGCTTGTGTTTCTAGGACTGGTAAGGCAGTCAAGGGGCCGCCATCAAAAGTACCGTTCATTCTGGCTGTTCTCTCCAGCAGATGAGTGTGAGTAGCACACATCACAAGGACAGGCCTCGCTAGCCACGGAGGGGTCTCTGGAGAGGCAGAGACATCTGATGATGAGCCTGTTTGGATAACCTGTCATAGAAGAACAAGACACGTTTGCCATTATCCCTAAAATATTCTCCCATGGAACAGCCAGAATGAGGGGTCAGGTACTGCGTTGGGGCAGCAGCCTAAATCACAATGGTGCACCTCATGGCATCTGCATCTGGAATTCTCTTCACCAATCAGGCAACAGTGAATCTCTTCTGACCAATAGCTGAATAGATATGGTATGGCTTCTTCTTTTTATCAGATCCACCATTGAAACGTTTCTGGTTAATGATTATGCAAATCATTGACATTTTACCAGTCTGTCGGTCACCAATAATCAGCTCATGCTGACCACAACCAATCAGCACTCAAGCTATCCACAGCCTAATGCCAGTCTGCATCGGTTCTTGGAAAAACGATCCCAGGGGCTTTCAGGCCAACTTGCCTATAGGTCTTGCAACCAACAGGACCATTTCCATCAATGACAGTACCATTCTCGCCAACTAGAATGTCCACAGTGGCTCCTGTCCTCTTCACAGTATCTTCTTCCTTAGTCTATCATTTCCAAACACAACACCAACATTGTCAGGGTCCAAGTTCAGAGACATATTCTTCAAACCTGAGGAAAACGCTACCATTTCTTCTGCTTGAACAATTCTCAACCCTTGTACTCAAAAAATACCATCACAAATACTTGAGACACTCCCAGGCTCTTCAAGGTCAGCAGAGCGATTAGCTCCAAGAATATGCTCTTCACAAACAGAGAACACATCAGTAGTGCCAGTCTCTGAAGGCAAGTGTTAGAGGCAAGTATGTTTCCTGTGGCAATGAAGGATGATCCCAAAGCATTTTTGGAGACTAGCCCAGCCTAGCAAAGGAGAGTGCAGGCCACAGTCCAAGGCCATGTGCACAGACAGCACCTTTGCATTCTCCTTTGGTGGTTCTTCTGCAGCCTCTGGACTGACTCCCAAGTAAATATTAACAAAAGAAATTACACTACTATTTTGAGATAGTATATTAGTATTATGAGATAATTACGCTAGTATCAGACATAATGTGCTCTTAAGAAAAAATATACTTTTAAGGAATATACTGTTAAGAAAAAATATACTTTTTAAATATGTACTTTTAAGAAAAAAATTCTTATGAACAAAGTGAGTTGCAACATAATTCACTAGAAAGATAAAATAATTTTTATGTAATTTTTAACTTTTTATGAAATTTTCACACACAAAAGTTTAAAAAATGTTACAATGAACACCTATAAATCCACTTCTTAGATTCAACCATTAACATTTTCATATTAGCTTTATTGATTTATCAATCTACATTTTTTTTTATTATTGTGGTTGAGCTGTTTTAAAGTATCACACATTATGACATTTCATGCCAAAATATTTACACATCTAAAAATAAATAAATAAGGACATTCTCCTATCTAAATAAAATGCTATTATTACCCCAACAAAATAAAAATAGCTCCCTAATTTCATCTCATACCCATTCTACAGTTAAATTTACCCATGCCTTCAAAATGTCCTATGAGCACAGTAGGGTGATTGTTCAAAAGGCGTAAAGTGCTATGATCCTTCATTACTTGATACCTATCCTAAGCATGAGGGAATGTGGAGACATCCAATCAAAACTCTATTACCAGTGAGAATGTGAAATGATACAACTGCTTTTGGAAAAAAGTGCATTCCTTAATATACTTACCATATGACCCAGTAATTTCACTCCTAGCTATCTATCTCAAAGAAATGAAAACTTATATTTACAAAAGACTTTTACAAGAACGTTAATAGTAGCTTTATTCATAACAGCCACAAATTAGGAAAAGGCCAGATGTTCATCAATAAGATAATGGATATACAAACTGTGTTACATTCATATAATCAAACACAATTCATTAATAAATTACTGAAATTTTCTTAACTTCAACTTTAAAAACCTAGACTATTTTTTAAAAATCAACTTCAAAATAATATTGATTTTCCACATTAAAATACATAATGACTCTTTGCATAGAAATAACTAGGGTAAAATATTTAATAGCTTCCCATTTAAATTATATCCATCTATCACAATATATTCAGATGTGCATTTGAAGATAAAGAAAAAGATTTTCTCAACATCCCAGAGAATTGGGGAAAAGTACAGAGAATATGAGCAAAACATGTAGAATCGCTTGTTTATTAATATTAAACCACTATACTTGAAACATACATTGGTGTTTCACATAGTATTTCACCCCCTAGAATGAGTTATTTTCCAGAAAATTTCTCAGTTCCTTATACAAACATAGATCTAATCTCTCCTGTCTTTAGATATGTCTCAGTTCTAGAAATTATCACCATTTTTGTTCTTAAGCTGAAATTGAAATTATACATTAAATTAAAATAATAAATGAATTCATTTGTCAAGTCATTCAATAAATATTTACTATGCACCAGCTACTAGGCTGGGTGCTGGGGTCAAGAGAGTCTCTGAATATATAGAAAAGGCTCTTACTTTAGAATGGGTAGTGAGGGAAGGTCTCTGTAGACATGGCATTTTAGTTGAGACTTAAAAAATGTGAAGAACCCACTCATGCCAAGAGCTGAGAGAATTGTATTCCAGACAGAGAGAAGAGCATGAATAAATGACTGAATGCATTAAACGCAGACCACAAGTGATACAGGATTCCAGAGAAAAGAGCAATCCCTTCAGGCTGGGACTGCAAATTTGGAATTGTCTATGATGTAGGTAACACTAGAGAAGCACATTGGAAAAAAAGGATCAGACTCAGACTAAACAGAGGAAGAGAAAGACATTCCAGGCAAGGAAATGGAAAAGAACAAATCTAGACTACAGTAGTGCCCCCTTATACATGCAGGATTTGTTCCAGGACCCTCATTGGATGCCTGAAACCACACATACCTATGATAAGTTTAATTTGTAAGTTAGGCATAGTAAGAGATTAACAACAGCCCTGACAGGTGTGGCTCGGTTGGTTGGACGTCATCCTGCAAAGTAAAAAGGTCACCGGATCGATTCCTGGTCAGGGCCCATGGCTGGGTCGCAGGTTTGGTCCCAGTCAGGGTGCATACGGGAGGCAACCAATTGATGTTTCTCTCTCACATTGACGTTTCTCTCCCTCTCTATCTCCCTCCCTTCCCCTCTCTCTAAAAATAAATAAATAAAATCTTTTATTTTTTTAAAGCAAGCACCTTCAAAAAAGAGTTTAACGATAAAACTAATAAAAACCATAGGACATTATAACAATATACTGTAATAAAAATTATATAAATGTGATCTGTCTCTTAAAAGAGCTTATTAACCATGCTCACCTTTTCACTTAACAAAAGCACTTTTCAGCTTCTGTGGCACAGCCAAATTGCCAGCATCAACCACTACTCTTGTACTTTGGGGCCACTGCTAAGTAAAATAAGGGTGACCTGAACACAAGCCCTGCAATACCATGACAGTCAATCTGATAGTCTAGATGACTACGAAGTGACTACGGTGTGGAGAGGGAATACAGCACAGACGCCCGGGGCAAAGGGATGGTGCACATCCTTAGAGAGATGGAGCAGACTGAGAGAGATTTCATCACACTCAGAACAGCATGCAGTTTAAAATTTATGAATTGTTTATTAAGTTGCTTGTTTCTGAAATTTTCCATTTAATATTTAAGGATCAAAGTTGACTGTGAATAACAAACTGTGGAAAGCAAAACCATAATTAAGAGGATACTACTGTATAAGGTATAAACAGGTCAGGCAAAGCCTGTCAATAGAAAATAAGAGGATTGCTTAATAGTTATGACCAGCCCTGGGCTCAGGCTTCATCTATTTGGAATTCCAACAGGACATTCTAAAGTGGCAAAGGGCCCCAGAGGACACTTTCTGTCTGGCCCACACTCACGCCCTATCGCCAGCAAGAAATACTAGTTATTTTGGTTTTGCAGAGGTAAAGGACAGTATTATACTTTCTATCTGGCCTTCTGGTTTGTGAAGAAACCAATGTCCCCACTTGGGCATCAGTATATGTGAGAGTAAACTCCATGAAGAAGTTAAGTAATGAAAGGTATAACTTAAGTCTTCCTGTGGTAAAAGCAAGAACCAAGCTCATTATTTCAGTGGTAAAATCACCTGCATTCTAATCAACAATAAGAAAAATTTCCCCTCGTTGGAGTTGGCCTTGACTTCCTTTCCAGCCTCGAAAATCCTAACCTTCCTAGAAACAGAGGGCAGAGCAGCCCCTTCTGCAATCTCTCAGCCCCTCAGCGGAAGCTGTATGTCAGAAAAGCCACTTGTTTTAATTGGTAAAAGAGCTATCTTCCTTCTGATGGTAACCATGGTTATTTAGCACTGTAATTAAACCCAATATTGCTTTTAACAAATTATATTTAGGATAGAAGATAGAAAGAATTAAATCATGTAGAAAGGCAAAAAGTGATTTTTACTCAAAACTTTCATGATTCATTCCACTTTCTTTGGAAGAGTTTAGTTCCAATTGTCATTTATTTTCACAGGCATGTAAACCTGTCTGAGGAGAAAAAAAGAACAAACTGCATTAATATAGCAAACACCCCATCCCCACGCCCAGCTTCTGCCTGCTTTCTACCTCTCCTGTAAGTGTATCTTTGTGTGGAAGCTAAGGGAAGGGCATTTGCAGCTAAAAGGAGCTCTTATAGTTCGCAACAAGCCCTGTTTATATTCTTTACATTTTTAAATACATCAGGTTCAGGCACATACCAAAGAAATAGCTGCCCTTTTATTACATGAGTGAGTGATAATGGACAATGCTAAAAACAAGGAGGAGTTCCATGTCATTTTCTTACCTCACTTCTCCATGGAGAGGTCAATTCCAGCCTGAGGACCAGTCCATGAAGCCTGTGCAGTGGGTAGAAGTCATCCCAGACAAAGTAGAAAAGTGGATCCAGAGCTCCTGCAATTCAAAATGCTCTCAAATCAACAGTTAAGCTTTGGAGAAATGGCTGGAGGTGTTTAAGGCTTTGCCTGTTAGTATTTCAGAAAACTCAGAGAAACAATCTTAAATCAGACACAATCAAGTCACTATCAAAGCAATCTCAGGCTTCCTTAGAACATCATAAAATGATCCATTTGTAAAACCTAAAGAGATTACAAACAGCAAAATAATCGACCAAGAGCGTGGTTTTGCATCCCATTTTGTCTGGCATCTAGGAAGTAGGAAGTGATAAAAAATATATCTTGGTCACAGAAAGTCCCTAACCTAAATCTTGCAAATAAAATCTTAGTACTAGATTTTACGGTGACAGAGAACTGCCATAGATGAGTTGATAGTGTCTTGAATCCCACAGTGGGTACAAATATGGCCTAGAGGGTAGACTGAAAAGATTCTGTTCACTCTAAAGAATACGCACTCAGTTGGTCCCTAACTTCCCTTTCTTCCAAGTTTGAACATGAGAGACATGATTGTGGCGATTGTGGTGGATTCACTCATTAGCTTCCAACTGCCACAGCCTGATGCTTCCAACTCCCCAGGAACTGGTTCCTCTCCCATCACTCCCAACCCCAGCCATCCTGGGCCATCTCAGCATGGCTGAGTGGGCTGCCACCAATGCCTGGGAGCCAAATGTGTAGCATGGTATATCTTTGCAGACTCTACGCACACTGCTGACCCAGGCCTTTGAGGAAAGAGTGAAAAGTGGACAGAGAAGCATCACTCTTGGATCGAAGAAGTTGTGAGGTCCTGGGGACACCATGATGGGAAGATGCTTGAGTTTACTTAAGCCAAGATCAGCAGAACAGCTGGTAAGACATGGTGGTCAAGAGCACAGACTGGAAACGGACTCTTCTGGATGTGAATCTCTGCTATGCAGTCTACAAGATGTGACTATAGCCCGTTTCCAGCTTCTCTGCACCATAGTCCCTCAGATACAAAACAGGGGTAACAGAACCCACCTCCCAAAGTTTTGAAGATTAAATGAGATAGTAAACATGAAGAGCACAGCACAGGACAGAGCCCTGAGTAGATGCTCAATAACTGTTATTACAACAATCCCATTACATGGGGGGCATTATTAAGAACAAATTCTCCAAATCCTTCCTGCTCTAAATCCTTCCTCATAGGGCATATTCTGGTTTTGAATAGTTTTAATTTAATATACTAACATCCGCCAGGAGGCAGAAGGTCCCCTTTCTGTGCCCTCCTGCTTCAGCAATTATTCAAGGCTTTCAGACTTACAGTTTAAATTTGAAGAAAAGACGAAAGGGAATTTTTTTCCCTCTATTTCAAACTCATGAAAATGAAAATAAATTTTTTATATAAAAATTAAACATAACCTGATGTTATATAAAAATTCTCAAACACTGGTGGTTCAGAATGCTTCCTTTCCTCAAACCCTGATATTACATCCACCTTATCACCCCCACACACACCTGAAAAGCCTCCTCAGACCATGGTTTCTCTGTGTGAAGAGTTGGTAGATGTTTTTAAAGTGTGAGTATGTGGATGAATTAAGCACCTGCGTTCAGTGAAAAATAATGGTTTATTCAAATGAACGATGCTGCTAATCAACACTTAGAAGCAATGCAAAGAGAAAGACAAATGCCACAAGATCTGAATCACACGTGGAATCTAATGAACAAAATAAACTGATGAACAAAATAGAACCAGAGGCACAGAAACATGGAACAGACGGACAGATCTCAGAGGGGAGAGTGGAGGAAGGGGCTGGATAAGAGAAGATGAAGAGGTTAGCCAAAGAACATAAACGCATCATCCACGGACACAGACAAAAACTTGATGAAGGCCATGGGGCAAGGGGGGGCGAGGAATGGATAGAAGTGGACAAAGATGGGGAAGGAAATGAAGGACATCTGTAATAGTGTCAACAATAAAATAAATAAATGAATAAATAAAATAAAAATAGAACTACCTAAAAAACAAATAAAAGCACTGTGAAGTTACACTTGAACTACTAGCCTCACTGGAGGTCCTAAAGTCATTCTGAAAAAAATGTTTGAAGAATACTGGCATTGGTAAATTCTAAAAAACACTAACTTAAAGAAATTTTTATGGCTTAACTTCCTTACTTAGATACACACTAATATTACTGATTCACTTTTAAGCCAAAAGCTATAAACTGACAAAATGATCTGATTTCTGACCACTGACCAATCCCCTCCCGGCTCTCTAAGCCAATTATGATTACCCACTGTACATTTTATCCCGTCTTTTCACTGCTCTGCAAAATGCTTCTGGCCTGCTGCTCATGACATAAAGCAAAGTCTGAGGATGATCACCTATTTTGTACTTCCTTTGTCCTTATAGTTCTATACTAGTGGAGAGATTTCACCACTTTGTCTCCCCAAAGTGGATATTAATCACTTTCTTAGGTTACCCTCTGGCATCTATAAGGACAGCATGAAGTAATGGAAAGAGGTCAGGCTTTAGACTTGTCGCACACCTCGGTCTAAATCTTTTATCTGAAACCAAAACGCTTAATAATTGAGTGAAAGATGATTATCAACTGTGATACAGCCACATGATAGAATAACCATGAAAGTTACCTAACAAAACAGAAAGTGTAGAATCGATTAGTAACTAGTTTTAACAAATATTTACCAGACAGAGTTCTATATGCCCAGGTTTTACCAGTGAACAAAATGAAGTTCTTGCCTTCGTGAAGCTCAGATTCTAAGAAGCATCAGAAGAAACACATGAATATACAATTTAATGTTAGCTAGATCACAACTATGGAGAAAAGTAAAAAGAGAAAAACGCTAGAGGTATGCCATTTTAGGCAGGTGGTCAAAGACAACTTCCCTAAAGAAGTAACATTTGAATACCTGAACGGGAGGGTGGGAACCATGAAGCTATCTGGGAATGAGAATTACAAATGGAGAAATACCAGGCTTGAAGCTGCTAAGGGGAAACCATGTTTGGTATGGCCTCGGAAGAGAAAGTCAATATGGCTGGAGGAATTAAGGAGGAGGAAGTTGGTATGAGGTTACAAGGCAACCAGGAGCAAATGAGGGCTTTTGCGCCCCTGTGAGAATGCTGTATTTTAAGTGGAAATGAGAAGGTAATAGTGTCAGCTGGGGAAACAAGCTTCGCATTTATATACTAACATGTCAACAGCAGTTGTCCCGGGTAGAAAAATTTTGGAATTTTTCCCCTCGTTTTGCTTTTCTGTATTTATCTCATTTTCAGATTCATTTCTTTCTCTCCTCTCCTCCTCTAGCTCTCTCAAAAGAAACCCTACCATCCCCCAACCAGAGGCTGTTAAAAATCATTAAGGATTTCAAGTATTTAAAAAATGGCTTCAGTTAACTCCTCTATTTGTTTTGTTTTTGTCTATTTCATTACATGTCCCCTTTTCAGGTAAACACTTCTCTAAAGCAAGGGAAAACGATGTAACTACATTAAGAGCTACTCAGCTCAAAGTGGTTAAAAACAGAACATTGTTTGCAATTAAACCTAAGGTGCAAGTCACAGATTCTTATCTAAGCTGTTAACACTTTAGGCTTCAGATAAATAATTAAACTAGACAGGAGACTTCCAGTCAAGACGCTGCATAGGTAAACATGGCTCGCTTCCTCACACAACCACATCAAAATTACAACTATAGAACAACCATCACTCAGAACCATCAGAAATCGAGTTCAATGGAAGTCTGACGACTAAGGAATTAAAGAAACCACATCCATCCAGACTAGTAGGAAGGGTGCAGACACAGAATAGGCTGGTGGATAAAAATTTAGGAGGGATATCTCAGGAACAAAGAGTCCCAGCCCAGGGTTCCAGTTCCAGGAAGGTAAGTCGCCACCATTTCTGCCTGCAAAAAGCAGCAGGGATTGAATTGATGGAAGAAATTGCTGGAGCCCCAAGCAATTCCTCTTAAAGAACCCACACATGGACTCACCTACTCAGATTCACTCCCTCTGAGCTCCAGCACCAGGGTAGCAGCTTGAAAGGCACCAGTAGCATAAAGGGAGAAACTTAAGTGTCTGGCATCAAGAGCAAAGGCCATTGTTCCTTTTCCGAACCCTCCTCCCAGAGTCATAGAGCTGGTAAGTTCTTGCCATATCTGAGACCTCATCAACCTGGCTACCACTGTCTGACCTGCCTTGGAGATCCCCAGAGACTGCACCCCACCCAATGGGCCCACCCAAGCTGCTCTTCCATATGAATGGCTGGTCTTAGTTTATGCTTCACAACTTCCCAAATCCTCTAAAACAAGCAACAGCTGGCCTCAGTGAGCCCCAGGCCTGGCACTAGAAGCAGCCAGCCTAGATTCACAGCTTGGCTTTATCTGGGAATCTCCAAGCCTAGCACAAGTAGCAACCATCTCAGATTGCTTTGTAACTCAAGGCAGGGTGTCCCGAGGCAAACCACAGGTGGGGGCTGATCTTCGCCTGCAACCACCCAGGAAACCACATGGTTTGCACACCCAGTGGACAGCTACAGTCCAACGTCAGAGCACCACCATCCTGCCCCTGCACAGTTGATCCTCCATGGAGGGAAGAGGTTGGTAGTCAGTGGTAACAGCCAGTCCTTGCAGCTGACTGGCCTGGGTAAATCCCTCCCATTGATCTGCCAACAGCAGCTAAGGCTCAACTACAAGAGGAGGGTGTATTCAGTCCACATGAAAGGCACACCTCAAGTGCCCAGTTTGGGATATAGGGGAGGCTGTGCCACTGGACCCTACAGGACACCCACTGCATTAGGACACACTACCAAAACAGACAGTCATAGCAGCTCTACTTAACACATAGAAACAAACGCAGGGAGGCTGCCAAAATGAGGAGACAAAGTAACATTGCCCAAATGAAAGAAGAGATCAAAATTCCACAAAAAGAACTAAACAAAATGGAGATAAGCAATCTATCATATGCAGAGTTCAAAACACTGGTTATAAGGATGCTCAAGGAACTTAGTGAGGACCTCAGCAGAATAAAAGATTCACTCAGAAACCAAGGATACACTAATTGAAATAAAGAACAGTTTACAGGGAAACAACAGTAGAGAGAATGAAGCCGAGAATCAAATCAATGATTTGGAACATAAGAAACCAAAAAACAACCAATCAGAACAAGAAAAAAGAATTAAAAAAAAGAATAGTGTAAGCAGGCTCTGGGACAACTTCAAGAGGCCCAACAGTTGCATCATAGGACTGCCAGAAGAGGAAGAGGAAAAGAAAGAAATTAAAAATTATTTGAAAAAATAATGAAAGCAAGCTTCCCTAATTCGATGAAAGAAATAGACATGTAAGTCCAGGAAGCACAGAGAGTCCCAAACAAGATGGATTCAAAGAGGTCTACTCTAAGATACATCATAATTAAAATGCAGAAAGTTAAAGATAAAGAGAGAATCTTACAAGCAGCAAGAGAAAAGCAATTAAGTTAACTACAGGGGAGTTCCCATAAGACTGTCAGCTGATTTCTCAAAAGAAACCTTGCAGGCCAGAAGGGATTGGTAAGAAATATTCAAAGTCATGAAAAGCAGGGACCTACAGCCTAGATTGCTCTACCCAGCAAAGATATCATTTAGAACTGAAGGGCAGATAGAGCTTCCCAGATAAGAAAAAAACTGAAGGAGTTCATCATCACGAAACCATTATATATATGAAATGTTAAAGGGACTTATTTAAGAAAAAGGAGATCAAAAAATAGCAATAAATGAACAATAAAATGGCAATAAGTACATATCTATCAACAATTGAATCTAAAAAACAAACTAAGCAAACAAGAACAGAAACAGAATCATAAATAAGGAGAGCATTTTGATGGTTTGCAGATGAGAGAGGTGGGGGGGTGATGGGTGAAGAGGTGAGAGGATTAAGAAGTATAAACAGGTAGTTACGGAATAGCCATGGGGGTAAGTACAGCATAGGAAATGGAGTAGCCAAAGAACTTACATGCATGACCCATGGACAAGAACAATGGTGTGGGAATTGCCTAAGGGAATGGGGGGGTGCTGGGTGGAAGGGGTCAACAGGAGAAAAACTGTGACACCTGTAATAACATAATCAATAAAATATAATTTTATAAAATGAGATCAGACAGATTCTCTAATTATGGTATCATTAAAAAGGCAGACTTGAGCCTCTAAAATCTATTTAACCGAGTCAATTAAGTGTTGCTTGAAAGACAAATGAGTCCCAAGTTATCATTAACTACGTGAAGTAATTTTTAAATTACTTTTAAAGTAAACCCAACGATATTCTGAAATAAATTTGAAAGTTTTTAGTATCTTTATTGATGTCTTATGTGCCAACATCCTGATTAACTAAGATTAACTGAGATATAAATACTAAGGCATGACTTACAAAAAGTCAACAATAAACTTCAACTTGAGGATACAAAACCTAGGAAACCACCTTTAATTACAATCTTCAGACTTGATTCCATCAATCCTGGACTCAATTCTCTTCTATTATAAACAACACAACTTGCCATTTTTCTCTTTTGAAAAAGTTACCAGAAGTTGATGGAACGAAACCCCAAATTTTCTAAGGTTCCTTTTAATCATTAACCATTTATTAAATACACAACCACCATAAAGAAAAAAACTTATAACACTTTGTAAGTACAAATAATATATTTTATTTCTTCCCTGAAAACAACAACAAAAAACAAAAATGTCCACAGCTAATAAGACCGAACACTTACGCCAAACTTCACCTGGCAATGGTATATAATTAATTTCTTCACACAAAGAAAGAGTACAGAGAAAGTTTGGAAAGCTACCTTTCATGATATGATATTTTCTCATACTTATTTTAATAAAACACTATAATTATTGCTACTATGTGTGGTAGCATATTGTAATAACGAACAATATCCAAAACAAAATTCAATATAGTCTAAATCTAGAAGCTAAATCTAGCTGCACTTAAGCAGTTATTATAGAGAATAAATACTATGAAATAAAGGGCACCATATGGCAATTAAATTTGCTACAAGGGAAATTTAAATAAAGGTGTCCTTTGCTCTATATTAGAATTAATATTAGGATCTCTTGTGCTATATACATTAACTGTTTTCCTAAAAAGATAGTCAATCTTCATAATTTAAATTATATCTTAAATGTTCTTAATTATTTTTAAGTAGCCATTACATAAAACAAACATCTAATGTATCTGTTATACAAATCCAAAAGTTCATAAAGCAGGATACTCTTATATAACATTAACATTTTCCAAGCAGTATAATGCAGTACAAATACCTTTATACAACTATACATCTGGCTAAAGTCCCTAAGAGCCTGTTTCACAAATATCTCCATCTCCCTTCCCCTGCCAGCATAGATAAAAATTATCCAAATGTGGCAATTATGTGCTTTCCTGACACTGAAAGGGTTAAACTTTTAAATTAACATTCATGTCTGTGAAAAATTCATGAGTTAATATTTATTTTTAATTTCATCATAAAAATATCTTTTATTCTTCAGAATACATGTAGGAAAGTCTTACATATGAGATTAGAGATTACTCTTTTAATGTTATTTAATCATCCCAATGTTTAGAGTAGGTTACTGACAGTGGCTACTACCCATTTCAAGATTATACTCATACAAATGTAATTTTTAAAAATATACAATAATTGTCCTCCAGTTATTCTGAAGGATAGTGCAAATGAAGACATTCTTTGGGTCATGATTTCAAAACATTATTTTCAGCATGATACTTCCTTTCTCTGCTCACAATCTGCATAACAAAATATAGTCCTGGAAGTAAGCACACTTTCTAACAGTATTGGTCTAACCGCTATATACACTGAGAACAAATGACAGAATGACTCAATAACAATATTCTTCATTTGTCTGAAAAACATGTTATATATTTAAATAAATATTTTATAGAATGAACCCACATCTTTCAGTGTTTTTATTTCAGCTTGATCTTAAAACACAAAAGGTTTATACAAAGGTTTATACCTGCATACCACATCAACCATGTTACCAAATTCCCTTTACAGATATAGTACAGCATTGAAGAGGCTTGCCTGAAAGCAAACTAATAACTTTTAAATCTATGTACAGAATTAGAGTCCCATGAATCCAGCATATTCCTTGAAAATGTGGAGAGCTTTGAATGTAAAGCATTACTCTATCCTAGCCAGCGATTTATTGTAAAAGCTTTTCTGCCCTAGGATATAATCCATGGTGGATGTAGCAGCACAAGGTGATCTTCAACTGCTATCTAATGCTGCCTGATACATTAATCCTTTTGTTTGTGGTCATGGGCACCAGATTCCCACTAGTACCATTAGTAGTGTTGGTTGCTGAGCCGTTCACAACAATATAGTCGACTTTGCTTTCTAGCTTCACCAACCGCTGTAAAATATCGTCCAACAGGACAGCAATTGTCCTTTTTAGATCCGCTAGGAGAAAAAATAAAAATAAACCATATTAAACAATGACAAAGCACTTAATATTTGTGTTTTCATAGTTTGAGAAAAAAGTGAACAATGAGTATTCTGAAAGAAAATATACTAAAGAGAAGGCACTCATAGCACAAATATAAAAGGCCTAATTATTTTAATCAATAGCATCACATGTAGAGCTTCTTAAAGAAATTTCAGAGTTATAAAAATTCTCACTCTTCTAGTGCAATAAAACAGATTTAAAGTCTGGTTCAAAGGTTATCCCTTTAAGGAACTGATTTACAGTATTCCCTCACTTATCGCGAGTATTACGTTCCAGACCCACCTCCTCGTTAAGTACAAACCTTACATTTATTCTACACTCTTAAACCTACGTAACTTTAACAACATATGTATAGAGTACCACAAAATCCCGCGATATAGCAAAAAATCCGTGATAAGTAAATATAATATTTGTAAAAATCCCGCGATACAGTGAGGCCGCGATAAGTGAACCGCGATATAGAGAGGGACTACTGAAAGCAATCTGTAAAGATGACTGTGGACTAAGCAGGTAAGCTAAAAAGCTGAGCTAAGTGCCCTGGCTGCTGTGGCTCAGTGGATTGAGCGTCGGCCTGCGAGCTAAGTGTCACTGGTTCAATTCCCAGTCAGGGCACATGACTAGGTTGCACGTCAGGCCCCCAGTTGGGGGTGCAAGTGAGAGGCAACCAAACAGTGATGTTTCTCTCCCTCTCTTTCTCCTTTCCCCTCTCTCTAAAGATAAACAAACAAATAAATAAATTATTTAAAAAAAAGAAAAAAAGCTGAGCTAAGTAAAAAATTCAATGAAACGCAGAAACAGGAAACCTGGAACTTCCGCAGTCTGAAATGTGGGGAGCCTAGGATGCACAGCAGATGCCAGGAATCTGATTAATACAGCAGAGATACCAGCAGAAGCTCTGACTTAAATTTCTTCCAGAATGATGGGGAAAACTGTATCTTCTAATATATTTGGGAGATTAAGGGTTTCAGTAGAACAAATTGTCAAGAAAAAAATTACGACCTTTTCTTCCTTAAAATTCTCTTTTCTCAGGTTTCCCAAAGGCACCCAGCACACATTATGTACTCGATCAGCTGCAACTAATATTTTTATTTTTTGTTGATCCTGGATCACAAAAACAGCTCAAGCCCTAATCTGTCTTCAGGGGAAAAATTATCTAGCAACAACTGATAAACCTACTGATGGTACTCTTATTAAGATATCAGAGAAACCACTAGCAAAAGAAAAAATATACTGGACTTCATCCAAATTTAAAACTTTGGGACATCAAAGGACTATGCAGCAATTGAAAAGACAACCTACATAATGGGAAAAAAATAATCACATATTTGAAAATCACATATCTGAAAAGGGCTTAGTATCAAGATCATATAAAGAACTCCCAAACTCCAGATTTCCAGCCAAGATGAAGGCCTAGACAGACAGGCTGTGTCTCCCTCCACAACTAAGAAGGAATACAACTACCTCAAAACTAGAGACAACCAGAAGTTCCAGAAAATCGAGATGCATGGAAATCCAACAAAGATATAAAGAAGAAATACTCATTCAAACAGGTGTGACAGTTCTACCTAAGACACAGAGGGGAACAAACACTGTCAAGATGAGGAGACAGAGAAGTATGGCCCAAAAGAGGGAATGGATCAAGGTTCCAGTGGGAGAAATAAGCGATGAGGAGATAGCCAACCTAACAGATGCAGAGTTCAAAACACTGGTGATAAAGATGCTCACAGACTTGACAGATATCCTTAAGTACAGCAAATGCATAAGAGAAGTGAATGCTATGCTAAATGAAATGAAGGAAAATCCACACAAAACCAATGGTGAAAAGAAGAAAACCAGGGTTCAAATCAATGATTTGGAACATAAGGAAGAAAAAATCAGTCAACCAGTACAGAATGAGGAAACAAGAACTGAAAAAATAAAGAAAGGCTTAGGAACCTCTGGGACAACTTTAAACGTGCCAACATCTGAATCACAGGAGTGCCAGAAGGAGAAGAGGAACAGCAAGAAATTGAAAGCTTATGTGAAAAAGTAATGAAGGAAAACTTCCCAAATTTGGTGAAGGAAATAGACATACAAGTCCAGGAAGCACAGAGAGTCCCAAACAAGCTAGACCCAAAGAGGACCACACCAAGACACATCATAATTAAAATGCTATAGGTTCAAGATAAAGAGGGAATCTTAAAAGCAGCAAGAGAAAAGCAGAATTACCTACAAAGAGGTGCCTATAAGACTATCAGCTGATTTCTCAAAAGAAACTTTGCAGACAAGAAGGGACTGGCAAGAAGTATTCAGAGTGATGAAAAGCAAGGACCTACAACCAAGATTACTCTATCCAGCACAGCTATCATTTATAATGGAAGAGCAGATGAAGTGCTTCCCAGACAAGGTAAAGCTAAAGGAGTTCATCATCACCAAGTCATTATTACATGGAATGTTAAAGGGACTTAAGAAAAAGAAGATCAAAACTATGAACATTAAAATGACAATAAACTCACAACTATCAACAACTGAATCTAAAAAATAAAAACAAAATCCAACTAAGCAAACCAGAATAGGAACAGAATCATAGGTATGGGGATCATTTGGAGTGTTATCAGCTGGGAGGGGGAAGGGGGAGAAACGGGGAAATGGTGCAGGATTAAGAAGCATAATCGGTTGGTACGAAATAGACAGGGGAAGTTAAGAATAATATAGGAAAGGGGGAAGCCAAAGAATGTATATGCACGACCTATGGACGTGAACTAAGGGGGCTGGAATTGCTGGAGGGAAGGGGAGTACTGGGCAGAGGGGAGCAAAGGGAAAAATATTGGGACTACTGTAACAACATAATCAATAAAATATACTTAAAAAAAAAAAAACCTCCAAACTCAACAACAAAAAGATAAACAGCTCAATATTTTAAATGAGAAAAACACTTGAATAAACACTTCTATGAAGATATGCAAATGGACAATAAGCACATGAAAAGATGCCCAACATCACAATGAGATAATTTCACACCTACTAGGATAGCTATAAGCAAAGAAAGGGAAAATAAGGAAAACTGGAACACATATGTCATTGTTGGTGGGAATATAAAATGGTACAGCGACTGTGGAAAAGTCTGGCAGTTCCTTAAAAAGCTAAACATAAAATTACCACATGACCCAACAATTCCAAACCTAGGTATATACCCCCAAAAATCAAAGACAGAGACTTAAGTAGATACTTGTATACCAGTGTTCATTTCAGAATTATTTGCAATAGCCAAGAGGTGGAAACAACCCAAGTGCCCATCAATAGATAAACAGATAAACAAAATGTGGTGTATATATATATACAACAGAATACTATTTACTCATAAAAATGATGTTTTGCTACATACCACAACATGGATGAACCTTAACAACATTATGCCAAGTGAAATAAGCCAAAGAACAAATATCGTATGAGTCCATTTATATGGACTATCTAGACAAATACATAGAAAATAGATTAGAGGTTACCAAGGACCAGGGGAAGGGGAAATGGAGAGTTATTGCTTAATGGTCATAGTTTCTTGTTCGAAGTGATACAAGTTTTGGAAACTTAGTAGGAATGGTTCTAGAACACTGTGAATATAATTAATGCCACTAAACTGTACGATTAAAAATGATTAAAACAGCAAATTTTATGTTATATATATTTTTACCAAAATGTGAATGTTATATATGTCCTACACCAAAAGGTTAAAAAAAAAATTTTTTTTAAAGGTCAGAAAGGGGTAGAGACAGTTGTAGTGGTGGGTGGGAGTAGAAAGCGATTAGAAAATGCTTATTAAAATATAAAACAAAAGGCCCTAACTAGTGTAGCTGGGTTAGGCATTGTCCCACAAAGCAAAAGATTGTGGGTTTGATCCCTGATCAGGGGGTATATACCCAGGCTGGGGGCTCATGTATGAGGGGCAACCAAACAGTGTTGCTCTCACACATCAATGTTTCTTTCCTCTCTTTCTCCCTCCCCTCCCCTCTCTCTAAGAATAAATAAATAAAATTTTTTTTAATTAAAATAAAATTAAATAAAAAATAAAACAAAAAATATAATATAAATTGCGGGGGAAACTTCATTTGGAGAAAGTCCAGCCATGGAAGAATGAGACTTTCCAAGCATTATATATATCTTCTGACATCAATCATCACGAGCACTTATCTATTCTAGTTTAGTAGGAATGTAAAAGAAAAAAAAAAAGTACAAGAAAAATCCATTGACAAAAAGTATTTAGAAATGAAATGGCTTGATATATACATCTTTCACATGGTATCCCCAAAAAGCACATATATGTGTATAGAGAACGGAAGATAAAAACAAATGTAGAAAACTTCTTAGCAAATGGTGAGTCTACATGAAAGACATATATATATATATAAACCTTAACAACATTATGCCAAGTGAAATAATCCCTACAATTACCATACAATTATCCTTAACTTTCTGTAGATTGAAAAGTTTCAAAATAAAAGCCTGGGAGAGGAGATATTGTTTATTAAGACCTTTCAATCAAGAGTTATAACAGTATTTGGTAAATAGGAGAAAATTAAATATTTTTAAATCCTTCAACAACAAGACTAAGAGATAAGCACTAGATCTGTTTTTCCTGTACCACATTTAGAGGTGGTACTCTAGGTCAGAGAAGCCTAGCTAGAAAAGACTAGGGGTAGCACACTTAGCAGCTTTTTAAGATAGAATGAGGCTAAAGCCCTGGGAAGTCTGACACCAAACTGATGTGTGACATGAATTATAAAGGCACGGTCTAATCCTCGATTAGAGTTAGGGTTAGGATTAACAATTAAAGGAATATTTGAGATTAATGAGAAACAACTATATGATAATTTTACTTTAACAATATTCTAAATTATCATTAAATATCCCCTCTCACATTTTCTAAAATCAATGTTTTAATAAAATATTACAAAATACCTGAAGGGATTAGCTAAAGAACATATATGTATAACCTACAAGTGTGGCGATGGTCAGAGGGAAAGGGGAGCAGGAGCTGGGAGGAGGGGGGCAAAGAGGGGGAGACTGGAATACCTGCAATAGTGTCAACAATAAAAATAAAGGAAAAAATATATATTACAACATACCAAGAGATTCTTAACTAACTTGCTCCATGCTATAAAATTAGCTGAAAAACCAGAACATACTGTTTCCTGAACTTGAAATTCTTTTAAATACACCAAAACTCCCCTTTTCTCTAGATTCAAAACACAATTTTATGTTTACATTTCATGGGACTGTAAACTTATTAAAGTCATATGTTTATAATCATATGGGAATCCACAGTACTTCTGAATAAAACCCTGCCACTGAAGGTGCTAGCAATAAGAAATCTTTCCCTACTATGGGTCCCTGTGTTCAGAACCCTTAAAAGAAAATTAAAATTGGATGGAGACCATATCCTATCCATCCTGTTTCATCACACAGTAGACACTCAACAGATGTTTGAAAAGAACATCTGCTGAATGTCTGATTCATGCATGCGTTTGGTAGGTTGAGATTGACATGAGGATCAAATTTAGAAAATAAAACCTTTTAAGGTTGCTCTAGTTCTGTTTTAAGCTTCCTATTCTGACAGAAGAAGTCAAATAGTTTGGGGGAAGAAAGAAAAAGAACAGGGAAAGAAAAGAGTGGCAAAAATTACAAAGACACATAAGAACATAGATACTATCAAAACAGTGCCTAGCCCAATTACTTCACAGTACACGAAAACCAAAAGGAGGATATAATGCTATTAAGTATACTAAAGATAGCCTATGGAACACAGGAAGAAAGCAGTGATGTTACCAGAGCCCAAATCCAAGGGGGGGGTGGGCGGGGAATACCCTAGCCTTCTCCTTCCTTCCACTTCCCACACCTGTGCCAGGGCCTCCCATTGCTGGAGCGAGGCAGAAGCTAGCTGATGTGCAAACGTGCAAAACTCCACCTACTACACTCACTGACCTACTGGAATCACTTTCCTTTGAGATACAAAACAAAACAGAGAAAAGGTAAGGAATGAAGTGGGGCAAGCAGGCTAGGCCCAGCACGAACAGCAAGCCTGTACTCATGCGTTTCTATCTTGATTTGCCTCTTACTTATATCTCAGTAGGCTTTGTTGTTTGTATTCTTAATGTGAGCTGCCTAAGGATAACCATGTGTGTACACAGAAAGGGAACAAAATTGTAGTAAAATGCAACACTAATGAAAACACAAGTCTTTAATGCACTGTGTAAGTCAAAAACTTTTCCTTATTATTTTTCAAATTCAAATTGATATTCTACCACCACTATCATCAGCTTAAGGGTATAAGAGAGAAAACTTAGAAGTCGTCACTTTCTGATTATCAAAACAAATCACCTACTGTAAAGCTTTATGCTTTCTTAGAAATGAGTTTATTTAACTATCAGAGCAGAACAGCACTGTTAGTTAAAAGTGGTTTCAAAAACCTCCTAAATTCTATAATTAAATGTACATTTTTAGTACAGCTACCTTCTCCCACTGAGTGCTGAATAAATTATGTTATTCAACAAATATTTTATTACTTCCCTACTTAAGATTGCAAGTCACATTGTTTAGATCTCACAAGTGGATCAATATATGTTCCCATCAAACTTTAAATACTAATTAAACGCGTAGAAACAGATGTATTTTCTGAAGCTTGTATAGCAGAAAACTGAGGTAGTGAAAGTTTACATAGTAAGTACTGATGCTACCTACCTCTCCTTCCCCAGCCTTTTCCTCTCACTTAGATCCCAGACTATGTGGGAGGACTGTACTCTTTCTCTAGGGAATTTGACCAGCTCAAGAGGAAAAACCTAAATACAATGAGATCCAGGATACTCCAAACAAAGAGACACTGATATTGTATAATAACGAATTGGCTGGCCTTTAGCACAGATTCTTGGGAGGTAGCTTCTAAACACTTGGAATTTCCTGAGTGATACGAATGCCTCTGTTATTCATGGTGAGCCCCTGGGAGGTGTCTTGGGGTGGGCCCCTAGAGAGTTTGCCCTAATGAGATGATGCAGGATGAGGGCTATGGATGTCAGAAAGGCCAACCATGTGATCAGAGGGTTAGGGCATTTCAGTGTTGGGGAAAATGGCTAGAAATTGAGTTCAACTCTGAGTCCTATAATTCAATCAATCATAAATGAAATCTCAATGAAAACTCTAACCACAAAAGTTCAGGTGAGCTTCCCTGGTTTCCAATATTCTTAATATTGTTACACATTGATGTTCCAGAAGGGTTATAGGTCATGATTCCATGGGGAAGAAGCAGAAATTTTACATTTGGAACATTCTCCGACCTTCCCTATGCATCTCTCCCTTTGCCTGGTTCTCGTTTTCTCTTAACTATAATAAAACTGTAAGTATAGTGCTTCCAGTGAGCTCTATGAACCATTCTACTGAATTACCAAACATGAAAGGGTAGTGGGAACCCTCAAGTTTTAACCAGCTGGTCAAAAATTGAAGGTGACCTGAAGATACCCAAACTTGTGACTGGTGTCTCAGGTGAGGGCAGTATTGTGAGGGATTATGCCCTTAACCTGTGAAATGCTGCCTTACTCCAGGTAGCTGATATCAGAAGTCATTGCAAATATTAAGAATACTCCCAAGAAAATGTCCCAGCCAGATCACTCTATAGTGCACACCACCCAACAGCTCAACAGTTCCTACTAAGCTTTTAGTGTCTCACTCTTTAAAAAAGCTTCAAAAAACTAAGCTTCACTATATTTGTAAGAAACATAAGAACACGTCAGAAAAGCTATCATTAATAACCTTAGAGAAATAACAACAAAAAAAGAGCTCTTATAAATTAAAAATATGAGAGATAAAATTAAAAACTCCATAAAGGGTTGAAAATAAAGCTGAAGAAATATCTCAAAAATAAAGCAAGAAGGCAAAGATCCTGGAAACTGGAAGAGTAAGTGAAGGACAGTTACAGGGCCAGTTCCGAACACCCAGACACTGAGCAACAGAGTTCCAAAACCAGTGAACACAACAGGAAGGAAGAAATCAAATAAATAATTTAGAAAAACTATCCCAGAATTGAAGAACATAACTTTCAAGATTTAAAGTAGCCACTGAGATCCCAGCACGTGTATAAAAGTAACCCATACCTGGGCACGGCATTGAGAAATTTCAGAACCGTATGGGACAAAGATCTCACAAGCTTCCAAAAAATTAAGTCATATGTCAAAAGTGAAGAATCAGAATACTACTAGTCTCTCAAAAAGAACACAAGAAGCTTAGAAGGAAAAAGAAGAAAGAAAATCCTTTAAACTGCAAGGGAAAACTATTTCCAAACCAGGATTCTATGCTCAAACTTCCAATTAAGCATGAGGGTATGGGGGAAGGGACGCCTTTCAGATAGGCCAGGGCTCAAAACTTGGAGCTCCCTTGTACTTCTTTTTTTTTTTTTTTAATTAGGAACCTACCAGAGAATCTGTTCCCCTATAATAGCATGAAACCAATAAAGAAAAACCCACAGGATTCTAGGAAACAGGAGAGCCAACACAAGAAAGGTAAAGGGAACGGGAAAGGTGATGACGGAATGAGATCACAGAACAATTCACAACTATAAGCCTCAAGAGGAAAACAGACCTGATCAGAACTGATCAGAAGACCTCAAAAAGACTTCTTCAAGATAGAAGAAAGTGATAAAATGCCTAATGTGTCTGAATATACTGGAGGAGATTTAAATAACTGTGGGGACTTTGAGGTAGAAAATTAGATAAAGAAACAGAAATCAATGCTTATTAATTCTGAAGCGGAAAATAAAGACGTACAGGAAAGGAAAAGTAATCATAATGTACAGTAATGAATACCATTAACACAGCCATATTAATATAAATACTTACTATTATTCTAACCAAAATTATGATGGGAAAATAGCAGGACAAGAAAAAAGTGTGTGTGTGAAAGCTTCCTGGGGTAGATGGAATGCAATGCTGGGTAAGAAAGAAAGCTGAACCCCTATCTTGCATAGTGAGAAGTTAACAGATAATGCCTATAATTGACAAATCAAAAAGTAGCTCATAAAGCATGTTATTTAGAGGTTAGAGGCAAACACCAAAAAATCCTACTAAATAATTTCAACTGGCAGGCTCTGAAAAATGGAAAATTTCAGACCTGCTGCGGACTGGAAGAACTTTTTATTGTAAGAATCAAAACACATTTTGACTCTTTAAATACACACATGTATAACTTTAAAAAAAACACTGAGCCCTAACTGGTGTGGCTCAGTGGGTTGGGCGTTGTCTCCCAAACTGAAAGGTTGCTGGTCCAATTCCTGGTTGCTGCTCATGCCTGGGTTGCAGGCCAGATTCCCAGTTAGGGGCGTGCGGGGATCAACCAACTGAAGTTTCTCTCTAGCACATCAATGTTTCTCTCCCTCTCTTTCTCCCTCCCTTCCCCTCTCTCTAAAAATAAATAAATAAAATCTTCATAAAAAATAAAAATTAAAAATTAATAAAACACTGAAATAGAGAACACAAAGTATTCAACTTCCTCTCTCTTTTCTTAAGTCTTAAAATCAAGAAATAACTGGCAGGTATAAAGGATTTAAAACACAGCTAGAAAATGGGATGTGAAAGGGAGAATGGTAATAAATAATACTGGAGTTATAGGCAAATAATGCCTTGTAGGAATTAACAGATGTTATACAACTGATGATCTGTATTGGGATAATTGGGAAAATGTAAATATGAACTAAGTATGATAATTGTATTGTAATTATGTAGAAAAAGATCATTTGAAAAATATATTCATATGGTGCCCTGGCCAATGGCTCATTTGGTTGCGCGTCATACCGCAAACCAAAAGGTCACCAGTTCTATTCCCAGTAAGGGCACATACATGGGTTGCAGGTTCGGTTCCTGGTTGGGACACATATGGAAGACAACCAATCGATGTTTCTCTCTCACACCGATGTTTCTCTCCCTCTTTCTCCTCTCCTTCCCCTCTCTCTAAAATAAGAATTTTTTAAATTTAAAAATGATATACATATGGAAATATATAGCAATTAAACATTCCTATTTCTATAATTTAAATACTCTTCAAAAATTAGACAAAATAAATGTTAATTGTTAAATAAAAGTGATGAATATTTATCATGCTATTTCTATTTTTCAGTACACTTGAATTTTTCATAATAAAAAATCAAGAAAAAATTACTTTGTAAAGACCTAAGCATGAAGTAAAGAGATTTCCATGACTATCTTTTCCTTTCTTTTTCTTTTTTCATGACTATCTTTAAATGAGGATAGGTTAAGGAGGCAAAAACTAGAAATATTCTACAGTTATCTTACCATATCCTGCCATCGAAGCTCCATTCTCGATATCCATTGTGTTCTTATTTTCCTCTGCTAGAGCTTTAACATACCTTTTGCTTAGATCTAGTATTTGTTCACGTAACTTGACACTGCTTTGATGTCTTGGTTGTTGAAAAGTATAGTGGAGTAACATCAATCCCCAAATAAGTCCCAATATAAGTAACAGTAAACTCAATTTCTGGGACATATTTTTTCTTGAGAATGTCAAAATCATTTTTCATGAAGCGAGCAGACTCAGCTGAAAAGTGGTAACTAGAGGCAAGCCACCATAATCAAGACTTAAAGGGAAAAAGAAAAAATGTCCTCTTCCTCCTCCGTTAATATGGTATATTCTTCATCTTCAGCAAGGTTGCCTCCAACTCTCAATTAACTGTAAAATGGAGAACAAAAAAGGCCATTAGTCATAACCTATCTCGGTAACACAACAGACAATGACAGATTTAAGAAGAGATTCTGTAAGTAGTTTTGATTTGAAACTATATCAACTTCTTCGCCAACTTTCTATACCACTCAGCAAACTTTCATGTATTCATTTACATAGCTCTCCAAAATTTTAAAATAGAAATAATGTCAATTTTTTGAAATTATCTAAAAAAAATGCTACCATAATCACAAAATTCTTTGAATGACTTCTTGTCATTCGTAACTAAAATTATGGATATAAGATTTATAGAAGATCTCAAGTCTATTCTTACAGGTCACCAATCTAAATGTCTAAAAGCTATTCCTCTTCCACCTTTAAGAAAAAAAAGGAGATGGCAAATGAAAGTTAGTAATGAGGAAAAGTAAAAGTGATTGAAAAGTCAAAATGCCTGACTGAAAAAAAACCTACATATAAGTGTACCAATATTTGAAAATGTCACTAGAAAATACTATTAATGGCAATGAGATGATCTTAAGAGGCATCCAACCTAAGATTAAAAATAAGTTATAATTTCCAAATTTATACATCTAAGTTTATGCCAGACATAATGACAAGTGTGAAAACAGGTTAGAAATATTTTTTTTATTTTCAAATTTACAATTCTAATTTTTAAATGATTCAGGTATGTATTTTTATGATTTATGATTATGAGGAAAAATGAAAAGGTTATACTTCAATTTTTTTTTAAAAAAGAGAAAGGCAATGACAATCTAGAAAGACATGGAGAGTAATAATGTGTATGAATCACCGAAGTGTCCGGTGAAGAAAACTGCTCAAGGGGTGGGAAAGATGAAGAGGGTAAGAGGACTCAAATATATGGTGACAGAAGGAAACCAGGCTTCGGGTGGTAAGCACAAAATGCAATGGACAGTTGATGTGTTATAGAATTGTACGCTTGCAACTTATACAATGTTATTAACCAATGTTACCCCAATACATTTAATTTTTAGAGAAAGGACTTCCAGTCAAGATGGAGGCATAGGGAAGCATGGCTCGCCTCCTCACATGATCACAACAAAAATTACAACTAAACTACAAAACAACTGCCACCCAGAATGGTCAGAGAATCAAGCTGTATGGAAGTATGACAAACAAGGAATTAAAGAAGTCACATTTAGACGGGTAAGAGGGGAGGAGACGCAGAGACGCAGCGATGCAGAACTGGCAGTCCCACACCCACCTGTGGTGGATAAAAACCAGGAGGGAGACCTCGGGAGCAAGGGACCCAGCCCCACACCAGACCACAGAGCCCAGGGTGCCGGTGCCAAGAAGGTAAGTCCCCATAATGTCTGGCTGTAAAAACCAGTGAGGGCTGGGACAGCGGAAGAAGCTGCAAGATTCTCAGGCATCTCCTGTTAAAGTGCCAACAAGAGAGTTAGGACTTACACAGGCTTCAGCACTGAGGCAGCAGCTGGAAGGGCACCAGGGGCATACTGGGAGAAACTGAAGTGTCTAGCATCAGGGGCAAGTGCTAGGAGACAGCTTCTTCCTGGACAAAACTCCAGAGGCCAGGGAGCGGCACTGTCCCCTCCCTCACAAAGACACAGAGCAGTGACACCACATCTGAGACTCTATAACCTGGTTCACTCAGGTTGCCCGCCCTGCAATTACCTAAGGCTCTGCCCCACCCAGCTTATTGGTGCGCTTTTCTGCAATGGGCCACACTACTCAGAGTCAAAGCAGCTCTACCTACCACACAGAAACAAACACAGGAAGGCTGCCAAAAGAGGAGACAAAGAAATATGGCCCAAATGCAAGAACAGAACAAACCTCCGGAAAAAGAACTAAACAAAATGGAGATAAGCAATCTATCAAATGCAGAGGTCTACCTACTGGTTGTTAGGATGCTCAAGAAACTCACTGGGTACTTCAACAGCATAAAAAAGACCAAGGCAGAAGTGAAGGTTGCATTAAGTGAAATAAAGAAAAATTTACAGGGAACCAACAGTGGAGTGTATGAAGCCAATAATCAAATCATTGGTTTGAAACCTAAGAAAGCAAAAAACAACCAATCAGAACAAAAAGAAGAAAAAAATCCAAAAAGACAAGGACAGGCTAAAGAACCTTTGGAATAACTTCAAATGTACCAATATTCGCATCATAGTGGTGCCAGAAGGAGAAGAGCAAGAAATTGAAAACTTATTTGAAAAAATAATGAACTTCCCTAATGTGGTGAAAGAAATAGACATACAAGTCCAGAATCACAGAGAGCCCCAAAAAAGATGAACCCAAAGAGGACCACACCAATACATAATTAAAATGCCAAATGTTAAAGACAGAGAAAATCTTAAAAGCAGCAGGAGAAAAGAAGAAAGTGACCTACAAAGGAGTTCCCATTAGACTGTCAGCTGATTTCTCAAAAGAAACTTTGCAGGCTAGAAGGGACTGGCAAAAAGTATTGAAGGTGATGAAAAGCAAGGACATACAACCTAGATTACTCTATCCAGCAAAGCTATCATTTAGAATGGAAGGGCAGATAAAGTGCTTCCCAGACAAGGGAAAGCTAAGGGAGTTCATCCTCACCAAGCCCTTATTATATGACATGTTAAAAGGACTTACTCAAGAAAAAAAAAAAAAAAATCAAAACTATGAACATTAAAATGGCAATAAATTCACAACTATTAAGAATTGAATCTAAAAAGCAAACTGAGCAAACAAGCAGAACAGAAACAGAATCATAGATACGGAGATCATTTGGAGGGTTATCAGTTGCGAGAAGGAAGGGGGAGAATGGGAGAAAAGGTACAGGGATTAAGAAGTACAAACTGGTAGGTACAGAATAGACTGGGGAATGTTAAGGACAGTATAGGAAATGGAGAAGCCAAAGAACTTATATGCATGACCCATGGACATGAACTAAGTGGGGGGGGAGAATTGCTGGAGGGAATGAGGGTACCGGGTGGAGGGAGACAAATGGGGAAATATAGAGACAACTGTAATAGCATAATCATTAAAATATATTTTTTTAAAAAGAAACTCTTCAGTTATGTCTAATGAAGTAAAATTCTTTAGATAGAAACATACCTGGAGTCAAAAAGTTCATTTCACAGCTTAATGAAAATAATCCTTAAGAACTTCCAAGTTCCTATATTATGAGCAAGTAACACATACGAATTGTACTCAACTTGATAGGGTATAATCATATAACCGAACTAATATTGTCTTATCTAGCTTGAGTATAAAACCAGAAATACAGTATCAATAAAGTTAGTTCTAAAGAGCATTCAATTACTTTCAACAGCTATTTATTGAGCCAGTATATACCAGGCACTAGGGGAAACTATGGTTCTGCCTTAGAAATTTGGTTTTTTTAAGACAGCTCCCCCTGCCTCCCCTCTGGATGAATATTTTTTCTTTAAATCTTTGGTTGTCGGACTTCCATAAAATTCAATTTTCTGGGAGTTCTGGTTGTTTTTTGTTTTGAAGTTAGTTGTGATCCTTCTTATGGTTGTACGAGGAGGCGAAGCGTGTCTACCTACGCCTCCATCTTGGCCAGAAGTCTAGAAATTTGTTTTTTAACACAAGTACTTTCAACCCTTTTTCTAAACAGCAAAAAAATAAAGCATTTTTAATCTTATGCACAATATCAAAATGCCAAACACATACAATCAATACTCCTCTAGCGGATCTGTGTGTTAAGCTTTGGTAAGTAGTGGGTCTTCCACCCTCTAAGTTCACCTGCCCTACTCCCTTCTCCACACTGCCACCCAGTGCCTGATACACCCGTAATACACTCTGGGCTTCCAAGGTTTGAAGAACACCCATCTACTCTTGTAAGTGTACCCGTCCTCCCAAGCCTCACCACAGGCATGGCTATTCCATTTACTGGGTGTATTGATTACTGTAATAAAGTAAGAAGAGGGTTAAAAATCAGGAATTAACTCCTTTTCAAATCTTCTTCTACTTCTGCTTATTTCTTTAGCTGCCATACATAGAATAAATCCCTTCAAATCTTCTTGAAACAATACCATTAATATCAATACTGAATTACTAAATTTTGCTTAGCAAAATAAGATAAATTTAATGTGGTACTTTTACTACAAAGGTTTTACACTTGATTTGCATTCATAAAGTGAAAATTCGGATTCCCAAGCAAACTTTTTATTTTATTTTACACAATATACATTAAATTTATTCTTCCTTCCTAAATCTTTTCTGGCTCCTTTGTCTTTTCAAGTTTGACCTGTGTGCTACATTATCTGAACTAAGCACCGGGGGAAGGATCAACCAGGGATTTATCCTGAAGCAGTCTCAACAGGGTTCTAAAGCCTGCATGACCACAAAGCCAGAAAAGGAGAACTGAGAACATAACATTCCTAGGTATTCTGGCAAATGAAGATTTAAACAAGAGCCTAGAAAGTTATAGGTCACTATATATATCCGAGGCCAAAAAGAGACTCAAAACCAGAGGCAAGGAGGTCAGTTTTGTTAAATAACAGCAACAACCATTACTACAATCCCTTTGTTTCAGGTTCTGTCCTAAGCTCCTTATATGAATTAACCCACTTCATCTTCACAACATCCCATACTAATAATATTTTCTCCTAACAGGTAAGAAAACTGAGAGAAAGAGAAGGTAAATAACTTACCCAGAGTCATACAATTGGATAGTGGTAGAGACTGTATTCTAATCTCAGGCTCTTCACCACCAGTCCTCTCACTCCCCCTCCACATAAAAGTTCTTAATTTATTAATCCTCTCAATACACAATGTGCACAATCACCACAAATGAAGTCACTGAAGAATCTTTACTTTTTTTTGCCAGCACCGACCCTGGCCTTTGCATTCCTCCGACTTTCTTCATTCTGTTCTTGCATTTCTTTCTGTTTTCTTGAAGTCTTCTTCTCATACTGGCCATGCCTTGCAAGGCTATGTTTGGGTGAATTTTTCTTTGCATAATCCAAGGAATCATAAATCAGGCCAACGCCAGCTGTCCTGCCACCACCAAAATGGGTTCTAACTTGCCCTGGCTGGTGTGGCTCAGTGGACAGAGCGCCAGCCTGCGAACCAAAGGGTCACCAGTTCGATTCCTGGTCGGAGCACATGCCTGGGTTGCAGGCCAGGTCCCAGTTGAGGACGCATGAGAGGCAACCACACAGTGATGTTTCTCTCCTTTTTTTTTCTCCCACCCTCCCCCTCTCTCTGAAAATAAATAAAATCTTTTAAAAATTTTTTTTAAAAATGGGTTCTGAATCCAAACACAAAGATGACATCTGGTGTGGTCTTATGCCTTTCAGCTGGTTTTCCCCAAATCTCTGAATTTCTGTTTTTGGTATTGGCACCTTCCCAGGATGAAAGACATCAATGACCCTTTGTTTCCACTTTAGTAGTCTGTTGGTCATGAACTTCCTGGTCCAGATAGTTAAGGGAAAGGCCACTAAGAGTCCTTTATAGCAATAAAACAAGAGAAAATTTCTGAGATGTTCTAATGTCCTAAATTAAATTACTGCAGGTTGGGGGAGGAAGGGACAAGGGAGGTTAATCAGTAATAGCAGGAGTGGGAGATACAAAGCAACATAAGACTGCTCACATTCCTGAATGTGTGTGGAAACTCAAGAGTCTGCCTCCAGGCAGGCCATTTCAGTTCCCAGCTAAAAGGAATACAGGACCACCAGATGCCACCACATCCTGCTTCCTCATGAACATTCCAGACTTGGACTTTGCCCACAGCCAATTCAGGAGCATCAAATCCCGGTTCCTTAAGGACTATCCTCAAACTT
Source organism: Furipterus horrens (assembly GCF_987537825.1). NCBI lineage: Eukaryota > Metazoa > Chordata > Mammalia > Chiroptera > Furipteridae > Furipterus > Furipterus horrens. Next base: position 14,672,938 of record NW_028327179.1, read on the forward strand.
CCTCTGGTTCCACTCCCCACCTCAACCCTTATCTATAGCAAATGTATATTCTTTCAAAATAACTTACATCTTTTTTCTCCAAACCCACTGTATAAAACAGCCCCATCAGCTCCAGGACAGTAGGTAGGCATGTTCGTCCTCTCCATCTAGCCCTGCCTCTGGTGGTTTAGATTGCATGTCCCAGGACCCGGCCCTTTTTCTGGCTAGCATATGCCCCAATAAATCCTTCCTTTCAAGACAACATTTGGTCTCAAAGGTTTTTGTTGAACAAAAAGCAGTAGCAGAAACTGCAGTGGGGACAATGAATGACAGAGTTCTTATGTGCCTGATTCTGAAGTAAACACTTCACAAGATATGTCACTTAATATTTGCAATAACCCCAAAAGAAAGTTGTTGTTATTCTCACTTTAAAGATGATCAAATTAAAGTTTAGAGAGGTTAGTATGCCTAAGAATTTTATCCAGGCCAACAGGCTTTGTAACCGCACAGAAACTCCATTTCTTTAACATGACCCTTTCTCCTCGCTGTCCATCCACTCCCTTCCTTAATCATTAAGCTTTTAGGCCATCCGATTCTGGTCAGCATCAAACAGAACAAAGTCTCAGGTCTGCTGAACACAGAAAACAGAGTTGGGTCAAGCTAAAGACAACACCTTGCCTTCAGTTGTGTTTCAGCCCCAGGACCATGAAAGCAGAATGACCCAGTGGGCCACACCCTCCCAAAACCAGACAAGCCTCAGCTGACAACCGAGAGAAAGAGAGGAAGAAAAACACCCATGTGTGAGTGTGAGAAAAACACGGACTCGCTGACTCCTGCATGACCCCGACTGAGGAACTGAACCAGTAACCTTTCAGTTCACAGGCCAGTGCTCAATCCACTGAGCCATATACCACCAGGGCAGAAGTAAAACACTTAATATGAAAAGGGTTCGTCTTTGGGAATAGCAAGAAGGTGAGAAATTGGGAGTAGTTAATCCCACTCTACGCTACGGAACTACAAAATGGAAGCCAAAGAATAAAGCGGGTGCAGGAGCTACCAAGAAGAAAGGATATCCTGGAGCCTTCTCCAAATTAAAAAGATTGCCAGGAGCCAGCTTATGCCTCACAAAAGTCTGAGCAAGACTAAGGCCCATGATGATTCTCTGAAACAATCAAAGATTCAAGCAAGCTCAGCAGAGATGACTAAGATCCCTACAAAGATACAATTCAGCCTTTGGTTTCATCTCAGAAAATGCTTCACTTTAAAATGACCTACAGAGTTTTTTGGAAAATCCCAATGCCAGGTCATACACCAGATCAATTAAATTAGAATGTCTGGAGGTGGGAGTCAGGCATCAGTATGTTTTAAAGAGCCCTACTTTATGGCCCTGGCTGGTTTGGCTCAGTGGATTGAGCGTCGGCCTGCGAGCTAAGTGTCGCTTGTTCGATCTTCCAGTCAGGGCACATCAGAGAAGGAAAACTCTGACTCCAAAAAACCTCCGCTGCCTTGCGGCATACCTCTTCAGGGGAAAGGCTAAGGGAGTAAACCCCGACAGAAAATCCGGAGCCGGAGTCCCTAAGGCGGTTTGACGTTGTAGTCAACACCGGCAACTCCTGCGGCGCACCTGAAGCCAAGCTGTATTGACTCCGTCTTTCCCTTGGGCCCTTCAGCTGCGAAGAGAGGGGGGGTCTGCTGCATGGGCAACAGCAGACCCTCCATATCACCCTGCCCAGGCTCTGTAGCTTCAGCTTCACTGCAGAGGACACTCCAGCGTCATCGCAAGATGTCGATTCAACACGGGAGGAGACAGATACCGTGTCACTCCCGAGTCGGACTGCACAGCCATTCTCGGCGGTGCAGATAGACTCTTAAGAAGCTACACCATCGTCTCTCGAGACGGACGGCTGCCGACGACGACGACTTTATGCCAGTGCACAGCAAAGTTTGGGAACCATTGTTTAAATCTCTAATTTCTTCATGAAGCAGCAATGATAGCTATAGGTAGGGCCATTAAAGTCAGTTACAAGTCTGTTCATCGGCTATGACACAAGGTTCCTTACTTGGACCTACCTACAATGACCTTGAAGGGGAAGGGTTAAGGGGACAAAAAAACAGGTGACCAATGCTGGACCCCAAGTCATTCCTGCCCAGGTGGGCTAGGCCCTATAGTTACTAGGCAGGGGTGGAGATGGAGTGAAGAGAAAGGAACATCCATTGATACCACTTTAGTTCCCAGGATCAATATGAATACACTGTCCTATTCTCTGAGAAGTATTCTGTGATTTCATAAAGGAAAAAAGAAGAAATTGTAAATTCTTTAGCAACTACAGGTCATTTACATTGGTTCTTTTAAAGAGAAATAATTCTAAGACTCCACCTTTAGAAAAGAAAGGGTACAATGTCTTATTTTCCTACAATGTTCAAAGCTGCAAATGACAGAGGAACTAATACTTGGAACCTCCCCAATTTTTCTTTGTTTCAAGTACTGGTCCAGCTCCTGGAAGGACACTTAGGGCAGGATGGAGAAAACAGCTAGAAACCTTTAGTAACAGGCTTATAATGAAGCTAAAGACTTACAGCTACCACCTAGCATAGAATTTATTAGAGTCCTTCCTCCACCAAAATAGTCTACAATCTAAACACCTTTTAATCCTAACTTCTAGGCCACTACATTGTCTATTGATCACTTAAAAAATGGAACTTCAAATCTGTCATAAGTAATAACTGGAGAATTTTTAAAGGCAAAAAAATGAAGTCATCACTTTTACTATTAAACCTTCACAATTATTATTAATTTTGATCTAAGATAGATTCCTGAATATTTTTAGGATTCCCAGGGGAAAGTTCTCACCCAACTGCAGAAATTACAAAAGGAATAACAGTCCATGTGGCCCAAAGGTAGAATTACGGAGAAGAGGCACACATGGCTGGTGTGGCTCAGTGGGGCTGGGTTTCGTGGCAGAAAGGGAGAGGTCACTGGTCAGGCACGTGCCTGGGTTGCGGGTTTGGGCCCCTGTTGGGTGCATGCGAGAGGCACCTGATTGGTGTTTTTCTCTTGCATTGATGCTTCTCTCCCTCTCATTCTCCCTCTATTACACTCCCTCTGAAATCAATAAATAAAATCTTTAAAACAAAAAAACGTATCCTGTAGAGTACTAGAGCTGAAGAAGGGTAACTGACAGTGGTCCAAGTACCATCACCTCCATAAAGATTCCTGCAGCTGCTTCATAAGTGGTTTCCCACATTTCTCTCCAACCCCACTACAAGTCATTGTCCTCACTGCAGCTAAAATGTTCTTTCAAAAACAAAAGTCATGATTTGAATAGTTACAATGTGAACATTTCTCCAAAGGAGATATGCAAATGACCAGTAAACACATGAAAAGGTGTTCAAATCACTAATCATTAGGGAAATACAAATTAAAACCACAATGAAACACCACTTCACATCCACTAGGATGACTGTAAAGGACACAGAGTACACCACCCCAAAATATGCCACTTTGGTATAAGGGTTATTTTGAGCTGAAGATAACTGATAAACAGCAGGTGCAGGAAGGGCTCCCTGCCCTCCCCCTTTTTACCTAAAAGATCTGAATTTACTGTGAGAAAGGTGAAAACATTCTTATCACAGGAGACAGGGAGGAATCTATACCAACACAACTTACTAAGACAACCTTTATTTCCCATTGGTTTCCCTCTCATATTTATCTTCCCACAATTTACTGCCTCCAGGAACTCAAAACTCCTTCTCCTTTATCTTGTCACATCTCCACATATCTTTGTTTAAATGGTATAAGGTCTGTGGCCTAACTGCTTAAGAGTTTTCATTTCTGTGGTGCTCTATATTTGCATATGAAATAAACCTTTTTCTTTAATTAACCTGTGTTTTGTCAGTTTACTTTGCACAATCCAGACACTGAAACTAAGAAGGTAAAGGAACAAGTATTTTTCTTATAGCTTGTGGGGGTTCAGAATGAGTCACCGAAAGATGTGCCTCTGTTGTATACAAGGTGTGTACGGAAAAAAGTCTAGCCATTGTTAATATAATGAGAATGGTTTATGCCACATCAATGTAACCTGGCAGCCAAGGAGAGTGGACTGGAACGCACATGCGTGAAGAATGACAACTTCACTGTACTGGTCAGTGGGGGCAGTTGATGCTGTTGAGTGAGTGTGTGTCCTGTGTTGCTGTTGTATTTAAAATGACTGAGCCAGTAGAGCAACAATCCGCATCAAATTCTGCAGTAAGCTTGAGCATTCCTCTGCGGAAACTATTCAGATGATTCAGAAGGCCGCAGCTTCTGGTGATTCGCAGCTCATCACGAGAATGCATCTGTTCATTCATCATGTTTAGTGCAATTTCCTGGCAAAAATCCAAATCACCCAGGTGGCTCGGCCCCTCTACAGTCCAGATCTGGCACCCTGCGACTTCTGGCTTTTCGCAAAACTAAAATCACCTTTGAGAGGGAAGAGATTTCAGACCCTCAATGAGATTCGGGAAAATACAACAGGATGGCTAATGGCAACTGGGAGAACTGTGTGAGGTCCCAAGGTGCCTACTTTGAAGGGGACTGAGGCGTCATTGTCTTATGTACAATGTTTCCTGAATCTTGTATCTTCTTCAATAAATGTCTCTATTTTTCATATTACATGGCTGGATACCTTCTGGACAGACCTCATACAGACTATTTTGGGCTAAGGGCAATTTTAGCTTCAGGCTCAAGAGAAACTTCTGCCTCTCCCTTTAACTACTCAGAAAAACTTGAATTAGGGGCCTTACCCAGAATGAGATTAACTATAAAGCAGGACAAACTTCTATTTACTAAGCATCTGCTCCTATTACCACCCTGCAATGACCCTTTAAAGCCCCCAAGGTACCTTACTTCATCCCTAGCTCAGGATATATTATATACCCATGTTCCAATTCCAGCTCTAAACTTCACCTGCATGTGGGGTCTCTGACTATCTCTTGTTATAGGGAACCAGTCTGCTTGGCAGTGGCGAATGTAGCTCAGCCCTGGTCCCGAAAACCGACAGGCGCGAGGCAGCACACAGAACCCAGGTCTGCAGACCAGCTTTCCTGTGGGAATCAGGCCTGCATTGTATCTAGGCAGCTTTAAAGCTTGCTTTTGCTAAAACTCCCTCACCCTAAGGTTGAGAACAATAGATGTTTAGCATGTAACCTTGAAATAACTTCCTAGGGTTTATTCTGAGCTGTTTCAAGGACAGGATGTGGCCACCTCGCCCATCTTTATCATCCCTCTGCATGCACAACATTCTCTTTTTGTCTATCTGTAAGCTATAACCATTTAAAGTAACTTTAGTATGATAATTTATGACTCTCTTGGATGTATTCCCTGAGAACGGTAATAAAAAGCCTGTCTAGGCCAGGGTCGAGGCGCTCTCACCTAGAGGGTGGCCACTCTGTCCCTTTTCTCCACAGGATTCACTGAGTCCCTGTGCATTTATTCCCCCACCCACCCACCCACCCACAATGCGGTGGACCCTGGTGGTAGGAGTCCATGACATCTGGCACTCGTGAACAGGGACTTGAAGAGGCTACAAGCCGTTGTTGTGGACAACACACCAACTTGGTTGGAGAGAGCGCCTCAGCCCAGGTAAGGGCAGACTACACGGAGTGCTTTTCGGTAAAGTCATAGGGTGTGTTGAATATAAGAGAAACAGGGATTTCTTCTTTCAAGCCACCCCTTGCAGTCCTTTCGGCCTTTTCCCTCTGTCCACCCACATAAAGAAAGAGCATAGTTAATGAGTGTTTCGGTCTCCACCGGACTCTAAAGATTGCTTTTAGGAAGCAGTCATAAGCTTTTTATGAGAACATTTGGCACTTGCCAAGCTCTGAAGATATAAGGCACTTCCTCCCCTCAGCTCGAGAAATTGAGTGTTCCCATGTGAGTCGGAACCTTGCGATGGTGTCTACGTTTAATTCCTGAGACGTGAAGGGGCCTTACAGGGACCTCCAAAACAATTTAATATAATTTCTGGCTCATCCGGGGTTGCACAATATTAAGATTGGTCACTCAAGTGCTCTGAGCACCCCCTCACAGTTTTAGATGCTTGGGGCAGAAACCAAGACCCATGAGCAAGGTTAGGGCACCCGGAGTCTCCAGCAGCCCTCCCCGACCGTTCCATACCAACAGCACATTTTTGACCCATCACACAGTTTTCCCCAGCAGTTAGCTAGTTAAAATTCAGCAAGAGCTGTGGAGATGGAGAAGATGCAAACTGAAAGCAAAACAGACCTTCTTGCTGGACAAGAATGGGCTCCAGTTCATCCAAGGAGCAGAAAGTTTACCTGCGTGTGCTACAACAGCTCCTCCAAGGAGCAGGGTGTATGGTAAAAAAACAGCACTTAATTCAGCTTTTGCAAACTGTAAAGGAATACTACCCTGCTTTTCCTGACAAAGGGATTCTAGATACTGAAATTTGGGAAAAGGCAGGTAACAAGCTAAAATCTCTACAGGATAGTAGTTGTCTATTAAAGTCCATCTGATTAATTTATTGCATACTGCCGCAGGTCAGAGCACTGCGGTCTCAGAAAAACAAAGGAAAAGTAAGGAAAATAACTCAGATTTAAAGGCACTGCGGCTGTATGCAAGTAGGAGAGGGGGAGGGAGAAGGGAACATGCGGAAATTTGCAATCCCTGTCAAACAGCTCTGCTGGCCCCTTCCCCTGGGATCCTGGAAAGCCACAATCGCTCTCCCCACCTCCGATGGCTAACACAGGTCCCCCTACTCCTGCCTGACCCAAACCTTGACAATTGCTTAAAAACTAAGGTTCTGTCTAATAAAATAATTACATATTACGGTATATTATTCAAATACTCAACTAATATTCAAAAACTCATGTCTCTCAATGCTAACAACTGGATTTTTGTCAGCCTATATTAATAGTATATACCTTTTATTACCACTTAAAATAAATAGTCAAATACTATTTCATAATATATATTCCTTGGTTGACAGAATTTCCAAGATTTAAAATTTAGAGGACTTCCTTATAGCCTTGAAGTATTTCAAAGGGCCCCTGAAATATCTCAAGGATTTTTATTTTCTTCTTACCAAAAAGAAGATTCTAGACCAATCAAGCTTAATACATTTTAAAATACTTGGAAAGCTTTGTCAAATAAGAAAATTATACAAAAATCTCCAAAAGTCTACAAAGTTCTAATTATTCATAATTCTAATAATTATTTTAGAATGTTATATTGCAAAATTAAATATATTACAAAACATCTAATCATATAAGTCTTTAAGACAATAACTAAATTCTAAACCTAAAAACAATTGGCTATTACCTTTGCTCATTTACAGCAATCTATAGCCCAGGCAGGCTTACAAGTAACTCCTAAGAAAGTACAACAGTCAGAGCCTTGGTGACCTCAAGTGCTCCATTTTAATTCTCCAAAGCCTTTAACTCTCAATAATCTCCAACAATTTTTAGGCATTATCAGTTGGCTAAGGCCTACCTAGCCTACCCACAAACTTACTCATCTTTTCAACACCCTTAAGGGAGACCCAGATTTAAATTCATCTCATACTTTACCTCCTCGGGCTCTAAAAGAAACCCTAAATATTATAAACCAGCATATTAAAACTAGGCAAATAGAAAGAATTAATCCTTCTTACCCCATCAGGTTTTTCTGCTTTCCTATGTTACGCTCCCCTACCGGACTTCTTGGACAGCTGCAACAGCAGCTCACTATGATTAAATAGTTATTTCTTTCCCAACAACCTCAAAAAACTATAACTACTTATGTCTCTACCCTTTGGCAGCTAATAATCAAAGGGCAAGATAGAGCTCAGCAATTATTTCACTATGATCTGAAGGTTATTCACTTACCCCTAATGCAAGTTTATTTACAACACCTTCTTGGCCAGACCTTGGATTTTCAATGCACAATAGCTAATTATGTTAAAAAACTTGAAATCAATCTTCCTTCAAATAAACTTTTACAAAATCTACCTCAATTGAATCTACATATTAAAAGCAAAATCAGTCCTACCCCAATATCTAAAGCAAAAACTATTTTTACAAATAAATCAGGAAAACTAGAAAAGAAATAAGACGAAAAAAGTAAACATATAAGTTTTAAAAACTTTGTAAATTTTAAAACTAAAAACTGCAGTCCCAGAACAAGCTGTGCCAAGCTTGCTATCTCCCCTGCCTTCTCTGGCCTCTGTGAAGTTATCAGTCACTAAATAATAAAAACAGCCCACTTTTAAATCCACTAAAGGAATGCAGTAATCACCAAAATTAAAATTGTTTCTCTTTTTCTAGCAGAAACGGGAGAACACTCTACACTCCCGGCTCCCTCCCAGGGAATAGCTGCCACTGTTTAACCCCTTAATTCTCCCCTGATATTTTACAGAAATAGGTTTGTCTCTGCTTTACATGCAGACAGTCCTAGGTTTACAACATCATCAAAGATGAAGTATTACTCCAGCAAAAGCCCTATAACTGGGTGTCTCCACAGTCTTACAGACTCAAAGTCCAGTTTATGAGTTATATTAACCATTTTGCACAAGTTTGTTCTTTGCAGGTTTATCTATCCACCTGAGAAGCCTCTACACCTGCTTCAACCAGAGGACCAAGTCTTACTGAAGGCCTGGAAGACTCAAGGCCCTGAACAGCCGCTGGTTAAACAAGACTGGTTCCTATGACGTCCTGTTGCAGACCTGTATTGATCAGAAAATCATGGCCCGATCTCAGCCACGGAATTGGCTGTACTGTAGCTGGGAGAAAAACAGAATGCCCTGGTCACTAGACAACAGCTCACCTGTGACCCCAGATTCTCAGGACTATGTATCACCCCACTAAAACAGAACTCTATAGATAGCATTCTTGGGCTGACATATAACATCATTTACAGGGTGCCTCTTACACCATCCTAAAAGGCCGAATTGATCGGCTACAATTTGAACTCCATCAACATCTTATAGACATTAAGCAACTCACTAAGCAAGCGGTTTTTCAAACCCTCCATGATAATATCGGCTGGCTGAACCCAAAGAACTGGTTCGATGGACTTAACCTAAGGGTGTGGGTCCTAGAAGCCACTGGCTGCTTACTGATTTAAATAATCTCTGTGTGCTTCGCTGTATTTGCAAGTTATTCTCCCAGGGTTGTGTAAGAGACCAGCCAGTAGCAAGCTTTGTAGGTCTAATTGCCATAGCTGACCTAATGAAAAACAAGGCGGGAGGTATAGGGAACCAGTCTGCTTGGCAGTGGCGAATGTAGCTCAGCCCTGGTCCCGAAAACCGACAGGCACGAGGCAGCACACAGAACCCAGGCCTGCAGACCAGCTTTCCTGTGGGAATCAGGCCTGCATTGTATCTAGGCAGCTTTAAAGCTTGCTTTTGCTAAAACTCCCTCACCCTGAGGTTGAGAACAATAGATGTTTAGCATGTAACCTAGAAGTAACTTCCTAGGGTTTATTCTGAGCTGTTTCAAAGACAGGAGTTGGCCACCTCGCCCATCCTCATCATCCCCCTGCATGCACAACATTCTTTTTTTGTCTATCTGTAAGCTATAACCATTTAAAGTAATTTTAGTATGCTAATTTATGACTTTCTTGGATGTAATTCCCTGAGAACGGTAATAAAAAGCCTGTTTAGGCCAGGGTCAAGGCGCTCTCTCACCTAGAGGGTGGCCACTCTGTCCCTTTTCTCCACAGGATTCACTGAGTCCCTGTGCATTTATTTGCCCCTCATCCACAACGCCGTGAACCCCGCTGGTCAGAGTCCGCGATATCTTTTATGTGGGATTCCTTTACGGATTTATGAACAAATTTGCTTATATTCTCTTGCTAAGCTATCTCAAGTCTATTTGATTACTAGGCTAGCCAGAACCTTGAAGGTAAAGGAAAGTTTGTTCCTCACCCACAAAGACGTGTGTCAGTACTGATATAGAGAAACTGAAACTCTAGTGCCCTGCTAGATGAAATGTAAAATGGCGCAGCCACTGCGAGAAACAATATGGCAGTTCCTCAAAAAATTAACCACAGTATTATCATATGGTCCAGCAATTCTACTTCTGGGCATAATCACAAATGCATTGAAAGAAGGGACTCAAAAAAGATACTTGTACACCCATGCTCATTGCAGCATTATTCATAATAGCCAAAGGTGAAAACAACCCAAGTGTCCATCAACAGATGGATGAACAGATAAACAAAATGTGCTATATACATATAATGCATGAATCGTAAAGACATTATACTAAGTTAAATAAGTCAGACACAAAAGGACAAATAGTGTATGATTCCACTGACACAGGTGGTATAGTGAGCAGTTAAGACAGACCTGAGCAGAACAGGAACAAGAGGCCAGGTACTGAAGGTAACGAGGGGTGAAAGCCCCAGGTGCCTAGCAACAGACAACTGTTAGATGGGACTTTGGCCCCAGGGTGACATTTCTACCCCTAGGATATTGTGGATCATGTGGTTTTAGATTCCCTGAGCTTTCACGTCACTGGTTATATGGTTCAGACCCTCCCCTAACCTTTCCTCTCTGCTTGTCACTTAGTCAAGTGAAAGATCCGCCACACCCCACCCCCACCCCAGAGGATGAACAAGGAGAATAGCCTCATAGAACTCCTTTACAAGCCTTTGCACGTCCACTCCCTTAAGCACTACGTCTTCAGGGCAATGAGGTTCTAACTGCATCAGATAATCTGAGGAACAAAGTCAAAGGTCTGTTGACCACAGTGACAAAGTTTTGGTCAAACTAGAGGCAGCATCTAGGCCTCAGTTGTGTTTCTGCTCCAAGCCCAAAACAGCAGCTAAACTACTGATGTCAGAACCAGCCACAATGACCAGTGGCCCCCTGCCCTGGTGCTGACCAATCAATAGAGACCATGACCCTGAAAGGACACACCTGGAAAGCTGATGACTATTCTACTGAAATCCTCCCTTAAAATCCCTGCCTTTAAAAATCTGTAAGGCAAGAGATCCAGCTCGCTCTCCCTCTCTCTCTCACTCAGCCAAAGGTACTATAAGAATCACTGCCGACTAGCCCCCTTAAGGAATTTATAGCTAGAGAGGCAGCTATTTATTACAAAAAGGACACAGTATGTTCACCAGAGCTGCGGTTCAGAGAATTCTCTCCAAAAAGGACTCAGAAACAAGTCCTCCACAGATTTGACTTCGGAATGTAATTTCTGGGGAAAAGGTCCATTCCTAAAATACTTTCTCTACATAATATTGCCTAAGGCCAATATCTGAGGGAAAATATTTAACATGGGACACAACTATTCACTCCTAATTACGTGTAAGAGAAACTACACTTAAATTCCAGCTGAGATGCAGAAATATCATATCTAAAGATATTAGATCATTTTTAGATGCCATATTTGGGAGAGGGAAGAGAAGACTACAGCAGTAAAGGGTACAAAGATAGAAAAAAATGAGAAAAGTAAGTCAGGGTTAAGAACAGAAAATGTTAAGGCAAAAGGGAAACTCCTCAATCATTATGCCATCGTAAAAGTTTAATCTAAAATATATTATGCAGAGTACTAGATAGTTCAGCCCCAGCCCCAACCAATCATGTCTTGTGCTGACATTCCTTTCTACAGCTAACTAGAGCTGGGCCCCTTTGCCTGGGTCCTTGGACAAAGAGAGGCCCCTAAGAAAACCAGGATGTTGAAAGTGGAAGCAAAAAGGGAAAGAATTCACAAAAGAAACAATGGAAGTTGGATTAGGGATTGACAAACCAGAGTTATAAAGAAGCAGCTATAATAGGTAAACAGACTACGAGTAAAAGAAGAAAGACAGATACCGCAGGGGAGAAGAGAACTGAGCAAGTCAACAGTGCAGAGGAAGCATAGCAGCTCAGGACAGAAAGGTGAACGGGTCAGGAGAGATTCTGGTTTGTGGCGGCTTTCTAGACCCTTCACCATGTACCTCCTTTCTCAAGGTAGAAATAAACACCAAGACACAAATAAATGACTAAAAGAGTTTACATCCATTTTTTTCCACATTAAAAAGAAAATCTAAAAATCCTCCCTGAAAGTCTGAGGTAGCAGAGTCCTTGGAACCAGACCAATTCACTAGTTTAGAGAGGAGGAAACCTAAGGTCGCACAGATAGCGACAGAGCTGGGATAACAACCAACGTCTTCTATTTCTGTAATCATTACCCACTGCCCTATACTGTACTAAATAACACCAACATAGAAAACTGGTGTGTTTTTTTTTCAAAACAAGTATTTTTGCCACATTTTTAAATGAATCAGAAAGCCCTTATGTGCATATGCCATCTCCCACAGTTTAAATATGTTTCCTACCTATTTATTCTCTGGTTCCCTGTTATCCTTATGAAATACATTCATTAGAGTTCTCCTTTTCTCCCGAAGAAAATTTTAAATACATCTGTAACTAAAGACATTACACAGAAAATTCATCAGGCCCCACTGGCGTTTCCCCACTAACACTGTACATTCAAACACAGCATCACTCAGGATGTGCTATTTCTGCACAGTAGTGCTTGAATTCAAAATAGTACAAAATATGCATTTTAAATGAAAAAAAAAACTTTTAGGTAAATACCATAAAGAGTTCTTTAAAGAAAAACTCATTACCAATATCAGTGAAATTCAGGAGAAAAAAGTGCAAGAACAATAGAAACTAAAGAGGCGCTGAAGTGAAATGTTTCAAGGCATTTCCTTATAAAACGTATTATAATACATTCAACAACATATCCTGAGAACAAAAACTCTGCCTTGGAAACACAGATACCAAAGGGAGGAAATGGCTAACCAGTGGGAAAAAGTAGAAAGAGGTAGGAAGAAGCCAATGCGTGGTTGAAGAGATGGTGAAGCCCCACATCAGGGATGCAGAACACCTAGATGCTTACTCTGCCAAACACTTAAGCTCCTCTGACGATCCCGCAAAGGACAAAGCTCGGGGGAGGGAGGAGACTACGTCCTGCAGAGTCATCAATTTCCTAAGAACACCTTAAAACAACAGAAATTAGGGAGACAGCCTATTTAAAAAAATTCTTTGCTAGGTTTAAGGTGAACAAGGCACAAAGTGAAGAACACACAACCTAGGGTGATAATGATTACAGAAAGAAAAACACAAAACTAACAAATCCAGAGGCTATTTCAGTATAGCGAATGGAAGTATCATACACAAAAGGGTTGTCACCAAATAAAAAATCAGTGGCAGTGTAAGCACACTACTGCTTATTCTAACAATTTAAAAGTGTGTATTTTAGCTCCACTTGATCGATGAGAAAACTCAGGTTTACAGCCTTTAATTAACCAAGGTCACAAAGCCGTGCAGGGACTTGATCAGGATGGGAACCTAGGCGATCAGGATGGGAATCCACCACTTGCAAGAGTGTAAGCCGTTGCAGTTCGCACTTACCAGTCACCCAGGAGCTGAGTTTTGAAGAGGGAGTAAAATGGGGCACTTGACTCTCTCTCTCAAAGTTGTGGGCGAAAAAGGGGCCACATACAAAACCAGACAAGCTCAGGAGAGGTCTGCAGGATGGGCCTTACAAACTCAGAGACGTGAAGTAACCACGTAGGGTGGTGTGAAATTAAAACTTCCCAACTAAAAGCGAGTCATGGTGGGTAGCCCTGCCCTTGGTTGGTATCTTCCCTGGCAAAAGGCCTTACCTTAACAGAGCCTGCCTGTTGTCTTTTTGTATCTCCGATAACATACCTTTGAACTGTCAGGATAATTTCCTTTCCTTTTTCCAAACCCCTCAAGGCACAGTCACTGCACCGGAGCACAGACCACAGAACTGCTCATTGTTGTTATCCTGTTATTATTACCTGTTACCTATCCTATACCCACTGATGTAAAAGAAATTATGTGTCTCCTCTGGCTGGGTAGCTCAGCTGAGTAGAGCATCATCCCAGTACACCAATGTTGCAGGTTCAATCCCCGGTCAGGAAACATACAAGAATCAACCAACAATTGCGTAAGTGGAACAACCCATAGAAGTTTCTCTCTCCCTCCCTCCTTCCCTCTTCTAAATAAATAAATAAATAAATAAATAAATAAATAACTTTAAAGAAGTATTAAGTATGTGCCTATCCATTTTACTTTTTATCCAATCTTAAGAGATTTCCGTGCTTTGCTTCCTCCCACCTTCCTAATCTATCGCCAATGGATTTCATGTAAGCCCCTCACATCTTCCCTTATGATTCTCATGTATAAAATAAGTGGTTAAACTGACATTTCCTGAAGCATTTTCTCAATCCGTTGGGATTTTGCTTCCCCACAATTATGATCAGTTTGGCTCAAATACACTCATAAAAATTCTTACAGGTCTGGACGTTTCTCACCTTCACAAAGTAGAACAGAGCTGAGCTGTCAAAAACAGAAAAAGAAGTGAGTGCGGCTGCAGCAGCGCAGCGCCGGCACTCCATCCCTGCAGCTCAGGTCCCTCGGTCCCGCGCCAGCAGCCACGGGACCCAGCCCGCCCCGATCCAATCACGCAGCCAGTGCCAAGCTCAGTTCTCTGCCTGGAGCCCACTGGCCGGGCGGTCAGACCCAGAGAGACAGGGACAAAGAGCCGGCGGGCCGGCCGGTCCCCAAGTCGGGTCTCTGTGGACACCCAGTGGCAGCAGTCCGGGTGCGGCGGGCGGGGCGGGGCGCAGCGGAGACGGGTCACCGCCGGCCGAGGGGTTCCGCGAGTGGCGCCGGTCGGGCAGACTGGGACGTCCCCAGCCCCCGCTTCCCTCCTGCCTCGTCCCCATTACCTTGCCTGTGGGGTTCTCGTGACCGTCGCCGCCGCCAAGGGGCTTAGAGCGGCGCAGCGAAAGCTGATTAGAGGGCGTCAGCTGCGTCCAGCACCGGCGAAGCAGCCTCCAGATTGGGATGGAAAACGGACGCGTCTGGGAATCAGGGACGAGGTCGCTTTCCAGCTGGCGGGGATTCTACTCTTCTTGTCCCTCACACTCCGCTTCCGCTCCGCCTCCCGGCTCGGCCGGGCCCTTCCCCCACTTCGGAGACGGTTGGGCCGCAGCGCGCGGCATTGTAGGAGATGTAGTCCCAGAACGCGGAAGAGGCGGCACGTGCTTCCAAGCCCGCAGGCACCTACTTCGGGTCAGGACGACGCCGTTGCGCGGCAACCAGAGGGGCGGCCCGCTTCTTCTTCCGGATTGGAAGAGGAGTTTACCAGAGGGTGCTCTGTCTGCCTCATTGGCTGCCGGCGCTGAAAGAGGCGTGTGCGCGTCTTACTCTACTTCTGACCCTCCAGCAAGGAACGGATTCCTAAACTGTTAGCTCCAGGCAAAAGGTTTTAGTAGGGATTAAAAGTGTGCTTCAGGCAAGAATGTCCTATTGCCCCAGAATGTCCTAAACTAATGGAGTTACGCGAGAAAAGTTAAAGATTGACTAGGAAAAAACAAAATTGTTAGTCTCCACAGATGGTATAATTATGTATGTTGCAAATTTGAAAGAATCTACAAATAAATTGTTACAATTACATAGTTTAACAAGGTTAATAAATCATATCTTTTTAAAAATCAGTATTTCTATATTACAGGAAAAAATATTTCAATTTTTAAAAGATATCACTTACAATAGCTTTAAAAATAATCAAATACCTAGGAATAGATCAAAGAAATGCAAGATCTGTATGAAGAAGAAAATATTTTTAAAAACATTGATAAGACCTGAACAAATAAGAGATAACAATAGGTTCATGGATTGGAAGATTGAATACTGAAAGATATCAAGTCTCCGCAAGTAGATCCAGTGCAATTCCAGATAAAATCTCAATAGGTTTGTGCGTGTGTGACAGAAAAGCTTAACAAGCCAATTAAAGTTGTATGGAAGAGCAGACAACCATTCATGAGAAAGAAGAGTAATAAAAGAAAGTGAAGAGGAAAATTAGGAGCAAGCAGAGAAGACTTGCACTACCAGATATCAAGCTTTATTATAAAACCCTAATAATTAAGGCAGTGTGTTATTAAATCAAGGACAGATAAATATACCAATGAAACACAATAAAGAGCCCAGAAAACTTCACCCATACATGGAAATTTGATTTAGGCTGTTGTGGTGGTGATGCAGAGCAATGCTTGGTGCTGGAACACAAGTGTAGGGGACAGACTTTTAAATTAATCCAAAAAGGACTATATGATAGAAAAAATGATAAAATATGGCTACATTAATATTTAAGACTTAGTTTTATCAAAGAGTTAAAAAGCAGGCCTCAGAGTCAAATAAGAAATTGATAGCATTATGCTGTACACCATAAACTTATACAGAGCTCTACGTCAATTATATCTCAATAAAAATTAAAACCAATGTACAACATGTATTACCAAGAAAAGTCTTGTATCCAGAATAAAAAAAGAATTACAAATATAAGAAAAAGATTTGAACAGGTACATCGCTAAGGAATAAATCCAAATAACCAGTAAGCCTGTGAAAAGGTATCAACCTCATATAAAAACAGGTCAATTAAAATGATAGTAACAGAATACCATGCCCAACAGAATGGCTAAAATGAAAAAGACTGACAATTACAAGTGTTTACTAAAGTAAAGCAATGGAAATTTTCACTTCCTTATAGGGAGAGTACATTAATAAAGCAGTTTAGAAAATTGCTTGGCCTTATCTACTGAAGTTGAACACAGGTCAATAGATTATTCAGCATGTGATTTCCAGGTCAGAGAAGGAAAACTCTGACTCCAAAAAACCTCCGCTGCCTTGCGGCATACCTCTTCAGGGGAAAGACTAAGGGAGTAAACCCCGACAGAAAATCCGGAGCCGGAGTCCCTAAGGCGGTTTGACGTTGTAGTCAACACCGGCAACTCCTGCGGCGCACCTGAAGCCAAGCTGTATTGACTCCGTCTTTCCCTTGGGTCCTTCAGCTGCGAAGAGAGGGGGGGTCTGCTGCATGGGCAACAGCAGACCCTCCATATCACCCTGCCCAGGCTCTGTAGCTTCAGCTTCACTGGAGAGGACACAAGATGTCGATTCAACACGGGAGGAGACAGATACCGTGTCACTCCCGAGTCGGACTGCACAGCCATTCTCGGCGGTGCAGATAGACTCTTAAGAAGCTACACCATCGTCTCTCGAGACGGATGGCTGCCGACGACGATTTCCAGGTATATGCCCTAAGAAAGTCATGTTCATGTGCACCCAGATGTATGCACAAAAATGTTAACAGCAGTATTGCTATTATAGCTAAAAATCATAAACAACCCAATGTACTCTATCAACAAAAAGTTGGATAAATTGTGATATAGTTGTATAATGGAATAAAACAAAATGAACAAACTACATGACAATATCAATGAATCTTAAAAATATGTTTATTCCATTTTTATAAAGTTTAAAGCCATGAATAGAGAATGCATACTTTGGTGTTAAAACGAGCAAGGAAATAGTTAACCATAGAAAGGAGGTTAATGGCTACTTCTATGAAGGGCAGGGAGTTGAGACTGGGAAGGAGCAGCAGGTTGGAATTTTACAAATCTTTTATTTCTTGATATGGGTAGTGGTTACACTGTTGTGGACTCTACGATAATTCATTGTACTGTATATTTATAGTTTATACATTTTCCATGTATGTTTTATATTTCCCAATTAAAAAATAAAAGAGCTTGGCCCTGGCTGTTGTGGCTCAGTGGATTGAGTGTCGGCCTGCGAGCCAAGTGTGGCTGGTTCGATTCCCAGTCAGGGCATATTACTGGGTTGCACGTCAGGTCTCCAGTTGGGGGCATGAGTGAGAGGCAACCACACAGTGATGTTTCTCTCCCTCTCTTTCTCCTTTCCCCTCTCTCTAAAAATAAGATAAACAAACAAATAAATAAATTATAAAAAATAAAATAAAAGAGCTTGAGTCAGATTGTACTCTGTCAGTTCTAGGCCCTACAGCTGCGTAACCTTGGGAAGCTGCATAACTTCTCCAAGCTCCAGGTTCCCCATTTGTAAAATGACAGAAATGAGAGTAACTATGTCATGAGAAATAAAATGAGAATATTAGTTACTGTATAAAGCACATTGCATAGTGCTTGGCACATGGCAAGCACTCAGGAAATCTTGGTTGTTGTCACTTTGACCACATTAAAGCATGGAAGACACTGAAGCAAGTAAAATCATGAGCTAGTCCCCTGTAATAGGGGTCAGGGGGAAGAAGATAAATATAAGAACAGCCATAGCAGAATGTGATTATCTGCCATATTGAGAGAAAAAAAAACAAAACACTTCTATCTGAACGGGGAAAATCTGCATGGTAACAGAGTACAAAGGAAAAGAGACGATATAGGTCAAGTGCACAAACATGAGAAAATCTGGGTGCAGATTACCTGCGATATCTAATACAGTAGGCACTAGCCACATGTGGCTTTTGATAACTTGCAGTGTGGCTAGTATGAATTGAGATGTGCTGTAAGTGTAGCATAACACCAAGTTTTGAAGATTTAGTGTAAAAACAAATCTAAACTATTTCTAATAGTTTTTAAATAATTACTATATGTTAATATGATAATAATTTGATATCTTTTGTTAAATGAAATACATTATTAAAATGAATTTACTTTTTAAAAATTGCATATGTGGTTTGCATTATATTTCTATTGGACAATGCTCCTATAGAGATACATGATTTAAAAAAAAAAAAAACAAAGGTAGGACAGAGTAAGGACCTTAAATGCCAAACTAAGGAACTTCTACTTAATTTGAGGAGCCATGCAAATTTTTAAGATGAGGAGATGGTTATGTATTTGTCTATGAGATTCCTTCATTATCTAATGTTTATTTATGTTAAACCAATCTCATAAATTAGATTGTGAACACTTTACTATCCACAGTTTCCAGAGACTGGTAGAAGACATTCAGTAACCTTTCTACTGACATCATATGCAAACCTCTGGACACCACATATATTTAATAAGTGCCGTGTGACTCTGATAGAGTTTGGCAATATATTCCACTGCACTTTACATCTTAGAAACCATTTTCTTAGCTGTAGTGGGATGTATTGTCATACTCCTCCCACCCATTTGTCAAAGAAAGACCTAGAATCAAAAGAATATAATCAGCTACTCAAACAAATTTAATCAGAGTTGAAGCCATTCCTTCCTGGAACCAAAGATAAAAACCACAGCCAACTAGCACCAGGCCCCAGATAGGAAAATGCCTTGTTAGCAACATAATAGGGGAGAAGATAGTCACTAAAAGAAAAGGCTAGTAATATCATGCTAATAAGAAAAAGACCATTTTAGAGATTTGTCTCTGAGGGAAAATGTTAGAAACTGAATGGGAGAAGGAATTGGAATTAGAGTACCTACTTCTATTTTTATTTATGGGACAGAACATGACCCTGCTCAGGCCTGAAATATTGCTCAGATGAAGGCCTAAAACTGAAAGTGTCTTCCATTGGGCTTTGAGGGGTACATTCACACCAACAAAATCTTTGTTCCTCCTAAATCATGATACCTTTCTGTGATTTGCCTGACCCTTCACGGACACTTCTATTTTTCCACGTAATGGTCCTAAGGTCTGGTCTGAGAGAGTGTGACTGGTTAAGGGAAGGAGGCGGACCCTGACCTGCCCCTCTTCTTTGGAGTTTGAGAATCTAAGACAGGCCTGCTCGTCCGTCGTCGTCGGCAGCCGTTCGTCTCGAGAGACGATGGTGTAGCTTCTTAAGAGTCTATCTGCACCTCCGAGAATGGCTGTGCAGTCCGACTCGGGAGTGACACGGTATCTGTCTCCTCCCGTGTTGAATCGACATCTTGCGATGACGCTGGAGTGTCCTCTCCCGTGAAGCTGAAGCTACAGAGCCTGGGCAGGGTGATATGGAGGGTCTGCTGTTGCCCATGCAGCAGACGCCCCCTCTCTTCGCAGCTGAAGGGTCCAAGGGAAAGACGGAGTCAATACAGCTTGGCTTCAGGTGCGCCGCAGGAGTTGCCGGTGTTGACTACAACGTCAAACCGCCTTAGGGACTCCGGCTCCGGATTTTCTGTCGGGGTTTACTCCCTTAGCCTTTCCCCTGAAGAGGTATGCCGCAAGGCAGCGGAGGTTTTTTGGTGTCAGAGTTTTCCTTCTCTGATGTACCCTGACTGGAAGATCGAACCAGCGACACTTAGCTCGCAGGCCGACGCTCCATCCACTGAGCTGTAATGGTCCTAAGGTCTGGTCTGAGAGAGTGTGACTGGTTAAGGGAAGGAGGCGGACCCTGACCTGCCCCTCTTCTTTGGAGTTTGAGAATCTAAGACAGGCCTGCTAACCACAAGAAAAGCTCCTAATCAAAAGTGTAATAAGGAGTGTGAGCCAAGTGAGGTATTTTAATCCTCTGCCTCTTGTGTTAGGAACTCATATCCCATCCAAACCAAATCTGGACCTTCCTAAAATAAAAAGCAGATTTTGTTCATTTAAACTCCCAGACATAAATTGCAAAAAGGCAAAGATGAACATTCAAATTATCAAGATCATAATGATCATTATATTTCCTAGCAGACTTAATTAAGGTCATACTTATGTGCACTCAGTGACATGGATTTTAACCAAACAGAAAGTGCAAATGTATCTTTCTGACTAACTTTTCTAACCACAAAAATTACCTACATTTTGTTCATTATTATAAAATTCAGAATAATTACTGCATGCAAACTAAATGAAATGATGAATGTTATTGCATTCAAAACTCACCAATATACATTTTTCCATGGAAGGAGCTAGATTAGAACATTAAAACCTCGAAATATTCTAAATTAGATAAAATGGTTTCAATTTTTAATAACTGTGTTTGATAAATCCCAAGGATTCAGCCAGTTTCTTTGGCTATGTCTTATTTTACCCACTTGTTAAATGGTGTATAGGCATCTTTCTATTTATTCTTTCTCAAATAGGTTATGAGATCTAATCAATCAAGATGTACGATGCTGAGAATTAAGAAAAAAAGATGTTACATAGTGTAGAGTTGTATTAATATTTTGGTCTAAGCATTACCCAACTTTATTGTATTTAAATCTTACAATCCCCAGAGCTTTGTCTGTCTTAGTTTCACCAACATGTTCTATAAAATTCACACATTCCAATACATTCCCCATTGTACACTACTGAGATCAATTCTTTAGCAGAACAGAGAGATGCAGCCTTGAAACTCTAGTCCCTGTCGGATCCATCTATTCCCACCCACAGCCTGTCAGCCGTCTCTCTGAGATTCTACAAAAGCAAGAGGGAGGGAAAGAAGAGAAAGACAGGCAGGCATTACCTACAGTCTCCCATTTCCTGCCTCCCTGCTCCTATGGCTGATGGTAACAGAGCACACGCCCTCTCAGTTCTTATACAAATAACTGTATCCATTCAATCATTTCATCAACAAGTATTTACAGAGCACCAACTGCCCAGCTTTACGCCTAGTACCTTGGAGAACCCATGGCAAACACGAAACAGGCCCACGTTTGATGATTTTACAAAGAGGTTGGGAAAACAAGTCAACAAGGAAACTAATTAAAGAGGAATATAGATATTACTAAATATGATGCCAGTGATAAATGTTACAGAAATTCAAGGTGATATAACGTTTATCACGTACTTAACTCAGACCAGTTGGTGGATAAGTAAAGCTCAATCATAAAAGGACGTTGTTAACTTTGGAACCCTATTCTTCTGTTATCATGATTGTTGGGAATGCGGGATCAAAATGTCCTATACAATGTATAGAAACTATAAGATCTATGGGTGGAAAAACATAGTGGCTGATATTTTTGTACAATTTAGAAAGCATTTTTGCTGTGTGGAAAAGTCAAGCAAGAAAAGTGGACCATGAGTGACAAGGGAAATGAGAACTATTTTATACAGGGTGGCAAAAAAGTCAGTTTACAGTTGTTCGTATGGAAAATAATGCAATAATTAATAAATAATAATACAAGAATAAACTCTTTTGCATACTCACAAGTTTGAACCTACTTTTGCCCCACCCTGTACAGAGTGCTCAGGGAAGGTCTATCTGAAATGAGTTTCATGAGACACCTCTCTATCTCTATAATAAATTTGTCTTGCCTGATTTAAGGTATTGGTAATTTTTCTTGATTGCAGGCAACAAAAATGGACCCATTACTTTAAGAAGAAAAAATAAGGAAATATGTCAGGGGTTCAATGAGTTGATAAGAAGCTGTAGAACCCATCTGAGAAGATGCACAGGAATTGAGGCACATTGGAGTGTCCAGTGGTCCCACAAAACTCTCTCTTAAAAGGGCAGTCTGGCTGGAACACCTCCACCACTACGAGGTGACACTGCTAGCACCTGCAGGTACATTTAATGAATCTTAATGATCTCTTCACCTTTGCATCATTTGCTCCAGACTTACAGTCCCTGGTGGGAGAGGCTGAAAGGTCAAGCCTAAGGCCATGGGCCAGCACTCCAGCTGCAAAGGGGAGGGGAGGAAGGAATTCCCTTCTAGGGCAACCAAGGATGGGAGCACAGCACAATCTCCCCAAAACCTGCCATCTAATGAGAGTTTTCCCAAGCAGAAAGGCCTTGGATACTCAACTACCAAAAAAGGACAAAAGTCTACTATAGTTTCTTGTTCTTGCAATTAAATGAGTCCTAACACAGCCCTCAGAGGAGGGCTGTAACCTAAGACCAAGTCTGAACAGAGAATGCAAAATAATGTCTGTCTTAGGATATTTAATAAGCATAAACTGGGCACAATGCCAGGGTGTTAAAAACCCAAATGTGAGAGGGGAACAGATTCTTGACTTAGCGATCCTTAAGGTCTTTGTAGGGAGACAAAACATACAAAAGAGAAATTTCAAACTAAAACAGCATATGCATGGCCCAACAAAAAGTGTTACTGCTAATGGGGAACAATTCAATAGGGTGCTCTAGAACTAGACTGCCTGCGTTTGAATCCTACCTCCATATGGCCCTTACCAGGAGCAAAACCCCAGAAACATTCATTTCTCTGGGCTGCAATTCCTTCGTTTGTAAAGGTGTGGATAATAAATATACCTACCCTGTAGAATTCCAGCGAAGATCAAACTCAGATCACGCATGTAAGGCACTTCATACTGTGCCTGGCCAACACACAGAAGCACTAATCCAGGTTGGCTAAATTAATAGGTGCTGTATTTCATCAGTATCAATTGATGCCACCAATTATCAAATACATCATTATTTTATGAATTACAATAAAAGGAAGTCACTTCTAATTCAACTCTGATACACTACTTTTCTGTAACTTAGAATTTCTCTGCACAGTTTCATCCTCTATGCCATCAAGAATGTGAGTGGCGAAGCGCTGCTTCAAAGAGTACTCCCAGTTATCTCTGGGATTCCCTACCGCGAGACTGACATCCAGCCTGTAAGTCATTCTGAACATTAATTACATTCAACACATGTGGTAGCAATAATGCATATCACGAGGTTGAAGTAATGACAATTTGAATTGCTATGACCATATTTATAAATAACTGTTTCTGTATCATAACTGCCACCTGACTGATGGTGATTGAAGACAAATCTTGATTTCAGGGATGTTAATATGTGAAAAAATGTGAGTCTTACCATTTAAAATTTATTACGATTTATAAAATTCAGAGACTCAGCAGAAGACAGGAGTTTGTTCAGGGCTCAAACTCTGGGGTTTTATAAACCAAAAGGACAAAAAGCAATAGCTTTGACAGATCTTTGCAATGAATCATCTTTGTTGCTGTAAACTTGTAGAAAACTGTTAAAAGTGTCACAATAGTGAATACTAAAAGGAAAGTATTTTCAGAACTGCCAGGCCGAACTGATGTGCAGAGAAGTTTTCTCAGCATCAAAGAACTGTAAGAGTAAAAAGGAACCATGTGAGACTTGAATCTATCTATTCTGTTATCATTCCTGACATCTAAAGGCCATCCAGCCTTAAAAAAATAATAATAATAATAAATAAATAAATTCCTCCAGTGATAGTAAACTCACAACTTTCAAAGGAAGTTTGTCTCATCTTAAAGAAACTCTGCTTAAAGTTCTTACATTAAAAAAAAAAAAAAACTTACTTCCTTGCCATCCACTTCTTAGCCTGAATCCTATCCTTTAAGACTACCTTCAAATATAATTATTTTTCATTCCACCATATGCACCTCCCCACTGCCGTGTCTTCTGTTTTCCAAGGTCCATCAATTCTGAGGGTCAGCAATTTAAGCTGAGCTCAGCTGTGTGAGT
Organism: Furipterus horrens; assembly: GCF_987537825.1. Lineage (NCBI taxonomy): Eukaryota > Metazoa > Chordata > Mammalia > Chiroptera > Furipteridae > Furipterus > Furipterus horrens. The sequence continues at coordinate 14,697,067 of NW_028327179.1, forward strand.
CTTCTGCTGGTCTTACTTGGAATCACTTACTCAGTCATTACCATTTGGCAGCGGTGGTCTAGGACGGCCTCACTCACCTGTCCAGTGGCTGTCCTGGCTATCACCTTCAAATCTCTCATCCCCAAGAGACTACTTTACCAAAAGTGTCAGGACAACAGGAAAGAGAGAGCAGAAGCTGAAAGGGCCTCTTACACTCTAGGAGAGGAACTTCTAGAAGGACAGTTCTGCCACAATCATTGGCCAAAGAAAGAAAGACCAGCTCAGATGAAAGGAGGTAAATAAGTAGACTCTGCTTGTTGGGAGGAGCAGCAAAGTTACAATGCCAAGGGCTGTGTACCAGGAAGTCCTTAGCATTTTCCTTGCATTATCTCGCTCTCCTCAACAACATCTGGAGTGGGCAGTGTTATTATGTCTTATTAGATATGAGTATGGCTGAACAGGTGGGAGTAAGTTATAATTGGAAAACAACTGTCTTTTCTTTCTCCACTTTCCATTCAAACCAGTTCTGTAGGGATGAAATCAAAGGGAAGTCCTCAGACTTTTCTGGTCACTATTAGATAATAAAAACTTTTAGGTTTCTGAAACAGTCTTGGTTCAGTAATTGAAATGTGCAGTTCCATATAATAGGTGGACTTCCAACTTCTCATTTTGCAATCATCATAGTACAAAGTGAGTCAGGCAAGAATCATCACTGGATGCTTAATATAGTGGGCAAAAGTTTGATGATAAAAAGATTTATATTGTCTTGAAATTATCTTCTTTCAAAATAGTTATTCTTTACAAATGGGGGAATTGTAACTTTATGGCAAAGAAAATTGGCCACAACCTTATCCAAATGATCAAAGTTTAACAGGAACAATAATGGGACAAATTGAGACAGTATGCCTTTTGATGTGATGTACTATCTTAGTACACATCATCAGTTATGAACTATTCCTGGTAAAAAATGCAAAATTACAACCTAATCATGAGAAAACATCCAATAAACTCAAACAGAGAGATACTCTACAAAATAAATGGTCTATAATCTTAAAAGTGTCAAGGTCATAAAGGACAAAAAAGTGTCTGAAGAGCTGTCTAGATTAAAGGAGAATAAAGACACATGAAACTAAACGCAGAGCATGAGCGGGACTCCCCTTTGAGGTCAGGGCCTTCCAGGATACTGACAGCCGCAATTCTCTCTAAACATCCTCTTCTAAATCCCAGCTTTTCCCTCAGGATAGAGGTGTGTCAAACGGGAAATCAGTGCTCAATCACCTCTTCAATTCCAGATTTGGTGATTTTCGTCATCACTCAACACTTTGGAATAATTGATCATTTGGGGATAGTTGATAATTTGAGGGGATTCACTCAAAACAAGGACAAGAAGAGTCCTATTTTAACATTACATTGCATGAGAAAACTAAGGCTTTATAAGTTTAAGTAACTTGTCCTTAGTCATGGAGAATAAAAAGGAGAATTGCGATTCAAAAACTAGTGTCTTAAATTTACGCTTACAGATTTCATCTTGGTAAAATAGCCTATTGTTCAGGGCTGGTTGTAACTTTTTAGATTCTGATTAGGTCATTTAAGGAATTTGTTCTACTTCTTAATAATTATTTATCAAGCACTTATTGTGATGTGCTTTCCACAATTGTCTCAGTTTAGTTCTAATAACTGTATAAGTAGCTATTATGTGACTGTGGGTAAGTTACGTAGCCTGTATGTGCCTCCATTATCTCATATAAAAAATGAAGAAAATAGGAATACTTACCTCACAGGACTGTCATGAATATTAAAAGAGCTAATATTTTTAAGTGCTTAGAACAATATCTGGCACGTGGCAGGCGCCATGGAGGTGGTAAATTTAAGTCATGTCAAATAAATGGTATTATCGAAAAACATAACTGGTGTTCAGTTTCTTTATTTCTCTCAGTGTTATTTTTTGAAATCTTCCTATGTCATGGTAAATAAATCTAACTGCATGCCACATTTTACCTGTCCATTCCCTTTACAGGGCCACCCTTAACATTCACGGGGTCTGAAGCAAGAGACCAAGGGAGCCTATATACCCAAAGTCTAAATATTTTAGAAGTCACAGTGAAGATAACACACTATAAAATTAAATATTCTTTCTCCTTGACAAATATTTGTTCATAAGCATAATACAAATCATATCTGTAAAACTCTGATTTTTATATGACATAAGTTGGCAAAAAACCCAAGAGGACTACATTTAAATCCTTTTGCCTATGTGTGGTTATTCTGCTGATGGACCTGGGACATCTGAATGAGTAATAACTTTATTTTTCTTGTCTTAATTTCAACAAAATCATTATAATAATCAAAATGTTCCCCTATTTTGTTTTCTATTGGCAGCCATGCCAAACTGCACAGACTTTCTTGAGTGGTTATAGTTCTTAGGCAGTTTTTTATTAGTTTGGAGAAATTTCACTCATCTGAGTCTATATTTAAATTTAAAAATGAACACTGAATTTTTGAACTTTTATATTGACGTATAATTTGTACACAGTAAAGTGCACAAGTCTTAAGTGTATAACTCAATACCTTTTTTACATGCTTATTCCCAGGTACCTACCACCCAGACCGAGAAATAAGTCAGCTCCTCAGAAGGCTCCCTGGTGCCCCCTTCTAGTCTGTACCCTGACAAAATAATCTTATCTCTACCATCATACACCATTATAATGAAATGATACCATCATGTTCAAACATTGTGATGCATATGATATTGAATTATTATAACAAAAATATTATAAATATTTTTATTTTATTATACATATACTTTTTTCAATTATATTGCCACTTTCATCATCTCTTAAAATAACATAGATCCCTAGAATTTTTCTTAAGTTCTTAAACAAAGAAAATCAAACCTGGAAGTAAGCTAATCAATTTGTTGAAAGGTTTCTTTAATTGAGACTGTATCTTAACCTATCATTGCCAGAAAACATACTCTATGGAAATTAGTTTGCTGATTATTTGTTAATGAAATTTACATATGAAATGTACATAAAACATTTTGTTTCTTTGCTCTAATTTCTTAAAGTTTATTTGAATGGCATTTTTGTTAAATGCCTTTATTTAGAAAAACTAAATCTAAAATTTTAAAAATATATTATTTTCAAAAGCAAAGCTTAGCTATGTAAGATTTTTTTTGGTAAAGCTTTTGCTAATATTAGTAATAACAATGAACAGTTCATACCAAACAACTGTGGCCAGCGCAACTTCAAAAAAACTTAACTTTCTGCAAAGACCACAAATGGCTCTTCCTTGAAACCCTTTATTGTTTTGTTTAACTCTTCTAATGCATCTTGTATATTGTATAAGTTAAATCCAATTACTTTGACAAAATTTAAGAAGCATTTTTCTCATGTGTTCAATACTGATTTTGTATATGCTTCATCAAGATGTTCATGCCCTGACAGAGCAGCTCAGTTGGTTAGAGCATTGTCCAAATACACCAAGTTTGTGGGTATGATCCCTGATCAAGACACATGCAAGAATCAACCAATGTTGATGTTTCTCTTTCTCCCTCTCTCTAAAATCAATAAATTAGAAAAATTAAGATATTCAATGTTTGGGCAGATTCAGAGTATTGTTTGGAATGTTTGATTCATTCCAAAGAATATCATTACTATTGGCATGATAAAGACCAACAAATCGGAACAAAATTCATAAATCATTTCACGACCGTTTCTGGATTTTGAACTAAATTATGGCACGTGCACTTTATTTTAGCAATACCTTTATCATAGGATTAATCGTGTATGATGGGGGCACAGTCCCAGATATATACCACTACTGCCACATGGTATGTCTTATGTCTGTAGCATGGAATTTACTAGCAGAGCATACACAGTTCCCTAAACTCCTACTACCTTATGACATAAGCCTGGCATTGATGTGTTCACTGTGCCTCGGGCGAAGTCCCTGGGGCCTGCCTGAGGCAATGAACTAGACCTGCCACAAACAGCACCCACCGAAAAGGGACTCTCTTTCCCTTCCCGGTGTTATATATTTATCAACTGAATGAAGAGAGGGTAGGAAAGATCTAGTTTCTTTAAACAAGAATACAGTATATCAAGAGATCTCGGGCCTAGGAAGAACACAAAGGAATGTGTAAGCCTAAGGCAGAGAGGTGTTACATGGAGGGCCTTGGGAATAGCCTGGAAGAATCTCTACTTGTCAGAAACGCTGGCATCAGCCAGCAGCCTCACTGTCGCTCTGCAGACGGTCTCAGTCCACTGAGCCAGCTCTCTGCTAAGTTACCAGATGAGGGGGGAAAATGTGCCTCCAGAGCCACCCAGGTTTGTTTCTTAGCAGACTGAACCAATGCTTAATATTGAAAAATATTTCCTCAGTTCTTCACTTAAGCCAAAAGCCTGTACTTGTTTTATGACAAGGTTAATATCAATAAAACATTCCTTAATTTTCCACTTTGTTTTTTTCTGATGGTTCAAATTTGTGTCTGTGTGTTTGTGTATAATTATTCCAAGTGGCTACATACAATCTGGTTGAAGTTGATAATGTAAATATTTGTTTTTATTTTATGAGATTTCTTCTCTCATTTTACTAACCATTAAATTAATAATCTTATATTGAATATTCCATCCCACATAGTGGTTATTATTTATCTGGCTTAAATGTTTAACCATTCTAGCTTCAACTTTAAAAGTCATTTATTCTAAATCTAGAAACATCGGCCTGTTTTCTGTAAATGTTATGCTGTTAAAATAACATCACCTTAAGAGTATTACAATACAATCCTATATCAGAGTTTACTTGTGTTGTTGAGCACTATCATTGTTTGCTGTTTATTCAGCCTTTTTTCTTTCCAGTTCCAGTAATAGCATGTGTGTTTTTGTGTGTGCCAGGGACAGTTCTGTTCTTTTAATCAGGAATCTAAATATTTCCAGTCACAAATACTTTTGTCGGCCAAAGCTGACCTTGAAAACTGGTTGTGAGCTATGTAACAGTTTAACAAAAACATAGCCTTTAAACTTAAAATATAAAAGACAATTTGTATAGTATTTTTATGCCATTTGAAAGCATTTTGGTATAAAATAAATTGCTGAATTTTCTGCTAAGTGAAAATAGAAATGAATAATTGTAATCACTCATTTGAAACAGAAGAATATAATAGTCTCTGTCCAGTATCATTGCTCAATAAATTTCGAATAGCCTCAGGGTTTCTCTTGCTCCTTCAACCTGCTGATTTCATGTGTAATTCTCTTTTAATTTTAAGTGTTTTGGTCAGTTATTAAATCTTCATTAGTAAAGGTTCTGAAATTGCAGAGATTTCATTTAACTGTTCAAGCTAGGGGTTTGAAGAGAATAATTTTGTTCCTGGTTTCATGATATCAATTAGTTATTAAGTCTCCATTAAAGAAACAATTTGTAATCCCCTATTCAAGAATTTATTTGGGTCATTCTCAACAAAAGTTTGTTTGCTTTCATTGCTTCACATTTTTAAAACAGCCCTGACTAGTGTGGCTCAGATCCAAAGGTCACATGCCTGGGTTGTGGGCCAGGTCCCTGGTTGGGGTCATACGAGAGGCAGCTGATTGATGTTTCTCTCGTGCATCAGTGGTTCTCTCCCTTTCTTTCTCCCTCCCTCTAAAACCAAATAAATAAAATCTTTGTTTTTTTTAAATGTAAACACATTGCCTCTTTTGAAGACTATATTTTTCCTTTTCAGCTTTTTTTCCTTTTTGAGCTCCACTTCTGTATTTTCTCTCTTTGAGGCCCTTGACTCATATTCATTCTCAGTGATCCAAATGAAAAAATAATCTGTAACACATTCAGAGTTTACACAACTTAAATACATTTTTATTTTAAAAGTTAATTAAAATACATATAAAATTAAAAATAAATTTCATATACAATTTTAAAGTCTTCTAAATTATTCAAGATTATTTAGTATATTAAAATGCAACATATAAATTTCAATGAATGGATATCAGATTATTTAATCAGAACTGTTTAAATAAAGCTTAATTTTAAATTTTTCTGAAAATTTAACTAAATCTTTTAACATTTTTGTTAAAATAAGACTATTCATGATTCTAGTAGTCAATGTTCATTCAGTTGCCGATGTAAAGAGTCAGTTTTCTTTCCAGTTGAAGCATGTTATGTCTAAACCACACATATACACATTTAGTAATGTGAGCTGTTGATTATTGCAACTGTCCTCGGCTGCTGTATTTATCTGCTGCAAACACAGTGCTCCTGTTAAGAGTACCACAGACTGGAAGACCAAAAGAGAAGAAAGGAGATGGATGCTCAGCACGACTGAGAAAGGGCACTTTATTATGCAAGAATCTATTGCATTTGTAGCATCTGAGAGGAAGGATCTGTCAAGCAATTCATTTACTCTCTCACCTAAGCATTTTCACCACTCAAGTGCTCCCTGTCCTCCAAAGCCAAGTACATCTCCAAGGTTGGCAGCAGTACAACGTGCAGACTTTCACAACAGTCTAAGTCAGTGCCCCTTTTTTAAGGACATAGGACAAGATACGTGGATGCGTTTTCCTGGAACCTGAATAGCATTAGTCACAGCAAAGGATAAGTTGGGCAACAGGTCAAGCTGTGCCAACCCTAAGTACCAAGTCAGTGACCAAGGTGTCCATGAGTACTTTAAGAAATGTTCTTTTTGTGTCTCTGTGATATGTGAAGATTTCTAAAATGAAGTGGCCAGAGCAGAGGCCCCTCTTGCTCGGGTCTAAGGTGCTGCCCTTATGTTGCATCCTATTCTTTGCTACGGTCAAAACCATGATAAACAAGTCTCATTTCTATCTCCTTGAGGATCAGTGAAGAGTTTCTCTGGGACACATACTCAGGAGTCTAACTGTTGGGTTATAAAGTATAAACCATTCTTAATTTCACAGAGTAGTGCGCTCTCAAATAGCTATACTGCTAGTTAATATTCCCTCCTATAATATAGAAACATTTTCTCTATTTTTCCATGCAAATATAACATTTTTCAAAATCAAAATGCTATTGCCCTTTATCTATTGTTTCACAATCTGGACTTTTCATTTGTCTATTTTGATATTAATCCATTGGCTGAATTCTTTAGGCAAAATTATCTAACCAGTAACCACTTTATTGTACTAGCATCTGAGCCATATTTCTTCCTCCTTCAGTCAATTAATATATTTGTTTATCCAGATCATAGACCTCAGTAAACTATCAGGAACTGTTCCAGGCATTGGGGGTCCCAAAAACATATGATGCATAATTCCCTTTGCTCAAGGATCTATGAATCTGGAAGATACAATGAAAAACCTAGGTGAAATGGAGAATGGTTTATACTTTATAACCCAACAGTTTGACTCATGAGTATATATTCCAAAGAAACTCTTCATTGGTCCTTATAAAGCAACCATGAGACATTTACACAATGAAATACCACTTGGCCATAAAAAAAAGAAGAAAATTTTACCCTTTGCAACAGCATGGATGGACCTGGAGAGTATTATGCTGAGTGAAATAAGCCAGTAAGATTTCACTCCTGTGTGGAATCTAATGAACAAACTGAACTAATAAGCACAATAGAGACAGACTCATAGAGAGCAAGCTGACAGATACGGGGGTGTGTGTGGCAGGGGCAGGGAGTTAGGAGGTGGAGGGATCAAGCAGAAAGGAAAAAGGATGCCCTGGCTGAAGTGGCTCAGTGGATCGAGTGCCAGCCTGCAAACCAAAGGGCCACTGGTTCAACTCCCAGTCAGGGCACATGCCTGGGATGTGGGCCAGGTCCCCAGTTGGAGGCATTTAAGAAGCAACCTCACATTCATGTTTCTCTCCCTCTCTTTCTCTCTCTTGTCCCCTCTCACTAAAAATAATAAATAAATAAAGTCTTTTTTTTTAAAGAAAGGATAAAGGACTCATGGACAACAGAGTGGTGATTGTAGGGATGGGGCGGGGGAGTATCAGGGGGATAAATAATAATGGAAAAAAATCATAAAAAATAATACTAGAATAAAAAAAATGAGGATGGGAAAAATAAAGCTCAAATCAAAAATTTAAAAAACTAGGGGGAAGCAATGGGGGAAAAATGGGACAACTGTAATTGAATAACAAAAAATAAAATTAAAAAAAAAATTTAAAAAACTACTTCAAATTAAATTCAAAGTCTTGCAGAAGTCAAGTTTTACTGTCCTTTTGTTTCTTCTTTCTTTCTTTTTTATTTTTATTTTTACAAATTCTTTATCCTGTCAAGAGAAAGAAATTTAAGTTAACCCGAAAATACATGTCCTTAGCGAACTCTCACTTCTAATTATGTGTTTACTTTGTAAGAGCACATAAATGATACTTTGAATAATCCTTTCTTGAATTCTGCCCAGGATGAAGATCTCGTCTGGGTATCCCACCATCTCCTTTTGGAAAATCGCTACTGCGTTTGCCAATATCTGATCTTGATTTCATGCTTCTTGACTTTCAAAATAACATCTGTTCAGCTACTCATTCTGGGTTGTCTGAGTATATAGTCTAGATGATCAAAAATTATCTAGATCTCTGCACAACTTAGGTACTTACCATTTTTCACCCATCTTGGGCTCCAGTTTCTTCTAACCCACTTTTGTCTTCCCTTTTTCAGTGTGGAAACCATTTTCCATGACACAGAAAACAGACTCAAAGAGTTCTGCTTATTCCATCTCTTGTTCACATTAACAATCAGCCCCAAACATCAGACCTAATTCTGCATCTTTTTGCTCTAAATATGATTTATAAAGCTCTTATATTTATCCTTAGCAGGTTTGCAATTCTCAATTCATTTGGGGCTTCCCTGTTCTTGATGTCATTTTTCACAGATTTATGATGCACTCTCGATCCATCCTTAGTCATATTTCCTTATTCCTATCATTGGTACATTTTCTATTAAAATAGGAATGAATCAGAAATTATCTCATACTATTACACTGGCTTCTTCAAACACCTTTCTCTTTTCTTCTTCATTGAAGTCGTATAAAATTGTCTAATCAGAATTGAATAACTGAAGGCAACCCAATCCTCTTGACCCTTTGAGTGCCAACGTCGCTGTGAGTGATGCTGACAAATTTTTCCAAAAGTGCCAGCATCATCCTCAGCAATTCTTTTTTCGATGGCTATAAATGTAAATAACAATGGAGTAACTTGTATTTTATGTCTTGTTCTCTTTTTTTATACCTCAGGTTACATATTGATATAATTTTTCCTCATGTTGATCCAAATTTCAAATTTTTACACTTGTTCAAATACTGACATATTAATTCTGTCATAATTGTTACTTACATTTTAAATGGTCCTTTTAATTTCATTTATCTTTGCAATAATCATCAAAACTCTATGCAGTGTGCATGATAAGGAAGTTTTTGCTATTGTATTGTTTTTGCATTTCATTTTTGTTTTTAAACTGTTTTTCACTGTTGATAGCTATTGATATATGTCTCCAGTGTGAATGCCATTTGTGTTCATTTTTTTTGTACATTATGAAGTTTTCTTTTTTTTTCAAAAATGTATGCAGCATTTGGCATACTTCTTGCTTGTTATCCATGTTGCTATGTGTTTTTTCAAATTATAATCATAGGTTTTATATTATGCCATATATTATATTTCAAAAGCCATATTGAAGGAAAGAATTTATTTTTTCTAAAATAATCGTTATATTAAAATAATTTTAATGCAATAAGTTTTTTGCTAAATTGCATCAAAGAACACCGCTTACAAAAGAGGAGTGTATTTACTATATGTTGTGAAATTTTCAGCAAATTATTATGAATAATAATGTTTTTATGGACATTTTTCATAAACTCTGCATTTCTCAGCAAAATGGCCTGGCATTTCTCACACGAAGTTTAGCAATTATTCATGGCACTGAAAGGGTTGATCATAGTACATTTTGTGCAGTACAGGGGAAACAAATACTTAATGAATGAAAATTTTAATCCATAGGTTTATACCTGTCTTTTCTTTGAACTTTTTATTATATGGGTGTTTTTTGTTTTTTATTTTTTCAACTTTCAAAAAGACATTCTTTTTGTTATAAAAATTTATAACTTAGGTAGAGGCACTTTCTTCCTGCATTACTATCACTTTTACTTCATAAAATTAGTTTTTAAAGCATATGCATCTTTTGAGGTTTGTAATTAGTGAAGATATTAGCTCAGTGCTATGGAAGCTGCTCAGAAAAACCCTCTTGGCCCTGACACCTTCACACCTACATGTAATAATTTTCTTTTTCATGGTGCAAAGGACTAACAGCCAGTGATAACTGCTTTGAGGAAAGACCTGTGCTATTCCTTATTGGGAGATAATTTGAAGCATCTTTAAATCCCCTTCTTACACATCCTTGGGTTGGAAATCCTATCTGCTTTTGTTCTTGATATAGTTGCCTATAAAAATACATTGAGAGAGTCTATTTTCTGTGTATCCCAAATAAGATGAAGAAAGTTGTTGTGATTAGATGTTCCCATAAACTCACAATTTCTATCCTTGAAAAGGTTATAAAAGGACGACAAATCCCTCTCCATGCTTCCCTCAACATTTGCCGAAAGGAGCTCAGCTGTCCCCATAGTGGCCCATGCTGCGGACTGTGGGCAAAACCCATCAGAAACCACTTGCAGCCAGGTCTGAGCCTAGAGTCATGAAGACAATGAAAGCATCCTGCCTTAGCAGGAGCCTGAATACTTGGTGGGTAATGTCTGGATATTGCTATGTTGTCCATTTGCTAAGGAGTTAAAGGGACGTGAGCCCTGTTAATCAGTCTTTGCTGCTTCCATCCTTTAGTCTCTATCCGATTGCAACCAAAAGAAGGTGTGTTCCTGCCCAAGAGGGCAGGCAAACCAAATTTGGGTAGTTCTTGAAACTCTGTTGTGAAATATTAAGGCTAGTTAGAGTTGCTATTGTTTCGAAACTGTATTTTTTTTCCATTTGTATATAAATTTGGTATTTTAGATGGGACATTGCCTTATTTTGACACCATAGATAAATCTTGCCATTAAAAATCTGTGCTGTATATTTCATGATTCCATTTTATATGAAATGCCCAGCACAGGCAACTCCATTGAAAAAGAAAATAGATTAATGCTGTTAGAGGATATAGGGAAGGGAGAATGGGGAGCGATTACTTAATGGGTATAGGGTAACTTTTAGGGATGATATACAAAGACCCTAGAATTAGATAGTAATAATGATTGCATAACATTTTAAATATAATTGTATACCTTAAAATAGTTTAAGTGTTGATTTTCATGTTATGTGAATTTTATCTCAAAAAAATTTTTTTAATCTGTTTTGTTATGTGCCAATATTTAAAATTTAGTATTGTGAAACCTAAGGGAAAATGTAAAGCAACAACTTACATAAAGATGTAGGAGACTAATGTTAATAAAAGATGAGTTGACCAAACGAGAGGGGAGAAAAGAGGGGAACAGGTATGTTTGGGGCACCTACTTGCTCTTAGAGGACTGTAGCGGGAAAGCCCTGACCGTGTTTCTAGCATGATTGTACTGCCACCTGGTGGTCTTAAATCGCCAAACCACGTAGAGGCTCACTTTTATGACTCATTTCTTACCTATTCTTCCCTGCAAGCTTGCCCTCTTCTGGTTGTAAAGGATACACAAAATGAATTATTTTTAAGATTTTAAGATTTGAAAACCCAAGTGATCATTGTATTAAGATCTACTAAGCTCCCAAATTAACTGAGCAACGTGTTAACTCAGAGGAACGGCAGAGGCAGAATTTCAGGAACACCCCATTTGTCCCAGCAAATACATATGCAATGCCAGGCAGTGTTAGACTTTGGGTGTATTTCCGGAGTCTAAGGACACACCCAAGAGTTAGGAGAAATGGCTAAGATTTTCACAAGTTTCCATTGTATTAATGGCAACTCCCGCCCAAGTGTGAGCTCCCATGGCGCTGGACAGAGCCTTTAGAAGGAGGAGAAGGAGTCTCCCCTTCCCTGACCCCTGTGTTTGTGGGTGGCACCATGTCTCTGAGCCCTAACCTATACAATACAGGCACCCTTATTCAGAAAGTTTGGCTCCTTATAAAGGCAAGTGCAGCTGGGGCTGTGGTCCCCCTGTCACTGCATACCTGGCTGCTGTCACTCCTCGTCCCCTGACCCTATGGGATATTGTAGCACAAGATCTAATAGCCTGATATAAGTGGCCTGAACACCTAAGTGCCTGCACCCCTAAAACACCTGAGGAAGTTAGCAAGCTCCTCACTAACTGTAAAAGGCCCATAGCAGCAGCCTGCCCACTGCTCAGCCAGGCATAACAACATGCCAAAGCGCTGCTTCTACACTCTCAGGGGTCTAGGGGGTCAGCCCCAGTGATCCTGCCATCACTGTACTAGTGGCAGCTGACTCTAATCCAAGGGAATTCTATTGGGACACCTTGGAAAAAGAAACAGCCACATGTGGGTCTGGCTGCCAGGAACATCGGCTGGAAATCTTTCCAGTAACAACTCATAAGGTCAAATCAGGGGGAATAGAGATTTAGAAACTGAAAGATGAAAATGTATGTGTCTGGAGGTTTAAAATATTTTAAAAGACCTTGTACAGCAGGAAGGAGAAAAGGAGCTGAGTGACTACTGAAAGTGTTTATTATTGGCTCTGAACTACTACTCACCACCACAGAAATGGCATTTCTAAAGACCCCCAAATGCATAACCTTTTAAAGACCCTCCCCCCTAGAGCCTGAGGGCAAAATTCTTGAGAGACACTGGCGGCCCTGACCCTCCCATTCTATTGAGGAGGCTCTGGAGGGAATAAACATGGTGGCTGGCCGTGGAGAAACGCTCGCCCAGACTCCCAGATTTTACAGTCCCAAGGCCAGCCCTGGGTGCCAGGCCCTGTGCCCTTTCCACCTCCTGGTCTTCGATCCCCATGGCAATTCCATCAAGGACCCACTAGCAAAACTATGTGGATCTCTGAGAGAGGAAAAAAGTTCCTCCACCTGGTGGATGCCAGTCACACGAAGAAATGAAATTCGAACAAAAAACCCAGGATCCACACAGCTATCAGTAGACGAAGGCCAGGCCCCTTTCTCACCTGAGAGGAAGAAGTTAATGACCTCTTGTTCCAAAGCAAGTACAGTAGTCCCTCTCTATCTCATGGTTCATTTATTGCGTCCTCGTTGTATAGTGGGATTTTTTAAAATAATATGTTTATTTATCACGGACTTTTCACTATATCGCGGGATATTGCGGTACTGTATGAATATGTTGTTAAAGTTATGTAGGTTTAAGAGTGTAGAATATGTTTAAGAACATAAGTAGTGTTTTAAAAAGTGTGGAAAATGTTAATAAGGGAGTGGGAAAGGTTAATAAGGGACTGGGAACGGTTTATAAGTTTGTGGGAAGGGTTTATAAAGCCTTAAAATATATATAAATACTAAAATAAATGTAAGGTTCCTACTTCGTGGATTTTCACCTATCACGGTGGGGTCTAGAACGTAATACCCGCGATAAGTGAGGGAATGCTGTATACTCAACTATTAAGGCCTGCAAGCTATTCAAAAGCAAATGTTCCCTTTCATTGTGGTTAATAACCCTATTGTGCACAGCCTGGTTAATAGGGTTGCTAGTACCCTCTGCCGCGACCCGTGCAGCTTGATGTCAAAACCTAAAGTACAGAGATGGGGGCGACCTGGAGGTTAAAAGAAAAACACAGACACAAGACACAAGACAAGATTAATGCAAAGCGGGGTTCAGGTGGTCCATTGCCCTCAGATGGAGAGACAATGACACCGGCCTGAGTCCACCAAGTTTATTTATAATGTTCCATTATATCAGCTACTGACATCAGCAGTCAGGAGGTAAAACTAACAAGAGAAACTTGTAAGAAATCAAACTGATGAGAAACTCCTGAGAAAGCTGTAGGCGGAGTGTTCTCAGACATCTTGCATGTAGCTCCTGCTCTAATCTAATGGTCAGGATGTTCCCTGCTCCTGCTTTGTTTCCAGCCCCCACCGCTCCAGCTTTCATTATCAAAAGGCTACATGTTGCAGACGTATTCAGTCAGGCAAAACCTTGCAAATACCTGATCCCAGCCAAGCAAGTTGGCCCTTCTTTTGTAACTTCAGCTTTCACCGTCCCCTACACCCCTCAGACCCAACTGTGTCTCCAGGAGGTGTGCTGGAGCAAAATCATCCAGGTGCATACATGCACACCTGCACAACAGGGTGTCTGAGTGCCAGGTGTGGGCAGGCCCTGTTGGAAGACTACAGCCAGCCTGCCACAGGTGTGTATTCCCACCCAGTGCTCACTTCCTCTACATCAAATGCTACCAATGGTAGTGATGCTTACCTGAGTCACTCCCTTCTTATACCATGTCTCAAATTATATACCAGCCAGCCTGGCCCTTTCAATATAGCCTACTCACATTCATCTGACTTCTAGGTTTGTGCTCTAATGAATTCACAATAGTTTTAATGGGGTGATCTCCAGATCCTAAAGCTACTATCCACAAAATGTCCCTACAATTAGCCTATCAATGTGCTCAGAATCTATTTAAGTTACGGACGGAGTCTCCACACAGCTCAGTGATGAGTATCACATGCTCCTGTGCAAGGTGCTTCCCTGCCGATCCAATGGAGCTCACTGAGATCTGCTCAGTTAGCAGTAGAGCTCATCCTTGGAGGTCCATCTCAAGCCAGACCTCTAGCATCTGTATTCAGAACTTAACACCAGCCAGCCACCCCTACGCTTCATGGATCTCCACCTGGAAAAGCCACCCTTCCAAGGCTGGCCACCACCCCCAAGCACACCAGCACCTCAGACGACATGGCCCCAACCGGAGAACTCACCATTGGAGATGACTGTGCCTCAAGATGGTGACGTCACACCCAAGAGAAAGATGAGGAAGACAGTGCGCCCCCAACCTCACTGGACATTGAAGCTGGACATTGGGACTTTCCCTCCCTGATGAGCTCCACGCCAGCAGGGAAATGACGCGACTGTTAACCTCAAAGTTGAGTTGCACAAATGCCTCCAGTTAACCAAGCCTGAAAATCCCACAGCATATTCTTTTTCTGAAATAGCTAGATTCCTTCTCTCAAAACTAAACCGTAAGTCCCCCTGCCAGCATTAAACATCATTTCACAGTTACAGCAAGCCAAGAAATGTATTCCAACCTCACTAGCCCTGGTAGAGCATTTCTTTACAACACCCCTAGCTTGATCTGCTTAGACCCACGGTTAGAGACCTCTTGCTGCTGTGTTCACTGCTTGCTGTACTAGGTTACAGCTTTTGTTTTCCACCCAATGCATCCATGACAGACCCTCCTCCTCCAGTTATTCCCACCACAACTGCCAGCACCTGCTGCTCCATGCCATTAATTGCCGCCTCCACTCCTCTCCAACTCTCATCCATAAGCCCCTCCCCCTTATATGCTATGACCTGCCCCACACCACAAACAAAGGGGCCAAATCTGACATGACTGTACTCATACAAATCTCCAAGATAGGGTCTGTTAGCACACAGGGTCAGACCGAAAGCTCTGTTACTACCTATCCCACAGTTCTCCCTAGTGATATGCCCCTTGTGCTTATTTCCTCCAAAACACCACACACCTCATTTAGGCTAAACCAAACCATTAATCTGGACCCCAAACAGGGCACCCAGTGGGTAAGCACCAAAAATTTTAACTTCTGCCCTGGCTGGTGTGGCTCAGTGGATTGAGTGCCAGCCTGCGAACCAAAGATCACCAGTTCAATTCCCAGTCAGGGCACATGCCCAGGTTGCAAGCCAGGTCCCCAGCTGGGGGCATGGGAGAGGCAAACACACATTGATGATTCTCTCCCTCTCTTTTTCCCTCCATTCCCCTCTCTCTAAAAAATAAATAAATAAAATAAAATAAATAAACTCCCCACAGTGGTACTTTCTAAACGCTACCAACTATACTGAAATATAAAAGGCTGGACCTCACCCTTGCATACATACTCCCTCCCCCATGACAATAAATCACATATCATTCAAATTCTGTTGTGGATCTTACTCAAGGATCCAGAAGTTCGCCTGGCTCCGCCTAGTCTGCAAGCTATCCAGAGTGATGACCCCTATTGCTGGAACAGTCACCTGCAATATTCCAACCACCTTTACCCTCCCTCCTGGAACCCGTCCAGTAGAAATGCCCTGCTCTTATGCCAAAAGAGCCATTCTTATCTCCGTCCTGTCAGGACTGGCCATCAACCCTGACGTAGCAGGCAGAGGAGCAGGTGCTTCTGCCCTAGGCCCAGATCAGATATTAAAAGCCACACAGCAATTATCAACCACCCTAACCAATCACGGCTAAACACTCCAGCATCCTTCAAGTCCGATGCAGAAACAGTATATGACTCAGAAACACTAACGGTGGTGGATAATTGACCGACATGAGATCTCCTACTGGCTGAACCGGGTGGAGTCTGTTCTGTACAGAGCACCTCTGGCTGCATGTACATTAATGCTCAAGGCAGGCACAGGCCAACCTCCAAGAGTTATATATAGGTCATGTATTACATAACTAAAATAGCTCTTTCTTTTTTTTTTTTTAAGTTTGTATTTGCTTATTTTTAGAGAGCGGGGAAGGGGAGGAGAAAGAGAGGGAGAGAAACATCACTGTGTGGTTGCCTCCCGCACGCCCCCAACCAGAAACCTGGCCCATAACCCAGGCATGTGCCCCAGCTGTGAACCCCTTTGTTCTCAGGCGGGCACTCATTCCACTGAGCCACACCAGCCAGGGCCATAACTAAAATACTCCAACAAATCCCCACACTCCTCGAGGTCCCTGATTTGTTCATATGGCTCTCACCACCCACCTATGAACAATGGCCAAGAACTGAATCTCAAACAGGAGCAAGGCTATTGATCATAGGCTTCATTATTATTGCCTTGGTTAAATATGCTTTACAGTAGCTTCAGGAAACAGCACCTACGTCCTTTAAGATATCTGCTAAACAAGTGGATGCTATTCTTGATCTTGAGGTATCACGGGATGGATGGCTGAAAGTTTAGCTAAGCTACCCCCTGGGACTGCTGCCTCGGCATCCATTTTGTTTAGCCAAGTGACCATCTTCAAACTGACACTAGCTCCCGATGCAGGGGCATGCCCTATATAACAGACCAGAGTCGGAAGCAAATGTAAATTAATATGACTTTTGCAACAGCCTTTGTGATAAGCAGTTTCCCCTGACTCCCAGGGCCTTATCCCTTGTGCACCCCCTCCCCTTATATCAGACACTCCCCACCCCTCACAGCTTACCAAGACCCTGCTCTCGACCGGCTTTCCCTCTTGCCGCTCAGGAGCACGCCTGCGCCTTTCCCCTCCCCCTCTTCTTCCCACCAGGCTCGTTATCTTTGCCTTTCTCTCTGCTCAGCTCCAAGGGCCCTTCTTTTGCTTCTGTAACTTGTTCCCTGATCCTACACAACTCAGCTGGCACACTTCTAGTGCCTTTGTAACTTTCTAAATAAACTGTCTCTTATAATCAGAAAAAAGAACACCCTGTCTTTTGTTTGTATTGACTAATCCAGCCTTAGCCTAGGAACCCCAAAGCACTCCATCCACCCTTGGACCTTCATAAAGGCTGCGCCCAAGGTCCTGTCACTCTCTCTGCCTGCAACCTTCCTTGACCTCTTTCTGTGGCCCTGGAGGAGTCATGCTATGTACTTTCTCCAGGTCCTATAAGTAATAAACTTCTCTATCTCAGTTTCTCTTGTGGTCTTTCATAGAACTTTATGGCACCACAGGGCTCTACTTAACAAATGTTGATTTAACAGAACTGTGAGAAAACTTGTGCACAGCAAAGGAAGCCATCAACAAAATAAAAGGCACTCTACAGAATTGGGGAAAAAATCTGCAAACCATGTATCTGATAAGGGGTTAACATCCAAAATATACAGTAGTCCCCCCTTATCTATGGTTTTACTTTCTGCAGTTTGTTACCTGAGGGCAACCATAGCCCAAAAATATTAAATAGAAAATTCCAGAAGTAAACAGTTTCTAAATTCTAAATTGCTTGCCAATCTGAGTAGCATGATGAAATCTGGTGCCGTCCTGCTCCATCCCTCCCAGGACCAGAATCACCCCTCTGTCCAGTGGATCCACACTGTACCTGCCTGTTAGTCACTTGGTAGCTGCTTCAGTTTTCAGATCCACTATGGTGGTATCATGGTGCTTGTGTTCAAGTAATCTTTCTTTTCCTCAACTTTTGTAACAGCATATTGTTATAATTGTTCTATTTCATTATTAGTTATTGTTCTTAGTCTTTTACTGTGCCTAATTTATAAAATAAATTTTACCAGAAAAAAAATAGTCTCACAACTACCAACAACAGAATCTAAAAAAATAAAAACAGAAACAAACTAAGCAAATAATGAGAACAGGAACAGAATCATAGATGTGGAGATCATTTGGAGGGTTATCAGCTGGGAGGGAGAAGGAAAAGAAATGGGGAAATGGTGCAGGGATTAAGAAGCATAATAGGTAGGAACAAAATAGACAGGGAGAAGTTAAGAATAATATAGGAAATGGAGAAGCCAAAGACCTTACACACATGACCTATGAACATGAACTAAGGGGTGTGGGATTGATGGAGAGTAGAGGGGTAAATGGATGGAGAGGAGCAAAGGTAAAAGAAATTGGGACAACTGTAATAGCATAATCAATAAAATACACTAAGAAAGAAAAAAGAAAAAATAGTATATAAAGGGTTCGGTACTATCTATGGTTTCAGGCATCCACTGGGGATCTTGGGATATATCTACTGCACAAGAAACTCAAGCAAGGCTCTGGCTCAGCAGCTCAGTTGTTTAAAGCATCCTCTGGATGTGCAGGTTCCTTCCTGGATCAAGGCACACCCAGGAATCAACCAATTAATGCATAAATAAGTGGAACACAAATTCGTGGTTTTTTTTTCTCTCTCTCTCTTTCCAACCCTCTCTCTCTCTAAAATGAGTAATATTTTAAAAGTATTATGACAATAATATTTTATAAGAAAATTAATCTCAAAAATACAAATGGCAAAATACAAATAAAGCTCAGTCACCTAAAACATCATTACCACGATTAGTAGGTCTTGGCTATGAATTGTAGCTATAAGAAAATATCTAAATCAAAAAGAGCAGTAGGGAGCTAAGCATTACGAAAAAATAAAATTGACACAGTTGTCTCTGGGAGGAGGGACTGGAGGCAGAGAGGAGTGAGGCAACGAACTGTGACTGCATTATAACCCCATCTGTGCAGGTATTACTTCGATAGCACTCAAAGCACAAATTTTGAAGAGAGGTAACAGTGCTGAAAACATCCCAAAATAAAATCCTATTAACCATATATATATATATGACATGTATCATATATATATTATATACATATACATATATATATATGCTCTCAATTTTTCCTGTCATCAGAATCCACTTGGAAAATATATAAAGGGGCTAAGATCAATAAAAGCTCCTCTGGTGATTGAAAATCTTCAAAAGGACTGACGCACTAAAACACATTTAAGTTTGGAGGACAACGCTGGGAATTCGCTTCCAACGCGCGGAGATTCGAAGCATCACCCCTCCAGTCCGCTAGGCTGGGTTGGCAACAAAGCCTCGCGGGAGGCGGGGCTAGTGACGTCACGGGGCGTCCCGCCCCTTACGCTGCGCTCTAGGGTGGCCAGAAGGTTTCAGGCGGCGCCGGCGCCATCTTCCCGGAGCCTGCGACCGAGTGGGAGTCGAGTGGAGCGGCCGTTGTTGCCGACTCTTTTCTTCTCCCCCACGGTCCGGACGGCGGGTGGATTAGGCCATCGGCCCTCAAGGCGAGACTTGGGTCTTATTTAGTTCTGGGGAGCGCCTAGCCGACATGAGTGATGTAGAGGAGAACAACTTCGAGGGCAGAGTGAGTACAAAGCCGCGGGAGCCGTCTTCGGCGGCGGCCCGATGCTCGGGGTTTCACCGGGGGAAGCGCGGTGGGGCGGGGTTGCGGGGAGTCGTGCGGGGGTCCGCGGGGGAGCAGCCTCTGGGGCCATCGCGGTTGTTCCTCACATCCCAAGATGGCTTCTGGGTTCCACCCTTGCCCCAAACACCACGGGTCACCCCTCTCCCCGTTTTTTGGAGACTGATACCTGGACTCCTGGGTCCGATTTCCCCCTGCAGCGCGCCCTCCCTTCTCGCCACCCCTGAGGCTTCCTTGTCTCTGTTGCGAGGTGTGGGTCCCCGTCGCGGTGAGGCGGGAGGAGGCGGCAGGGAGTTCCCCTCCGGCCGGATAGTGGTAGGTGCTCTCTGCGGTGGCATTCCTAGCGACCTCGAGCATCGTGGAGGGGCCTCGGGGTCTGGAGAGTGCGCGGGGCTGTCGTCCGGGCGGGGAGCCGCTGGCGCGGGACTAGCGGCGGCCTGTGTCTCCTTGGCTCTCTGTTGCAGTGGGCGGCCGCGTCTCTGTTGGAACCGGCGGCGTTGCGTCTATAAAGGCGAAAAAGCCTTGAGGTTGGAGGTGGGACGAGCCTAATGAAGTGGTTAGTCAACGACCGCAGCGACCCTTAAGCGTTCTTAAGACGAGAGCTGTGAGGGGAACACTACGCACGCAGCCCTCTCCCCCCTTAAAGCCCCTTCTGCTTTCATTTCAGAATGAATGGGGAAATGCTGTAACTCCTCATTTTTCTGATTCCTTGATGTTGGGGTTTTTTTTTTTTCCTCCCCTCTTCATTATTTCTCAACTTTCAATGTTGTTGTTTTTTTTTCCTCCTATGGGCTTTTCATCTAAAAATTGACCACTCCTTTCCAGGTGTCTACGGTAAAAAAAAAAAAAAAAAAAAAGAAAAGAAAAAGGGTGGGGGGAATCTTCTGTCTTAATCTTACATAACTGAACATATTTCATGGCTCAGTATTTTAAAAATAGCTAGACGGTGTCTACTGTCCTCTAACTCAGAACGTTAGCGAAGAATTACAGGCCCTCCGTTCTCAGCCAACAAAGGGGGCTCAAAGGTTTTCATTATTTTGGGTCAGTGACTGTAAACCCCTAAGATATGTTATTCTGAGCTTAAGTATACGAGAACGTTTATCAATGTTTGAGTTCTATTTCCATCCTCCTAGTGGAAATCGGTGGGAGTGAGTGAGTGTGAGCCCCTGAAAACAGAGCCCCCAGGCAACTTGTCCCCTCGGCTGCGCTGGTGTCCTCGTCACCAGGAAACGCGTTACAAACACTTAAGGTGTGTGCTGGATGGAATGGCCGTTGCCTGTTGTAGAAGCTCAGTGAGAACACCTGGGGCCAGACAGTGCCAGTCAGGAGGTCCATTTATGCTTTTGTTCTTTCTAAGGAAAGAGATTTAAATAGGTTTTGCACAAAGAGGCTATTTTTAATGCCTGTAAGATTGGATTTCTAAAAATACAGTCTGGAGCATAGATATAAATGAATGATTGAACTTGCTCATTTTTGAGGGTGGGGTATTGCTTGTCCAGCAAAACTTTTTAAAATCATGTACAGTAATAAATATTTGGTGACAGTTTTAAGCTGCTGCTTGTTTTGAAAATATTAGGTAGTTATGGGAAGAAATGCTGCTGTCCAGTAATCTTTCCTTTGATTAACTTTAGTACAAAAAAATTATTTTTGTTAATGTTTGTGTTAATTTGGTTTGTGGGTCAGTGAAGTGGACTTACTGTTTGGGACCTTGTTTCCCTTAAGTTCTTATTTTTCAATTAGTTGAGTCAAGGAATGGAGCAAGTTTAAGATACTTGTCACTTTACTCACCTAATACATAATAATATATGTAAGATTTCCACCCATTTTAAGTTAAAATGTATGTAGGCATTGATTTATTTTAATAGAAAGGGGGTTTTTACACCACCTCCCCCCGCCTTATAGTGTTTGTGGTCATAGAAGATACTTTTTCACATGTGCTATCAAAGTGTATTTTAGTGTGAATGATTACTCCCACTTGTTACTTTTTTGTGCATGTTTAGGTTGGGGTAATTGGTTAAAGAATTAGAAGAATGCCAGAAGCCTTTCTGATGGTCTTTTAAATTTTTTCTTAAACCAATTCACTAGTGCTTTTGGTTTTTACAGTAAAATGAATTTTTTTAAGCTGACAACCACAAAGCAGCAGTTTTTTAAAAACTTTTATCAAATACAATTGTTGTGTTCTTATCTTTATCAACTTAGAAAGGCTCAAAAGGATTTCGAGGTGTTGTAAGTAGTTACAACTTTGACTAAGAAATCTTAACATGTCAGTATTCAGATTTTGTTTGCTTTATCTACAGACTAAATAACATACATTTAACCCCATCTTACTGAAAAGATTTTTAGAATTAGAGGGCAACTTTCTAGAGACTGCAGAACACATCAGAGAAACAGGGCTAGTAGTAAGAGTTTGAACTTTTATAGAATTTTAGAATCTGCCCATCCCCAAAAACTACGACATACTTTCTACTTTACTTCTCACACTAATTTTTCAACCATGTTAGAAATTAAAAACTGCAAGACCATGTAGCCAGAAGTCTGAGATGTACAAGCCCCAGTCATTTGCTAGTTGCACACACTCTATTGTATATATATATTTTTTTTTTATTTTTTTAAAGAGTGCACTGTACTTCATTGTCTCTGAGCCATTAATGGATTTTGCTAAAACACAGTTTACAGGAGCTTGATTTTCCATTATAGTTTAATGCCTCTTCCATTTTAAAGGACTGCAGAGTAAAAGAACTTTAGGAAAGAAAATATAATTGACTTGATTTAGTTATAAGTAACCCTAACTAAGACTTAACCAACCAAAATTCCCTTCTGCCTGAGGTCAGACTGTTGAACATCTGGCCTTTTTAGTAAAAAGGCCAGATGTTCTTCAGGGATAAAGAACTTGAAGTCTTATTTGAGGTGACTGACACCTCAAATCTGGGTAACGTAAGTATATAATCAAGTGCTGTGTGATAAAACTAATACAGGATCCAGAAAGTGGAGCTGAGCAGTTCTGTGAGCTTCAGGAAAGGGAACACTTTACCTAGTATGTGAAACTTACTTGGGATCATATGATTAGGGAAATGAATATTGATTGTATGGGTGTCGACAATGAGTAGGTTGCTAAAATAGTGAGAAGTGGTAGATTTGATTAAACATGCAGGCAGAAAATGGAGGGTTTTGAACTGTAGATTTACGGATTTGCAGTAAGGAGCCATCTGTGGATTCTTAATTCTAGGAGTGGCATAATGAAAGGGACTTGAGCTGAGAACAGAGAGGCTGGTACAGGAAGAGCAGGAGGGCACAGCTGAAATAGTTAAGGAAATCCTGAAACATCTGGTCTAAACAGGACATCAGTGGGATGTTAAGAATGAATGAGGCATTTTTTAAGAATAATGGGAGAATAATAGTTCCCTTAAAATAAATAGGTTCATTAAAGCAATCTGCTTGGGACATGTATATCAAGTTAACAGATATTTTAAGTG
Source organism: Furipterus horrens (assembly GCF_987537825.1). Lineage (NCBI taxonomy): Eukaryota > Metazoa > Chordata > Mammalia > Chiroptera > Furipteridae > Furipterus > Furipterus horrens. Next base: position 14,720,446 of record NW_028327179.1, read on the forward strand.
AAAACTTTGCATGTCATCTTCACAGAAAGGATGAGTTGTTTGCTTCACACAGCTTCAACTAAAATTAGGGTTTCAATGTGAAAAAAATTTAGTGTCCTTTAGAGAAATGAAGGGGGTTGGAATTAAGCTTTTAAAAAATTTTTTTTATTTCACTTATTTTATTCCCCTCTTCCCTTAGTTATTTTAATGAAACTTAGAAAAATATTGAGTCTAATTTTTTGCTTATACAGGGGACCCAGTGTTTTTAATAGAGGTTATTGATTTTTTTTTTAATGTGTAGAGGTCTTTTAATTCCACAATTGTCTATGCTTTGAAGAACAGTTTAAGAGGAAAAATGCTACTTTTGCCCCCTTTTAAGGGATGCATAGAGTTCCCCTTGCTACATGTGATTGTTGACTGGATGATAAAAATGAATAGCAAAACAAAAATTCATCTGTACCGATTTAGAATTAAAATTTGTATGTAGCTATTTTGTTGACCAGCAGAAATAGGTTTATTGAATTCCTATGTCAGCACTTTAGCTTTTAAAAAAAACTGAGTTCAGCTTCTTCAGCAGTTTTAATTTCCCTCTCATCACATCAACCTATTATAAAAGGATAAGGTTTTTTTATAGTAGGGGTTGTACAGTATTAAACTTGAGATAGTCTTATTTGTCTTGGGTTTAATTTATCTTCCTAAAGTTAAGTAGTCATTATCCAATTTTAATGCTTTTTTTATTCCCCCTATCATTTAAACAAAGAATTTGTAAAGTTAAGGAAACATTTTAATGCCCAAATTTTTATATTTGAGATCCTTTCACTGAAGGGTACTAATTTGCTCAATACAAGTAGAGGGTAGGATTTTAAAAAGGAGCAATGCAACTAATTGTACAGTGTATAACTGTAATTTTACAGATTTGTCGTAGCTGCTGGTTATGGTTTGTACCATCTCTAAAAGAATAAAACAGTCTTGGGATTTGAATGAATATGAAGAGGTTTAATTAAGTATTAGGTTGAGCTCCATTTAAAAATACCAATACACTTTATGGACTTAATTTTGTAAATGAACTAAAGTTATTTACCTAGAGTATAACACGTGTGAAACAGCCATGAGTAATCAGGATAATAGTTTATGAGACTGGGAGTATTTCTTTGCTAAGCCTAAGAGTGCAGAAGAGTCAGCCTAACATACTCAGGAGGAAGGAGGCAGAACTGCTGATTCTGTAGACGGAAGTTAAAGACTTCAGTGAACATAGGGTTTCTCATCATCCTAAAGAATGGCGTTCTTACTACAATAGATAGAAGTTACTTAGATAACTTAAGTACTCCCCGCAACATACAATTTACCTAAATGCGCTAGTGTATTTCTATAGAAATAGACATCCAATTTCATAAAGTAGTGGGAAAATATATTTTGCGAAAGTTCGTTTTAAAAAGTTTATGTTCATACAGACTTGGCACTGCTTCTTGGCATATAATTTGCCTTAGTATAAAAAGATGGGTCACAGTGTAGCATTTTATGTTGGTTTATGTGTTTATTTTAGTGGGCTTTTAAGTACTATGCCCATATATTGGAATTTTTTCCCACCTATAATACACTCACTTTATTAAATTTTTTTAAAAAAACAGTGCAATTATTGCTTGCTGTAGGAATTGTTGGTGTTCTACAATATGTGCATACATTGAAGAACCCTTTTTCCTGATTAAAAACAAACAAACACGATTGTTGGGATTATTTTCAGTGTATAAAATACAACTGTATTTTAACAGAAAACAAAGATGGTTCTTAGACTACTTTATTGAATACTCCTAACTTCCTAAATATTTACAGATAGCTCCCTCTTTTTTATTTTCAGCTGTGTCCTTCAGCTACTACTAGGGGTACCTTAATGGTAAAGAACAGTTAAAAGAACAAACACGTCATTTAAGCAGGGTGTGTAGTGAGAACTTTTTGCCTGGCTTTTGATTTATAGTGGTTATGGTAGAATGGAAGCCTATTTAAGATTTACATTAAAATTTGTGATATGATGTGCTTACAAGTTCAAAGGTAGAAAAGGATAATCTAGCATTTGTCCATAAAGAGCTTATTGTGCCCTGGTTTCTAATGCACAGTACAGTGAAAATGGCCTTTATTTGGTACCAACTTTTGAGAAATAAATTGCTTAAAAATGGTAAATATTAATATGACCATTTTTCTGTGTGTGAAGACTGTTTATTAACTAGTAGTTCTTAGTACGGGCCTTTTTGATGTAATAGGGAAAATAATCCTGAAGAATTAAAGGTTTATTTTATGCTTCATTCTTTTTTTCTCTCATTTTTATTTAGTTCATTTACTTTTTCAGTTTATTTTTTCTTTGTAATTTATTCTTTAGGTTAAGTTTACTCCAGTTATTGATTTATCTTTTTAGTCTTGAGTCACTAAACTGTTTTTGGGAGATTAAACCAATAATGACAGCTTTGAAACTAGGAGTTAAAGAAGAATTAAGAGGACTGTTTCTTAACCTTGAATGATTCCATTAAGAAACTTATGCAGATTTAGGTTCCATGATTGAAAAATAAATTGAAGGGTAGGCAACAAAGAGGAGGGGGTATTTGTAACATCTCGGATAATAAAAACGAGCCTTCTTTAAAAATATGCTAATGTCTTTTGGAAAGATATTGTCATGTCTTAATGCTTTGTTGACAAATAAAGGGAAAATTGCATTTTTCCAATAAGTTGCTATGCCAGAACTGGCATTTAAAATTTAAGATGTTACTGATTACCTTGTTTACGTTAGCTTCTAAGAAATGGCAATTTTCAGTACTACTGAATAATTTTTAACTGTTAGTCATGCTTATTAGGGAAGATTTGAAATCAGATATACACATATATTGGGACCATAAAATTTTATCCTATACTAGAAAGTTTCACATAAACATTTAAGAATAAATTTGGGATTTTACTGCAAGACTTTAATTTCTGTCCTAGTAAAATTAAAGGCTTTACAGTGTCACAGCACAAAGCCTTCTGATGTGTATGTATAACAGGGCTGTGGTGACGTTCATAGATCATATTCCCTCTATTATCAGCATAGTTAGCAAGCCAGCCTGTGAGACTGCAGTTATAAGCAAATTAGCTGTACTCTTTTTTTTTTAAAGAACTGAATATGCTGCTTTTACAGTTTTTCAGTGAATGAAAGGGCCTAAAGTGCTGTTTCTGTCCCAGGCATCTGTCTGGGAATTTAGAGTGTGTGTGAGATGTAGCAAAGGACTTATGTAGATGGCTAAATGGGAAAGGTTAATATTGAATAGGAAAGGTATATATTTCAGTTCTGCTTCCATCTGAAAAAATAAATACGCTTAGCAGCATCAGTACAGTTCTTGACGTTAAGCTGAATGTAAAAGGAAAGTTTTAAGAAAGTTGTATGGTTAGGTAGTCTTATGGTATAAATGAAAATTGGTGTGAAATTGGGATAACTATTTACACTACTAATCAGGGCTTAAATGGACAGAGAAACCAAAGGGTCCATCCTGCTTTGGTCATAAATGCCTCATGTACCCGTCAAGTTAAAAAACAGGCTTTTAATCAGTTCAAAATTATTTGATTTAGAAAGCTTTTTTATATATTCAACTTTTTTTTGAGTATAGGATATAGTCACTGAAGGGAATACAAATATGTATAACTGCCTAAATAAATCTGCAAAAACTGAACAAAAAGTTGAGATCAAAAACAAAAGACCATGGTGTTAATTTTGTAATAACTTTTTGTGCGTTGTGGCACTTCATGGATAATACAGTTGCAAAGATACATAGTTTAGGAATTTATTAACTGGGGGAAATTTTTAAGAATTATATGCTTTCTTTTCCTCTTAGAATGTTTGGTTTACTTCAGAACATATCTTCTTGGTTAAGTCAGAGTGAGCAGAGATAGTGGTCGAAGAAAATTGGGAGATATTAGTACAGTAATTATAATAATTTTTTTCTACTTTGAACCAGCATGTATCCTATAGTGTTTGAGTTTGGATAGGTATATACAAATATTTCAGGCTAGGATGCTTTGCTCTAATTACATTTTGGTATCTTAGCATGGCTTAGTGAAAGCTTATTTTAAGATTACTAAGAATCTTCAGATTATAAATTAGAGAAAATGTAAAACAGGTGGGGGAGTTATAGTTCAAGTTAGAGTTATGCTTGAATTGAGTGTTTCTCTTAAAATTGTTCACATTTTAGGAACTAGGGTGAAACATGAAAGGGGAGGAGGGTGAAGAGTATGGTAAAAAACATTTAGAAAAATTAGTGAATTCTCTTTAGTTTTTAGAAACTAGACTTTTGAACAATTTTAAAGATTATAAAATTGTTTTTCTTTTTTTTAAAAAAAATAAATTAGTTATTTGCACTTTACCTGCTGGCATTTCCATTTGGTAGATAACATTCTGAACTCCAGCAGAGTTTTATAATCCCCACGTGCTTAAATATACTAAATGTTCTTTTTCCATTAAGGTTAATGTTCGTGAAGAAATTGAAGAGTTTTTTCCAAGAATGTGGAAGATAAATCAAGATAAAAGAAGGCTAATGAAAAGTATTAAAGATCAGAAAATTAAAATTGAATGGGGGAAAAAATTGAACAGAAGATTGGTCAGATAGAAGCACTTGAATATTTTTTTTTAAGGCTATTTTGCATTGTTTCAATTGGGGAAGAATACACGAAGTATGAAAAATGAAAAAGTCAATGAAGAATGAAGAGAAGTAGAAAGCAAGAGTGAAGTAGAATTAAAAGAATCTGGAAGAATGAATGGGTCCTAGGTTAAGTAAATGTATGGTTTATGTTCCAGTGTCTGTATGATCAAGTTGTAGATGAATTTGCATGATTACTTAGTTAATAGAGAATTGGTGATCTGGTTCAAGTAGGGAATTTTTGAGGACAGTTAGCAGTATTAACAATGGGTTATTAATGAGCTGAAATTTTTTCTGGAGGGTGTTGCCTAACCATTTGTTTTTCAGGAGCAATCAATATAAATAATTACGGTACTTTAAATGTTAGGTGTTAGGCATCTACATGACCAGTGCCATTTGTAATACTGTCTTCTTTGTTAGGAGTCTCGCTCTCAGTCAAAATCTCCAACGGGAACTCCTGCTCGTGTAAAATCGGAGAGCAGGTCAGGATCTCGTAGTCCATCAAGGGTTTCCAAACATTCTGAATCCCATTCTCGATCAAGATCAAAATCCAGGTATGTGTGTTTAACATTATACTTAAAATGCTTTCCTTGGATTTTTCCTGGCAAAGTGGTTTTTGCCATGTCTCTCATTTTTGCAGCATTTTGTATAGAGATTTTACCCAAGATTCAAAATCATCTCTTTTTCTCAAACTTCATATATGGAGTTTAGAAATTAATACATTCTAGATTAAGACTTAGGTAAGGTAGAATTATCTCTAAACTCAATCTATCAGATACTAGCTGGCTGTTAAAACAAGTTAAATGTCAGTTGGTTTAAATGTGCTTGTTATTTGAAAATTAGTGTTTGATTTTACTTCAATAATATTTGCACAACAAAAAAAGGTAACTTTCTCCATTGGAGACTTGACATGTAACTTAGAGCAGAGAAAGTTGATGTGTGTATGTTGTACTTGGTTATCAAAATGATTTGAGAAGCTTTTTCACAATTCACATTTGAGCTACATTCTTTTCCTGAATGTTCTGACTTAGGTTCAGGGTATAACTCTGGTCAGATGTAATTGGGGAGTGGGAAGGGGATCCCTGGTTGATTTAAGAGCCCCTGCCACTACCTGCTCAAAGATGTTCTTGTAGCCACTGCAAGATTCCTGTATCAGATGTCCCAGGTGTGCGGGGTGGGGAAAATGGCCTGGGCAGTTCAGTAAATCATTGTCATTTCCTGACTGGGACAGCTTATGTTTTTGAATAGGGTCTGCTTACCAAGGAGGCATGAGACAGAAGAATTAGCTAAAAAGCTACTTTCATTGAGGTCTATAGCTACGTCTTTTTCTCTGTTGTATCCAGACCAGTCCTTGGTTTACTAACCATTCTAATGAGATCTACATGTGCAGAATAGCAGTGAATGGAATTTGAGTATAGAAACGGGTGAGCATATTTTCATTAAAGGACCTTAGCATTTGCTGACCTCCACCTAGAGATGTTTTCCCTCAGGTATTCCCTTCTCTGCTCGTGTGTCACCTAAAAAATTAAATACCAACAAACTTTTATTTTCTTAAATTTTTGAGGCTGTGAATTAGTGCTGAGGAACATGGGAAATACCCTGTTTTGTATACTTGCACAAACACAGGTTTTCTTCATACATGGTACATCCCACCCTTCAAATGATTAATTTATTTTAGATAATAGGCGGCTCATTTTATTTTGTTCCTACTCAGAAGCCTTCGTTGCCCTGGCTGGTGTGGCTCAGTGGATTGAGTGCCGGCCTACAAACCAAAAGGTCACTGGTTGGATTTCTGGTCAGGGCACATGCCTGGGTTGGGGGCAGGTCCCCTTTTGGGGGCGTGTGAGAGGCAACCAATAGATGTTTCTCTCACACATTGATGTTTCACTCCCTCTCTTTCTCCCTCCCTTTCCCTCTCTAAAATAAATAATTAAAATTTAAAAAAAAAAACCAAAAACAGGACACTTTCCTCCTGTCTACCTAGTAAAGTCTGTTAAGTGTTCTGGCTTTATTGTTAGCCCTCTTTAATTTTATTCCTACACCCATATGCTCTCCTTTTAAACTTTCTGGCCTCTTGGTATTTATAACATTTATTGAATGCCTCATAGACATTATTTTGTATGACTGTCACCACTACTGGGCTGGGTGTTTAATTAAGGATGGGTCATAGGAATAGTAGGAATGTGGCATTAATAGGCGAAGAAAGAGTACCGAGAGTGACTGGGAATAATCAGATAGGAAATGAACTAGGAATCAGCAGTGGAGAGATGGATGAGATGCTGTAGCAAGCTTGATGAAAACTATTAGGTTAGAAGGGCATTTGAGTGGCGAATTAATGTTGTAGATTCTAGATTGCAGCAGGCTAAAGAAAGATTGGAAAGCGGTCTATACAGGTGATGATGTGATTCGATGAAATGCTTTTAACATTTTTTTAATGGTAAAATACACACAAAAATCTTAACTACTTAAAAATATACAGCTCAGTGATACTACATACATTCACATTGTTATACAGCCATCACCATTATCCATCCTCATAACTCTTCATCTCTTGTAAAACTGAAACTAGTCCCATTAAACAAGAGATTCACCATTCTCCCCTTCTCCATCCCCTGGCAATGACCATTTTACTTTATCTTCATGATTTTTGCTATTAATTACCTTGTATAAGTGGAATCATACAGTATTTGTTTTCTTGTGACTGCCTGACTTCACTTAGCATGGTGTCCTCAATTCTCTTCTATTGAAGACTGCAGAATTTCCTTTCTAGTGGTAGTTGAGTTTTTTTAAAGAAAGTAGAGCCTCAACGTTCTTGTAAGGTAAGGCAAAAAGAGTGGGTGTAGAAAGGACAGGCTGAGAATAAGGAGATTGTAGTGATTAAGGGAACAAGAGGAAGACTACCCTTTCCTCAGAAAGGAGCTGAGAATAAGCAGACATTATATGTATAGGTCCTTGGCATTAGCCATTTGTTGTTTCAGTGTTGCCTACATTTTTTCTCTCAAAGGTCGAGGTCACGGAGGCATTCTCATAGACGTTACACTCGATCCAGATCCCATTCTCACTCTCACAGGAGGCGATCTCGAAGTAGGTCCTACACACCGGAATACCGACGTCGGAGGAGCCGAAGTCACTCTCCAATGTCTAACCGGAGAAGGCACACCGGCAGCAGGGTACGTGGTTTTTAAAGTTAATGAAAACTCACTTGGTCTTTCATTTGTGTTTAGTACTGTAGCATAATATCTTGCTTTGAGAACGATACCATTGTTTAAAAAGCAGTACTCAAGAATCATCCTTGAGGGCGTGGATATTATTTAATATACATTTAAGTATATTTCCTTTTCTTGACTTTTGAGTGGTTAAAAGACATGAAATTTGGGGAGAAATGATATATTGCAATAATTAAAATGAAAAGCCTAAACTGAGCTGAGAATATTGAAATGAAAAGTTTTATGACAGTTGGGTGGGGTAGCCAGCAAGTAAAAACTAGAAAAAGCCAGCCCTCAATAGTATGAGCACTGTGCAAAGTTCTTCGGGACATCTAATACAGTACTCTTAACATGTGTGATGCAAGTTACCATATTATGGGTAAGGAAAGAGAGTCTCCCCGCCTCCTGGCTAAAGATGTATTTATTTTTAGCGAGGGGAAGGGGGAGAAAAAGAAGGAAACATCAGTCAGTTCCCTCTTCCCACATCCACAGCTAGGGACCTGGCCCAGAACCCAGGCATGTGCCCTGACCAGGAATTGAACTGCAGCCTTTTGGTTTGCAGGACGATACTCCACCCACTGGGCCACACCAGTCAGGGCAAGGAAATTGAGTCTTGAGTATGTGACATTGAGGTTTGCTTTGGCTCACTAGCAGAGCCCACATTTGAGACTCTTGTGTCTAATGTTCCTGTGCTGGACTACTGTGCTGCGCTTTTCCCATGTAATACTGTATCATTTAACTGGTGGAATTTACTAAGGAATGACCATGAGGATGGATTCTAATCAGTGATTGCAGATGACATCAGATTAAGTACACATCTGTAAAGGTTGTAAAACATTTGAATAAACTAGAAATATGGCATTAAACTAAGGATGTATTCTTAGTATACATTTTGAAAATTGTTGGGCTAGAGACTACTCCTTCCTTTTCTTCCTCCTTTCCTTTTATTTATTTATTTTTAGAGAAAGGGGAAGGGAGGAAGAAAGAGAGAGAGCTTGACTGGTGTAGCTAAGTTGGTTGGGCATTGTCCTACAAAGCAAAAGATCACCTGTTCAATTCCAGTTAGGGCACAAGTCTGGGTTGGGGGCTTGTGAGAGGCAACCAATAGATGTTGCTCTCACACATCTGGCCCGGGCAGTGGGTAGGGTTGTTTTTATTCAGGCTACAACCTGAAGTATATTCCAAAGAAGTGTATTTTTTTTTCCTCCCCTCTTAAATGATTTCCAAGTCACTTGAAACAAATAGTCTTTTGGTATTGGGTGAGGTGTTCTAAGCAAAGTATTTCTGTGTTTTAATAATTTAATTCAGAGCTTAAAATTAAATGACATCTTTATTCAACAGGCAAATCCAGATCCCAACACTTGTCTTGGAGTGTTTGGCCTCAGTTTGTACACAACAGAGAGAGATCTTCGTGAAGTGTTTTCTCGATATGGACCATTGAGTGGTGTCAATGTGGTTTATGATCAGCGAACTGGAAGATCACGAGGATTTGCTTTCGTCTATTTTGAGAGAATAGATGACTCAAAGGAGGTAGTTTTGTTTTTACAGTTGTCGCTTTGAACATTTTCTGATGTGCATGATTATAGTATTGAGTTGCTATTAAAAGTTGATTAATAGACTCCCAGTTCCATAAGCATTATGTCTTCTTTCATTCTTGACCTGATTCAAACTCTGCATCTTAGTGTTAAAATTAGAATAGCCAGTTTCACATTCCAGCTAATACTTCCTGGTATAGGCATATCCTTATTGAAACCTGGCCTTTTAAAGTGAGATATTTATGTTTGAATTAATGGAAAAAGTGAAGAGTGTGTTTCTTTTGATTAAGCCTTATTTATACTCCAAGAAGGTGATTTAGTTGACTTTTTAGAATTACAGCGTTTAAGTTTAATTTGTTTTAATTCTGTCTTTAGTTAGCTCCCCATGTATAGGTACAGACCTTTCTTTTTCTACTCTTAATATTCAGCTATCATTCTGTTCTATAACCAAAAAAGAATACATGAGTTGGTACTTTAAAATTTTTGTTTGGTGCCATTCTTCTATTGATTGATTGAATTTAGGAAGGGAGACAATCAATTTGTTGTTCTACTTCTGTATTCATTGGTTGATTCTTTTATGTGCCCTGACTGAGAATCAAACCCACAACATTGGTGTATCATGATGACACTCCAACCAGCTGAGCTACCCAGCCAGGGCCTGTTTGGTGCCATTCATAATTTGTCTGACATAATGATTTGAAGTAGTTCTATTCTAATATAATAGGTACTAAATTGTAAAGGAACCAGTAGGCTGCTTTTTCTATACTGAAAGTTTAGTGATTGAGTTAGAAAACTCCACTTAAAGGAATTTGAAGCTCATTGTTAAGGTTTCATCAAACCTTAATAAATGACAAGTATTAGCATTTTTTGGTACCATTTTACTAGTGACAGTAGTTCATTATTGCCCTGTACATAAGCAGTGCTTGATTGCAACATAAGCAGTCATAGTAAATGTTAGCCTATCTTTTAAAAATAAGAGTCTATTGGCATGCAGTAGATAAACTCTAGGGATGATACTAAACACCCTACAGTGCACAGGATGGCCACCCATAGCGTAGAACTAGCAGTTCCAAAATGTCAGTGGTGCTAAGGTTGAAAAAGCCGAGATACTGCGAGCCAAGTGTCTGGTTCAGTTCCCAGTCAGGGCACATGACTAGGTTGCATGTCAGGTCCCCAGTCGGGGGCGCGAGTGAGAGGCAACCACACAGTGATGTTTCTCTCCCTCTCTCCTTTCCTCTCTCTCTGAAAATAAGATAAACAAATTATTTTTAAAGAAAAAGAAAAAGCCTAGATAAGTCTTTAACAAAACAACGCTGCAGCCTGTAAGTCCTTTTTGTAATAGGCATTCTGATGTTTTGCCAGTGTTTGTTTGTTTTTGCTGTTGCTTAGTATCCCTTCATATCTGCAGGGGATATGTTCCAAGACGCCCAGTGGATGTCTGAAACTGTGGGTAGTACAGATTTTTTACTTAAAAGAAGCACTTTTTACAGCTTTTCTTTGGCATAGCTGAATTGCCAGCATTGCCATTCTTGTGCTCAGAGCCTTTATTTAGTAAAATTAGGGTGACTTTAACGCACGCACTGAGATACTGTGACAGTTGAGACAACTGAGAAGCCTGCTAAGTGACTCATTGGGTGGGGGGTGGCTTATACAATGTGGATATGCTGGGCAGGGATGATTTACATCCTGGGGGGACAGCACACAATTTAAAACTTATGAATTATCTATTTCTGGAATTTTCCATTTTGCCCCCTGGTTGACTGGACAACTGAAACTGCAGAGTTGCTGTATGTCTCTTGCTTATTCCTGTTCTCAATTAAGGTATAAAGATGTAAATTTAGAAATACCAAGATATCTGACCTGAAGTGAAACTTGTTTGTCCTGTGTCTTGATTCTTCTTCCCCCAGGTTTACTTCTGGGTAAAATTAAATGAAAATAGCCACTTTACTAAGTTAAGGTGGTTGAATTATTATTGCATTTATTGGTATTAGTGTCAAAGGTCAAAGTGATAGAGAATGTAAATGCAGGTATAAAGATATGAGCACTTATTGACAGGTTTAGAGTTTCCTTTATATGTGCAGTCCACTGGGTGGCGGTGTGTTCCTAAGGAGTGGTTTGACCAGTTTAGACTATCAGAGAATTGCGTTTCTGCTTCGAGTTATGAGACTGAAATTAGCTACTGTAGCCTCAGAGTTACGCAGGCTTGCCTGAGTTTTGTAGTTCCTTCTCCATGGCTGTAGCTGTTCCCAGTCTATCAGTACAAGCCTTCTTAAGTCCATGTGTACATTAGAAAACTCAAAGCTATTGACATGTATATAGCAAGGATGAATATGTAAAATTCTACCTGTTGTTTGAAAGAGAAGTATTTAGAGAATTTTAACTTAATACAGCTTTGGTAGCGTCTCCTAGGTGAATTATGCATGACTTTCTTTTCCTATTCTCCTTTAAAGGCTATGGAAAGGGCAAATGGAATGGAGCTGGACGGTAGAAGAATTCGTGTGGATTATTCTATCACCAAGAGAGCACACACACCTACTCCAGGCATCTACATGGGCCGACCAACTCAGTAAGATTTCAGTTCACTAAGCTAAACTGCTATTACTGGAAGTCTACCAGAAATGTCTACAGAATTTTGATAGCCAGCAGATAAAACTTTTTGTGTAATTAAAATGGAAATATATTTAATTTGTATACGTTCTTTGAATAATTTTATTTCTTTATTTTTTATATATACATTGACCCTTGAACAACACTGCATTAGGGGCACCAACTCCTATATAGTCAATCCATGTATAACTTTTACTCCAAAAACTTAGTTTTCCCTTAGTATATCCACCAGGAATTGGTTCTAGGACCTCCACAAATAACAAAATTTGCAGATGCTCAAGTTCCCTATGTGAAATGGTGCATATCAATGGCATACAGTTGACCCTCCGTGTCCACAGACTCCCAACCATTGATTGAAAACAGTACAGGTGTTTATTGGCAGGGGTGGGGGAGCACCTGCAGATAAATAGATGCATACAGCCCTTGCCAGTGTGGTTAAGTTAGTAGGAGTGTCTTCCTGTGAACCAAAAGGTAATGGGTTCCTTCCCAGTCAGAATGCATACCTAGGTTGTGGGTTCAGTCCTGGTCAGGGTGAGTGCAAGAGGCAACCAATCGATGTTTCTCTCCCTCCTTACCCCTCTATGAAATTTGTGAGCCTGCCCTCAGATGAGGATTAAAAAATAATAATAAAATAAATAAATAAAAAATAATAATAATAAACCCATACAGTTCAAGGATGAACTGTGTGTGTGTGTGTGTGTGTGTGTGTGTGTGTGTGCAGGGGGGAAGGTTAGAACTATTGAAGTGCATTTCTGGCCCTTGGTCTACACAAATAGATTACTGGATACTAGAAAAATATATGCTTTTTAAGAAAGTATTTCTTCCCTTTTTATTTTATGTGATCTGGGAAGTCTCTGTGTATAGGGAAGGATTTTACTGATATTAGTGTTTGTTTAAGGGGGGGCATCTTTCACATTATGTAGAACACAAATGGGGGATTTTAAATTTTTTGATGTTTTTTTAATTGTTTTTAGAATTAGTCTTAATGACACCACATCTTAGCATTTTTGGTATTTCCCAACACAGTTCATTTCACCTTTTGAGAAGGTCCTGCTGACTTAGGTAATGCATTAATAGAAGAGCAGTTTATAGTTTGGAGAGCTGTGTGAAATCTTATTTGGTTATTTATGTAATGACTAGGAAGCTGAAGCAGAATACCATTGGTGGCAGCAAAATAAGACATGGAGGTTATTGTTTCTCCCTTATCTCACCTTCTTCTTCCATTTTATTTTACTTAAGCACCATTTTGTATTAAGTGGTACTAGAAAATAATCATTCAAATGTAAAAATGTTTACATTTTTCTGTAGTAGTGGCGGTGGTGGAGGCGGAGGTGGTGGTGGAGGCGGAGGTGGTGGCAGACGGCGAGATTCTTACTATGATAGAGGATATGAGCGTGGTTATGACAGATACGAAGACTATGATTACCGGTACAGGTAATGTTTTAACTTGGGATTTCTGTTCTAAATTAGACGGTGGTAGTAGTAGTTGGCACTTTTGATTTATGTTTGATATGTATTAATAAAAATATTTAAAAGATTTTTATATGATGCTTTCTTTAAAAAGTAGGAAAAATGATTTACTGAAGACTGAGATAGAGGTTAATTATCTGTATTTGCCAGTATTTTATTGTGCCATATACTTACTGTTTGAGTTTGAGTGTCATTGGTACACAGAGAACTTAAGGCTTATCATCTTGGGTTATTTTGAACGATGGGGTATTTTTATTTATATCTGCCTCAGTGGCTTATGAGTATGCTAAGTAATTTTTTGTTTTCTACAGAAGAAGATCACCTTCTCCATACTATAGTCGATACAGATCACGATCAAGATCTCGTTCCTACAGCCCAAGTATGTACTCTTGTGGTTTTGTAGCACAAAGAACCTAATTTCTAATTAATGGTTTACTTTAGAAAATTAGGATGTATGGGACTGTTAATAGTTGGAAAAATAAGAGGCAAACCAAACTATAGTTGTCATTTTGATTTTTTTTCCCTTTTCTCTTTCAGGACGCTACTGATAAAGAGAATGGTTGCAGTTAAGGATATCTTTTCCTCTCTTTTGTTTATTTCTGGATTTCCCTGACCACCTAATCCTTCCTATTTCTTAAAAGGAACCCTTAAGAAATCTTTGATTTATTCGGCATCTACACTTTGTCAATTGTATTGCTGTTTTCTACCCCTTTTATTATACTTTTAATGATGTGATTGTTGTCATTTTAAGTAGTTAAACATCTTGAGTAAAAAAGGAAAAGGAACCTCTAGTGTTATGCTTTGTAAATGATTTTTCTTTAAATCTTGCTTTTACAGAAAAGAAACCCCAGGCTAATCAAAAGAGGAAAGAAATGATCTTTTTAAAGCTTCTTTTGTGTTAGATATTGTATTAGACATTGTATTAGAAATCTGCATTTACGACGAACTCCTTTTTCAACTTTTGGGGAAGATAGTAACACTTAAAGTAGTTCAGTCATGTCAAGTTTGTCTAGGGTGGCATGGAGCATTCAAATAGTTGAGTGTAGAAAGTTTGAAGCTATAAAAGAAAACACTTGATCATTTCTTTGGAGAAATAGAAAAATTTGAACCTTAAAAATTACATTGTTTCTCTAGAGATGGAAAGCTTGTGTACTTCTGTAAAACATGTTGTATTTAAAATACATCTGTTAAAACTTAATAGACTTAAAGTGTGATTTTTTTGTGTTGAATTTATTGAAGTTTTAAGTATTTCCTTAATCAGTGAAGGACAGCCCTTATTTATTACTTGGAGCAATTGTGTACTTTGCTGTTAGAAATTATGGTATTCAGACATTGGTTAAGGAGGCTATTGTATAGAATAGAGTCCTTAGAGGATTGTGTGGGGGAAAAGTCTTTCAAATAAAAGTTAATTTCTTTGCAAAAGCAGACTGTCTCTGTTGTGTTACAGTGGGAAACTATAACTGGATTGACGGGAACCATTCTTTCTCTTTTCTTAACATCTTTTGCTTATACCTAAATGTAATCCTTGTCTCTTATTCAGTCTTTAAAAATCTTGTTTTATTCCCCTTTTTTGTTTACCAAGTTGTAAATATTGAGAGTATTCAGTATCAAGCACCATGCCAAAGGAAAGATAATGTGGTTCATGTCTTCAAAAAGCCCACATTCTAGTAGGAAACACACTTAAATGACTACTGTAACATTAAGAGGAGAGTGTTTTAACCAAGAGGTGGCTGATGTTTCAGGTGGCCTTTATAAAAAGGTATAGGAGCATGAGTCCTTTTCTCCCTCAAAGCAGATATAAAATTAGATTATGATGATCTATGTAATAGGAGATCTTTGGGATTGAAGTATGTTAGACATCCTAATTTAAAAGCTAACATTTCAATGTCTTAAAGAATTCTGCCAAAAAGGATCCAGGCAAGATGAAGGCATAGGTAGACATGGCTTGCCTCTTTACATAACCACTGAAATTCCAACTAATATATAGAACAACCATTAGCCAGAGCCGTCAGATATCAAGATGAATGAAAGTCTGACAACTGCGGAATTAAAGAAACCATATCCATAGAGACATAGTGGGCAAGCTGTTGCCATATATGAGACTCCGTCTGCGAAGGCAGGTCAACTGTTGGACCTGCCCTGGAGATCCACAGAGACTTGGTCCCACCCAGACTGCTTTCTCCATATGAATGTCTGGTCTTGGCTCATGCTTCACAACTTCCTAAATCCTATCAAACAAGCAACAGCTGGCCTCAGTGAGCCCTAGGCCTGGCACTAGCAGCAGCCAGCTTAAATTCACAGTTTGGCCTCACCTGGGAATCTCTAAGCCCAGCACAAGTAGCAGCCATCTCAGACTGGTTTATAGCTCAGGCAGGGTGGGGGTAAAACAGGTGGGGGCTGACCTTGACCTGCACCACTCCGGAAACCCCAGGGCCGACACCCAGTGCTCAGCTACAGACCATGTAGGAGCACCACCCCCCTGCCCCTGCAGAGCTGATCCTCCATGGAGGGTGGAGGGTGGTGGTCAGTGATCA
Source organism: Furipterus horrens (assembly GCF_987537825.1). Classification (NCBI taxonomy): domain Eukaryota; kingdom Metazoa; phylum Chordata; class Mammalia; order Chiroptera; family Furipteridae; genus Furipterus; species Furipterus horrens. The sequence continues at coordinate 14,736,429 of NW_028327179.1, forward strand.
CAGCCAGTCCTTGCAGCTTACCGGTGTGGGTAAATCCCTCCCATTTACCTGCCAACAGCAACAAGGCTCAACTATAAGGGGGTTGTACTCAACTTGGGTGATAGGGAAGGCTGTGCCACAGGACCCTATAGGACAGCTACTACATTAGGCAATACTATCAAGAGGTGGAGTCAGAGCATTTCTACCCAATACACAAACAAACGGGGAAGCCGTCAAATTGAGGAGGCAAAGAAATATGGCCCAAATGAAAGAATAGAACACAGCCCCAGAAAGAATAAATGGAACATAGCCAACCTATCAGATGCAGAGTTCAAAACACTGGTGATAAGGATGCTCTGAGATGTCTTAAGTATGACAAAAGCATAGGAAAGAAATGAAGACCACACTAAGTGAAGTAAGGGAAAATCCATGGGGAACCAACCATGAAGGGAGAAAAAAGCCAGGGTTCAAATCAACAGTTTGGAATGTGGAAGAAATAAACATTTCAACCAGAACAGAATGAAGAAATAAGATTCAAAAAAACGAGAATAAGAAGATTCTGGGATATCTCCAAAAGTGCTAACATCCAAATCATATAGGGGTGCCAGAAGAAGAGGAAGAGTAAGAAATTGAAAACTTACTTGAAGAAGTAATGAACGAATACTGTCCTAATTTGCAAAGGAAATGGTCATTCATACAAGTCAAGGAAGCAGAGTCCCAAACAAGTTGGACCAAAGAGGACCACACCAAGGACATCATAATTAAAATGCCAAAGGTTGAAGATCAAGAGAGAATCTTAAAAGCAAGAGAAAGGCAGTTACCTACAAAGGAGTTCCCATAAGACTACTAGCTGGTTTCTCAAAAGAAACTGTAGGTGAGAAGTATTCAAAGTGATGAAAAAGCAAGGACATAACCATGACTACTATACCCAGCAAAGCTATCATTTTAGAATGAATGGGCAGATAAAGTGCTTCCCAGACAAGGTAAAGCGAAAAGGAATTCTTCACCAAACCATTCTTACATGAAATGTTAAAGGGACTTGGGCTCTTCCTCAAGGATCCCGGGGTGACCATGCTGCAGCTGCCTGTGTTTCCCAATGAACGATATTTTGGATGGGAAGGAACTCTAGACACAGCCTAGGACTGCTCTAGCCTGGCAGAAGTTATTTGGGTGTTCTAAGGAGACAGGCTCTGAAGCATAAGCCTGCCATTCTTCCAAAATTGTGTAGCTTTTGTATCTTCCATTGTTTTAGTTTGTAAGAAATAAGATAATTAAAAACTAACAAGGAATGCTAGGAGAACTCAGGTGTTAGAGGTTAGCCTTAATTGATAGGCTTAAGGGACTAATGCATGTGGGAAGCTGTTATTCCAAAATTGTGTAGGTTTGAATACTTTCACCAAAAAAAAAAAAAAGTGTTAAAGGGATCTATTAAAAAGATCAAAACCATGAACATTAAAATGACAACAAACAACTATATCAACAACTGAATCTAAAATATAACAAAAACAAATGAAGCAAACAACCAGAATAGGAATGAAATCATATGTCTGGGGATCATTTGGATGGTTATCAGGTGGGAAGGAGCAGAAAAGGAGAAATGGTGCAGAGGTGAAGAAGCGTAATTGGTAGGAACAAAATAGGGGATGTTAAGAATAGCATAGGAAACGGTGAAGCCAAAGAACTTACACACACAACCCGTGGACATGAACTAAGGGAGGAGGGATTGCTGGGGGGAAAGGGGTGCCAAGCAGAGGGGGCAAAGGGAAAAGAATTGGGGCAATTGTAACAGCATAATCAATAAAATATACTTTAAAAATTTTAATGCCAATAAGGGCTATTGAAAGAACAGCAATTTCTTGTTGGTCCCTGGAGGGTTTTTGTTCTTACACGTTGTATACAGGACCCATAAAATTACTGTGTTTTTCACAAACTGCATAGAGCAGGGATCACATAGTACATACATTTATTCTACACTCTTAAACCTACGTAACTTTAACAACATACATATACAGTACCGCAAAATCCTGCGATATGGTGAAAGATTCACGATAAATAAATACAATATTTTTAAAAATCGCGCGATACAGTGAGGCTGTGATAAGTGAACCGCGATATAGTGAGGGACTCCTGTAATACGTTTTTTACAGACTGGTGGTAAAACGCAGGAAACGTAGTTATTGGGGTTACTACACGTATATGTGACGCCGCTTCCTTATACACAGTACTATGCAGGTATAAACATCCCCACGACAATAGATTAGGTACGGGATGGCAAGATCATAAATAATAAAGGGAAATGGGCTTATAACAAAACATCCTACCTGCAAATTTACAAATTTTGTGGCGTACCTCTTCATAGAGGTAAATGTTTTGAGCGCTATCACACTTTAAGACAAAATTAGTATTATTTACTTCATTAAGTTATTTGTTGATTGACAATTATTTTTGTAATAAATATTGATGAAAATTAACATTTTTTTCTTTTTGTGTTTTCAACCGTATGCTCTATATTCATTTATACAAAAAATGCCTTTATCTTTCATCATAATGATGAATACATTCTAAGGTAAGAAAATCAAAGTTTATAAAAAACTTCAAAGTAGTTTTCAATTTGTCGTGATTTTATGTAACGACAAAATTCACACGCGTATTTCAAAAAATCCAATGTGTTAAGCGACATTACTAAAAGATTAGGATTCATTGCCCTAAAGAGAACATTAATCTGCTGACTATGGGTATACTTTAAAATTTAAGCCGTATATCCACAAAAAAAGTGGAAATAGCCACAATTTGGAAGAAAATAGCCATATGAAGAGACCATAAACATAATGTGTTATACACATGTTAATGGAGAAAAAGCAGGGAAGGAGAATAGGTAAGAAAGGGGAGAGGTTGGAGTTTAAATAGGGCTGTCTTTGAAGTCTTCCCTGAGTAGGTGAAATCTGAGTAAAATCTGAAGATTAAAAGGAAAGGGAGCCTTGTAGATATGTGGAAGGAGGTGTAAGAAACAGCAAATGTTCTGCCTTGTAAGGTATTAGAATACCTGCGATGTTGGAGAAGACACGGATAACCGTAAGAGCTGGGCCCTGCTGTGGAGGGGAGGGGGTTGGGGGTCGTGGTTTCCACAGTGGAGGCAAGTCCTGAAGTCAGAAGTGGGTGCATGGGTGTAATGTCACAGATACATGAATATACGTTAGGCTTAAAGACGACATGCTATGTTGCATTGATGTGCAACATATAAATAAAATTGGGGTATTTCTGGGTGTCTTCCGTTAACTATTAAAGCGAATTTTTTTTTCAACTGATTGAAGGTAAGAAAAACTTGTTTTCAACTCTTGCAACAGTGGTTGCTACTTAATATTTTTGAGTCGTGGAGCCCTTAAAAATCTGGGGAAAAAATTCAATCTGTCTTCCTAGAAAAAGTGTACATATAAAATAATTTGTGTATACAGATACTTGGTTTTTAAATTATTTTTTGCATAGAATAAAATTATAAGAATACACACCAGTTTTCTAATAGTAGTTAAGTTATCCTGTAAAGTCATCGTCTGGAGAGGAAGTTGGAGAAAATAGAGCAATTTTACATACAAATTCAGGAACATTACATACCTCTGTGGATAAAAGCTCCTGTTAAGGACATTGCCCATGAATTCAAGAAGAATTTTTCCTGGCTGCTTGGTTTTTAGGATGTCGCTTAGAACATTTGAATTTCCTAGCACTTTGAGAACTATGAAGCATAAATATATATTGCTTCATTATGGCAATTAAGTCATTTATAACGCAAAATAAAGGTTTATTCAAAATATGCCCACTCTGATGCCAAACTTAATTCTTTAGGTTTATGAATGATCTTCCCCCGCCTAATGAATTTGGAATTAAGTGAATTGAATGGTCAAAATCAGTTCATTTTTGTATTACATAAAATATGTGAAAAGAGAAACACCATCAATGGGGAGTAATGAATACAGAAAACAAGAAAGGCCCAAATAACTTTCAAGGAAGCAAATAACACATGTAACTGGAATACCAAGTTTTGTCCATTTCAGCTCCCACCAACAGTATATGAAAAGGAGGTCTTTTCTAGAAGATCTTACTAAAGGAAATTAAGCTAGACTCGGAGTTATTTACACCACAAAATTATTTCAAAGTGAAAGTGAGGTAACAGTTCTTAATATGGTGAGTACAAAACTAAAACGGTGGAGGGGAGGCTACATGATGTTAGTACAAAAAATTAACATGCATACTACAGCATCCTGTTTGATTAATTCTGCCCTACACTTGTAATTGACCCCCAAAAGGCTAACCAATAGGGAAATCCCGCATGGTGTTCAGAGGTTAAAGAGAAAGCATGTATAGCCCTGGCCAGATAGCAGAAAGATCGAAAGCAGTTGCTCAACTCTGAAACCAGCCCTGAGACCTCACCCTGATACTGTGATGTGTATCTAGGTATGTATCTCTGATGGTGATTTAATCCAGGAATAGGTTTTCATGCCATAATTTTCAGACTTCTACAAATACTGCAATTTTTGTGTGTAAATCTGAGAGACTACTCAATGCAAGGGATGTAACACTTAAATAATGAGTTGGGGATAACATTGAAAAAATTGGGGGGGGGGGGCGATGAGACTATCAGAGAGGGCCTAAATACACTCCTCTCCCCTCAGAGATGAGCACTAATACATGGGTAATTGAAGCCCCACAGTTTTAGGAGAGTGTGGCTCTTATCACTCTTAATTTGGAAAAAATTAAAAGTACTAAAGGGCAGAATGGGGAGTTAGTGTTTCATTTGTGCAGTTTCAGTTGGAGAAGAAAAAGTTGGACGGTGGTATGGTTGCACAACAATGAATGTACTTAATGCCACAGATCTGTGCACTTACAAATGGTAATTTATGTCTAGTTTAGCACATGCACAAAACACAAAGGAAAAAAAGCTCCCTAAAAATGAAGAGCCACACATATCTAACTTGGTACTATTTCTTGCTATTGTATTTTGCGATTTGAACGTTGCAAAGTGACTAGGTAACCAATGAGCTAATTGCTCACTTTCTGACTGCTGGATCGCTGGTGCCTAGAACAGATCCTGGTGTGGAGTAAATAAATATTCAATTAACACCTGTAATGAAAGAATGAATGAATAAGGACAGTAACATGGGGAAATGACCCATTTCTTAAGTCCATTAACTTAAGAAATTCCCAATCAGAAAGTTCCATCCAGTTAAAGAGCTAAAATATAAAACAAATATGACAGAAGTGTAGGCTGAAAATATTCAATCATGATGACCCTAAAAAGGATTAAGAATCACTTTTAAATCTGTTTAGTTAAGGAATAGAAATGGCAATTTAACATAATTATAAAAGTATTGGTGCCTAAGTCACCTTGTAAATTCATTCCTATGGAACAGATAGATCCTCAATGTCAGTACCAGGCATTCCTCAGGAGTCCTTGGAGCAGTGGACACAGCAGTGCTAAGTAGGTGCAAGGTGATGAAATCCACATTATGGAAGTGCAGGAGCCACCTGGCTTAAGAGGGATGCATCAGTACCCAGTACCTCTCGTAACAGCTCCAGAGACATAGCTTCCAAAGTTCGTGGAAGACATAACTAGTTATGTCACTGCAGTCAGAGCCTTCAAAGTATGGTGTCCCTATCAGATAGTGTCTTCCAGTCCAGGTGCAGTTCACCAATCAAGTCATTTTTACCAGAAGGAAATGTGACAGTTGACATACTGTCATTATCAGGGTGCCAGAGGAATAAATTTAGTGAAAAGTCAAATTCTCATGAAGAAGGGCTCGAAGGGTCTTTTAACCACTTATAATAACCCCTACAAGATGGGAGGTTGGGGGAGTGAATGAAATTATTCCAAAGAGCACATGGAAGAATGTACAAAGGAACGCACAAACAGAGGAAGAGTTCAAAATAGATTCAAGTACATATGAAAACTTATATGATAAAGATGATGTTTTATTTTGGTTAAATAAAAGGGTAGGTCAAAAGATGGTATAATTGACTATTTAGAAGAAGATAAGTTTAGCCCTGGCTGGTGTGGCTTAGTGGATTGAACGCTAACCTGCAAAGCGAAAGGTCACCAGTCCAATTCCCGGTCAGGGCACATGCCTCAGTTGTAGGCCAGGACCCCAGTTGGAGCTGTGTGAGAGACAGCTGATGTTTCTCTCCCTCTCTTCCCTTCTCTCTAAAAATAAATAAAAAAATTCTTTAAAAAAAAAAACTTTAGAAAATAAATGTAGACCCTTGCTTCATACTACGTTAATATAAACTACAAGTGGGTTAAATATCTAAATGTAAAAAAATAAAATATCTAAATACAAAAAAAAAGTTATAAGTTACCATTTGTGAATGATGGTATTAATTATTAAGAGACAAGCAAGATTCTTCAGCGAGTGACAAAACTTGTGGGTAAAAATTTGAGAAATAATGAGAAACCATCTGAAAATTACTCCATACAAGGTACTTGCTAATTACAAAGGGGACATGTTTGTAATTTTATATTGGAGAAACCTGGCAGACACCTTATAACCAAGTGATCAAAGTTAACATCACTAGTAACAGGGCAAATGGATATCACGTTCTTATTGATATGATGCACTAAGAACAACATCGCTTTTGTGGCATTTCCACAAAAACTATATAACTTGATTCTATCATGGGAAAAAACAAATAACCCCCAATTTAGAGATATTCTATAAAGTAACTGATCACATACATCATAAATTTCAGTATGATGAAAGACTGGAATATTTCAGATTAAAGGAGTCTGCAAAGTTTCTTTGGAGAAATCAGCTGACAGTCTTTTGGGAACTCCCTTGTAGGAACTAACTTCTTTTCTCTTGCTGCTTTTAAGAATCTCTCTTTATCTTTAACCTTTGGCATTTTAATTATGATGTGTCTTGGGGTGGGCCATTTTCACCATCTTGTTTGGGACTCTGTGTGCTTTCTGGACTTGCATGTCTATTTCCTTCACCAAATTAGGAGGTTTTCTTTCATTACTTTTTCAAATAGATTTCCAATTTCTTGCTCTTTCTCTTCTTCTGGCATCCTTATGATGCAAATGTTGGACCTCTTGAAGTTGTCCCAGAGACTGCTTACACTATCCCACTTTTTGGATTCTTTTTTCTTCTTGTTGTTCTGATTAGTTTTTTGTTTTTGTTTTTTGTGTTTCTTCCTTATGTTCCACATGATTGATTTGGTTCTTGGCTTCATTCACTCTACTGTTGTTTCCCTGTAAATTGTTCTTTATTTCAATTAGTGAACCCTTCATTTCTGACTGGATCATTTTTTATGCTGTTGAGGTCCTCACTAAATTCCCTGAGTATCCTTATAAGCAGTGTTTTGAATTCTGCATCTGATAGATTGCTTATCTCCATTTTGTTTAGTTCTTTTTGGAGTCTTGATCTGTTCTTTCATTTGGGCCATGACTCTTTGTCTCCTCCTTTTGGCAGCCTCCCTGTTCTTGTTTTCTTTTTTATTAGGTAGGGCTGCTATGACTCCCTGCTTTGGTAGCATGGCCTAATGTAGTAGCTGTCCTGTAGGGTGCAGTGGCACCACCTCCCCTATCACCCAAGCTGGGTGCTCAAGGTGCTTCCTTCATGTAGTTGGGCCTTGGTTGCTGTTGGCAGGTAAATGTGAGGGATTTACCCAGACCAGTCAGCTGCAAGGACTGGCTGTGACCACTGACCACCACCCTCCATCCTCCATGGAGGATCAGCTGTGCAAGGGCAGGAGGTGGTGCTTTGATGTGGTCTGTAGTTGCCCACTGGGTGCACTGGCCCTGGGGTTTCCTGGGTGGTGCAGGCCAAGGTCAGTCACCACCTGTCTTTTGCCTGGACCACCCTGCCTGAGCTATAAAGCAATCTGAGATGGCTGCTACCTGTGCTGGGCTTGGAGACTTCCAGGGATGCCAAGCTGTGAATCCAGGTTGGCTGCTGCCAGTGCCAGGCCTGGGGTCACTTAGCAAGAGACACAGGGGCTGGGACCTCACTGAGGTTGACTGTTGCTTGTTTGAAAGGATTTAGGAAGTTGTAAAACATAGCTGAGACCAACCAGTCATATGGAAAAGCCACTGTTACAGCTGTAAACTGAGTGGGATGGAGCCTCAGGGAACCTCCAGGGCAGAGCAAACAGTGTTGGCCAGGTTGATGGAGTCTCAGATATGGCACCCTGCAGGCTCTATGGCTCTCTGCGGGGAGGGTTCAGGAAAGGGCCAATGGTCTCTGCCTGCCTTTCTATCCGGGAGAAAGCTGCCCCCCAGCTCCAGCCTTGATGCCAGACACTTCAGTTCCTCCCTGTATGCCACTGGTGCCTTTCGATCTGTTACCCCAGTGCTGGACCTCAGAGGGAGTGAGTCTTAGTAATTCTGCGTGTGGGTTCTTTAAGAAGAACTGCTTGGGACTCCAGAATTTCCTTCCACTGACTCAATCTCCACTGATTTTTGCAGCCAGAAGTTGTGGGGACTTATCTTCCTGGCACTGGAACCCTGGGCTGGGAAGTCTGATGTGGGGCTGGGACTCCTCACTCCTGAAATATCCCTCCTAAATTTTTATCCGCCATGTGGGGATATAGGACCAGCCCATTCCATGTCTCCACTCCTCCTACCAGTCTGAATGAATGTGGTTTCTTTAATTCCATAGTTGTCAGACTTCCACTAAACTCAATTTCTGACAGTTCTGAGTGGTCATTGTTCTATAATTTAGTTGTAATTTTGATGTGGTTGTGTGAGGAGGTGAGCCAAGTTTATCTATGCCACCATTTTGACTGGAAATTGAAATAGACCTAAATTTGAGTTAAATTTATGTTGATACCATATAGCACATCAAATCTAATTTGGACCTTTAGATTTAGAATTGTGTGAGAAGAAAACCTCAGTAAATTTTATTTATTTATTTATTTGAAAGAAGGAAACTTCAATTTGTTGTTCCTAAGTAAATGTCTTTATAATCTCAGTGTGAGAAAATCCTTTTAAATTATGACTCAAATCTAGTTGCAATACAAGAGATCGATAAGTTCAATAGCATAGAAATAAAAACTGTATGGAAAACATGGTAAACAAACTTTGGAACAAAATTATAAACTGCAGAATGTTTTGTAAACATATCATAAAGGGTGAATCTCCATATATATGTGTGTGTGTGTGTGTGTGTGTGTGATACAGACACCAAACTATACAAACTCTTAAAAATGAAAAACAGAGACAAAGAAAGAATTTTTTTACAGGTGAATGCCAGTTAATAAATTAGACAGATCAAGAATGTAAAAGTTTTTTTTGCAGGTGAATGCCATTTAATAAGTGTACAAATGAGAGGCAATAATCATTCTGCCACACTCAATATAATAACAGATTAAGACAAAAATGAGCAATGGATTCTAATACCTTTGGGTGAGTGGGTTGTTGTAGGAAGGAATATTTGCTTGGACTCAAAGTATCATGCCACTGATTACTTACTAATCATAAAAGAAAGGACTGATCTTTTACAATGGAGTGATCAGTCAGTCACATAATCAAATTTAGCATGACCAACAGCAGAACAACCCAACATGTGCCTCCATGAACCTGTATTGCAATACAATATAAGGTTTACAACTTTGTTTTTGAGTATTCTTGCCAAAAGTGTTTAACCTGAATCTAATTTAGAGGAAATAATCTGAAAAATTCAGAATATGAGAAATTCTACAAAACAACCAGCCTAAAGGGCTGGTGTTAGGTGGAGTGGTCTTGCTTAAGAGACCCTGGTGTGGCTCAGTGGATTGAGCACCTGCCTGCAAACTGAAAGGTCACTGGTTCAACTTCCAGTCGGGGCACATGCCTGGATTGCGGGCCAGGTCCCCATATGGGGGTGTGCGAGAGACAACTGATTTATATTTCTCTCTTTTTCTTTCTTCCTCCTTTCCCCTCTAAGAATAAATAAATAAAATCTTTAAAAAAATAAGTAAATGAAAAATAAGAAAGAAGAGAGACCCTACCAAGATATAACCACCATAGATTATGTTTAAACCTTGATAGCATCCTGGATCTAACAAAACAAAACATCAACAAAAGGTATTTGGGTTAACTGGATATATATACGTATGATAATATGATTGCCTGAATAAATGTTCATTTTCTTAGCTATAAATGGCATTATGATTTTATGGGAGAATCATTCTCAGAAGATGCAGGCTGAAAGGGGTGAAGTGTCACGAGTGCAGCCTTCTTCAAATAATTCAAACACACACACACACACACACACACACACATAGATAAGCCAAGAAAGTGTATGGATTCATTGCACTATTCTTTGAAGTTTTTTGTAAGTATAGATTTAAGTAAAAATTAAAATGTTTAAAACCTGTAAGTTGAAAAATGAGATCACTGTGACTAGAAACTGGGGCAGGGGGATGGGGGCTGGATCTTACCTTTAAAAGTGAAAATAATCCCGGTTTTTGGCACCAAAAATAATAAAATAATGAAATGAAAGGGACATGAGTGGCTCAGTTCCTCAAAGAACATTTCCACAGTGCTGGTGGTGTGCATTACTACTGGGCTTGCTACAAAGTGAAATTGCACTTAGCTAAATACAATGCAAGTAAGTTTAGAATGTTTTTCAGCAGAATTAATCCTTTAGAAAACAAATTATGGTCTCATATTGAGAGAAAAAAATGCTACTGTAGTAGCATATTGTGTATTACATAAACAGAAAAGCTAAAAAAAAGTTTAAAGATCACACATGAGATAAAACCATAACCTAATAGACAAGAATACATCGATCTTTATACTCTATTCTCAAGGTATGAGTTTAATTAGATTTTATTTCTTGACTCTTAATGGTTTTAGCCTACATACCTATAAAAGTGAGTACTAAAATTTTGATAAGAATTCATGTTTAGCCCTGGCCGGGTAGCTCAATTGGTTAGAGCATCCTCCCAATAAGCCAGGGTTACAGGTTCGATTCCAATCAGGGTACATGCCTGTGCTGTGGGTTCCATCCTAGTCCTGACACGTATAATTCCAGGTACCAGGCACCTACAGGTGGTAACCAATCAATGTTTCTCTTTCACATCATTGTTTCTCTCTGTCCCTTCCTCTCTCTCTCAGGTCAGTCAATAAAAAGAAAAAGGATTTGCCCTGGCTGGTGTGGCTCAGTGGATTGAGCGCCAGCCTGCAAACCAAAGGGTTGCTGGTTCAACTCCCAGTCAGGGCACATGCCTGGGTTGTGGGCCGGGACCCCAGCTGGGGGCGCACGAAACACAACCACACATTGATGTTTCTCTTCCTCTCTTTCTCCCTCCCTCCCCACCCTAAAAATAAATAAATAAAAGAAAAAGAATTCATGTTTAATTTTACAAGTAGCAGAATCAGAAGAGCAAATCAAGTCCAAGTTTCCACGAAATATGTTTACTCTATTCCCCCTAAAAAATGTTTGTGTCTTCTCTCTGTAAAAATGATGCTTGATAGGGTTTCCTCTTGGGGTGACAAAAATTTTTTCAGCCTAGAGAGTGGTGACGGTCACACAACATGGTAAATGCACTACATGCCCATGAACTGTACAGCTTAGTATGGTCAAAATGGTGAATTAAAAAGAATTATGCTAGAATATCAAAAGATTGGTACCTGAGGACAAAAGAGCACTCACCCCTTTTCTCACTTTTATTTAAAGAGGAGCTATTTTAGAAAACAAATTCTCCTATAGTTATAACTCTCCAAGTGGAAATGCATTATCCTATAGCATATTCTGCATTTTTTCCCAGTAGAATCAACCTAATTGTGATATCTATCTCCATGTTGGCAGTAACATAAGTTTCTCCAGACAGTATTTAAATACTAAATGGCAAAACCAAGCAGTAAGGGAAGTTATCCTTAGGTAGCAGTTTCCTGTTTCAGAAGAATCAGGAAAATTTTAGAGTTTGAAAGGGTTTTAAAGATCATTTAGTCCAGCCCACTCATTTTCAAAGTAAGGAACAGCCAGATAAAAAAATATATAAGGCTAAACTTGTGTGTGACATCATTTAGGTGAACCTGGTTTGTTAATCATTAGTAGGTAAGAGAATCCTATGGGAATATGACAGCGGGCTGATACGGTAATTTCCATGTATTACTCTAACACACTGGTTAACAATGACCTAATTTCCCCTGTCCATTTGCCCAAGAACACTAGGAGTGCAAAACTCGCTTCAGTCTAGATAAGGATGAAGAGGAAAACTAAGAGGCTCTACTCTGAGCTAGTAACCCCTACTCTGGAAAGAGATTGAGAAGTTATTGTATACAATTGCATTTAAACAACAGCCAGAAATGTAGCTCCAAAAAAGCCTGAAATCTACCCCTCCCCCCGGGTGATACAAATTCCTGAAACAAGACAGAAAACAGAACTTGTATTTTCACAGTTATAGTAAGTCCATGCCTGGATGTTGAATATTGCTCCAAAAACAATGAAAAGCAGACAGAAGTCTGGGAAAAGGCAACAGACGGTCAAAGGCATCCATCAGTGAGCACCTGGAAAGACTAGCCTGAGAGAATCAGGACACTATTATCTAGAAAGTCCAAATAACAGGATATATGATTGAGGTGCAAAACTTGCTGAAAGAAACGTGTGAAATGAGCATGAACTTGCTCATCAAATCTTGGTGTTTGGAATTAGCATGCTTTCAAATCTGGAGAAATATTGGGGAAAAAAGGTCTTAAGAGGGTAAGTAGTGAGCTTCTTGTGGACCCTTCCTGCTAGTCTCTGTTTGGACATTATGAACAAAGAAACCCACAATTGACAATAATAATAATAATATTAATAATAATAATTAATATTTTGATTGATGGAATTTAAAAAAATCCTCACCTGAGAATGTTTATTGATTTGAGAGAGAGAAGGTGGGAGGAGAGAACGCAAGGGGAGGGAGGGGGAGAGAAAGAGAGAGACAGAGAGACAGAGAGAGAGAAGCATCTATCTGTTGCCTCCTGTACATCCCCCGACCAGGCATCAAACCTAAATGATGTCAAAAACCTAAGTTTGTGCCCTGACCAGGGATCAAACTCACAGCCTTTTGGTGTACGGGATGACACTCCAACCGAGTCACCTGGCAGGGCATGGAATTGGTTTTTGAAGGCACTTTGATATTTTCATTTCATTTAGATATATTCAAGAAGGGTTTGGATCAACTTTAAATGAGCCATTAAAAAAAGTTAAGGGTATTTTGGGTACATCACTGACAATTTTAAGGATTGCATGATGGCATTTATTTGCTACTTCTTAAGGGGTAGTGAGTAAGGAACATACCTTATGCATCAATCTTTATCCTCCTTAATGGATAAAGATTGATGTATATGGTACCCTTTACCTTTGGGGACACGAATGGTTGAGTAAATAAGTAAACACTACTTCACCACATGTTTTTTGCTGACACTTATTAGAGAGAGAATTGTAGGTTCAAACAAATCCAGTTCAAATTATACCCAATATATGTCTTTCTAGAAAAATGTACCTGCTATATTAATCATTTTCAGAATCTACTGTTTATAGAAATCATTTTTGTCCGCTAACCACACGGTGCAACTTTATGACATTATACTACTACATTTTGGATAATGCTATTTGTTACTGCCCATAATGAAATAAGAAATGTAAAAATTAAGGCTTCCATAAAAACCAAAGCATATATTTATTTCACTATCTAAAAATTATAGCTATTTTAAAGTGGAATGAGTTTACTGTAACTTTCTAGAATCTTATTTGATAATTTATACGAGGTTCTCAGCAACTATTGTTTAAGGAGTTTAGATCAAAGACTGGCTCTTTTTCTAGACAATTTTATAATTTCTTCAGTTCAAATAGGACTACATCATTAAGACTATATCATAAAATCTCATGTTTACTCAATATATTTTGACAGATGTGACAAAAATCATTCAGAGCAAACCTCAGAAGTTTCCTGTGAATTCAATTCTGCTCTCTGCTCTTATGTTTTATTTTTATTTTTTGTTTTTGTTTTTTTTGTTCTTATGTTTTAGAAGTTAATCCATGTATGAAGTGATAAAAGTTTATGATGCCCTCGGACAGGGTTGTACTGATAAATTGAACATTATAAAAAAAATAAAGTTATAGAGCTTTGATATATTTTGGTTCAGAGGAATTAGTCTATATTGTCATTCCCAAAGTAGCTTTTTTTTTTTTTTTTAATTTAAAACAAGGTCACCACATGTCTTTTAGAGGGTGAGATGGAGTATGTATTTGCACAAAAAAAAACCCCAGCATTTGTATGTTCAACAAGTTTAATGGAGGACTTGCTTCATAGAAGGCTGGATGTTAGAAGGTATCATGCATTCAGTCAACAAATATTTATTGAGTAAATATTATGTGCCAGGAACAATTTTAGATATTGGAAAATTAGCAGTAAGCAACATAGAACAACAACAACAACAAAAATCCCTGCATTCATGGAGTTTACTTAAAGATAAATCAGATCTATCAAATCAGTTCACACTCTAATAGAGGATATAAGTGTAAAAAAAACTTTTAAATGATAAATGTCTTGCAATATACAAAGTGCCATGTCAACGTCACACTTCAAAATTCTGTTATCAAAGGAAGGGAGATTATTTCTTTTACTTTTAATTGTTTTTATTGTATTTTTTTCTGTTACCACTTAACTCCCTCCTACCTCCTTCCCCTCTGCGATCACCACACTCTTGTCCACGTCCAGGAATCCTTGGGATATTATTTCTAGTTTCAAGGATCAGGGAAAACTTCCTGAAAAATAATGACTCTGTTGAGACCAGTCTACAAGTATAGCCTCAACTATGAAGACTTGATACCTAATTATTTTACATTAAATTCATTATATTACAAAATAAAAAGAACAAAGAAAAATGAAGTAAGTTTAAAATATAAAGTGCACAGTGTCATGGACATGGAAGATTTTCAACATTGAAAAAACAAAACAGCTCAGGAATTAAAAGGAAAAATAAGCCAAAATTTGATTGCCTTCATTGTTTTTAAACAATTATTAGTTTTGATTTTAGACCACAAAGACGTTTCTCACTGAAAATATTAAATACATTTAAAATTCTGCTGTGGAATAAAAGTTTTATGAAAAAAAATCTCATCCTATATTTGCATTATCAATAACTTCAAAGTCACAGGATTAGATGAAAAAGCTTTTATTTTTATAAGCCTTGGAGCTGTAAACTAAACACACCAAATAAACTTTTCTGTTAGGCTGTCATTGAGAGCCTTTGTTTACTTTCACATATAGAATCTGTGTAAACGAAATATTCTTACAATTTGCCTAGACTCTGAAAATTTTAGTCTCTGCACAAATGTGAAATATCATAGGTGAAAGCACCAGCTAAATCTCTTTCAATAAATTCCAATGAGTGGTGTTCTTTTGCTTTACAATGTATTATTTTCAATAAGCAAGAAATAAGAAATGGTTTCTAAGTCACTCTTTGCTCTGTCAAGCTTCCCTCTCCTTCATTCTCTGAGAATAAACTAAACAGATAAAATGCATAGGGATACTCATAATCACAGAGTATTAAAGTCTGAGTCTTATAACTGTGCTTATTTAAAATATGGAAAACAAAGATTCATCTGTAGGATCTTTCTTTTCTCTTAGAGCCCTGGTATTTCCATTATTTTTGCTAGTTTTCCAAGTCCACCACTGTTAAAGCTATTTTGCAAGAAGGAGCAACTATGCAAAGGTTCCTTAATTCTGGAAAATTTACTCTTAAATGTTACTCAAATGAATGTGTCAACTCTACAGGGAAAAAGTCAAAGCCAGAGATAGTCACTGTGGCACAAATGAAAATTTTATGTGTCATTTTAAAAAGTAATTCTTACAGAAATATCTCAAGAAACCCCCAGGAATAGAGACAAACATAGATATTTAAACTGAGCACTTAAATTCTTTAAATTCAATATATATGGTCTAAATGTAATGGTATTTTATTTACCTTTAGATTGGTCTAGAATATCTTCCAATGGGTCTCAAGAAGCTTCAATTTTTGTTTTAACCATCTATAATTTGTTTCTATAAAATTAAAATATCCAAATTGATCCATTCTTCAGAAACCCAAGGGAAGCAGTTAAGACAACTAATTTCAAGGGCAAATATAATTATTAGCAAACATTCTCACTGACTGATCATCTAGTAATTTGACATTTGACTTCTCAGTTTTTAAATTTTGACATTTTTGTTGTTCTAATTCTTTTACCCCTAAATTCTGTATTATGCTAATAATTTCTTATCTAAGTTCATATGAAACATAAGGATATGAGTTAATAGGTTTCTTTCTATTAAATATGATTTAATAGATTTCCTTCTAGAAAATACATGTGAAAATAGAGACAAATTTTGTGTAACTTTCAGTCAGGACATTGGCTTGTGTTAGTGGTTGGCATCTGTAAGAGATTCCTTAAGGATAGATTTTCATTTTTATTCTGCTTTCCCCACCAACTGTTCCTTAGCTGTGGAATTTAAATAAACCTTTTTTCCCCCTGATACTGGGTGTATATGTACACAAAATATCTTTCCCTGCATTACTTTCCAATGGCAAGCAATAACCCCGCCCCTTCTTGCATTTCATAGAACTTTCTGAAGTGGTACAATAATTTCATTGATATTCCCAGTCCTAGTCCTTTTTCTGAAAACTAAATCCCAAAAAAGTTTGTAGCATGCCTACTCTCTTCTTGTTGTCACAGACGAAGAGGGGGTATAAGCAGTTTAACTCACTTTACAGCTATGGAAACAAATGCCCAGGAGGTGAAAAAAACCTGACCTAGGGTCACAGCAGGGTCAGCTACATGCACAGAAAACAGGAGCCATTGTGGCATCCGCCATTTATAAAAATCAACAGATTTACAGGTACACGAGGCATTTAAGTGCAGCTTTTAATTCAAAGGCACAGCCTAGGACTTTGAGTTCTTAGAACAGGATGTATGTAGTTCATGTATCTTGTTAGGGGTGGGAAGTCAGTAGGATTTATGACCAGGGACCCCCACCCCTTACTGGTAGAGCAAATAAGAGCTGATGGCAGGGTGAGCTTCTGCCAGCTGTTCCCCTACAGCCAGGAGATGGCAGAGAGGGAGTTTCAGCTGCACTACGGGAAGATATACATGCACATGTGTGTATGAGTGTGTATGATTGTGTGTGAATACACACACATTGCATTTATATGCAAATAGTAATACACCGCCCCCCCCACTCCCTCTGAAATCTCATTTAGGCAAAAATAAAATAAAATTCAGGCCCACTGATAAAGTATTGTTGATTTGAAGGAAATCCAGACATATCACTTTTAAAGTTTGATATGAGGAGGAATTTTTTAGCTTACTGCTAAGAGTGGGTTGCTCCTGGAGGCTCTGATATAGCTGAGCAATGAATCAAGCTTTTGAGAGTTCACAAGCAAAATCATAGGTTTTTCTTCCCTACCAGCTTTTCACATTGAATTGATTTTACCTATTTGGGATAGCTTCAAGATCCTGAGTAAATTTACTGAGATGAACCAGGTAAAAAATTTTTTCAAGGTCTCCTTTATCCTCAAGGCTTTTTGCATTTAGCTTTCAATGACACGCAGAACCTCTGGTCAGGATAAATGTAGGTCTTTGTTTGTTTTTTAAAGATTCATGTTGGATCTGGGCAAACCTTACCTTGGGTCTGTTTTCTTATAACCAAAAATAGAAAAAAGTATTTGTTACTGCCTCTGGCTCAGGATTGTATATGGTTCATTCAGTGATAAACATACCTCATTCTTGCCACTGAACTAACTGGATGTCTGCCTGCATTAACTGTCCCTTGCCCTCAATTTTCTCAACTGTAAAAGGGGAATCTAGTGGATCCCTAACAATCCTTCCAGTTTTCAAAATACAGAATCATCTTATTATGAAAGTACTTCAACTGAAAGTCACATAAAAGAGAACATATTGTGTGCAATCCCCTAATTAAACACATAAAAACCCCCAAACTTCTTCATACAAAGTATCCAAAACTTTGGAATATATGTAAAAAGGGGTATTTTCCCACTTTGAGTCTTTTAGTTCGAGGCTCTAATATACATTGCCTCAATCCCTTTCTCTTTCCATTAAATAAAAAGTTAACCTTTTACATTCCCAAAGACAAAACCTTAGCTACCAAAATTACATTTTAGAAAAACTATAACCTACTATTTACTATAGTGAATCTAGATAGCTTCCGGTTCACACAGCCTTTTCCTGTTGCAAATGTTTTAAACACTTCAACTTCCCATTACACTAGAGTCTGCCTTCTTGTCTTTGCATCCGCTCTAGGCTGGATTTTTGAAAACAATAATTTATTTGCATATTTATACTAATATATCCATAACAGAGTTCAAAATCCTGAATCTATAACTTCATATTACATTGCCTAATCATTTTGATAATGCTACTGTCGCAAGTTGCTTGAATTGTAGTGCTTTCAAAATAAATTTGTTTAAATATCCAACCCCTAATTCTTCAATATCTTTAAGTTACCTGCAAGATTACTTTTTTAAAAAAATCACCAAACCTGTTTTATGTGCTTATAAATGACATGAACTCTGTTGCCTTTTAATGTTATATTCCAAGTTTTCATGGAAAAATTAGAAAAAGGACATTTTAATCCACAAATAATAAATTTTAACAAAATAACTAACAGTTTTCAGCTTAACTTTTGTGTTCTGATTTTACTGCAAGGAAACATGAAAAACTATAAAAAAAGCAAAATTATTTGTTTTATATCGCATGTAAAGTTACATTAAAGGAAACCAGAAACTACCAAAGAAAATTTTCCAATGATAATTAGTAATAACTACATACTAACAATACCTTAACGTTTTGTTACAGACTTTAAACAATAAAACTATACGCTTGATCACTGGATTTGGCTGAGGGAAGATACTTTAATTTTTAGCTTAATCAAAAGTTCCATAAACATGCTGATTTTGATCTTTTTCTTGCTTATATATCTTCTCTGCATTTGGCTGTAATATATTTATTCCTATTATCTTTCACATTTGAGAGTAATTCAGTTTATTACTATATTAGCAGAACATAGGTAGAGAAGGAAAAATACATCACTTATTGTAACAAAAACAATTTAAAAAGCAATGGTCATTCTTCATCTACATAAAGTTCGAAGTGTTAAAATATTCGGTTATCCTAATGTAACATGACATGTTGTAATGAAATAATTTAGGGGTATTTAATAACCAAGGAAAGAGAATTTCTTACAAGAATAGTAATAGGACAGACTATCACTGATTGCATTTATAGCCACTAAAAATTTCACTGGTGGTCAGACCTGAAGTAACATTACAGTTAAACCCATTTCCCTCTCTATCCATAAATACAGAAAAGGCAGTAAATAACAGAACCCAGTTTTCACTTAAAATCTGTATTTCTTACACAATTTAGATTTCAAATCACACTGTTGTTTTCACAACTGCAGCAGCACCATATCTTTGGCTCTTTTTTAAAAGTAGGGACATTTTTGTCAAATAATTCTATTTGATTAAAATAAAGTATGCACATTTGGGTAATGTGCACAGCTAGAAGTGGCAGAACAATCCAGCAGGAAGGATGTGATAATAACTTCATACTTTGCAGATAAATTTAACATTTCAAAATATGTGATCATATTATTCTATGTTATAAAATTGATTAAATATATGTTTTGCTATTTTTTAATTATATGTGTATAATAAAAGTTTTAAAAAATTTTATTTACTGATTTGAGAGAGAAAGGAAGGGGGAGAGAGAGAGAGAGAGAGACATCAATTTGTTGTTCCACTTATTTATGCCTTCATTGGTTGCTTCTTGTATGTGCCCTGACCCAAGATCCAACCACAATCTTGGAGTGTGAGGCGATGCTCTAACCAACTAAGGTACCTGGACACCCGGAAAGGGCTCTAATAAAAGTTTTTAAAAATAGAAAACAAGGTACAGAAAAGTGTAAAATTAAAAACATACTTTGTATTAGTTAAATTCTAATGTCGATGTATCAATACCATCCTAATTTCAGTTCAGTTAGTATTGTTACTCTTCCCTCCCCAGCTTTGAACATATCATATGGAAGTTTTCTGATTCTTAAGGAAAAAAGTTAATAAAATAGTGCTTACCTTACTTGTTTTAACTTGCAACCTCAGAATTCGAACACTAGTTCTATCTTGCTTTTTACTCCTCCACAAATCTCCACAGAGGACTTCTCAGTAGAAATATGTATGTATATACTCTAATTTCCAATTGCATACACTGATTGCATTCCATATCAGACAAAATTGCCCTCAGCTTGAAGATTTGTTGTTGCTGAGGGAAAAAGGTAATTCTATCTTTAACCTTACTGTCTATTTCACTGGGTTAAAACATTTACTCATCTTTTTTGTTGTTTATTAATATTTGAAACAAAATTCAATTTAATCTGTTTTTAAAAGTCACAATATTGGCTCAGGATTAAAATAAAATTTCGTTGCTAGAGATAAGCTCCTCTATATAGTATATGACACCAAAGTTTTAGATTTTTTAATTTATTTTTTATTTGGGTTTTTACAGATGGCCATTCATTTAAATCAAAACCAAAAATGTCATTTTAACCTTGGTAGTTAAAAGAAATATATGAGCAAATAAGTTACCATAAGAGATATGATCATCAAATCAAGGAGCAAATTTCTAGGCAGTTTTCAACAAACGAAAACAAAAGATGGTGGTATCATTCTGTATTTAATTGTCCCAGAGCAAAGCGTTAACAATATAACAAAGCTCTGTCCGTGTAGCTCAGTTGGTTAGGTCATCCTCCCAATATGCCAAGTTGTGGGTTCAATCCCCAGTCAGGTCATATATAAAAATCAGCCAATGAATGCATAAATAAGTGGAATACAAATAAGATGTCTCTCTCTCTCTCAAATCGATAAATATAAAAGAAAAAAGAAAGAAAAAACCTAAATAACAGAAACCATATCGATTTCTGATGCAACAAAATTGATGTTTCTTGGTTTTTATGTCCTTTGTTAGTGTCCTTTTTATAAATTAGATTTTTAATAGCTGGATTATAATTAGAATGGATTAGAATTAGAATGAAGGACTATACAGTTATATTAACTTAATGGAAAATATTCAATGGTCATGTTTCATACTTGTTTGTATCAAATTATGCATATTTTAAAAAGTACTATTATTTTACAGAGTAAGATTCAGTTACCTTTAAATTATTCTCCAAGTTTTAAAAGTGCTGGAAAAAACATTTTTAGATAATAAGGTATAAATAGTTTCCAAAGAAAAATAACTTAAAAATAGAAAACATACATCAATGACTGGCACAAGACACCTCCAAAATCAAAATTAAGTAAGTGGAAATTATAAAACAGGCTCAATTACTGATAGTAAACTTCAGTTCAAATAAAATTTTGCCCTTGAGAAATCACTACCATTGCTAATTTAAAAATAATTGATCAGTAAATTTAAAGTCACTTAGGAAAAGCAACAAAAAATACTACCAACTTTAATCTTTTTAAGCAATCTATTATAAAAAAAAGAAGTAAATGTTTCAACAAATCTTTAGTGTCAATCTTTACCAAGATTTCAGATTAGGTTTTGTTTTTCTCTGCTATATCTTATGTTCTCAGACTCTTATGAACTTAAGCTGAGATGTTTTGAAATAATTTTTAAAAATCCACCTCCCCACCCTGCTTTCATCTTTAAACCTGGGATTATCATGCTAGAGAAGCTGAGGACCAAAATGTAAACTCAAGAGGGAATGAATTTTAATGAGTTAAAGTGGAAATGGTAATGATCTACCATTATTCTTTCAAATAAGGAATTTACAAATATACCCTGCCTTATTAAATCTTCACTTTCCTTTTATATACAGCATGAGGAATAATCAGTTTTTCTCTGAAATCACAGGAGTTGCTTTGTATATTCTTGTCATGAAATCTGTTTCATTAAGGGGACTTTAGTTGCTAAGTGTTTTGGAATGGGATCTGTAAAAGTAATGGTCAGGAAAACAAAGCACCCACATATGAAAATTCTAACCTAAGATGAGTCTTTTAAATGTACATGTTAGAAAATGCTGGAAACTAGCTATCACCTCAGCATGTGCTTTGCTTTCTGATTTAGTGAAGAGAGCAGGTTCCTTCCAGTGGGATTTCATGTTTGGATTACTGTCCCATTTTACTCCATTAGTTAATACATTCTCTCTCTACCACCTGCCCTCCACCATTAGCAAGGCAACCTGCAGGACAAATGAGTTGCAACCAAGAAACAGGTTTAAATACCATACTCTTCTTAGCCTCCCCAGTCCCATCCCCCACAGGCAAATGCCTGTCTTCTTTGTTTTCTATGGCTGGTCTGCAAATACTTATGTACACACCAATTACCCAAGACTCTTTTCACTAAAGGTCTCATCTCTCCCCCTCCTAGAAGAACAGTAATATTAAATGAATATTTTAAAGTTTCAGCTAAGTGAAAGATATAATTGCAATAAATTGTTTATAAGTTTCTCAGCTAGATTAAAATTCTCATTCCTCACTTAGTTGAAAATTTAAAAAATCAATTTCTCCTAAGAACAAAGTTTCTTAAGGAAAAATATTGATTACATAAGTCTTTGAATTTAAGAAAACATTTGAAGGTATTTCAGGTTTTAGAGTTTTGGCTTGTCTAGGTTAATTTCAAAACTTCTTTTACAATGAAAATTTTCTCTACACTAAAAATTCTTCAATATTTTTTCTAATGTATCTCTTTCAAAATATTAAAATTACAGAATATATAAATCTCAACCTGGAATCATTTTAGAAGTAATCACATCTCATTTTAGATTTCTTAGGTATTTAAGGGTTACCTAAATTATTAAGAGTAATCTCCAGTATTAACCATACATGTCTCTAAGCTTTAGTTTGTTCAACTCAAAATAAACCATTTGTAAGTTACCCTATTTCTGAGAAATACTTTTACATAAGAACTTCAAATATACACATCTATTAACCACATTAGTAAAATGTAGTTGAGTTATATAAAAAGTAAAAAAACTGTATTTTAAAAGTTTTTCTTTACTAATTCAGTTTTTGAATTTTGTTTTAAAAAGTATTATGGTACATGGCAATTTATGTTACTTCAATTAGTTGGTTTTTAGGGACTAAAACGAAAGAGTACAGAAACTAAATAAAGAATAGTTTTTCCAAAAGAACTTGAGAATGATGTAACATCATTACTAAGAGTTAACAACATAGAAGAAAATTGAACTCGCTGTTTTAAACCAATTCTCTGCGTTTTAAATATTTGCTGAGGAATTATCGTTTAACTGTTTTTTAAACGTATCAAGCATTTTATCAACTTAAAAATGAACAATTAAATTATCTGTGAACAAATTATTACATTTCTTACTGGTACATTTCCTTTGCCTTAAATAATGAAAGAACTGGAAAGTGTATTATAAAATTAGGTATACCAAACAAATTTATACTTCCCTCTTCTCTGTCACCGTCAGTTCTGATCTGTATTTTTGAAAAGACCAATAGCAACTTATGTACATAATTACAAACGTAGCAGATACCACTGCCTAGAGTACACCACTGTAGCTGTTAGCTTTTTCAGTTACTCATTTTAAATATGATTATTCGTTTGTTTTGTGCCTTTTTCCAAGCCAAACTCATTTATATTTTTCTCACTATTTCCACCAAACGTAAAATTATAACATTTTAGTTACAGAAAACGCTAATGCTTCAAAGGTCGGTCTCAGCTTCTTCGGTCTTAGGACAGCTTCAACGAAAACGTTGGTCTCGGCATAGCTTTCACCCGGAATTTTTCGTTCGCTTTTTTTTTTGAGGGGTTGTTTGGTTTTGCTTAAAACAACCCTGTGGACCACAAAGTTAGAAGGGGAGGGGGCAGAACGAGTCTATTCTCAAGAAGCTCAGTAAAATCCAGGCATCTGGAGACGTGCTTTGTTGTTTCAAGTAAATAAAAAGGCGCATACACTAAAGATGTTGGGACAAGATGTGACTCCAGCTGCTGAGCATGGCGCAAACCCACGACCTCCGGGTGTTGGACGTTGGGGGAAGGGAGAGGACTCTGCGGGCACCACGCGGTCAGCCCAAGGGGCGGGCCCCAGCGCGCATGCAGAACTATTTTCGACTCTTCCTTAGTTACCCCCTCCTTCCCTCCTTGGGGGTTGGCGCTGGGGGCTCACAGTTAAAGGGCTGGAAAAATGAGAACATGAAGAGGGAAGCCCAACCTCACCAAAGAGAGGGAGCAAAGGGTTATTTTCGCGCCACAAAAGATGGAAATCCAGGGGCGGCTCGGGGGCCAATGAATGGAAACCAGCAAACGGCTCCGGCGGAGGCAGCCTACGGTGATTGGTTCCTTCCACCCACCAATAGGGTGAGAGAAGAAACCCCCGCCCCCTCCCCAGCCAGGGGAGGTGTCTCTCCACGCGGGTTGCTCAACTTGGTCTAGGCAAGTCAGCCCAGCGCAGCGCGAAACCCCGCCCCGGGGCCGCGTTTGCGCGCCCTGGGCGCCCCTATCGCCGCGCCGCCCCGCCCCGCCCCGATCGTGGCAGCCGCGCAGGGTTCAGCAAGGGCTCCTAGCGGTCTTTCTCCGTGGGTACCAAGCATCCCGCAGCGCCAGGGAGGTCCGCGCACACTTGTAACAGGCCGGAAGTACGGGAGGGTCGCCAATCGCATGCTGTCTGGTCTGCCTTGGCAGCCCGCGGGCGGGCGCAGGAGGACCGACCTCAGGTGGGTCGTGCCGCGAGGGGGACGACAGAGGCTTCCCGGGCCCTCACGTCTAACCCGTCCTTGCTGCTTCCCGGGGTGGGACAGAACCCGAGGCGAAGCCAGAAGGCGCCTGTCCCCGTGCAGCGCCAGGGCGGTGCAGTGGTCGAGGGCCTCCCAGGCTAGCCGGCAGCCGACGAAGGATCTTCCAGTGTGAGCTGCAAGGATCCCGCCCATCTTTCTCCGGGAAGGGGAAAAGGAAACAGCCCCATCTTCTCATCTCTCGGGGCACCATTTTTTATTTTAAATAAAAATAACTGAAGGCAGATTCCGAAGAGAGGGCAGAGCCAGGTTACTACTTATCACGCATCTGGTTTCAACAGATCAGAGTCCAGGAGCGCTGGTTGAAGGAGCAAGAGTATGTTTAAAAAAAAAAAAAAAAAAAAGACAACAAACAAACCTCCAAGGAGGCCCAGGCTACGCGGCGGGCATTGCGAGCCCACCCTCGTTAAGGACTTCGGCTCTCGGCTGGGCTCCGAGGCAGCGGGAGTCCGCTACCTGCTCAGCCTTCACTCATTACCTGTGGATACAGCCACGGTAACCGACCTTTTAAACATAATTTTCCTGTTTTAATATTACACTGACCAATAAGAAACATTTTTACTGCACTCAGGTCAGCAGATGAGGACGTGCAGCTGTCCGAAGAGTAAACAGGCTGCAGTTGGAAAGACTCAGCCGATCAGAGCACGCACAATGGATGAGTCCTTCCTGGAATTATTAAATAGGAGCTACAACTGCTTCAGGAAGAATTTGGAGTAGCCCATATACATGCTTAATTTCTTGTGTGAGACTCATCAAAAGGCTGTAAGTCAGATTGACTTTGTATTCATTCTTGAAAACCTATCAAAGATATTTTTGCACTTTAAATGCCAATAAAAAACAATTACCCATGCTCTTTTTACTCAGCCATTACATATATACTTATCTCTCAGTGCCTGGAAGATTCGAAGTGAAGTGGACTGTATCCGCCTCTCTTTTTGATGTCTGAGCTTTTATAACTCGTGTATGTTTTTAAGGTCCTAGACGGAGTATCCAGTTTGTTACAATAATACACAGATTAAGTTCACAAGAGTCCCAGGAACATATTTCATCCAACAGCACACACTGTTTTAAATTCCAGCTGTTATATTTGTTTGATAGTGACAGACGAGCATGGGCTAATATTTATGGAAAATAAGCAATTTTTCCCATGCTTTGGAAGTAGATATTTTCTTAGGTCTCATTTTTAAGAAGAGCAAATACAGTCAGAAATCCAAAAGGCACCATTCAATTGACTTTAAAAACGCTGAACATACAAAATTTTTTCTTGAGAAATTACTAAAAGTTAAATGTATCAACAGGCTAGTTTTAATATTTAAAGAGATATTTAGAAAAACAAACATTACTAAATGAATAAAAAGCGTATTTTTTCAGATAGCTTTTGATCGCATGCAACAGGTTCATGAAAAATTCACAATTTTTGATATTTATATTTTTGATACCACATAAGTCATAAAAGAGTACCTATTTTTTCTTTTAGAACCAAGGTTCTCTTACTAAAAACATGAAAAGGAAAAACAAACTCCTTTTAAAAGTTAAACCTACTGTATGGGGAAAAAAATGCTAAACCTAGCCATGAACATAAAATTTCAGCCACCAAATGTTTTTTTTTAAGCTAGAGGTCATAACACAATCTAAATTCCTATACAAAAACATGTTCATCTCCTCTATCTCATAAAGTAAAAACATTTTACTAAGTTAAATGTGAATGAAAATATTGTGAAAGTGAGGTTTACATTTAAAAAAATTGGATTTGCTTGGCAGGAAAAACAAACCTGTTAGTAAGAAGAACAGTTGCATTTAAAATGGATGATCTGATATCTTCCAGTTCCTTAACACAAAATTGTTTATTTAAAAAAAAAATGCAAACTTCATATTATGCAGTGATTCCTACATACTTAAATAATCAGCCATTCATCTTTTAACTGGAAAATACACTTAAGTGCCATATATGGTTTGACCAGGGAAACTCAATTGTCTTAACTGCTTAAGATGTTTCAGGGTAAATCACAATATTTATTACACAATACATTTTCCTACTAGTAAGGGTATCAAGCCATTAAAGAGGTCTGCATTTATTTCCACGCTATGCATAATTTCATTCACTTGTTTAAGCATTTTATATCTTTTCCGTGGAATACATGTTAAAAATATACCACAAGTATCTGGTGCAAATGAAGCCTGGGAACGGAGTCCACAGCCATTAAACGACACTTGGAGATTTCCATCAGATCCCCAGCACTGCGTTCATTTCCGTATTCCTTGTCTCCAATTCACATTTTGTTGGCCCAAGAAGGCTCCACTGGGCCCAGACCCTCCCCCAACACCCACCATTGTACTCGTTACACACAAGGGAAATACTGAATGGTTCTCACGGCTAAATGCGGGCAGAAAAAGAGGTAGAAAGAGACTCGAAGAATTTTCGAGTGCAAATACCACCTAGGGGTAACGCAGAGTGATCTTCCTGTTTTTTAGTCCCAAGTTCAACAAACTAAAATTATTTAAATGCAAGTACCAGCCTACCCCACTCCTCCTCCTCCTCCTCTGGAAACTACAGGAAGAAATGGTTTCCGTTTAAATACCGACTTTTCCCACTCTGCCTTCTCTCCTCCGGCCTCCGAGGCGCCGGGACGCCCCCATCCCCACCCCAGAAACCTCCGCCCCTGCGCTCCCCTCCCCCACCGGTGGCCAAGCCCGCCCCCGGCCTCATTTATCCCAGGGCCTTTTCTGAATCGCGCAACCAATGGCAAACGCGAAGCCGAGAGCCACCGCGAGCACAGGCGGAGGAGGTGTCGCCCAGACACCCGCCCAGGACGCCGCGAGCTCCCATCCCCCACCTCCCAGGCTAGGGGCCGCCCCACTTCCCCGGTGCCCGGGCCGGTGAAGGGTGCAGGGGTGGGGCGCGTCTGCCCGCCTCCCCCGCCCCTGCCCACCCCACTCCCTCGCTGCGTTTCCGCCCGTGCTAGCGCTGGAAGCGTGCAGGCTGCCTTGCCGAGGTTACACTTCTCATGTCACCCGAGCCACAGGGCGAGTTCGGGATTGTGACTCTTTGGTTTTGTTAATTACCTATTTCCTATTTTAAGAATTCAAGTATTTAAAACTCCGGTCCTAGAACTGAGGAATTGCCTAGTTAGTATCCACATCTCATCGCCTTTAAAAAAAAAAAATCAATATTCCTCCCTTCTTCGTCCCCTCCCCCTCAGGATCCGCCCCGACCAGATAACCCTTTCTAAACTCCGGTGCTAATCAGCTACTGCAACCGCGCTCCCCTGTGCGTTACGGCTGCGGCTGCTTTAGCATTTTTCCCTCTTCCTTCTCTTCTTAGGGTCCCTCGCCCAAGCTCCTCGCCCCTCCCCCCTTCCTCCTCTCGCTCGCTCTCCACCCCGCCCCCCCAAACCCACTCTAATTGAGGCGCTGGGATTCCTCACGTGAGACGTTGATTTGTAGTTTGAACACGTGGCTCATTCAAAAAGCCGGACACTCGGAGCGGATTTTTTCCGCCTCCTGCGCCTTCCTCCTTCCACCCCGTCCCCCCTCCCTCCTGCCAGTCACCCTTGTGGGTTTTTTTATGGGGAGGCGGTCCCTGCCCTCGCGTAGTGTGATATTTTCACAGTCCGCTGGCCGATGCCAAAGGGGTTGGGGAGGAAGAGACAAAAAGTAGTTTTTCCCCCTCCTCCTCCCCCTCTTCTCCTTTTTCTCGCTAATCCCGCCTCCTTCTCCGAGTTAGGAAGACTCGTTGATGCGTTTGGGTTGTAGGAAGGCTTTTTTCTTTTCGTTTTTTTTTTTTTTTTTTTTTTTTTAATACCCAGAAAGGGGAAAACAACCCTCGGATCTGATTTTTCTCTCCTCGTTCTTGTCCTTGGTTCTTACTGTGTTTGTGTATTTTAACGGCGAGAAGACAAGGGGAACAAAACCCGCCGGACCCATCCATCCCTGGGGGTGGTTTTAATTTTTCGTTTTTGTCATAATTTTAAAAAACAACCACTCTTAACAATGAACAAACTGTATATCGGAAATCTCAGCGAGAACGCCGTGCCCTCGGACCTGGAAAGTATCTTCAAGGACGCCAAGATCCCGGTGTCTGGACCCTTCCTGGTGAAGACTGGCTACGCGTTCGGGGACTGTCCGGACGAGGGCTGGGCCCTCAAGGCCATCGAGGCGCTTTCAGGTGGGCCCCGGCCTGGCCCCGCCGGGCGCCCTGCCCCAGCCCTGCGCCTCCGCGCGCCCGGGCCTGCCGGGGTCGGGGGCCCGGAGCCAGGCCTGCGGCTGCCGCCTCTTGTCCGCACAGGGCCCCAGGCCGGGCGAGGGCTGGGAGAGGGGCCGAGGCGCGGGCGCCCACACGCGTGGGGTCCCGGGTGCTTTCGCAGCTTGGACTCAGACCCGGGACCCCGCCTCTCCGCCCTCCCCTCCCCCCGCAGGAGCTTTGCGGGCTCAGGGCAGACGCGCTGTCAAGAAAGCCCTGGCGCGCGGGCTTGGAGGGGAAGAGGGGCGCCGTGGCGGAGCCGGGACGCGGGGCCGGACGAGGGGCGCCTGCAGGCGCTGGACCCCCGGCGCTAGCCCCGCGCCCCGCCCGGGCCCAGGCGCGTGCTCCAGGCTTCCGCACGCAGGGCCTCGGGGGCTGAGCGTGAACCCGCTTCTCCCGCCTGCCTGCCTGCCTGCTTTCTCCTCTGCTCGCTACTCAGTGGTGTTAAATTCGCTGACCCCGCTCCCACCCCAGACCCCGGCCGTGGGAGAACGCAGGGTGGCCTCGACCGCGCAGCGGAGTGGGGCCGCGGGCCGGTGCCTGGCACCGGCGGCCCCGCGCTGCCTCTCGACCCTGCGGGAGGAGGGCGAGTGCGACCTGGGTTCCAAGTTCCATCTCCCCCGTGTCCCACGAGCCAGAGGGGCAGGTGGGTGGGGGCGGCGGGTGGTCGCCCTGGAGGGACCCGCAGCTCTGCGCGCTCGGCCTCGGGCTGCGGCCGCCGGAGGTGGCGGGGCGCGCTCGGCGAAGATCGGGAGCGCCCCAAGGGAAGGCTGCTCCCCGATCCCTCCGGGAGCCCGTGACTTTCGGTGTGGTGGGCGCCGTGTTGTGCATTCCGTGCTGAGTTGTACCGCCAGCGTTTTCTCTTCCTGCGCCCACCCTGCTGTCCCCGAGCCTTTCCCGCCACTCCCTGTTTCCCGCGGGCCTGGGCTTGAACCCGGGGGCAGGGCTCGGGCGCCCCCTCCCCCAAGTTTGTCTCACGCGAGTGTCGTGGAGGGGCCTCGTCGGTCCAGCGACTGTCGTGGGGTTGGGGGACCCTCTGAGGTGGGCGGGAGAGCCCGAGGGTCGCGAGGAAGAATGTGACCGATGTAGTGCGACCGCCAGTGGACTCCCCTCCCCACCCGTCTGTAAGTTACACTGCTGCGCGGGGCTTAGCTTCCTCCCCCACGCGGTGCCGGGCTTGTCCCTGCTCCCTCCGCCTTGAGTCGCCTCCGGGGGCCGTTCTGGCTCTGAGGAAGCCACTTGGGCTTAGGCCGTGCGGGTCCTTCGGCCCGGAGAGCCGCTAAACGCTGCCAACTGCCTTCCATCTGTTGTGTGTCCGCAGGTAAAGTAGAACTGCACGGGAAACTCATAGAAGTTGAGCACTCGGTCCCCAAAAGGCAAAGGTGAGCTTGTTTATTGTGTTCTCGTCGATTCTGTTCTTACGCCATTATTGGGAGGAAAGATTGTCGACACAGCTGAAAACTTTTCCTCCTAGTGCTTATTGGGCTGCTTGCTGTGTGGCTCGGCCTTGCCTTTTTTTCTGGCATTTAAGTGCAGGACAGGTGTGCGCGCGTGGGCAATGCTGCGAAGAGGGCTTGTTGGTGGGCACTTGACACTCAATTGGTGACATTGGTATGGAAATCTTTCAAGGGAGCTCTCACAACTAAACATTCTCCGGCAGCGTAGGTCAAGTTGCTACATCAGGAAATCAGGCTCAGTATCTGTAGGACTTAGGAAGCGATGGGCGACCCCTCATCCTACATATAAGGACAGGAGAAGCGAAAGCAGCTGCGGACACTCGCAGAGGCGGCCTGCCCTTCCTTGAGAGGCCTGGGAAGCCGCCTGCAAGTCTGAGAGGAGAGAAATTGCCTTTACCCTGTTAGCTGGCCAGCCGGGGTCGGAACACTGGGTGAATGTCTGGCCTTCTCCTGCCCAGAAGCGCCTTTCAGTCACTCCAGAGGTACACAGGTTTCTGCAAATCCACCTTTGTCTCCTGTCTCTCTCTCCTCCAACTCTTTAAAAAATATTTTTGCTTACAAAAAACCACCAAGAGACCGTGAAGACTCAAGATTTGGGCGGCTGCAGCCAGGGGATTGCACTTTTCAGAGAGCATGTGCAGTGTGCCAGTTTATAGAGTGTTTGGAGACTGTGTTTTAACCTTCTGGAGTATTCTGGAGAAATGCCTCCTTTCTCAAGATCAGGCCAAGATCACCCCTCTGAAACCCTAACTGGAAAGGTGCTAATCCTCCCCAGTGTGCTGGGGCGAGCCTGTGCCTTTCTGGGTTTTGCAAAGTGGGGTTAGGGTTTCTGCCTTTTCTCCTCCCATCTCTCCACTCCCAGCCCCGGCCAAGCAATAACCTGGAAGTTAATTTAAACTAGGACTGTTTGTGTCTGGTTATATATTGGTGATAGTGTGGGTGCTGGAAGGCAGGAGGGGTTTGCTATGTATTTCCCCGTTGCTGTGCAAAGAGAGAGGGCTACTTAAAATGTCATTGTTTGCCTGTTTTTAGATTGAGTTCTCTTGCAGGTAAAGCATTTTCACAAATTGTGTTTCTGTTAGCAAGTTGGTTTGGGTTTCTGTGGATTTCTCTTGTTCGTGTACTTAATTTTCAGTAGGATATTTGGAAAGAGATTTGTGTGACCAGATAGATTTAGTTCTAGTTGGGAATTTCCATAGGGGGCTCAAATAATTTTATATAGTGAAATGGAATTCGTTTTATAAATTTACCAAAGTAATAGAATGTGTACTGAAAAGTATCTAAATTGATCTGAGTTTAATAGGAGTGTAAAAATTGAGGATGACATCATATCTCCTTAAGAAGTTTAAAGGCATAGTCTTGATTGTTTACAGGTGGGGGTGGGGTGGGTGGGAGGGGGGATGTAAGCACATTCTGCAAATTTTAATTGGGGTTCATGTTTAGCCAGCGTGTCTTAATTTTCTTTAAATATTGAATTGAAAAGAATAAGCAAACGGTTGTGTTGAAGGACTGGCATTTTAACATTTGATAGTTTCCAAATTTAAAAATTAAAGGTCTTGTGCTTCTCAGATATAACTCATTGACCTGCATGCAAATGCAGATTACTTTATCTTTCCTAATTTTCCTTTCCAATTTGGTGTTAATTCCTCCCCATGTGCAGGGAATTAAATTTAAAACACCTGGTAAGGACTGCCTGTTTTATTCTTAAAGGCTTTTGCTCAACTTAAAAACATAACGTAGTTACTTGTTACTTTAGAAGGGCAGGTTCCTCTTTATAGGAAAGCACATAAGGTAAAATGTTAACCAGTGCTCAACTTAAAAATATAACTTAGTTACTTGTTACTTTATAAGGGCAAGTTCCTCTTTATAGGAAAGCACATAAGGTAAAATCTTACCAGTGGAAGCAAGTATTTATCAATGGAAGCCTCTTCAGTTTATTAACAATGTAAATTAAAATGCTCAGAGTTTTAAATGATACTATCTTAACTAGCAAAATAAATAGGAGTACATGGAGACAGCTTTTTACTGATTTAGAGAATTATCAAGTAACTCCTTTGCTTGTATTGAAATGGCTAAAGACAAAAGTAGAGCTTTTTTTTCTGGAATTTTCTTAAGAGAAATTTTCTGGAAACCCATATTGCAATTTTGTTTTAACTGAACCTTGGAACTGTGCTGTAGTTTCCCTTATCTGAATGCTTCCGCTGTCTGGGCGTTGGGAGAGGGCAGAGAAGGAACCCTGGTGATCTGCATGCCCAGCACCTATAGGAAGGTCAAGAGGTGGCACTGGTGACAGTGAGTTGAATGCTGCAGACCAGTAGTTGCCAAGTGAGCCTGCTGGACTTTGGGGTGGAGTTCTTTGTGCTTAGCAGTCATTGCATTCCATCCCATCATCATGTAGGCATCCGAGGCAGGCACACCCACATATGCAGCAATGACCTTTATACCTGCTGTGCAAGGCATGTTGGGAGCCCTGTGCTGAAGAATGCTTATGGCAGCACTCTGAGATGGATGAATGGGCTTGCAGCAACTGAACAGGGGAGTAGGCCTGGGAAGTGATTTGATGCTTGGCAGCCTGGCCCAACTCTGACTAGGAGCCGAGCTGGGCGGGGACCCTTTCAGGAAGGGGTATTGTTGAATTTGGTTCAGACCAAGCTTAGCTCCTGATTACCGAAGTCTCAAGGGAATGTGGAAGGAATGTCGCTTTTCTGCATTCAGATACCCCTCCGTTGGGGAAGATTATAGCAGTACTTCACAGAGCTTGAGGTCCCCTGCATTCAGAATGAAGAGAGGATTGCACTGAATGTTGGTGATGGCGTAACACTCTGGTTCAAATATAAAAGCTATAGAGCATGAAAATGTGGCTTCACTCTGAGGTATAAGCTTAACCCTCCTTTCCATTTCGGGGATAAATTTAAGTTAAGGGTGAGTGTGAAGATTGTTGTGACTTTGGAAGACTGTTGCTGAGTTTGGTTGGGAAGAGCCACTAGTATCTTTGTGGGACCTTGTATGTACCCCTGTGTGATTATGTAGACACCACTGATATTTTTGTTGTTCTATTGTGGGCTGTTGGGCATGGGAGAGAGACCAGGAAAGTTGCTGACGCTGGGGAACTGAGAGGGTGGTGGTTTTACTTCACTTTCCATTACGTTTTTAAATTATGAAAATTTTTTATATTTTCAGTTTTTTAAAGCTTCAACCTCTTCGTGGTTTGGCTGTTAGGATACATTGATTAGGATATGCAGCTAAATATATATTGGATTATAGGCGAAAAGCAATAGGATATTATAGTTGTTAATTTTTTTTCTGGAAGAGTTCGTTAAAATAGATTGGTGCCTAAGCTCAAAAGTTTTATTTCCTTATTAAAAAAATTAAAAGAAGAACACTTTCATATTAGAATCTTGTGTTTAACGTGTAAATTGGATAGAGCATATATAAAACTTACTAGGGTTTTCAGTGTATCTTACTTAAAATGCTAGTGTTGCGTTTTAATAGCTAAGTATAGAATGAGTGGGTGCCATGACCATTCGTGTTGCCCATTAGCTGGGACAACAAAAGCTGCTTTTAATGCTGAGCGTTTAAAGGTAGGTATGGATATCTGTGCTCTCCTGGCTTATCAGTGTGGTACAGGTGAACCTTGTGAATTAGGGAGATTTCTCACACATGCTGAGACGTGAGGTTCTGAATGTTAGGAAAGTTTTGTGGCTGGTAAAGAATTATAAGCGGGGTTATCTTGGGAGTGCTCAGTTTCAGGTCAGTAATGCACGACTGCTTAAGTGATTGTAGTCGACAAGGTTTTTCTTGATTTCATACTGTTTTCTCAATACAGTTGAAAGAGTTTAAAAGATTTCTTACTTTGGCCTTATTAGAATTTAAACAAAAAATAAATGTTAGGTGCTTGTGTGTGGCCGTGCACAGTAACAAAGAAGATGGTAGGGAATTATGGAATTATGGTGTGTGCCTGGAGCTGGTGGGAATTGAGGATCTTGACTTGTGTTTCTGGCTGTCCTTTTGACTTGTGTGATCTGTTCCTACCCAATGCCATTATAATAAACTAACAAAGGGCATGTTTTGTTCTGATTTGCCATTCTGCTTGAAATAAATGAGTTATCAGCTAAGGCTTAAAGATATCTATTGGAATTACAGAGGTCTGGGGTTTCCCCTGTAAGAAACTTGACTTGTATTTTTTTTTTTTCCTGTAGTTTGGTAGCTCAGTTGCTTTTGCACATGTACTTCTTTTAGGCAGTCAGCAAGAGGGAAACGATCTTTGCCATACTTTGAAATTCTTTTATGAGCCACACCACTGCAGTTAATGTGTTCTTACAGGTCTGGGATTTTGTATGAAAGTGAAGCTGTTGCGCTACCTTGATATGTAGTTAAAGCAACGCCATTGTAATTGTCTTTAGCAGCATTAAGACAGCAGCTTTTCTAGCAGTGACATTTTTGAAAGGTATGAACTATCCATTGAGTAACTCTGGTGGTTGATTTGGTCTAGGAGGAAGGAGAGAGGCTGTGCTATTCTTAGCTGAGTTTCCTTTATCGACTTGCCTTTGACTCAAGGGGCAATAAGACAGGAGGTGGCAGTGTGGTAGCGGTGACCAAGGGGTAGGCTGGCAATTTTAGTTAGGATCTCTGCCCCATAAATCTGAGGTTTAAAAATTGGCTTGGACTGCCAGGGTTTTGCTGGAAAGCTGGTGGCAAACATAGTTTTCAGTGCTCTATTAAAATTGAGGGTGTAATTTCTCATGGTCTTAAATTGCTGTTTGGCAAGTGTTCAGTATTGGTAAATAAACACAGTTATAAATTTTAATATACTATGTGGATTTTGTTGCCCTGAAGGGACATACATAGTATGTAAATGATATATTGTAGAAAATTATCCTGAGACCATTTAACTTGATTAGGAAACAGTTTGAAATTATGCTAGAACTCTTCTTGGAGGACTAATTGAGCTATAAGCAGAAAGAAGTCTAAATCCTTAGAACATCTGGTATTATCATTTAATTATTTAGGAAGTTGATTCATAACAAACCACTGCAAAACTAGAAGCTCAAAACAATGAATTTTTCTTTCTCATGACTATGGTTCTGCTAGGTGGTTGGTTCTGTTTTACTTGGTGTCATTTTGGGTCATTTACTAAGCTGGGCAAAAAGGTCCATGAAAACTTCACTCACATGTTTGGCCTCTTGGTGCTTGTCCTCCTGACCTTTCTCCACATGGCATCTCATCACCTAGCAGTGGTAGCCTGCAGCTGGCTACCCCAAGTGAAAGCAGAAGCTGCTAGGTCTTGTAAAGGGCTGGCCCTGATTTGGCACAATATTACTTCTGTCCCATTTTATTGATCGAGGCAAGTCACAAGGCCAGCCCAGGTGGAAGAGGGTACAGAAACAGACTACCTCTTGATGGTAGAGTGGCCTGCCAGGTGCAGGGAGGGAGAGGGTCACCGGTGGCCATCAGATGGAGGAGGGCAAGAGTAGTGGCTTCAAAATGCTTGGAACATAAACTATCTGAAAATTGCATTTAGCATTAGAAATGGGGAGCTAGTCCCCATTGTACTATCCTGGCAAGAGTTAATGAAATTTGCTTTTGGGGAGATAAATAGTGGTTATTCTCTGTGTATTTTTTGAGGAACAGCCAATAGGATTTGCAGATGGATTAGATGAGGGGAATGAGAAGAATAACGGATGACAAGAAGACTTTTTGGTCAGAACAACTAGGTAAAGGTGGTGCCATTGACCGAAATGGAGAGCACTGGAGGAAGAACAGACTTTTGGGTAGAAATCAGGAGATTTACTTTTGGCATACTGTGTTTCTGTGTTACGAATTAGAATTAGAAATCTAAATGAAGAAGTTGAATGTAGGTAGCTGTTTACATCAATCTGTTGCTTGGAGTAACGTAGGAAGCGGAGGTGAAAATAAGAGGCTTTGTTAGCTTGTGGTATTTGAAATCATGGAATTGATGGAGCCTGGGCTCTAGGAGGAAGGAGGGACCAGCAAAGAGGAGTGAATGAGGCCAGTGAGGGAGAGGAAAGCAAGCAGAGTGAACCATCCCTGGGAGGTCAGTGAAGAAAGCCTGTGAGAAGGATGGTGTCACCAAGTGTGTAGCATATTACTGAGAGCTTGTGACTTAGGTGAATGAATCACCAAGTAGGAGGTGGGGGTGGGGTTTTAAATCTCAGCCCTCTGGCTCTGCTATCATAGATAGTGATTTATGAATTTTGGAGCAACCTGGAATGTAGTCTTTCTTCCAAAATTCATAAGTTCACTTTCTTATTAAATAAAAAAAATTTAAAACTTACTGATTTGAGAGAGAGAGGGAAACCGACTTATTGTTCCACTTCTTTGTGCATTCATTGGTTGTTTCTTGTATATGCCCTGACTAGGGATTGAACCCATAACCTTGGTGTATTGGAATGATACTCTAACCAGGACTCATTTTTTAGAAACGTCTATGAACACATTGTTTAGAAGAAAGAGTTTAAGATTAGCAGATCCTTTTGTTGAATGGACAAGACTTGTTTGTGACAATGGACCTACTCTTTGACATCTGTTTCGTTTTCTAGTGACTGTGAGCTTACTTTCTACGGACAAGCCAATCTGCTTTTTATTAAGGTGCATTTGGAAGATCTTCTGAATCTGTCCTAGGTTTTAAAACAGTGTAGACCAAGTTCAGTGCCTCTATGGTTGTCTAAATACTTAATGATTTGACAAGCAAAGGTTGAAACTATTGGCACTTATGGATATCACAGGCTAGGTTTAACATATTGGGTTGGCCAAAAAGTTAGTGTGTGTGTTTTTTTTTCCTGTAAAATAAAAAACACATTTTTCATTTTCACTAATAACTTTATTGATTTGGATATTTTGAGTATCTTGGCTATCTCCTGTGTGGTGCAACGTTGATTGTTCTCAATTAATGTCTCAATTTGATTGCTATGAACTTCAGCTGGTCTACCAGTTGGACCTTGGAACATTGTCCAGCAAGAAACCTCCAGCACAAAACTTCTCAAACCACTTTTGACATGTTCGATCAGTCACAGCACCTTCTCCGTATACTGCACAAATTGTTTTTTGCATTTCAGTTCCATTTTTACCTTCCTTGAAATAATAAAGCATAATATGCCAAAAATGTCGCTTATTTTTTCCCATCTTCAATATTAAAATGGTTACACAAAAATTCACCAGTTTTGATGTGTTTAAATGCATACTGATATAATAGCTGTCACAATACAGTCTAACAAAATTGTTTCAAATGAAGTTAAAGACAACTAAGCACTACTAGAGCTATCTTACAGAAAAAGCCAAATAAACTTTTTGGTCAACCCAATACTTCAATTGCTTTATTTTAGGATCCTGGAATAAGTAAAGCATTTCTTCTATTTTACTCATAAAATCTTAGCTATAAGAAATACAAGAAACCTTTTATAAGTACCTCTAATTTTCTCATTTTTGCATATTTAAAAAATCTGATTCTTGATAAAGTAGCCATCACTTCAAATTATGGATTCTGTCTTTTGCCACAGTAGTGTTTTAGAGCAACAAATTTTGAGACAATAACTTTTTAAAAAGACTTTCTGTGTCTATGCAAATCCTTTGATCAGTAGAGTACTACTTTCAAAATATGCTTAACACATACTAATTTAAAAAAGGAAAACTAATAAAAATGAGGTAGCACAATAGGTTTTTTAAGTGATATTAGTTGCTTTACCAAAGGATTCTCCATAAAGCCCTGGGAGAAGAAGCTACTTGCCTGAGGCACTGCAGGTGATTGGTGGGACCCATTTCCTGGTCCTTGACTCTGCCTTTCCTTCATTCCTCCCATTTAAGTTGTCAAAGCCTCAAAGTAGCTTATACGGCAGCCCGGTCATGTTTGCAATGGCAAGTCAGAGCAGAGATGTCCTGTTTCTTGCTTTCTCCAAAGGGAAAAAATCTTGTTTGGCTTCTTTGAAGGGTTGATTTTATTTCTTCCTGTAGGAAAAAGAGAGGTACAGGTAAGTCTGTAGTCTAGGGCTTACTATATAATAGAATATCTGGACATCCTGTCTTTAAGACAGAAAATGAGACTGCTTTTCCTTTCAGGTAATTTTTAGCAGCTTCATCTTAACATAAATGAATTGCAGAGAAGTTGAAGGGAGGCCTCAAGAGCTATGAGAGTAGGTCAGAGGGCCTCCGTAGGCAGGTGTGTGGCTTTATCTCAGGCAGGTGACTGGGACTGGTGAGATTTCTTTGATTTTGCAAGAGGTAGCTGTGTCGGGAGTGCAATCCATGGGACCTGGTTATCCCAGCTTGTTACCAACATTACCTGGCTTGCGGGAGGAATTCTCTGAGATTTTATTTATTTATTTATTTTTAGACGGGAACAGAGAGAGAAAGAGGGAGAGAAAAATCACCCCACTTGCATCTTACATGCCCTCAACGCAGGCATGTGCCCTGACCGGGAATCAGACTGGTGACCTTTTGTTTTGTGGGAACGATGGCCAACCCACTGAGCCACACCAGTGAGGGTGCAGGAGGAAGTCTCTTAAACGTGGAATATTAAGGATTAGAGAGAGCAGGAAGGAGTGGTTGTGCGGAAACCTCTTGATGAGGAGGAACCTTGATGCTTGCCTTGTGCCCTCATTGAACTGAAGGGTACAGCCAGAAGAAGGTGGGATATGAGGTCCTAGATCTGGATTTGAATCCCAATTCCACTTCCTAAATGCATGCTGTTGTTTAAGAATAAGGAATTCAAGGTCTGGGGAGGTTAGAATGGAAACTATGTCTCATAAGTTCCTGGGGACAATGTGGGTAAAGCAAAGCATCGTTACAGTATCACTAGTAGTCACTCCAGTGGCAGCTGTTGTTTTTCCCCCCTTGAGATTCAAATGCAATGCAAAGGCTGGAAGTAGATTATATTTGGTGGTGATAACGGAAATATGGAAAATCATTGTTCCAGTTTGGGATGTGGACTGATGTTAAGTAGAAATCTGTGGGTGGTGTCTTTTTGTTTTTATTTTCACTGAGCACGTATTACCTTAAAAAATTTTTTTTTAAATTAAGGTATCACCTAGATACAGTAGCATGTGTAAATATTAAGTAAACAGCTTAATGAATTTTTACACATGTATACATTCAAATTAATTTAAACCACATGAAGTAAAATGTGAACATACTTGTTCTACAATCCTCCCTAGTCCCATGTTTTACCCAGGTCTTAATAGCTGGTACTTTGGTGTATTATTTTCCAGAAATTCTTTTTTGCATGTATCCACAAACACCACCTTTCATTAAAAATGAAATCATTCTGTTTATTTTATCTGTGCTCTTACTAAATTATATATCCTGAAGAATCTTCAGTGTTGGTACGAATAGTTCACTCTTTTTTAACAGTTGTATTGTTCCGCATAGGTGTGTAACAATTTCATTGTTATTTACGTAGTAATTTCAATCAAGCTTATTTATATGTATATCATAGGACCCTTGGTTGTATATTTTTATAAGGTAAATTCTTAGACTGAGAATTGCTATGTCAAAAGACCTGCACATTTAAATTTGAGAGTGCTCTGCCCAAAATGCTGTTAACATATATTGACATGGTTAGTCATAATTTGACAACCAAGAGAGCTCTTTTCAGTGATGTGTGCAGTGAGTTTAGTTAAAAACTATTTTTCGAGCATGGAGGACTATCACTCTAGGAACATCTTATTCTTTCTACCATGGTTGTTGCACTAACTCGGACAAGTTTAGGTCCTGATTCATTTGTGCCCCTTGTATGTAGAAATTAAGTCAATAGTTTTGATAACTTACAGCTCCAAGATCTAGGGCTTAGGTTCCTCCCATATTTAGCATCTTGAAATTTGGATCTTACCTCAGAAACTATTATCTTGCACTGGAAACTTTACTATATCATACTTTGAGGTTAAATTTGATTAAAAATTAGTTTCCAAAACAGAGTGCTGTTCAGCTTACTCTTCTGGCTGGGCAGATGATTGGAGAGCGTAATTAAGAGAAGCTGTGATGTTGTTAAAACTGTTTGAGAAGTGATTGAGTTCTCCCCAGTGGTCCCCTAAGGTCTAGTTTTTAAAAAGTGTGCTGTTCTTACAAAAATGAAGAAGCTCTTGCTTTTTCTTTGGAGAAATAAGTGTGGTTGAACATTGGAATTTCCATATTTTGGGGGGGGGGTGCCAGTTTACCCACTTCTGCATTTTTCCAGTTTCAGAAATGAATTTGTGCCCTGTGGTTTATATAAATTTCAGTTTAAGCATAGATTGAACATTTGTGCTCCTGGTCCGTCTCCGCAGGGCAAAGAGAAGTTGTGAATGTGGCGTGGGGTATACGTATGGTATGCCCAGAACTCAGGAGGGGCGTCAGGTTTAGCTAGCTGTTGGTGAGCCAGCCAGGGACAGGTTCAGGCAGGGGTGTGCTGGCAAACTGAGGCTAACCGTGTGCAGTGGGATGGAAGAGGCAGAAGGGACAGCAGGAGCCAAGGCATGTCAGAGTGAAATATCCCGGTGTGTGCGAGGGAACTACAAGCTGTTTGGGATTAGAGGGGCTCAACTGGGAGAGGGTGGTGGTTGAGGCTGAGCCTACAGGGGAGGCAGCGAGAGCAGCCTTCATGCTTGAGGAATGACTGTGCAGGGTGGGGCCAAAGGAGGCACACAGTTGTTTGTATGGAAAATAATACAATAATCAATTATAATACAAGAATAAACTCTGTGTTTCGCATGCTCACAACTGTACACCTCCTTTTGCCCCTTCCTGTATTATTCTGATTCTTCATGTGTTTAACTTGAGGGGCTCAGTCAGTTTAATTTAGCAGATGGTTATTTGGGATTATCCTGCAAGACTTCATTTTGGACCCGGGCTGGTGTGGCTCAGTGGATTGAGCATCAGCCTGCGAACCAAATGTCGCTGGTTCGATTTCCGGTCAGGGCACGTAACTAGGTTGCACGTCAGGTCCTCAGTTGGGGGCGCAAGTGAGAGGCAACCGCACAATGATGTTTCTCTCCTTCTCTTTCTCCTTTCCCCTCTCTCTAAAAATAAATAAACAAATAAAAAAAAAAGACTTCATTTCGGGATCTGCTCACCAGAGAGTCTGTTAAACTGCTTTTACCTCTTAAGTTCTTTGTGGGGACTGCTGTGCCTTAAAAATACTCCATGGAATATAGAGCTATCCTTAGCATACATACCCTTTGACAGAGTAATTAGGGTAAAC
Source organism: Furipterus horrens (assembly GCF_987537825.1). Taxonomy (NCBI): domain Eukaryota; kingdom Metazoa; phylum Chordata; class Mammalia; order Chiroptera; family Furipteridae; genus Furipterus; species Furipterus horrens. The sequence continues at coordinate 14,778,065 of NW_028327179.1, forward strand.
TGCTAGGACTAAGGAAAACTGTAGTGAGGCTGACTGAGCCTATGTTATTTTTTTAAAAGAATTTATTTTTAGAGAGAGGGGAAGGGAGGAAGAAAGAGAGGGAGAGACGCATGGAATTGTGAGGGATACATCAGTTGGTTGCCTCTCACACGTCCCCAACTGGGGATCTGGCCCATAACCCAGGCATGTGCTCTCATTGGGAATCGAACCAGCGACTTTTTGGTGGTTTGCTGGCTGACAGTCTACTGAGCCACACCATCAGAGCACCATGTTATTTTTTTTAAGGTCAGCTATGACAAGACAATCATCAGTAATGATGATTAAAGTACTTGATATTATTTGATTTTTATTAAGGCACCTCCAATGGCGTAATGAACCTTCGGAGAAAAATGAGGCAAACAGATCTAGTTGCACACACAATTAACAGCAAAATGAGCGGGCAGCAGTACTTGCAGCACATTGACAGGGAGGGCCAGGGGTATCTTGCTTGGAGTCATAAAGACCTCAGTTGTTCAACTCTGTGATCCTGGGAAAACTGATGAAACTGAGCCTTTCAGTTTATCTATAAGTATGAACTATAAAATCTATTGCGCAAGGTTGCTAGGAACTAAATGATAATGTTTGTGAAGGACTTCTTGAAGTATCTGGCGTCTAAGTGGTATTGTGTCATATTAATAAGCTTGTGTATTTACATGTGACAGTTTGAGATAAGAGGTACGTATATCTATTCCTGTATAATCCTGTGGTTTGTGTCTCATGTATAGATACATAGGAATCTTTCACATTTCCTTCTGGAATATAGGTTATGTATTGTGAATAAGTTAAGTATTTGTAATTTATATTTAGATATGTAGGTTTTAGGATCCCTAGAATGGGTCTAGTTTGGAAATTATCTTGAGAGATCATACTGTTTAAAAGAAGAAACAAGACTAGGGGATTAAGAATTCCTGTTAATTTCAGAGGTAGGCAACACAGTGTAAAAATGCACGAAGTTTAAGAAGTAGCACTTCAGATGGGGATGTCTTAAAAGCCAATCTACTTAGGAAAAGCTACCCAATCTTACTAGTTATTAGAAAAAAGCCAATTCGGAAAAGTGAACAAGATTGTTACTATCTAGTGTTGGCAAGAGTGTGGAAGAATGGACTCAGACAGCCAGAGAGTAACTTGTCAAAGACTTCTTGGCATGCCACCAGGCAGTGTCTGTTAGAATTTAAAGTGTGAATACCCTTCAAGTAGCATAGAAAACAACTCAGTCCTCATGGTCTTGTGCAGTCTGTAAGCATAGTTTTAATCAGCAATATGGTAAAAGAGCTCCAAATCACCAGGCAGGACTTTGTAAAAAGGTCTCTTGGTAGGAGTACATAATACATGCAGATAAACTTGTTGGTTTTATTACATCACTCATTACATTTTAACAGGTATTATACAGATAATCTGGAAATTTCACCATTGTCTTCTTTCCAAGCAAAGGGGGTGTCTAGCCCTAATTGGACTGTCTGGGACATTTTGCAGTTCCCCATTTTTGAGCTTTAGAAGGTAGATTTTTGAAAAGGTGGAAGATACCTAGAATCCCTTCTCATTTTTTTTTTTCCCCTTAAAAGCACTTTGAAGTAATGTTAAACAATTTCTTACTTTTAGGCATGTTTAATGTCTTCTAGCAGTTTTTGTTGTAAAAAATACTTTGCAAAAGTCATTTTTTGCAATATTGTTTAATAGAAAATTGGAAATAAGTGTCCTTCCAAATGCACCTTATTTAACAAACTATAGTGTGGTAGATTTTGTGGCAGTTATAAAGAATAATACTTATTTGTATGAGTGATATGGGAGAAGCAAATTGAAAAACAAGTTATGGGATAACTCTAAAAAGACAGACATTTGGGGGAGGAAAACCCTTTCAGATGCACATGTCAGTTTAAAAACAGAAAATGATCTGAAAGGTTACACATGGAAAAGGGCGGATGTCTCTGCCAAATGGAACTTACTGAGGAAGGAAGAGGCTAATGGTAGATCTTTGGTTTTATACCCTATTGTAATGGTTCTCAAACTTTGGTTTTGACCCTTTAACACCTAAAGACTGAGAACTCCCAAAGAACTTTTGTTTGTTTTTATTTATTGATATATTCTTCATTAGAAATCAACTAAATATTTAACATTTTTTTTGAATAACTGCAATAAAACCCATTTTATGTTAACATAAGAGTTTTGTTCAAACAAACAAACAAAAAAAGAAAAAAGCCCTGGTCATTGAGGCTCAGTTGGTTGGAGCATCATCCCATCATCAAAAGATTGAGGGTTTGATCCCTGGTTCGGGTGCATGTGATCCTCTGATCCTTGGTCCTGGAGCACGTGGGAGCAACCAATTGATGTTTCTCTTTCACATGGATGTTTTGCTCTCTCCCTTCCTCTCTAAAAGCAAAGAAAAAGTGTTCTTGGGTGGAGATTTAAAAAAAAAAATTAAAAACAACAAAAACCCTCCTAAAAGCAAAATAAAAATTAGGAAAGTGGTAATTGTTATGTTTTTGCAGATTTCTTTGATGTTTGGTCTAAAAAACAGCTGAATCCTCATAAGTACTTCTGTATTCAGTCTGTTGTGATTATTGTTTTGGTCGAAATATGTGAAGAAAATCCGACCTCTATGCGTGGGTTGTGGGCCAGATTCCCAGTTGTGGGCATGCGAGAGGCAACCATACATTGATATTTTTCTCCCTGTCTTTCTCCCTCCCTTCTCCCCTCTTTGAAAATAAATAAAATCTTAAAAAAAAAAAAAAAAAGGAAAGGATTATTTAATAGTCTTTTTAGATAGTTTTGGATATTCTTTGTTCCTACACCAAAACTGGACAAATGGTAGTTTTTTAAAAGCTAGTTAAAATGTGCAATCTGAAATCACATCAGTGAATCTTTTTGTATTCTGTTACATTAAAATCCGTTGGTCTTTCTTGTACTTTGAATGGTTCTTTTATCCCTAAGTATTGGGAAACTGTCAAAGCTCATGGTGGTAGATGTTTGCCAAAATTCTGGTTTTTACTTACAAGTTCAGCTTTAGTCACTGGTGACAAATACTGTTAGTTTTTCTAGAAGTGACTGGCTGACTTTATTCTCTTTTGGACAAACGTCCACTAGATACTCAAGGTTAAATAACCATACTTTGTCCATAGCTCTTTTAAGTAGAAATGGTACTGCATGAAAAGAAGTGGTGGGTTCAGTCCTGCAATTCAGACAGCTGCACAGTGCTTTTTCTCCAGACAACCTCAACAGGCAGAAGTGCGTCTTGTACACCCCGCCCTTTCTCCTCGCAGATATTAACAAGGTGTGTGTACTCAAGGGTTATTTAAGAAAATCAATAGTTGTTAACTGCTTCATCTAGACACTTAAAAATGAAACTTGGATTATATTTTACTGGAAGTGAAGTATATAATGACAACTATTACAGCTTAGTGTTAACGGCCTTGATTCATTTTTCTCTGGTGCCTCAGTTTACCCACCATTGCTTTTCTACCATCAGTGCAAATGTCAACATGGTGAAAAGGCAAGTAAGTTAGTATAAAAATAGTTTTTGACTTGTTGGACTTCTTGAAAGTGCCTCAGGGACCCCCAGGAGTCCACATACTGTACATCAACAATTACTCTTTTACACTAATGTGATGTTTGAAATTAGCTGGATTAGGTATTCCTGTGAATACGTATTTACGTCATAACCCAACAGACTGCAAGAACAAGTGAGGATTTTATGCAACTTCATGGCATGTTGGCATCAACAGGGAATTTCACTCAAGCCAGTTTGTAAAAAACAGGTAGGAGAAGAGGAAAAAAACAAACAAAAAAAAAGGTAAGAAATGAAACACAAAGGAAGAACCTAGGTGTATGAGAAATAAAGTATTTCAATAGTTAGGGAGCACTTAGAACATACGCATGTGGGCAAAATGAAGTGAGTTTCCTTGCTTGGCTACCAACGTGAACTGTACGTGTTGATTGACTACAGACTTTACCTAAGGAAATGAATAGCTTTCAGGATCTTTTGTTACTTATAAAACATTAAAGAAGTCTAATTAGAATCCACTGAAGTTTCTCTTGAGGAACCTTTTTTTTTTTTTTTTGAAGCTAGAAGCTTGTTTGTGGTAACTCGTTGCATTTGTAAGGAAGAGCACATGGGAGTCCTACCTCTGATATATTTCCTTATCCTTAGTCACTGTGGGTTAACTTCAGAAAATAACTACTTTTGTTTCTGTCACAGGAGAGGTACTTTTTTTTTTTTTAGTCAAGAATTTCTTTTCTTCAGGAATAATAATACAATAATTAACTTTCACGGTATTTCACCAAGACTTCCTTATTCTGTATATATGTATATTTTTCTGGTCTGAGAAAGATTGGTAGCTTGCTAGTATGTTTTCTTTTTCAAATGGTTCTGTTTTGCTGATCTTGGATCTTAGCAGTTTCTAAGTGGAATAAATTTGAATGTTTACTACATGCCAAGTTGCTTCAGTTTCTTGGGAAGACAAGACCTTGCTCTCATAAAGGTCAGGGCCTAGGACTGGGCTGTCCACTAGGGCAGCCCCCAGGCATTGGGGCTGTCAAGCAGTTGAAATGTGGCTGGTCCAAATTGAGAAGAGGTTTGCATAAAAAATACAATGGATTTTGAAGACTTAGTTCAAAAGAGAATATGAAATATCTCAAATTTAATATTAATTTTACCGATTTCTTTTTACTTGAATTGGCTTCTGGGAAATTTAATACTGTGAGTATGGCTTGCCTTTGCGACTTTTATATTCCTGTTGGACAGCAGTGATTTACAGAGGAGAAGTGGGCAATCTATACATAATTGAGGCGTGTTCAAGGCTATAGAGAAACATAAAAATAGGAATGGGGACAACTGGCAGGGGCTTGGTCACAGTGTGTCAGGTGATTGCAGAAGAGCCTCACCCGTAAGGCGCTCCGCATGAGCAGAGGCTTGTATGAGGTGAGGGAGTGAGGTGGCAGGAAGGTGCCTGGGGGAAGAGTGATGCAAACCACGGGGGGACAGTGAGCCTGAGAACACGCCCTGCCTCTCTAGTCAACAAGGAGGCCGTTGCGGCTCGATTGGGCAACAGCCGGAGAGCTGTAGGAGGTGAATGCTGGCTGGTGATAGGAATGGACTGGGAGGAAGCCGTGGACAGGGCTTTAGAGGGGACAGTTCTGTTGGAAGTTTAGGGAAGTGGTGATGAATGGATGGAATCTTCTATTTTGAGGATTGAGCCAACAGCAAACAGGATGTAGGGAGTGATGGAGGAGGCAAGGATTCCTTGACAGTTTGTGGGACAAGTCACTGGAAGGATTCTATTAATTGTGCTGTGCAAGATTGTGGGAACAGCATGATGGGGTGGGGGAGATAATGAGTTCGGTTTTGCTGGGTTAAGTGGTGATCCCTGTTAGACATACGGAGGTCGGACAGTGAATACACAGTAAGTGGAGGAGTTGGGGGGAGGGCGGCAAAGGGATGGTGGGGAGGCAAGGGGAGCCAGTGATGGAGTCCAGGGAATAAGCCTCTGAGGTAGGAGGAGAATCTTGAAAGAAGTACCTGGAAGTCCTTATGAAAGTGTGTAAATAGGGAGAGTTACCAGCTGTGACAATTGATGTGGAATAGGGAGAGGATGGGGTTGTAACATTATCAACATTGGTCTCCTGATAGGTGCGGTTCTGATGGAGCAGTAGGACGGAAACCATGAATAGTGAGGGTTTGTGGATAAATGGGTAGGATGGAGAAGAAGTAGAGACAGCGGGCATGGACCAGCTTTTAAGTAGTTTGCTGTAAAGACATCAGAGAAGTGGGATGGTAGTTGGTGGGGTTGTGTTTTAAAGCTTTTTATTTCAATTTCCAGGAAAGTTTTAAAAACAGTACAGATTATTCATATATGCTCCATCCATTTTCCCCTATTGTTAATTTGGATGAATGTTTCTGGAGCATTTAAGAATAAATTGCAGAACTGCCATTTACCACTAAATATTTCAGTGTGTGTTTCCTAAAAACAAGGATATTCTATTACATGAGCACAATAACATTATCAAAATAAAATATTAAAACCCTACAGGTGTTATTTAAGTTTTGCCTATCGTCTCCCTAATTTCCTTTTTCTGATCCTGGATCCAATCTAACACACCTAATGCTTTTAGTTGTGATGTTTCTTTTAATTTGAGACAACACCTTAGTCATTTGTCTCTCATGCCCTCCATGATTTTGAGGACTATCAGCTAGTTTTGTAGAATGTCTCTCATATGAGTTGGTCTGCTGTCTCTCCGTGGTTGGAATCAGGTTATGTATTTTTGGAGGAATACTACAGAAGGGGTGCTGCCCTCAGTGCACCACGTTAGGAGATTCGAGCTGTTCGGTTTTTTTTGTTCCAAGAGTGAAAAAGTTAACCTTGATCAACTGGTTGAGGTGGTATCTGCCAGGCTGCTCCAGTGTAAAGTTATTGTTTTCTCCTTTGCATTAAGAATCTTATGAAGGATAATTTAAAACAATGTAAAGATCTGGTTTCTCATCTTACTTTCACTAATCTAAGCATTTATCGATGATTCTTACCTGAAACTGTAGAGGCTGCCAAATGGTGACTTTCTATTTCTGTCATTGCCCTACATTGATTATTGCAATTTTACTCTAAGGAAGAGCTTTCTTGGTCTCCATTTTTTTTCTTTTTGTTTATATTAATGTGGACACTTTGATTCTTATTGTACAGATTATAACATAACTATTACTTTATTCTTCTGTCAAGGTGAGGGTTAAGGTAAGAGGCATTCTCGCATGGTGATGGTGAACAATGATTATGATACTCTAATGTCCACAGTACTAGATGAAATCTCTGTAGGCTTATACTTTATTGTTAAATGAGCAGCTTTGTACTTAACTTGAAGATGGATTTTAGCTGCCTAAGTGCAACAAATCCATTTGACTCTTTTGGTGATGTTTTGTAATTAGTGAAAATCAGGTCATTCTTCATGTACAGGACACATCACATTTAAATTCAGGTATTGTGCTCTGCAGCTGAAAATAGGTAATTACTGTTGTCTGGTATGTACATCACTTATAATTGATAATCATAGGCAGGTTATTTATTTTAGCTCATGACCAGGCATTTCCCCATTTGTTGCCTTTTGGTGCACTAACTGTAGTCAGTGTGAAATTGGTGGGGCAGCATTGCGCCTCTCCTCGGGGTTCCTGTTTAATCTTCCGTCTATCTCTTGGCGAGTGTTGTGTACGCTGACACAGATCAAATGGAATCTTAAACTATCTTGAGATAATATGCTGTATACAAAACACCCACAGGAATTAAGCAGAACTAGTTTTTTCTATGGTAATTAAAAAGGTTGGAAGATTTTAAAAATGTAGTTATGTAGCAAAATTTAAACCATAAAAATGATTAAAATGGTCTTTTTCTCTGTCCCCAAATGCAGTCATTGTGCAGTTTCTTGTGTTTTGGGGGGAAAGATTTGTATACATGTACAAGAATCTACGAATGTGTACTATTTTAGAAAAAACTACTTACCCAGTTCTGCCCCTTACTGTTTTGAAGTTTTAAAAAGCAGTTTTTAAGTGCTTTGGAACCTGGAGGGGAGGAAATTGTGGTAATACAGTAGTTCAATACTATTAAAATAGTAGTCTTGATTTAGGAGTAAAGTAACGTTTACCCATATCTGGGCTGATAATACATTAAAACTTGTTTAAATGTCTTTGTTATTAATAGGATATTAACTAGGTTAGGTTTCATTATTAATACTTGTTACAGATAATTCTAATTTTCCGAAAACTCCAGCATGTGGTTTACCCCATTATCAGTATGGAAAGAAGAAACATGTTTTACAATGTTTAATCAAAATGCCCCCAACCTCTCAAAACCTCAGAGTGGTCCTTTTAAATAACATGTACATAATACATTAGGGTGACTGGAGTTAGTTCAGGGCTCCAAATTTAATTCTGTTATTGTTCTTTCCCTCCCTAACTTTTTTGTGTTTTTAAACTGCTTTTTTTTGGGTTCTCAAAATGCTAGTTTTATTGTAATTTTAATTTGGTTTAATCACTGCCACTAAATCTCTTAAGTTTATCAAAGGACTGGATCAATATTTTAATAAAATAACAGCAAAATACCTAAAACAAATACTAAACCTTATTAATTAAATTTGAAACATGAAACTTTTTAAAATGAGCAGACTGGTCTCAAGAAAGTCTTGAGTATGTATGGTATTATTTCTTGTTATTCCAGTAATGAAAAAAACAAAAACAAAAATCTAAGAATTAAGATTTTTAAAAATATAATTCTGTGTTACTGATTTTGAACAGAACTAAAAACTCCAAGATACCGTTAATTCATAGCCAACTGATAATAAATTTGCTTCAAGAGATTGTATTTTAAAGCTGTTGATATTTGCAATTTTATTTCCTTTCAACTTACCTATTGAGGCCTGCCAATGACAATTAGTGTACCCAGGTGCTAGGGAGAAAGAAAAGATTTATCTTACAATTTTGAAAGAGAAAATGAATATTTTATAGTAATTCCATTCAAGTAAGAAAACAAATTTATATGAATGATATGTGCACTGAACATATTTTTAGCCATTGTCATAATTGGCAGTAACTTGAAATGCATAGCTGAAGTGAGTCTTTGGACTGTCTGATTACGGGAGCTGTTATTATTCAGAAAGTTCCCCCCGCCCCCCTTTAATCCACAGAATAATGAGATGTGTGTGTTGTTTTGAGTAAGTCAGATCTGGTTCTGGTTGGTTGTCTTGATAGTATTTGTTTGGTTTACAGGCTCTTGAGAAGATAGACTCCTGCAACTCGTTTTTCAGTTGACCACTTTATGTATTTAACTCTTCTCAAGTCCCAAAATACCTCAAGTTATAAACAGAGGGATAAATGTAAATAACTATTTAAATAGTGTCTCTCAGATAAATTTATCCGGAGGGTATTTACAATCTCAAATATTTGTAGCTGATACTTTGCTCTTAAATTTAAGATGTGTTCTAGTTTTAATCATCAATAGAGTATGCTAAATGCAAGTGCATATGTATGCTATAGGGCGTCTTTAAAAAAAAGCGAAAACTTTCAATTTTTTAGTTAAAAAAAAAAAAAAAAGACAGATGGCTGGAGTTAGGGTGTGTATCGGAGCCATGGTGTGCTGCCCCCTGGTGGATGGTCCTTCCTGACAGCTTATGTTTTGCACTGGTTTCTACAAGTCAGTCTTGAGGCAATTAATTAAAATGCTTGTCCGGTGTTTAACACATTCTTAAGTGTTTTGAAATGCGTAAGCTTTTATTTCAACCTTTTTACAAGGTGTTAAAGTCTAAAGCCCAGCCCACTAAAACTTAATGCCCTTTGCAGATTGTTAATGACAGGTTTCATTTGTGATGGCTTTCCTAATAGTAAAGCTTTCAAAAGGGTTAGAGCACTTTAAGGGTGGGGAGGGCCATTTAAAACCCTTGGTGTCATGTTATAGAGAAAGCCAGAGGGCAGGTAGATGGGCTCTGAGTACACTTGAGGCTGAACACTGTGTGAAGGTACCTTTGGTGCTCAGTGCCTGCTTTCCTTTTAGTTTATGTTAAATTTTCTGACCAAATACACCAATATATCAAGAAGACCAAGAGTTTCTCCCTTTGAGAGACTTGTGTTCTCTGTGGACTTGGAGATTAAGTCATAGGTTACATGTTTTTTCATACAGTCAGTGATTAGAAGTATGATATTACATTCTAGATTGTCATAATAGGCACAGTTTTAACATATCACTTTTAAAATTGAACTTGAACCACGTGTAACATTTTTTAGAATAATTGGAAGTGGGAATATAATTTGGAAATGTGAAATAAAATTACTTGAAGTTCTAAAGAAAAAACAACACCAATACAACACCAATTAGGTTATCTTAGAGCTTATTTAACTAAAAGACTAATGTCTAATAATTTTAAGTTACTCTTATCTGTCTAATAACTATATAAGTATATAGGTCCCTTGAAAGGACTTCCTGGTAGAGAGGAATTTCTTGAAATATCTTTTATTGTCAGTTGGTACAGCTCTTTGTCCTGTGCAGGTGTCATCCCAGCTGCCAGGTAAGGCTGGAGGTTTTGTTACCTTGAAATGTTGATGTGACCTTTTTGGACCTCCTCTGTAACATGTGGATATAGATTAGATAATTCCTGATGTTCCACCCCCACTTCCCCAGAGACTGGGATTTATATAGTTAGGATTATATTGCACATTTTTCTTGGGGATCTGTGAGTCCCCCCCCCATAGAAGCCAAATAGTAGGTACCTAAAATTGGGTAGAAATAGCATGAAAATTGGAGTTAAGAGTTTGAATTGGGTTTTTCATTTATCTACTTTTTGACCTTGGTTAAAATAATCATTTGAGATTATTTTCTTAATCTGTGAAGTAGGAGCATTAATGTCTACTCAGTTGAGTTGGTATAAGGTGCATTGAAAACGTATTTCAAGTGCCTGGCATGGTCTTTTATCCATTAGGAGTCCCTGAATAAATGGTATCATTTTATCATTTTCATTCTCAATACAATTACCATTTACAAAATTTATTGTTAAATTGTAGTTGTGGCAGAAATAACCTGATAATGACTAATCTTTTCCTGGATGTTGCTGTCTTCAGTCTTTCTAGTAGAGGATGTAAATTTATATCTGAGGCATCTTATTTGTATCAGAATTGACAAAAATGCAAATTGTGTAATATTTTTCTCATTTTTTAATTTTTAATTTTTAAAGTATATTTTATTGATTATGTTGTTACAGTAGTCCCTATTTTTTTTCCCCTTTGCTTCCCTCTGCCCAGTACCACCCTTCCCTCCAGCAATCCCACCCCCCTTAGTTCATGTTCATGGGTCGTGCATATAAGTTCTTTGGCTTCACCCTTTCCTATATTATTCTTAACTTCCCCCTGTCTATTTTGTACCAACCGATTATGCTTCTTAATCTCTGCACCATATCCCCATTTATCCCCCTTCCCCCTTACAGCTGATAAGCCTCCAAATGATCCCCATACCTATGATTCTGTTCCTATTCTGGTTTGCTTAGTTGGATTTTGTTTTTGTTTTTCAGATTCAGTTGCTGATAGTTGTGAGTTTGTTGTCATTTTAATGTTCATAGTTTTGATCTTCTGTTTCTTAAATAAGTCCCTAAACATTTCATATAATAATGGCTTGGTGGGGACTTCCGGCCAAGATGGAGGCGTAGACAGACATGCTGCGTCTCCCTCCACAACTAAGAAGGAATACAACTACCTCAAAATTAGAAACAACCAGAAGTTCCAGAAAATCAAACTGCATGGAAATCCAGCAAACAAAGATATAAAGAAGAAATACTCATCCAAACAGGCAGGAGGGGCGGAGAGGATGCGGTGTGGTGGCAGAGGCAGCGACAGATTGGCAGAGGCAGCGACAGATTGGCAGAAAGCACAGTCACGCGTTTTAAAAAGTCAGGAGGGACACCTGGGGAGCGTTCCCAGCTCATTACCAGACCTCACAGCTCACGGTCCCAGCACTGGGAAAAATCAAGCCTCATTGCTTTTGACTGTGCAGACCAGTGGGGGTTGGGGTGAAGGCAAAAACTGCCGGTCTCTCAGCAGAGTCCACTTGTTTAAAGGGCCCCCACGAACCTGGAATGTCCACAGACCCACCCACGCTGGGAATGGCATCCAGGGCAACAGCTAGAGGGGCACCAGTCCAGTGCGGAAGTGGGTGAGGTGCCTGGGACAGGGGTGAGTTCTGGGCGGGTGGCATTGTTCCCTCTCGGACCCCTCCCCCACATACAGCGCCACAACGTGATGAAACAGGTCGCCCATTACTGATGAATCCCTAAGGCTCTACCCCTTTCAATGTAACAGGAACGACAGCTCTACCTGGGACGTGGAAGCAAACAAACACAGGAGCCTGTCTGAGTGAAGAGACAGAGAAGTATGGCCCAAAAGAGTGAATGGATCAAGGTTCCAGTGGGAGAACTAAGCGACAAGGAAATAGCCAACCTCACAGATGAGGAGATATACAACCTAACAGGCGCAGAATTTAAAACACTGGTGATAAAGGTGCTCACAGGCTTGACAGATATGCTTCAGTATGGCAAACACATAAGAGAAGAAGTGAAGGCTATGCTGAGTGAAACGAAGGAAAATCCACACAAAACCAGTGGTGAAGGGAAGGAAACCAGGGTTCAAATCAATGATTTGGAACATAAGGAAGAAAAAAACAGTCAACCAGTGCAGAATGAGGAAGCAAGAATTGAAAAAAATGAGGAAAACTTGCCAAATTTAAGAAGGAAATGGACATACAGGTCCAAGAAGCACAGAGGGTCCTGGGCGAGTTGGACCCAGAGGGGACCACACCAGGACGCATCATGACTGAGATGCCAAAGGTGAAAGATAAAGACAGAGTCCTGGGGGCAGCAAGAGAGAGGCAGAGAGTTGCCTACCAGGGGTTGCCTATAGGACTATCTGCTGATTTCTCAGAAGACACTGTGCAGGCAGGACGGGACTGGCAAGCAGGAGTCAATGTGATGAAGGACAGCCTACAACCAAGATTACTCTATCCAGCAAAGTTATCATTTGGAATCGAAGGGCAGATGAAGTGCTTCCCAGACAAGGTAAAGCTAAAGGAGTTCATCATCACCAAGCCATTATTATATGAAATGTCAAAGGGACTTACTTAAGAAAAAGATCAAAACTATGAACATTAAAATGACAACAAAGTCACAACTATCAGCAACTGAATCTAAAAAATAAAAACAAAATCCAACTAAGCAAACCAGAATATGAACAGAATCATAGGTACAGGGATCATTTGGAGGGTTATCAGCTGGGAGAGGGGAGGGGGAGAATTGGGGATATAGTTCAGGGATTAAGAAGCATAATCGGTTGGTACAAAATAGACAAGGAAATTAAGAATAATATAGGAAAGGGTGAAGCCAAAGGACTTATATGCATGACCCATGGACATGGCCTAAGAGGGGGTGGGATTGCAGTAGGGAAGGGGGGTAGTGGGCAAAGGGCAAAAAAATTAGAACTACTGTAACAACATAATCAACAAAATATACTTAAAAAAAAAGAAAGAAAGAAATTGCACCTGTAGCGGCAAAAAAAAAAAAAAAAAAAAAAAAATGGCTTGGTGATAATCTCTTTTAGCTTTACCTTGTCTGGGAAGCACTTCATCTGCCCTTCCATTCTAAATGATAGCTTTGCTGGGTAGAGTAATCTTGGTTATAGGTCCTTGCTTTTCATCACATTGAATACTCATTGCCAGTCCCTTCTTGCCTGCAAAGTGTCTTTTGAGAAATCATCTGATAGTCTTATCGGCACCCCTTTGTAAGTAACTCTCTGCTTTTCTCTTGCTACTTTTAAGATTCTTTGTTTATCTTTAACCTTTGGCATTTTAATTATGATGTGCCCTGGTGTGGTCCTTTTTGGCTTTAGCTTGTTTGGTACTCTCTGTGCTTCCTGGACTTATATGTCTATTTCCTTTGCCAAATTTGGGAAGTTTTCCTTCATTATTTTTTCACATAAGCTTTCAATATCTTGCTCTTCCTCTTCTCCTTCTGGCATTGGCACGTTTAAAGTTGTCCCAGAGGTTCCCAAGCCTCTCCTCATTTTTTTCAATTCTTGTTTCCTCATTCTGTACTGGCTGACTTTTTTCCTTCCTTATGTTCCAAGTCATTGATTTGAAGCCCGGTTTCCTTCCCTTCACCATTGGTTTTGTGTGGATTTTCCTTCATTTAATTTAGCATAGCCTTCACTTCTCCCCTTATGTGTTTGCTGTACTAAAGCATATCTGTCAAGCCTGTGAGCATCTTTATCACCAGTGTTTTGAATTCTTCATCTGTTAGGTTGGCTATCTCTTCGTCACTTAGTTCTCCCACTGGAACCTTGATTTGTTCCCTCTTTTCGGCCATACTTCTCTTGTCTCCTCATCTTGACAGGCTCCTGTTTTTGTTTGCCTCTGTGCCTTAGGAAGAGCTATTGTACCTGTTAAGTTGTAAGGGGCGGAGCCTTAGGTATTCGTCAGTACAGGGGGACCTGTTTCAGTACGTTGTGGTGCTGTATGTGGGTGAGGGGTCTCAGAAGGAACAATGCTGCTTTCTCAGCCCTTGCCCCTTTTCTAGGCAGTTCTTTCACTTCCGTATGGGACTGGAGCCTCTTTAGCTGTTGTCCTGGCCCTTGTTCCCAGAGTAGGTGGGTCTGCAGAGGTTTTAAGGACCATGGGAGCCCTTTAAACAAGCAGACTCTGCTGAAAGACTGGCAGTTTTCTTCCTCCGTCCTAATCCCTACTGGTTTGCATGGTTGGAAGCAATGAGGCTTGATTTTTCCCCGGCGCTGGGACCATGAGGTGCGAGGTCCAGTCAGGAGCTGGGAGCGCTCCCCAGGCGTCCCTCCCTACTTTTTAATATGTGTGACTGGGCTTTCCTCAGGCCAGCCTGCTGCTGCCGCTGCTCCTGCTGCCACCACCACACCGTGTCCTCTCTGCCTTGGTTCTGCCCCTCATACCTACCTGTCTGGATGAATATGTCTTCATTTCTTTGTTTCTTGGACTTCCATGCAGTTTGATTTTCTGGAACTTGCAGTTGTCTCTAGTTTTGAGGTTGTTGTATTCCTTCTTAGTTGTGGAGGGAGACCAAACGTGTCTGTCTCAGCCTCCATCTTGGCTGGAGTCCCGGATTTAAAAAAAAATTTTTTTATTGATTTTGAGTGAGACATACACACAGACACACACACTCTGGGGCAGAACCCACAACCTTAGTGAATTGAGCCTATAACCTTGGCGTATTGGGACGATGTTCTAAGTAGCTGAACTCCTCAGCCAAGGCTAGAATTGTTGTCTTAATGTGATTAAGGATTACTTTTAAATGAACAACCCAGATAATTTTATTAATATACATTGTTATGATAAAAGTTTTTGGATATCTTATATTTGAAGTTACACTGTAGTTACAGCAGCAGAATGAATTTAAATATATAGCTAATCCTGAGTATTCTTGGGGAATTGGTTCCAGGACCTCCCTGCGTCCCACCCCCAGATGCCAAAATCTGAGGATGCTCAGGTGCCTTACATAAAATAATGTAGTATTTGCATATAACCTACACACATATCCTCCTGTAATCTTTAACTTCTAGATTACTTATTGTACCTGATACTATGAATGCTATATAAATAGTTGTCATACTGTATTGTTTAAGGAATAATGACAAGGAAAAACAGTTTGTACATGTTCAGTAAAGATGCAGCCACTGTAGGCTTAACTATATAGTACACATCAGCAACAAAACGTTTTGTTTTTCTGAATGTTTTCCATCCATGGTTGATTAACTCCATGAGTGTGGAACCCTGGGGATACAGAGCAGCAACTGTACTATCCTTCCCAGGCAAGAGAAGGAGATGATTGTTTGGTGCAGCAATCTTAGGATCTTTTACTGTTTCTGCAGTGTGGAAAAGGCTAATGTGACTGAAAGTTATGTGTGGAAAGTTCATAGAGTTTCTCTGCTACCAGACAGTCATGTAAACTTAAATCATCTTTTCCTCCCAAAATTTTCTTTCTGCTGGTACAAAGTACTAACAAGCCCAGACTTTGAATTTGTTGGAATTTATCATTTGTGAAGATGGGTGACCTGTAGGTTTTAGAGAGGAGGAAAAAAATAAGAAATTTCAAAAATACAACACTATAGGAGAGACAATAGGATAATAGAGTCCTTTATACCCCTCACCTAGCTTCAAGAATCACCAGTTCATGACCGGCCTTATTAGGCCGTGCCCCGATGCCATGCCTTCCCTAACGATTTTTGAAGCAAATTCAGAACAGCAAGCCTGTTACAGTCCTAAATTCTTTAGAATGTATCTCTAAAAGATAAGTACTTAAAAGAGACAATACCATTATTACATATAAAAAAACTTAAGCACTAATTCATAGATATTAAACACTCCAGACTTTCCTGGTTATCTCATTGTCCCCCGCCCCCCTGTTTATTTTAATCAGGGTTTACATAAGTTTCATACATTGTGGTTGGTTGATAGGTCTTGGTTTTTCTTTTTGCTCCCCCACCCCACCCTTAATGTCTCGGTTCTCTATCTTTTTTTCCTCTGAAGTTTATTTGTTAAAAAACTTAGATATTTGTGCCAGAGAGTTTGTCAGCGTCTGCATTTTGGTGATGTGGTGTCTTTTAGCTTGTACTGTACCTCTGTCCCCAGAGGACACGATAGGTCTAGAGCTGCGACTTTCTACCCTTTTCATCTCATGACACATATAAACTAATTACTAAAATTCTGCAGAACACTAAAATATATATATATATATATATATATATATATATATATATATATTTGCGGATTTGACAAAAAGAAAAGTATAATTTTGATTTATTCACATCATACAGCTGTTGTGTTGTCATTTTTTAATTTGACCATCTAAGGGAAAAGAGGTCGGTGCCCCTGACTAAATAGTCAGGTATTGTGTGTTTTAAAAATTTTTGTGGCACATCAGGTGAAAATTGCAGGTCTGGAGACTTGATCATTTTCAGGTTAATTTTTTTTAATTGGCAAACACGTAATAGGCAAGTCATGGCAACTTTTTTTTTGAGTATATTTTATTGATTATGTTGTTACAGTAGTCCCTATTTTTTTCCCCTTTGCTCCCCTCTGCCCAGTACCCGCCTTCCCTACTTCCCTACAGCAATCCCACCTCCGCTTAGTTCATGTCCATGAGTCGTGCATATAGTTCTTTGGCTTCACCCTTTCCTACATTATTCTTAACTTCCTCCTGTCTAGTTTGTATATACCAATTATGCTTCTGAATCCCTGCACTGTTTCCCCATTTCTACCCCTTCCCTCTCCCAGCTGATAAGCCTCCGAATGAGCCCCATACCTATGATTCTGTTCCTATTCTGGCTTGCTTAGTTGGATTTTCTTATTTTTTAGATTCAGTTGTTGATAGTTGTGAGTTTGTTGTCATTTTAATGTTCATAATGTCCCTTTGACATTTCATATAATAATAGCTTGGTGATGATGAGCTCCTTTAGCTTTACCTTGTGTGGGAAGCACTTCATCTGCCCTTCCATTCCATATGATAGCTTTGCTGGATAGAGTAGTCTTGGTTGTAAGTCCTTGCTTTTCATCACCTTGAATACTTCTTGCCAGTCCCTTCTTACCTGCAAAGTTTCTTTTGAGAGATCAGCTGAGAGTCTGATAGGCACCCCTTTGTAGTTAACTCTGTTTTTCTCTTGCTACTTTTAAGATTCTCTCTTTATCTTTAACCTTTGGCATTTTAATTATGATGTGTCTTGGTGTAGTCCTTTTTGGGTCTAGCTTGTATGGGACTCTGTGCTTCCTGGACTTGTATGTCTATTTCCTTCCCCAAATTTGGAGAGTTTTCCTTCATTATTTTCTCACATAAGTTTTCAATTTCTTGCTCTTCCTCTTCTCCTTCTGGCACCCCTATGGTTCAGATGTTGGCACGTTTGAAGTTGTCCCAGAGGTTCTCATTTTTTTCAGTTGTTTCCTCATTCTGTACTGGTTGACTGTTGTTTTCCTCCTTATGTTCCAAATCATCGATTTGAACCCCAGTTTCCTTCCCTTCACCATTGGTTTTGTGTAGATTTTCCTTTGTTTCATTTAGCATAGCCCTCACTTATTCTCTTATGTGTTTGCCGTATTTAAGCATATCTGTCAAGCCTGTGAACATCTTTATCACCAGTGTTTGAACTCTGCATCTGTTAGGTTGGCTAGCTCCTTGTCACTTAGTGCTCCCACTGGAACCTTGATCTGTTCCCCTTTTTGGGCCATACCTCTCTTATCTCCTCATCTTGACAGGCTCCTATGTTTGTTTGCCTCTGTGTCTTAGGTAGAGCTGTCACTCCTGTTACGTTGTAAGGGGCAGAGCTTTAGGTATTCGTCAGTACAGGGCGACCTGTTTCACCACGTTGTGGTGCTGTATGTGGGGGAGAGGTCTGAGAGGGAACAATATTGCTTGCTCAGCAAGCAGTTGCCTCTTCCAGGCAGTTCTCTCACTTTGTATGGGACTGTCGCCTGTCTAGTTGTCCTGGCTGTTGTTCCAGAGTGGGTGGGTCTGAGGATGTTCTAGGACCATGGGGGCCTTTTAAACAAGCGGACTCTGCGTAGAGACTGGCTCTTTCTTCCTCCACCCCAACCCCAACTGGTTTGCACAGTCGGAAGCAATGAGGCTTATTTTCCCCAGTGCTGGGACCGTGAGCTGTGTGGTCTGGTCTGGTGCTGGGAGCGCTCCCCAGGTGTCCCTCCTGACTTTTTAAAATGTGTGACTGTGCTTTCCGGCAGGTTGTCACTGCCACCACCACACCATGTCCTTTCCGCCCCTCCTACTTGTGTGGATGAGTATTCTTTATATCTTTGTTTATTGGACTTCCATGCAGCTCGATTTTCTGGAACTTCTGGTTATCTCTAGTTTTGAGGTAGTTGTATTCCTTTTTAGTTGTGGAGGGAGATGCAGCATGTCTTTCTACACCTCCATCTTGGCCAGAAGTCCAAGTCATAGCAAATTTTAATGTCTTGGCCATGGTTTTTTTGTTTAAAGGAATAACAGATTCAAATAGTTTATCAACATGAGAGTTCAAGTTGGGGAAAAATTAGTATAAATGAGGAAGCATGTTAAATTTTAATGTAAGTTTCTAACCCATTCTTAAGTAGTGTAAGCATGCTTTTTTTTAAACTTCACTAGGAGGTAAAATAGCTTATTAAGCAGAAAGAATTTGCTATCAGAGACTGGTATGGTAGCATTGCATTTATTATAAGCATTTTGTTAGGAAAGGGGTTCTCTGCAATGTCCAGTGTGGTAATATATTGGAAGAAAAGCAAAGATTGAGTTGCCTAGGATGAGGAATGTCAGATATTTGGATCCAACTTGTCTACCTTTTTTTTTTTTTTTTGCTGTGTAAGAATTCTTTAATGAAATGAAATAGAATTTTCATGTTGATTCTCTTGTGAACAATAACAATTACATATTTTATTTGATTATACAAAACATTTAAATTGGAACATATTAAAATTGGAAATATAAACCATGTGGGTTATATAACTCTACTTCTTGGAAACAAGAAGGCATCTAAACTCTTTCTCCTTTAGACTCTCAGGCAGTGGAAGTATTGTAGTTTCTAAAGTTGATAAGGTGCTATAACTCAACCAAGTACAACTTTCCCAGTTATAAAATTCAGGAATTTGCCTTGGAAAAGTACCACATCTAATTGACAGTAATGCGAAATAAAAAGTGTTAATGTAGAGATGCCCTATATTCAAAATACAGCACTTTAAAAAGTCTTGTCATCTTAAACCACCTCTTTTTGCAGATACAATTCATTAGTGATGGTGAAACTTTGTTTCTTAATTGTTCCTGAAATTTCCTTGACAAATAAAATTTTATCAATTAGTTTTACCTTTGAGTATCAAGTATACTAAGTTGTACATCACCTCTGTCCAACTGAAAAATGTGAAATTTTATATATATGTGAAATTTTAACTTTTAGTAGCCATAGTAAGATGTAGAAAGTTAACAGGTAAAATTAATTTTCATATCTTATACAACCCAATATATCTAAAATTTTAACCTTTTAGCATGTGATCAGTATTAAAAACCTGAAATTTTATTTTCTTTGTTTTTGGTACTAAGTTTTCAAAGTGTTATATATGTTACATTCATGAAACAATGCAGTTTGGACTGGATTAGCCACATTTACTGGACTCAGTAGCCTTGCGGCTAGTGGCTTGTCCGTTGGACAAAGCGGTTTTAAAATACTTAGCTTTAAAAAATCACTTGTTAAAAATATCATGTCTTGCTGGAAAAAAATGCGATGAAATTTATAAAATTAGTTTAACTCTGGAAAACTATGAGGATGATTAATTTCAGTGAGGTTTCGTATCCCAGTACTTTATTCCCTTGTGACCACCCTGAGTTTCAAGGAAGAAGCTATGTGTAATTGGCTATACTGTGTTAATGTTACACTTTTGAAAGAACTACACTTTTGAGTCATATTCTCCGATATTCAACTCCACGTGTTTCTGGGATTGGTTGAAGTACTGGGAGTAACTTTTTTGGTTAAAGGCACATTTTCAGATTTAATCTCAATATGAAAACTACAGAAATCTTTGATTATTCAGGAATCAAGGATCAGTTTGTGCCCATTAATTCAACTGTTGTTTTTTTTGAACAGTGTTCTAACATCTTAACCATGCACATATCCTAAGGAAATGTAAGAACTTGAACTGTATTCCTCCTCCCTTGAAGGGACTTTTAGTTTCCTAAGAGAAAGAGAAATGGCAGCATGACTTTGCAAGCGTCGGTAACAGAAGCAGCACTTAGAAGAACACTCAACCTTTCTTGGACTCCACCAGCCCATACCCCTGGCTTCAGTCAGGTTCCCATCCATACACTTATGGTTGTCAGACTGTTCTAGATAGATGAAGATCATAAGGTGTGCAGCTTTGAAAGAAAAATACACCTTTTGTTTTCACTGAGGGGACTAAATAAAACAAGGGCGTTGTCCCCACGGAGATCTGGGAGCTGGAAGATGACAGAAGAATCACCTTAGATGCTCACTTAGAACTGCAATGTTTAAAGAGACTTTTCTTCCTTTATTTTCTAAGTAATGTTCAGTTATTGCCCATTATGAGCCAGGTGACCTGCTAAGCACTTGAAGGTGCAACCTTCAAGTTCCCTAAGGGAACTTGTCCTGTTACAGACCTCACTTGGTCACCAGACCAGTGTGGGTGAAATCGTTTTCCCCCTCCCGGCCCGAGATGCTGATTTAGGAAGTCTGTGATGAGCCCTGGGATCTTCGTTTTAAGCGAGCCTTCCTGGTGACTCTAATGCAGGTGGTTCTCAGACCACACTTGGAGCGTCACCTCTACTGTGCAGTGGAGGGGACA
The DNA here is from genome assembly GCF_987537825.1 of Furipterus horrens. Classification (NCBI taxonomy): domain Eukaryota; kingdom Metazoa; phylum Chordata; class Mammalia; order Chiroptera; family Furipteridae; genus Furipterus; species Furipterus horrens. The sequence goes on from NW_028327179.1 coordinate 14,798,956, forward strand.
GCAGACGTCATTTTTTCCTTCCTCTATCCAGTGTTCATTTCACTGGGATCTGCCATCCCCTTTAACCATTGCCCAAACATTCTTTTCTTTACAGTCTGGGTGATCGCCTGTCAATGCAGTAGGTGGGATTCAGTCTTTCACAGGGATTCTTTTAAACAGTTTTTAAAAAATGCTTACCTGAGGATATGTTTTTTAAAAAATTGATTTTAGAGAAAGGGGAAGGGGGAGGGGAGCGAGAAAGAAAGGTAGAGCTAGAGAGACAAACATCCATGTGAGAGAGAAGCATTGATTGGTTGCCTCCCATACATGCCCAACCCAGGGATCGAACCCGCAACCTAGGTGTATGTGCCCTGACTGGGGATTGAACCCGCAATCTTTTGGTGTATGGAATGATGCTCTAACAAACTGAGCCACCCGGCCAGGGCTCACAGGGATTCTTAACCTGACGTCTGCCTGATTTACTCCTAAATCTCAGCGTTGCGCCCTCCTTCCTCCTTTTTTTGCTGACACTTCTTTAAGACTGTCCTAAAATGTCTAATATCTTCAGTTGGACTGTAAAATCTTTGAGGAAGAGAACTGGTTACAGAGCTAGAATTCTTGGAAACCTATAGCTGGTTTCTCTTGCTTCATCATATGTTATACTACAGGTTGGACCTAATGTATAGCTTATTTCACCCTTAATAATTAGTAAAGTGTATTTTGTAAAAGACAAAAGCAAAAGGAAATTGAAAACTGCCTATGAGTCTCATCCTGGTTGGTATTTTGCTGCTCTACCCCTTCCTTGTTTCTCTGTGTGTGTGTCCGTATGCACTTTTTTTTTCTCCTTGGGGACATTTTGTGGTAACACACATTTTTAAATGTCATATTTCATGTTTTGTTTTTGTAATGTGCTTTTTTCCAATGAAATGTCATGAACATGGTTCTCAATTAAATATTTTTTCACATTTTTACTGTTGCAATGATATTTTGTTGCATATATTGGGATTTATTTAGCTAATCTCTTTTACCTGGACATGTAGATTCTTCCTAGTTTTACCTATTTACAAACTACAGGCTAAGTCTGTAAGCATGTTACATCTTTACCTAAGGAAATGACACAGGAAAGAATCCTTTTTTTTTTTTTTTTAATATTATTTATTTATTTATTTTTAGAGAGAAGGGAAGGGAGGGAGAAAGAGATGGAGAGAAACATCAATGTGTGGTTGGCTCTCGTGCGCCCCAAACTAGGGACCTGGTCTGCAACCCAGGCATGTGCTCTGACTGGGAATCGAACTGGTAACCCTTTGGTTTACAGGCTGGCACTCAATCCACTGAGCCACACCAGCCAGGGCAGGGAAGAATCCTTGAATTAGAGGCTGTACCTCTAGTCAGAATTTGATGAGAGACTTGTCAAGTCAGTAATGAGACAACGTTATTCCAGTTGACAGTTTTTACCAGCAATGTGCATTAAACTTTTTAAACATTGAGGTTGACCTTTTATAGAGATAATTTTCTTTTTTTGCTATCAAAACTACTTTTAATTTTTAAAAATTAAAAAAATTTCAGTTATAGTTGAGCTACAAAATTATTTTCAGGTGTACAACCCTGATATCCGTATAACTTACGAAGTGATCGCCCTGATAAGTCTAGAACTCATCCAACACCCTACACAGTCATTACAGTATTACTGACTTATTGCCTGTCCTGTACTTTACATTCTCACAACTGTTTTTACAGCCGGTAATTTGTACTTCTTAATTCTTTCCCTTTTTCATCCAGTCCCCTAATCCCCCTCCCGTCTGGCAGCCATCAAAATGTTCTCTGTCAACGAATTTGTTTCTGTTTTGTTTGTTCATTTATTTTCTTTTTTAGATTCTACATAGAAATGAAATTATATGGCAGTTATTTAAAGAGCTAATTCTTAACCGTATAAAACGAGAAAGAATAGGTATAATTATATTGATAATATTGACTATTGTTATTATCACCAGTAATTAGCACTGTTGAATGTGGCCAGGCTGAACAAATTCCTCTTTGGGATAAGATTGAGTTGGTTGGGCACAGCTGGAATAGAAATCTGCAGCCAGTGCAGAGGATCCCCCGGCCGTAGGTTGAGGAGGCCTTGCTCTGCTGCTCAGGAGTCCACAGGCTTGGCTTCCTCTTTGCAAATGACTGGTCCACCGGTGGATCATGTGTCCCAGTTCTTTGCATAAGAAAACAAGGCAAAGAGGGGCGGGTTACAAGTTAGACTTGGTTTTCTCTTCCTGTTCTCAGCTGGTGTTAGCATTGGATCATGATACAAGCTTTAACCTCTTTTTATGAAATGGGAAAGCGGTGATTCTCTTGATTTGTACAAGTTGGTAGAAAGAAAGGGGCAAGACAGAGCCTTTTGGGAGCAGTAAAGAAAAGGGACGTTCAGGACTTGCTGGTAGTTTGGATGGAAGGTGCAAGTCAGATACATTTCTGTGTGTTTCACTAAGACTTACCATGAAATGACCAGCTTCCCAAGTGCCTGGGTGCCTGTGTATTCAGTTTTCACGGTATCCTGAGGCAGTTGAGTTAGCTGAGTTTTCAGCATAGCTACCTTCCTTTATTGCTATTAATACGTAACCCTTGAAAAACCAAAAAAAAAAAATACGTAACCTTGTCCATTTAATGTCAATATTGAGTTTTGGTATGTAAATTATGATTGATTTAAGCTGTAGGGTGAAGTAAAAATTTTGCTTTAGGATTAACATGTCCTTGACCTTTGGGTTTAACATGCAGCTTGTCATTTTTCTGAAGTTGTTTGATATGGTTACACTATTGGCTGGATTATAAGCGAAATCAGTAAGATTGACTACAGTGTCGTTTGGAGGACAGACCCTGAAGCCAGAATGCCCAGATATGGTTCTGACCCTGCCACACATTAGCCGTGTCTACTTGGACAAGTTAAACTTCGGCTTTTGCTTCCTATTTATAAAACTTAAAGGATTAAGTGAGATAATAGCTATTGTTTTAGGCAGCTTGGGCTACTATAACAAAATACCAGGGACTGGGTGGCTTAAACAATAGATATTTATTTCTCACAGTTCTGGAGTCTGAAAGTCCAAGGTCAAGGTGCCAGCAAATTCACTCAGCGCTTGGTGAGGGCCCCCTTCTGGCTTGTAGGCAGAGGCATTCTTGGCTGTAGATACATGTGGCCTTTTCCTCGGTGGGTGCCATTGTGACAGAGTGCTGGTTTCCCCTCTTAAAAAGACAGTAATTCAATTATGAGGGCTCTATTCTTATGACCTGATGTAAGCCTAAGTATTTCCCTAAATCCCTGCTTCCTAATACCATCACATTGAGGGTTAGGGCTGCAACATGAATTTTTGGGGGGGGAACGCATAAAGCATTTATTGTTTTTATCCTTGTTTATACTCTTGTTAAGCTTTACAGTGGAAGAAAAGATGCAAATATCAAAGACTTTGGGCAAAAACCTAGTAATCTAAAATTTGAATGGGAAATCATCATTATAAACATGTGGTTTATTTCTCTTTCAAAATAATCTCTAGCTCTGCTCTAGGAACAATGACTCACCCACTTACAGCGAGCGCCCTAGTGACCAGACTGTCTCTCTATATTACTTCTCATTAAAAGGGACCAGTGCTCCATGTAGATAAGGCTGGTGGCAGATGGGAGCAGGGAGTGTACAAGTTCAACCTGGATTTTCATGTCATAACAGAAAGCAAAAGAGCTCTCCGAGGTTATTAGAGTCTCCTCAAAAGATGTAGGAACCAATGTGAAGGGACTACCACTGACAGACCAAAGACAGGGCAATTTGAGCATCAGAAAGAATTAGTGCAATGGATTGATGCATACAAAATATCTATGAACCCATGAATTTATAATGATACCAAAAAATAAATAAATAGAAACATTTGGTCATCTTCGCACAATGCCAGGGCGCCAACTGAAAATTTTGTAATGTTCTTTTTTCAGGAATTCAAAGACATTGAGGTGAGGATTTGCATGAAGCTGATTTAGTTTGGAGATAATTTCAAGGAGAAAGAATGAGGGGACGGGGAGAGGGAAATGGGGATAGGAAAAGCCAGTGAAGGGTACTTGACCGAGCTTGCCATGAAGAAATGCAGCCTTAGAGAAACACACAGAATGCCTCCCCACTGGTAGCCTGGGGCATTTATCAACCGGCTCCCACCCCCGCCCCTATAAACTGCAACTTGTCTTAAGGACTTCATCTCTCCTGTGCTCCTGGGCTGCTGCGGACTCTTCTGACACTTGGGAGAAGCCCTAAGTAAAAAGGCAAAGATGGATGCGTAGGGGTGGGAGGAGGCAGACAAGTCGGTGTGCGCGGATGAAACCCGGTGAGTGAGGGGACGTGATGAGGGACACAAAACTGCTGCAGAAGGCAATGAAACAAGTCTCCTTATCCTGCCTTCACTGTGCTCACTGGACTTCAGAGGATGCAGATATTGGGTAGGGGAAGGTTGTTCTTTGTGGAGGAGAATCTAGCTTAAAAACACACAGAAGGCATGATGGAATGAGAAAATCGGTTCTCAGCTTTGAATGAAATAATGTATTTAGGCAGTGATCGTTAGGGACTGCAACATTTTAGGAAGACAACCAGAGATAACTGGATCTCTGCAAGGAGTAGGAAACACCCCCTGTGATGTCATAGTATTGACTTTTAAACAAAGAACAACAAAAACCAAATTGAGTCTTCAGAGCTAATTACCACTTTTGAAGGTGACAGGAACATATTAAACACCACCATGGGGGTTTAATTAGCAAAATCCAGGCAGCACAAAGGTAGGTTTTTGGGGTTTTTTCCCCGCCAAGTAAGAGGCAAGAAAAAAAAAAAAAAGGAAACGTGTAGATTATGAGACTAGAGTCATAATCAGCCAAATGCAGTGTATGGACTTGACTTGGATTCTGATTGAACAAACAATTGTAAAAAAAAAATTTTTTTTTTTAAATTGTAGCAGTTTGAACATGGACTAGATTTTTAATGTGAAGCTTTCTTTAAGGACTGATAATAGTATTTTGTCTTCTTAGAGTCATTTTAAGAGATGCTCATACTTACAAATAAAGGGCATGAGAATGAGAACAAATTGGGAGTGATGGCTGCATTCTGGGAGGCAGCAGCGTGGGTCACTTCGGTTGTCTTATTCTATTTGGTGAGGTGGGTTCATAGGTGTTTTATGCTTTATAATATAAAAAATTATACGTCATGTATCAAGTTCAACATAGTGAACAATTACTAAAATGACAGGATGCAATGGCTAAAATCTAGAATGAGTCGTTGTACAGGATTTATGACCCGGATGGCCAAATCCATGGTACGAAAACAGTGAAGAGAAACTCTTGTACCAAAGAAACCTCAAGAGATACCAACTGGACACGTGTGCATCTTATTGGAATCTTGATGTGAACAAACCAACTGTAAAAAGATTGTTGTTAGGCCATTGGAAATACACAGAGCGGCTGCCTGATATCAAGGACTATTTGTTACTCACTTTTAGGAATAATAATGATGTTGTAGTTAGGTTTAAACTAAAAAGGTCCTTATCTTTTATCTATCTACTGCCGTACTTTAGCATAACTGTGGGACTTGTTGGTACAGGGTGAGTATAGATAAGCTTACAGGTGATCATACTTGATAATTGAAGCTGCTATGGGCATATGGAGGTTGATTTTATGAGTTTACCTAGTGTCGTGTCAGTGTGAAAATTTCTCTAAAATAAACTTAAATCAGTTTCATTGATTACTAAAGATCTTGAAGATGCCCTTTGGAGTGAGTCTAGGGCTTCTCTGTTGGCTTGTTACCCTGTAATTTAAGTTGCTTTTAATAACTAGTATTGAATTTGCATGGTAACTAATATTTCAAGCACAGAGAATGTCAAACTTTACCTTATTTTTCTCTCTGAGAGAAAGCCTTTGGATTCTATATGAGGAACTTATCAATAGATTGTGTTGGAGTTGCTTTTTAAAAATAACACAATAATTACATCAGTATTTTTCTGGTTTTTCTTTTAACTTAGGTGTGGCAGTTTTCTTCACTCCCCTTACGATTTTTAAGAAAATCATTGAAAATGTTAGTAGTTTCTGGATATGGGTCTGTTGTTAATCTCGTTCTTCCTTCCCTTCTGTATGTTATACCAGAATTTAATTTAGTTTTAATTGGGCGCCTCTCGGGTGCCAAGCACTTTCCCAGTCACAGCAGGAGATGAGACAGCCTGAGTCTCTGCCCTTGCGGAGCGTGTGTCCTGTACTGCTCCTCTGTGTGTTAGGAGGAGGTGAAACACCACCTTATTTTGCTGATAGTTAAATTGAACTTGAATGATTTGGTAATCAGAGTAGAAACAAATACTGATGTCCATTTTCTCAACTCTTTTAAGTATTTAGAATCAAACCTAGATATAACTGAATTCTAAACGCTCTTAAGGGAACGGGCACTCAGAGAAGAGGAGATAGTGTTTTAATTGTTTACAGCTAAGTTGGTAAGGACAGTGGAGTGGGGTTGATGTTCCCTTGTATTTCCCAGGTCGGAAGTTTGTGTTTCTGTGCAGGATGATGAGATTCCTGCCTTTGCTGGGTCCCTTGTAATTTGGAGCCTTTTGACTCCTGTACTGACGGATAAGAGTGGAGCCTGGTGTTAGGAGCCAGGGATGAAACCGAGAGTTGAGGATTAGTTACTGGGTAAGCGGGAAAGAACAATTCTTTTTTTTTTAATTTATTTTTTATTGTATTTTTTTTTCATTACCGTTTATCCCTGTTTATACCTACCTCCCCTGCAGTCTCTCTCTTTTTAATTTCAATATTGTTTTAAGTTGCATTGCTTCTGTTTTTAGTGTTATTGAGTATATTTCTGGGTGTTTAAATTTTTAAAAAAATTAAATTTATTGGGGTAACATTGATTAATAACAAATTTCAGGTGTATACATTATAGTACATCTATAGAAAGAACAATTTTGATGTCATAACACTAACTGTATGAAAACAATTCTAATATTTGTCTAAAATGAAACTTGAGAGAATCAGATATGGAAATTGGATTACCATTTAAGGGAAATAATTATTCTGGAATAACTTTCAATAAGTAGATGGGTGTTGGATGAACATTTTGGAGAATGCGTTGGGAAACGTGGTTCATGGATTACTTCTGATGTACAAAAAGTGTTGTTCTATTTAAAGAATTGATTGGGAATTCTGCGAAGTGGATATTTGTTTTTGTAATATGAATACTTACCTGCTAGTTGACCAGAACTCTGTATGTACATTTACATGTGTACTTTGGGGAAAATTTTTGGTAATATGTACCCAGAAGAATTGAGTCCAATGGTGATGAATGCTTAGTTTCTTAACATTGTGCTGCTAATTCTTACTGGGTCAGATGTTTGATTAAACAGATTAGTACTTGCATATGTGTAGTAATTCTTACTTCCTTGGTTACCCAGGGTAAATATTTACACAACGTGAGTAGCTTTTCTGCTAGCTAAAGTAATGTGTATACGTACAGCAGTTTTGAAATCTGCGTGTTAGAAATCCTTGTATAGGGTGTATTTTTAAGGCTTTGTAGAAAATATAAAACCTTACACAAGTGGAGATACTGCGCATATCCCGCAGCTTCTTTTACAACTATTAGCACATGTTATTTTGACACAGATCCCACACTGGCATTTCATTTATAAATTCTGAGAACTAGGTGGTATTTAAAATCTTTTTTTTCCCTCCTTAAATTGACACTTTCACCGTGTCTTTGATATAGTGCTCCTGATGATTACACTTTGTTTTATTGTATCAAAGTAATGTAAGAATGCTGCTTCTTTCTCCATTACGAACAGGATGTACCTGATTTTGGTTAATCTGCATATTCTTTAGAGTTCCCTAAGGGGTAGGTAGTATCTGTGGCATTTATTTGTTCTCATGCCTTGCGGGGAATAGCAGGGACTGAGGACTGGGCTATGAATCTTGTCTCAGGTGGTGTTTTGCTGTGGTACTTTAAAATAAGTGGATTATTTGACTTGGAAAGGAAAGCTAACTGTGGTTCTAATTCTAGATGTTAACTAATTTATTTCACTTGAGATGTCAAGCCTAACTGCTAATTTTTTTGTCTTTTTGTTTTTAATAGCTAGTTGACTATAAATTTCTTTGCCTTCTACAGGGTTGATTGGTGTGTGGTGTATTCTATGCTGCAATCTCATATAATTATTGTCCCTCCCATGCCCTCCCCTCCTCTCCTCTCTTTCCTCTCTGACAGTGTTGAAGAAGGTGTAGAAAAAGAGGGAGTGTGTGTGTGTAATAGATATTATTATATACAATATGTAGTATACTATACACGCATATTTGCATATGTGGGCATTTGAAATAAGGTGGGTTTTTAAAAAAAAATGTCTTTTTGTACTGAAGACTCCTTTGACAGCCAAAAATGTATGATTGTCTCTCTTAGGATGTTTTTAGTTTTTAATTTATTTTTATATTTTTGATTAGAGAGAGAGAGAGAGAGAGAAACATCGTTTTGTTGTTCCACTTACTGATGCATTCATTGGTTGGTTGTTGTATGTGTCCTGACTGGAGATCGAACGCGTCCTGACTTTGGCCTATCAGGACGATTCTCAAACCAACCGAACTACCTGGCCAGGGCCTCTCTTAGGATGTTTTTAAATGCATAAAATAAAACATACAGGATTATGAGGAAATCAATTATTTTGAAATATAGTTAGCAAAATGTTAAAACTCATAGTAACATGTGCTTTTTAATATGATAAGTAGAAAGCTCTAGCAACACATCTAAATTTCAGAGTAATGAGTGTAGATGATATTTAAAGATCTGCAACAACTTAATGTGATATGAGAAAGAACTGATTTGTGTGATGTCAAAATTACAAGTAGTGTAATTCTGACATGGTTTATGCCATCATTTGTCATTGAAAAGAGGTGCTCAATTTCAGGGGCTAGTGAAAATAAACATGATTTCCCGCACACCCTGGTCTCTGCAAGTTCCCTGAGTTTTATCCATGAACCACTTGGCTGCAATCTCAGATTAAGAACACTGCGCTAAGGCTTTGTGTCCTGCAATGCTTAGTTTGAGGCTAAAGGATTTGAACTTAGAATCTAGTCACGAGGTGAACCGTGTTGCAAACATTATATCTGCCCATTTTAGTGGTTTTAAAATGAGCCATAACAATTTAATGATGCTGGGTCTCCAAATGGTCTTGTTACACACCCTGTGACTAAGCTGGCTCCTTTTTAAATTATTGGGCTGCATTTTCTTACTATATATTGGTTTTTAGTTAGTATAAAATTAATATTTTAAGTAGTTTCTAAACATCCACATTGGCTGTTAATGTCTTTTGCTTTTATATGTTTTTTTTTTCCTTTTAAAAAACATTTTAATTCTTCTGCAGGATTCGGAAACTTCAGATACGAAATATCCCGCCTCACTTACAGTGGGAGGTAAGAATTTCTATATTTAAAATTAAGATTTTAGTATCTAAGCCTATTGCTAGTTCTTCCAGAGTTTTTCTCCTTCTCCCAGCTTTTGTGCTGGGACACAGAATGTTTTCTCTCTCAAGGTTTGTGTCTTGCTGTGGGCTTTTCTTGGTAAGCGCAGACTTTATATTTAAAAAATTGCTCTTTGAAATACTTTAAAAAAATTGAAATAACTTCTTGGGTAATTTTCCTCATTCAGTCTCATCCCAACAGAATCTTTTTATTTGATACCTTTGTGATGAGTTTGCCAACTGTATTTAAATGTGACTTAAGTTCCCTCCTTAGGCTTTCCTTTAAAATGTTACTCTGCTTGCTTTTGCTCAGATGGTGGCACTGTAGGGACTGGGTAAAGACACACACTAAATATGTAGCACAATTGATTAGCCCGTGCTAGCAATTTTCAAAGCATAATAATGATAATCGTGGTGGAAATTTGAGACATCAGTGGCTGAAGAGATAAAAGAAAATGTTTGTTGACTTTTCCAGATGATGGAACCTGAAAGGACTTGAAACCTACCCTGAGAGAAGGTGCAGGGAGAACTGCTCAGTTCTTATGTATTTTTAATATAAAAATCAAGAGTAACTAGTTTTGTGTGATTCACATTCCTTTTCTAAAAGGACATTTGATGAGTCACTAAACCAGAACCTCCATCAAAATGCAGGTTAAAATGGTGAAAAGATTTCTTTGGTGATGAGGTGTGGGAAGTTGGTCTGAAGTCTGATTTTCCTAGGTCCCAGTTGGTAACAAATCATTTATGCTCAGAATATTTTACACAGCATTTATATTCAGAACAATATTATTTACTGAGTTTAATTTTTGTAGGAGGAGTTGGTTCTTTGGTATATGCTTGAATATTTTTCAAGCTATATAATGTATAAAAATATGTTTTTGTAGATGGAAACAGTATAAATATGATTAAGCTCAATGTGTTTTCCTATTTTAGATTAACATTTGCTTAGGGAATTGAGTACCTTGGAGGGTCCGCAAATCAAGAGTTGTGGTTGATCCCTTTGTTTTAACATGGGCCATGCAAATATGACTTTTCTGCTTCTGTATTGTAGCGTTCAATGAAATTGTCAAATGGTAACAGCCAATTTTAAGTAAGTGAATTATTAGAGTAGTAATATATCACAGTGATTTTGAATCTCTTTCATCTCATGGCTGAACTAATTACTAGATTACTAATTACATATAAACTAATTACTAGAATTATGCAGCACACCAAAAAAAAATATATTTTGCTGATCTGACCAAAAAAAAAAAAAAAAAGGTAAAATTTTGTTTTATTCACCCTGGACAACTATTGTTGTTGACTGTTGTCATTTTAAAATTTGACACTCTTAAGGCAGAAGAGGTCAGTGCCCCTGACCAAACTGTCAGGTAGTGTGTGTTTTAAAAGTCCTTGTGGAACACCAGTTGAAAATTGCTGGTATATCAGATACAGGCAAGTGGCAATTTCCTTTTAATTCATTCATAGTATCTCTTCAAATTTAGATTGTAGTGGCTTCTCAAGCATTTAGTTTATTGTATTTTTGGTGGCTTTTCAAGCTTTTAGTTTATTCCATTCTTATTCTGGGTAAAATTTAACCTCACTCATGAGACTAAATCTGTATTTGCCATATCTAACTTTCATGTTTCATTTTACTCTCCCCTTAGTCCTTTAGGTAAGGTGAGGTAGGTGACATTATCTCCATTTTCAGATGGGCACATATGGGCACACAGGATTCAAATAATTAAGCAAGAACACGTTCTAAAAAGTTTGGAACTAGACTTTGAAACTCTTGGCTTTCACCTCTTCAAACATTTTAAATGATTGTTTGATCAACAACAGAGTTTACTGAGGGCTTATCGGGAGTAGGATAAGCGAGTGTGATGTTTTCGTTCCTTGAACACTTGAATGAACACTCTCTGCTATTTCCTTTTTGAGACGAGTCACTTTGTAAAACTTTTATATGTACACACTGAGTGTGCTGGTTGTTCCGTCAAAGCCTTATCTTAGTGATGATTTCACACTTGCAGCTCCAGACTCCCTTTAGATGGGAGGAGTTAGACTTTGAATCCACTGATTAATCTTAGAATCACTAAACATGGAAAGACTGGACATTAGGTGCCTCCTGATTTGATGCAACAGGAAATACATAGAGGTAGAGGAAATATTCTAGTCTAAGAAAATAGAGGTTTGAACCCTGGCCAGTGTGGCTCAGTTGGTTAGCATGTTGTCCTGTACACCAAAGGGCTTAGGAGTTCGATTCCTGGTCAGGGCAAATATCTAAGCAATTGATGTGTGTTTCTCTCTGACATCACTGTTTCTTTCTTGCTCTCTCTACTTTCCTCTCTCTATAAAATCAATAAACATATTTTAAAAAATAGAGGTTTGACTGTATTCACTTGCAGCCTAACTTTGAGTTTACAATGAATAGGGAAGGTAGAGGCACAACTTAAATGGTGCCACCAAGAAACAACTAGCCAAGTTCAGAATATGGGACATTCCCCAGGACAAACAGTACTGTTTTACTAACCAAGCAGTGGCTTGTTAAAAGGGAAGGAGACTGTTAAGGAATTAGACGTATTAGGAAAACAAAAAAAGCCGGTTATCGCCTTAGTAAGTTATTTGTGAACTGTGTTAACAGTCCTTTGAAGTAGCACGAAGTAACTAGAAAAAGCCTTAGAGTTTTTTGGGGTAGCCTTTGGGGTCAGATTTGGGATTATATCCCAACTCCACGACTTTCTAGTTGTGTGATCTCTGAACAGGTTTTAAAAGTTCTCTGAGCCTCGTTTTCCTCACACTAACATGGGGTGGTGTGACAGCAGGCCCCTCCTTGGGTAACTTTGAGCTTTAATAGGATTATGCATGCAAGAGCCCTGATAACAGGGCTTGGTACATAGAAGTGCACATTACGTCTTAGCTGTGACATGAACAACACACTCACCTCCCCTTGGCCTTGTTCTTGTCTCAGTCACATCCAGCCTGGAGCACAGAAAGCACCAGGGGCACGTTGATGGTGGGGAATCACACAGGTGCTGGAGGGGCTGAAAGTGCAAACAGGGACCCAGAGGCAGTGATGCAGGGAGCAGCCGCCACCCTGAGGACTGAGTAGGAGACACTCTGAGAGAGGGATGCTCCCTGGCTGTTGGCTGGCGCTGGCGCCTGGGATGAGGGGCCGGGGAGGTGATAAAACTGGCTACAAACCCACTGCTGATAGAATGATGCTGACAGGGACAGCAGGTAGACGGGAAAGAGCAAGTCCCAGCTCTTCCACTCATGCCTTCCAGTTTCCCTCTAGTGCCTTCTATCACAGAAGCCGGCGGGGGCCACTGGCAAAGGAGCGATGGAATGCCAGCCAGCCCCAGTATTGAAAAGTCAGAAGGTGGATTTGGTACTGAGAGCTTAATGTCCTGCCAGACTTCCAACCCAGAAGTGAAAAGTCGTCCCCTGTCCCGCCAATCCTCCAGTAAGTCATTTTCTGTGATGTCACAGAAGGGTGACAAAATCTGGGACCGTGGCAGACTCTAAATGCCTTTGAGCATACTTTTTTAAATGTCTTACTCAGTGTCTCAGCTGGGCCCCATTTTCTAAATTTAAAGAATATTTTTCTGCATTTAAAAAATAAATTTCCAAGGCCTTAGGAAAGGGTTTCTTTAAGAGAGGTTTTTCTGATCTTATTGTCTTACTTCTGCTCTGTCATCAAAATAATCGGAATGCCTAGTACGTACTCACAAAATGTCAAATGGACGTTGCTCATGCCTGGAACCACTGCATTTTCTGAGGCAAAGAGTTGACTGTGTGGGCTGACAAATACTTAGGAGGGGTGCGTACCTTAAAATCACAACCTTGGTAGGAAATTGAGAATGTATGTTGGCTTTACCGCAAGGACTGGATATCCAGTTTTTCTTGGACTTAGTTGAGCTGAGAAGATGAGTGTCTTGGGAAGAAACTCTCAGGAGGTTTCTGCGGTGTAAGACCTGTCTCTGCCACATGTGTGGTCTGGTGTCATTGACGAAGTGAAGCAGAAGCTGTCTTCTGGGCTAACCATAGGGGAGTAAAGAGGTGGGTGTGTGGCTGTTGGCTCTTCACAACTAGAGCACCCTCAAATTGCATCCAGGCTTCTGATATTCATGAGATGGTCTCTAGTTCTTGATGTGGAAAGCAGGTAACCAGTATACTAAAAATAAAAACCCAAAGCTACAAGTTGGAAATTGCAGCATAAAAAAGATATATATATATATATATATATATATATATATATTTTTTTTTTTTTTTTTTTTTTTTTTTCTCAGAGCAGAATTATCCTGATTTATTTTAAAGGTCTTTTCTGGTGCTTCTATATGAACTTGAAGCAATTTTTTGGAAGTAAGTGAATCTTGCAGAAAATCTCAAAAGGCTCTTCTATTGTAGGGCAGCTCCTAGTAACGAGTTCGGAGAATGTTGACTTCTAGGGTATAAGGAATATCAGAAAGCCATTGGCTTCCTTCATGATTGACACCTTTGTAGTTTGGCGGTGGGGAGTGTCATGATGAGCCTACCTCAGATTGTGACCCTATTTGGAGATAGGGTCTTTACAGAGATAATCAAGTTAAAATGGGGTCATTCAGATGGGCCCCAATCCAATATCACTGGTGTCCTTATGAAAAAGGAGAAATGTAGACGCACACACAGAGAACACCATGTGACGATTGGAGTTACAGTGCCGCACTCTTTGGAGGAAGGGCTGCAGCTTTAGAAAGATGCCCACATTTCAGACCATAATGAAAGACTCAGTCTAATGAAGAAGGTGGAAACCTCCGAAAATGGGCATTTTCTTGGGAGATCAGAGAAGCACTTGCCATGGAGAAATTATACGGTTCACATTACACTTAGAAGAATGCTTAATGAGGGTGAGTTGTAGAGATCAGAAATTTCCAAAAGGTTAATACCAGCTTTAAGAAGCTGGTAACATCTCAATGAAGTTTCTTATTTCCTTTCCCTACGTACCCTGAATATAGTAAGATAGTTACAGGAGACCTTCGGAGACCTTTGCTGGCTGTACTGGGAAGCAGAAATCGCAGGATCATTAAGGTAGGTTCTGGCAGAAGGGAAACCAAAGGTGTTTTAATTTAGAAATAAGGAAGTGAGCAAGAGAGTAGTGATGCCGTGTGATCTAGTCTGGGGAGAAGACAAGACAGGAGCATAGCTGATGTAAAACAGTTCAGAGAGGGCCCTCATGGTACCCCTTGGGGTGACTGTGTGCTGGGAGTTAGAAGACCATCTCAGAGGTGAGAAGGAAGTGGAATGACTTTCCATTGAAGAGATTCAGGCAAGGGCTGTAGAACCTGTCAGGTAAAGTTTCTGGCAAATGGAAGTTGATGTTTTTAAGGGAAGGAACTGGCTCTCATTTGCATCTGCCACGTGCTGATTCCTGTTTGGCGCTCCTGTTGGATGCTGTTTGGCTCATGATAGATGTGTGAATTACTACTGAACAGAATTTGGGTAAGACTGAAGCATTTACGTATAATCGACAAAGTAAAGCTAACAGTATGAGGAGCTTTAATCCAATCAAACAGAAAAAGACATCTGTAGGCGCAGCGAGGTTGACATTAACCAGGACCGGAACAAGAAATCAGCAGAGGCATTGATGTTGAATATTCGAAATAACTCATTTACAGGTTGCCTTCTGCAGTAGGACATCTTGGATTGTAAAGAAAGTAGGAGCTGATAAACAGTGTCCTGGGTGGGTGCTTTTCAATTTTTTTTTTTTTCTTCACAGGCGATGATATGGCTGAAGCCTGATGTGTGAATTACAGATAAGGGCAGAGCTGGTCAAAGGTAGCATAGCTTTGTCTGATGGTTCCCTGTTTGGCCCCCAGAATCTTCTGGGGAGGTTTTGCAGAACTCTGAGAATCACTGTGACATCAGTGAATTTGAGTGAACAGTTGTTAGAGGTAGTTGATCTCAAATAATTTTGAAAGAATGTAATAGGCAATTTTAGGAGACCATTGATGCCGATAGGTGATCTTTCTTCCCCTAAGCCTCACTCTGAGCATTGGCTTATAAACAGCTGACATTAGTGAGTTCCTGTGTGCTAGGTGCTGGATTATAACCCCTTTATCTTCACATCAGCCCCTTGTCCCCACTATACAGATGAGGCCACTGAGGTGTACACAAGGTGAAATAACTTGTCCAGGGTCGCGCAGATGGAAAAGGGTAGTTTCTACTCTTACTTAGGTTACTCAGACAGAAAATGTTCCCCAAAAGGCAAGTTTCTATTTCTTGTAATTATCATCATTTATTTGCTTTCAACATGCCCCTGAGAGTTTGACAGTGAACCCAATAGAAACTGGATTCCCTCCAGGGCTGGAGGAAATATGTGGTTATGAGTGCTGAATGGACTTGGACAGATTATGTGAGGAAGTTGTTGGTAAACTCTTCCTTTTAGAGAACTGCGGTCAATAGAGGTCTTTAAGCATCGGTGCTCCGGGACGGGTAGGACTTGGCTTCATTAGAAATGATCTGGTGAGAGGTGGGCAGGGGAATACCAGCCAGGGTTTCCCCGTGGCCTTTATGTGAGCGGGATACGATGAAAGTATTTCTGCTCCTGTGTGTTTACCAAACCCTTGCACTGTGATGCCTGGACATTTGTCATGTGCTTCCTTATTTCTTCTGAGTCGGTCTTCTCACGGTCTCTCTGCCCTTTATATAAACCTTCTATTATGAAAATACAAAACCAAAGCAAAAGTAGGCTAATATGACACTCAGTTTCAATCATTGTCTATATATGATCGGGAGGTCTTATTCTGTTTTTCATTCTACCCTCTTCACCCTTTTGCAGATTATTTTGAGGCAAATCCCAGACATGTTTTATCATTTAGTAAATACTTCAGTATGTATCTCTAAAAGATAACATGTCTGTATTAGTTTGCTAGGGCTGCTGTAACAAAATACCACAAAGGGGGTGGCTTCAGCAGCAGAAACTTTTTGTCTCAGTTCAAAGGCTGTCTCACATCGGAGGCTGGGCATCTGATGACAAGGTGTTGGCACCTGTGGGTCCTCCTAGGGTCATGCGGGAAGGATCTCTTCGAGACCACTCTTCTGCTAGTTCCTTGCTGTGCGGCACTGTAACTCCAGTCTTCACGCGGTGTTCTGTGTGTGTACGTCTATATTTCTCCTTTTTATAAGGACACTAGTTATATTGGATTAGGGACCATCTGAATGACCTCATTTTACCTTGATTATCTCTGTAAAGACCCTATCTCCAAGTATGGTCACAATCTGAGGTAGTTCGTCATGACTTTTTGGGAGACACAGTTGAACCCCTAACAGTCCCTCTTAAAAATTCACATATTAAATTAATAGTACCTCTCAAATATCAAATCAAGTCATTCACATTGATTACATCAATTTAAAAAAAAGATTTTGTTTGAGTTAGGATCCAAACAAGATCTTTTCTAAGATATTTAATCAAATGGGTTCCCCGACCCCACATTTTTTTGTATGCAGGGTATTTGTTGAAATGTGTTTATGTGCTGTGTAGATTGTGCTACACTCTTAGTTTGCTGAGTTACATTCATATGTGATCCTGTAACATGTTCCTCTGACACATGGAGGACTTGGGTTAGACTCAAGTTCACTTTCTGTTTGGATAAGACAAAGTAATAGATGGCCATGTATTCTTCCATCAGGAAGTACATGATATAATGTTTATGATGTAAAATGCCATAGGTTATTGCTTGGATTTATTATCGTGTGCTTGCAAGATGGTAATATTCTAATTCTACAAGGTCTGCATTTATTAGTTGGAATGCATTTGTAAAGAGGAACTAGTCTTTATCAGTGATTTGATCATTCTGAGGTCAAGTTTGAGACAGGAAACATGCTTGATTCTTTCCATTTGTTTTCTGCCTTATAAATATGGGTGCTGGTCAGATTTCATGTATATAATTAGCTCACAAGTTTAAATATATTTGGGTTTCAGAATTATTGGAATTATTCATACTGATAATCGAATTATTCTAACCCAAGAGCCCTTGGAATTTCTTCAAGACAGTGCTAGTGTCCCGTTGATGCCACCTCAGTAGTTGGTCGCTTCCTTGATTTTTGGTTCAAAAAGTCTCAGGTTTATCTCGTACATGCTCAGTTTCAGGGACTGGAGTCGGCGCTTTCTCCAAGAAGCCTGGTTCCTTGGGAAATGGTGTTCAGAGACCACAGTGTGATCATGCTTCTCTTGAGACCCAATCCATTAGCCTTTTCTTGGTTGTGCATTTTCTCTGTAACATTTGTGACCTCAGTTCCTCTCCCTGTGGGTTTTGATTGTGGCTCCTCTTCTGCCTTATTTTCTGACACATGCTTCTCCATTACTAAATGTGAACATTTCTGTTATTTATTTACTGTTTTGTTTTTCACTCTTGGGAATGCCACTTGTTTCTACTTGCTTTTTGCTTCCTGCTCACAAGTAAATATTCACTTAACTACCCGTTAAACTTCAGGTGTCTAAAACCAGATTTCTTTTCCTCTCAAATCATTGCTTTGTTTTCTTTGAATTTTAATATTGCTTAGGTCACAGGCACTTGGCCTTGAGGTCAGCCTTGAGTCTTCCTCTCCCTTTTGTCCTCTGGCTACAGGACACCAGGTGTCCTTAAGGTTGATGTTCTTTCCTGTACCACCAGCCTGCGGAGGATTCAGTCACCAGTCAACCATTTTAAGCATCTTGCCCTGTGTAAATGGGGAGACAACAGGAAGGCACAACCACCGAAGGGGGGTGACCACAGAGGGCTCCTGCTTTGTGTTCCCAGCTCTGAAAGCATCTTCAGAAGCACCCGAGTACTAACTGAAAGTTGTGTTAGTGCCGAGATGTTAACTTGCTCTTTTTATTTTCATAATCTGCAAATTAATCCTCTAACTCTTCTAATGAAAACAACCGGTCATTTCTGTTTGAATTGTATTAAACAAACAACAGCCACAAACAGATTGTTTATGGTTGTAAAAAGAGAGGAGAGGGGTGTTGGTTTCAGCAGTATTTACTTGCAATCTTTGGGGCACCCAAGAAGAAATAGTTGATAAATATAATAGATCTCTTATTTGTGTTGTGGGCAGAGCTTTTTACGTGATTCCTACACTCTTTCAAAGTCCAGATTGGCACTTAGGAATAAGTGTGGTTCCATGAACAGAGATTTACAGGAAAAGAAGCTAACTACTTGGGGGTGGGAAATAAAGTTATCTGAACTTTAATATTCTGTGGCCAAACAGTCAAACAAACAAGTGACCGAAAAGCCTATTTAGAAACCGTAATCTTTTCTGCATGGGATTGATCGATCTTTATAGGCTAAACTCAGAGGGGCCTTCACAACTCTTGCTGTTTTCTGTGCCAAGTGGTGCCCTTCGTGTGAAGTAAGATGTTTGTTGAACATCAAGTGAAGGGATCTGTGGCATTTTTACTTACACACTTCTGACACCAAATATCTTTTTTTTAATTTAAAAAATTTTATTTTTCAATTACAATTTACATTCAGTATTATTTTGTATTTGTTTCAGGTGCATAACATAGTGGTTAGACAATCATATACTTTACAAAGTGGTCCCCCCAATATCTCAAGTACCCACCTGGCCCCATACGTAGTTATTACAATATTATTAACGATATTCCTTGTGCTGTATTTTACATCCCATCCTCATGACTGTTTTGTGACTGATAATTTGTATTTCTTAGTCCTTCACCTTTTTCACCCAGCTCCCCCTCCAAATATCTTCGTGGCATTTTTTTCTAATACCACTTCTACTTTCCAATACCAGCTTGCTGTCCCACAGTGCAACTCAGTTCAGGCTCCATAAGTTAAGGGTTCCGACTCACAGAACTGCCCCCCACTTCAGATGCCAGGTACAATGGGACGTCTAGGCTACTCAATTTCTGCCTGGCTGACCACAAATTTGGAGGGTCTCGTAATTAATGTACCCCCTCCACCCACTGATGATTCACCAGACTCAGGAAAGTGCTATACTTGCTATTCCCAATTTATTTAAAGGATACTACTACTCAGGTACAGCCAGATGGAAGAGATGGTTAGGGTAAGATTCGGGCAAAGGAGCCTAGAGCTTTCATGCCCTCTCCAAGCATGCCATGTGATTCAGCTCTAGAGACATGTATGCAATGCTAAAGAGAGCTCATTTCAAATAAATTGTATAAAAACCTTCACTTGTTGCTCTTTTCCTGTTGCTTCCTACCTCTGATGTTAATGAACCAAATTTTCAGAGTTAATGTGGAGGAAGAAGTCCCCAGGCAGGGGTTTAGAACAGTAAACCAATTGGGAATGGCAGGGCACTCTTGATTCCATTTCCAAGTTTATCATCAGCAACCAGAAAGCAGGGTGGCCTCAGTACTCAGAACATAGTCCCCTTTTGTGTTTTTGCGTTGCTAAATGGCCAACTTTGTCTTATCCAAAACATAATCTTACTACTTAGAGTTTCCTCCCATGCAGGAATGAGAAAGGCTACAATTTTCTGTGGTCTTTCCTAGATGTGTATAGTACACACGGCCTGACGTCTTCTCAGGATTCTTCAGCTATCAGTTGGTCCTTGTCTGGTAGACAAAAGGAAGTGTTTAGTAAGCATCGGTGAACTGGGAAGGTAATGTGATGCATTTCAGAACATGACCGAACCCGGGCAGAGATCTCTGTGTTCATCTTGCAAGATGCTTCTGTCTAAGGTGGTTTTTGAGTTGCCCCTCTTCCATGCTCAAGGATCTAAAGGATTGAAATTGTTCAGTTAGCTTTGTCAGGCTGATGATGGTAATGAACTGATTTTTCAGACCTTTCCCCCCTCCCAAGCCAGGCCTATATTTGATCATCCGTTTTCCCTTATTTTTGTGCTTATTAACACATTCCTAGTTCTCGTTTCCCTTTTTACTTGAATAGCATGCCTTTAAGTTTTAGATCAACTTCAATAGTGTGGGATGGATTGGCCATGGGATGGGGACTGCATTTGGTTCTTCCAGCCAACCCTAGATACAGGAAGGAAATAGTGCTATCCCCTCTTTGGGGCAACCTGACCTAAAGCCCCCTTTCAGCCACCACTGTTTGTAAACTGTATGCAGTTCTGTCATCTCATGTGTAAAAAATAAGAATGACCTCTAATATCCGCTGCAAGTCCATTTATGATTTTGAACACCAAACTTTGGGGACGGGGACTCTCCCTGGCATCAAAGATCCAGAACAGTGTCTGGTGTGAAGTAGCTGGTCAATATTCACACGAACTTTTCAACTTCATAATAGTTTTTTGTTTTTTTGTTTTTTTAATAGGTCACTTTATTTTTTATTTTTATTTTTTGCAGGGGGAGTGGTAGGCATGGTTGGTATAAGAAAATAGATGTAAATTTGTTGTCCTAGGTCATTGAGTGCTATTGAAGTGGACATCACAAAAGTTGTATTTTTTTAATGCTGTTGTTTTTATTTGCTTTTTTTTGTGGTTTTGTTTTGAAACAAATAGAAAAATTTAAAGCTACGTTGGCACCTTCACTAGCAGGGAACATGCTACTTGTTTTAATGTTTTAAGTAGCTTAGGTGTTTTGGGTTAGACATTCTAACGGTATTTTAGCTTACAATTCAACTTCCTGTTCTGGAGGAAGCTCAGTTTCTTATTTTTTCTCTTTTTAAAGAAAAACCTCAAACCTTACAAGTGAGTCACAAAGGAGTCAGATGCAGCACTGAGTAACGCTTCTCATGGCTGTGTGTTACTGGGTGGGCGGTGCCCCGAGAAGCCAGCCTCATTCAGATGGATGAATGCTAAGCCCTCCTGAGTTTATACCCATGATTAATTACTTCCATGTCTTCCTTTCTCAGCAAGTCTGATGCCCATCAGCTCTGAACATGTTCTGTGCACTTCCACTACTCCAGCATTGTTGAACACTACTTGAAATTGCACATCTGAACAAATATTTCTGATTTCAAATAATCTTCATCATCTTTTCACCATAAAAGACATGACCTAATCATGTTAGTTTCTTTCTTACTTAACTAAACACGGGGAAGTCTTTCATCAGACACAGCTTTGTTTCTGTATGCTAGGATTTTATCCTGACCTGCTGTTTAATTACTGTTTGTTTAATAAGAGGACCTTTGCTCATAGGCTTCCTTCTGCTGCTAGAGACAGAGCTTTGTTGTATATAATAGAGCGTTAGTTACTTTCTACGGACTGTGTCCAGCTTGGTGTTGTCTGTTGCTGAGTGTAAGGATCACCTCTGCCTAACAGTATATGAGGTCTGTCCAGAAGGTATCCAGTCATATAATATGAAAAATAGAGACATTTATTGAAGAAGATACAAGATACAAGAAACCTTGTACATAAGACAATGATGCCTCAGTCCCCTGCATAGCAGGCACCTTGGGACCTCACACAGTTCTCCCAGTCGCCATCAGCTGCCCCGTCATAGTTTCCTGAATCTCGTTGATGGTGTGAAACTCTTCCCTTTCAAAGGTGGTTTTAGTTTTGGGAAAAGTCAGAAGTCAGGAGGCGCCAAATCTGGGCTGTGGGGATGTTGAGTCACCTTAGTGATTTGATGTTTTACCAAAAAACTCTGCACGAGACGTGATGCATGAGTGGGTGCAATGTTGTGATGAAGCTGCCAATTACCAGTTGCCCAGAGCTGCGGCCTTCTGAGTCATCCAGATAGTTTCCTCAGAGGAATGTTCAAGCTTAATGCAAAATTTGATGCAGGTTCTTTGCTGTATTCACTCGGTCATTTTGAATGTGACCACCACACAGTACACATGCTCACTCAACAGCATCTACCGCCCCCATTGACTAGTACAGTGAAGTCGTCACTGTTCACGATGTGTGTTCCATTTCACTCTCCTTGGCTGCCAGGTTACATCAATGTCATGCAAACCATTCTCGTTAATAGTAGCAATGGCTGCACTTTTTCTGGACAGGCCTCGTATTTTTAGGGTTTTAACTTTACCATTGATTTTATACTAATTTTTTTAACCCTTAATTTCCCCTGGTTTTATTTTTCTCTTATGGATATTCAAAAAATCTTGTGTTGTCTTTGGTAAGTTGCTTCATCCTTCTGGAAAGAAGTTATTTTTCAGTTTTGCAGGTTTTTCTGTAGCTAAAAGACCTTGGTGTGTGAACTACATCCCTGGTTCCCTACCTTTAGAAAATGAGACTCGATAACTCTAATTAGTTTTAAAAATCAAACAATCCATATATGCATCCAAAAAAAATTATGGTATACACATGGGTAAGATTAATTGTTTGTTCAGTTTACCAAAAATTCACAAAAGCATATGTGGATTTGTGTTCGCCATGTTCCAACTATGGCCTCTTACGTATCCAATCCATGATCAAGGATCAGTGGTAGGAAATGTATGGTATTTGGGTTCCTTTCCACAGCACGAGGGACAGTCACGGAGAGAGCTTTTCCCACTGTGCCTGGGTTAAGCCTCAGGATCGCTCTTAAACAGGGCTCTGGATAGTCACAACCAATCATTTGCAGCTGGATGCCAGAAGATCATTACTTGTCTCCTTGGGCTTGATGATCTATTGAGAGCCTATCCATTTGACTTCTGTAAATCTACTGCTCCCTTGAGAGTGCCTGCTACCTCTTTCACATATACTGATTCTCCTGTTATGTGAATAGAGCACATTTAGGGGGTACATTGTTCACCTGAGATGCACTTCTCCAGATCTCTCATTTGTGCCTCCCTTTCCCTCACCAGTGGGGGATGGGGGCCTGGTTTCTGAGTCTGAGAGCCGGGCACAGAACTGGCTCTAGTATTCCATGTGCACCTGAACTGTGCTTTTTGCAGTGTAGGACCTTCCCGCTCTAGGACAGTGGCTGACTTTTGCTCAGTGAAGGAAAGGTTATATTCCCACATTCTCAGGACATGAGACTTTCATTCATTACAATTGAACTAGCTTTTAGGTATTAAAATATTAAAGTGTTATTGATTTGTATGTTTAAAGGTACATGTGGTGTTTGACTTTACTGTGTTGCCTGGCACTAACATGAAGGGCTGGACCGGTCAGGTTGATTAGTGGTGAGGCGACGAGCACAGACTGTCAGGCTCTTCTGGAAGGCCACCCCTGTGGGCAGAAGACAGGCTGAGACTGGATGACAGCAAGTTCTCTTTGGTTGTGCAAACTGAAGTGGGTTAACTCTGCCAGTGGTGATGAGACTTGTGGAGTGCCCACTGAGGAACTGAGGAACTGAGTTAATTCTCACTACAAACTCCTAAGAAATTAACCACTAGCCATCTTACAGCGATGAGTGTTGTCCATTTTAACTTTTAAATGAACACGTGTTTTGTATTTATTGTAGTGCTGTGATGCTATCATCCAGAGGTAACCATCATTACTGGCTGAGTCTTTTTGTTGATTTCTGTTGAATGGGTGAGCTAGTTCACTGTCCTTGGACTTTGCCTCCAAAATGGTTTTCCAGGGTTGTAGCGCCACTTTCTGAACCAGCTTTATCTTAGCTGAGCCTTTGTGCTCTGGGTCTCATTAAATTCACTGCAAGTGTTGCCTTTGTCATTTGAGGCTTAGTCAGGCGTTGGGGTCCTTCAGTGAGGAAGGGCCTGCTGCTTCTGCCTTTTTTCTGGCCACGTCTGCCATTCCGTGGGAACTGTTGGCCATCCATTTACAAGCAGGCGGCAGCTGTGAGTGTAAAGGAGAGCGATCTGTTTTTTCACCCCCCAGAATCATTTCTGGACTCGAATACTTTGTCTTTGTCTATTTGGGGAGATAGCTAGGCTGTTGAGGGCGTGTAGCAGAGGGCACCAGGGTCGTGCATTTTAATCTGAGTGTGCTGTGTTTTAGGTCACGAACACTAGAATGACTGTCAGTGAGGTTGGGTTGTTCAGATTTTAACTTTGTTTTCGGGTGCTAGGCAGGTGGTCGGTGAACATTCCCGCGGAAAACCAGGACCATTCCTTCTCTCTGCCTCAATTTCTTACTCATTTGATCTTTATTGCTCTGCCTTCTCCGTGTTGTAATTTGTTCAACCACAGTGTTTATTGGACTTGTTTACAGACAACTGTCAGTGTTTAATTTACCCACAGAAAAGTTCTTTCCTTGTAATCTTTTGGATGGGACATTTCTTTGTTGTCCTGCCATGCTTTGCGGATATTCAAGTCTCAGGAAGGCACCTGAAGTGCCTTGATCATTGTAACACAGTTCCCCGTTTTTAGTTTTGTGTGGGGCTCGGTCCTGAAGAAGTTAAAAGTGGATCCAAATGGGGTTCCAATAAGAGGTCAGAATGTGTGAGTGCCTTTAAAAGCCCACCACGGCTGTCGCGGATGTTCTGGCTCCCTCCCCCTCAAAGTGTTAAGGAGAGGCTCACCCTCCATTTGTGGGCGACATGTCTCCTATGTCAATCAATAGCTTCAAAATGGCAATTAAGAGAAGGCAAACACAAACCCAAGGCGAAGTTTAGCGTCTTGCATGCTGCGTAACTGTTGCTTTGTGCTGCATACACAGCCCACGAGGAAGGGGGGTAAGCGGTAAGGATGGCAGTGCGCTTACAGCATCCGTGTTCCGCTGCAGCTGGCACCTGAGGGATTTTGTACGTGTGTGACGATGGGATGTGCTGAAGGGGTCGCCGGCTACCTCAATCTCCAGGGAGCCACTCCTGATAGGGGTAGTGGTCTGCCTCAGTCTAATGGTACTCTTTGCTTCATCTATATCCTTCATGTCCTGGTCAGTCAGCGGGCAGATCAGCTCTTGTTTGGTTGGTATTTTCAGTTGAACTGTTTTTTAAAAATGAAGCCGCAGTTAAAGGAATGACTTGACTGGCTCTGCCCCCCCTGTAAGTAGTACAGGTTCATTGGATTAGACCTACAGTCACATACAGCAGTCCCGCGGTTCACTTATCGCTGCCTTGCTGTATCGCGGGATTTTTACAAATATTATATTTAATTATTTATCGCGGGTTTTTCGCTATATCGTGGGGTTTTGCGGTACTGTATATGTATGTTGTTAAAGTTATGTAGGTTTAAGAGTGCAGAATATGTTTAAGAACATGAGTAGTGTTTATAAAAGTGTGGAAAAGGTTAATAAGGGACTGGGAACGGTTTATAAGTGTGTGGGAAGGGTTTATAAAGCCTTAAAATATATATAAATACTAAAATAAATGTAAGATTCCTACTTCGCGGATTTTCACCTATCACGGGGGGTCTAGAAGGTAATGCCCGCGATAAGTGAGGGATCACTGTATACTGATGGACAGGAATTCTTAAAGGACACTATTCAGCCCAGTACAGGGGCTTAACCAAGACCAGGAGTTACCAGGGATTGATGGGGGGTAATAAGACCTCAGCTATGTTCCATTTTAAAGGTGGTTACCAAGGAATGAGTTGGGAGTGGATGAGAGAGAAGGTTGGAGGGCAATACATGGTAATAGCCTTGAACCGTATCAGATTGCATGGATTTTTTTTCCCCGCTCAGGGACCCTGGGGAACCTCAAGGGTTTTGAATTCAAAATTCACATCGTGTAGTGGGTTTTTGTCGTATTCATGGCTGACCATTAATTTTGAAATAGCCTTTCTATGTCTCTTCTTTTGAGGAAATTACCAAGTTATTAATCTTACAAACACATCTTAGAAATTGGCACTCAGATTTCCAGGCATCCCCCGACTGCCCCGCTGCTGCGAGGATGTAGAGCTGGCCTCTCCAACGCGTCCGCACGAGAGTGGGGTGCAGCTGTGAGCAGTCAGCGGCGGGGAGTTGCAGTGCGGATAGAGGCTTTGCATTTGCCAGGTAGAAGCCACAAGAGTGTGCAGTTTCCAAACTCCTCGTGTGCGGGGCGGTGGCGAGTTGCCAGCAGGTCTGGGAATCTGCGGTTGGAGAGGGAAGCAGTCTGGGGAGTAGTTCGAAGATTAGAAATTAAGGATTTTGTTTGTTTTGCTTTGTTTTCGCATCATCTTTAAAACCCCAGGTGAGCTCGATGGTGTGTAAGTAGTCTCTAAAAGGTGAACTTTCCTGTTTTATAGGCTTGATTTCCTGAAGTTTGCAGTTCACAAAATTGTCTTCCTTTTACTATAACTTTTCCTGGATTATTGGTGGACCTTAGTTACCTTTTAACCTTTAAAATTACTTGAGCATTCCCAATTCATCAGTAATAGGTGCTATTCAGATTGATACTCAAATCTTTTCGAAAACCGCATGAAGCAGGATCGTGTTACAACCTGAGGAGTTAGGATCTGGGTGAAAAGCTTGCTAAATGGAATTTTGGACCAAAAGCTGTACTCAGGGGCTTCGTTAGCAGTTTTTAAGTACAGTAAATACATGGCTGGGCTCCAAGTAATGCCTTGATCTTGGGTACACACTACCTGAGGCTGAGAACAGTGGGTGGGTTTGGGGAGACCCTGGCTTGCCTTGCGGACCCTCCTGCCCCACCTGACCAATACATTTAGAATGGGGAAAACTCTAAGGGCATTTGTATGGGCTACTTTTTGTCACTACCTTGGCAATATCGTGGTGGTTTGTCCACCCCCAAAGCAATTAAATTTCTTAGGAGATACATGTCTGTCCTAGGAAACCAATAGTAATGGACAGAAGGATTCTACTTGACTTCTGTCCCCAGTCCACGCTCTTCTGGCACTCTTGACCTCGTCAGGTCTGTTACACTGGGTTGTGGTGTAAGCAGCTTCCCTTCCTCTGTGCAGTCCCCAAATAAGTCGCACATTGGTCTCTGCCCATTGTTCATTTGTTTCTCCAGTGAGAGCTTATGGATAGGAGAGGAGAACTTAATTTTCTTGGCATCACTTTTTCATAAAGCAATTTAAAAGCCAATATAATCCAGTTTGATGCTCTCATTTTTTTTATTGTAAAATGTTCTTTGTAGAAAATTTGGAAAGTGACTAGGAAATAAAACGTCTTCCAATGGCAACATTGTTATATGATTCATAATACAATCTAGTATGAGAGGTGCTCTTTAATATGGTGGTTATGTTGTATGTATGTTTATATCCTGTTATGTCTTCAACATTCTCTCTTTTTTAAAAAATTGAGCCATAATTTCCATACTGTAAAATTCACCCCTTTAAAATACAATTCTGGGTTTTTTTTTAGTACATTCACAGGTTTAGGAGCCACCATTACCACTGTCTAATTCTGGAACATTTTCATTATTCCAAAAAGTAATCCAATAGCCATTAACAATCACTGACCTACCTGTCTTCCAGCCTCTTCCCAGCCCCTGGCAGCCACTAAGTTACTTTTCATCTCTGGATTTACCCATTCTGGACGTTTCATAGGGAGAGTATATAATATGTGGCCTCTTTCACTTAGCATAATATTTTCAAGGTGTCCATATTGTAGTATGTACTTATTTCTGTTTATGGCCAGATTAATATTCCAATGTATGAATATATCACATTGTTTATTCATTCAGCAGTTCCAGGTATTTTACTCTAAGGCTCCATAGAGCCCAGAAGAATAACTAATGCACATCTGAAGGGGTAATTTTTATGGGAAACATTCTTATCAATATTAACTTTGGAACCTACCTTCTTCTCTAGCTGTTTTTACTTTTCTTTTATTAAGTAAATTTTAAACAAGGGGAAATGGGTAAAATGCCAGCATCTGGGATAGTCTGCCACCACTTTTGGGGGCCACTTAATTTTGGATATTTTTCAGCTCGTTTAGATAAGTTACTTCTTAATTCGTGCCTTTACCCAGAATTACATGAGATTGTAATTAGGCTTTTGAACTGCTGTCTTTCCTTTTTCCTCTAGTTGTTTGTGGCTGTGGAGACAGGTAATCTCTGCCGTTCTGCAAAAGGAATGTTAGTGAGTTCTTGAAACTGGGGTTTGCGACTAGGATTCCCTCTCTAGTCTTTGAATTTTGAGGTTAGGGGCTGAGGCCTGGAAAGAGGCCTGGGCGGGCAGCCATTGCTCCGCTGGCTTCCTGCTGCTCTGTCCCACGGCTGTGGCATGTGGGGGCAGGCCACACAAGGCTTAGTGTTCCTTGTTTGGGGGCAGGCTGTGATGGGGGTGGGTTGGGGGGACTGAAGAAAAGAGAGTAGATTGATAGCTGGGGCTGTGGAATTCTAGGTGGCAGTTAGAAAAGAGTAAGCTAGATTTGTGTATATTAGTTTTATAAACATTAAAAACTTAATAAAATATATGTCTTCCATGGGTGTATGTATGAATATATAAGCATAGCCACATACTTTTTAAAAAACTTGAGTTAAAATTCACATAATTACAAAAATTTGCCATTTAAAAAAATTTTTATTTATTTATTTATTTATTTTTAGAGAGAGGGGAAAGGAGAAAGAGAGGGAGAGAAACATCACTGTGTGGTTGCCTCTCACTTGCGATCCCAACTGGGGACCTGACGTGCAACCTCGTCACGTGCCCTGACTGGGAACTGAACCAGCGGCACTTGGCTTGCAGGCCGATGCTCAATCCACTGAACCACAGCAGCCAGGGCCTAAAAATTTACATTTTAAAGTGTGCAAGTCAGTGGGTTTTGCCATACTGATGAAGTTATACAACCATTACCACTAACTCTAGAACATTTCCATCACCCCCAAAAGAATCTCCCTACCTGGCACCACTCCCTCCCTAGTGTCTCCTCCCTCCAGCACCTGGCAGCCGCTAATCTACTTTCTGTCTCTGTGGTTTTACCTTTCTGATAAATGGAATCATGCAAAAGATGACCTTTTATGCCTGGCTTATTGCATTTAGCATGATGTTTTTGAGGTTCTTCCACACTCTTAATATGTATCAGTACTTTGGTTCTTCTCATGGCCGAGTACGATTCTATTGTATGTATATACTGCATCTTGTTTATGTGGTTGGGTTGCTTCTACCTTTTGGTGACTGTGAACATAGGTGTACCACTCAGTCTTCGAGTCCCTGCCTTCAATTCTTCTGAGTATATACCAGAAGTAGAATTGTTGGATCCTATGGTAATTCTATTTTTAATTTTGTGAAGGACTGCCATGTTGTTTTCCACAGAGGCTCCACTGTTTTACATTCCTCCCAACAATGTATGAGGGTTCTGATTTTTTCATATTCTTGCCAAAGACTTATTATTTTCCTTAAAAAAAAACATTCTAGTGAGCATAAAGTAATATGTCTTTGTGGTTTGGAAATGCATTTCCTTAGTGACTAATGATGTTGAGCATCCTTTCATGTGACACACATACTTTTGAAAACATCTGGAGAGATGCAGTGAACCAACAGTGGTTTCTTTTAGGGTTTGGGAGAAGTAAATAGTTTGGGAGCAGGTGGTCAGCAGGATATATTATTTGGAGAGCTTTTACAAATATTTCTGCTAGTAAAATATAAAACAAGTTAATGCAGGTTAATACCTTCATCTGACTGAGTTATATAGAAATATAGTATTTAGCACATGGAACATGGAGGGTTTGATAAAATTCCTTGTCCACTAGAGGATGACTGTGATCTTCCAACAAAGTAAGGATTCAACTGGTTATAGTTTATATCATTATATTTCAATTTAATTGTGTGAAGAAATTAGGCAACTTAATCATGTGGTGAAGAGCGTGGGCGCTGACATCTGACAGCTTCGGCGTACATCATTTCTCCATCACTTAACTATCTGTGCCGTCATTTACCCCCCTGGGAAATGGGACGTTACCTCATGCGAGTGTGTGGGTTAAATGAGTTAAAATAGAGAGACCATTTCAGACATTGCTGCTATGAGAAAGCACCCCAGTAAATCTCCCAGAGGTCATTACTGAAAGGCCAGTGTGGTTGGAGAGGAGAGAGTGGCATTCACCGAGTGGGTCACATGGGCCTCCAGACACCTGTCAGGGGTTTTGGACACTATCTCAAATACAAAGGGAAGCTCTTGGAGTTTATAGGAGGGTGCGAGGAGATTAGTCCTGCCTTAACAAAATCAGTCTAGTCCAGCACTGTCTAGTAGATAATGCAGGCCACTTACACAATTTAAAATTTTATAGTAGCCACATTAAAAAAAAGTAAAAAAGAAAACAGGTAAAAATTACTTTTAATAGTTTGCTAAACCCAGTCTAGCTAGAATGTTACAATTTTAACTTGGAATCTGTATTTTAAAACTTTTTTTTTTATTAAGTCTTCTAAATATGGCATATGTTTTACACTTACGCACATTTCCAGTCCCAGTAGCCACGTGTAGCCAGTGACTGTCACACTTGGGCAATGCAGGTCTAGCTGTTAGGAGAACAAGCAGCTGGAAGCAAAAATGAATCTGGTGAGACAGCTTAGGAGCGTGTGGAGTGGTCCAGAGAGAGGTCATGGAGGCTTGGTCTAGTGGCGGCTGGAGAGAGGGCAGCTGGAGAGAGAGCGGCTAGGAGGCCCAGAGCGATGTGTAGAAGGTAGCAATATAGGTGGATTTTACTCATGAGCTTGGGGAAAACGAAGGTAAAATTATTCAGGTTGAATGCAAGATTTCTGACTTACGTACATGGATTACTTGCAACACACCTGACGAATGGTCACATCACTACGGTTAACAATCACTAGTGGGAGAATACAGATCGTGAAGAGATTATGAAATGACATCGCTTTCACTTCCAGCATTAGGTGAGCTCGGGTGCGGTGAAACCAGGTGCTTTACCCCTCTCTTGAGGGTGTGACTGGAGCGCAGGTGTGGGAAGCATATTAAAGGTGTTGGAAGAGGTAGGCTGACCAGAACACTGATGACTTCCTTCACCATATGGGAGCCTGGACGATTGCCATCAGCATTGTAGGGCCACTGAAGAGTAGTAACTTCTAGAAGGAGAAGAGTCATGGGGCAGTGGGCTGGAGGCAGGGATGCCAGTTAGACCCTTGATTCACATAGTTTGGAGGTGATGGGACCTGAGCAGCAGTATAAAGAATCAGTCATCAGCAGGCTTACCTGGAGGGCAGGAATGACTCCATTCCACGGGGGATCGGCTGAAATACAGCTCGTTTGGTGGTGCAGGAAGTCCGATGATGTGGGAGGTACAACGATAGTTTTTCAACCACCTTTATTTTGGTGTTTTGCGTAGGAATAAGTAGGCTACTAGATTGAAGAGGCATGAAGAAAGTTATTTTGATAATGATGATGGTTTCATGAGTACATACATAATGGGAAAACTGATAAAACTTCATGCAGTTTATTTGTACTTTAATACTTCAGGGGTTAAAAAAGCCTAGATCATTAGGTAGTAGTATGTATTTTATTTATTTATTTATTGTTGTTCTGTTACAGTTGTCCCAATTTCCCCTGTTGCTCTCCCCTGCCCCGCCCACCCGTGCTCCCACAGTCAGTCCCCACCCTGTTGTTATGTCCATGGGTCATTTATATCATTAGGTAGTATTATCAATCCTAGTTATTTTTAAGTTTTATTGAGATATAATCCACAAACCACACAATTGCCCCATTTAAAGCATACAGTTCTGTGGCAATAAGGGGCTTACAGGTATGCGCAAGCATCATAACAGTCAATTTTAGACCATTTTCATCCCCTCAAAAGAAATCTTTAGCAATCACCCTTCCACTCTCACCAGCCCTATGCAATTATCTTCTGGCCCGTGGCCCTTATAGTACAGGCTTCCCCCCGCTAGGGGAGTGATCTAGGACCCATCCATATCAGTGTACTTACCAGCTGGCGTTGTTGTGAGAGGCTGAGTTCAGCTTCAGTGAATTTTTTTCTGAAGACTCTTTCAACGCATTTGCCCATTTCACGATGGGTGATTTATGAGTGCGCTTGCCCACACCGTGCTGAATGTTCAGTTTTTGACCAAAAACAGCAGGGCCCTCATGTCCCACCTTCCCTATTCACTCGATCTCACCCCAAGTGAGTTTTTAAAAAAATGTCACTGGATGAAAAAGTCCCCAGAGGAAAATGTTTTACTGATGTAGAAGTGAAACAAACAAACAAAAAGAGAATAACGGAAGCACTGAAAGGCATCAAAATCAATGAGCTCAGAAGCTGTTTTGAGCAGTGGAAAAAATGTCTCAATAGATACATTGCATCAAATGGTGAGTACTTTGAAGGTGACTGAAGTTTAAACATGTAAGAATAAATTACACAATTTTTTATAAATTAATTTTGTTTTGGGGGTTCCCCCTTGTACTTCCTGTCTGTATAGACTTCCCTGTTCTGGACATTTCATATGAATGGAATCCTGTAATATGTGGTCTTTTGTGGTCAACTGGCTTCTTTCACTTAACATATTTTTAAGGTTCATCTCTGTTGTAGCAGGTATCAGTACTTTATTCCTTTTTATGGCCAAGTAATATTCCATTGTGTGGCTAAACCATATTTTGTTTATTCATTCATGAGTTAATGGGCAGTTAGATTGTATCCATTTTAGGTTATTGTGAATGCTCTAATTTTTTACCACTATGTTAAGGAAAGTGATAATCTTTGCATTTAATCAAGTGATTCTTTATTTGCTATGTCTACTTTTGGATGAACTTTGGATAAGCTTTTTTTTTTTAAGTGCTGAACATTTGAGATTTTTAAGTCTTAAATATAAAAAAGGGTGAATTCCACCAAGACATTTCTTCTGAGCTTTAATTTGCTCTGGTAGCTGCTTTTCCTTCTAGTGGAGTTTAGACTTACGTGAGCATAGAGAAATGTTTTCTTTCTGACTTGCGTAAAATAAATTCATTTAGGAATGAGAATTTTGGTTTATTAAGAAATTGTGGAAATGTTGGAAATGTGCAGGGAAAGTATTTGGTTTTTTGTTTTTACCATTAAAACAAGGTTTAAAAAAAATTGTTGTGGTTAGGATAGACAGGAGATAAGACTAGATGTTTTAGGAACTGAGAGAAGGCAAGAGCCTTGGGGTGGGTGGTTTATGCGACAGATATCAGGAACGTTTGTCCTATCTTCCTAGTTAATGCAGGATGAGTCAAAGGTCAGAACTCATCAAGAGTGAGTTGTGCCCCCTGGCTGCTGCAGCTCAGTGGATTGAGCATCAGCCTGCGAGCCAAGTGTCGCTGGTTCGATTTCCAGTCAGGGCACATGACTAGGTTGCACGTCAGGTCCCCAGTTGGGGGCACGTGAGAGGCAACCACACAGTGATGCTTCCCTCCCTCTCTTTCTCCTTTCCCCTCTCTCTAAAAATAAATAAATAAAAAGATTATGTGAATAAAAAAAAAAAAAAAAGAGTGAGTTGTGTTTACATGGAGAGCTCAGTGGGCCGGATTCATAGTCCTGCTTCACACGCATTCAGACAGATGCCTTCTTAGCATTGCTCAGTCACTTGGGGGTTCGAAACCCTTCTGGGTTTTGTGAATCTGATTGGAGTATTGACAGCCTTTCCCCCATCTCTCAGTTGTGATTACCTCCAAAACTTGTGCCTCAAACTTCGAGGGAAGACCTCAGAGACCCACTGCAGTCAGTCTCCAGTGTCTTAGGTCAAACCCCATAGGTTGTCTGGTTAACTTGTCCTCAGCTAAGTGCCAAGATTGATCCTGGACCTGGTTTTCTTTTAAGAATTATAGTTTGTGTTTATGTTTGAAAGTCAGGTTTATTTAATATAACTTACATACAATAAAATTCACCCCTTTTAGTGCATACGATTGTAATTTCTAATTATTTTACCAGAGACTTTAACACACAGGACAGTTGGTAATCTGTAGCATTTTTTATTACTTAGGAATAGAATGTTTAACTCTACCAGCAGTTTTGTTTTGAACCTATTAAACTTTATACAGTATATGCAGTGAAAATTTTATGTATATTTCCTTGGTTTTTTTAATTTAAAGTTTTTCTTGTATCATTTATTTTTATGCCTTTGTATATGTGTATGTATTTACATATAAATATGTGTATATTTGTGCATATATAAAAATAAGTATACACATAATTTCTCACTTTGCCAGCAGGCCTTTTGGGAGAGCATTAGTTTCATTAGAATTATTTTTGCAGGTTCGGTCAACATTGTTTATAAACCATGGCTTTTTAACTGTGTAATGTTCTCTCTATCATAGCCAAAGTTAAGGAGATATAAGTTAAAGTATTTCATTACTGAACTAACTACTTTTAGGAGGAATTAAGAATGATATTTATTTAAATTAACATATTAAATTGGCAGTTAGCCCCTTCCTACTCCCTATACCACCCCCCACCCCCACCTCCAGCTCCACGTCCCTCCACATCCCTGCCCGTCAGGATACCCAAGTTGCCATAAAATGGCTTTCATTTAAAAGTTATATTTTAAATGGTAGATGTACCTTTCCTGCCATTCTAATTACTTAAGATGGAATGAGTTAAGATGCGCTGTTAGAATTCTGTTAGGCTACATATAAAACATTTTTGGTATTGAAAATTTTAGTTTTAAAAATATAAGTGGGTTCCTTTTTTTTTTTTAGATTGCATATTACCTCTTTAGATGGCATTGTAAGAGGTTTCCTTTTTTCTGCCTTTATAAATAAATGTCTATCATCAACATTACATGTACATCAGATTCACCTCTGAAACTATTAAAAAGTGTACCTAATGAGCTATACTAGAATTTCCTCCTTAGAAATTCACTTATGAACTATTTAAATGTCTTGGTGCTAGGGATAATACAGTGAACAAAAAATCCTGTCCAGACAAATAAAATTATATGTATAGTCAGTTAAGTGCTCTGAATTAAAAATTAAGCTTTATGATTTAACAGTAGCTATAATTAGAGATGATTAGTGTGCTTCTATTAATAGACCCCACTCAAAGGAAATTCACCCTTTGAAAATTTCACTATGAAAAAGATGTAACTATTCACAAATAGGTATTAACTTTATTTAAAATGAAAAAAATAATAAGCTTATTTCTAGACAAACCTTGAACTATATATATTTCAGATTGGAATCAGTAGACAAAATAAAATCTCGAAAGACACCACATAAGATAAATGTCTCCTTAGAAAAAATTGCTTAAAGTTTAGTAGGAAATTACTATAAATATTTATTTAGTGTATTTCTTAATGGTTTTTACTGTGTCCTGAGGGCCAGAAAATATTCTCAAGGGACTGTCCTTCAAATGTTGCAATTAAATTAATAAATAATTGGGTCACTATAAATCAGTAGAAACTTGTTTTACTTTTTAAGAAAAACGTTTTATACTTCTTGTTAGCTAAGGACAGTTGGATTTGGTTTATACTGGTGAGATGTACACCTGCAGTTTATAATATATTAAAATTTAGTTACTGTTTTAATGGCTTCTCATTAGAATAACACAGTGTGCCAATGTGGCTACAGGAAAGATGGTAAAAACAGTTTAAAATTGTACATTTTGTAACCTATATAGATTTAGAAATGTTCACCTTTTTTATACTTTTTACTGTCTAAGTATTGATATACCACTTAGCTTAGTCTTTAGTTAAAGGCACCAGGTAGCATGTCAGTGACTATCTTTCTTCATTCTGCAAGCCTCCCTTGAGGGTAGTCTGTTCTGATATACCCATTATAGCTATAAAAGGAAGTTCTTTGTAAAGCAACATCTTAAAGATGAAACTTAACTTGGGCCCGTGTCTCGTGACTTTGTGTACAGGGAGGAAGTATGACGATGTGTTGGGGTATGTATGGGAAGTATATGCTTGCTTCTCCTCCAGCCTCAGGAAGCAGGCAGCTGTGGCTTTGAACACTTGGCCAGGCTGCCTTACTTCCTGGTAATCCACAGGCAACGAGCTGGATGGAAGTCAGGGATCTTGGGATAGGAGGGGAAAGACACCCCCTCACTGGATGCTCTTTCTGGTGCCCTTCCCTTGCTACTAAATTCAAAATCCCAGGAAGTTTTTTGGGGGTGGCTCTTTTTCATCACAATTCTTTGTGATTTTCAAACATATTTCTGCCCTTGCTAATAACTTGGGAAACTGAAAATTTGTAATTTTCTCTCCACCTCCTGATAGGTGCTGGATAGTTTACTAGTCCAGTATGGAGTGGTGGAAAGCTGTGAGCAAGGTACATGTCTTCTCAATTGCTTTCAATTTTGTAAAAGGAGCGAAGTAAAAAGAAAACTCACTTTTTTCTTTCTCTTCCTTTTTCTCTCCGTCTAGTGAACACCGACTCGGAAACTGCAGTCGTAAATGTAACCTATTCCAGTAAGGACCAAGCTAGACAGTAAGCACTTTGAAGTTTTCTATCTGTCATATAATTAAGCATAGTACTTATATTTTGGGCTGGTGGGTAGCGGAAATAAACCTTATTTTGCCATGTTTGACCCTGCAAATCATTTAACATTTGAATGTATAAAAAGAATTTGCATTGGTTAAAGTTTTATTACCTTTTCACTATATCTTTAATGACACTTATAGATTGATATAGTATGAAGCTGAATTACATCCTATTTGCAAAAAGCTGTGGACCTGAGCATCATCAAATGACACAGATTTATTTTTCTATTGGTATGCTAAATTGCTGGTTTATCCAAAGCTGGTAAGTTGGTCATGTGTTAAGCTAACAACAAAGTAAATGTTTTCTTGCTCCTTGATTTTTCTAATGATTATCATTGTCATTTAGGAGTGTGCAGACGTTGTATCAAGGTAATTTGCTTTTAGATTACTGGAAAAAATGTATTCTAGTGCAACGAGGAGGCATAACTTTACAGATCAAAATAATCTTCCTTAGGAAAAGAGAATTCTCTAGGCTGGGGAATGATCTAATTAACTGACTGAGGACTAGAGAGAGAAAATAAGGATCCCCCCAATATTGCTTCTGACGTACCTGCACAGACTGCAACCACAGAGGAGTGGCCTGCAAGGTGCTGGGCAGCATAGTACTGAGCGTGAGCAGACCATGGAGGTCTTAACCCGGTCCAGGTCTGGTGCAGGCAGGAGCAGCCTGTCTGTCCTCCGGGTGGGCACAGGGAAAGGAAAGACCATGCTGGCTGGCCCTGAGTCCCAAAGGGAAAAGGTCAAACAGCTGTGGAAGGGGGATTGAGCAAGTTTACCAAAGGCAGTACCCCATCCTGAAGGACCTTTGAAAGGAGGGATAGGGCTGGGAAGGAGATGAGAATCTGCATTACACAAATGGAACTTTGTTTTTTAAGTTGGTAATAGTTACATGGTTTCAAAATTTTAACAGTAGCTTCCTCCCAGTATTGTTCTCCAATCTTCTGGGAGATAACTGTATGCAAGACAAATATGTGTGTTTGTGGTTTCCCCCTTTTTACACAAGTGATACCATAACATTTGAGTGTTTTGTACATAGAAATCTTTTTTTATAGAATTTGATTGTATGGATATACAATGACTTAGTTCCAAACTGGGCGTCGAGCTTATTTTCAGTCGCTTGTGGTTATGAACAATGCTATAGTGCAGTGATTTTCAACCCTTTTCATGTCATGGCACATATAAAGTAATTACTAGAATTTGCGGCACACCAAACATATACCGTATTTTTTGCTCCAGAAGATGCACATTTTTGCCCCCAAAAGTGGGTGTGTGTGTGTGCATCTTATGGAGCATATATTGCGTCACAGACCGTGATGTGTGTTACCTGACCTGTCAGCGATGGCAACAGCTGTTAGAAGAGGAAGCGGTGGGCCCACACGAAACCCCTGGGGATGTTTAAATGTCCCACTTTACTGCTGAATCTCGGGGCGTCTGGTCAGTATGAAGGTAGCGAAGAAAGTGATATCAGTGATTGTGAGCAGCAACTGAGCTCCATATATTCTGACACTAGCGATGATGAGTTCTTGGGGTTCCCAGAAAACCAGAAGAGTACTTGAACCTTAAAGTCTCTCCTCATTTGTTAATGACAGTGATGATGGTTCTTAATTCCGCTGTTGACTGCTGGTCACTTTACATGGTTGAAATATTATTCTGTTATATTTTATTAAATATTTTAGTACACCATTTGGTTCAGAATTTATTTTTTTCTTGTTTTCTTCCTCTAAACCTAGGTGTGTCTTATGGTCAGGTGCATCTTATAGTGCGAAAAATATGGTATATATTTTTGCTGCTGAAAAAATAGTACTTATAGTTTTTGATTCATTTACACTAGATGGCTATTATTGTGTTGGCTGTTGTCATTTTTTCATTTGACAACTTAAGGCAAAAGAGGTCAGTGCCCCTGACTAAATAGTCAGGATTGCATGTTTTAGACATTCTGGTGGCGCACTGGTGGGAAATGGCTGCCGTAGTGAGTCTCTTCTGCGTGCGCCATTTTGCACGTGTGCGCGTGTAGCTGTAGGTTAACTTCCTAGAAGTAGATCTGCTGAATCAAGATTTCTGCCTTTTTAAATTTTATTAGATATTGGCTAGTTACCTTTCAAAGAATTTGAACTAGTTTAAACTTCTGTCCACACCAGGTGAGTGTGTGTTTCTCCGCACTCTCCCTAACACAGGGCTTTATCAAACTTCGCTGATCTTGTGGGTGAAAAGTAGTATCTAATCACGTTAATTCCATTTTTTTTTTCCCTTTAAAAACTGAGACTTCTGAGATTCACTTGTAACATTTTAATATGAGACTTTAAACATATTTTAAAATACTCTATTTTGTCTTCTCTTTGTGTCTTTCACTCATTTCTTTAAAAAATTAACAGTATATGAAGTTTTGGACATCTTAGAAATTGTGGTATGAGTTGTAAAATGGATTTTTACAACCTTTATTCTTCAGCCATGTTGTGTAAGAGGGAAGACCAGAAACTTTTCACGTTTTATACCCCAGGTAGATTGGAGGGTAAGAGTGGGGGCAGTGGGAACGCAGAGGCCCCACCTGTCTTATGTGCCTCGGTCTTTACAAAGATCTACAATAAATACTTGGCAGAGCCAACTCTCTGTTAGATGGAAAATATGGGGTGACGTGGTAAACACAAGGCTATTTGGAGGTTGTCAGAGGCCTGTCCTAGTTGTCTTGTTGGACAACTTGTGTGAGGGTAGCTAGTTAAGGGGGAAAAGAGCTTAGCTTAGCAGTTAGTCATATGGGAGAATGTATGTTGGAGACACGACCTGCATAGCTTTGAGCTTGAGTGGGAACTGGCTGGCACTTAGCACCCCCTCCCTTTCGAGCCCTGAGAGCGTCAGCACAGGAAGGGGAGGCTGGTTAGTCCGGGCAGAATTACCGCCGAAAATCGTTCTAACCTGACAGCAAACTGAATGTGGAGGCCTTTTAGTTCTGAAAGTGCTGTTAGAGCTGGGCACAGTTCTCTTGGTCCTGAGGAGAGAGGAAAAGACTTAGGAATTTGTAATTTTGGTAATGAGGGAAACAAATAAATTGGGCGTTCTTTAAAAAGATTTTTTTTTTTAAATTTAAAAGTATTTAATCAATATCAAGAATTATTCCGAATGCAGGAAAATTAGGCAAAATCCATGCTGACATGAAACTTACTTCATGGACAACTCTAATATATATATAAGTGTCGCTGGTTCGATCTTCCAGTCAGGGCACATCAGAGAAGGAAAACTCTGACTCCAAAAAACCTCCGCTGCCTTGCGGCATACCTCTTCAGGGGAAAGGCTAAGGGAGTAAACCCCGACAGAAAATCCGGAGCCGGAGTCCCTAAGGCGGTTTGACGTTGTAGTCAACACCGGCAACTCCTGCGGCGCACCTGAAGCCAAGCTGTATTGACTCCGTCTTTCCCTTGGATCCTTCAGCTGCGAAGAGAGGGGGGGTCTGCTGCATGGGCAACAGCAGACCCTCCATATCACCCTGCCCAGGCTCTGTAGCTTCAGCTTCACTGGAGAGGACACTCCAGCGTCATCGCAAGATGTCGATTCAACACGGGAGGAGACAGATACCGTGTCACTCCCGAGTCGGACTGCACAGCCATTCTCGGCGGTGCAGATAGACTCTTAAGAAGCTACACCATCGTCTCTCGAGACGGACGGCTGCCGACGACGACGATAGGTACCAGAGTTATCTAACAGATACATGTATAAATATGATAGTTACCTAAGTTATTTTCTGAGCTGGAGGGTAGATCTGACAATGGAAGGTACAGATGGGAACAGGATATTGTGTAAAAAAATTTTATTTACTGATTTTTAGAGCGAGGGGAAGGGAGGGAGAGACCCATTGATTGTCACCTCTCGTATGTGCCCCAACCGGGGACCAGGCCCACCACCCACACATGTGCCCTGATC
This sequence comes from Furipterus horrens, assembly GCF_987537825.1. Taxonomy (NCBI): domain Eukaryota; kingdom Metazoa; phylum Chordata; class Mammalia; order Chiroptera; family Furipteridae; genus Furipterus; species Furipterus horrens. The sequence continues at coordinate 14,839,376 of NW_028327179.1, forward strand.
GGAAGTGAACCGTGACCTGCTTTGCGGGACGATGCCCAACCAATTGACCCACGCTCATCGGGGCTAAATTGGGCATTTGAATGAGGGAAATGGTCTTCATATCTCTTATTCTAATAGTTATCATCTAATGAATAGCAATTACTGAGCAAAAACTGCCAGTGAATAAAGACAATCCCTGTCCTCAAGGGTGTGCCTTCCGGTGGTGAGAGAGTATTTAGAAAGGGATCACCTGGTTTTAGTTCCTGCCCAAGTTGAGTTTCCTTATATGAATATTGGGTTTTCTCTCTCTCAAAAATTCCAAAGATCAAAGGAAGTTAGAAAATAATTCTGGGGAAGTTAGCAGATTTAAAGAATGGAAAAGTCAGTCTTGTGGTACAGTGTTATGAAAATTTTCTATGACGACAACGTGGATGGAACTAGAGAGAATTACGCTTAGTGAAATAAGCCAGGCAATGAACGCAAAATACCTTATGATATCACCTGATACAGGAGACTAAGGAACAACATAAACAAACGAACTAAATGGGACAAGGAGCAGAATAACAGTCAATAGAGGGGAGGGGAAGGGAGAGAAGGGGGATAAACGAGGGAAGGGTTTAGTCAAGGAACGTGCGTAAATGACTGATGGATACGGACAACGCGGAGGGATATGATTGTGGGAGAGGGGGTGGGTTGGGTGGGGGAGAGTAAAAGGGGAAAAATGAGACAACTGTAATTGAAAAATCAAAAAATAAAATAAAAATAATTTCTATGAAAGTTTTCTAATAAATTAAAAAGATGTGGAGTACATTCTCAATCTACGAGGAGAACTAATTGTATTTGATGAAGTGGAGAAAGCTGCGTGGCCTCTGACTGTAACCTTGACCTCCCTGAGCTTCAGTGTTCTCAGCTACAAAATGAGGGTTGACAAGAAACAAATAGATTCATTCATATAGGAACATATTTATAGAAAAACAGTCTGATCAAATGGCCTGGCCCATAGGCACCGAGGAAATAGCTCTTGTCCAACCCGCTGGTTCTGAGCTGCTTGTAGAGCAGCGTGAAGTGGTCTGAGCTGGGAAGCTGGTCCCTCCAGGACTTGCTCCCTGAACCCTGTAAGCGTGTTCTCTGGGCTCCACACAACTGTCTGCTGCCTGAACTAACGTGTGATTTTCCATGCTCTTTCCTCGACAGCCCATTCAAAACTCGTCTTTTCCAGTGACGAGGGCTGAGTTGGTAATCTCAGCATCTGTTACTGGGAGCCTGTGTGACGGAGGTGTGCTTGTGCAGGTGTGGGTAGAACGTGGAGGGTAGGAGGGTGCATTCCAGTCTGTTCCATGGAATGGACTCTGCCACTGCTCTTCTAGCTGCGACTCAGGTCAAGTTAATCTTTTTTAGTTCACGCCCATCTGTAAAGTGGGAATAATTACAGCTCTTAGTTCATGAAGGCTGTTGAGAGAACCTTAACATAGTGCTTCTAAAACACTTATAATATCAAGCAAGAACTCCAAAGTTAGCAGCTATTATGAATTTTCTAACATTATTGCTGTTGATGATACTCTGTTCTTGCTCAGTGAACTTCATCCCAGATAATGACTGGCCACTGATCCTCAGGAGTTAGGGACCTAGTTTAAAAGCTTTTGTGGCTGTCTCTTTTTGTTATTTAAAGCTCTATAAATTCCACTTGTAAGAAGATTGATTCTGCATTAAGGCTGTCTCTAAGACAGAATTTAACATGGAAATTCCTGCCACCTTGTGGCTAAGAAAAATCAAAGCTTAATAGTATTATATTACTAGGAAATACATATTGGTTTTAACCTTAAGTCTCAGATTATTAAACTTATTAAGATGATGAAATGAATAATAATAAAAACAAAATCATTAAAAACAGGAGTATGAATTTAGTATTTCTTGTTTCTTGAGTCAAGAGAGGCTTGGGTCTCTGAAACACCTGTTTCCTTAGAGATGCTCAGAAAACACTGTCAAAGACAAACATTATTCATTGAAAGATTTGTAATGTATGTCAAGGATATAACTCTTTAGAATTTGTATGCATTTAATTTTTATATTTCTTTTCTTTAGGGTTCTTATTTCCGTTGTTTCTTTTTATTAGGGAATCAGAATATAGTTTGTTTATATTTTGAAGCTATCATGGAAGATCCTTCTATATCCATTTAAAGACCCATATCAGGTACACACTGTTATGGTTAGAAGTGTTTGAAACAACTTGACTGATGGCTAAGGAGAGGAAAGTCACCCTTTAACTTTACAAATTATATAAATAGAAGATTTATTGTGGAAAAAGAAATAACAGGTAAAGCAGTGAGACAAAGAAATTTCTTGCCATTTTGCCATTCAGAGATACCCAGTGTTCAAGTTGTGATCACGTTTGGTAGACCTAGTCCCATATGTCATAACTTAAAATTACAAAGATCATTTTGTAGAGTTTTGTGGGTTGTCTTTCTATTAACTATACTATACGGTTTGTAATCTCTGCATAGTTTTTCATCCCTACCACAGTCTGTGTATCCAGTCCTCCACTGCACATCTAGGTTGTTTTCAGGGTTTGTGTGCGCGTGCGTGTGCGTGTGTGCACGTGTTTTTAGAACCAGTTAAATTAATAAAGTTATTTGGCTCTGTCCGGGAGGCTCATTTGGTTGGAGCGTTGTCCCATAGACTGAAAGGTTGGGGTTTGGTCCCTGGTCAGGGCACATACCCAGGTTGGGGGTTCCATCCCTGGTTGGGGTATGTACGGGAGGCAACCAGTTGATGTTTCTCTTTTCTGTTTCTCTCCCCCTCCCTCCGCCCCTTTCTCTTTTTCTCTCTCTCTTAAAATCAATAAGCATGTCCTTGGGTGAGGATTAAAAAGTAATACTAATAAAATAAAGTCCTTTTTAGGCAGCTCTTTGGGCTTTGTCCATAATTATTTCTTTAAGATGCATCTCTGCAGTGATGTCATCCGCCTTTCGGTAATTACTACTGAAACCTCTTATTCTTGGTACAAGCAGAAAACTGAATTGTATGACTTCAGTAATGGTTAAACCTCATTTTGTTAAATCTGTGTTATATACAGCAGTGAGAATAAGAAAAGTTTTAGACTTGAAAGGGATCATAAGTCTAGTCGCTTGAGTTTTGTAGGTAAGGAACCTAGCACTAAATAAGAAAATGACCTTTCCAAGGCTACCTGACTACTCACTGTTCCAGTTGGAGTAGAATTTCAGTCTCTACTTCATCCTCTCCTCACTACTAAGACCTGTACTGTACTCTTGGGTGAGTTTAACTTCTCTGGGTCTCATTTCTTTTTCTCTCTTCCCCTCTCCCTCATCCTTGACTGAAACTACCTAGTGTCTCTCTCTCTCTCTCTCTCTCTCTCTCTCTCTCTCTCTCTCTCTCTCTCTCTTTCTCTCTCTCTTTCTCTCCCTCTCTCTCTCCCTCCCTCTCTCCCTCCTTCTCTCCCTCTCCCTCCCTTTCTCCCTCTCTGTCTCTGTCTCAAGGCCCTTGTGGCTCTAAACTGTGACCTACCCCAATAACTTATCAATACAGTTAAGTGCTGCCAGTTAGCAAAACGTCTCACCATCTTCTGAATGACTCAAAATAGTGCCAGAGCAGGGTCAGGTAATAAAGGGAAACAGGATCCTGAGTTAACACATTTGTTGGGTAAACATCCTTGAGTTCCGCTGAAGTGAATGCGTAGGTTTTGAATAATTATGGCAATTGTTCATGATAACATCTTTTGAAATGTTTTCTTTTAAATTGAGGTATAATTGATATATGAAACATTATCTTAGTTTCAGGTGTACAGCATAATGATTGAATATTTGCATACACTGTGGGATGATCATCAGAATAAACCTAGTTGGCATCCGGCACCGTATCATCATGCATGTTGTATATGTAATATATTTGGTGAAAATACCATAATTTTCCCCATGGACTCAGCAGACCACCAAAGGACAGAGCGGAATATCCAAGTCTGTGCACAGGAAGGTTTCAGCGTCTCACGTCCCATGCAGGGATTTCGGATCCCAAGAAGGTCGCTGCTTGCAGTTCAGTTGCTCCGGTACTTTCTTAGCTTTGTCCCAGGCGGGGCGCTGTGATGGTGGGGCCAGAAACTCGGCTGCGTTGGCAGGGAGACGGCAGACGCACCGTGTGATCTGCAGACGGGAGCAGCCCGGGCTGGGGGCTTCTGGGGCCCAGGCTGTGTGCTTGCTGCTGGAGCACCATGCCCTTCGCCCTCCGGGCAGGCAGACTCTCCTTTTCTCCTCATTAAAGAGAGAGGGAGAGAGAAAAAAATTTTTTTTTACAAAGCAGCACAAGTCACGAGCTGTTGCGTAGGACACGACTGTGTTTAGAACACACAGACACTTCTCCATGGGAGGACATCTGTCAGTGTTCATCTGTCTCACTCAAGAAAGGAGGAGTCATGTTTCTGTTACATTACTGGCTGAATTCCACAGTCAGAGTTTACTTATTTTCTTCTGAAGCCAGCAGTGCTGTTTTATAGTAGGAAAGGATACTGTGGTAAACTGGGCTGCCTTTAATGCCTGTATGTGTGGCTGATTCCTTCGCTGGGTTCGTGTTCCCTTAGTTTTCTAAAAGAACCCTCAGTGACCTACTGCTTCTGGCCTTTAAAAGGGTTTGAAGTTGTCTTGAATGAATATCTAATTGGTTGAAACGTCTGCAATTCCAACTTCCTATTAAAAAAAAAAATCATAAATATTAATAAAATTTCTCAGCAGTTGTCTTCCTTCAGAAATAACCAAAATATTTAATTCCCCTTAAAGAAAAGGGGGAGAGGGAGAAAACGAGGAATAGTAGGTGAACTTAAGGTTCTGTTATGAGGCATTGGTAAAAATAACGTGTGCTGTGTGCCAGCTCTTGCCCTAGGGCTTATGAAAAAAATGCCCTCTGACATAGAAACGACATGGGAAACATCCTAAGATATATTTGGAAAAAGAAGAAAAATATGAAATTATGTATATCATGATCCTAATTATGTTTTTGAGAAGGTACTGAACACATACATGTGTATGTAAGCATATGGAAAGAACTAGTCCGTTTGCAGTTGTTACTGTGGTTACCAGGGATTCTGGGAAGGCTCTTGGAGACTTGATGAGGGTGACAGAAATGTCTTGTTACTTTGTATTTCCGTGTGACTTGGGTCTGTTGTAATAAGAGTTCATTTGTGTCCCGGGCACTGCAGGACAGTGACGTAAGAGCAATGGAAGTGAGAGAAGCGGCCAGAATTCTGGGTCCCGGGAACATCAGCGTGCTCTGTCTGGTTGTCTATAGACTTGAATTCCAATTCCAGACTTTTGGGGCCCTTTCTGGCACTAGGACCATCTCTTTTCCATTTCACCCCCACCCCACCCCATTTCCATCTGAAGTCAAAAATGGAAAGATCTCCACATAAGGAAAGCAGTATGTGGACCAGAACTGACCGCTGAGCATCTAGAGAGACCACCTTGTGCCTGTTTTTCTTTCCCCTCCTGGGCTGAAATCAGAAGCCGCTGGGACAGAATCTGAACAAAGAATCAGTTAACCTTAGGAAAAGTGTGGGACCTTTATTTGTTTTTAATTTTGTTGGGTACTTGGGAATGTGTATTATTAAAAGTGTGTTTATGTGTGCTTTTGATATCTTCTTTATCAATTGTTTATTGCATTCTCCACTTTTGAAATACTTAAGGAAGGTAAAGCAACAACAAACAACAATATGGGTGAACCTTATAAACCTGGTAAGAAACAATGGCAGGCATGGGAGGGTACGTATAACACGTATACTGGTACATGCTTAGTTATGTAGACTTTTAAAATAAGCAGAGTTAATCTGTGGGAGTCGAAGTCTAGGGGAGGTAGCGGTGGGGCTTCTGGGGTGCTGGTTCTGCATTTGGGTTTGCATGTTTAACTTATGAAAACTCACTGAGATGTACTCTTTAAGATTGGGTACTTTTCCATAGTCATGTTCAAAATGAAAAAAACAAAACAGTAAATCTCCTCTCAAAGTAGAGGGCTGGATAGATAAGGTAGAAAATAGTTTCATTTGCTTTTTTTGGTTCATCCTCACCCCTGCATGTTCGTGCCCGATCAGATCACAAATTCTAGAAGGTCAGAGGCTGCTGTTTTCTTGGGGACTGGCTTGTAGTAGGTGCTGAGAACTTATTGAGTGATTATCTTGAGTATTAAATTCCACCAATCTCCTGTGAGTGTTATAGAGAGATTTGTCCTTTGATGCTTAAGATGTTTTAATATTTGTATTTTATAAGTGGATGAAGTGAGGGAGGTGTAGAACATCTTTTCCCTTCTGATTTGGAAAGACCAGCCTGGACAAGGGCTGCCTCTTCCTTCTCGGGCTGTCTGGACACTAACCTCTTGGGTAATAGTGTAATCAAGAGTTTCCATTGCAGCGTTATTCACAATAGCCAAGATATGGAAACAACTTAAGTGTCCATCAGTGGACAAATGGGTAACGAAAACTTGGTGTATATATACACAATGGAATAGTATTCAGCCATAAAAAGGAATGAAATCTTGGCATTTGCAATAACATGAATGGATCTTGAAGGCATGTTAAGTGAAAGAAGTCAGGAAGAGGTCAGATAAAGACAAATACTAGATGATCTCACTTATATGTAGAATCTCCAAAACAAACAAACAAACAAGCTCATATATTCAGAGAACAGATTGGTGGATGTCAGAGGTGGGTATAGGCCAAATGGGTAAAGGGAGTCAAAAGGTACACACTTCTAGGTATAAAACAAGTAAATTATGAAGATGTAATGTATAGCCTGGCAACTATAGTTATTAATATTTGAAAATCGCTAAGAGAGTAGATCTGACAATTCTCATTGCAAGAAAAAAATTCTGTAACCATGTATGATGATGGATGTTAACTAGACTTATTGGGGAGATATTTCACGATATATTGCAACTATCGAGTCCTTATATTCTACACCTGAAACTAATGTAATGTATGTCAGTTATACCTCAATAAAAAAATAAAGTGTGACAAATTCTTTTTTTTTCTTTTTATGTTTCATTGGTAGATGGTAGACATGTTTTGTTCCCTTTGGAAACTTGTCGATCTTTCCTTTCCTGTGTGTACTTTAAAGGAAAAGTGTGTGTGTTGGGGGGTGGGGTGTTAGGTGTGGTCTGTGTTATTTGCTCTGTGGCTTTATTCAGAAGTTTTTGAGCCATTGATCCTGATTGGAAGAGATAGTTATTGCTTTACTGTAAGGTTTATGATTGATATAGCTCAATTTCTCTTCTTACCCCTTGCTTCTTATCAACTTTCAGAGCTTTAGACAAACTGAATGGATTCCAGTTGGAGAACTTCACGCTGAAAGTGGCCTATATCCCTGACGAAATGGCTGCCCAGCAGAACCCCTCACAGCAGCCCCGCGGTCGCCGTGGGTTTGGGCAGAGAGGCGCATCGAGACAGGGCTCTCCGGGATCGGTGTCCAAGCAGAAGCCGTGTGACTTGCCTCTACGGCTGCTGGTTCCTACCCAGTTCGTGGGAGCCATTATAGGAAAAGAAGGGGCCACCATTCGCAACATCACCAAACAGACCCAGTCTAAGTGAGTGTTCTTGAGCGTGGTGGGCGTTAATGTTTTTCCCTCTGAATCTTAATAACAGAGTATGTTGTTCTGTTCTTGCGAACATGGTTATGGTTGCTTCTTGTACTTGGGAATCTGGTAAAACCTTGTGATTGTGCTATTTTAATGTTTATTTTATAAAAATATAGGGCTAAATCTAAATCTCAGAGGGAACCACAAATTTTCACACATCAATGGAAAACAAGCGATACCTAATCCACTTGTGATAGGGGAGGCCCTGGTGAATTAAAGGGGCAGATTCTAGGTTATGCTCTGCTCCCCCTAACCCCCGGTGGTACCTGCCTTTTTGTTTTCGGATATAATTTTCTGGATCCAGTACAGAGATAGTTTTTCAGTCTTGCTTTATAGAGAATCATTCAGCCTATGGTCCAGCTGATCCTGTGGGTAAGCCATGTAGCTGGAATGGCTTTTTCTTCCGGATCTTCATTGGAAGTTTTAACTTGCAGATTTTAAGGAATTGGGGGATCCTTGGGGCAACGTTAGAGCTAGCTTTTCAGGAGTAGAAAGCAGGAGCTTTGTGTTATGATTTACCACTGTGCTGAGCATGTTACCTGAAATGCAGAAGGCTCTCATATTTGACAGATGAGTCAAATGGAACTCCGCTGCATCATATATTAGTTGTTTTGACTTATTAACTGTCTTGTGATACTGTATGTGACTATTTTGACCCAGAGAAGCTTGGCGATGGACTCCGTCCCCACCCTAGTTCTATGGAGTGCTTCCAGGCACATCTCTGGACTGTTGCTGCCGTATTTCCTGAAGAGCTGAGTGCACTAGGGAGAAGAGGCTGAGTACAGGCCTCTCCTGGCCCGGTCACTGTACACCAAAGGGTAGGGAACTGGCCTTGGGCCAGCTGCAAAGGTGACTGCAGATGCTTTTGCTTTTCAGATTTGACGAGGACATTGATTCCATTTCATGTGGCCCAAGGAATTAAGGAGAGAGAGGGTATTTTTCTGAAAGTACAACTGTGGCTCTGTGTTCGTTCCAGTAGGCAACAGGGTTCAGAGGATGTCCGTAGTCGTCATAGGTCCCATGCCTGTAGAGAACTCGTTGACTGATTTCTCATGCAGAAGCAAAGAGGACTGTGTTTAGTGGTGGTGGCGGGACCACGGCACCTGCAGAGGGATGTCTGGTTCTGCCTTCCCCTGCTGACACAGGAGGTGTTTGGTATTGGGTACCTTTGTACAAAAATCAGTGGCCTTGACCTCATAATGTACGGTGTGGGGAGTTGAACCACTGCCTAGATCGCTTTTAATGTTAAGTTTGCCTGGTTTTAATCTTGGACTTGAAGAGCTTCTTGCCTCCCTTCATTCAGCATTACCTGCAGAAACTAATTATTAAATGGTTTTCCTTCCATGTCGCGTGGCAGATTAGAGGTGTTCCTCTTACTGCTATTTATTTCCTTGTCAGAGGAAAGAGCTTCTGTGATTTAAATTGAACTGTTTGTTTTATGTAGGCAGGAAGATGGAGGACGACGGAGAGGGGAAGGGAAGCAATTTTTGTTATGTCTGATGATTCCATTTGCAGAGTTCTGCCAGTGGATTTAATTACTTCTTGCCATTGAAACTAGTCGTCATGAGATCCTCTGTTTCTGGACCAGCCTCAGAGGGTTACCCTGATCTGTGGAGCAACATTCCCTTCTCTCCAAAGAGAAGGCAGTGAACACAGTGAACGGTGGAAATAAACTAGGAGAGAGTCTAACGAGTACCTCCTAAAAGATAAGCCATGCTTCTGGTGACTGGGGAGTTCTGAAATAAGGGCTGGAAAAATGGTTCCTGAGATTGTTCTTCCTGGGATTGGGACTGTTACCTAATGCACTGTTTTTGTAGTTTTTTCTAGTTAGCTCTTACTTGTTTCATTTCTACATTGCCCTAATTTTTAGTGATTAGGTTTTACTTCTGAAATAGATCTCCAGTTTTCAACCAACATTTAGGAGAACCAGATCCCAATGATGTCATTCTCATGGTGAGGGATTACGTAGTTCTTTGTCCCCAAAGGGGACTCACAAATACTGAATTTTCTTTCTTGTACCTTTTCAACAAATGCAGACTTATTTTGCGTTTAATTCAAAATATACATGGATGCAAATGAAAATAAAAACAAAAAAGTTACCCTTCATCTCTCCCCCAAGTGTTCCTTTAAATGAAATTTCCAGTGTCATCACAATAAATTAAATAAATAAAATTTAAAAAATAACTAAAGAAGAAATGCTATCATGGTATGTATTGCATTTCTTTGAAGAAGATTGGTGACCTCTTACAATGTTGGTATCTGTAACTGTACCACATGTTTTTAAACAGCTGTGTGATACGGATATACTGCTGTGTAACCATCTTTCTGGTGGGCCTTTTAAAGATAATCCCAATTTTCTTTCTATTACAAATAGTGTTACCGTGAACATTCCTATGCTACTGGTTTTCAATGAGGGGTGACCTCCCTCACCCCCATGGACATTTGGCAGTGTCTGGAGATACTTTTGGTTGTCACAACTGGAAGAGGGATGTGCTACAGGCGTCTCGCAGGCTGAGGCTCGGGGTGCTGGTCAACACTGTGTGATGCACAGGGCAGCCTCCACGGCAAAGACTTAATCCGGCCCAAAATGGCAGTAGTGCTGAGGGTGAGAAACACCACTCTTCACCATACATATGGGACTGCATCCGTAGATGTTATAGGAAGTAGAATTCTTAAAAAATAAAATAAAATAGAATTTTTAAAAAATTATTTATTTTAGAGAGAGGGGAAAAGGGAGAAAGAAAGGGAGAGAAACCTCAACTTTGACCAGCTGACTCTCACTCGCCCTCCGCAGGCCCATCCCTGACCAGGAATCCCTTTGTGTGTCGGTACCCAACCAATGGAGCCCCACACCAGTCAGGGCAGAAAGTAGAATTCTTGAGTCAAAAAGTGATAAGCATTTTAGCTTTCATAGGTCCTGCTAGTTCTACACTCCCACCAAAAGTGTGGGTGTGCCCAGTTTACCCATCCTCTTGCCAATGCTTAATTTTATCTATCAAAACATTTACAGGTCTGAAAAAAGAAAGCCTTCTTTTAATTGGCATGTGTATATAATACTAGTGAGTTTTGACCTTTTGCATTCATTGACTGCTTGCTTGTGTTTGAAGTAGAATTGCCATCTCTTTGGGTTTTGTTGTGGACTTCCCTCTAAGAAGGAGGCGAAGTGTAGGAGGGGCCTTGCAAAAGGAAGCAGATGAGTGAAATGTTCTCCTATGGTGAATAGTGAGAGAATACTGGGGAGGGTGAGAAGTTCGACCTGGTTTGTGGGATTCCAAATCCCACCCTCTTGGCGTGTGTTCCAGTTCCTGTTTGTTTTAGAGCAGAAGAAAGCCTTTGTCTGGACCTCGGCTCTTTGACATGAGATGTTTGTTCTGTGCCATCAAAAAGGAAGCTTTTAGCAGAATGAAAAGATGCCCCTGCCTGGTCAGACTGAGGAAAGAGAGGGAGTGTTCCTGGAATTAAAATTCTCTGAGCCATCCTGATGACAGTTTATCAGGAGCTCATGCTCTTGAGGGAAGTGACTCATCCTCTGTGCAGAAGTCCTGTGACATTGTAAACCCTGTTGTGAATGCGCGCTTACAGCTCTCGTCTTCCTCTCTCCTTGTGCCCACCCTAAGAATCGATGTCCACCGTAAAGAGAATGCAGGTGCTGCTGAGAAGTCCATTACTATCCTTTCTACCCCGGAAGGCACCTCTGCGGCTTGTAAATCTATTCTGGAGATTATGCATAAGGAAGCTCAAGATATAAAATTGTGAGTAAAGAGGATGCACCTGTGGAGAGGTTGATGTTCCTGCTGTTTTCTTTTGGATTTCATGACACAGTTCTTGGGGAGCTGCTGTCCTCGTGAGCTACAGTGGTTGGCACTATTGATTTGGTTGTAAACCATAAGTCCTTAAAATATTTTCATTTGTGTTCGGATATAGGATGAGGGGTGGTAAATGAGCAAAGTCCAGCTGTAGAAGAAGGTGATGGGCGGACATAAGCCCACCTAAGTTCCAGGAAGTGTCCTTGGATTTACCTAAGGCAGGGCCCAAATCCTCGCTCCTTTACGCTGAGCTCCCTGGGGCTCTGTCCTTATTGTCTGCCCAGCCCCACCCTGTAGGAGCAGGGCGAATGGAGGTGGTAAGATAACCTGGGGATTTATTTGGCTATTCCAGATCAGAACTTAACTATCTTTCCCACAGGAACTTTGAGAGGAGGTCAGGTTTTGTGCTACTTTGAGCGTTCAGCACAGTGCTGCTCATACTGTGCATGCTCCCGAGTAAGGTGCTGGCATTAGCCTGGACTGATCACCGGCATTTAATGTGGAGGGACCTTTGAAGTATATGAAATGTTTCACTTATAAGGTGTTACCTGGTGCTATAAGATTATTATTCTTTTTTTAGTATAGAGGAAAAAAAGAAAAAAGAAAAAACCCAGCACCCAGATAACCCCAAAGGCATTTTTTTTTTGTATTTCTTCCCATCACCATTTATTCCCCTTATACTCTCTTCCACCCTCACCCACCCCATCCCCACCGCAGCCACCGCACAGTTGTCTGTGTCCGTGAGTCCTCCTCCTTCCAATGACATGTTTAAACAGTGATATGTGTGTGACTTGGAAATTCAGAAAGGTACAAAATGAAATGTGAACCTCCCCCGACCCCTCCTGCTATTACTTAACATTTCCCCCCAGAGTGTAACTAACCACTGTCGAGTTTCTTCTGTTTCCTTGTGTAAATTGTGCGTGTATTGCCAGGTATTTTAAAATTTATTCTAAAATCATACTATTTTACATGTGTACGTGTTCTGGCATTAGAGAGTTAGGAATAAGAATTTGATTAGGAGCAGTTTTCAGAGCTAACAAAAGGAAACCGTTTTTAAAAATTAACTTCTTTCCAAATACATGGTAATGTTTTTTTTACCTCCTCTACTCATGCATTGCTAGAATGTAGGCTGATGGTCAGCCAGTTTTAAACTCTTTAGCATAATGCCTCCTATATGGTAGGTAGGTAGAAAGTAAATGTTTAATGAACTAATATTGTCTTTTAACCCAAGAGTAGGTTTACTCACCCTGATTTCATGACCTTTTTTTTTTTAATTTACAGCACAGAAGAAATTCCCTTGAAGATTTTAGCCCATAATAACTTTGTAGGCCGTCTTATTGGTAAGGAAGGAAGAAATCTTAAAAAAATTGAGCAAGACACAGACACTAAAATCACGATATCTCCGTAAGTGCTGCCTTGCTTCCTTTTGAATTAGAAACTTTTCAAGCACCGTGTTTAGCTGTAGGTTACATACTAAGCGTAGCTTGTCCCATCGGATGGCTGTTGGAGCTAGCCTGCATCGCTGTCCTTAGGCTGCGTTTCTCAAGCTTAGTCTGCCGTCTACTCTCTGTGTCTAACCCATATTGAAAGCATTATCTGTTCCAATAAAGAAGCAGGAGGCAGTAAAAACTTGACATTCGTATTTCCTACCTGAAGTTTTGGTCAAGTTTTCTGACATATACTCCCCAAATGGGTATATAGAGCCCCGTTTAGTGCCCATCAATGTGTAAGAAATTATCCCAACATTTGATAGCTTAAGACAGTAGAAACCGTGTGTCCGTGTATTGGTCACCTAGTGTCGGTGGGTGAGGGTTCAGGAGCAGCTTAACTGGGTGCTTCTGGCTCAGGCCTCACGTGGCTGACAAGTGCGTGCTGGCTGTTGGGTGAGGCCTCCGTTCCTCACCTCAGGGCTGCTTGGGTGTCCTAAAGACATGGCTGCTGTCTCCTTCCAGAGCAGACGATCCGAGAGAGCCAGACAGAAAGACAGAAGCGGCCATGCCTGCTATCACACAGGCTCAGAGGTCGCACCGTGTCGTTTTCCTAATGTTCACACACGAGAGCTCTGTTCAGTGTGGGGGAGTGTGCACTTCACTGGGGAGCTGGCTACGGCCCCGAGGGCTCACAGGTGCTCTGGAATGATTTGGGAAGGTTTTTCTTTTTCTGAGAGTGACTAGCCTTACTTTCCACCCAAAAAACAATAAGGTGGGAAGAGATGGATGAACTAAGGAAGAATTGAGGGCACAGGGTGTTTGTGGAACACGTTTTCAAAGGAGAAAGTCCTGCTTGATTGTAAAGACAGAAAAAAACCACAAAGTGGTAGAAGTAATAAATGATCCTACCCTGTCTCAAAGTTTATGCTCAGACAGGGGAGGGTTTTAAGTGAAAACAAAAAAACAAACAAAATCCCACTCAAACACTCAAATAGAAGCAGCTATTTTATTTTATTTATTTTTTTTTTTCAGGGAATATAGTAATTTTATTTTATTTTTTTTTTTTAATTTTGGTTTTTCAATTACAGTTGTCCCCTTTTCCCCCAATTTCTCTCCCCCACCCAGCCCACCCCCTCTCCCGCAATCATATCCCTCCCCGTTGTCTATGTCCATGAGTCTTTTATACAGGCTCTTTAATTAAACCCTTCCCTTACTTATCCCCCTTCTCTCCCTCTCCCCTCCCCCCTATTGACTGCTATTCTGCTCTTTGTTCTATTTAGTTCCTTTGTTTGTGTTGTTCTTTAGTTTCCTGTATTAGGTGATATCATATGGTATTTTTCTTTCTTTGCCTGGCTTATTTCACTAAGCATAATTCTCTCTAGTTCCATCCATGTTGTTGCAAATGGTAGGAGTTCCTTCTTTCTTTCTGCTACATAGTATTCCATTGTGTAAATGTACCACAGTTTTTTGATCCACTCATCTACAGATGGGCACTTAGGTTGTTTCCAGCACTTAGCTATTGTAAACAGTGCTGAAGCAGCTATTTTAAAAACTGTAATGTAAAAGTTTGTAGGGGCAAGGCTGGTTGAAACTGGAGATTAGAAATACACTTCTTTAAGCAGACTAAGACAAATAATTGTAGCAAGTTGGAGAAAAAATGGAATATTATCCTGTTCATTTGTCCCAAGTTTAGCTTCAGGTAATTCTGCTAGTCGTGAAAATGAGAGTTTTTAACTCTGGGAATAAGAAGGAGAGCTGTACCAATATTCCACATCCTTTTGGTCTCTGTAATTATTCCCCAGGGTAAGTATTGTAGTTCCAACCGCTTTCCCTCTTAAGGCTGTGGACTGGCTTGGGTGTCGGTGGCCACAGAGTGGTTTTGAAGCTTCAGCGGGACCCGGGTTGAGCAGGGAGTTCCTAACTTACTGCTGCAGCCTTCTAATTTTTTAGTTGTCTAAGTGGTCACCCAAAGACCATTTTTTTGATGTAGTCAAGATGGATTAAAAAGTGTTAGGGAAAAACCGCCTAAAAACTAAAAAAGAACATAAAAAAGAAAACAAAAAGGTAGATTGGTTTACATGATTTCCTCTTGCTTACTTTGATCCAAATTCTAAAATCACTGGTGAAAAGGAAGTTTAAACACATGGATTCTGGTTTGTTCTTTGGGAACATTTCCATGTTTATTCCTTGCTTGGAGACCCAGAAAATGCACAAGGATGCCAATTAGGGCTAGAATTGGTCAGCGCAGACCAGGAGCATAGTCATTAAAGGTTATGCACATCTGGTTCTTGGCTTCTGCTAAAACTGCATGCCTGCAGTCATGTTCTTTACATTTTACTCTTGAACTGTGAAAATGGTTCAGCCTTCAGTGGTCAAGAAGTGTACTGTGTTTAAAATATGAACTTAATGGGACTATTAACCCCCAGTGGTTTTAATTGAGAAATTGGGAGGGGAAGTGTTTTCTGTCCTGTAGCTTTACAGTTTTTGGATTCATGTCTTCTGGGGCTTACTCATTTTTCAGTGTGTCTCACTACCCACTTTGACATATTGCCAGGCTCCACAGTTGGGTTTTAATTGCCATCTGGGGCTGGACTCTTATTAACTGTCTTCCTCCTGTAATTTCCATTCTCTTTCTTTCCCCCTTTTTAATCTGCAGATTGCAGGAATTGACACTGTATAATCCAGAGCGCACGATTACCGTGAAGGGCAGCGTGGAAACATGTGCCAAAGCTGAGGAAGAGATAATGAAGAAAATCAGGGAGTCTTATGAAAATGATATTGCTTCTATGAATGTTAGTTTTAATATGAAGGGCGTGTCTTTCATTTGATGAACAGTTAAAAGATGTTTTCAGTTGCATTAATAGTGATTTCTTTAATGGTGTCATCATTGGACGGAGGTTCTCATTGATTTTTAGCACCGTAGGGAGTGCCCTGGGATAGTTGGGAAAACCCAGGCTTTCACATTAGGCTTGGCAATCTCTGTGATTTCAGCAAATTATTTAGTTTTTGAGACTTAGCTTCCTTACCTGTGAGTTAAGACTAATACCTACCTTAAAAAGGTTAGTATCTCCTGCACAATGTTAATTTGAGGGAGATTAGTATAGTAGGAATGAGCTTCAGAGGTGTGTGAACTGCAGCTTCGTTCTTTTTGACAACTTATTTGGCCTTTCTGAGTATCAGTTTCCTCATCTGTAAAATGGGGCTGCATCTTACATTGCATGCCTGTTAGAATTACAGTAGGTAGCAATGCTCGTGAAAACTATTGTTATGAATACAAATTTAAAACTTGGTTACTTGGAGATAAAAATAATCTGTGTAGTGCAGCTAAGACAAAGTGAATTGCTGACATTCCTTAATGGATGGAATGGTGCTGATGATGCAACATTTGTAAAGTTCATCCTGAATTTTCAAGTAAATGATTGAAAAAAAATTTCCTCAATTGGGCCTGTCATCTGAACCATTACACCTAAAAGAAGGGAAATGTACACATGGCACCGCCTGTGTGAGAAGAGCGCAGAATGCAGATCATTTTAGCCCACTTGACTGCCTGCCCTCCTTCACATTATCGTTGCTCATCCAAATGTTTGCGTTAATTGGGAGTAAATCCAACTCCATAGGCCTTTTGAAAAGATTCTCAAGTATGCTCAAACTGCAACTCTCTAATCTCCACCTAACTTCCTCAACCCTTATAAAATTAAACCAAAACAAAATCCCCTTTCTGGTTCCTGGATCCACTCCAAAGATGAGTTTAATTGCAGTAATAACAGGCAGATGGGACCTGATTTTGGAAGGGCTTGACTTTGTTTTAGGCCTTTAGACCCACGACTGCCAAATTTTATCCATGAGTAAGGACCTCTTAAGAGCTGGTTCTCTCTCTCTGGTTTGCTTTTCAGTGAACAAACCTTGTTTGCTTACTTCTTCAACTAATGCACGATCCTGTCTCTATTTACCGGGCCTCCAGTGTAGAGTGCATATTTGTCTGAGTGCTGTGAGCCGTTCATAAAGGACAGGAAGGCTGTGTCCCTGCTTTGAGAAACTCAGTGTGGCTTCACATCAAGGAGGAGGCAAACAAGCACATGGATTTTAAAATATCAAGAAATATAAACAGATATGAACTATATGCTCAAGGGTGGTCACAGGAAACATCTGCTTTGTTCTAAAATTGGTGTCAAATGATTTTTTTTAACTAGACAAGAGGTCACCATCTGAATATTGTCACTTATAAATGCTCACTTACAACTTGATCTTTTAATTGCAAAATGAAGGGACCCTTTTACCATTGCAGCTCCAAGCACATTTAATTCCTGGATTAAATCTGAATGCCTTGGGTCTGTTCCCACCCACTTCAGGGATGCCACCTCCCACCTCAGGGCCCCCTGCAGCCATGACTCCTCCTTACCCACAGTTTGAGGTAAGAAGATGTGCTTCGGCTTTCTTTATGGTTGAGCGGGACACAGTCAGACTTCGTTGCCTTTGAGTAGCGTGACATAAGATGTTTTTGTGGGGGGAATCTTAATGTAAAACCTGGTTCCCATGCGATCTGAAATTGGTTTAGGGCTAGCACATGTTTCCTGGTTCTTGTTAATAGAACCTTCCTGTCTACCCTTTTTTGTAGACATGGACGGGAGTTACTACTTTTGCTGTTTTGGGGTGGTAGAGTTGTCAACATGTGCTTCCATATATCAAAATTTGAGACTTTGGGGAGGGGGAAAGAGGTTACTTATTTTTAAATATTGAAGAAAATGATTTTTAAAAGTCTTCCTTCATCTTTTGCCCCTGGAAATCAACTGCTTTGAAAGGTCAGTAAAGACTGGATGTGTTTCATTTATTACATTTGGGTTGTTTGTAATTAAAGATAAATTTTCAGAGATTTTATTTATTTTTAGAGAGAGGAAGGGAGGGAGAAAGCGAGAGAGAAACATCAATCGGTTGCCTCGTGCACAAGCCCTGACCGTCTTTCATCCACTGAGTTTAATGTCCATTGCTGACATTTGCCCAAATCAAATATTACTCTCTTAACATCTTCTTTTACATTTCTTAGTTGACAATCCTCTGTAAAATGCAGCTTTCTCTGCTCCGTGCCTTAAGGGGGAAAAATGATTTTTATTAATTACATCAGTTTCCCCAGACCTTTTGAATTAGGACACCCCCCCCCCCCACACACACACACATACAACACACCCACCACCACCACCGCCACCTCAGGCTCAGGGCAGGGATTAGGGGTGAGATCTGGCCATCAATACTTTGGAAAACCCCATAGTTGACCCCAGTGTGTAGCCAAAGCTAACAGCAGCTGCTCTGGTTCTTAACTGGTTAAGAACCTGTGCCCCACCTTGGTCTTAAACGAATCAAAACCTCAGTAGTAGATGGAAGCTTAGAAACTTGTGGTTTTGTAAAGGTCATTCGGAGCTTTTTGTTACCCATTCACTGTCAAGAACTGTGGCTCTGGAAAGAATGTTTACTAGTCTGTGGATGGTGGACGTAAATGTTGGAAAGAATATCTCCTATCAAGACCGAAGTGTGGGAGATAATATTTAGGATAAGTATAAACACACCACTCATAGGTCCCTTTTCCTAACTTGTTTGAGGCTTTACTTTAAAGTGTAGGGAGAAAACTCACGCCCTTTTCTCTCGCCACCTGCCATTCCAACTCAGGCAACTATCAGGCCAAAACTGTCTTGGGATGCTGCCATTATGTCTGTTTCTATGCTTCTAAATATATTTTGGCATGCTCTATTATCAGGATTAGGTTTTGGCTGTGTGTTTGGAGTTAGAAAATGTGGTTTAAATGAATTTTCCTTTTTTAAAAAGAGAAGAGTTGAAGGGTAGGTAATTTGAGTAGTTCTGGTAGTAGTTCTGCTACATCATCTAGGACTGGAGCTCCTATGGGCTTAGCAAACTGTCTCCTGGGCCAGGAAGACTGCTCAGGCTCCAGCCATCGAGTCTGATTCCCACCAGCAAGAAGGATGAAAGATCAAAAATCAGTAGTCACCTCACTTAAGGACTCTGCCTGAGGATAGCTTTTCACACTTCCACTGGCACTGCACTTGCTAGGCCATAAGATCTGGCCACTTCTACCTGCAAGGCAAGCTGGGAAACTGAGTCTATAACTAAATAGATGAATAGATTTCGGGGATGGCTATCTGTGTCCCCGTCTCCCCCACCCCCCAACCCCCCTGATTTAACAGCATTACATGTTCAAAGAATCTCTCAGAGCTTGGAAGGGAGAAGGTAAGCTTTTAAGCACCCCCCCCCCCCAAAGGAGACTCTAAATTAATTCTGGAAAAAAATCCCATGTTCCAGTTCCATTCCTGCAGATTATGTTCATCTAATAAAGAGAAAACACCATCTCCAGAGAATTGTACTGTCTCTGGATACCAATTAGAGTAAAATCTACTTCCAATTAACTATCAGGTAATTTTCTGGTTTTATGTTTCAGAGAACAATTCTTTAACCAGTTCAATGTTTCAGAGAACAAATTCTTTAACCAATTTCAATACTTAGTTGAAATAGCTTTGTATATGAGTAGACTTTGTTCTTTTTCTAAAAACAGATCACTAATAAGTGGTCACTACTCTTTGAAACACAAATAAACTGACTATTGTTTTTACAGGCAATAGTTGAATTTACCAGTGCTTGATCTTTCTTTCTCTTTTGGCTTACTGTTGCTTCTTACAGCCCTTTCATTCCCTTTGGCTCCACTTTTCTTCTTGCTGAAGAACATAATAATGAAGGTCTGTGATACTTTTTAAAACCCGAGCTAGAGAATGCAAGGTTGGCAGGTATTTGCTCCCAGCAGTCTGGTGGTTCTCCTCTACCACGGCCAGGCGCGCCCCAGCTGCCGCTGAGACGCTTGCTGCTCCTTAGAAAATCACGTTACTCGCTGAGATTTCCTCTTTATCCTTGAAGGCCTATAGGTCAGCGGTAGATCTCTGCTTTTACTTTAAATGTACATTGCCTGGCAAGGAGTAGGTTTTGATGACTAAATGTTTAAAAAATCTGACTTTTTATGTACTGCTTCCTCTTTCTTTTACAGTTTCATTTCTTTCCCCCCTCCTGTTTTCTCACTTCTGCTTTGTAACATAAAAGGAGAGTGGATGCATCTTGTCTTCGGATAAAGCCCTTGCGTCTGGTCCAGTCCAGAACTTTGCCCACCTCTCCCCGTACAACATAACCTTCTTCCTGGAACCTGCCAGGTTGATTTTTCCCATAGAGCCAAAGAGTTGGTTCTTCCAGCAAACAAAAAGTCTGTAGTTCCTGCCTAGCAGCTGGCTCATGCAGTACTTAATTGGCAAACTTTTGAGTTTATAAATGACAGGAAATGCTCCTTTCAGAAATGCTCGAACAGGAGGGAAGAGGCAGTTGGCAGCTAGTGAGCAGGGCCGGAGCCAGAACTGGCACACAGCAACATCCACAGCTTGACGGTGTTGGCAGCTTGCTTTCGGGTTGGCAGAAGTTAGCCCAAGTGCTGTTGTCTTAATTTTGGTAGCATCCTTGGAGTCTTCTCAGAAGCCTCCAAGATAATAGCGTAACCTTAAAATTGCTAACTTTCTACTTATGGAAGAGGCAAGAAAAGTAAGCAGTTCTTTAGGTCTTAGCTAATTCAAGGTGCTCTTTAAGAATCAAAATATGAGTTGAAAGGGATTTTGGATCAGATGTCTATTCCAGAGTCTTAGTCCATTTTAGGATTTCTTACTACGGGTACAGCTCTTTTGTCAGCAATTTCAAAGTAAATAATTCCTTGCACACATTTATTACCTTTAAGAGGCATTGATTACTTGTGAAAAAAAAAAGTTTGCCTTTTTTTGTTTTTTAAGACTTCAATATTCTTTTCAGGTCATGGAATTGAGTAAACTTAATTCCAGTTCCAGACCAAAATCCATTAAAACAAAACAAATAGAACCAAAAAAACCCCAGGAGTATCTATTTTACAAACCCAAGGAAAATACTGGCGTCCTTCCAGATTCCTGGAGGCTGTTCTTGTTGGCTGGCATGCATGTCTCCATGCCTTTGTGATGTCTTAGATTCTGTTCCCCACAAAGTAAATACACTTAACCTTACTGTTTACTCATTCTTGTATCTCCTCACGATAGATGATTAGGAATTACTCAATTGGCAGACTTCACCAGTTATGCAAACTTCCATTTGAGCAGCTTTGTTCTTTTGTTTTTTCAAGCTATAACATAAGAGTCTGCCAGCAAGCCCAAAGGAAGTTTTGCCGAAAGGCATCTGGCAGAAATCCACTGGGAAGCAGCTTGTGTCCTGTGAATATCCTTCATTCCTGAAGGTTTAGGAAAAAGGATTCAAGATAATGCAGCTGAACGTAAAGACAAAGAATGTAGAGCAGAAAGGTTCATGCTGATGAGTTTTTTTCAAGCTACGTCTGAGAGACTTAAATTCACAGGTGGGCGAGGCTTATCACAACCTGTTGTTCAGGCTCTAGTTTTGTAAGTAAACATGAAGTTTTCTGCTTATCTGAGGGTCTAAGTTCTGAAAACATGACTTGCTGCGCTGAATCCCATAGAAGTGATTTGTACCAGAGCGCCAGTTTAATGACTGGCAAGTGGACGGGATGTTTATGTGAGGTGTCTTGTATTCCCAGAGGAAAATTTCCTTGAAAAGTCATTTATGGCCAGGGAGATGCCTGGTGGATATGGAATTGGAGCAGAGGGAATTGGGCGATGCTCAGAAATGTCTTCATCAAGCTTCAGGCATCTGATGAGTCAAGGTTTTATTAAGATGCTGTTGCCAAGGGTGCACATTGCTGTCTGTCAGTCTAGGGCACCACCCCCTGGCGTGCTCAGTCTGCTTTGCTCTAACGCTTTTTATATTTGACAGGTTCTGTTGCTTCTGTTTTCATCCCCCTTGCAGGACATTTTTCTGTCTACGTACTGATTCTTCTTCTGGTCTCTGCCCCTTCCTTCTGTTAGAATTTGGTATTCTGGGCCGTTCTCTACTGACCACCATTCCTTTTCCAAACTTCACACACCTTTTCTCTTAAAATTTATTTTCTTAATCTTCATACTGGGTTTGTTACCTCTCCTCCCCCACCCGCAGTCCCCACAGATGAACAAAACAGAGGCACTGATAGCCTTCTACTGCTGTGGTGGTGGAACGATTCTTTAGCTCCTGTTGAGCCTTTGAGGCTGGGACACAGTTCCTGCCTTGTGACAGCAGTGGCCCTCAGCGTCGCCGAGGCTGAGACAGGTGCTCGGCTCTGCTGGCTGGGCTTCCGCTCCAAGGACGGTGCCTGTTACATGATCCTCTGAGGACGTGCAGAAGTTGCTGTCTGGGACCAGTCACAGGAAAAGTAGTTTTTATTAAGCAAATGAATAGTTTTTCTCCTATAGACTTGGTAAATCATGCAGCTGATTTTTTCTTCTTCTTCTAATTACCTGCTAGGAAGCTTAGAGTCAAATTTCTTTAGTAATAGCACTGCTGGCTTCATTTTGTCTTTTCTGTTTAGGTCCCTACACTTTTATTTCTTTACCTCCTTTGTTTTATTTTTCTAGGCTATGTGTACTTCATAAGCAGCATAAAATCTTTCTGGAACAAGGCCCAGAAAACAAATGATGATATAATCATAGCAGAATACAGTGGGACAGATCTGAGCAAGTTACACATTAGATTTAGGCTGACCATTTAAAAGGTCTTTTATCACTGCCAGAACACCCACCCCCCTCCCCCAACAGAAGAACATGATATAAATGTTCTCAGTGACCTAAAATATTTAGTTCTTATCTGTACTTTTAAAAATTTGTTTAAAATTAATGTATGAGTTTTAATATAAAGACCAGGATGATGAAATAGATTCTGATATTGAACACAGGTTTGTTTTTTTCTTTTTTTTTTAATCACCACCTGAGGACATGCTTATTGAGTATGGGGGCGGGGGTGGAACATTGATGTGAGAGAGAAACATTAATCGGTTGCCTGCTGCATACTCCCTGCCCGGGGACCAAACCCACAACATAGGCATGTGTCTTGACTGGGAATCGAACCTATGACCTTTCAGTTTATAGGACATTGCTCCAACCAACTGAGCCACACGGTCCAATGCTTGAACAGTTTATGGTCAGTGTCAGCATTAATTCAGTCACTCTAGCTAGTTAGAAAAATAGGCTTTAAAGTGTCCCTCTGAAATAAATGGTGTGTGATACCTGCCTAACACACTGGCAGGCTGTGTGTGAGGTGTGGTGATTTCCTAAGGGAGGCACCGCTCTTATGATTTAGAAATACTGCAGAATGAAATGGTTTTATTTGGTGTTCTTCATGGATGAATGGCAACAGAAGTCACCTGACCAAGCTGTACAGGACAGGCCCCTATTACAAATCTCCGCAGTCAAGAGTTTAGTGACAAGGAAAAAAATCTTCTGGTGTTTATTCTAAGATTGCTTTGTAGAGCTACAGGAAGATGTCATTTAGCTGACAACTGTGTTGAGTGTGTTATGACATCCTGGGAAACACGGGGGATACCAAAGAAATACCAAGCTATAAAGAATATAGCACATATATTTATACAGATGCCAAAGAAACAAAAGCCAGTATTTAGAGAAAAATCCAATGGTTTTTGTCAGCACTATATCCTGGAGTTGAATTTTAGGTTAACTCTTACAGGAAATAGGAGGTACATGGTGGGGGCCAGAAAGGAAGGCTTAGATAAGCAGAGTTTAAATGATTCTCATTTGTGGAAAACTAGGTGTGGGGTCTAGAATCATACAATTGCTGTATTTCTTCTCATTAAGTGTGAAAGGCATGGTTGAAACTAAAATGATTCTACCCTTTATTGACTGTAAGATAAATTTTATTAGCATGATAATTGGAAAATATTTGTCAGTTTTAAATAAATGGTCATGTTCTAACACAGCATTTCTGTTACATAAAATCTTAGAATTATTTGTACAGGGCACAAGTTAATGTTTAAATATTTGATTGCAGTATTATGAGTTAGTGAAAAATTAGAGACCAGACTTTCTGAAGGTCTTTAAAGTAGCATCCTCAGATATATAACACAATAATTGTCAGGTAAAGATGAAGGAACTGTGAATTTTTTTCTTGAGTTTTCTGTGATGTTGTTTTATTCTCATAATTTTGTTTACTTGTCAAGAATTTCATTTTCACCCCAACCAGTGTGGCTCAGTTGGTTGGAGTGTCATCCCATAAACTGAAGCCAGTTTGAACCCCGGTTACGGACATACCTAGGTTGTGAGTTCAATCCCCGGTTGGGATATGTACAGGAGGCAACCAATTGATGATCGATGTGTCTGTCTGTCTCTCCCCCACCATCCCTTCTCCCTCTTCCACTCTCTCCCTCCTTTTCTAAAAAAGCAATGAAAGAAATGTCCCTGGGTGAAGATTAAAATTTAAAAAGAATTTCATTTACTTATCAAGAATCTACCTTGGATATGATGGGATCTTTATTTTAAATACAATCTTATTCCTCTAATACATTTAAACTTTATAACATTCCATAACATTTCTTAATCCATAATTTGGTGACATTCTAAAGCTTAAGAAAATCGTGTATAGCCCTGGCCAGGTGGCTCAGTTGATTGGAGCATCATTCCAATATGCCAAGGCTGTGGGTTCGATCCCTGGTCAAGGCACATACAGGAAACAGCCAATGAATGCATAAATAAGCAGAGCAACAAATGGATGTTTCTCTCTCTCTGAAATCAGTAAATAAGTTTTTTAAAAAACTGTACAGAAGTTACATTTGACATTGCAAATGCTTTTGGGAAGAGTATATAAAATCTTGACGTAAACTCATGTCAACTTACTGTGGTGTTTCTCCTAAAACTATCCTGATATTCCTGCTGTATGCGAATGCCCCATCCCTACGCCAATGATAATAGCCTGATTTGTATCCAGTAAGCAAGAATGTCCTGTGTTTCTTTCCCAACAGCAATCAGAAACGGAGACTGTTCATCTGTTTATCCCGGCCTTATCTGTCGGTGCCATTATCGGCAAGCAGGGGCAGCACATCAAACAGCTCTCTCGCTTTGCAGGAGCTTCCATTAAGGTACCCTTCTGCCAGCTGTGGCTGTCCTGGTGCTTTAAATAGTCAGTTACAGAAACATGAGTCTTCTTGCCACCGCATAATTTGACCTGAAAGTGCAGTCTATCCTGAGGTTACATAGCTTATTTCATATTAATGTTGGTTTACTTCATATGCTACTCTAATGACCATTATTTAGGGGTATTTACCAGTTGCCTTAAATTGTGAACCTAACAGGGAGCTTAGGAGGCTGTGATACATGAAGGCTAAGACCACTTTTGAGTACCAGTGGTACAGTGATCAGGGACATGGGCAGTGGAGATACGACCGAGCTCTCCCTCCAGTTCTATGAGCTGGGCATTCATGGGCCCCGTAACCCAACCTCTCCAGCCTTCAGTTGGCCCACATGTAGAGGCAGTACCTCATCAGGCTGTAGTGAGGATGAACTGAGGGACTGCAAATGGACGTTTACATGAGGACCAGGCACAGTGTAAGGACAAGTATGTGGCAGGAGCCATAACTAATACACCCACATTAATCACCGCCTCTTCATAACTTCCTTCCGGAAGGCTTTCATTCTACGTTTCAGTGAATCACGTCAAATGTCAGGCTTGTTTGTGGAACTTTTCTGTCACTGCCACCTGACAGTGTCATAACCCCTCGATGGGTCTGTTACAGATCGCTCCAGCAGAAGCACCTGATGCTAAAGTGAGGATGGTGATTATCACTGGGCCACCGGAGGCCCAGTTCAAGGTATGTGCTACCGAGTCTATGCACAGGTAACAAATGAGTGGATGCAGAGAATACTAATGCCTTCTTTTCAAGAACTCCATAACCTGGCTTCTCCCTTAAATGTATCTAATACCCACCAGAAACAGTTTCTCAATGGAAATTCCTAAGACTAAAAATAGAGTAGAAACCTACCCCAAATTACATTTCAAAGATAAACCAAAAGGCTTTAATTCTGAGAGTTCTGCGGTAGTGGTTGGATATGGATTTACCTACCCCTGCACCCTCTCCACCCCCCCCACCCCTCCCCCCACACAAGGAGAACTTGCTCAGTGCCTCATTATTATGTGAAGATGAGACCTTAGGACTGAAATTTACAAACCTGCCTGGTTAATGCCTTGGAAAACTTGTTCCCAGATTTTTGTCCCTGAGAAGCCTTAACCTTGAATTAAAATGTTCCCCTTTCACCTTCCCTTGGATAGTTTCTCCATTAAGTTACTCTAATCCTTCAGATTTTAGAGGTGGTTGTGGCATTTGTCCCAGTGAACCACCACTTGTGTTTACTGGGATTTGGGGCATTTGGAGCTGGAATGCCTCGCACTGTGTACTGAAAGGTGGTGGAGCTGGGTGATAGAGAGCAGACACTTGGGAGCCAGGCTGCTAGTTCAACTCCCAGCTCTGCCATTTACCAGCTTATTACCTTGTGCAAGCTACTTAACCTTTCTCTGGCTAGTTCCTCATCTGTAAAATGGGGATTTAAGGTTTAAACAATGTATCAGTGCTTAGAATAGTGCCTGACACATAGGAAGCACAATATAAATGTCTTGGTGGTATTCAGCAGACTGTGTGTACAGTATTCCCTCACTTACCGTGGGTATTATGTTCTAGACCCGCCCCACCCCCACCCCTGCGATAGGTGAAAATCTGCAAAGTAGGAACCTTATATTTATTTTACTATTTATATATATTTTAAGAACCCTGGCTGGTTTGGCTCAGTTGATTGAGCGTCGGCCTGCGAGCTAAGTGTCGCTGGTTCGATCTTCCAGTCAGGGCACATCAGAGAAGGAAAACTCTGACTCCAAAAAACCTCCGCTGCCTTGCGGCATACCTCTTCAGGGGAAAGGCTAAGGGAGTAAACCCCGACAGAAAATCCGGAGCCGGAGTCCCTAAGGCGGTTTGATGTTGTAGTCAACACCGGCAACTCCTGCGGCGCACCTGAAGCCAAGCTGTATTGACTCCGTCTTTCCCTTGGACCCTTCAGCTGCGAAGAGAGGGGGGGTCTGCTGCATGGGCAACAGCAGACCCTCCATATCACCCTGCCCAGGCTCTGTAGCTTCAGCTTCACTGGAGAGGACACTCCAGCGTCATCGCAAGATGTCGATTCAACACGGGAGGAGACAGATACCGTGTCACTCCTGAGTCGGACTGCACAGCCATTCTCAGCGGTGCAGATAGACTCTTAAGAAGCTACACCATCGTCTCTCGAGACGGACGGCTGCCGATACGATACGATACGATATATTTTAAGGCTTTATAAACCCTTCCCACACACTTATAAACCGTTCCCAGTCCCTTATTAACCTTTCCCACACTTTTATAAACACTACTTATGCTCTTAAACATTCTACACTCTTAAACCTACGTAACTTTAACAACATACGTATATAGTACTGCAAAATCCCATGATATAGCAAAAACTCTGTGATAATTAAATATTTTTTAAAATCCTGCGATACAGTGAGGCCATAAGTGAACCGTGATATAGAAAGGGACTACTGTGTATCAGACTCAGACCCTGCCAAATCCTCAAATCCACAGACACATACCTTTGAGTATATGATTTCTCCTATAAAATGTAGTGTCTTTGTCATAGGTGAAAGCAACTACTGAATTCTAATGAAACCAGTGTATCAAAAAAAAAAAAAACAAAAAACAAACAAAAAAAAAAAACAAAAAAACCCTATGTCTTATTCCTACCACTTCGCTGCTATGTAACAGGACAACTCTTAAGCCTCAGTTCCCTTAGCTCTAATGTGGCTAAGATAGTGCCTACCCTCCTCCCCCCGACTCCCTTTTAAACCATCACTTTCTTTGACCTGTTTTCAATGGGCCATTTTTCACTAAAAATCCAAATTCATTTATAGGGAGAACAGGAAACAAGAAGCTGCTTTGAGATGTTGGTGCAGGTTGTCTTGGCTCAAACTCAGGTCAAGAAATTAACTCCCTCATATCTGCCTTGTGGTCCATCCAGGCAGTTCAGATTATAACTAGAAATGTTGACAATTGCTTTCTATCCTGAACCTGCAGGGTCAGTCATTTTTAGTTTGAAATCTTAAAAGATAAAGACAAACAGCAGTCATCACATGTTCCTTCTTGGTGCTGAGCTCTTCCATCTTCCAATTTCTTTAACACTTGAATGCTGGGAAATTCAGTTTGCTTCCCTGTATCCAATGCCCACGGTGTACAGTGGTCTCAAATGGAACATGTAAGAAAAGGTCTAACGCTTAAATCTCATTTATGACCAGTGATAATTAAAAATGAATTATTTTAGAGATCTAAGTAACGGTTAACTTCCTAGCCCATATTTTTCCTTATGACTTCAAGAGCTTTTGTTTTGGAGGGCGATGTGTATCCCCAGTGTCCCTTGTGTTAACAGCTACATCTGTGGCCTGAGACTGAGAATAAATGGAATGTATACCAAAAAAATTTTTTTCCTGTAACCCCCTAAAATGAGCCTGTCATTTCTGCACCAATGAAAATGTATTGGATACTTCTGTTTGTGGTTTGCCCTGGCAGCTTGCCAAATTAAACCAAGTCTGGCTGCTTTTTCCTTTGGTGTGAAGCAGAGCAAATTAATGGTTATACGTCACAGGAGAGGTTTCTTATGTCTTAACTTCTAATTGTATGCAGTGGGTGACAGGATATGCTGACTGTACATATCGAAGTGTATGTTAACTTGACTTCGTGGCCTTGTTATTCAAAGAAGAAACCACCTGGCAGAGAGGAAGGAACAAAGGTTTCTCTCAGCAGGTTTCTCACTGGCCCATTTAGACAAAAGTTGGCTTCCTGTGAGCCTGGCACAGCGGGCTCTGTAGCTCTTCCCTAGTCTCTCTTGCTCAAGAAAAATACAATTACTTCCTTATTGCCTGTAGGAGAGGTTTTAACTTGATGGAGAGCAAATGGCCATTTGCCCACAAAAGTGGCTTATTTTTAGTTAGGATGATTACTAATTAACTGCCTTTAGCTGCTGTCAGAAGAATATGGTTTATTATTCGCTCATCATTCAGTTGCCTTGTCTGTGATGTGCAGTTACTGTCAACCTTTTCTAGGGCTTTCTAACTTCTCTCTCAAGTGATCTTCAGTCTCTCCAGTGTAGACATATCCCTGTGAAGGGCCATTCCAGGTGGGATTGGGCCTTCTCTAATGTTAACGGACCTTTGTGTCTCCTCCGTGAATTTCACCGATGGGATATGTTTTCCTTGTAGGCTCAGGGAAGAATTTATGGAAAAATTAAAGAAGAAAACTTTGTTAGTCCTAAAGAAGAGGTGAAACTTGAAGCTCATATCAGAGTGCCATCCTTTGCTGCTGGCAGAGTTATTGGAAAAGGAGGCAAAACGGCAAGTACTTCAGCAAAACCTGTGCAGTGGTATGAAAGGGAGAGCATTGAAAGGTACTTAGGAGTTCCAAGTCCCTGAGTTTTGGCTAATTTATAAAAAGCAGGACCATCTGGGCCAAGGTTTGGAGAAGATTGCCTTTTGTTCCTCCTGAGTGTTGGCGTCAGCTCCTGGTGAAAGTAATGCCTCTCTTTCAGACCACTTTGTGTGAGAAGACTCATCTATAAGGGGCAGTTAGCACTTTTCTGTTGTTATAACTCGGCTTTTAAAATTTTTATTGCACAATGACAAAAAAACTTTGAATTTCATCTACCTTTATAACTTGTACCTCTATAACTGAAGAAACTGGTTTCCAGTTTTCCTTTAATATTGGGTTTGCCAAAAAGTCCATTTAGTTTTTTCCATAAAATAAAACATTTTTCATTTTCACCAATAACTTTATTGATTTGGATATTTTGAGTATGTCGGCCATCTCCCGCTATTGGCTTCTGGTGGGTAGAGGCCAGGGGTGCTGCTAAACCCCTTCCAATGCACAAGACAGCCCCACAGCAAAGACTTATATGGCCAAAGTGTCAATAGTGCCAAGAAACTTTGTAAAGCACTTTTAACATATTTCATCAGTCACAGCACCTTCTCCATACACTGCACAAATCTTTTTTTGCATTTCAGTTGTTTTTACCTTTCTTGAAAGAATAAAGTGTAATATGCTGAGAATGTTGCATATCTTCTTCTACCTTTAATATTAAAATGACTGCACAAAAATTCACCAACTTGGTAAGTTTTCTTTTTTTAATGCATGGTGATATGAAAGCTCTCACAATACAATCTTAACAAAATTGTTTTGAATGAAGGTAAAGACAGCTGAGCACGATTAGAGCCATCGTATGGAAAAAACAAAATGAACTTTTTGGCCAACCCGATATGTGTAACTATGTTGTTTTCATCGCTGTTTACAATTTTGAAGTGACAGAACACTTTGGAAGCAGACTTTCAGGATTTGAATTTGGTTTGTCAGCCCCTTGTGTAACTTTGGGCAAATCAGTCTTTGGCTAAGCCCTAGTTTTCATTATCTTGCCATGGGGACAATATAATAACCGGATAGAACCATTAATGGGCTGGATGAAATTTGTAAAACCATAGCTAGTATTTGGCAGGTAGTAAGTGCTCAGGAAATAGAAAACTTAATCTGTATTTACCTTTCAGGTGAATGAGCTCCAGAACTTGTCTAGTGCAGAAGTTGTTGTCCCTCGCGACCAGACGCCTGATGAGAATGATCAAGTGGTGGTCAAAATAACTGGTCACTTCTATGCGTGCCAGGCAAGTGGGCTCTAATGTCATAAGCATGCTCTTCTGCTTCTCTCTCAAATGGAAGCAGTTTTCCTGTGGGTGTCCCCACACCATATAAATGTTTAAGGGTGTTTAGTGCTGAACACTTAAAAATTTATTTTTTAATTTACTGATTTTTATTTTCTTCAAATGAGTTGGTTCCAGACAGTACAGAATTCAGGATAGAGCAAAGACTGAAGGACACACTCTGACAGGATTCTGGGCTGGGTGTACCCTGACTTCACAGCTAAGATTGAAATGGCAGAGTGAGAAGAACTAAAGAGATGAGTCACTGCATCATGATGATGATGATGATTTTATTTTCTACACAAGTTTATTCTTAAATGTACAAGGCTCCAAGACAGCACTTCATTCTAGCTATAGGTGGGCAAGAGATCTTATGACAAGAAATCCAGATCTTAAAACAGGAATGGAATTAAAGATCACTATTGCCCCAGGCACCAGGAATAGCTTTTTGCCAGGTTTCTTAATTCTACCTACTGCCAGGGGGCTTTTAGCTCCTAGTTGCTTCTCCTCCTCTTGCTTCTGCTTGAATGCCTTATCTTCCTCGTCCCTTTCCTTCAGCCACTTCTTGGGCTGCTTCAGGGGTTTCTTCTTGCGTTTGCTGCAGCACATGGCGCCTGCCACCCCTTCCCCAGACCCTGCCATGGGAAGCTGAGCATCCCGTCCATGCCTGTGCCTAAGCCTAATGCCTCCAATGCAGGGCCTGCTGATGCTAGTGCCAAACACTTTTAATCCCCATTTTAGTGGGTGATTTCAGAGACTCTACTAGCAAATTAAACTAATTAGTATGTATAATTAATCTTTAGATAAATTTCTATTTGAAGTTTTTGAAATGGAAAAGTAGAGCAGCTTTTAATAATTTTTGACCAGGCAGTAATTTCAAAGCCCTGTCCTTTTGTAGGTTGCCCAGAGAAAAATTCAGGAAATTTTGACTCAGGTAAAGCAGCACCAACAGCAGAAAGCTCTGCAAAGTGGACCACCTCAGTCAAGACGGAAATAAAGGCTCAGGAAACAGCCCACCACAGAGGCAGATGCCAAACCAAAGACAGATTGCTTAACCAACAGACTGGCGGCTGAACCCCTATCCAGAATCACGTGCACAAGTTTTTACCTAGCCACTTGTTTTTGAGGACCAGGCAACTTTCGAACTCCTGTCTCTGTGAGAATGTATACTTTATGCTCTCTGAAATGTATGACACCCAGCTTTAAAAAGAAAAAAAATAAATAAAAATAAAGGGGGGAGGGAGGAAAGGAGGAGCTCTGCACTTCCCTTCTGTTGTATTCTCAGTGTAACAAATATTCTAATTTTTCTTAATATTCCCCTATAGTGCAAGAAATTGGTTGGCTTAATGATGATGCACTCACTAAGTTCATCAAATAAATACAAATAGATTGCTCCTAAATCATAACAGATTACAGGAACTTAAATGAGTTAAGCTATTAGCATAGAAAAACTTTTATTTTTATCTAACACTAACATGAATAACATAAGGGAAGTGCTGAATGGTGTTGGCAGGGGTATTAAATGTGCATTTTTACTCAACTACCTCAGGTATTCAGTAATGCAATGAAAGCAAATTTTGTGTTTTTTTTTTTGAAAATTTTATATACTTTATAAAGATAAAAGTCCAACTTTTTAAAAAAATAAACTTAAAATTTAATTAGCTAACAGGCAAATAACTGCAAAAAATTTTACTTCTGGTGACAGTAAAGCTGGAAAATTAATTTCAGGTTTTTTGAGGCTTTTGACAGTTATTAGTTGGAAAGTCCAATAAATGTTCAATGACATGGAGCAGTGCCTATATTTGGAGAGCAGCAATACCATTTGTTTTTCGTTTATGGTAGGGAAAGTTTTTGATGGTACTAACAGAGCCAAGTGGTTGTAGGTGGTTTTGGAATGGCTAGTTTAAATGTCTTCAGGAGACTTCATTTTTCTGTTTGGCTATGTGATTGAATGCATAAACGCTCTGTGCTTTTGACTATCACTACCTAAAGAGAGTGCATCAGTGAAGAGGTGCGGCCCCTGTGGACTTCAAACCGATTGGCAAAAAGTAAGCCTCAGCTCATCTTCGAGGGTGCTTAGTCTGCCGACACACCGCAGCAGCTGGTTTAGCCTTTCCGCAGCCCCCGGAAGAATTGCTTTGTGAAGACCAGTGGGGCAGTCAGGTGGTGTGACAGTGTTTAAAGGCAGTGAAAGGCTATATCTGCATGTGCCAGGCACTGCCATGAGCCTCACTAAGCTGTTTTGAAGATTTTTAAACAATGATAAACCAAGAAAAATGAAAGGCCACCTAAAATAATACATAAAATGCAGTGGGATTTCTGTATTCTCTGCAACCAGTTATTGTAAGAAAACGGTTTTGGGAGTATAATTTGAATGACTGTGATAAAACATTTAACCTTTGATACTGAACTCATCTGTCCATTCCGTAACGTGATGGCAAAGACCAGTATGTACAATTATGTGGTTGTGGGTGGTCTCTGAGGCCACACTGCTCTCAGAATTGTGTTGCTTTTGTTCATAAATTGACCAGTCATCCTGTTACACAGATCTGAAGGACAGACATAATAACCCCTTAACAGATCATTTTGCCTCATTTGTAATATTTCAAGATGAACTTCTTACAGATTAGGTAAGTTTTTCTGATAACCAGCATATCAGACATTTTGAAAATGACTTGAAATGTTTTCAGAAAACCAATTTATTTTGTAGTTTTAGCCAAAAAGTGCCCTTTTTGTCACTGAATTCACTGAGCATTCATTAATTTTTTTTTTTTTTTTTTTTCCAAACAGTAAATTGCTTAAAGAATCATGCACTGGCTTTCTGGTTGGTTTTTAGGTAAGATGTGCTTATGACCAGAGCTCTTCCTCAGCATTTGATTTTTCCAATATTTGTTGGTATTTTTTTTAAATACAGATAGGTGCTACATTTATATCTGCTGGTTTAAAATTCTGTCATATTTCACTTCTAGCCTTCTAGTGTGGCAAATCATGTTTTACTTTCAATTAAGCATTGGTAATGGAGTATCTGGTAATAGCTAGGAAATAATTCTGTAATTGAGTTTGTACTCACTGCATATGGATCATTCCTCATTTGTAATGTGCCCCAAATGCAGCTTCAATTTCCAGATACCTTGATACAGAATAAAGTTTTTCATCATTAGGTGCAGCTGATGTGTAGTGTGTTTTATTTTTGGTCTTTTCAAATGTTAATTTATAAATTTAAACAGATTTTTAGTAATAGTATGTGATCTCAAGTTAAGCACCGATACCTACTGGTAGGCTACTTTCTCCATTCCATGTACTTAATGTGAACCTTGATAATACTGTTGCATGTGAACTAAGAACTATAGGCTTTAAGTAATAATACCAGTGAGGTAGTTATGTGTGTTTTGCTTTATTAAAATTTTGGCTATTCTATTCTACATAACACTTAAGCACAATTAATTAAAATCTGAGCAGAGCATTCAGGTGAAGCACAGGGACTCATGATGGCTCCAGGGAATTCTGCTGGGATATCAGGAATAAAGACATGGTTAGAACTGTAGTTGATGCTAATTTACCTATAATTTCCACATCCAGATGTCAGCTTGAGTGCCTGTAAGTCAGATAAGACTTGTTTTGACAACAACTTACCTGATTGTGGTGTTTAGGAGCTATATTTTTGAGAAGTGACTCAATCTCAATCTGAAATTACTAAAACAGTGTTTTATTCACATTTGAACTCCGCTGGGGTCAGGGATGAAGTGTCATCTTCTATGCCAAGAATGAAGTCCTCAGGTAATGTCTCAGGTGCTATCTGAGCTAACTGGTCATCATAAGAACGAAGAGTCCATAATTTCTCTAGTTCATACTTTTCTCTGGTTTCTGGAAGCATCAGATGAATCACCATGCTGCCTGTCAAGGACAGAACAGATAGCTACAGTGAAGAAGTCTGTTTGCTGCTGTTCCTGTGACCTCACAACCCTCTGTGATAGTTTATCACTCACAGTGTAACCACAGGAGCTCAAGCAATGGTTTCCGAAGTGTGGACCACAGACGAGCATCATCTGGGAACTTGTTAGAAATACACAGCGGACCCCATCCAGCAAAATACCACGGAAGTGCTGCTGTGTTCTTCTCAGTGCACCATACCGGCGGTACATGATATCAGTATGTAACTTACTTGTGTTAACGTCAATTTAACTTTATCCAAGTGACTAAAGGTAAGGCCTGTCAGCTTTCTCTTGGGAGACAGTCTCCAAATGTGCCACATTTCTGTACATCCTATGAGCCTAAAGCACTGCCTGCCTCTTGTTACAGACAATCTTTTTTAAGGATGGTATATGGCTAACAGCCTCAAAGAGATACTATCTCTGGAGCAAAGGGCAGTTGTGCTTCCAACAGTGGTTCTCAGTCAAGGACAATTTCGATTTTCACAATGGGTTGGGGGGGAGATACTGCTGAACATCCTACCTACCCACTCCCACCAAAATTACCTGGTTCAAATGTTAATAGTGACAAAGCTGAGAAACCCTGACTTACAGCCTTGCCAGAAAGCGTCTTCCCCTAGAGCAAATGCAGGCCTGGTTCCTGCCCATGATAAACCCTAGTCTCAGGGTTGCTCTCTTAGAACTGTGAGTGAGGCCTGGTGTAAAAATGCTGCAGCTGGCTACTGCTCACCCTGGAGTAGTCTTGAATAGTCTTGTTTCATGGGTGTTGGTAAAACTGACGGGCTAATTTGTTAGCTTACAGGTAAGATAAAATCTCAGACCCATCACAGTTCTAAACAGTTACTTAGTTACTTTTTTCTCTTTGTAATTAGTACCTCATGGGGAAATACTTCGAAAGTAGGTATATACTAATACCCAGATTTGTTAGGTCTCTTCAAAATTCCATTTGTGTCTGGAATTTTCAGTTTCACCTTGGTCAGGGTATTTACGGTCAAGGTTAGGTTACGTGGACCCCAAGCCTTCTACCACCACGAAGGGATCCTTTCCCACCTCTACCCTGTTACACACCCTGTTCTCCATCTTTCTGACCTCTGACTCATGTACATGCCAGGTTAGATGAGCATTTCACATCTGAGTTAAGACCACCCAGCTTACATTGAAACAAACATTTCAAGAATTTTAGATGGCAAAATACTTAGCAATTTGCTCTCAATCCTTTTGCAACTGAAAATAGTTCAAGGTTAATGCAATGCCAAATATTTATCTGTGAAGTGTGCCAAAATAACTTACGAAAGTCCACACAGAGCCAGTCATCAGTGTCCTTTCCTTCAATCTTCACGTGAGGCTCGCTTTTACGTTTTAGGAACTTGTACTGAAAAAAGGAGAGGCCATATTAAAGGGAGAAGGGAAATCTGACCTTCCTGAAGGCCCGATGGTACTTTTTCTTGGTCTTAATTTGAGACCTAGCTTACTCATTCCTCATACTTTGCCCCATAATTAATAAGGACCCCTGGCCAGGTGGCTCAGTGGAGGCATCATCCCATGCACCAAAAGGTTGTGGGTTCAATTCCTGGTTGGGACGTGCCTAGGAGGCGACCAGCCTGTTTTTCTCTTCCTCCTTTGCCTCCCTCCCTCAGTCTGAAATCAGTGAGTATGTCCTCAGGTGAGGACTGAAAATAAACGAATAAATAAATAACTCAGGGAAACTAATTTCCCCCTAAATCCTTCCCAACTTCTATACCTCTCTTCTGAATCCTGGCCAAACCCTTCTGATAGGGTGACTCTCTTCATTCACCACAATGGCTCTGGTGCACAGAGACCTGAGCTCACTCAATATCAAGCTCACCTACATCAGCCCTTCTGTCCACGCCAGCGTCCCTTCATTCTCAGGGGAGGCAGATGCTGCCTTCCTGCTTTAAGGCTAGGTCTTCTCAGTCCACTTCAACTACCTCTGTGACAATACTAACGGGACTTTACCATCTCACGTCTCTATTTCCAACAGATACTGTGAATGGTCTAAAACAGCAGATATATTAGTATCAGAGAAAATACACTTTAGAACTATTACAAGAGACAAAGACAATGATAAAAGGGACAACTAACCAAGGTGACAGGACCAGCATAAACATTTGCATCAAAAATCAGAGCTCCTAAACATATAAAACATTGACAGAATTGAAGAAAGAAATAGATGGTAACATGGGAATACAGGAGACTCTCTGCCCCATTTTCAATCATGCACAGAACCACCACACAGATCAGTGAAGACTTGAACCATACTACAGAGCAACTGGACTTAACAGACATTAACAGAACACTGCCCAACAATAGCAGAATATATGTTTAAGTGCATATGAACATCTCCCCAGATAGATCATGTCAAGCCACAAAAATCTTAATAAATTTTTAAAAATTGAAGTTAATTTAAAAAAATTGAAATCATATCGTGTATTTCCTGACCACAATGAAAGCTAGAAATCAACAAAAGGAAAACTAGAAAATCCACAAATATGTGGAAGTTAACACACTTTCAAGAAACCAATGGGTTAATGAACAAATCACAAGGGAAATTAGGAAATATCTTGAGACAAATTAAAAGATAATATGCCAAAACTTATGGGATGCAGTGAAAACAGTGTCAAGATAATTTATAGCTATAAATGCTTACAAGAGAAAAATCCCCAAATCAAAAGCTTGAACTTACACCTACAAGAACTAGGAAATGAACAAACTAAAGCTAGCAGAAAGAAGGAAACAATGATCAGAGAAAACAAGGCAAAAATCAATGCAACCAAGACTTGGTTCTTCAAAAAGATGAATAAAATTGACAAATCTTTAGCCGGACTGACAAGAGGAAAAAATAAAAGACCCAAATAACTAAAATCAGAAACTGAGGGGACATTACTTCAAGTTTAGAAAAGGAAAAAGGATTATAATGCTACTACTAAAAATGATTATACGCCAGCAAATTGGATAACCTAGATGGACAAATTTCTAGAAACACAGTCTACCACAACTGAATCACACAAAAAAATGTCTGAACAGCCTATATAGTAATAGTAAGAGGACTGGATCAGTAATCAGAAATCAAACATCTCAACAGAATTATATCTCAATTTTAAAAGGGGGGGGGAAGCGCTTGACCAGTGTGGCTCAGTTGGTTGGGCATCCTGCAAAGAGAAAGGTTGCTGGTTCGATTCCCAGTCAAGGCACATAGCGTGGCTGTACGTTCAATCCCTGATTGGGGCACTTTTGAGAGGCAACCGATCAATGTTTTTCTCTTACATTGATGTTTTTCTCCCTCCCTTCCCTTCTC
Source organism: Furipterus horrens (assembly GCF_987537825.1). NCBI lineage: Eukaryota > Metazoa > Chordata > Mammalia > Chiroptera > Furipteridae > Furipterus > Furipterus horrens. The sequence goes on from NW_028327179.1 coordinate 14,877,159, forward strand.
TATAAAGATAAATAAATCTTTTAAAAAATAAAATTTAAAGGGAACATGGGGGAAACCTCCCAACAAAAGCTAACATAAATTTTTCTCAAACTTCCTAGAAACACTGAAGAGAAGGAAGGGTACACTTCCTAACTCATTCTATGAGATTAGCATTACCTTGACACCAAAGCCAGACAGACGCTATTAAAAAACTACGGACCAGAATCCTTGATGAATACTAATGCAAAAATCCTCAACAAAATGCCAGCAAACCTATTCAACAGCATATTGAAAAATATATACAGAACTGAGTAGGATTTACTCCTGGAACATAAAGATGGTTGCACACAAAACCAATATAATAAGCCACATACACAAAATAAGGGATAAAACCACAGGACCATCTCAAATTTATGTGAGAAAAGCTTTTTAACAAAATTCAACATCCTTTCATGATACACACAACAAAGAATAAGAAAACTATCTCGAGATAATAAAAGCTCACAGCTATTATCATACTCAATGGCGAAAGACTTCCCTCTAAGATGAGTAACAAGACAAGAACGCCCACTTTTCCCCCTTCTATTTGATGTATTACTGGTATTCTAGCCAGAGCAATTAAGAGCAAGAAAAAATAAAGGAAGGTATCTAAGTTGGAAAGGAAGAAATAAAATTATCCCTATTTGCAGAGACATGATCTTATACACAGAAAACCTTAAGGATTCTACCAGAGAGAGAGAGCGCGCCATTACAACTAGTAAATGAATTCAGCAAAATTGCAGGATAAAAAATTAACATAAAAATCAGTTGCATTTCTATACACTAACAATAAAAAACCTGAAAATTAAGAAAATTCCATTTACAATAGAATCAAAAGAATAAATATAAATACAGTACTTAGAAATAAATTTAACCATAAAGGCCAAAGACTTGGACACTGAAAACTACAAAATGTTGTTAAAAGAAATTAAAGACACCAGTAAGTGGAAAGACCCTGATTTCATGGATTGGAAGACTTAACATTGTTAGGACGTCAACATTACCTACAATTACCTACAAATTCAATGCAATCCTTATCACAATCCCAATGACTTAAAAAACAAACAAACAGAAAAGATGATCCTAAAATATATATGTAATCTAAAAGGAACCTAAATAGCCCAAAACAAATTTCAAAAGAAAGGACTCAATTGGGGGCCTCAAGCTTCTTGATTTCAAAGCTTACTACAAAGCTACAGTAATCAATAGTGATCAAGACGACATACAGAACAATGGAATAAGACAGAGCCCATATGTCCAAATGATTTTCAACAAGGATTTTTAAATCCCTTCAATGGGGAAGGGGCAGTCTTTTCAACAAATGGTGCTGGGAAATCTAGGTATCTACATGCAAGAGAATGAAGGTGGACCCTTACCTTACACCATCTACAAAAACAACTTAAAAATGGAAAAAAGACCTAAACACAAGACCTAAAACTATAAAACTCTTAAGAAAAAACAGTGAAAAAGCTTTGTGACATTGGAACTAGCAATGATTTCTTGGATATGACACCAAAGTCAAAGGTAACAACAAAAATAAATGTGACTTTATTAAAATTAAAACCTTTTGTGCATTAAAGGACACTATCAACAGTAAAAAGACAATCTAAAGAACAGGAAAAAATATTGTAAATCATGTTTGATATGAGATTACTATCCAGAATATACAGAGAACTCTTAACATTTCCCAACAAAACACAACCTGATTAAAATATGGGCAAATGACCTGAAGAAGCATTTCTCCAAACATACAAATGGCCAATAAGCACGTGAAAAGATGCTCAACATCACTAATTACTAAGCAAATCAAAACCACAAATAAGATACCACTTCACACCGATTAGGATCGCTATTATCAACCAGTCAGAAAATAACAAGTGCTGGTAAAGATGTGGAGAAAATGAAACCCATGTGAACTGCTGGTGGGAATATAAAATAGTACAGCCACTACAGAAAGAATTTAGTGGTTCCTCAAAAAAAAATAAAAACAGAATGATTATGGCTGGCAATTTCACTTCTGATAGTAAAAGCAGGGACGTGACGGAGTCAAAATGGTAGACAGATAAATCCTGAACCTCACTCCCATGAACAAATCAAAATTACTACGGAATCACAGAACCATCATCACTGAGAACCACCTGAATATTAGCTGAACAGGATTCCTATAACTAAGGACATGCAGTAGGAGTCCCATCAGGGTGGAGAAGAGGAGAGGGGCCAAGATGTGGTGTGAACAGATCCCACACGCAGAGGGCAGCAATTAATAAATGGGAGGAACACCTCAGGTCGCCCCTGAGGAAAGGGGTCCAAGCCTCCCCAGCCTGGAGCCACTATGCTGGTAAGAGGAGTCCCATAACATCTGGCTTTGAACACCAACAGGGATTACAACGGAGGGAAACAGAGCAGTGGGAGACTGCAACACTATTCTCAGAGGGTTCATGCACACACTTGTTCCAAAGCTCCGGTGCATTAGAGAAATGCCTGGGTCATTCAGGGAGGCATTAAATTGACTAACTTTAGGGTGAGGGCTGGAGGGGATTGGTGGGAACTCAGGGGACAAAAAGTCCTGGCAGGCGCCACTGTCTCTTGAGCTCTCCTCCCACACGGCTGGCAAAATCTGTCCCTCCCCATTAACCTGACTGACTCCATTCGCCTGGCCCTGGCGTTTCCCTGAGACCCCCCACCCCCACCCCCTGCCACCCAACCCTCTCTCCTGGCTGGAGTCTCTTCCAGAGGCTCCAGATCCTCCATACAAGTCGCCGGCCTCAATGTGCACTGCAGTCTCTCCCAATCATGCTCAAGCCTGGCCCAGCTGTGGACAGACTCACCTCGCACTGCAATCTCTCTGAAATGCCCTTAAGTTCAGCACAAGCGCCAGCCAACCACCTCAGCTTGCACTATAGCTCCTATCAGGTGGCCCCAAGCCTGGCATAAGTGGTGGTCAACCACAGCTAGTACTACTGCCTTTTCCAAGGACCATCAAGCCTGGCACAAATGCTGGCCAGCCCTGGTCCACATTGTAGCCTCTCCCAAGAGGCTCCAGATCCTTACACACCCAGTGGCTGTTTGTTCAGAACAAAACTTCAGAAAAAGAACCAAATAAAATTGAGAGAAGCAATCTGTCTGATACAAGTTCAAAACAATGGTTATAAAGATGCACAACAAATGTGGGAAAATAGCTGAACTCAGTGATAACTTCAACAGAGACAGAAAATACTGAGTAAGCCAAAAAAAATCTGTTTAGTTTTTTCTATAAAATAAGATACATTTTTTTCATTTTCACTAATAATTTTATTGATTTGGATATTTTGAGTGTGTCGGCTATCTCCCATGTAAAATAAAGTTGATTGTTCTCAATTAATGTCTCAATTTGATTGCTGCCAACTTCAACTGGTCTACCCAACTGGACCGTGGAGCATCGTCCAGCAAGAAATCTCCGGCATGAAACTTCACAAACCACTTTTGACACATTCCATCAGTCACAGCATCTTCTCCATACACTGCACAGATCTTTTGTGTTTCAGTTGTGTTTTTACCTTTCTCGAAATAATAAAGCAGAATATGCTGGAAATGTTGCCTATGTTCTTTCATCTTCAATATTAAAATGGCTGAACAAAAATTCACCAATTTTGATAATTTTTAAATGCACGCTGATAAGACAGCTGTCACAATACAGCCTAAAAATTGATTCAAATGAAGTTAAAGACAACTAAGCGCTACTAGAGCCACTGTATGGAAAAAGTCAAACTTTTTGGCCAACCATTTATAAAAAGAACCAATCAGAATTTAAGAATACAATAACTAAAATTTAAAAATACACTAGAGGACTTTCGGCCAAGATGGAGACCTAGACAGACATGCGGCGTCTCCCTCCCGCCGCGTTTGCTGTACATGGAAATAGTCACAAGAAATCCTTGATCTGAATTCAGAGTTTGGCTGGTTATGCTGATGTTGGTGATGACATGACTACAGTATATTAATAAATGTTGATTTTTTGTTCAACAATAAATGTGAATTCTCGTTCATGGAAAAATAAGACATCCTCTGAAAATAAGACCTAGCGCGTCTTTACAAGCAAAAATTAACGTAAGACACTGTCTTATTTTCGGGAAAACAGTATGAAACGTCAAAGGGACTTACTTAAGGAAAAGATAAAAATTATGAACATTAAAATCACAACAAACTCATAACTATCAACAACTGAATCTAAAAAATAAAAACAAACTCCAACTAAGCAGAATAGGAACAGAATCATAGGTACTGGGATCATTTGGAGGGTTATCAGCTGGGAGGGGGAGGGGGAGAAATGGGGAAATGGTGCAGGGATTAAGAAGCTTAATTGTTTGGTACAAAATAGTTAGGAGTTAAGAATAATATAGGAAAGTGTGAAGCCAAAGAACTTATATGCACGACCCATGGACATGAACTAATGGGGGTGGGATTCCTGGAGGGAAGGGGGGGTACTGGGCAGAGGGGAGCAAAGGGGAAAAAATTGGGACTACTGTAATAACAATCAATAAACTTAAAAAAGTACACTAGAGAAAATCAGTATCAAATTAGATGATACAGAAGAACAAAAGAAATCTGGAAAACAAGGTAGTGGGAATGACCCAATTGGAACAACAAAAAGAAGAATGAAAAATTGAAAACAGTTTAAAGGACCTTTGGGACAACATCAAGCATGTCAACATTCACATCCTAGGGGTGCCAGAAGGAGAAGAGAGAAATAAATAGAAAAGCTATTTGAAGAAATAATGACTGAAAACTTCCCTAACCTGGTGAAGGAAATAGACATGTAAGTCCAGGAAACACAGAGTCACAAACAAGATGATTCCAAAGAGGCTCACACCAAGACACAATAATTAAAATGCCAAAAGTTGATCTAAATTACAACTAAGCTACATAACAACAATCATTCAGAACCGCCTGAAATCTAGCTAAATGAAAGTCCTACAACTAAGGGTTTCAAGAAGCCATATAGAAACTGGTAGGAAGGGCAGAGATGCAGCACAGGCTGGCCCTACATGTTGCAGATAATAACTGGCAAGGGTGGGGTGGGGTGGGGGTATATCTTGGCCGTGGAAGGTCCCCACACCAGGACCACAAGCCCAGGGTTCCAGTGCCAGCGATACAATTAAGTCCCCATAACTTCTGGCTATAAAAACTAATGGGCATTGTGGCTGAGACAAATTTCTGGAGTCCCAGGCAGTTCCTCTTAAAGGGCCACACACAGACTTACTGGTACTCACTTCCTCTGAGCTCCAGTGCTGGGGCAGCAGCTTGAAAGATATCAGGGACATACAGGACATAAATTGTCTGGCATCAGAGCAAGAGGCGGGGGGGGGGGGGGGCAGGGGTGTGGTGGGGCAGGTAGCTTTTTGCCAGACAAAAGTGCTGGCAGAGGCCAGTGCTCCTTTTCTGAGTCCCCTGCCCCCCACAAACGACCTGGCAGATGGGAGCCATACCTGAGTCTCCATCAGGATGGCTCACATGGTTCACCCAGGCCTGGTGATTCCGAGATCCTACCCCACCCAACTTGCAGGCCCACCCAAATTGTTTCCAGTGGCTTTTCCCTAAGAAAGGCCTGTCTTGGCTCATGCTTCCAACGTTCCTAAAATCTCTCAAACAAGCAGCATCCGGCCTCAGCATGCCCCATACCTCTCACTAAGTGGCCCCAGTCCCCGGACTAGCCACGGCCAGCTTTGGTTCACAGCTTGACCTCGCTTGGGCACCTTCAAGTCCAGCAGAAGTAGCAGCCATCTACAAACCAGTCTGTAGCTCATGCCAAGTGGCCTCAGGCAGGACACAGGTGGCAGATGACCTTGGCCTGCGCCCCATAGCCAGTGCACCTGGTGGACAACTTCATATCATGAGGAAGAACCACCCAACCACCTTCATAGCAACACATTCAAGGGGCAGGCTCAGGTGGCACCAGAGCCCTGCTGAAGTCCTGCTCTCTAAGGTGGGCCCCTATGCAGCTGATCCTCCACTGGTCTCAGCCAGTCCTTGCAGCCAACTGGCCTGGGGGTAAATCCCCTGCATTAATTTGCCAGCAACAATCAAGGCTCAACTACAACAGGAGGGTGTACCCAGCACACACAGGATGGGGGTAGGGGCATCAGAGTGCTCATCTTGGGTGATCAATGGAGGCTGTGCCACTGGACCCTACAGAACACCTAGTACATAATGCCACTCTACCAAGCCCAGGAGATGCAGCAGCTCTACTTAATTCATAGAAACAAGCACAGGGAGGCTGCCAAAATGAGGAGACTAAGAAACATGGCCCAAATGAAAGAACAGATCAAAACTCCAGAAAAAGAATAAATAAAATGGAGACAAGCAATCTACTAGATGCAAAGTTCAAAACACTGGTTATAAGGAATCTCAATCATCTTAGTGAGAACCTCAAGAGTATAACAAAGGACATGGAAACCATAAACAAGAATCAGTCAAAAAATGAAGGATACACTAACTAAAGTGAAGAATAATTTACAGAGAATCAACAATAGAGTAGATGATGCCAAGAATCAAATTAGCGATTTGGAATATACGGAAGCAAAAAACACCCCAATCAGAACAGCAAAAAGAAAAGAGAATACAAAAAATGAGGACAATGTAAGAAGCCTCTGGGACATCTTCAAGCATACCAACATTCGCATCATGGGATGCCAGAAGAAGAAGAGAATGAGCAAGAAATTGAAAACCTATTTGAAAAAACGACAGAAAACTTCCCTAAGCTGGTGAAGGAAACAGACATACAAGTCCAGGAAGCACAAAGAGTCCCAAACAAGATGGACTCAAAGAGGCCCACTCCAAGACACATTATAATTAAAATGCCAAAAGTTAAAGACAAAAAGACAATCTTAAAAGCAGCAAAAGAAAAGTGGTTAGTTACCTATAAAGGAGCTCTATAAGACTATCAGATGATTTCTCAACAGAAACTTTGCAGGCCAGAAGGCCTTGTCAAGAAATATTCAGTGATGAAGAGCAAGGACCTACCACCAAGATTACTCTACCCATCATTATAATGAAAGGTTATATAGAGATCTTCCCAGACCAAAAAAGGAAAGGAGTTCATCACCACCAAACCAGTGTACATGAAATGTTAAAAGGTTTTCTTTAAGAAGAAAAAAAAAAAGATAAAAAATATAAACAATGGATAGTTTGTTAGGCTTCAAACCTGCTGTCTTCTCAGATTGCCAACCATCTGACTAAAGCGCCCATAAAGATTCAAAAACAAACAAAAAAAGGATGGACAATAAAATGGCAATACATATATATCTGAACAACTGAATCCGTAAACAAAATAAATGAACAAACAAAACAGAAACAGACTCACAGAACATTTTGATGGTTGCCAGATGGTAGAGGGGTTGAGAGGATAGGTGAAGAAGGTGAAGGGATTAAGAAGCACAAATTGGTTGTTACAGAATTGTCATGGCAATGTAAAGTGCAGCACAGAGAATACAGTCAATAACATTCTAATAACTATGTATCGTGTCAGATGGGTGTGAGATTTATCAGGATGATCACTTAGTAGGTTATATAATGTTGAATCTCTGGGGTATATACCTGAAAAATATAATCTTGCATGTTTACTGTAACTGAAAAATAAAAGTGATTTAAATTTAAAAAATAATAAAGTGACTTGGTGACACACCCCAAAAAATAAATAAATAAAATACAAAATGTTAAAGATTAAAATCTTGCCATTTAGGACAACATGGATGGACCTAGATGGCATTAAGCTAAGTGAAATTAAGTCAGCGAGAGAAAGACTAATACCTTATGATTTCACTTACATGTGGAATCTAAACAAAATAAATGAACAAACAAAACAAAAACAAACTCACAGATACAGGAAAAGCTGTTGGTTGCCTGAAGTGAGGCAGGTGAGGAGATAGGTTAAAAAACTGAAGGGAACTAATAAGTACAAACTGTCATAGGGATATAAAGTACAATATAGGGAATATAGTCAATAATATTATAATAATTCTCATAAATCAGATGGGTCAGACTTATCATGGTGATCACTTATTAAGGCATACAAATGTCTAATCATTATATTGTATACCTGAAACTAATAAAATATTGTATGTCAAGTATAATTTAAAAATAAATTTAAAAAAAGAGCAGGAACATGAACAGGTATTTCTATACTCATGTTTATAGCAGCATTATTCATAATAGCTTAAAGGGGGAAGCAACCCAAATGTCCATCAATGGATGAAAAGATAAAATATGATATGTACATATAAAATATGCTGACACACGCTACATGGATGAACCCTGAAAACACTATGCTAAGTGACATAAGCCAGTCACAAAAACAAAGAGGGTATTATTTCATGCATATGAGGTACTCAGAGTAGTCAAGTTTATAGAGACAGAACGCAGAATGGTGGCTGGCAGGGGCTGAGGAACAGGAGAATAGGGAGTTTAATGTGTACAGGTACCAAGGCTCAGTTTTCAGCCCACTTCTTTTGTCACCCTTCTCTAGGCAACCCCAGCTATTTTTGGGGTCTTAATTGTCCCCTCCATGATCAATTTTCAACAAGGTGAGAGAGGTATGTTTCCCTGTCAAGTAGAATAAGAATCAGGTAAAGGCTGAGTACACTTTCTTCCTCATTCTGATTCAGTCAATCCATCTGGAAGATGAACTGCCTCCCCTTTCTTCAACTGTGAATTCAGAGGGCAAGGACTAAATCTTTTCATTTTTATTTTCCCAATACCCAGCACAGTGCTTGGGAACACCAGAAATGCTCAAACATTTGAATTCAACTCTTTAAGTCAGCACCGTCCAATACCATTTTTTTCTAGTTATGGACATGTCTTATAGTTGTGCTGTCCAATATGGTAGCCATCAGTCACACGTGGCCTCCGAGCACCTGAAATCTGGCCTAGTACCACTCAAGGACTGAAGTTTTAATTTTAATTTGTAACTAATAGACACATGCGGCTATTGGCTACCTCATTGGACAGTGCTGCTCTAGAACTCCCTCTTGGTTACACTGTCTGCTAGTCTCCCTCAGGTTATTTTTTTTTGTATTGTTTCCCTTGTGGTCAAAAGAGACAAGAATGAGAAATACTGTGATTCGCTAGAGCTGGATATTTGTCCCCATAACTTTCACTAACAAAGAACATACAACACTCATTCAAATTCTGGAAATTTGGGTTTCTTATATAATCTCATTGATGGGTTTACTTTTCACGCATTACTCCTCAATCTTATGAACTGACACTACTCTATCAGTTAATGGTTGCCAAAGGGAAAGGAAGCATCCTACCGTTTTCACGATGTAGAAGACCATGGCGTGTAAGTGTCGGGTAGAAGTTCCACTAGCAATCACAAAGTAATCTGTGTATTTCATTTCTGGAGGAACCCTGATCACACAAATGTCTCTTGCACTTTCTTGCCTCAGCAGTGAAACCAGCATATCAATATCAAACTTGGCACCAGTATGATCTGAAATGCACAAAGATTTGCCTGTGTCAGGCGGCCGAGTAGGAGACAGACACGGTCTGCACCCAGAGACACAGGCAACTGACAGTGAAACAAACGGCTCTTCCATGAGGGTGTTTTGATTTAAAATGCTTTGAAAGACAGCAGGCCCAGGCCTCCTGGAAGCTGAACCTGGGCAGTGGCTTCATAGAGCACCGCTCTGCTTTTATAGGAGGGCACTCAGGTCACACACACAGCCACCACACACCCTTCGCTATTACCGTGTGCAAAGAGAACCATACATCAGCCTCAAATGACTTTTGGTAACTAGTACTCGAGGAAACGTGCAATATGCCTCAGACACAGAACTGTCAGTGAAAGGAAAAGAGCAGCGGAGGAGGTGGTGGTGTGATATTCTGGGGGCATGTTAAATCGAATCCCAGACATAAAGGGTCACCGAACTAGAGCTGTGAGCTGGAAAGGGCCCTTATGAGCTGGCCTACAACCTTCACCCGAGAGATGAAGACACAGGCCTAGCAGAATAAGTGTGGGGCCCCAAATCAACCAATGAGATCTAAAAGTTTAAAAGCCATTCTTACTTTGAAACCTCAAGTTTTTCTTATAGAGCCATTTGGGTTATATAACAACTATTATCCGTGAAAACCTTTTTTTTCCTTCCTGTAAAGATTTAGATATTTTGTTCTTCATTTTGGGGTTTCAGAGCCTGTAAATTTATAGCTCCCTTACGTTCTACAGCGGACTCCCAAGGACCCAGGGGCTAGTTCCTAACACCTCCTCCCTCACACGCTAGTCCTTCGCAGGCGATCTATTTGCCATCTCTCAAGTTTCTAAAAACCTCCAATGATTAGAGGACCTTATCCATATCCTATCAGCGCTTCTTACAGCCTTCGCCCCAGCCCCTGGGTCTTCCTCAGAATCTTCACGCCCCAACACTCTGGACAAGTCCATTTCCCAGGACCCTAGGAAGAGTGTGAAGGGGAGTGAGGGCGGTGAGGTGTTGATAAGGATCCGGTGTGGCCCTGAAACGTCTTGGGGTTTTGGAGCCCTCAGTTCATCTCCTGGCCTTAGTTTCTTCACCGTGAAATGGCAACGTTGGCGCCAACAACCTTTTACGTCCCTTCCAGCTCTGGATCCGTAGGAGCTGCGTGACTCCAAGAGAAACGCACAGAGGATAACTCAGAGCCTCTTCAGCTGGGACCCGGGTTCCGGTTGCCCGCACGGGGCCGCGGCCGCCTTCCCCCACGCCCGTACCTGCAGTGCGTGATTCCGGGAGCCCCTCGCTGGCTGCCCCCCACGTCTGTTCCTCCAGGCCGGGCCCGCCATGCAGGCCACGCGCATGGTGGAGGGTCAAGCAGGCCCGGCCGAGCACTGGTTCCGCGGGAAGCTGCCCTGAGGCCAGCAACCGAAGCCGGGACACAGCGCCCGCCGGAGAGAGGGTCCTACAGCCCAGCAGCGTCCACAGCTGCCTAACCACAGAGCCTCCTGGCCTCATCTCCGTCGCCGCGCGGCGACCCACGGGGCAGGGCTTAATGGAGCCGAAGCCGCTTCTGTGGCTTTCGATTGGCCAGGTCTATGCGACGCGGCCTGGAAAATCGACGTCAGAGAGTGGGCGGGACCAGGGCCCGAAGGCGGGGCCGTGGGCGGAGTCTGAGCTCCAAACAGTGGTCCGGATAAACTGACTCGGACTTACGGGCTTACGTTGTTGTTGTAGGAGTCGGAGGACTAGTACCTTGCTTTGCCCTACGTAATAGGACGCATAAAGTCGTCCTTGCCTTTTTCTGGATGTAAAGGTCCTGAAGGCAGGAATTTTTATTATTTTTTAAGATTTTATTTATTTACTTTTAGAGAGAAGGGAAGGAAGGCAGAAAGGGGGAGAAACATCAATGTGTGGACTGGAGACCTGGCCTGCAACCCAGGCATGTGACCTCACTAGGAATCGAACTGGCGACCCTTTGGTTTACAGGCCAGCGATCAGTCCACTGAGCCACACCATCCAGGGCTCTTTGGTCTTTTCATTTGCATTTCCCCAGTTCCTGGTGTGGTTGGACATTTCTTCACATGTGGATTGGCATTTGGATTTTCTCCTTTGTGGATTGTTTGTTCATGAACCTTTGCCAATTATTTTTCAAATGAGTTGTGTTTATGCAAAAAATTTTTAAGAAGTTATTTTATTCCACTTAAAAAAGTAAGTAATATTTGCAATGTACTAAAGAATACATATAGCATATAGACAGAAAGGATAATAATGAAACAAACCTACCAGTCAGCGTAGTAAAACAAGCCCCCTGACTGCTGCTTCCACAGCACCCATTCCTCTGCAGAGACAACCGCTGTGCTGAATTTCATGGACTAATTCTTCGGTCTTCTTTTCTATAGGCTTAAAGTGTATGTTTGTGTACATTCCATTTTGTTTAGTTTTACATGCTTTTGAAAACTGTACATAAATGGTATCATATTGTATATATTCTTTGGCAACTTGCTTTTTTTTTTGTCAGTATTACATTGGTGAGAGTCTTTCCTCTTGGTGTTAACAACTAGGTTTATTCATTTTCCCAGATGTTTAGTATTCCATTGTATATCCCAACTGACTTACCCATTCTACTGTTGAGAGACATTTACTTTGCTCCTCATGCTCTTCTGAACATGCATGTCCATGTCCCCTAGAACATGTGCAAGGGTTTCTCTAGGTACTTGCAGAGGTAGATTAAGGTCGGTTGAGGTCCCAGGCACAGAAGAAAATATTGGACCACTTAAAAAAAAACAGGGAAAATAAAAATACATGTTAACCATATTTTATGCAGCGTAGTAATTAAACCAAACTTGGTATCATTAGAAAAAAGTACAAAGTTGGGGTTTTGCAGGGCTCTTCAGAAGTTGTGGCCCAGAGCATGCACCCGGTGCACCCGCTGTTAAATCCGCCTTTGGGCACTTCACTTACTATGTCCGATAATACAGCACTTGTTGTCATTATGGGATAATGTGACGTGAGATCGAGGGTAAGACTTGAAGGTACTCAATTAAGAAAATTATATTTCACATAATTGAAATCTTGTTTTCTCAATTTCATTCAGAATGGAATTCAATAATGCTTTCAAATAGTTCAGCAAACTTTTCTATAAAGGACTAAATACCAAATATTTTAGAGCATGTAGACCATACAGTAGTTTCTGTCCTAACTGCTGGACACTGTTGTAGGCAAAGGCTGTCACTGACAATATATAAATAAATGAGTGTGGTTATGGTCCAATAAAACTTTATTTATGGACACTGAAATATGAACTTCATATAATTTTTTTTGTATATTTTATTACGTTGTTACAATAGTTCCAATTTTTCCCCCTTTGCTCCCCTCCGCCCAGTACCCTACTTCCCCCAGCAATCCCACCCCATATAATTTTTATGTGGCACAAAACAATATTCTCTTTTAATTTTTTTCGAACATTAAAAAATATAAAAAACACAGTGGGGAGGGGGTGGGTGGAAGTGGATGAGGGTGTGGGGGGATAAATGGTAATGGAAAAATAAAATAAAATTAATATATATACATATAACCCAACTTTTGCTTGTAGGCATAGAAGAACAGGCAGAGAGCCAGATTTGGCTCATACATTACAGTGCCAATTTAGGATATAATTTAGGATATAATCCTTCTGATACCTCTGTAAGGAAATTGGGTAATAACCTCCCCATTTTACACAAACATTAGAACTCGAAGAGGCTTCAGAGTTCACCCAGTTTAGTTTCCATTTCTTCCTTCTTTCCTCCATTTTACAGATGAGAGTTCAATCCGCAGAGGAACAGTGCCTGTCTGAAGTCCTACCTACCTTCCTCTACTCAATTCCAAAAACAAAAACTTAGAACTATATCCACGCCACAAGATTCGTCTGCCACATTCTCATCAGCAGTTAATCTTTCTTTTATATAAAAAATATCCTGAAGGAATTTATTCTAATAAACACCTTAAAATAAAGGACTCACTAAGCTCAAGTCTTGATATTTATTTGTGTCATTAAAATTATATAATGCAGTTAACAGTGACAATTGCATTGTAAATTTGAGAGAACTTTTGATTAGTGAGGTGACATGATGACATCTATGGGAAGATTATACAGAGCATTAAAATTGGTTAAATATCAATACTAAAATATCATTAAGGCACTGAAATTCCAGAAAGCCCGTGGAAGATCTCCAAAGCAAATTTCATTACGGAATTTCAAGGACAAAAGGAATGGCAGTTCAGTTCTAAAGAGCACAGGAACTGCTTTTGCAGACTAGGCTGAGGGCAGGGGTTGGCCAGAATGGCGGGGGCCAGGGAAGTGGGGAGGTAGGGGTACTCCAGGCTAAAGGTTAGTGCTCTCATTGCAATGAACATCTGGAACCCAAGTTCCAAGTAGAGTCCTTGTCTTTTGTTCATTGATTGTGACCTCTCCAGACCAGAGCCTGGGACATGCTGGTGCTCGGTCAGTGATAGCTGAAGAATCAAAATCAGTCTGGTGAGAGTCTTGGAAACTGGCCTGAAGTTTTAGGATACCATTTCCAGCAGCTATGAGGCCTTTTGTTAAAAACAAAACAACAACAACAAAATCCTTAAAGGATGTTTCCCCAGCCAGGAACCCAATCAGAGGGTGGTCACCTTCACCCCTGAATGGCTGTCTTTTTATCTGCCTTTAGCCTGCCATTAACTTTTGAAGTTATTACACATCCCAGATGTAATGAATGCATTGACAATATTACCTCTTAACTGTTAAACAACTGAAAATTCAACCAGGGCAACCAATGTTTATGAGTCAGAAGTGTTTAAAATGCAGACATTTATAAAAAGTCCTAGGAATAAGAAATTCCCAGAATAATGTATTACCTACGCATTTCCATTTTCTTGGGAAGTTCTAATTCTCAGCAAACATTAATCATCATCCCACTATCTTTTAGGTTATTTCCTCCCCCTCTCACAGATAACCATTCAGTGGAAGTTAAATGACTTGTTGTCAAGGTCATATGGAGAACATAAATCTAAATAATTCATGATTTCAGTTCTCTTTCCTGCTATTTGTTAGATTGAAATGTGGGGAGAGGTTCGATGAGCATTTCGACCAGCTCCTGACCTGTTTCTTTGGTGACTGACTGTACATTTGCTGCTCTCTGCTACCCTCTGTTGATAGGAGAAGGAACGTTTGTATCTCAAGACCGTAGTTCTCCAAGCTGGGTGCTTGCAGCATCACCTGAAGCTAATGAGAAATCCAAATTATGCGGCCCCACCCCAGAACACTGAATTAGAAACTTGGCGGGTAGGGCTCAGGAGTCCATTTTAACAAACCTCCGCGTGATTTTGCTGCAACTTGATAATATTTTTCTGCGTAGGTCCTAGTGTCCTGGCCTCCTTCTCATCATAAAAATGACAAAGTGTCTTCCCACCACTTCTGTCCCCAGGCCTCACATATGTCATATACAAAGGACTGTCATGCCCACACAGCCTTTCAGAGGGGTCTCTAGCAGCCCTGTGCAATAGCAAAGGAGGGACCACATACGCGTGTTACAGATGAGGAGACTGAGGTTCAAGAAGGGGCAGATAACTTGCCCAGGGTTATTCGAATTTAAGTAGCAGGGCTTCTGCCTTTACATCCATGTCCAGGGTTTCTAACATTCTGGGCTAGATAATACGGGTTGCTTTGCTGCAGCTTGTAGGGTGTTTGGCAGTATCCCTGGCCTCTACCAACTGGATGTCAATAGCCCCTCACCCTGGTAGTGATGACCAGAAGTTTCTCCTGATATTACCAGTGTCTCCCAAGGGGCAGAGTAACCCATGGTGGAGAACCAGTGACATACAGACAATACATAAACGGGGAGACATTTCATAATTCACTTTCTGCAAATTTGTACTCTTTGGAGATGATTTCAGAATAAGTAGCTTGTTTGTTGCAGCCATCTATGAAGTGAAGGCACTAGACTAAATGTTGATCTCCACCACTCCTTACAAAATTCTTCACCATTCCTTAAAAAAAATTAACAATGATTCATAATATCATCTAATATCCAGTACATATTTACATTTCGCTTGCCCCAAGAATACTTTCATAGCTCTTTTTTGCCCACATAAGATCCAATCTAGACTCCTAAATTGATTTTAGTTGCTGTGTCTCTTTACTCTTTCTTAGTTTAGACAGGGGTCAACAAACTATGATCTGTGGGCCATATCTGGCCTCCCACCTGCTTTGGCAAATAAGCTTTTGCTGGAACTTGTTCTTTCATTTATGTATATGGTAGCAGTTGAGTAGCCGCAACAGAGACCGTACGACTCACAGAACCCAAAATATTTACTGCCTGACTCTTTACAGAAAAAGTTTGCTAATCTATGATTTAGAACTGTTCTCTTACCTTTATTTTTTTAATATAGTTTATTGATTATGTTATTACAGTTGTCCCAATTTTCCCCCCTTTGCCTGCCTCCACCCAGTACCCCCCCTTCCCTCCAGCAATCACTCCTTAGTTCATGTCCATGGGTCGTGCATATAAGTTCTTTGGCTTCTCCATTTCCTATACTATTCTTAACTTTCCCCTGTCTATCCTGTACCTACCAATTTGTACTTCTTAATCCCTGCACCTTTTCCCCCGTTCTTCCCCTTCCCTGTCCCAACTGGTAACCATCCAAATGATCTCCATATCTATGATTCTGTTTCTGTTCTGCTTGTTTGCTCGGTTTTTTACATGCAGTTGTTGATAGTTGTGAATTTATTGCCATTTTAATGTTCAAAGTTTTTATCTTCTTTTTCTTAAATAAGTTGCTTTAACATTTCATATAATAATGGTTTGGTGATGATAAAGTCCTTTAGTTTTTTTTTTTTGTCTGGGAAGCTCCTTATCTAGCCTTTAATTCTAAATAATAGCTTTGCTGGGTAGAGCTGTCTTGATGTAGGTCCCTGCTCTTCATGACTTTCAATATTTCTTGCCAGTCCCTTCTAGCCTGCAAAGTTTCTTTTGATAAGTCAGCTGAAAATCTTCTGGGAACTCCCCTGTAGGTAACTAACTGCTTTTCTCTTGCTGCTTTTAAGATTCTCTTTATCTTTAACCTTTACCACTTTAATTATGATGTGTCTTGGTGGTGCAGTACTCTTTCCATCTATCTTGTTTGGGACTCTCTGAGCTTTCTGTATGGATTTGTATGTCTATTTTCTTCACCAAATTACCTTTCTAAATAAGTTTTCAATTTCTTGCTCTTTCACTTCTTCTTCCAACACCCCTATGATTCAAATGTCGGTATGTTTGAAGTTATACCAGAGGCTGCTTACCTTATCCTCATTTTATTTGAACTTTTCTTCTTCTTGTTCTGACTGAAATATTTTTTCTGTCTTGTGTTCCAAATCATTGATTTGATTCTCAGCTTTATCCACTCCACTGTTGATTCCCTGTGAATGTTTCTTTGTTTCACTTAAACTTTATTTCTGCCTGAGTCTTTTTTTATGCTGTTGAAGTACACAATGAGTTCACTGAGCATCCTAATAACCAGTGTTTTGAACTCTGCATCTGATAGATTGCTTATCTCCATTATGTTTAGTTCTTTTCCTGGAGTTTTGTTCTGTTCTTTCATTTGGGCCATGTTTCTTTGTCTCCCCACTTTGGCAGCCTCCTTGTGTTTGTTCCCATGTATTAGGTAGAGCTGCTTTGACTTGCTGTCTTAGAGCATGGCCTAATGTAGAAAAGTGGACCCATAATTCAGATGGGACGGAACCTTAGGAAATTGCCTGGGCAGGGCAACCCAGGTGGACCAGGTTGATGGCATCTCAGATAGGCTGTTGCTTCTCTGTGGCTGTGTGTGTGGGTGGGGGGAGGCTCAGAAAAGGGACAATGGCCACTGCCTGGTCTCTGGAGTTTTGTCCAGGAGGTAGCTGTCCCCCAGCACTCATCCTGATGCCAGACGCTTCAGTGTCTCCCAGTATGCCCCTGGTGCCCTTCCCGCTGCTGCCCCAGTGCTGGGGCCCAGAGGGAGTGTGTCTGTGTAAGTCCTAAATCCATTGTGGACCTTTTAAGAGGAGACACCCAAGAATCGTGCAGTTCCTTCTGCTGCCCGAGTCACCACTGGCTTTTATAGTCGTAAGTTATGGGGACTTATCTTCCTGGCACTGGAACCCTGGGCTGGGGAACCTAGTGTAGGGCTGGAACCCCTTGCTCCCGAGCTATCCCCCCCAATTTTCATCTACCACACGTGGGTGTGGGACTGCCGGTTCCACATCTCCACTCCTCTTACCTGTCTGAATGAAGGTGACTTCTTTAATTCCTTGGTTGTTGGACTTCCATACAGCTCAGTTGCTGATGGTTCTGGGGGATAGTTGTTTTGTAGTTCATTTGTAATTTTTGCTGTGGTGTGTGAGGAGACGAGCCGTGTTTACCTATGCCTCCATCTGACTGGGGTTCTCACCTTTATTTTCAATATGTTACTGTTCAAAGAATGCAGAACAATTGTTTCTAGAAAACCACTTGTTTTAGATTGGTCTGATTATATATATTTACGTACTAAATTTGTTGAAATTTCACACCTTTATATAGATATATATTTTTTTTTACACACACACACACGTATGTTTGTCCAGAAGGTATTATCCAGCCATGTAATATGAAAAACAGAAGAAGAAACAAGATACCAGATACATTGTACATAGGACAATGATGCCTCAGCCCCTTGGGACCTCACACAGTTCTCCCAATTGCCATCAATTGCCTCATCATATTTTCCTGAATCTCATCAATGTTCTGAAATCTCTTCCTCTTCTAAGTTGATTTTAGCTTTGGTAAAATCCAGAAGCCTCAGGGTGCCAGATCTGGGCTACAGGGGAGCTGTGTCACCTGGATGATTCGATGTTTCATCAAAAAACTTTGCACGGGACGTGATGCATGAGTGGGCATGTTGTCATGATGAAGCTGCAGATCACCAGTTGCCCATAGCTGCAGCCTTCTGAATCATGTGAATAGTTTCCATGGAGGAATGTTCAAGCCTAACACAAAATTTGCAAAATCTGATGCAGATTGTTGCTCTACTTGAATATGATGGCCACCCAGTACACATGCTCACTCAATGGTGTCTACCGCCTCCACTGACTAGTACAGTGAGGTTGTCATTGTTCGTGCATGAGCATTCCAGTGCACTCTCCTTGGCCGCCAGGTTACATCGATGTTGTGCAAACCATTCTCATTATATTAACAATGGCTGGACTTTTTCCAGACAGACCTCATATATATTTAAAAATGTAAAATGCTTGCTCTGGCCAGGCAGCTGAGTTGATTAGAGTTTCATCCTCATATGCCAAGGTTGCAGGTTAAATTCCCAGTCTGGATACACACAAGAATCAACCAATGAAGGCATCAATAAGTAGAACAACAAATTGATGTTTCTCTCTCTCTCTCTCTCTCTCTCTCTCTCTCTCTCTCTCTTTCTCTCTCTCTCTCTCGCCCTTCCCTTTCTCTCTAAATATTAATTTTAAGAAAGGACTCAACCAATGAGTGCATAAATAAATTTAAAAAATATATAAAATGCTTATGAAATTCTCAGTGCTCCATGGGGCCACATTAAATAAATTTTTATGTGTCAAAACTATAAATGAAATAAAAAGGCAAACAAAAAATTGGAAAATAATTACAATTCCACGATCTTATCTCTTTTAATACTTTATTTTTCAGGCAGGAGAGTAAAAAAAAAAGTCATGTCTGACATATGGTAGATAGTTTTAGTTACAAATGGGAAATGAAACCCTTGTTGAGCAAGTTTCTATATCATTTGGAGAAATTAGTAGGGGAACCAGGGGCCTCCTTCTTTGGAAAATCATAATACGTAATTTCAAATAAATGCACCTGTGTGTACAGAGAGTCAGATACATACACAAGGCTATCAACACTCTGAGTGCTGGGCCATGTGCCTAGGAACATGCCTGGTATACAGAAAGTGCTAAATAAATGTCCATGGAACAAATGAATGAATGCATATCATTTCTTTACACAGCTGGGCAGGCAGGTTGTCACAAAAATATTCACACCTATTGATTAGATTGTTTTTATTATTATTATTTTAGTATAACAAGCATCCGCATCATAGTGGAGGCTTGGCCTGTTATTGTTCTGTTGGGAGCTCATGCATGTTCATTGAAATAGGATTTGGTTAGCTTGGAACATGATTTTAAGGACAGGAATAGAGGACATAGGTTTTATGCAGGTGTTAGTATGGAAAGCCAGCCTCTCCTTCTAGGCTACCTAGGTCAGATTCTAATGAATAATACCTTCTCCCCCTACTCTTCTCCCCCTCTTATGTCTATCCTACTAATTACGTTAAGACATTGTAAGTGAAACATAAGCCATAATGAAAGAAAGCACTGCTGACTAATTTTATCACTTATATAATATAGCTGAGGCTATTTGCAGTATAATTCCTCTCCATTTCTCTAAAATGTCACTTAACCTATAAAAAAATTGAACCTCCCTAAACCACAATACATATTTTACAGTAATCATTAGGGGGAAAAGTTAATAGCCATCTACTCTAGCACAGCTCACACATATGGCACTGAAAAGTGAGTTGTTGGTCAGAAATAAGCCTGAAGAGTTAAAGAATTCCTGGTTGGTTCTTGAGCAGTGGATCTTTTTCCTGGCTTCCAGGAAAGAACTTGACCTTTGCTTGCTCGAGGAAAATATTCAGGCCTTTGCCTTTGATCCCAGTACTGTTTTCTATCGGTTTGTATTCCTTGTGTTTTCTGAAAACAATGTGTTGGAAAGATTTTTAGAAAGATCTCCAGATGGAATATATTACCTTCCACAACCTTTTACATGCCCAATGCAAAATGGTTAATTCTGTTTAACCTAATCTTTGGCTTTTCAGACACTGATGTCTTATGGAAATGTATTTATTTTCTCTTCTTCATACAAGAAATATGCCTGTTTACTATAATCTGAAATTACATGTTAAATATTAAGCTGACACAATTTTGTTAAGTTGCTGACATCTGGTAGCGATTTTAGGATTAAAAAAAACCCACAGCAAAATCAACAGGCTAGTTTGGTGTTCATCATTCAGTGGAAGATTCTCCACCCACACACAAAATGATTAAAAGCTGAAAAGGGAAAATGGCCCATTTGTGTGGCACATTGCTACTTATTTTCAACAATATACTAGAGTGAGTTAAAGTGTTAGAACCAGCAACTTACTTGTACACCAGAAGGGCAATCACAGTGACAATTATGGCCAAGCAGCCAAGGGAGACCAGGGCACCATTTACCATTCTTGAAGAGTAGCCTGGGTCTTAAAACAGAAGAAAGACCATATGAGAGACATCTTCCACCCAGAGGACATGCTGCCTGTAATGTAATTAAGTAAATGACGAAGGGAGCTATCGGAAGATACATGGCTCCCTCTGGGCTTTCGGTAATCTCTCCCATTAAATAATACATAGTCTTTGGGTCAGTTTATCTTCCATTTAGAGAATGAGTTGGCATGTCTGGAACACTGTGTTAAGGGCTCAGGAGAGAGATGTCACGTCCTGAAGACACCTGCTCAGGTCTCAGCTGACCCAGCAGCGCCCACAGGATGAAGGGCTCCGTGATCCTCCTGCCCACTCCTCTGGCCTCATCTCCCCCAACCTACCTTTCAACTGTGCTAAAAACCCTGGGAGTTGCCCATCCTCCCCACACTCTTTCATATCTCCACGCCCTCTGCTGGCAATGTCCTTCCCCAGCTTATCCTGTGTCCACCCCTTTGGGACATCCTCCATACGTTCACGAGGCAGCGCCCACCTCTTCCTTTGTCACTGCTCGCTCCCTTCCTCTGCCTTGATCATGTTATGTTGCAATTACTTCCTTACACATATTTCTCTCCTACTAAATTGTGATAACCACCAAGCAAGAATTATGTCTTCTCTTCACTCCTGGAACCCAGCAAATCAACTCGTCTTGCCTCTACTGCTGAAGTGTAACTGCACTTTTATCTACTTTTCCTCCATCTCCTCTGCCACCATCTCAGTCCCAGCCACCAGCCCCCTCCCCTGAGAAGACCTCCGAATCGTCTACCTGCTTCCAAGTTTATCTCCAACGATCCTTGCTGCACTCAGCAGTCAGCAAGATCTTCTAAAACCATCAATTAAGATCATGCTTCAAACCCACCAGCGGTTCCCCTTATGCACAGAATAAAACCCGAGCCTATTGGTGGCCTACAGGGATGTAAACAGGCTGCTCATAATTAAAATTCAGGTCTCAGTTCAGGGGAGGCCCATCGCCAAGCTGGTGCTCCTAGGTCAGCAGGACTTCTCCTGAGCTCTTAGTCTCCAAAGCCAATGTTTGTCGCCTCTCTCCCATGCAAGTCACTCTCCATGTCCTGACCTTGTTTTAGTTGCTTCACAGTGCCATCTTGTTTGTTGTCTGTTTCTGCTCAGAAAAGCAGGGGTGTTCTTCATCTTGTCCTCCACTCTATCTAGAACTGTGTATTTTGTGCCTGGAGCTGTGCTGGGCACGGAGTAGAAGTTCAAGGAATACTTGCTGAAAAAATTGCAGCTACTTCATGAATGTTCATTGAATCAAGGACTGAAAGTTACTTCAGCTGAAAGTCTATGGATTTGCCTGGGAGCGATGATCTATTTCTGAAATTCTGACTTTGATACCTAAGCCATCAAGTTACAGTCCTACTGGATTAAAAGCTCTCTTTCTGGCCCTGACCAGTGTGGCTCAGTTGGTTGGGCATCGTGCCATGAAGCGAAAGGTCGCCTGTTGGATTTCAAGTCAGGGCACATGCCTGAATTGCAGGCCAGGTCCCAATCGATGTTTCTTTCTGACATCGATGTTTCTCTCCCTCTCTTTCTCCTTCCCTTCCCCTCTCTCTAAAAAATAAAATAAATAAAATATTTTAAAAAAGAAAAGAAAAAAATAAAACTCTCCTTCCGAACTTCCTTTATTTGGGTTTTGAAAATGGCTCACATCACCCCTACAGTTATCACTCACTATAAGAAGAATTAAACAAATATCTAAACCCCTAACCCAAATAAGAGAGCAGTGGTTTGCCAGCACTGAGGAGGCTTCCTAGACTAGGTTATGAGTCTAAAGGCAATTCTAAAAAAGCTGTCGCAGCACCAGAGGACCAAAGGCAGCAGCTCCTGGAGGTGCCAGCGTGGAGGTGCCAGCGTGGAGGCACTCCCTGCCTTTTTCCACCCTGTCCTTGCCGGCCCTTCAACCCAGGTCCCAGTGCACCTGCCCTCAGGAAGGGCAATTCCTTCCTTTGAATTCTTGCTTTTAAATCCACACCTAGGATCTTTCCAACAGTCAGCCCTCAGACAAATAATTATATGTACGATCACTAAAGTTTTTCTTTCAGTGAGGTTAAAGCTGCCTTTTCACTAACGACGTTTCCCTTGGAGATGGGCTCCAGATCCAGAGGAGTTATGTGTGAGTTAGTCATCAGGTGGCACCTGACAACACTCACATTAAGGGGCGAACTAGGTGCTGTCATGTGTGTACAGTGTAATCTCTCCCTTCCACCACGTTGCACTCCTTCTAAGAGGTAAAGCAGTAACTTACAACAAAATTGGTTATAAATGAAAGTCAGTTAGGGTCACCAGGTAGAGACCTCATTTTGAGGTTGGGGAACATTGAAAGCCAGTAATAAATGAAAAGTTGTCAATGAAATTCTTTAGACCATTTTGTAAACATTTTACCTCTCCAAGCATTAGGAGGGTCAAGACGAGCTTTTCAGGTGAACGTCTGAGGAAGACGTAAGTTGGTTTGTTACGGTCTCTGCGTGATGCTCGGTTGAATTAGGGAAGGGAGAGGACATGTGGCAAGTTAGAAGGGAACAAGGAGTCCCCTTGGTTTCTCATTTCTCCTTGGCTTTGAATCTTTGCCCAGGTGGACTCTAATAACAACATTATTTTTTGAGGTTGGTTTACACCTCCCCTTTGAGATGCAAACCTGTTCGAGTGTGCAATGATCACATTATGTTATCACTGTTCTATGATCACAGCTGAGTTTTTTTCATCAAAAGGCTTTTCTTTGGCCATTATTCCACCCAGTCTCTCTCTCTCTCTCTCTCGCAGCCCTTCCCTAAATAGATTTGCTGTTGGATTTTAATGCCAGTCACCAAATCCACTTTAACAATAACTCAATGAATTTTGTGCTGAAATAAAATAAAACACTGACAACAAAGCTCTGAGTAGCTTCAGTATGAACCACAACACCCCTTATCTGCAGGGTGAAATGCTCATACAAGCATGAAACTAAACTCACTTCTGCCCGGGACAGAGACAAGGGTGCTCGTGAGGGCCAGACTGGCATTGTCGCCCAAAGTGAGGTTCATACAGTACATCCCAGACCCGTTGAAGGCTCGTCTCACGGTCAGCAAGCAGGTGTCGCCCACCTCCACGGGACTACAGACTGTGTTATGGGCGACCTGGCAGGTGGGGTCAGCCACGATGGTACAGACCTCTGTGGGAATGCTGAGGGCATAAGAGAGGGAGAGATAGCAACATAATAGTTTTAAAGGGAAAAATCATTATATTACTGAAAAATTGAACTCCACCTTACTTTTACTCAAACTCTGTGACATCGAATTGTTACGTGTAATTTATCCTCACACAAGCCTGGGAGTGAGCTACCATTTCCTCTGTATCCTCAGGAAGGTGAGGCCTTGGGGGTAGAGCAGGAAGAAATTATGTCCCCCAAGGCAAGGGGCTCTTGGAAATGATGTGAAAGCCAAGTCATTCCCTCTACTTCTGGCTCCCTAAAATGCCCAAAGATGCAGACAGCATAGGTGTTAGGCAAACATATTATCACTAAATCCCAGAGCCGGCCCAGTCTGGGTTCCTACAGAGAAATATACAGCAGCAGCAATGACAGCTGATCATGCGGTATTTACTCTGCATGAGGCCCTGAGTTTTAGATACATGACATGTTCTTGTCTATTCCTCTCAGTGACTTTACGGGAACGATATATTATCCAAGTATAGCAGGGGACAAAGCACTCAGGGAGGGAAAATAATTGGCCCAAGGTCACGCAGCAGTTAGAGGTGGAGCTGGGACTTGAACAAGAGATGTTTGACAACCGCCCTTGTAACCACTAGGCCACCTGGCCATGCATGACTTTCTCAGTCACTGTGTCACCGATAAGCAGACATCCTGGAGGGAGAATCTGAGCTCTGACGCTGGGTCTGACAGGGCGTGGGGCAAGATGGAGGCATACCCTGGCCTCTGCAACAGCTTCACGCCCTTAGTCAGGTTTTTCTCTAGTTTCTGTTCATCCCCATTCCACCCCTCTGCCCAAGCTGGAGATCTTCTCAGCTACCATTTTTATACCGTCCATGCTCTTGATTTACGTACACATACATTTTAATTACTTGATTTACATATATGGGAATCAGTTAATTCATTACCATATTTAATGACTCTATGTAGTACATATATTAATTAATATATATTTAGTCTATTATATACAGTTATAACCAAACCATAGGAAGCCAAAATATATAATGCATTAGAAAAGCTCTGTAAATTATAAAGAGAGACAGGACTGTCAGGCATTGCTGTTAATTAATGCCAGGACATACAGGCCTCTTGCCACTCTGGAGGGGCCTCAGGGAGCTGAAGAGCAGGGTTCTGAGCCAGACCTTGGTCTGTGAACTGTGCTCTGCCAGGTGCCCACTGTCTAAGGGAACAAGTTCCATCATCACCATGGCCCCATCTGTAAAATCAGGAGACTCGTAGGATTGTGTAAGGCTGCAACAGGACAGATGACAATGTCGAGAACATAGGGAGTGATCAATAATTACTATTCAACTACATCAGCAGTTAAAGGTAATGAGCATTGCTCAATGCTAGCAAAACAGAGGCATCCTTGAGAGTGCCTTGGAGGGTCCTTCCTTGTCCTGGCTTTCTGACCCACTAGGACTTTAAATCAGCTTTCAAGGGGACACTGGAGTCAAGGCCTCTGCTCAGGCCTGGGGTCCTCACTAGACCCGTTCCTCTGGCTGAGGTGATGTACTCACGTCCCTTGGCAGGTCACGACGAAATCCATCAAGGAGTCGTCAGGCTGTGGCGCGGGCATCACAACTTCTGTCATCTCGATGATGTTGACCTGCAGAATTCCCTCTAACACAACAACCCCCCACGGAAAAACACATCAAAATACAATGGAAACCAATAAAATAAAACGCCTCTCTCGCAAACCTAAAGGCCTGGCCACAATGAGATAGCCTTCTTGTCACACCAGCCACACCCAATCCAGAATCTACTCCATCGCTTCTCACACATGTTCACGCAGCATTTTCAAAGTCGGCTGGACTGTCTCAGTCCAACCTAGGTCTTTATTTCTAGAGCCTGTGTATGTTAGAAAGCAGCAACCCCTCTGGGCATGTATTACAGAAAAAAGGTGCCCCTGGGAGGGGGATTGCAACCCCAGGTGCAGGCTGCAGCCAGCTTCTCTCCGTGAGGGCGAGGTGGCTCAGCCCCAGGGTGCGCAGCATGGGTTTTAGCGCCTGGACGCACAGCCTGGGCTGCAGACGCCACCTGTCTTCTCTGTTGGGCTTCTGGGGCTGTGCCTAAACCGCACAGCTGTGTGCGGTAGCCCCGCTCATGGTTTCGTGCATACCAGAAGCCTGACTTTGTGAAATCAGCGAGAGGGAGAAAGCAAAGTCAGGGGAACTTGTTACTGGCCTCCTTTCAAGGCTTGTTCATTCTGATTTCTGGGATGCGCAGGGTCGGAGATCCAGACCCTGGGTAGGCTCATCAGTATGTGGGCCTCATTTCCGCTAGAATGTGGGTAAGGAGGCTGTGGTAGGCAGTAGGAATCTGGAAACTGGTAGAGTCTTTGTTCATGTGCATGTGGTATCACCTCAGACAGAGAGAGGGTGTTCTTGCTCCCCAACCCCCCCCTCCAGGGTCAATGCAGTGAGGGGTGGCCCAAGGTAGACTCAGACATCCTCCCCCTGCTCAGCTTACCTACGATTGAGAGCCTGTCCGTGAAGTAGCCGTCTCTGTTAACCTGGCAGTGCTCACCCGGAGTCTCCTCCCACTCCAGGCGGCTGTCACCAGTGGGTGCTGCAGAGTTCCAATGACAGTTTAGTTGCTGAGAATGTTAAAGATGTACATGATAGAACCAAGAATCTAAACACCTGTCTACCTGCTCTTTAGAAAAACATAAAGAATCCTACACCTTGAAATGCTGTAGAAATTTGAACTAAATGTGTAGCGATTCATAGAGATGTGAGAGCCGTAAGGCAGTATTATTGTTAAATCATGGACGTCAACACGGTCCCATATCTTGTTTAAACACAGGAAGCAAGTGAAAGGTAGAAGCCATATTAAAATGTGTGCTACAACCATCATGATGAAATAAAGCAAACCATAAAAGATAAAGCCAAATTTTAATGTTGGAGGCAGGTATTCTGGGCTCAAATTCGAGGTCCCTTGTTTTTCGCTGTTTGAGATCAATACTTGTAGATAAAGAAATTGATTTTCCTACAGAAATAGCATAAGAAAGCTATATGTTTAGAGTTGTTCAGTGCAGCTATATTTGCAACTGGAATTAGGATTTACCTAATAAATAATCTATCAATATGAGATGGTTAAATAAATTGTAGTTTATACATGCTGTAAAATACTATGTAGCCAGTGAGTTAGATTTACATGCACTGATAAAAATAAGATGTCTATGATTTTTGTTACATTAAAAGAGAAAATTATATATATATATGACATGAATCTATTTACATAAAAACCAAAACAATAAACTTTATGTGTATTTATAAAATACATTTGTAAATGCATAGAAAATAGGCTGGAAATAAATACTCTGAACTATTAACAGGATTTAAGGAGAGTGTGAATAGGAACTTTCACTTTCATTGTAGATTTCTATATTTGAATTTCTACCAAGGAGTATGCATTAATTTTGTAATGTAAAATATTTCAAAGAAGAATAAAAATCAGTAAGTATAGTGTCTTGAATTACATGTTTTTGGTTTAATAAGGTCTAATTCTATTAATAACACGGTCATGACAATTTATTATTTAAAATTAACAATTTTTTGGTTAAAACAATGACAAGTTTGGACATCATGATGGCGCGTTCTCTCGGGGCTTGGTGATGGCGCCCTCTAGCGTCCAATGGAGGATGTCAGCCTATTGCAATCCCCCTAGATTCTGGAGTGCTAAGATGTTGATACTAATGTCTGTGTGGGGAAGGGTGGAGACATCAGGGTTTTCCAAGGTAGACTCTTAAGAACTTCTTGAATGTCCTCATATAATTTTAATAGAGGGTGGGATTTAATTAATTAAGCCCTATATTCAGAACAATTTTAATGTCTGGAGTCTTTTCAGCTTGCTAGCCTAGAAATATTCTCAATATACATTCTTTTTGGGGTCATTTAGAAAGTGAATTTCAGTGCGGCTGTGTATTCGTTGGACGCTAGGTAGATGTGGGCTTGGAAGGGAGGAGAATGGAAGTGGGGGGTTGGGGACAAAGGAAAGTGGGATGGCCTGAATGTTCACAAAGGACCGGTGTGTCTTCTCACAGTGACAAAAAAATGGGAGATGGACAGAAATGTGATGAACTAGAAGGGGAAGCATCTGTACACGGAACAAAGTCAGTAAAAATTGGGAATGTGAAAGAGCTATATATAAATCACCAAAGTTTACTTGCAAAATGACTCGAAGCATGTTCGCCTTTCTTCTATATTCTACCTACCTCAAAATAGTAAGAAAGTGGCTTTTAAAAATCAACAGATTTTTGCAGTCTGTATGCAATCCTTTTAACTAGGGATCTTATACTCTAACCTACATGAATTTAGGTTAAGGACCTCCCCGTCCCACCAAGATCACCCAGAAAATACTTAAAACACTTACACGGAGAAGGAGTGGGTTTTGGAGGTCTGGGTGAAGGTGAAGGACAAGGTCCAGGCACCACAGCTTGCACAGTGAGGTTGAAGTTGAAGGTTCCATTGAGAACATATGTGTGATTCAAAGTGTGATTCTTGGAAACAAACTGACCAGTATTATCGCCGAAGTTCCACATGCAGCTAATGGCAGACTCATTCAGGAAGTGACTGGGATCATGAATAAGGACATTGAACGTAATGGGGATGTCCCTGAGGAAGGTTTCATCAGAAAAATTTCTATCGTTCTTCTGGGACATAGTCACATTTATAGGAATCTGATCTAAAAGAGTAAAAAAAAAAGACTATTATTGTTTGTTTTTAAGTGGATGACTTCAATCATTCTTTTAGGTGAAAAATTTAAAACAGGGATAATTCAGCATCATTTTTCCTTTCCCTGTGCAAGCTTTCTAGAGTTTTCCCAAGCTAATCTGAAAAACAGAGGGAATATATCATTAAATGTAAGTTTGAGAAGGAGTCCAGATGAATTGTAACCTAACCCAAAACACTTGGCTTGAATTCTTTCTTAATGCAATACTATTGTCAGAACTGAGTGCCTCTTTCCCAGGAACTTTCGAGTTCACACCTCTCACCTGTTACCACGTACACATCTTTCACTTTTGCGATGGGAACATTCGTCCTTCGGTCTCTTCTATAGACAATTACTTCCATGACTTGAGGGCCAAGCGTCAGGTTGGCTGTGTTCATAGAAACACGTGCTGAACACCGTCCCAGTTTCTGGAAATACTGACCTGTGAGAGGTTGGAATATTTAGGTATCGGTTACATCACATGATCATTACAGGAAGTTGTCTCCTAACACCTAGCCACTGCCGTTCAGAGACCGCTCTGAGGAGGGAAAAGGCAGGATGGGAACGTGGTGCTGGCTGCTTCAGAAAGAAAGATGGTGCTCATTGTTATGTAAAACCTTAAAAAGCAAACCCATGGTTAAGGAAATGTAATTGCCTGGTTAAAATAAACAGAGCTGTTGAATGGGATAATACAGTCGTTCGTTCACAAATAAATACTTTTTATAAATCAGTGGTTTGGCACTTGAAATATGTGTGTTTTCTACAGAAATTACATTTACTGTAATGGTGAGGTGTGTGATGGAGTTTTAAAAAATTTATCCAAGAATCTACCTGATTTTTGTAATAATATTACTATTTCAGCTATATTATTAAGCAGCTTTTTAAAAGGGGACTAGAATCCTCCACTTCCTAATAGTATTTGCATATAAACGTGCCGTACATGATGAAAGTATGCTGTGTATGGAAAGGAATGAGGTGGGTCCCTACACACGTTCTAGGACACCCCTGAGTCATTCCTGTTCTTTCTCCAGCCCTAAACTCAATCTATCTAGCTGCCACTGTCTAGTAGTAAAAGTAATTCCTCTGACTCAGGGCTCAAGGATTTTTCTAATCCTATTGAGTGAGGCACGTGGTATAGATGTGCCATTGGAACAGGTATTCCCCCTTTACTTTGACACGCAGAGGCCGTTCTCGTGGAGGTTGTAGGGGGGAAGAGATGTTTCCGAGGAGGTTAGTTGCACGTGAGAAAAATGTTATTTCTGGTTCTGAGAGCTAGACCTCAGAGGCAATGCCTAGTTGGGGGACAACATCAGCTAACTCTGAGACCTCATCAGGAAACGGAAATTCTGAATAGTCATGTTAGAAAAACAGCAATTTCTGGCTGAAAGGTGATTTGAAAAATAGACTTCTAAACCAGTTAAGTTAATGGATGTTAACGAGGCTACAAAGAGTCTGGAGTGCTAGTGAGCATAAGTGACTCTAATGCTCCATGTCAGGTCAAAGAAGTAAATAATGACATGCGGTGAGGTGACAGACAGGGGCCATGCAGGCACTGAAAAAAGTCAGCTTTAAATCAACTGATTTAAGTAGATGGGCATAGTATTTGACATGTATTTTGAATTTTGGACCATCAGCATGTATTTCTAGTATTTTGTTTTGATTTGTAAATTAGCTGAAGAAAGAGAAACCTTCTCTAATTTACGAAAAAGACAAAACATTTAGAAATTTGGAGGCTGCATTACTGGTAGCAATTTTCAAATCCTCAGAGCCAGGTGGCATCTGTTGACATTTTTAAAAAGGACTTAGCAGCTTTGCTAGAAATAATCTAAATTTACATCTAAAGATAATCACATTGCCAGTAATATAGCAAAGTGAATACCATTTGTGGTTAAAGAAAGAAAAAAAGGGTAGGCTATGTATAAAAGAAGAGCAGAGGTTAGATCGTGTTATTTCTACACAATGGAATATTATGCAGTCATTATAATACATATATAAATAATTTTAATAATATAGTCAAATACTCATATTAAGAAAAATGTGTATACATTATAATCCTAATCAAGAAATACTAATAATGAAAACACCATTATATTAAGAGTGATAACCTCTGGTGTTAATTATGGATGGCTTGTTTTTCATTTGTACTCTTCTGCATTTTCCAAAAAGAAAACATAAGTTTCTTTAATTCTTAAGAATTCATTTGACAATATAAAAAATTACAGAATACATCAACAAATGCCTACCTGTGCGCTATTCAAATAAAAAAAATTGGTATTTTTATTAGTATTTTTAAGATTACTGTTAGGCAGAAGAAACATAGTTTTGTCTTAAAAAAGAAAGCTGAATCAGTTTTTTACTTCCCTTTAATTCTTTGGTGTCCCAGAGATTTGGCAAGACTAACCATTATACATTTTAAAAAATCTCTCACCCTTTATCTCAGCTAAAGAAAGTTAACAGATTAACTATTATTAAAGTCTCAGAATTATTAATTCTTGATTATAGAATAAGAAAAGAGGACAAAATTAAATTTTAAAGAAAGGTAAAGAAAAAGCTAAGAGCATTTGTAAAAGTCCAACCATGGGTGTGAAAGACGTAGACGAAATTCCATCTCCTCCATCTGTGATGGTGGTGGTGGTGGTGGGGGAATGGCCTTCCGTCGGGGAACACGTCATAGCTTTCATTGGTGCCATTTCCCCAGTCACTGTCCTCAGTCCACTCTGTCCAGTTGTAAACATATGAGTCAGGAGATGCCCCTGTGCCTAAACAGAGAAAGCCACGACTGTCATCTGGATCAGAATGCTCAATGCTGATCATTGAACTAGACACCTTTAAATATTTTTTTCATAACTCATGTAAATATAGGTGAACAACTACAATCCTAATGTTCAGAATCCATCCAATGGTGCATTTGTGACCTGTGCATTTTTTCCTACATATATGTTCAATTTCGGTAAGTATTATGTAGAGCAATTATTCAGGAAAGTTCAATCTAAAGATACCACTTAATATATTTTATCTTCATACTGGGTCTCCAAATCACCACTGTATTCAAACCCAAATGAGCGTTGCTTTATCTTTTTATTTGGATACACTCTATCTGTTGCTTTTTTCCTGGTTCATTAGACATCATGACTCCCCACTCCTAGAGACTTCAGCACATATCTCCTTAGAATAAGGGTATTCTTCTACATAAACACAATGCATTACCACCCCTACCACGGTAATCAAGGGTCACATACTACATTTGGCTGTTTTGTTTCAGAAAGAAAGGAAGGGAAGAAAGAAGGAAGGAAGAGATGGAGGAGGAGAGGGAGAAAGAGAGCAAATATGGTAGAAGGTTTAAACTGTTGAATCTACATAGAAGGCATTTGGGTGCTCAATGTACCCGGCCTTCTACTTTTCTGTATATATTACATTTTTTATTTTAAACAAGTCATCTAGAACAATTCCTTACCCTCTTGGCATTTCATGTCACTGACATTTATGGAGAAGCTTTTTATTTATCCATCTAGTACAACCATTAGTATTTTTTATTCTTAAATTGACCCAAACAGGGCCAGTGGGAGCCCCTTCAAGCTGACTTCTGTGTCCTTGTGACATATTCCCATGCTCAAATATCCCAGGCTCACCTGGTACTTTTCCTTCCCTATTCCTGGAATTAGTCATTTCTTCAAAGATCCCTAGACATATTAGTGGTGATAAATAGTTTATTAACTTTTTCATAAGTCACAAGAATGCTTTCATACAAAAAAATGGTTAGATTGTCATTTGAAACAATAATAATCATCTTTTTTTTTTTTTTTTTAGGAAAAAAGAAAAATGCTACAGAATATTAAATACACCAGTGTTTAACTATCAAATCCTTTCTGTACAGAATCTAATGTTTTCCTCATAGGAATATGATAAGTAAATAAGGAATGAACATATTGACAATTTAATAGCAGTTCTAAATAATAGAATCAGATTGTAAGTACATTTGATAGCCTTGTCACTGATTGAAGAATCTCAATAATTAGCTTAGAATTTTTGAAATGTACAGTTCTAACAAGATAATTTCCCTTGATGTATTTGTGTTTATTTGCACTCTTTAACAAAGAATTTATTTGCTTTAATTATGAGCAAAACAAAACAAAAATGTGTGTGTGTGTGTGTATATATATTAGAATTTGTGCTAGCCACACAGCACTTGCTTAAGAAATACTTGTGAGGAGAAATTACTCTGATCAGCAAACATCTGTCAAACTGGCTATTCTTTGAGTGGCTGAAAGAATTCCAAGTATTAAACCAAAATCTGAGAATTAACAAGGTATTCTCTGTCTAATCACCTGGACACTAAGAAAAAACTGAGGCTGACAATGTAGCTCTTGCAGAGGGTTCCAAGTAGCAAAGACCATTCGTTTGCTGAAGTATCATTGGCTAATGTCAATGAAGGGACTGGGTGGAATCACACACACACCCTCCCTGTCATCCTGCCATGGGATGATAGCAGCATCTTGCTTTAAGTGGAAAAGTAGCGTACCTACAAGGCTCAACGTTTCCGAAATGTCTCCAGTAGTTTGGAGAACTAGGGTGTCCCTGTGATGTGAATAACATTTCTTACCATTTCTGCAGTTCTTCTCATAGACTATATTGCCATTGTCATCTTCCTTTTGGCACCTGGGTAATACCAGGTTCACCACAAATGTTATATTCGAGCCCACCAGTGCTGGGGAATCGCTGGTTAGAGTCACATGCACGGGACCTCCTAGGACAGAGAGAAGTGGAGCTCAGTGATCAGTGATCTCTTTCCTTTCACTGATGAGTAATGTAAAATTAAATTTAGTTATAAGGACCAGTCTGAGGATCCTTATGCCTCGTCACAGTAAATTAATTTATTTTCTGGATTCCTAACTTTTGCTATCAGAGTACAACATTCTAGAAGATAAGTTAAAATAAGGAAGTCAGACTAGTTAAAGAATTTTCTAGACACAGAAAAAAAGAATGTTCACTTAAAATAATTTCTTAAACCCGCTCAATTTGATTGAGCAGAGAAGTATTAGTCATTTATATTATTTAAACTCCAAACCAATGACTGAAGAAGTCATTCACTCATGTGAATGGAAATATACTCTCCAACAAACCACAGTTTAGAGATGGTCAAGACTGCTCTGAAATCACACATATTCTGAAGATAACCATTCACACATTAGTTAAATAGGTTTGAGACTAAAACTGCTCACTCTCCAAAATCTTCCAAAAACTACAAACTTGCAAATTCTAAGGAGATTAAACTGTGTGGCTGTGGCTTAGAAAGTGATATGTTGTGGTAAATGAAAGATTGTTAAATCTAGGTTCCTCCCACGTGGTAACTAGAGTACTGTCATTCACAGAAGAAACATAAGCCATGTGCTCTCCCATTTATAATCTGAGACTAACTTAAATAGGAAATGACAGTTGTTTGGGTTGAGTCATTTGACTTACCTTTCCAGGAGTTATTCCACCTCGGGTCTCCTCTTTTCCACACTGGATAGAGCTGTTCATTCCAGTCATTTTCATCTGAAGACCAACCATTTAATTGGTTGTGCTCCCTCATATAATCAGAGGTTCTTTCACTACTCAGCACATCATGAAATCCTATATCAATATTTGGAAAAACAAATTATTTAGTCTACTCTATTCCTCATTTAGTACTTACCTAACAATGGTTAAAGCCACTTTCCATTTCATAAGGTTGGAAAGAACATACATAATATTTCCAGTATGTCAAGCAAGTAAAGGGTTTTTTTCTTTAATAGTCACCAATTTTCATTTTTTCATTGTTTTTTAGGGGGAGGGGAGTGAGGAGGAGGGAGAGAAACATTGATTCGTTGTCTTCTCGTACACGCCCCCATCAGGGATTGAACCTGCAACCTGGGTCTGTGCCCTGACCAGGAATCCAACCTGTGACCATTTGTTCTACAAGATGATGCTCCAAACAATTGAGACACACTGGCCAGGGCTAAAGAATTTTTTGTTTTTTAAAAAATGTCCCTGGAACTCTCTTTAATACAAGTATCCAGACGCTATCTCTTCACGTACTTTAGATGAATCAAAGAAAAATTTGAAAGTCAATATTTCTTAGCTCTCATTTGGTTTTTCAATACATTTCCTCTGAATATTCTGATTTGATGCGATGCCGTGAGGAAAACACTGATGCCAGTGATATTCAGACCAGTTTTTACAACTCTTCCCATTGTGAATTGTCCAGTTGGCTAAAGGAAGGCCAGGCTCAGGAACGCCTCCAGGATTCCAGGAGATGCACACTGGATAGCCTGCTGTGGAACAACCTGATGTTTTTATGGCCACTATATGATCTGTCTTGGTAAATGTTCTACATGCACTTGTGCAGTCTGCATTGTTGGGTAAAGTGTTTTTTTCCTGTCATTTATCTCAGGCTGGTAGGTAGTGCTTTTAGGGACGTCCATGTTCCTATTGTTTTTCTGCCAATTTCTTCATTCAGTTCCATCAGTTTTTGCTTTACATACTTTGAAGCCCTGATTGTTAAGTTGTTTTCGTAAATTAATTCTTTTATCATTAGGAATTGACCTCTATCTCTGGTAGTACTCCTTGCTCTGAGAATACCTTGATATTAATGCTTAGAGTTTAACTGGCACATCTTTTTACTTATATTTGAAGTGGGTTTCTTATAGACAGCATATTGTTGAGTTAAAAAAAAATCGACTCTCCTTTTTACTTGGTGTGCTTAGGTAATTCTGCTCAGAATAGATTTTGGAGATGGTAGGGTGATGGTGTGATGCCTGGAGCCATGACAGCCCCATTCAGCCATGAGGGTATAAGTCTGAGGAAGCAACACATCCAGGCTTTCAGAATGGAAGGATGAAACGAGTTCTTGCTGATGAAATTGAGCTCTTGCTCTAGCACTGCCTACTCTAGACTTAATGAGATACTGTGTCTTACTCAGTCTATTTGAGAATTCTGTTACTCACAGTCAAAAGCTCTACAGTCAATTGTCTATAGTCCTCAGTCAACCCCTAGTCATACACTATCATAAACTGTTCTCTCATCAATTCATAAGGTCTTATGTCTTGGTATGACCATGAACTCTTAGAGCCAGAAACACTGTCTTCTCTTGAATCCTGGAAGAGGTCTTACATGAGGTTTGGTAGTTGCCAGGTAGTCAGAGAAGCCATATAAATGGATGCCGTTAACATCTGTCTTTTATTCCTCTTTCCCAGAGGAATAGAAGACAGTGGTTCCCTTCTTATAAGGGAGGCAGATGGAATAGGAAAGAACATTGAACTGGGAGTCACAGAATCTGGTTTCTAGTGTTGGTTTTGCTACTAAATAGGCTGGGAGACCTCAGGCCATGTGTCTTTTCTGGGCCTTCAACTCAGACAAAAAACAAATGTCCTGTGATTCTGTGAGACTGTTCCTATTTGGAAAATGGTACTACTAAGTGAGGGCAGGAAATGCATGCTTATCAATAAATGTTTATAATTGGACATTCACTCGAATAATTTACAGAACAGGAGAATATTCAATCTGGAGAGAACTAACATTACTTAGTTCAAGTCCCTTCATTTTAGAGATGAAGAAATTCAGGCCTAGAAAAGTCATATGATTAACTCAGAATCATCTTTAATTAAGGAGATATGAAGATTCACATCTTTTGATTCCTAGGACAAGTTTTCTTCACTGTCCCCAATGAGTCTTCCTTTTCCTCACCTCCTGAGAGAAAAGTCAGTGTTTCCAGAAACATAACCAAAGTGGATATCTCTTCTGATTTTAAGTGTCAGAAGCCAGAGAAAAATACAAAATTAAAATGAGAGTGACAGGGAATAGAAAGGCCCATGAACAGAATTGAGAACCAGAAATAGACCCACACAAATATGCCCGACTGATTTTTGACAAAGATGCAAAATCAATCTGATAGAGGAAGGCTAGCTCTTTTAACAAATACCACTGCAAAAATGTAAAAAGCCTAGGAGAGATCTTTTGGCTCCCGGCCAGGTGAGAATTCTTACACTTGACACCAAAAACATAATCTATAGAAGAAAAAAAAAGATAAATTAGACCTCATTAAAATGAAAATTTTTGCTCGGTGAAATATCATGTGAAAAGGACGAAAAGGCAAATTACAAACTGGGAGAAAATATTAGCAAACTGCATTTCTGATAAACAACTAATATCTAAAATATACAAAGAATTTTAAAAAACTCAATGTTAAAAATTGAACAATCCAAATAAAAAGACCTGAGCAGACATTTCACTGAAGAGGGTACAGACAGTAGAGAAACACATGAAAAGATGTTCAGTATCGCTAATCAGTAGGGAAATGTACA
The DNA here is from genome assembly GCF_987537825.1 of Furipterus horrens. Lineage (NCBI taxonomy): Eukaryota > Metazoa > Chordata > Mammalia > Chiroptera > Furipteridae > Furipterus > Furipterus horrens. The sequence goes on from NW_028327179.1 coordinate 14,914,152, forward strand.
TTAAAAGCACAGTGAGATACCACTGCACACCTATCAGAGTGACTAAAATGAAAAATAGTGACACATCAAATGTAGATGACGTTGTGAACAAACTGGATCACTCCTACATGGCTGGTGGGAATGTAACATTCTTGAAGTTACAATACAGTATTCCCTCACTTATCGCGGGTATTACGTTCTAGACCCCCCTGTGATAGGTGAAAATCCGTGAAGTAGGAACCTTACATTTATTTTAGTATTTATATATGTTTTAAGGCTTTATAAACCCTTCCCACACACTTAAAAATCGTTCCCACTCCCTTATTAACCTTTTCCACACTTTTTAAACACTACTTATGTTCTTAAACATATTCTACACTCTTAAACCTACCTAACTTTAACAACATACGTATACAGTACCGCGAAATCCCGCGATATAGCGAGAAATCCGTGATAAAGAATTAAATACATTATTTTAAAAATCCCGCGATACAGTGAAGCTGCGATAAGTAAACCGCAATATAGAGAGGGACTACTGTATTATACAAATGGAAAATGGATTGGTGGTTGCCAGGGGCTGAGGTTGGAAAGGGGTGTGTGTTTGGCTACATGAGGGCACGAGGGATCCTTGTGGGATGGAACTGTTCCGTATTTTGACTATATCAGTGTCAGTATCCTGGTTGTGATGTTGTACAATAGTTTTGTAAGATGTTACCATTGAGAGAAGCTGGGTAAAGGGCACAGGGGGATCTCTTTGTAGTATTGGGTCAGCTAAAAAGCCCATATGCTTTCTTCTGTAAAATAAAAAACACATTTTTCATTTTCACCAACAACTTCATTGATTTGGATATTTTGAGTATGTTGGCTCTCTCCCACATGGTATAAACGCTGATTATTCTCTATTAATGTTTCAATTTGATTGGTATGAACTTCAACTGGTCTACCTGACTACGGAGCATCATCCAGTGAGAAATCTCTAGGACGAAACTTCACAAACCACTTTTAACATATTCGATCAGTCACAGCACCTTCTCCATACACTGCACAAATCTTTTTTTGAGTTTCAGTTGTGTTTTTTCCTTTCTTGTACTATTGACATTTTGGCAAATAACTCTTTGCTGTGGGGCTGTCTTATGCATTAGAAGATGTTTAGCAGCATCCCTGGCCTCTACCCACTAGAAGCTAATAGCGGGAGACAGTCAACATACTCACAGTATCCAAATCAATAAAGTTATTGGTGAAAATAAAAAACTTTTTTTTTTTTTTTTAATGGAGGAAACTAAATAGACTTTTCTGTCAACCCAATAGCTGCCGGCTGATTGTTACCTACTTTATCCACACCTTCCTCCTACCAAGGCTGATTGGACAGCCGCAAGGAATCGCTTAGTGTTTGATACACTTAAATCCCACCTGTGCTTATTTCTTCTGGCCAGAATCTCTAGTTTAGGGCAAGGTGAAGCCAGGAACGGCAGGCCTTTGTTACATTGCCTAATAGGCTGGGACTCTGCTCAAACTGACAGAGAGATTCAATCTCCGACTCATCTGTTCTACGGAGCAGAGCAGACGGGCGTCGCTGGAAGGAAGGACAGAACTGGGTGCAGAGAACCTGTCAGTTCTCTGTCCCTCCACCTCCCCGACAGTAGACTCCAGGGAGAGCCTGTCCTGGAGGCTCATTGAGGTAAGACAATTGCTACTTTGTGTCTCCCACTCCAAGCACCTGTTGTTAGCTGATCAAAAGAACCCCATACCCAGTTTTGCACAAAAGGAAGTGAAAGCTCAGTGGCGCTGTCACTTGTAGCCCTGCCCCGCCGCTGGCAGGGAACCCAAGTCTGTCCACAGCAGGGAGGGTAGCTAGCAGTCGCATGGGAGCGGCCTTCCTCCCCTTTCTCTCCCCATCATGGTGCCAGCCTCCCCATGCGAGGCCAGCACAGGCCAGCGGCTCGCACGGGGTGCGGGAGCCCGCCCCCACCGCAGTCGGTGCGCCTGGACTCCCCACTCAAAGACACCGGCCCTTTCCCGGCCCCAGCCGCGGGAGACGCCGGGGCATCTCCTGGGACCAGCACTGCCCGAGCCTCCAGCCTCAGCTGCTTGGGGCAGAGCTGGCCACTCCTCTGGCCGCTTCCTACCCTTTCCTCCCAAGTGTTGCCACCCCGCTCCCACCGCGGGGGCTCCCGAGACCCTCAGCTCCCCCTTCTCACACCCCAGCCCCGCCTGGGCCTCTCCCGCCCCGGGGAAACGCGCCAGAGCGCTCCGCTCTCCGGCGCCACCAGCGGTTCCCTGTCCCTTCCTCTCCCCACCCAGCAGTCCCGCCCGAGCCGACTCTGCGAGGACAACTTAATTATAGGACGCTTCTCTCCCGCAAGGAGGAGGCGTGGAAGGATGTGTGCACAGGCCCCGAGCCCATGGATCCAAGATCCTTCTCTCTCGGAGCTGGGCGGAGCAGGTGAAGAGCAGGCCCCAGGCCCCTGGTGGTTCTCACCTGTTAAATAGGGGGAGCACCATCTCTGCTCCGCGATGGTGTTGTGGGGATTCCCTGAGTGATGGAAGTGAAGCAGCCAGCACAGGGCTGCGCCTGCTGGGGACGAGGTAGATGCTGGTCCCTTCTCGGCGCCCCCAACCCCCAGCCCCCAGGAAGTTGCCTGGCAGAATGAGGATTCCTGGACTTTTCACCCAGTGAATGCCCCGACCCTACCGGAGCGAGGTGGAGTGGCCCTCCTGGGTGATGTGTAATTTACTTTTCTCCTACTCCACTCTAAAACTAACTCTGCCTGAAGGATGGGGGCCGCCATCACCACCGACCCCCTGGACTGGACAAAGGGGCTGCATATGAACGAAATGGCTCAAAATTTTGGTTTTGCATCCCAATCACAGGAGGCGTTTTTAAAGCAAGAGTGCTAGGACCCTGCCTCCGAAGATTCTGATTTCCAGATCTGGTCATTAGCCTTGTTAACGAGTCCCCAACCTCGAGTGCATAACTAGAGGAGAGATCTGGGCTTCAGCTCTTCTCAGTAACCTCACTGCAGCAGCTACAAGTTCATGCAGGTCCGGGGAGGAACCTCAGCAGGAGCAACAACAGCTTCTGGGTTGGGATTATAAGAGAGCTAGTCTCCAGATTTTGGGCCCCATTTTATCTGAGCTCTCTACTCTATTGGATAGAAACCAGACCAAGTGCAGTGGGTAGCGTCGCTTTGTTCTCAGGCCAGAGGCTGTTCCCCTCACACCCCCACCCTCCCACTGTCTGGAGAAGAGTGGGTCACAACTACGATGGGAAAAAAAAAGCTCCGTAAGAGAGAGGTTGCACGGTTATTAGTTTCCAAGGGCCTGAAGCAAAGAAGGGAGCTGGGGGCACTTGGCTGTAATTCCAACATTCCCAAGTTTCCAGAAGAAGAAATGAGGGAGTGTGGAAGTTGCCTGAGGAGCTTCATGGAGTCCAGCTTCTGGCTCACACATTGCTTCAGACAACCCACCACTTCAGCAGAGAATGGGTTAAACACAGAAATGGGGAATTACTCACGTCTGGCCGCATCAAGTGGCAATCTTGCAGCCAGGAGCAGAAATCCCAGGAAATAGTAGAGACATTCCATGCTGAATGGATTCTCACAGACCCAGCAATCAAGATTTAACTTTTAACTCCTCTGGCTCCATCAGCTAAGAACAACAGTGCTCTTCTGGCCTCCACTGCACCCCACTCCTTATTTTAATTAAATATGGGCCTCGGGGCTGATCATGTGATGGTATTAAGCAGCATTGCCTGATCTGATCCTTTGAGTTCAACCCCTTCCAACTCATGTGCTTCTGACTCACTTGCTTTCAGTGCCTATTTATTCACTTTTAAGATGCGCACTGTTTCAATGTTGTGATTCCATATTTCTAGTTAAAAGAAATTTCCAGTTAACTTCCCTTCCTTTGGACCCTATTTTAATATCCCTCACCAAGTATAATTTTATTCTCCAGCCTCATTGATTATCAGCTTGCCACAGTTCCTTTACTGATTCGCTCACCCAGCTCATGCTGAAATGTCACAATTACGCTTCTTTTGCTGTAATTTAGATGACCAGCTCCTCACAGTGCTGGCTAATGCTGGTACCTTCCCTTCCCCCATGAGGAGGCACAGGTGAGGGATGTATCTCTTCAATTACTTGAAATTGTGGATTATGTATATGGATAACATATGTTGTGCCAGAAGGTGCTTCCAACAGCTGCTCAGGCCTCCAGTAGTTGAGAAAGTTACCCAAAAGCACATTTATGATCTCTGTGCAATTCCATATAACTTTCGGAACAACCCATATAATTTTTGTTAACTGCTGTCAAAGCATTTATGTGTTGCATAATCAGGGTCAATTGCAGAAAACATACAGCATATTTATTTCATGTTACAGAAAGCAGGCATTAAATGTCAAAACAAGCTGGTCTGGAACATGAATTTTATACAATCAAATTATTTCTGTGTAGAAAATCTGGCAACACAAACACTTGACTGCATGTGATCTTTCTTTAAGGCGTATCCACGTAATTGTTTTCAGTAGATGTAAAAGTCCTGGTGAGGGTGAGAATAAAATTTGGAGTATTGACTTATGTTTCAGCTGTGCTAAAAAGGAATAGAAATAATCTATGAGACTAAAATCCACAGAGGGGAGTGGGAGTGGCCAGTTCCCTACCCTAAGGCCACACAGCTCTCTAGGGCTCCTTTTACAGCCTCTGAAGCAAAAATGAAGGGAAAAACAGCAAAGGGAACATACTCATGATGGAAACAACACCGTTTTCATATACAAATGAATAATGGAAGTGTTTTATATTATATGAATGATCGATATAATTCTGTTTGTTTTTTACAACAAATGTAAATTTTAGAATAAAAAAGTTTCCATTTAGGAAAAACTTACTGTTGATTAAGTTTTTAAAAGTATTATTGCCCTTTGTTACTGATCATTAGTTCTGGTTTATATTTTTGGCCAGATGAACCATCTCCATCTCTAAATATATCAGAAGTGACAAACTCTTCTGTGGTGAAACCTTAATTAATAGGGAGACAGACAGTGATCAAATCTTTTCTGTCTTCTCTTCTTCCCCATCCTGTCAAGGGGAGATGAACAGGGTAATAGGCACAAAGGTAGGCAGTGGGGGAGGTGAAGAAGCAGCCAGTTCTTAGTTTCAAAGCACTGCCAGTTGGATCATGGGGGCCATGACAGTCAACAGCTGACAACATGTGAAGTCGTTTACTTGGTGGGACCAGATACAGGGCTATTGTGGATGAGAAATATCCTCAAGGTTCCTTCCTTCTTTTCCCTCTTTCTTTCTCTCTTTCTTTTTCTTTTCTTTTCTCTCTCTCTCTCTCTCTCTCTCTCTCTCTCTCTCTCTCTCTCTTTCTCTCTCTTTTTTTTAATAAAATCATACTGCAAATTAAGTTTGAAATCATTCATTGAAAGAAGGGAACCAACCTCAATTACTGGGTGTTATCGACATGATTATTCTGTTTGGAAATGATGCTGAGAAATGTAGCAGTCAGCTTTTGAGAATGTACTGAATTACCTGTCAGTATCCCAGTTTCTGACACCCCTCCTGGTGGCCAGAGTCCCGACTTGAGGAGCAGCACCTGAGATGTAATGACTGCAGTAGCCACCGAAAGGGGGACTTGGGGAGTGGTGGGCGGCACCCACACCCTGGTGGGGTGGGAGGCTTCAAATCTTTAATTGTGGGGATTTCTCGATTCAAACTGGTCTTCTTAAGCAAGAGAGTAAAAATTAAGGGTTTTTTTCTCCCCAACTTTTGTAAATAGCTGTTGTATTCCTATTGTCACTGGAACGAATGGCAGAAACTTGGAGGTTTACACAGCACAAATCTATTAGGTTCTGGAAGTCAGATCTGAAATGAGCCTCACCAGGCCAAAATCAAAGTGTCATCAGGGGAGCTGCAGTGAAGGCTCTGTTCCCTTGCTTTTTCCAGCTTCTAGAGTCTTCCCTGTATTTCCCAGCCCACAGACCCCACCCAGCTGCAAAGTCAGCCACAGCTGGCAGAGTCTTCCTCACATCACACCTGACTCTGGCTCTCCTGGCTCCCTCTCTCCTTTGTAAGTACCCTTGTGACTACATGAGGCTCACCTGGACAAGCCAGATTCATTTCCTTGTCTTAAATTAGGATCCGAGCTACCTTAATTCCATTGGCAAACTTAATTCCCCCTTGCCACAAAAGGTCTTTACAGGTTCCAGGGATTAGGATGTGAACAGCTTTAGGGGGCCATTACTCTCCTTGTCAAAGTGATACATCAGGTGACTTAGCAAAAAATTCTATTTTTGAAGAAGAGTGTGTGATAGCAACAGCGGTGGGAAGTACCTCTGGAAGGTTCCAAGACATGTAGAAACAAAGCCTCTGATATTTGGCAGACCAGAAAGGCAAGAATAAACTAAAGATAAAAGAATCAGTTCAAAGAGAGAGAAAGCTCATGTGATTTGCCTTGACCTAACGTGGGTTTTTCAACATGTTATAATCAGAGTCACGGCTTTCAGATTTAAGCATTAACAAATGACTCAGAGACGTCTGTTTCTGTCTAGTTCTTCAGTCCCTGTCTGGGTGCTCTCTGCATGAATAAGTCATTAAACTCCCTCGTTTTCAGGTTTACTAAGTTTTGAAATTACTCTTCAACCAAAATCGGTTTCCTAACTTTTCAGGGAAATAGGAGAAAATGAATTACGAAGGTCAACGCGTCCTTTTCTGGTCACCTCTGTGCCCACGAATGACCAATGGCTGTTGCAGCTTTAGTCTGATGAGTTCAATTGGGGGAGCACATAGGAGGCGTGAGGAGAGGGCGTTCCAGGTGGGAAGGAATAATATGAATAGAAGAAGGAACGTTTAAAAAGAAAAAAGGAATGAAGTACTGATAATGCTCAAATGTGGATGAATCTCAGAAACATTCTGCTAAGTGAAAGAACCCAGACTCAAAAGTCACATATCCTATGATTGCATTTACATGAAATATACAGAATAGGAAACCCACAGAGAGCAAACAGACTGGTGATTGCCAGGGGCTGCAAGAGGAGAGAACGAGGAGTGAATGCGAGGTGGATACGGGGTTTTGTTTGCATGTGAGGAAAACTTCTGGGAAATAGATGGCAGTGGAGGCTGCACAACACGCAAAAGGACTAAATGCCACGCCTTGTTCACTTTAAAATGGTTAATATTATGTTATGTGAATTTCACCTGGAGTTAAAAAAAAAAAGACCCTCACGATTAATTCCATAATTCCCTTTGTGGCAGCACAATGCTAGAGAGTGAGGATGGAAAGAAAAAGGTACCTGGCCCTATGGGGCTTGCAGTGCACACGGGGCCAGTGGCCAGATGAAGGTGCATGTAGGTGCTATGGCAGAAGCATGTTGGCGTGCACAGCTAGGGCATGGGGAATGTGTCAGATACAGATGTGATGTGAGCCACGTATGTAATTTAAAATGTCCTGGTAGCCACGTTTTAAAAAAAGTACAGAGAAACAGCTGAAAGTAATTTGATACTATGCATTATTTAACTCAATTACGGGACATAATCAGTATATAAAATTAGTAACAAACTACTTTACATTCTTTATTTTTCATGCAGCCTTTTAAATTCAGTGTTTCACACTTATAGCACATTTTATTTCATTTTATTTATTTTTAAGTCCTCACTGAGGATATGTTGATTGATTTTAGAGAGAAAGGAAGGGAGAGAGAGGCAGAGAGAGAGAGAGAAAGAGAAAGAGAGAGAAACATTGCTCGGTTGCCTCCTGTTCGTGCTCTGACTGAAGATCAAACCTGCAACCTTTTCGGTGTACAGGACGATGCTCCAACCAGCTGAGCCACCACTCCAGAGCAGCACATGTCATTTTAGGCCAGGGCATTGCAAGTGCTCCCTGGCCACATGTGCCAGTGGCTGGTGTTTGGGACAACATAGCCCTGAAAAGACAGGAGAGACTTCAGGGAATGCAGGGTGGCCTGGGACTTGTCCTCCTCCAGGCAGAGGGAGTCGTGGGAGCCAGGGTCCCAAAGTGAGCTAAGGCTGGAGGGGTGGAAAGGTCTGCAAGCTGTGAGGTGACATGCTCACCCTATGTGAAGCCTGATTTCGATGGGAAATGGGCCTCCTGCACATTGGTATTTTTCTCCTCTCAGGAGTGGGGATAAAGAAGAGGAAATGTAGAGGTCCAGTGCCCATCACACATGATTGCTTCAATGGCCACTCCCCCGACCTGGACTGTCCATTGCCAGCATTCTTTTCCAAGTGGAAATAATTATTGCAACTTTCGGTCTCATCTCAACTTAGTCACCAGTGCCTTGCTCAAGGGAATGTTTCAAAGTTATCCAAGAATGGAATCTCTCAAGGCAACTGATTTCAGAAGCGTAAGGTATGTTTCCATAACTTTTTTTAACTTTTATTTTGAAATAGTTACAAGAATAGTACAACTCCCAAATATTCTTTATCTAGATTTACCAATTTTAACTTTTGCCACATTTGCACACTAATTTACATATACTTATGTGTATATTTGTATATACTTACATGTATATATCTTTTTTTTTTTATTTTATTTTATGAACCACAAGTTGCAGAATCAGGGTCTTTTACTCTGATATTCTTCAGCTGGTACTTCCTAAGATCAAGGGCATGCTGTTAACCTAAGTACAGTGCAATCACCCAAATAAGGAGATTTAACAATTATATACTACTACTATCTAAGCCCTAGTTTATATTCACATTTTTCCAATTATCCAATAACATATTTTATAACACCTTTTCCCCCAAATTCAGGACCCAATGCAGGATCATGCACTGTATTTAGTTGTCTCTTTCGTCTCTTTTAATATGAAACATTCCCTCCACCTGCTTTGTCTTTCATGACATTAAACTTTTGGGGGCATATAGGCTAGTTTTCTTTTTTATAGAATGCCCCCCTCTCTTTTGAGGTGTCTTTCTCATGCCATTGCCTTTGTGAGACTAAGTATCTTGTTTGCTCTGTGTAAGTTTGTGATGTTTTTTATTTTTCAATTACAGTTTACATTCAGTATTATTTTTTATTAGTTTCAGGAGTCCAGCATAATGGTTATACAATTATATACTTTACAAAGTATCCCCCCCTGAATTTCTAGTATCCACCTGGCCCCACACATAGCTATTATAATATTATTGACTCCGTGTCCCATGCTGTACTTTACGTCCCTGTGACCATTTTGTAACTACCAATCTTCGCTCTTAATTTCTTCACCTTTTCATCCAGCTCTCCAACCTCCCTCCCCTCTGGCAACCGTCGGTTTTCCCTGCATCTATGAATCTGCTTCTGTTTTGTTTGTTCATTTATACATGCGTTGTTCTTTAGATTCCATATATAAGTGAAATCATGTGGTGTTTGTCTTCCTCTGACTTATTTCATTTAGTATAACAGTCCCTATTTCCTCCAACTTTCTGTGGGGAGGACTGTGGGGATTGATTTATGTTCATTCCTGGGTCCTAAAGGCAGGTGGGACTGTCAGACAGGACAGGGAAAGAAGGTGGGGACAGACCCCACCGAAGTCACAGACTAGGAAAAAGTTGGAAAACACTGATAGGGAGCAAGCCGAGCTGCCAAATGTTAAAGAAGTATATGAAAGCCACCATATAACATCTTTCTCTTTAAATAGTTTAAAAGTTGTATTACTTGTTAGTCCTTGTCTGACGGTGCCTTCGGTTGCTCATGTGCTGGCTCGAGTGTTCATAAACAGAGCATGTAGCAGCTTCTCTGAGCCTGAAAATCAAAGGCGCCCTCTGTCAAGGCATGCTCACGGAACCCGTGGCCCTGACTCACGAGGGCTGGGATCCCAGGCTGGGCACTGGATTCACGTCTCCCTGGAACCTGTGCGCTCACATCCTGGTCTTTCTTTTCTACACGCAGTAGCGTACTTTGGTTGTGAGCCATTACTAGCGTTCTCTTTGATTGCTGGTTTCACCCTTGCGAAGATCATGTGGGTGATCCTGGTGCGCCAGCCAGTATGAATATGTCTTTGAACTGCCAGAGGGCCGTGGGACACAATTCGACTTGTGGCCTCACACTGTGTGACTCTGTCCAGCAGCAGACATTTTCTTAAAAAAGGCCAAGCAGAACTGACAGAAGCTACTTCTCTGGCTTTGGTGCTTGTATGGTTTAAAAACCATGTGAAACAATTTGGAAAAGTTGTTCTCTTTTAAAAGGGGTTATTGGTGTAGGGAAAGGTTAGAATTAAGCTATGACCTAATTCCATGCATTAAAAATAGTTCAAATTTCTGGGTTGCTTATCCAAGGTGAAACATCAACCTCACCATCAGTGAACCATGGGGCAGACCCTATTCATTCATTGCCTACCCCAAAGTCATTCCCTTATTCCTCATTTTCAGATGCTATTCGAGTTTTGGGTGGAGATGGCTAATTCTCAAGGGAGAGGGGTGCAGTCCCTGGTCTAAGTCAGCCCAGGTCATTGATTTCGCATCTCTTTGGAACCGGTGTTCACATCCTATGCGCTCACATTCCGGCTCCTAGCACAAGGGGAGGTCTGCTGCGGGAGCCTCAGGGAGTATTTTCCTCTCCTATAAGAGGAAGGTATAGTAGCAGGTCAAGTTCTTTGCCCATATTGCTGCCAGTTTTCTGCCTTTGAGCTGTGGTCACTAATGAGGAGCCGCTGATAGTACCTTGCAACCCCGAGGGGACAGGGGAAGAGACCTTGCCCCAGGGCCCTGAACTGACTTCATGGAGCTGTTGTTGAATCAAATGCCTGTCCTATCTCTGGACTTCTATCTGTATGAGAATTAAAAACCCTATCAGTAGGCTAGTCTGGTACTTGAAGTCAAAAGTAATTCTAAGTTTTTATAACCAGCATGGATTACCTGCAAGCCTCTGAACGAAGCAATCAGGGAAATCAAAAATACACTGGATATGATTTTCATCCTCAGGGGACATTCAGTCTGGTTTAGGGATGGGCAACGCGTTTCAGGGAAGGGCTAGCGAGTAAATCCTTCAGGCTTCACGAGCCATACAGCCTCGGTCATGACCGCTCAACTCAGCAGGGTGACAAAGCAGTGAGGACAATGCGTGTGCGGTTGTATTTTTATGGACACGCTGAAATCTGTGTTTTGTGTATTGCTCATGTGTCACAAAATAGTCTTTTTTCCCCCTCAACCACTTAAAGATGCGAAAACCTTTCTCAGCGGGCTGCACAAAACTGTAAGGTCAGCTGGGTTTCACGCATAGGTTACTGACCCCCATGCTGGGCAAGGAGAAACCTAGAAAAAAAAACCCACCAACTGAATTTTTGATGTATAAGAAGGGAAAACAGAAATTAGGGAAAAGACAGGCTTTGAAGTTTGGCCGTTCTTTTGCTTTTGTCCGTCAACAAAAGAAAACCTCTGGGGGGTTGAGAAGGGCTGACCAAGAGTTTAGAGAGGACTAGAAAACCAATGTGATGGAAAAAATGTTCAAGGACTTGTGTGCCTTTGAAGTTGACTTTGAGAAGTTCTCTCCTCCCCCTGCATCACTGAGATATTCACCTACATTTTCTTCTATTAATTCTGTTGTTTCAGCTTCCAAATTTTGAGCTTAAATGGATCTAGAGCTCACTTTGTATGTAGCGTTATGTAGGCATCCAGTTTTATTTTTATCCACGTACTAGCATGATTTCCCAAGACTATCTTTCCAGAACCCCTCTTTTTTTCTGGGGTGGTATAGTGGATAGTTGGGGGCAACTTCAGTGTCTGTCACCGGGGGAAGGGGAGGGTCATGTGTAAGGATGTGCACTTGAGAACCAGGCAGCAGGGAGCAGCCTCGAAGTTCTCACAGTGACGTGGATCTTAAGACTTTAGGGAGAATGTTGCACATGACAATTATGTAACACAAAGACATGTGCCTTCACCATCACTAACACTAGGAAGCAGAGAGTCACCTTAAACACAGAGTGGTGGGGTGGAGGGATAGGGAGTGAGGAAGTGAAAAGGAGAATAAATAAAATATAAAGCAAGAGAGCAGACTCATGTGGAGACTAGTGACAAGCATGTGCTTCTAGTGGGGGAATAAAATGAACCCTCTTCATCTAGGTTAACATTAAAAAAAAAAGTTTACGAGCATCTTGAAAAACCAGATCTGTTTCATGTTGTGGCCTGGGCTTTCCTGATTGTTCTTGCCCTCTGAGTGAAAGCTGAGGTAGCTCCCTCCCAGGCAGAGCGGCGGCACACGGGAGGGGTGTGAAATGCCAGCGGTTCTGTCAGATGTGGGTGGGTGGTAGGGACTGAGAGTGTGAGAAAGGACTGGAGCGGCGTTTCAGGAAGACAGGCAGGGTCGGGAGGCTGGGTTAGTCACCGACCGTCCACCCAGGACAGTTAACAGTGGCCATGAGAGTGACATTTGCTTTTCTATGCCGGACCATAATCTAAGGCAGTGGTTCTCAACCTTCCTAATGCCGCGACCCTTTAATGCAGTTTCTCATGTTGTGGTGACCCCCAAGCATAAAATTATTTTCGTTGCTACTTCATAACTGTAATTTTGCTACTGTTATGAATCGTAATGTAAATATCTGATATGCAGGATGTATTTTCATTGTTACAGATTGAACATAATCAAAGCATAGTGATTAATCACAAAAACAATATGTAATTATATATGTGTTTTCCGATGGTCTTAGGCGACCCCCGTGAAAGGGTTCTTTGACCCCCAAAGGGGTTGCGACCCACAGGTTGAGAAGAGCTGATGTAAGTGTTAGGTACTTAAATTGTTCTGATTTTTCAGGTGAGGAGACTAGGGAACAGAGATGTGAGGTAATTTGCCCAGGGTCACACAGCTAATAAGTACTGGAACTGGGATTTGAGCCCTTGCAGTCTGGTTCCCGAATCTGCCACTGAACCCTCCCATTGTGCTGAGGGTTTCACTAGGTGTTGGCAGCAGCTGGTGAAGCTACATTTATCACCGGCACCAGTTACCTTATGCTCTTGTTATTAATGGTTTAATTATAAAAGGTTTAACTTTTTGAAAATATGGGGACATTTGATATTCCAGCAGGAACCATATATAGCTTTTTGGCCTTAAAATCTTTTTTTCAGCAATACTTGTCCTGTGGTGTTACTTCTTGATAAATTAATATGCCACTGACTATTTTTAAATAGAAAATATTGAGGGCCAAGTTCTCTGCTGGTGCCATGAAATACACTGTGAAGTGTCCTTCCTGGGCCTAGATACTGGGAGTGACAGGGGTGAGAAGGGGCCATTTTGATGGAGGTGCAATGGTGACAAGTTAACAGGTTAACTTGACCTTTTAATTGCTAATTGTATGATGTGTAACAGTCAGTGGAAAAGATTTTGGTGCGTCTTCCTTAGTCTCGAAAATAAATGGTTGCGTTCTACACTACCAACCAGATAAAAAAAAAACAACACTGTCAGTGAGCAGAATAAAAGGGAGAGGAAAGAAAACGCCAAGAATCATGTCAGTGGGCTGTATCAAAGGGAAATTGAAAGGTTTTCGTATTCAGGGCTCTCCAGTGGTAAATTGATCTTTCAGGCCAGTGTTTTGGAGCGTGTTCAAACCCAGAAGAAAGAGCAACATTCTTCATTAGCTGGAGATAACAAGAAGCATTTTCAGTGGGATTTAGTGCTGGGTCGAGACGGCAGTAAGTATGGAAATAACTGAGGCTGAACTCATTGAACTGATTTGTGTTGTTTACTGATGTTCGAAAATGAAAAGACCCCATTGATTCAAGTTCTCTGCCCCTGAATCCCTTCATCAAGTGTGTAAGGAATTGGCATGACACTCAAGGCCAAAGAGAGAGACACCATGAAAAAGAGACACGTGAAGGAAGTGGACTCTGGCAGGAACATGCCAGCGCCTGTGAAAGGGAACATTGAACGTCCGTGGGGCCAGGCCAGGGGCCACAGCTGTCAGATGAAGCCGGAGCGGCATCCGTGGCTTCTGTCGAAGGAGTCGGGTTTCTGAGAAAGAATTAAGGTCTTAAGGCCAGGCCTGGCCGAGGTGGCAGAGGAGGGCTCAGAATGGTGAAAAAGACAGCTGGGTTGGCACCAGGAGAGCGCACCAGGCCCCATGAAAGGCAGCCCTGCTGTGTGCGAATAAGGGCCACTGTTCAATGACACTTGAGCCCCCAGGGGCTCGACCAGACCTGCTGAGAGAAGGTGGTTGTCCCTCGAGGTCAGCTCACACTGGACTCAGAACACACGGGGCTGCAGTTTAAAGACTTAATCCAGCTTCTGAGAGGAGAAGATTATGACGATATGTCTTAATAGGTGCGTGCAGGCCAAGAGGGGACACTCTAGTGAGACAAGTGAAAAGGACAATCAGGACACAACATATAGAAGTGGGTGGAGGAGGAGGAAGAGGAGGAACTTTAAGACTGAACCCTCCCTTATTACACACATATCTTTATATATATTTTCATTCCATTATAAAAAATTTCAGATGTACATAAAAACAAAAGAGCACAATGATGCCCTGTATATCCATCACCTGGATCTAATAATCACTGACATGTTGCCTTTTTTCTTTGTATATTTTTCATCTGTTTATTTCTTTACTGTTATTTAAAAACAGATCTTGGACACTTCCAGAATACTTCAGTATGCATCACTAAAAAAATAAACATTTTCTGTAATTTCAAAATGTCACTATTAGAAGTTAATAATTCCTTAGTATCAATTTGTACCTAGTCCATTGTATTAGTTATCTGCTGCCATGTAACAAACACCACAAATTCATTATCTCTTAATTTCCATGGGTCAGGGGTCTAAGCATCACCTTGCTGGGTCCTCTGCTCAGGGTCACACAGGCTGTGATTAAGGAGTCAGAGGGACTGTGTTCCTTTCTAGACCCCAGGGTCTTCTTATAAGCTCATGGGTGTTAGAATTCAGTCTCTTGTGGTTACAGGATTGAGATTTGCATGTGCGATCAGCCAGCTACCATCCCAGGTCTCTGCTGCCCTGTGCAGCACAGCTCCTGGAAAGCATGTCCACATTCACCGTGCCCACAACCTCTCCTTCCAGTCTCTTCTGAAACCATATTTCAATCAGGGCTTCTATCCCACCTTTCCATTGGAACAGGTCTTGTCAAGGCCACTGTGACCTCCATATTGTCAACTCCAGTGGTCCTTCCTCGGTTTTCATCTTGTTTCACCTAACAGCACCATCAGACACAGCTGATCACCCTTCTTGAAACACTGTCTTTTCTTGGATTCCAGAAGCCTACACTCTTCTTCTCAGTTCCTTTGCTGGTTCCTTCTCATCTCCTTGATCTCTAGGTGTTACGAGATCCAATCCTCTACCCACATCCATTCCTCAGGCAAGTTCATCTAATCTCCTGGCTTTAAAGACCTGCTCTATGCTGATGAGTCCCAAGTGGTCTCAGATACACAAACAACAAGGGTAATAAGAACAATGACAACAGCAAAAACACTAATGAAATAAGCACAGTGTTTGTGTGTTATATATATGTATTTGCTATATTATTAATTAAAAATAGTTATAGCAAACACATATACAGTGCTTATTTTTGACAGGTACTTTCATAAACCCTTAACTCATTTAAGCTCTCATGGCACTCCTGCACAGGCAGTTATTATTATTATTGCCATTTTACAGATGATAAAAACCAAGGTACAGAGAGGTGAAGTAACTTGCCCAATGTCACACAGCTAATCAATGATGTATGTATGATATGGGCCCAAGCAGACTGGTCCCAGAATCTGTCCTAGTACCACTACATTATACTACATTTTATACATCTCTTCTAGTATATCGAAAAGATACCTTAAATTTACTATGTTTAAAACTGAACTGATTTCCTCCCCGGAACCAACTCCTTCCATAATGTGATGGATATTATGAATTGGCTTGCTTAACATCTACCCCAAGATTCTTCGAAAGTGCCTTCCAATATTGAAAGGGCTGGAAAGCTAACAACTACATTTCCCAGACTTTCTCAAAGCTAGGGTTCCAGGTGTCAGTTAGGTTTTGACAATCAGAGGCAAGACTTGAATGTGGAACTGATCAAATGAGGGGGAGAGGCAGGACATGAGTGTCTGCTTCCTAGTGAGGGTCCTGGGAGCAGCCCTGAGGCTGGCAGGGGCAGCTTGCTGACTGACTGAGAAACTCAGTCTACAACTGTATTGTTGGCCCTTGCAATGATTCTGCGAGTCATTGTATATCCCAAAATGTCTTTTTCTGCTTAAACTAACTAAATGTAAGGTTCCTACTTCGTGGATTTTCACCTATTGTGGGGGGGTCTAGAACATAATACCTGCAATAAGTGAGGGAATACTGTACATCCCTCTTTCCCTGCCTCCCTCTCCTTTCCCATTGCTCTTGCTTCCCTTGGATTATATGCCCCAAGAAGGCATTAAAGTGGAAGTTCTTATCTCAGGCCTCTCTCTAGGGCTAGGATACAACCCTCTGAGATCTTATAGTAGAATGTAAGCAGATGTACTAAAAAACCCCCAGCCACTTGAAAGCCCCTGTCTAGGTCATGAGCTCCTCTTGAGAGCCAAAGGGACACCTTAATCTAGAGCCCCATCAGCCTCTTAGAGAAAGGCCCAGAGTGAAAAGGGTAAAAGCTCCAACTCTGCCATCATCATGAGCAAGTGTGGAGCCTGTACTGATCCATTTTGGCGACAGTCCTTCTTGCCTTCATTTTATTTTTTCCTGTCCTCATTTTCCTTTTACCTCAGTTTCCCCATCTATTCCTTTAAACTTTTATCTTACTATATGTATTTTTGTAAGGCATCTCATAGCCTTTAAAGAAAAAAAAAATGTAACTCAGGAAATAAATGACAATTGTAAAAATAAACCAAATCTTACAAGATCAAGTGCCCTCTTTCCCTAAAATTCCAATAAACTAAGAAGACTTCAGGACCTTCTCACTTAAGCAGTATTATTCACTAGAGCATTCTGACATACAGTGATGGGGCAGAGCAGTGCCATGGAGTCATGGAATTTGCTCTGCAAGGGCCTTTGCCTGCTGTTAAAATGTGTCCAGGCCAGCAAATCCCATGACATCAGGTCAGCTGCCCAGGGCTCCTGGAGTGATCACTACCAGCCTCTTCCTCTTTCTCGACAGGGAAACAAATCCAAATCAACTCACTATCTACTGAGCAGATAAATGCCCTACGGTCTTCTCTGATACCCAAATGCAACATAATTAGTCCACCAATTATGCAGGAAACAGGGAGCCCAGAAAGCCAGCCACTAAGTTAACTTACTTTGCCTGTGGCGGATTATTTGAAATATTGCAGGAAGAAGAATGGGTGAGGATTAGACATCCCATGACTGAACTGTGATGAACCACCATGATGCTTTCACCAGCTTGAGCGAGAGCAGGGTCTTCTCGGCTTCTGTCATCCCTGTCATTGAATGCCATAAATGTAATTGACCCCCCAGATCAATGCAATCAGCAAACTCTTGTATATTAGTTCCACCTTCCAAATTTGGTAAGGAGGCCAGCCGGTGTCTCTTCTGCTTCAAACATCACTTAGTAATTTTGCTTCAAGTTTCCTTGTGCACTGCTTTCGTCTAAATCGCTTGCTTAAATGGGATTTAGGGAGCTGTGCTGAGATGAAGTGCTACTGTCACAGGATAAAAGATAAGTAATGTACACACATCTAGGGAAAAAATTAGGTTTTGGAGAACCAAAATAATCAGAAGGTTAGGGTGTATGAGTATAACTTGTAGGCCATTCTTGCTTCTGTTTCGAGGCTGCTGCTGGTAAAACGGAGTCTCTAAAACAATTACGTTTACTAATGCCAATAGTACAGCATTTACAAAGTCCTTTAGAAGCAATGCTGAAGTTATAAGTTCATTCAGTTTTTCAAGTGCCAGTAAAGGAATGTTTTCTTTTTTTTCTAAAAGATGAGCAAATGTTGTGGTCTGAGGGAAGACTGTATTCCAAAGTGGGCTGGGAGTTTCACTGGGACCCCTGTGGAACTAAGAATGGTGATGGGGAGGGTGGGGATCCCATCCAAAAGGGGCTGGAGAGAGAATATTTCAGTCTCTTTTCACCCTGTGCTGGCCATGGGCGGCAGGGAGGAGGAGGAAGAGGAGGAGGAGGAAGGCCTCTGTTGTAAGGGTTAAAAATGGGATTGGTGTTGTTTTACTATGGCACAACTGAGCATGTGAAGGCAAAAGAGAAAAATAAAATTTCTGCCAGGCCAAGGGAGAGAGAGCTTGTTTATCAGCAATAAAACAAGGATGGGAAATGTTATTCGGTATTAACTCAAGATCTGGCCCCCGCCCTCCGTGCTGCCAGCTGGGGCAGCTGGCTCCTCCCTGGAGGTTATGGACCAGGATTTAGGGTCTGACACTCGCCAGACACCAAGCAGCTGAGCCCTGCAGGGGGCCAGCCTGCAGCCTGGCAACAGCGTCCACCCATCAAACGAGTCCTCAGTGGGGAGTGCTGCCCTCGGCTTCCAGCCGGTGCCCTCGGCCATGTTTCCTCCCAGGTCACAGGCAGCCTTGGACGGGGTTCCGGGCGGGGTGGGCTCTGTGTTAAGTACATAGATACAGGAAATTTGGGATCAGTCACAGTCCAGTAGACTTCCGTCTGTAGCTTCTTGAAGGTCAAAGCTTGCACTTGATCCTCTGCCTGGGGTAGGCGGCTGGTGGAGGGAGTGTGTCCGGAGTCAGCCAGGACAAAGGGGTGTCGGATGGAAGGCCAGGGCTTGTGTGTCCACGTCACGGTGACCGTGATGGGCTTCTTGCGGTCACCATGGGCCGTCCTGTGAGAGCAGCCATGTCAGCGCTGTCCCCTGCCTTCCAGGGGAACTGCAACAACATCACCACGGTGGACATCTCAGCAGGCTTCGTGGGTCTGGACACCTATGTGGAGGTCCCCGCCGTGTTCCTGACGGCATTCGCAACGTATGCAGGGCCCGTGCTGTGAGCCAGCCACCTGGTGAACTTCCTGAGTTCAGAAACCAGCAGGTGAAGCCCCTCTTTGTCCCTTAGCATCTGGTACAGGAGGGACTGCCGTCCATCTCCCTGAAGTTGCTGGGGTCACGGGAGTGGTGACTCGCGTGTGGCTATGGGAGCTACCTGCTTGCTCTGGCCAGGAAGGGGTGCAGCCTCCAGGCTGGACACGAACACCCCCTCCCCCACCCCACCCCCCCCACCCCCCAGGCCATGGCCCATCTGTCCACTGGGCTCCTCCTAGGGTTCCCTTGTCATTGCTGATGCCCTGGCTCCCGGAGGGGAAGGGCTCCCTGGGGTCCTGCCCTGATGGGTCGGATCCCTCGGCACTCGCTGTGCAGACACAGCACTCGCTGCAGGAGCTCGGGGTCTGGTGGGGCCGCGGCTGAGCCAGAGCCCAGGGCCGGCCGGCGTCCCAGAGCAGGGCCTGCGGGCAGCAGGAGGCCCGCCAGGCCTAGGGGAGCGCGTGGGAGACGGGCCGCACGCGTCTGTGCATGGGAGTGGGAGGGAGCAGCGCGCACTGAGGCCGCGGGCCTGCCCCTGAGTCTCACCGACTGTGCGTTGTTGGTTACACCGGGTGTGAGGGGGCAGCCTGGCTCTGCTTTTCGCGCGTATCCGCCCAGGCTCCAGCGCCATCTCTGAGCAGACTGCTCCCGCTGCACCTGTCGCGGGGCGGCTGGCCACGGGGCTCCCCGTTCAGCTTCGGCCACAGTCTGTGAGCTTTCGGATGCGTTGCTGGATTTGGTTTGCTCATATTCTGTTGAGGATTTTTGGATCTGTGTTTGTCAGCGATACCAGCCTATAGTTTCCTTTTTTAGCAGTGCCCGTGTCTGGTCTTGGAACTCAGATAATGCTGGCCTCGCAAAGTGGGCTGGGGCCCTTCCCTCTTGAATATTTTTGAACAGTTTGAGAAGGATGGGTGTTAATTTTTCTTTGAGTGCTTAGTAAAATTTACCTGTGAAGCCATGTGGTCCAGAACTTTTGTTTGTTGGGAGTTTTTTGATGACTGTTTCAATTTCATTAGTAGGTATCAGTTCAGATTTTCTTTCTTCTTGTCTCTGTCTTGGAAGAGTGTATGTTTCTAGGAATTCATTTCTTCCAGATTGTTCAATTTGTTGGCATACAGTTGTTCGTAGTCTTGTGTGATTTCATTGTTTATATTTTATAATATATGTGATGGTAGAGTCGTACATGCACATCATTCTTAAATAGGCACCTGTGCAAACTGGGGGTGGGGGTGCACTTTTTTGAAACTACCTCAGAGATTGTGGCGGCTCAGGAGGCAGGGGTGGGGGGGTGGGGGTGGGTTTGCTGCCTGTGGCTGTCGCCTCTGGGGCACCTGGCCAGACCAACCAGACGTGTGTCTGCCTCGCGTGGCGCAGGACTGGCAGGGCCTCACTCACCTTCCCGTTCTGTCAGCAGCGGCTCAGCCCTGAGACACGCCTGCTTCTGCTACGCACTGATCTGCTCTCTTCCTGTGTCTGTGTACATCCTCCTGGTGACGTCGCTGCGCTACCACTTGTTCATATGGAGCGTGTTTTCTCCGAAGCTTCTCTACGAGGGGGCGCACCTGCTGGTCACGGCGGCCGTCTGTGTGTCCTTTGCCGCCTCGGACTGGAGCCACGCCAGGCCTTAGATGCTGGAGACGAGCTGCTTTCAAAGTCTGCCATTTACTTCATGGATTTGATTAGTAAAAAAATGTTTAAATGCAAGATTATTCTTTTAAAAAAAAAAGGTGTGAATTCTACAATGTTAATGAACTCCTTCCATTTATTGGACTTCTGGACCTGAATTCAGGTTCAGGAGTGAGTGGCTTAGTTTGCCCTGTTGACAATCAGTCCAGCAACTTCCGAACTTTTAATTTCCTCTGGATAGTTATGATGTGACCCAAATTTGTGGGTTTAAACTGGTGCATAAAAAGGTCACAAGGTTGTGTGCGTGATCGTCAGAGCCCCGCAGCCCCGTGGCAGGAGGCTCCTGTCTGGCCCTGACCGTCCTGGACCCCATGGGGGTCGCGGGGCGCTGCCGCCCGGGGCTCGCCTCTGTCCCCACGAGTGGCGTTTGCGATGAAAATCAAGACTTTTAAAAAAGTTATTCATTTAAAAATGAAGTCATAATCCTGTTGTATGTTAAAAAAAAAAAAAAAACAAGGATGGGAAATGTTATTGGGTATTAACTCAAGATCTGGACCATGTTAGAGCTAAGTTCTAGGACTTCAAAACTGAGGCTAGCCCAGAGACATTTGTAAAGTGATTAAAAAAAAAAAAAAATCAGACACCAGAAGCAGAAAGGACATACGACATACTTCCGAGAGATGCTGCAGTTCGTCCGAAGTGCAGATTCATGGCTTCAGGGTGATGGGTTGGCAGGATAAGGGCATTATGGGAGAGGTCAGACCACCACAAAGCCAGGGGACTGAGACAAGGACTGAGGAGCCAGGCATTGGCCTGGGGTAACATCGCCTCTTTGAGGGTAGAGGTTGTGGGCTGTGGAAGTAGCTTTCTTCGTGGCCTGAGTTATGGTGGCCCTTAGACAATAGCAAGAGAAGGGCAATTGGAAACGGCAAGGTTTTTACCAGTTCTGCACTGTTGTGGTGAAAGCGGAAGCTACAAGGCAGAAGAGGTTAGGGGACAGGTGCCCCCGTCCCCAGGAGATCCAGAGAAATTAGTAGGCAAGTGGGGCCTCCATGGACATTTGAAGCTTTCCCCCTAATTTAGGGAGAAGTTTCATAGAGGCCTTCTAGTGACAGGTGGACTGCATTTGGTGAACAGAAGACAATGAAGAAAAAGTCTAGACATTGCAGCCTCCACAGTCCCCTCCCCACTCCTCTTCCTCAAAGCAGTCACAGGGATATTCAGTGTGACATGTTGGTGGTGAGATGGGAAGTTCCTTAAAAGCACAAAAGGCGTAATTCAGCAGTCATGTGCTTGTTGAGGTTGGTAAAGAAAGAACTGTGTGTGTGTGTGTGTGGTGGGCAAGGTCCAAGAAAGGGCATCCTGCACCGTTTGTGTTAGTAAATCGCTGGGAAAACCTGAATGACCATCAGCAAAGGAGAGGTTAGGTAAATTATGATACATTGGTACAATGGAATAC
This sequence comes from Furipterus horrens, assembly GCF_987537825.1. Classification (NCBI taxonomy): domain Eukaryota; kingdom Metazoa; phylum Chordata; class Mammalia; order Chiroptera; family Furipteridae; genus Furipterus; species Furipterus horrens. The sequence goes on from NW_028327179.1 coordinate 14,936,134, forward strand.
TACACAGCTGTTAAAAGGAGGTAGCTCTTTGAATCAGTTTGGTCAGGATATCAGAAGAGGCTTTGCGTATTCCGTGACTGATCCAGGATGGGTACGCAGCCCCGATCAGAGCCAGTGAGAGGCTGTGAGAAATGCTTTACAAACAATACTATGTAGTTTTATAATGGTCTTTTTTTTCCAAATGCAATAGTTTCTCATATACAGGGGTGGGCAAAAAGAGGCTAACACTAATAGTAAGTAATACAATAATAAACAAACAAGAATAAACTTTCTCGTACTCCCAGCTGTAATCCTCCTTTTGCGCACCCCTGTGTTCATGTACAATCATCCGGTGAATCTTGTTAAAATGCAATCTATGACTCAGTAGGTCTGAAATGGGGCCTGAGGGTCTGCGTTTGTATTCAGCTCACAGGTGGTGTTGCCGCTGCTGGTCCCACGACCACACTTTGAGGAGTGAGGGCTTTGCGGAGGAGCGGAGCTGCTAGGCTGTAAGGATGTGCATCTTTGACGTTGCTAGATGTTGCCAAATGGCTCTCTTACAGGCTCACACTAATCCACACTCCTAGCAACAGCTCACAAGTCTCTACATTATAACTTCAATGTCTGTTATTGTCGGATTTTAATTTTTGCCAATTTAATAGGCATGAAGTGGTATCTTGTTATATTAATCAGCCTTTCATGAGTACTATTAGATCTGAGTTTCTTCTTCAATAATAATTATCAACATAAACTAATATTTGGAGCAAGTAAAATGTCTCATATACCCATTTCATTCTTTAAAGCATCCTTCTTGGAAGATTCCCTTATATTTGCAAGGCTTTCAACTCTTCCATTTTAAAGTGCTGGAAATAAAAGTGGAAAAGGCAGAACTGAAAGGATGGCCCTGGAAGGGAGCAGAGCGAAGCAGCTACCACGAGCCAGCGGGAAGAACGTCTGCTCTTGTTTCTGCACTCTTCCCTAGCTGAGTGAGGGAGAAGGACCCGGAAGCTTAGGGGCAGAGGGGTAAGAGGTCTGTATCTTTCTTGAGTACTTCATCTTGATTCCTAGGGGAATGAATTTCACTTAAGTAAAGAATTCTGCCCAAATTAAGTCTTTGCCATCTAAAATGGTTACGCTCTATCCCATTATGCTTTATCCCACAAATTACATGTGTATAAGGAAAAATGGGAGATACATGTGTTATAATGGTAATGCATGTGTATTGTAGAAAAAATGCTGATAAGCAAAAACAAACAAACAACTCCAAACCCATAATCTAGTTCTAGATTTTGGTTTCCTCACTTAGAAAATGAGGATCATGATAGTACCTAAGTCAGCGTTGTGAAGATTAAATTAGTAATAGATGTAAAGTGGTAAGTCATTGTCTGACGCAGAGCAAAAGCTCATTAAAACTAGAGCTATTGGAGGTGACATCAGCAAGATGTAAGAATAGGAAACCCTGAACCCTCCTTTCCCCATGGACACTTGGATTTAATAGCAATATATGGACCAACTGCCTCTGTGAAAAATCTGGAACCCAGTTAAGAGGTGCTTATACTCCAGGCTAACGCAAAACCAAACCCATCACAGCGTGGCAGGAAAATTCGTGGTTCTCTCTCTCCAGAGCCCCTCTCCCTGGTTCTGTGTGGTGCGATTGTGGGAAACACCCAATCCCCGTCTTCTCCCTGCGGAGGAATGTACATCCAACATTCCGACTTTTAGGTAGGCTGCCCAGCAGGGTGGGTTTCAATCTTGCCTGAATCTAACTAAGTACTGCCAAGAACCAGGAGCCAGGTTGGGAGCTTGGTCTCGGTGAACAAAAGCAAGCCACATGCACGAGAATCTGCAGTACCACAGACAGGCACTAGGTGGGTCTCCAGGACCACGGCACATGGTAACAGCAGCGGCGCCATGGTACAAATCGCAAAACCTATTCCATTAGGATAGTCCACACACGCCCAGGCAGGACTCATCCCCAGCGTAGGTTTGAGAGGTCTCCAGAATCTCCAGCAGGGCTGAATAGAGCATGTCATCCCTGTATGAAACGGGATTGCAAAGTCTGGGAGACATGGCTGATTTTGCAAATGCTGTAATTTCAATAAAAGTTAACAAAACATACAAACAAGCAAAGATGACCCATTTAAATCTCCTGAAACCGGCCGTAAACAAAGAGACATATGAGTTACCACACCAAGAATTCAAAATAGCCATCATAAGGATGGTTAATGAATTAAGAGTACAGACAACTAAACAAAATTAGAAAAACAATACATGACCAAAATAAGAATATCAATAAAGAGATAGAAACTATAAAGAAGAACCAAACAGAAATTCTGAAATGAAAACAACAATAACTGAACTAAAAAATTCACTAGAAGGACTCAATATCAAATCTGACTAGGAAGAAGATTCAGTGAACTCAAATATAGTACTTCCAAGTACCTGAGGCAGAGGAACAAGCAAAATGACTGAAGAAAAATGAAGACAGCTAAGGAATTTGTGAGACACCATCAAGCCAAACAACATATGTATTACAGGAGGAGGAGGAAGACGAGGAGGAGGCAGAGGAAGAAGAGAGAGCCTAATTAAAAAATAATGGCCAAAAGCTTCCCCAAATCTGAGAATAGTAGTGGATATACAAATTCGTGAAACTCAAAAACTCCTAGGATACATCTATAATCCATAAATCTCACTGCTGAGTATATGTGCAAAAGAATTCAAAGCAGGCCCTGGTTGGTGCGGCTCAGTGGACGAAGCACTGGTCTGTGAATCAAAAGGTCACCAGTTCGATTCCCAGTCAGGGCACATGCCTAGGTTGTGAGCCAGGTCCCCAGTTGGGGCTGTGCAAAAGGCAACCGATTGCTGTTTCTCTCATACATTAATGTTTTCCTCCCTCTCGTTCTCCCTCCCTTCCCCTCTCTCTAAAAGTAAATAAAATCTAAAAAAAAATTCAAAGCAGGATCCCAAAAAGATATCTGCACACCCATGTTCATTACAGCATTAGCCAAGAGGTAGAAGCAACCCAAACTCCATCAACAGATGAATGGATATAGAAAAGGTGGTATATACATACAATGGAATATTATGCGACCTTAAAAAAGGAAATCCTGTTACAGTCTACCACATGAATGAACCTTGAGGACATCATAAGTGAAATACGCCAGTCACAAAAGGACAATTACTGTATGATTAAGCTCATATGAGGTATATAAGACTGGGTGGTTCAGTTGGTTGGGCATGTGTTTGCAAACCGAAGGGTCGTTAGTTCGATTCCCAGTCAGAGCACATGCCTGGACTGTGGGTTGAGCCCCCAGTCAGGGTGTGTATGAAGGGCAGTTGATCAATGAATGTCTCTCTCTCACATTGCAGTCCCTCCCTTCCCCTTCTCTAAAAATAAGATAACATAATCAAAATCATAGAAACAGAAAGCAGAAATGTGGTTGCCAGGGATTGGGGGGAAGAGGGAGAGGGCATTATGTTTAGTGGGTATAGTTTCAGTGTGGCAAGATTAAATAATCCTAGAGATCTGTTACACGGCAGTGTGAGTGCTATGCACACTACTTAACACTGTGGAAATATACACTTAAAAATGGTTAAAGGGGTAGATTTAATGTGTTTTTTAACTACAATTTAAAAAAACAAATCTTTTATTAACCTTTTGCCCCCTCCCATTGAATATATACTTTTCCCCAAATTGGACGTTGTATATGCTATTTTATAACCGGCTTTTGCCCCCTGACTATAGGCGAAAAGCCTTTCCAAGTTATTCCCTATTCTTTTAGGTCATTTAGAAAGACTGTTATGTATTCCAATGTATGAATCTACCACAATTAACAAATTTCCTGTTGTTGGACAAGAGATTGAATTATTTTACCCTTATGAATAATACTGTGTCACTAAATTTTGTTACGCTTTTAAACTAGTTTTAACATCTTGTTTTCTCTCTCCCCTTCTAATCAGCTCTCAGCTGTTACACTGCTCTCCTTCTAATCTGTGATCAGATAATCAAACTAGTCAAATCAGTTTGCTTGTAATACAACCGTCTTTGCAATCCTGTCACTTGCTCTAAGTCCTAGGTGAAAGGGACAGCCCTTGCAGCAGTGTGAAGGGAGGCTGTTTTTGCTTATCTTGTGGTGTACCTTCCAGTTAGACCAGCTCTCCTAGAACTGGGTCTTGCCTCACTGAATAAACCCAGATGTTGGCACGTGCTCTCTCGTTGCCTTTTCCTTTCCTTTCCCTCTCAGGGCCTTGACTCAATCTACCTTTGTGCCTGGCCACCACCTCATTGTTCCATTTCTGGTTTTCTGAAGCCCTGCTGCCCCTTGGCCTAGGACTAGGAGTTCCTAGCCTTCTTGGACTTCTGATGCCAATATGCATGCACTGCTGGCTTGTCCTTTGTGAAGTTTTTGCTTTAGTTTCTCACACTTTCAAGTAACCTGTAGCACTTATTTGTGCTTTTTTGACAATTGTACCATTTGACAACTTCGGATCTCATCAAGTTCACATTTTGTGTGTGTGTGAGAGAGCACAGAAAACAGATGTCAATAATTAAATCAAGACTCCCAAATCACATATGACTAAGTAGCATAAATATAGTTGGATCGGCTCCTGTTTCCCAAACTTGCCTTAAGGATCTCATGAACACATCACTAAAAAACACATTTCTAGGCCTAAACCAATGGACATATTATTTAACAAGTACAGCAGTCCCTCTCTATATCGCGGTTCACTTATCATGGCCTCACTGTGTCATGGGATTTAAAAAAATATTATGTTTAATTATTTATCGCAGATTTTTCGCTATATTGCAGGATTTTCCAGTACTGTATATGTATGTTGTTAAAGTTACGTAGGTTTAAGAGTGTAGAATATGTTTAAGAACGTAAGTAGTGTTTATAACAGTGTGGAAAAAGTTAATAAGGGACTGGGAATGGTTTTTAAGTATGTGGGAAGGGTTTATAAAGCCTTAAAATATATATAAATACTAAAATACAGTAAATGTAAGGTTCCCACTTCACTGATTTTCACCTATCACGGGGGTGGGGGGTGGGGTCTAGAATGGAATACCCGCGATAAATGAGGGAATACTGTATATGGGTGATAATTAAAATTTAGAAACACTGTCCCCTCACCTCCATCCTCAGATGGGAAGTTCAATTGGAACCCAAGCCTGTAACCAACTTATGGTCGTGTAGGGTTCATTCCATCAGAGTAGAAAAATTCTAGGAGTCAATTCCAAGTTGGAATAAACATTGGAACCATCTCTGCACCAAAGATGGTTTCAAACATAGTCTCCTTGGTATAGATTCTATCCCAAATTCTGGGGTTCCAGAATGTGTTAGTTGGAGCCAGTTTTTCAAAAAGTGTAACAGAGAATCTGGAGCCTGAGGACTAAAATCCTTTGCATATATCAAATTCATTTGGAGGACATACCTTTTATTAGGTAAGGTTTTATTTCAGTTCAATACTAGGTCTCTGTTAGGTAACTGTTCTTGCGGTGCTAGCTGTGTGACTTTTGAGACTTGAGAAAGGAACACAGAGCTCTGACATCATGCCTCAACTCATGCCAGGTCTTTGGTTTCTTGGATCAATCAAAACGTTAGCCCCTCCATCTGAGAGCACAAGGAGACCCAAGCATGTCTGAGAATTCTTAATAAAGGCTTTAGAAACAGAGCTGATGAATCCTGGCCCCTCTACGTACATTATTTATTTGCATGATCACAATTTCTATTCCTCTTATAATCCAACTATTTGATGGGATAATGTGAGGAATAAACGTAATTATATAAAAATTAGGCTGAGATAAAAATTAGCCTAAAATTGTTGAAGAAAACTCAAACGGTGGTCCATGAGACAGCCAAAATTGAGGCGGAACAAAATCATAAGGGGAAAATGCCTCCAAATCTGAAAAATAAAAGCTTTCACACTTTAAAAACTGTTCTCTCTTTAAGAGTATCTTTTACATGAAGGGAAGCCATGCTACTGATATTTGGTAAGTAGGCTAAATATTTCAGCATTTCTGCCCGCCCACCCCAATGGTTCTAGAAATCATCTCCTTAAAAAGTTTAAAGGTAAAACTTTAAAGGGTAAGAGTAAAATGATGCAGAATGGAAAAAGTACGTTATTCAGTGTACACTGCGAGGTTTTTTTTTTAGTTCCATTTGTAATTGTAGTAAAAGAAAATCTTCTGATTATGTTTTACTTAAATAGTCAAGCTCAAGAAAAAATGGATTTCAAACTCCTCAGTTAATTATTGAAAGCTCTATTCCTTATAAATATGTATATATGATACACACGTGTATGTATCTGCTCTTTTATATGAACCATTCAAGATAATTTCATAAGTCATTCTTTTCTGTATTTAAAATTGTTCTTTCAAATATTCAGAAATTCCACAGGTGGTGGCTTCAGTGGAATTTTCCCCAGAGTAAATTTCTTGGACTGAAACTGCTCTAGTTCTTCTGCCGTTAGTTGATGCTTGGGCGTGAATAATTCATTAACTGTTGTCATGCTACTATTTGAGACAGGAAGAGAGGTAGATGTGCTGCTATTTGCAAAACTGTCACTGAATGACTTGGAAACAGTAGTGTGAGATTGTGAGCCTGGATTTCCAATGCCAGCCACCGACCTGCTGTTTGTGACGGCTGGGGCCCCCGCAGCTCCAGCAGGGCCTGCTGCCATGGGAGCTGGGAATCCTGGAAACCCAGGCGAGCCAAAACCTGCAGCTGCTGGGATTTTGAATGAAAACGAAGCAGCAGATGTGATTTCAGGTTTCCCAAATCCAGGCACCGGAGTAGAAGTAGTGACGGCAGGACCGGGAAAGGGAACAGCTCCAAATGCGGGCGTGTTCCCGAACACAGAAGGGCTTCCAGAAGGGGCACTGGCAAATCCAGAGCTTGTTTTAAAACTAAAATTTTGAACATTATCACTCATGCTGTTATTCACTGGAAAACCTACAAATAAACCAGAAAAAGAAAAAAAAAACCTATTACAGTCAGAAATGTGGCCATGTTAATCCCCACTTTTTCCCCCCTCATTTTCCCCTTATTCCCGCCATGTTTGGATGTTGGAAAGAGATTACAAGGGAGAAAAGTAAAAACGAGAAGCTAGAACAAATCCACTGTCTTCCTGCTACACTGACCTCACTTGCCCCGTGATTTACCTTCACTCAATGAGGCGGCTTTGAAAAGCCTCAGGGATTAGCGAGTGCTCTTACACTTCTGGCTTGTCCACGCCCCGCCCCCCATCTCACTGGAGCTGTCACTTGCGGAGGACACTATGCTGTTATACAGTGACAAGAAAGTCCTCAAAGGTGCTGCTACCACAGCTATAAAAGTCTTGAAAAGCCACTCCTAAAATATACTTCTAAAGCTTGAGCCATAGGGCCTTTCAAAGAACAGCCCAGCCCATTCTGGCCCCCCTTTCACTAAGGCTTGATGAATCAAATTCTCTCAAGCTCCATTATGGAAGGCTGTAGAATTTGCAAGGCTGACTTAAAATGGTGCTTAACATACCTTCAGGTTTTACAACTTGAAACCTATAAAATCCTATTTTTCAAAATCAGTGAAGTCCTGCATTACTTTATCACTTACCTGGTGGCCCAAATGCTGCTGTTTGCCTACTCCCAAATCCAAACGTAGAGGTTGCTTGATTTATTCCATTCTTTATATCAGAGGGCTATAAGAAAGGGCAAATAATAAAGTACTTGATGAATAATTCTCAAGTACCTTTCTATATATGTACTTTAGAGCCAAATTTAAAATTTAAAATATGTACTTAAAAACGTGAAATGTTTAACATAGAAAAATGCCCACAATATGAATACAGACAGAAAAAAGTACACCAACCTCAAAGATTAAGAGTCAATTGCTGATGAATTATGGTTTTAATTTTAGTTATGCTTTTAAATTTTTCCTAGCCCTGGCTAGTGTGGCTCAGTGGATTGAGTGCCAGCCTGAAAACCAAATGGTTGCCGGTTCGATTCCTGGTCAGGGCACGTGCCTCGATTGTGGGCCAGATACCCAGGTAGGGGGCATGTAAGAGGCAACTGACCAATCTCTCTCTTGCACACTGATGTTTCTCTCCCTTCTCCTCTCTCTAAAAAGTAAATAAAATCTTTAAAAATTTTTATTTTCTAAATTTCAATGAATACATATTAAAATGAGAAAAATAATTTTTAATAATACATTTCAGTATCTATAGGCCGATATACATTTTTTCTTAAAGATTTTATTTATTTACTTTTAGAGAGAGAGGAACGGAGGGAGAAAGAGAGGGAGAGAAACATCCATACCAGCCAGGGCTTGACAGAAAATTTTAAGTTTGCTTTCCAACTTGAAAGTAAAATTCTTGCAAAAAAAGCAATACATAAGAGAGACACTTCCCTTCAGCAAACTTTCAGGTACTCACCAAACCTGTTTTAGGTGCTGTGCTTAGACTTTTCAGTTCATTTACCCTATTCCTCCACTGATTTATTAACTGTTGGATGGAATTTAGCTGGAGAGAGAAGACAGAAAAATGATGAGTCAATATCGAGTGTTTATTTTAATCTCTCAAACAACTTCACATCTTTGCCAAAATTACAGAAAGTTTATGAAACATTTTTACGGCCCATCACTTGTAAAGTTCGCATTGACCCGCCCCTGTTTGCCAAAGATATTCCAGCTCTAGTCCCCTCTGCCTGTTCTCCAGCTCCTTGAATCACCCGGTTCAGAAGCACAAGTACCTGGCGGCACACAGTTAGTTGTATTTGGGTGGGAGAAGAGCGTGTGTGCCAGTTAAAACGCATGATCATGACTGTAGACAACAACAAAAGAGTTTGTCATTTCCTTTAGCACAAACTTCCTCAAGCTGAGCTTTTTAATTTTTGATATTTGACATGTGAGAATGTTAATCTATATAATCGACTGCTTTATTTAACTTTATTTTTCTAACATTCACCACAGTATCTGCACCTAAGAGATGCTCTATAAATGTTTGCCAACTGATGAAAGGGTTTGATTTCTGGGACTGATTGTTGGATAATTTGTAATAAAATAATGACATTCCTAGTTAGTACAGTCAAAATATATTATCACCATTTTAGATAACCAATCAATTTCAAATAAAGTAATTTAGAAAATAAAAATAGCCTTGTCTTGAAAAAACTGTAGTCCTCACCCACTTTACCAAAACAAGCAAGCCTCTAAATATGGAGAAGGTAGTAATTCACAGCTAATCTGTTATTGAGGTAGATGAATAGGAAACAAACTTACATAACTCTGTAAGTTGTTGCTGGCTAAGCAGTTATGGTATTCAAGTCTCAGCTCCTCTGGTGAAATGTCAGTGAAACCTGAAGTGAGAAATCAATTGGAATCTTTAAAATAAATGCCAATATTTTTGATAGAATAGTAAAGCTAAAGGGGCGAGACAAGAAAGTGCACTAATGTTGATATTAGAAAATTTTCATAATCATAAGGAAAAAATTAGAATAAAATGTAGTTGGTTATTATCTTTGAAGGGGAAATTCTTTTTCTAAATATAAATGGAGAGGAAGAACTAACAGAAAAAGAAAGTTGACTACGTATACATTCAAATTTCTATGTAGAAAAATACTCTATGTCAAACTATAATAAGCAAAATTAAAACGCAGATGATAAGCTGGGAAAACCAGAATGGCGACATGACAGGAGAAGAACTAATGTTAACATATTAAGAGTTCTTACAAATCACTGAGAAGAATAAGTTAATATGAGCAAAAACAACAAACAGCCAACTCACAAAAATTTTCAAATAGCCAATAAATAAATGAAGTAAAAAAGTGCAATTTAAAAATACAACTGAAAATTAAGATAAAAGCCTTTACTCATCAGACTGGCAAAAATTAAAAGTGAATATTATTTATTGGCTTTAAGAATTTGGCGAAGCTCGGTGGGACTGAGCATTGGCCTGCGAACCAAGTGTTGCTGGTTGGATTCCCACTCAGGGCACATGACTAGGTTGCACGTCAGGTCCCCAGTTGGGGGCACGAGTGAGAGGCAACCACACAGTGATGTTTCTCTCCCTCTCTTTCTCTAAAAGTAAATAAATAAACAAACAAACAAAGAAATAATTAAAAAAAAAAAAAAAAAAAGAATTTGGTTAAGTGGCTCTGACCAGCGTGGCTCAGCTTGTCGGGCATTGTCCCACAGAGTGAAAGGTCGCCAGTTCGATTCCCAATCGGGGAACATGCCTGGACTACAGGCCTGGTCCCCAGTTGGGGCATGTGTGAGAGGCAGCCAATTGATATTTCTCTCACACATTGATGTTTCCCTCTTCTATCCGCCCACCCCCCCAAAAATAAATACAAGAAATCTTTTAATAAAATAAAAGAAAAAATGTGGTGAAGTGGACAGTCTCCTAAACTGCCATTGAGGGGACTAAAAATGTACAACTCTTACAGGAGGAAAATTGTCATTAAGCATCAATTGCCACAGAAATGTTCACACCTTCTGATCTTAATAGCATTGCTAGGATTTAACCTCAGGAAATAATCAGATGCATTGAGTCTGTTGCAATATACCGCCTGGGTGTAGTATAGGACGAAAACCTGTTCTCGCACAGATATGTAGCTGGAAAAGAATGATGTTAACGGCCTTTTCAGATAGTTTGGAATATTCTTCTTTGACGTCACACCAGAACTTGACAGGTGGTAGTTTCTAAAAGTTTAGCTCCAATGTCGACTCAAACTTTTTGTACTATCACATTCAATTCACTGGATAATTTTGCACTTCGAATGGACTTTTTAGGTATGTATAATTTTGCAACATTACAGATTAAATATTTGGAAAATACTGGTTCACTGAGTTATCGAGAACTCCCAAACACGGCCAAATGGTCTTTTACAATATCAAAATATTCATATTTGTTAATGTCACTATCCATCTCATCAGAAGAGACTTTATGGATCGAGAAGTTATCAAGCTCACATGAGAAAAAAATTTCTCCATCATCTAATATTCACTTGAAAGCTTGCATTTTATCATTGTCAGTTGTTCTCTATGAAGTAACGGGCTCCCTTCATTTATTTTTAAAGAAAACGTCACCAAATACTTAAGTCAAAATAACCGTAGTTGCCACTTATTCTTTCATTAGCCATTGTTCTGTGGGGGAAAAAAGTGGCTGGTTCAGCTCCCAAGTCAAACGAGTACACCAGGACTTTCCCTTCAAATACCCATCACACTTGAGTTCATGTGGCAGAAACAACTCTGTGTGTGCTTCCCATTTTGTCACACAGTATAGTAAAAAAGGTTTGCATTCAGAGGTCAAGATCTCATAAAATTAAAAACTTCTACCATTTCATTTCGGACATAATCTTAAGCCAAAAGGACATTAACCTTTTTCATTGACTACTGTTAGACTTTGTGAATATGGTTTATTGTTTCTAGCTTGATTTACACTAAGATATAAGGGGCTTTACTCATCGATTTTTTTGCTTCAACTGTGCAAATGTCAACACAGTGAAAATGGCAACTCGTGCATTAGGATTATTATGAAAAGATTTTTGAACTCGTACAGCTCCTGCAAGGGTCTCAGGAACAGGGTTGCCAAATTGAGCAAATAATAATACAGGATGCCCAGTTCAATTTGAATTTCAGACACACACACTTGTAGCATAAATATGTCACCAATGTTACATGGGTTATTCATATGCTAAAACATTATTCTTTGTTTACCTAAAATTGAAGCTTCACTGGGCACCCCATATTTTATCCGGCAACCCGACATAGGGATCTACGTCCCACACTTGGGAGGAACTGCTTTAGGGCATTCGACAGGTATTAGGTTCAATGCTGAACTGATTTTACAAGGCTAATACTTCTTTATTTTCTTTACAGAAAAATCACCAGCTGGAGTTCTCTTATTTCCTTGTTTTACTTATTGTCTCCTTCCCTCAAGAACATAAGCTTCATAAGGGAGGGATCTTGCCTATCTTGCTCACCAACATATCCCCAGCACTTAGAATAGGGCCTGGCACTAAAGAAATTCGGTGAGGATCTGTTGAATGAGTACCGAAGCAACTGAGGAGTGGTGTGATGCAAATGCTTGCAGAGAATGAGCAGGCAGAGCTGAGACAGAGTACAGATGCCAGAGTTCTGAGGGAGTGCAAGGACTGTCATCCGCTAGGAGCCTGCTATTCACTCAGGACCAGCCAGGTGGGCTTAGCAGTGTGGCAGTTTAGGTTTCAGCCCAGAAGGAGCTTTAGAAACTCTAGACAAAAGAAAATGGGAAGGGAAGGAGTATTCTACAGAAGTGTTATCCCTGCAGCCCAGCTAAAGCTCCTGACCTTCAAACATTATCTCCAGGATAGGCCTTCACATGCTTTATGAAAAACAACTACCCTTAAAAGGAAAGACAGGGAAGAAAGAGCAAGCAGAATCAGACAGCTAAGGCCTTCGTGGCAGGCAGGATATGACTCTTCTATTCACCGCAGGCAGCCAAGAGGTTCTGAAGGGGTACCTATGGAGAGCCAAGAGAGTAGAGCCTCTGATTGGGCTTACAGAATTAGAACTGTGGTGGGTCCTGATGTTACTATTTTCTCATGAGAACCACATATCTTAAAAGAACTATACCTTTCAACCTCAATCTCCGAATCATGAAGTTCTGCTGCAATGCTCAGGCACTTTAAAGAATGTCCAACCTCTCCTAACTACAGCTAAGTTCGTGGTTCATTTCTTTATTTGCCAGGGTCTCGCTTTTAGAGAATGAGAGTTGTAAAACGTAGTTTAAAAATGTACAATTTCTCAGTTACCTGAAAGGCAAGATACGTTTCCCTCTGGTGAATAAACGGAGAACGGCCACTGACCAGAGGACTCCCAAACGGCCACATCTTTTCCCATTTCATCCCTGACAAAGAAAAAGAAAATAGTTTTCATCTGCTTATTAAAATTTATCTTTTTCTCATTTTCAATGATTGAAATGTTAAATTGTAGTAAATATATAATTTTAGGTTTCTCGTTATGTTTTCTCAAGTGTCCTTTAAAGCAGAAGTTACAGAACTATAAACTGCATTTCATGTGATAGATACAATATTAAAGAAGTTCATAATTTTGCTTTTGCAGTACACGGAACCATTCGCTAATTCATTTCATTGAGAACAACTGTGTCATACATATATTAAAGAACTAAGATATAATAAAATACACAACACAACTTTAATGGTTTTTGTTCATTACCATCCACATCAATGAGTATTTAACTGGGAAAGACAGGAAGCACTCCGTAATATAGAAACATCACATTTTTAGAGAACATTTTGTCTAATTCTCACATTTTGCAAACGGGTGAAGAGACCCACAGCCATGCAGTTCATTGGTTGGCAAAGCTGTGGATAGTATCTGCTCTAAATTCAATCCCCTCCTATGCCGTCCAGAATGCTATGATTAATAAAATCACAGATACTACAGAGAATCTATACTCAATTTAGGGTTTCTGTAACATCAAATATAGGAAGAACGGGTTCATTTGTTTCTTTTCTTCTTTTGAAACGTCAGTAGTTTATGGTACATGGCTCAAAATGTTTACTACTGACCGACTTCTAATTTATGGAAGTAAAAGACCAACAAATACCTATATTGATGTTCTGTCCTAGAAGCCAGGAGCCGAGGGTAGTTACAGAGAGCCAGGCACCGTTTTGGTACCAGTCACAAATTCTACTACAGATGTTCTCGAGAAATGATAAGGAATTTACTCTACAATAACGAAGGAAACCAAATGAAACCACTTTGAATGAGGCAAATGAAGTAAAAGTTTTAGAAAGAAAAATAGGAGATGATATGTGACCTCTAAGATCGCAAGTTGCTTTAAATTACCTCATCCTTTTTAAAGGTCTCATAACTTACAACAGATTTAATTAAGCAGGATTACCTTACAAAGCTATTCACAATACAGCGTTATCAACAAAGTGGAAAAAGCACACTGAGCTCTGAGAAGACACTGTACTGATACGGAAAGATGACGCATTTTTAAGCGAAATAAGATCTAGTACGATATGTATTACACCCATTATATTACATGTATATATGCGCGCAAAACGTGGTTACCTCTGAGGGATAGGATCATGGGTACTTTCTGCTTATTCCGATTTTTAGGTAATGTATTACTTCTTTTCGAAAAGCAAGCGAATGGGTAACTTTTCTGAGGGCTTTCACTTACAGGAATTTGTTTTCGTCTTTCGGTGCGTAAGAGCTGGGTGAAGAAGCAAATGGGTTCTGAGGTGCTCCAAATGCCCCGTTCCCGTCAGTTGAAGCTCCGGAATCGGAAGAACCGGAAGATGACTTCTCTTGCTCTCGGCGGCCCGCGCACCCTGTAGATTGGGACAAGCTGGATGCGATACTACTGGAGTCTCTCTGGCTCGAGGCATTGCGCCCACGTCTGGCACGACCTGGAATAAACAATAAAACAAAACAATTTTACCGGCAATTCATCTTTTAAACCTCTGAAAACATCATTATATTTTGCTTATTCCATACACACATTATGCAAAGATCCAGCACTTCCACTTACGGAAAGTCACAAAACTCTTCATTCTGACTTACATAGTTCAGTGTAATATCAACAGATCGCATAATGGCCTAACTGCATTTCTGTTTAACAAGATTGAGGGGACTGTTAGCTCTAGAAAAATAATGATGTGTTGCTAAGTTCAGCTGACATAGGCTTATTAAGTGAATAACTGCTTGATGGTGGAGTGGATGGAAGGCATATATCCTAAATCATGAATTCCTTCAGGATCAAAAGCTCTCTTTCTCAGTCTTGGCTTTCCCACTGGGCCCGATATAGTAATAACCTCTGAAAGATGGGGAGTGTATGAAAAAGTCTGTTGAGCATAAACAATTAGATTCCACCTTCTGTCCTTGAATAGATGCTGAAATCTATTTCAGTCTTCCCTTTCGGAAAACACATACCCATGGATCTTTCAGGGGGAGATTATAAAGGGAATTCACATGTGAATAATGCATTTGAGTTTCTCTATTACGAGCATATTACTAATGTTTCATAACCACCAAAATGAGCCAACAAGACTATCCTTTCTGTCTCCAGTTATCACTTGAACTGTCTCAACTACTCATCATTTTCTAGTGGGGTCTAAGATAATTCACCTTGTTTCTCACTGAATTGCAGATATTCCATTAAGTGTAATAACAAGTGGAGTGATGGGAAATATACTCCTTATGAAAACTGATCTCCCAACTCTAAAACTACTTAATAAAACCAAAGAGAAAAGGCAGCAGATAGCTGAACCAGATCCCTCAAGTAGGGATTAATAGCATTCTCTTATTCTAAAGCTTTAAATCCGTTGGGGAATGACACAGCTCAAGAAATTCAAGTCATCTTTTGAAGACAGCTTTGGGCCTTCACACTTACTAATGACAGAAGCATTCACTTGCTGCAGGTAGCTAAATAACTGTTTCTTTGACACAGTTCATTACACATTTTTCCCTCAATTAACCTGTCCACTCATCGTTTATTTTCTAATCACTACATTTAGTGAGTCTCCACAGAATGTCAACTATGACATCCCGTGGTTAGTGGAAGTCCATTCACATTTACCCGACCCCGAGCCCTCATTTTTGGTTTGGGATATTTCATCAGACCTATTGTGGTAATGCACACAGACTGTCCTCAAGAAGAGGCAGCAGGTGTGAAAGCCACAATGCGACTATCCCAAGGCTGAAAGGGCGGGAGAGTGCGTCGGGGGGAGCCAGCATCCTGCGACACCTTTCAGGACCAAGTTCCAATTCTAAGAAAAGAAAAATACATCTTACCTTTAAAGTCTTGTGTTGTATTGTGTTTTCGTGTCTTACCTTTCTTCGAAGACAGCGCTTTTCGCACCATCCATAACTGATTTAATGAAATATTCTGAACCCTTCGGAAAGGGCTTAGGCCCGGGGAGCAAGTCGACGTGCCCTTCCACGCCCCGTTCCCTCGGCCCCCAGAGGTCTTCATTGGGTATCCTATCCTCCCAATTTTACCCCAAATTTTAGGAACATGTGCGTCTGAGCAATGGCTCTGTACGCTTTTACTATATTTCCAAAGAAGTTCGCGACTTCCCCAGAATTTGGAGCCCTGACTCGGACCCTGGTTGCTAGCCTCTCCCTGGAAGCAACGTTGAGTAAAAATTATATTTGAGTCAAGGGCCAAAAAAACAACTACTCATAGGAGTGTACAAAAGCAAGGCAGCGTCTGGGTCGCCCTACAGCAAGTCTCCCAACCACTGCCACTCACAGACACTGTAGCTTTGACACGTTAAGTTCTACCTGAAACTCGTTGCTTGGCAACACCAGAACCAAGCCCCTTCTGCCTTTGTTCGCTCATCAGACACCAGCCCAGCGCCTCACACGCAGGAGAAAATGGCAGAAGGAGACCGTGGGCTGGGATGTGCCCAGCCCCTTTCGGGACGCCCATTAACTACCAGCTTTCTTGACAGGGAAACAAATCCAAATCAACTCACTGTCTACTGAGCAGATAAATGTCCTACGGTCTTCTCTGATACCCAAATGCAACATAATTAGTCCACCAATTATGCAGGAAACAGGGAGCCCAGAAAGCCAGCCACTAAGTTAACTTACTTCGCCTGTGGCACATTATTTGAAATATTGCAGGAAGAAGAATGGGTGAGGATTAGACATCCCATGACTGAACTGTGATGAACCACCATGATGCTTTCACCAGCATGAGCGAGAGCAGGGTCTTCCTGGCTTCTGTCATTCCTATCATTGAATGCCATAAATGTAATTGACCCCCCAAATCAATGCAATCAGCAGACTCTTGTATATCAGTTCCACCTTCTAAATTTGGTAAGGAGGCCAGCTGGTGTCTCTTCTGCTTCAAACATTACTTAGTAATTTTGCTTCAAGTTTCCTTGTGCACTGCTTTCGTCTAAATCGCTTGCTTAAATGGGATTTAGGGAGCTGTGCTGAGATGAAGTGCTACTGTCACAGGATAAAAGATAAGTAATGTACACACATCTAGGGAAAAAATTAGGTTTTGGAGAACCAAAATAATCAGAAGGTTAGGGTGTATGAGTATAACTTGCAGGCCATTCTTGCTTCTGTTTCGAGGCTGCTGCTGGTAAAACGGAGTTTCTAAAACAATTATGTTTACTAATGCCAATAGTACAGCATTTACAAAGTCCTTTAGAAGCAATGCTGAAGTTATAAGTTCATTCAGTTTTTCAAGTGCCAGTAAAGGAATGTTTTTTTTTTTTTTTTTTCTAAAAGATCAGCAAATGTTGTGGTCTGAGGGAAGACTGTATTCCAAAGTGGGCTGGGAGTTTCACTGGGGACGCCTGTGGAACTAAGAATGGTGATGGAGAGGGGGGGGATCCCATCCAAAAGGGGCAGGAGAGAGAATATTTCAGTCTCTTTTCACCCTGTGCTGGCCATGGGCGGCAGGGAGGAGGAGGAAGAGGAGGAGGAGGAGGAAGGCCTCTGTTGTAAGGGTTAAAAATGGGATTGGTGTTGTTTTACTATGGCACAACTGAGCATGTGAAGGCGAAAGAGAAAAATAAAATTTCTGCCAGGCCAAGGGAGAGAGAGCTTGTTTACCAGCAATAAAACAAGGATGGGAAAGGTTATTGGGTATTAACTCAAGATCGGGACCATGTTAGAGCTAAGTTCTAGGACTTCAAAACTGAGGCTAGCCCAGAGACAATTGTAAAGTGATTAAAAAAAAAAAAAAAAATCAGACACCAGAAGCAGAAAGGACATAGGACATACTTCTGAGAGATGCTGCAGTTTGTCTGAAGTGCAGATTCATGGCTTCAGGGTGATGGGTTGGCAGGATAAGGGCATTGTGGGAGAGGCAAGACCACCACAAAGCCAGAGGACTGAGACAAGGACTGAGGAGCCAGGCATTGGCCTGGGGTAACATCACCTCTTTGAGGGTAGAGGTTGTGGGCTGTGGAAGTAGCTTTCTTCGTAGCCTGAGTTATAGTGGCCCTTAGACAATAGCAAGAGAAGGGCAATTGGAAATGGCAAGGTTTTTACCAGTTCTGCACTGTTGTGGTGAAAGCAGAAGCTACAAGGCAGAAGAGGTTAGGGGACAGGTGCCCCCGTCCCCAGGAGATCCAGAGAAATTAGTAGGCAAGTGGGGCCTCCATGGACATCTGAAGCTTTCCCCCTAATTTAGGGAGAAGTTTCATAGAGGCCTTCTAGTGACAGGTGGACTGCATTTGGTGAACAGAAGACAATGAAGAAAAAGTCTAGACATTGCAGCCTCCACAGTCCCCTCCCCACTCCTCTTCCTCAAAGCAGTCACAGGGATATTCAATGTGACATGTTGGTGGTGAGATGGAAAGTTCCTTAAAAACACAAAAGGCACCATTCAGCAGTCATGTGCTCGTTGAGGTTGGTAAATAAAGAACTGTGTGTGTGTATGTGGTGGGCAAGGTCCAAAAAAGGGCATCCTGCACCGTTTGTGTTAGTAAATCGCTGGGGAAACCTGAATGACCGTCAGCAAAGGAGAGGTTAGGTAAATTATGATACATTGGCACAATGGAATACTACACAGCTGTTAAAAGGAGGTAGCTCTTTGAATCAGTTTGGTCAGGATATCAGAAGAGGCTTTGCGTATTCCGTGACTGATCCAGGATGGGTACGCAGCCCCGATCAGAGCCAGTGAGAGGCTGTGAGAAATGCTATTACAAACAATACTATGTAGTTTTATACTGGTCTCTTTCTTCCAAATGCAACAGTTTCTCATATACAGGGGTGGGCAAAAGTAGGCTAACACTAATAGTAAGTAATACAATAATAAACAAACAAGAACGAACTCTTTCTCGTACTCCCAACTGTAATCCTCCTTTTGCGCACCCCTGCGTTCATGTACAGTCATCCGGTGGATCTTGTTAAAATGCAGTCTATGATTCAGTAGGTCTGAAACGGGGCCTGTGGGTCTGCGTTTGTATTCAGCTCACAGGTGGCGTTGCCGCTGCTGGTCCCACGACCACACTTTGAAGAGTGAGGGTTCTGCGGAGGAGCGGAGCTGCTAGGCTGTAAGGGTGTGCATCTTTGATGTTGCTAGATGTTGCCAAATGGCTCTCTTACATGCTCACACCAACCCACACTCCTAGCAACAGCTCACAAGTCTCTACATTAAAACTTCAATGTCTGTTATTGTTGGATTTTAATTTTTGCCCATTTAATAGGCATCAAGTGGTATCTTGTTATATTAATCAGCCTTTCATGAGTACTATTGCAGTTTCTTCTTCAATAATAATTATCAACATAAACTAATATTTGGGGCAGGTAAAATGTCTCATATACCCATTTCATTCTTTAAAGCATCCTTCTTGGAAGATTCCCTCATATTTGCAAGGCTTTCAACTCTTCCATTTTAAAGTGCTGGAAATAAAAGTGGAAAAGGCAGAACTGAAAGGATGGCCCTGGAAGGGAGCAGAGCGAAGCAGCTACCACGAGCCAGCGGGAAGAACGTCTGCTCTTGTTTCTGCACTCTTCCCTAGCTGAGTGAGGGAGGAGCCAGAAGCTTAGGGGCAGAGGGGTAAGAGGTCTGTATCTTTCTTGAGTACTTCATCTTGATTCCTAGGGGAATGAATTGCACTTAAGTAAAGAATTCTGCCCAAATTAAGTCTTTGCCATCTAAAATGGTTACGCTCTATCCTATTATGCTTTATCCCACAAATTACATGTGTATAAGGAAAAATGGGAGCTACATGTGTTACAATGGTAATGCATGTGTATTGTAGAAAACGCTGATAAGCAAAACCAAACAAACAACTCCAAACCCATAATCTAGTTCTAGATTTTGGTTTCCTCACTTAGAAAATGAGGATCATGATAGTACCTAAGTCAGTGTTGTGAAGATTAAAGTAGTAATAGATGTAAAGCGGTAAGTCATTGTCTGACGCAGAGCCAAAGCTCATTCAAACTAGAGCTATTGGAGGTGATATCAGCGAGGTGCAAGAATAAAGAATAGGAAACCCTCAACCCTCCTTTCCCCATGGACACTTGGATTTAATAGCAATATATGGACCAACTGCCTCTGTGAAAAATCTGGAACCCAGTTAAGAGGTGCTTATACTCCAGGCTAACACAAAACCAAACCCATCACAGCCTGGCAGGAAAACTCGTGGTTCTCTCTCTCGAGAGCCCCTCTCCCTGGCTCTGTGTGGTGCGACTGTGGGAAACACCCAATCCCCGTCTTCTCCCTGCGGAGGAATGTACATCCAACATTCCGACTTTTAGGTAGGCTGCCCAGCTGGGTGGGTTTCAATCTTGCCTGAATCTAACTAAGTACTGCCAAGAACCAGGAGCCAGGTTGGGAGCTTGGTCTCGGTGAACAAAAGCAAGCCACGTGCACGAGAATCTGCAGTACCACAGACAGGCACTAGCTGGGTCTCCAGGACCATGGCACACGGTAACAGCAGCGGCGCCACGGTACAAATCGCAAAACCTATTCCATTAGGATAGTCCACACACGCCCAGGCAGGACTCATCCCCAGCGTAGGTTTGAGAGGTCTCCAGAATCTCCAGCAGGGCTGAATAGAGCATGTCATCCCTGTATGAAACGGGATTGCAAAGTCTGGGAGACACGGCTGATTTTTCAAATGCTGTAATCTCAATAAAAGATAACAAAACATACAAACAAGCAAAGATGACCCATTTAAATCTCCTGAAACCGGCCCTAAAGCAAGAGACACATGAGTTGCCAGACCAAGAATTCAAAATAGCCATCATAAGGATGGTTAATGAATTAAAAAGAGTACAGACAACTAAACAAAATTAGAAAAACAATACATGACCAAAATAAGAATATCAATAAAGAGATAGAAACTATAAAGAAGAACCAAACAGAAATTCTGAAATGAAAACAACAATAACTGAACTAAAAAATTCACTAGAAGGACTCAATATCAAATCTGACTAGGAAGAAGATTCAGTGAACTCAAATATAGTACTTCCAAGTACCTGAGGCAGAGGAACAAGCAAAATGACTGAAGAAAAATGAAGACAGCTAAGGAATTTGTGAGACACCATCAAGCCGAACAACATATGTATTACAGGAGGAGGAGGAGGAGGAGGAGGAGGAGGAGGAGGAGGCAGAGGAAGAAGAGAGGGCCTAATTGAAAAAATAATGGCCAAAAGCTTCCCAATATCTGAGAATAGTAGTGGATATACAAATTCGTGAAACTCAAAAACTCCTAGGATACATCTATAATCCATAAATCTCACTGCTGAGTATACGTGCAAAAGAATTCAAAGCAGGCCCTGGTTGGTGCGGCTCAGTGGACTAAGCACTGGTCTGTGAACCGAAAGGTCACCAGTTCGATTCCCAGTCAGGGCACATGCCTAGGTTGTGAGCCAGGTCCCCAGTTGGGGCTGTGCAAAAGGCAACCGATTGCTGTTTCTCTCATACATCAATGTTTCCCTCCCTCTCTTTCTCCCTCCCTTCCCTTCTCTCTAAAAGTAAATAAAATCTAAAAAAAAAAAAAAAAATTCAAAGCAGGATCCCCAAAAGATATCTGCACACCCACGTTCATTATAGCATTAGCCAAGAGGTAGAAGCAACCCAAACTCCATCAACAGATGAATGGATATAGAAAAGGTGGTATATACATACAATGGAATATTATGCGACCTTAAAAAAGGAAATCCTGTTACATCCTACCACATGAATGAACCTTGAGAACATCATAAGTGAAATACGCCAGTCACAAAAGGACAATTACTGTATGATTAAGCTCATATGAGGTATATAAGACTGGGTGGTTCAGTTGGTTGGGCATGTGTTTGCAAACCGAAGGGTCGTTAGTTCGATTCCCAGTCAGGGCACATGCCTGGACTGTGGGTTGAGCTCCCAGTCAGGGTGCCTATGAAGAGCAGTTGATCAATGTCTCTCTCTCACATTGCGGTCCCTCCCTTCCCCTTCTCTAAAACTAAGATAACATAATCAGAACAGGCGGGTGCTGCCGGCCAGGGCGCTCAAGGAATCACCGCCGGAGCAGGGGTTCCGCAACCCTGGCGCCACCCTGCATCTCAGGGCCCCGAACCCCAGGCTCCCCTGTATGGTCCTCGCTCATCCCCCAGCACCTGCGCACCCCGCGCCCGGGTCCACCGTCCGGGCCGAGCGGAGGCCAGAGCGCAGCTAGCCCGTCTTCCCAGACAGGAGCGAACGCATCCCCGGAGCGGAGTGCCGAGACGCTGGTCCCTCCCGCGCGTCCCGCCCCGCCCCGACGCCCCCCACCGCGGCTCACCGGGGCTCACCGGTACCGGGGGACAGGGCCGCCCAAGGCCCCGGGGCGCAGCGCGCAGAGTGTCCGCCCGCCCCGCGCCTTCGGGCTCCCGCACCCCGCCCTCCGCGCCCCTCGGCGCCCGCCGCCCGGACCCCGCAGCCGGGAGCCGCTCCTCCCGCGGGCACCGTCGTGGCCCCGCCGCCGCCCCGCAGTCCGCCCGCGACCCCGACTCGGCGCCGTCCCCGGCCCGGGGCTCGCCGCCCGCCCGCTGCGGCCTGGTCCCGCCGGGGGCCCGCGCGTGCCCGCTGCCGCAGCCGGAGACGCGGGAGGCCCGGGACGCCCAGGAAGACCAGGCCGGAGGGGACGCCGGGCCGTTCGGCCACCTCCCGCCCGCCCCGCTCACCTTCCACATGTTGCTGCCTTCAGGGCGGGCGAGCGAGCTGCGCCGAGCAGGCCCCGGATGGCGCCCCAGCCAATGGCCGCCGCCGTAGACGCGGGAGGCACGGGACGCCCGGGCCGGAGGGGACGCCGGGCCGCTCGGCCACCTCCCGCCGGCCCCGCTCACCTCCGCCTTGCTGCTGCCTTCAGGGCGGGCGGACGAGCGAGCCAGCGGCGCCGAGCAGACCCCGGATGGCGCCCCAGCCAATGGCCGCCGCCTTCTCCGCCGTGGGCCTGACCGTGCCCTGCTCCGCCCCGCGCCGCGCCCGCACCGCCACGCGCCGAGCCCCGCCCCGCCCCGCCCCGCGCCGGGCCCCGCCCCGGGCCTTCGGGCTCCGGCACCTCGCCCTCCGCGACCCTCGACGCCCCCTGCCCGGACCCCGCAGCCGTGAGCCGCTCCTCCCGCGGGCACCTCATGTATTATGGGATGAACATGTCTTCCTCATAAACTCACAAATCATGTAAGCTATGCTTATCTAATGGGTAGAAGGAAATTAGGAGGGCTACTCCAACAAAAATGCTTCCACATTGAAAGATAGGTCAGAAAAATGAGGTCCTTAACAAAAATCTGGCATAAAATAAATGTCTTATATATAGTTACCAAAAAGTGACAATTATTTGGTTTTCCTAACACATCCCATCCAGTGCATTTTCCAGCATCTGGCCCTCCTTTCTCACATTGTGCCCCTGGGCTGAATCAAGACCCAGAGGTCTTCATTCTATGCCCAGCTGACCCTTAGGTTACTGCCTAAATCCCATTTTCTGTTCTGTTAACTTGTGTACCAACCTATTGAATCTCATGATCTTGAGGCCAGCTTCTCCATGCTTCCATGAGTGAAAACTTATAAAATAGGTAAAGCAATAACTGTAGATGTCTTTTCACTAAAGAGAGAAATAACAAGAATCTCTTCTTTCCCCATTCCAAACAGTCTACATCTATACTGGGAATGTAAAACTATCCCATTGAACTTGAGAATTACTTGAATTATCCAATAGTGGTAAAGTTTTCTAATTTTAAGAAGCAAATGAATCTGATAAATCAAATTTTATACTTTTAACTTTTTTTCTTGAAACTGCTAAGTATGCGTCATGATCTAGTGAGCAATGGTATCTCATTTGGCATAAAATCTTTGGTATCGTAAGTTCATGGTTACTATTGATCAAATTCATAGTGTTGCACAATGAGCATAATGACTTCTATGTCCTTTATCAGAATATATTTGATAAATAAATGAAGTGATGTACATAGAAGTGATATTAGGGATGGGAATTTAGATTATGTAAGAAAATATATAGGACTAGTTCTCTGGTGAAGATTCTGAGGAATGAGCATACATTGCAGAAGAGCCTCATAAATCACAAACTTGAATAGTCACTAACTTTAAGTTCACCCTGGCTCTGACTGTAATACTATTTTATGCTCCTCTCTCCCAGGCAATTAAAATTCCAGCAATTACATGGCATTCCGGTTGGCTATTTTTGCTATCTGTGTAAAAGCAGACAATCATCTTAGAGGCACAGGATTTGGAAGGGAAGTGAGCACAGTACAAACTCCTCTTAATTAAATATAATGCATTTATTTTGTTAAGCTTCATAAGGAGAAAAAAATGTATATTTATGTCATGGAACTATCAAGATTCTAGGATGAATTCCAAAATATTTGTGGATATTGGTATGAATATTAAAAAAATATTTTGTTCTTGATGCATTTATGCAAAGTGCCTGTGAAATACTATGGGGTCTTTGACATGTTATTTAACTTCTCCGTGACTCAGCTTTTTCATCTGAGACATGGGATCATGATATCATAGGGTTTTTTGAGTATTAATTGAGGCTCTCCCCCCTTTTCTCAATCTCTTTCTCTCCCCCCCCACACACTGTTTAGAATAGTCCCAAACACATAAAACTATATAAACTATTGCTGTTATTTTTTAATACTATTTATTTATTTATTTATTTATTTTTTAAAGTATATTTTATTGATTATATTGTTACAATAGTTCCAATTTTTTCCCCTTTGCTCCCCTCTGCCCAGAACCACCCCTCCTCCAGCAATCCCCCCCACCTCAAGTTCATGCCCATGGGTCATACATACAAAGCTCTCCTGCTTCACCCTTTCATATATTCTTCTTTTTTTAAAATAATTCATTAATTATTTTAACAATAAAAAATAACAATCCCTCCCTCTCAGACTTAAGACCCTTTATAACCTTATAAAGGACAATGAGCAAAGGTCTTGAGCTCCTCTAGATGCTTCAGGCTGGGCATGGTTGTTGTCCTACCTACCCTTGGGTCCAGAAATCCCTAATAAGAGTGGGGGTGTGGAGGGGAGGGTTGCCTTCCCACACGGGGAAGGACTGTGCAGACTCCAGGTCAGTTGGCTGTCCCTGGACAGCAGCGTGCTTGGTTTAACAGGCTGGCATCCTTGTTGTATTCTGGGGCAACAGATTTGGCAACAGGGTTAAAAGACATCATTCAGTCCATAACCACTAGAAGAAAAAAGGCAGGTATTAATTTTTCAATGTCCCACATTAGGGAAAAGAAGGGCTTCTTTGGAGGAAGGTGTGCCAGGCACGTCTCACCTGTCCAAAACCCTTTTGCCCATTATACTTAGTTTGGGCTGAGGGAAATATTTTAGGTGCCCCCGCCCCACCCCACCCCCGACCTCTGGGCTCTTTCTGTCCAAGCCATTAGGATAGAAAAGAGAAACCAGTTTTAAAGTGAACCCCACAGACCAATTTTTTCAATACTATTTAAATTAAATTACTTGTTCTGTGACAATATTAACTTAGTATTTCCAGTATTTCCTGTTTGTGAAATGCTTTTATAGTTTACAGACTTAATCCTGTCTTGTAATACTATAATCAAGAGAGGTAGAATTATATCAATTTAATATATAAAAAAATAAAATAAGAAATTATAAGATTTTTAAAAGTCAGATTTGAGATTAAAACTTGTGTTTTCAACTTCCAACCAGAATTATTTTTATTATATAGCTATAATTAAAACTATATAGAGTTTAGAAAAAATGTTTTGATTTTTTCACCTTCTACACAGAAATTATTCTCAGAATAGTAAATATATAATAATTTTCAAAAGAGAAAAATTTAATTTGATTTCAATTTGGTATGAAAATATTTCACTCCCAGTAATCTTTATTTTTGGTATATTAAAAGGAAACACAGGTTTATGTGTTCTCTGAGATGCTGAAGCAGTAAGCATTTATTTTCAGCTTATATTAGGATTCCTTGGCAAGTGGTTGCTAATGACAAATGTTTACCATTTCCCATGCTTAGAGGAAGGATTCCTTTGAGGGGCAGAATTTAAGTTGTCTCTGTAGAGAAACTGACCTTTGCAAAATGCTCTAAAGTTGATTATAAGAAGCTAGACCTGTTGACAAAATAAATAAACAAGCTTTAAATAGTAACAAGAAATTCACCAGAAAGCACGGGCAAATCAGAGCAAACTGTATATTGAATGCCAAAGAAATCTCATATTGCTGAAGAAATCAATGGGTGAGGTAAATATGAATGAAATATGACATACATTATGAGACAGAGACCCATTCATATATGGCTCTTTTCCTTCATAGTCAAATGCTTCCTTGATCCTGTTGAGCAGAAATCTATTTAGTTTGTAAAAAATGCTAATTTCTAGGCTTCTCTCATGCTTTAATTTTGACCTAGTGTGGTCTCTGAGACCACACTTTTAACATATACCATTTCAGACTCTAAGGATACTAAGTTTAAGAATAGCTGCTCTAGCCCTGACTGGAGTGGCTCAGTGGGTTGAGTGTCGGCCTGTGAACTGAAAGGTCACTGGTTTGATTCCCAGTCAGGGCACACGGCTAGGTTGTGGGCCAGGTCTCCAGCTGGGGGCCTGTGAGAGGCAACCAGTTGGTTCTCTCACATATTGATGTTTCTATCCCTTTCTTTGTCCCTCCCTTCTACTCTATCTAAAAATGAATAAATAAAATCTTTTAAAAAATTAAAAAGCCTTCATTGAAAATAAAAAAAGAATAGCTGCTCTAGCTTTGGCTTAAATTTTCTCCTAATAATTTTTGTATTTTAGGGGTAGGTTCTCAGTTGGAAAAACAGAGGCATAAGGCATTGTGGTTCTTGGGGCTGTGGTTGGGGGAGGAACGCACACTGGGAACATAGAAGATAGTTTCACTAAATGGGGAAGTAGAATTAGGCAGTGTTGGCTTGGAGGGAGTTTGGACACCGAGGGGCAAAAAAAATGATTAAATAATGTCTGGGTCAGTACTAACCACATTTATTCCTCTCAAGCATTAGAATCAAGCTCTGGCTATCCTAAGCCAAAAAAGCAATTTTATTGGAACCTTACAAAATTCATGATAGCCTGGAGAATTTGATTTGAAAAATTGGGAAAAACCAAGTCTGCTCTGGAAGGTTAGTTAATGTATGACAATGTTTATGTAGCAATAAGAGGCTGGTCCAGTCTGCCACTTCAGAGAATACCGACTCTAACTAGTGAATGACATCATCAAAATTCAGTCTCAGGAGCCACAATGTCAACTGGCCATTTCCATGTTATATGTTATCTCCTGTCTATGCAGATATGGAAAGAGAAACACCCTCCCCTTTGATATTTATGGAGCTGGGCATTACCTTTCATAAACAATACATAGAAAGGGAATTTTAACAACAGGGAGATAAGATGCTAATAGGAAGTAGGAACTTGGGTGCTAACAACAACAGCAACAAAAACAATGTCAGACATCTGCTATGGGCTCCATCAAGGGTGGTCATTGGGTTGACCTATATTCCTTTCAGCTGAGTTTAATAATGATTGATGGTAGAGGATATTTTCCCTGCCTCTTTTTAATTTACCCCTCCTCCCATTTGCATTAGTACTTATTGTACATATTTCTGACATACTCTTCTTATCAGAACTTTCTCCTTTCTTGTGCTCAGAGCTTGCCAAATACAGCCATTCAGTATTTTCAATTTATAACCTACTTAGGATTATGTAACTTTCTGAAAATATTTGAACAGATTGAATGGAACCTCACTCACTTCTTTTATTGAATGCTATAAGCTTTTGGTAGAAGTACATTATATGAGCAAATAGTTTCCAAAAATAAATTGTCAAAATGATCAATTTTACTTCCTCAGTTATTGCAATAGCTATAGTTTTTAGCAATAGTGCAACACATTTTAAGAATAACACAACATTACACTCTATGAAAGTGTTGGTAAACGTAAGATAAATATTCATATAAGATGTGGAACTTAACTTTAATCTTAAAGAACAAAGGAGATCTCTATTATTGAAAGAGGGTAAATCAGAATTGGGGAAGTTATGCTAATTTCTCTACTTAAATACAGAGTTGCTCTGGTTAGTATCTTTTTAATCAGGCTTTTTGGCCTTTTTTACTTTTCTTAGCCTTTTTATTGTCTTGTTCAATAAGCTGGTTCACCCAGTAGTAATTGGAACTTCCTCTATCTTAGATTTTTTTCCTTTCAGCTTTACCTACTTTTTTGTAGAACTTTGGAATGTTTGGTAGTCATTTGATCTACTGATGTCAGATGTGGAATACTCTGCAGGCAAGACCTTTAGTGGTAATATGTCAGGGGAACAGAGGTCTACCTAGAATCATTTTAATGATTATTAGCAGATACTACAAGCCCCTTTATCCAGAATGCATAATGTTTTTCCAGAACCTGTCTCTGAAGTAGGAGCAACAGTGGAATTGATATGCCATCTTCTTCCTTCTTCCTTTTCCATTGAGAAAAAAGATCAGTCTTGACATGGAAATCAGATGTTAAGCCCCTACTAAAATCCTCCAATGGCCTCCTATTTTACTTTCAATAGAATGAAAATTCCATACCTTGATCCACGAGGTCCTGAATGATTGGTTTCTGTCTTCTTTTCTACATCAACTTGTACCATTTTCCCCCTTCCTCACTACACTGCAACCTCACTGAACCCTCTGATGATCCAGATACCAATGTCCTTCCAAACTCAGGATTCTTGTTTCTGTTGATCCCACTACCTGGAATACTCTTTCCCACGCTCTTGAAATACTGCACCTTTATCAGGGTTTAATTCACATCGCACAACATCAGAAAATCTGCCCTGATGACTCAATCTATAGTTGTTTCTTTTTTTTACAATTTACTGCCATAGCATTCTGTTTATGTGATAGCACTTATAGCCTTGAAATTATCTTCTTTATGTATTGATTTTTTTGTTTCTTTCCACTGAAATTTATGCTCTAAAAGGGCAGGAATCAAGTTTATCTTGATTACCATTAAATCTTTGTACCTTGAAGATCACCTGACATATAAAATATGTCGATGAATAAATGCTTTGAATGACTAATGCTGACTCTGTAATAGATGAGACATGCTGGTGGCAATTACAGAGGGCTCACTTGTGTCACTTGTAATGGCAATGAGGAAAAATTAATTTTATGTATCTTATAAGGGTGTATTTGAGCTATAGTTAGGCCATAGCACCAAATGCCTTACAACAGCACTTGACGGTGACAGTCATCATGAGAACAACTACATTACTGAAATCCTGGAAACCAAACCTATCTCTGCCTTGTCTTTATTTATCCCACCACTGCAAAGGCCAATAGTCACTAAGAAGGAAAAGTCCTTACACTAGTATAGATTTAAGTGGGGGGTGGGGTGAGGGGATAATGCATTATGGGAAGATAAAGCAGCATTATCCTGAGCCTGTAGGCATAAACAGAACAAGGGACAAAGTTAAAACTCTCTGAACAAAGTGGATATTTATTAAGGGAGCTGTAGAAAAAATATTATTTGGGAGTAAGTTTAGATTATTGTTAAGATATTGTTAGACTAAAGAGTAGACCATAAATTCAGAAGTAGAAGTAGAGAATTAATGCTATAAAGTCCTTGTGCAGAAAGGTGGCAGTGGCCCAAAGATAGCAATAATTAGGAAGAGTAACCTGTCAGTTCTATATAAAATAAATTCCAAATGGGAGGAAGAGAAGCTTGAAGGATACTTAAGATGTACAAATAACATTCCCATGCCTGTCAAGAATCTAATTGCCTTTAGTTTGATACATCTAAATTTTAATATTTGTTTGAGCTCCTTTGCCAACATAAATGATGGGATTTTATTACTTAGAGGGGAAAAAAAGCACTAGGTATTCACAACTGTACAGAGACTAGAGTAGGGGATGTGTTAGCTTAAACTGATTTCTTTTTCTTCTCTTCTTTTTCTTTCACACATTCCATCTTCCATCCTCACTGTCTCTCTTTTTAACAAGCATTTACTGTACAGAGTTTTTTTCTGACCAAAAACCGAGTTTTACTTCTGGTTTTGTGGGGCAGCTAAGAGAAGAGTTACATAATAGATAACACAACAAATCTTTAAAATTTGTTCCCTCTAACCCCTGATCCTTTTCCTCTTTCTTTGAAACCCTTCAGATTCTCTTCCCTCTTCCTGTCACCTCAATCTTCCTTCTGATCTCTTTTGCAGTGTCTCTGTCCCTTTCTTGTTTGAAGAAATTTATGAATTTGTATCTTTAACCATTAACCCTACCGTAAAACAGATAATAGACATGTTCTTTAAAAGACCCGAGGTAAGAGGAGGGTTATAAATAACTAGTGTTAATTTAACACATCTAGTTGATAATTATGTGGGGGGAGCTACATTTTTAAATATGTAGAGTGTAACACCTATTTAAATATGTTATAAAAACACAAATATAATAAAGTGTAAATGCAAAGTATTTTCCAAGGGTATTTCTTTCTTTCTTTTATTTTCTTTTTCTTTCTTTCTTGTTTTATTTTATTTTTTTACCACCCTGAACACACCCAATCTTATCTGTACAGAATTTTTAACGTGTATTCAACAAGATGCTGGATATTATGGGGATACACAAAAAGAGATCTACAGTATGTTCAGGAATCTAGAAGGGGAAGTGATCAGTATGGGCAGGAAAAGTTGGAGAAGGATCCACTAATGTGTGACTGACCACATATCTGCTGTGACTCAGGTGCCTTTCACTTTGAGGGCAGTGGTATCTGTCTCCTCCCCCTTTGAATTTAATACCCTCAGGTCATTTTCCAGGCTGCAGAAAAGAGAAAGTCATGAAGTCACATTAACTTTTGTCCCATCTCACTCTCACTTAAATTTATTTCTCATACACAAGCCAGAGGTGTCTTTTTGTCTTCAAGATATGTTTTAATTTGCAACTACATCCTGTGGTCAGTAACACATAAGTGTATTCTTTAAAAACAAAGCCAAAAGCTTTACAGGTAAAGCTGAAGTCCCATTTGATCATTAACTTCAGGAGTTTTATATGTAGCAGATTATGGGCACATTCACACTCATAAAACACTCATCATAGTGGTTTGCCTAGCATGTATGTCTTATATAAAGGAAATCTAACACTGCACATTATTTTTCAGCTTGATTTTTTTCACTCAATGTTTTGTTTTAGAAGATCTCTTGATATTGAGATGTGTAAGTATGGTTCATTCATATTACTGGCTTTTTAATATTCCATGTGAATATACTGCATTTTATTAATCTAATCTATTTATGAATGCTAATGGCCTTCAAATTTTACTATTATTAAAATATTTTAGTAAGCAATTACTCATCAAAATATGCTTTATTGAGTATTTCCCAAGTGCAAGGCATTGTTCTTCTTTTTTTTTAACTTTATTTATTTATTTTTAGAGAGAGGGGCTGGGAGAGAGAGAGGAAGAGAAACATTGATTCATTGCCTCATATACCCTGAAAAATGAATCCCCAGTTGAGGCCAAACCTGCAACCCAGGCATGTGTCTTGACTGGGAATCAATCCTGAGACCTTTTGCTTGGCAGGATTATGTCCGACTCACTGAGCCACACCTGTCAGGGTTGCAAGACATTGTTCTGAATGCTTAGAATATGTCAGTGAATGAAACAGACAGAAATCTCTACTTTAATGTTGTTTGCATTATAACAAGTTTGACAATAAATAATAAACAATTAAAAATAGAAGAGAATATAAGTTATGAAACAAAGAAAATCAGTATAATGTAAACAGGATAAAAGCACTAAAGTGAGAGTTTGAGTTTCTGTATTAAATAGAGTGGTCAAGGTAGGACTCTTTGAGAATATTATATTTGAAAAAAATATTGTCGGCAATAAGGAATTAGCCAAGAAGCTATTTTGGAGTAAATGGTTATAGGAAGGGAATACAAAGACCTTAAAGCAATAGAATTTCCCATGTGTTTCAAGAACATCAAGAAGGGCAAGGTGATTGAAATGGAGAAGTGGAAGGAGAAAGTAGTAGAAGAAGAGGTTGAGGGAAGGGTGAAGGACACAGTGTGTATGTGACCACATAGGCCATTATGAAGATTTTGCCATTTACTCTGAATGAAATGGAAAGGTACTGAATGTTTTAAGCAGCAAGTACTTAGAGTATTATACTAGCTACCACTTATGGAATAGATCGTAGGAAGGCAAAAGCAGAAGAGCTTAGGAGGGTTCTTTTTTTTTTTTTACATACTGACTCATTTTTATTGTTTTTCTATTATAGTTGTCCCATTATTTCCCCCATTGCTCCCCTCTACCCTGCCTACCTCGCTTCCCACATTCAATCCCCATTCTGTTGTCCATGTCCATGGGTCATTCATATTAGTTCCTTGACGAGACCCTTCCCCTACATTCCCCCTTTTCTCCCTCCCCGCTCCCTCCTGGTCGCTGTCAGTCTGTTCCTTGTTTAAATGCCTCTGGTTCTATCTTGCTCATTTGCTTGCATTGTTCATCAGTTTACTGTAATAGGTGATATCATATGGTATTTGTCTTTCACTGTTTGGCTTATTTCACTAAGTATAATACTCTCCAGTTCCATGCATGTTGTCGCAAAAGGTAGGAGTTCCCTCTTTCTTTCTGCTACACAGTATTTCATTGTATAAATGTACCACAGTTTTGGGGGTTTTTTTTTATCCACTCATTTACTTAGGAGGGTTTTGAAGTAATTCAGGCAATAGTTAATGGTATCCTGGACCAGGAAAATAGAAGTGCAGGTGTGAAGTATGTGCGAGTCTGGATATATTCTTAAAGTAGTACCAAAAGGATTTGCTAATTGATTAGTTGAGGCATAAAAAAAGGGACGAGTTAATGATGACTTTAAGAACTTGGGGCTAAATAACTGAAAGTTGTCATTTACTGGAATAAAGAAGGCTGAAAGAGGAGCAGGTTTGGAGCATCTGCTCATTTGGAAACCAGAATCCGAGATGAGGATTAAATTGCTGACTTGGGAAGTGCAAGACCAAGGCCGTGAGGATAAGAAGGAGAAAGCAAGTGAGGTAAAGCCAGATGAAAATCAAACTAAGTAATAGTTTACTAAAAGGGCTGCATCATTCAGAGCCAGGAAGAGATGCAGCAGGTAGTAAACACATGTGTTTATTCAGAAGTTTAGACTTCTAAGAAAGGTTTTCAAAGAAAAACTGCACTTCAGAATAGTTCAGAAGAAAGACAGAATTTACCTGTTCGGTTTCCTCCCATCTCTCGTTTTCCATTAGTCAAGGGAATACAATCGCAATGCTTTTCTGGATGCTATTAGGTAGTTCCTTGATGGTCAATGAGCAAAAGAGATTCCACACCTCATTCTTTTCATTGCAGTTCAGAAGTAGATGGGGCTTGGTCTGTGGCACACGAGGGTGGAGAAGCCCTCCAGTGAGCTCAGAAAACTTGGCAAGGGCGCTGGCAAAGACAGCAGCAGTGTGGCCCCTAAGTTAGAAAGCATCTCTAAAGAAAAAGATGGCCAAAGGAATTTGAAGAGGCACAGAAGGCTTTTGTCTAATAAAACAGTAGTTGATGAGCAGGCCACTGGATGTGTGAGGTTGTAGTTTAGGAGAGTGAGCTGGTCTATCTTGAAGTCATCTGCCTACAGATGCCATTTAAAGCCACACATTTTAGATAACTAAGAAAATGAATGTAGTTGGAGAAGCTCAAAGTCTGAGCTTGGGGATACTCTGAACTGACAGGGCCAGAAAAGTGAGAAAACAACAATGGAGAATGAGGAATGAGCAAGTTATATGAAGGGAGAACAACCTATAAGTGTTTAGAAACAGAAATACTAAGTTACAGAGTCTGCACCATTCATACTTTAATAGACATTCTCAGATTGCCCTGAAAACTGGCTGCCCCGATGTAGATAATATCACTCTATGAGAGTTTGTTTCCAGAAACGTAACCAACATTGAAATTAATTTCAATTGTTTTCCTAATTTGACAAAAGAAAAGAATGGTATCTTACTGTTCTTCCAAATTTCACTTGCTTATTTAGTGCAATTGGATAATTTAAAAATATATTTTCAAGTCGACTGAGTTTCATTTTTTGAAGAATTATCTCTGTTTTTCTCCAGTTTTTGTATAGTTGTCTGTACTTTTCTTGTTGCCTTGTTAATGTTCTTTATGTTGTATACTCCCTTGTTTTGTGTTATCGATATATAATATTTTATTTGTATTTATATATGTTTTTCTCCCAATTTCTCTCCTTCTTGTTAACTTCGTTTATGCTCTCTTTTGTCAAATGAGTATTAGTCTTTTTGAAATAGTCACACCATTTGGTAATGTTTTCTTTTACCAAATTTACCTTTAAAAATGAGTATATTAAAAAGACTTCCTTACCTTAATATTCTAGAGACAGTTTTCTTTATTAAAAAATGATATTTCTGTTTTACTTAGGTCTCTTCTCCAACTGAAATTTGTGTTTGAGGTAATGAATAGCAAAAATGCTTACACATATATTCTATATATATTATATATATTTGGCCATGTGGAGAGACAGACATATTAAATAGTTAATCGTTCCAATCACTGATTTGTTATATAACTTCCAGAATACATCGAATTCCCACTTATGCATGATCTCCTTCAGAATTTTCTATTGTTTGTCTTTACTACCTTCAAGCTCTCTGATATCTTCGGTGTTGAGGGTTCCCAAGACCACCTTCAGGTTTGATGATTTGCTAGAAGGACTCAGAGAACTGAAAAGACCTGCTATACTCATGGTTATGGTTTATTACACTGAAAGGATACAGAGTAGCTGAAGCAAAGGCAAAAGGCGCAAAGGGCAGAGTCAAGGAGAAATAGGCACTAGCTTCCAGTTGTTTTTTTCCCTGGAGTCATTGATTGGACTTACTTTCTCACCAACCTATGGCAAAATGTATGAAGTATTGCCAAAGAGTGATCTCACCTGTGCTTGGTTTTGAGGCTTTTATTGGGGGTCAGTCAAGTAGGCATAGCTGATTGCCCATGGGGCTGAATTTATAGTTACTTAGTTTCCAGCAACTCCAGAGGTCAAACTAATACAATTTGGCCCTGGTTCTCCACCATAAACCACACTGATGTGGCATGCCCCAAGACCTCATGTATGCAAGATGTTTTGAAAAGATGGATTTTTAAGGAACAGTCCTTTCATTTGAATGTGAAAGCTTTGCACACTCTAAGCCTGATGATTAATGCCTTACTGCACATTTTCAAACACATGTATTTTTTTCCCACTTTAAATTTTGTCCATGTCTTAGTCTTCCTTGGTGGCAAGGTTGGTTTGAAGCAAGTTAGCATGCAATTTTAATGCAGAACTCCCCCTTAGTATTTTGAAAATGGACAAAATTTATGGATGTGATGCATCTACTCAACCTGATAAAATAGTGATGAAAACTGATTTTTTTCACTTTATTGTGTTGTTTTATTCTCTGATAGCTTTCGAACTGTCTCTTTATCCTTAACATGTGGAAGCTACCCACAACATGTTCAACTGTGAAGTTTTATTTGTTCTTTTATTGTGTATTTGTTTTAATTTTGTTTGCATTAACTTTTACAGTATGCAAAATCATGCTATATTACTTCAAATATTGGCTTAATTTTTTTCTATTACTTTATTATGAAATTCCATTTAAATAAAAACTTAAACTTTTGGATTTTTACTTTGTGCTTCTTCACTTCTCTTTGGTACTTTAGAGAGCCGACTCATTGTTCTTCATAGTTATATCCTATAAAGTGTCTGCAAGAATTGAATTTGCAAATATTAAGCAATTGTCCCCAAGAGGAATGCATACATTTTATATGTGAGAACTATTTTGTTTTTTAGCTAGGTTCATTTTGTTATTCAACCAGACTATGATTAGGTTTTTTTAGTTGATTTCAATGAATTGGTTTTCCTATGATCACTAATTTCTTTTTCCACAACTATAAAATTTTGTTTTATAACTATTTACTTTTTTGTGTCATGGGTGTATTACTTTTATTTATTTCTTTGTAGGTAGTAACTATACTTATTTCAACTCCTTTTTGTTTCCATATTATCTCTATGTTATGGGTATAAATTCTTTGACTCATGAATGTGTTGCTTCCTCTTCTGGTGTTTCTCAGATGATGATGATTCTTAGTCATATGTTGATCCTATGTCCTCAGTTATGACAACTGCTGACACCATGGCCTTCAGTGTAACACCTTTTTGGTGATGTCATCAGTTTAGCTCTAGCAGTAGTGACAGCCTTTGTTCATTGCTTTTCTGATATAAGAACAATTTAATCCCATCTCTTTCTTTCAATATAACTATGTATTAATATTTATTTTTCTAAACTTGATACAGTATTTGTTTTAAACTGATAAACTACAATATATTTTGAATACGAGCCAGAAATTTTGGTGTGTACGTTCAGTGTATTATTATCTCGAAACTAGGAGTGGCATGGTGGTGTTAGAACTTGATTGGGGAAATAGCCAAAGAAATAAAGTTTCTGACAGATACTGGACCATAAAAAAAAAAAAGTGCAGGCATAACCAAACAGTATCCCAGGACAAGTGAATATATTCTCTGGATTCTGTCTCCTTCCTTTCTTCCATCTCTTGCCAGTGCCTTTCTGGGGGGGGCCAGATACAATCATAAGCCAGAGAGTGGGTGAGCCCAGGAATGCAATTCACTGAAGTATTTTAGAGCAGAGCCTAAAAGGAAAGTTAGTAGAGGAAAAGCACCACATCAAACTACTTTTAAGGACTAGTTTGCCAATATCCTGCCTTAATGCACACAATACAGTGTTTAATTGATTATGAACTTAGAACTTAGAGCCAAACTTCTTATGTTAGCCAAAATTAATGTGCTTATTAGTATAGTCTATACCTCCTAATTATGGTATTTTCTTAGCTAGTATTTTTTACTAACATAAATATCTTAATTCAGATATATATTTATATGTAAAGATATAAATTATACATATAAGTATATATTTTATTAAAAAGTGCATTTTAATAAATTCTACATATGAACATACCACGATTTTATCTAAGAAGGTTTGTATATATAAAAGCCCACTAGTTAGCTGAACATCAAGAGATTGGGGCAGAGGATGCTCCTGCTCTGACCAAAATTATTTAATTTTCTTTTCTTATTAGGCTTCCTTAGAATATCATTAAAAAAAATTTTTTTTTAAGATAAGTAAGCAAAGAAGTTAAGGCAAACATTTGCCATGCTCAATAAACAATGTTCTAATGTGCTAATTGATTCTAATCTCAACAGCCAACATTAGCTATGTTAATACACCATTAGACAGAAAAATAAAAGCATCATCAGGAATACAATCTATCAATTGAATACATGAATACATCATGGTTGAATACTAGCCGGTAGGTAGTAATTAGGTAGTAACTAAGGGTATCTCAGACAGATATTGGTTGATGTATATTTAGCAGATACTATGCAATTCTTTTTTTCAACTCTATACTTAGTAGTATATTATCTTTATGTACTGTTATTACTAACTTTACCACAACTATTAGTATGATATTATATAAAATATACAGATATTATATCAGGAACTGGGAATATGAGGATGAAAAATCATGCCCTCAAAGAGTCAGCATATAACCATGGAAAAGACTATGTAAATGAACAATTATATGCAAAAGAATAGGTGAAGCAAAGTTTGTGAATGAAGTAGATGCCACAGAAATAAGTCGCAGAGAATGTGATTAACTGTGTCTAAGAGCTTTATAGGTTATTTAAAGAGAAGTTGTGCTCTGAACTGCATTTTGTATTTGATTCAACAGCCTCCTTCAAGATGTGTATTTATACGAGTTTGGTGGACTGGGGCATACTCAGGCAAGGGGGATGTCCCCTTTGGTTGTGCATTTCTCTTAATGCAGCTCATCTACAAGTTATGGACTCTCATTTATACTCTGATCTCTCAATTTTAAAATTCTTTATAGTAAGGTTTATAACTCCAAATCCAAATATTAGAATCAATCATGTAATGGCATTTATTGCCCTATCAACAACATCTTTTGATGATCTCTCATGTGCTAAGTGCCAGCTGTATGTACTAGTGGAAGAGACATCGATGACAGTACATTCTTCTTAAGAACATTGATAATCTAGTAAAAAGGCAGAAGATGCACAATATGATAAATATAACAGTGAGACTAATGCAACAAATAACAAAGAGATAATCATAATTAAATGTAACCATATATTACATAATAATATGGATGGTATAATTTATATTTGTGTAATGTTTAATCACTTATACATGTTTCCTCATATTAACTTGACTTAGTGTTCACAAATAGTCTCTGGGTTTGATGACGGTGTTTCTATTTCATCAATGAAGCAAAATAGGTACAGAGAAGTAATAAATATATAGGAAATAAAAGAATGAGAAAATTTAGGGTCAGGGTTTGAAAGGGAAATAGGCTATAAGATGGATTAGACTAAATGCTGTTGAGAAGAGATAGGGAAAGGCAAGTCAGGTTAATGGAAAAGAAAAGATTATAGATAAGAATATGCAGAGTGTGTTAGTGAGCAGACCAGCTTGGCTAGAACATGTGTATGGAAGAGAAATATGTACAAGTATATGAAATCTATAATATCAATGATTAGGAAAAAATGTGCAACAATAGAGAAATGATTGAATAAATTGTTTATTTATGATAAAATTCTAAGAAGTATTTTAAAATGAAGTAAATAGATAGCTGAAGTCAGAGTAATGATGAAAATAATTGAGTTTTATGTGACCATTTAAAAATAATTTATACATGTATATGGTATAAAAATCCAGAAAATATGAAGGATTTGTAGTAAAAAGTAATAATTTCTTTTTAGTACCCATTCCACCCCCCACCCCCCAGATGCAACATGATTATAGAAATAATTTCAATTCTGTCAAGAGAAAATTGCTGCCTCATCCAGGGTAAAGATGACCGATGTAAGCAATCTGCCATAGAGAGTGTGGCTGGACTCCACTAAGGGCATGACTATGTGCAGGGATTGGCATGGGTTTCTGTTGCTGGCAGATTGGGAATTCCACACTGGAAGTGGGTAGTTCAGAAGCTTTGGTGGAAAATTTGTACTTTTGTTACCCCTTCACCTAGGGTTATCCTATGGGAAGTTAATTTTCTCATGTATCCAAACTCGCACAGGCCTCAGAAAGACTGAGTGGATGCCTTTCACATGGTGGTGGCAGAAAAGCTCCAGGTCAGAAAAGAAGACATTCAGAGAGCTAGGAAGCAGTGTTGTCAGGTTACATCCGCAAGCAACTGGTTGCTGGAGCAATGGCCAGAGCAAAATGTTGAACTGAGAGGATATGAAGTAAGGCATACAAATCATCTGATCCCTTGACTCTTCAAGGCAATAGTCTTTGGGAATGCTATTTTGCTTTCAGTAAAATCAAAGAAGGCATGAGTGTAGAAGATTATATAAAATATCAAGGCTAGGAATTAGTCTCTTTGTGTCTAGGAAGAAATAAGAAGAGAAACTTTCTACTTTTGAATGGAAAATATTTTATGCTCCTGAGTGGACACCTAATGTACAAGTATTTTAAAGACCTTGATACAGATTACTGAATGGTTTTAAAACATTATCAAAGCACATTTTGTTAAGAGTATCTATTTCACTGTATCTTTGATAACATTGGAAATAACCATTTTTAGTCTCGCAGTTTAACAGTTGATAAATGGTATATTTTACATTTGTAATCCCTTGATTACTAGCATGGTTATATTTTGAAAATGTATATACATTTATTCTTCTCTTGATGGCAAGTTTAAATCCTTTTCCCATTTTTTAAATTGGACTTCTTTATATCTAAAAACTTGTTGTGTCTAAGACCTCTTTATATATTAAGACAACTAACCTATTGTTCATTATATACATTGCAAGTAATTTCCCACTTTTTCATTTGCCTATAATATTATGCTTTTAAATATTCAACCCTTTCCTATTTTTCCCGCTTTTTTGTAGTTTTTGTCAAAAACTGACATTTGAGTAATCTTTTTCAAATACACCTTTTTGGTTTTTACCAGACTTGTTGTTGAAAGCTAAACTAAATCTGCAAGTCACAGTTAGTTGTCACTTGTCTCTACTTATCTGTTATAATCTCCATTTGTTTAGCATCCCTTTTTTACAGTTAATGATAGAGAAAGAAAGAGCTAAAAATTTACCCTGAAGAGCAAATGGACGATAACATTGCATTACTTATTATAACATATCTTTTCAGTGGCTCAAAACGATTTTATTTATCTCTCAACTTAGTAATGTGGAATATCCTAAGATTGTAAGTTTTTATTTTTCAAACTGTAGTTTGCAGACAGCATCGTCATCACTGAATCCATATGCGCGGAATCTCAGGCCCCCATACCAGAGACACGTAATTTAAGATCTACCTTTTAGGTCCTTTTAGGGTCCACACAAAGGTCCCTAGTAATGCATCTGTCCATTATTATTTGAATTATCATTTTAGATCCTGTTGTTTATTTTCAGGAAGACATAAAACTAACCAATTGATTTATCAGTTTCCTGGATTATGACACTTACAAAAATTAAAATTGTAGAATGTCATAACAGAAACCTATATTATTTGTGAATTTTCTCCACTCTCATTCCAATACTTTAATTTTAGTTGAAAACATGAATTGCCATCTGAGCTCTAGATCATTTTCGTTTTTGATAATCACCATCAAACTTTGAGATTTTCAGCACCATATAGAGTAGTCAATAATGAACATTAAAGAAAGAAGAAAATATTTCATTTAGCTATACATATTCTAAGGAGTTGCATATAGTTTTATCATAATTACATTCATTAATTCATTAACACACGTATTTCCTATTTACTGTTGTACTAACGTACAAGCTCTGTGTTAGGTGCTGTTGGGGAAAAACAAAGACGACCAGGAGAAATAGATTAACAATATTAATCCTTTATGGATGCTTGAAATATGCTGGCCACTTTTCTGGCCACTTATGCTCTGCAGTCCTCAAAGCCACCATTTGAGGCCAGTGTTATTATTAACTCAGTGGTATATAATTTGCATCAAGGCTAGAAAAGTTAAGTAAACTTCTCCAAGGTCACATAGCTAGTGAGTAGAAGGGCTGGAGTTCCAGCCATGCTTGACAAAATCCCAAGCTCTTATGTTATACTTGAGTGCCTGCTTTGATTCTATCGTAGATGGCAATTTAAAAAATTGATAATTTCATTGGTGTGTATTCAAGGTTTTTTCTCTTTCAAGTTTTAGATATGGATTTTGTACAGTTTTATTCGTATTGATGGTTCCTATCCAGTTTATTTCTAGTATTTTCAAAAAACATGAAGAAATACACCATGAAGGCATAAAGCTGTGTACTTTGACCCTGAAGCCAGTGAGAGACACATTCTAAATGAATAGGGCGAGCAGTGTTGAACAGAAATTGCTGGCTTCCTACTTCTTCCCTTTCAAAGAAAAGCTGTGGGTAACAACTTGTTATTATACACGGTAAAGGGCATAGTTTATATATTGTACTGAAAGCAAGGGCTATTATTTCTTTTCTTTTTTTTTAAATTACATTTTATTGTTTATGCTATTACGGTTGTCTCAATGTTTTCCCTTTTTTCCCCTTCTACTCAGCGCCCTCCTCCATTCCCTCAGGCAATCCCCACA
This sequence comes from Furipterus horrens, assembly GCF_987537825.1. Lineage (NCBI taxonomy): Eukaryota > Metazoa > Chordata > Mammalia > Chiroptera > Furipteridae > Furipterus > Furipterus horrens. The sequence continues at coordinate 14,977,687 of NW_028327179.1, forward strand.
CTTTTTGTCCATGTCTACGGGTCTTGCATATATTTTGTCTATAATTCTGTTCCTGTTCTATTTGTTTATTTTGTTTTTCAGATTCAATTGTTAATGAATATGTCTTTATTGCCATTTTATTGTTCATATTTTTCCTTCCTCTTCCTCTTCCCCTTCTCCTTCTCCTTCTCCTTCTTCTCATGAAGAACCTTTAACATTTCATGTAATACTGGTTTGAGGGTGATAAATTACTTTAGCTTTCTCTTGTCTGGGAAGCTACTTCTCTGTTCTTTGATTCTAAATTATGGCTTTCCTGGATAGAGTGATCTTGGTTGTATGTCCTTGCTTTTCATCACTTTGAATACTTCTTGCCAGTCTCTTCTAGCCTGTAAAGTTCCTTCTGGGAAATCAGCTGACTGCCTTATGGGAGCACCTTTGTAAGTAACTCTCTTCTCTTACTGCTTGGGAGATTCTCTCTTTGTATTTAAACCTTGGCATTTTGATTATGATATGTCTTGGCATGGACCCCTTTGGGTTCATCTTATTTGGGACTCTGCACTTCCTGGTCTTCTATGTTTATTTCCTTCACCAAGTTAGGGAAAATTTCTGCATTACTTTTTCAAATGCGTTTCCAATTTCTTTCTCTCTCTCTTCTCCTTTTGGCACCCCCATGATGTGAATGTTAGTATGCTGAGGCTTCTTACACTATCCTCATTCTTTTGGATTCTTTTCTTCTTGCTGTTCTGATTGGTTGTAAGAAGAATAAAATGATTTACTGAGAGAGAAGGAAACATTTCTGTGTGTCTGTGTTTTGTGTGTGTGCATTCAAATACAACACGAGAAGTTGTATAAAATATAGTCTTAAAATTATTTTCAAAATATGTAGGAAAGTAAATATAACAATGAAGAACAATTAAGTAAATTTGATTAAAATACAAATGTGATGTGATTCTATCCTTGAGGTAGCCTTTTTGGTTTACTATGATTCTATGAAATTTCAACTCTTTATTCTAAACAAGATATATGAAGAGTATGAAATATTTGCAACACAAATGACTTAGTAATTCTATGTAAGTTATTTCTAAGGCATCACACATTTTCTTTCAAATTGCAGTAGTGGGAAGGATGTGAAAGCATACTGGCAGTTGACTTCATGCCAGAAAAACTCCAGTTGACTCATTGTGTTTAATCGCTTAATCTGAACGATTTCTCCACAGTAGTTTCAAAAATATGGTGCTAAGCCTTTTTCTTAAGGATAAAAACAAATTTTAACAGTCTATTCTAGTTGCACAAATTAGGATAAAGGGAATGTAAGCCGCATTGTGCAATAACACCCAATGATAAATCTTTGAAACAAGCATTTTCAGTGGAAGAAATATCTCCCTCAGTGGGGCAAAAATTGATTGGTTCTTGGGGGAGAGAAAATCTCTCTTTTTGTATTTAAATCACAGGTAAGCATACAGTACATCAACAAATACATAGCATATGTGTGATGTTTAAGTCTAATGGGACGTAGTAAGGGAAAAACTTATATAAAGGTAAAGACAATAAAGGTTGGGAAACATTGCTTTAAAGCATACTTCCTGTATTTCAGCAAGTGAGTCCCTCACATATTACGAGGCAAAGAGCATATGTTAAGCTCCTTTCTCAGCAGTATTCCTCCTGAAAGCCAGTGATAAAATGTATCATCTGTTGCTGGACTTTAGTAAGGATCCGGATATAAAATTATTGGCAATAAGGAACTTAAAACCCTTGTTCCTTCCCTAGGTCCTGTTTACTTTACAGCCTTTTCTTAAGGTAGTTGCATATGTTCCATGACAAGAGGCCACACGGTGTGTGTTCTGTGAGTAAGAGAAGAGATGAGAAGGTATATAGGGAGACCCTTCATATACTATCTCCATTTACATTTCTTCTGTTATTTTCAAACATTGCAATCAAGTATAAGAGATTAAAACAGAAAGAAGCTGTTCACTTCTTTCTTGATGGCGCTTGGTATCTTGAGGAACCTGAGGGTTTTCTGTAGGATATGCCCTAGAGGTTTGTGTTTCACCAGTTTACTCCTCTGACCTCATACTCTGCTGTGATCCCTCTGTTCATCTTTCAGCCCAGGAACCCCCTTCCACTGCAGAGCTTATCTTTCATCTCTCTGCAATTATCAAAAGATATTACTTTATTAAAACTTGTATGAATTTTATTCAATATTCATGCTTCCCAAGGGGTATGAGCATTATATTTGCCTCTAAGTAATTATGAAATGAATAGTGCTTGTTTTTCCTATTAAAAAACATTGCAGACATTATAAGTGAACTGTTTTCAGGAGAGCTCCTACTATACCTGAAATAATTTTATGTAGGTTAGTCTCTATTCTTTATTTTGCCTTACTTTAATGTCAAGCTAGCTTTTAAGAATTATTTCTCTCTCTAGCTTATGGTCTAAAATCTACAAATTATGAAAGGATAAAACATAGTACCCTTTTGTTTCTTTTCATCTCTTTCAAGTTGCTTTCTTATCTCTTCTTTATTCCTCTGGAATCTTTTTCCTGAAAGTTTTTTTTTAGCAAAATTTCCTCTACTATACTCTTTTGAAAAGGGATCTTGTAATTCATATTTTATCCCAATCAATGAAGAGTTAGGGCCTAAACTCTGGGGAACTCCATTCTTATATTTCTAATTTTGATAAATGAAATGTTGGAGTAACCTCTGTTCCTCATTAACATGCAGATTTTTAAAATGTATAGAGGGAGAAATCTCTTATGGGTGAGAACAGAGGCATAGAAGCCTGTTTTCCTTTCTAAAACTCTATTCATTCGCTTGCCTTGTTGCTCTTTCCCTTTACGTTATTTTTGAATTGTCCAGATCACTGATTCAATGTTGTTAATACTTCCAATTTAGTTCTTTTCCTATAACATTTGGAGGAAAAGGAAAATTCTATTTTAAAATTCAATAAAAATAATGTTTGGAAAGAGGACAGATTTGGAAAACTTAGAATTTTAAGATGACAATACTCTCCAAATTCAACTCAATTCCTGTAAGAATCACAGATGGTTTCTTTGTAAAAAAAATCAACAAACTGATTCTAATATTCATATGAAATTATAAAGGATCCAAAATAGCCAAAACAATCTTGAAAAAGCAAAACGGAGTTGGAAGACTCACACTCTCTGAGTTCAAAACTTACTGCAAAGCAACAGACGTAAAGACTGTGGTACTAGTATAAGGTAGATATATAGATCAATGGAATAGAATTGAGAGTTCAGAAATAAACCCATGTGTTTATGATCAACTGATATTTAACAAGAATGCCAAGATCAGTCGGTAAAAGAAAGAAGGGCCTTTTCAACAAATAGTGCCGAGACAAGTGAACAGCCACATGCAAAGGAATGAAATTGGACCCTACCTCATATCATATAAAAATTAACTCAAAATGAATCAAAGACCTAATGTAAAATAAACAGCATAATATTCTTAGAGAAAAAAATAGGGATAATGCTGCATATCTTTGGGTTTGTATAGATTTTTATATATGATAGCAAAGGCTTAGCAACACAAGAAAAACAAAAAATCAAATTTCACCAAAATTAAAACCTCTTTTTTTTTTTTTGCTTCAAAGGACACTAGCAATAAAGTGAAAAGACAACCCCCAAAATGGGAGAAAAATTTTGCAGATCATCTATCTGATAAGGGACTTGTGTCTACACTATATAACTCTTACAACTAAATCATAAAAACTAACAAAAATTAAAAATGAACAAAATACCCAAAAGGACATGTCTCCAAATAAGATATAGAAATGGCCAGAAAACACCTGAAAAAAATATTGACGTCATTAGTCATCAGGGAAATTAATTTAAAATTACAAGATACTAGTTCATATCCATTTGGATAGCTATAATCCAAAAAGACTCTTACCAAGAGTCAGTGAGCCTGTAAAGATATTGGAACCCTCAGAAACTGTGGGAATCTGAAATGAGGCAGCCACTTTTGGAAAGCAGTCTGGCAGTTCCTAAAATAATTATACTAAGAGCTAACACATGATCTAGCAATTCCACTTCTAGGGATATACACAAGAGAAATGAAAAGACTTGTCCACACAAAACTTATACATGAATGTTTGTAGCAGCATTATTCATTACTGAAAGTGAGGAACAACCCAGATACCCATTAAATGTGGGAATGGATAAACAAAATGTGGTATGTCCACACAATGGGATATTATTTGACCATAAAAGGAAATGAAGTACTGACACATGATACAACATAAATGAATTTTAGAAACAGTGTAATAAGTTTAAAACGCCAGATACAAAAGGTCACATATTGCATGGTTCCATTTGTGTGAAATGTCACAGTAGGCAAATTTATAGACACTAATAAGTGGTTGCTGGACTGTATGGGAGAAGAGAAAAATGATAGCTGAAGAGTACAAGATTTCTATTTGTGGTGATTAAAATGTGATAAAACTGACTGTGGATGTGGTTTCACATGTCTGTGGATGTACTGAAAGCCACTGAACTATACACCTGGAATGTTTTGATAGTATATATGGGGATTATATCTGTGAATAAATTTGTTTTTTACAAAATTCAATAAGAGGTAGTTTCTTAGAAGCTAGATACAGTGTGGAATCTAAAACCGTTTCAATCAGCATTTCTCGCTTTGCGTCATCATATCCATTGTTCTATCTAGAACTCTGAATGGATCTCTGTACGACTGATCCGTTGGAGTTTCATAGTCGGACCCTCGTTCTCATTTCACATTTAAATATGTGAAAACCTCTCAGCCTGTGAGCTACGCAGAGCCAGCAGTGGGCCTTAGGAGGCCTGGAAGGTGTGCTGGTCCCCTGGGTCCCTCCCAGACACCATCCCAGTCTGGTCTGTAACTGTGTCTCCATTTGTATCCAGCGCTGCTCCTCCCGCAGGAAATAGGAAGAGCAAGGCTTTCTCCTCCAGTCTCACGGGCTCCAAGTGCCCTGGCACGGGGGCAGCAGCCGCCCCTGTCCTGGCTGTCCAGCGGTGCCCTGAGCAAGACAGGGTGGCTGCCAGCACACGGAGGGGCCCTCCCTCCTGCCCCAGCCCCTCCCACTGTGCATTTTCCCTTTTGCCCCTGGGACGCTGTGGTCGGTGAGGGAGGATGGAGGATGGATGGCCATTGGCCAAGGAGTGGAGAGCCAAGGGCGGCAGGCGGTAGCCCTGCCTCTGTCTCAGAGGGTGACCCGGGTCGGGTCGCCTGCTGGAAGGCTTCTCTCCGCTGCTTCCGCCCCCCCCCCCTCCCCACCCAGGAGTTCCCAGCTGAACCAGTAGGAACTGGAGCAGCTGTGGCGTTCGCTGTCCCCGTGTTTGGGGCTGGTGCTTGTCCTCAGATGCCCTTGTTTGGATTCCTGGGGGTAGGGTGACTGCAGAGTGACTGCAGAGGGCTTCAAGGAGGAGGTGACACTTGAGCTGGCCTTGAAAACTGGGTGTCTGTAGCTGCTACAAGGATGAGGCTCTGTAGGGGGGGCTCCCACTGTCCCCCAGGTATTCTAGGTCCCTGCTGCCCAGCCTGGGAGCGGTGTCCTGGGTCTGCCCAGCACTGGCATCCCCCGGGGCCTCACTCTGCTGCGTGAAGCATCAGGTTGGGCGCAGCCCAGGACCCTCTGAGACCTGGGTTCAAGTCTGGCCTCACCCGGCTGGCAACTCCTCCTCTGGGCCCGTTTCCTCCTCTATAAAGAGGGGTTTCCGACAGAGCACAGAGGTGTACAGAGGGGGCCAAAGCTCTCAGCCCAGCTCAGTGGACGGAGCCCCCACGCCCCACTGTGGGGTCTTCTTCTCTCCCTGGACACCCTCACTTTGGGCATTTTGGCTCTTTGATGCCCGGGCCTGTAGCCTCCCTGGGAATGACCCGCCCCTTACCTGTGCCCCGAGACTGAACGGAGAGAAGCCCAGTGCACGGAGTGGGCACTCGGGGCCAGACCCTGGGCTCAGGCGCCAGCACGCCGCATGTGGGTGGGAGGAGCCCTGCGGCGAGAAAAGCTTTGTGTCCAGCCAGGGCAAGCGCCCCCCACTCCGCCGCCCCCAGCCTGGATAAGCTCCCTGCGGGGGGCCCTCCGACACCCCGTGCCCTCTGCATCTCTCTCCAGTGTCCTGTAGCTGCTACGACTGTTTTGGTTTCTGTCAAAGAGAAAGAATAAGAAACGCGGCCGCAGACGGAGGCAGGCTGGGCCGTGGGTGCCTGGAGCGCCCGCCAGGACTGCGGGTGGAAGCACCCAAACGAGGCGCCCGCCCGCCGGCCACGGGCTGGGAAGCCTCTGTGCCGCTGTGTGGTGGGGTGCATTTGTGTAAGGATAAAGTAAATGTTTTTGGCACCCCTGCTTCTTGTCCCTCCCCCTGCGCCAGGGAGTAGGTGTGTTAAAAATAATTATTAAACTTTAGGCCACAGGAAAAAAAAAATAGTCAAGCTTAAGAAAAAATGATGGATTTCAAACTCCTCAGTTTATTATTGAAAGCTCTATTCCTTATAAATAAATATTTATATATGATACACACGTGTATGTATCTGCTCTTTTATATGAACCACTCAAAATAATTTCATAAGTCATTCTTTATTTAAAATTGTTCTTTCAGATATTCAGAAATTCCACAGGTGGTGGCTTCAGTGGAATTTTCCCCAGAGTAAATTTCTTGGACTGAAACTGCTCTAGTTCTTCTGCCGTTAGTTGATGCTTGGGCGTGAATAATTCGTTAACTGTTGTCATGCTACTATTTGAGACAGGAAGAGAGGTAGATGTGCTGCTATTTGCAAAACTGTCACTGAATGACTTGGAAACAGTAGTGTGAGATTGTGAGCCTGGATTTCCAAAGCCAGCCACCGACCTGCTGTTTGTGACGGCTGGGGCCCCCGCAGCTCCAGCAGGGCCTGCTGCCATGGGAGCTGGGAAGCCTGGAAACCCAGGCGAGCCAAAACCTGCAGCTGCTGGGGTTTTGAATGAAAACGAAGCAGCAGATGTGATTTCAGGTTTCCCAAATCCAGGCACCGGAGTAGGAGTAGTGACGGCAGGACCGGGAAAGGGAACAGCTCCAAATGCGGGCGTGTTCCCGAACACAGAAGGGCTTCCAGAAGGGGCACTGGCAAATCCAGAGCTTGTTTTAAAACTAAAATTTTGAGCATTATCACTCATGCTCTTATTCACTGGAAAACCTACAAATAAACCAGGAAAAGAAAAAAAAACCTATTACAGTCAGAAATGTGGCCATGTTAATCCCCACTTTTCCCCCCCTCATTTTCCCCTTATTCCCGCCACGTTTGGATGTTGGAAAGAGATTACAAGGGAGAAAAGTAAAAACGAGAAGCTAGAACAAACCCACTGTCTTCCTGCTACACCGACCTCACTTGCCCCGTGATTTACCTTCACTCAATGAGGCGGCTTTGAAAAGCCTCAGAGATTAGCGAGTGCTCTGACACTTCTGGCTTGTCCACGCCCCGCCCCCCATCTCACTGGAGCTGTCACTTGCGGAGGACACTATGCTGTTATACAGTGACAAGAAAGTCCTCAAAGGTGCTGCTACCACAGCTATAAAAGTCTTGAAAAGCCACTCCTAAAATATACTTCTAAAGCTTGAGCCATAGGGCCTTTCAAAGAACAGCCCAGCCCATTCTGGCCCCCCTTTCACTAAGGCTTGATGAATCAAATTCTCTCAAGCTCCATTATGGAAGGCTGTAGAATTTGCAAGGCTGACTTAAAATGGTGCTTAACATACCTTCAGGTTTTACAACTTGAAACCTATAAAATCCTATTTTTCAAAATCAGTGAAGTCCTGCATTACTTTATCACTTACCTGGTGGCCCAAATGCTGCTGTTTGCCTACTCCCAAATCCAAACGTAGAGGTTGCTTGATTTATTCCATTCTTTATATCAGAGAGCTATAAGAAAGGGCAAATAATAAAGTACTTGATGAATAATTCTCAAGTACCTTTCTATATATGTACTTTAGAGCCAAATTTAAAATTTAAAATATGTACTTAAAAACGTGAAATGTTTAACATAGAAAAATGCCCACAATATGAATACAGACAGAAAAAAGTACACCAACCTCAAAGATTAAGAGTCAATTGCTGATGAATTATGGTTTTAATTTTAGTTACGCTTTTAAATTTTTCCTAGCCCTGGCTAGTGTGGCTCAGTGGATTGAGTGCCAGCCTGAAAACCAAATGGTTGCCGGTTCGATTCCTGGTCAGGGCACGTGCCTCGATTGTGGGCCAGATACCCAGGTAGGGGGCATGTAAGAGGCAACTGACCAATCTCTCTCTTGCACACTGATGTTTCTCTCCCTTCTCCTCTCTCTAAAAAGTAAATAAAATCTTTAAAAATTTTTGTTTTCTAAATTTCAATGAATACATATTAAAATGAGAAAAATAATTTTTAATAATACATTTCAGTATCTATAGGCCGATCTACATTTTTTCTTAAAGATTTTATTTATTTACTTTTAGAGAGAGAGGAACGGAGGGAGAAAGAGAGGGAGAGAAACATCCATACCAGCCAGGGCTTGACAGAAAATTTTAAGTTTGCTTTCCAACTTGAAAGTAAAATTCTTGCAAAAAAAGCAATACATAAGAGAGACACTTCCCTTCAGCAAACTTTCAGGTACTCACCAAACCTGTTTTAGGTGCTGTGCTTAGACTTTTCAGTTCATTTACCCTATTCCTCCACTGATTTATTAACTGTTGGATGGAATTTAGCTGGAGAGAGAAGACAGAAAAATGATGAGTCAATATCGAGTGTTTATTTTAATCTCTCAAACAACTTCACATCTTTGCCAAAATTACAGAAAGTTTATGAAACATTTTTACGGCCCATCACTTGTAAAGTTCGCATTGACCCGCCCCTGTTTGCCAAAGATATTCCAGCTCTAGTCCCCTCTGCCTGTTCTCCAGCTCCTTGAATCACCCGGTTCAGAAGCACAAGTACCTGGCGGCACACAGTTAGTTGTATTTGGGTGGGAGAAGAGCGTGTGTGCCAGTTAAAACGCATGATCATGACTGTAGACAACAACAAAAGAGTTTGTCATTTCCTTTAGCACAAACTTCCTCAAGCTGAGCTTTTTAATTTTTGATATTTGACATGTGAGAATGTTAATCTATATAATCGACTGCTTTATTTAACTTTATTTTTCTAACATTCACCACAGTATCTGCACCTAAGAGATGCTCTATAAATGTTTGCCAACTGATGAAAGGGTTTGATTTCTGGGACTGATTGTTGGATAATTTGTAATAAAATAATGACATTCCTAGTTAGTACAGTCAAAATATATTATCACCATTTTAGATAACCAATCAATTTCAAATAAAGTAATTTAGAAAATAAAAATAGCCTTGTCTTGAAAAAACTGTAGTCCTCACCCACTTTACCAAAACAAGCAAGCCTCTAAATATGGAGAAGGTAGTAATTCACAGCTAATCTGTTATTGAGGTAGATGAATAGGAAACAAACTTACATAACTCTGTAAGTTGTTGCTGGCTAAGCAGTTATGGTATTCAAGTCTCAGCTCCTCTGGTGAAATGTCAGTGAAACCTGAAGTGAGAAATCAATTGGAATCTTTAAAATAAATGCCAATATTTTTGATAGAATAGTAAAGCTAAAGGGGCGAGACAAGAAAGTGCACTAATGTTGATATTAGAAAATTTTCATAATCATAAGGAAAAAATTAGAATAAAATGTAGTTGGTTATTATCTTTGAAGGGGAAATTCTTTTTCTAAATATAAATGGAGAGGAAGAACTAACAGAAAAAGAAAGTTGACTACGTATACATTCAAATTTCTATGTAGAAAAATACTCTCTATGTCAAACTATAATAAGCAAAATTAAAACGCAGATGATAAGCTGGGAAAACCAGAATGGCGACATGACAGGAGAAGAACTAATGTTAACATATTAAGAGTTTTTACAAATCACTGAGAAGAATAAGTTAATATGAGCAAAAACAACAAACAGCCAACTCACAAAAATTTCAAATAGCCAATAAATAAATGAAGTAAAAAAGTGCAATTTAAAAATACAACTGAAAATTAAGATAAAAGCCTTTACTCATCAGACTGGCAAAAATTAAAAGTGAATATTATTTATTGGCTTTAAGAATTTGGCGAAGCTCGGTGGGACTGAGCATTGGCCTGCGAACCAAGTGTTGCTGGTTGGATTCCCACTCAGGGCACATGACTAGGTTGCACGTCAGGTCCCCAGTTGGGGGCGCGAGTGAGAGGCAACCACACAGTGATGTTTCTCTCCCTCTCTTTCTCCAAAAGTAAATAAATAAACAAACAAACAAAGAAATAATTAAAAAAAAAAAAGAATTTGGTTAAGTGGCTCTGACCAGCGTGGCTCAGCTTGTCGGGCATTGTCCCACAGAGTGAAAGGTCGCCAGTTCGATTCCCAATCGGGGAACATGCCTGGACTACAGGCCTGGTCCCCAGTTAGGGCATGTGTGAGAGGCAGCCAATTGATATTTCTCTCACACATTGATGTTTCCCTCTTCTATCCGCCCACCCCCCCAAAAATAAATACAAGAAATCTTTTAATAAAATAAAAGAAAAAATGTGGTGAAGTGGACAGTCTCCTAAACTGCCATTGAGGGGACTAAAAATGTACAACTCTTACAGGAGGAAAATTGTCATTAAGCATCAATTGCCACAGAAATGTTCACACCTTCTGATCTTAATAGCATTGCTAGGATTTAACCTCAGGAAATAATCAGATGCATTGAGTCTGTTGCAATATACCGCCTGGGTGTAGTATAGGACGAAAACCTGTTCTCGCACAGATATGTAGCTGGAAAAGAATGATGTTAACGGCCTTTTCAGATAGTTTGGAATATTCTTCTTTGACGTCACACCAGAACTTGACAGATGGTAGTTTCTAAAAGTTTAGCTCCAATGTCGACTCAAACTTTTTGTACTATCACATTCAATTCACTGGATAATTTTGCACTTCGAATGGACTTTTTAGGTATGTATAATTTTGCAACATTACAGATTAAATATTTGGAAAATACTGGTTCACTGAGTTATCGAGAACTCCCAAACACGGCCAAATGGTCTTTTACAATATCAAAATATTCATATTTGTTAATGTCACTATCCATCTCATCAGAAGAGACTTTATGGATCGAGAAGTTATCAAGCTCACATGAGAAAAAAATTTCTCCATCATCTAATATTCACTTGAAAGCTTGCATTTTATCATTGTCAGTTGTTCTCTATGAAGTAACGGGCTCCCTTCATTTATTTTTAAAGAAAACGTCACCAAATACTTAAGTCAAAATAACCGTAGTTGCCACTTATTCTTTCATCAGCCATTGTTCTGTGGGGGAAAAAAGTGGCTGGTTCAGCTCCCAAGTCAAACGAGCACACCAGGACTTTCCCTTCAAATACCCATCGCACTTGGGTATGTGGCAGAAACAACTCTGTGTGTGCTTCCCATTTTGTCACACAGTATAGTAAAAATGGTTTGCACTCAGAGGTCAAGATCTCATAAAATTAAAAACTTCTACCATTTCATTTCGGACATAATCTTAAGCCAAAAGGACATTAACCTTTTTCATTGACTACTGTTAGACTTTGTGAATACGGTTTATTGTTTCTAGCTTGATTTACACTAAGATATAAGGGGCTTTACTCATCGATTTTTTTGCTTCAACTGTGCAAATGTCAACACAGTGAAAATGGCAACTCGTGCATTAGGATTATTATGAAAAGATTTTTGAACTCGTACAGCTCCTGCAAGGGTCTCAGGAACAGGGTTGCCAAATTGAGCAAATAATAATACAGGATGCCCAGTTCAATTTGAATTTCAGACACACACACTTGTAGCATAAATATGTCACCAATGTTACATGGGTTATTCATATGCTAAAACATTATTCTTTGTTTACCTAAAATTGAAGCTTCACTGGGCACCCCATATTTTATCCGGCAACCCGACATAGGGATCTACGTCCCACACTTGGGAGGAACTGCTTTAGGGCATTCGACAGGCATTAGGTTCAATGCTGAACTGATTTTATAAGGCTAATACGTCTTTATTTTCTTTACAGAAAAATCACCAGCTGGAGTTCTCTTATTTCCTTGTTTTACTTATTGTCTCCTTCCCTCAAGAACATAAGCGTCATAAGGGAGGGATCTTGCCTATCTTGCTCACCAACATATCCCCAGCACTTAGAATAGGGCCTGGCACTAAAGAAATTCGGTGAGGATCTGTTGAATGAGTACCGAAGCAACTGAGGAGCGGTGTGATGCAAATGCTTGCAGAGAATGAGCAGGCAGAGCTGAGACAGAGTACAGATGCCAGAGTTCTGAGGGAGTGCAAGGACTGTCATCCGCTAGGAGCCTGCTATTCACTCAGGACCAGCCAGGTGGGCTTAGCAGTGTGGCAGTTTAGGTTTCAGCCCAGAAGGAGCTTTAGAAACTCTAGACAAAAGAAAATGGGAAGGGAAGGAGTATTCTACAGAAGTGTTATCCCTGCAGCCCAGCTAAAGCTCCTGACCTTCAAACATTATCTCCAGGATAGGCCTTCACATGCTTTATGAAAAACAACTACCCTTAAAAGGAAAGACAGGGAAGAAAAAGCAAGCAGAATCAGACAGCTAAGGCCTTCGTGGCAGGCAGGATATGACTCTTCTATTCCCCGCAGGCAGCCAAGAGGTTCTGAAGGGGTACTATGGAGAGCCAAGAGAGTAGAGCCTCTGCTTGGGCTTACAGAATTAGAACTGTGGTGGGTCCTGATGTTATTATTTTCTCATGAGAACCACATATCTTAAAAGAACTATACCTTTCAACCTCAATCTCCGAATCATGAAGTTCTGCTGCAATGCTCAGGCACTTTAAAGAATGTCCAACCTCTCCTAACTACAGCTAAGTTCGTGGTTCATTTCTTTATTTGGCAGGGTCTCGCTTTTAGAGAATGAGAGTTGTAAAACGTAGTTTAAAAATGTACAATTTCTCAGTTACCTGAAAGGCAAGATACGTTTCCCTCTGGTGAATAAACGGAGAACGGCCACTGACCAGAGGACTCCCAAACGGCCACATCTTTTCCCATTTCGTCCCTGACAAAGAAAAAGAAAATAGTTTTCATCTGCTTATTAAAATTTATCTTTTTCTCATTTTCAATGATTGAAATGTTAAATTGTAGTAAATATATAATTTTAGGTTTCTCGTTATGTTTTCTCAAGTGTCCTTTAAAGCAGAAGTTACAGAACTATAAACTGCATTTCATGTGATAGATACAATATTAAAGAAGTTCATAATTTTGCTTTTGCAGTACACGGAACCATTCGCTAATTCATTTCATTGAGAACAACTGTGTCATACATATATTAAAGAACTAAGATATAATAAAATACACAACACAACTTTAATTGTTTTTGTTCATTACCATCCACATCAATGAGTATTTAACTGGGAAAGACTGGAAGCACTCCGTAATATAGAAACATCACATTTTTAGAGAACATTTTGTCTAATTCTCACATTTTGCAAACGGGTGAAGAGACCCACAGCCATGCAGTTCATTGGTTGGCAAAGCTGTGGATAGTATCTGCTCTAAATTCAATCCCCTCCTATGCCGTCCAGAATGCTATGATTAATAAAATCACAGATACTACAGAGAATCTATACTCAATTTAGGGTTTCTGTAACATCAAATATAGGAAGAACGGGTTCATTTGTTTCTTTTCTTCTTTTGAAACATCAGTAGTTTATGGTACATGGCTCAAAATGTTTACTACTGACCGACTTCTAATTTATGGAAGTAAAAGACCAACAAATACCTATATTGATGTTCTGTCCTAGAAGCCAGGAGCCGAGGGTAGTTACAGAGAGCCAGGCACCGTTTTGGTACCAGTCACAAATTCTACTACAGATGTTCTCGAGAAATGATAAGGAATTTACTCTACAATAACGAAGGAAACCAAATGAAACCAATTTGAATGAGGCAAATGAAGTAAAAGTTTTAGAAAGAAAAATAGGTGATGATATGTGACCTCTAAGATCACAAGTTGCTTTAAATTACCTCATCCTTTTTAAAGGTCTCATAACTTACAACAGATTTAATTAAGCAGGACTACCTTACAAAGCTATTCACAATACAGCGTTATCAACAAAGTGGAAAAAGCACACTGAGCTCTGAGAAGACACTGTACTGATACGGAAAGATGACGCATTTTTAAGCGAAATAAGATCTAGTACGATATGTATTATACCCATTATATTACATGTATATATGCGCGCAAAACGTGGTTACCTCTGAGGGATAGGATCATGGGTACTTTCTGCTTATTCCGATTTTTAGGTAATGTATTACTTCTTTTCGAAAAGCAAGCGAATGGGTAACTTTTCTGAGGGCTTTCACTTACAGGAATTCGTTTTCGTCTTTCGGTGCGTAAGAGCTGGGTGAAGAAGCAAATGGGTTCTGAGGTGCTCCAAATGCCCCGTTCCCGTCAGTTGAAGCTCCGGAATCGGAAGAACCGGAAGATGACTTCCCTTGCTCTCGGCGGCCCGCGCACCCTGTAGATTGGGACAAGCTGGATGCGATACTACTGGAGTCTCTCTGGCTCGAGGCATTGCGCCCACGTCTGGCACGACCTGGAATAAACAATAAAACAAAACAATTTTACCGGCAATTCATCTTTTAAACCTCTGAAAACATCATTATATTTTGCTTATTCCATACACACATTATGCAAAGATCCAACACTTCCACTTACGGAAAGTCACAAAACTCTTCATTCTGACTTACATAGTTCAGTGTAATATCAACAGATCGCATAATGGCCTAACTGCATTTCTGTTTAACAAGATTGAGGGGACTGTTAGCTCTAGAAAAATAATGATGTGTTGCTAAGTTCAGCTGACATAGGCTTATTAAGTGAATAACTGCTTGATGGTGGAGTGGATGGAAGGCATATATCCTAAATCATGAATTCCTTCAGGATCAAAAGCTCTCTTTCTCAGTCTTGGCTTTCCCACTGGGCCCGATATAGTAATAACCTCTGAAAGATGGGGAGTGTATGAAAAAGTCTGTTGAGCATAAACAATTAGATTCCACCTTCTGTCCTTGAATAGATGCTGAAATCTATTTCAGTCTTCCCTTTCGGAAAACACATACCCATGGATCTTTCAGGGGGAGATTATAAAGGGAATTCACATGTGAATAATGCATTTGAGTTTCTCTATTACGAGCATATTACTAATGTTTCATAACCACCAAAATGAGCCAACAAGACTATCCTTTCTGTCTCCAGTTATCACTTGAACTGTCTCAACTACTCATCATTTTCTAGTGGGGTCTAAGATAATTCACCTTGTTTCTCACTGAATTGCAGATATTCCATTAAGTGTAATAACAAGTGGAGTGATGGGAAATATACTCCTTATGAAAACTGATCTCCCAACTCTAAAACTACTTAATAAAACCAAAGAGAAAAGGCAGCAGATAGCTGAACCAGATCCCTCAAGTAGGGATTAATAGCATTCTCTTATTCTAAAGCTTTAAATCCGTTGGGGAATGACACAGCTCAAGAAATTCAAGTCATCTTTTGAAGACAGCTTTGGGCCTTCACACTTACTAATGACAGAAGCATTCACTTGCTGCAGGTAGCTAAATAACTGTTTCTTTGACACAGTTCATTACACATATTTTTTCCCTCAATTAACCTGTCCACTCATCGTTTATTTTTTAATCACTACATTTAGTGAGTCTCCACAGAATGTCAACTATGACATCCCGTGGTTAGTGGAAGTCCATTCACATTTACCTGACCCCGAGCCCTCATTTTTGGTTTGGGATATTTCATTAGACCTATTGTGGTAATGCACACAGACTGTCCTCAAGAAGAGGCAGCAGGTGTGAAAGCCACAATGCGACTATCCCAAGGCTGAAAGGGCGGGAGAGTGCGTCGGGGGGAGCCAGCATCCTGCGACATCTTTCAGGACCAAGTTCCAATTCTAAGAAAAGAAAAATACATCTTACCTTTAAAGTCTTGTGTTGTATTGTGTTTTCGTGTCTTACCTTTCTTCGAAGACAGCGCTTTTCGCACCATCCATAACTGATTTAATGAAATATTCTGAACCCTTCGGAAAGGGCTTAGGCCCAGGGAGCAAGTCGACGTGCCCTTCCACGCCCCGTTCCCTCGGCCCCCAGAGGTCTTCATTGGGTATCCTATCCTCCCAATTTTACCCCAAATTTTAGGAACATGTGCGTCTGAGCAATGGCTCTGTACGCTTTTACTATATTTCCAAAGAAGTTCGCGACTTCCCCAGAATTTGGAGCCCTGACTCGGACCCTGGTTGCTAGCCTCTCCCTGGAAGCAACGTTGAGTAAAAATTATATTTGAGTCAAGGGCCAAAAAAACAACTACTCATAGGAGTGTACAAAAGCAAGGCGGCGTCTGGGTCGCCCTACAGCAAGTCTCCCAACCACTGCCACTCACAGACACTGTAGCTTTGACACGTTAAGTTCTACCTGAAACTCGTTGCTTGGCAACACCAGAACCAAGCCCCTTCTGCCTTTGTTCGCTCATCAGACACCAGCCCAGCACCTCACACGCAGGAGAAAATGGCAGAAGGAGACCGTGGGCTGGGCTGTGCCCAGCCCCTTTCGGGACGCCCATTAACTACCGGCTTTCTTGACAGGGAAACAAATCCAAATCAACTCACTGTCTACTGAGCAGATAAATGTCCTACGGTCTTCTCTGATACCCAAATGCAACATAATTAGTCCACCAATTATGCAGGAAACAGGGAGCCCAGAAAGCCAGCCACTAAGTTAACTTACTTCGCCTGTGGCACATTATTTGAAATATTGCAGGAAGAAGAGTGGGTGAGGATTAGACATCCCATGACTGAACTGTGATGAACCACCATGATGCTTTCACCAGCATGAGCGAGAGCAGGGTCTTCCTGGCTTCTGTCATTCCTGTCATTGAATGCCATAAATGTAATTGACCCCCCAAATCAATGCAACTCTTGTATATCAGTTCCACCTTCTAAATTTGGTAAGGAGGCCAGCTGGTGTCTCTTCTGCTTCAAACATTACTTAGTAATTTTGCTTCAAGTTTCCTTGTGCACTGCTTTCGTCTAAATCGCTTGCTTAAATGGGATTTAGGGAGCTGTGCTGAAATAAAGTGCTACTGTCACAGGATAAAGGATAAATAATGTACACACATCTAGGGAAAAAATTAGGTTTTGGAGAACCAAAATAATCAGAAGGTTAGGGTGTATGAGTATAACTTGCAGGCCATTCTTGCTTCTGTTTCGAGGCTGCTGCTGGTAAAACGGAGTCTCTAAAACAATTACGTTTACTAATGCCAATAGTACAGCATTTACAAAGTCCTTTAGAAGCAATGCTGAAGTTATAAGTTCATTCAGTTTTTCAAGTGCCAGTAAAGGAATTTTTTTTTTTTTTTTTTTTCTAAAAGATCAGCAAATGTTGTGGTCTGAGGGAAGACTGTATTCCAAAGTGGGCTGGGAGTTTCACTGGGGACGCCTGTGAAACTAAGAATGGTGATGGAGAGGGTGGGGATCCCATCCAAAAGGGGCTGGAGAGAGAATATTTCAGTCTCTTTTCACCCTGTGCTGGTCGTGGGGGGCAGGGAGGAGGAGGAGGAGGAGGAGGAGGAGGAGGAAGGCCTCTGTTGTAAGGGTTAAAAATGGGATTGGTGTTGTTTTACTATGGCACAACTGAGCATGTGAAGGCGAAAGAGAAAAATAAAATTTCTGCCAGGCCAAGGGAGAGAGAGCTTGTTTACCAGCAATAAAACAAGGATGGGAAAGGTTATTGGGTATTAACTCAAGATCTGGACCATGTTAGAGCTAAGTTCTAGGACTTCGAAACTGAGGCTAGCCCAGAGACAATTGTAAAGTGATTAAAAAAAAAAAAAAAATCAGACACCAGAAGCAGAAAGGACATAGGACATACTTCTGAGAGATGCTGCAGTTTGTCTGAAGTGCAGATTCATGGCTTCAGGGTGATGGGTTGGCAGGATAAGGGCATTGTGGGAGAGGCAAGACCACCACAAAGCCAGAGGACTGAAACAAGGACTGAGGAGCCAGGCATTGGCCTGGGGTAACATCACCTCTTTGAGGGTAGAGGTTGTGGGCTGTGGAAGTAGCTTTCTTCGTGGCCTGAGTTATAGTGGCCCTTAGACAATAGCAAGAGAAGGGCAATTGGAAACGGCAAGGTTTTTACCAGTTCTGCACTGTTGTGGTGAAAGCGGAAGCTACAAGGCAGAAGAGGTTAGGGGACAGGTGCCCCCGTCCCCAGGAGATCCAGAGAAATTAGTAGGCAAGTGGGGCCTCCATGGACATCTGAAGCTTTCCCCCTAATTTAGGGGAAGTTTCATAGAGCCTCTCTAGTGACAGGTGGACTGCATTTGGTGAATAGAAGACAATGAAGAAAAAGTCTAGACATTGCAGCCTCCACAGTCCCCTCCCCACTCCTCTTCCTCAAAGCAGTCACAGGGATATTCAATGTGACATGTTGGTGGTGAGATGGGAAGTTCCTTAAAAGCACAAAAGGCATAATTCAGCAGTCATGTGCTTGTTGAGGTTGGTAAAGAAAGAACTGTGTGTGTGTATGTGGTGGGCAAGGTCCAAAAAAGGGCATCCTGCACCGGTTGTGTTAGTAAATCGCTGGGAAAACCTGAATGACCGTCAGCAAAGGAGAGGTTAGGTATATTATGATACATTGGTACAATGGAATACTACACAGCTGTTAAAAGGAGGTAGCTCTTTGAATCCGTTTGGTCAGGATATCAGAAGAGGCTTTGCGTATTCCGTGACTGATCCAGGATGGGTACGCAGCCCTGATCAGAGCCAGTGAGAGGCTGTGAGAAATGCTATTACAAACAATACTATGTAGTTTTATACTGGTCTCTTTCTTCCAAATGCAACAGTTTCTCATATACAGGGGTGGGCAAAAGTAGGCTAACACTAATAGTAAGTAATACAATAATAAACAAACAAGAATAAACTTTCTCGTACTCCCAGCTGTAATCCTCCTTTTGCGCACCCCTGTGTTCATGTACAATCATCCGGTGAATCTTGTTAAGATGCAGTCTATGACTCAGTAGGACTGAAATGGGGCCTGAGGGTCTGCGTTTGTATTCAGCTCACAGGTGGCGTTGCCGCTGCTGGTCCCACGACCACACTTTGAAGAGCGAGGGTTCTGCGGAGGAGCTGAGCTGCTAGGCTGTAAGGATGTGCATCTTTGACGTTGCTAGATGTTGCCAGATGGCTCTCTTACATGCTCACACCAACCCACACTCCTAGCAACAGCTCACAAGTCTCTACATTATAACTTCAATGTCTGTTATTGTTGGATTTTAATTTTTGCCCATTTAATAGGCATGAAGTGTTATCTTGTTATATTAATCAGCCTTTCATGAGTACTATTAGATCTGAGTTTCTTCTTCAATAATAATTATCAACATAAACTAATATTTGGGGCAAGTAAAATGTCTCATATACCCATTTCATTCTTTAAAGCATCCTTCTTGGAAGATTCCCTTATATTTGCAAGGCTTTCAACTCTTCCATTTTAAAGTGCTGGAAATAAAAGTGGAAAAGGCAGAACTGAAAGGATGGCCCTGGAAGGGAGCAGAGCGAAGCAGCTACCACGAGCCAGCGGGAAGAACGTCTGCTCTTGTTTCTGCACTCTTCCCTAGCTGAGTGAGGGAGAAGGACCCGGAAGCTTAGGGGCAGAGGGGTAAGAGGTCTGTATCTTTCTTGAGTACTTCATCTTGATTCCTAGGGGAATGAATTGCACTTAAGTAAAGAATTCTGCCCAAATTAAGTCTTTGCCATCTAAAATGGTTACGCTCTATCCCATTATGCTTTATCCCACAAATTACATGTGTATAAGGAAAAATGGGAGCTACATGTGTTATAATGGTAATGCATGTGTATTGTAGAAAAAATGCTGATAAGCAAAAACAAACAAACAAACAACTCCAAACCCATAATCTAGTTCTAGATTTTGGTTTCTTCACTTAGAAAATGAGGATCATGATAGTACCTAAGTCAGCGTTGTGAAGATTAAATTAGTAATAGATGTAAAGTGGTAAGTCATTGTCTGACGCAGAGCAAAAGCTCATTAAAACTAGAGCTATTGGAGGTGATATCAGCAAGATGTAATAGGAAACCCTCAACCCTCCTTTCCCCATGGACACTTGGATTTAATAGCAATATATGGACCAACTGCCTCTGTGAAAAATCTGGAACCCAGTTAAGAGGTTCTTATACTCCAGGCTAATGCAAAACCAAACCCATCACAGCCTGGTAGGAAAACTCGTGGTTCTCTCTCTCCAGAGCCCCTCTCCCTGGCTCCGTGTGGTGCGACTGTGGGAAACACCCAATCCCCGTCTTCTCCCTGCGGAGGAATGTACATCCAACATTCCGACTTTTAGGTAGGCTGCCCAGCTGGGTGGGTATCAATCTGGCCTGAATCTAACTAAGTACTGCCAAGAACCAGGAGCCAGGTTGGGAGCTTGGTCTCGAACAAAAGCAAGCCACAACGCACGAGAATCTGCAGTACCACAGACAGGCACTAGGTGGGTCTCCAGGACCATGGCACACGGTAACTGCAGTGGCGCCACGGTACAAATCGCAAAACCTATTCCATTAGGATAGTCCACACACGCCCAGGCAGGACTCATCCCCAGCGTAGGTTTGAGAGGTCTCCAGAATCTCCAGCAGGGCTGAATAGAGCATGTCATCCCTGTATGAAACGGGATTGCAAAGTCTGGGAGACATGGCTGATTTTGCAAATGCTGTAATTTCAATAAAACATACAAACAAGCAAAGATGACCCATTTAAATCTCCTGAAACCGGCCCTAAACAAAGAGACATATGAGTTACCAGACCAAGAAATCAAAATAGCCATCATAAGGATGGTTAATGAATTAAGAGTACAGACAACTAAACAAAATTAGAAAAATACATGACCAAAATAAGAATATCAATAAAGAGATAGAAACTATAAAGAAGAACCAAACAGAAATTCTGAAATGAAAACAACAATAACTGAACTAAAAAATTCACTAGAAGGACTCAATATCAAATCTGACTAGGAAGAAGATTCAGTGAACTCAAATATAGTACTTCCAAGTACCTGAGGCAGAGGAACAAGCAAAATGACTGAAGAAAAATGAAGACAGCTAAGGAATTTGTGAGACACCATCAAGCCAAACAACATATGTATTACAGGAGGAGGAGGAGGCAGAGGAAGAAGAGAGGGCCTAATTGAAAAAATAATGGCCAAAAGCTTCCCCAAATCTGAGAATAGTAGTGGATATACAAATTCGTGAAACTCAAAAACTCCTAGGATACATCTATAATCCATAAATCTCACTGCTGAGTATATGTGCAGAAGAATTCAAAGCAGGCCCTGGTTGGTGTGGCTCAGTGGACGAAGCACTGGTCTGTGAATCAAAAGGTCACCAGTTCGATTCCCAGTCAGGGCACATGCCTAGGTTGTGAGCCAGGTCCCCAGTTGGGGCTGTGCAAAAGGCAACCGATTGCTGTTTCTCTCATACATCAATGTTTCCCTCCCTCTCTTTCTCCCTCCCTTCCCCTCTCTCTAAAAGTAAATAAAATCTAAAAAAAAAATTCAAAGCAGGATCCCAAAAAGATATCTGCACACCCATGTTCATTACAGCATTAGCCAAGAGGTAGAAGCAACCCAAACTCCATCAACAGATGAATGGATATAGAAAAGGTGGTATATACATACAATGGAATATTATGCGACCTTAAAAAAGGAAATCCTGTTACAGTCTACCACATGAATGAACCTTGAGGACATCATAAGTGAAATATGCCAGTCACAAAAGGACAATTACTGTATGATTAAGCTCATATGAGGTATATAAGACTGGGTGGTTCAGTTGGTTGGGCATGTATTTGCAAACCGAAGGGTCGTTAGTTCGATTCCCAGTCAGAGCACATGCCTGGACTGTGGGTTGAGCCCCCAGTCAGGGTGCGTATGAAGGGCAGTTGATCAATGAATGTCTCTCTCTCACATTGCTGTCCCTCCCTTCCCCTTCTCTAAAAATAAGATAACATAATCAAAATCATAGAAACAGAAAGCAGAAATGTGGTTGCCAGGGATTGGGGGGAAGAGGGAGAGGGCATTATGTTTAGTGGGTATAGTTTCAGTGTGGCAAGATTAAATAATCCTAGAGATCTGTTACACGGCAGTGTGAGTGCTGTGCACACTACTTAACACTGTAGAAATATACACTTAAAAATGGTTAAGGTGGTAGATTTAATGTGTTTTTTAACTACAATTTAAAAAAACAAATCTTTTATTAACCTTTTGCCCCCTCCCATTGAATATATACTTTTGCCCAAATTGGACGTTGTATATGCTATTTTATAACCGGCTTTTGCCCCCTGACTATAGGCGAAAAGCCTTTCCAAGTTATTCCCTATTCTTTTAGGTCATTTAGAAAGACTGTTATGTATTCCAATGTATAAATCTACCACAATTAACAAATTTCCTGTTGTTGGACAAGAGATTGAATTACTTTACCCTTATGAATAATACTGTGTCACTAAATTTCATTATGCTTTTAAACTAGTTTTAACATCATCTTGTTTTCTCTCTCCCCTTATAATCAGCTCTCAGCTGTTACACTGCTCTCCTTCTAATCTGTGATCAGATAATCAAACTAGTCAAATCAGTTTGCTTGTAATACAATCTTCTTTGCAATCCTGTCACTTGCTCTAAGTCCTAGGTGAAAGGGACAGCCCTTGCAGCAGTGTGAAGGGAGGCTGTTTTTGCTTATCTTGCGGTGTACCTTCCAATTAGACCAGCTCTCCTAGAACTGGGTCTTGCCTCACTGAATAAACCCAGATGTTGGCACATGCTCTCTCGTTGCCTTTTCCTTTCCTTTCCCTCTCAGGGCCTTGACTCAATCTACCTTTGTGCCTGGCCACCACCTCATTGTTCCCTGTTTCTGGTTTTCTGAAGCCCTGCTGCCCCTTCGCCTAGGATTAGGAGTTCCTAGCCTTCTTGGACTCCTGATGCCAATATGCATGCACTGCTGGCTTCTCCTTTGTGAAGTTTTTGCTTTAGTTTCTCACACTTTCAAGTAACCTGTAGCACTTATTTGTGCTTTTTTGACAATTGTACCATTTGACAACTTCGGATCTCATCAAGTTCACATTTTGTGTGTGTGTGAGAGAGAGAGCACAGAAAACAGATGTCAATAATTAAATCAAGACTCCCAAATCACATATGACTAAGTAGCATAAATATAGTTGGATCGGCTCCTGTTTCCCAAACTTGCCTTAAGGATCTCATGAACACATCACTAAAAAACACATTTCTAGGCCTAACCCAATGGACATATTATTTAACAAGTACAGCAGTCCCTCTCTATATCGCGGTTCACTTATCACGGCCTCACTGTGTCATGGGATTTAAAAAAATATTATGTTTAATTATTTATCGCAGATTTTTCGCTATACTGCAGGATTTTCCAGTACTGTATATGTATGTTGTTAAAGTTACGTAGGTTTAAGAGTGTAGAATATGTTTAAGAATGTAAGTAGTGTTTATAACAGTGTGGAAAAAGTTAATAAGGGACTGGGAATGGTTTTTAAGTATGTGGGAAGGGTTTATAAAGCCTTAAAATATATATAAATACTAAAATACAGTAAATGTAAGGTTCCCACTTCACCGATTTTCACCTATCACGGGGGTGGGGGTGGGGTCTAGAATGTAATACCCGCGATAAATGAGGGAATACTGTATATGGGTGATAATTAAAATTTAGAAACACTGTCCCCTCACCTCCATCCTCAGATGGGAAGTTCAATTGGAACCCAAGCCTGTAACCAACTTATGGTCGTGTAGGGTTCATTCCATCAGAGTAGAAAAATTCTAGGAGTCAATTCCAAGTTGGAATAAACATTGGAACCATCTCTGCACCAAAGATGGTTTCAAACATAGTCTCCTTGGTATAGATTCTATCCCAAATTCTGGGGTTCCAGAATGTGTTAGCTGGAGCCAGTTTTTCAAAAAGTGTAACAGAGAATCTGGAGCCTGAGGACTAAAATCCTTTGCATATATCAAATTCATTTGGAGGACATACCTTTTATTAGGTAAGGTTTTATTTCAGTTCAATACTAGGTCTCTGTTAGGTAACTGTTCTTGCGGTGCTAGCTGTGTGACTTTTGAGACTTGAGAAAGGAACACAGAGCTCTGATATCATGCCTCAACTCATGCCAGGTCTTTGGTTTCTTGGATCAATCAAAACGTTAGCCCCTCCATCTGAGAGCACAAGGAGACCCAAGCATGTCTGAGAATTCTTAATAAAGGCTTTAGAAACAGAGCTGATGAATCCTGGCCCCTCTACGTACATTATTTATTTGCATGATCACAATTTCTATTCCTCTTATAATCCAACTATTTGATGGGATAATGTGAGGAATAAATGTAATTATATAAAAATTAGGCTGAGATAAAAATTAGCCTAAAATTGTTGAAGAAAACTCAAACGGTGGTCCATGAGACAGCCAAAATTGAGGCGGAACAAAATCATAAGGGGAAAATGCCTCCAAATCTGAAAAATAAAAGCTTTCACACTTTAAAAACTGTTCTCTCTTTAAGAGTATCTTTTACATGAAGGGAAGCCATGCTACTGATATTTGGTAAGTAGGCTAAATATTTCAGCATTTCTGCCCGCCCACCCCAATGGTTCTAGAAATCATCTCCTTAAAAAGTTTAAAGGTAAAACTTTAAAGGGTAAGAGTAAAATGATGCAGAATGGAAAAAGTACGTTATTCAGTGTACACTGCGAGGTTTTTTTTTTAGTTCCATTTATAATTGTAGTAAAAGAAAATCTTCTGATTATGTTTTACTTAAATAGTCAAGCTCAAGAAAAAATGGATTTCAAACTCCTCAGTTAATTGAAAGCTCTATTCCTTATAAATAAATCGTCGTCGTCGGCAGCCGTCCGTCTCGAGAGACGATGGTGTAGCTTCTTAAGAGTCTATCTGCACCGCCGAGAATGGCTGTGCAGTCCAACTCGGGAGTGACACGGTATCTGTCTCCTCCCATGTTGAATCGACATCTTATGATGACGCTGGAGTGTCCTCTCCAGTGAAGCTGAAGCTACAGAGCCTGGGCAGGGTGATATGGAGGGTCTGCTGTTGCCCATGCAGCAGACCCCCCCTCTCTTCGCAGCTGAAGGGTCCAAGGGAAAGACGGAGTCAATACAGCTTGGCTTCAGGTGCGCCGCAGGAGTTGCCGGTGTTGACTACAACGTCAAACCGCCTTAGGGACTCCGGCTCCGGATTTTCTGTCGGGGTTTACTCCCTTAGCCTTTCCCCTGAAGAGGTATGCCACAAGGCAGCGGAGGTTTTTTGGAGTCAGAGTTTTCCTTCTCTGATTATAAATAAATATGTATATATGATACATACATGTATGTGTATCTGCTCTTTTATATAAACCACTCAAGACAATTTCATAAGTCATTCTTTATTTAAAATTGTTCTTTCAGATATTCAGAAATTCCACAGGTGGTGGCTTCAGTGGAATTTTCCCCAGAGTAAATTTCTTGGACTGAAACTGCTCTAGTTCTTCTGCCGTTAGTTGATGCTTGGGCGTGAATAATTCATTAACTGTTGTCATGCTACTATTTGAGACAGGGACAGAGGTAGATGTGCTGCTATTTGCAAAACTGTCACTGAATGACTTGGAAACAGTAGTGTGAGATTGTGAGCCTGGATTTCCAAAGCCAGCCACCGACCTGCTGTTTGTGACGGCTGGGGCCCCCGCAGCTCCAGCAGGGCCTGCTGCCATGGGAGCTGGGAATCCTGGAAACCCAGGCGAGCCAGAACCTGCAGCTGCTGGGGTTTTGAATGAAAACGAAGCAGCAGATGTGATTTCAGGTTTCCCAAATCCAGGTACCGGAGTAGAAGTAGTGACGGCAGGACCGGGAAAGGGAACAGCTCCAAATGCGGGCGTGTTCCCGAACACAGAAGGGCTTCCAGAAGGGGCACTGGCAAATCCAGAGCTTGTTTTAAAACTAAAATTTTGAGCATTATCACTCATGCTCTTATTCACTGGAAAACCTACAAATAAACCAGAAAAAGAAAAAAAAACCTATTACAGTCAGAAATGTGGCCATGTTAATCCCCACTTTTTCCCCCCTCATTTTCCCCTTATTCCCGCCACGTTTGGATGTTGGAAAGAGATTACAAGGGAGAAAAGTAAAAACGAGAAGCTAGAACAAACCCACTGTCTTCCTGCTACACCGACCTCACTTGCCCCGTGATTTACCTTCACTCAATGAGGTGGCTTTGAAAAGCCTCAGAGATTAGCGAGTGCTCTTACACTTCTGGCTTGTCCACGCCCCGCCCCCCATCTCACTGGAGCTGTCACTTGCGGAGGACACTATGCTGTTATATAGTGACAAGAAAGTCCTCAAAGGTGCTGCTACCACAGCTATAAAAGTCTTGAAAAGCCACTCCTAAAATATACTTCTAAAGCTTGAGCCATAGGGCCTTTCAAAGAACAGCCCAGCCCATTCTGGCCCCCCTTTCACTAAGGCTTGATGAATCAAATTCTCTCAAGCTCCATTATGGAAGGCTGTAGAATTTGCAAGGCTGACTTAAAATGGTGCTTAACATACTTTCAGGTTTTACAACTTGAAACCTATAAAATCCTATTTTTCAAAATCAGTGAAGTCCTGCATTACTTTATCACTTACCTGGTGGCCCAAATGCTGCTGTTTGCCTACTCCCAAATCCAAACATAGAGGTTGCTTGATTTATTCCATTCTTTATATCAGAGAGCTATAAGAAAGGGCAAATAATAAAGTACTTGATGAATAATTCTCAAGTACCTTTCTATATATGTACTTTAGAGCCAAATTTAAAATTTAAAATATGTGCTTAAAAACGTGAAATGTTTAACATAGAAAAATGCCCACAATATGAATACAGACAGAAAAAAGTACACCAACCTCAAAGATTAAGAGTCAATTGCTGATGAATTATGGTTTTAATTTTAGTTACGCTTTTAAATTTTTCCTAGCCCTGGCTAGTGTGGCTCAGTGGATTGAGTGCCAGCCTGAAAACCAAATGGTTGCCGGTTCGATTCCTGGTCAGGGCACGTGCCTCGATTGTGGGCCAGATACCCAGGTAGGGGGCATGTAAGAGGCAACTGACCAATCTCTCTCTTGCACACTGATGTTTCTCTCCCTTCTCCTCTCTCTAAAAAGTAAATAAAATCTTTAAAAATTTTTGTTTTCTAAATTTCAATGAATACATATTAAAATGAGAAAAATAATTTTTAATAATACATTTCAGTATCTATAGGCCGATCTACATTTTTTCTTAAAGATTTTATTTATTTACTTTTAGAGAGAGAGGAACGGAGGGAGAAAGAGAGGGAGAGAAACATCCATACCAGCCAGGGCTTGACAGAAAATTTTAAGTCTGCTTTCTAAATTGAAAGTAAAATTCTTGCAAAAAAGCAATAGATAAGACACTTCGCTTCAGCAAACTTTCAGGTACTCACCAAAGCTATTTTAGTTGATGTGTTTAGACTTTTCAGTTCATTTACCCTATTCCTCCACTGATTTATTAACTGTTGGATGGAATTTAGCTGGAGAGAGAAGACAGAAAAATAATGAGTCAATATTGAGTGTTTATTTTAATCTCTCAAACAACTTCACATCTTTGCCAAAATTACAGAAAGTTTATGAAACATTTTTATGGCCCATAACTTGTAAAGTTTGCATTGACCTGCCCCTATTTGCCAAAGATATTCCAGCTCTAGTCCCCTTTGCCTGTTCTCCAGCTCCTTGAATCACCCGGTTCAGAAGCACAAGTACCTGGTGGCACACAGTTAGTTGTATTTGGATGGGAGAAGAGCGTGTGTGCCAGTTAAAACGCATGATCATGACTGTAGACAACAACAAAAGAGTTTGTCATTTCCTTTAGCACAAACTTCCTCAAGCTGAGCTTTTTAATTTTTGATATTTGACATGTGAGAATGTTAATCTATATAATCGACTGCTTTATTTAACTTTATTTTTCTAACATTCACCACAGTATCTGCACCTAAGAGATGCTCTATGTTTGCCAACTGATGAAAGGGTTTGATTTCTGGGACTGATTGTTGGATAATTTGTAATAAAATAATGACATTCCTAGTTACTACAGTCAAAATATATTATCACCATTTTAGATAACCAATCAATTTCAAATAAAGTAATTTAGAAAATAAAAATAGCCTTGTCTTGAAAAAACTGTAGACCTCACCCACTTTACCAAAACAGGCAAGCCTCTAAATATGGAGAAGATAGTAATTCACAGCTAATCTGTTATTTAGGTAGATGAACAGGAAACAAACTTACATAACTCTGTAAGTTATTGCTGGCTAAGCAGTTATGGTACTCAAGTCTCAGCTCCTCTGGTGAAATGTCAGTAAAACCTGAAGTGAGGAATCAATTGGAATTTTTAAAATAAATGCCAATACTTTTGATAGTATAGTAAAGCTAAAGGTGCTAGACAAGAAAATGCACTATTGTTGATATTAGAAAATTTTCATAACCATAAGGAAAAAATTCAATAAGGGAAAAAATTAGAATAAAATGTAGTTGGTTATTATCTTTGAAGGGGAAATTTTTTTCCTAAATATAAATGGAGAGGAAGAAATAACAGAAAAAGAAAGTTGACTACATATACATTCAAATTTCTATGTAAAAAAAATATTCTGTATGTCAAACTATAATAAGCAAAATTAAAATGCAGATGATAAGCTGGGAAAACCATAATTGCAACCTGTCAGGAGAAGAACTAATGTTAACATATTAAGAGCTCTCACAAATCATTAAGAAGAATAAGTTAATATGAGCAAAAAAAATAAACAGCCAATTCACAAAAATTTCAATATCCAATAAATAAATGAAATAAAAAGTTCAATTTAAAAATACAACTGAAAATTAAGATCAAATCCTTTACTTATCAGACTGGCAAAAATTAAAAGTGAATATTATTTATTGTCTAAGAATTTGTTGAAGCTCGGTGGGACTGAGCATTGGCCTGCGAACCCAGTGCTGCTGGTTGGATTCCCAGTCAGGGCACATGACTAGGTTGCACATCAGGTCCCCAGTTGGGGGCGCGAGTGAGAGGCAAACCACACAGTGATGTTTCTCTCCCTTTCTCCAAAAATAAACAAACAAACAAATAAATAATTAAAAAAAAAAAAAAAAAGAATTTGGTTAAGTGGCTCAGACCAGCGTGGCTCAGCTTGTTGGGCATTGTCCCACAGAGTGAAAGGTCGCCAGTTCGATTCCCAATCAGGGAACATGCCTGGACTACGGGCCTGGTCCCCAGTTGGGGCATGTATGAGAGGCAGCCAATTGATATTTCTCTCACACATTGATGTTTCCCTCTTCTATCCCCCCACCCCCCAAAATATAAATACAAAAAATCTTTTAATTAAAAAAAAAATGTGGTGGACAGTCTCCTAAACTGCCATTAAGGGAACTAAAAATGTACAACTCTTATAGGAGGAAAATTGTCATTAAGCATCAGTTGCCTTAGAAATGTTCACACCTTCTGATCTTAATAGAATTGCTAGGATTTAACCTTAAGAAATAATCAGATGCATTGAGTCTGTTGCAATATACCGCCTGGGTGTAGTATAGGACGAAAACCTGTTCTCGCACAGATATGTAGCTGGAAAAGAATGATGTTAACGGCCTTTTCAGATAATTTTGAATATTCTTCTTTGATGTCACACCAGAACTTGACAGGTGGTAGTTTCTAAAAGTTTAGCTCCAATGTCGACTCAAACTTTTTGTACTATCATATTCAATTCACTGGATAATTGTGCACTTAGAATGGACTTTTTAGGTATGTATAATTTTGTAACATTATATATTAAATATTTATAAAACACTGGTTCACTGTGTTACCTAGAACTCCCAAACATGGGCAAATGTTATTTTACAATATCAAAATATTCATATTTGTTAATGTCACTATCCATCTCATCAGAAGAGACTTTATGTATCAAGAAGTTATCAAGCTCACATGAGAAAAATTTTATTCCATAATCTATTATTCACTCGAAAGCTTGCATTTTATCATTGTCAGTTGTTCTCTACGAAGTAACAGGCTCACTTCATTTATTTTTAAAGAAAACGTTACCAAATACTTAAGTCAAAATAACCGTAGTTGCCAGGTATTCTTTCATTAGCCATTGTTCTGTAGGGGAAAAAAGTGGCTGGTTCAGCTCCCAAGTCAAACGAGCACACCAGGACTTCCCCTTAAAGTACCCATCGCACTTGAGTATGTGGCAGAAACAACTTTGTGTGTGCTTCCCATTATGTCACACAGTATAGTAAAAAGGTTTGCACTCAAAGGTCAAGATCTAATAAAATTAAAGACTTCTACCATTTCATTTCGGACATAATCTTAAGTCAAAATGACATTAATCTTTTTCATTGACTACTGTTATAGTTTGTTAATACGGTTTATTGTTTCTAGCTTGATTTATACTAAGATATAAGGAGTTTTACTCATTAATTTTTTTGCTTCAACTGTGAAAATGTCAACACAGTGAAAATGGCAACTCATGCATTAGTATTATTATGAAAATATTTTTGAACTTGCACAGCTCCTACAAGGGTCTCAGGAATAGGGTTGCCAAACTGAGCAAATACAGGATGCCCAGTTCAATCTGAATTTCAGACACACACACTTTTAGTATAAATATGTCACAAATGTTACATGGGTTATTCATATGCTAAAACATTATTCTTTGTCTACCTAAAATTTAAGCTTAACTGGGCACCCCATATTTTATCTGGCAACCTGACATAGGGATCTATATCCCACACTTGGGAAGAACTGCTTTAGGGCATTCAATAGGCATTAGGTTCAATGCTGAACTGATTTAAGAAGGCTAATACTTCTTTATTTTCTTTACAGAAAAATCACCAGCTGGAATTCCCTTATTTCCTTGTATTACTTATTGTCTCCTTCCCTCAAGAACATAAGTTTCATAAGGGAGGGATCTTGCCTATCTTGCTCATCAACATATCCCCAACACTTAGAATAGGACCTGGCACTAAAGAAATTCGGTAAGAATCTGTTGAATGAGTACCAAAGTAACTGAGGAGTGGTGTGATGCAAATGCTTGCAGAGAATGAGCAGGCAGAGCTGAGACAGAGTACTGACCCCAGAGTTCTGAGGGAGTGCAAGGACTGTCATCTGCTAGGAGCCTGCTATTCACTCAGGGCCACCCAGGTGGGCTTAGCAGTGTGGCAGTTTAGGTTTCAGCCCAGAAAGAGCTTAGAAACTATAGACAAAAGAAAATGGGAAGGGAAGGAGTATTCTATAGAAATGTTATCCCTGCAGCCCAGCTAAAGCTCTTTACCTTCAAACATTATTTCCAGGATAGGCCTTCACATGCTTTATGAAAAATAACTATCCTTAAAAGGAAAGATAGGGAAGAAAGAGCAAGCAGAATCAGACAGCTAAGGCCTTCGTGGCAGGCAGGATATGACTCTTCTATTCACCGCAGGCAGCCAGGAGGTTCTGAAGGGGTACCTATGGAGAGCCAAGAGAGTAGAGCCTCTGCTTGGGCTTACAGAATTAGAACTGTGGTGGGTCCTGATGTTACTATTTTCTCATGAGAACCACATATCTTAAAAGAACTATACTTTTCAACCTCAATCTCCGAATCATGAAGTTCTGCTAGAATACTCAGGTACTTTAAAGAATGTCCAAACTCTCCTTAACTACAGCTAAGTTCGTGGTTCATTTCTTTATTTGTCATGGTCTTGGTTTTACAGAATGAGAGTTGTAAAATATTTTAAAAATGTATAATTTCTTAGTTACCTGAAATACTGGATATTTTTTCCACTGGTGAATAAACAGAGAACATCCACTGACCAGATGAGTCCCAAACCTCCATATCTTTTACAATTCCATCCCTGAAAAAGAAAAAAGCTTTCATCTGTTTATTAAAATTTATCTTTTATAATTTTCAATGATTGAAATGTTAAATTGTAGTAAATATATAATTTTAGATTTTTCATTATATTTTCTCAAGTGTTCTTTAAAGCAGAAGTTACAGAACTATAAACTACATTTCATGTTATAGATACAATATTAAAGAAGTTCATAATTTTGGCTTTCCAGTACACGGAACCATTAACTAATTCATTTAATTGCGAACAACTGTATCATACATATATTAAAGAACTAAAATATAATAAAATACACAATACAACTTTAATTGTTTTTGTTCATTACCATCA
This sequence comes from Furipterus horrens, assembly GCF_987537825.1. Taxonomy (NCBI): domain Eukaryota; kingdom Metazoa; phylum Chordata; class Mammalia; order Chiroptera; family Furipteridae; genus Furipterus; species Furipterus horrens. Next base: position 15,009,985 of record NW_028327179.1, read on the forward strand.
ACAGCAATGAGTATTTAACTGGGAAAGACAGGAAGTACTCCGTAATATAGAAGCATAACATTTTTAAAAAGGGTAGGACTTTAGAGAACATTTTGTCTAATTCTCACATTTTGCAAAAGGGTAAAGAGACCCACAGCCATACAGTTAATTTGTTGGCAAAGCTGTGGATAGCATCTGCTCTAAATTAAATCCCCTCCTATGCCGTCCAGAATGCTATGATTAATAAAATCATAGATACTACAGAGAATCTATCTTAAATTTAGGATTTCTATAACATCAAATATAGGAAGAACGGGTTCATTTGTTTCTTTTCTTTTTTTAAAAACATCAGTAGTATATGGTACATGGCTCAAAATGTTTACTACTAATTTACGGAAGTAAAAGACCAACAAATACCTATATTGATGTTCTGTCCTAGAAGCCAGGAGCCGAGGGAAGTTACAGAGAGCCAGGCACTGTTTTGGTACCAGTCACAAATTCTACTACAAATGTTCTCGAGAAATGATAAGGAATTTACTCTACAATAATGAAGGAAACCAAATGAAACCAATTTGAATGAGGTAAATGAAGTAAAAGTTTTAGAAAGAAAAATATGAGATGATATGTGACCTCTAAGATCACAAGTTGCTTTAAATTACCTCATCCTTTTTAAAGGTCTCATAACTTACAACAGATTTAAGCAGGACTACCTTAGAAAGCTATTCACAATATAGTGTTATCAACAAAGAGGAAAAAGCATAGTTAGCTCTGAGAAGACACTGAACTGATATGGAAAGATGACACATTTTTAAGTGAAATAAGATCTAGTATGATATGTGTTATATATATTATATTACATGTATATATGCGTGCAAAACGTGGTTATCTCTGAGTGATAGGATCACGGGTACTTTTTTTTTTTGCTTATTCCGATTTTTAAATAACGTATTACTTCCTTTCAAAAAGCAAGCGAATGGGTAATTTTTCTGAGGGCTTTCACTTACAGGAGTTCCTTTTCGTCTTTCTGTGCATCAGAGCTGGGTGAAGAAGCAAATGGGTTCTGAGGTGCTCCAAATCCCCTGTTCCCGTTATTTGAAGCTCCGGAATCGGAAGAACCAGAAGATGACTTCTCTCGCTCTCTGCTGCCCCCCCATGGTGTAGAGTGGGAGAAGCTGGATGGTTGGATAACACTGGAGTATCTCTGGCTCGTGGCATTCCACTCACGTCTGTTACTACCTGGAATAAACAATAAAATAAAAACAATTTTACTAGCAATTCATCTTTTAAACCTCTGAAAATATCATTATATTTTGCTTATTACATACAGACATTATGCAAAGATCGAACACTTCCACTTATGGAAAATCACAAAACTCTTCATTTTGACTTATATAGTTCAGTGTAATATCAACAGATCACATAATGGTCTAATTGCATTTCTGTTTAACAAGACTGAGAGGACTGTTAGCTCTAGAAAAATAATGATATATTGCTAAGTTCAGCTGACATAGGCTTATTAAGTGAATAACTGCTTGAAGGCATATATCCTAAATCATGAATTCCTTCAGGATAAAAAGCTCTTTCTCAGTCTTTGCTTACCCACTGGGCCCGATATAGTAATAACCTCTGAAATATGGGGAGTGTATGAAAAAGTCTGTTGAGCATAAACAATTAGATTCCACCTTCTGTCCTTGAATAGATGCTTAAATCTATTTCAGTCTTCCCTTTTGGAAAACACATACGCATGTATCTTTCATGGGGAGATTATAAAGGGAATTTACATGTGAATAATGCATTTGAATTTCTCTATTATGAGCATATTACTAATGTTTCATAATGATCAAAATGAGCCAATGAGGCTATCCTTTCTGTCTCTAGTTATCACTTGAACTGTCTCAACTACTCATCATTTTCTAGTGGGGTCTAAGATAATTCACCTTGTTTCTCACTGAATTGCAGATATTCCATTAAGTGTAATAACAAGTGGAGTGATGGGAAATATACTCCTTATGAAAACTGATCTCCCAACTCTAAAACTACTTAATAAAACCAAAGAGAAAAGGCAGCAGATAGCTGAACCAGATCCCTCAAGTAGGGATTAATAGCATTCTCTTATTCTAAAGCTTTAAATCCGTTGGGGAATGACACAGCTCAAGAAATTCAAGTCATCTTTTGAAGACAGCTTTGGGTCTTCACACTTATTAATGCCAGAAGCATTCACCTGCTGCAGGTAGCTAAATAACTGTTTCTTTGACACAGTTTATTACACATTTTCCCTCAATCTATCCACTCATTGTTTATTTTCTAATCACTACATTTAGTGAGTCTCCACAGAATGTCAACTATGACATCCCGTGGTTAGTGGAAGTCCATTCACATTTACCTGACCCCGAGCCCTTCTTTTAGGTTTGGGATATTTCATTAGACCTAGTGTGGTAATGCACACAGACTGTCCTCAAGAAGAGGCAACAGGTGTGAAGCCACAGTGCGACTATCCCAAGGCTGAAAGGGTGGGAGAGTGCGTCGGGGGGAGCCAGTATCCTGCGACACCTTTCAGGACCAAGTTCCAATTCTAAGAAAAGAAAACTCCATCTTACCTTTAAAGTCTTGTGTTGTATTCTGCTTTCGTGTCTTACCTCTCTTCGAAGACAGCGCTTTTCGCACCATCCATAACTGATTTAAGGAAATATTCCAAACCGTTCGGCAAGGGCTTAGGCCCTGGGAGCAAGTCGACGTGCCCTTCCACGCCCCGTTCCCTCGGCGCCCAGAGGTCTTCATTGGGTACCCTATCCTCCCAATTTTACCCCAAATTTTAGGAACATGTGCGTCTGAGCAATGGCTCTGTACGCTTTTACTATATTTCCAAAGAAGTTCGCGACTTCCCCAGAATTAAGAGCCCTGACTCGGCCCCCGGTTGCTAGTCCCTCCCTCGGAAACAACGTTGAGTAAAAATTATATTTGAGTCAAGGGGGGAAAAAACAACTGCTCATACGAGTGTACTAAAGCAAGGCGGCGTGTGGGTCGCCCTACGGCAAGTCTCCGAACCACTGCCACTCACAGACACCGTAGCTTTGACACGTACGTGCGACCTAAAACTCATTGCTTGGCAATACCAGAACCAAGCCCCTCCTGCCTTCGTCCGCTCTCAAGACACCAACCCAGCGCCTCACACGCAGGAAAAAACGGCAGAAGGACACCGTGGGCCGGGCGCGGGGGACAGACGTCACCTCCCGGGGGCGCCGCGGCGCTGCGCCCAGCCCCTTTCGGGGCGCCCGTTAACTACCGGCTGGACCCCACATCAGGCCCATTGCAGCTTGGCAAGAGGTGGCGGAGGGCTGAGGGTAACGTCACCTGAGGGCTGTTGCCGTCCCCCGTCCGCCCTCCAGACGGCGGGATGTTCGTTCCAGCACCGATCCCCAAAGCGACACCGGCCTTGAAGGAAGAACTGACAGATGGTCATTGCGGCAGAGTCGCCGGCAGAACGGTCTTAACGACCACCCTCAAGGAAGGCTGCTCCTCGAGAACCTATAACAGCCGAAAGTTCCGGTCCCGCTGTTGTGACGTCATCTCCTAGCGCCCACGAAGGGCCCCTTCTCTTTTTCCCTCCCGCAGTTACGAGAGACGTGGGTTTTACCCAATAGGAATTGGGAAGAGCGGAGCTCCCCAGTGTACTAGGTGAGGCCGGGAAAAGCTAAAAGCTTGTACGAGCGCGTTGAGAAAGAGGTAAGTTTGACCCTGGTGCGAAGCCTCGGGCTGCAAGGGAGACTCGAGGTCGACATGCGAAGAAAGCGAGTTAAGCAAACCTAGAACTTAAGCGAGGCCGGGAGTGGAGGATTAGATGTGGTTTGAGAAATCGAGGGTATATTCCTTTGTAACAATCTGGGAAAGTAAATCTGTGCCATGCCATTCATTCATCAGGATGGATAACAGTGTCAGATAAAGGCAAATTGCAACGTTAACAGGAAACTGTTTCTTTTAAGAACTGACTGCAACAGAGTATTGTTAACAGCCTCCATTTTTGGATGAGTACTATGTTCTGACACAACAAGAAACCTTGTTCTTTAAAGTCCGCATAAACTTTGCTATTTGAAATCATACCAGGAGGCATGAACATCCCACTCTTGTCTGGAGGATCTAAGGCACAAACGGAAGCGGTCTCGATTTCTACCTAGGGGCCGAGCTCAGATAAGAGTTTCTTGAAGAGAACATCCTATATTTTCTTTGTAGTTTCCAAGGAGACATGACCTTACATCCACTTCTCAGTCCAGATCTGAGGTTGATGCCTTTGCACACAGCTACTTTGCTTTGAGCTTGTCAATACTGTTTCATTTAAATTTTACCTATAGTCCACCTTCCCCACAAATCCTACAGCTCTTGTATGGTGAAACACCCTACAGTTCCTCTAGTGTTGAGTCTTCTTATTTGCGACGAATCAGTAAACCTGGCTTTGTTGGATTGCACGTTTGTCCCTGGAGGTTTAGGACAGCGATTTTCAACCGGCGTGCTGCAAGAATTTTTAAAACTTGCTGTACCTGACTATTTAGTCAAGGACACTTACCTCTTTTCCCTTAGATTGTCAAATAAATGACAACAGCCAACACAACAATAGCTGTCCGGTGTGAATGAATCAAAACTCTACCTATATTTTTTCTTGGTCAGATCACACAAAAATTTTTTTTTGGTGTGCCACACAATTTTAATAATTACATTATGTGTGTCATGAGATGAAAATGGTTGAAAGTTGCTGTTTCAGGATGATTGACTATTGTACTTGCTCACATACTTTGGATTTTTGAGGACGGGGGAATCTCTAGGAGTACTGGGAATAACTGGTGCAACCTAGTTTACTTTTTAAAGTCAGTTTAATTCATTTATTTTACAACAAACTTAAGTTACAAATATAGTACAAAGAACGTTCTTTTTTTTCCCCCTTGAGCCATTTGAGACTATATTGCAGACCTGATGCCCCATCACCCAATTACGTATTTCCTACAGATAAGGAAATTCTCTTACTTAAGCACAATACAATCACCAAAATCAGGACATTAATATCGATGCATTACTACCATCTAATCCTTAGATTCCATTCATGTTTTGCCAACTGCCTCAATAACGTCCTTTAGAGGAAAAGAATCCAGTTCAGAATCATTGTTGCCTTACTCATATTTATTTTTTTATTTAAACTTTATTTTTCAATTACAGTTTACATTCAATATGGTTTTGTTTAGTTTCAGGTGTACAGCATAGTGGTTAGACAATCATACACTTTACAAAGTGTTCCCCCCAATAGTTACAGTACCTATCCGGTACCATATGTATTTATTACAATATTATAGACTAAATTCCCTAAGCTGTTCTTTACATCCCCATCAGTATTTTGTAACTACCAATTTGTACTTCTTAATCTCTTCATCTTTTCACCCAACTCCCACCCTACCCCTACCCACCCCAGCCCAGCAACCATCAGTCTGTTTTCTGTATCTGAGTATTTTTATTTTTTTGGTCTTGAGTTGTATAAGTTATTTATAAATTTTGGATACTAACCCCTTATCAGATGTGTCATTGGTGAATATCTTCAATTCAGTAGGTTATCTTTTCATTTTATTTATTTTTTGCTGTGCAAAAACTTTCTAGTTTGATGTAGTCCCCCCTTTTTCCCCCTTGCCAGAGGAGATATAGCAGAAAAAAACATTGCTAAGGGAGATATTGGAGATTTATTGCCTATGTTTTCTTTTAGAAATTTTATGGTTTTGAGTCCTAATGATTAAGTCTTTAATCCATTTTGAGCTTATTCTTGTATATGGTGTAAAAAGATGGTCTACTTTCATGTTTTTGCATGTATCTGTCCAATTTCCCCCATTTATTGAATACTGCCTTTATCCCATTGTATGTTCTTGACTCCTCTGTCATGTTAATTGACCATATATATATTGCACTACTCATATTCTAATTTTTTAAAAATTGATTTTAGAGGGAGAAACATTGATTTGTTGTTCCACTTATTTATGCATTCATTAGTTGATTCTTGTACATGCCCTGATGAGGGATGGAACCCTCATCAGAACCTTGGTGTATGGGGTCGATGCTCTGACGGACTGAGCAGGCTGGCCAGGGCCTCATCTTCTCCCACCCCTCCCGTTTCTTCATTCTGTCTTTCGTGATTTTTGAGTGAGAGAGAGAGTGAGAGATCAGTTCCCTCCTGTAAGTGCCTTGATCAGGGATCAAACCCGCAATTTAGGTTTCTGCCCTGACCCACAAACTTTTGGTGTACGGGATGACACTCCAAGCAGCTGAACCACCTGGCCAGGATGGGCCCCATATTTCTTTGGTCTCCTTCATACTGGATCATTTCCTCTGTCTCTCCTTGACTTTGTGACCTTGACACTATTAAAGATTCTAGCTTGTTATTTTGTTTAAGTTCCTCAATAAAGATTTGTTTTCTCATGACACATTTTTCCCAGTGGAATGAAAAATTCAAAACCCAACATAAAAATGTTCAGAATAGGCAAATCTAGAGAAAGATTAATGATTGTCTAGGGCTGGGTGTTTGAGGGATATAACTGGGTTGAATAATGCCCTCACCCCCAAATTTATGACCACCCAGATCTTCAGAATGTGACTTTATTTGGAAACAGGGTCTTTGCAAATGGCATTAGTTAAGATGAGGTTATACTGGATGGGGGTGGGGAGAAGGTGGGCTAAATCCAATGACTGTTGTCTTTATAACCACAAAGCCACAGAGACACACAGGAATGGTCACGTAAAAGCAAGAGGCAGTGAATGAAGTGAGGCACTTACTTACAAGCCAAGAAACAGCAAGGATAGCCAGCAACCATTAGAATAAGCCAGGAGAGAGGCTTGGGTAGTTTCTGCCTCAGAGCCTCCAGAACACCTTGCTATAGGACTTCTGGCCTCCTGAACTGCGGAAGGATACATTTGTTGTTTTAAGCCACCAAGTTTGTGGTAATTTGTTGCAGGAGCCATAGGGAACTATAATACCTGGAGAAAATTGGGGAATGACTGCTAATGAATATGGGGCTTCTTTCTGTGGTGAAGAAAATGTTCCAAAATTATGGTGATAGTTGCACAACTCTGAATATATTAAAGACCACTGAATGGTACACTTGAAATGGTGAATTGTTTGATATGTGAATTATATCTCAATAAACCTGTATGTACATAAAAAACCTACCTAAATACAAATATGTCATTATGCTTTTTACAATTTCTCACTTAAGCGTTTTGTGTTTAAGATGATATAACTCCCATATAAAGAAAACAATGAAAATTAAAATAGAAACACTGCTTCACAAAATTTAAAAACAATCATTATCTAACACATCTAAAATAAAGAACGATTAAAATTTACCAGTCTATTTTAAGTTAAAAATATTTAATATTACCAGGTAAAAACACTGATGGTGACAGCGTTATACATCTCATTCCATACACTTCATAATGTAAAAGGACAAAGCATTACTAGGAAAGAAATGAATAGATGGGTTTGTAAAGGATTTATTGACCACATAGGAGCAATTAATTATGATAAAAATTTAATTCAAATTATTACAGTACTTTAGATATAATGGGGTCAAATATCACTGATTGATGTAGCTTTCAAGGAAAAGAAATCATGTACCTTTTTAATCCATAAGAAGTTCAAAGTCAACATTGATATTGTGTAACTATATGTGCTATTCTAGTGACGTATAAGTTTGCTCTAAAAGCTTTATTTTTGGCTAGTCAATCATTCTTATTATAATTGGATTTTATTTAAAGTGAGGGCTGAAGAGACAATTGTTTTTTTTATTTGTTGATTCTAGAGAGGAAGGGGAAGAGAGAGAGGAACATTGATTTGTTGTTCCACTTATTTATGCATTCATTGGTTGATTCTTGTATGTGCTCTGATGGGATTGAACCCTCAATCTTGGTGTATTGAGATGACACTAATCAACAGAGCTACCTGTCTAGGGTAGAGACATAATCATTTTTTTAAGCACTGGGTAAAACAGTGATATAAATTAATTATGGGTGCTAAGCTTGACATTTGTGTTTAAAAGATGGAGTATAGTTAATTTGATTTTATCTATTTCATTAGGAGTACAGTACATTTTTTCAAGTCCCAAAATGCAATTATGTAGTTCATGAGAGAGTATGTATATGCCTTGCTTTTAAAAATGGAACACATTTGGTACTAAATAGAACAAATGAAGACAAGCAAAATTATGTGAAACTAAGCTGCTCCATACAATTTCTTAGTTCTTGAGTGAATCAAAACAAACAGACCCAATTACACAGCACTCCTGAGATGTATGAAAATAGAATCTAGAGCTGAGACTGTTTCACTGCTGAGCCAACCCCTTACTGGCATAATCATAGTTACAAATGTGAAATTCATTTAAGAATTTGTATTTTCACCAATGCTTAATATTTTTCAAGTTTTCTTGCTAGATATGTTCATGACTATGTGGCCATCTAAAATAAGATCTTTCAGTAAGGAAATCCAAATAAAAAACAATGATTTTATAGAGATCTTTCTTTACTTGAAACTTCCTGCCAAAAAAAAAAAAAAAAAAAAAGACCACCAAACTAAAATTTTGTAACCAAACTCTGGGAACAAAGCACTGGTGGCCATATTTTTGAGTCTCTGATGAATCTTGAAGTCCATTCATTTCTCATGTTTCAAGGGTTTCTTCATTTGCTCCACAAGTATCAACAACACAAATTAAACAACTTGTTACTGGAAAGGCTCGAACTTTGGAGTTAGCAAACCATTTGTCTGTTTCAGTATTATATTCAAGGATGTGTCCTAACCGACCCACACCTTGAAAACCAGCCAGAACATAAACTACAGAGCCAACTGCGGCACACTTCACTGTTACACCCTTCCACGGCATCGGCGAGACCATCTTCCATTCATTTAACTTAATATCATAATATTCCACATTGTCCAGACCACCTTCAAAAGAACAAAACATGAACACTGTGAACAATTCTAAGACCTCTTAAAGTAATAATTTGCATTTTCTCAACATTTTATTATGAAAAATTTCAAGCATGCAGAAAATGTGGAAGAATTTTACAATGCCCACATATCTATCATTTAAATTCTTATTCTTACCTTAATAGAACAGAAATTTATTTTTTGTCATTTTAGAATCATAAGTATTTAATTCTACAAAATTAAAAATTATCTATCTGTTCTAGAAAAATAAAAAAGTATACCAATCTGTGAATTTTTCCTTCTGATTAATTATGATTATTCAAATGTCCTACTTTGTCCTCTACTATTTATCTTTCAGCAGTTTATGGAAAACAGCAACAGTAGAGACAGAAGAAGGGAAAGCAGTTATTTTATTGTTACACCTAAGTAATGCTTAAAGGTACTGACTAAAATGAGATTGTGGAGTATATATAGATTCAGTCCAGACTTCCCCTATTTGAAGGAATTATTAAAGATTTTAGTACATTATTTAAGAAAATAAAAAGGTCAAGTTTACTTATTAAAAAAAGTAATATTGATATTTTCATGTGATATTTGAAAATGTTTAGGAAACTTTGCCATTCAGAACCTGGATACAAGTCCTAAAATCTGTATTTAAAAAGTTTTAAGTATTTTTAAAAGTCTGACTATTTCTGTCACTCAATAGTTCTTAAGCTCATGTGATACCATACTCTAGGGGGGACTTAGAAATGTATGGAAGCCATCTGAGACTGTTATGATGACTGATGGCCATTACCCACATTTCATGGAAAAAAATGTTAAATCTATCCAATATTTCATCAAGTGTTAGTTCCCAGAAACTATAACAATAAGTATAATGACATATGTGATAAATGCTGCATCTAGATTTTAAGAAATGTTTCCATAATTTAAGATAAGGAAATAGCAAACTCATTAAAAAGTTGAACAGTGAATTAGTAATACACACCTAAGCCATTCTGACCACCCACAGCAAATATCTTATCTTTTACAAATACCAAGCCATGATTCTTTCTGGCCTCAATCATTGGACACAGCTCAGTCCATCTGAAAAAAGAAAAGAAAGGTTTTCGTGTATTTGTTCAGAGGCAGTAAAAGGACTCATACTAATTTGTAAGAAAGACCAGTCACATATGTGTGTACACACACACACACACACACACACACACACACAGGCACCCCTCTGGAAGGCTAGAAAACAAACGCTTAACAGTGGTTTTGAGTTATTTATCTATAGATGGGTAAATACAGATTTTATTCCCTTCAACTCTGATAGGATATGAGATATAGAGGATATCTGGAAACTATTAACATGTCTTTGGAAGAAATCTATTTCCTGTAGTTCACAATAACTTGTAAAATGGTAACATAAGAGACTATAAAGCACAGATACTGTCACGTGATTTTAATTAATATTTATGTATGAATAAGTAAAACAAATTTTTCATGGGCCTCTAGCAGTCAGTAAATTAGGGAATGTGCAGAGTATTGGATAGTAGGGGTGCTGGTAAGTACAGTGACATGAAACTAATGGGAAAATGAACACAGATGAAATTCCAGTCAGACCTTTTGTTGATACTCAAGAACATTCAAAGAACTTCAATAAGAAAATTCACTTACTTTTTTAAAGGATTGTTCTTCCTTTACCAGAACAAGTTATTGGGTAAATGTATTCAACTTAAATGTTATGCCAAAGAGTGCACCCAAACTCTTGTGCTCAAATTTTATATTTAGGAAATATTGTCAGACTACAAAACATAGAAGTCTTCCACTTCAGCTACGGCTTTTTAGAAATTAAGAGTAACAATTTAATTATAAAACGTGATCAGTCATGTGCATTTATTTACTTATGCTTTCCACCTGCTTTTAAAGGCTTTAAGGAAGCATAATCAATAAGTCCTTTCCCAAACAAAAATGCAGTTATGATGGTTTTGTATTCATATTTTGCTCAACTGGTTACCAATGTTGGAAATAGAATTGAGAGCAAATGTATCTTGAAACTTGTCTTTTGCTAGTGTTGAGCCTAGAAACCCCTTGAGATCATCAAATTTATTACTCCTTTCCAAAATGTACCTTGGTACTTGCCAGAGCTCTAGTAATAGAAGTTCCATCATTCTGTCAAGTTTAATAACTTATAGCGTGTTGCTGTGTTCACAGCCACCACTACAGATACAGAGACTGAGAATGTAAATGTGGATACAAGTGTTGAAGGAGATAACAGCATCATATACAATGCATTACAATGTGGATAGCTATTTTTTTCTGAGAGATGCATCCCTTCTTTTGCATATATTCTCATACACACAACTGACATTTGTGTCTGTAAAGGTGGTGCTGGCACACAGGCTTGTGTTCTTAGCAGCTAATAACCAAAATACTCCAAACAACAACAAAATAAAAATTTGGCATAAGCATTAACTCTCCAATATGGTTATTTCTATCTCTTTTTTATTTTTATTTTATTATTTTTTGAGGGGGAATTTCCTTAACTGGGTAAAATTGACCTATTATATCTCAGCAAATGCATTTTCTTTTTTCTTTCTTTTTAAAAAATAGTTGTTCTATTGTAGTTGCCCCAATTTTCCCCCATTGCTCTCCCCTGCCCCATCCATCCCTGCTCCCACAGTCAATCTCTGCCCTGTTTTCCATGTCCCTGGGTCATTTATTTATACATGTTCCTTGACTAGACTCTTCCTCTAGCTCTTTTTTAAAACAATGTAATAAATGTAACTTTTCAAAACATAATTAAGTCATAATGATTAACTGAAATAGTAGCAACTTAAGTGTTGCCTTATATTTATTTACATATTATTAAAAATGGTTTGAGCCACCACTCTCCATTTTAGAGCACTCTGAAGGCAGGGGAGCAACACTGTTCCTGTTTTTCAGGATAAACACACACGCTCATCCGGGTGACAGGACCAGCAGACAGCCTGGAAGTGGGAGAGCCAGGACTAGGCCTCATTGCCTCCCTGTGCAGTAAGCTTTATAGAGTGAGCTGCTAAAACAAAGATACTTCATGAGTTTGATCAATCAGTCAGACTTGTCTCATTCATAGATATTTACCACCTATAAGAAGGAAGAGAAAGAGAGGGCCTCCCACAGGGTGTAAGGTGAAGCCATTTCTTAAGGCGTAAAGGAAGGGTCCAGGCTGTAAACATGCCCCTGACCTTGGCACATTTAAAAGTGTGTGTACATCCTTAATACAAGATCTAAACTCTTCTGTTGGGTTCCTTCTGCATTTGACATACTCTTCGACTGAGCTTACAGAATACAGTACTGTGAAATAAGAGTTTTAAATTGATACATACGTTTCTGTGGCAGGATCATAAACTTCACAGGAATTCAACACGCGGCCAGAAACATTGTTCCCTAAACTCCCACCACAAACGTAGATGAGGCCGTTGGCCTCCACCATCCCATGGCTGCAGCGCTGGGTCAGCATGCTGGGCTTTGTGTGCCAGCTCTCAGTCCTTGTGTCGTAGCACTCAAATAAATACAGAGCTGAGTTTCCTGTAAGAGAAGGGGTCCCCATCATGCCTGGTGCCGTGTGTGTGTGGGCTTGGAGCGAGCTGACTGTAGAGTTGAGTCAGTTGCTGGAAGAAAGAATTTAGTGTTATAGGGTCTTTTCTATACTCATTCGACAACAGCAGCAAAATATAGGAATAGCTGGTAGAGACCTTGGAAAATAGTCAAAGAAGAATATGCTGGAGAGACTTACTTATTGGTAATTAAATTTTAGAAAAAAATTAGTTTGATTTCAGAAGAAAATTAAACAAGAACCTTTATGCGTGTCCTCAAGCCCAGTTGTGCATGATAGAAATTATCCAACCTTGGTATGTTTATATAGAGGGGAAAAGTGTAACTGTTTACAGATGGTAAATCCATACCTTCAAATATGAAAACTACTACCTGGTGCTATTCTGAGGCTCATCAGATAATACTCTGTAACAGCTACCGCACCACTGACAAAACTGCTCTTCCTGACCGCTCTCAGCGGTTGTGTGGTTAAGCCCTGAAGTCACACTGGCCCATTGCTGAGTGTACACTCAGGGCATCGCTGTGCGTTTCTGGTGTACTCTGATTATGCCTTTTAATGGCAAAACATATATTTGTTCTGTTTTGTAACTTCTGCATATCATGGGAGCTCAATAAATTTTTAGAAATGATACCATTAAAGATAAAGTGCTTTTTTCCTTCCCAAGAAAAGAGAAGTCAGAACTTGACCAAATTATTTCTCATCTCCTACTTTTGCTAATGCTTAAAAACAGTAACAACACTGTCACCTTTATAATTCTCAACTGCAACCAAAGTTTACAAAAAGCAAAGATAAGGAAAAAACAAACAAACAAAAAAATGGAAAAAGCAATGGTCATGATTAACAATAACTTCCTTTTTAAAAAAACTTTAAACATTTTCAATTTGGTAGATTTGATTGGTTGACATTAGGGGGAAATATACAGTACAGAGCAGAAATAAAAATCTGCAGAAGTAAAAAACTGACTTAAGAGTAAATGAAGTTATTATCTATGATACTTTCTACAAAAAGCATATTTATAGAAGTTACTTTTTATTATTTTTAGCAAAATGATGTAGTAGGCACTTGGTGAAAAATGCTTTTAAACGGGAAAAAAATCACCCCTTAAATCACATTTTGATAATCGTATTTTTTCTTGTATTTATCTGGGAGGGGTGAAAACTTAAAACAGATAAATATGCAGACAAAAGTAACACATTCTTTGGGCTAATATAAAAATCATCAAAGAAAATAAGAAGGCTTGACATTTAAATTCCATACTTTAGGTTTACTTAGTCTTCCTAGTTTTCTTGATCAGCCCACCATTTGGCTAAAGAAATTACTTGAAAAGATGAAAGCATATAAAAGCTATTACGTATCTAGTCTTCAGCTAGAATATTCATTAGACAAATCATTCATTACTAGACTTATTGGGGTACTAGTTAACTTTCTAAGTTATATAAATGTCTAACTGTCATGCTATATATCTGAAACTAAAATAATAGTGAATGCTAATTGTAATTAAAAAAATAAAAATAAAGAAAAAAATTATTCATTTCAAAAAAGACCACTACTGGACTCTTTCTATCCATCAATGAGAAAGGTTTTTACCCCTGTACCTATACCATTCTGATCAATAAGCATAAAATATCACTATCAGTTATTACATTAAAAAGGTAAACAACAAAGCAAATAAAAAGTTCAATTTTAGTTTTTTTATGATGAAAAGAAAGGAAAGAGTACAAATTTTAAAAGCTTCAATGTAGTAAAGAAGTTTTAAAGGGTCTATAAGTCAAATGCCAAAATCTTTAAAGTAAATAATACTAGTATCAAAAACAACAAATCTAGAACTAAAATCCAGATGTTGTCAATGAATGCTTTGTTATGACAAAAATGGACAATTAATATAATCTAGGAAGTTGAAGTCCTTGTAAACTAATGATTTAGAAAGAAGTAAGGTAAGTCTTCAGGGAAACGGGCTAAAAAATGTAACATATGCATTTAACTAATGTCAAAAAGTATCTGGATAAATAACACCAACTGTTTATTTAAATACAATAGCCAAAGCCAAGATCCTCGGCCCCAAAAGAAAATACAAGTAAGTCCTTACCGACTTCAGAACCGCCAGATGTATAAATTTTGCCCTCTGCAGCACATGCAGCGAGGCTATCTCGAGGTGTCGGGGGTCCCAGTTTGGAATACCAGCTATCCTTCACGACATTATAGCAGTCCATTCGCTTAATGGGGAAAAGCTGAGAGCCACCTAAAATGTATACGACGTTGTCCCAAAACACACACGCCGCGTCTCTTCGTTTTTCAAAGGGGCAGCGGATGTCTGTCCAGCTATAATCCTGTAACAGAAAAGGACAGGAAGCTTTCAGTGTTGGAAAAATATAATTGAAAAGGATAAAGCAAAGAAATAGTTGAGAACATGTTAATTTACTAGAGTACATATAAAAATGTTTGGCTTGCCACTTAATCTAGTCTGTGTGATTTTTTTCAGAATGTTGGCAGAGGGCAAGAAGAAGACAGTGGCTGCTTTGGGTCTTCTCTGGCTCTAAAATAAACTTTAATACATTTGGATGTATCATCATCATCCAGTTTTCTATTCCTTCTGTTAATGAGGATAATACAAGAAAATTCTAAGGTAAAGTAGTTTTGTTATTCTAAACAAGCTTTTCCCCCCAAATATCCTCATACCTTCCCTTCCAGATATATAGGGTGTTATAAAAAATCAATGTGAAGTTTAAACTGCCATTATCCTACTAATGCCTAAAGCTAGAAGATATTTTGTGGACTTCCATGGGATACTAATTTTCTGTAAAAATTCAGTTGAGCCAGTGTATTCATCTGGATGCTTAAAGCTGTGATATTTATTATGAAATAGTTTTTAGAAAAGATTTTATGTATTTATTTTTTTAGAGAGAGGAGAAGGGAGGGAGAGAAACATTGATATGTGAGAGATACATTGATTGATTGCCTCTTGCATGCCCCCAACTAGGGACCTGGCTCGCAATCCAGGCATGTGCCCTGACCAGGAATCGAACCTACGACTTTTTGGTTCACAGGCTGGCGCTCAATCCACTGAACCACACCAGCCATTTTTGAAGTACTTGAGATCCCCATTATGTATGGTGGATTTGTTCCAAGACCCCCAATGGATGCCTGAAACCACAGATAGTTCTGAACCCTATACATACTGTGTTTTTTCCTATACACACATACCTATGATAAAGTTAAATTTATAAATTAGGCACCATAAGAGATTAACAATAACTAACAAAAAAAAATAGAATTATAATAATATACTGTAAAAGTTATGTGAATGTGGAGTCTCTCAAAATACCTTATTGTAATGTACTCAGCCTTTTTGCGATGAGGGGAGATTATACAATATCGGCATGATAAGATGAAGTGCGGTGAGTGATGTAGGCATTGTGATATACCGTTAAGCTACTACTGACCTTCTGAAAATATGTCAAAAGGAGAGTTATCGAGCCATAACTTAGCAATGGTCTATTTCTGGAATTTTCCATTTAATATTTTCAGACCATGGCTGACCATGAGTAACTGAAACTGCAGAAGGTAAAGCTGTAGGGAGAAGAGCTCCAGGGAGAGTAACCATGGACTTTCTGAGCAGACAAAGGAGAGAACATTTTCACTGATCAGGAGGATGCAAGGCTTTCAGTACAAACAGAAAAAGCTCAGTCCATTAAAAAGGAATAAACTCAGGAGACTGTGGCTTTAAAATGTGATTATTTTGCCTCTTCTTAAATTTATCCTCTTCCGCTTTGCCTCCTCACACAACTATAGAAAAAATCACAACTAGACCACAAAATAAATATCACACAGCATCATCAGAAAATAGAGCTGTATCAAAGTCTGACCACCAAGAAAAAAGAAGCCACATTTATCGAGATGGGTAGGAGGGGTGGGGACATGGTGTGACGTAGAGGCGGTGGAACAGAAGGTCCCGTGTTCATGTGTGGTGGATAAACATTGGGAGGTATACCTTGGGAGTGAGGGACCCCAGCCCCAGGCCAGACGCACAGCCCAGGGGTCCAGTGCTGGGAAGATAAATCCCTCTAACTTCTGGCTGTAAAAACCAGTGGAGGTTGGGGTGGTGGTAGAAACTGCTGGATTTTCAAGGAACCGTTCTTAAAGGGCCTGCATGGACTCATGCAGACCCACCCTCTCTGGAATTCAGCAGCAGGACAACGGCTGGAAGGGTACCAGTGGCACATGGGGAGAAAGTGAGGTGACTGGAGACAGCTTCCTCTCGGGTAAACTTCCAGAAGCCAGGGAGCAGCATTGTCCTCTCTCCAAGCACTCCTCCCTCTCCCCCCCCGAGCCACAAAGTGGTGAAACAGGTTGCACTGCCCTGGTGATTAGCTAAGGCTCTGCCCCAAACAATTTATAGGTACCTTTTATACAACAGGCTACGCTACTAAGACAGGGAGTCAAAGCAGCTCTACCTAATACATGAAGCAAACACAGGAAGGCTGCCAAATTGAGAAGACAAAGAAATATGGCCCAAATGAAAGAACAGAAAAAAACTCCAGAAAAATGGACTAAATGAAATGGAGATAATCAACCTATCAGATGCAGAGTTCAAAACACTGGTTATCAGGATGCTCAAATAATTCACTGAGTATGGCAACAGTATAAAAAAGACCCAGGCAGAAATGAAGTTTACATTAAGTGAAATAAAGAAAAATCCACAAGGAACCAACAGTGGAAGGAAAGATGCCAAGATTCAAATCAATGATTTTGAACATAAGGAAGAAAAAATCATTCAATCAGAAGAGCAAGAAGAAAAAATGAGGATACTCTAAGGAGCCTCTGGGACATCTCCAAATATACCAACATCTGAATCAGAGGGATGCCAGAAGGAGAAGAGGAAGAGCAAGAAACTGAAAACTTATTTGAAAAAATAATGAAAGAAAGCTTTCCTAATTTGGTGAAGGAAATAGACATACAAGTCCAGGAAGCACAGAGTCCCTAAAAGTTGGATCCAAAGAGGATCACACCAAGACATATCATAATTAAAATGCCAAACAGAGAATCTTAAAAGCAGCAAGAGAAAAGCAGAGAGTTACCTACAAAGGATTTCCCATAAGACTATCAGATTATTTCTCAAAAGAAAGTTTGCAGGCAAGAAGGGGCTGACAAGAAGTATTCAATGTGATGAAAAGCAAGGACATAAAACCAGGATTACTCTATCCAGCAAAGCTATCATTTAGAATGGAAGGGGAGATAAACTGCTCCCCCGACAAGGTAAAGCTGAAGGAGTTCATCATCACCAAGCCATTATTACATGAAATGTGAAAGGGACTTATTTAAGAAAAAGAAGATCAAAACTACGAACACTAAAATGGCAACAAATGCACAACTATCAAAAACTGAATCTAAAAAACTAAGCAAACAACCAGAAGAGAAACAGAATCATAGATATGGGGATCATTTGAAAGGTTATTAGCTGGGAAAGGAAGGGAGAATGGGGGAAAAGGTTCAGGGATTAAGAAGCATAAATTGGTATGTTTAAAACAGACAGGGGAATATTAAAAACAGTATAAAAAATGGAGAAGCCAAAGAACTTATATGCACAACACATGGACATTAACTAAGGGGGAATAGTTGGAGAGACGTGGGGAACCAGGCAGAGGGGGCAAAGGAGGAAAAATTGGGACAACTGTAATAGCATAGTCAATAAAATATTTAAAGAGAAAGAAAGTAAAACTGTGAATAAGGGGTACTACTGTAGTCTGTTCTGAATAGTCTGGAAATTCACTTTTTTTCCTTCCCAACAATTAGAAATGGGTACCTATCAGTACTTCACAATAAGGACTGTTCACAGTACCACTCTGCTTCTTCACTATGTTTGATGACATTCAAGGACACCTGAGCCGTTCTTGCATGTAAATATCTGGGGGAATGCACTTAAAGTTACAGAATCTTAGATACTCCTCTCTTTGAGCAAGGAAGCTATTGTGTTCCTACTGCTTTCTGAAAATGGTTGAAGATAATTAGGGTCAAACAGAAATCCAAACAACTGCCAATCTCACTGAATAAAGCAGTGTGTATGATTATTAAACGTTCAGTCCCCTTTGGGAAAATAATCAACTGACATCTATCATGCTAGAATCCTGTGTTCTAGGCATTCATTGGATTAGGTCAAAGTATCATAGGAAATGAGTTTTATTAAGGTCTCTGAGCAAAAAGAAGAGCTCCTGATGTAGAATACCTTGACTCCTAGTGATGATAAACATTCTGTTTTTTTAGGTGACCAGAAAAACAAAGCCTTAATCCATTTTTTATTCTCAAATTAGGATCTATGGCTTACTGTGTGGAATGTTTATTGGTAGGCACACAAAACTATAGTATAAACACCTTCCAAAACTTCAATGGGCTTTGAAAACTTCGAGGAAAATATTTAAAAAACTTTTTCTTAGAGAAACCCCATACCACAAAATGAAAAAAAAAAATAAAAGAGAAAACAATGACTATATTCTATAGGGAGCAATCCCTCAAAAGTAAACTAATGATTCTCTTACATATTCTGAAGCTCTACTCATAATTCCTATCTCACCAAGCTCATTAGCAGAGAAGTACAATTTCATTAATAAGATACATCGTTAGCTCAGCAAATCTCAAGTCTTGCTTCTTGCACATCCAACGTATTGCTATTTATTATCAGAAAGCAACATGGCAACATTTCCAGTTTCTAGAGACGTCCTCAAGAACATTATTTCCACGCTCTTCCTTATTTACTTTCAGGATGAGAAAATCTGTCAACCTCTAAAACCTGCTACTCTTCAAATTAAAAATCACTGCCCATGTAAAAGCTGGGATTAAAACAAACAAACAAAATACTTTTTCCTTGTAGTTACATAAGCTTAAACATTTAGATGCTAGGACATGAGGTTCCAAAGAATGAATTCCAAAGAATTTGGTAACAGAATAGTTTTAACTTTCTAATCTTACTTAGGAATTTAGTAGGGAATTAATGAGCGCTCATAGGTATTTGTCATACAAGACTTCGTATTTAAGAATGAAAACAAATTGCTCTTTTGGAACTGTAAGCCCATGGGGGAAATGATTAACCTTTGTGTGTGTGGTATGTGTGTGACACAGGAATGGGCATATGCTTCTGTTTACTTGCAATTTGGCCTATGATGTCTCTAGAAATCCTCAAGTTTTAAAATCTCTTCCAACTCCCCAAATACTGTCATTAGTCATTGTACATGTTAGACACTAAGCTTGATAAATACCAACTATATATGATATTCTAATAGTTCATTTTCTAGGCAGAAAGTAAAATGATCTTCACAAGAATTTCTACCTAGAATGCAAGTGGACTTTATTTTAGCTAAAATTTAAAGTTTTACATCTGGGATCATTAAATCCATCTGTCAAGTGTTAAGTACACCTGTGTTTGAATATATCTCTGGCTTTGGTTGTATGTATGAATGGGGGGAGGGGAACTCATGATCATGTGTGTGTGTATGGGTAGGCTTCCCTGAGAAGTCTATCTAATTCCTCCCATCTACCCAATACCCCCCATGTGAAATAGACTACTGAGAAGGTGATTTGGTGTTTGCCCTTTAGTAACTTGTTACACTGCCTAGGAAGTAAAGTGCATAGCTGAGGGGAGAAAAATAGATGGGAAGTAAGGATTGTTAGCTCAGTGAGTACAAGTGCTGGGTCTTATCCTGGTAATGAGACCACTCCCAACCTGGGGCCTGCAGGTGAAGGGTTGGTTACTCACAGCTCCTTGTACTCCTAGGCTGCAGGGCAAGCTAGAAGGACACGAACTTTCTTGTTAACAACAAGATGGACAAATAGCACTAGAGGCACAGTGTATGTGTGTGGGCAGGGCATTGCTATCCTAAAAATAGACTTTAATTTAGTTACGTTTAATTGAGTTTACCTAGTCCACCCAAGGGGTCTATATTTAGCTGCTGGGAATATATGAAAATAGGAAAAGCGGAAAGCCTGGAAAAGACACAAATGGGACGACACACATACACACACAGAACTCTTGTGTATAAAGTCCTGTCTTCCCCGGTCCTGGCCAGCTTTTCTGGCCTCTGCTGTCCACATAGTAGATGCTTTTCCAGTTCAAGACTCCTTTTCTTTTTCTTGGTTTTTCCAATTTCCCCGCTCTGCATCCCCCACACTGGCGACGGAGCACTCCACTCCACCTTGTCCCAGGTGACTTCTGAGCTGCACTGCAATGCTGCAGGAGGAGGGAGGCGCTGCCACGTTCTCTCTAAACAGCAGGCTACTGTTTTTCTTGAGGGCAAGGACTATATATAATCTGTATTCTGAAAACACATGAATCCTAAAAAAGCAGAAACACTACAAGATGTGGGTTTTAATAATCAAGACAATCAAAATCTAAAATAAAAGAAAACCTTTTTATTTTTAAGACTGAAGAATTTTATTTTGAATCATTTTGGCTAAGCAAAATGAGGGAAGACAGGGTGTTAGAAAAAAGGAAAGAAAAATTAACAAAATGGTAAACAACCTTAAGATTCCCTGCAGAAGAAACCTTGATGAGCCAATGTGAGTTTAAGATGACCAAATTATAGGCACTTTTTCTTAAGGCATTATCTGACTTGTCTTAAGTTTCTAAGGGCTGTTAAAAATAAAATCACAGAACTACAGTGCCAATCTATGTCAAAAGTAGGTTTATGTCAGATGCCAGAACATTCCTAGAAGAAAATTCATAAATACACAAGTACTTTTGGCTTCATGTATTTAACAAGGTCACAAAAACTATAGCTCTAAGGAACAGAAAATTGGACAATGAGCTAGGCTCTGTATGAAGGAGCTGTGGGTCTCACAGAAGTCAGTTAGCCTCTCTGGATGTTAGTTTCCTTTTCTATAAAACCAGACAACGAGATGATCTCTGGGCCCCTCCCTTTTAGTCCCAAAATTCAATGATCTTGGGGTCCAAATGATTTAGAACGTGTCAATAACAAAGAGCTGCTATTAATTTATTCATTATTCAGTACTTCCCTTTCCAGGAACTATGTTTAAATATCTTAAACCATTATCTTATTTCCTCAATAACTCTGTAAGGTAATATCCTCATTTTATAGATAAGAAAATGAAATCTTAGAGATGTTAAATACCTTCCAAGGTCACAGACTTAGAGAGTCCTGAATCCAAGATTTAAGTCTAAATCTATCAGCCGCCTATGCTATAGGACCGTCTGTTCAGAGGAGGCTTGTTTAACAGAGAAAGTGAGAAAAGGCATTGTGATACCTTTAATAACCAATATCTCCAACAGGAAATTGTGCTCTTTGAAGGTAACTTCATTTCTCTTGATTTAGGGCCAATCCATATTTAAATACAGTCCTATAAAACCAACTGACAGATCTGCCTGTGAAATGTTACATAAAAATTATACTAGTTCATTCACCCTAACAAACTTGAATACAGGCCATTCTTGCAGATATCGCAGGCTTCGTTTCAGACCATCGCATAAAGCAACTCATAATCTTTTTGCTGGTGGGGGGTGTAGTCTGCAATTTATTAAAAAATGCACCATCTGTGAAGCACGACAAAGCAAAGTGCAATAAAACAAGGTGTGCCTGTATCCACACTGGGCCAGATACTAATCCCAG
This sequence comes from Furipterus horrens, assembly GCF_987537825.1. Lineage (NCBI taxonomy): Eukaryota > Metazoa > Chordata > Mammalia > Chiroptera > Furipteridae > Furipterus > Furipterus horrens. Next base: position 15,032,099 of record NW_028327179.1, read on the forward strand.
TGATGAATCTACTTCAGAGTTCTGAGTAAGAAAATGTACTCAGGGTAAACCTTCTGGGCATGATGGTTCCATATAATATGGTATCCTATGGTTTTCTGCCTTTATAATTTACAGGTTCTGGCCCTCGCCCTGTGGTCTTACTCGTTGCCTGTTTTGATAGGAAGCAGGCAGAATCCCCTTTTCTCTAGGGCAGTCTCTTATTTCTCTACCATATGGAAGTGGTGATCCAAGACCCTTACACAATTCTCGTCCCTCAGGGCTCATTATTTCATTGATAAGAACAGTCCAAATAAAAACTGGGCAATTAAGTCAACTTTTATTTAGGCATCAATATCATAAGACATTCCAATGCTACTGTTTGAGAACACCAACACTAAGGGAGTAGCGCACTGGACACAGATAAATAACTCTTAGTAATCACTAAACACTTGAAAACTATGAAAAGCAGGTACAGGTGGGAAAAGGAAGGCTCAGCTTTATAAAAGGACCATAACAAGAATAATACCATTTCAATTCAATACAGTAACCCAAGATTCCCTTTTCTGTCAACTCTGAGAAAAAAAATATTAAGATTTTCTTCCTTATCATTTTTCAGTCAGCAATTAATACAAATATTTGCCTCCTCTCATCAGTGATATCCAAAGAAATCTAAAGGCAATAGTTTATAGGGATATTGGCTTAATTCTGGATAAATCAATTAAGTAATAATGCTTCAACTGTCCCCTTTGAAGATCAGTTCACTAAAACGATCATTTTTGGCTGGTATAGAACACAGAAAAAGGGGTCCCATTTAATGATAGTTAAAACCATTTTAACATTTGTGAAAATATTAGTTCAAGAGTTTTAAAATAAAACAATTACTACATAGTAATTTTTATATTCACTTTGGGAGATTAAATGTAAATATTCATTTATAATGAAATTAGCCTTCCTAATTGTTTTACTAGTAGACAACATAAATCAATTCACATTAAAATATTATATACAAATAATAGTAAGTGTTGCAAATTTTTCAAGATAAAGTTTTATTGCAAAAAGAAGGGATGGCTTGGTACTTCCAACAGAAACATTTAATAAATAATGTAATAAGATTCTAATGGTGTTAGTTTCAGGGAATAAGAGAACTGGCAGAATGAGGGTGTTTTTATTGGTAGTTATTTTCTCAATTATTTGAATTTTTCCACTGGAAGTCTAAAAATTTGTGGTTGAGTATACACAATAGCAATAAGTATGGGCCATTTATAAGAGCAAGGCAAGACATCAAATGAGAATTATTCTGAAGTTACAGTCTCACTTCCAGGCTGGTGTAGAATATATATCTCCTTTCAACTGTCCAATTAAAAAAAAAAAAAAATCAAGGAAAGCATTAGAACTACAGCTCAAAACACAAAGTGCTAAGAGTCATTCCACATTTGTCTTGTTCTAGAAACAATGCTCACTGTCTCCTAAATGAAATCAGGATTCTCTTTGTCCTTTTGTACATCAAAATAGCTATCTACTTTATTAAGATAAAATATTTCTACAAAAATGTGTTTAATTCTTTTAAACTATCAAATTCAACACTACAGTTAGACTTTGGGAAACAGAAGGGGTATAACTATTATCAACACCCGAAAGCTGTGGTTCATAGAATTACAATTTAAACTTCTATGATTTCAGTTTTTACTTCGGAAAAAAAAAAAAAAAAAAGAGTATATTTGTAAATTTCCTGCTCTTGACTTCAAAGGATCCTGAAAAATTTAAAAATACTAAAATTAAATAGCCACTGAAGTGTCCATAGTCTTAACCATACCTGGTGTGAAATAGACGTGCAGGTCCAACAACCTCACAAGTACATTGACTTTGTGCTTATTGCATTGTATTGCACAGGCCACGAAGCCTCATGGTACCTGCCAATACACTCTTCTATTAAGAAGAGAAGCCAAATACGTCTTTAGTAAAAATATTAGCCTGTGCTCTGAAGATGGAGAAATGGACCAGAGATAGGTGTATGAGCTGAGAGCAGCCCAACAGGGACAGCCCAAATATGAAGGTATTTAACCAGTCTAACGTGATCCTCCTTCCTTGAAGAGGTCTTTTTACTATCTCGCATTATGATGTAGAGTATAATAATAATAATAATAATAAGCTGCTGCAGGTCTCCTTCTCTACCAAAATAGAGGAGGACCTGCCAAGACTGGTGACTCTGTTGCAACCAGGCCAGATGTGGTCTTATTGGACCAGACTGAAACAACCACTGAGACTCGGCATATAGCTAACACTCTGGCCAATGAATATTTCTGTTACTGTTTACCCAGACCAGTAGATGAAACTTCTTTTCAACTGGCAAGAAAAATAAAATTACTTCATGGTCTGACCTTGAGGATCTCTGGACTCCCTAGCTGTATGCCATAAACTGCAGGAGCCCTGGTCTATCTCATCTTCCCAAAAGTAGTCAGTCACACGCTGGTCTCCTTTTACTGATGCTCATAATACTCATTAGCTCTGGAGAATAGGAAATGGAAAGGATCCTTCCTGTATGTCTTGGTAAGATAAGTACTTGACAGGACAGGAGAGAAGTTATCCTAGAACACAGTGTTGGTTACTTCAAAGTCCCTAGATGGCCAGAGATCTAGAGCAAGGCCTGCTGTGCCAAATCCAGCCTGCTGCCTGTTTCTGTAAATAAAGTTTAGTTGTAATACAGCCATGTCCATTTGTTTATGTACTGTTTATGGTTGATTTCCTACGATAGCATCAGAGTTGCACAGTTACAGAAGAGACTATTTAGTCTGCAAAGCTGAAAATATTTATTATCTGCTCCTTCACAGAAAAAGTTTGCCAAGCCCTGATTATTACATGCCGGTATAACCCCTTGGAAATGAAGGATATCTTGCCTGCCCCAAGAATCTCCTACATATTATAAATGACATATATCCTATATTTGGGTGTCCTACTTTTATACTTTTACTGGGTAAACTAAAAAGCTGACAGTTGCAAGTAAAACTTAGAGCAGGAGAAGGCTCTGTAAGTGGGACAGGCTCGGGAGTATGACTCTGCTGCTCGGGCTACACTGGGATCATGGGGCATCAGGATGCTGACCAGGATGCTGCATACAGCTTGAGGCACATCCCAGTAAGATCACAGAACATGCCCCTGGGATTCTGGTGCAAAGCCCACCTACTAAGCAGGTACCATTTTCTCAGGACACAGCTCTGGTTGGCCACTAGGTTCTAACAAATAGCAAATGCTTAACACCCAAGGAATCCAAGTCAATGTGAATATCCACTACTTGCCAGCATCCACTTTGTTAGCAGTATTAGCCAATTATAAGCCCTTGATTTGTTACCATACCTTGAGGGAACCAGTTCGTTAGTGAATACCAGGCTAACTACACTGGGACCTTTCTGTTGTTGAAGGGACAATGCTCTGCCCTCACTGGAATTGGTACTCTGGGTTTGGATTGGCCTTTGTGGTCTTTTGCACTCTTAACAGCACCACCATATGTGTTTTTATAAATTCCTTGTAAATCACCACTACAGTAATATACAAATTGTCTCCAAGGCCCCACTTCAGTGAGAAAGATCAGACAAGTACAAGGCCCCCGATGTCAACAGGATGCTCTGGGTTCTTCAGGTATCTATCATCAACCAGAAATAGGCCTACAAAACGATGAAAGACACTCTGATGTGCTTAGACTCAACACCAGTTACGGACTTGCAAGGCTGGGGTGCTCTCTCTTAGGATCATGGTATTTGTTCTGTCCCAGCAATACATGTAGTATCAGCAAAATACTGTATTATCTCCCCCACAGCCAAAAAACACAGGTCTAAGAAACAAGGAGAAGAAATGTGAGTAGCCTCTATTAAGGTTATAATTAATAATCTATTAAAAAACAAAACAAAACAAAAAACTGTGTCCCTAGCCCTGACTGCTGTGGCTCAGTTGACTGGGTATCATACTGCGAACCAAAAGGTCACCAGTTTAATTCCCGTTCAGGGCACATGCCTGGGTTTCGGGCCAGGTCCCCAGTTGGGGGCATGCAAGAGGCATCGATGTTTCTTTCCCTCTCTTTCTCCCTCCCTTCCTTTTTCTAAAAATAAATAAAATCTTTTAAAAAATTGTGTCCCTAGACCTATGACTCAGGCTTTACTGACCCAACTGGCATAATATGTACTGGAGAACACATTAAAATTGGTGATCATTTTTAGATGGTAGGATTAAAGGTAATTTTATCTTTCTTCCTTATGATTTTCTAGCTTTCCAAATTTTCTAAAATGACTATATCTGATTTTATATTAAAACATAATTACTAAACTAAGAAAACCCCCCAAACAAACAAACAAACAAACAAAACACACACACACAGCTCCAGAGACAGATTTTCATTGAAAATGACACATAACAAAAGCAAGGACTTGTAACAAAAGGAAGGAGTTGCTAACAAAATGAGGTTAAGGTAGGAGAACTAGTTTTCCATTTTCTTTTTTAGAGGTTACTGGGCAACACTCCAGAGCAATTACGGAAACGTTTGAAATCTGACTGAGTCCCAATTTGTAAAATGAAGATGATAACTATGCATCTCATAAGGTATGTGAAAGAATACCATAGACAGTAACATCTCCACAGGCATGAGTTATTACTACTGGTGGTAGGTGATACGTGAGTGTCTTATGTTTTCAAAGCTTTCAGAAAGAAAACAAGAAAAATGAGTTACCTTTGGGTTAAAATATCTACAAGACTGTGGTTGAGAGCCTCCAAATAGGGCTATGCGGTAGTCATGTTTCTTTCTTCTGGGCCTTGTGCCTTCTACCAGTTCTTCTCGATCCTCTGGAGACAGGAGATGATACCTCATTCCACCTGTAGAAAAATACATGGCAACTCTTTAAGAACGTCAGGCACTTTAATGCTTTGGGGTAGAAAAACACCCAAACATAATAGTGCTTTTATTGGTTCAACTATTTTTTCTATCATCCCTCTGTTGCACTTAAGGAAAGAGTAAGGGGGAAGAGGCAGGAGGAATGTATGAGGATCTGAGTTCTAACAATTTATTATTCTCAGCAATTACCATTATGCTGATTGCCCCACCAACTTACTACCTATTAGTGGATTATCTGGCTCTTCAAGCAATAGCTGCCAAAATAATAATTATTGAAATTCAGAATCTTCTAATTCAGCAGTTCTCAATCTTAAGTGTACATTAGAAATCATCTAGGAAATCTCTGAAACCAAGCCTGGGTTATACCACCGACTAATTAAGTCAAAATCTCTGGTGTAAAATCTAGGCACTGGTATTGCCACTTAAAACATGGGTCAAAGATCAGCATGTTCTGCATCTTAAAGTTTGTTAGAACTGAATTTGAGAACTTGCCATAAATCTACTGAATCAGAATCTGCATTTTAAAGAAAATATCAAGATAATTTGTATGCACATAAAGTTTGAGAAGTACAGTATTCCCTCACTTATCATGGGTATTATGTTCTAGACACCCCCCCGCGATAGGTGAAAATCCACGAAGTAGGAACCTTACATTTATTTTAGTATTTACTGTACAGTACCGCAAAATCTTGCGATATAGCGAAAAATCCGAGATAAATAATTAAATATAATATTTTAAAAAATCCCGCGATACAGTGAGGCTGCGATAAGTGAACCACAATATAGAGAGGGACTGCCGTACTGCCTTAGATGATTCTTTAATGCAGTGAAGATTCAGAACTCTTACAATTTAACATGATTCTTTAGCAATTCCTTCATTTTTTCAAGGGCCACTTAACAATTAAAAACTTGTAAGGTGTCATTTTAGATCACTGTGGGAATGGTATATTGTTCCATAAATGATATTAGACAATAATATGGAGAAAAAAATTTGTCCCCTCTACCTCATATTTACCCTGAAGTAAATTTAACATCAATAGAATATTTGAATATGCAAAAAGTATCATAAATAATAGAATACTTAAAAAGAATTAGGCCCAAAATGGGGAAGCCTCAGAAAAGACAAAACAAACAAACAAAAAAATACAGGCACCAAGAAAAAAAATAACATTTAACTACATAAGATTTTAAGTTAAATTACAGCATAGCAAAAAAGAAAAAAATACCAAAAGACAATGGCAAACTAGGATATTTATGAATCATATAAAAGACAAATACAAAAAGATATCCTATTAATAAGATTAAGACCAGCAACAGAAAATGAGATTGAGTATCTGAACACAGTTCACAGAAAAAGACCTATCTATAAACAACTTTTCAACATATGAAAAGATGACCAAGTTAGAGAAATACAAATTAAAATCATATTTTTTTCACTTATCAGGTTGGCCAAGATCCAACTGTCTGGAACACAGGGGGAAGTGTAGGGAAGCAGCACCCCCTTACATTGCTGGTGGGGATGTGGGCGGGTACAAACTATCTGGAGGGTGATACAGCGTGATCCAAAAAAATTACAAACACACACACCCTTGAGCCAGTTATTCCCCTTCTAGGAGTTTATCAACCCAAAGTCCACTGTCTGGGAAATGGTTAAAAATTATGGTATACCCAATGGAATATAGATGTAGCTGTTAAGAAGAACAAGGAAGGTTAAATATGTAGACATGGAATGGTATCCAAGAAATAATGTGGAATACAAAAAAGCAAGATGTGGAAGAGTATACAGCTTTAAAATTTATTTTTATGGATATATATGTATACACATATTTATATATGAAAGTTGTACAAGCCTCTGTAAGTAAACAACTGTATATGCATAGACTTAAGGCTACCTTTGGAAGGATATACAAAATGATAATGGTAATGTCCATGATAAGGGGATGAGGAGGCAGGGGACAAGGGTATCAGAGAGACCTACTGTTTGCTATATACCTTTTTATACTTTTTGACTTGTATATGCTGTGAAGTATTATTGATCCAAAAAATAAAATAATTAAACAATTTCTAACTCATGCAAAACACTCCTGTTCATGAGGTTGTGTTGGGCCTTTATAATTGGGAGGAGACAGGTTTAGAGAAGGGTTTGTGAGTGGGTAAAACTCAATATCAATATTTAGCATTTCCTTCCATTTCAGCACTTTGCATTAGAACTGGAAATCTCAGGGGCCAAGGCTCTGGTCCATGCTCTAGGTCAGGATCTATAAACTTTTCCTGTAAAGTTCCAGAGAGTACATATTTTAGGCTTTGCAGGTCACATGGTTTTTGTCACACATCATTTGTTTGTTACAGTTTTTTACACATGTAAAAACCCCTTTTAGCTCAAGGCTGGATTGAGCCTATGGGTGTAGTTTGCTGACCTCACTGCCACCCCTTTGATCTAGGGTCTAAGGCAGTGGTTCTTAAAGTGTGGTACCCTGGAAACTTGTTAGAAATCCAAATTATTGAACACTACCCTAGACCTTTTCAATCAGGAACTTGGGGGTTTGAGAGTCGCTGCTCTAGGAGGCCTCCACACAGGTCACAGATACGCTTTGGAATCTATGGACACATATCTTCCAACAAGAGAAGATACGTAGCGGGGAAAGAGAGACAGGAGGGAATAGGTCACTGGGTAAAGTGGCCGACTGTGGCCCCCTGTGCTGATCCCTGAAGGAAGCATAATAAACTTGGGCTCCTTCAGTGATAGGCCTTTTCTCTCCAAGGACAGGGAAGGGGACAAACACTCTGGCCCATTTTCCTGAAGAACGTCTTGCTCCTTAGGTCTATTGCTTTGGGAGTTATTCCTGTGAGAGTCAGGTACTGTCATTTGCAAATTCTAAGTTAAGAACTTGGTCCAGTCATTTGTAGTGGCTCTGTGTTCTTCATTTTTATTTTATACCTATTTTTCTTTTAGTTATAAAGTCTTTTAGTTTAGTTTTAGTCTATGTTCTGTTTTTCTTCCACTCTCAAAAAGCAGCACTAAGTCAGATGGCAGGAAGATAACTGATGGTTTGAAGAAGGGAGACTGGAGGCCTTCTTTCTCCATTTAGCTCTGTCCAGACCCCAAAGTCTGAAAGAGTCTCTACTGCTTGTGCTAAGTCAAGAAATTTTAGTACTCACTGTTCTTTATTTTTAAAAAAATTTAAACAATAAGACCTCAAGAGTCTAATATCCACACTCAGCTGGATTTCTGGAATGGTCCTGCTATCCTTTTTCTAAATCAATTCAGAATCCATGTAAGAACTAAATACTATACTTGACCGAGAATGGCTAGTTTTCTTCAAGAGCTCACACCACGTATGAAGAAACAGGTGCAGCTCTCTGCCCAATGGAATGCTAAGGCCAGAAATAGAACACACAATTGGGAATGAGGCATAGCAAAACACCTCGTATCAACATGTATGAGATCCAAAAACATCTTCTTAGTCAAAATTTTCTTTCATCTCTGCATTTGAGATACCAGTGTCCACTTATGTTCTACCTCTTATAACTTCACACCTTGGTTTTCAAGACACCAGCCTTTGGTTCAAGTAGCCCAGTGATTTCTTCTTTCCTGGATCTCTTCCTCCTTCCACTCGTACATGTAGATATTCACCAGGTTATGTCTTTGAGTCATACCGTTTTCTCTTTTTCCCTTGATACGTTAATTGGATTCAAATATCCAAGTCTTTTAAAAAAATTATCTTTATTTAATAGAAAGGTATTATACCATACATTGCTTATGTTTTATGCTTTTACCACATAAAAATTTTTCATATTATTCACGTAAAATATTTTTTAGTTAAGTACAAAGCATTCCATTATATGGATATATAATACTTTACCAATCTCGGGGGAAACTTACCTAAAACCACAACAATATTATGAAGTAGTAGTTGTATGATAAGTCTAAGGGAAATTTTTCTTAACTTCCAAATTAAGTGCCAGGGATAGGGGAGTGATACCACGTAATAATGAGGATACTCAAAACTTATTACCGCTCTTGAGAAGGATGTGTTAGGCAGGAGTGAAAGTGCTCAATTCTCTTTTATTTCCTTAGCTTTGAGCCCGAAACTAGCTATACTTTAAATAAAATATACAGATGAGGTACCGACAACAAGGTAAGGTTCAAGGTGGGTTCCAGCTATCTTCTAGAAGAGGCATTCCTGCTCATTACACACAGGCATACTTCAGAGATACTGCAATAAAGCAAGTATTGCAATAAAGCCAGTCATAGTCTCTTCGCTGGTGTAGGATCTTGCTGTCAATTTGTAAAAAGTGTAACATCCATGAAGCGCAATAAAGTGAAGCATAATAAAACAAGGTATGCCTGTGCTAATTAAAATATATATTGCTGTCGCATTTGTAAGACATTGTCCATGAGGTTTTTGGTTTGATTAATTAGGATGAGTGGGAATTCAAGAAGCGCCTGGGAGAGTTAGGAGGAGTATACTGAACTCAGCATAACATAGTCATTACATTACATATTTCATGCCTGTTTAAAGAACAAGCTAATTTCCACTGAGAGTAGTATGGCAGTTTAGGCTTTCAGAATACTTCCTTACTACAAAATAACTATAATGCTGGAAAGAATAAAACACACATTCTTTTAAATGCATAGCTAAGATCAAAGGGCCAAGAATGAAGAGGGAACCAAACACCAGAATGGTAAGCATTAAGAGACGCTAGAGTTGCTCTGAGGGCTTGTAATGATACTGGAAACCCAGACATTGACTTTACTTGCTGGGTGAGGGAGAGAAGATAAGGTCTTGGATTTGCACAAGATAAGGTGTTGGAACTGAGGTTTCTACCTAGAGCCAGATTACTTGGATTGGTTATACTTTTAATGAAAAGAGAGGCTAAGAAAAAAAATATCTGCCTGATGGCAAAGGGTGAAATAGTCATTTGCCTTTTTAAATCTCAGTTCCAGGTGGAGGTAAAGGATCCATCCTTTGAGAATTTATAATGAGAGCCCTGGTCTCCTGCAGGTTTGAGGTTTGACTTTATCTACCTGTAAATCTAGGAAACCATTAAGGCAAGAAAAATTCAAAGTAGTCCTGGATTGTTGTGCCCCAGTTTCTTGGCAAAAGCAAATACTATTCTCCCCTTGGGGAGAACAGGGAAGAACCAAAAAAATATGATCCAGGACTCCCAATATTCCTGGCAATTAAGATCAATCAAATATAAACTCATAATCTAAAATTACAGAATACAAGCAATTAAGCCACTAGAAATAGATCAACAGAACTAACAAACAGCAGCATTTGATCTTCAAAGACATTAGATACTAGTATTATTAAACACAGTATGTAAAATAACTATGTGACAAATGTATAAAGATGTCAAATTATAATGCTGTACCCAGTTACCTGAGAAAATATGTACAGAGACTGACATGTAGGGTTTCCCAATTAAGAAATTATATGGCTACACTGATCACCCTACATTTCATCCAAGGACTAGGAAACCCATTCACATATACAGAACTTATCTTATCAGTATAAGAATAGCTCATTCTTATAAATAGAATTCACAATGAAACCAAACAGTTAAGAAAAGCTTCCAAGAACAACAAAAACAGAAAAAAATTTTAAGGCAATATAGAAAATGAACACAAGATAAGAAAAATCAAAGGCACTATAATACTACTTTAGAATGGTATTTCATAAAATAAAAAGTTAGAGAATAAATAAAAGCTCACAGTAATTTAAAATAACTGAAATAAAAGTGTGGAAAGAAATATCAAGGCAATCTATTAGAAGAGAATGAAGAGGCAAAGATGAATAAGAAAAGGGACTCAATTGCTGAAGAATCACACTACCAATAATAGAAAACTGAGAAATCTATGGCTGAAAAGATAGAAAATACCCAACATGATAACTTAAAAAAATAAAGATGCACATCAAGGTACATTATTGCAAAATTTCAAAACATGAAGGACAAAAAAAAAATATTTTATGTTTACAAAGAGGAATAAAAACATAAAGAATCAGATTTGCATCAGATTTCTCAAAAGTAACACTGGAAGCTAGTAAATAATGGAGAAATGCCTTTAGAATTCTAACTGAAAATAATTTTCAACACAATTCTATAGCCAGTTTATTCCTCAATCTTATGGTAAAATAAAGATATGGGATTTGTTAAGTTTCCAAATATTTACTGATTGTATACTTTTTCTCAGGACCCTCTGGGGGTGCATTCCTTCAAATAGAGAATTAAGAAAGGGGAAGACCTGGGGTCCAGGAAGACAACAGTGCTAACACAGGAGAAAGTAAAAGGACACCCCAGATGGCAGAGAGGGAAGCCCAGGACAAAAACTGTGTCTTAGGCCTGGAAAGCAAACAGTCCCTATTGGAATAGGCAGAAGGAAGGCTCTATGAAGGATGTTTCCAAGAAATAAAATAAAAGCAAAAATTCATTTAATTGTATAGATAATTTTATTATGTGGCATTTTACAGAAGGGTTGTAGCTTGGCCTTGAAGTCAAGAAAAATGAAGTAAATGGAAAATATGTGGCAATTATTAGCTCCAGCCCCCTCCACCCCCAAAAAGCTGTTTATGAAAGAAAATGTGATTACAGTACACTATTTGGTTAAACAAAATAAGAAAGAAAACACTAGAAACATAGTGCACGAAAGCTATCAAACACAAAAGGACACAACATGTAAATAATACGGATATATCTTTTACCTCCTGTCGCACACATCCCTATAAAATAAGGGTTGGGGCTAAGTCCCCTTCAGGTAGACACCTGAGAACCCCAATGGATTAATTATCTGGAAGAGCAAAGTCTTGAATGTTTCTCTTGGCTACTGAGTCTGATTCATTCTAAAGGGGTTCTGAAGCCCATAAAAAACTGGCTACATGGTCAGGTTAGAAATGGACATTAAGGCAACTTACTTATCACCATCTTAAGGCATTCAGGATTGTCTTGAATAAGTGGTTCAGCTTGTACTGTTTTACTTAAGAAATTCTTTGATATAAGAGGAAACCTGACTTTAGCAAGGATATCAACCATAAATGGCTGGCGATTAGGTTCATCGTATTTCAACCATCTGACTGCAGCATCATAAACCTAAGGGGGGAAAAACAGTACAGTAAAGTTCTCAGACGGCAGGAGCATCTCCAGTTACCTAGATTAGTCTTCACACTGATGGGGGAGAATCTCATAACCACTGATTCCCAATGTTTTATTCAGATATTTGCTTTCATCCCCAAATACTTGCCTATACTTCAGAACACTTTACACACTGCTCTAGAGACTCTTTTAGGCAACATGATTTTAGAACTAATTACTGCTACATAATGTAGTGACAGGAAGAATGTTGAATTTATTATTTTTAGAAATAAATTATCACTTCCTTTTTGGAGGGCGATATGATGCACATTTCTACTGAAAAAAAAACCTATAGGTCAATGATATTTTCAATATACGTCCAATTGGTAACAGGAAAACAGGTTAATTTCCTAAGAGGCCTTCCAGCCCCCAAAATGTGAAGGTCACCTATGATTTTATTTCAATCTAACACTCCTGCATTGTGAATTGATAGACTTAACTGCTTTCCAGAAACTTCATAATATACAAATTCTATATTTACAAAATAAATCACAGAATATTTATATAAGAATTGTTTTCCAAAACAATACTGACATTCATTTAACTACACCAAACAAGTCCAAGTTTATTAACATAATTTGATTACAAATCAGTTTAAACACACTGAAAACAAACATTATTTCATATACATAACATCTATCACACAGAGGATTGAGCTAGTTAAATTTGTTAATTTTGGATTGGTGTTAATAAGGCCTAAGTTCTGGTCTCGCTATGAGTTAAATTTTTTATGGGAATTGATCTATGTTTTTCAAATAAACTTTTTCTTTTGAAATAGTTTTAGATTTACAGAAAAGTTGCAAAGATAGTTCAGAGTTCCCAAATACCCTGCACACAGTTGTTAAAATGTTACTTTAGTATGATACTCCTGTTACAACTAATGAAACAACATCAATACATTATTAGTAACCAAAGCCCATACTTTAAAACAATTTCTTTAGTTTTCATCCAATGCTCTTTTTCTGTCCCAATCCCATAAAGGATACCATGTTACATTTAGTATGTCACCTTAGGCTTTCCCAGACTATGACAGTTTCTCAGATTTTTTATTATTTTTGATCACTTTGACAATTTTGAGTTCTGGTGAGGTATTTTGTAGAATTTCACTCAATTTGTGTTTGTTTGATGTTTTTCTCGTGGTTAGATTAGGTTTGTAGATTTTTGAGGAAGATCATAGAGGTGACATGCTATTCTCATTACATTATATCAATGGTGCATGCTATCAACATGACTTATCACTGATGATGTTAACCTGCAGATAGTATTTGTCAGGTTTGACCACTGTAGGTAGTGTCTGTCCGGTTTTCTCAGTCTAATGTTACTTTTTCTTCCCTTTCCATACTGCATATAAGTCAGTTAATTTTGAGCATAGAACTGAGCTTTTTCTTTTTGCCTGGTCAGGTTCTCCAGGTCCAAATTGTGAAGTTGTAAACTAGTACTTTGGGCCATGAAGAAGACTGGACGAAAGAACATTGCTCAGTGCAAACCCTTTATCTTTAGAACAAAAGTATTACAAAGCCTATGATCTTACACCACCTCTATTAGTTTCCTATTGGTGCTGTAACAAATTACTACAAATTTATTGGCTTAAAATACAGAGAAAGATGGGGGACTGAAAAGAGGGATTAAGTGCATATCAATATGTTACCCTACCTCACTCCCAAATGCCTCCACCCAGCTTACACCTCTGACAGTTCTGAAGGTCACAGTCCAACAGGGGTCACACTGGGCTACAATCACCTGTAAGCAGGGCTGTCTGAAGGCTCTGGAGGAGAAACCATTCCTCTGTCTTTGCCAGCATGGAGCAGCCACTTGCATTTCTTGGCTTGTGGGGCTTTCCTCCATCTCCAAAGTCAGCAATGGCCAGCTAAGTCTTTCTCACATTGCATCACTCTGACATGGACTGTTCTGCCTCCCTCTTCCACATGTAAGGACTCTTATGGTTACATGGGCCCACTGGGATAATCTCATCTCAAGATCATCAACTAACCAAGTTTCTAAAGTCCTTGTCCCATTTGCCATGTAAGGTAACCTATTCTTAGATTCCAGGGATTAAGATATAAACCTCTTTGGAGGAGACACTGTTCTGCCTGCCATGGCACCCAATAGCTTTATCTCTACCAAGTGGCCTGTCTTCCCTATAGCCAGCCTTACGAGCACCCAAGACTTAATTTTCTTATGAAACAGACTTTGAAATACCGTTTAATGTTAAAATCACATTCTCTCCTAATAGGATTCTTGTCCTTGTCACATATCCCAACATGAAGCATAAGAAATCAGTAACGACATTTTTACTAAGAAAAATGTGAGAAGGCAATTTAGTCACCTGATCCTCTGCTCTCACAGTCAGAGTGTCCTGGTTGAGCAGATGTGTAACTCGCTTCACATCAAGTTGTAGAAATTCATCAGTTTTGTAAACTTCAGTAAAATGCTGATGAATAAAGTCATCTGCAGTTGCTTTCAATTCAGGACAGTCCAGACATTCTGCTAGCACACTTATACCTAAACGCAGAAAGAAAATGAATAGAAAGTCACTTTTTAAAAATCAGACATGCATTGAAGATAAGATATGACTCCAGGGTGCCTGCATGAATTTCATAATTCTGGATTCTTTTTTGTTCCATTGATTTGTCCATTTATAAGCCATCTTATATATGGCTGATTTTGATATTTTGTAGACCAAACCCCTTCAATGTTTTTTCTCATTTTTCTTGGCTACTGCTAAACACTTTCTCCTGCATATTCATTTTAAAATGAACTTATCACATCCTACTTTAAAAAATCCTGATAATAGGACTTCCGGCCAAGATGGAGGCTTAGACGGACACGCTAAGTCTCCCTCTACAACTAGAGAGGAATACAACTACTTCAAAACAAAGGATAACTAGAAATTCCAGAAAATAAAACTACACGGAAGCCCAACATATGAAGTTATAAACCAGCGGTGCCATTCGGGCAGGTAAGAGTTAAAGAGGGTAAAGCTGTTTGCGGAGCGGCGGGGCGGCGAAAAATCCCGGCGGCAGTCAAGCCCCTGGCAGTGCGCGACCCCAGCGCTGGGGAGAGCGGCCACCGCATCGCCTTGAACAGTGAGGCCCAGGGGGGCGGGAGGACGGATCCCGGTCTCCTAGCTGAATAACTGTGTGAATCCATCTTGGACCCCTGCCCCCAAAGAAAGCACCACAGGGCTGCGAAATAGGTCGCAGACAGGCGCCGGTCGCTGACTTGTGACGCCAAACGGCGCCGGTCGCTGGGTCATTACGAGTACACAGGCACTGCCCCCGACAGCCGGCCCAAGAAAACAAAACGCATCTGTCAAAATGTGGCAGACAACTATAGAAATACCGGTGACACAGCTCACCAGGCAGCAGATAGAGAACCTGACAGATGAACAGATAAGAAACCTGTCAGAGGCTCAGTTCTGGGCCATTGTTATCAGGTGGCTTACAGAATTCACAAAAGAGCAGGAAAAAGATAAGAAAGAAGCGAAAAACTTCCATAACGAAAGGAACAAAACCGCATACGAGACAGATGGTGAGGAAAAAAAATCCAGAGTTCATTTCAACAAACTGGAATATGGAGAAGGAACAAGCAGTCAACCAATGCAGAGAGAGGAAATGGGAAGCAACAATGAGAGGATCAGAAACCTCTGGGACAGCTATAAAAGGCCCAACATAAGAATCATTGGTTTGCCAGAGAATGAGGAAGATGAACTAGAACTTGAAAAATTGAGTGAAAATATAATAAAGGAGAACTTCCTAGAATTGGGGAAGGGAATAGACTTGCAGGTCCAGGAAGCAAGGAGAGTTCCCAAGAGACTGGACCCAGGGAGAACCACTCCAAGACACATTATAATCAAAATGTCAAAAATTAAAGATAAAGAGAGAATCTTAAAAGCAGCAAGAGAGAAGAAAAGAATTATGTACAAAGGGGTCCCAATTAGACTATCAGCAGACTTCTCAAGGGAAACCCTACAGGCAAGAAGGGACTGGCAAGAAATATTCAAAGTAATGAAAATCCAAAACCTACAACCACGAATACTCTATCCAGCGAAATTGTCATTCAGAATAGAAGGACAGAGAAAGTGTTTCCAGGACAAAATAAAACTGAAAGAGTTCATCAGATCCAAACCACTGTTATATGAGATGTTAAAGGGACTGATTTAAAAAACAGAAGCTAAGGAGATGAAACAAAGGCAAACTAAACAGGCAACGAGAGTGGAAAAGGAACTGTGGGTACGGGAAGCATATTGGGGGGAGGTCAACAGGGAGGGGGAATGGGGAAAGGGAGGGAGATGATATAGGAATTGGGGATTAAGGTAGGAGGGAATGGAATAGACGGAGAGAGGTTGGGAGGAACTGTATGCACAACTAATGGACATAATCTAAAAGGGGGGGACAACTGGAGGGAGGGGGGCCACCGGGTGGAGGGGAGCAGAGGGAAGGGAAATTGGCACAAATGTAATATTTTAATCAATAAAACACATTAAATCTGAAAAAAAAAGAGAGAAAAAAAAAATCCTGATAATATTTTAATTAGGAGTCTACTTCATTTTTAAATTACTTCAGGGACAGGTGATTGTTCTGCAATCTGGAGGAGCTCCACTTAGAATCATGACATATCTCCATTTATTCAAATTCTTTGATTGTCAATGTAACTGTAGTTTTCTTCACAGAAACCCTATATATTTCCCATTCAGCCTTTTCCTAGCTATTTTAATTTTTGTTTGGGAGAGAAGTTATTAATTGATTATTAATGTTACATTTTCAAGAGTCTGCAAAGTACTTAATGTCCATGGGCCTAATCCAGCCCACATCCAGCTGTAGGGTCAGCAGCGAAGACTATTTGCTTATATTTTTAAAGCATTGTTTAAAAGGGGGCGGGGACAGGGGAGAAGGAGGGAGAGGGGAGGCAGAGGGGAGGGGAAGGGAGCAGGAGGACATGGAGGAGCAACAAGGACTTCATGGGACACAAGGCCTAAAATACTATCTCGACCTTTACAGAAAATGTTTGCCAGTCTCTCTCTTAAATAAAACCACTGATAATTGTATGTGAGCTCCTTTCAAAGTCATGAGATAAATTTTTTCTGTTCATTATCTTGATTTTCCATGTTTCAACTTCATGCTGTCTTTAGATAATGAGTTTTGAAGCTTTCATACTTATACCATAAAGGTCCTCGTAAGTGATGCCTGCTAATGAACTTGTCACATTAGCTGTCGTTTTTTTAAGTGTACTGACTAATGCCCCGGCATGGGAATTTCTCATGGTGAGCCGCCAGCTACATCTGTATTCTTCTGCTCCCATCAGGGAGATGACATTTTTACCAAGAACCAGTATTTGTTTTATGACTAATTTTCGGCAGTTAAATTTGTTGCAATTATGCAACTTAATTAAATATTATGCAGGTCAATAAAATACGAATGTGAAAAGTAGTTATTTCTATGAAAACTAATCTTAAGGTTTAAGACAGATTTGAGAAAACCTCAAATTAGGCATGACTAAGATGACTGGTAAGATCTGGGGAAAAAAACAAAATTCTAGAGGGAATCTGTACTCAGACTCACATCAAATTATTGTTTTTCCTCCATTTGTTCCTTCTGAAATTCCTACTTCACATTAGTGTCCCTGTATCTTCCTTCTATGTCTTTTCTCTTTACCTGTTTCCATTTCTTTGCATTTTTGTTTTTATCATGAAGCAATTTCCTGTTTGATCTTTATTTTGATTTTTAGATATTCCATTTTGTTTTAATTCAATTGAATTGCATGAAAAATCATGTTTTTCCCCCCTTCAAATGCATCCTTTCTAGTTTAAGTTCTCTTCCATTTCTTACATTAAATTTGGCTGTAGGAGCACTTCATTTTAGCTGTTTAGCTTGAGTTTCTGTCCTTCAGACTACTGAGTTTCCTTTAACTTTGTCCATATGACCTTTGCCGAATTCCAATAGCTGTCATGAATTCCTTTAGCACTCATAGAAGTCAGACTGTAGTGATCTTCTGGACACCAGAAAAATGAGACCCGAGTTCTCCAATAAGCTCTCCAGAAGAGCCATGTTCAGGGCTAAAAAGAAAGCAGGCTGAAGCACTTCTTGGGGCACTGAGTAGCTGCACTTGGCTCAGTTGGCTGGGCCACTGCCTTTGCCCAAGGCTTAGCAGGTTATCAGGCTCCCTTACCGTCTCAGTCTGCTAGGCTGCCCTTCCTCCCAGAGTTGTAATCAGTGATGACAGAAGGTATCAGAAGTAAAACTCCTAAATGGTCTCCTTAGAAGCCCAAAGCTTAAGATATAATTAGCACAAACTTGCTTCGGGTTCCACACTACGCTTTATACTGCGACATCTACTTCCTACATTCTTTCCCTCTGAATCACGGCAAGGGTACGAAAATGTGATTACAACGATCTGGAAGTTCATTCATGTGCTGGAAAGCATGATCTCACAGTGGAAAGCATACCACACCACACTTAGGAAAACTATGATCAACCTCCTCTGCTTCTCCTGGTTTAAATACAAAATACTTTATTTTATTTTTGTTTTTCTTTTTCATTGACTTTATTGGGGTGATACTGGTTAATAAAATTATAGAAGTTTTAGGTGTATAATTCTATAACACATCATCTATATATTGTACCCCAGGTCAAGTCTCCATCACCATTTATCCCCCTTTACCCTCTCCTACCTCCCCAGCCCCTTTTCCCTCCGGTAATTATCATGCTGTTGTCTGTGTCTACAAGGGGTTTTTCTCCCCCTTACTTCCTTCGCCTTTTTCACCCAGCCCTGCAACCCGCCTCTCCTCTGACAGCCATCAGTCTTTTCTTTATCTATAAGTCTGTTTCTATTTTGTTAGTTTATTTTGTTCATTAGATTCCGCATATGAGTGAAATCACATAGTGTCCGTATTTCTCTGACTGGCTTATTTCACTTAGCATAATGCTCTCCAGTTCTATTCATGCTCTAGCTAAGGGTAAGATTTCCATATATATATATATTTTTTATGGCTGAGTAGTATTCCGTTGTGTAAATGTACCACAGTTTTCTTACCCACTCATCTACTAATAGATAGCTGGGCTGCTTCCAAATCTTGGCTATTATAAATAACACTGCAATGAACACATATATTCTTTCGAAACAGTGTTTCAGGTTTCTTCGGATATAATTCTAGAAGTGGAATTGCTGGATCATAAGGCAGTTCCAGTTTTAATTTTTTGAGGCAACTCATACTGCTTTCCAGTGGCTGCATCAGACTGCATTCTCACCAACAGTGCATAAGAGTACCCTTTTCTTCACATCTTCACCAACACTTGTTGTTTGACAGTGTGGAGAGGCAGCACAGTGTAGCAGGCAAGTATAAGATTACTTGAATTTCAACCCCAGCTCCTCCACATTCCAGCTATGTGACCTTAGCACATTACATAACTTCAGTTTCCTTATCTGTGACAGACCATACGAATCATAAGGGCTTCAACAAAGGTAAACATTCATGTGTATGTTATCATATATCACACTCCTCCACCAGATGCAATCCTTACTTCTTGTCTAGATAAACAAAAACTCATTATTAAAGCTGTTTTATACTTTGGAAAATATTGATACTGTATTTAATGAGTTCACTGCTGCCTAAGTTCATATGCACTTCACTGAGCTCTTCTTAAAATGTATGACTAAATCTCTAGTGGACAATGTCTTTAAAATTAAATGAGGATACTTATAACCACACTTTTTTCTTTACTAAAATACACATTAAAAGTATTTTTAAAAATAGAAATCTGACTTCTTACCAAGACAATTTGAAGCATCAACTTGTTCTTTCAAAAAATCAACGCACATTTTCTTCACAGGTTCAATCTGGTACTGGTTTGCTGCATCTAATAAAGACTGAACATTGTTGCTGTTCACAGAAATTCTGCAAATAAGTTAAAGTGAATATTAATTCCCTATAATTTTTTATTTAAATAATGCTATTGTAGAATGCATCCCACTAGACCCTGAAATTAAGCAAAAGTCCTTGAATTAGTATGGCAGAGGATCTACTCCTTGCCCCCTCCACCCCCAATCCTTAAAGTTTTTCATTCTGAAGAATCTGGAACACATCAATTTGTGTTCTAGATCCCACCTTTACTCCTCCATAATAGAAATGGTAGATCCCAACCTTATTCCTCTACAACAGAAATGGTCCTTTTTTAAAAAAAATTTATTTTTTTATTGTTGTTCTATTACAGTTGTCCCATTTTCCCCATCGCTCTCCCCTGCCCCGCCCACCCCTGCCCCGCTTCCACAGTCAATTCCCACTCTGTTGTCCATGTCTGTGGGTCAAGAAATGGTCCTTCTTAACTTACCTAGCAGTATAAGCGAATTCCACAAGTTGTTCAATAATGTCAGGTTCAGCATCTTTGAGTTCTACTTCAAAGGACTTTGATTCAAGCATGTTAGCTAAAATGAAGAGGAAAAACATAAATGGCACGAGTGCCACCACGGAGTAACTAGGTCATTCTAGGCCATGTTAAGTATGGAGAAGAAGAATAGGACAGAGACTTCGTTGGAAAATACCCCAGAAAGCCCAACATTCCTATGATATTGATAAAAGCAAATTAATTCTCCATACTTGAGATATGCGTTAAATTAAAATACTGTAATCTAAGAAATCAGTGAATTAGTGTACAGAGACCTACAGCTGTGAGTAAAAAGCCTCTGATGTAGCTAGAACAGACCTATGAGAACAATTACCATTATATATAGTCAGCTACAACTAGCAAATCTCTCATTCTTCCCCAGAACCGTGGCAGGCAGCCAGAGCATCAAACAGAAAACTTGAGGTAGATACATTTCATAAGCTGATCAAGCTCATTTTAAAACAGTACTCAATAGAAGAACCAGGACTTGGATGCAGTTCTCAACTCCAAATCTAGGGTCCTTTCTAATATGATATGCCATGTTTCACTTTTCATTTTTTTTTAGTTTAACTTGCTAGATAAAATGTCCTAAGGTTTACCTGTTCCTTTGTCTTTCCACTCGAGGTTAAGAAGAAAACCCTAGGCATTCAATTAGAAGCTATATCTCCATCAATAAAGACCCTGGGCCTTTAAGGCCTAATGAAAGGACATGTTTCCTTCTCAATCTCTTCTCTGTCCTAAAGGCCTTAATTTCTTAAGTCCTTTAAAATTAGAAAAAAATGGCATATTTTCATTTTGACCCACCTCATTCTCAAAGAATAAATAATACACATGACCTTAAGATACTTACTTGTGAACATTAAGTTAAAAAAATGACTGGCTGCAGCAAGGACAACACGATGAGCAGGTATTTTTCTTTCCTGGACCATAAGGATCACATCACACAACGTTTTCTAATCAGGAGAGAAATAAATAAAATTAAAAGGGGCTCATTGGGCCTAGTTTAGCAAACACGTAAAACAGGTGCTTGTTAAATGCCTTCTCTCTAATTTTTATTTAAATCCAGACTTTTTCAAGTACAGAGTTTATTAATAGAAGACCTATTTAGGAAGGACTTACACAGTTGCTGTAATGAGTTTGCTGTATCAAAATCGGGCCCTGAGCTTCCCAACAGTCAGGAAAATCTTTATATAATCAGCAAAGAAGTAGTTTACTAATCCTCTAGGGAAGCCTTCTTTTTTTTTTCTGAGACAAATTCTAAGCTATTTATCATAGTGAGATTTTTATGGGGACAATAAATGACATAATGACAATGTCATTGATGGTTTTTCAAACATAACAACTGTTCTTCAAAATGATCTATCCTTGATAAAATCCAGAGTACACACTGCACTCCCCAAGAGAGTAGCCTTCATAGATCTAACTTGAAACAGAAACACCTCAGAAAACACAGAGTAGATGAACCAAATGTCCATTCAGCACTCTTTCCTTAGATACCACTTCTCCCAAATGTACTTCCGATAAGAGCTGGATATCAGTCACTTTTAAATTGTGATTTTTGACCAAGGCCAAAACAGTGTCACTCTAGGTTGCTAAAAGAAGATAGATCAGGATTAAATAGTTAAAATGTTGGAAAAATTGGAACATTAAAGGAAAAAATTTAAGGTTTACTAGAACACTTAGAGATGAATTTTAAGAAAACATCTCCTTTCTGTAAAATAAAATTTCAAGTTCTCAATGAAGTTATAATGTACAGGCAAGGCTCAGGGAAATTTTACAGCCTGAGATACACTCTTTTTGGCACTGCGAATATGAGGTAAATAGATGTTTCAGAGTTAAAAAAAAAAATTATCACTTACAAATCTAAATAATGGCTTAGACTCAGAAGATATGGCATTTTGTATTTTTAAAAGTATTTTGTTGAAATTATTAATCTAGTTTCTGATAAACCACTACTATCTCCTATTCTATTACTCCATAAGTAAAAATCCAAACAAGATGGTAATGCTTAGAACAAGAAAGGAAACGGGCCCCAAATAGTGGTCTATGGATGAACAGAATTTCACTTTGATGGCTTATTTGAAGATTAAAAAAATAATACCTATAGACTATTGCTTAGAAATTATATGCAGATTACTTCAAGTTAAAGCTACTATTTTCCAATAATGTCTTGAATTTAAAATTTTTTATTTCCTTTCATTTGGGGAAGGGGTTCAGAATAGGCAAAGCTCTCAGGTAATTTTGCCACATACCACACCAAAAAACAAACAAACAAATCAACCAGGTAGCAAAAACCAAACCAACTATTTGATTACCACCAAAACAAGCTAATCAAGTTACTTAAGAGAGGAAAAGAAAGGGAGAAGGGAAGGAAGGAAGGAAAGGAAAAGATAATAATATAATAACAATAATTTTTTTTTTTTTAAGAAAAAGACTATTGATAGACTAGCAAGCAAATCAGATAGGGGGGAGATCCATGGCTGTTAATTGGAAGTTCCAGAAAAATGCAGAAAGAGCTAAATTGAAATCTAGCAAAAAAACCTCTCCTAGGCACACTCAGTAATAGAGAGTTTCAGTGGAGTGAACTTACAGGCACTAAAGGAAATTAGAGAAATCAGAGGGATCTTTGTAGAACAATTTAGTCTTAATCTAAGATTGATCTCTAGCTGGATATTAATGTGGTGGTGGGGGTGTGAAAGGGGAGGGATCTTTTGCATCCAAATTTGATTCTACTACAATAGATTGATAGGTTTAGATTGATAGGTTTCAACAAGAGATGGGACGGAGCTAAAGAGAGAGAGGTCCCTCCTGCTGTCAGTCAGTCATCTGGGGAAGAGGTGTATCTACAGACAGGATAGGGGAAGAGAAAAGAGACTCAGGCAAATTGGAGAATGTGAGAGACAACAACTCCTAGGTGGATTGAAGAGAACTTAAAAAAACTACTTGTTGAACAATACATGTTCACTGGATAAACCAAGAAAAATAAGCCTTGCAATTCTCTATTTATGTCCCCTATAATAGTTATATCTTTGTATTAACTGGCTTTTGAATCTTGAGTCTCTTATAAACAGCACAGATTTTTGTGTGACTTAGTCACTAAATTCTCATCATCTAGGATTATTATTATTTTTTAAATTGTTAGCGGTTTAAAAAAATTATTTGTTTTTTTATTTACTTATTTATTTTTAGAGAGAGGGGAAAGGACAAAGAGTGGGAGAGAAACATCACTGTGTGGTTGCCTCTAACTTGTGCCCCCAACCGAGGACCTAATGTGCAACCTTAGTCATGTGCCCTGACTGGGAATCGAACCAGCGACACTTGGCTCGCAGGCCGACGCTCAATCCACTGAGCCACAGCAGCCAGGGTTAGGATTATTTTTAATATGGTTTAGTTTAATCCTTCATGTTTATTACTGATAACTTAGGCTTTACCTTACAAATGCCATCTTCTTTTAGGCTATTTATTATGCTTCTTTGCTGTCTTCTTTTTTCTTTAACTGCCAGTTACTATTTTGGTCACATTTTCTTTGCACTTTTTTCTTCCTTTAGGGACTTACTTATAGATATGCCAAATATTTGCAAACTGAATTCAGCAGCGTATTAATCAAAAATTGTTCTAGGAATGCAAGGAAGGTTAAAAAAAAATTCTATTAATGTAATTCATCATACTGACAGGTTTAAAGAGAAAAATATGTAGGAAAACTTCGATAGAAAAAGCATGTTGGATAAAATTAAAAACTCATTTCCTGAGATTCTTTAATAAAGAAAATGATATGTCTGTATACTAAAGGTCATTCATTGGAAATCAACAGCAAACATTACATTTAATAGTGAAATAGAAGAGGTATTCTCTTTCAAGTTTGAAACAGGTGGGAATTTGGTATATGATAAAGATACCATTTCAAAAGTGTGGTAAGAGCGTGGAGCACAGACAAAGTTTAGGGCAGTGAAACTATTTTGTATAATACTGTAATAGTAGATACTTGTCATTATACATTTGCGAAAAGTCATAGAATGTACAACAGAAAGAGTGAACCCTAATGTAGACTGTGGTTAATAATGTAATAATTTTGGTCCACCAATTCTAATAAATGTACTATACTAATGCAAGGTGGTAACTGTGAGAAACGCTTACAATAAAAACCGGGACACAGGACTTGAGCAGTAAAGCGAGGCCTTTATTCACGAGTCTGCAGAGCCAGGAGAATGTGCGCGCCAAGTAGACAAAGAAAACTGGTTTTATAGTCTTAGCTTCCCCACCCTGAAATTGCCACCCTAAAGTGATTAGCTTCCCCACCCTAAAGTGAGAGAGATTAGCTCCCCCTCCCCTCTCCTTCTTCCCCTTTTCTCCATTACTGGTTACTCTGGAGTTACAATCTAACACTGTTATCTAAATGCCCCTATTGTGAGTTGCAGATATGCCAGTGCTGTCAGCTCCCTTCTCAGAGACCCTCTAATTACATTTGCCCTTTGTTACTAATGACTTTCTACTGGTTTGGGAGTCACTATGTCCTTGTTTCTTACATAACTGTCGGGGTCCCCCTGGGAAAGTATCAAGACTTGGAGCCCTACGCAGACCAGGCAAAGGAAATGAATCCTGTAAGACCTGACCAGAAAACTGGGAAAGCGGGGTGCAAATGTGCCTCGATGCTATAGCCAGTGGGCCCCGGTGGGAACTGGGCCATGAGAAAATGCTTTATGTCCTTTGAAGCTTGCCCTGTTCTTCTGCCTCGCTTGATCACTTTATTGTACCAGCAGCAGAGGTTTTAACTTTGACTCAAAATGAACTCACCCTCCCTATTTTATGGCCATGTGAAGTCTTTGTGCCCAACACACCCGGACTTGAGGGACATCTCAACATTCCTTCCATTGTTATCCCTGAACATTATCTGTTTTCTGTAATCAGCACTGTTTACCATTGGTTGATGAGCTTTACCTGCAGGCTATATGCCCTTAAGCTGACTGCACTCAGTGAAAGACCTTGGAGGAGGCCAACGAGGCACTTGTCTCTCAGACAGTTGCTGGCCTTCTCTCCCTTAGCACAAGCTGCCTGGGAAGTCTTCATTTCATCTGTGACATCAGGGGATCTCTGCAGGTCGGGGTCCCCAACAGGTAATAGGGGAAACTGTGGGGATGGGGAAATGGGAATAAATGGAAAGCTTGGACTTTCTGCTCAATTTTTCTGTAAATCTAAAACTGCTCTAAAAAAAAAAAAGTCTATTAATTTAAAAATGTAGTGAGATCAGATAATTGAAAAAAATAGTATTGGGATAACTGCTACACTTTTAGGAGAAACATTAGATTTCTGGCTCTTAACATATTCCTTCTTCCTCTGTCACTTGTGGAAGAGTGACTATAGGATGAGCAAGAGCATGGTAGCAGTCACACAGAGGCTTCCTGGCTAATTCTTCTTCCATAAATCTGCCCCAAAAGTGGAACATTAATTCCTGACTTGCTCCTGAGGCAGCTACTCTGCCTCAGACTGGTGGGTAGTTAGTTCGTGGGAGAAAGAAGAGGAAGCCGACTTTATGCTCAGGTCAAAGCCATGTTCTCCAGTCTGTCATCGTTAATTTATCGTCTTCTGTGTCTCGTCGGCAGCCGTCCGTCTCGAGAGACGATGGTGTAGCTTCTTAAGAGTCTATCTGCACCGCCGAGAATGGTTGTGCAGTCCGACTCGGGAGTGACACGGTATCTGTCTCCTCCCGTGTTGAATCGACATCTTGCGATGACGCTGGAGTGTCCTCTCCAGTGAAGCTGAAGCTACAGAGCCTGGGCAGGGTGATATGGAGGGTCTGCTGTTGCCCATGCAGCAGACCCCCCCTCTCTTCGCAGCTGAAGGGTCCAAGGGAAAGACGGAGTCAATACAGCTTGGTTTCAGGTGCGCCGCAGGAGTTGCCGGTGTTGACTACAACATCAAACCGCCTTAGGGACTCCGGCTCCGGATTTTCTGTCGGGGTTTACTCCCTTAGCCTTTCCCCTGAAGAGGTATGCCGCAAGGCAGCGGAGGTTTTTTGGAGTCAGAGTTTTCCTTCTCTGATGTGCCCTGACTGGAAGATCGAACCAGCGACACTTAGCTCGCAGGCCGACGCTCAATCCACTGAGCCAAACCAGCCAGGACTCTTCTGTGTCTACTCAAATGTTTAGAACCATCAAATCCATATGCATATATAGTCAAAGCATTGCAGAGGAAGACAAAAATGTTGGTGTTGCTTAGTGCCTTCAAGTACTAGAAGCTTTTGAGGGGAGATCCTTTGTTAGGAAAGACTTAAAAACAGGCAAGCATTTCAGGCATGTGTTGGTGCGATGGCTTTCTGCTCTCTTGATGAGTTTGCTTGATAGAAACCCAAAAGGCAGCTGGGTTCCATGGAAGCTCCACAGCACTGTATGAAGTTCTAGCCTTTAACAGTATGTGCTGGCATTAGTTGGAGGCATGCAATCAGCTGTCCCAAATTCTACTCTTCAGTGTATCCCAAGGAGAGGACTGAGGAATGACTAACCTTTCTTTGGCTTTATATAGCTTGTCAACAGGTTCTGCAATCAGCCCCTCCCAGTGTAATTTCAAGTCAGTCCTGAGTCTCAATACCTGAGCAGACTGTAGAGTCAGCTACAGTTGGGTGGTAGATTTAGATCACTGAAAACATAAAGGAAAATGGAGCCCTTATTTTTACAGGGGTAAATCATCTTCTTGACTTGAGATACTAGAAAAGCCTCAACAGAGCCATAATAAATGCAAAGGAGAACAGAAAAATTAAAAAGGCCTCTTTAGCAATTACATTTACTCAGAAAAGCAAGAAAAACAGCACTGGACTTAAACACACATATAATCAGAAAAAGGCAAGTGGGAGAGTGAAAGAAAAACAAAAACAAAGGAAGACGCCTGGATTAATAGAGGAAAAAGGGGTTTCCTTTTTTAAGGGAATTATGGGATAAATTCGGCCAAATAGCTTTGAAAGGGAAAGGAAGTACATTTTGGTATAACTGGTCTTTAATGAAGGAACTAGGAAAGAAAGTTATTTTTGTTATTTATTCAAGAAAGATGACGGATCAAAGAGATATAATAGAAGAATTCAGGAATAGATTAAAACAGTTCTCTCAGAAAAAGCCTGGACCTAGGAAGTTTTTGTAAGATGAAGGCTAAAGATAAGAAGTCAGCCCTGGCTGGTATGGCTCAGTGGATTGAGCACCGGCCTGCTCAATGTTTCTCTCACACATTGATGTTTCTCTGTCTCTTTCTTTCTTTCTCCCTTCCACTCTCTCTAAAAGTAAATAAATAGAATAAAAAAAATAAAAATAAAAACAAAAAAAGAAGAAAAAAAAAGAAAGAAAAAAGAAATCACAAACATAAGGAGAAGACTGCTCTTAAAGGCTGGGACAATTATAATAGGTGATTACATGAGGTTCGGGTAGATCCGAAAGGGGAAAAAAGGAAGATCAGCAATAGAGTATTTCATGAATTTATTAAGTAATTTGATGTTGGTGGGAAGACAGGAATGGAACCTATCTGGGAAGTTTGTGGAAATAAAAACTTTCCGGGAGAGTACGGGGTTACATTAAAGGAAGCCAAGTGACTCAGACATAGTCCAGGCCAAAGTCAGACGCTGGACTTCCTCATCATTGGAATTATCTTACTAGGGGTGGTGACGGCTGGCAGTAACTGAATCAATCCTGAACATCTGGCAAAATCTGTAAGGAAGGTGCTAGAGGAAGAAGTATGTTAGCAAACAAACATATGGGCCCAAAATGAAAAGCAAAGAAAAAGGAAAAGGTATTCTGATCTAAATGATGTTACCTCTACATGATACAGAAAGGAAAAATATTAATTTAAACTTAAACAGATTAACAACTCAGTTGGGGCTGTCTGAAAGAAACAAAGGAATATAGACCATTTTGATGCAAATAGGTAACAGAAAGAAATGTGCCTGCTACTACTAAGTTTTCAAGGTTTGGAAAACTCATATAATGAAGAAAGACAAGGTTTTGAAGAGCATCCAGTAAAGGCCATATTGGTCCCTTCGGAGACCACAGGCCTTATAGCAATCTGTTAAAGGTCATTCTTCAGGTGAGACAGATGGAGGGAAAAAGAGAAAAAGACTCCTCTAAGCAATAGCATTAATTGATATAAGGAACTTAACAGCAAGACAGGATCATAATGGGGACACAAATGTGCAGAACAACCAGAAGGGTTAGAACTGGAGAGAATACATGGCACACACTTTGTTCTATGCCTGCTACAAATACAGATCTCTTCTTTCCCGAAAGGGAGGGAAGGCTTTGTCACTAGACAGAACTCAATCCTTTTAGCCCTGGGTAGCCAGGAACAGAAGGTTTAAAAAAGAAATTAAATTAAACATTAAATGTGCAGGATGTCCTGGCTGGTGTGGTTCCGTGGATTGAGCCCCGGCCTGGGGACCAAAGGGTCACTGACTTAATTCCCAGTCAGGGCACAAGCCTGGGTTGTGGGCCAGGTCCCCAGTTGGGGTCATGTGAGAGGCAGCTGGTTCATGTTTTTCTCGCATGTCGATGTCTCTTTCCCTCTCCCTCCCTCCCCTCCCCTTTCTCTAAAAAATGAATAAATAAAAGCTAAAAAAAAAAAAAAAAAAAGTGCAGGATGGACAATAGGGAGAAAGGAGAAACTCTAGGAGTCCTTGGCAGCTGAGTAAATCTCATTGGGGAATGTCTAACATTTTGTCCAAGAAAAACAACGTGTCTTATGCCATTGAAACATTATTATGCATAGGTAAAATACCTTCTCTATATGGTAAACAGGCTCCCTATTAGCCTGTTGGTAAGTGATTCCTCCCAGCTGAGTTCAGTCTTAAGAGTCTATCAATTACAGACAGAGACAGACTGGAAACCTGTAAAAATCAAAAGCCAAGATTTTCTTATGTTTTCTTTGAAAACCCTCTGTTCCTTCAGAAACTGAAGTTTCTGTTCTGTTTTTGGCTGGGAACAATAACGTGGATTAGGACAGTATAATAATGTGTCAACAGATGCACTATTTATTATAGAGGTGGGAGATTTTGCTTGGCTCTCTTCAGGTTTGTGGAGGTGGGGATGATGCTGTGCTAATATTAAGAGTTACAGAGTCCCTCTGACATGTAAAAAACATGTGGCACCAACTACCTTAAACTTGGAGAAATGCAGCTTTGGAGGTATTAAATTT
Source organism: Furipterus horrens (assembly GCF_987537825.1). Taxonomy (NCBI): domain Eukaryota; kingdom Metazoa; phylum Chordata; class Mammalia; order Chiroptera; family Furipteridae; genus Furipterus; species Furipterus horrens. The sequence goes on from NW_028327179.1 coordinate 15,061,631, forward strand.
ATTCCAATGGAGGACAGTCTACACTGCAGCTGTTGAAGAAGCTACCCTGCTACCCAGGGAGAAGAGGCATTTTGCAATTCAATTGCTTTCATTTTAATTTATATCAGGTAGATCACAGATGTGGGAATTTAATAAGGTTCGTAAAAGTCAAATTTGGGGGATTTTATGTTGCTAGTATGGAATTAGATGAAGTGCTTCAAGCTGTCATGTGATTTACTGCAGATAATCTGCAACATTATGAATGGGACCTTGAGAAAAAATTGAGATGGATGATGGCAGTAAACTTCCAGATGGAGTTAACTTAATGGATAATCATCCATTTCATAATTCTGGAATAAAAATTTAAACAGCTTCCTAAACTGGTCTTCAAAGGATACACAAAAGGACAGTTGTTGATAGAGGATGCCTCACCAGTACTGAAGATAGAACAAAGCACTTCCTGTGCCAGTAAGAAAACAGAAAACCTAAAAGACAAGCAAACTTGGAAATAAGAACTTACAGGTGCTAACGTCTGTTGGGAGTAGGGTGGGACTTTGGTGCCTGAAATCTAGCAATAAGGGAGTTTATATAAAGATTAATGTCCAAATGAGACACAATAGAACATACTATTGACAGATGGACAAGTACTGTATTTTTCGCACTGTAAGACGCACCTGACTATAAGATGCACCTAGGTTTAGAGGAGGAAAACAAGAAAAAAAAAAAAACTGAACCAAATGCTGTACTAAAATATTTAATAAAATATAACAGAATAGTGTTTCAACCATGTAAAGTGAACAGCAGTCAACAGCAGTATTAAGAACCATCATCACTGTCATTAACAAATGAGGAGAGACTTTAAGGTTCAAGTGCTCTTCTAGTTTTCTGGGAACCCCAAGAACTCATCATCATTAGTGTCAGAATTTATTAAGCTCAATTGCTCACAATCACTGATATCACGTTCTTCGCTATCTTCATACATGATACTATCCTCAGTTCCATCTAAGGCATTGCTAATGCCACACTTTTTGAATGACCATGCAATGGTTTCATCCTTCACTGAGAGGTCAGTTAATATACATCACGGTCTGTGACACAGTATTTGCTCCATAAGACGCACAGACACTTCCCCTGACTTTTAGGGGGAAAAAAGTGTGTCTTATGGAGCAAAAAATGCAGTAATTGGTAATCCCCCATATGCAGTGCTTCTCTAATAAAATAAAGTTGGAAAATTAGACTTTGCTTGAGAAGCCCATATATAGTCCTTTCTATTCACCTCTGCAAAGCCCAATAATCTAAATTTTGGACTCTGTATTTCTTTTGTCTTGCATGGAAAAGAAAAGATGGCTGGGCCCAAATCTAGTTTATAGAGTTTACCGTAAGATACACCTAAGGGTCCTGCTTAAGTGGAAGTAGGTGGATTTCAACAGAATAACCTTATTGTTAACAGCAATGTATTAACCTCAAACTCAGAAACTCACTTGCACGTGCACACATGCGCACACACACTCGACGAAATTAGGAAGAAAGATATAAACTTGAGCCCTCATTTCCTTTCCTTTGGGTGAGGAAGGTTAGAAATATTCTCCCCTTCCGATTCTCAGTCCCTTTGCCTTCTGTTCCCAACACCACCTAGATAGAAACAAATATAGACACACACACACACACACACACAACATTTTCCTTTCAGGGAAAAGCTGTATCAGTAGTTTTCAAACTTTTTTCTTTAAGCATCAGAAGCATTTTCAAATGATCTAATTTCATATAATTTATATAGACAGGATGGTTTCTCTGTAGCCAGAATTGGCCTGGCAACCAAGGGTTGGAAGAGGTTCCCCTCACTATTATGCTTAATAATTCCTTGAAAAAATTGGTTTTGATCTCAGCGATTAGTCTTTCTAGAGGTGGATTCTGCAAGTTTAGAGATTTGGCAACTCTAAAAAAAAAAAAAGATTCAACCAAGTGATATAACAGTATTTTTATAGAACTGCAAGTTAAGACTGTGACCTAGTCATTTTGGTCTCCTTGTGCCACTGGATAAAATGAACAGAAGTTATTACTTCTGGCTAGGTGCCTGACCCTGGCCATCTACAGGGCAGAAGATGGCTGGGACTCAGGGGATCACCTTGGGAACCCTGTGGTTGTTAGAGGACACAGTAGTCTACAAGTTCATACATATCTTCTTGGACATAAAAAGAATGGAAGGCCCTGCCACTTTTTACCCAGGCCACGATTTCTCAGGGTTGTTTTGACAGTGAGTGACCCTAAGGGATGAGATAATGTCTCCCCTCCAGGATAATGAGCAGGATTGATTGCTTATTGCTTGCTATAAAAATGGCAGATTCCTTAACCTCAGTGTTCATTCCTTAGCTGCAACATAAATACACTGAGTGTACATCAATCTGGGCCCCATGATGTTGTCCTATAGCACTTGTAGGGCAAGAGGAGCTGAGATATACATGCCGACGCTCACGATGCTGTGCTGTGAGTAATCCGGTCTGTTGACTCTGACATAAGAGTCTCATGCCTTCTGCCAACATCCATTAAACAGCGACAAGCTAGCTAATCAGCTTTTAAGTAGCATAGAAGCAAATCCCAGACCCAACACTGGTACTGCCAACTCTATTGGTAAATGTTAAAGACTAAAGTAACTATATACATAGGCAAGACCAAAGGCTTAAGATAGCTAGGAATAAAGGATTAGGTCACCTCAGCAGACAAAGAACCTTGAAGAGTTGGCTGAAGACAAAGAATAGAAATAGGCAGTGAAAGAAGTCATAAATACAATAAATAAATATTAATGAACTAATGATAATAAGCCAGAGAAGGAAAACTCTGACTCCAAAAAACCTCCGCTGCCTTGCGGCATACCTCTTCAGGGGAAAGGCTAAGGGAGTAAACCCCGACAGAAAATCCGGAGCCAGAGTCCCTAAGGCGGTTTGACGTTGTAGTCAACACCGGCAACTCCTGCGGCGCACCTGAAGCCAAGCTGTATTGACTCCGTCTTTCCCTTGGATCCTTCAGCTGCGAAGAGAGGGGGGGTCTGCTGCATGGGCAACAGCAGACCCTCCATATCACCCTGCCCAGGCTCTGTAGCTTCAGCTCCACTGGAGAGGACACTCCAGCGTCATCGCAAGATGTCGATTCAACACGGGAGGAGACAGATACCGTGTCACTCCCGAGTCGGACTGCACAGCCATTCTCGGCGGTGCAGATAGACTCTTAAGAAGCTACACCATCGTCTCTCGAGACGGATGGCTGCCGACGACGACGAAATGATAATAAGCAAACAATGAATGTGGCCTTTTTCACGTTCTTGCATTTACATGAGTTTTAAATACTGTCCTTTCTTCTTTCCCATTCACAATCATACAAAAAATCTATTATTACTTAGCCCTTAAGATCTTGAAATGATTATAGAAGGAATAAATAGCATTAAGTGCTCTTGAACTTGGAGTTAGATATGCTAAGTGAAAAAAACTGCTGACTTCGTTTTTTAATTATAGGAATGAGAATAAGAGCATGTGTGTTTGTATTTGACAAGCCTAAGGTATGGACCATAGAGGATATTTGTGGATTCTGGTTATCTAGCATCAACTTCCCCTGCCTATTAGAACCCCAAGCTCCCATTTCCAGAAAAGTCCTCATTACAAACTATCTTGGAAAAAGGGCAGTTCTCAGAGCCTGCCTTTCATTATGGAAGTCGAAAGTCAGATATTTCTTCTGTTCACTCCTTAGCAGAGCCCAAATCTGGCAAACAATATAAGGCCAGCCAATTAGACACCTACTTCCAGGATTCTGAACCTTGAGTGAATAGTTGGAGGGAAAATCATCTTTATGACAGCAACAGCAAATGATTCAGACTGTTCCTACACAGTAAACTTGACTCCAGGGTTTCTGCAGACTAGCTTCCAGAGAACCCCCAGTTCCTGCTTATTTGCCACACTTGCTCATCTTCCAGCCTGTGGTTAATGCCATCAGCTCCTGGTATTCTTGCTGGTCATTGTAATAATAACAACACCAACAACATTTGTACAACAATGAATAATTTATCAAGAGTTTTCACATTCTTTCTCTCACTATTCCCAACATAATTAAGGTTCATATATTATAATTATAATCATTTTTGTGCGGATAAGAACATAAAAGGCTGAAGCAGTTGTGATATGCCCAATGTCACAAAATTAGTAAGAAGACAGAGCCTAAATGCGGATGGTGAGAATCCAATAAAGAAGTTAAAGATGCTCAACAGAGATGGAATAACCAATAGTATAACTTTTCTATCCAGGCTAGTACTGAGGGAGTCAAAGCCCAGGTAAAAGTATTGGTCTCAGATGGGAAAGAGGCAGCTTTCTCCTTGTAGCAGAATAAAAAAAGGAGTGTCAAAATAGGTTTACAGATTTGGTGGTGGAAACTTAGAAGTTAGATAGTTTCAGACTAATGACTTCTATTTATTTGTGATGTCAAAAGGATGATCTACTGAAAGTGAGGATGCAGAGAAAGGGATCAAGTTAGAGGAAGACAGTAAAATAAATGGAAAGTAGGATTGCTCACCAGTACCCGCAGCCTAGCTGATGTTGGGACTAACCTGGCAAAGGACTGCCCAGTAATGGGATATTCTCCAGCTGTGCTTGGAAACCTTGCACAAAGAATGTAAACAGTCATCAGTGCTTTTTGCCAGATGGATGTGAAAAAAGAAGAGTCAAGAAAGCTTGAGGCATTGGAGAGAGATAGAGACACAGAAAGAGAAGACAGAAGAGATCCAAGAGTGGAAGTTTGGATGATGGGAGTTGTCAATGGCAGTTGTTATGAGAATAAAGTGTGACAAAGAATGTAAAACACTCGGTGAGTGGCTGGTAGAGCATAAGTGCTCAAGAAGTGTTTCACAAGAAACCCTAATGACAACAAACTCACAACTATCAACAACTGAATCTAAAAAAGAAAAACGAAATCCAACTAAGCAAACCAGAATAGGGACAGAATCAGAGGTATGGGGATCATTTGGAGGGTTATCAGCTGGAGGGGGAAGAGGGAGAAATGGGGAAGTGGTGCAGGGATTAAGAAGCATGATTGGTTGGTACAAAATAGACAGGGGGATGTTAAGAATAATATAGGAAAGGGTGAAGCCAAAGAACTTATATGCACGACCCATGGACATGAACTAAGGGGGGTGGGATTGCTGGAGGGAAGGTGGGTACTGGGCAGAGGGGAGCAAAGGGGAAAAAATTGAGATATTGTAACAACATAATCAATAAAATATACTTAAAAAAAAAAGAAACCCTAAAGATTAATGATATGTAGTAATTTACAGTCTTAGAGAGGTGAGTGTACAGAAGTTGACCCATTTTAGTAAGACCAGGTGACTGCCCAGCATCCAATCCTCAAATCAGTCTTGTGATTCTCTCATATAACCCTCAATAGGGCTTTAACATAAGGTTTTATTTATTTTAAAAAATTTTATTAAATTAATTGGGGTGACATTGGTTCATAGGGTCATATAGGTTTCAGGTGTACATTTCTATGATACATGATCTGTATATTGCATTGTGTGCCCACCATCCAAAGTCAAATCATCTTCCATCACCACATAATTGGCCTAACACAAGCTTTCAAATCCCAGTTATGCTTTAATTTATTTAACATGAGGAAACTGTAAACTATAGTGGTACTCAGGAAGGTCTCAAACATATCTCTCGATGTCAAGGATCTTCTGGAATTATTAACACAATAGAAACAACTGGATATGTGCAGTAGCGACTATCGCCCAGCCCTGCTTTGTAAAGCCCCACTCTAAAGCATCAAGCAATATAATTAATATTAACAAAAAGGAAAATAAATGAAAAGGTGGGCAATCTAATTAAATAAGACACCCACTAGAATGGCTAACATTATAAAGACTGACAATACAAAGTATTGACAAGGATGTATAACAAAGGCCTCTCTTATACAGCTGGCAGAAATGTAAACTGGCAAAACTTTGGAAACTATAACAGTAGCTATTAAAGGTTTATGTAGCATAACCTATAATTCAACGACTCCATTCTTAGGTATGTCCCAACAGAAATGCATACATGTGCAAAATGTATTAAAATGTTCCAAGTAGTACTGTTCTTAATAGTCCCAAACTGAAAGTAACCCCAGTGTCCATAATGATATAATGGATAAATTGTGGTGTATTTATACCATGGAATACTATAAACAATGAGGATGAACTAATGCTTATACACAATTAGATAAATCTCACATACATACCATTGTCTTTAACAAGAAACTAAGACACATGAGTATTTATTGTATGATTCCATTTATGTAAGTTCAAAAAAGTAAAAAAAAAAAAAAAAGAAAAGAAAGAAACCTATGGTTACAGAAGAATAATGGTTACCTTTGAGGGGTAGTGACTAAGAACAACATAAGGAAGGACCTCTGGTGTATTAGTCACGTTCTATTTCTTGGAGGTGGCAGTGTGGTCACTTTGTAACAACTCGCTGAGCTGCAAGTTTGTGATTTGTATCCTTAAATACAAAAGGCTGGAAATGACTGAAAGGGTGATGGAGGAAAATGCTCCATAAGAAGCTGAGGTAAAACAAACCCCCAAAGAAACAAACAAACCAAAAAAAGATGAAGGAGAAGGAGAAGAAGGAGAAGGAGAAGAAGCTGAGCCCTGACCAGTGTCGCTCAATTGGTTGGGTGTCATTCTGTAAAGTGAAAGATCACTGGTTTGATTCCTGGTCAGGGCACATGCTTGGGTCCCTGGTCAGGGTGTACCCAGGAGGCAATTCATTGATGTTTTCCTCTCACATCAATGTTTCTCTTCCTCTCTTTCTCCTTCTCTTCCCCTCTTACTAAAAATAAATAAAATCTTTAAAGAAGCTGAGGCTGCTGGTTCTGTAGAACCCCCTTTCACCGCTATGTACAGGATTGGCTGCTATGTTACAGAGAGATGAAATGACCTAAATTATATTATCTAAAAATCACAAAACTAATTAATGGTAGAACAGGGATTGGAATTCAGGTTTTCCAATTTCACGATGTTCTCAAATTCTTGTAGAAATGTTCCTGGGTGTAGATAGAGGAATCCTTGTCATTCAGGTAGCATTATCCTGATTCCCAAAGTAATGAGGTCTTTAGGAGAAGCAAAATTAGTCATAATACAAAAATATTTATAAAAGAATAAAAAGACAGAAAATTGGTCCTCAAACATTCCTCCTCTGGCTCAGACTAGCTTCTATTTCTGCCAATTCCACTCAACTGCCCTTGTCAGTCATTCTTGGTGAGTCTCTTCTGTGTTATGAGGTTAAATAGAACAATACAAGTCTAATGTAAAATCAACTGCAAAGTGAACCTACACATCTGAGAAAAGATGCAGGATTCACTGAAGCTGGTAAAAAAGCACTATTGGAGAACTCTTGGGCTTACAAGCAAAGCTGTTGACAAAAGGAGAATCCGGCAGATTCAGGTCAAGTTAACCATCCGGGGAGAGAGGCCACCCAGCATCCATTTTCCCTTCCTACTCATAAGAGAATCCTGATTTTTCAGTAACTGTATTTCTATTTAGACAGTAAATAAACCAATGCTAACACAGTCTAAAGCTAAGTCTAAGAAATAGCTATAAATCAATTTTTAAACCTAAAGAGCTAAATTATACAGTCTCAGACAATCCCCTCCTCCTCAAGTAAACATTTGATGCTGCAACCCAGTTGTACCTTGTCTAGGTAAGAAATGAGACAATGGTTTGCAATGCTAGAGTCCACGGATGAAAACACATTACTTGGGGGAATGGGAAGGTTGTTGGAAACAAACTGGAGCACTGGTGAACTGTTCAACTACCGTTTACAGGCAGACACTAGTTAAATGAACCAGTCAGTGGTGCTGTAAATATAAAAAACATTTACATGAAAGGAACATCAATGGATACATAAAAATAGACACACAAAAGTAAGTTACATAAAATACTGAATTCAGACAATCACAGCTACTTCAGCACAAAGGCCAGGAAAGATGTAAAGGTATTCCCACAGAAACCTACCGCATTCATGCATCACGCCAGGGGCTGATGAACAAAGACAACACCCCATCAGTCAGAATTTGCTTAAAGAACCCAAAGTCAGTATCTAGATAAAGATCGTACATTCCTCCACTGTCATCCACATTCCCATCAGAACCACCAGATAAGCAAATCAGGTTTTGCAGTTACTCATAAAACCTGCTTTTGTCCTCTTGAAAAACAGGACCCCTGTCACAAAGCCGAAGCATTCCCACAAATCTCCTTAGACTCGTATTGTCTATAAGCAACGTTTACAGAGTTAAAAAGTAACCAAGTAACTCTTCTGGATGCTTTATTGGTATAAAATATTACGGAATTAAAAATAAATAAATAAAACCTCTCCAATTTACATTCTCCGGCCTATCAAAATCCGTTCTTTTCATAACCCACCTTTGGCCAACGGCGAGAAGACTGTCATTAATGCGCCACGTACCAAAGACAGAACAAAGAGCTCCTCATCCTGGCAGAGGCGCACACGGCCCTTAAAAGACCGCACGGCGTGTATGGATGACTGTTTCTGTTCTAAATTAACACGTACCGGAGGGTACCGCAACTTGCTCCACCCAGGTACCACGGAAGGGGGCGGGGATCCTTATTTGAGACGAGCGGATTTCTGGCCAAGCAATGCTGCTCTCTTCTTGGGGGGCTTCGGGTTGGGCTGTGCCAATGGGCTTCTTCGCACAGATCTCCCGACACCTTAAACGGCTCGCCAATGGAGGGATCCTCGCCCCACAAAGAGATAACTAGGGCAGAGCTGTTATACAAGCGATACCCGACGCCGAATGCCAGACCGAGGAGTCTTCCACGAGTCTGACTTGGGAGTCACAGCATCGGCAGAAAAGGAGGCACTTTTGCGCGACAAACAATTTAAAGCGACCCCCTACTACCAACAGCGTTGCTTGCGTCCAAGAATGGGAGGAAGGGGGTTGGACAGGAAGAAGAGGGTCTCGATCCCTAAGGCGTGAATTTCGGCCCAGGGAGCAAGGGGCCGGAGTCCCGGACCAACCTCCCCCGAGCCGTCCGCCACACCCACACCGGCGATACCTGTTTCCGCATGTTATTCATGACACCCATGAATCCAGCCAACAATTTAGCTTCTTCTCGAGCAGCAAGTTTCTTCTCGGTCTTCTTCTTGCAGCTTTTCTCCACCCCGGAGGCTGCCATCCTCTGTCAGCTCGGTTCACGCCCGGGGCTCGCCGGGCCGGGCGAGGGGTCGCAAGCCCCGGGCACGCTGGAGTTTCTGTTTAGCAAACACCACGGCTGGGAGTTCTGCTGCAGCGCCCTGCTCCCGAGCGCGCGGGCGGCCAAGGGGCGGCCACTGCGGGAGAATAAGGCCTGGAGATTCCTTCAAAAGCTCGCCGGGAGGCAGAGTCGCGGGCTCGGCTGCATCCCGGGTAGAACCGGAGCCGGGCAAAGGAGCTTGCGCACTGCGCTGGAGGGGGCGGGGGCGCTAGGAAGGGAGCAGGGGGCGGGGCCTAGCGTCACAGCGGCGCGCCGCTCGGAGTCACGCAACCCGGGGGCGCCGCCGTTGCCATGGTCCCCGCCTGGCGCTGGATGTTTTGTCTTCCAGCTGACCCAAGGGGGCGTGTCCCCTTCGCATTGTCCAAGACAGATTTTACAAATTTGGATTACGTGTCGAGAGTATCTCTTTTGCATAATTGGGCGGTTGTGTACATCAGAGTGTCTCCCATTAGTGTCATCGCCGTAGGAGCAGGATTGGTGTTCTTCACTATCAGATTGGCATATGGTAGGCACTCTATACATATTTATCACATACTTCAAGTTAAAGGCTTATTACTAGGAACCTAAGATTTATTTGCCTGGGATTCGTAAAGCAAGAGCACTCAGCCCTGTGGATGTCTCCTTGATGCCTGACTACTTAGGCTGGTTTGTTTACTCATCAGTGTTTGAAACTAAGATCAAGTGTGAGCTCCAGAAATCTTCAGTTAGGCTTCCCCCGGGTGTTCTACAGAAACACAAAACACAGTCACAGAACGGGTGTTAATTCTTTCTGTAACTAATAATTTATTCTTTTTAGTGTCCAGGATTGTGTTAGATTGTATGAAATTTTACATTCTGAAAACTTTCTACAGATCCCCTTAATTTTCTACCTAGGTCTATATAGGGACATACGGAGACATGTTTTATGTAAAATAATTTATACTATTGAAGCATTATGCTTTCTCTTGATGAGGACAAACAATATAGTATAACAGAGCAGTGGCAGATAAGCCTTCATTTTTACGAAGAATAAGACAGGCCTTTGTGCACTTTATTTTTTCTCTGTTTATCTAGAGGCTCACAGATATTCTCCTATTTTAACTAGTCAATAATTTGAGGTTTTTGAGTGGACCCTAACAATATGACCCATTTATCCCTAAGGAAGTTAGAAACTAGGGAAATTTTGTTTATTTTATTAAATGACCTAGAACACTGAAGAATAAGAGCATGTTGAAACAGTTTTTAATTGAAAAGAAGTGGAAACCTGTCTTCTAACTCTAAGGCTTTGAGAGACATTAAGGATTTTATTCAAAGGCAGAAATGTAGGTGATGAGGTTAAGTGCTATTCTGTAACAAGGCAAAAGAAAGAAGAGCATCCTTCCTACTTGATGGTGGGTCGGTCCTTTCTCATGTTGCAGAATATAGAACACCGAGGGTTATGAAAGCGCCATGGGGGTTATGTTGCACACAGGTTAAGCATGTTGCTTTGCCTGGACGCAAAGTCAAGCACCCCCATTCTCTAGATGTTCAACTTTGGCCAAATTGCTTGACTTCTCTTATGCCTCAGGCTCCTTATCTGTAAAAATAGAACCTACCACGTGCAACTGGTATAAGGATTACAAAAATGCTTACATTGGTGCCAGCACAGGAAAAACCGTATTACTGAGTTAATAACATTAACTGTTATTGCTTAATTCATCATTTCCCAAAATGTGTTCCTCAGAATACTAGTTCTATGAACAACCCCCTACCTCCCCCTAGAATAGGACCCTTAGGAATACAACTTTGGGAAATAATATGTCCTTCTTGGAGAAAATCCCAAGTACATTTGCATCTTAAGTTTTGGAGACTTGTTGTACCTATTGCTTGAACCTAACCAGTTTTGCTGCGGTATACTGGCTTTTGAGCTGTCCAGTCAGCCCATTCCCATTTTCCATGAATTACTCAATCTTCTATTTACATAGAGGATAGGGTCCTAAAGTTGTACTTGTTCTATGCGATTTTATTATACATGGTTTTAGCTGATTGGATCAAGGTTGAAAACCTGAACCAAAGAAAGCTGATTAATAAACTGGGATGAAGAGCATCATGTTCTCTCTGGAGACTGGACAGATGGATTTTGGTGAGCTGGCATGTGGCATCGCTATGGGGAACATATACAAGGCACTCAGGCAGCCATCTTTGGACCATGTGCACAGTTAAGCAGGGAACAGCAGTATTTGGAGACTTCAGAGAGAAAAATTAAAGCAGAAACTCAGAAGTCAGGCAAGAGACCAGGTGGTAAGAGAGAGGGAGAGGGTAGAGGGAGATAAAGTAAGGTTAACTAAATTTAAAATTCAGAATCTCTAACTTTAACGGGCTTCTTTCAATGCTTGGTTCTAGCAGTGTGTTCACATGGTCATTTGGTTTTATAAAATTTACAAAAGCAAATATCTTAACCACAGTAGGTTTAGTTTGTTTTCTCATTCTACTCTGGTTTTACCTCTGTCACTTCTCTTTTACTATTAGGTGGTATTGGAGCGGACATGGATATTTTGGGGAACTGACTAAGGACAAATTCAATTGGGGATATATTTTGTTGGGGTTGAGTAGGATATATTTTTGTAGACCATAGTTACTTACAGGTAATTATTTTTAGCCTTTCTGATGTAGGTATGGCTTCCAGGAATAGTTCCAATGCCCACTGTGCCAGCTCTATGCTGTGATGAAAAGATGCAGGGCCAGAAATTTTATCACAAATGCCCTACAGTGCCCAACATTGGTGGTAAATGTAAGGAGTGTAGGAGAAACAAGTTTGAAATATATAAAGCCAGCAGCTGGTCTATGGAGAATTCTTTCAATTTTAAAATATGCAAAATTGTAAAGAAAAAAATTTAATATTTACTGAGTTCTAATTTGAAAGAATATATGCACTCCTATGTTCATTGCAGTGTTATTTACAATAGCCAAGATTTGGAAGCAGCCCAACAGTCCTTCAGTGGACGAGTGGATAAAGAAGATGTGGTACATTTACACAGTGGAGTACTACTTGGCCATAAAAAGAAGGAAATGTTACCCTTTGCAACAGCATAGATGGACCTGGAGAGCATTAAGCTAAATGAAATAAGTCAGTTGGAGAAAAACGAGTACCATATGATTTCACTCATGTGTAGAATCTAATGAACAAAATAAACTAACAAAATAGAAACAGACTCACAGATAGAGAAAAGACTGACAGCTGTCAGAGGAGAGGGGGGTTGTGGGGCTGGGTGAAAAAGGTGAAGGGGTTAAGAAAAAAAAACAAACTTCAGAGACACAGACAACAGTATGCTGATTACCAGAGGGAAAAGGAGTTGGGAGGAGTACCAGAGGGTAGAGGGGGGATAAATGCTGATGGAAGGAGACTTGACTTGGGGTGGTGAACACATAATACAATATGCAGATGATGTGTTATAGAATTATACACCTGAAACCTATATAATTTTATTAATCAATGTCGCCCCAATAAATTCAATCAAAAAATAAAAGAAAGGTAATAGAAACCAGTTTTCCAAAATTGTTATACCAATTCAAGCTCCCCCAATAATGTAAGTGATGCTGTGATCTATAGCCTCTCTGACAGACACCTGATGCTGTCAGACTTGTTGATGTTTATCAATCAAATAGTCATAAAATGCTATTTTATTATAATTTACTTTTCCTAATCTCTGCTGATGTTAAAGATCATGTAGTATTGTTGTTAGCCATATGTATTTTCTCTCCTTTGAAATGTCTATTCATACATTTTGATTATTTTCTATTGAGATATTTGGGTTAAGCCAATAAAAACTGAACACAGCCTAAGTGCCTATCAAAAGGAGAGGGCATAAATGAGCTGTACTGTATGAAATGTAATGTTATTCAGAAACCAAAGTAAGTGAATCAAAGTAACATGTAACACTATGGTTATCAGATTTAATAGAAAAAAAAATTAAGATGGCATTTTTTTCACAGAAATAAAAAGATCCTAAAATTTTTATTTTTATGGTACCACCAAAGACCCCGAATAACTAAAGCAATCTTGAGAAAGATTTATGTTATAAACTTATAACATTTACAAAAATCTGCCCAGTTCTAGGGCTCAGGCACTTAACATCTATGGTAATGAAGAGATAAGCATTTATCTCACATTTTCTATGTGAGAAGCACTAGAGGGAAAATCAAAGAAATATAACATGGTTCCTGGCTCCCTCCATCTCCACACCAAAGCTTAGATTCTAATTAGGAATATAAGACCCTTGAAAGCATCAAAGGCATCAAAGTAGCAAGTGAAAATAGTCAGAGGAGTGGTTTGTGGGAGTTTGTCTTTTCATCTCTATCTTCTGCTGCTCTCAAATGAGTGAATTAATGAACTCTTAGAAAAAAATCGGTTGATTTTGTTGGACACATACTGTTTTCCTAGCTTTTCTAAATGTCAGAAGACCTCCATTTGTTCTTTTTGTGAGGTTAACTGAGATTATTCACCTGGAGGGAAGAGTCCCCAGTGGGCAAAGGAAGCTGGTAATGAGCTTGGAGACTCAGGGATCACATTTTTAAAAAGAGCTTTAGGTCTGGATTATGACAGTGGCACCCTTGGTCTTGGACACATTTATTAATGGGATAGGCAAAACATGATTTTTTAGTGTTATTTAAAAAATACCTAATGACATTGAACCTCTTTTCATATGTTTATTGACCATTGGTGAATTACCTGTTTATGTCCTTTTGAGTTTTTTGGCTTGTTTATTCATTTGTAAACATATTTTGTTGAGGTGGGTTTTAGGCAAATTGTGTTTGAGATAATGTATGTGTAAAAATGTCCGGTAAGTCATTGAAAATGCAGGATGACGTCTCTAAGAATACAAATGAGCAAGAGCAGATTACTGATTCATAGCTCCAAGAGGAAAAGGGTCCAGCAGAGGCAAAGAAGTATTCAGAGTGATCTAGAAAAGCATGTCCTCACATGATCCTTAGCCCTCACACTTTCCTTTACTATACAATTTCGTCGGCATGCCTGCCTGCAGGAAGTCCAGGGTGGTTTTTTTTTTTCAGTTTTGTTCCCCAAGTATGTCCAAGAAGCCCCAGGGGTGCTCATTCATGTCCAAATGTTTATCCTTCTAGCTATTATTTTTTTCTTAGCAAACCTGAAATTCAATGTTCCCCCTTCAGGTGAAAGGATTCCACAAAGCCATACTGATGTTGCAGCTCCAGAATGTGCTACTAATGCAGTGTGGATGCATGGCCTTCTGACACCTGGGCAGTCTGAAGGCATGGCCTGACCGGGCCGTGCTCCTGTGGCCCAGTGACCGTCTGGACTATCGCTACGATTGCTGCAGCTGAATCTCAGGACTGTTGTCTTCGGACCCAGGCCAAGCCAAACTGCTGTGGCTCTCATGCAGACCCTAACCCGGGCTCTGGCTGTCTCTCCTAGTACAGAGGAGAAATGCACAATACGTAGTCCAATGGGATCTGCACCACACAGAACCTAGGCTTATCAGCGTCAAACTCGGATGATTCGCACTAATATTCCTGGTGCCCGTGCCTGTCTCCGGTTGTTTGTGTTGGGTGCGTGCTGACTAATGAATCCAGACCAGGATTCACTTTTCCCAACTGATTGCTTTGCCTTTCTTTCCCTGTGTTCATGATAAATTATCTCCTAGGGATCTGGTTGTTCTTTATTGTTGCCTAATTTAAGTCCATAAAACAATTATGATTCATTTGAACTCGAGAAAGAAAGAGACAAATTCTCACTTCCATTCCTCCCAAGGGTACCATGTTGTGTTGAGGGCTTTGACCAAGTCATTCCCATTCCCAGCTGTGTGTGTGGGGGGTGATATCAAAATGCCCTGTTGCGGCTAATAGATGCAGAGAACAGACTGATGGTTACTTAGAGGGGAGGGGGATTGGTGGACTGGGTAAAAAAAAAAGGGGGGGGATTAAAAAATACAGATTGGTAGTTAACAAAATAGTCACAGGGATGTAAATTATAGCATAGGGAATACAGTCAATAATGTTGTAATAACTATGTATGGTGTCAGATGGGTACTAGAAATATCGGGGGAACACTTTGTAAAGTATGTGATTGTCTAACCACAGTGCTGTACACCTGAAACCAATATAAGATAATATTGAATGTAAACTGTGATAAATAAAAAATAAAATTAAAAAAGTCCTGTTGCATTACAACGGAACCTTCTCTCTCTCTCTTAACCAGGAGAAGCTACCCTGAAATGTTGAACCCCCAGCAGAGGTGGGCTTTCTATGAGGTTAATGAAGCTTAAGTGTAACTTGCCCTGGTCCCTGCTGGGTGCAGGCCCTCACAATGTATTCATAAGCTCACGTATTTTCATAACATTTGCAAAAGTAGATATTTTTGTATTCTTTTTCTCAAAGAAGTTCTCCCCCCGAGTTATAAAAACTTCAGGTGCCGCAAAAAGTGGATCCAAAATTTTATAAAGTATTTTGTTGTTTTAACTTTCTTATAAAGATTTTTTTTATTGACTTTTGGAGATGGGGGAGGAAGGGAGAAAAAGAGGGAGGGAAACATTAATGCCTGCAGCTGTGGAGACCCGGCTCACAACCCAGGAATGTGCCCTGACCGGAATCAAACTAGCAACTTTTGGTTCATAGGCTGATGCTCAATCCAATGAACCAGACCAGCTAGGGCTTGTTTTAACTTTTAAGAGGCAAAGTGACATAATACAATCAAGCCGATGTGATTCAATCCCTGATTCCATTTCTTACTAGCTGTGTAATACTGGGTGTATTACTTAACCTCTCTGAACCTGAGGTTCCTCATCTAGAAAATGGAGATAGTAATGCATGTCTTTCAGGATTGTTGCAGAAATTAGAGAACCTACTTCAGTAGAATGATGTGTGGCACTTAGTAGGTCATAAAAGTGTTGTGTGCTGTTGCTATAATTATTTCTTTGTTAACTGCAAAAAGACCTTTCCTGGAGGAGTGGAAACTTATTTCCCATGTTTTCTACATATCTGTTTATTCTCATTTCTTACCTAGAACTGATCAAAAAGGTCCTTGAACATGAAAAGAGAAGAGTGGGGCTCTGCTCTGAACTCTTAACTGAGTAATTCAATTGCCAAGCACTAATTTTTTTCTTTCTTATCTAAGTTTGAGGTGTCCTGGCTGATTGGATTGCTCTGACTTGCCCAATATTATATTACAAAAACAACTCATATCTAAGCAAGAAGGAAAGAAATTGTCTTTCAAAATCATTCACTTTTGATCTAAGTCTCAAAGGGAAAGATCTGACACTGAAAATATAGCACAGGAGTCAATGTCCTCTCTAATGCGATGGAAAGGGACAAGGTGGTGGTCTCCCTCCCCCAGGCCAATATGTCAAGTGAGCAGGCCCAGGAATGTAGTGGTTTTTATTTTTCCAATTAAAGTGCCAAACATATTTCATCTTCCAAACTCGTGGGAGCTTTAAGTGGGAAAAAAAAATTATAATTTAGTTACATTTTCAGTTTAAAAGATATGAACTATATACATAGCTGCTTTAGTGAAAAAAAGACTGGGGAATGAAAGACAATATCTCAAATACCCTCAAGGAATTATTTGGAACACAGAGAAAACCCAAGGTAATTGAAACGTTTTTTTATAATTGCTTAATTGACTATTTTGCCTGTGGGTCTGTAACCATAACTTGTAATTAAAATGCTGTGTTTGTAAAGAAGACAACATGACAATGAATCCATTTACGAAAGGATTTCAGCCCAAGGCATTTAATTCTGCTTCAGAACTCAGGTCAAATTGGCTGAAGAAAACATGTGTTTGCTGAATTCCTTCCCACTGAGTTTCAACATCTTTTTCCAATTTATCCTGAATATCCATCTGCTTCCTTCTCCCCCTCCCCCTTTTAAGGACAGTTGTATTCTCCTGAGCTTATATTTATCTTTGTTCTTCTTCATTGCCCTCCCCTCTACCCCACAAACACACACATCAGAGTGACCTTGTAAAGCCAGTGAAGTTCTGCTCCCTCACTCTCTTCTCACTGGGGACTTGCTGACCAGACTTTCTAGGTATCTCTTCCCATCTTCTCCAGGTTTATTTTCTACCCTCTTCCCCTCTACCTTTCCACATACCTGTCTCCATACTCCACAAGCATGTCCAACACTGCACAAAACACACACAAAAAATTACAAACAGTAATTTCCTAAACCCGCCAAATAGGTTGAACACAACCCCCAAGTAGTCCATTGCTGTACCAACATTCAAAATCTGTTGGGAAAGTATTTCATAATTTTGAGGCAATGGTTCAAAGAGACAACCTTTAATTTTTTATCGTTCTATTACAGTTGCGCCATTTTCCACCCGTTGCTCTCCCCTGCCCCACCTACCTACCCCCTCTCCCACAGTCAATCTCCACCCTGTTGTCCATGGGTCACTTACACTAGTTCCTTGAAAAAGACAACTTTTTGATGTGGTAAAATAGCAGAACATATGAAAAATACATAGAAGAAAATGTCTGGAAACCAAATTAGAAACCAATTTGCTAACAGTGCTTATATATAGGGGATAAGAGATATTTGAACGGAAATAAAAACAGAAGTAAAATGACTCTTACAACCCCTTAACATAGGCTCTTCTTATTTAAAATTTTACCACTTATTTTAGGAGGACAAAGGAGTAACAGAAATAGCAAATACAAGGAAGTTACAAATATTGCCGGGCTCTTTCAGCAAAGGCCCCGGGGCCCATTTCTCTTGCACAGAGCTTCGGTATGTCATCACAGTAAGATGGTTATGCTGATGTATCTAAAAGTCCAGGGCAGGTCCTCATAGTGGCAGTCAGCTGATGAGAAGCTGGGAGGGACAGGTCTGGAGAGCAGCTGAGAGGAAAAAAAAGAAATCTTTCTTGGTCGCAGCCACAAAGGCATCAAAACAATGGAAAAAGCAATGCTCTTGGGTGACTGTTGGGATGACTCCGCCCTTTTTGTAGATGGGGCAGAAACCAGAAAGAATGTGATACAGCTCAAGTACCTGTGAACTTGTGTCAGTGTTTGAAGGGCAGGTGCGTATCTCAGAGAATGTGCGCAATGATACAGAGCTTTAAAAGCAAAATGCTTGAACGACGTCATTAGAATGTATCTGATTTTTACTGAACTCAACGAGGGAACCAGGAATTAGATAATAAGGCAAAAGGTTTGGTTTCATTAAATGCTTACACACACGTACAGTTAACAAATGAAAACACTGCTCATTGGGATACAAAAGTGGTTAACGTTGTACAGGGCAAGAGAACCATGACATCTTTGGGGCTGAATTCTCTAAAGGCTATGAATTGTTAACACTTGATCGAATCCTTCTGAATAACCTCTAACTTCCCAGGGTTGTAGCACCGTTTGCCCTTTTATCGGTGGTGGATTGCTAGTCAAATGTACTTGGAAAACAAAGTGACTAAGCCCACTGGAATGAAATGAGGGCAAACCGGAACTTGTGGTTTCACTCAGTCTTTCTTCTAGTATTAACTCTGAACGCTCTCTGTATTTGTGTTTGTGAGGCAGCTGGTGTTTTCCTCTACCACCACTGCTTGAATTGTGTAGAAAGTAGAAATAAATAGGCTCCGGGAGGCATGTCTACGGATTCAACCCATGACTTTCAGTATTTGGAATGTGTGAAATCAGTTCTGGCTGCTCAGAACCCTTTTTGCTCACCAGCTAATTGCCTACTGAGTTTTATGTAGGCAAAAAACGACTGCTGTCTTTTAAGCTGCCTTCACAACCTCTGTTGCTTCTCTTAAATGCAAGTCAGAGAATGGTTTGTGAAACCAGAACCAAGAGAAATTTTGTGGATGGCAGGGATTTATTTTTCTTCTTCTTATCTTTGAATCCTTAGTCCTAAGACAGGAACTGGCATATTCAGTAAATGAAGTAAGTATACACAAACTTAACTAGATTATAAATACTTCTTGTCAATGAACTTTACCTAGTGCTGGAATGTGATGAAATTGGATAAATGGAGTTTGTGAAATGCCTGTTCACATTTCAGTATCTTCTCAGGAAACAAGGCAATCAGATATCCCGTGAACCTCACCCCCATGTCTTTGACTATGAAAAATCTTTTATACATTCTTCATCATCCTGCATTTTTGTGAGGCTAAGCACCCTAAATTTTTCTTTTATAAATGCTTCAGAAGCATAGCAACTTAAATGTATTCCCAACTTTTGTTCATTAGTGATCTTCTAAAGGATAACTTCTCTTACTTGGGGCACTATTAACTTTGCAGTGATCAGACATGGGGATACGGCCTGCATCCATTCTTTTGACATGGCCGAGCCACCTGAGGCGTCTCTCGCTACCTGAGGCCGTATCCCCAAAGACCTCCTCTACGGCGAGCTAGCAGAAGGCAAGAGGATGACAGGGCGCCCAAAACTGCGGTTCAAAGACATCTGCAAAAAGGACATGACACAATGCTCCATCAATCTCAACACATGGGAAGTTCAAGCAGACGACTGCCTAGCCTGGAGGCTCGCGGTCAGGCAAGGTACGTCACGCGCGGAGGCTGCGCGCAACGAGGAGGCGGTCCAGAAAAGATCAAGGTGGAAGCAGCGTCAGCAGCAGCAACAACAGCCATCTGCCTTCACCTGTACCAAGTGCGGCAGGGATTGTCACTCCCGAATCGGACTGCATAGCCATTCTCAGCGGTGCAGATAGACTCTCAAGAAGCTACGCCATCGTCTCTCGAGACGGACGGCTGCCGACGACGACGACGACGATCAGACATGGACATAGCACTTGGTTGCTACTTGGTCATTTGGCACTAACTGCTACTTGCTTCAGAGAAGCAGGGAGAAAGCTGCTTTCAAGACTGAAAAATAATAATATCAGTTGACTCTAAAGTATTCTTTCAAAGCAGATAAACATTATTCAAATGTATTCTTTACCTGGTCACCTGTGATAGAGTCTTAGGAAGAATCTTATTATAGTACAACAGCACTTAACTATTTTGTGTCTGTGTTTATGTGTGTATGTTGGGGATTGTGGACAAGGAGCTTAAATGTTTGATTTGATTATTTTTGTTTGGGGAAAATCTAGATTTTTAGAGAGATACTGAGCCCAGGTCACATGAACTCTGGGCTAAGGCATGACAAGTCCGTGCGACAAGACCATACTCTCCGCCCTCTGGCTGCTTTACAAAGGGACTGGGAGGAGACCTCGACCCTCTAACTCAGGCTGTATTTCATGCTCAGATCCAGGAATATGACATTAGTCATGGTTTCTGTCCTCTGGGAAACAATTTGTTCTGATGAAAACGGCAAGGAAGGGGAGGACACTCAGTGAGGAATCAGCTAATAAGAGGAGAACTCCTTAGAATCAAGTCACACCTGAGTTTCATCAGCAAGCAAAAGACCCCATGGTGGAAGCAATTGTATTTCCTGCTTTAGAGAAAGCTCCCAGGAATCACAAGCCACAGTTCCAGTATTCTTGAAGAACACGGACTTCTCCATCACTGCCGAAGGGGAGATTAAAATGAGTATTTTACTTCATCCATTTGGGAACCCAGTTTAACCTCAGAGGAATGGAGATTGTTTGAGACAGATAATTTCATTTCTTGCTCGTGGTTCATATCTTGTCTTCATTCTGTCTCTAAAGTAATTTTTCTAAATCC